>NC_064646.1:272145919-276945919 GCF_023864345.2 Schistocerca serialis cubense
AAAACAAAGATGATGTGACTTACCATATGAAAGCGCTGGCAGGTCGATAGATACACAAACAAACACGTACATACACACAAAATTCAAGCTTTCGCAACCAACGGTTGCTTCGTCAGGAAAGCGGGAAGGAGAGGGAAAGATGAAAGGATGTGGGTTTTAAGGGTGAGGGTAAGGAGTCATTCCAATCCCGGGAGCGGAAAGACTTACCTTAGGGGGAAAAAAGGACAGGTATACACTCGCGCACACACACACATATCCATCCGCACATACACATACATGTGTGTGTGTGTGTGTGTGTGTGTGTGTGTGTGTGTGAAGAAGGCATAACATAAACATGTGTGTGTGTGTGTGTGTGTGTGTGTGTGTGTGTGTGTGTGTGTGTGTGAAGAAGGCATTGGCTGAAAGCTCATCTTTTCGTTATACTTGTCTGCTAATTAACATGTCATCTTTGCAGTGTGTAAATATCTATCCTTTTTTGTTGACTTCAACAGAGCTATTTGAAATAAATAAATAAATAAAATTACTTTTAGGACATTCTTTTATATTCTGCTCAGTATAGCCCCTGTGTGCAGACAATAGCATTTTTACATCTTTTTAAAACAGCACCTTTCATGTTCTACGCGTTCTGCATGCCCTCAAACAATTTAGTACAGACTTCATTAACATGCCATTAAGATATATGTAATATCTACATCTGTATCTATGTGTATACTATGCAAAATCACTGCATGTATGGTCAAGGATAACTTATGCTTCCAAACAATGGAAAATCCAGGATATAATAATGACAATATTGTTGTCATCGTTGTGGTCTTTAGTCCAGAGATCTCCATGCTACTCAATCCTGTGCAAGCTGCTTCATCTCCAGGTAACTACTGTCACCTAAATCCTTCTGCATCTGCTCAGTGTATTCATCTCTTGGTCTCCCTGTATGATTTTTACCCTCCACGCTGCCCTCCAATACTAAATTGGTGATCCCTTGATGCCTCAGAACATGTCTTACCAAACAATCCCCTCTTCTCACCAAGTTGCGCCACAAATTCCTCTTCTCCCCAATTCGATTCACTACATCCTCATCAGTTATGTGATCTACCCATATAATATTCAGCATTCTTCTCTAGCACCACATTCTGAAAGCTTCTATTCTCTTCTTGTCTAAACTATTTATCGTCCATGTTTCACATCCATACATAACTACACTCCATACAAATACTTTCAGAAAAAGGCTTCCTGACACTTAATCTATACTCGATGTTAACAAATTTCTCTTCAGAAAGACTTTCATTGCCATTGCCAGCTACATTTTATATTCTCTCTACTTTGACCATCATCAGTTATTTTGCTCCTCAAATAGCCGAACTCGTCTACTACTTTAAGTGCTTCATTTCCTAATGTAATTCCCTCAGTATCACACGATTTAATTAGGCTACATTCCATTATCCTCATTTTGCTTTTGTTAATGTTCATCTTATATCCTCCTTTCAAGACACTCCATTCTGTTCAACTGCTCTTCCAGGTCCTTTGCTGTCTCCGACAGGATTACAATGTCATCGTCAAACCTCAAAGTTTTTATTTCTTCTCCATGGATTTGATTCCCACTCCAAATTTTCCTTTTGTTTCCTTTACTGCTTGCCCCTGTCTCACGCCCTTCCCAACTACAACTTCCCTTTCATGCCCCTTGACTCTTATAATTGCCATCTGGTTTCTGTACAAATTGTAAATAGCCTTTCGATACCTGTATTTTGCCTCTGCCACCTTCAGAATTTGAAAGAGAGTATTCCAGTCATCACTGACAAAAGCTTTCCCAAGTTTGCAAATGTTAGAAATGTAGGTTTGCCTTTCCTTAATCTATCTTCTAAGATAATTCATAGGGTCAGTATTGCTTCACGTGTTCCAACATTTCCATGGAATACAAATTGATCTTCTCCGAGATTGGCTTCTACCAATTTTTCCATTCGTCTGTAAAGAATTCATGCTAGTATTTTGCAGCCGTGACTTATTATACTGATAGTTCGGTAATTTTCACACCTGTCAACATCTGCTTTCTTTGGGATTGGAATTATTATATTCTTTTTGAAGTATGAGGGTATTTCACCTGACTCATACATCTTGCTCACCAGATGGTAAAGTTTTGTCAGGGCTGGTTCTCCCAAGGCAGTCAGTAATTCTAATGGAATGTTGTCTACACCCGGGACCTTGTTTCGACTTAGATCTTTCAGTGCTCTTTCAAGTTCTTCATGCAGTATCATATCTCCCATTTCATCTTCATCTTCATCCTCTTCCATTTCCATAATATTGCCCTCAAGTACATCGCACTTGTATATAACTTCTATATACTCCTTCCACCTTTCTGGTTTCCCTTTTTTGCTTAAATCTGGTTTTCCATCTGAGCTCTTGATATTCATACAAGTGATTCTCTTTTCTCCAAAGGTATCTTTAATTTTCCTGCAGGCAGTATCTATCTTACCCATAGCGATATATGCTTCTACATCCTTAGATTTGTCCTCTAACCATCCCAGCTTAGCCATTTTGCACTTCCTGTCAATCTCACTTTTGAGACATTTGTATTCTTTTTTGCCTGCTTCATTTACTGCATTTTTATACTTACTTGATTCTCTGTTGCCCTCACTATTTCATCTCTCAAAGCAAGCAGGATTCCGCCCAGGAAGGTCATGCTGCGGACAAATCCTCAACCTTACACAGTACATAGAAGACGGATACGAGCAGAAACAAATTACAGGTGCAGCCTTTATCGACCTTACAGCAGCTTACGACACCATAAACCACAGTAAGTTAATATAAAAAATATATAACACCAAAAAAGACTACCGACTGGCGCAATTCATCCAGTGCCTGTTGCAGAATAGACGGTATTTTGTCACGCTGCAGTCAAAGAAGAGCCGATGGCGGACCCAGAAAAATGGCCTACCTCAAGGTAGCGTCCTCGCCCCATTGCTGTATAATATTTATATCAATGACCAACCGATCAGCATGCACACTCGCTCCTTCATCTATGCAGACGATACAGTCGTTGCCACCCAGGGAAAAACCTTTGAAGAGATAGAAAGTAAATTAACTTTAGCGATTGAAAAGCTGGGTGACTATTATGATAATAACCACCTCAAGCCAAACCCAGCAAAAACCCAGGTCTGTGCTTTTCACCTACGTAATAAGGAAGCAAGGAGGAAACTCAACATAAGCTGGAAGGGACAACATCTATCTCACTGCGACACACCAAAATATCTTGGGATTAAACTTTACTGTGCTCTCACCTACAAGGAACACTGTTTGGCCACAAAGATGAAAGTGAGTGCCAGGAACAACATCATCCGCAAGCTAACAAATAGCAGATGGGGAGCGCAACCTACAGTTCTCCGCACGTCAGCTTTAGCTTTATGTTCCTCCACTGCAGAGTATTCTGCACCCGTTTGGCAAAATTCCACCCATGCTGAACAAGTAAATATAGCATTGAATGAGACTGGACGCATCGTGATAGGATGCCTCCGCCCAACTCCCACAAAGCAGCTGTACCCCCTCATGGGCATAGCCCCGCCAGACATCAGAAGAAGGACTGCCGCAGAAATCGAGAAACATAAACAGGAGACAGATCCCAGGCATCCAATGTTCGGATACAATCTTCAACCTCGCCGACTTAAATCAAGGAAGAGTTTCCTACGAACAACTGAAGCAACTCTTTTATCGCCTAGAGCACGACAAGAAGAGCTGTGGTACAATGTGGACCCAGGAAGACCAGGGAATAGCCCCAGGGAAGAACCCACAGCTGGCTCTGAACTCCCCTATACGACCTGGAAAGCCCTGAATAGACTACGAACAGGCGTATCAAGATGCAGAGCAAACTTGGAAAAATGGGGCTACATCAGTGCAGACGAGCCCTGCGAGTGTGGAGAACAGCAAGACCCACAACACCTACTGGTCTGCAGGAAACTAAACAACCCGTGTTCGACTCAAGACCTATTTGAAGCAAATGACAAGGCTATTCAAGCTGCAGTGTATTGGGCTTCGCGTGGGATATGAAAATCGCTCTGTTTCACATCCTTAGGGCTTATCATTATATGTTACATACTTTTCTATATTATTGTAGTTAATTTACCTTATAACCATGTATTATTGTATTATAACTGCTTCTCTTGCATTATAATATAATTTTTTTTTTTTTGTAAAATGGTGATGTCTTGGATACGATAAATAAATAAATAAACAAATCTCTCAAAGCTACCCATTCTTCTTCTACTGCATTTTTTTCACCCGTTCTTGTCAATCGTTTCCTAATGCTCTCTCTGAAACTCTGTACAACCTCTGGTTCTTTTAGTTTATCCAGGTCCCATCTCCTTAAATTCCCACCTTTTTGCAGTTTCTTCAGTTTTAATCTACAATGACAATATTATGAAAAGGATACATTGTTGCTCACCAGAAAGTGGAGATTTTGAGTCACAGATAGGCACAACAAAAAAAGACTTTCAAACAAGTTAGCTTTTGGTCAAAGAGGCCTTCTTCTTAATCAGACAACCCCCCCCCCCCCCCCCCCCCCCCCGCACACACACACACACACACACACACACACACACACACACACACACACACACACGTGCAAACAAAACTCACACACACCTGACCACTGTCTCTGACTGCCGAGGGAAGGCTTACTATCTGACCTTGGCAGGCAGATATAGTGTGTGTGAGAGTGTGAGAGCTGCATTTTTTTTTTTTTAAGTTAAACTGCATGTTAACAATGTATCCAAAAATACCAGCTTGTAGAAAGAATTCATTACTTTACTAAAGATACATTTACAAATATCGCAAAAACACAGTCTCCTTCATTACCAGGTACAGGATGATCACCAGGTATGGTATTAGCTTTAGGTTTGTAAGGTATCATCTGTGAGACATCTGGCCGAGGAACTTTGGCAGCTTCATCTTCATCTAAAGCTGAGCAGGCAGCCAGAGGGTGAAATGCTCTCGATGCTGTGCTCGCAACTTCATTGTATCCTATTGCTCTATAAGAAAAAATAAACAGTTTGAGCACTGGTTAACAGATTAAGGATGTGGATTAACTAAGTATTTTCTAGAGGGAAGCAGACAC
Organism: Schistocerca serialis cubense; assembly: GCF_023864345.2. Lineage (NCBI taxonomy): Eukaryota > Metazoa > Arthropoda > Insecta > Orthoptera > Acrididae > Schistocerca > Schistocerca serialis. Next base: position 272,151,021 of record NC_064646.1, read on the forward strand.
AATGTTTTAGAGTTCACCAATGTTCAACACAACACACACTTCTGACATTTTTCTTTAGATGCAATAAATACTTACTTTAGTTCACCTGGAGTACATGGATACAAATCAAGGAATTTGTATCTATCCACCAGCTGAGCTGTTTCCTTTCCTTGAAATTCTTTTATCTGCAAAGAAGAAAAAACAGTAATGTTTAAACACAACATTTCTTATTCGTAACTGTATATTTTATGTTGTTCAATGAAAATACTAACCTGACTGAGAACAGCACTTCGCCTCTTTTCAACTTTAACAATACTTGCGAGGTCTCCAATATTTGATTCAAATTCAAGAAAACGATTCCAGATTTCACTGTAAATTAACATCTCACAGTCAGTATGAAACAACTGTTCAAATTATATGGCTGAGAAAGAAAGTTAGATATGCTACATATCACAACTCTGAAATCACCTGACACCTTCAAAATGCAAAAATTGGATTTAAAATTTATCAACACAAAAAAAATATTAGATAGACATTTATAATGCCTGAAGTGCTTAAATGGCTTTTACTTATCTTCTTCAAATTAAATTACACACAAAACATTTGTATACAGTCCCAAATTTATATTTATTATTCTATGGTGCATTTCAGGGCACAGTAACTCATTTTCGTATGGCTAACAATTCCGTTTTTCTTGTATGATTGGTGATTATAAAAATACAGAAGAATGCTGCAAGATGCATATTTATTCCAGAACGAAAATACAAAAATTTGTTTCTTTTTTCAAGAAAATTATAATGCAAGATAGACAATATTAAACTAGCAAAGAAACATGAGAAGCACAGCACTGTACACTGTTGCGAAACTTCGTGACAGAGTTAAACTGTAAATCGTGCCAGAGTAGCTCCTTCGAATTTTATTTCAGCACACAGCTTTAATTTCTATAACAGCATGCAATCGATTGTAAAGTAAACTATTAAAACTAAAAGCAGGCTGAGGACAACCCATTATTCCATAATATCCCTTATTCCAGGAGAGGTAGTCTGATAAGCTATGTATGCATGCATGAGAGTTCTGTGAGATGTGGGAAGTGGGAGGGAGGTACTAACAGAATTGAAGCTGCAAGGGTGGGTTTCATGTTATGGCTGGATAATTCACCCATTAAGAGTTCAGTCATGTTTTGTAAAACTCTTAAGACATTTCCAGGGTACATAATAACAGGAAAATAATACTAAAATACAATTTATACTTACACAGACTTTTCAGGCTCTAAGCTACCAGACGACAGTACTCTTTCAAACAGAACTCTTGTGTTGTTATCCTCTGAAATAATAATGAAACAAAAGGAAAAAAATTAACTGAATCCACTGGTGATGGGGTAAACGGTATGAACAATATTTAAATGGAACTCACCATTTAAGTGGGAAAGATAGTCAATATAGCACAGTATATAATCAGGGTTATCCGAAAACTTCTTTAGGCCTAGTTCAAATATTCTGAAAGCAATATTCTTGTCCTTGCTGCAATAATATTCCATCAATGCAGCAGCTACAAAAACGTGGAACCTAGAGCGTGAATCTTCCCTCGCTCTCTTGAACACTGTGCGAGCAGATTTTATTCCTTCAGCACGTCGAGCAAACTTCATGTACTGTACATAGGCCTAGAAAAGTTGAAGATATAGCATAAATTTTAAATGTAAGAGCAATGACACAAGCATGTATACTGGCAGTCATTATCACAGTATTGGCTTTCGTCATTCCTGCAATATTTATGTTTCAAAATTTCATTTACTGGCCCAAAGAAAACAAACTACAAACTTCTTGGTCATAACTTAGTTCCCCAATCAATGTTAGTTACAAATAGAAATTCCTAAATAAGTAATTACAAGTGAATAATTAAAGGTAGTACAACTGATAAAAGTTTCTACATTTTCAGACAAATGAGGATAACATCTTCATGAGTAGCTAAAGTAATATACGTAGTGAAGTCCATCCTATGAGATAATGTCCAAGTTAACACTTTCAACTTCAATAGCAGAAGATCCTCTTAGAAAAGAGATACATCTGTTGCAGAGTTGTTGAGGACAAGCTTGGAAAACAGATGCATATTCAGAAGGTGGTAATATAATGTGATGGCACACACTTAAGAACCAATGAATTACAAATATTGTAAAGGAGGAAGGGGAGAGAGGACACACACACACACACACACACACACACACACACACACACACACACACACACACACACACAGAGAGAGAGAGAGAGAGAGAGAGAGAGAGAGAGAGAGATGACAAATAAGGGCGTAGCTGATGGAGAAAAAAGGGGAAAAGGGGAGGGGGAGAGGACTGAGGAGAAGAAAACACTGACAGCTACTATTGCTAGAGTGTCCACTTCCTGTAGAGTCAGTATATTAGATGTCATCAGTTTGCATGCCAGTCACAACTACTATAATCTAAAGACTCAGCTACATAAAGTATGAAGAAAAGAAGTGCTCAAATAAATCAGAAAAGAAATTGCACAACAGACATCAAAAGTGGTATTTCATTTTTTTTAGTTTGTACTCCAAGAAACAATGTGGCTAAAGATGTGACCTTTCATCTAATTCCCCACAAACAATATCCGCTGATAGCTTTCTTTTTCTTGAAACCGCAGCGTTTACTGGGCAGAGACTGCTCTCACGACAGGGAGAACGGTATTTTTAAACCACAGTGGCAAGTTGTAGACCCAAATCCAAAATACAATGTTAAATAAAAAGTAGGGGACAAACTGAATGGCTGTTGGCACAAATGTGATACCAGCCAAGCTAATAATTACACTCACTTGCAAAAACAACTGTGCACCATCAAACAACTACACTGTAGACGAACAGGAAATAATGACATTGTGAAATATTTGCAGTATTTAACTTCAAAAATTAATCAGTTATTGCAAATATGTTGCAGCTTAATGACAGAATTAATATTATGAAATATCACCTGCATGAAGATGATATACAGAGGGGTTCGGGAAAAGGTAGACACTCTTTGATGGTCAATATTAATAGAACAAAATGACATACTGTTACAATTCCTGCACGAGGGGAAGGTTATTTTGTGTGTTCAAAGCACACCTTATTAGCAGCCAAACAACATCAATGTCACTGAACTGTTGAGAGAACGACAGCTATCAGCGTTGCTGGTGTGACAGCGGCACAGGACGCCAGCCACACAGGACGCAATGACAGTTTCTCGTAGCTCATTCAGTGTAGCTGGCTTCCGTTGACGAATTTCATTTTCCAAAGTCCACTATAGGTAGCAATAAAGAGGTGTAAAGTCTGGAGACCACAGTGAACACTCAAGAGCTCCTCTCCAAACTATCTATCTTCCAGGTAGATTTTCATCCACGCAGGATGTGATAACTTTCTGGTACAGAGGTGGAGCACCATTTTGTTGTAGGTAAAAAATCTTTCATTTACAAACACCACTCGAATGGGAGGTAAAAATCAATGTTTGCAGCATATGAATATACAACTCACCAGTTACAGTACTTTCAAGTACGAATGGGCCAATCAAACCATGCGATGACAGACATTAACACACCGTAGATTGAAATGTTTGTCCATGTGAATGTGAGGATTTTCAGGAGCCCCATACATGTAGCTGTGGCAGTTTACAGTACCATTCAGATTGAATTGTGCCTCATCAGATCAGAGAACCATCCTTGCAAACTGTTCATCCTCACGAAACATGTCTGCACACCACTCGCAGCACTCCAATCCTTTGGTCTGGGCTACCTTCGTTCACACTGTACAGCAATCCTAGAATCTACACTTTCCACTTTACAGCCTTCAGAATTTGTCATCTGCTTGATCAGCTTATCCCACTTTCATGTGCACCTCGCTTCACAGATTTTTGAGGTGACCTAGTAAAATGTTGCAACACAGCAGCACTGAAAGCTGACTTGCTGATGTTTTTGGTCAGCCAGACCCTTACGCACATCCTGAACAGTACTGTTGCCTTCAAGCTTATACCAAATGCCATACATTGATGTGCATGTTGATGGCTGAGTTCTGTACACATTATGCCATTGCCATTGTACCTCCATCATGTTTTCATACCTCCAGCATCACTTCAATATGGCCTTACATTGCTCAAACGATAACCTTACTTCATTCATTGCTGTGCTGTCATCTGCTGGAAAATCTGTACCACAATCTGTTGAGAAAATTATGGCCTATGCTACCGTGCAAAATTACAGCAATATGTCGTTTCGTTCCACAGATATTTACTATGAAAGAGTCTTCAACATGGGGGTTGTAATCCCCACCTCCTTCCTAATTCCCTTTATGGTCCACATTAGTCTTTTATGAAGATTTGAGAGGGGCAAAGATTACAATAAACTTTCTAGCTTACTTAGCTTATCATGTAGAGCTGGCTCCAGTTCTTCTTTTCTATGGATCTGATTCTTGAAGCTGAAAATGTTACATCCTAGGTCATCACTGTTGGATTGATCTAAATAAATTTGAAGATTGCTGTTGCAGAATTTTTGTTTTTACGTAAATCTATTTTCTCAAATTTTAGTATATCATACAATCTTTTGATTTTCCCATTTACAAGGGCGAAATTACATTGACACTTCCTGACAGATCAAAACTGTGAGGACAGGTCATGAGTCGTGCTTGGGTAGCTCAGTTCGTCGAGCACTTGCCCGCGAAAGGCAAAGGTCCCGAGTTCGAGTCTCGGTTCGGCACACAGTTTTAATGTCAGGAAGTTTCATATCAGCGCACACTCGGCTGCAGAGTGAAAATCTCATTCTGAAATTACATTGTTTGCACAAAATACAAAAATACTTCTGATCATATCAGAGACATGCTTACGACTCCGACACTCTGCAGGAATATCCACATTCTAAAGGGTTAACAATTTTTCTTAACAAATGAATTTCTACTAGTTTTTTACATTATGGCTTTTGATTATTATTTCATAAATGAATCCAGAAATAACCATAGTGACCAATACAGTACTACGTAATTAATAATATAAATTTTAAATGTGTAAATGGTTTGTAATTTCAAATGTTTCTAAAAAAAATTATTTTAAGTATACATTCAGAACTAGTAGTTATCAACTATGACACTGAGCCTAAAACACTTTATAAAGTAATTCATTTTCATAAACTTTAGCTTTAAATATAAGATACTGTGTAAAATTATATGAAAGTTTTCAGAAAAGCAATTGAAATAATAGTGATCTGTCCAAAATTCAAAAAATAATACTGTTATCGAAAACTACTGTTGAGGAAAGGTAATGCTAGTGGAGAAGGTCCTGTTTCATGGCGAATCACCTACTGTATAAATTTTAAGAGGTTGAAAACAATCAGACAATCAGTTGCAAACCAATGGTTTATTTAGCCCTTGACCTAGGTTTTGATATTTCTAAAAGTATCTTCTTTAGAAGGAATTGACCCTAAAAATGTATATAATGGTTACAAACTATTTTTACATACATATCTAAATATTAATAACAGAAAAATATTTATGAGGTAAATTTGTTACATCACGTGGTGGTAAATTACATTACCTGAAGCTGAGTGGCTCTTGTCATATATAAAATTGATATAAAAACCAGAAACATCACATGCCATGGCTTAAGACAGCAGCCAGATTAATTATATTCAGCATATGTCAGAATAAATGCACAAATGTAATGCTCTTGTCAACATAAAATTAAAACAGGAGTACAAAGAACTGACTTCGTAACTTGCCATCGGTGGACTTGTGTAATATACATTTCTGCCACTAGGTGGGAATAGTGCAACTCATCGCCAATTCAGTGCTGCCTGTATTGTCGACCTGGCTTGTTCTGTTCATTTACAGTAATTGTTTTCACTGGCACTGTTTCCATCTTGTTTCATTTTTATGGTGGCAACTTTAAGTGAACAACATGCAGTTTTGAAATTTTGTTTCCCACTCTGTAAAAATGCTGCTGAAACTGTTTTAATCTTGAAAACAGCTTACCAAGATGATACTACGGGGAAAGTGTACAAGTGGTTTGCTCAATTTAAAAACGGCGACATGTTGGTTGATGACAAACCTCATTCTGGACATCCATCAACTGCCCAAATCGAGGAAAATATTGAAAAAATTCGAGAGCTTGTGCTCACACACTGTCAACAGACAACTGATTAACTGTCAAAGAAATTTTAAGAAGATGGTGCAAGAGTGTTTGTCAAAAAAGACCCAATTTGCAGAGACAGGAGACTGGTTCTTCCACCACGAAAACACACCTGCACACACAGCCATCTCTGTTATGTAGTTTTTGGCTAAAACTGGCACGGTTCTGCTACACCTTATTTGCCTGATCTGGCTCCATGCGAATTTTTCTTGTTAGCAGGCATGAAAGGACACTGATTTGACTACATTGAGAAAGTCAATGGAAAAACTCGGAAGGAGATGTCAGTTGTTTCTAGAGATGACTACAAAAAATGTTTTGAACAGTGGAGGCACGGTGCGAGAAATGTATTAGTTGCAACTCTTCAGGCTTTCCCGGCGATCTAATGACATCTTGGGTTGTCGGGTGTTCTGCCGGATATCAGCGTCGTACTTGCACGATATTTCGGTCACGTAGCTCGAGACCTTCATCAGGTGCGACCTGAGACTGCTCCTCGAGTGGACCTGGTCCAGTATTTATGCCTATGGCCTTCCCCCTCCACCAACGGCTGCAGGCGCTTCCTCTGTGGTCCGCGCCCATTCCCTGCGACCTGCTGGAGCGTTGCTGCTCCGTTTTCCGTCCGCTGTGGTTCTAGGTGTTCCCTCTGCGGTCCGCGCCCACCAAACCCGCTCCTGGGCGTTTCATCTACGGTCTGGGGTACCAGGCGTTCCCCCTGCGGTCCGCGCCCGCTCTCCACGACCTGTTGGAGCGTTGCCGCTCCGTTTTTCGTCCGCTGCGGCTCTGGATGTTCCCTCTGCGATCCGCGCCCACCAGTCCCAGTTCTGGGTGTTCCATCTTCGGTCTGGTGCTCCTGGCAGTCCGTCAGGCGCTCGTTTACCATCTCCATGTCTCTGGTTCTTCTGTTTGTGTAGTGTTGCAGCTGGCCCCGTTGTTCCTTTAACAATTCCAGAGCCGGATCCCAGGCTCTGCTTAGCTGGTACCCTGTGTCACGATTCACAAGATCGTCAGCCATTTTAATCTCAATCGATTCTCTTATAACGCTGTCCCAAAATCTGGATGTTTGTGCTAGAATCTTGGTATCCTCATACTTCATGGTATGATCTAGTTCTAGACAGTGTTCAGCAATGGCTGACTTAGTCACCTGTCTTAATCTAGTGTGCCTCTGATGTTCTTTGCACCTGATCTCCACAGTTCTTGTCGTCTGGCCAATGTAGGACATGCCACATTGACAAGGTATATTGTAAATCCCTGGTTTTCGTAACCCCAGGTCGTCTTTGACACTCCCCAGCAGTCCCCCGATCTTGTTGGATGGACAGAAAACACACTTGATATTGTGTTTACGCAGGATCCTACTGATTCTGGCAGAAATAGAGCCAGCATAGGGCAGATATGCCACCTTCTTTGCTTCATCTTGGTCTTCTTCAGGAACCTGTGGTATAGTGGCTGGTCGGAGTGCCCTCTCAATTTGTCTGTCCGTGTATCCATTCTTGGAGAAAACTGTTTTGAGACGTTCTATCTCTGTGGGTAGATTCTCTTGGTCTGATAGGGCACGTGCTCTGTGGACCAAAGTCTTCAGAACCCCATTCTTCTGTGCAGGGTGATGACAACTGCTGGCCTGCAGATATAAATCAGTGTGTGTTGGTTTTCGGTACACACTGTGGCCAATTGATCCATCTGCTTTCCTCTGGACTAGTACATCCAAAAATGGCAGCTGGCCATTCTTCTCCAGTTCCATGGTGAAGTTGATATTAGGGTGGCATGAGTTAAGATGTTCAAGAAACTCACTGAGCCTGTCCATCCCATGTGGCCAGATCACGAAGGTGTCATCCACATACCTAAAGAAGCATGTGGGTTTGAATGTGGCTGTCTCCAATGCCCTCTCCTCAAAACTCTCCATAAACATGTTGGCAACCACAGGGGACAGTGGGCTGCCCATAGCTACACCTTCAGTTTGCTCGTAATATTGGTTTCTGTACAGGAAATATGTGGATGTCAGTGTATGACTGAACAGGTCCAACAGAGCACCATCAAATTTCTCTGCAATCAGTTCTAGTGAGTCCTTCAGTGGGACCCTGGTGAACAGCGATACCACATCAAAACTAACCATGATGTCCGAATCTGTGATGTGCAGTTGCTTGAGGCGTTGCAGGAAATCTCCTGAGTTGCGGATGTGGTGAATACATTTCCCCACATATGGAGCCAGGAGACCTTTCAAGTACTTGGCTGTTGTGTACGTAGGTGCCCCAATATTACTGACAATAGGACGTAGGGGCACGCCCTCCTTGTGTACTTTAGGCAGACCATACAGTCTAGGTGGCACTGGCGCTTTTTCCCGTAGTTGTCTGATGATCTTATCAGGCATCCCTGTTTCCTTCAAGAGGGCACTAGTCTTCTTGGCCACCTTGTCCGTGGGGTCACACTCCAGAATTCTGTATGCAGGGTCCTCCAGAAGTTGGCGTACTTTCTCATCATAATCCACCCGCTGCAAGATGACAGTGGAGTTCCCTTTGTCTGCTGGCAGTACCACAATGCTGTTGTCTTCCCGTAGTTTCTTGAGTGCAAGCCTCTCCTCGGTTGTGATGTTCGATTTCGGCGGCCTGGCCTTGGTGAGGGCCCTGCAGGTCTCTCGGCGGACTTCCTCTGCCACATTAGGTGGAAGTGTGGCTGCAACTTGCTCTACTGCACTGACGAAACCTGAAGTGGGTACGTTTCTAGGGGTTGTAGCAAAGTTGAGACCCTTGCTGAGTACCTTTAAGGTTGTATCATCAAACTGTATGCCACTCAGATTCGTCACCGTGCGTGTCTCTTCCATCTGCTGTGCTTTCTTGCTCATGCGGTCAAACTTTGCAGATTGGCAAGATGAGGCATTCCTTCTAGCACACTCAGCTAAAGACCAGGAGGCACGGTCTACCCAATCCCAATCTTCTCTTGTTAAGGAGGCTGCCATGTACAGATGAATGTGTAACAGCTCCCTGGCCACAACATCTAACCTGTGGCGCATATCTCGAATCCTCTCTCTCACCAGTGCCATGCTAGCTCTGCGATTGGGATTGGGTAGACCGTGCCTCCTGGTCTTTAGCTGAGTGTGCTAGAAGGAATGCCTCATCTTGCCAATCTGCAAAGTTTGACCGCATGAGCAAGAAAGCACAGCAGATGGAAGAGACACGCACGGTGACGAATCTGAGTGGCATACAGTTTGATGATACAACCTTAAAGGTACTCAGCAAGGGTCTCAACTTTGCTACAACCCCTAGAAACATACCCACTTCAGGTTTCGTCAGTGCAGTAGAGCAAGTTGCAGCCACACTTCCACCTAATGTGGCAGAGGAAGTCCGCCGAGAGACCTGCAGGGCCCTCACCAAGGCCAGGCCGCCGAAATCGAACATCACAACCGAGGAGAGGCTTGCACTCAAGAAACTACGGGAAGACAACAGCATTGTGGTACTGCCAGCAGACAAAGGGAACTCCACTGTCATCTTGCAGCGGGTGGATTATGATGAGAAAGTACGCCAACTTCTGGAGGACCCTGCATACAGAATTCTGGAGTGTGACCCCACGGACAAGGTGGCCAAGAAGACTAGTGCCCTCTTGAAGGAAACAGGGATGCCTGATAAGATCATCAGACAACTACGGGAAAAAGCGCCAGTGCCACCTAGACTGTATGGTCTGCCTAAAGTACACAAGGAGGGCGTGCCCCTACGTCCTATTGTCAGTAATATTGGGGCACCTACGTACACAACAGCCAAGTACTTGAAAGGTCTCCTGGCTCCATATGTGGGGAAATGTATTCACCACATCCGCAACTCAGGAGATTTCCTGCAACGCCTCAAGCAACTGCACATCACAGATTCGGACATCATGGTTAGTTTTGATGTGGTATCGCTGTTCACCAGGGTCCCACTGAAGGACTCACTAGAACTGATTGCAGAGAAATTTGATGGTGCTCTGTTGGACCTGTTCAGTCATACACTGACATCCACATATTTCCTGTACAGAAACCAATATTACGAGCAAACTGAAGGTGTAGCTATGGGCAGCCCACTGTCCCCTGTGGTTGCCAACATGTTTATGGAGAGTTTTGAGGAGAGGGCATTGGAGACAGCCACATTCAAACCCACATGCTTCTTTAGGTATGTGGATGACACCTTCGTGATCTGGCCACATGGGATGGACAGGCTCAATGAGTTTCTTGAACATCTTAACTCATGCCACCCTAATATCAACTTCACCATGGAACTGGAGAAGAATGGCCAGCTGCCATTTTTGGATGTACTAGTCCAGAGGAAAGCAGATGGATCAATTGGCCACAGTGTGTACCGAAAACCAACACACACTGATTTATATCTGCAGGCCAGCAGTTGTCATCACCCTGCACAGAAGAATGGGGTTCTGAAGACTTTGGTCCACAGAGCACGTGCCCTATCAGACCAAGAGAATCTACCCACAGAGATAGAACGTCTCAAAACAGTTTTCTCCAAGAATGGATACACGGACAGACAAATTGAGAGGGCACTCCGACCAGCCACTATACCACAGGTTCCTGAAGAAGACCAAGATGAAGCAAAGAAGGTGGCATATCTGCCCTATGCTGGCTCTATTTCTGCCAGAATCAGTAGGATCCTGCGTAAACACAATATCAAGTGTGTTTTCTGTCCATCCAACAAGATCGGGGGACTGCTGGGGAGTGTCAAAGACGACCTGGGGTTACGAAAACCAGGGATTTACAATATACCTTGTCAATGTGGCATGTCCTACATTGGCCAGACGACAAGAACTGTGGAGATCAGGTGCAAAGAACATCAGAGGCACACTAGATTAAGACAGGTGACTAAGTCAGCCATTGCTGAACACTGTCTAGAACTAGATCATACCATGAAGTATGAGGATACCAAGATTCTAGCACAAACATCCAGATTTTGGGACAGCGTTATAAGAGAATCGATTGAGATTAAAATGGCTGACGATCTTGTGAATCGTGACACAGGGTACCAGCTAAGCAGAGCCTGGGATCCGGCTCTGGAATTGTTAAAGGAACAACGGGGCCAGCTGCAACACTACACAAACAGAAGAACCAGAGACATGGAGATGGTAAACGAGCGCCTGACGGACTGCCAGGAGCACCAGACCGAAGATGGAACACCCAGAACTGGGACTGGTGGGCGCGGACCGCAGAGGGAACATCCAGAGCCGCAGCGGACGAAAAACGGAACGGCAACGCTCCAACAGGTCGTGGAGAGCGGGCGCGGACCGCAGGGGGAACGCCTGGTACCCCAGACCGTAGATGAAACGCCCAGGAGCGGGTTTGGTGGGCGCGGACCGCAGAGGGAACACCTAGAACCGCAGCGGACGGAAAACGGAGCAGCAACGCTCCAGCAGGTCGCAGGGAATGGGCGCGGACCACAGAGGAAGCGCCTGCAGCCGTTGGTGGAGGGGGAAGGCCATAGGCATAAATACTGGACCAGGTCCACTCGAGGAGCAGTCTCAGGTCGCACCTGATGAAGGTCTCGAGCTACGTGACCGAAATATCGTGCAAGTACGACGCTGATATCCGGCAGAACACCCGACAACCCAAGATGTCAATGTATTAGTTGTTACGGAGAGTATTTTGACAAGGATAAGATTGCTTTGGAAACAATTTGAGAACATATAGCTTTTAAAAAATATTTTTTTTTTGTACCCCCTCATATATTCATTTTTAGGACTCACTTCTGAAGAAGAATATATTTTTAGAAACATCAAAAACTAGATCAAGGGCTAAATGAACTTCGGTTTGCAACTGGTTGGCTAATTTTTTCGACCTCTTTGATCAAAGTGTGTGTACATTTTCCTGGACCCCTCTGTATAACTGAACAAGATGGTGTAAGGAACAGATTTGTTTGATGTTCTCTGAGAAAACAGTGTGCTACAAATCTAGACAGACATTGGAATTGGTGCTCTAATTCTCTAGCACAGCAGACAGCTCACTTTAACAGCAAATAGACCATGTACTTTATAATTCACTACAAAATGGGTTACACTGAAATGCCCTTGTAACTTGGAGCTGACATGAATTTGTCTTATAAACATAATGATACACTTCGGTAAATATAAATATCACACACAGATTTAGTACACAATTTTCCGTCTTTATGTAATATGGAATGCATCATATTTGTGTATAAATAACATACATGTAAATATCCTCTCACTGCCCATGTATGTAATAGGTATTATTACAAGTAGAAAGTTAAATAAAATAAATTTTTCGTATACATGCAATGTGATTTGGAAAGCAAATTTAGTATTTTAACAAAATAGTACAGCTGCAGGACAAGTGTGTGTGTGTGTGTGTGTGTGTGTGTGTGTGTGTGTGTGTGTGTGTGTGAGGGATATTAGAACTTCTTCCATCTGCATACAAAACATGAATTCATCAGTAAATTCACTAAACACATTTACATGTTTGTGATTATTGCTCACAAGAGAGAGATGCCAACAGGACAAATGCCAAGAAAACATATATTTTGAAACAAACACTGATATTTGTTGGCCAGCACAAAACAACTATCCAAATATCTCAATGAATGCTAACATTGAACTGGATCAATATGGGCCTGACAAAATACGGAAAGATCATTCGAATTTGTAGTTGTAGACAGTTCCCTATGTCCAAGCCTCCTGCGTGTCTTTACTGTTCTCATTGTTGTTGTATAGTGTAGCTAGAACAGGTTAGCCATTTGGCTGGAAAGATCAACTTCTCTACCAGAGTTCAGTAGCGCAGTGTCTACAACAGCCATCTAATTGTTTAGAGTGCGTAAAGTCATATCTACAAAACAGACACAAAATAGTTGAAGTCTTGTACAAAGAAGAAAAACATTTAACTTCCTATCAATCAGAAAAACAGTGTGTTAAATACGGTGTGCCGCAGGGTTCTGTACTGGGACCAATCTTGTTCTTGCTGTTTGTAAATGAGCTGGAACCATCCAGCCCTAACTACAAGTGCATTAAATATGCCGATGATACAAATATACTTATCAAAGGAAAGACCCCAGAAGAGCTCCAAAATGAAATAAAAAGAGCACTTCACATGTATCAGAATGGTTCGCAATTAACAACTTAATAATAAACACACAGAAAACAAACACTATGCATCTACACACAGTGGAGAATAAACAGCCTTTAACTGCAACCATAGAACTGATAGGCAAAAGACTTGAAATTGCAAATAGCACCAAATTTTTGGGAGTTTGGATCCAAGATGACCTAAGATGGCAGAAACACACACAACACCAATGTAGTAAATTAAATACCATTTCTTAGAGTATAAAAATTCTTGCTGGATGCACATCAATGCAAGCCATAAAAAATGTGTACTATGCCCAAGCACAATCACTACTAAGATATGGTTTAATTTGCTGGGGAAATTCACCACCTAGCAAAAGCTGTTTTATTGCACAGAAAAGAATTATAAGAGCCATGGAAGGCTCAGCACCTCGATCTTCGTGCAATCCCTCATTTAAAAAGCTTCATATTCTTCCATTACCATGCCTCTATATCGTAAAAACAATAATGTTTACAAGGAAAATCGTAGATGAAAATACCAAGATTGCTCCAAAAAACCAAAATATCCATTCATAAAACACAAGGAATAATCAAGATTTACATATGCAGTTTTCACATACAACACTAAAACAAAAAGGACCCTTGCAAGCAGGAAAAAAAACTGTATAACAAACTACCGAAAAAAATTAAGGCAATAACTGGCATGCATAAATTCAAAACTGCAGTGAGTGACTACTTGCTACAGAATTGATACTATAGTGTTGATGAATTTTTATCTGCAATGTAAATATGTGAAAAATTTAAGTAGTTTATACAATTAAGGCCAAAATAAGAAATGTGTACATGTAGATTTATCTGTGTATTATATGTGGTCTATTACGTGTATGTGTGTGTCGGTATAATCAAGGCCGAAAGTATGAAATGTGTGCGTATAAAATTTATTTGTGTATTTGTGAAATGTTATTCCCATATGTTACAGTTATATTGCTATATACTAAAAAATATACAACAGTTTTTCTGTTAAACTTTATTGCAAATTATTTGACTTTTCCTATATCATTATGTACCCCTGTACAGTGTATGATTCACAGGACCAATAAATATACAATACAATACAATGTTGTCCAAAGTCTCTCTCTGACATGCTACACATGTAAAACAAGAACTTTTTCTGCTTAGAAGTGAAGGTGGTACTTTTTAGGTAAAAAATTTAATCCCTTTCAGTGTCAATGCACTTTGTCCAATACTGCCCCAGTATGTAGATCCCATACGTAAAATATGATTTTGAGAGGTCTGTAGAACATTCACATGACTTTTGTAACTCTTCACTGGGATCAAAGCATTTTCCAGCCATACATTTCTTCAGATATGTTGATAACTGAAAGTTAAATGGTGCCAATTCTGATGAATTCAGTTTAAATCCAACAGTTTTGCCAAATGCAAGCACCTTTATGGGCACAATGATTGTCCTATTGGAAGATGACGATGATTGTTGTTGTTGTTGTTGTTGTGGTCTTCAGTCCTGAGACTGGTTCGATGCAGCTCTCCATGCTACTCTATCCTGTGCAAGCTTTTTCATCTCCCAGTACCTACTGCAACCTACATCCTTCTGAATCTGCTTAGTGTATTCATCTCTTGGTCTCCCTCTACGATTTTTACCCTCCACGCTGCCCTCCAATACTAAATTGGTGATCCCTTGATGCCTCAGAACATGTCCTACCAACCGATCCCTTCTTCTGGTCAAGTTGTGCCACAAACTTCTCTTCTCCCCAATCCTATTCAATACTTCCTCATTAGTTATGTGATCTACCCATCTAATCTTCAGCATTCTTCTGTAGCACCACATTTCTAAAGCTTCTATTCTCTTCTTGTCCAAACTATTTATCGTCCATGTTTCACTTCCATACATGGCTACACTCCATACGAATACTTTCAGAAATGACTTCCTGACACTTATATCAATACTGGATGTTAACAAATTTCTCTTCTTCAGAAATGCTTTCCTTGCCATTGCCAGCCTACATTTTATATCCTCTCTACTTCGACCATCATCAGTTATTTTGCTCCCCAAATAGCAAAACTCCTTTACTACTTTAAGTGCCTCATTTCCTAATCTAATTCCCTCAGCATCACCCGACTTAATTAGACTACATTCCATTATCCTTGTTTTGCTTTTGTTGATGTTCATCTTATATCCTCCTTTCAAGACACTGTCCATTCCATTCAACTGCTCTTCCAAGTCCTTTGCTGTCTCTGACAGAATTACAATGTCATCGGCGAACCTCAAAGTTTTTATTTCTTCTCCATGAATTTTAATACCTACTCCGAATTTTTCTTTTGTTTCCTTTACTGCTTGCTCAATATACAGATTGAACAACATCGGGGAGAGACTACAACCCTGTCTTACTCCCTTCCCAACCACTGCTTCCCTTTCATGTCCCTCGACTCTTATAACTGCCATCTGGTTTCTGTACAAATTGTAAATAGCCTTTCGCTCCCTGTATTTTACCCCTGCCACCTTTAGAATTTGAAAGAGAGTATTCCAGTCAACATTGTCAAAAGCTTTCTCTAAGTCTACAAATGCTAGAAACGTAGGTTTGCCTTTCCTTAATCTTTCTTCTAAGATAAGTCGTAAGGTCAGTATTGCCTCACGTGTTCCAGTGTTTCTACGGAATCCAAACTGATCTTCCCCGAGGTCGGCTTCTACTAGTTTTTCCATTCGTCTGTAAAGAATTCGTGTTAGTATTTTGCAGCTGTGACTTATTAAACTGATAGTTCGGTAATTTTCACATCTGTCAACACCTGCTTTTTTTGGGATTGGAATTATTATATTCTTCTTGAAGTCTGAGGGTATTTTGCCTGTTTCATACATCTTGCTCACCAGATGGTATAGTTTTGTCAGGACTGGCTATCCCACGGCCGTCAGTAGTTCCAATGGAATATTGTCTACTCCGGGGGCCTTGTTTCGACTCAGGTCTTTCAGTGCTCTGTCAAACTCTTCACGCAGTATCGAATCTCCCATTTCATCTTCATCTACATCCTCTTCCATTTCCATAATATTGTCCTCAAGTACATCGCCCTTGTATAGACCCTCTATATATTCCTTCCACCTTTCTGCTTTCCCTTCTTTGCTTAGAACTGGGTTTCCATCTGAGCTCTTGATATTCATACAAGTCGTTCTCTTATCTCCACAGGTCTCTTTAATTTTCCTGTAGGCGGTATCTATCTTACCCCTAGTGAGATAGGCCTCTACATCCTTACATTTGTCCTCTAGCCATCCCTGCTTAGCCATTTTGCACTTCCTGTCGATCTCATTTTTGAGTCGTTTGTATTCTTTTTTGCCTGCTTCATTTACTGCATTTTTATATTTTCTCCTTTCATCAATTAAATTCAATATTTCTTCTGTTACCCAAGGATTTCTACTAGCCCTCGTCTTTTTACCTACTTGATCCTCTGCTGCCTTCACTACTTCATCCCTCAAAGCTACCCATTCTTCTTCTACTGTATTTCTTTCCCCCATTCCTGTCAATTGTTCCCTAATGCTCTCCCTGAAACTCTGTACAACCTCTGGTTCTTTCAGTTTATCCAGGTCCCATCTCCTTAAATTCCCACCTTTTTGCAGTTTCTTCAGTTTTAATCTACAGGTCATAACCAATAGATTGTGGTCAGAGTCCACATCTGCCCCTGGAAACGTCTTACAATTTAAAACCTGGTTCCTAAATCTCTGTCTTACCATTATATAATCTATCTGATACCTTTTAGTATCTCCAGGGTTCTTCCATGTATACATCCTTCTTTCATGATTCTTAAACCAAGTGTTAGTTATGATTATGTTGTGCTCTGTGCAAAATTCTACCAGGCGGCTTCCTCTTTCATTTCTGTCCCCCAATCCATATTCACCTACTATGTTTCCTTCTCTCCCTTTACCTACACTCGAATTCCAGTCACCTTTGACTATTAAATTTTCGTCTCCCTTCACAATCTGAATAATTTCTTTTATTTCATCATACATTTCTTCAATTTCTTCGTCATCTGCAGAGCTAGTTGGCATATAAACTTGTACTACTGTAGTAGGTGTGGGCTTCGTATCTATCTTGGCCACAATAATGCGTTCACTATGCTGTTTGTAGTAGCTTACCCGCATTCCTATTTTCCTATTCATTATTAAACCTACTCCTGCATTACCCCTATTTGATTTTGTGTTTATAACCCTGTAGTCACCTGACCAGAAGTCTTGTTCCTCCTGCCACCGAACTTCACTAATTCCCACTGTATCTAACTTCAACCTATCCATTTCCCTTTTTAAATTTTCTAACCTACCTGCCCGATTAAGGGATCTGACATTCCACGGTCCGATCCGTAGAACGCCAGTTTTCTTTCTCCTGATAACGACATCCTCTTGAGTAGTCCCTGCCCGGAGATCTGAATGGGGGACTATTTTACCTCCGGAATATTTTACCCAAGAGGACGCCATCATCATGTAATCATACAGTAAAGCTGCATGCCCTCGGGAAAAATTACGGCTGTAGTTTCCCCTTGCTTTCAGCCGTTCGCAGTACCAGCACAGCAAGGCCGTTTTGGTTATTGTTACAAGGCCAGATCAGTCAATCATCCAGACTGTTGCCCTTGCAACTACTGAAAAGGCTGCTGCCCCTCTTCAGGAACCACACGTTTGTCTGGCCTCTCAACAGATACCCCTCCGTTGTGGTTGCACCTACGGTACGGCTATCTGTATCGCTGAGGCACGCAAGCCTCCCCACCAACGGCAAGGTCCATGGTTCATGGGGGGGTGACGATGATTATGATTATGATTATTATTATTATTATTATCATTTTCAGTTGAGGTTACTTCTTATGTACTTTTCCATATTATTATTTTCAGTTCAGGTGACTTATGTGCTTTTCCACATTCTTGCATTGAATTTGTTAGTTCTTGTTTTACCTTTTGGAAGGTAATTAACAAAAAAGAATCACCTTTGCACCTAATTTTTCCTTTTAGGTAAAGGGTAATTAGTTTGCAACTCATTTGACTGATTTCTGTTTTGTTTGTTGCTGGCTTGAAGTTATGGACACAGGTATCACCTACTGTATTAAATATGTCAACAAAATCTGTTGGACTCTTTTTTTTTTTTTTTTTTTTTTTTTTTTAAAAAAAAATGCCCCAAACATTTTGTCCCACATTTACTTTTGAGCAGCAAGTAGCTATAGTAATATGCACATAAGAAGTCAGGTGGTGGGGCACCGCGGAGTGGCAAGGAGCAATGTACTATGTGACACTTCAGATAATAGTGTCCTTCTGCCACATCAGTCTGTAGCAAGTGCATTGGGCTGCACATAGAACATTTAACATTTATTTTCATGTTAGTTAGGTATGGTGAGGTTACTTAGCCATGGTCTTGTTCATTATTGGTGATATTAAATAAACATGGCAAGTATTATGTTAAGAAGCAATAGAAATAGTTTCCCAAGGGGAGGTAGCGTTGCTCACGTCCGTAGGTTTAACCTTAAAATACCCTACACATACCTCCTGGGTGGTGCTAATTGAGCAACAGTGATTACAGGCAGCCAGACTATCCATAGGATCTCCTGGCAATGACATATCAACTAAATAGCAGAAACAGTTCTTTTCAGAGCTCATTAACAAGAAACATTGGACCAACTATCAGACTCCTTCAACTGAATATCAAAAGCATTAGCAGGGCAAAGTGTGACTACCTGTCAAAATTTTTGATTGACAACAATATCGATGTCGTCGCCATTCAAGAAACTCGTGTTTCCAGCGAAGAAATATTCTGAAGCCGAGGTCGAATTCCTGGATATTCTGCACTTGGTGTAACTTACCACGAGGTGTATGGAATTGCTACGTATGTCCGTAACAACATAAACGAAGCTTCGCTGATTTCTGTAAGTGTGGAGGCAGATATACATACAGTTGTCATACAATTGCACAGCATTACTATTACAAATGTTTACAAACCACCCAAAACAACATGGCCTGATTTTGTCCTACACACAGCAGAACATCCTGCAATTTACATAGGAGACTTCAATAGTCACCATGAACTTTGGAAGTACTCTCAAAATGATGAAAATGGGAGCATGCTTGCAGAATGGATCGAAGAGAATAATCTTCATCTAGTGTTTGATGCCAAAGATCAAGGCACTTTCAGGTCAGCTGCTTGGGACAAGGATTCAAATCCTGACTTATGCTTTGTTAGCTGCAACGAAACTGGCTTTCCCATCAACACCACAAGGAAAGTGATAAATGCCTTTCCTCACAGCCAACACAGACCTGTAATAATACAAATTGGCTGCACTGTTCCTGTCATACGATCAACTCCGCATGCTCGATGGAATTTCCAAAAAGCCGACTGATGAAGTTTTCAACGGAACTGGATAAGACCATTCGATGGATACCTCCATCACATAATAACTATCAACGCTTCATTGGTGCAGTGACAGCAACAGCTAAAAAGTGTATGCCAAGAGGATACCGAAAAGAATATATTCCAGGATGGAATGAGGAAAGTGAAACACTGTACCAATACTTCCAGCAAAGTGGTGACCCAGAGATAGCTACGGAACTATTGTCCAGCTTGGACATGTCTCGGAGGCAGAAATGGGCAGAAACAGTCAAAACTATGGACTTTACCCACTCGAGCAGGAAAGCATGGAGTCTTCTGAGAAAACTGGGAGGAAGTGCACCAGCATGCAGAAAAAATTCCGAAGTAACACCAGACCAAATTGCTTCCCACATTATTACCACCTCAAGAGTACCTCCTGACAAGAAACATACAAGACATATCAGACGACAGCTTCGTGACCTTAAAAAGAAGGCATCTCCCTCATCTGAGTATACCCATCCCTTCACAGTTTCAGACATTGACTCTGGACTGAAGGACCTCAAACCTCTTAAGGCACCTGGATGTGATGGTATCCACCCAGAATTCCTGATCCATATGGGAGGAAAAGCTAAGAAATGGCTGGCAGAATTCTTCACTGACATCCTGCTGACTGGTCAACTTCCATCTGAGTTTAAAAAGGTGAAGATAATATCTGTTCTGAAACCTGGCAAACCCAGCAACAGGGTAGAAAACTATCGCCCCATTTCCCTACTCAGCTGCTGCTACAAGCTTTTTGAAAGGCTAATATATAACAGAATAAGTAGCGCTATCTTAGAGAACGTTCCAGTTGATCAGGCAGGCTTCAGACCAGGGCGTAGCTGCTGCGACCAAGTATTGTCTCTCACATCCTTCATAGAGTCAGGATACCAAATGAAGCAGAAAACATCTGTGGCATTTGTTGATCTAACTGCCGCCTTCGACACTGTGTGGAGGGAAGGCCTTATCTACAAATTTCTCCGCATCATACCCTGCAGAACAATGGCTCGACTGATTAAAAGAATGCTAAGTGATCGGAAGTTCCAGGTAATCACTGGAAGCAACATAAGTAAGGAGAGGAAGCTGAACAACGGATTGCCTCAAGGATCAGTTCTCTCACCCTTACTGTTCAACCTATATCTATCTGATCTACCTGACACTTCGTCCAGAAAATACTGCTATGCCGATGACCTGGCTCTAGCCGTCAAACACCAGGAAATGAAGACAACAGAAGAGATTTTAGCCAATGACCTGTCTGCATTAGACAATTACTTCAAAATCTGGAGACTCCAACCCAGTGTGAGTAAAACAGAAGTGTGTTGCTTCCATCTAAATAACCAGTTGGCGAACGTAAAACTGGAGGTAAGTTTCAGAGGCAGAATTCTTCATCACAACTGGAACCCAAAATATCTTGGTGTCATCCTGGATCGTACACTATGCTTCAAACAACACCTTCTTAACTTAGCTCAAAAGCTGAGGACTCGAAACAACATCCTCCATAAGCTATGCGGAACTACCTGGGGATCTTCAGCAACCACCCTGCGAACTTCAGCTCTGGGCTTGGTATACTCAAGTGCTGAGTATTGTGCACCTGTTTGAATGAATAGTCATCATACAAGGCTTGTTGATACCCAGCTGAATACGACAATGCACATAATATCTGGCACAATCAGATCTACTCCAGTTTATTGGCTTCCACTGTTAACCGGTATAATGCCTCCTGATCTACGCAGATGTACTGCCCCTATGAGAGAATTCCACAAGATCTCCAGGAATTATAACCTACCCGTGCATAGCGACCTGCCACTTTTAAATCACAAGAGACTGAAATCACGTCATCCAACTCTGTGCGATGCTGCTGACATGGTTGCTAAGAATTTCAAACCTCTTGAAGAATGGAAAGGTCGGTGGGAAGCAGTGACAGATGTGCACCTGCATAACATCTTCTCAGGTGCTAAACTTCCAAGTGGATTCGACTTACCACGCAAGACGTGGTCTACTCTCAACAGAATCCGTACCAGCCATGGGCGATGCAGGGATGCTCTCTTTACGTGGAACAAGCTGCCTGATCCAGCTTGTGACTGCGGGGCTCCATACTAGACTGTTCACCACATTGTCAGTGAATGCAGGATTCGAGCCTATCACGGCGCCAAAGAGGACTTCCTGCAAGCAACTCCAGATGCAGTGCGCTGGATTGAAGGACTGGATATTCAGTTGTAAAGACAAACTTAAGTTTCTTGTGTGTCAATATGTACATATGTATATGTAATTTCATGATATGTCTGTATTAGCCATACGCTAAATAAAAAAAAATAAAAATAATAAAAAGTTTCCCAAGCATATAAATCCTATTAGGGAGAGTCAGAAGCAGAAACAGTGGTCCACCGTCGTGCTCATCCGTGTGTTGCCAGATACCATGGTATGCAACAGCTGGAGTGTGAGGTGTGACACAGAGACACTGAGAAGACTGATGATGCCTCTCTCTGGGTGGAACGCTTCACACTGACACACTATAATGCAGCAGCTATTTTACATCAAGATTTCACCAGCTATTCCATGCATCTTATTTGACAGTTGCAAAATACTAGATTCTGCACTTTCTAACTGTCCTTCATGTGGAATACATTTAAGCAAAGCAGAGCCAGGTTTAGAATCAGTGCCCTCTTCTTTATGATTAAAAGCTATGGAGCAGAGTTTTCAGAAAGTTTCATCTACTACACATAAACTGCTGCACCAAATAAACGGTCACAGCTAAGCATATGCAAATGAGGGCTAATTCTACTACACTATTTTAGTTATCTGCAGGTATCTTCATCCTATTTCATTGCAAGAACTTTCTGGTATCATGTGCAAAGTAATAATTCACTCAATACAATTCTCAACAATATATATGACATTAATTAAGAAAATACAATACTGGAAAAACGCATTATAAATGTTCTAAATCTATCTTTAAACCATCAAAATCTCTGGAAAATAGCAAAAAGCTAAGAAACTACACGCAACATTGATTCTCTACCACTTACCAGTGTTGGATCAATGTCAGGAATCTCAAGAAAACGACCATAGATTTGATGCACCTTCTCATATTTTAGTCTTCCTTCTTCGAAATCGGCATAAGCAAAATAGAGTAACATGTTCTTTTTCAACAAAGAAGCTGTTGCCCTCTCATATACTGCAGCAGCTTCATCACTGAACAGTTTTGCTGCTGTAACATCCTGAACAATAAACAATTACTGTGAAATTAATGTGTCATATTATCTACACTCAGTGAGACAATTACATAAAATACTTTTCATTTACATACAGTAATTTGTAAAATATTTTTTGCACTGTGCTAATACGTCACAGGCTTTTATTCATGCGCCATCTCCATTCACTAAACCCAGAACTGATTGGATACTGTATCAGAATTAAAACATGAAATCAAGATTTGCCATGCGAAAGAATATATTTCATAAACTATGAAATAACAATCATTATGGCACTTGAATGTAGTAAATTTGTTTTCAAATTCTTATGAGATTGAGCAAATATTTAATACTTAATTCCCAACTGTAGGAAAAAAGCCGAGAGATTTCTGGTAGAATAAGTGGTGCCACATTACAAAAGTTAAAATGAGTATGAGTAACAGGGAGCTCTATGGTCAAGCTCTGTGAACTGAGGACAATTACAACATATTAGATACAAAAAGGTGCAGTGACTAAGTAGATCTATGTAAACAAGTAAGTTGAAATCATTAATAATCAAACTCAAAGCCCCAGGGACCATATCCTTGTTATTGCAGCACTTCATATATGCATGCCATATACTGAATGGTGCTTTTTAAAAAGCTGATAGTAAATTCCAGTACAAATACTACAGTCCTCCAACATGTTGCATTCATTTATAATTAATTAATAAGTAAAATATCATGATAAATCCATCTACAGCAGATGTTTTGCATCTTGAAATTTACATTATGAAACATTTACCATGTAAATATCTCAGCATATTTATTTCTTCTCTCTATTCCTGCTCACAAAAATGGACTCCACTATATATAACTTCAAACTTACCACTTTCTATCGAACTTACCCCTTTCTCTGTTAGAAGTTTTGAGCTCTGCTCAAGAAACTGTGCGGCCTCATACCAGATATCAGGATGATGTCCTAAACACAAAAGACATTGTTCAAAAGCAAACATAACACGCCTTGTAATCAAAGTAGTATCCTCAGTTCGCAAAGGGTTTGATTTTTCCCATGCAATGTACTTCTTCCAGAGGTCAACCTGAAAAATAATTTAGACAGAGACAGAATAAAGCTATATATTCTCAGGTATCCAGAATGGAAAAGGTAAATAATAATGCAACAGGCAAATTTTGAAAAATGATCACTGTGTTTCTAACCAAATCTCATACCAGCCAAAGGAAACATCTACAACAATACAGTATGCACTTTTCCAAAAATGAATTTCAATCTGTAGACTAAAAACAACGGTGATGGTCCATAAAATATCTTCTTGTTGTTACAAACACCACATAGTCGACACTCAAAATCTGAAGCAGCATGAACTGACTAAGATTCAGACTTCATCAAATTGATAGTGTTACATTGAAATTCAACATAAACAAAAGTGACATAAAAGTTATAATGAAACATACTACACATACACCTTATTATCACAAATAATTTTAAGTGCCTTCACTTTTTCATGTCAATAGCTAAATTATGAATCAAGTAAGAGAATCACCTGCTTCAACTCTTCTGGATGGCCCATTGGAGGTATGCTAGGGCTGTTCCTATTTAGACCTCTCGTCACCGCTTCAAATTCTTTCGCTACACGACGAGCATTCATATAGTCACGACTACGTTCCATAGACATCTTTTCTGCGATGATTGGATTAATGTTTTGTTCAAAGTTAATATAGTCCTTCCACAACTGTTCAATATTCACCATAGGATTTATTACCCCTCTCTGATAAACCTGTAATTATAAGACACTATTATTTGCAGTTATAATGTAAAGGAGGCATTATGCATGTTTTAGCAGTTAACACCGTTGTCACCTAACCTACCATGCATAAACACAGGGTTACTATAAATGATTCATTTGTTTTCAACATTCTATATTTTGCAAAGTATTAAATGTTCAAATATCACCATGCCCTGACAAAGTGGTGACAAATCAAGGAAAGAGTTTGTCTGTGTTGGAAATGTGAGACCTTCCATTCATATAGAAAAGTAGATCGCCACAATATGAAAGTGAGGAGCACCGAAAACCTTCATGACATTGCAGCACAAGAACAAGATTCGCTGAAGTCTAATGTTTTCTATGCAGTGTCACGGATGAAGCTGTATGGGCCTTTTCCTTCTGTGAGAAGACTGACAGGTACCTCTTATCTTGATATGTTGCAGTTGCAGATGTTTTCACAACTGACTGCTGATTCCAAGAATTTCATCTTCCAGAAAGATGAGGCACCCCCTCTTTGGAGCACCGATGTTTGTTGTTACCTAAACAACGAACTTCATTGTTGAATTGGACTTAGTAGTGAAGATGATGTGGCTCTATTCCCTTTGCCCTGCATGCCGACTGGCCTACACCGTGTGACTTTTTCCGTTGGGGGTACATTAAGTATATTGTATAGCACCCTCAGTGTAAGGGTGGGGTGGCTACAAGTCAGGATGGTGTGAATGGGTGGTGGAGGTGAGGTGGAGGCCAGGTGGCTCCACAGAAAGGCAGCTTCAAGTGTAACAAGATATTTATTGAAACATCTGCATTGTTTGACACACTGAGTTAGTCACTGGCCGGCCTCTGAATTCTACTGGGCTGGGTGCCTGCAATGCTGACACGGATACTTCTCCAAGCCCTCAGTCTCTTTATGCAATCCCCATGCCAGCGGTATTATTCTACCTGCTATGGCCCCAAGCAACATCCAGCTGTCGAAACCCATCACAATGAAATGCCCTTTCTGCATTGACTGTGGACTACTGGTGTGCACAGGGAGCACTGTACTGCCCACTGAGCAGGAGTGAGCTGTGCTGCTGGGCCAGCTACACCCTGGCACTAAGTCTGAAGAGGGATTCGGTGCACAGTGCTGTTGTCCTGCCATGGCCTTGAACCAGTTTAACTTCTACTAGCAGATCCATGTGGCAAGCCAGGTGGATGGCAAGAGCAAAGGACATGTTGTAGCACCAGTTCCCACCTTCAGATTTCTTGGGGGGGGGGGGGGGGGGGGGGGGAGAATCCAGATAGAATGTGCAGTGAAAAGGGCACTG
Organism: Schistocerca serialis cubense; assembly: GCF_023864345.2. Lineage (NCBI taxonomy): Eukaryota > Metazoa > Arthropoda > Insecta > Orthoptera > Acrididae > Schistocerca > Schistocerca serialis. Next base: position 272,176,826 of record NC_064646.1, read on the forward strand.
AGGTAATGATTGTCATATTTTAGTGCATGTTCTGCAACAGGATATTGTGTGTTGTCAGTACACTACCACCTATGCCCCTTTATTCTAACTTATAACTTGTTACCCATTAGGCCTCAGTATACATTAATTTCTTCTGTCTCAGCATTTTTTCACAGTAGCTATTCCTTTCTTCATTCTGTGTTAGTTTTCTACAGCTTTCATTTTCTGACCTGTCTATTTTTCACCATCCCCTCCCACCTTTATCACATATAATGCACTTAGGTCTTCACTCTTGTTAACTCATGCATGATGTTTTAGGAGTAATCTCTGTGTTAGATATTACCTTGTCTTCTGCCTTTTAGCTCTCATTTTCAAATCTTGCCCAGTTCAGTCTCCAACAGTCAGTCTTTCCTTCCCATCCCATCCACTAAGTCCCACTTGACCCAGGTTCTGGGTGACTTTTCTGAACCTTACCCCTTTTCCTAAGCCTTTCCAGTCATTTTCCTTCACCCCTTTTCCTTCCACTTCAATCCTTCTGCCAGAAGAAGGAGCCACTGGCTCTGAAAGCTTGCATGTGTAACGCCTTTGTGTGTTTGTGTGTGTGTGTGTGTGTGTGTGTGTGTGTGTGTGTGTGTGTGTGTGTGTTCTCCTGTCACTGCTTGGTGAGTAGACTTTTTAATCTGTCAAATTACATTTGCAAATTACCATACCAACCCTCCATCTTTACTTTTCTTTGCCTTCGTAAAATTGAACGATGATGGCATTTTCTGACCATATACCTCTCAAATGGAGACAATCCTCTATTCGTTTGTACTTCTGAATTATAGGCTCACATAATGTAACTTAGATATGTACACCAATCACCATGGTGTGCGTTCATGTAGTAACTTGACATTTTCCCAATTGTTCTAACTACCCATTACCTTTTACCAATGGCCTGTGGATGAAGAGACTAGTTCTTAACTTCTTCACATGCACAACTGACACTTCATACCTGTTTCACAGGTATCACATCTGGAACTCCCAACCTCAATATCCAGTTATTAATTATTCCTTGTGCAACTTCACTACTTGGTGGTTTGGTATAATAACTATTCTCATGTACTGATAAAATTGATCTATTATTGTTATTACAGAATGGTTCCTGCTGGCATACACCTGAATGGTCCAAATACATCAACCACAAACATTTCAAATGGCTTTGATACTTCTGCTAGCCTCTGCAATAGTTCTCTTTTATGATATAAGTCCACTTGTTGTGCACACTAAATGTAATTTCTCTCATATTGATCCACATTCGCTTTCCTTCCTCTTCACCAGTATCTTTCCGCCATTCTCTGGTTTGTTGCTCTGCACCCTCCATGACCAGGAAACATGTGATCATGTGCTTCCTTTAAAACTACTACTTAAATTTTTCTGGTACTACTACCAGCTACACTAGCTTCATGTCCTTGCACAACAATAAGTCATATATGCTGATCTGTGATTGCGCTTTTTACTGATTACAGTCATTGTCAGAGTTCTGTGCTGCCTACCACTTCGCAAGACCATGATCCAGAACTTTCACTACTGCTACCTTTCTTCTTAGTGCATCTGCATTCCTATGCTTCTTCCCTGGCTTGTGTACTACTTAACAGTCGAACCCACTAAATCTCAGGGCCCGTCTTTCAGCCTGCTGGACAGGTCTTGCTTCCATGTCTATTACATTCTCCAAAACACAACACCAAATGGTTCATTGCTCACTGCACTGAGCTCAGCTGACACTGTAGGACATGTCGCAGATGCCTTGACACGAGAAGACAGCGCTGCAAATTCTGATACCAAACTACAGAGCCCCCTCTGCAGAGTGGGGTGACTGAGCCACAAAGGTGCAAGCAGGTTGTGGAGGTGACGTTGGAGCCCAGGAGGCTCAAGAGAAAGGGTGCTCCAAATTTCACAAATTTTTTATTGATGCATCTTCACTGCATGATACACCAGGTCAGCTGCCAACTGGCCACGGAATTCTGCGGGAGTGGTTGCCAGCACACTCCACAGATACTCAGTCAAACCGAAGACCTCATTACATAAACTGGCTGTACAATCCCTGCACCAGCAGTGCGTACTGCATGATAAGTGTATAATGTCCATCCTGCAATGGCAGTGGACGACTGGTGTGCACAGGGAATGACCCTGGGCAGGAGTCGGCCATGCTGCTGGTGTTAATTTGTAATGGCCAGCTGTACCAGGGCACTAAGTCCAGTGATGGAATGGGTGCGCACTGCTTTTGTCCTGCCATGGGCTCATACTGGTGACTTCTGCTGGCATATCCATGTGGCATTCTCATTCAGCATAGCCCCATCACCCTGGTAGTGGTATGAAACAGAATAATTCCATTACAAAAATGTCCAGCGCCTATGTCAGCAGATGTGTGTATATGCAACTACTACTCAGGTATTCTAAAACACCACAGCCACTGTCAATGTGGAAATCTGTCTAGCCATTTGCTGACCTAGTCTGTGCAGTACCGCCGAGTTGCTGTTCCAACAAGTAACCTGCCTCGTAACAGTGCATTGGCCTTTTTGAATTATTACAGTGACAATACCCCGCGGTTGCCTACCGTCAGTGCTGCAGCAATGTACCCCCTCATGCACACGCTACACACTAAAGCACAGATTTGGGCGGTTTTCTGCAGTCATGTGACCAGATGGGCACTCATAGAACATTATAGAATGCAAAATGCAGACTACATCTACATCTACACGATTACTCTGCAATTCACATTTAGGTGCTTGGCAGAGGGTTCATCGGACCACAATCATACTATCTCTCTACCATTCCACTCCCGAACAGTGCGCGGGGAAAACGAACACCTAAACCTTTCTGTTCGAGTTCTGATTTCTCTTATTTTATTTTGATGATCATTCCTACCTATGTAGGTTGGGCTCAACAAAATATTTTCGCATTCGGAAGAGAAAGTTGGTGACTGAAATTTTGTAAATAGATCTCGCCGCGACGAAAAACGTCTTTGCTTTAATGACTTCCATTCCAACTCGCATATCATATCTGCCACACTCTCTCCCCTACTATGTGATAATGTCTGAATGTCTGCTTGTGTCCGTATGTGCGGATGGATGTGTGTGTGTATGCGAGTGTATACCTTTCCTTTTTTCCCCCTAAGGTAAGTCTTTCCGCTCCCGGGATTGGAATGACTCCCTACCCTCTCCCTTAAAACCCACATCCTTTCGTCTTTCCCTCTCCTTCCCTCTTTCCTGATGAAGCAACCGTTGGTTGCGAAAGCTTGAATTTTGTGTGTATGTTTGTGTTTGTGTGTCTATCAACCTGCCAGCGCTTTCGTTTGGTAAGTCACATCATCTTTGTTTTTAGATCATTTTTCCCACGTGGAATGTTTCCCTCTATTATATCCATATCATTAATTTTTATAAGGTAAGTTACATTTGCTGTCTCAGGTGAAGAAACAAAATGTAAAAGAAATGCTACTGAACTAAAGGAATAGATCCCATTATCTTCCAGCCTGTAATAAGTCTGTTGTACATAAAGTGACACCAAAGACTACTGGCATCATCATCATCATCAGTATTCAATAAATTATAGAGTCTCTGGAAAACTGTGTTACTGAATGCTACAAGCTTTCTGTGAAGTTTATAAATAGTATGAAAACCCAACTTGTCACCCATCCTGTTAGAGAGAACACCAAGACAAATAATGAAAAGTCAACATGAGTTTAAAACAGTTATTTTGTGATGTACTGAACTTATACGTGGAGGCTCACAAAGCATCTCACCAAACAGTTACTTTTAACACCACAGTGCTTTATTAGACATGGTCCTAGTGGATGTAGTATACCCTTGCCTTCCTCCAAACTTTGAACTCACCTCTCCAATTTAAGATTGGCCCGAAACCATGGAGTAACTTCGCATTTTTCACCTTTACAAATTAGGGAAAAAAGTGATATGTGACAGAAAAGTCCTTGGACTGAAGCATGGAAAATTGGATTTGAAATCTGACAGTTACCCACTGGGCAACCAAACCATATTCATTACAGGTACATTGAATTAATCATCATTCATCAACTTCAGCCTCTGTAACGAAGAATTCCGCAAGATGAACTTGGAAATGCATTCAGCTTCTTCAGTCTTTCTTCTTAAATTTGGAGAGTATATGAAATATTTCAAGGATCTTTAATACATTTGAAGGCAACATTATAGAAGTCCATGCTAAACAAAGAAAGGAAGGGTAAATGATGGAAGGAATATGTACAGGGACAATATAAGGGAAACAAGCTTGAAGACTATATTATAGACAGAGAAGAGGTGGTAAGTGAAAATAAGAAGAATCTGAGAGACCAGAATGAAACCAAGACCCCAGAATCACACGAAGTTGCCACAGAATTATTAAGATCCTTTGGAGAGCCACCCATGGCAACCTGTTTTATCTTGGGTGCAAGATACACGTGGCAGACGAAATACCATTAGATTTCAAAAGCAATGTAATAATTCCAATTTGAAAACAGGCAGGTGTTCATAACTGTGAATATTACTAAACCATCAGTTTAACAACTCATGGTTACAAAATACCGAGACAAATAATTTACAGAAAAATGAAGACATCGGTAAAAGCCGGGTTCCAGACAAATGAAGGAACATACGAGGCAATAGACTGAAGGAAGGCAAAGCAATGTCAATTGCATTTGCAGATTTAGAGAAAACTTTGACAATGATGACTGGAACACACTCTCTGAAATTCTGAAGGTGCCAGGGATAAAACACAGGGACCAAAAAATTATTTATCTAGACAACAATTATAACAATCAAGCATGTGAAAGGAAAGGATTCGTTGAGGAGGAGGAGGAGGGAGGGAGAGAGAGAGAGAGAGAGAGAGAGAGAGAGAGAGAGAGAGAGAGAGAGAGAGAGAGGGGGGGGGGGGGGGGGGGGGGGGGGGAGTGCAAGCTATCCCCAATGTTATTCAGTCTGTACACTGAGCAAAAAGTAAACAAAACTGAGAGGGTATCTGGAAAGGGGGTCAAAGTTCAGCTCTGATATTTGCCAATGATACTGTAATTCTGTTGGAGGCAACAAAGGACTTGGGAAGCAGTTGCTTATGGAATTAGCTTAGGAAATGAGACAAAGTAGTAGACATGTTTTGCTGTTTGGGTAGCACATTAACTGCTGTTGGGTGAAGCAGACATGCTATCAAATGCAGACAGGCAATGGGAGACAAAAAGCATTTCTGAAAGGAGAGAATTTATTAACATCAAATATGAATGTATTAAGAGTATTTTCTGAAGGTATTTTTCTGGAGTGTAGCCTTGAAAAGAAGTGAAACATGGACAATTAGCAGACCGGACAAGAAGAGAAGCTTTTGAAATATGGTGGGCAAATTGAATAACAAATGAGAAGGTACTGAATCAAGTTGAGGAAATAAAGAATTTATGGTACAACAGCAATACGGGAAAGACAGATTGCTACTCACCAACTCAACACATAGAGGTGGTGGTGAGTCGCAGGCAGGTTTAACGAAAAAGAATGCTAAAAATATTCAACTTTCGGAGTATGTCCTTTGTCTGAAGCAGCATGCACATGCAAGTGAACACGTACACGCAGACGAGCACATGCACGCGCAAGCGACTCACACATGCACAGCCTTAGCACTTAGCACCCAGAGACAATGGTGGCCATGTGCACTAGAATTGTGCTTTTGTGTGTGTCTATATACGGGGTGTTCAAAAAATCTCTCCGCAATGCCGTATGACTGTTAGCCGCAAGTGCCGTATGATTGTTCACCTGCCGGGTTTTTCAACGAAATAATAAATGCACAATGATACTGCAGTGATATTCCATACCCATTCTTAGGAGAACTTGTGTTAAGCGAAATACTGAATGGCTATTTTCAACAAGATGGTGCAATTGCGCATACAGCTCACGTTTCAATGTCACTGCTTGCTGATGTTTTTGTTGATCGTATAATTTCACAGGGACTTTGGCCTCCATGATCGCCTGACCTAACACAACCGGACTTTTTCTTCTGGGGTGCAGCGAAAGCAAATGTCTATAAAAACCATCCAAAATCCATTGATGAATTGAAAACCGCAATATCCAATTTCACTACTTCTGTTACGGAAGAAATGTTACAGCTTGTGCTTGGAAACATGATTAGACGAATTGAATTATGTATTCAACAACAGGGGGGACACTCAACATTTAATGTGAAAATTTGTAAGTAAAAACGAATATTCAATAAATTAATAACTTGTATTTCAATGAGTTTCATTTCGGAACAGTCACTGCAGCATACGGCATGCGTGGCTAACAATCACACAGCATTGCTTCCAGCAATCTTTTTTGTTGTGCGTATCTGTAACTCCACACATCTACATGGTGAGTAGATATCTATCCTTTCCATGTAGTTGTTCTTATATCCTGGACTTTCCATTGTTAAATTTGGGGCACAACTCGATTAAAAGAAGCAATCGGTTGGTAAGACATATCTTGAGATACGAGTGTACCATCATTTTGGAAAAGGAGGGAAGCATGGAGGGTAAAAATTGTAGAGGGAGACCTAGGCATGAATACAGTAAGCAGGTTCAAGTGAACACAGGTTGCAGTAGTTATTCAGAGATAATGAGGTTTACACATGATAGACTGGCATGGAGATACACATTAAACCAATCTCTGGATTGAAAATCACAATTAAAAAACAACCCATTTTTCATCACTTAAGAATAAGTGTCAGATTAGTTCTGATCCAAAAAAAGGCTCCAAATACCAACTCTAATTCCAATATGCACAACAGCAAGGATATATGCCATTCACTACAGTTATCACCAGTACAGGACATTATTATAATTAAAAATTAATGATCTGGAAGGATTCTCTTCCTGAAACATATTTCATAGATTTTATCAGTGTCATTAACACATTCTTTTCTCTCCTCTTACATAATTTTATACTTCAGTTTTTCATCCACATTATGAAATTGACAGCGTATACTACGAGTAACACACTAAAAGTACACCGTATGTTTATATCATCTAATGGACAAGGAACTGATTAGATCTTGGATGGATGTATTTGGATAAGCATCTGATTGTAGTACCAAAAGTACAAGTTAAACAGTGCAACTAACATATTTCAAACCATTCAAAGAATATTAATACAGACATGTAGTGTCTCATCTCTCTGCAAATAGCTCATTATACTGCATCAATTCTTGCCTATAATGGCATTATGTGATCCATTTTTTCACAAACACTTTATTAAAGAATGTAGGCAACTGACCTTTCTTACAGCACTGATTTTCTGATTTTCAGCATATGACCCCACAGCCTCAACACTCTTCAAGAAATTCACATAATCGTTCCATATAGAATAAGATTGTATATCCATTCCTATTTTTTCCAGTGCAAAATCATATGCTTGTGCCATCTTCTCTCTGAAATAAATAAATTTGGAACTCCAAAACTAAGTCACTGATAAAAAATATTAGAGTGTGTCTCGCATTACACTAAAAGTATAAAGAAACAAACAGGATAACTAGAACTGATCATCCTCAATATCAACTACAATTCAGAATTTAACTGTACATGCGAGACAGCCCAACAATTCTACATTATCAAAAATATCCCTTCTCTAATTTATGTAGTGTGCAACAGGACAAACAGCGTAGAAAGTCCTACCTCCTTGTGTGTGTGTGTGTGTGTGTGTGTGTGTGTGTGTGTGTGTGTGTGTTAAATGGAAAAGCTGTGCACAAGACCTTTCAAAATGGCCCACTTCAGTTCCATTAAACATAAAAATAACTATCAACTTTGCAGACATTGAAATCATCATGTTATCCATATATTTTGTGTATTTTCATTTCTTGATTTCCTATGAGAGAATATTTTGGAGTACTTCCTTATTTACAAGTGAAATGGATGACCGCAAATGCTGAGAATTGCACAAAAAATGTAGTTAGAATATAATCAGACAATTGAAAATCCAAGACAGAATGAAACAATATTATGAAAAGGAAAGTTGCTACTCACCATATAGCAGAAATGCTGAGTCGCAGATAGGAACAACGAAAAGACAGTCAGCAATAATTAAAGCTTTCAGCGATTAAGGCCTTCATCAACAAATAGACCACACACACACACACACACACACACACACACACACACACACACACACACACACACAAACTCGCACATACGACTGCAGACTCAGGCAACTGAAACCACACTGTGAGCAGCAGCACCAGTGCATGATGGGAGTAGCAACTGGGTGGAGGTAAGGAGGAGGCTGGGTACGGGGAGGGGGAGGGACAGTATGGTGGGGGTGGCAGACAGTGAAGTGCTGCAGGTTAGATGGAGGGCAGGGGAGAGGTGGGGAAGAGAGGGGGGGTGGGGAGGAGAAGCGGAAAAGGAGAGAAGTAAAAAGACTGAGTGTAATGGTGATGGTGGAATGAGAGCTGTGTAGTGCTGAAATGGGAACAGGGAAGGGGTTGGATGGGTGAGGGTAGTGACTAACAAAGTTTGAGGCCTGGAGGGTAATGGGAACGTAGGATGTACTGCTGGGGAGAGTTCCCACCTGCGCAATTCAGAAAAGCTGATGTTGGTGGTAAGGATCCATATGGCACAGGCTGTGAAGCAGTCATTGAAGTGAAGGATATCATGTTTGGCAGTGTGTTCAGCAACAGGGTGGTCCAGGCCACAGTTTGTCGGTGGCCATTCATGCAGACAGCTTGTTGTTTGTCATGCGCATATAGAATGCAGCACAGTGGTTGCAGCTTAGCTTGTAGATCACACTACTGGCTTCACAGATAGCCCAGCCTTTGATGGGATAGGTGATGTTTGTGACAGGACTGGTGTAGGTGGTCTTGCATCTAGGTCTATTACAGGGGAATGAGCCATGAGGTAAGAGGTTGGGAGCAGGGCTTGTGTAAGGATGGACAAGTATATTGTGTAGGTTCGGTGGACGGCGGAGTACCACTGTGGGAGGGGTGGGAAGGATAATGGGCAGGACATTTCTCATTTCGGGGCATGACAAGAGGCAGTCGAAACCCTGGCAGAGAATGTAATTCAGATGCTCCAGTCCTGGATGGTACTGAGTTATGAGGGGAATACTCCTTTGTGGCTTAACTGTGGGATTTTGTGAGATGGTGGGAGACTGGAAAGATAAGGCATGGGAGATTTGTTTTTGTACAAGGTCGGGAGGATAATTACTGTCTGTGAAGGCTTCAGTGAGACCCTTGGTATATTTCGAATGGGACCGCTGGGCACTGCAGATGCGATGACCATAGGTGGATAGGCTGTATGGAAGGGACTTCTTGGTATGGAACGGTTGGCAGTTGTCGAAGGGGGGTGTTGCTCATGGTTCGTAGGTTTGACATGGACAAAGGTATCAATGTAGCCATCTTTGAGGTGGAGGTCAACATCTAGGAAGGTAGCTTGTTGGGTTGAGTAGGACCAGGTGAAGCAAATGGGGGAGATGATGTTGAGGTTCTGGAGGAATGTGAATAGGGTGTCCTCACCCTCAATCCAGATAGCAAAGATGTCATCAATGAATCTGAACCAGGTTAGAGGTTTAGGGTTCTGGGTTTTTTAGGAAGGATTCCTCTAGACAGCCCATGAATAGGTTGGCATAGGATGGTGCCATGCGGATGTCCTATCCGTACCCCAGATTTGTTTGTAGGTGATGCCTTCAAAGGAGAAGTAATTGTGGGTGAGAACATAGTTGGTCATGGCGATTAGGAAGGAGGTTGTTAGTTAGGAATCCATCAGGTGTTGAGAAAGCTAGTGTTCAATAGCATAAAGCCATGGGCACTAGAAATATTAGTGTAAAGGGAAGTGGAATCAGAAGTGATGAGCAGGGCATTGTGTGGTAAAGGGACAGGAACTGTGCAGAGTTGGTGGAGGAAACGGTTTGTGTATCTTTTGTATAGGAGGGTAGGTTCCGGGTAATAGGTTGAAGGTGTTTGACTATGAGAGCAGAGATTCTCTCAGTGGGGGCACAGTAACCAGGCACAATGGGGTGTCCTGGGTGGTTAGGTTTACGGACTTTAGGAAGCATGTAGAAGGTACGAATGCGGGTAGTGGTAGGGGTGACTAGAGAGATGGATGGGCCAAACGATTTAAGTAGTGACTGGAGATCCTGGTGGATTTCTGGAATGGGGTCACTGTGGCATGGTTTGTAGGTGGTAGTATCTGACAGCTGGCAGAGTCGTCCTGCCAGGTAATCCCTGCAGTTTGAAATAACAGTGATGGAGCCTTTGTCTGCAGATAGAATTATAAGGTCGAGATCAGTTTTTAGATGGTGGACTACAGTTCTTTCTGTGGATGTAAGGTTAGTTTGCATGATGTGGGATTTGGGGAATGATGGTGAGGCAAGGTTCGAGGTTAAGAAATTCTGGAAACTTAACAGGGGACATTTGGGGGCAGTGGGAATGGATCACAGTTGGATGGAGGAGTGAACTGAGTTGGTCCTTGGTTGAGTCTGATTGGTAGGGTTCGTGGTGACAAAGTGTTTCCACTGTAGGGACCGGGAGAAGGAGAGAAGGTCTTTAACAAGTCCTGCTTGATTGAATTTGGAAGTTCCTTCCGTACAGCTACCGAGCCACCCACGGGCGTGGTCCCCTCTCAAAATATACCAAGGGTCTCATTGAAGCCTTCACAGACTGTAATTATCTTGCCAACCTTGTACAAAAACAAATCTCCCATGCCTTACCTTTCCAGTCTCCCACCACCTCACAAAGTCCCACCTCCGGCCACAGAGGAGCATCCCCTCATAACTCCGTACCACCCAGGACAGGAGCGACTGCATTACATTCTCTGCCAGGGTTTCTACTAACTCTCATCATGTCCTGAAATGAGGAATGTCCTGCCCAATATCCCTCCCACCCATCCCACAGTGGTATTCCGCTGTCCACCGAACCTACACAATATACAAACAATCCTGTTGGAAGAACATCCGCAACTGAGAATTATACTAGAGGTTTAAAATACCACTTCAGTTGTAAATTTCTTTTATTATCGCGACCAGTTTTGGGCTCTCATAAGCCAATCCTCAGGTGTTGCAACTGTGTTGTGGCCCCTGAGAGCTGTGGTGGACATGTACTAAGCGCAGTGTGCTACCTATGAGCGCAGAACAAGGACGGAGAACTCCCTGTTCTGCACTCACAGGTAGCACACAGCGCCTAGTACATGTCCACCGCGACGCTCGGGGGGGGGGGGGGGGGTGTCACTATCCTTCCCACCCTCTCACAGTTGTATTCCGCTGTCCACCGAACCTACACAAGGAGGATGGACTCATGAGAGCCCGAAACCGGTTGTGATAATAAAAGAAATTTATCACTGAAGCAGTATTTTCAACCTCTGACACAATATGCTCATCCATCCTTACACAAGCTCTGCTCCCAACCGCCGTACCTCATGGCTCATATCCCCGCAATAGACCTAGATGCAAGACCTGCCCCATACATACCACCACTACCACCACCACCACCACCACCAGTCTTGTCAGTAACATCACCTATCCTACCAAAGGCGGGGCTACCTGCGAAACCAGTCATGTAGTCTACACTGCAACCACTGTGTCTATGTAGGCATGACAACCAACAAGCTGTCTGTCCACATGAATGGCCACCAACAAACTGTGACCAAGAAACAAGTGGACCACCCTGTTGCTGAACATGCTGCCAAACATGATATCCTTCATTTCAGTTACTGCTTCACAGCCTGTGCCATATGGATCCTTACCACCAACACAAGCTTTTCTGAATTGCGCTGATGGCAACACATCCTACGTTCTCCTAACCCTCCTGGCCTCAACCTTCGTTAGCTGTAAGCAGTCGTCCACTCCAAGCTCAGTCTCAGACGCAGATATTAGCACCACCGTTTCCTTCATTACGAGCATGAACAACCCAATTTCACACATTATCGAAGTCAGTACAATCACCAAGTAAACAGCTTTCATTCGTTTATGGTTCCAGCTGGAGGCACATTTTCTTTGGTTAGAAACTCAATTATAGCATGCTCTTTCTAATGCATGATGTGGTTATGTTACTCATTGCCATGCTATGTGCTATAATTCACAGCCCTCTAGCAAGAGAGAGTTGCAATTTGTGTCAGCATAATGCACAAGTCAATCAAGCAATATGCATTACATGTAATACCTCAACCAATATTGAGAACAGAATAAATGACTTAGAAGCATTATTTTTCAGCATGCCCTCGTATAAAATCAAATGGAAGTAACAAAGGAGCGGGTATAATAATAAATATGGAAATAGGAATGCGAGTGCTATGAACAGCATAGAGAAGGCACAGTATCCTAGACAGACACGAAACCAACTCCCAACCTTTTCCTTAAAGTTCATTGGATGTTATTAATTTTTCTGAATGTACACCACTTCCCACGAGGCATATTTTTGATATCCCGTCAGTTTGCATCATCATAATGACCGGGAGAGTGGTGCGCTGACCACACGCCCCTCCTATCCGCATCCTCAACTGAGGATGACACGGCGGTCAGATGGTCCCGATGGGCCACTTGTGGCCTGAAGACGGAGTACATGTCAGTTTGTGTACGGTAGGCGCAGCGTACCGTCCCCTTGCAACACGACTTCAGCTGGGGTGCTGTTTACCGCACTGTTTATCTTTTTCCCTTCTTTCTGGTGCTGTTTATAATCTTCTCTCTCATTTCATTTAGTGATCGGTTACAGTGTCATCATCACGTTTTAACCCCTGACTATCGATTTTGCGAAATTTCCCAAATTTAAAAAAAAAAGTGTTAAGGTCAGGATGTAAAAGCGGTTTGATTACTATAATCCAAGAATCCTCCCCATGAACCATGGACCTTGCCGTTGGTGGGGAGGCTTGCGTGCCTCAGCGATACAGATAGCCGTACCGTAGGTGCAACCACAATGGAGGGGTATCTGTTGAGAGGCCAGACAAACGTGTGGTTCCTGAAGAGGGGCAGCAGCCTTTTCAGTAGTTGCAAGGGCAACAGCCTGGATGATTGACTGATCTGGCCTTGTAACAATAACCAAAACGGCCTTGCTGTGCTGGTACTGCGAACGGCTGAAAGCAAGGGGAAACTACGGCCGTAATTTTTCCCGAGGGCATGCAGCTTTACTGTATGATTAAATGATGATGGCGTCCTCTTGGGTAAAATATTCCGGAGGTAAAATAGTCCCCCATTCGGATCTCCGGGCGGGGACTACTCAAGAGGATGTCGTTATCAGGAGAAAGAAAACTGGTGTTCTACGGATCGGAGCGTGGAATGTCAGATCCCTTAATCGGGCAGGTAGGTTAGAAAATTTAAAAAGGGAAATGGATAGGTTAAAGTTAGATATAGTGGGAATTAGTGAAGTTCGGTGGCAGGAGGAACAAGACTTTTGGTCAGGTGAGTACAGAGTTATAAATACAAAATCAAATAGGGGTAATGCAGGAGTAGGTTTAATAATGAATAGGAAAATATGAATGCGGGTAAGCTACTACAAACAGCATAGTGAACGCATTATTGTGGCCAAGATAGATACGAAGCCCACACCTACTACAGTAGTACAAGTTTATATGCCAACTAGCTCTGCAGATGACGAAGAAATTGAAGAAATGTATGATGAAATAAAAGAAATTATTCAGATAGTGAAGGGAGACGAAAATTTAATAGTCATGGGTGACTGGAATTCGAGTGTAGGAAAAGGGAGAGAAGGAAACGTAGTAGGTGAATATGGATTGGGGCTAAGAAATGAAAGAGGAAGCCGCCTGGTGGAATTTTGCACAGAGCACAACTTAATTATAGCTAACACTTGGTTTAAGAATCATGATAGAAGGTTGTATACATGGAAGAACCCTGGAGATACTAAAAGGTATCAGATAGATTATATAATGGTAAGACAGAGATTTAGGAACCAGGTTTTAAATTGTAAGGCATTTCCAGGGGCAGATGTGGACTCTGAGCACAATCTATTGGTTATGACCTGTAGATTAAAACTGAAGAAACTGCAAAAAGGTGGGAATTTAAGGAGATGGGACCTGGATAAACTGAAAGAACCAGAGGTTGTACAGAGTTTCAGGGAGAGCATTAGGGAACAATTGACAGGAATGGGGGAAAGAAATACAGTAGAAGAAGAATGGGTAGCTTTGAGGGATGAAGTAGTGAAGGCAGCAGAGGATCAAGTAGGTAAAAAGATGAGGGCTAGTAGAAATCCTTGGGTAACAGAAGAAATATTGAATTTAATTGATGAAAGGAGAAAATATAAAAATGCAGTAAATGAAGCAGGCAAAAAAGAATACAAACGTCTCAAAAATGAGATCGACAGGAAGTGCAAAATGGCTAAGCAGGGATGGCTAGAGGACAAATGTAAGGATGTAGAGGCCTATCTCACTAGGGGTAAGATAGATACTGCCTACAGGAAAATTAAAGAGACCTTTGGAGATAAGAGAACCACTTGTATGAACATCAAGAGCTCAGATGGAAACCCAGTTCTAAGCAAAGAAGGGAAAGCAGAAAGGTGGAAGGAGTATATAGAGGGTCTATACAAGGGCGATGCACTTGAGGACAATATTATGGAAATGGAAGAGGATGTAGATGAAGATGAAATGGGAGATACGATACTGCGTGAAGAGTTTGACGGAGCACTGAGGGACCTGAGTCGAAATAAGGCCCCCGGAGTAGACAACATTCCATTGGAACTACTGACGGCCTTGGGAGAGCCAGTCCTGACAAAACTCTACCATCTGGTGAGCAAAATGTATGAAACAGGCGAAATACCCTCAGACTTCAAGAAGAATTTAATAATTCCAATCCCAAAGAAAGCAGGTGTTGACAGATGTGAAAATTACCGAACAATCAGCTTAATAAGCCACAGCTGCAAAGTACTAACACGAATTCTTTACAGACGAATGGAAAAACTAGAAGAAGCCGACCTCGGGGAAGATCAGTTTGGATTCCGTAGAAATACTGGAACACGTGAGGCAATACTGACCTTACGACTTATCTTAGAAGAAAGATTAAGGAAAGGCAAACCTACGTTTCTAGCATTTGTAGACTTAGAGAGTTATAAGAGTTGAGGGGCATGAAAGGGAAGCAGTGGTTGGGAAGGGAGTAAGACAGGGTTGTAGCCTCTCCCCGATGTTATTCAATCTGTATATTGAGCAAGCAGTAAAGGAAACAAAAGAAAAATTTGGAGTAGGTATTAAAATCCATGGAGAAGAAATAAAAGCCTTGAGGTTCGCCGATGACATTGTAATTCTGTCAGAGACAGCAAAGGACTTGGAAGAGCAGTTGAACGGAATGGATGGTCTCTTGAAGGGAGGATATAAAATGAACATCAACAAAAGCAAAACAAGGATAATGGAATGTAGTCGAATTAAGTCGGGTGATGCTGAGGGAATTAGATTAGGAAATGAGACGCTTAAAGTAGTAAAGGAGTTTTGCTATTTGGGGAGCAAAATAACTGATGATGGTCGAAGTAGAGAGGATATAAAATGTAGACTGGCAATGGCAAGAAAAGCGTTTCTGAAGAAGAGAAATTTGTTAACATCAAGTATAGATTTAAGTGTCAGGAAGTCATTTCTGAAAGTATTTGTATGGAGTGTAGCCATGTATGGAAGTGAAACATGGACGGTAAATAATTTGGACAAGAAAAGAATAGAAGCTTTTGAAATGTGGTGCTACAGAAGAATGTTGAAGATTAGATGGGTAGATCACATAACTAATGAGGAAGTATTGAATAGGATTGGGGAGAAGAGAATTTTGTGGCACAACTTGACCAGAAGAAGGGATCGGTTGGTAGGACATGTTCTGAGGCATCAAGGGATCACCAATTTAGTATTGGAGGGCAGTGTGGAGGGTAAAAATCATAGGGGGAGACAAGAGATGAATATACTAAGCAGATTCAGAAGGATGTAGGTTGCAGTAGGTACTGGGAGATGAAGAAGCTTGCACAGGATAGAGTAGCATGGAGAGCTGCATCAAACCAGTCTCAGGACTGAAGACCACAACAACAACAACAATCCAAGAATTCAGTCTTGCAGACACTTTTTATCACTCTGATATGGTCTTTGCATAATACTATTTACGATCAGTCTCCTTTTTATTCATACCACCTCCTGATGACGTTAATTTAAATTATGAAACTGGTCCTGCCTCTAATGAAGGGTTTACAACAGCTGCAGCGGTTTTTATTCAACATGCACAAGTTTGTATGCCTACTAGCTGTACAGATGATTAAGAGACTGAAAGAATATACGAAGAGAACAGAATTTAGCACTATCATTTCTTTCATTGCAAGCATTACTGATGTCAATACGATCACCACAGTACACAGCTTTAATTCTTTTATGGATCTGAATTGGAACTCAATGGTACAATACCAAAGAGATGGAAAACTAATACGGAATACAGAATAGGCAAAAGCGATTACAGAGGAAGCCACTCGGTAGAATTTTGCACAGAGCATAATGTAATCATTGCCAACACATTGTTCAAGGAGGAGGAAAGATGGAGGTTTAACATCCTATCAACACTTGAGGTAATTACACTTACACACAATCTCAAATTTTTTAAAGGGTTGGGAAGTAAATCAGCCTCTCTCTTTCAAAGAATCTATTCCAACATTTGCCTGGAATGATTTAAGGAAACCACAGAAAACCTAAATTTGATTGGCCGGATGTGGACTTGAATCATTGTCCTCCTGAATGTGAGTCCAGTGTGTTAATCACTGTATCACCTTGCTAAATACATCATATATGAAAATCATGAAAGAAGATTGTATATGAGAAAGAGACCTGGAGGCCCAAGAAGTTTTTAGATGGGTTATATAACCGTACAACAGAGGTATCAAAACCAAATTTTAAAACGAAAAATATTCTTGGAGGCAGATGTGGACTCTGGCCATAATTTATTGGTTACGAACTGCAGATTCAAATTGAAGAAATTGCAGGAAGGTCAGAAATTAAGGAGCTGGAGAGTAAAAACTTGCTGAGAATTTTGGAGGGTGCATTAGACAACAACTGACTGCAACAGAGGAATGAACTATGATAGAAGCCGAATAGGTAGCATTGACAGGTGAAAATTGCAGGCAGCACAGGATCAAATAAGCAAAACAACATGAGCTAATAGAAATCTCTGATAATGCTCTCAAGGCATTTAAGTTAAATGATGAAAAAAGAAAATATAAATCAACACCAAATGAAGATCTCTAAAAAATGAGACTGATAGGAAGTGTAAAATGGCAAAGCAAGAATGGTCACAGGAGAAATGGAAAGCTGTAGAGGCACACATGACTAAAATTAGAATTAGATGCTGCCTGTAGTAAAGTTAAAGAAACTTTTAGAGAAAAGACAAGCAGCTGTAAGAACATAAAGAGCGAAGATTGCAAGGCTAAACTAAGGAAAGAAAGAAAAGCTGAAAGATGGAAAGAACATACAGAAAGGCTATATAATGTAAATAAACTTGAAGACAACATTATGGGAGGGAAACAGGGAATAGATGAAGATGTGATGAGAGTTGATATACTGTTAGAAGAATTTGACAGAGAATTGGAAAACCTAAATAAAAACAATGCTATGGAGTAAACGACATTCCACAGAGTTACTGAGATCCTTGGGAGAGCCAGCCATAACGAAACTTTTCCACCTGGTGCACAAGATGTACGAGACACATAAAATACTCTCAGATTTCATGAAAAATGTAATATTTCCAATCATAAATAATGTGTGTGTGAATATTACCATATCAACAGTTCAATAGGTCATGGTTGCTTAATACCACCACGAGTTATTTACAGAAGAATGAAAACTCGACCTCAGGGAAAATAGTTTGCGTTTTGGAGGAATGTGCAAACATGCAAGGTAATATTTACTCTTCAACTTGTCTTAGTAGCAAAAATGCAAAACATACCTTTGTAACATTTGTCATGAGGAAGCAATAAAGAAAACCATAGATAATTTTGGAAAGAGAACTGAAGTCCAGGGAGAGGAAATAAAATCTTTACATACGCCAATGACACTATAATTCTGTCAGAGACGGCACAGGACTTGGGAGAGCAGTTGAACAGAATGGGTAGCATCTTGGAAAGAGGCTATAAGTTGTATATCAACGAAAGTAAAACAAAGGTAGTAGAATGTTGTTGTTTTAAAACAACTGCCGATGCTAAAGGACTTAGGCTAGGAAATAAAGACATTAAAAGTAGTAGATGAGTTTTGCTATTTGGGTAGAAAAGTAACTGACGATGGCAGAAATAGGGGGGATATGCAACACAAACTGGAGATAGCAAGAAAAACATTTTCAGAAAGAGGGATTTGTTAAAATCAAATATATATGTTTAAGTGTCAAGAAGTCTTTTCCGGAGATGTTTGTCTGGAGTGCAGCCTTATATAGAAGTTGGATGATAAACAGTTCAGGCAAGGAGAGAATAGAAGCTTTTGCAATATGGTACTACCAAAGAATGTTGAAAATTAGATAAGTAAATTGAATAACTAATGAACAGAGCGGAGGAAAAAGAGACATATTTGGCACAACTTGGCTAAAAAAAGGGATCAGTTGATAAAACATATCCTGAGGTGTCAAGAAATCATCAACTCAGTAATAGAGGTCAGTACAGAGGGAAAAAATATATACAACAGTGGATATTGTATGTATACAGGGAAGTGCAGTTTTACTCTTGGGAGAAGGTCACAGACAAAACACTCTTGACGATAAATATAAACTTTCTCGAAAAGCCTACTTACAAAAGTCCAAGAAGCATGCTTAAATGACGAATATACGAATTTACCACAGCACCAACTATTGCTCCCGTTAAGATCATGAGGACAAGGTTACATTAATTACAGTGTGTACAGAGGCATTTAAACAGTCATTATTCCCACATTCCGTACACAAATGGAATGGAAAGTAGCTAATATAATCAAAATACCCACCCTGCCCCGCACTTCACAGTGGTTTGCAGAGTATGGAAGTAGCTGCAGATGGCAATCAAGATGATCATAGGCTTTCGGGTCAAGTGAGGAAGCATTGTTGAACAGCTAAGTTTGTAAACTGCTCACAAGCTGCCATGACTAAAGTATACTGTGAGTGGGAAAAATGGCACCATCTAAAATAGGCACTGTGGCAACTTCGGTCCACCACAGGCCATAATAACGAGGATGAAAGACGAGGATGAAAGACGAGGATGAAAGACGAGGATGAAAGACGAGGATGAAAGACGAGGATGAAAGACGAGGATGAAAGACGAGGATGAAAGACGAGGATGAAAGACGAGGATGAAAGACGAGGATGAAAGACGAGGATGAAAGACGAGGATGAAAGACGAGGATGAAAGACGAGGATGAAAGACGAGGATGTGTGTACAGGTGAGTAGACGTGCAGCTGACCACCCAGATAAACAAAGGGGCTACCAATTGTGTACTCAACAACAGTTCAGCAAATGTTGCTGCATTTGGGCACCTGCCACAGGTGCCTGACTTACACATATATGCTGACTTGTTCATCAGTGGCAAAGGCTGAAATTTGTATATCAGTACCACAATTGGATGTCCTCTGAGTGAAGATAGGTGGTTTTTACAGACGAATCATGTTTTATGCATGCTCGTACAGATGGCCATTGGTGCGTATGGCCTGCAACAATCGTCGGAAGGATTCATGTCAGAGGGGAGAGTGTTATTGCCTGGGAAATGTTTCTGTGGCATTCCCTGAATGATCTTGTCATTCTGGAAGCCACAGTGGATCAAAACAAGTACGCATCTATCCTTGGGGAACACGTCTACCCCGCATCTAACAGCATGACAACGCAATGAGACACACAGCTCCCAGCATACATGCATGGTTTGAAGAGCACTAGGATGACTTTGCCATACTCCCTTGGTCACTGTACTCCCTGGATTTAAACCCAGTCGAGACTGTGGGACCTTCTTGATCAGACCGTTCATCCTGCAGATCCTCAACCAAGAAACCTAGCACAGCAGGTCACAGCACTGGAGTTAGCATGGCTCCACACTCCTGCCAGTACCTTCCAGAACCCCACTGACACACTTCCTGTACATCTTGCAGTGGTAAGCACTGCAAAACTTGGTTATTTAGGCTTTTGACAGGTGATCACATTAATGTAACTGGACAGTATCACCATTATGTTCAGGATTTGATCTGAACAAACAACATAATCGTTGCACAAAAGGTACAAAACTTATATATAAATATGTGTAGAAAAACATATACTTACTTGTAAGTTGGGAGAGTATTCTTTGTTTCTTTCACATAGGACAGGTACAACTTCCATAATTCTATGTTAAGGACCTTCATAAGACACCTTTGGAATAGCTGAAACAGAAGTAAATCATAAGTTTTGATACAGTTCATGATTAAATTCGTGGACATTCTGGATTTCAGTTTCAGAATGGCAGCATTTTTCCTCTCATGTAGCAGCATAAATACCTGAAAATGAAGTCCTCTTGCAGCTGCACAAGGACTGAGGTAAAGTAAGAATACTAAATTCACAATAACTGTGATATAACAACAATACTAAACTTTCAATTGTGATATGGTACGCTACTACTTATGGTGATTTGGTAACACAGAGTAAAGCAACTAACTAAATATTTTTTCTCACATTTCTTGTTTCAAATATGACTAACAGTATGTAAGAAGGTGACAATATACACAGTCTTAATTCACAGTAAAAATCAGGACTATCTTTGTTCGTAAAAATTAGACTTGTGCCTGCAAGTTAAGAGACCTTCAAGATGCACTAGATGCCATAATACAATATCTGTTATACAATACTGAGCAGACTAAACTGTTACCAGACAACACAAACACAACATACATGACATGCCAGTACAATACACCCGCCCCACCACCACCACCCACTCAAGGATACAGCATGGATGTTCAAACGAACGCAATGCTTCACCTACCGCAATTGATGGTTTGGTTTAGCGAGTGATTCTGGTCATCTCGTCAATTGGTTGGCTCTTGAGACATTTTACAAACATGTCATTATTTTGGAGTGGGGCTGGTAATAGTAGGAGCTTATATGCCAAAGTGTTTTACAGCAGTTCTGAGAAAATTGTGGTTTACTGGGGGAAGATAACCTGCAGCAGTATGTGGCCCTTTTTGTGGTACATATGGATTTGGGATTCAGTTGATGGATGATTATGTCAAAGCACACAGAGCAGCTGCAGTGTGCTGATATTACATGTCTAGTGTGATCAGGTTGTTCTCTGGGCTCTCAAATCTAATTGAAAAAGTATGACCACATATTGCAACCTTAACTCCATCTTCATAAATCAATGATGCCACCTAGAGGCCAATTCTTTAGTAATAAGAGGCATTGCCACAAGCCGAAATGGGCAAGACTCATCCACAGTACGGGGATCTGTTGTTATCCTGTACCGCCAAAGGCCTCACTCACTATACTGCCTTTCTGTAAACCACTGGTGGAGAGAGAAACAGTAAGTGCCCCTTACAGCTTATGACGAGTTTCCTGATATGTCTTGCTTCCATATCACCACATTACAAGTCACAATGTTTTACTGCACATATTACAGCTGTGGCTACTGCCGCCTTTGCTGATTCCAAAGTTCCTTCACACAAGAGCGTGTCTTTCAGACTGTTTAACACAACTGGTCAACGTTATTTCACTCTGCTTACCATTAGAATCCAGTTTCCCAGTAGTTGAAAATAGTGATATCACTCTGGAACAATATTTCAACATCAAAAACACATTTTTCTTGTAGAATATTTGGTTTAGTGTGTTCTCCTGAATCTGAGTATGTTGCACAGCTCACAAAGCATTCTCTAATTCGTAAAACTCAATGACTGACTTTTTGTAAAGGTAATTTTACATCACAATTTTGTTTGGGGCTACAGAACTGGTGATTTGATTCTGGTAATGGGATGTGGTCAACACCATGCTGTTTTCACTGTCATTATGCCCAGCTATTACCACTGATACTATACTATGATGTGCTCAGCACAGCTTTATACCAGGAGTGTAGAGACTTGCTAGTATGCAGGCCGCAAATGGTTCGTCCCATGTTGCCAGCAGTCTGTATGTCCCTGCTTTATACCAATATGAAAACTCTGTCAGCCAAGAACAGTTGTCATGATTCACAAACATTTATACTGACTCATAATTATAACAGACATAATAAGCTGAATCACTGTTTTTATTTCTAAAAGGAAAGCAACTACTTTAGCACAGTATAACATTTTCCCCACATTCCCTTCTCCATGCTTACATTTCTAGTTGTAATTGCCACTTCTATTACTAGGCAAAGACAATTCTTCAGACAGAATATTTTTTTTCCCCCCCTTCGATACCTGCTCTTCTTACTACAAAGGACAACCAGATATAAACAACACCTTTTAAGAAAAAATGGCATTAGCCCCCAAAATTCGTCTTTTGCCGATAATCTTCTGATTATAGGTCATGTACCTAAAGCTATATCCAATATCAACATCTTGCACACCGAGAAGAAAGGGCGCAGAGTAGATATTCTTGAAGAATTAGAGATTTTTTAAACATATTTCTTGAAACCATAGCCTCATTCTCAATAAGCAGCTGCAGTTGCATAACAAAAATTTCTTCAACGGTGTAAAGCTGTTACTCGACATTTAATTTCAGGTCTCCTCATACGGTTCACCGAAATGTGAGCTTTTATGCATGTTTTCTGGTTTCCTATGAAAGACCTCTGTGTTTAAAAGAAAAGTGTAAAGGAAGGAAGAATAAGATTTTATGTTCAGTCGATGATGAGGTCAACAGAGATAGAGCACAAGTCTGAATTGGGGAAGGAGAGTGACAGAAACTGGCAGTGATCTTTCAAAGGAACCATAGATGATTTGGAAAAAAATCACAAAAAACCTGAATCTGTATGACTCATTGGGCACTTCAGCCATCATCCTGCTGAATGTGTTTTATCACTGCCCCACCCAGATTGGTAGGAAAATGCAAATACTTTTGACTAAAATCACGAGTGACATAAGACCCTGGACTTTGTTGATTTGATTTACGAGAGCACATTGTGACAAACAACAGAACAAGTTTTGTTATTTCCAATAACTAGCTCTTTGCTTTAGGTGATCAGTCCAAGAACTTCCCTGTAAAACAGATGAATAATCCACAGTTCCTTATATAAACTAGGCCCAGAGACAGAGAGAAACACTGAAACTGACTTGTAAACAAGGTACTTCTATTGTATATCTCCAGCCTCAGGCCACACAAGTGGTATCTTAACTGATTTTCACTTCCTAGAAAGTCATCACATGATTTGACAACATTACATAGCAAACCACTGAAGTTTTGCTTTGCTTTAACTACCATTCTACCATTTATAAGACACCACTTGTGTGATCTGAAGTTGGGAAAAATCAGTAAAAGAACTGAGTATTTTCTACTGCTTGGTAGGAGGGAAAATATGATTTTTTTTTTTTTTTTTTTTTTTGGCTATCAGCTGTTTTACCAATCACCATGTGTTGCAGTTGAGTATTTGAAGTTGTGACAAAGTCACCACATTATGCTTCATCCCAGCACCATCAGCATCCAATTACTCTGTCACTATGGCCACTGCTTCCATGATGCCAGTATACCGCCCATACCCATGAGCGTATCCTCATTGATCAATCTCTCCCAACAACTGGTGGCTACACTGACATCATTAAACAGAATTACTTTATTCTGAAGGCCGAGTCTACAAATAAATTTGTGACAGCCAGTCACAAACAGAAGGTACTAATTTACATGAACCTTTTTAGGTGATCCCTAAAAGATGGCTTCCTAGTGCATAGAAAACCAAAGATGGCTTCCCAGTGCATAGAAAACCAAACACTTCAATTTTGAGTGCTGATAGCTTTAGTCCACACTCAGTAATACACACATTGCTGCCACTTCTCCAGGGCAATAAATCATCTCCCAAATGCATATCACATGGTGCTCCTCTAATTTCATCAATGTTGATTTATGTATATTTGTTGGCTCATTAGCAATCTTTCCTGCAGCATATTCACCAACTACCAAGACCACCTCTTTAACAACAGCCACAGACCAAATTAACATGAGTGTTTGTGAAAGCTGTATAAGTAATGTGAAGCAGACCCATTCAAACATGCAACATTTACTTACACAAGGAAGTAATTTCTAATCAGTACATAAATATCCCTTGCATTTATCTGAGACTCCCCACAGACAGCTCACAAAGCACCTAACTGGTCATAACAAAGTATCACCTTTTAGTGAAAGTGTTTTGTGAATTACAATCAAAAGTAGACACTGAACCTAATTATACAAACAAAATCAACAGTTTATGGTCTCTGTGGACATCAAAGGACACCAATTCATAGATGTATAAAGCTTAAAATTATTTTCATAGATTATCACTGGATGAATCCATGAAAAGTCAACTTTGGATCCGTTTCAAATGAATGCTTGGATGGTGCAATTAGAAGAACACTGCCCTGGTCAGGCATAAGAGTTTAAGTTTTCAATTACATTCACTACAGCATGTATACTTGGCTAAAGAATGAAACTATGTCATCCAGCTATACAATTATCCTTGATGACATTTCGCTTTAACCCTATGTCAGTGAAATATATGACACGGACAAAGTAAAAGTCGTTGGAATTCTTGGAAAACCTCCAACACGTGACAACTTATCTCACATGATGACGAACAATAAATTATTGGAATTTAATACAATGGTTACAGACTGAGCCTTACTTTTCTTTCAATTACTATACAACAGTCTTCTTTGTAACTGTTTAATTAAAATGGTTAGTAGAAATTTGAAATACTGAAAAGTCATACCTGCCTATACTGTTGAAACTACTGGTAAGATAATCTTATTCCATACAGTAAGCCTTTACCATAATGAAAGAATTTCAAAGTTTGGTTAAAAAATAAATAAATAAATAAATTTGACTCATTGTTGGTTTACAAAATCCATTAAGACAAAATAAATGTTTTATTTGTATTTCTGCAATTTTTTGTTTACTCAATTTATTTACCACAGAAATGGATGAATTTTGCTTCAGTGAACCTCACTTATTCACAGAGTATAAATTCATGAGAATCGGCATTTCCATATACTGCCTACACCTTCCTTCAACAAAACACCAAAGTGTATATAATGCAGGGCTACTTTACTTAACTTTTATCTTTTGCAGTGTGTAATATTAATTCTGGCAAGAAAAAATCCTTGCCTACAACACCAGCCACAGAAAGCACTTACTCTGGGTCTCCATGAAGCAGGAAGATAAATGGAGTAGTGGGACATGAGAGTAAAAGCTCATAAAACAGAATGATAGATATCATGCAACAGTCTTTTCACATGTTACACTGTACCCATCTTGATAAAAAGCAATCCACAAAAACGAACTGTATTAGCTCTAGATCAGCATACTGAATACTTTTGTGGGAAACCAAAAGCAGATCACACCACCACAAAAAGCACATTTCATTAACTAGGAGAATCCTATGCCTTTTGCCCACCCCCCCCCCCCCTCCACACACACACACACACACACACACACACACACACACACACACACACACACACACACACACACACACAAATGTGACAACTTACAAACTTTAAGGTTAGCCAAACAGATTCTCATTTTTAACATATTTCAGTAAGTTAATTTCAAGTTTCACCCTGTTACTTCCCTTTACATTTACCGATAACCATGACTAGGGGTCATTAAGAGCTCGCTTCACTTTGTGTGGTCAGTGCAGTGTTACTTCCAAACACTTCCCTGTAACTTTTTCCTCATCATTTGTAGTATCTGCAGTGTTTTCCCAATATCTATATCTCTTGTTTTTCATTATTTGCTCTGATAACAGAAGAACCACATTTTTAGTTTTGAGTACTAGAGATTTAAATATTTTCATTTTCTGTATCTGCAGTACCAGCTCAATCTTTCCTTTCTCAGCAGCTGCTCCTCTTCTATCACTAATACTGTTTTGGTTCATTATGTTTTGACATAAAATATGAGCTATAGACAAAAGTCTAATGTAACCCAAGTGATAATCTTAGAAAAGCGAAACAGCATCTGTCACTCAAAATCATCATTCAGATGGTGATTGTAAATCACACACTACAGCAAAACCAAATGCTCAATGTAGAGCAACACATCACTGAAAGTCACATACAATAAGTTACATTGAAAATGTGAATTAGTAACTACAAGTTTTCTGCCACTGATTATCAATTTTAAGCAAAATAAAGATTTTTCATGTTTATATAACAAGATATAAACTCAACAGCGCACATTTGGACTTTTTCTATATTTGTTTTACAATCGAACCAATTGGTGGTTCTCTTGAGTTTTACATGGAAAAAAGATTTATTTTTCTACTTAGTGATCTTTTGATTTATTTACTTCTATCTAATCTCTTAACATTACAACCAAAGAGTTGTAATGATCTTGGAAGCTCACATTCAATTATTTATTGGTAAACAATATAAATACAACAATTGGACCGGCTGCCAATACCTGCCATCTGTACCACAGTACAAAGTGACTTTATCTCCATGAAACTCTCCAGTATGTTTCTGTGTATATTTATCTACATTACAATGTCCTTATTTCTAATAAAGGTTGAATATGAGTGTAATGTGTGGATTTCATCATATTACAAATATTGCAAAGTAATCCTAATTGCTCTAACTGCCCTCAATAAGAATTTTCTTCTATATTCATTAAACGGCTAAGAACAGCATGAACATGCTGTCAAGAGAAAAATGCAATAATTTACTTGGGAACATGTTGTCCAAACACATCAACATTGAGATGGAGGTAATCATGGGTTCACTTTTGCAATGTCTTTGCCGTATTTACTATCCCATAATCCCTCAAACATATTTCCTTCTTCACTGAACAGAAGTGTCAAAGATGGAAGATTGGGAAGCACAAGTAGTCCACAATAGTGTTAATACAGTCTACATTTCCGGTGAGTTACTTCTCTTAATGTATAGCTTTACTTATTCCACATCCTTGAATGTTGTCCTTTGTAACAGGATCTTCTGTTGAATGGAAGACTAAATGAATAAATTTTTTCACAAGAAACACGATAGACACACATTTCTGTAACCTTCGTGGTTTGTCTGGAAATACATATTTAAATATGTTGCTCGATACTACATAAACCTAACTTTATATTTCATATGCACTCCACATCACTTCTACCTCTTAAAACCTTTAGACTGTTCAATTTATGTTTCCGTATTTTATCCATGCATTTCCTGTTCTGTCTTTGAGATTTCTGCATGGAGGAGCAGGAATCAGAAAAGGTAGAAACAATGAACTGCAACATCTGAGATTCAAATCCCACAACAGGCAATAAGACTAAAGCTTGTTTCCTGCTACCACAAGGGGCCTCACATTTATTATAGTCAATCACATACACAAAAACTATTGCTAAGCAATATTTGCATCTCATATCTAGTATCACCTTCCCACTCATTTTGATACGAACAATAATGGGGTCTGCTGTGACATGACTGGCTTGCAAACCATAACCTTAAACTCATCAAAGAACAAAACAAAGGCTATGGTGACTTAATTCCTCGTGTCATTCTGCCAAAGCACAATTAAAATGATAAATTATTTAATATTTATGGACCCTTCCTTTGTTAACAAGTAGTGAAACTCACCTAAATTGTTCGGCCAATATTGTGGTCTTCTAAGGCCCTACTTAAGACAGGGTATAATGATCACAAGCCTTCTGTTTCTCCCATTAAGACTGCATTCCATTAAACATCACCTTCAAGTCCTTAGGGGGTTCTATGCTATCCCCAGAGTTTTAGTTGCACTACTCTTCACCTGTAACCAACTCCATTGTGTAATGACCATCAAGGGTCCCCACACACAGCTTCCACCAACAAAGGCTCAGTCACACCCATTTGCAAAACTTCAGTTAAAATGTGTGGTATGGGAAGGTACTCTTATTACAAAGCATTTCACAACAATAATTTCCTGCAAACTGATAGCTACTTTCCGAACACACTGGCTAAAAATTTACATAATAGTCAAACTACAGCACTTTTTAAATAATAATAATAAGCCCTCGTCAACGTTTGTCAAAAGAGAATTTACCTTGTCTAAAATCTCAGAACTGAACGCATGAGAGAGAGAGAGAGAGAGAGAGAGAGAGAGAGAGAGAGAGAGACCCATTAGACCTGTCACTTGGTTTAGGCTTTGATTACAGTGATTTCTTTTTGCTGTTTGTCTGTTTCCACATTTCTTATTCTCTGAAACACCAGTTTCCCCTGTCTGCTTATGTATTCATTGTCAGCTGACTTCATTCCTCCTGTCCCACCTTACAGAATCTTCAATTTATTATTGTTTCTTTTTTTATTCCACAATTCAGATTCAAATTCACTGATGATTCACATAAGCATATAGGGTGTTGCTGACAGTAAAAGTACTTGGGTTTTGGCACTGTGGCTTTCCATTCCAAATCTTTGGATCCAGCATTTTGGCCTCCTCTTGGGAACCGGCTATACATTGTGTTGCATCCAAAGATTCTGGAAAGAATCATGTGGTGCCAAATCAAAGAAATGTTAACATCACTGATTATTCTGATTTTCACAACAGATATGAGCCCTTAATATTAAAGTTATAAATCAGTTCAACTGGCCTTAACTTAGAAAAATAAATCTGATACTATCATTATTTCTACCACCTACCTTGTTGAAGTTCTGCCAGCCTATTTGAAATAAATCTCAAAGAAATGTTCATTCACACTTCAATTGTAATTTTCAATTGAAGTATTTTACCTTCTTTCACTTAGAAGTGATGAACTTGTGACACTTTTATTACCTTTTAATTAAAAGGAGACTCACTTCCCACAATTACCATAGCAATATAAGTTTAACAGCTTTCTTTAGTCACCTTGATTTACTTCCATCCACACATCAGAAAAGTACTGGTCCATATTACAAATATTCCTTCCTCACCTGCCAGTGTAGACTTTAGTATATTAAAACACACACACACACACACACACACACACACACACACACACACACACACACACACACACACACACACACCTCACAAACCTAAACCAGGTTTTTTCTATTTGAAGTTATTGCAATATCGATGCTTTGCCTCCATCTACTGCCAATTTTCCAGATAACTGTGAGACAAGTTGTTCTAGAACTTAACATTCTCCTTACATTAGGATCTCTAAAACTGGACAAGGATGGAGAAACATACCAAGTGTGATCTTGTCAAAGCAACTGTGTGTGGGACACTAAACTTTACAATCGAATAGCAAGTGTCTGAAACTTGTTTCATCAGGCAGCTTAACTGAGAACCCCTTGCAGAACTACTGCCTCAATTATCTTTTAAATGGAAAAGACACTTACAAGCTATCAACTTTAAAAAATAAACAAATTTCTAGTGCTCATTCCACACCTACACACTCGTTTCACACCATTCCAAATGTTACTGCTTCTTCATAAAATATTCAACTTCTTGTGCTCTGTATGCTTCTCACATTGTTACATAATCTTTATTCATTTCTAATGGTGGATCAGTGGTAAAGTGTAAAGAGCTTTAAGACTGCACTTTCCTCTTCTTTTGATTCAAATATCGAATGAATTAATAATTACTCTGCAAACCATCTAATTTTTTCTTTCTTTTATCTATTTTTTTTAAAAGAAAACAAAAATTAATTTGGTGAGTTCAATAGCCTTCAACAACTTTATTTTAAATCTATATCTATCTCAGTCACTTGGCAAGTGGCAACTTCTTTTAAAGTACTAACAATATGCTTCAGTTAAAATGTTGCCTGCTGTATAGCTGCCAGCAGCCACAGCAGAACCGCCATTTAATGTCATGTACCTGGCCTGTCAATGAAACATCCATTACTAAGAATGCAGCAGTCAACACATTAAGGTACACTCAGTTTATTAGGGGTTTCTCACCAAAATCCAATGCTTGTGGAAAGCCATATTAAGAGTAATTTATATTATCTGTATGTATTATTGAGTACCCTCCTATTACTGCAATACTTCTTGATAAATGCAAAGATTAATTTATTTACATGGATCTCGTTACTAAAATGACAGTCAGAAGTGACACTTTTTTTGGAAGGTTTATATATGCAAACTACTCTAGATTAAGACTCACACAACTGGCAACACGAACAGTAATTTGACACAGGAGCTACATGATGGCTGTGCAGGGGGGAAGGTAGGTGTGTGTGTGTGTGTGTGTGTGTGTGTGTGTGTGTGTGTGTGTGTGTGTGTTGATCCTGTTCACAGAAGTGAAAATTCTCCTTACCAACACATTCTTTGTTTCTCCTATTGTCCTCTATTTCTGCTAGTACTGAGAGAGAGTGTGGTGGTGAGACACTTGTCACACATTCAAGAAGGCAGCAATTCAAATCCCCAAGTTTTCCATGGCTTCGTGAAATTGTTTGGGGCAAATGCTAGAATGGTTCTTTTGAAAGGCACCAGACTGAATTCCTTCCTTAACAAAGTTTGTTGGCAACAGAACACTACATCCCATTTGCATTCTTCAGTTAAAAAAAAAGAAAAAAATTCGACACTTCAAATGCTGTGGCCCATTTCCTTACTGCTGTTATGTAATTCTGTTGTCTGAAAACACACTCATCTCCTAAATTCTGGAGATTTTACAGGCTCTGTATATCCCGTGGTACTACATATATTTGCAAGGAGAATTTTTGTTCTGCAATTTCTCAGTTTTTAATTTACTGTTGGACCAATGTAATCAATGTGATTTAACAAAAATGATGGCAGTCAGAACTGGTAAAATAGTGTTCTGGATTGTATTTATACAGAACCTTCTAAATCATCAAATGTCTTATTGAACAATGCAGAAGCTTCCAGACAATTCCAGATTGTAACAGAACCTTCTAAAATAAGCTTGAAAAGTACAAGAGAAAAATTAATAATATTTAAATGTATTAGATTGGGTACCAGTGTTCTGCAAAAGGTATTATGTCACAATTACTATTTGTTTGTTACTGTCTTATGAGTATTACAATTAAAGGCACTGTTACACCTGATGTGTTTAACTTTTATTAACAATCACTGTTGGGTCTGTAAATATTACATACATACTGGTTTACAAATTTTGTCCCTTATAGATTTATTTATTTATTTATTAGGAATGTTGTGGACAATCTTGAATAATCTAGAAAATTCTGTGTGTGTGGTCCAGCACACAAAAGGACATGAACTTACACTTCAACTGTTAACAGACAAAGAAAACAAGCAGCTAATCAAATTTGTGATCGAACAGTAATGACACGCCTTTATTTGGAGTTTGTTAATTGACTGAACTGCAGGGTACGAAAGATGAATAAGCTGGCCAGGAAGCAGAATCTCCTCCTCTTTCTCACCTTTCAGGGAAACTGATTTAATAGTCCATGAGCAAACTGATCAAAGATAGAATATCAGCACAATTACAAGAAAACAATACTGACAAAATTTCAAAAAGAAATTCCATCTTTATAGGAAAATGAATCAAAAGAAGCTTGTACTACTACTAAGCAATTTTCATGAAACAGCAATCCAGCTGTTGAACTGTTTGCATCCTGCTATGATAAGTGCAAACAAACAATTATTCCATTTCCACTTCAAATAAAACTGTTTTTCACCACATTGTGTGTGCATCAGAAAACACGAACAAAGCAAGAAATTGGAGGACAAACAAAGTGTTTGGAAAACCAACTCCTCATTACAGTTATACTGTAAAACGAACCACATGTTCATACCGTACAGCAATTTTACCTGAAAGATAAATGGGGCTCCTTCCACCACTGGGCTAATGAAAGAGGCACGATAACTAGAACAGTTGTAAGAGAAAAAGTTGTGAACATCGAATGATTCACAACAAAAAAAGAAAAACATTTTCCACATTGGAAGGTAAAAATTATGATGATGAATGTGTGTGGTTGCATAACCACCAAGAGATGTCTGTTTTGTATGTATTGTATTAAGTACGCTGTTTAATCTCTAAGAACTTTGTAGACATAACATTACACCTTGGTTGAAACTGTGAAGTCATTAGTAGACTATGGTAGTGTGTGGGGGTCTCTCCATCGAGAATGAAGAACGTGTATGATGCAGCACGTCTCTTGAGAACCACAGTTGTGGAATGCTGCACTAAGTTTTCATATTACAAACGTCGTAATGCACAAGTTACGCCAACTCAAATGGGAAACACTGAGCCCTGCAGTCCTGATCTCACCCCATGTGATTATGCCACCTTCAAACCCTTAAAAAAAAAAAGGCCTTGAAGGGTCAACGAACTCTGTCAAACAAGGATATGCAGCACTGTCATGCTTACCTACTTTCTCCAGCCTCTGTGGCCTGACTAAGGACTGGAATTATGTCTGAAATGAGCAGCAATACAGAGTGGTTGTGTAGTGGGGGTAAAAAAGCAGTACATCCTTGTTCCAAACCCCTTGCCTCATAGCTCATATCCCTGCAACAGACCTGGATGCAAGACCTGTCCCACACACCCTACCCATAGTACCACCACCACCTGCATTGCTTTCACAGACATCTCCTATACCATCAAAGACAGGGCTACCTGTGGAAGCAGCCATGTGATCTACAAACTAAGCCACAACCACTACGCTGCTTTCTACATGGGCAAGACAACTGTCAACCTGTCTGTCCACATCAACAGCCACTACCAAACTGTGAGCAAGAGACAGCTGGACTACGCAGTTGCTGAGCTTCACTTCAATGATCGTGTCACAGCCTGTGCCAACTGGATCCTTCCTGCCAACTCCAGATTTTCTGAATTGCACAGGTGGGAACTCCCGCTACGACATATCCTTCGTTCCTGCATCTCCCTGGCTTCAACCTCCCCTAGCCCCAGTCCTCCACCTACCTAACCCCCTCCCTGCTTTCAAAGCAGCACTGAGCATGCCTTCATTCCATCAACGCACCCATCACCTATTAGTCTTTTCCCCCTCTCTCCCTGTTCTGCTCTACACCCCCCCCCCCCCCCCCCCACACACACACACACACACCAAAAGACATCATCGGTCCCATCAAACTACAAAAGGAAGTTGGACATGCCCTTTCACAGGAACCATCCTGACATTTACCTGAAGCGATTAACCTAAATCAGGATGGCTGTATGCGGGTGCTGCTCATGTCAGACAGTTGCAGTCCAGTGTCGGACCACAGCGGTGTGTGTGTGTGTGTGTGTGTGTGTGTGTGTGTGTGTGTGTGTGTGTGTGCGTGCCATTTGGCCGAAAGCTTAAATGTTTTCTTTTCACTGTGGCTCAATGCCTCCTCTGTTGAGTAACGATCTATCCTTTTTATAATACCCTTGACAATACATTTTCAGTTCAGTAAAGTGATAATTATAGTTCAGAGCAGAATACACAAACACGTTATACTGTGTAACCTTTATGTTTGGAAACTTTTATATATATTGGAAGTTTTTAGTATGTTTTCAAGCACTGCCAGTTTACTTTCAGATGAAAATGTCGTGCTAAACAAAAATGAATTTTGATTTCAGAAGGCCAATATGTGAAACTATGGAAGGAAACAAAACAGGCGTGCTAGTTACAGGAAATATTGTCCTGACCAACAGAAAAAAAGTCATCTTAAAAAATCATAACATTTGATTTAAAAATGCACCCATTAAAGTGAAATATCTTAAATACAGATTTCCAAACAAATGATGACAATATCATTTTAATCATAATAATATTATCTTTCACTTTAGAAAAAGTCTTTAACCATTCTACAGGTAGAGCATATTCATAATTAGATGAAAATCACATACAGCAAATGTGAAAGTGTAATCTTTTGCAGGATACTAACATGGTCCTTCACAAAGATGTGTGCACAGTATGCAGCATACCGCATTGGCTCACTATACTTCTGAAAGGCCATCAACAGACTATTTACGATCAGTGTGCTTGGAAGTAGTCTTTAACATTATATACTACAACCAGGCCATTTATGTAATAAAATGGAAATATTGTGAACAGTGCTGCCTTGCACTTTCAGTAACTTGAGAACACATGCAATGATATGAGCAATGAGACAGCAAGCAAGAATTTTCTTCAAAGAATCTAACTCCAATGTACAAAACAGCTTCAAATTTCTTATTACTTTACGAATGAGTTAATGTGCTAAATATCTGACATCAGGAGAAAACACAAGGAAAGTTTCAGAAAGGTTTGAAAGCATGCTTAAAGTTTGTTGGAAGTCAATAAGTGCTCCCATTCTAAATACTGGATTAATATAGTCCACATATTTGTGTGCCAAGAGTTACACTGCCTCAAGGCATATACTCAGTTTTGAACTGCAATAATTGTCTTACTGTGTTAAATCAGTAAAATAAGATGAAACATCTTAATGAGTAGATTATGACATTTTAAAATTGGAAAATAATCATACAATATAATGAAAATCAAATTTTTGTTGTCCCCCTCAAACTTTTAGACAGGCAATCTGCAAGTGGGACTGGGTTACTATCGCACAGGTTAATAGCTTAGTAATATAGACTACAAAAAGGTCCAGTTCTTGACATCAGTTTCCCTTCTACAGGCCATAAACACATGCTCAGAATATTTTCAGATATGTACAGTTTTGGTAGATGTATGCTGAAGAGAACAAATAACATTTCAATCAAGACACACACCATATGATACAAAAAACAATTCATCAAGCTTTAAAATGATGGAAAAATTGTGGATTTCACAATTCAATAAAGGAAAAATGGCCGTTTTGTCCTATTATGACTCGTCTCCAAATATTATTAGATTCTCTATTCTTCTTGGATGAATTGGAATCTGCAATCTCCACTTTGAAACAAAGTTCCTGGCACTGATCACCTCACGGTAGAAAAGATCAAAAAGTTTAATTGTACTACATTTCAGTGACTGTTTAAGTTGATGAACGAGAGCGTTGCTAATCTGTATATAACACTCTGGAAGAAAGCTCGAGCTGTTGCATTGCTGAAGCATGGTAAACGTAAAAGTTTTTGTCAAGTATCATCGTTGTGCCACTGTTTCCAGCTCTCTGAAACTCTTGTTCTTAACCAAATTAACAGCATAAATGAATCATGCTGCGGTCATATATCCAAGCCTACTCAACACACTGAGGATGATTTTCAACAGGGTAGGCCAAGTGACGTTGCTTTTGTCTATTTAACAGCAGCCTACTACACTCCACCACAGAAAGTTACTAAAGAAAAATTATCAGCTCACCAGCAATTACCAACTAACATTCCTCATGGGCACTGCTGCAGAATAGAAGATTCCACATCTTTCTCTCCGTCGCATACAAAAGAATGATCAACGGCAAGGCAGTGTGCTCCCTTCTGTGTTTTTTGATATGTACAATTATCAGCCTATTACAGAACACTGCAGACATTTCATCTACTTTGATTATAGCAGTGGGGCTGCCCAAGGGAAGAAACTTAAAGAGATAAAAGAAAAGTTCGTTTCATCTTTGGATACAATTAGGCTGTCCTACAAAGTTAGTCATCTAATGGTAAACCCCAGCAACAATTATGTGTGCACAGTTCACTTGTGGAAGTGAGAAGTCTAGTGCAAATTGATTGTCACATGGAAAAGTAAACGACTACCACTGGCCAACATCTGTTTATCTCTGGGTGTTATTCTTTGCCATAGACTGTCCTACAAAAAGTGCTGCCTTAACACTGGGCTGAAGGTGAGGCAAGGAACAATATTTCAAGGAAGATCACTGCCACCACATTGGGAGCTAGTCCTCACATTCTGTGGATGTGTGCTCTTGCTTTGTACTCTTGAGCTTCAGAGTACACTTCACCTGTATAGCATGCATCTACTCACACCAAGCAGGTTGACACTACACCGAGGTGTACGAAGCCAATCCCAGTTGACAAACTGTCAGAAGAGCAATCACCGCTTATGCAGAGAAGGAAAAGCAGATCAGTCATCCCCATCATCCAATGAACAATTATCAAGCTAGTCTGTCAACTAAACTCTAGAAACAGCTTCATTGCTAGTAGTCTGCCGCTGGGTGGTTGAT
The DNA here is from genome assembly GCF_023864345.2 of Schistocerca serialis cubense. Classification (NCBI taxonomy): domain Eukaryota; kingdom Metazoa; phylum Arthropoda; class Insecta; order Orthoptera; family Acrididae; genus Schistocerca; species Schistocerca serialis. Next base: position 272,212,807 of record NC_064646.1, read on the forward strand.
TTGGGGAAGGGGACCAAACAGTGAGGTCATCAGTCCCAGCAGATTAGGGAACGATGGGAAAGGAAGTCACCCATGCCCTTTCCAAAGGAACCACCCAGCATTTGCCTGAAGCGATTTAGGGAAATCAAGGAAAACCTAAACCAGGATGGATGGCCACGGGTTTGAACCATTGTTCTCACAAATGGAAGTCCAGTGTGCTAACCAGTGCGCCACCCCACTCGGTTCTGCCACTGGAGAGAAAACTGAAGTCTCACTGCGTCACCTGAGGGAAGATTATTCTGCCATCATATATCCCCGCAAAGCAAGAGCTACAGTGGTTGAAATATTTATTTAATCACCATGAATTACTTCGTCTTTTTGTCTTTTGCGGCAGTTTGCTTCAGGTTATACTAGTCCCAATGTTGTTGAACTTTATTGACATATTATTGCCTTTATAATCTGCCTTCTTCACACATGTTTTCCAACAATACACAACTCTTTGTTGTCGTCGTTTGGTTTTACAATGAAACCAGTGTTTATACTGCCATTTTTGAGTTGAGACTTTGCAGTGAGAAGATGGGCAGGTAAGTCGAATTAACACCAGAAAAGAAAGCTGCTATACTTGTTTATTTGTCTGTTGGTCTCAGCACCAGAGAGTGAGTCTCTAAGACAGGATTTAATCAGTGTACGATTTCAACATTACTGAAGAAAAAAAACAGGGAAAAAGGAAATGTTGATCGTGAGAAAGGAAGAGGCTGGAAAAGGGCGTCTACTGCCAAACAGGACAGGGTATTGAAAAGGCTTTCTTTCACTGAAGTATCGTCGCCTGTCATCAACTGAACTAAAGCGAGACTGGGAAGAAATGTGCAACATCTCAGTAACCAGTAGAACTGTAAGAAACAGACTACTAGAGGCTGGACTCTCAGCCTGTAGTTCTAGAAGTAAGCCTTTATTGACCAAGATAATGCGACAACAGCGACTAAAATGGGCAAAGGCATATGCGACATGGACACCAGAGATGTGGAGCAAAGTAATCTTTTCAGACGAGTCCAAATTTAATCTGCATGGCTCAGATGGAAAAGTGTTCATGCGTCAAAGAAAAGCTGAAGAATTTTTGCCATCATGCATAACACATGCAACCGAATACCCACAAGGACAGATGGTTTGGGGCTGCATTTCCAGTCACAGTACTGTCAATGCAGATGCCTACATAAGCATCCTTGAATGGAAGCTTACGCCAACCGTTAGACACAAGTTTGGAGATGTTTTCAATTGCATTTTTCAGGACGACTCTGCTTGTTGCCATAGAGCTTTGAAGGCGAGTCCTATGACTAATATTTGTGCCAAACATGAAGCAGATTACCTTCTTGGTTAATTATCACATACTTCTACATTTCAGGTAAAATCTTTCCTTCGACAAAATGGGGTTCGAATATTAGAGTGGACTGGAAACAGCCCGGATTAAATCCTATTGAGAACTGTTGGAAGGTTATGGGAAATGCTACCACCAAAAAGAAGCCACAGAATAAACGGGAGGTGTTGGAGACCCTTGTGTATGTGTTTTTCATGAACTGAGTGAGGAGTACATTAAAAAGTTAATTCTTTCAATGCCTTCACGATGCCAAGCAGAGATTAAGGCATGTGGTGAAGTAACAGAGTATTATATGCAACAATGTGTTTGTATGAGGAAATACAAACATTAAAAACCCATCAGTTTCATGTTACAGCATTAATATGCAGTGTTTCTTTCAACATTAGTATTCATATTTCAGAGTAGCAAGCAGAATAGCTGACATATCCACTTACACTCATTTTTCAAGACAGAGCATATATTTATGGAAAGAAAAATTAAGAATAAAAACAAATTGACAAAATTTATTGTGTATATTCATATCTGATAGAAATCAAGAGAAATCAGGCAAATTTAGCTTAGTTCTTCAATGATTGTAACAAAAAATGTTAATTTAAAAGGTGATGCAATAAATATTTCCACTACTGTATCTGCAGAAAATGTTTTGCATTACCCTGTTTGGAGATGAATCATCTTAAAATGGGCATCCTCCATTGCAAGACAAACACCCAAAAATGGGGCATCCCTCCGAGTAGATGGAGACACGTCTAGTTCGTGCAGAACCCGAATCACCTGCTCATATGCCCTCTATTGCAACACTTTTGCATAATATAAGATTTGGTTGTATCAAATAACAAGGCCATCAGAGTTCCCACATTCTAGAAATGCTGACCATATGCATAAATGAATAAATGGAGTCAAACCGTACAGAGAAAAATCAATCTCATTTTTCCATGATTAGATAAATGAGAGGAGAAAAATATTTGAAACATGAAGCTGCATACTACATAGTTACATCAGAGGAAAACTGAATGAAGAAAAGTAATAAATTATGAGAGAATTGTTGGGCAGTGCCTACCTTCAGGAGGGACAAAGAGCAGTACTGCAGACAGACATACTCTGAAGTTATACAATTCATGACTTTCAGAACTAATAGTTCCCTTCCTCAGCAGATTGGGAGGGGATTTGGCGGAGGACTCATTGGCAAAGGTTAAAAAGACGGGCAAGTCACTCAAATCCTAGGATGGGAGCAACTCACTGTAAGAGGATGAGGAACAAGAAAGATCTTTGTCAAACCTTGTCCCAACTACAGGTGGGTATCTCTCATCCTGGAATCTGAGTGACCTGCCCTTCCTTTTAAGATTCACCTATCTGTTCCTTGTTCCCAAGTAAGGAATTATTTGTTCCAAAAGCTAGGAAACTTATCCCTTCTACTTTTGTGTGTTCATCAGCAGTACTACACCTTTTTTTTAATCCCTCCTGAAGGTAAGCAGTCACCAAAAATTCTGTCTCATATTACATATTTTCCCTGTCTTGTTAAGTAAATTATATGCAGAAGCTATACCCAGAAACAACAGCGTTTACATAAACTAAAACTTGAAGATAAACAGGGATAAAATCGTTGAAGAAATTAATAGGCACTCAATAGACACATGGACAGATCTGGCGAAGGCAGTTCAGAAGACTATGTGCTGGGGACAATCACCTAGAAAACGCAAACATAGGTGGTGGAACGCAAAGTGTGATGAAGCCATTGAGAGAAGAAAGCAAGCATGGGACAAGTTCAGTAGCTACAGAAATTCAGAAACATGGAAAGAATTTCACGAAGTTCAGAAACTAGCATCGAAGGAAATCAGAAGGGAAAAACAAGCATATGACAATAACAGACTAAAAGAAATTGAGGAAGATTTCAAAAGAAATAACACAAGAAATTTTTACAGAACTTTCAAAGAAAATATTAAGGGCTATCAACCCCCTAGCCTCTGCTTCCGAAGAACAGATGGATCCCTGGAAACAAACACAAAAGAAAACTGTAAAATTCTCAAACATTACTTTGATAAACTTCTTAATCGCAAAAAACCTACAGGAAAATTAACATTCCAAAAGACCACATCTAATGCCGATTCTGATCCACCCACAATAGAAGAGATAGAGGAAATCATAAAACAAATGAAAAATAACAGAGCTGCCGGAGAAGATGGTATTATCGCCGAGATCTGGAAACTCCAAGATGAAAACATCACCAAAAAAATCCATAAGATTATCTCCGAAATTTGGATCACAGAGAAAGTGTCAGAGGAATGGAAATGTGCATTGATCCATCCGTTACATAAAAAGGGTGATAAGTCAGATCCAAACAATTACAGAGGCATTTCGCTAGTACCAGTTACATACAAAATTTTCTCTAAGGTGCTATTAAACAGACTAGAACCACAAGCAGATCTGCAAATTGGGGAATACCAGGCAGGCTTCAGAAAAGGGAGATCATGCATCGAACAGATCTGGAACTTGAGAACACTTTTGAAAGTCAGAAAGGCAAGAAACACTGTAGTTACCTTTGTGGACTTTAAAAAAGCATATGATTCCATAGACAGACAGACACTCTTTGACGTACTGGAAGAATATGGTATCGACAGAAAAACCAGGGCACTTATACAACAGACGCTTACAGACACTACCTCCAAGATTAAGTTCATGGGAGAAATTTCGGAACCCTTCCACATACACACAGGTGTCCGACAAGGAGACGGGCTCTCACCAATCCTGTTCAACATGGTGTTAGACAAAATTATCAAGCAGTGGGAGGAACAAGTTAAAGGAATACAGCTGGGAAGAACACGTGAAACCAAAACAATCATAAAATGTCTGGCATTTGCAGATGATATAGCCATACTAAGCAATAATACACAGGAGGCAAAGGAAGCACTGGAATGCTTGCATGAAATAGCTGCCAAAACAGGTCTGCAGGTATCTTACGAGAAGACACAATATATGGAACGACAGACCAACAATGTACACACCATGCATACGGTATATGGATCCGTAGAAAGAGTCGAAAAATTTAAGTATTTAGGGGAGTACATACAAATGGGAGGATCAAACAAGGCGGCTAACATGGAACGAACGAAGGAACTCCAGAAGGCATACAAACTCACATGGTCACATTATAATAAGAAAAGCATATCGAGGCAGGCCAAACTTAGGCACTACAAAACAGTTGTATTACCAGAAGCATTGTACGCGTCAGAAACAACCACAATTGGAGCATCAGGCATCATAGACACAGAAAAAATAGAACGCAAAATTCTCAGAAAAATATTTGGACCAATTCACAGAGATGGCATATGGATGAAGCGACCTACCAAAGAGCTGTACCAGCACACTGACAGACTAACAGACGCGATCAGAAAACGCAGATTAACTTTCTATGGGCACATACAGAGAATGGACAACAACCGACTTACAAAGAAAATTTTTGATGTAGTAAACAGCTCAAGCAAGAAAACAAATTGGTATCATGAAATAGACGAAGACTTAAGGCAGATAGGGATCAACAGGCAAATGATAGGAGACAGGAAATACTTCAGAAACAAAGTTAGGAGTGCAAAATTTATTGTAAAGGAGAGAAAGAAGAAAGGAACATTATGGACAGAGCAAAGGAAACAGGAGCACAGCCAAAGGATGAAGAGATTTTGGGAAGAGAAGAGGAAGAAAGGAAAGAAGTGAAAATTGTGTCATGTGATTTTCGAGTTCAAACACTGTCCATAAGGGCAACAATGAAATGAATGAATGAATGAAAACTACCTACAAATATAATTTTTACACAAATTACACAGTGACGAACAATATGTTAACATCCTTTTAATGCTATGTATAATATTTTTATGAAACTATTATATAAGAAAGGATACTGTAGATGTGAAACGGTGGTCCAATGTTAAGAGAGGACCTGATGGACCCCATCACATCAGGTTAAATAAATACACTACAAAAATAAATTAATGTGCCACTGAGGTATTAAAGGAGGACGGATACAAAGGCTAGAATTTAATGTACTGTCTACACTGTGACGGCTAGAACAGATTGGAAGGATGAGGGGAAATAGCAGTGGCCTTTGTAAGGAACCAACACAGATCCTCTAGTGACATATTTTATGGAAATTTTAAATCGGCGAAGGTGAACATGGATTTAAATCCCATTCTCATCCATACAAACCCAGTGTCTTTAACAACTATGGTACTTCATATGTGTCCTGTTAATCCACTGTTCTGTATTGCACTGTACATTTTGGTAATGCTTGCTTATAGTAAAGCTTTAAGCTTTATATCATCAACCACCAGATAAAGAATTTAGCCCTCCACAATGATGATTATTTTCTCCTGCAGTCACCATCAATATCATTACACCCAGTGCATCACCCAAGAACAGACTTTTTCATTTATACCTCCATGTTATGGAAATAGGTCACCACCTCACTATACTTAGCTTGCTGAAGGCTAATCCTTTCATCAAGTGACTACTTTCTGTTCTTAAATAAGGTTGTCTTCACAGATACTTATCTCCTGTCTCATTTTACAGAATCCAAATCGCCTCACCTCACCATAAGCAGATGTCATGTTTATCTTCTGGTAGAACTTAAGCGGTGTGATCCAGCACATGTTCATACATAAACAACTCTAACACATGAACATTTAGCTATTACTATAATAATTTAGATAGAGGGAAAACAATAATCACAACTAAGTCGTTATCATCGTCACCATCACCATATCAACAACTGTAACACATATACAATATAGTCCCTCAAAACCTGTCTCTGAACTTTTTTTCATTATTTGAGCAATGAGGAAACTGCTTGAAGAAATACAAGAAGCCATTTAATTACTCTTTTATTTATGACAAGACATGTTTTGGGCTTTAGACCTTCTGCCGGTGGCTTCGCAATGTTACACATTTATTTCCACTATATTAAATACATTTTTAATGCTTCAGCTGTTTTGAGCAAAATAATTTCTTTAAGCTCTACATACAGGATGTACATGAAGCCCAGGAACACTTAATTATTTCTTGCACAAGCATTGAACATTGTACAGATGTCATACATATTGCATTTTGAAGAGAAACTCTGAAACTTTTTTTACAAACATTCGATATGCGAACCACAAGTTACCCGACTAATACGTTAATCGAATTTTTTGCACACCCGTCCCAGCATGGCATCATCGACTGTGGCAGTCGCTTCCCGTATTCTCTCCCAGAGCTCTGCTACATCACGTGGTAGAGGTGGTACATACACCAGATCTTTAATGTGTCCCCACAGAAAAAAGTCACACGGAGTGAGATCTGGTGATCAGGGAGGCCATTTCATGAAACAGCTCATGACTAACGCTGACTATCGGCAAATTACCAAACTACACTCTGATGGTATACATGGGGGGGGGGTAACTTTCAGGGTTTTCTTCAAAATGACATATGTATGATATCTGTACAATGTTTGGTTCTGGTGCAATAAATAATTGAAAGTGTTCCCAGACTTTATGTACACCCTGTATTTCCAAGCCACACACAAAAATCTAATCCACAACTCAGGGCTCTTACTCTCATTCTACATATCTCCATGTATAATATTAGAACTGCTAAAGAAATTGTTATTTTGCACTGACAGCTGCAGCATTCAAAATGTGGAGGGAATATTGATCACAAATATTTAACTTTATTAAGCTCCTTGAAAATGGTCAATCCATCTTGGATCCTGCATTTCTTAAGGTATTTAAATCTTTTAACTTTAAGACAAAGACAGCTTATTGAATTCAAAATCACCTGTTGTGATGGCATTTGCATAGCTGTTTCAACTGAGCAAGACCTTTTCTTATAAACATTGCATTCTAGATAACTTTTAGATCTGATTGTAATTCTAAGTAATTAACGGCTGAAGGGTTATTACTGTTCCATGCTAGCCCAACATCAAAATATTAGAAGAGCTAAAGTCGTACAAGCTTGTTGCCAATTTTTGTTTTTCTAAAGACTTAAATTCTGTGTTATGGGTGGAAAAATTAATGTCCCAACTAAAAAGTTCTGGAAACTTAGTAAATTCCTGTAAAGTACATACCTATAACTTTTGTGTAGTAACTTTCAGTGTTTTAATGGAGCTTTGAAGCTTTAACAATGATCACATAAATTAGGTCTAAGCCTACTGGAAAGTATAAGCATATTAATTTATAATATGCAGTCGTTTGATAAATATCCCAGCTATTTACATCAAGTACACCTGCTTAAGTAGTATCCAACAGTGAAACACTAATGCAGATTTAAAAATGATACATGCAACTTTTACCTCCTTGAAATACTCCAGTGACATTTCAAAAAGAAAAAGAAATGAGAAACTGTTTCCAAAGAAGAGTGAAGTACTTCTGCAGTTTTGAGGAAATACTGAAACAGCATATAAATGAAGAACATTTTTCATAACACAACTGAACTTTATTCTTCATTACAGGCTGCTACATACATCAAGAACTTTAGTTGGAAAATACGGAATATGATAATTTACCATTAAAAAATCTTGTGTTGATATCTGTGTATTACATTTACAATTTTTCTACTATTAATGTCACAAAATGCAGTGAATTACAATTACGGAAAAAAATAGATACAGCTTACTCTTTCCACAATATGGTTTGCACTGTTTCAAATTTTTCAAAATAATGCAATTTTGCCTCCATACTCATGTTTCTCTCTTAAGAACTTACTACAGCCACAAAATATGTGTAACATGAGTAAAAGCAAATGGTTTGCAATGGATGAACCTCTTCTAAAGAGCTGGAATAAATATTCCAAAATTCTGCTGCTGCTCTCTGCCTTTGATCTACTTTCTTTTTTGTTTCAAATGTAATTAATGTCTGCTCCCCACGAGCATGGAACAAGCACCAGATTATCATTACTTAAATCAGGATGTTAGCCGTATATGAGCAACAGTTGTGACAGCCACACACAAATATGGAGCTCTATATTACACTTCACAATGATCCAGATCCATACTGCTATAATTTATTAAGAAATTTCTCATAAATGTTGTACTACAGTCGTTTGCTTTTAAGAGATATGTTCATGTATGCGTGTTTCAAGAAGTACTGTTCCCTTATTGAAGTGTAGTGTACAAAATGAACAACTATAACAATGTCATTTTTATAATTAAAGTGAGAAAAAAATTCTAAAAATGTTAAAAGACACCAAATGAGAACTGGGATTCAACTGCACAACTTATGAAGTATGGAAGATGCAGAAAAATTATTCTCTCACTCAACCAACATCACTAGTCGTACTGACATATGTGTATTACACAATTACCTCTACTTTTTCTCCTCATACTGAATTTTGAAGTAAAATGATGTAGCAATTTTTAGGTACATGTTTCAGAATCATTTCTCTAGTATTCAAAATGAACACTTGTTTGTGGAAGGACAATACGAGATTTATCAATATTTCACCACTACTTTAGTAGAAAATATTCTTTATTTATATGTTTACAATATTTTTCTGTTCCTTCAAATCAACTTCTGCCAGCAAATTACTAAAGCTTATAGCTAACACTTAAGCATTTGCATTTTACCTTTTGTAAGAATACATTTTCTTGGAAATTTCCATACAAAGCTTCTGTCTTCAAATATGGTATCTTCACTGTTTTGCGTGCATTCAGTAACTGATAATTTGTTTTATGGGTACAAACTGAACGGGACTGGCTCGCATTCCTTGAACATGAAGTAGAAGTCACCTGGCAAGGCTCATGAACAAGTGATCTCTCTTGGGATAAAAAAAACACACAAGAGTTTCGAAGTTCATTAGCGAAACCAACTCTCTCCCCACAATAATTTTTTGTTTCATATTTCTAACAGCTGTCTCATAATTTAAGATATTCTGTAAACTTTCAGCCAATGGGCAAAATTAAAAAACCCACTCCTAACCACAACGTGAACTGTTACCTTACACTTTCTTGTCTTTGATGCAAATAAGTTCCAAATAAAGCATGTCTCAAGGTTCAGTAACTTGAGATATTAAACAGCAATGCGTAAAAGGTTCAAAAAGCACTAATGGTACAAAGTGTTGGCAAATTTTGCCCACAATAACACAATTTACTACATACGAACATTATGGACCCTACACTGAAACTGTTTTAAACTAAACTCTGGTAAATTGAGATGAAATAATTCAATAATAAAAATTTAAGTACAGTGTATTTAAATTTAATTTTTAATGGCCTCTAAACTTTGAAACAACAACACTTATTATTCCAATGTTATCATCCATTAACTGCTTATCAATTAACATTACAGAACATAAAATCTGTCCAAGACTTTGTCCTCAAGATTCCTTTCCAAAATTCTTAGAAAGATTATTCCTCAAACACACTTTCTACATGTGCAAGTTTTGGTAATATTCACCTGGACTCTTCAGAAATAGAAGCTTGTTTAATTTGTTTATCCCTCAAAGACAACAGAATCATTTTTTTGATCACCTTCAGAGTTCCCAGTCTGTAGGGCAGTGGCTTGTAGTTTGAGCCAGCATGAACTTTGAGCTGATCTTATATCTCTGGTCTATACTCTCACTAATTTCCACACCACATATTTCCTACTTTGACTTTACAGGACCAAGACACAATTACTTCAATGTCCTAGACATTGTTTCTTTCCCCAAAAAGAAAGTTTTTGTTCTTAGTTCAATGTTGTTCTAGCTACAAATGCACAAATAGAATTAAAACATAAATGGTTGGTAATTATGGTAGGTAACTATCTTGTTAATTTTCCCATCTTTACTTATTTTAGCTTATGTAACCGTTTATTGAAGTGGGAGGAAAGTGTCTTGAGTCAGGAAAATGATCATGGCCCAGTGTACTTTGTAACAGAAATTTACAATATGGCAATAAAGTTAAAAAAAATAGAAAAGCTAGACAGGCTTAAAACAATAAAAGTAATTTGTTTCTTTTAAATGTTAATTAACATGAACATTTTAGGCCTAATTTGTTAACCAGAAAAAAATAGTGTGTTTATTTGGATTTCAGTTTGTTAGCCAAGTGTTAATGTTCAATAAAGTCTAATATTATATGACTTGTCCACTTATTTTTAAGCTGTGGCTCATGGTACAAGACCACATTGTACTTTAAGCCAAATACAACACTTTGAAAAATTATGGTACAACCTTTTAAATAAACTAACTATGTATTGCGAATCATTTGATGAGTAAGAAAAGTACCGAAATGGTTAAATAAGCTCATTACAATCCCAATTACTGTGTCTGCTACGATGGTAAAAAAGTAATTAAAAAAACCATGCTACACACAGCTCATCTCCTTATACTTCAATTCAGATTAAAAGTCAATACCTGTACATTTTGATACATGTGACACACTATCAAAGAGTCTGCCCCCATTTCCACCAAATAATACTACTCATTATATTAATGATTTTGACAACTATGTCCTTCCACTCTCATCCCAAATGTGGACTAGTTTGTCTACAAAAACATTTCTCAAGCTATTTTTAAGACAAATACTATACATCAAATCACATATTAGCGTTTTCTGAATCAATCTAATATTATCTTAGAATTTATGAAAGAAAAAGGTCAATGTACTTGTTTTATAGCAACTACCCCCTGCAAAGTGGTTGACTAAGTATCTCAAGAAGAGACTACTCAGTTCAACATTGTCGAGTTCCATAACCCTTTTAGCATCATCCACAACTGTTGAACCATCATAATACTTTCAGTAACAAATAAAAAAATTAACTTATTGTTGACATGAGATTAGGCTGTTTAATCTATTTACATCTAAACATAATAAGAAGTAGAACATTAGGTTTCAGCAAAACCATAGTTACCACACACAAATAAAAAGAAAATGCGAAATTAATGTGTTAAGTTTATAATTCCTGGTATAAATTGTGCTGAAATTATTCATGGAAAAAGCTAACTGACTTATCATAAAGCTTTGTGATACTTAAATAAGGGAATATGTCTTGCAGATGCTGCTTTAAACAGTCACAAATAGAAACGAAATTATCAACAGGTATCAATCTATAAGAAATTAACTGGACTGGAAAGAAAAATTTACCTAGAGAGCAAGAATGAATTGACAACCCATCATCACCTGCAGAAACATGTCTGAAATACTGAGAATTTTTGTTTCATTTGGTATCAATTTATTGCTGGTCCCCAGATGGACAATATGCCAGTTTTTCACACTTACTGGTTTTAACAGATAAAGGCAAAAGCATCTGAACCAAATCAAATAAAAAATTACACATAAATAAACGTACAAAGAGAAATTGCTAGGCATTTATAAAAAGAATTAAAAGTATATAATTAGCAAATTGTTTAAATTGTTTTTCTGTGGGGTCTTTCTCAGCCGAGTAAAATTATAGCAGCATTCTGGACAGAAGACTTGGGACCTAGGTGAAGAAAATGGACAAATCTACTGGATCATTGTAACACATGACAGAGAAAATTGTGATGATGAGTTTAAGTTTCAATGCAGTATCTACTGTTATAACTAGTCTGTTTCCATATCGTAATTTCTAAATGAACTTACTTTCTTCTCTCTCCTCTTCGGCCCGTAAAGTAAAACAAAGTATTATCACTTTCTAGTGTTTCCATCAGTCCTTTTATGACTTTCAAGAAACAGGGCTTTTGCTACTGCTTTCACACATAGGTAATTAATGTTTTTTTTTGTTTTGTTAGAAAAGTCAACAGTCACTGGGTAACAGATACCCTCAATCAAGGTTTGTCCACACAAATCACTTCCATCAACAACAAAATGTCAATGGTAAATTATGAAACAACTCAAATCACAGAAACACAAAGGCGGATAGTGCATTAAACTAAACAAAAGTAAGAATACACCAACTTTCATCCACAATTAAATTACACACACACACTTCTTCTGCAATCCACAAAATAAAAAGTGCTTCCTAAAACCAATACTGTTTTCTGTAACAGAGTTGATGAGATTTACCTAACACTGCTGCTTTTTGGTTCATTAAGTTGATAAAAATGGTGATAAGGAGTAAAGTAGATGCAGCAATATAATGAAACACACACACAGCAAAAATAGGCTGATTTCAAAAGTGAAATTTCTGATATTTTTAGAACATAACTTGTACAAATGTTCGTGTTCTGTAAGACATACAAACTAGACAGTTGAAATAATCACGAAACAGACACAAAGTACAACAAAAAATAATCTATAATACAGCTGAAGTATATATCAAACTTCTGTTAAACCATACTGCTTTGCATTTTATTTTTATGCAGTAGAATGAGAGATGTAAATATTTTACACAATATATTTTACACAACGAAATTACAAATACTACTTGTTAAACAGAAACCAAGTGCAGTCCCAAGAGTTAAAAAAAATGTCTTTATTGAATTCTATATATTACATAAGATCCATATGGGGGACTGCATATGAAATGATGGTCATGGGTCGATTAATAAATGACCCTTTAACACAGCCTTGCAATAAAGAGACACATTGAAACAGAATTTGATGAAATGAAAGAGCTCTTACAAAAATATTAGTTCTCGTTTTGTGATGCAATACGAAATACCATCTTTGTACACTTGATTGGACAGCTTCTAGTATGCGCACACTATAACGGTACAAAAACACATCAAAAAAACATAGGCCGTGTGTGAATCAGAAAATAAATTTTATACTGCAGTTACATTTCTGAGGTAACGAAGGAGAGGGTAGCAGCAGACAGGATTTCTGCCAAAGTTTATCAAGAGACAAAAATTATGTCCAAAAGTTATTATACTAAAACCATCTCAGTAATACACTAGAGCTCTTCCACTCATCACATTCTATCTCTATTAAGGGGAAAATGTTATATCACACTCTCACTCACTCAGAGAAGTTCTTGAATATACACTGCTTCCTACTGAAGCAATCAACACAGTTCATTAAATGTTCAATCAAAAAATTTCAATACACTCAAGAACTTCATTACCCACTCAGAGAGGAGGGAATTAGGCATTGTTAACTCAGAAAGTGGCACTTTCTGGCACTTGGCAAACTGTATTAATCAAAGGTACCAAGCCTCCTGTGAAGAATGTTTTGGTGTGTAAGATTTACACTAAATTCTCTCAATTTGCGCACAATATGACCACAGTCATTTGATGAATGCAATAAATTTATTAAAATCTCTTCACCAATTTCCATTTTCTCCCCATCACGTGCTTCATACTACTAGGAAAATAAATCATTTTCATGGAAACAGGTACTACATCTAGAACTCAAGACACAGTGAACTCCTGTACTATTATGACAACATACTTAGAGAGAACCACAGTTTTTGTTGTGTTTCACAAAGACAACTGTTTAAAGATTTCAATGCTTTCCTCTCCACTCCCAATCTACAATGGAAGATATAAACAAATACAAGGTTACTTTCGCAGAAGATAAACATTTCTGTTACCAATTCCTTTTGTTCGAAACTAACAAGGTAACGCATCGACCCACCAATGTGAAAAGGACTTGCTCAAAGGCAATTGCCAACAAAAATGCTCCACTGAGTCTTGTTTAGACACACACAAAGAAATTTAAACAAAAATACATGTTTCTAATACAAAAATTCTGTGATTTCCATCTAGTCAGCCAAAATTGCCAGAAAACATCACCTCCCAAGTGTTGTACACGAAGTCCAAATGAAAAATAACTTGTCTTAAATGAATCAGCGTTTTTATTTACCAATATCAGAAATAAAACATTATCACTAAGATCACATACCTTTTCTACTTTCTCATAATTTCTTGCCTTCATCTGAAAAGGAGAAATACAAACAAATTAATTTACAGGTAGTAATTAAGACATACATAAAATTTGGATGTACAGTCTCAGATATGATTTTTGACATTGATTCAAAATTCTCAACAAGTCCTAAGACTCGGAGATCAATGAACCTTCAATTTTGCGCAGTGTTTGGTCATCATGAAGATTATGGAAAATCTGCTGCGCACTATGTTCTCATATGGATTAAATGAATACAAACAGAGGGCACAATAAAAGTACACCATTTTTAATATCTAAACTTTTACAATAACATTTGCCCTCAGAAACACAGAACCTGACCTTACTAAAATTATATTACATATAATGAAGGTCATCTGACTTCTGAATGTGCTCAGCATTGCGAGATACCATCAAGCAAGAGGTGCATGCAATGGACTTGACTAATCTCCAAGACTCGAGGAGAACTGTTGATCATGTTCAGAGAGATTTCGGGATTGCAGCTGGTCATTGTAAACTTCTCTCCACAATATTTCGACTGGACATCTGTCAGTCATCTTCAAGTGAGCCGTCAAAGACTGATGAAGCTGTTCTCTGCTGCACCTTACATAGTGCACTGAGAGTATTACTATGCATGTGTTAGAGTCACAGTGACCGAAGGACCACACCACACGCTGGCAGTGCCCTAGCTGGTGGAACTGCAAAGGTAAGCTGTCTTCGGCATTGCCGCTCGCTGCAATCATTGGAGTATTCCCGCATCTTCGTCTGGAGCAAATCTCCAAGATGACAGTAATATAATCTCTAAAGAAAGGGCTGCACTACAATATCTCAGAGCATCTGGACATAGTGGTACTGAAGGCCGATAAAGGTACTTCGTTTGTATTTGGAGAAGATGTATGACCCTCCAGCACACGTGCAACGGAAGACATATACACTCCTAAATTCTTCCTCGTTTCCTCCAAAGACAATTAAGTGGTTACGACCACACGACAGCATGCCACCAAGTCTGTATGACCTTCCTTTATGGACTATACTGAGTAATATTGATGCCTCCACGTATGATTTAGCCAAACATGTGCTTACTTGCCGAGACCATTGGTTGGCAAATATCATATACAGAACTCAGCAGATTTTATCAGCAGAACTTGGGCTCTCCACCTATGTAGTTAAAATCTTTTAGCGAGTTTTGATACAGGATCTCTTTCTACATAGGTACCTCCTGCTGGTACTAATTGGTAAACCGTTTCAGGCATGCTCTTTCCTATTGTATGTTTAACAAAAAATTAACAGATTGACGGCATCATCATGGGCAGCCTCTTGTCTCCTCTGGTGGCTAACTTTTTTATGGGGGAATTTGAGGAGGGAGCACTTCAGTCAGCAGTTCTTAAATCAACTGTTTTTTTGGAGGTACATGTACGATATTTTCAGAGTGGCCCTGCAGAGAAGATAAGTTAATGGAGTTTTTGCATCGTATGAACCGCATCCATGAGAACATTCAATTTACTATGGAATCAGAGAAAGATGACTGTGTCCAATTCCTGAATGTTTTGGTTGGGGGGGGGGGGGGGGGGGGGGGAGAGAGAGGGAGAGAGAGAGAGAGAGAGAGAGAGAGAGAGAGAGAGAGAGAGAGAGAGAGAGAGAGAGAGAGAGATCTGAGACATTCCCTTTATCGTGAGCCCACTCACACTGATTTGTACTTGTACTCTTCAAGTTGCCATCACCCATCCCACACCATGGGACAAACAACATACACTGAGGAAGAACGGTGCACAAAACATAAATGTTGCACTCAACTTCTGCAACCTAGTAAGTACACAACTGCAGAGCACTGTATTGCCAACAGATGTTCAATGGAGTATGACAAAACATCTGTTTTGGCCAGAGTGAAATCTTTTTCGGACTTCCCTTTAAAAAATCCATTGAAATATGCACTGCAGAAAATCCAATGAAACGTGACAGCAGCTACCAACTGGATAACGCGTGGAATCCTGTCATCTCCTAGATTAGCTCCAGACGAACACACCAGAATACTTCTATGATTGCGGCTAGCACAGTGCCAAAGACATATAATCTTTGCAGTTCCACCAGCAAGGGTGCTGCAGCCGGGTGGTGTGGTCCTTCTGTCACCGTGACTGATGCATGCGCGACAATACCCTCAGCACGCTATAGAAAGTGTCAGTCTTCAATGGCTCCCATGAAGATGACTGGCAGGCATCCAGTAAAAATATCGTGGAGTGAAGTTTGCAACGATTGGCTGCAATCTCAAAATCTATTCGAACATTTAATTCACTGGGAAAATTTTAAATTTCACAGCTGTTGACGAATCACAGATCACAGTGGTACCCTAATGCTTTCAGTCTCTCACAGATGTTGCCATCATTTTGGTGAAAGTGGGACTGTTAAGTTGTAAATATAACATGAATAGATGAGGACATCTACCCACTAAGTAAGGAGGAAAAATTAAGAGATTTGGAAACACTTATGTTCCTACATCTTGTGTGTTTTTTCTCGTGTTGCCACTTGCCAAGCAGACTTTTTTTATCTATCCATTGTTGGATAGAATATACACTCCTGGAAATTGAAATAAGAACACCGTGAATTCATTGTCCCAGGAAGGGGAAACTTTATTGACACATTCCTGGCGTCAGATACATCACATGATCACACTGACAGAACCACAGGCACATAGACACAGGCAACAGAGCATGCACAATGTCGGCACTAGTACAGTGTATGTCCACCTTTCGCAGCAATGCAGGCTGCTATTCTCCCATGGAGACAATCGTAGAGATGCTGGATGTAGTCCTGTGGAACGGCTTGCCATGCCATTTCCACCTGGCGCCTCAGTTGGACCAGCGTTCGTGCTGGACGTGCAGACCGCGTGAGACGACGCTTCATCCAGTCCCAAACATGCTCAATGGGGGACAGATCCGGAGATCTTGCTGGCCAGTGTAGTTGACTTACACCTTCTAGAGCACGTTGGGTGGCACGGGATACATGCGGACATGCATTGTCCTGTTGGAACAGCAAGTTCCCTTGCCGGTCTAGGAATGGTAGAACGATGGGTTCGATGACAGTTTGGATGTACCGTGCACTATTCAGTGTCCCCTCGACGATCACCAGTGGTGTACGGCCAGTGTAGGAGATCGCTCCCCACACCATGATGCCGGGTGTTGGCCCTGTGTGCCTCGGTCGTATGCAGTCCTGATTGTGGCGCTCACCTGCACGGTGCCAAACACACATACGACTATCATTGGCACCAAGGCAGAAGCGACTCTCATCACTGAAGACGACACGTCTCCATTCGTCCCTCCATTCACGCCTGTCGCGACACCACTGGAGGCGGGCTGCACGATGTTGGGGCGTGAGCGGCAGACGGCCTAACGGTGTGCGGGACCGTAGCCCAGCTTCATGGAGACTGTTGCGAATGGTCCTCGCTGATACCCCAGGAGCAACAGTGTCCCTAATTTGCTGGGAAGTGGCGGTGCGGTCCCCTACGGCACTGCGTAGGATCCTACGGTCTTGGCGTGCATCCGTGCGTCGCTGCGGTCCGGTCCCAGGTCGACGGGCTTGTGCACCTTCCGCCGACCACTGGCGACAACATCAATGTACTGTGGAGACCTCACGCCCCACGTGTTGAGCAATTCGGCGGTACGTCCACCCGGCCTCCCGCATGCCCACTACACGCCCTCGCTCAAAGTCCGTCAACTGCACATACGGTTCACGTCCACGCTGTCGCGGCATGCTACCAGTGTTAAAGACTGCGATGGAACTCCGTATGCCACGGCAAACTGGCTGACACTGACGGCGGCGGTGCACAAACGCTGCGCAGCTAGTGCCATTCGACGGCCAACACCGCGGTTCCTGGTGTGTCCGCTGTGCCGTGCGTGTGATCATTGCTTGTACAGCCCTCTCGCAGTGTCCGGAGCAAGTATGGTGGGTCTGAAACACCGGTGTCAATGTGTTCTTTTTTCCATTTCCAGGAGTGTAATTTTGTGGATGCAATTTGTCACCCACCCCATGTCTGTCTGTATTCAACTGATTATGGCCGTGATTTTGGAAAGTGTTTTCTCATTAGCTACGTAGTTAGTTTCGACCCACACACTATGCACAGAATTTGTTTTGTTTGTGCATGTGCCAGAGTTTGGATGGATGCAGTGTATCTGCAAGACAGGGTAACAAGGGCAGTCTTTCTGTGCACTGCAGCACCTGCTAGATGGGCAATTACTTCAGACCACTGCTGCCCCAGCTTGGAAATGCACTATGGGCCACAGAACCTAAAAGTCAAAGTGATGTCTTGAGAAATGAAGTCCACACCTGGATTTTGATGGATTTGCAGAGACAAGCACTGTCTGTATAAAAGTCTGCAAACAATCTAAATGGGTGTGTTCCAAATTGTGACTAAGAGACAGTATATACGTTTTACAAGAAATCGACGTCATTTCGTAGAAGCTGATTTTCTGAAATGGCATTTAAGATAGTGGAGAAGAACATGCACTGGTGACTGAGGCTACAGCTATGAAATAACTTCATGGTCAGTCTGCCAGAGGATTGCAACACACATAAAGGCAAATAAAAATAAACACAGGAAAGTTACTGAAAAAATTCTTTGAATAGCTCTCTGGCATTTAACAGGGAACATTTCACCATACTATATTTTCAAAAATTGATTATTCTCATTGGATACACTATTAGGTTGGTCAGTCTAATTCGAAAGACCATGAGTGTAAAGGTTGGGGGTAAATCAAAATATAAAAATAATCTACAAAATTATATCAACGTTCACTTCACAATTTAAGAAATTTTTACACACTGGGACCGATGGAGTAAGTGGGAGCTACAACTCTAGGTGTACACTATGAATGTCAAGTTCTATACTGACTGCCAACATCATCACATATTACAAATTAAAGTCCCCCCCCCCCCCACACACACACACACACACACACTTACTTTTTGTCTGTATGTAGAGGCCAATGTCGGTAACGACTGTAGGGATTTTGATACAGTTTTCACTAATGGGCAGACTGATTTACAAGGAAGGTTTGTGTATATAATTTACTAGTGACCTGCCCCAACTTTACATGAGTAGCATTAAGTATCAACGGCAATATGATCTTTTAATTATATATACAAAGTTTGTTCATGAATCTATTACTGAAAACTATATCAAAAACCATACAGGACTCCCTGAGATCAGCCCTCACATACAGGCAGAAAAAGTTAAATATATTTATAATATGTAGTGACGAGTCATCTGGCCATAGGTACTAATATTACCCTTGCAAAGCCGGGAGGGATCACTAGTTACAATCTAATCAGAAAAAATTTAATAAACATTTCAGTAAATCCAATAACTGCCACAAGGCAGCTAGTAAATACTTAGTTTTTTTCATTTATTATTTTAAAATACATTTTTGAAAGTATTTAACAGCAATGAATTGTATTCTTGGTATGCAGCAATTTGCCTAGCACATTTAAACAAACGAGGTCTATTTAATGTTGACAGACAACTGTTTTACGAGAATGCAAAATAAAAGACAATGGCCCCTTCAAGGACTCTAGATGCACGAGTGAGCAGAAAAAGAGAAACTTGTCTTGGCACAGGAGGGTGGAAGCTCGACTGGAGGAGCTGTACAGAATATAGAGTAGGCATGAAAACTTACGACATAATGAGAACGTATATGAATTGCCTAATACAAAACCCAGTGCTCCATTTTAAAGTTTTTTTTCGGCAAGCAAAACACACAACTGAACTATACCATCTCATATCATGTGGCAAGAATAACCTTATATTAATGACTAATGTCAGTAAAAATATGAATTTTTAACAATGTAAGTTTCATTAATAATTTTCACAAGCACTCTGCCTTAGGCAAAGCAAAATTATTTCCTTCCAGTTTATCATGTTTAAGACTTCAAGCACAGCAACGAACTGATAAAAAAGAAAAAAGGATAAAAGCTCAGTTTACTCCGTCATATTAGATAGTTTAAATATTATAGAACTGCAACTGTAGAGAGATACTGTCTTAATATGCCTGACAAGGAGACCTTTGGACACCTGAATTTTTGTAATATTTTCTATTTATGGTATGTGAAGTTCAGAACTTAAATATCTATACCCAAAAGCAGTTCAAGGCAACTCTCAAATTCTTGAGAGGACTGACTGAGGGTTTCTGAGAAACTTTAATTTACTAAAATTATGAAGATTTATGCAATGATCCGCATCACGTCAGAAAACGGCAATTGGGTAATCAATGGTTTGCTGTTTCTAGTCTCCTTCCCCTCCCCATTTTTTTTCATTCAGATCAAATACCTACTTCATTTAAATAGAACAGACACTGAGGTTCTGTCTGTTCTGATGTCACGAGCGTCCGTCTGGCACTCCCCAGAATATCTCCAACATAAATCACCACACCAATTCAAATAGAACCTAATTTCCTTTTACCTACAACTGCTATTATTACTTAAACCTACTCCTTTGCAATTCAATTCTCAGCCTTATGTGTATTTCTATAAACACACAGAATCTCGAAATCTCAATTCAGCAGTGAGGGTGCATCACAAATGTCTATTTATCACCATATGCATTTGCACCCTTACACTCTGTTTTAAGGGAGTGTGTCACTAACATATCTTGCATCTTTCCTCAATTGTTCTAACAGTCTGCACCACATCAGAGTGACCAACACCATCAAATCCCTGTTCACTTTGTACACAACCACAGTCAACTGCACTTACGGTATACATATATTGCCATCATTTTGGATGTGATCTCCCTCTATATGAGAGTCCCATTTAGTAAAATTAAAATCTTGAAATTAATTGCAGAGAAGTTCAACAGTAGCGTCTCCAAACATTTTAGGAATTTTCTGATGGCACTATTTCCTGGCTGGCAGGAAATAATATGAACAAACCAATGGCATTCTAATAGGTGGTCTGTTATCACATGTCATGTCAAACCTATGTATGGAACACTGACGTAAAGGCATTAGACTCCATCGAGTTCAAACCAACGCATTTCTATCAATATGTGCATGACATTTTGTACTGTGGCCACATGGAACAAAAAAGCTTAAAGACTTCCTGGAACATTTAAGCTCCATCCTTCCTACATTAACACTCCCGAACATTAAAAAGAGGGCAAGCTACCTTTCCTCGACATGTTAGGAGAAAGTACAGGGTTATTACAAATGATTGAAGCGATTTCACAGCTCTACAATAACTTTATTACTTGAGATATTTTCACAATGCTTTGCACACACATACAAAAACCCAAAAAGCTTTTTAGGCATTCACAAATGTTCGATACGTGCCCCTTTAGTGATTCGGCAGACATCAAGCCGGTAATCAAGTTCCTCCCACACTCGGCGCAGCATGTCCCCATCAATGAGTTCGAAAGCATCGCTGATGCGAGCTCGCAGTTCTGGCACGTTTCTTGGTAGAGGAGGTTTAAACACTGAATCTTTCACATAACCACACAGAAAGAAATCGCATGGGGTTAAGTCGGGAGAGCGTGGAGGCCATGACACGAATTGCTGATCATGATCTCCACCACGACCGATCCATTGGTTTTCCAATCTCCTGTTTAAGAAATGCCGAACATCATGATGGAAGTGCGGTGGAGCACCATCCTGTTGAAAGATGAAGTCGGCGCTGTCGGTCTCCAGTTGTGGCATGAGCCAATTTTCCGCGGGCTACGCATGAAACTTGCCCGCACGAGTTCAACCGTTTCTTCGCTCACTGCAGGTCGACCCGTTGATTTCCCCTTACAGAGGCATCCAGAAGCTTTAAACTGTGCATACCATCGCTGAATGGATTTAGCAGTTGGTGGATCTTTGTTGAACTTCGTCCTGAAGTGTCGTTGCACTGTTATGACTGACTGATGTTAGTGCATTTCAAGCACGACATACGCTTTCTTGGCTCCTGTCGCCATTTTGTCTCACTGCGCTCTCGAGCGCTCTGACGGCAGAAACCTGAAGTGCGGCTTCAGCCGAACAAAACTTTATGAGTTTTTCTACGTATCTGTAGTGTGTCGTGACCATATGTCAATGAATGGAGCTACAGTGAATTTATGAAATCGCTTCAATCATTTGTAATAGCCCTGTATATATAGGGCGATTGTGCTAAATAGGGGAAAAACGCAGGAAATGATCCCCATGAGGATAAGAATTATTGATCCATCATTTCTGTACAGTACAATAGAGTGCATGCTATGCTGTGATAAGACCATTAGACGAGGTGTTCAAGACAGTCCCAACAGACCTCTAAGCATCTTGAACACGACACAGTAAGAACGGACACACATTAAAATGTGCCATCCTGCAACCAAATGCTGTCACAGGCAGCATGAATGCATTATTCCAGTATCAGGATGTCCAGCATGGTCTCTGCATACAAGACTTCTTTTAGGTGCCCCAACTATAAAAAATTTTCTTTGTAATTTTGAACACAGTCTAAGTCTTCAAAAGCTGGATGTGTCCCTCATGCCATGTAAGTGGCACAAAATACATCTTGAGTAATGCAAGGAACATCAGTGACAACCAAGAAGATCAGCTGCTGCGAATGTGCTTCAAATGTAATTGTGAAATGAAATTTGAAGAGACTAGTACTGTGGTGCAAACAGTTTCTGAGATAGAGTAATTATGGATTCTACTGAAATAAAGATGTCAGAAAATCTACAAAACAGAAATGGCAGTTTCAATTTAAATAACGCACACAATTTATTACATTGCTGGCCACCACATCCAACAGGGGGCTGCAAAACACTAAGAGCATGGACTTTTTGGAAAATACCAGTACAGGCTCTGAAAAACATAAGAGAATCAAAGGGCACAGTGGGCACCAGGAGCCTAATTCAGCTATAGATAGTGATGCATGAGCAAACAATAGTTCATAGTCCAATTGGAGTTCAGGCTGCACAACAGCAAAAGCTTAGCTGTGGAGGCCTGCCCAATAGATGCTATAACACCAAAACTCACAGCACCTGAAGGTGACAAATGGTTCGACAGCCAAAACGTTGTTAATGAAACGGAAACAACTTGGCTGTATACTTGAAACCACACCATTAACAAACACAATCCTTAAAATGTCACTTGTTGGAAGGCAATTATGTAAGGAATGAACTGCATGTTCAAACAAAGTAAAGCATATCTGACATATTGACAACGGACAATTTTGCGTTGACCACAAAGTACAAGAACAGTAAACTAAATGCACATAAGGCACAGCCCAAGTCGGAAATTTGCATTGGGGTCATTCCATGTAAAGTGACCTAGAATAAAAAATGGTCCCCACTCTACCATCTCAGATTCGGTTCAAAACTTGTTTTTGTATATATATGTATGTGTTAGGTCAATGTGCAAAATTTTGGCTCACCATTGAGGACCATATCAAGTCAAAAAGCACACAGTGTGAAGAATTCGGTTAACTTTGTGCATCTTCTGTGATACCTATCACTCTGAATTTTTTTATGCTAGTACAACTTTTGTTGCCGAATGCGGCTAAAGCATTCAAATTCCTTAGAAATGACTATCCATTATGATACTTAGCCTGAAAATGCCTTCTAAATTTTATCATGAAAGATTCCAGACCTACTTTAACCATCCTTTACTATAAGGGAAAGGAAGCTGGAACCTCGATTTTTGGGCTGCTAGCCTACAACCAGGTGCTCACTATACTACACCAGTATTAACATTTATGAATAAATAGTTCTGATTTTACTGACGATTGTCTCAAGTGTCAAATTGAAAATTGCAAATTTCTAGCACTTTTCAGGATCAGTTTTCTATATTGCTATCAACTCTGGCCATCTTTTTATTGACACCACTGAAAAGAAAACATTTTTTGGTACAAGGGACTTGAAAAAGTAAATGGTAATTTTCCATATAAGGTGTTTAAAGTAGATTAAAAGAAACCTAAGCTATTACGCTTACTGCATGGATTAACGTGTTGGCAGCTATTGTGCTGGAGAATGTCAAGGCACTTGTGATGTAATTTGTTAGCACAAATTATTTGCAGCATGATACTTTTGGTCCTCTGATGTGCAGTTAAAATTGTTTCATATATGGGTTCCAGAAATTTCTGGAAATTAGGTATGCAGGTATGACTGTTTATAACACAGGGCATGGGTTCGAGAAATTTCTGTAAATTGAGATGCAGATATTGCTGCTTTATAACACAGGGCATGGATTCCAAAAACTTCTGGAAATTCAACTTGGTGGTATGACTTTTATAACAGATTCCAGAAACTTCTGGAAATTTAATATGCAGATTGTTTTATAAAACAAGGCATGGATTCCAGAAACTTACATGCAGGTACAACAGTTTTATAACAAGGCACCAGAAACTTACACAAAATTCCAGAATGTTCTCCAGTATTTCCATTTTATACATTCACACTATATAAGATGTAATTTGATTTGGGTGTCATTCATGTTTACATGGAAATTGTCAATCACTGCATCATTTGTGGTTATCACCTGTGAATGTTTACCTTGCAGCTTGGTTGATTCCTTCAATCCATTATTGAATAACTGCTAAAGTTACAACTTGTTATGGTTTCAAACAATGTAAATATGGACCTAGAGCAGTGCACCATTGGACAAATCAATTAACTAAGTTCACAGAGGACAAACACCTTCTGAAGTCAATTAGTGACTTCTGAGGACTGGAATTTGCCAATTTGACAAGTTGGATTTCAGTGTGATAGTAATGCCAAAATATATTTACATCATGAAGCACAACTGTTGACCAGGTTTCAATATTTGTCGAAATCATGCTGCAATCTATTTCAAAAGAAGAATCATGTGCTCAAAGGTCTGTGTCCTATTCATGTTGCGACAGCCGACTTTTATACATTCACACTATATAAGATGATGTTGAGCCTGGACAGAAGCTTTGCCCTGCTCGTAGAGTTGACATCAATGCAAAAAAAAAAAAAAAAAAAGGACCAAGCAATTGCCATCATCAGAGTTTGATGATGATACAGTTGCTTCAGACAGCTTGAACTTTAGCTAGACAGCAATTGTTGTTTCAACACAAATTTCAGTGCATTTCAAACCGAGATTCTAGTGGATATGCAAAACTAACGATAAGGCAAGTTCAAATGGCAGTGACTACCAAAATTGCTGAAACTGGCAGGCTTAAAGCAGATGTTATAGAACCGCAACCAGGTCAAAACTGTCACGATTTCTCTTCATACAAAGTGCACATCGATGAATTGAAAGCAAAGCAGGTGGTGTCCTCAGGTTCTGAGAAAATTCAGATTTTAACTTTGGCCCCTAGCAGTTGGAGCATTTAAAAAAAAGATTGAAGAATTCAACGCATCTGAGCAAATGGTGAAAACTGCCAGAAAGCTGAAGAAGGGAAAGGCATATTAATGAAACCAGATCCAAAGCGAGGAAAGACTTTGCAAGAAGATATTAAGGGAAGTGTAGCAAAATTCTACGAAGGTGATGAAGTAAGTCGAATCTGCCCTGGAAAAAAGGACTTTTTGCTATAAGGACACCAACTGGCCCAAAAGTTCATACGCAGAAACGTTTGCTGCTTTGTAACTTGAAATTAGCCTATCAAGAATATCACAGACAACATTTACCAAAAGTTGGCTTTTCCAAATTTTGTGAGCTCCAGCCAAAGTGGTACATCACAGTTGGTTCAGCAACACTCAGATTGTTTTCGTACAGCTCATCAAAATGTCAAGTTGTGCTAGCAGCGACTCCAATTAAGGATTACTACAAGAGTTTGTTAGCCAAAATGACTTGCTATATGGATTCAAAAGATTGCATGCTCCGACAATGTGACCAATGCCCTGTATTAGAAGTTTTGGAAAGATTTGTAGAAACTACATTTGAAGGGAACTACATTGAGGAAACAACTGAATACAAGGAATGGATACATGCTGACCGATATAACCTGGACACAAAGCAGTCAACAACTGAAGAATTTATCGAAAACATTGTGACCAAAATTGCATATCTCTTACCCCATCATTACATAGCAAAGCATCAAAGCAACTACCTAAAAGGAAGCAAAGAAAATCTAGAATATGGAAAGCTGGTTGTTCTGATGGATTTTGCAGAAAATTATTCATTTATTGTGCAGGACACTGTACAAGGATTCCATTGTGAAAATAGTCAGGCCACATTACATCCCTTTGTTATTTATCACAAGGCTTTGACTGGAAAGATCGAATCTCTTAGCTTCGGCACCATCAGCTATTGCTTGCGATATGATACAGTTGCAATTCACGTTTTCTGCTCCAAGCTGCTTGATCATCTGAGAACCAACTTTCCAGTGCTGAAGCGCATCAGCTATTTCAGCGATGGATCAGCTGCCCAATAGAAATATTTCAAGAACTTCATGGATCTATGTCAGCACTACAATGACTTTAGTATCAGTGCAGAATGGAACTTTTTCACCACAAGCTGTGGAAAGTTTCCATGTGATGGTATTGGGGACACAATAAAGCAATTAGCAGCAAGAGCCAAGTCTCCAAGGACCAACTTTCAGATCAAATTCTAGCACCAAGTGATCTCTTCAGAATTTGTGATGAACAAGTTCACAGAATTAAATTCCTTTTATAACAAAGGAAGAAACTGATGCTGCAAGACCTTTGCAAGAAAGGAGATTTGGAAATGGTTGGACAGCTGCAGGGACCAGAGAAAACCACTGCTTCAGAACAATCTATGAAAAATGGTTACAAATTAGCAGTTTCCAATGACACAGTGTCATTTATTGCAAGTGTTGATCAGTGTCATTTATTGCAAGTGTTGATCAATCAGCATACTTCGAGTGTTCCAACTGACAGCATCCAATCTGGGCAATACATAGCCTGCATTTATGACAACAAATGGTGGATTGGAAACATCTGTGACATATCACTGGAAGAACGAGATGCCTTAGTCAGCTTCATGCATCTACATGGTCCAATTCATTCATTTCATTACACTCTATGGGAGGACACCTGCTGGATCCCAGAGGAGTGGATAATCAGCAGTTTGCCAGCTCCAAGCGCCAATTTTATGGGTCGGAGATACACTTACCCATCAGATGTGCTGAAGAGCATGAAGAGAATTTTAGAGCTACGAATATGGTTGCATGAACTCATGCAACAAATTTATGATGCTCGGTTCATTTTGTGAACTTATTGCTTAGTAAGTTCACAAGAATGTTGTTTATTTGCTCATTTCTGTATGGCATTCATTTAAATTATTTTGTCAAACATGCAGTATGCACAAAAGCTAAGGTATCTTTGAAGATAGTTTAAAAACCTTATACTGAAAACTACATTCTACTTTTTAATGTTCCCTGTAGCAAAAAATGAGCTCTTTCCAATGGTGTCAGTTAAAAGAAGATCAGAGACGATAGCCATATTAGAAACTGGTCCTGAAAAAAGCTGTAGATTTTCAATTTTCAAATTGACACTTGAAACAAGGATCAATAAAATCAGAACTACATACTCATAAATGCTAATACTGGTGTAGTATAGTGAGCACATGGTTGTTGGTTAGCAGCTCAAAAATCTAGGTCATAGGCGTTTTTTCCCTTTTAGTAAAAGATACTTTAAGTGTGACAAAACTATCGTGATAAATTTTACAAAGCACTTTCAGACCAAGTAGCATAAGGGGGCATTATAACTGAGCAATTTGAGTGCTATAGCTGCATTCAGCACTAAAAGTTGTACTACTGTACAAAAATTCAAGGCGATAGATGGCACATCAGATGCACAAAGCTATACCAAAGTTGGCCAAATTATTCACCCCGTGCACTTTATGATTTGGTATGGGTCCACTAAGGTGGCCCTAGTTCTGGAACCACTGAAAGAATTGAGACAAAATTTTTGAACAGTGACCTAACATACACATATGTACACACACACACACACACACACACACACACACACACACACACACACACACACTCATTCATTTTTAACAGGATCTGAGGTGGTCAAGTGGGGACCCCTAGAACACTATTTGGAATGAGACAACTGTCTCGTTGGTATGTCAATAAGATGCTAGCTGTAAGAGGTAAATTACTTTGAAGAAAGAAACAAAGTTATACCTTACTGGAAAAACTTATAACATATAACTGAATGATTTAAAGGACATAAGCAAAGTCAGAAATAGGATAACTAAATCAGGATTTCTCATTGCAAGTGTGACACCACTGATACTGAAGTCATATGATACTACATTTCTGCATTTTGTGAAGAGCAAAATTTTACATTACATAATTTTTGCAACTAGCTGCCAATCTTTACACCATTTTGCAAATGGCATATTTGTGACACTTATTTTTTATAGATGATTGCATCATCAACAAAATGTATGAGGTTAATATTCAGAATGAGATTTTCACTCTGCAGCGGAGTGTGCACTGATATGAAAATTCCTGGCAGATCAAAACTGTGTGCCGGACTGAGACTCGAACTTGGGACCTTTGCCTTTTGTGGGCAAGTGCTCTACCAACTCAGCTACCCAAGCATGACTCACACCCCGTCCTCACAAGCTTTACTTGTGCCAGTATCTCATCTCCTACCTTTCAAACTTTCGGGAGTGCTAGTTCTGCAAGGTTCGCAGGAGAGTTTCTGTAAAGCTTGGAAGGTAGGAGACAAGATATTGGCAGAAGTGAAGCTTGTGAGGACGGCGCGTGAGTTGTGCTTGGGTAGCTCAGTTGGTAGAGCACTTGCCCATGAAAGGCAAGGTCCCGAGTTCGAGTCTCAGTCCAGCACGCAGTTTTGATCTGCCAATCGTGAACAGCAACGAACCCAACACCTTTCCTTAGTGACACATTTAAAATTACTTCTACACATTTGAAGGGCTCTATATACAAGATAAATTGCTTTGTCATCCTTATCCAGAAATCCACAATCCCAAAAAATTTGTTTTGGTACTTCATACGATCGCAACTGCATTAATATGCGTTTGCCTGGCACCAAATAAAATGATTTTCAGAAGACAAGAAATACTGCATCTACCTAGTATTTATACATTCCTTTCAAGACATATTGTGAAAAAAGCACAAGTTGGGTTTCGGATCATTCCTTTTAACAGCTCATTATGTAACAAGGTTGTACAACAGATGGATGCCATAGACACTGGAGAATGGTTTTGTGGACCTCTTCTGCTACCCTTCTTGTACAGGTGTGTGGGTTCTGCCCTTTCTTCGAATTACTGGAAAGGCTTTTGCTTGAAGGATCTACAGTTACAATTAAAACAGGGACTAACTCAAGTCACAAATTCAGTGTAGAATCTGTTAGGGATCCCATCGGACCCTGGAGTTTTTGTTCATTATTAGCAATCTCAGTTATTTCTCAACACCTCTGACACATATGTACTACTCATCTTTGTAGTTCAGCAAGAAAAACTGGAGCAGTACTACTATATTTTCTTTGGTAAAACAGCATCTAGAACAGTCCAGTATTTTTGCTTTTGTTTTCCTACTACCAATTTCAGTTCCTGCGTCATCCGTGAGTGTCCTGACACTGC
This sequence comes from Schistocerca serialis cubense, assembly GCF_023864345.2. Lineage (NCBI taxonomy): Eukaryota > Metazoa > Arthropoda > Insecta > Orthoptera > Acrididae > Schistocerca > Schistocerca serialis. Next base: position 272,242,409 of record NC_064646.1, read on the forward strand.
CTTACATAGCACAGATAGCCTTTATATGTGACCAGAATTTCTTTGGGTTTTACAAGAGGTTCTTTCGATAAGATTCTACGGTACAAGTTGCTGAAAATATCACATACTGGCCTTTTGATGGCCAAACAAGTTTCATTTAACATTTACAATAGAACTTCAATTTTACGTTCTCTTATGTTTTTCGCAATTCTACACCATAAATTTGTAGCCACTGTGAAAAAGCAGAAAGATCAATGCCAAAAACTTCCCGATTTTCCATTTCTTCCTAGTAAGGTTTACCTTGATTCTATGTTCTTACTCAACGTCTCGCATGACTTCATCCCGTTTCCTTCCTATGACTTCTGATATGACTGAACGCTTCATAAGTGGCACAAAAGAGACTGTTCACACCACAGGTGGCGGCGGAGTTAAGGAAATATTGTAGACCATTGTGGAAAGGGGAGATGTGAGAGGAAATGCTGATGTGATCCACGATTGGTGTTGCCAACACAACTTGCAACATTTAGCTTCACAGCACAGTTATGATACAACTACACATATGTTGCAGCGGTAATGGAAAAACAAGACAGTCATCACAAAGTGTTCCAGACTGAGCCAATACATGACAAAGAGGCCCAATCACCACTTCCTTGTGCCACTTATAAAACAGTCTCATCTTTTTGCACACAGTTCCGATGTACTTTATTCAGCAAGAACATCAATTGTTAACGTTTTAAATTCAAACACTGAGCCTTGAAAAATATGCTTTGTCATTATGCAGAAAAAAATCTGCCCACTTCCTGCTAGTGAGTTCTAATTGGCCGGAGACTTGTTAAATCACCCAATAGCCAGTGCAGCCACCACACCACACTGTTGTTGTTGTTGTTGTTGTTGTGGTCTTCAGTCCTGAGACTGGTTTGATGCAGCTTTCCATGCTACTCTATCCTCCTGTGCAAGCTTCATCTCCCAGTACTTACTGCAACCTACATCCTTCTGAATCTGCTTAGTGTATTCATCACTTGGTCTCCCTCTACAATTTTTACCCTCCACGCTGCCCTCCAATGCTAAATTTGTGATCCCTTGATGCCTCAAAACATGTCCCACCAACCGATCCCTTCTTCTAGTCAAGTTGTGCCACAAACTTCTCTTCTCCCCAATCCTATTCAATACCTCCTCATTAGTTACGTGATCTACCCACCTTATCTTTAGCATTCTTCTGTAGCACCACATTTCGAAAGCTTCTATTCTCTTCTTGTCCAAACTAGTTATCGTCCATGTTTCATTTCCATACATGGCTACACTCCATACAAATACTTTCAGAAACGACTTCCTGACACTTAAATCTATACTCTATGTTAACAAATTTCTCTTCTTCAGAAATGCTTTCCTTGCGATTGCCAGTCTACATTTTATATCCTCTCTACTTCGACCATCATCAGTTATTTTACTCCCTAAATAGCAAAACTCCTTTACTACTTTAAGTGTCTCATTTCCTAATCTAATTCCCTCAGGATCACCCGATTTAATTTGACTACATTCCATTATCCTCGTTTTGCTTTTGTTGATGTTCATCTTATATCCTCCTTTCAAGACACTGTCCATTCCGTTCAACTGCTCTTCCAAGTCCTTTGCTGTCTCTGACAGAATTACAATGTCATCGGCAAACCTCAAAGTTTTTACTTCTTCTCCATGAATTTTAATACCTACTCCGAATTTTTCTTTTGTTTCCTTTACTGCTTGCTCAATATACAGATTGAATATCATCGGGGAGAGGCTACAACCCTGTCTCACTCCTTTCCCAACCACTGCTTCCCTTTCATGCCCCTCGACTCTTATAACTGCCATCTGGTTTCTGTACAAATTGTAAATAGCCTTTCGCTCCCTGTGTTTTACCCCTGCCACCTTCAGAATTTGAAAGAGAGTATTCCAGTTAACATTGCCAAAAGCTTTCTCTAAGTCTACAAATGCTAGAAACGTATGTTTGCCTTTCCTTAATCTTTCTTCCAAGGTAAGTCGTAAGGTTAGTATTGCCTCACCACACTAACACACACACAAAATGAGCTCGGCTGTTGGATGTGTGGAGAGGGGGAGTGGCCCTTCAGCGACTGGAGTGCTGATAGGGAAGGGCGCATTTTGTGAAGTGCTGAAAATACACTTTTCATGAGGATTATGTGCTATGACAGATTTCATACAGAAAAAACAAGGATTTTGAGATGTGTATTTTAAAGACTTTCGTGTTCAAATCAGACATGGTACACTTGCAGTAACTTCATACTCTCCTCATGTTTATGCTTTGCACCGCACACATTACACATTGTAGATCTTAAGGACTGGCAGCAGCGCTAGAGGGCATGAAGCAAAACTGTAGCACCTGACATTTGTTCAAATTTTAGATTTTACTCAAAAATTCACTGAGCCGACTTCTAATAAGCTCACCATGTCAACTGGGGGAGTAAACTCACTTCTTCATGTGTGTGTGTTTCTCTCATCAAGCCTAAAACAACACTTTAATGATGGCATAAATGTTAAGTGTGGCTTGTTAGAAAAGAATTAATAACAGCAATGGTGACAAATATGTCATTAAGCAGATGTCCATATTTATGCTTATGGTTTGATCACCTAGCTGCTGTGATGTTCTTGGTTTACTTCAAATGTGTTCAAATTTTGCTTCTTTTAGGGTGAGCACCAAGTATGATCTCTCAAAAACGCATGTTTTGAACTTATAATTTGTGGTTGTAGTATCTCGAAAAACAGCTCTATTACTTTGTGCCCATATACCAATTTCAATTTTTTGAGGAGATTTACTTGCTGCTACACTCCTGTGATTTTTTTTAAGAATTGGCAAAATTTATTAACACAAATTGTTGTATAAACATTGTATAGTACATTTAAATTTTTTTCGTTTAGACAGATTTAATGCAAATTAATGGAGAGGATTGCGATTTTTACTCACATATGCAAATTATGCGTATTCTAACGTTTTCCTCAATTATGTATTTTTTAAGTCTGGACTACACGAAAACATAAAATAGAGGTTTCACTGTTTATGCTTCATTTTACACTTATTGTGATACTTCGCCACTTCTTTAGAAATTTCTTTATAGTGGCCGTACGACATGGAGAGTACCTTCCATCACAAAGTCATATATTCAGCAATTGCAAAAGTCACTTTTGTTTGATGTTAATTAAGCAGATACATTTTAAATACTTGGAATTTGCAAATTTCATTTTTGGAAACAGTAAAGTGTCAAACTACAATCTAATATGGCCTAGCAAATGAAAAGAAAGATTAGGGTTCAGCATCCTGTCAATGGCGAGATCACTAAAGGTGGAGCACAAGCCCGCCTGAGGGATGGAAACTGGCTCTATTGTTTCCATGGAAATTACCCTGAATCTTGCCTTAAAGAACTTACTGAAGCCACAGACAATCCTAATCTGAAAGGCTGGCTAAAGATCTGAACTATCACTTTCTCAGATGTCCAGTCTCTCTCCACTTCATCATGTCAGTCAGCAACCAGCAAATGTATTCAAGTACAGAGCATACGGACAAAGTTGATATATTCTTTAATTCAGTAGCTTCTGATGAACAATTTATCAGAATTCTTCCGTACAGCTGTAAAAATCGCTTTGCAAGATCAATGAAGCATCTAAAATCAGTTTTCCAATGCTTTCTAGTACAAAGACTGAATTTTAAAGAAAATTTCATACAATGTAAAATTTCAGAATCAATCTTCATGAGGATAACATCAACTACATCTACGTCATATGCCTACGTCAAACATTCACATATGCTAATCAAAAATGTTATGATGTTAGAAAGTAGGCCTAAGGTGAAAGTTTCGCTGAATTCATAGAGACTGAATGAAAACTTTGTGAGGATGAGGGTGAAGCAGGATTTGGCACCAGCTGTTTGGAAAGGAATTAGCTTTCACTCAAAATTATTTAGGGAAACTGGAGGAAACCTGAATCAGGACTTTCCTGAATGTAAGTCTGCCAGTCAACTACAGCACTACTTCACTTGGTACCATAGCTTTTGTTTCTTCATTAACTTTTTATTTGAACATATGCTCAATTTTGCTTTATGGACATCACCAGATCTTGAAAAAAGTATCTAATTTATTTACATATCAAGTTGATCAGTCTCTTCCAAAGGTCAATGTGACTCATTTATTACAATGTCATCACCCAGGAAGTGTGCTACAGATATACCGTAACATTGTCTACTAGTACCAAGCAAATACTATTATTGTTATAGTAAGAACACAGAAGAACATTGAAGCAGTTCTGAAAAGCTCAAAATTTTCCACATACTTATGCAACTGGGTGTTTTGCATGTAACAAGGAGTGTTAAAATATCCCACACTGATTAAAACACATCCAGATAAATTTCTGACATTCAACTGGAAAAGTTATGTGATCCAACAACACAGAAATGTCAACACATATTTCCACTTTCATAGAACATCAAACACTAATGAATATGCTGATGAACCAAAAATCTTTCATGACAACCTTCACTGAAATTCAATGTACATCCTGGATAGGGCTTTTCACATTTTTGAGTCATCAGTCTTCTGGCTGGTTTAATGCGGCCCTCCAGGAATTCCTCCCTAGTGGCAACTTCCTCTTCTCAGAGTAGCACTTGCACCATAAATCCTCAATTATTGGATATATTTCACTCTGTCTTTCCCCTACATTGTCTACCCTCTACAACCCCCTATAGTGCTACGCAACTGATGTCTCAACATACAGCCTTTCTTGAAAGTATTTCCCCTATGTTCTTATCCTCGTCAATTCTGTGGAGAACCCTTTCATTCTATATCTTACTGGTCCACACAATTTTCAACATCCTTTTATAGCACGACATCTCTAATTCTTTCATTAAAGCCTTCTTTGGTTTTCCTGTGATCTGTGATTCACTACCGAACAATGTTTTCTCAATAAACATTCCAAGAAATTTCTTCCTCAAATTTAGACTTATGTTTGATACTAGAGGATACCTTTCATGCAGGAATGTCCTGATTGCCTGGGCTATCCTTTTATGTAATCCTTGCTTTATCAGTGGAGTTTTATTTTGCTTCCAAGGTAGAAGAATTCCTTAACTTTATTTACTTAGTGATCACCAATTTTAAAGTTAAAGTTTCTGCCAATTCTCATTACTTTTATTTTTCTTTGGCTTATTCTCAATCCATATTCTGTGCTCAGTAGACTATACATCCCACTCACTCAGTATGTGCTGTAAGTCTAATTCACTTTTACTGAGGATAGTAGTGAATCTTGTAACTGATATCCTTTCACCCTGAATTTTAATCCCACTCTTGATCTCTTTATTTCCATCACTTCTTGAATATACAGATTGAATAGGGGCAAAAGACTGCATCCCTGTCTTACATCCTTTTTAATACAGGATCTTCAGTTTGATCTTCCATTCTTATTGTTCCCTCTTGATTCATGCACACATCCTATGCTATCAGTATTTTCCCTATAACCTGCTATTTTTCTCAGAATTTCTAAATTTTTGCCACACTTTACATTTTTAACACTTTTCCTATATTGAAACATGCAATGTCAATCAATGTCAGAACTGCCTCTCTGATGCCTTTACCTTTCCAGAAACCAAAATAACACAACCAACATATCAGTTTTCTTTTCCGTTCTCCAACATTTTATTCTTGTCAGCAATAACCCTTGAGAGTGCACCTACGTATAAAGTGCACCTACGTATAAAGTGCACCAACCACAAACAACATTGTCTTTTACCGTTCCATTGTTGTTTTACAATTGGGAGACCATACCTAACGTTCATTATTGCTTCGGCTAATAACGATAAGTTGTGCTGCCAAACAGCCGAGAGGACATCAGAAGTATAAAATGATCAGTGATTTAGTCGAGAAAAAAAAATGACCTACACTATATGCTAGGAGTGCACTCCGACAATGAGACAGTTGTCTAAGAGGGAATTAGTAATCGAATAAGCGGTTGGCGGGGATCTGATGCAACTGAGCAATTGAATACTTACACGGGTCATTACTGTGGGGTAACACTTTCATCAGCAACAGAGTAATATAATGGAAGTTTATTTTCATTGTTTAATAAACAGGTTCCAGCTCTTATAATGTACATTTGTTTTGTCATTGCACAATTAAACTGAATTTTGCTCATATATGTTTACCTTAGTAACATAAAGACATATTCTTTCAATGTATACAAAGTATACAGTACAGCAGGTCATATTATGGAAAATGGTATGCCAACTCAAGGGTTAAAGCTGAATGCTCAATAGTTTTCACACTTATCTGCCCTTGTTTTTGAGACTGTGGGGATGAAGCCCTATTGAGCTCTAACATTGAGTTCTCTATGTCTCTCATGGCAACTCCCACTTCTTTTTCTTCCATTAAGTAACAGGAAAATTTGTCCAAAATAATTTGACAAGGACATACTTCCAACACAAATTTAGGTAACTTTGCTAGTTACAGAAGCTACTGCATAAAAAGCACCCAGCCAACATCCAAAATCTGCACTAAGATGAGACATTTCTAGACTAAACACTTTTAGTGACATCCAGGAGTGACATTCATTATGTAACTTCAGATACTCCATTACAACACCAGTTAGCAACTATTCATAAATGCTACAAGACACTACTTGATAATGACGTTAGGGGAATGACCAGGCACTTCTCCAAACTTTTCACATTAAATGAAGTGGGGAATGGAGGATCAGTAAAGCAGCTCACCTACATTTGATAACCGGGCAAATTAAAGATTTTGATCCCACCACGACTGATTGATTACTACAACTGTGTCTAATTTTGTAAAATACTGACAAATTGGAATGACTACTTGCCTTGCTTAAACTTGCCGAAGACTGATGGACAACATTGGCATCCACCAATATATTAAGATTTAGGGCAGGGACCAGCTGTACTTGTTGAACAATCAATCTGAACCAACATATTGAAGACAGGTACAAAAATCAGAGTGCCAGTTTGTTTCTGTTCCTTGAATTCCAGGATGCATTTGATACAGTCCCACAATGTAATGTAGTGAACAAAATACCAGCTTGCTGAGTTATCAGGCCAGATTCTTCACAGAATTTAGGACTTTATGGGATATGGAACACAATATGTTACCTACAATGGGATAAAAATCAACATACATGAACAGTAAAACTTCCTAGGGGTACTCCAGAAATTACCTATACAATATGTATAAATGATCTAGTGGATAATCAGAAGTTCCACGAGGGTTTTTGCAGATGGAGTCTGTAGAATCACTGCAACTACAGAAGATTGTAGCAAAATACAAGACATGAGGACTATTTACTATTGGAGCAGGAATTAGGCAACTGACCCTAAAGGTAAATAAATGTAACATATGTGTAAGCAGGCATAGAATCTAGTACTATTCCATTACACTATTAATGAATAATCAGTGGAAGAAGTAATTACCATAAATAACCTACAAGTAACTATCTGGAGTGACCTAAATTAGAGTGACCACCATGGGATCATTTATTCAGCACAAGGGTATTATGGAGATGTTCAACAAACTCTAGTGGCAATTGTTACATCGAGATGTTGTGTATCATGCAGAGTGTTACTGCCGAAATTTTAAGAGCTTATCGTTGAAGTGTCAGATACGCATCATGAAATGAGAAAATCAGACAATTTAGAGTTCACATTGAAGTTTTGTATTCAATTGTCTTCCCACACACCATTTTATCAGTGAATAGGGAACGGAGAAATGATTAGTGGTACTAGAGATGCTAAGGTGCTGTGAATCATTGCCTTGTAAGAAAATTTCTTCCTCACAAAATACTTTCATAAACAGCACAATCAAAAACTTCCTTCCGAGCCAAATATTCTTAACCAAATTCCCAGGACAGAGAAGCACTTTGAGGAAGCAAACTTTCCTTTACACGAGTGATAATGGGGTGTATGTTTTCAGTTTAAGATCATATTTTTCAGTACCCACTTGCTGCATTTCTGGAAGCAAGGCAACAGTCTGGTTCCAGCACATTACCAATTTATGAGGCACCAGTTAAAAATGAAGGTTGTAACTTTTACAATATTTGTTCTTAAGTCTAAACATAGAAACTGTATTTATGTTCCCTTCACTCTCAGATACAGTGTTTACCTGAAGAAAGTTCACTTTTTTTAAAAGCAAAACCTCTACCTGAAGGTAAAGCTTCACACTATGACTATCTGTACACAGAGCTAATCAAAAGTAACAGAACTGACAGGTGATCTAAATCGTTAACTGGTTACCAATGGGCAGCCAGCTATGTTCTGCACATGGAACTACTCTGGAGGGACAGAAAATGCATTGATAAATGTGAGGTTTGAGGACACAGAGTACTGACTTATTACTCTCAAGCATCTGTTTGTTACACATACTACATTCAGTAGAGATTCAAGCTCTGAAGTAGAATGGTATTATTATTACTATTATTTCTTTCTTTTCTCAGACGTTATGTCTGGTCAAAAATGGAAAGTGACACGGACCTTGATCAAGCGTGACTTCCTTTTAACTGTACGGTATATGTTATATTGCATTTAGGAACTTCCGGGTAATTGAACATGTATCAATAATTACGGATTTCTGTAGTTGTATATATAAGTTTGGATGTAGCTGTATTGCATTGATGTACTGGTGGATATTGTGTGGTATGACTCCTGTAGTTGATAGTATAATTGGTATAATGTCAACTTTATCCTGATGCCACATGTCCTTGACTTCCTCAGCCAGTTCAATGTATTCTTCAATTTTTTCTCCTGTTTTCTTTTGTATATTTGTTGTATTGGGTATGGATATTTCGATTAGTTGTGTTAATTTCTTCTTTTTATTGGTGAGTATGATGTCCGGTTTGTTATGTGGTGTTGTTTTATCTGTTATAACGGTTCTGTTCCAGTATAATTTGTATTCATCATTCTCCAGTACATTTTGTGGTGCATACTTGTATGTGGGAATATGTTGTTTTATAAGTTTCTGTTGTAAGGCAAGCTGTTGATGTATTATTTTTGCTACATTGTCATGTCTTCTGGGGTATTCTGTATTTGCTAGTATTGTACATCCGCTTGTGATGTGATCTACTGTTTCTGTTGTTTGCAAAGTCTGCATTTATCTGTTGTGGTATTGGGATCTTTAATAATATGCTTAATGTAATATCTGGTGTTTATTGTTTGATCCTGTATTGCAATCATGAATCCTTCCGTCTCACTGTATATATTGCCTTTTCTTAGCCATGTGTTGGATGCATCTTGATCCATGTGTGGCTGTGTTAGATGATACGGGTGCTTGTTATTGTTGTTGTTATTATTATTATTATTATTATTATTATTAATACAGGCTTATGAAAAAATTAATAAGATTTTGAATTTGCCCATATGGCAACAATAAATAAATCTAAGTTCTTTGTAGCAACAGAGGAGCTGCTACAGAGATTCAATATTCATAGCTTTTTATAAAATAATTAAAGAGTGCTACAGCAATAGTACAGCACATTTCTCCAGCCATAATAGAGCATCATAAGACCATGTCTCTTTAGAGAAAACGACATTAGTAAATCTTGAATAAGAAAATGTTGATTTCATTTACACACAGTAAAAAAGTAGAAACTCTTCATGTTTCATACAAGGAAAGTAAGTGCTAACACTTTTCCTTGGATTCAGGAAAATCTATTAGTTCACTTCTAAGAACTAATAATGGAAAGAATAGCTAATAAAAATAAAACTGAACAGTATAAACTTATTCAAAAGTATTTCATTTAGAGATGCTTGGCTACAAATAGAGTAGTATAATAGTATATAGTGCTGAATAATATAACTATATAGGTTACAAATTTAAATTTATAAGCTTATCCAGGTGACTTGTTTAGAGATGCTTGGTTACGTACTGCACATTTGTTTCATTTTCATAGTACTTTACATGATAAGAATCCACAATTTAACGTATCGCAGTGAAGAAAAAGTATTCTGGGGGATGAGCACAAGAGAATGTATATGTCATTTATGTTCTTGCCAAAAGAAAAAGACTAGAAAAAAGATTAGCAAACATTTTGGTTAGTTATGGTATATTTCAAATTGTACTGGTACTCTGAGTGACAAGCATATCTGAATTGAAAAATTGGTGAATAGTTGTTCAACAAACTTCAATTACAAATCTTACCACTCTAGTGTGTTAATGGATTGTTGCAATGCTGCTGAATCATGATGACTGAAACCTCTTATGCTGGAAGTCAATGACAGAGTAATATTTCATGCATTAGTTATCAAATGCTAAATAATACATGTAAGTCTTGATATTCCATTCCCAAGGATATTAATGTACAATGAGAATGATAGCTCTTTCTCACGGTGTTTTGTAGAATATTAAGTGTTCCTTTAACACAGTAGTAATTAGATCATCCTTTAAATTTTGATTGTGAAAATAATTTTAGTGCAAGTTAAGCAAAGAAAGAAAGAGATACAACATCTATTTGGAATGGTGTTAGAAGTTTATCATTAAAAACTTGGTCACTCGCAGTCATAAAAATGTGGTATTTCTCACAACTGAGGAAATACAGTAACTGGAGACTGGCACAGCGAGCCACCTGCAACTAGTTGCTAACTGGTTTCCAAATGGCAATGTTGAGTGTGGCATTCCATTGAATCACAGTGGACATGATGCCCATGTAAGCAGTTGACAACTAGCATTACATACAACTTCCTTTGAGCAGCTCAAACTGTGAATAGCCTACGACTTTTCAAACAAGAAACTTGAGAGTACAGAGAAAATATTAACAAAAGTACCCCCTCTATGTACTATAGAAGGAACCAGGTAGAATCTTGTCCACTGAACACAGATGTCTTTTTGATCTGAGGAACAGGGAAGCAGCTTTAACCTCTCCTAGGAAGTAGCAACTCTTAAACACAGCACATTTCGTGTTATATAATATATTTCCACTATTTTCCCCACATAGACTAGAAACTTTAGCTTTGGACTAAGCACCCATTACCTTTGCCAAGAACTGATAGTCATGATGCCAGACATCACATCAATGTCTGCAATGCTTGTGCAGCCAAATGGAATGTAAACAGCTCTTGAATTTTCTGTAGTTTCTCACCACTGAAAACCAGCTTCCATGTATGATTCAGATTACGGCCACTGTTATTGTGCGAATTCTGAATCCATGGCCTTTATGATGCCTGGGACAAGATTTTGTGTTTAATCAAATAATTTTATGTTTATTCTTGAGACCATGCTCTGAAATCACTGATTTTTCTATAGCAATATTTTCATTGAGCCATTGATAGTCTGTTCAGAGCCTATACAAGTTGACTGATATGGTTGATTTCATACTCACAAGAAATGTAGATTTCAGAGAACCTGTCCTGATCATCTTGGGCAATCAGAAAATGAATCTTATGCCTTGTCTGCCCAGGGTAATACCCATTTTGCTAGTGGTCACCCCACAGAAAAGCAGCAGCATAATAGCCGGATTGACATGTGATTCACTAACATCTTTGAATTTCTGTTTTTTGGAGAGTGCTAACTAAGTTCTCAATTCTCATGACAAGCCAACACACAATAACATCTATACTCTGCAAACCACCCTGAGGTCCATGGCATTATTAGGGTTTCTTCTGGTCCCATTCACTTGTGCAGTGCAGGAAGAATGAATGTTTCAATGCCTCTGTGCATACAGTAATTATTCTAACCTTATCCTCAAGATCCCTATGTGAGCAATATGTAGGGGGTTGTTGTATATCCCTAGAGTAATCATTTAAAGCCAGTTCTTGAAACTTTGTTAATAGACTTTCTTGGCATAGTTTACATCTGTCTTCAAGAGTTTGCCAGTTCACATCCTTCAGTATCTCAAACTCTCTCCCATGGATTGAACAAACCTGTGATCATTTATGCTGTCCTCCTCTGTATACGTTCAATATCCCCTGTTAGTCCTATCTGGTATGGGTCCCACTGACCTGAGAAATATTCTGGAACCAGTCACACGATGACTTGTAAGCAATCTCCTTTGTAGACTGATTGCACTTCCCTGGTATTCTACCAATAAACTGAAGTCCACCACCTGCACCTGCACAACTGAACCTATGTGATCATTCCATTTCATATCGCCACAAATTACTACACCCAGGTATTCGTATGAGGTGGCTGATTCTAACAGCGACTCATTGATATTATACTCATAAGATACTATGTTTTTTTTTTCACTTATTTCGTGGAATGCAAAATTTTACATTTCTGAACATTTAGAGCAAGTTGCCAATCTCTGCACCATGTTGAACTGTTATCAAGGTCTGGTTGCATATCTAAGACCAACAAAGTGCAATGAGGAGCAGCTCTAAATACATTGGTACATAAAGCTGCAATTGGTTCTGACCAGAGCCACTTAAATTTGAGATAAAACCAAAGTTTTTGTATTGAAAGAACTATGGCAATAGAGAACTGAGGACAGTGTTCACTAAGAACCAGTAACTCAAACTTACAATCATCTTAAGATTATCTGGCCATTGCAGTCCTTTTTGTGGGGTTTCCATATCATAAAATAAGCAGGGCTCCTGATCTGTTTTCACCCAGCTAACATAAAGGATCTGAAACTTCCTGGCAGATTAAAACTGTAGGCCAGTTCGAGACTGACTTGGGACAGTTTTAACCCTATCATTACCAACACATTTGCAATAATGTGTGCTATAAAGGAGTACTTTATGCCCACAAAAATGATTAACTATTCAATATCAATACATTTCCCATAACATGTACACCAAGGGGAGGAGTACTTTATGACAAAAACCACAAAAATTTTGTAAAACATTTTTGTTAATTGCCATTGACTTTTATTCACAACAAACTTTTTAAAGATGTATAGCTATGTAAGAAGGGTCCTGAACCTGAAAATATGAATATAACATTTGCCATGAAGTCACATTTGTTACTAAGTGGGTTACTTTAAATGAAAATTTAAAACAATTAAGGAATTTGGTACAAGAGATCATTAAAAACAAAAAATTTTAGAATATCAGGTACTTGATCAGTTTTTAATATTTTCAAACAATAGGCATTAATTATGTACCCTCCCCCTCCCCATTTTATGAGAGTTCATCTGCCAGAAAGTATCCTATCAGCATTCACTCCACTGCATAACAAAAACTTCATTTTATATAAAACAGCTGATGTACACAATTAAAGACAGTCTTGGCTTCTAGGTCACTGGAATTTATAGCAACCCTTGTTAATTTGGAAGCAGCTATATTGATAAGTCAACCTATACACATTCTGAATGTTTTATAGAAAACAAACACTACATTAAAAATAAAAACTTAGAAAAATCAGCAGCTGCTGAGCTCATGGGTAAACAAAGTTATGTCTGATGGAACAAAGATCGTGTCCCTGCATCAACCTATTAAAATCTCAGCAAAGAGTATGCTGACATCACAATGTCCAACAATAGCCAACAACGACAATCACATTCACATATTTTATATGTATGCATGTATGAAGGCTCTCATAACTGAGATACTACAGAAAAATTCACTGAATTTTTATGTTCAAACAGGGTGCAATTAGTATTTCAGACATCACCATGATCTGTGGCAGTATGACTGTTGTTTTTGACTAAGACTGGACATTATTGCTGAAAGCTCATTTTTACTCTAATCTAATGTAGCAAGAAGATGAATATTTTGAAAATGGAATTCGCTATGATAAACTTCATACCCAATAGTTGTTATGCTGAGACACATCATCGTGTCTCAAGCATCACTGGCAAATACCAAGGTCAAAGTCACTGCCAGGAGTAATGTGCACAAATTGATGAGACCAAATTGGAGAGTACAACCAGAAACTGAGCTTTCCTGAACCTTTGTGCTACTCCATTGCTAAGTACGTATGCCCTGTATGGCACATATCCCATTATGACAAACTAGATGAAGCCACCAATGAGATACTGTACCATTACAAGCTGCCTACAGCTCACCTCTCTGCAGAAGTTTTGCTGCCTTGCTGGAACTACTTTTCCATTTATTAACAATTAGTTATCAATCTTTGTATCACACTTATTTTGTAAGTGTGACTGGATGGAACAAGTTTCTTACTATTAAAACTTTCTCACAGATAATTGCACCAGTTGTGAAAAGTTTGAGACCAATTGATCCTATCACATCCAAATTATTTCTGTGTATGGAAAAGACACTATCCAGGATTAGATGTAAAAATTAGTCAATGTTTGAAAATATATTATGGATAGAAAAAATAATTGGTCATCAAGAAGCAGCAACAGCAGCTGCAAGAGGACACATGTAAGATGTGGAAGTGCACAAGCTTTCAGAGCCATTGGCTTCTGGCAGAAGGGTTGAAGAGAAAGGAGAGGGATGAAGGAAATGATTGGTGAGTTTTAGGAAACAAAGTGTTATGGAGAAGTCACTCAGAACCCTAGGTCAGGAAAGAGTTACTCTCAACTCTATTCAATAAGCCTCCCCTGATCTGGAGTTATGGGCACCTTTTTCTTTTCCTTATCCTCACAAGTCCTTATCCTGCATCCTCTTCTTTTCCCTACAACCCTTCTGCTAGGAGCCCTTGGCTCTGAAGCCTTGTGTGTTTCCATATCTTGTGTGTTTTCTCCTACTGCTTTTTTTCTTTTTTTTTTTGTTGTGGTTTTAGGGCACACAACTTCAATGGTCATTAGCGCCCTTACTACGTTAAGAATGCACCACGAGGCACAAGTTTAAAACAACAACTAAAAGGGAAAACACGATAAAAGACAGACTGATAGGCAGAGGATTAAAAAACAGCATCATCAAATGTCCTTAGAGAGGTGTGTCAAATTGATAAAACGAAGGACACGAGCAGCTGCTCGTGGGTCATCTGCTAAAATGGCATCTGAAGTACATGGCAGGTTAAGATCGAGACGCAGTGTGTTGAAATCCGGACAGGACATTAAAATGTGGCGGACCGCCAGCAATTGCCCACATGGGCAGAACGGCGCCGGCGCAGCCGTCAGCAGATGGCGATGGCTGAACCGGCAGTGTCCAATGCGTAACCGGGCCAAAACGACCTCCTCCCGCCGAGAAGGGCGGGAGGAGGACGTCCAAGCCGCGGGAAGAGGTTTCAAGGCCCGAAGCTTGTTGTCTGTAAGTGCAGCCCAATCGGCATGCCACAACGATAAAATGCGCCGACAAATGACCCTGCTACAGTCTGAGGAAGGGACACAACAAGAAGCTGTCCGAGGCTGGAGGACCGCAGCCTTGGCCACGGCATCTGCAGCTTCGTTCCCAGGGATACCGACATGGCCAGGGACCCACATAAAGCTAACCGGAGAACCGACGTCCACCAGCTGCTGAAGAGAGCGTTGGATCCGGTGCACGAAAGGTTCTCCTACTGCTGCTGCTGCTGCTTGGTGAATGGATTCTTTTCTGTGTCCATATTATAATGGTTCTATATCCTCTATGACATTCATTTCAGTAGATGACAGTGTACATTTGTTAGCATGAATAATGTGATTCATATCTAAACAGGTCACTGTTTCATCTGAAAATACTTCCTTGAATTCTGATACAAATAGAAGCAGGTGGTAATATGTAATTGTGTGACTCAGTTCAATTGCTTCAACATCTTAAATGGGCGAAGTGTCTTTGCTATCTGGATGACATTTTAATTTTTTCAGAGACATTTGAAAAACGATAAGATGCCTGACAACTATGCTGAAGTGTGTTCAGACTTCAGGTATCCACCTGAATCAGAGAAAGTGCCTCTTCATCATTCAAAAAATAAAAATTTTAGGGCATCCAATTAATGGCAATGGAGGCCATCCCAATCCAGAAAGAATAAGAGCAGTCACCAGTCTTCCAACCCCTCGCCACAGGGCATCTGATATCAATTCTGCCTGCAGCAGTACCGTATCACCAGTCTGGAATAGACATATTAGGAAGGTTTCCTTGGTTGACAAATAGAAATCATCTGGTTACTAAAGTGCTACTTTGGGCTATATCCTCCCCTTAACTGATTATCAGATCTCTTATTGAAGTCGAGGACTACGACCTGCCATCAAATAGACAAAAGCACAGAGAAGCCCTAATATAGTCTTGAGGCACAGATACATGATGAAGGCTTCTCTTTCAAGGAAACCGAAGAACCATTAGAAGTTTCAATGGAAGGAGCTGCCTTCAGTGCTCACTGTAGTCCAGAGGATGTGAGAAAAAAATCCTACAGTGCTGCCATAAAGAGAACCCTGACATGGTCTAGATACAGGGTGCTGCAGTTGACGCAAAAGACAAACTCAAACAACAAGTCACCGTTTCTTCAGGAGCAATGCTGCGAGTGGTGCTTGCCTACCCTAGTGGAGTAGTAGTTAGTGTCGCAGTCTAGCATGCTGCGAGTCGCCAGTTTGTACCCCATTAACAGCAAATATGTCTTATTAAGCAATGGAAACTCTGGGTAGGTATATCAACAATTTAGGAATAGACAGATTGCTACTTACAATAAATAAAGTACATATGTTAAGTTGAAGACAGGCACAATTAAAAGACACTTACATAAAACTTTCGGCTACAGCCTTCATCAGTAAAAAAGAGATGAAGGCTATGGCCTAAAGCTCTATAGAAGTGTCGTACTTGAGTGTGTGTGTGCAACTTAATGTGTCTTCTTTGTGGTAAGTGGCAATCTGTCTTTTCCTACAGCGTTGATATTCCTACCTTCATCTCTCTTTTACTGATAAAGGCTGTGGAAGAAAGCTTTATGTCAGTGTCTTAACAGTGCCTGTCTGCAGCTTAATGTTACTTAGTATTTATCATTTCTTGAAGGTTTCTGTGATTTCTTATGTTTGTAACATTTGCATATTCTTTAATATTCAAAGTGTGTACAAATATCAGCACTCTCCATTCAGGAGTCCAGTTCTATCTGTATGTTGGTGTCAGTAATAACATGCTTTCAGAGCCAAGTTTTGTACATTCTTGCTTTCAAATTTGGACTCTACTGCATTAGAGCATTATAATATGAAAACATGATAATCATGCTCTAGTATTTCTTTTCATGGCATTACAACCTTGTGTGCAACTTAGTCCCTCTAACAAAGTTGCCTCCATCCTGTCCTCTCCAGTGTGGTTCGTCAGCATTTTGTAAGCTCTTACGAGTTTTCACAGTGTCTCCCAAACAGTCTACCTACCACTTTCGTAGCCTTCCTTTCTGCCTTCTTGCAGATGACCCATTTATAGACCTTATTTTTTGTTCTTCCAGTATCCTAAGAACATCTCTCCTATTTTTTATTGTTCCTATGATATCTCCTTGTATAAGGCAGTCAAACTAAACATTTGTTCAAGATCTTCAAGTATCACCACCATTTGAATTTCCCCACTGATCTGCATTCAAATATTGTGAGCAGCTGCACATCACTACGTGGCAACATCCATTCCAATATGGCACTGGGCAATCAGTTATTAAATGAATATGAAAGACCTGATCCATAGACAAATTGAGGAGCATGGTACGATCTATATGATTAACAATGAAAAAAGCTTTGTGCAAGCTAGGTGTCACATTTGTTGAATGTGGGGCAAAAGCGAACACAAAAACTAATTTCTCAGTACTAGCTGGGTGATTTTAAAAAGAATTACTTTATAAGCTTATTTGTTACTGTGAATGAGCAGTGGAGGAGAGCCAACCACCCTGCTAAAAAAAAAAAAAAATTATGTATACAGTAAAATAACTGATACTGTGCAAGTCTTCCAGATTGAGTGATTCAAAATATATCTGAGAAAGGCATGGGCTGCAAAATTAAAAAGTCTCAATTTATTAAAATGATGTAATTTCCCACAAAAGTGGTTTGTCAATGAGAACACTAAGGTATTTCAACTACAATATGCTGGAACTTCCAACCAGTTTGCCAGATTTGGTACATTATACTTTCCCCCCCTACTCACATCTAAAGAATTTAAGAATTTAGTGCCCAAGTCACACTTCAGGTGTGGAATACAGCTATTAGAAAAACTAGACAAAGTATATTGACCCAAAATGGGCCTATGACATAGAAAGACATTTTTTTTCAGTTTAATCAGTCTTTCAGTGCAACACCAAAAACTTTTCATTTTGCTCTCAATTCTTGCACAGCCAAAAGAACACTATTAATATTTTTTTATGAAGTATGTCTACACAGAAGACTTAAGGCCTATACTGTTAGAATATTTCTTTTGCATTGTTACTAACTCCACCACAATAATCTGTCTATTCTCTGGGTACTACTGTAAACAACTGTAGGAGTGCAGCAGACAGATGGGATAAAATGCTATTCCAAACAATCTTATGAAAGGAGTTTTGCAACTAAAGGAAGCATTACACAAAGCGAAAAGTTAAGTCAACAACAGAATAAATTGTTCTTCACAGGTTTAGATTCTGCCAATTATAAAATTCTATTGTAGTTGATAGTTGGAGAGAATGTCACAGTTGAAGGAAGTCTGCGAAAACCAGTTACAGATGTTGGCCACTGAAGCAATGTGTATATGGACGGTTTTATCCCCCTCAGCATCAGCTTTGACTTAGGCCTGAAGATCATAGCCATACAATAAATGAGATCATAAGGATAACTAGGTGTCATTTCTTACTCAATTCTATTGTACGCTTTAGAGAGCAATGTCACTCAGACTGTTCACAGAACGAAATGTTTGCTGATAATCTATCTGTATCCGGAATAGAATATAATTGACCATCAGTATAGGAAGCAATTACTATAAAAAATGAGAGATGATCATTAAGACAATGCGTTAATATATTTACTGCAAGAAAGGAAACCTACCTTGATAACAAGTAGAGCTGATAAGGTTAAAAAACCAAATATGATCAAACAAAATAATTCAAGCAGCAACTAAGGAGTTGTCAATGCAATATCCGGAAATATAAAGCAAATATGAAAAACTATTAGAACAATAATAAAAATATTGAATATTTTTAGAAACAATATTTACAATGGCGAACAGATAAAAGCATATTTCCTCAACACACTTCCACCACAACCAATACAAGTACTTTGATGCTTACACTAACTGCATGAATCCCTTTTTCAGTTCTTTCAGTTTTCTACACAACTCAAGCACGATTTGAACCATATTTGCATTGAGGTAAAAGTTATTTAGTGTGGACATCTTGCATACTTTGTAATCACCCCATGCATATTTTGTAGTTTATGTGCAATATACAGGGTGATTCATGTAGATATGCAAATATTTTATTACATTATACTACAAGTAAACCTAAATAAAAAGTTTCATATAAACATATGTCAAAAAATTTTTAGTTATGGAGTTACAGCTAATAAAAGATTTTGCCTGAAATTTAGCAACTTCGCTAATATGAACCCATCACAAAACTTAACGAGGTTAAAGTAAAGCACGATTTTCATTTATTTTGTTGTTATTGGTCTGGTGAATCTAATAAGACACATCCCACACATGTACCTGCCGTAGTTTCCCAGAACATCCAGAGAAGCAAAGATTATTATACAAGTAAATTCGTTTACATTCCTTTAAGAATATAGAAACATTTATGTCATTGTCAGCAACAGTTAGTGAGTTGTTTCAGTCATTCCCTAACCTTGAAACGAGTTAGTTTTCTGTATTGTTCAGTGAAAAATAATAACAGTGTATTTAAGTGAAACCATGTAGTAACTGCTGTAGTTTGTAGATTATTTATGAAACAGAGATGCCTTTCAAATTTACGACAGGGGAATAAGCAAAGATGGTGTTTATTTAGGGCAAATGTGATGATATTGCTATGGCTGCAGCTGTATGTTATCCAACTCTGAGGATTCCGAATTCACGAATCATTAGCAGTGGAGGATTCCGAATGTTGGGAGACCGGTTCTCTACCTAGCATTCATAATCAGTACGTGCACTCAATATGTGAAGACTATGATGGGGATATTGTGGTGTCACCGCCAGACACCACACTTGCTAGGTGGTAGCCTTTAAATCGGCCGCAGTCCGTTAGTATACGTCGGACCCGCGTGTCGCCACTGTCAGTGATTGCAGACCGAGCGCCACCACACAGCAGGTCTAGAGAGACTTACTAGCACTCGCCCCTGTTGTACAGCCGACTTTGCTAGCGATGCAACACTGACAATTATGCTCTCATTTGCCGAGATGATAGTTAGCATGGCCTTCAGCTACGTCATTTGCTACGACCTAGCAAGGCGCCATAGTATTTGATATTGACATTATAACCTGTACCGTCAAGAGCGATGTACACCAATTGTGGATTAAAGTTAAGTATTATATCAACTACGTACTTTATTTGCTACTATTAATTCCCTTAACTGTTCCAGGCCTCACGCCAGTCAGCGTGTAATTAAACGCGTGCATTTCGGCCTCCTCCAGCAACACAGTGTTGGCTCTTCTGCCAACACTTCAGATATTATGGATGATGTTCAACATAACCCGTCTACCAGTACACGACGTACTCTTCAACAATTAGGCATCTCACAATCTAAGGTATGGCGTACACCAAACCACAATAATCTGTATCCTTGCCATAAACAAAAAGTGCATCATTTACATCCAGAAGATCCTGCCCTTTGCTTGGCGTTGTGCAACTAGTTAAATTATAATCGGTGGTTACACAAATACATTTTATTTACTGATGAGGCACAGTTTACTCAAGATGGTACAAAAATTTACATAATGAGGACGTATGGTCTGAAGCAAACCAACAAGCAGCAGTGCAACGCAATTTCCACCAGCAATTTAGCATAAATCGTGTGGGGTAGTATAATCAACACACACTTCATTGGGCGTCTAGCTTGCTTCCTTCAAGAAGAAATGCCCCGCTTGCTCGAAAATGTTCCACTTGCTCCGCAACTGTAAATGTATTTTCAACATGACGGCAGACCTCCACATTTCCACAACGCCATTACTACACATTTAAATGAACATTTTCCCCAGAAATGGATTGGTTGTGGCGCTACATGTCTGTGGCCACCCAGATCACCCAATTTAACACCAATGGAATTTTGTGTATGGGTATGGATGAAAGACAGTCAATAACATGTGAGGTATTACTTGCTCACATTATGAATGTAGTAAACGAAATTAAGAACAGCCCTGTGAAACTGAAAGAGCAACAAAATCTGTTCAAGTTCAATGCATTTAGTTGCATGTGTATGAAGACATTTTTGAATGTTTATTGTGAATGTATTGTGAAATTGTATGTACCCTGTACAATTTCCTTAACAATGAGCTTTGTTTCTTCCAGTTTAACATGAATTCACATGTGCTATGGTCTTAATAACAGCACATTATCTGACATTCATACAGTTTCAGTTAAATTTATTAGCATAATTTTTCCAAAATTAAATTCTCTACAACTTGTTTTGAAAACGTTGTGCAATTGTCTGGAATTTAAAAAACAAATTGGGCCAAGTAGTTAATAAAATTTTTACGAAATTACATCTTTGCTTATTTGGATGTTCTTGAAAACTACTTCAGATAAATGTCTGGGACATGTTTTATTAGATTCCCCAGATCAATAACAACAAAATAAATGAAAATTGTGCTTTACTTTCTCTTACAGTTTTGCGATGGCTTCATATTAGCAAAGTTACTAAATTTCAGGCAAAATCTTATCAGCCATAACTATACATTTGCGGACCTATGTTTATATGAACTTTTTTATTTAGTTTTACTTTTAGAATAACATATTAAAATATTTGCATATCCTCATGAATCGTGCTGTATGTACATAATACACATCAAAATACTCTTAAGACTATTCCATTATCTAAAATCTCGTTCTGACACTGCCATGCATGTTTAGTTCTTAGGACAAAGGGTATTAAAAATGGCACAAACATAAACATTAGACTACATTACAGATCAGTCTGCTACCATAAGCTTTATTTGGCATTCACATTTGTTGGCTTCACCAATTCTCTTTCAAATTTTCACTTTCCAATCCAACCTTAGCTTTGGGCTGCATTAAATATCTTACTGTTAGAACAAAGATTTCAGGGGGTTCAATATCACACACTAGTCTTCATTTAAAATAGCATATCGTTGACTCAGTCCCTCTGAATCACCCAAATAAATGTAGATCAGCAAAAGTAGTCTACAGATACAGGTGAATGAAGTTATTCACAGTAGAACGAACAGAACTTTCAAGATATTGTAGCTACGTGTTAAACAAGACTTGTAGCACTGGCTTTTTCCTTTTCAGTTTCAATGTGTCAAAGAATTTCATATACATTGTCTTTAACAAGTGTATACGTGGACAAGGAAATAAATTCCCAGGGTTTTTTCCCTGGGTGAAAATACTTTTTTCATGTTAAGTGACATTTCCCTCTGATCTGGGAAACTTACAAAACTTATCAATCCTTTGAATGGTTAAGGTTTTATACACAGTCTTAGAATTTCCAGCACTTTAGGGAAAAAAAGGAAACACGTTTTTGAAAGATCTTTGATGTGCAGCAACACGTGGGCCACATATTTTCATATTACGATACGCTGAATATTTTCATATTACGAAAGTATAAATTTGAATGCCATCGAAAACAGCAAGTCTGTATCCAAAACATAGAAATCGAGATTGTGATGTGATTTAGTAAGGCTGCTTTCACAGTGGCACTGACAATGGTCATCAGACACTGTCACCGAAGACTGCTCAATAACATTGGCCAACAACTGGGTCACTGTGCATCCAATCTCATTTGTAAGTTTGTGGCGGGATCAAGGACGTAAAATTAGGTCTGAATGTATTTTATGTATGAGGTAGGTTATATTTTAACTTCCAAGGACGGGATGGATGCCACAATGCCACTGCTTGGAGACGAGTGCTGCAGATCGGATTTTGCTATTAAAAAATGCAAGTAAATGAGCTATATCCGTCTCAAAAAGAATGTGGTGAGTACTGTACACACTGTCCTCAGTTAGTGGAATTGCCAAACAAGACGAAGGGGGAAACACCATAGCACAAGTTAAAAACAGTAACTCTGTGATGCCACTTTCCTTCTCTCACCATCGATTAGTGTCTGAAGGTATCACCACCTTAGAAATTTAACAGACCGTAACTGACGTTTCTCGTATTTAAGCACATGTATTATGAAAACATGCAGTTTCAGTGGTACACTGTACTATCTATCTCTCCAAAACATGATGTACACAGTGTGGTTTATTACGATAAAGTGGCAGGATGTTTGACTTCGATGTGTAAAGTTTTTGCCAATGAGGTTATGAGCACATAATGGCTAATTTACCTGGTGAAAGTACATGCTTCTATTGAATGATGCACGGGTAAAATGCGTGTACGTAAGCAAATATTATTTAATGAAAGACAGAAAGATTTGAGGTTTAACAGCAGCTCACTTTATTCTAAAAATTGTGAAAAGTAATCCAGTACTGTCAGTATATTCAGATAATTAGATTCTAGTAGGCTTCAATGCTATCTAAACATTTACACAGTGGATTTGAGAAACGTAGTAAAAATATTCCTGGAGGCAGTATATTTAATACTGAATATTGCTTTTAATAAAGAAAATCAATATTACATTGTCTTTTAGTGTCCTTGCATGGCTCCAAAATTCGGCATAGAACACATTAAAAATTTCTTAGTACAGGTATCTGAGGTGCAAGATTAAATTTTAAATTAGTGTTTAGAGCATCGTAAATAACATCCAATACATCGCACAAAAACTTTGGAACTGAACTTTTCAGAATGTGATTATTAGAAAGATGTAATCGACGAAATATAAAAAGTGTCACTTTAGTTTACTTGAACCACAACTGCATCTTTAAAGTGAGGATTAGATTTTTTTTTAACGGACCTCGAATCGCACCTCTACCAGTAAGGGCTTACTCGAAATCTGTTTTGCTGAATGTGTTTAATGTTGTGCAGCCATACGTCAGTTAACCTTCAATGGCTGTCATTCAATACACGTGAGAAAGACAAACTTGAAATTTGTGTAAGTTTTGCTGAACATCTAAAGCATTGAAAAGCAGAAAAAAATACATACACCACATCTGCAAATCAACCCATCTAATAGCATCACCACCCTACTGCCATAAAAAACAACACCCGTAAGCGTAATAATAATTTGTAAACAGCTGATGTCCACCTCACAACTCAAAAAGATTCACTACAGTAATTTTAATTAAAAGATAAGCCATCCTTGTCAGTTGAACAAATTTTTCCTGGTTATAATCCACACCTAAAAATTATGATGAATATTTTGTCCACTTGTGGTTTCCAATAAACCTACAATTTCAGTCAATAGATTCTGAACTGTATGAAGGTTAAGAAACTTTTTATGCTCGGTATGTCACAGACTCCACCTTTGACTAAACTTATCAGTTCTCATAGTTCACGTTTCATGCCGTGTCATCCATAATGACCGGAGGGGGGTGGGGGGGTTGGACTGATGTGAATTCCATTGGTTGTCGTCCGAATATGTGTGTTCAGACGATGAGGTCGGCTACATTGTGACCATACACGTAGTACCGTCCTCCGCTGATGGTAGTTGGCAGAATCTACCGACGTCAGAGCCAGCAGCCTACACCAATCGTGGCTCATGTCACGTGATTTCCCAAACGATGACAGCAGATATTAAGAGAACAGGGCACGTGACAGCCAATAGCAACATCACTTAAATAGCGCGACATGCAAATAGGAAAAGTTAATGGTTTAAATTAATGTAAATGGTGTAGCTACAAGAAAAGCTACGCCTTCACTTATAACATTGATCTTTTTTGCGCGTATTACACTTTAAGATACATCATGCAAATTTCGCAGTAAAACTTTAATAACGACAAATTTCTTGTTTTCTGCAATCGAAATTATTCTAAGTGGCTTATCCTCAAAGTATTAAGCTTTAAATGAGAGTCAAATGCTCTGTGATTACGAAATTCATTGCACATTCTCAGACGTAACATAATTCATCTTGTGTAAAAGGAAATTTACTTGGAAAGTAACGCTTTTCAAACTAACATTCACAGTATTTTCCTGCTGCCTGTTCGAAATAAGTTCGTTTCAGCCGTTGCCAGAGAGTGCCAGAAAACGCTTTACTTGGCGTGCGCAGCTACGATGACTTACAAAGCCTATATGCTTGTACATATAAAACATTAAGAGATCTTACATTAAATCATAAAGGAAACATCAGAGGGTACTCTACGAGCATCGGGATTTCATAGACCGTACTAAACTGCGTAAGCTGACTACACATTCGTATGTACAGGTTGGCAAGGAAGTAAGCCGCCAAACTGATGTTACACTTTTCAGTGTGGATTTTGGGATGTAAATTTTCTTGGGATACAACTGTACTATCTCATATTTTATTCTTTATTATGGCATAATGCCATATGGGCCATCAGATGAAAATGTGCACTTTAAATTCAGTGAACAGTTGAAATCAACCAATAGTGTGGAATGAAACACTTGGTTTCAAATTAACTGACTGCTTCAGCGGAAAAGACTAATAAAAGCAAAATTTCTTCAGCCAACTGACAAAATAACTTCACTGTTCTGCTAGAGAATTAATGCCTGACTGCCAAACACGCGGAAATGAGAAAACTGAAACTAACAACATTTTTGCCTTCTGCAATTATGTGAACGTATTTTAATTAACTTGACAGCTGCCGGCCACACAAAAACATTTTGTGTTCATTTGACATGGGAGGCATAAACGATGAGGAAACAGCAAAATCACTGGTCCCCTGGGCAAAATGTCAGGAACAGAAGAGTTTCTTGGACCATGACCTGACATGCCAAAAGGTCTACCAAGCAGATATGTCATCCGGCCATGAAAGCCTTCATTCTATGATTACTGACACTTTTCCTATCTCTCAGCAGTCCACACAGCAAAACATGGCTATTCACACTTCTGACAGGTGGTCACATTAATGTGACTGGACAATTTATAATGCTGTAAATGACTGCAATTGGACACAACATAGAGAAGGCAGCAGGTGTATGGACTAAGCATGTGATGCACAGTCATCAGATCTGGTGATGTGCGGTGAAAGGGAGACGTGACAGAACAGAGGAAGGGAAACTGTTGAATGGAGGGTGTGGGGACAGTGGGTTACTGAAGACTGAGGCTAGGACAATTTCAGGAGCACAGGATGAGATGCAAAGGTAACTCCCACTGCATAATTAAGAGACGCTGGTGGTGGAGAGGAAGACCCAGATGGCTCAGGTCGTGAAGCAGCTATTGAAACTGCGTATGTTTGTGCTCTATGCTCTGCTACATGTTGTGCCCCCAGGTGGTCAATTTCCTTCATGGCAACAGTTTGATGGTGGTCGTTCATTCTGGTGGACAGCTGGTGGTCATACTGACATAAAAAGCTGTGCAGTGCTTGCAGCACAGTTAATGCCTACTTTCACACATGGCCTGGCCTCTAATAGGGTAGGATAAAGCCTGTGACAGGACTGGAGTAGGAAATGCCGGATGGGTTGACTGGACACGTCTTGTACCTTGATCTTCCATTGGGATGTGAGCCCTGTGGCACGAGTTTCGGGGTAGGAGCGACATAGGGGGGTGGAATAGGATGTTACATAAGTTGGGTGGGTGATGGTGTACTATTTTTGGGGGGATGGGAAGCATCTTGGGTAGGATGTCCCTAATTTCAGAACATGATAAGAAATAATCGAACCTCTGGCAATGAATATGGTTCAGTTGTTCTAGTCCAGCGTGACATTAGGTGACGAGGAGGAGATGCTCCTTTGTAGCTGATTCTTGCAGGTGGTAGGAGGATTTGAGTTGTGTGAAAATATGGCGTAGGAAATCATGTTTGCAAACTAGGTCGGGGGTAGTGCTTGTCTGAGGGTGTGCATTTTGACTTTTTGGGCACTCTAAGTTGAGGTTATCAGCATCCTGATACATTTTAAAAGGAACAAATGTGATAAAAATTACTAAAGTTGTTGCACACACAGAAGGAAACCTACAAAATGACACTCATGTGCTCCCTCACATTCACTCACACAATCACTTATCTCACACATCTTAAGACAATTGACAAAGTGTGGGAGGTGCTACATCAGTGATTGAAACAAAAATAAAATGACAGGAGCTAAAACAACAGCACAGGGATATGTGACTACCTGACCACTTACAAAAAACATGAGACAGTAACGTTCTTAACGTATTAAGAACATCTCCCTAAAATTTTTATAAACAAGTTGACATCACAAAACCTTAAAACTCTAACCACATTCGTTTCAATGTCACTTAAAATAGAGGGTAGCAAGCAAATCTGCTGCCGCCCTCTGGTCCCAAAATAAAAAAAAAACAATCTAGCAAAATGTGACGTACAGTGATCTGCATGCCACAAGCACCACATATTGGAGGGTCCTCTTACTGGAGAAAGAAACCATGCATCAGAGGGCTGTTGCCTCTGTGAAGACTAAAAAGAACAAGCTCATCCCGTCTTCATGGCTAAAAGGAGGTACTCAACAGTGCTCCTTAGTCCATCAAGGTAAAGGTTGCCTCCTCAAGATGACCTGAAGACTTTGGGATGAATAAATCAGCGGCATGATGGATCACTTGCATGAAGTGGTCCACTCATTCCTGGACACTGTTGTTGTGCTCAAACAGCCAGCTGGCCGAAAAGCATCCAGTTAAACCCACTGACCATCCATTTTGCTGGCTTCTTTTCAAGCAATCTTCCACCCAGTAGGTGAATCCACTGTGGGAAGTGATCACTGAATTGAAGGTCATCAGTTGCTGTACCAAGACTAAGATCTGGAGGGCAGGGAGAGAGGTCGATGGCCAAGGATGACCCAGTAGCAGTCAAGAAATGAGTGAGGACTGCCTCTGCTGAGGATGCACCACTCCTGGGACATTACAAAGTTCTCCAAGGCTTGACCCCTGGGACAAGTATAGTTTGAGCCCCATAGTACACTTTGGAACTTGGAATCACCCAGTAGGAGAAGTGATTTAGGGATTTGTTCCATATTATATGTGAGAGCAATCTGCGAGTCTATCACATCATGTGGAGGTAAACACAGGGAGCTAATAGTGACCTTCTGACCGACATGAACTGCAACTGCTACTTCTTGTAGGTCAGTCACCAAGGAGAGAGGAATGCTGTGTGTTGTTGACAAAAAACAGCAACCCCTCCCTTGCTCTTAGTCAGGTCATCCTTTTGGTGGAGGGTATAGCTCCATAGGACAAGAAGTCAGTGGCTTTAAAATTTGTTTCTTGTAAACACATACACAGGAGCTGGTCTGTGCTAGGAGTTCCGGTTCCTCCACGTAAGTCCTGAACTCCTTAATGTTCCACTATAATATGAGTGTCATCTGTCACAGAGTTTGCACTTTCAGTCTGTCTTTCCACAGTCAATGGATGCTAGGTGAGGAGGTGAGGGGGACAAGATGCGTGTCCCAGGTTGACATCAAGGTCCATCGGCTCTGTCCACGAGTCGTAATAGATGTCTGAGTGATATGGATATTGTCAGACCTTCCCCCGCCCCCCCCCCCCCCCCCCGTAGTTTTTGGAGCCACAGCCATGGACATGGTAACAGCAGCATTGGATGGACCAGTCTGAACCTTTGGAGGAGCAGGGAGCTCTGCAGAATTTGCAACCACAACCTTGTCTGAAGTTCTCAGAAGAGGTACAAGCTTTGAAGTTACTGCAGCACCACAAAAGTGCATTGACAGATGCATGTACAAGTGCTAACACCAGCAACATCCATTCGTGCAGCAGCATCTGTCTTCTGAACTGGCTGTTTAAGGGCAGATGCGAAGGATGTAGTAACATCTGACGCCACTTGGCCTTATAGATCTTTTTGGGCTCGTTGTCCCTACTCCAAGCAAGGTGATCCCCAGTGCAGTTTACACACTTCGAATGAGATTAACAACCAACTGCTCCATGGGTGACATTACCACAAGTGACTTCTCCCTTACAACCTAAGGTGGTGTGCACAAAGCACTGGCATTTGAAACAGCACACAGAGTTAGGGGCATTAGGCGATACACTGAGGTGAAGGAAATCTGCCTTAATGTGCTCTAGAAGTTTTGTGCTGCTGAAAGTGAGGATAAACGGGTCAGATTTGACAAGATTACCATCTACCCATCACATGATGTTTTGCACATCAACTATTCTTTCTTGGGCCCACTCCACTTTCAGTATTTCTTCAGAAATGTCCCCTAGATCCCTGCATGTCACAACACTTTAAAAAAAGAAAATTGAGTAGAAGACATGGCAGCTGTTAAAATGCAGGTGGTTAATGGGTTTAGTGTGGACAGAGATATGGATGGAGCCATCAGAATGGTGGAGGTCAACATCAAGGTAAGTGGCACATTGGTTTGAGGAGGACCGGGTAGAAAAGGCGTTCACATTGTGAAGAAATGAGAACAGGATGTCTTAGCCCTGAGTCCAGATGATGAAGGTATCACCAATGAATCAGAACCAGACTGGGGTTGGGATAGTTGGGAGGCTAGAAAGGTTTCCTCTAGATGGCCCATAAACTGACAGAGGTGGTTCCAATGCAGTTGCCCATGGCTGTGCTGCATATTTGTTTGTATATCTTCCCTTCAAAGGAAAAGTGTGGGTCAGGATATAGTTGGAAAGGTGTGTAAGGAATGTGGTAGTGGGTCTGGAGCCTGAATGACATTAGAAGTAGTGTTCTATAGTGGCAAGGACACAGGCAAGGGGAATGCTGATGTACACAGAGTGGCATCTACAGTGATGAGCAGGAATACAGTAAGTAAAGAGGTGGGTTGGTTGGTTGTTTGTTGGAGTCAAAGGGACCAAACTGCAAGTTCATCAGTCCTTTCATCCTATATGTATCAAACCAGGGGTGATGGTCAAAATAAGGATACAAATGGCAAATCCTGAGAAGCCCAGTTGTAAGCAAGATACAATAAGACATAGATAAAATCAAGGAGAAGTAGGAGGGGAGTGAGAGGGGATAAGGTGGGCAAGCCATTCTGCCCAGAATGCAGTGCGAGGTCTCCTAGAGCAAAGTATGTGGTGGGAGGTGCATCCTCTGCATCCCACCATCACCATCTCACCATGCATTACCCCAGGAAACAAGCAACACAGACAAGATGATGAAAGTTTAAAAAGATAAAACATTAAAAACAGCAGACATAAAAGAACAAGGAGGATAAAAGAGTGGGAAGGGTAGGAGCCAGGTCAGATTGCCAAGCATGGGCCGCTATGGGACCCCTAGGTCTGAGCAGGCAAAGGGTGCCCCTCCAAACCGTCAGGTGGTCACTGAGGTCAAAAGTGCCCCACCTTGCAGACATGAGTTGAAACCATCTTTGTAGGTGAAATGTAAAACCCGGTCAGCCGATTCGGCATCATCCGCTAGCACCAGAAGTATCTTATTACGAAGTTCAGGATACAGCCAGAAAGCAGCCAAATTTGGACAGTCTAGTAGGTTGTGGGCAATTGCCAGACAGGTGCCACATCAGTAACGTGGGTCCTCAAATCTGAGAAATCAGCTGTGGCTAGCCAAGGGTGGCCAATGCATAGCTAAGAAAGGACAGTGTACTACCTGTGAGAAATGAGAAGGGAAGACTGCCACATGGTAGTTTCCAAGATCGACATCCTGGTAGCCAATTTTCCCAAGTGGTCAGCATGTTCATTTCTTGATATTCCACCATGTCCAGGGGTCGAAAGATGAGTGGCTGTCCAGCTTTATGGAAGTCCAAAAGAAGATTCTGGATAGTCATGACTAATAGGTGACAAGGGTATCATTGGTTTATAGCCTGAAGGTTACTCATGGAGTCACTGCAGATTGGAAACATCTTACTGGTCCAAGAACGAGCACAGCTAAGGGCTCGTTTGATGATCAATTCACTGCATCTATTTGGCAAGGACCATAGTTAACTGCACCTTGCATGTGTGTATGCAAAACCAGTTTGTCCATCGACCATTGAGCTGCCAGTGTGCGCCACTTACGAGCCTGGAAATGCATCGAGGACAGCCAGCAACATCGTGGGGTCAACTGAAACTTTCAGCTGAAAAGATAAATTGAGACAGTGGGGGCATATGCGACTGCTCTCTGACAAGAGGGGACAGTGGAGGAGGTTCGAATCCAGAACAGAGACACTGTAGTGACCCCAGTTCTTGGTCTCTGCTGTGGGAAGTGGACCTCCCTACTAGGATAAAGGACATGATAGTTTGAATGCTTAAGGGACCTGCAGAACATGTATAGCACAATTGAGTAGTTGCTGTTAGTGCCTGATCTGTAGTGCAGGGACCCCAGTCTACCTCAGTAGGCTGTTCACAGGACTAGTTCGAAAGGCTCCTGTTGCAAGTCTGAACCCATAGTGGTGTATTGGGTGCAATGACCACAATGCTAAGGGTGACACCAAACCATATGCCAGACTCCCATAATCAATACAGGACAGGATCACGGCCTTGTAAAGCTGCAGAAGAGTACTCCGGTCAGCACTCCAGCTGGCATTACTGAGGCAGCAAAGTGTATTAAGAAGTAGCCAGCACCTCTGATTAAGTTGACAAAGCCGGGAAAGCCAAGTCAACCATACATCAACGACCAGTCCCATAAAAGTGATAAGTCTCCACCATATTGAGTGACTGGTCATTGAGGTAAAGTTCTGGTTGTGGGTGAACAGCACAACTGTGACAGAAGTGCATGATGCAAGTCTCAGTGGCAGGAAACTGAAAGCCGTGGCTGAATGCCCAGGACTGTGCCTTTCGAATGGCACCCTGCACTCGGCAACAGCCACACTAGAGGAGTAACAGTAAAATCAAAAACCATTATCTTACAAGGAGGGTGATACTTAATACAGAGCCCTGCAGGGCCCCATTCTCTTGTATATGGGGGGTAATGTGAGAAGCACCAACTCTACTGCAAAAGTACAGTAAAACAAACTTGAAGTGGGCCTCAGAGACCCTATTCATTTAAGGTAGCAAGGATGTGGTGTCACCATGTGATATCATAAGCCTATTGTAGGTCGAAGAAGACAACAACAGGGTATTGACATCAGTCAAAAGGTGTCTGGAAGACAGACCGCAGACAAACCAAATTATCAACAGTGGAACACCCTTGGTGAAAACTGCCCTGGGACAGAGCAGAAGGTCCGAAGACTGAAGGAGCCAACACAGTCGCTGGCTCAACTTGTGTTCAAGACTAACTGGGCAATAGCTGTCCATATCTAGGGGTGTTTGACTTACAGGTGATTGAACATTTGATTGTTGATGTCATCTGGTCCTGGGACTGTATCACGGCACAGGGCAAGGGCACTGAATAAATTGCACTCACTGAATGGAGTATTATACGGCTCCAGGTGATATGTTGTGAAAGGTAAGTGCAGTCAATCCACAGTTTGTGGACATGAAAGGCAGGCTGATTTTTCTCAGATGCAAAGACTCTAGCACAATCAGGGTGCATACGTGGACAAGGAAAAAAAAAATCCCGGATTTTTCCCAGATTTCCTGGTTAAAAATACACTTTCTCCCGGGTGGCAGTATATTTTCCCTTATTTTCCCTTATGAATCCTTTGAATGAATGGTTATGGTTTTATACACAGGTGTACAATTTCCTGGCACTTTAGGAAATAAAACTCACGGAGAAAGACACATTTTGGAAATATCTTTGATGTGCAGCAACATGTACGCTGCGTATTTTCGTATTACGAAAGTATACATTGGAATTCCACCAAACACTGCATGATACTTTCCGAATCATTGAAATCGAGATTTCGGTGTGCTTTTGTAAGCCGTTTGTAGCTCATGTCACGTGATCTCGCCAGCCGATATTCAGAGCATAGGATACGTGATGTGGTCAGCCAACAGTAACATCACTTGTTAAGTAGCACGAACACACAAACAGGGAAAGTTAATAATTTAAATTAATATACATAGTGTTGCTACAAGAAAATCAAAGCTGCAAGAGAAGCTAAGCTCTCGCATATACTGTTGATCTTTTTGCGCGTGTTACACTTTAAGATATATCACACAAATGTGCCAGTAAAATTTTTAATAATGTCATAAATGTCTGATCTTCAGGGTTCGAAATACTTCTAAATGGCTCGTCGTCAAAGAGTTGATTTTTAAATGAGAGTCAAATGCTCTGATTTAATAAATTCATGGTACATTCTTGCACATAGTCCAACTTACGTAAAAGGATATTTACTTTGAAAGTAACGCTTTTCAAACCACTATTCGCAATATTTTCCTACGACCTGTTAGAAATAGGTTCATTTCAGCAGTTGCCAGAGGGCGCAGATACCAGGTGACACCACACTTGGGTAGCTATCATGACGTAGGAAGCCCATATGTATGTTCATGTAAAATATTAAAAGGTCATGTATTTCACGAAAGAAACAAGACATCAGAGGATACTCCAAGAGCATCTGAATTTCGTGAAGCATACTAAAATGTGCACATTTAAAGTGCATACTTAAACTGCACATTCGCATGTCCAGATTCCCAATTAAGTAGACCTCGACCTGATATTAAGCTTTTCAGTGTGGTTTTCGGGATGTAAATTTTCTTGGAGCACCAGTACTGTATATCATGTTTGGTTCTTTATTATGACATAATGCCATACGTGGTAGAAAATGAAACGTGCACCTGACATGCAGCAAAAAGTTGAAACTAGCCAGTACTGTGGAATTATACATTTCGTTTCAAATACATTGACTGCCTCAGCGGAAAAGGTTAACAGAAGTCAAATTTCTTTAGCAAACAGACAAAAATAACTTCATTGTTCCACAAGGCGATTAATGCTTGACTGTTAGAAAGGTGGAAATAAAATGAAATCTGAAACTAATGACATCATTCAGCCTTCCGTAATTATGTGAATGTGTTTTAATTCACTTGATAGCTCCAGGCCACAGATATCCGTTTTGTTTCCATTTGACGTGATAGTAAACGAAGGGAAACAGCAAAATCACTAATGTAAACACGGGTCACATGGAGACTACCCACTATAACTCAGACTGCTCTGCGCATCAGCCACGGCTCTCTGACATTTGCGAGCCGGGTCAATACTAAACAAAATATGTTCATCTTGTAGCGCACATCTTTCTGAAAAGTATGAAACATAAAACATATGTATTCGAGGAAACGTAAGACATTATTTGGTCTTAAGTGTGCCAAAGTGCAGTGCCACGCCTCTTCATAAAGCATTTTTCTACCGCACGTCCAAACTACATTCAGGACAGTGGAAGTTTAAATGTCCTCTGGTGCCTCTCCTGCTCCCAGTCGGCCGGTTTTACAGCCTGCCCCTCTTAAAAAAAAATCTCGCAATTAATAGCAGATGGGATTATTTGTAATCGAGAGAACAAGAACTCTTCAGAAAATCTTAACTGTTTATTGCCTATTAGTTAATAACTTCTACAGCTTTACATGGCGTGCCTTCCTTTCTGCGAAAGAATCTATTACCTCATCAAAGTTCATCAAACGTATTGCTACATGAAAAGTCGAAATGTCATTGTCAAATACTGATAAAGCTTTTAATACAAATAATACCCAAGACTGGTGTGGTTTCTTGATCTGATGACATCTATTTTGTCACTGTCTGCTAGATACAACAAAATAGGCCTTTCTAATATGGCAGCAATTTTGTAACACACCAAACAAACAAGACTGTTTGGGCACAAATGGCCATTTTTATAACACGACAGAATATAATTCAGGAAGTACCAATATCAAATGCCTATTAGGCCTACTACAAGCAAAAATCTTTATTTTAGGAAATAGTTTCACATTTCGTTAGTACACACCAGCTTCTCAAGCATGAAATGGAAAAGTAGTATTACAAATTTTTTTTATAAATTTGGAATCGTCTCATTCTTCCATAATTTTGTGATGTCCCCATTTCTTCTCCTTCCTCGTTCTAACAAACAATCTTGTCATCACCAATTCTGTAGCTATTTCTGCCAATGTCAATTTGTTCGCCGATTAACTTCACTAACCCTGCCAGAATGACAGGTTTAGTTATCCCGCAATTATTTTCCGGTTAGGCGTTATTACGTGTTCGAGAAAACGTTTTCCACATTACTTCCAGAATAGAACTTACGCGGCTGCTAGCCGGGGACTGTACTACTGGTCCTTACAAAGTGTAGCAATCTGGCCAAAAGTTTTCTGTCAAAATTTCATTTTCTTGGATACACCGAGAACAAAATACGTATTCTTTCTCACCTGTTATTCCTGTCAGATGTTTATTCCCCCTTCTGGTAGTCTGAATCTATGGATTTCGCTAGTTATTGTAACAATGCTGATCATTCGCAAACCCAATCAACTTAAAATGTGTTCAAAAATGTTCAAAACCAACAGGGAAGCATTTCAAAATCATATGACTAATTGATAGACAAACGAGCACTGGATGCTAGGCGCTTTGTGAAACAAGTTTCTTTCCCTCAAGAATATGAATTTGGTGCCCCCTTTTCCCAGTAGCATCTAGCTGCTTGCTGCGACTGCTTGCACAGCCAACAGCCACATTCCTGTAGCCAGAAGCAGGAGAATCTACTACTCAAACATGACTCAACTGCGCACGCGCCCACGTGTAACTGCCAAAACAAATCGAATGCAAACAGTTGCGACTTCACGCTCATTGGAGGCAATTTGTTGTTATGAAGCACTGCATAGCTTTCCTAAAGCCTTTGACACATTTCCAATTGGCAGATGCTTGCATGAGCACTACGTTTCGTTGTTGTATATGGCGCATTTCCTTTGCAATTTAAGTTATTTTGGTTTTTTTCTATTGTTCATGTTTTATTGTTGAAGTATTATTTTGCAGCAGCAGGATACAGTAATATCCTTTGTTAGTGTATCGGTTCTTATCAGTCAAAATTACAAAAATTTAACTGAAAACTGAAACAATGAAAAATTCCCAGAATTCTAAAAATATCCCGCATTTTTCCCGGTTTTCTCCCGGATGAAAAAATTCCCAGGTTTTTCCTGGATCTCCCAGGTCATATACACCCTGACAATGCAGAGCAGAATGTTCAGCTACAGTATCTGGATCAGTGAAAACAGAACTGTTCAAAGAAATACCAAAGACACCTGTTGAGGACTGGTATCCATAGAAGCTTCTTATTTTTGCCGAAACCTGTGAAGGCAGCCATGTTTAAAATCTTGACCTGTGAAGGATGTGTACATGGTTCAATGGTTGAAATGTATTGTTCGCAGCATTCTTGCTTCCTTGTATTATTAAGTGGGGGACCAGGCAGAGAGCCAGTTGAAGGCAATGAGATGCTCGATGGATGGATGGTGCCTATGGTGCTGGAAAGCCTGCCTACAATCCCTAATGGCCTCGACGATTTTCGAGGTGCCTGAGGTACTACCTTCCGACAGGGAGATCCCAAAAAACAGGGGATCTCTAATTTGGCTGCCACCAGAATGGCCGCTGTTGCATTCTGAACAGCCTCATCAATGCTTCCACTTTGCAGTAGCTCAGACAGTGGAGGTGAAAGCATCCCAGCTGGCAATGTTGAGAGTCCATCTAGGCAAGCACCCAGGGCAATGACACTGAGGGAGAGACAGGAAGATTGGGAAACGGTCACTACCACACAGCTCATTGTGGATCCTCCAGTGGATGGATGTGAGAAGACCAGAGCTGCAAATAGAAAGATCAATGGCCGAGTAAGTGCCACAATGAAGTGTGTAGAGGTACCCAGTATTAAAGAGACAGGGGTCAAGATCTGCCAGTAAACTTTCGATGTCTTTACTGTGGCCAATTACAAATACGTTCTGAGGCACTCCACCATCAGGAGGGATTAAGCATTATTGTTGTTGTTGTCTTCAGTCCTGAGACTGGTTTGATGCAGCTCTCCATGCTACTCTGTCCTGTGCAAGCTTCTTCATCTCCCAGTACTTACTGCAACCTACATCCTTCTGAATCTGCTTAGTGTATTCATCTCTTGGTCTCCCTCTGATTTTTACCCTCCACGCTGCCCTCCAATGTTAAATTTGTGATCCCTTGATGCCTCAGAACATGTCCTACCAACCGGTCCCTCCTTCTTGTCAAGTTGTGCCATAAACTCTTCTCCTCCCCAATTCTATTCAATACCTCCTCATTAGTCATGTGATCTACCCACCTTATCTTCAGCATTCTTCTATAGCACCACATTTTGAAAGCTTCTATTCTCTTCTTGTCCAAACTATTTATCGTCCAAGTTTCACTTCCATACATGGCTACACTCCATACAAATACTTTCAGAAATGACTTCCTGACACTTAAATCTATACTCCATGTTAAATTTCTCTTCTTCAGAAACGCTTTCCTTGCGATTGCCAGTCTACATTTTATATCCTCTCCACTTCGAC
Source organism: Schistocerca serialis cubense (assembly GCF_023864345.2). Classification (NCBI taxonomy): domain Eukaryota; kingdom Metazoa; phylum Arthropoda; class Insecta; order Orthoptera; family Acrididae; genus Schistocerca; species Schistocerca serialis. The sequence continues at coordinate 272,279,600 of NC_064646.1, forward strand.
CATCATCAGTTGTTTTTCTCCCCAAATAGCAAAACTCCTTTACTGCTTTAAGTGTCATTTCCTAATCTAATTCATTCAGCATCACACGACTTAATTCGACTATATTCCATTATCCTCATTTTGCTTTTGTTGATGTTCATCTTATATCCTCCTTTCAAGACACTGTCCATTCCGTTCAACTGCTCTTCCTAGTCCTTTGCTGTCTCTGACAGAATTACAATGTCATCGGCAAACCTCAAAGTTTTTATTTCTTCTCCATAGATTTTAATACCTACTCTGAATTTTTCTTTTGTTTCCTTTACTGCTTGCTCAATATACAGATTGAATAACATCGGGGAGAGGCTACAACCCTGTCTCACTCCCTTCCCAACCACTGCTTCCCTTTCATGTCACTCCACTCTTATAACTGCCATCTGGTTTCTGTACAAATTGTAAATAGCCTTTCGCTCCCTGTATTTTACCCCTGCCACCTTCAGAATTTGAAAGAGGGTATTCCAGTCAACATTGTCAAAAGCTTTCTCTAAGTCACAGATGGTAAAATCCTGAAATGCCCTTCCCTGAACAGCCACAGCCTTCAAAGTTTTATCAAGAGTCACACGTTACTGTATGTAGAGTTCAGAACATATGGACAAACTCCACTTGACATCATAACTGCCACAATTCTTAAAATATCCCAGTAGCCAAGAAGGGCAATGCAGAAAGCAGGGGAGGAGCTTTTTTAAAGAGAGGCCATAGATCAGACAGGTGGTGGTAAAAAAGCACTTCAATTCCACTTAATTGTGCAGTCTGCACATTGTGAGGGAGTAAAGTGACCAAGCAGGCAGATTGTCACAGGATCACCTGCTGCCACAAGTTGAGACACATTGTGTGGTGTGATCTGGATCAGTGGGGGGTAATCTGGGATCACTGCTGTGACCACAGAAGCAGAGCATGTGGGATTCGTTGGTTTGAGAGCCACCTGAATTTCCTTCATCTTCGAAGACATCTGTCTGTCTTTTGTATCTTTAGGGGGCTCGGATGACAGGGAGAGCTTCCCTGAATTAGTTTCAGGGATTTAAGATCCTGAAGCCCTACAACCAGCAGCCTGCGGCTCCTTCAGCCACTGGCTGGTATCCAGATGCAGGCTGGCAGAAACATTGGAGGGGAGTGTCCCAAGGGACACATTCCTGGTGAGAGATTCCAGACGAAGTTCATGTATCTCCAGATGGGAGACGGGGATTAGTGTCCACAATAGTGGGGAGCCATTATTCCCAAAGTGGGTGAGGGGGAACCAGCAGGAAGATATCCCCAACTATCAAGAGGGGGCATGCATGGCTGAGCAGCCCTGAGGGTTCGCTGTATGATGCGTAATGGAGGAGAGTACCTTTGGCAGAGGGGGCGAAATCATGAGTGTTACATATGACATTGTGACGAGTGCAGGACGTAGACACTTTTTCTTGATCTCTCTTGGTACATCAGTCTGCGCAGAGTTTTATATTCATGCATTTCTTATTGTCTCTGAAAGACCGTGCAGTCTGGCGAGCAGGGTGCTCTCCACAGTCGACGGGGACAAGGCGGAGTACAGGGAGTGTTTGCATGCTACGGCCACCCGCAATGCCTACAGACCGGACTCGTGTTGCAATGCAAAGATGTGACTGGGGTGGGAAGGGGGGTTGAAGGGGTAGGGGACATTCAGTTTCACGTCACATTGGTATACCACCACCTTATCCTTTTTAGGCAATGAATCGCTTTCAAAGGCCAAGATAAAGGTCCTGGTAGCAACCTATGGACATGACGAACAAAATGTACACCCTGTTGCTCCAAGTTGGTGCTAGCTCATCAACAGACTGCAAGAGGAACTCACAATGGAAAATGATGCCTTGAACTATGTTTAGACTATTATGGGGAGTGAGTCACCAGAATGTTACCCAGCTTGTCACAAGAAAGCAACATCCATGACTTGGCAGGGAATACAGTTTTAATCAAAACTGATCTACTCTTGATTTTGGAGATGGTGGCTACTCCCCAACCCTGTCCTCTATAGTCTCTACAAAGAATAAAGGCTCAGTGTTCAAAAAGGAATCCCAACTGTCCTTGTAAGAACCAGGTATTGGGATGAATATTTCTCTGCTTATCATATAGCCCCATGTTCCTCCCACAGCTTATCAGGGAAGGAACATTTTGGGGTTATAGCTATCTGCATTGAAAGAGTTCTTCCCTTCTGAAGAGACCACTGGGGCCATGTGACCACCAGTGGGAGAAAGTTTCTTCCATTTCACATGCAAGTCATCTGCCATAGTGTCACCCATTTCAAATGGGGACTCTTCCCTTGGGCTCCACTCAGCCACAGCAAAGGCTACCTGGCCAGTGATCCATTGCTTGAAGTCCCTGTGCTCCAGTCATAATGGGCAGATACTCCCTGGTATGCATGGTGAGATGTCAGCTCAGGTACCAACAGTGTGATCCCCGTGTGGTCACAGACCTACTACTGTGCAGGTACTTGACTACCTTCTCGCAACAGGATTGTTACCGTGATAAATTTTGGGCATGCTACCTTATTGTAAAGGAAGGGTGATAAGATGGAAAGCACAAAGGTAGAACAGGCACCACACTGGGGTGACATTCCCTGCACTATTTACACTTCTGAAAAATTTGGAAAAGTAGTGGCAAGTCAAACCCAATGACAGGGACCACGCACTTACTAATGAAAAGGTATAGAATGCACCAGAAGAGAAACATAAAACCAGGACCCTAAAACATGTACCATGTTCAAGTGGGGCCTACACCAGGAAGACCATCGAACAGAAATGCAAATGGGGAAAGGGATAGTGGAAGCACAGGCTTGCAGCACAGAAATGTGAGTAGTGCTGTGAAGGCTGGCAGTATGTGGTACCAAGACACGTATAGAGGAGATGGTGGAGACAGTGAAGAAGTGTTTAGTATCCTTGATGTGAGAGGATGGGTTTCAGGCAATTGCTTCAAAGTGTTTGTCAACAGCAGAAATTCGTTTGGTGGGAATAAAATAGCCAACTACACTGGGACATCAAGGATTGTTGGGTTTGTGGATTTTGGGGAGCATGTAGCGGTGGGTGTGTGGGGTGTCATTGGGGTGATGAAGATGGGCTCAGGCAGAGGTTCTCTGAAAAACCTGTGGATTTCTGTAGGGATTGGAGGTTACGTTGGACATCTGGGATGGGATCACTGCAGCACAGCTCGTAGGTGAATGAGGAGACAGCTGATAGAGGCTTCTGCCAGGTAGTCACTGCAGCTCTTCACAACAGTGGTGAAGTCTGTCTGCATGGAGGGTGACAGTAGGGATAAGGAGAGTAGATCTTTAACAAGTCCAACGTGGTTAAGCTTGTGTGTGGCCTGAACGTGAGGCCTTTGGACAGTTGGTGGAAAGTTTAACAATAGCGATTTCTGTTTGTTTAGTTTCTGGATTTTGTGAAAGGTCGGGGAGTTTTGGAGGATGAGGTAAATTGAAAAGGTCAGCTATGCAGGGTCTGAGTGCTAGGAAAGGTTATCAAAGAGTTCACTGTTGGTAGGATAGATGTTGATGGATAAAGTAGCTGAAAGAGTCTTGTAGCATGAGGTCGAGGTCTAGGTTAGGTTGGAAGATGACTGTGTGAATTCCAAAGCCAACGAATGTGGAATGAGTAATTCTTGTCACAGCACATATTTTACACATACAGGATTTCAACAAGTGGCTTATGTACACTATTTTGATTTTATCATCATGGGTCAAACTATACAGCTATTATAAGTGATTTCAATTTCTCCATATCTGGTTGGAATCAGTAAAAAGGAAGGTGGTATAGGTGATCTATGAAGCTCTAATCTGGAACAAGTCTGTGGTCAAAAATATGAACTGGTTTCATTTAGTGGGCAGTCCATTAAATTTCCATACAACAAATTAGCTGATTGGAGGGGACCAAACAGAGAGGTCATCAGTCCCATTAGATTACGGAAGGATGGCGAAGGAAGTCTGCTGTGGTCTTTCAAATGAACCATCCCAGCATTTACCTGAAACGATTTAGGGAAATCACAGAAAACCTAAATCAGGACGGCCGGATGCAGGTCTGAACCACCGTCCTCCCGAATGTGAGTACAGTGTGCTAAAATAAAACAATCTCTCAACCAAATGACACCTGTATTTCAAAACATATGTATTTCTTGCATTGTTTAGATGATCTTCAACTCACTTTCTGCATTTACCTCATTAACGTTAGTATAGAGTATGAGTTATAATGAAATAGATGGGGCCTCTTATTAATTTCAGATGAAACACAAAAGCTTTGTAGCTCCATATGAATGTGTGCCATGGTCTGATGTACATGGTAGGTTGGAAAGTGATGGTCTTGACCTGAGTTTGCAAAGGCAACAAACGATAATACTTAAAATTATAACTGAAACCTTGATTGTGGTGACAAACTGATATGTAACAAAGTTTATATCAAAGCCAGGTAGATAGGTGACAGTTAAATTTACAATGAGCAGAGGAAGCAGTGTGAGGAAGTTGAAAATACAAATTAATAGAATTTTAAGTACTAAGGATTACTACAGACTGCCCAGCAACTCAATAAATTACTTATTTCTCTAACTTATGTCAATTCACCTCTCAATTTTCTCCCAACAATACAATATGCTCGCACTTGCACATTTTGAGGCAGTCATGTACTCCATCATACACATGTACAGTCCCATTCATACTCTTTACTTGGTTGACTGAACCCACCGATACTGGATGCCACCTTTGATTCTTTACTATTATATGATGTGTGCAAACAGAGACAGAACTAAACACTGACAATTATTTTGCTGCCATTTTTAAGGAATAGAGGTTATGGGGCCTATAGAGATCGATGCATACTTTAGCCCAGAGTCACCTTAGGTTGGAAACAGTCTGATCCCTGAGATGGTAAAGACAACAAATATGTCATGCAAATAATTACAAGGTAAAAGTCATGTATTGGACTCCCCTCGCATTTTTCAATACGGCACGGATGTAAATATTAGGCTTCGCTACTTGGCAATTTGTTACCACTACCAGATTTTCTGCTTTCACATTCATCGGCTTAAAGGAAAAAAGTCACATACCAACCTAATCTAGACCTTTGGCCATACTACAAATCAGTCTGCCACAAACATTCCAGGGTGTGTCCAACACCACATTTTAACAAATTTTTATTCTGTAACTGTTATGGGAAATATTTCACAAATAATTCATGTGTGCCATTATGATATCAGTCAAATCACACAGTGCCAGATTCATTTCCATTACATCCTCTCATACCATCCACATATACTCAAGAAAATGACAAATTTCCATAAACAATGGACTTTGAAGTTACCAATGACAGGAGGAAAAAACCTATTGTCCAAGGTCTACCAAAGAAGTTCTAAGGAATCTAGTGCTCAAAAAACATTACCAAGCATTAGACAAGCATAAGAAGACAGCCAATAAGAGGTAAAATGGATACAGAAAAGACATTAAATCATAAATAGGCACTGCTTGCTTCTGTGTCTTACAATACTATTCTACAGCAAGTCATAATGATCTCAGTCAAAACACCACATTTACAAATTACAATAGGTGCAGATAAGTATAGTGAAACTCAAATAATTATTTAGTGCATTTCATGGGTGCATTATAACTTATCAGAAAAAATAATTGTCCATGCAGCATAGCTTCATTTACAAATGTTCTTTTAGTCAAGGCTCAATTTTTACAAATCTATTCAAAACACAAATAGAAGGTGAAAGTTGACTGTAGCAAAAAAATGCTGTACAAAGTAGATCCAGTGTTACCACGTAAAAATTTATAGCCCTTAGGTCACCATGTCACAGGCGCTCATTAATGTCCTTTTAGAGCAAACAATTTTGTGCTAAAAGGCAAAACAAAGCACAAGTCATTTATAGTAATGCAATACGACTCTTAAATAAAGTTAAGAACGGGGATGGTCAATATTTCCACTGACTTCCCCATTATTATTCGTACCTCTTGTTCTATATAAATCTTCCAGTATCTTCCAGCACTGGGAAACGTCGTGACTAGTTTCTCAAACAGAGGACGCATTTCTCCAATCCACTTGGTCTGAGCTTCGCGGATAAGGAGACTCCATGCCTCTAGGTCGAACGGATTTTCTTCGATCTGCTTCTGCGCCTTTTGCAGTTTCTCGTTTCCCCATTCCTACAACAGAAAAAACATAGTTAACGTGGCGTGGTCAATACCATGACGCGCGGGAGAAGGACGGAGAAGTCTCTGCGTGTATTACCCCATAACAAACCCAGTTCAAGCACAACACCTGCTACAAACTATTCCGTCACCTTAACAGAACCCTAGAATTCGCAGTTCGTTCGTCTAAATTTCAGATATATAAAACATGCAGCTTAAAAACATGCAGAATTTTCCAGCGGTGCACAAATACTCACCAACTCTAGTTTTCCTTCTGATACGTTGTGATTCATGGTGAATGCCTACAAAGAAAATAATTATAAACCACTTAATTTCTCACGGAAGAAACGTAGCCCCACTCCCTAACAACTACCGTAACCGTATCAACGCAACCAACACACATAGCTTCCCTCCCCCACTTCCACGACCAAGTGCACCAAAGTTTGACCAAGGAAAGATATCAAACTTAAAGGCGCGTGTTTGCTAGCAAGTAACTTCTGAAAGTACTTGCTGAGGTTTTTCATTTGTTGAGGTGCTTACATTACAACAAAAACATGCGCAATTTCTCGTCTGTGAGTCACTTCGTCACGATGATTTCATGAACTTGCTGCAAGAACTCGAGGAAGTGTTTCCACTACAGTAATATCGCGGGATAGGCAACCAGAAGTTTACAAATGAGAATATAGGCGTACAAGTCTAAGTGTTCAAGAAACATTGCTGAAAAAAAAGGACTCCACTCAGATTAAAAACTTTCTGAGAACGCCGTATTCAAGTTCTGAATTTCTCTTGTCAACTGCATAGTCAAATATACGTAAACAAAGGACAAATATGCAGCCATCTCTGTCACTAAGGGATGGCCTTTTAGTTGTCCTTCGATTTTTATCTCACAAATCACCAACATGACCCATTCTACAATATTTCTCAATTGTGTGGGACCTGTACCAAATAGGACTAATAGGGGATATTAAATGAATACAGAGAGGGATAGCACAACCCGTCAAAGGTTTGCCTGGCGCATGGGAGAGTGTCACATTGGTGCGGAAGAAACTGAACTGTCAGACGTAAACTATCCCCAAAAAAACCACTTACAATGTTTCAAGAAAGGCTTAAATGATGACTCTAGGACTATACCAGAACAGCCCACGTATCGCTCCTTTAGGGATCGCGAGGACAAGATTAGATTCATTAAAGTGTCTACAAATGCATTTAAACAGTGGTTCTTCCGATGTCCCATCAGCCATGCACTTCAGAGAGGTTTGGCGAGTATAGATGTAAATAAGGAAATAAAACATTTAAATGTGAAAAAAACGAAATATTTATTTTCAGTAATTACTCCTGCATTTATTTAATTTACGTATTCTGAAGAGATTCTTTCCACTCGCTCACATATCTCCGTCAAGTCCCTATTTGCACGATTTCTGCTATCGTTCTCGAATGCTGTGAGGCCCTATTTGAATTATTGAAAAGAGAATATTTGAAGGTTAGTATTTTGATAGTCCATAAGCTCAGTAAACATTTACAAAACAGTTACCTCGTAAATGATCCACTTCGTCAGTATCAAGTAAACTAATTTCTTCATCTGACAGTGTACACATTGTTGAAGTGAAATTTCTGTCATCAGAAACCCTAGTCTGTAGAAAGTTCCAAAATTGATTGTTATATCATATATTTTAATTTATTTTTACTTGATGCTTGTTATAATGATCTAAGCTCAGGAACCACATAGTCTTCAAACTCCTGATATTCAGCAATAGGCTCCTGAACCACTTCTAATGCATTCTGAAAAATGATATCAAAACTTGCCTGACTGAGTTTCTTCCTTGCGAAAGGTGTTCTTGTAGCTTCTGTTTCAGTAAAGTTTTCCTCCAAAAGAATATTTAAGTCACATTCATTTTCCTTATTTGCATTGTCTGATACCTGAAATAAATACGATAATGTTGTATAAATCTTATTGTTCAAAAGGCTAAATTTCAGATATAATTGTTTTCTGTAATTTTAGTTAGCCTCAACAGAGGCAGAATGGTTACAAATGCATAAGGGTTTAAAAAATAGATCTTCAAAAATGTTGATGCTATGGCATGAAAACAGCTCCCAAGAAAGAAGGCTCCAGAGACTGGTTTGATGCAGCTCTCCATGCAACTCTATCCTATGCAAGCTTCTTCATCTCCAGTGCATTTATCTCTTGGTTTCCCTCTACGACTTTTAACCTCCATGTTTCCCTCCAATACCAATTTGGTGATCGCCTGATCCCTTAGAACGTGTCCTACCAACTGATCCCTTCTTTTAGTCAGGTTGTGCCACAAATCCCTCTTCTCCCTAATTCTATTCAGTACCTCCTCATTAGTTACATGATCTATCCATCTAATCTTCAGCATTCTTCTGTAGCACCACATTTCGAAAACCTTCTACTCTCATCTTGTCTAAATCATTTATCGTCTATGTTTCACTTCCATAAATGGCTACACACCATTGTATTGTATTGTACTGTATGGAACTGGGGACCTAGAAACGGCGGAGAGTATTTGTCCCTGTTGCAGCCCATAGTGGTGCACAACCCCACAACAGGCTACAGCAGTCTACTCACCCCTCCACCACCCCACACTGAACCCAGGGTTATTGTGTGGTTCAGCCCCCAATGGACCCCCTTGGGAACGTCTCACATCAGACAAGTGTAACCTCAATGTTTGAGTGGTAGAGTGATTATGGTGCATGTATACCTGGAGAAAGTGTTTGCGCAGGAACCTCCGACATAGTGTAACTGAGGCGGAATAAGGGGAACCAGTCAGCATTCACCGAGGCAGATGGAAAACCGCCTTAAAAACCATCCACAGACTGACTGGCACACCGGACCTCGACACTAATCAATCAAGTAGATTTGTAACAGGGACCGGCACGTCTTCCAACCTAGAAAGCAGTGGGTTAGACCACATGGCTAACTGGGCGGGCCGCTACACTCAATGCAAATTGTACTAGAAAAGACTTCCAGACAGTTAAATCTATACTCGATGCTAACAAATTTCTCTTCTCCAGAAGTGCTTTCCTAGCCATAGCCGGTCTACATTTTATACACTCTCTACTTCGACCATCATCAGTTATTTTGCTATCCAAATAGCAAAACTCATCTACTACTTTAAGTGTCTCATTTCCTAATCTAATTTCCTCGGCACAATCTGATTTAATTCGACTACGTTCCATTATCTTCGTTTCGCGTTTGTTGATGTTCATTTTATATTCTCCTTTCAAGACATCACCCATTCTGTTCAGTTGCTTTTCCAGGTACTTTCCTGTCTCTGACAGAATTACAGTGTCATCAGCAACCTCAAGGCTTTTATCTCTTTTCCATGGATTTTAACTCCCACTCCAGGCCTCCTTTACTGCTTGCTCAATATACTGATTGAATAACATCGGGGATAGACTGCAACACAGACTCAAACCTTTCTCAACCGCTGCTTTTCTTTAATGACCCTCAACTCTTATAATTGCCATCTGGTTTCTGTACAAATTGTAAATAGTCTCTAAATCCCTGTATTTTACCTCTGCCACCTCAGGATTTGAAAAAAAGTGTTCCAGTCAACATTGTCAAAAGCTTTCTCTAAGTCTACAAATGCTAGAAACGTAGGTTTGCCTTTCCTTAATTTTTCTTCTAAGATATGTCATAGGGTCAGTATTGCTTCACAAAAAAAAAGGCTCTGAGCACTATGGGACTTAACTTCTGAGGTCATCAGTCCCCTACAACTAAGAACTACTTAAACCTAACTAACAGACAGACATCACACACATCCATGACCGGGGCAGGATTCGAACCTGCGACCGTAGCGGTCTCGCGGTTCCAGACCGAAGCGCCTAGAACCACTCGGCCACACCGGCCGACGATTGCCTCACATGTTCCAACATTTCTACAGAATCCAAACTAATCTTCACTGAGGTTGACTTCTACCTGTTTTTAGATTCATCTGTGTAGACCCTTTATAGACACCATTCTACTTTCGCTTCTTTGCTTAGGACTAGTTTTCTATCTGAGCTCTTGATATTCAAACAGGTCTCTCCAAAGGCTTCTTTAATTTTCTTGTAGGCAACATCTACATTTCCCCTAGTGTTATAGGCTTCTAAATCCTTAGATTTGTCCTCTAGCTATTCCTGCTTAGTCATTTTGCACTTCCTGTCAATTTCATTTTTTACGCATTTGTATTCTCCTTCACCTGTTTCACTCAATGTATTTTTATATTTTCTCCTTTCATCGGTTAAATTCAATATTTCTTGTGGTACCCAAGGATTTCTACTAGCCGTCATCTTTTTACCTAGTTGATTCTCTGCTGCCTTCACTATTTCATCTCTCAAAGCTATCCAGTCTTCTTCTACTGCATTCCTTTCCCCTGTCCCTATCACTCATTCCCTAATTCTCCCTCTGAAACTCTCTGCAACCTCTGATTCTTTCAGTTTACCCAAGTCCCATCTCCTTAGGTTTCTACCGTTTTCCAGTTTCTTCAGTTTTAATCTACAGTTCATAACTAACAAATTGTGTTCAGAGACCACATCTGCCCCTGGTTCCTAAATCTATGTTTTACCATTATATAATCTATCTGAAACCTTCCAGCGTCTTCAGGCCTCTTCCACATACAAAACCTTCTTTCGTGATTCTTAAACCAAGTGTTAGCTATGATTAAGTTACGCTCTTAGCAAACTTCTAGCAGACAACTGCCTCTTTCATACCTTACCCCAGTACACATTCTCCTACTACGAGGTGCATTCAAGTTATAAGGCCTCCGATTTCTTTTCTAATTAACTACTCACCCGAAATCGATGAAACTGGCGTTACTTCTCGACGTAATCGCCCTGCAGACGTACACATTTTTCACAACGCTGACGCCATGATTCCATGGCAGCGGTGAAGGCTTCTTTAGGAGTCTGTTTTGACCACTGGAAAATCGCTGAGGCAATAACAGCACGGCTGGTGAATGTGCGGCCACGGAGAGTGTCTTTCATTGTTGGAAAAAGCCAAAAGTCACTAGGAGCCAGGTCAGGTGAGTAGGGAGCATGAGGAATCACTTCAAAGTTGTTATCACGAAGAAACTGTTGTGTAACGTTAGCTCGATGTGCAGGTGCGTTGTCTTGGTGAAACAGCACACGCGCAGCCCTTCCCAGATGTTTTTGTTGCAGTGCACGAAGGAATTTATTCTTCAAAACATTTTCGTAGGATGCACCTGTTACCGTAGTGCCCTTTGGAACGCAATGGGTAAGGATTACGCCCTCGCTATCCCAGAACATGGACACCATCATTTTTTCAGCACTGGCGGTTACCCGAAATTTTTTTGGTGGCGGTGAATCTGTGTGCTTCCATTGAGCTCACTGGCGCTTTGTTTCTGGATTGAAAAATGGCATCCACGTCTCATCCATTGTCACAACCGACGAAAAGAAAGTCCCATTCATGCTGTCGTTGCGTGTCAACATTGCTTGGCAACATGCCACACGGGCAGCAAAGTGGTCGTCCGTCAGCATTCATGGCATCCACCTGGATGACACTTTTCGCATTTTCAGGTCGTCATGCAGGATTGTGTGCACAGAACCCACAGAAATGCCAACTCTGGAGGCGATCTGTTCAACAGTCATTCAGCGATCCCCCAAAACAATTCTCTCCACTTTCTCGATCATATCGTCAGACCGGCTTGTGCGAGCCCGAGGTTGTTTCGGTTTGTTGTCACACGATGCTCTGCCTTCACTAAACTGTCACACCCACGAACGCACTTTCGACACATCCATAACTCCATCACCACATGTCTCCTTCAACTGTCGATGAATTTCAATTGGTTTCACACCAAGCAAATTCAGAAAAAGAATGATTGCACGCTGTTCACGTAAGGAAAATGTCGCCATTTTAAGTATTTAAAACAGTTCTCATTCTCGCCCCTGGCGGTAAAATTCCATCTGCTGTACGGTGCTGTCATCTCTGGAATGTATTGACAACGAACGCGGCCTCATTTTAAAACAATCCGCATGTTTCTATCTCTTTCCAGTCCGGAGAAAAAAAATCGGAGGACTTAGAACTTGAATGCACCTCGTACTTTCCTTCTCTTCCTTTTCCTACTATCGAATTCCAGTCCCCAATGACTATTAAATTTTCGTCTCCCTTAACTATCTGAATAATTTCTTTTATCACATTATACATTTCTTCAATCACTTGATCTGCGGAGCTAGTTGGCATATAAACTTGTACTACGTTGGTAGGCTTAGGCTTCATGTCTATCTTGGCTACAATAATGTGTTCACTATGCTGTTCGTAGCTGCATATTCATGCTACTATTTTTTTTATTGTTTATTGAACCTACTCCTGCATTACCCCTATTTGATTTTGTATTTATACTCCTTTATTCACCTTACCAAAACTCTTGTTCCTATTGCCATCGAACTTCGTTAATTCCCCCTATATCTAACTTTAACATATTCATTTCCCTTTTTAAATTCTCTATCCTACCTGCCCGATTAATGAATCTGGTATTCTACACTCCTTATAACAACATCCTACTGATTAGACCCTCCTAGAGAACCGAATGGGGGACTATTTTACATCCAGAATATTTTACCCAAGAGGACGCCATCATCATTTAACCATTCAGTAAAGCTGCATGCCCTCAGGAAAAGTTACATCTGTAGTTTCCTGGCCCCAGATATTGAGATTATAATTTAATTTGGGCAGTAATGGTGGAATATCTGATGACTGGATTTTGTAATAATCATAAACTGTCAGAATGTTTTGGGTGTAATACTTTCCTTGAACTTTACTGTCAAAAAGTCTTCAGAAGTCATATTTTACTGCTGTCGAAAATGCATTTGTTCTAAAAAATATATATTATGAAGCGTCACCATTACAGAGATCTATCAAAGCAAAATCAGGTGTTTAATTAATGGCTCTCTAGATCGACAATTATGTCTGAAAGTTGCTTTCAAACGTTACAAACTTCAGTTCTTCCAAAGATAGAAAACCTGAGCAAAATTACCAAGGTAATTTGAGCTCTCCACAACTTTTTAATGGCAGAGGAGATCAGCAATTCCCATTATGCACCATATGACACATTTTACTTTTGTGGAACTCCTAAACATATGTAATGGCCTTTGTCAGGAAAGGAACCGTGGGATGGATTTACCAATAACTTTGTATTGCTAGACGAGGAAATAGAATGGAAATTCAGGCATCTTTATGTATTAGCTGAATTTTTAATATTAGCTTAAAAATAAATGCAATCATTTATAGTGAAAGCAATTAATACTGTTCATAGAATGATAAATGTGTTTCAGTTATCAAATTATACCTCTGTTTCTCTTGCTGTGTAGGAGCTAAATGTAAATTTCATTCCGTCACATATTCTAATTTGTAAGTGCACAACTTATTGATTTCTCTCAGTGTTGTGGTGTCAGTTTTTTTAAAACCTCATGTAATATCTTCTAGAATGTACTGCTTGTTAGTTCTAATTTTATAGACTATGTGTTTTGTGTCCCACAACAGAGACAAACACTTCACTTTCTGAATTAACAACTGTGTTTTCTCACAAAGTGTGAGAGTTTAAGGAGACCAAACAGCTATGGTCATCAGTCTCCTATTCACCACCTCCTCAGGACAAAAGCAACATACCCACTCTGTCTGTGTATAGAGTAAATTCAGTATGCAAGTGTGAGAAAGTGTTATACATATTTGTGAGGCGAACATGAAAGCCAACCTGGTATTAACCTAGTGGGATGCGGGAAACCACTAAAAAACCACACCAGTCTGGCCAGCAGACCGACCCCACATCATTAATCTGCCAGAAAGATTCGATCTGGGGCCAGTATACGTCCCTGTACTGGAAGTGGTCATGTTAACATATACAGCTCACTGGGAGGGTTTGCACTTTGACACTGACACTGACATTTTAGTATCTATATGAACACAAAAAATTCCTGTAAAGCCATGTGTTGACTAACTAATACACTTTCACAGGTCGCTTTCAGAAGCTACTTCTGCAAGTTCTTTCACTGGGAAACTCAACCAGCAAGTTGACTTCCACGAGTTTTTCCAACTTCCGGAAGCAGCTCCTTTATGTTCGTGGGGGCAGTTCCTTCCATCTCGCTGCAAGTATTTGCTGAACTTGAATATTGCTGGAAGTTTTTCTCGAAATTGCCGAAGTTTTGAGTCTTCAATACCGTTACATAAATGACGACACAAACATATATAGACTAAAACAATTGTACTATTAGAATCCGTAAACATATATAATTGGCCACCATAGCCATGGAAGTGTGAACTTAATTTACAGATTTTTGTTTCACCAGAAGGGGAACTAAAGAGGCACAAGAGATGTCTTCAAATTTTAGCTGTTTCTTTTAATGTTAACTCAAACATAAATAAACTACATTTATAATAAAATACAGGCTGTAGTAAAACACAGATTGTAAAAATCGAAGAGTAGTGAAAAGGCCATCACTTGATGGTATAGGTTGCTGCACTTTTGTGCCCTGTTTTCGAATTTTGATTCTACATCAGACAAGGTAAGCTTGAAACTAGTGTACAACATTCTCAGAAAGTTTTAATTTGAGTGAAGTTATCAGATTTTATGTTGTTCAATAGTGTTTCTTGATAAGTTAAATACGTAAGAGAAGGGCTTGTACTTTGAGCATATTGTTCTTGGATGATTTGGCTTATCATAGTAGACACAATAACAGGGTTTTTGATGTGCTTATTCAACTGTTACATTGCTTGTCTTATTTAGTATGAAATGAATTCACAATACATACTCAAATTATAAAAAGGCTATGTCATAGATAATTTTTCAAAATATTCTATTTGGTTCATGGTACAATTTGGTCATGCACCATGAGCCACAGTTTAATGTAAGTCCATAAGTTACAAAGGGTGACAATTATTGAGCTATACAGAGTAAATTTCCATAACTTCTGAGCATTTTGCATTAGAATGTTCAAACTGCATGGTTGGTTGTGGGGCATGATGGATTTAGTATGCATATGCGCATGCCTCTTGTTGTCGGTCATTTGTATGGGAAAATGTCACTGTATAGCATTCTTGAACGATAGCGATTGTAAAGGGCTACTATACGAGCAATAACAGCCCAATGGCGGCTCAAAGGAAGTTTGTGACAGAGTTCAAGCCAAAGACAACTGGTCCAAGCGTGCTAACAGTTTGATTTGCAAGTTTGAGAGAACAGGTAGTGTTCGTGATGACAGTGAAAACGCCTGAAAACATTGAGAAAAACGCACTGTGTTTCAGACAAGCTCCAGGAAATCGATCGGACAATCTGCACAACAGGTGGGAATCAACCAGGAGACACTGTGACAAATTGTTGTTTGACACCTGCATCTCTTCCCATACAAAATTCAAACCTATCAGCCATTAAGCACCAGAATCTTGGAACAGCAGTTGTGTTTCGCCAACACTATTGTCCACAGAATTGAGGAACAGGACGTTGATGTGAAAATGGTTTGGTTTAGTGACGAAGCCCACTTTCATTCGGACGGGTTCGTCAATAAGCAAAACTGGCGTATTTGAGGGACTGAAAATTCGCATTTCGCGATCGAGAAGTGTCTCCACCCACAACGGGTGACTTATAGTGTGCAAAGTCCAGTCACGTAATAATCAGTGCAATTTTCCTTGATAGCACAGCGACTACCGAATGGTACATGGAGGTTTTGGAAAATCGTTTCATCCTCATTATCCAAAGTGACCCTGATTTCAACAAGATGTGGTTCATGCAAGATGGAGCTCAAACTCATCGAAGCAGGAGAGCATTCGATGGCCTGGAGGAGCATTTTGGGGACCGCATTCTGACTCTGGGGTACCCAGAGCTGGCCTCGATTGGCCACCATATTCATCAGATCTGAACACATGCAACTCTTTTTTTGTGGGGCTATATTAATGACAAGGTGTACAGCAATAACCTCTAATCCATTCCTGAGCTGAAAACAGCCATTCAGGAGGTTATCAACAGCATCGATGTTCCAACACTTCAGTGGGTCATGCAGAATTTTGCTACTTGTCTGCACCACATCATCACTAATGACGGTACGCATATCAAACATGTCATAACCAAAATCCGAATACTTGTAGTAACGTTTTCATGTTGAATAACGCGTGTGCACACCATAGTTTGTAACTAATTTGCGATTTTTTTCATATAGTTCATTAGTTGTCACCCTGTATATTATGAATAGTATTTACTGAACATTAACACTGAGCTAATAAGTTGAACATCCAAATAAACACACACAAAAGTAATTTTTCTCTTCAGGCCTGAAATTCATTTTAATAAACTTTAAAAAGCAACAAATTATTGTTATTGTTGTAAGTGTACGTAGAATATCTACATTGTTTACCTCCACTGCAACATTTTTAATGTCTGTTAGAAAATTTTGTTCATTTCTGATTGATTAATTGATACTGCAGCCACAAAAATGAAGAGGTAAACTCAATTGATTACACCTTCACATTGCTGGTTCTGAAAGTAATATGAGAACATGTTCTTCACCTACTTCAACTACTAAAGGTGATACAAAAGTTCTACTTAATCATCCATTGCTTAGAAATTTCATAGTTGGGTATCCATAATTTACAGAAATAATCTTTTCCAGAGTGTTTTTTGTTTTTGTTCAAAATTCACCAAAGCCATTGTCCAGAACATCATGTTTCCTCTAAATCTGTGCCCACATCAAATGAAATATCATCAGCTTTAATAAACATAAACATGGTCCATAGTAGGCAATAATGTGATTTTTTTAATAGTGTGATTAGCTAATTTCGACCACTTGTCATTGTCAGGCACCTGTAAAACAAACTTGGAAACACTACATTGACTGCATACATAGTCATGTATAAATAACACTTTCATGCCTCTTATTAAGATAAAACATTACTGCACAAATTTCTTGCAACCACATGGTACAAATTTTCGCATTTGGAGTAGAAAGTTGGTGAATGAAACTTCATTAAGAGATTCCTCTGCAACAACAGAAGCCTTTGTTTTAATGACGGACAAGTGTAGGACAGGCAGTCTCTCTAGCAGATCTGTTAAATCTTTGAACTTTCTTGATGTACTCTTTTAATCCTATCATGTAAGGATCCCAGACCATGCAGCAGTACTCCAAAAGATGACGGACGAGTGTTGGATAGGCAGTCTCTTTAGTAGATCCGTTACATTTTCTAAGTGTTCTGCCAATAAAACTCAGTCTTTGTTTTGCCTTCTCCATGCATTTCCTATGTGTTCTTCCCAATTTGAGTTGTTCATAATTGTAAGTCCTAGGTATTAGTTCAATTTACGGCCTTTACATTTGGCTGATTTATCATGTAACTGAAGTTTAATGTATTCCTTTTAGCACTCGTGGATGACATCATACATTTCACATTTAATTATTTAGTCTCAACTGCCGATTTTCGCACTATACAGATATCTTTTCTAAATCGTTTTTCAATTTGTTTTGATCTTCTGATGACTTGACTAGACAATAAACAACAGTATCATCTGTAAAGATGGCTGCTCAGATTGTCTCCTAAAGCAGAGGACCTATAACACTACTTTGGGGAACGCCAGAAATCACTTCTGTTTTACTTGATGACGAACTGTGACCTCTCTGATATAAAATCACGAATCCAGTCACATAACTGAGATGATGTTCTATAAGCATGCAATTTCACTACAACCTGTTAGTGTGGTACAGTATCAAAAGATTTCTGTATATCTAAAAATACAGAATCAATTTGAAATCCCATGATAATAGCAATCAACACTTCATGTGACTAAAGAACTGGTTGTCTTTCACAAGAACGATGCTTTCTAAATTCATGTTGACTGTGTATCAATAGACCACTTTGAGGTAAATCATAATGTTCAAACACAATACATATTCCAAAATCTTGCTCTATATCGCCGTTAATGATATGAGTCTGTAATTTAGTAGATTACTCTTACTACCTTTCTTGAATAATGGTGTGACCTATGCAGCTTTCCAGTCTTTGGGTATGGATCTTTCGTCAAGTAAGCAGTTGTATATAATTGTTAAGTATGGAGCTATTGCATCAGCATACTCTGACAGGAACCTGACTGACATACAGGCTGCACCAGAAGACTTGCCTTTATTAAGTGAATTAAGTTGCTTCACTGCTCCGAGGATGTCTTCTAAGTTGGCAGCTCTTCTTGATTCGAATTCTGGAATACTTACTTCATCTTCTTTGGTAAAGAAATTTCAGAAGGCTGTGTATAGTAACTCTGCTTTGGCAGCACTGTCGTCAATAGTATTTCCAATGCTATCGTGCAGGTAAGGCATTGATTGTGTCTTGGTGATAGCATACTTTACATATGACCAGAATCTTTTTGGATTTTCTGCCAGGGTTCGAGTAGAAATTTCGCTGCGGAAACTATTCTAAGCATCTCGCATTGATGTCCACACTAAATTTCGAGCTTCTGTAAAAGATTGACAATCTTTAAGATTTTGCATTCGTTTAAATTTGGCATGCTTTTTTCATTGTTTCTGCAACAGTGCTCTGACCTATTTTGTATACCAGGGGGGATCGGCACCGTCGTTTGTTAATTTATTTGGTATAAATCTCTCAATTGCTGTCGATAATATTTCTTTGAATTCAAGCCACATCTGGTTAACGTTTACATTGTTAATTTGGAAGGAGTCTCTCAGGAAGGTGTCATGGGAATTTTTATCTGCTCTTTTGAATAGGTATTTTTTTCATTTAGTTTTGGAGGATTTTGGGGTTACAATATTCAGTCTCACAACGACAACCTTGTGTTCAGTGCTCCCTGTTGCTGTTTTGATGCTCGTTATTAGCTCAGGATCATTTGTTGCTAAGGGTCACATGGGCTTTCACATCCATCTACTATTTGCATGCGCTGATGAACTAAATGCTCGAAATAATTTTCAGAAAATGCATTTAGCACAGTTTTGGATAATGTTTTATGTATATCTCCAGATTTAAACATTCGCAACATACTGAGTGTAAATTAAAGTCACCATCAACTATAATTGTATGAGTTGGGTATGTGTTTGCAAGTTTTCTTTGAACCACTCAGCGATTGTATCATCTGAGATAGTCCACCCATTTGCAATAAACACTGTGTCTTGCTGGTGCAGTGGTAACTGCAACAGCCTTTCAAGCAGGAAAATTCAGGTTCGAGTCTTGGTCCGGAACAAATTTTCACTCACAGCTGCTGATTCCACATAAAAAGTCACAATGCAGCTGATATCATTAGTTCATTCTCTTTTCTTTACTTTTCTTTCCTTTCTTCCCTCTTTACCTTGAATTTACATATGATGTATCATGACTGCAAACTGCACTGTTCTTTTGGTCATGTCTCAAAGAACACACACCATGAATTTATATATAATCGATTTGCCTGGATGGGCAATGAATTCACAACCTTTTTTGCAGATGCACATTTACATTCATCCTCCAGTGGGAGTCCAAAATTAGTGAGCATGGAGGACGTGGATGGAGACTGCTGATAGATGCCTTTAGATGGGACTGTATATCAACTGGGGAGCGTGCCAAGATAGTCTACACATTTGCAGCAAACATTGTGTCTGGGTGGCAACTGCCTAGTAAGCAGGAGATCCCAGGTTATAGTCACAGTCCGGCACGCATTTTCACTCATCGCCGCTATTTCCACATAACAAGTCCCAGTGGAGCTGATATCATTAGTTCATTCCCTTTCCTTTCCTCCCCTGCACCTTCAATTTACATACTATTTTCTTTATCATTATCCATTATATTGGACATTTCGACTCTTCTTTCCCTTTTGTTTCTTGGTACTTATTCTTGTGATTGTTTATTAACATTACTAATTTCAATTTCACTGTGAATATCCTCAAAAATATCAGCTAAGTTTGTTGCTTAACAAGTCTAATAGATTTTCATCATGGGTAGCATGACAAATATTCTGTCGTACACAATTCCCAAGAAAGCTTTTATAACCATATCACAGGAAGTTTCGTTTCATTCATTACATATGAAGTTGTTATTTTCCTAGTCAATAATTAGGTGATTAAAATTTCCTCCAGCTATTGTAGCCTGAATCAAATGAAATTATATGATTCCAGAGATCTTTTCAAGACTCAAACATATGGGACATATAAATGCAGACTGAAGTGATCAATGACTACATTCATACCAAAGCTGGGATTCAAACCTAGGTGTCCTGTGCACTAGACAAATGAACTAACCGCCACACCACCCAGGCACAGTGGCTTTGCACAACTGCACAAACTACCATAGCATGCCACACTCTCAATCCAAATTCTCATTCCCACTTCAGCCCACCTGGTATTACCTCTAACCCTGAACAGCATTGGAGATGCTGTCCATCTGTATTGGAAAAGCACCTTGGCATCACATGAAATGGAGAATCCTGACTGAAACCCAGGAACAGGTGCATAATGAAATGAAACTATATGTTTCCAGAGTCCTTTACAAGTCTCAAAATGATTAGGGGGAATACCAAATGAGCTGTGCATTTGAGCAAAGCTACTATGCCTGTAGCAGGAGACCTGGGTTTGAATACTGGCCTTAGTACAAATTTCCATTCAGTGCTTCAGTCTGTATATACTAATTACAGAGGTTTGAGATGTGAAAAAGTCTCTGCCTATCAACCAAGAGACCTGAGTTCAGGTCTAAGTAAAAATTTTCATTCATCATTTCAGTCTATATATATACATCACAGATGTGTGAGACTTGAAAAGGTCTCTGGAACCATACATTTTCATTTGATTCATGCTATAATCGTTGGAGAAAATTTTTATAATGTAATTATTGACTAGGATAATTAAAACTTCATGCATAATGAATGAGATGAAACTTACATGTAGGTTTTCTGCAACTTAAATAGTTTGATCACAAAAAATGGTTTTGTCCACATTCATGCCACTTTCTATTGTTATGTTATTAGCAAAATTAAGTATTTAAAACTAATTACACTTATACATTCCCAAATACATCTAATTAGTAATGCTGCTGCTACTTTCAATTATCCATATCTTATCTACAAGAAAATTCAGGTCTTAATGCACGGATTGTACATTCTGGCCTGTAATTCAAGATGTGTGGTATTTACAAAAAAATCTAAAGGTCAGTTCAATAGTGCTCACTGAGACTTATCCATTAATACTACGTTTGTAAGAATCGCTTAAGGCTTTATTGGGATATTGAAAATCATTGTATACATAAAGCATTTAACACTACGTAACTTAAAAACTACACTTTGTATCGAGGGCATGTCTTCACCCAATGCACAAATCTTAATTTTGTCTTTGTAAGCACTTTACTGGTTTCTCAGCACTAGTTGGATTCAGTTTTTAACAGATTTAGTCTTATATGATACCTGTTCCAGCCAATCAAGTCGGCGATGGCTGTTACTCTTCCTTGTTTCACGCTAACGACCAGCTTTTTCCAATCACGCGTCCAGAGCTGGCGTCTGTCTGACTTGTGGTCTAAAATTCTCATACTCAGAACGTCCGCTTATCACTGGCCTCAAAGGATGGCGCCATCTACTGATGACAGTGCGAGATTATAGTCGAGATGGCGTAAGAAGTTCCCTGACAAGTAGCAGCGCTGTTGCCATCTTTCAATTGCAAAACATCTATGGCTGTATTAGCTGCATAAAGTGATTTGGCAGTACTGGGGCGTTGCCATAAACATGTTTACAAAAATGGGTTACGGTACTGGCTGAGGTAAGTCTGCGAAGCTGCTGTAGCCAGGCAGTTCACCTATCAGGGATCGACTTATGCCGCTACTAGGCCTTCCCTGGCTCAGCTAACCCACCACCCAGCTGTTGAAACACACTCCCAGCTCAGCCGCACCAGCTCCTAACGTCACAGCAGGAACTACGAGCATGGCCGCATCTGTTTTTAAAGTTTCTCGCCACCATTTTTGGGATGCACCATAATAAGCCGTGAGGTAGAAGATGGTGGCAGTCAAAGCTTACTGGGAGATAATGTCTAGACGGCACGTCTTTCAGAACACATGATGTGACCGTAAAACTTGATAGCAACTGACAAATGAATAACTTTGGAGACGCCATATTGGATTTCGACGTTTTTCTTGTGTACTATGGACATACGGTTCTCATAGATACGTCACTCTTGGTATGATTTAAATGTCAGTTAATGACATAATGTTGGTAAAAGCCTGATGAAAATCCCAAGACAAAAGTATAAGATGAAATCCTAAGATGATAGGTAGAATTTGTGTTAGTTCATCACAGTGAAGTGGAAAGGAGTACGTCCAGGTCCTGCTATATTAATTTTTTTATACACCTTCAAGTTTGTCAAACATTCTGAGACTTTCTTATTATTTTTAAATAAGTGTGTACTATAATATCAGACGATATATATCTATAAGTGTGCTCTCTCTCAGGCGTGTGTTTGTCCGATTTTGTGAACACATGCCAGGTAATATGGATGAACAAATTACAGGAATGGTCTCTAAGCCATGTACATATTAATTATGGAAATTGTGAAAATAACATGATAATAAATGTGGTAAATGATGAGCTGATAAAAGCAGTTTCATATATTCACTAGCGAATCCATATAAAGTAACTTACTAGAGTTATGTGACAACTTTCGTTTTATAATCAGACTGAAATGTGTACTTTGCAACAAAATGGTTTGTTTCTTTTTCTGCCAAAGCAGTTATATGCATTTCTGGAGTATAACTACTAATACTGTATTTCATTACTCAGGTATGAAGAGCACGTAACATTCTTTAAATATACCTAGAAGACATATATAGAAGGTATTTTGTACCACGAATGATCAATGGACAAAGTATTATTAATTATAAGACGACAGAAGACTTTATAATTTATCCATGTATTAAATACATGCTTTTCCTTCTGAACTGACGTCAAAATGAAGCCTCTCAGCTCACACAACGCCTGAAAGTTGTCTTTCAGCTTAGGATCTTCTGAAAACTTTTACAGCCGGCATGTCATTATAAAATTTAATTGTAAAGCTTCAAATGACGCTAGCTTTTCCCTTATAACGACAGAATACTTAATGGTTTATCCACGTATTAAATATATGCTTTTCCTTCTGAACTGACATCAAAATGAAACACGTTAACTCACAGAACTTTTAACAGTTGTCTTTCATCTTATGATCTTCTGAAAGTTTACACAACCGAAGTGTCATTAAATGACATTTAAGTGTAAGCATCAAATGACATCAGTTTTTCTCTTACAAAAACGTTCCATACGTGCTGGCACTGTTGCAACACGACCACATTGCATTTATCGTTAAGAGGGGAGACCTAGACACTATCAAGTTAGCTTCGAGTGAAACCCCAGCCCCTATCCGACCTAACTTTTTCCCTTCACACACATTATTTCCGTAGAACTAGACGCGACCACTACACTCTATAGCAGTCGACAACTGTGCTCTAAAAGTACACGTAAAACGCCTGGCAGATTAAAACTGAGACTCGAATTCAGGACCTTTGCCTTTCGCGGGCACGTGCACGGCCGACTGAGGTACCAGAGCACGACTCACGACCCATCATCCCGACTCATCATCAACACACCTTTACTTCCGCCAGTACCTCCTCCCCTACCTTCCAAACTTCACAGACATCCTCCTACGAAACTTGCAGGACTAGCAATCCTGGAAAAAAGGATATTGCGGAGACACATAGTCACAACTGGGAGATGTTACCGGAATGAATTTTTCACTATGCAACGGAGTGTGCACTAGTATGAAACTTCCTGCCAGGCGCTCGTGTCCTGGATCGAGGATCGAACTCGGGACCTTTGCATTTCGCGGGGAAAAGTAGAACTCTTGCACACAGTTGCAATACGCCAGAAAGTTTCATATCAGCGCACACTCTGCTGCACAATGAAAAATTCATTCTGAAAGTACACGTCATTTTGAATCGACTTCCCAGTAAAGTTGGTGTGAAACAGGTTTCTCCCTTGATATGTAGTTAGCCGAAATACATTGCTGACTGTGATGGAAGAACATCAAATGTCGCAATTTTCACACATCTACCGTTGCCGAAAACAGACTCACTACAAACACGCGATTACGTTTGACAAAATGAAAGTCTTACCCCATGAATCTACCTACTGGGATTCTGTCATCGATGAAGCCTTTGAACTGAGAACATGCAACAACAACTTTAACAATGGCGGTGGCTATGGCCTTTGTGGTACGTGGAAGCGTAGGCTCTACGCTGAAATGCTACAGAGGAATAACGTGATTTATCTATCATCTAAAGCAATCAGTATCGCTGCTAATGTTCCTCCATCGCTGTTATCGACATAATCTCAGGTAGCATACGGAAATCTGAAACTTCCTGACGACTCCATGATATAATTCAGCCAACTACATACGAAAGTAGCATACGGCCCACATTTGCATGGTGACCATTCAAAAAGATCTACTGTCACCTCTGCTTTGGTAAGTATTTTCAACTGGTTTTGTAACCATTTTTAACTTTCGGAGAAGTGTCATGAGTGGCGAATTTTGAGTAAAACCTACACTTTTCTCTGGTTCCCATATTAAAATTTGATTATTTTGCCAAAACACAGTGAAGTTTACACAGCCTCACCTCACTAATGTGTTGTGCAGACGCTGTTGCAAAAGAATTCTGAAAGAAGCAGTTTGTTATGCTTATTAAGTGAGAAACTGTGGAAACGTGAGGCCACTGGCTTATGAAAAAGCACATTCTTGGTACAAAATAAACGTGTAATGTCTTCACTTATGTTGTTCCAAAATACACTCCTGGAAATGGAAAAAAGAACACATTGACACCGGTGTGTCAGACCCACCATACTTGCTCCGGACACTGCGAGAGGGCTGTACAAGCAATGATCACACGCACGGCACAGCGGACACACCAGGAACCGCGCTGTTGGCCGTCGAATGGCGCTAGCTGCGCAGCATTTGTGCAGCGCCGCCGTCAGTGTCAGCCAGTTTGCCGTGGCATACGGAGCTCCATCGCAGTCTTTAACACTGGTAGCATGCCGCGACAGCGTGGACGTGAACCGTATGTGCAGTTGACGGACTTTGAGCGAGGGTGTATAGTGGGCATGCGGGAGGCCAGGTGGACGTACCGCCGAATTGCTCAACACGTGGGGCGTGAGGTCTCCACAGTACATCGATGTTGTCGCCAGTGGTCGGCGGAAGGTGCACGTGCCCGTCGACCTGGGACCGGACCGCAGCGACGCACGGATGCACGCCAAGACCGTAGGATCCTACGCAGTGCCGTAGGGGACCGCACCGCCACTTCCCAGCAAATTAGGGACGCTGTTGCTCCTGGGGTATCGGCGAGGACCATTCGCAACCGTCTCCATGAAGCTGGGCTAGGGTCCCGCACACCGTTAGGCTGTCTTCCGCTCACGCCCCAACATCGTGCAGCCCGCCTCCAGTGGTGTCGCGACAGGCGTGAATGGAGGGACGAATGGAGACGTGTCGTCTTCAGCGATGAGAGTCGCTTCTGCCTTGGTGCCAATGATGGTCGTATGCGTGTTTGGCGCCGTGCAGGTGAGCGCTACAATCAGGACTGCATACGATCGAGGCACACAGGGCCAACACCCGGCATCATGGTGCGGGGAGCGATCTCCTACACTGGCCGTACACCACTGGTGATCGTCGAGGGGACACTGAATAGTGCACGGTACATCCAAACCGTCATCGAACCCATCTTTCTACCATTCCTAGACCGGCAAGGGAACTTGCTGTTCCAACAGGACAATGCACGTCCGCATGTATCCCGTGCCACCCAACGTGCTCTAGAAGGTGTAAGTCAACTACCCTGGCCAGCAAGATCTCCGGATCTGTCCCCCATTGAGCATGTTTGGGACTGGATGAAGCGTCGTCTCACGCGGTCTGCACGTCCAGCACGAACGCTGGTCCAACTGAGGCGCCAGGTGGAAATGGCATGGCAAGCCGTTCCACAGGACTACATCCAGCATCTCTACGATCGTCTCCATGGGAGAATAGCAGCCTGCATTGCTGCGAAAGGTGGATATACACTGTACTAGTGCCGACATTGTGCATGCTCTGTTGCCTGTGTCTATGTGCCTGTGGTTCTGTCAGTGTGATCATGTGATGTATCTGACCCCAGGAATGTGTCAATAAAGTTTCCCCTTCTGGGACAATGAATTCACGGTGTTCTTATTTCAATTTCCAGGAGTGTACATAGAATTTCTCGTTTCAGCAGCTTCTCGATGTCCCTTAAAAATTGCATTCTTTTATCAAAAAAAGTCTATAGCTAGTAGAAAAACGTGGTAGATAGTGAAGTTTTGTCTAATAACCACATCGCAAAACAATCTCCTCTTTGCATGCTATTATTTGCGAAAATCTCATTTCGATATCACACACCATTTATGAAATATGAGTAGTGTTGTGGATATTTCACTCAGGCTTTATCGCTGGCGCGGCGCAATCGCAATTGAGTGTGCTACGTCAGATCAGTTTTCTCGAGATTGGTGACAGAGACCTTCAGCCAAATCTAAAAAAAAATTCAATATGTTAGGTAAATTTCATACGCTGCAACACATTATGCAATACGCACCAAATGCAAAATCACAGCGATCTCCATTTTTCGTTACAAACCTTTTCGAAATTCGCACAGTTTCATAGTTCCACGTAAATAGCACAGTAACTATGACCATTAACGAAACGATGGGCATGTCGTCAAGAACCTGACATATAAAGCTGTAAGTAAAGCAAAAAAAAAAAAAAATTACCGATTAGTTTCCGTAAAATCGTTTGAGATAGACTGCGTACCCTTCCGAACAAACGAATGAACTCGTCCAGCGCTTTGGGCGAAAACTGGTCACTACGCATCGGCCACCGTATCCAGCGCAGGCTATACAGGGTAGTCCACTGATCGTGACCGGGCCACATATCTCACGAAATAAGCGTCAAACGAGAAAACTGTAAAGAACGAAACTTGTCTAACTTGAAGGGGGAAACCAGATGGCACTATGGTTGGCCCGCTAGATGGCGCTGCCATAGGTCAAACGGGCATCAACTGCGTTTTTTAAAAATAGGAACCCCCATTTTTATTACATATTCGTGTAGTACGTAAAGAAATATGAATGTTTTAGTTGGACCATTTTTTCCGCTTTGTGATAGATGGCGCTGTAATAGTCACAAACATATGGCTCACAATTTTAGACGAACAGTTGGTAACAGGTAGGTTTTTTAAATTAAAATACAGAACGTAGGTACGTTTGAACATTTTATTTCGGTTGTTCCAATGTGATACATGTACCTTTGTGAACGTATCATTTCTGAGAACGCATGCTATTACAGCGTTATTACCTGTAAATACCACATTAATGCAATAAATCCCCAAAATGATGTCCGTCAACCTCAATGCATTTGGAAATACGTGTAACGACATTCCTCTCAACAGCGAGTAGTTCGCCTTCCGTAATGTTCGCACATGCATTGACAATGCATTGAAGCATGTTGCCAGGCGTTGCCTGTGGATCACGATAGCAAATATCCTTCAACTTTCCCCACAGAAAGAAATCCGGAGACGTCAGATCCGGTGAACGTGCGGGCCATGGTATGGTGCTTCGACGACCAATCTACCTGTCGTGAAATATGCTATTCAATACTGCTTCAACCGAACGCGAGCTATATGCCGGACATCCATCATGTTGGAAGTACATCGCCATTCTGTCATGCAGTGAAACATCTTGTAGTAACATCGGTACAACATTATGTACAAAATCACCATTTAGATTGCCATTGATAAAATGGGGGCCAATTATCCTTCCTCCCATAATGCCGCACCATACATTAACCCGTCAAGGTCGCTGATGTTCCACTTGTCACAGCCATCGTGGATTTTCCGTTGCCCAGTAGTGCATATTATGCCGGTTTACGTTACCGCTGTTGGTGAATGACGCTTCGTCGCTAAATAGAACGCGTGCAAAAAATCTGTCATCGTCCCGTAATTTCTCTTGTGCCCAGTGGCAGAACAATATACGACGTTCAAAGTCGTCGCCATGCAATTCCTGGTGCATAGAAATATGGTACGGGTGCAATTGATGTTGATGTAGCATTCTCAACACCGACGTTTTTGAGATTCCCGATTCTCGTGCACTTTGTCTGCTACCGATATGCGGATTAGCCGCGACAGCAGCTAAAACACCTACTTGGGCATCATCGTTTGTTGCAGGTCGTGGTTGACGTTTTGACGTTTCATATGTGGCTGAACATTTCCTGTTTCCAGAATGAGATTTTCACTCTGCAGCGGAGTGTGCGCTGATATGAAACTTCCTGGCAGATTAAAACTGTGTGCCCGCCCGGACTCGAACTCGGGACCTTTGCTTTTCGTTTCATATCAGCGCACACTCCGCTGCAGAGTGAAAATCTCATTCTGGAAACATCCCCCAGGCTGTGGCTAAGCCATGTCTCCGCAGTATCCTTTCTTTCAGGAGAGCTAGTTCTGCAAGGTTCGCAGGAGAGCTTCTGTAAAGTTTGGAAGGTAGGAGACGAGATACTGGCAAAAGTAAAGCTGTGAGTACCGGGCGTGAGTCGTGCTTCGGTAGCTCAGATGGTAGAGCAATTGCCCGCGAAAGGCAAAGGTCCCGAGTTCGAGTCTCGGTCGGGCATACAGTTTTAATCTGCTAGAAAGTTTCATTTCCTGTTTCCTTAAATAACGTAACTATCCTGCGAACGGTCCGGACACTTGGATGATGTCGTCCAGGATACCGAGCAGCAAACAGAGCACACGCACGTTGGGCATTTTGATGACAATAGCCATACATCAACACGATATCGACCTTTTCCGCAATTGGTAAACGGTCCATTTTAACACAGGTACTGTATAACGAAGCAAATACCGTCCGCACTGGCGGAATGTTACGTGATACCACGTACTTATACGTTTGTGACTATTACAGCGCCATCTATCACAAAGCGAAAAAAGTGTTCCAACGAAACCATTTATATTTCTTTACGTACTACACGAATATGTAATAAAAATGGGTGTTCCTATTTAATAAAAAAAACGCAGTTGATATCCGTTTGGCCTATGGCAGCGCCGTCTAGCGGGCCAACCATAGCGCCATCTGGTTTCCTCCTTCAAGCTAGACGAATTTCGTTGTTCGTAGTTTTTTCGTTTGATGCTTATTTCGTGAGATATTTGGCCCGGTCGCTATCGATGGCTAACCCGGGACACAGTCGCCAAAGCCCACCGCAGGTTGCCCATATAACGGATTCAATAGCCTTCAGAAATTTGATTTTCAGTATTTCGTACAGTTGTTGACCGAATTTAATAAAATTTAAATGCTGTCACACTCTAATGACTATGCTCAAGAATTAACACAATAAGTCAAATATTACAGTCATAAACTGTGTATATGTCTCTATGTAGTCTAGCTCGCTACTCGGAAATTGCCCCTACTATAAAGGGGGTTCGGAAAATCCCATTACAAATTTCTATGACTTGTAGATGGAAGTGAGTAGACAATATTCTGAACTGGAACATGTTCGGAAGCGCTCTGTTTCCGTGCTACAACCACTTAAAAAAAAATCTTGGAAACACTACCACTTTTACAAGTAATTAATTGTGTGTGTCCCAGCACATCATTTGTTTTACAAATCCACTCATTAATAGCTAAAGAAACTGCTCTTGTACCTATCGACCGGTTCTCTTCAACGTGATGCAGTACCATCTCTTCCAATATGGGTGCGTGGCGTCTCCCTGGAGCACCGCAGTCACGTCTGCTGATGGTGAAAGTCTGCTTTCCGGAAGATGTTGTGCAATTGTAGCGAAAAGGTTATGCGATGAAGTCGGACGTTGTGGAGAGCGATCTTAATAAAGGGCGACGAGCAGCTCTTCAATTACCGTGAGCTTCGCCATCCAGAAGGATCATGTCGGTATAGTCTGCAAATTTGTAAGGTGCCTCTTACGCGAGGAAGACATTTTTACCAATTTTAATAAATTATTGTCTCTTATTGAGGTATTCACGATAGTTAGGAAGTGCAGTAGTCCGTAGTCGGCCATGAGTCGGAGAGCATTTCCCACGCTGGCTGGCTAGGTCACAAAGCGACCATACGTCGCGCGTACTGGGGTGGGGCTCGGCGCTGGACCGTAGCAACAAGCGTCAGCCTGGGAAATGTACATGACGAGAAGTACCGCCATCTTGGCGCCAAAGTCACCGATTTTGTTTATTTATATTTAATAATTAAAGTCATTTATGACAACATGAATACTAGGAGGGGCCTCTGGATGTTTAAAACTATTTATCATAATTTTGCCTCGTTAAAATTCACACCCGTTCATTAACAAATGCATATCTTAGTAAGTACGAACTCGATCGGAAATCCACGAACGGTGACGAAACTACTAAGAGGTACGGACTGCGCGCCAAAGTCGGCAGTCGGCGTTAAGAGCTCTTCCTGTCTTGTTCGATGGTAGCCATGCTCTCGGTTACGAGTAGTTTGTGACATGAGTGTTTCTTTATTGATCTAATAGGAATAAAAGTGATATTACGGCATTCTGAATGTTAATTTCGATTAAATAGATACCCCAAAGTTGATCGACAGCAATTTCAGATAATTAGCTTCCACCGACAGAGACATCCAATGCGCCAATGAAGAATCTGCACGGGACGACATTTACGAGAGCTGCTCCGCGCACAGGTAGGAGGAAATCCGACGACACGACCCACCAAGGCGGATCACGGAAAGTCCGACTTACATTCGCAAATTCCGGGTGGAAATGCTGATCAGTTATACTGTACGTCACATACAACACCCT
This sequence comes from Schistocerca serialis cubense, assembly GCF_023864345.2. Classification (NCBI taxonomy): domain Eukaryota; kingdom Metazoa; phylum Arthropoda; class Insecta; order Orthoptera; family Acrididae; genus Schistocerca; species Schistocerca serialis. The sequence goes on from NC_064646.1 coordinate 272,310,520, forward strand.
CTGCGGACTCGCGGCTAAGCTGAGTAATAACAGTATCAGTTTAGAAGCGAAAGGATCTTGCAACTTGTAATCAAACCAGGTCAGAAAGGTAGGTTAGAAGTCAAATGATTTCAGCCGACCCGACGTAACACCCCCCCCCCCCCCCCCCCCATGATGGTTACCTTGTTGTATACCTACCCAGCAAACACGTTTTCAAAGTGTTGTAAAACGGAAAAGGTACGTTTCCGAACATGGGTTCCTATTCAAAATATTATGTACTCACCCCCCCCCCCCCCCCCCAAAAGTACTAGCAGTTTGTAATGAAAATTTCCACACACCCTGTATTCATCTGATATTTGAGAACGAGAACACTTAGCGACTTTCAACCAGCTTTAAACATAATTTCAAACCTTTATGAAGTTGTTTCTCGCTGACACTCCCCCACAAAATGATGTAAGGACAAAAGTTAATCGTTTATGGAGTGCAAATTACCCACAATGTACTCTTCCAGTGTCTAATAATCAGAGCACTTAGCGACTTCCAACAAACTTTAAACATAATTTCAAATCTTTTCTCGCTTACAGGTCCAACGTCAAATATTTTACAAGTTAACTCACTTGTGGAATAACCATACGTTTGGAGCTGTTTTACATGTGAGAGTTCGATTCTTTAAAGAATCGAGGGTTTATTGGTGAACCACGAATTACTCGCCGGCTTCTGTGACCGAGCGGTTCTAGGCGCTTCAGTCTGGAACCGCGCGACCGCTACGGTCGCAGGTTCGAATCCTGCCTCGGGCATGGATGTGTGTGATACCCTTAGGTTAGTTAGGTTTAAGTAGTTCTAAGTTCTAGTGGACTGATGACCTCAAATGTTAAGTCCCATAGTGCTCAGAGCCATTTGAACCATTTGAGCGAATTACTCACGTTAGCGTCTTTTATGCAGTGTGCCCTGATTTGGCGAAACCCTCCTAACAAATCTAAATTTTCCCATTCGCTTTCCCTGCTACTTATTTAATATTTTTATCGAGTTTCTTGTCGCTTAGTAGTATTACTGCTAAATACTTTAAAGACGTGACAGGCTGCGCGAGTTTACTCCTGATCTTATAATCTAACACTATCGAATACTTTCTCTCTCTACAGTCGTGGTCCTGTATTATGAGAACGTAATTTTTCGTGGTGATATTTATGCACAAACGTTTCTCTGTTTAATCAGCGTCGCAGATAAGTTTGTATGCTCATTCCACGACTTCCTCCGTCGTCACTGTACGAAAACAACTGAGTTGCGAGTTGTTTCGACGGAACGGCCACTACTTCGTGTGACCTCTCCTTCCGTTTTCCCTCTCTGCTGAGCCATCCGTATTCTTCCGCATTGATACAGGGCGACAATTATTGAATTATGTTAAAAAAACGTAAATTAGTTAAAAACCAAGGCATGCACACACTTTATTCAACATGTAAACGTCACTACGGATATTCGGATTTAGGTTACGACACCTTCTTTATGCCTGCCGTCATGTGGCGCAGACGAATAGGGATATTCAGCATGACCCTCTGAAGTGTCGGAATATCGATGCTGTCGATGACCTCCTGTTTTCAGCTCAACAGTGGTTTTGGGGTTACTGGTGTACACTTCATCTTTAATACAGCCCCACAAAAACGAGTCGCATTTTTTTCAGATCCGGAGAATGTAGCGGGGAATTGAGGCCCATGCCAGTGGCCTCTGGGTACCCCAGAGCCATAATGCGGTTTCCAGAATGCTTCTGCAGGACACCAAACACTCTCCTGCTTCGATGGAATCGAGCTCAGTCTTGCATGAACCACACCTTGTGGAAATCAGGGTCACTTGGATAATGGGGATGAAATCATCTCCCAAAACCTTAACTTATCCGTGCCGTCAAGGAATATCGTACCGATTATTCCGTGACTGGACACTGCTCACCATACAGTTACCACGTAAGGGTTAAGAGACTTCCCGACAGCAAAATGCGGATTCTCAGTCCCCTAAATGCGTCAGTTTTGCTTATTGACGAATCTATCCAAATGAATGTGAGATACGCCACTAAACCACACCATATTAGTTCCCATAGTGCCCCACGGCCAACCGTGCAGTTTAAACGTCCTAAAGCAAACCGTTCATAAGTTATGACGATTTTATTTCGTGATGATGATGAAGTCCCATACTCTGAGGAGCGTAGGAGACGATGCGGGAGACCCGCATCGCTGTACTAGGCAAGGTCCTAGTGGAGATGGTTTGCCATTGCCTTCCTCCAACCGTAATGGGTATGAATGATGATGATATAGTTCAATAATTATCATCCCGTGCTTTGCGCGCGATGGCCACGCCGCTCGTCATGCTCCACGCACCGTCCCGTCATTGACACATGCACACACCGATGCAGTGTGACGTATGGATAAGCCACGCAAATTGCAAGACAGCGTCTATTCGGGACCCACTCCATCAGTGCCGAGGAAAATGTTATTCAAACCAATCGTGTATACATATGTATGAACGGACACACCACCAAGCTTTCTGTCACGCATGGTAACGCTCTCTCGAAGTGGATGCTTTATGTACCATAACTGTTTTCGACAAAGCACGCCAAGCCCAGTTCAGAGTACTGCCCTTCCTGTGCACATAGTAAACACTCTTTCACCTTGTGTTCCTCACCCTGTACCTATAATACCCCATTAAGGGGGTAGGAGGTCAAACTGGCCGACTTGGAGCAGGAGAGACACCACAGGGACATTTTAGTTTCCACAGTCTATACTTTTACAAGTAAATTCATAAAACTTTGTCAGCATGACCAGGAAGGATTCAGGATTCACACTCATAGCAGTGGAAGTTCAAAAACATAAGAAAATACATTTGTTTTACGTGTGAAATTTCATGATGTTTTCACTTACTATTGGCTGCATTTGTTGCTGTAGGACCGAGCGAGGTGGCGCAGTGGTTATCACACTGGACTCGCATTCGGGAGGACGACGGTTCAATCCCGTCTCCGGCCATCCTGATTTAGGTTTTCCGTGATTTCCCTAAATGGCTTCAGGCAAATGCCGGGATGGTACCTTTGAAAGGGCACGGCCGATTTCCTTCCCCATCCCTCCCTCACCCGAGCTTGTGCTCCGTCTCTAATGACCTCGTTGTCGACGGGACGTTAAACACTAATCACCACTGATCACCACCTTGTTGCTATAGGTACACTTTTCTTCATAAGTAAGAGAGATTCTTCGATGAATTTTGCACAGCATACAAACCATGCTTACAGGTGTATGAAACTATAGAATTTCCGAGCTCTATTAAAAACTGTGGTAAAAATTGAGATAATTAATTAAAAACTTGAGTTTTTTCTAAACATGAAGTTTAAAGTGTAACAGCTCATTCATTTTTCCATGAACTAAATAAATTGTTGAGTTTCACACAACTGTAAGTATGCTTTGTACTCTGTGCAAAATCCATCGAAGAATCTCTGTTACTTATGAAGAAAAGTGAGCCTATAGCAACAAATGCACTCAATAGTAAGTGAAAAAAATGGTGAAATTTCACATGTAAAAAAAATTATTCTGTTATGTTTTTGAACTTCCAGTAATATGAGTGTGGATCTTGAATCCTTCCTTGCCACGCTGACAAAGTTTTATGAATTTATTTGTAAAAGTATACACAGTGGGAAATAAAATGTCATGTGGTGCGTCTTCTGCTCCAAGATGGCCCGTTTGACTTCCTACCCCCCCCCCCCTCTCCCCCTTAAGCCTTTTTATAGGTACATGTTATCTTGTCTCAGATGATAAATCGATATACCCTTGTCGTAGCCGCAACCGAGCACTCTACTGGTTCACAGAAATTTAATGTTGATTGATACCCCCCTGAGGGACCCCTTTTTGGAGGAACAGAATAGAGTGAAAACTTCGAACTCTGTAAATTTTGATTTCGCTATCCAGTCTGCCCGCCAACCAATTTATATCCGCCCGTTAATACCTTTCTGTGTCCAAAAAATTCCTTGAAGGCTGCTAATACCGCAACCGCACTAATTTTCATCACCTAACTTCGAACTGAACAGAAAACCTTCGCAGTGCGCAATGTGAAGGCTGCTCTGGAAATCGTCGATTGGAGTTGAAGTTACGTGCTTACAGTCTGTCTAAGGTACCCTTCCCTGAAGCTCCCAAGCCTCACTAACCTGCACCACCGATTATCCGCATCCCTATCCTTTATCAAAGCGAAAGCATTTTTTTTCTAGGTCTGCCTATTCCAGTCGTGTACGAGAAGCCATTTTCATCGAGTTGTGTGCTAACAATTCACGCAAGTATCTTGCAGCAAGGGTCCACGCCTTTATGATTGCACCCGCTACTGCCGAAGAACATGACTACTGAGAAATTGTTTGGCTTTCCACATTGCGTGTTGTAACGTTGTGTATATCGCCTTCGTTGCCACGTTGAACGTCGAGCTAGACAGTCGAATATTTCATATAAGTTTTGTTCCTTATTCCTATCGTACTAAGTTTTTCCCGAAAACAAGAGATACCATGCTGATGCATAAACTCCAAATCTTAATCACTTGCAAGCTAACGAAAGAGTACTGAATGTCTTCCGCTAACCTGTCACTAAACTAGCCCGCCGAATATCTGATAGCAATACCTGGAAACGATACATTGACATCGAAATGTCATAATGAGCTTTAGCACTGTGCCAGTCAGTGTAACATCTCAATAATGTTTTGCATTCCATTGTTTCCGTGTCTAAGTACACTCGTGTGAGTAGGTGATACTGCCATCCATGGCGACTTAACACGAGGCACTGATGTTCAGAACATGTAGATATACTACCCGACATGTCAACCTGAATTTTACCAGACTTTTCCTGTTGCGTGACTAGGCCAGCTAGTCCCTTTTTAGCTACAAGCGCACAAACTGAGCAGCTACATCTACCCTGAGGATTACGTTTGTTTACACCTTGAAATCCACTGAGTGCAGCCAGAGAAAAATAGAACGTTCACAAGCGGAAACCTCCAAGCCTTTTCACCCGAGTTGTGTCAGTACTTGGTCATCCAGTTATTATCCTCGTAGGTAGCAGCCAGTTATATTCGGTGTCGTAACCCTATGTTGACTGTCACCCTACCAAGTTCTATTTCCACCTCCCTATTTTGTATTCCCTAGGCATGGACACCCACCCACAACATAGCACTAGTTTGCAAGAAGATACCAAATCTCATATCAAACACCTTCTATCATTCCTATGGCCTTTGAGTACTATGAACGTCAGTAAAGTTAAGCAATAACTGTATTTTGAGATTCATTTATACACCCAACCGCTTAAGACGGAGAATGCGTACGCCTAGAACCTTATGCTATCGTAAGGAAAGACTTCCCAAACTCTACGTAGTAGCTTAGCCCTCTAGAAAATTATGTACACACTATTTTGTTACCCCAATGTTATATGCCCCTTTTTCATATACCCCTGTTTCCTTTGTAAGCACTCTCCCGGGGCCTGTACTAAAATTCCCCCTGTAAGAGTGTTCCAGACGCTATGCTGTTATCTGTGTGTCGATAACCACCTGTCAGCCACTACGCTGTGGTGGGTATACAAATGGGCCCGCCTCGCCGCCCTGCTGCAACCGAGTGTCCAGTTGGCCATCTACCGTGCAGCAGCAATTACCAATCACCAGTTTGTTGTAAGCTTAGGATTATAGAATGTCCTTGCAAAGTAACTAACTGAAAGTAAAAAGTAGAGCCTTTCCCTCCTTTTAGTCTGCAAGGCTCCTATGCCCAACACCACCTTGTCTGAGGGAGCAACTTCATACTTCTTAAAAAATTTTTAATTGTAATTGCTGCTCCTGTAGAAACGGGAGAGGTGCGCAGGGCGGCTAGTTCAGAAGGAATTATGCTAGGGATAACACAAAATTTTTAAAGTTTTTATTATCTGCCTTTCAATTTCAGGTAATGTAAAATACTTGCTCGGAGCTGGTCTGACCCGGTTGCTCACCCGGCCACGCCACAAGCTGTCCACGTGAATACCAATCAGCTACCCATGGGTAAAAATATTGAGTGCATGAAGCCGCTACTCCCGTGGTCCGCTCAGAGAAAGCCAATAGAGTGCGAGGGATCTACGACGCGAGGCTTTATGGCGATCAGCGATGAGACGTAGCCACAAAGGCGACGCTCTCTTCTCTGCTGGCTCTTGAACCGAACAGACGCACCTACCCTTGTCTCCCTGATGGCTTCCTCTCAGCCCCCATGTTTCAACACCTCTGAACTGGCGACGTCCTCCTGGTGACCCTGTATACCGAATCTGAATAAATTTTCTTTTTGGTCTAACCCGTCATTTTGCTTCAAACGAAGGGATGTCCCAACCTCGCCCGTCCGCTCCTAACTGTTCGGAACAGGGACAGGTTTCCAACTGGTTCAGAGCAAACAGCTTAACCCTTAATCTTGCAAAAACGTATATAATGCAGTTTCAAACAAATAAAAGTGATTTGCAGGTACCAGAAGTAGAGGCAAAGGGCATACACTGAATGACACAATATTTTTGAACATCCCATGCATCCTGATGGATGACAGAGTGAGGCCGCAAGTGGATAAGTTAACTACACTCATGCTCATAAATTAAGAACAATTGCAGAATGCGGTGCCACACAACGTGGCACTACACAAAATTGGCACTAATAACATAGGCACATAGAGAACACACACGACACAGATCTGTAAGTCCACAGTATTGGTGATAAGTTGAGAAAACCGTCTCGAAACACGTGTTACAAAACCCCACTGTTTCTTGCGCATGTACCCCGACATTAATATGGGATACGATCACCATGCACACGTACACAGACTGCACAACGTGTTGGCATACTCTGGATCAGGTGGTCAAGCAGCTGCTGGGATATAGCCTCCCATTCTTACACCAGTGCCTGTCGGAGCTCCTGAAGTGTCGTTGGGGTCTGAAGACGTGCAGCGATACATCGACCGAGAGCATCCCAGACGTGCTCGATGGAGTTTAGGTCTGGAGAATAGGCAGGCCACTCCATTCGCCTGATATCTTCTGTTTCAAGGTACTCCTCCACGATGGCAGTTCGGTGGGGCCCTGCGTTATCATCCATCAGGAAGAAGGTGGGACCCACTGCACCCCTGAAAAGGCGGACACACTGGTGCAAAATGACGTCCCGATACACCTAACCTGTTACGGTTCCTCTGTCAAAGACAAGCAGGGGTGTATGTGTACCAATCACAATCCCACCCCACACCATCAAACCACGACCTCCACACAGGGCCCTTTCAATTACATTAAGAGGTTGGTATCTGGTTCCTGGTTCACGCCAGATGAAGACCTGGCGAGAATCACTGTTCAGATTATAACTGGACCCGTCTGTGAGCGTAACCTGGGACCACTGTTCCAATGACCATATACTGTGTTCTTTACACCAGGCTTTACGGGCTCTCCTGTGACCAGGGGTCAGTGGGATGCAACTTGCAGGTCTCCGGACGAATAAACCATGTCTGTTCAGTCGTCTGTAGACTGTGTGTCTGGAGGCAACTGTTCCAATGGCTGTGGTAAGGTCCCGAGCAAGGCTACCTGCTACCGTGGCCGTCTGCGAGCACTGATTGTGAGATATCGGTCTTCTGGTGGTGTTGTACACTGTGGACGTCCCGTGCTGTAGCGCCTGGACACGTTCCCTGTCTGCTGAAATCGTTGCCATAATATTGAGATCACACTTCGTGGCACATGGAGGGCCAGTGCTACGACCTGCTGTGTTTGACCAGCCTCCAGTCTCCCTAGTATTCTACCCCTCATAACATCATCAATATGTATTCTTTGAGCCATTTTCAACACAATCACCATTAGCACGTCTGAAAACGTCTGCACACTTACTCGCTGCACCGTACCCTGACATGCACCAACACACCTCTGCATATGTGGACTGCTGCCAACACCACCGTGCAACGACCGCAGGTCAAATGCACCGCATGGTCATACCCTGAGGTGATTGAAACCCGCAAACCGCCCACCAGAGCGTTGTTTCATCATGTCTCAGCATTATCCTTAATTTATGAGCATGAGTGTATTACACGTGCATACTATTCATCGTTATTGGACCGTTTGAAAACCGAGCTGCAAGAAAAACGCCGGCGATTGGACCGCAAAAATGTCCTTTTCCATCACGACAATGCACCAGCACACGCCTCAGCAGTTGTGCTCGCAAAATTAATGGTAATAGGATTCCAACTTGTTTCACATCCCACCCCCATTCACCAGACTTGACTCCCTCGGACTACTATTTGTTCCCCAATTTGAAGAAATGGCTGGTGGGACAAGGATTTTATTCAAACAAGGTGGTGATTGCAGCAACTAATAGCTATTTTGCTGACTTGGACAATGCCTATTATTCGGAAGGAATCAACAAATCAGAACATCGTTGGACGAACTGTATAAGTCTAAAAGGAGACTATGTCGAAAAATAAAAAAGGTTTACCCCAAACACGTAAGTAGTTTTTATTTTTACACGGACTTTTCAAATGCCCCTCATACACTGATCCCCTTATACACTGATAGGCTAGTCCACTTAGTGTGTGTGTGTGTGTGTGTGTGTGTGTGTGTGTGTGTATAGTTTGGTAACTTATGGGCGCCCAACGGCGAGGTTATCAGCGGCCTGACCGACGAAAACAAACGAATGCGGATAAGAACGAAAACTGTCGCACACGCATGCACACGAAACGACCACACAATGACTATCGCACAGGCACTCTCACATGCATTAAAACCAATGAGGAGGCAAGATATCCAATCAAGAAATTAAAACAGAGGGAAAACAAAACACAAAAGAGCTAAAAGAACAGCACATGGAAATGAGACTGGCTGACCACTTACGAAAAAATTTGGGTGAGCTAGCCACCCTGTTGACACATTAAAAATATCTCCCTAAAACCTTGTTAAAAATGTGGGACAATTCACAGAACTTTAAAACCCGAATCACATTCGTTTGAGTATTGCATAAAATAGACTGCAGATCCGCCGGCAAATCTGCTGCAGTCCGCTGGTCAGCAAATAAAATGCAGTCCAATAAAATGTGGTGCACCGTGATATGCACGCCACAAGCACCACACATCGGAGGGTCCTCTCGCCGGAGTAAAAACACATGCGTCATAGGGCTGTGGGCGAAGTGAAGATGAGTGAGGATGACCTTGTCCCGTCGACGTGGCTGGAAGGAAGTACGCCAGGCCGAGTTGTGGGCTTCATCACATGGAGATTGTTGTCAGTCACTCTAGCCACTTATGTTCCCAACGACACAGGACTTTATACCTCAACAGAGAGGTGAGGGGATGAAGTGGGGTAGCACACTGAAAGACCTGATGGTCACGACACGCCTCCTTGGCTGCTGGATCAGCCCTTTCATTCCCCAGAATTCTCGCCTGCCTTGGTACCCAGCAGAAAGACACCTGCTTCCCCAGTCGCTGTAGTTGGATGAGGGCGTCGTGGATAGTCTGGTTTCCTTTATCTGCTGGGTACAAACGCTGGATAGAGTAAAGGGCGCTCAAAGAATCTGAACAGACGAGAAATCTAACACTGGGAGAAAGTCTCATCTGCTCCAGTGCCCGCAAGATGGCATATAATTCTGCGTCAAAGATGGTAAATTCGGGAGGCAGTCTGACCTTGAGGACACAATCCAGAAAGACGACAGAGCAACCAACAGAGTCACCCTGCTTAGACCCAATAGTAAAAACAGTTACATGATCTTGGTGCTCAAATAAAACGGCAGAAACGACCCGAATAAAAACGGAAGCAGGAGTGCAATCCCTCCTGTACTGCACCAAATCTAAAATCACTCTGGGCCTCTCCAGTAGCCAGGTTGGCAGGCGGTTAAAACCCTGGATTTGGTGTCGTACAGACTCCACACCGAGGAACTCTAGCACACGTTGCACACGGATCCGAAATGGCAATGTAGCCAGGGGACGGTGGGAAAAAAGGCGGTCCAGAGGCGGATGAGCAACAATATGGTGAGCAGGTGAGGTTGGAGCTGCAAGAAACTTACAAGCCTGGCGCACCAGTAGGAGCTGCCGCCGGATGGTAAGTGGCTGTTCTCCGGCCTCAGCACAGAGGCTGGGTACGGGACTTGCCTGATAAGCACCCATGGCCAGTTGAATCCCTGCATGGTGGACAGCGTCAAGGATCTGCAAATATGACTGCCTAGCTGACCCATATACTGTGCACCCATAGTCCAGCCGTGACTGCACAAGCCCGATAAAACTGTAGGAGACGCGCTCTGTCCGCTCCCAAAGACCTGTGGCTGAGGCACTTGATGTGGCTGAGGCACTTGAGGAAGTTCAGTGCCTTCAGGGTTCTGGCTTCCAAGTCTCGTAGGTGTGGCATCCATGACAACCTGGAGTCAAAAATTAGGCCCAGAAATCGCACTGTGTCTCTGAAATGTAGGACAGAATCCCCCATATGCAAGGCAGGCAAATTAAAAGGTCGACGGGAACGATTACAATGAACACAAACACACTTATCGGCAGAAAACTGAAAACCCATCTTTGCAGCCCATTCCTCTAACTGCTGCATTGCAACTGACCGTTCACTGCTGCAACATTGGATGAGGAACAGAAAACATCAAAGTCGTCCACAAATAAGGAGCACTGTACTGCACTCCTTACTGTAGATGTTATACTGTTGATGGCTATGGCAAAGAGGGTAACACTTAAAACACTGCCCAGGGGGACACCATTCTCCTGCTCAAATCGATCAGACAGTATGTTACCAACTCGGGTCCGAAAAAACCGCTGAGACAGGAAAGACCGAATGAAAGTGGGGAGGTGTCCACGAAAGCCCGATTCGTGCAGTTGTGCAAGAATACAGTGTCTCCAAGTAGTATCATATGCCTTACTGATATCAAAGAATATTCCGATACAGTGATGCTGACGGAGGAAAGCCTGCTGAATAGCCGCCTCTAGGAGAGTCAGGTTGTCGACCGTGGACCGATATTTGCGGAATACACACTGAGAGTGGCTAAGAAGTTGCCTGGTCTCCAAAAGCCAGACCACATGACGGTTAACCATCCGTTCCAGGGTCTTTCCTATACAGCTCGTTAGGGCGATGGTCCGACAACTACTTGGAAACGTGCAGTCCTTTCCTGGTTTGAGCAGAGGGACCAGAATTACCTTCCTCCACGAGTTGTCTGCCATATTAGATTAAAACAGTCGAGGAGGATTTCCTGGGATGCCACTGGCAAATGACGAAGCATGCAATACCGGATGTGGTCGTGACCAGGTGCAGTGTCAGCAGTCTCAGCCAGTGCCGATTCGAGCTCCCACATAGAGGAAGGGGAGTTGTAGGCCTCAGAACCATTGGACCTAAAGTCCAACTTTCGCCTCTCTACAGTTGCACGGCAGCGACAAAACGCGGGATCCTGGCTTGCATTGGCAGTAGTTTGCGTAAAATGCTCGGCCAGCGTCTGAGCAGTCTCTGGGCGCCGTTTGGAGGCACCCCTGTTTCAGTACTGCTGCAATCGGTAAATGGCTGCATGTGCTAGAAATCCTCTGGATGGCTTCCCGTACTTTTGTGGAACAAGTGGAACGGTTGATGGAATCCGGGAACTCCTGCCATGACATTTTTTTGCTCTCTTTAATGACACGGCATGCCCTGGTTCTCGCGATTGGAAAGGCAGTAAGATTGACTGCTGTTGGGCGGCATTAAAATCGTCGAAGAGCCGCACGCCTGTCCTGGATGGCCAAATGGCACTCTTCTGTCCACCAAGGTGCAGGTCGCCGCTTAAGAGGGCCAAAAGACTTTGGTATGGACAGGTCAGCAGCATGATGGATCACAAGTGAGATGTGATCCACCCATTCCTGTATGCTGTTACGGCGTCCAAAGGCAGCCAACCGACTGAACAGCAGCCAGCTAGCCCTGCCAATCATCCATGTTGGCGGCTTCTGTTCCAGCAATACACCATCCAGAAGATGAATGCGGACAGGGAAAGTGATCGCTGGAATGAAGGTCATCAATGACCTCCCAGTGAACAGAGTCGGTGAGGGTCGGAGAGCAGAAAGGTAGGTCAATGGCTGAGAATGACCAAGTAGCAGCAGAGAATGTTGAGGATGCACAACACTTGAGATGTCAGAAGGCTCTCCAAAACTCTACCCTGAGCACAAATAGAAGTTGAGCCCCACAGGACATGATGGGCATTGAAGTCGTCCAGGGGGAGAAATGTGCAGGGGAGTTGTTCGATAAGATCTGTGAGAGCCTCTAAGTCCACTCCATCCAGAGGAGCTAAATAAAGGGAGAAAATGGTAAGCCTCTGATGTGAATGAATTTCAACTGCAACAGCTTGCAGGTCAGTATCTAGGTGGAGAGCAGAGGAGTGGTGACCATTACTGACAACACGGCAACTCCACCTTTGGCCCTTTCCCCAGTCAGGTCATCCCTTCCGATATAACGTATAGCCCCTTAGTACAGAAGCATCAGATGTTTTTAAATGTGTTTCCTGTAAACACAAGCACAGGGGGCATTGCTGTGCGAGGAGTTTCAGTTCCTCCACATGTGTCTGGAATCCATTCATGTTCCACTGTATAATGGGAGCCATCTATCAGGGTGGGAGTACCTTCATCCTGACTTTCTGTCAGGGAAGAGAGCCCACAACATGTGGAGGCTCAGTTTTGGGGCGTGATGATTGCCCCAATCTGACATCAACCTTGATCGCCTCTGAAGAGGAGTCGAGAGAGACGTCAGAGAGAATGACATCAACATCAGCAGATTGTGTACCTTCAGTCTCCTTCAGCAGGCGAGTCTTTGCCTTTGACTTTGGTGTCGACTTTTTGGTCTGAGGTGGAGTTGCAGCCACATCCTCAGAGGCGTGAGGGGGTGTAGCAGCGCTGGGCAGTGCACAAGACTTGACCTGGGGAGGGGTAGAAGCTCCATGATGTCACCCACCAAGGCCGTGTTTGAAGTCCGGATGGGAGTAGCAGGCTTCACAGGAACGGCAGCAGCACACGCGCATTGATAAACGCAGGCGCTAGTGCTGACAGTAGCAACCTCTGTTTGTGTAGTGGCATCAGTTTTCAGGACTGGCTGTTTCAGAACGGAAGAAAAGGAGGCAGCGAACGTGGGCGGCTGCATGGACTTGTGTATTTTCTTCACTTCACCATACAGGATGCGTTTGGTGGTCTCAAGTTCTTGGATCTTCCGTTCCTCAAGGAAAACTCTGCAGTCCCTACTCCACACAGGGTGATCCCCAAGGCAGTTGACACACTTGGGAGGAGAGGAGCAACCAACTCCCCCCTTATGGATGGCTTTACTACATGTCCCCCAAGTGGCTTCCCTTCTACAGACGAGGGTGTTGGCATTTAAAACACTGCATTGGATTGGGGTAATAAGGCCGTACACTGAGATGTAGGAAACCTGCCTTCACATGCTCCAGTAGTTTGGTGCTGTTAAAAGTAAGAATAAATGAGTCGGACTTCATGAGAGCGCCATCCACCAGTTTCATAACGTGTTGCACGTCGACAATTCCTTCCTGGGACCATTCAGCTTTCAGTTATTCTTGGGGAATGTCAACGAGATCCCTGCAAGTCACAGCACCTTTGCTGTAGTTCAAGGTGTTGTGAAACTCGGTCTCTATCTGTCAACCATCCATTCCCATGAGAGAAAGTATCGTTTATGTCCAAACTAAAATTAAGAGTACATCCAAGAAACACACATGGTCCATCAACGAGCGCGTTGGCGGCGACACTCTTCACTGGGATGCGATTCTTCTTCTCGCCTGTTGTTGTTATTTCGATGTTTTCTATATTTTTGTAAACTGTTGTGCGACGACGAGGTCGATATCTCCTGTAAGGCATGTTGGCGGCGTTCAATGCAGTTGTCTGTGCAGCAGCAAGACACAGACTGAGCGTAGAGCGAGAGCGAGCTCGCTTAAATAGCGTGCGAAAACTTTGACCTTAGATAAGGACTTAGAATTTTCGCAGTGGCCAGCGGAACGTTATCCCGGACGCGCACACTAGGTGTTCTAGATGTGCGCGTCTCCGTTGGCGCGCCGCCAAGGCCATGCGATATGAGTCGACCTCGTCGTCGCACAACAGTTTAAAAAAATATAGAAAACATCGAACTAACGACAACAACAACAGGCGATAAGAAGAATCGCAACCCAGTGAAGAGTGTCGCAGCCAACGCGCTCGTTGATGGACCATGTGTGTTTCTTGGATGTACTCTTAATTTTAGTTTGGACATAAACGATACTTTCTCTCATGGGAATGGATGGTTGACAGTTGCCATAGTAAGAGGTGGTAGCGGAGTTTCAAGTGTACCTGGACTAGAAAGTTTTAATGATAGAGATGCAATTTCATTTCGCACTTATCATATGTTTGAAATTGCTAATAAAGACTTTGGTAAATCTGCTTATGATTCTACTTCTCCACTTGTATACACGTAGCAAAAGAAAATTGAATCCTAATAGAGGAATTGTGCCTTCTGAAGGTTCTTGACTTATTGGAAGCTAGATGTTTCAACCAACAAGGTCCCATTTCGCAAGCGCTTAACAGATTTTAAGGTGCCAGCAATGCCTTCTAAACCTTTCTGGATATAAAATGGTGAAACTTTATCAAAACTCCCCTCTTTTCTTTAAACTAGAAGAAACACATTCTGTGAAGCTGCATGCGTTCTGTTACAACTAACGGAATCAGGAGGATTGGCTACACGAGCCCTCTTGTTAGACTGGGTGTTAGAACCTACCAGCGGCCCACCCTTTCCGCTGGGAGGAGAAGAATAAAAGTTCGAGGGTTCCATCTCGGTCCCACGAGCAGCTAGGCAACTAGAAGTCCACCTATACAGAGCCCCGCGTGTCTGGGTAAGCCTTATACAACTTAGGTGTGGCAGGTTCCCCAGAGGTTGCCCACTAACGACTGTTCCACCTCAACAGCCATACATCTCATCAGTGCGCAGCACACCTTGAGACTGAGGTTTATTTTTTTTTTATAGAGGTTTAGTCCATCCTCGCGAACCAGGCGTCAAGCCCTGAGACACACAATGTTCCACCGCCACGCCGCACGGTGTTCACTGAAGCATGCCCAAAGCTTACAGGGACAGGAGACTGGCAGCGCTTACCAATCACCAGCTCGGGAACCCCGTGGTCGCCAAGCCTGTACCCAGCAGATAAATGCCGAGTCCCTGGGGGCATCCACTTAGTAGTGCAGTTATGGCTGTGCTGAAAACATCAGCTCGTAAAGTTTGTGACGTGTTTACGGGAAGACTGTTTGACGTAGAGAAAAAACAACTAACACACTGATGTGTGTACAAACTAACGTATCACATATAAAATTATCTACACTTACACTGATGCGACAAAACTCTTGGGACAGCGATGTGCATATATACAGATGGCAGTAGTATCACGTACACAAAGTATAAGAGGGCAGTACATTGGCTGAGCTTTCATTTGTACTCAGGTGATTCATGTGTATGGCCGCACGATGGGAATCAACGGAGTTCGAATGTGGAATGGCAGCTGGAGCTAGAGGGATGGGACATTCCGTTGTGGAAATCGCAAGGCACCAAGTCGCGGCTAACTGTCGGCGCCCGTCGATTGCATCAGTTGACCGAAATACAGCCGCCACGCTGGTAGCGTAGCAGTAACATACAGCTGCTGCCTCACACCCAGCACAACTGACGTAGGCTGAGGTGACAAAAGTCATGGGATAGCGATATGCACACAGAGAGATGGCGGCAGTATCGCGTACACAAGGTATAAAAGGTGAGTGCAATGGCGGAGCTGTCACTTGTACTCAGGTGATTCATATGAAAAGGTTTCTACAGTGATTATGGCTGCACAAGTGAATTAACAGATTCTGGACACGGATTGGTACATGGGGCCTGAGGCATTGGAAATTCCATTTCGGAAATCGTTAGGGAATTCAATATTCTGAGGCCCACAGTGTCAAAAGTGTGCTGAGAATGCCAAATTTCAGGCTTGACCTCTCACCACAGACAACGCAGTGGCCGACGACCTTCACTTAACGACCGAGAGAAACAGCATTTGCTTAGAGTTGTCGGTGCTAACAGACAAGCAACACTGCGTAAAATAGCCACAGAAATCAATGTGGGGCGTACGATGAACGTATCCATTAGGATAGTGCGGCGAAATGTGGTGTTAATGGACTATGGCAGCAGATGACCGACGTGGGTGCTTTTACTAACTGCACGACATCGCCTGCAGCACCTCTCCTCGGCCCGTGACCATATCAGTTGGACACTAGGCGACTGGAAATCCGTGCTCTGGTCCTATAAGTTTCGAGTTCAGCTGATAAGAGCTCATGGTATGGATCGAGATTGGTGCAGATTCCATATAGCCATGGAGACAAGCTGTCAACAAGGTACTGTGCAAGCTGGTGGTGGCTCCATAAAGATGTCAGTTGTGTTTATGGGAATGGACTGGATCCTCTGGTCCAACTGAACTGGTCATTGACTGGAAATGGTTATGTTCGGCTACTTGGAGACCATTCCTGGACATCATGTTCCCTGGTAACAATGGAACTTGTATAGATGACAATGCGCCATGTCACTGGGACATACGTGTTCTCGAATGATTTGAAGAACAATCTGGACAATCCGAGCAAACGCCTTGGCTAGCGAGATCGCCTGACATGAATCCCATCGAACATTTATGGGACATAATCGAGAGATCAGTTCTTGCACAAAATCCTACACCGGCAACCCTTTTGCAGTTATGGATGGTTATAGAGGCAGCATGGCTCAGTAGTTCTTTAGGGGCCTCCAACGACTTGTTGAGTCCATGCCACGTGGAGTTGCTACTCTATGCCAGGCAAAATGAGGTCCGACATTATATTCAGAGGTATACCGTGACTTTTGTTACCTTAGTGTATACCTAGTACGCCCTGTATAAGGGCTAATCAAGAAGTTTCCGTTCGAAGGCCGTACAGTCCAGAATAGGTATGCCAATCAGGCAAAATTGCCTTGAGCATTGAGTCAATCATCCCACTGACGCACCAGGTTGAAGATATCCGTTTGGTAAAACACCGTGTCCTGCAGCGTGAAGCGGTCTATAACAGCCTGCTCCACGTCTCGTCAGACAGGAATCGTCGATCCTTCAAGGCCTTTGTTGAGGGACTGAAGGCATAATCATCGCATGGGGAGAGATCAGGATTATAGCACCCGTTCTCAAGTGTCTCCCACTTAACATCAACATCATACTCCGCAAGTCACCTAATAGTTTGTGGGCAAGCCACCTAATAGTGTGTGGCGGAGCGCACGTTCGGTACCACTATCTGATTCCTCCAACCCAGTTCCACTCGCGAATAGTGCGTGGGAAGAATGATTGTCGGTAAGCGTCTGTATTAGCTCTAATTTCTCGAATTTTCTCCTCTTGGACAATACACGAGAAGTAACATGTTGCCGGCCGGAGTGGCCGAGCGGTTAAAGGCGCTACAGTCTGGAACCGCACGACCGCTACGGTCGCAGGTTCGAATCCTGCCTCGGGCATGGATGTGTGTGATGTCCTTAGGTTAGTTAGGTTTCAGTAGCTCTAAGTTCTAGGGGACTTATGACCACAGCAGTTGAGTCCCATAGTGCTCAGAGCCATTTGAACCAGTAATATGTTGTCTCACTCCTCTTGACAAGTGCTGCCCCGAAATTTCAATAGTAAATCTCTGCGTGATACACAACGTCTCTCTTGTGACGTCTACCGGTAGAGTTGTGCTGTATCATGACCTTAGCGCACAATTCAACGTCAGTGGTTTTCGACAGACATGTTGACCCACATACGGTCTGTATTCAGCAAAGGATATCTGCTGGTGTTTGCCCCTTCGGCAGCCAAGAAAAGAATAGCTGCACGTTGATCCTGTTTGGACGCATTTGGTAATAAATACGTCATAGCCAACCTTTCGACATCTGCCGCACGTACGTCGGGGACACGAATGTCACTAATCCCTTGCGTACATGTCGGTGCTTACATACCCGCACCAGAGTAGCGCTACGTTGCATATATCCTGCAGCATCGGCCTCAAACGGAAATTTTTTGACTGTCCCTTTTAATTCAGACTCTTTGGTTATACATGAATCACGACTAAGGTTACCAATCTTTTTAGAGACAAAGGACGAATCTTATATCAAGGAGAGATAAATAAAAAGTTTTATTTTTTAAAATGAAGCATTTCAAAATTTACGTATTGATTGCGTTAGGTACGAATTTTCCGCACTTCTGTCATTAAACATCAATTTCTGATGTAAATGCTGCTTGCATTTCGGCATTTTGCTCCTGACACAAAGTTCACTGTTGAGTGAACGAACTATTCGTAAACACTGACGAAAGGTTGAACTAAACGCTATATAATGCCATCAAATAAAAAGAAAATATAGGAACACTAACAGCGACGACAGGCATTAGAGCAAAGCAATATAGCTGCATTACGTCGGGTGCCTTGAACCTCCCCCACCTGCCCAATCTCTAAACAAACACACACATGGGTGACTTTCCAAGCAATTTCAACCAGTAATACGAAAGCCACTGTGGTATCGACAACAATAGATAGATTCATACCGCATACGTTAATAAGAGACGGGACTGATCCAAAATACACTCCTGGAAATTGAAATAAGAACACCGTGAATTCATTGTCCCAGGAAGGGGAAACTTTATTGACACATTCCTGGGGTCAGATACATCACATGATCACACTGACAGAACCACAGGCACATAGACACAGGCAACAGAGCATGCACAATGTTGGCACTAGTACAGTGTATATCCACCTTTCGCAGCAATGCAGGCTGCTATTCTCCCATGGAGACGATCGTAGAGATGCTGGATGTAGTCCTGTGGAACGGCTTGCCATGCCATTTCCACCTGGCGCCTCAGTTGGACCAGCGTTCGTGCTGGACGTGCAGACCGCGTGAGACGACGCTTCATCCAGTCCCAAACATGCTCAATGGGGGACAGATCCGGAGATCTTGCTGGCCAGGGTAGTTGACTTACACCTTCTAGAGCACGTTGGGTGGCATGGGATACATGCGGACGTGCATTGTCCTGTTGGAACAGCAAGTTCCCTTGCCGGTCTAGGAATGGTAGAACGATGGGTTCGATGACGGTTTGGATGTACCGTGCACTATTCAGTGTCCCCTCGACGATCACCAGTGGTGTACGGCCAGTGTAGGAGATCGCTCCCCACACCATGATGCCGGGTGTTGGCCCTGTGTGCCTCGGTCGTATGCAGTCCTGATTGTGGCGCTCACCTGCACGGCGCCAAACACGCATACGACCATCATTGGCACCAAGGCAGAAGCTACTCTCATCGCTGAAGACGACACGTCTCCATTCGTCCCTCCATTCACGCCTGTCGCGACACCACTGGAGGCGGGCTGCACCATGTTGGGGCGTGAGCGGAAGACGGCCTAACGGTGTGCGGCACCGTAGCCCAGCTTCATGGAGACGGTTGCGAATGGTCCTCGCCGATACCCCAGGAGCAATAGTGTCCCTAATTTGCTGGGAAGTGGCGGTGCGGTCCCCTACGGCACTGCGTAGGATCCTACGGTCTTGGCGTGCATCCGTGCGTCGCTGCGGTCCGGTC
The DNA here is from genome assembly GCF_023864345.2 of Schistocerca serialis cubense. Classification (NCBI taxonomy): domain Eukaryota; kingdom Metazoa; phylum Arthropoda; class Insecta; order Orthoptera; family Acrididae; genus Schistocerca; species Schistocerca serialis. The sequence continues at coordinate 272,330,048 of NC_064646.1, forward strand.
CCAGGTCGACGGGCACGTGCACCTTCCGCCGACCACTGGCGACAACATCGATGTACTGTGGAGACCTCACGCCCCACGTGTTGAGCAATTCGGCGGTACGTCCACCCGGCCTCCTGCATGCCCACTATGCGCCCTCGCTCAAAGTCCGTCAACTGCACATACGGTTCACGTCCACGCTGTCGGGGCATGCTACCAGTGTTAAAGACTGCGATGGAGCTCCGTATGCCACGGCAAACTGGCTGACACTGACGGCGGCGGTGCACAAATGCTGCGCAGCTAGCGCCATTCGACGGCCAACACCACGGTTCCTGGTGTGTCCGCTGTGCTGTGCGTGTGATCATTGCTTGTACAGCCCTCTCGCAGTGTCCAGAGCAAGTATGTTGGGTCTGACACACCGGTGTCAATGTGTTCTTTTTTCCATTTCCAGGAGTGTAGAACACAAAACACGTCAGAACATTGTTGCAGAAGCAACGAAAAAAGCATGCCAAATTCAGAAGAACGCAAAATCCCCAAGACTGGCTAAGTTTCACGGAAGCTCGAAATTTAGTGCGGACGACAATGCGAGATGCTTTTAATAGTTTAAATATTATGTTCGAGTATAATGACTTTTCTGGGGACTAGAAATCTACTCTGTAGGAATCAGCATGGGTTTCGAAAAAGACGATCGTGTGAAACCCAGCTCGCGCTATTCGTCTACGAGACTCAGGGGGCCATAAACACGGGTTCCCAGGTAGATGCTGTGTTTCTTGACTTCCTCAAGGCGTTCGATACAGTTTCCAACAGTCGTTTAATGAACAAAGTAAGAGCATATGGACTATCGGACCAATTGTGTGATTGGATTGAAGAGTTCCTAGATAACAGAACGCAGCATGTCATTGTCAATGGAGAGAAGTCTTCCGAAGTAAGAGTGATTTCAGGTGTGCCGCAGGGGAGTGTCGTAGGACTGTTGCTATTCACAATATACATAAATGACCTTGTGGATGACACCGGAAGTTCACTGAGGCTTTTTGCGGATGATGCTGTAGTATATCGAGGGGTTGTAACAATGGAAAATTGTACTGAAATGCAGGAGGATCTGCAACGAATTGACGCATGGTGCAGGGAATGGCAATTGAATCTCAATGTACAAAAGTGTAATGTGCTGTGAATACATAGAAAGAAAGATCCCTTATCATTTAGCTACAATATAGCAGGTCAGCAACTGGAAGCAGTTAATTCCATAAATTATCTGGGAGTACGCATTAGGAGTGATTTAAAATGGAATGATCATATAAAATTAATCGTCGGTAAAGCAGATGCCAGACTGAGATTCATTGGAAGAATCCTAAGGAAATGCAATCCGAAAACAAAGGAAGTAGTATATCAGTACGCTTGTTCGCCCACTGCTTGAATACTGCTCAGCAGTGTGGGATCCGTACCAGATAGGGTTGATAGAAGATATAGAGAAGATCCAACGGAGAGCAGCGCGCTTCGTTACAGGATCATTTAGTAATCGCGAAAGCGTTACGGAGATGATAGATGAACTCCAGTGGAAGACTCTGCAGGAGAGACGCTCAGTAGCTCGGTACGGGCTTTTGTTGAAGTTTCGAGAACATACCTTCACCGAGGAGACAAGCAGTATATTGCTCCCTCCTACGTATATCTCGCGAAGAGACCATGAGGATAAAATCAGAGAGATTAGAGCCCACACAGAGGCATACCGACGATCCTTCTTTCCACGAACAATACGAGACTGGAATAGAAGGGAGAACTGATAGATAGAACCGATACTCAAGGTACCCTCCACCACACACCGTCAGGTGGCTTGCGGAGTATGGATGTTGATGTAGATGTAGATGTACAATGAAACATTGTCTCAAAATATGGTAGAAAACCCAAAGAGATTCTGGTCGTATGTAAAGTACACCAGTGGCAAAAAACAATCAATACCGTCACTGGGCGGTGGCGATGGAAATGTTACCGATGATGGTGTCACTAAAGCGGAGTTACTAAAGACAGATTTCCGTAATTCCTTCACGATAGAAGACGAAGTAAAGATTCCAGAATTCGAAACCAGAACAGCTGTTAGCACGAGTGACATGAAAGTAGATATCTTAGGTGTTGCGAAACAACTCAAATCACTTAAGCAAGGCAAGTCTTCCGGTCCGGATGGTATACCAATCAGGTTCCTTTCAGAGTATGCAGACACAATAGCGCCTTTCTTAGCAATCATACACAACCACTCTCTTGACGAAAGGTCTGTTCGTAAAGACTGGAAAGTAGCATAGTTCATACCACTATTCAAGAAAGGAAATAGGAGTAACCCATTGAATTACAGACCCATACCACTGACCTCAATTTGCAGTAGGATTTTGTACACTAACAATATGAATCACCCTGAAGAAAATGAGTTACTGATGCATAATCAACACGGATTCAGAAAATATCGTTCTTTATTCCCATGAAGTAATGAGTGCTGTCGACAAGGTATCTCAGATCGATTTCATATTCTTAGATTTTAGGAAGGCTTTTGATACCGTTCCTCACAAGCGACTATTAATCAAATTGTGTGCATATGCAGTATCGTCTCAGTTGTGTGACTGGGTTCGTGATTTCCTCTCAGAGAGGTCAGAGTTCGTAGTGTAGGCGGTAAATCATCGAGTAGAAAAGAAGTGATATCTGGCGTTCCGCAAGGCAGTGTCATCGGTCCTCTGCTGCTCCTGATTTACATAAACGATCTAGGTGATAATCTGAGCAGACCCCTTAGATTGTTTGCAGATGACGCTGTAATTTACCGTCTAGTAAAATCTTCAGGCGGTCAATTCCAATAACAAAATTACCTAGAGAGATTTTCTGTATGGTGCGAAAAGTGGCAATTGGCACTAAACAAAGAAAAGGGCGAGGTCATCCACATAGGTACTAAAAGAAGTCCACGAATACCTGCAAAAAAGCCATTAAAAATGTGAATTGTAATTTAGTAAACGTGTATTGTAGGTTACATTGAAAGGGTACAGTACCGCCCGACATTGAAAATAGGTACAACATACTTCATTATTTTTGTCAGAAGAACACATTTTTTTTGTAAAATAACTCAATTTCAATTAATACAGCGAAGCCGGATACCAGTGTGGGAAAGAATGACAATTTATTTATTTAATTGATCACATGTGCACTCCCACAAAGTAAATCCCTACATCCAGTTTGGTGAGATCTGTGAAATGAATGAATGTATGGTCGTCTGCTAACCGCAGATAGTGAATGTGAATATATGATCATCTTTGAGTCGATCCTTTGGCCACCTTTGGTGGGACCAAAGAGATGAAATTTACCAGAGCTTTGAGCGCCTGAAATGTGGCTGACCAATACGATAGCAAGGTGCTTCCCCCACCTCGACAGAGGTGTGAGAGCACCTAGAGAACGGCCATGTTTCAGCACTCTGCCGCTGGATCTTGTGCTGTTAAGACCTGTTTTAGTTGTGCTCCGTAATGACGAAAGAGTGGAGACATGGTATGCATGTGGAATATTTAAGAGTAGCTTGAAATATTAATTTCTCTATTTCAGGAACTTTTGTGGGGAGAATTGAATGTCAGGCAGGTAATATTAATGGGATTGTAGTAATCTTCGGAAGTGACCAACGGTCACGATGAAACCACGTGTAGCAATAAGTTGAAATACTTCCGTGTGCTTAAGTTAAGCTGAATTACTAGCGTGTGTACAATAAGTTGAAATATTTAAGAAATAGCGTGTGTACCATAAGTTGAAATATTTAAGAAATGGCGTGTGCAGGACTTGAAATTAGAGACGAGTACTTCCACGTGGTGAGTACTGTGTGAGTCTCAATCTGTGTATGAGACAAAGGATAAAGAGAAGTACTCGTCCATGGTATCAGTTGAGGACTCGCGTGTGTGATGGATATGTTCTTAATGTTACTTTGCGTGATATAATTCTGTGTGACGCTAGATTCAAACTCTGAGAGAGAAGCAAGGTGAGTCGGCCGTCTATCCAGCAACGCCACTTGGGTGGCATTGCACAGGAAGACGTGCATATATCTCCAGAGTTCATAGTAGGAAAGTAGAATTATGAAGTGGGGCAGTGTCGTGTGAAACTGGGATAAATATTAATTGAAGTGGGAAAGCTGAAAGTGATAGTGTTGTGACCATTCTCTGTGTAGTATTTCATGTTGTAGTGTGGTGTATGTCATGTAATTTGGGTATGTGTGGTTTGCACGGGAGAGTAGCGAGGTAGTTTCAAAAGATTAGTGGGTTATGCTTGTTCCTTCGGTACCGCTCGGTCTGGAGGAAAGTTTAGTGATGATGATTGTGAGAGTCGAAGTGTGAGGTACAATAAAAGATCCACCATCCTATCCAGAAAGTGCACTGTAGCGTTAAAAATAATTACGAGACCATAATATAGAGATTCACCATTGTAAAGCCATGCCCACTGGGCGGAATTTCTCATGTGTTATTGTTGTAGGTTATAGAATTTGTGTGTTTAGGTTAGAGAATTTATCAGAATAAATAAGATAGTGAAAAGAAAAAGATTGGTGGACTTTTCCTTCGAACCGTATGTTGTAATAATGTCCCGAATTTATAATGTGTGCGCCAGTCATATTCAGTGCGGTGGCCACGTGTTGATAAAAGCCGTTAAATAAAAGACAAAAACAAAATGTGGTATTGCCAGTGCATAGTGTACAGTCAGAGTTCTGTAAATTACTGATAGTCAGATGCGTGTTTCCGTTGCGTATTAATCATATAGGAGGATAACTTGTAACTTAAGTGTGAGTACTAGAGTTCATGTTACTCGATAAATAAGAATGAATCCACTCGCTTGGCAGACCACTCATCTTTCAGGCCTGACTGCTTGATGCCACAGTATGAGCAAGGCATGAGAGTGCCTCTCAACATTACAGAAAATATTACATTTTTCACTGACTCCAAGTGGGTTGTGTACATCTTTCCAGTTTTTAAAAAAATGCTTTTTTCCTTTGTTGATCCTCAAATTCTTTTTCATTCATTAGTCTTACAGTTTCACTTCAAGTATTTACACAATTTTTTCTGCAGTCTCGATGTGTTACATATAAATGTCAATAGTAGCACCCCGCTGCAGAGTGAAAATCTCATTTTGGAATAGTAGCAGTACTGGTTACCATAAATTGTTGTAACTTGTATAAGGGAGAGTTACGCCATATGAAATGACAACGGACTTGAGTATAGCTGTCTAATAGAAGCGCCCTGAACATCTAAATTAAAATGCTCGCCTAATATTATGATACGTCATTGCGTTTACAAGTTAAAAACTTTTTTAATACATGTAACTGTTTCATAAATAACTGACTCACCAGATAGTGTATAGTTACTATGGACTTCTCAAATTATACAGCACAAGTTTCACAATGCTAATCACTGCAAACGTCCGAGGTTCTGTTTTGTATTACTCCTTAATACGAATGGCGCCGGCTGCGGTGGCCGAGCGGTTCTAGGCGCTCAGTCCGGAACCGCGCGACTGCTACGGTCGCAGGTTCGAATCCTGCCTCGGGCATGAATGTGGTGATGTCCTTAGGTTAGTTAGGTTTAAGTAGTTCTAAGTTCTAGGGGCCTGATGACCACAGATGTTAAGTCCCATAGTGCTCAGAGCCATTTGAACCATTTGAATAGAATGGCAACTCCATACTCTGGCTCTACTTCACTTCTCAGAGTAGTTCGTGGTCCCCGAATAACTATAAATCGTAATGCAAAGTTCTTAATCATCGTGCACAAAACGAGGCGAAACAAAGCTGCACAACCACGCTTAATAACTAGAGAAACGATTCACAGCCATATTGCCACACTTCGCTGCTAACCAACCAGGCAGCCATATTGCAAGTACGAATCGCATGCGATTCATGGGAATACCTGGGATTTCCACGCGATCAGCGACCGATTGGTGCGATATTCCCACACACGTACGATATACAAGGGTTGAATGATAAGTAATGCCTCCACCTTCGTTAATTGGGTTTGGATGGGAACATTTTAATAAATCAAACGCAGAAATAATGCTTAGAATGTGATCTTTAGTTACCAATATTCACTTTTCCACATAATCACCAGCTAATTGGATACGTTTCTGCCAACAATGAACAAGTTTTCTGAAGCCGTAATGGAAGAAGTCGACACTTTCATTCTGCAATCACAGTCCCAAAGTTCTCTCAACGTCTTCATCAGAAGAATAATAATGTCCCCACAGATCGTCTTTCATTACCTGGAACAGATGGAAGTCAGATGGTGTTAAATCTGGACTGTATGGAGGATGCCATACGGTGGTGAGATTCAGTCTCTGAAGTTCTGCTGTGGTGGCACGTGAAGTGTGTGGTTTGGCACAGTCATGCTGCAGGAAAACATTGCCCTTTTCCTTTCGGACCCTCGTTAGCCGTCGTTTCAGAGTTCCCAGCGTTCTGATCGAACGTTCTGAATTTATTGTCGTTCCACGATCAAGGAAAACAATATCGATAACACCATCTGCGTCCCAGAACACTGTGGCCATAATCTTTCCAGCTGAGGGCTGCGTCTTGAATTTATTTTTCTGGGGCGAGTCTTCGTGTCGATATTCCATAAACTGACTTTTCGTCTCCGGGTCGTAATGGTGTACCCACGTTTCGTCTCCTGTCACAACTGAATGGAGAAAGGCGTCGCCGTCATTCTCGTAATGCGAAAGGAGTTCATGGTAAATTTCAAGTCTGCGCGATTTCATTTCAAGAGTCAGCATCCGGGGTATCCATCGTGCTCAGGTCTTCCGGTAGCCAAGCAAAGCAATAATGTGACCCACACGTTCTTGTGAAATGCCGATTGTGCTTGCAATTTCTCTCTGAGTGATACGACGATCGTCCTGAATCAATCTGTCAACATTTGCTTGTGACACTCGGTGGTTGCTGTCACAGGACGTCCAACTCTTTGTTTGTCACGCAGGTCAGATGTTCCCGCCTCGGCATCTTTAAACTTAGTCGCCCAACGACGCACAGTACTCACATCAACGCAATCACCATAAACTGCTTTCATTCTCTGATGAAAGTCCTTTGGGGAGTGACACCTTTTGGTGTCAAGAATTCAATGACTGCACGTTGCATAATAGCACTGACCGACCGTCTGCGCAGGGCTCCACATTTTACACTGTAACTACACAACCGCTCAATGCTAAGGCTAAGGCTTCCCGCCAACTGGAGCTGTAGAGAAGATGCTACGGAACAAGCCAGTACCTGCCGCATAGCAATGCTGCCAACTGTTGAAGTGTTACGAAGGTGGAGGCATTGCTTATCAGTCATCCCTCGTACGAAGCGATCGGTCGCCTGTGCTGCGTCGCTCGTGTTTGGGGCGTAACGTTTTGTCATCATTATTGAATGGTCATGCCAGATTAGTCAAATAAAACGTTACGTATGGACGTTAAGTTTGACAGTCTTGCATGAACTGAATGAAGTTTGACAAAGTCGCAAAAGACTGATAGGCTAGAGCTTTGTGTAATTGTTTTAAAACTTAGCTCCGCTGTCAGTCTATTCTCGATAAAGGTTGGAACTATTATTCTAGCGTGTGTAGAGGCGAAAGACAATGGCAAACTTACGACACTATGCACACGAATTTTTCACAGAATTCACAGAGCTGTACCAGTTTTCCTTGCCTTTGGCAAGTAGAATCTGAGGATTACAGCAACCGAGACAAAAACGAATCCGGGCTACGGCCGCTTTAGCTAATAAGTACGAGGAAATGGATCCTAAAGCAGCAAAAGAGTTGGTCATCAAAAAGCATCCATCTGATCTGGAGCTGGAACGGAAGAAATTTATAAACCTTCCTCGTGCTGCTTTGATTTATTTTCCTTCTTAAGTGTCGAATCGACCAACATCCGTGTAGATCAGGGTCAAATAAAGAAAGGCACTCATTTTAATGATGATTCTATAAGGGTATCGCCATATACTTGCTGAAAAGTTCATTAATGACGTTATTTTTTAAGCTTGACTGGAAAAATTAACGAAAGACTTAGCACTTGTCAACAGGGCTGGCTTTTCGGCAGGACTGAGTATAATGCGACAGAGTTTTCTTCACAATTATCGGGAAAATCTCCCCAGTGGTAAAATGGGTTAACCACTACTTAGTGATCTAGTTCAGTCTATTATTAGCTCAAATAGAAATATAATTAATGTAGATAATTTCTCAGGCTTACCAGGAACTTCTAAACACTTTGCTGATTTCGGGAATGATTCCGTAAATTATGCAGATCCTAATCTATCTTTAAAATATTTTCTGTGACTTCAGTGTGCTTGTATCTCTTGCCTGTCACTGAAAACTTCAACGTTGCAGTGAGTATCTCTTGGGGGCCCAGAACCACTACCATACAATATCTTCTTTTTTAGTTTCTGAGGTTATAAGCTTTAACAGTTTACAGTGCGTTTCTGTGTTCATATGTAAGTTATCGCGCAAATCATCTGATTTCTGCTGCAGTTTTCGGAGAAGATTCACACGAGAGAATCTCTTTCTCTCCAATAACAAATCTCGGGACCACCGTGAACGAAGTGTGGACTCTGTTGAAGAGTACACACCGCAACTATCGTCACTAACAGTTCTTACTGCATGACGGTTTCGGAACGACTGAGCGAAAAACTGAACAAAAAATTTAGCGAAAGTTTGAACAGTGTAGCTGTGCGATTGTTGTCAGTTTTGCTGTCAGTCTTGCTGATCGTGCAAGTCTGACAACAAAGCGTTGCGTAGGCCAGGCTTAACAGTCGACAATAACTACAGGGTGTCCACAAATGAGACTCCAACATTTTAATATCCTATATTTTTCTCATTTCAGATGGTGGACCTGTGAATCCTGAAGGGGCAGACAGAGCAACTCAACAAGCTAGTGGTGAGCAAATTTGATACGCCAAGTGGCTGTAGTGGAGCTGCAGTCAATTGTTTTAGCAAAATGGAGGATATGAAGGAGCGTGCACAAGTGGTCTGGTAGTATGCAGAGACAAAGTCGGCGACCCAAGTGCAAAGAAATTTTCGTCGAGTTAACAACAAAGCGCCCCCGTCGTTCAAGACTATAAAGAAGTGGTGTGATCAGTTTTTGGCTACTGGGAGTGTTGCGAAAGGACATGGTGGTGGTAAGCCTGGGATCAGCGAACATCATGTGGAACAAGTGTGGCGCTCATTCGAACAAAGTCCACAGAAGTCAGTGCGACAGGCAGCACGAGGACTTCGTATGAAAAGTTCAACCGTGCTCAAAGTGCTTCATCAGCGATTACGTTTGTGCGCATATTAAGTGCAGGTCGTGCAAGAAATTAAGCCTGATGATCGACCAAAGCGAGAAGAATTTGCATATGTCATGTTAGATCGCACTGTCGCGGACGAGACATTTTTATCACGCGTCATGTTTACTGACGAGGCAACCCTTCACGTGTCAGGGGCTGCCAACTGTCACAATGTGCTCATCTGGGGGTCCGAAAATCCACATGCACCTATGGAACACATGCGCGACAGTCCGAAAGTTAATGTGTGGTGTGGTTTGATGATAAATCGCATTTTTGGGCCGTTTTTCTTTCAGGAGCCGACTGTGGATGGAGCCATCTACCTGGACATGTTGGAACAATTTGTCGTGCCACAGATAACAGACCTGCAGCAAAATGTGACGTTTCAACAGGACGGTGCACCTCCCTATTGGAGCCTTGATGTCCGAAAATTTTTAAATGACACATTCCCGCAACGATTGATTTGGCCGTGGAGGTCCAATTCCTTGACCGCCACCGCCCGACATAACCCCCATCGATTTTTTCTTGTGGGGTTATGTGAAAGACCGGATATACGCTACACCAGTGAAGGACCTGCAAGACTTGAAACAGCGCATAAGAATTGTCATCAACGCTGTCACAGAACAGAGGCTCCCAACACATGGCACGAAATCGATTATAGACATGATATTCTTCGCGCTACCCGTGGCGCCCATGTTCAAGTGTACTGAACCGTCCACCTGTGTATGAAAACTTGATGAGCTGCTGTATGATTTCCCTGTATTTGTTCGTCAATAAATTGTGTCTCCTCTCAGATTTTATGAGTTCAAATGTTGGAGTCTCATTGTGGACACCCTGTATTTAGGAACTACAAAACGATTGATTGTTTCCGTTCAGAACTGAATGTGGCGGGGTCAAGCAAGCCCATTTGTCACTCCGCAGCATTCTAGAGGGATTCGAACTTGGCTAATTTTAAGCTGTTAAAAAGCTGTTTACCTTCTGCAATGCTGGATAGAGATATGTTTTACCGTGAAACTAAAGTAACAATGTGTGAATGCGAATAGTACTCCTACATACTTGGGACGACTGTGAAATGTTAACAGTTGTTTGTGGCGGGATGAGATTTGTACTTAACGTACGCTCTGACGTGATTTCCTGTACAAAATATTTATCTTCCACACAAGTAAATGGCTGTTAGGTGTTTAAAGGCTAGATTCGAATGATTTTTATTTTATGGAGATCATCATATCGTCTCAGTAAAACGGAATGTAAGCTGTCGCTAAAATTTGGCTACATTTCTTTCTTCCCCAATCGTTCCTAAAGGAACCTTTGCTCCACTTTGTACCACGAACGATATTTTAGCTTATTTAGTTATGCTTTAGTTGCATCTGGATCAATTTATACCACAAGTGATGAAATTAAGAATTAGTCTTTTCAGTACAAAAGCAATGTATAATGCTTACTTTAAATTTGGAGTGTCCTCTAAGAAGTCTTCACTTACCCTTGGTGGTAGGTTACCTACTGCTGTAGCTGGATTTTGGGATGTTGCAGGTGAGGCAAATAAAAGTGGTCCGGAGAACCAATTCCAGGGAACAAAAAACACAGCAGAGGAAAAGAAATGCAGTACTAACCGATGAACCCCATGAACCCCATGAACCATGGACCTTGCCGTTGGTGGGGAGGCTTGCGTGCCTCAGCGATACAGATGGCCGTACCGTAGGTGCAACCACAACGGAGGGGTATCTGTTGAGAGGCCAGACAAACATGTGGTTCCTGAAGAGGGGCAGCAGCCTTTTCAGTAGTTGCAGGGGCAACAGTCTGGATGATTGACTGATTTGGCCTTGTAACATTAACCAAAACGGCCTTGCTGTGCTGGTACTGCGAACGGCTGAAAGCAAGGGGGAACTGCAGCCGTAATTTTTCCCGAGGACATGCAGCTTTACTGTATGATTAAATGATGATGGCGTCCTCTTGGGTAAAATATTCCAGAGGTAAAATAGTCCCCCATTCGGATCTCCGGGCGGGGACTACTCAAGAGGACGTCGTTATCAGGAGAAAGAAAATTGGCGTTCTACGGATCGGAGTGTGGAATGTCAGATCCCTTAATCGGGCAGGTAGGTTAGAAAATTTAAAAAGGGAAATGGATAGGTTAAAGTTAGATATAGTGGGAATTAGTGAAGTTCGGTGGCAGGAGGAACAAGACTTTTGACAATGTTGACTGGAATACTCTCTTTCACATTCTAAAGGTGGCAGGGGTAAAATACAGGGAGCGAAAGGCTATTTACAATTTGTACAGAAACCAGACGGCAGTTATAATAGTCGAGGGGCATGAAAGGGAAGCAGTGGTTGGGAAAGGAGTGAGACAGGGTTGTAGCCTCTCCCCGATGTTATTCAATCTGTATATTGAGCAAGCAGTAAAGGAAACAAAAGAAAAATTCGGACTAGGTATTAAAATCTATGGAGAAGAAATAAAAACTTTGAGGTTTGCCGATGACATTGTAATTCTGTCAGAGACAGCAAAGGACTTGGAAGAGCAATTGAACGAAATGGGCAATGTCTTGAAAGGAGGATATAAGATGAACATCAACAAGAGCAAAACGAGGATAATGGAATGTAGTCGAATTAAGTCGGGTGATCCTGAGGGAATTAGATTAGGAAATGAGACACTTAAAGTAGTAAAGGAGTTTTGCTATTTAGGGAGTAAAATAACTGATGATGGTCGAAGTAGAGAGGATATAAAATGTAGACTGGCAATGGCAAGGAAATCGTTTCTGAAGAAGAGATATTTGTTAACATCGAGTATAGATTTAAGTGTCAGGAAGTCGTTTCTGAAAGTATTTGTATGGAGTATAGCCATGTATGGAAGTGAAACATGGACGATAACTAGTTTGGACAAGAAGAGAATAGAAGCTTTCGAAATGTGGTGCTACAGAAGAATGCTGAAGATAAGGTGGGTAGATCACGTAACTAATGAGGAGGTATTGAATAGGATTGGGGAGAAGAGAAGTTTGTGGCACAACTTGACTATAAGAAGGGATCGGTTGGTAGGACATGTTTTGAGGCATCAAGGGATCACAAATTTAGCATTGGAGGGCAGCGTGGAGGGTACAAATCGTAGAGGGAGACCAAGAGATGAATACACTAAGCAGATTCAGAAGGATGTAGGTTGCAGTAGGTACTGGGAGATGAAGAAGCTTGCACAGGATAGAGTAGCATGGAGAGCTGCGTCACGCCAGTCTCAGGACTGAAGACCACAACAACAACAACAACAACAACAACTAACCGACCATAGCACTTTAGTTGAAAATGACCACCATTCACCTCTTGACACTTCTGGGCCTTTGTCAGCAAGTTACTGAAGGCGGATCGAAGCTGGACTGCTGGAATTACAGCAATCTGACCTGAAATGTTCTGCTGCATTTTTTGAAGACTATGAAGGTTGTTGCGATACACCTTACACTCTAGGGCTCCTATCACAGAGTAACTGCACACTGACAGATCAGGTGACGTAGGTAGCCAGCGAGTCCGCTGACCAGGCTAACCTCTGCTAACAACTCAGTCAGGCGTGAAGATGTGTAAATGTATTCCAGGGTTCGCCCGGCTGTATGAGCAGTTGCTCCATCCTGTTGGAAGTGGCTGTATGGGCAGTCGCACCATCCTTTTGGGAGTAACTGAAGGTCTTTTCATCCTACGACAATGCTGCCACAAATGGTATCCATAAGTCCGGGCCACTTTTATATGCCTGTAAACATCTAGCGTAATCAGTCTCGCATTCACGCCCAGGATGGAGTCAGTGTACACCATCTGCATCTACAGTATATCCTATGTACAAGTGTGAGAACGTTTTCTAAATGTTTACGTAGCTTGTACCTTAGGGGGGGGGGGGGGCGTGGGTATTCATCTAGTGTGATGTGGGAAACCGCCTAAAAACCACATCCAGGCTGGCTGGCTCACCAGTCCTCGTTGTTAATTCGATCCGAATCAGGCCGCCCCACCCATGTCCCGGGTGCGACGTGTTAACACGCTCGGTTAACCCCAGGTGGGTGTGGTATGGGTATCCTCTAGGGTTATGCGATCCCCATTTGAATATCACTGCCTTAGTCCAACTAATTTAAATACTACAGACTGGTTATAGTCTGAGGAAAGAAACAATGAATAATTCGTCAATGGGCAATAGTACAACGGACTCAGTTAATGCTTTCTATTTGGTTGTTCCCACAATCTCTACAGTAGTTCGTCAGACTAGCTCGGATATACGAAAAGAAGCGAGCAGGGGACTTAACTTTATATATGTACAGGGGGGGGGGGGATTTAATGAAACATGTTTTATTTACTTACTGAAACATGACTACAACTTATGTTTTATGTTTACATGCAGTAATGCTCATCAATTAGGCTTTTGATAGATGATGAAAGCTATGTACAGGGTGGTCCATTGATCGTGACCGAGCCAAATATCTCACGAAATAAGCGTCAAACGAAAAAACTACAAAGAACGAAACTTGTCTAGCTTGAAGGGGGAAACCAGATGGCGCTATGGTTGGCCTGCTAGATGGCGCTGCCATAGGTCAAACGGATATCAAGTACGTTTTTTTTAAAATAGGAACCCCCATTTTTTATTACATATTCGTGTAATACGTAAAGAAATATGAATGTTTTAGTTGGACCACTTTGTCCGATTTGTGATAGATGGCGCTGTAATAGTCACAAACATATGGCTCACAATTTTAGACAAACAGTTGGTAACAGGTAGGTTTTTTAAATTAAAATACAGAACGTAGGTTCCTTTGAACATTTTATTTCGGTTGTTCCAATGTGATACATGTACCTTTGTGAACTTATCATTTCTGAGAACGCATGCTGTTACAGCGAGATTACCTGTAAATACCACAGTAATGCAATAAATGTTCAAAATGATGTCCGTCAACTTCAATGCATTTGGCAATACGTGTAACGACATTCCTCTCAACAGCGAGTAGTTCGCCTTCCGTAATGTTCGCACACGCATTGACAATGCGCTGACGCATGTTGTCAGGTGTTGTCGGTGGATCACGATGGTAAATATCCTTCAACTTTTCCCACAGTAAGAAATCAGGGGACGTCAGATCCGGTGAACGTGCGGGCTATGGTATGGTGCTTCGACGGACGACCAATTCACCTGTCATGAGATATGCTATTCAATACCGCTTCAACCGCACGCGAGCTACGTGCCGTACATCCATCATGTTGGAAGTACATCGCCATTCTGTCATGCAGTGAAACATCTTGTAGTAACATCAGTAGAACGTTACGTAGGAAATCAGCATACATTGCACCATTTAGATTGCCATCAATAAAACGGGGGCCAATTGTCCTTCCTCCCATAATGCTGCACCATACATTAACCCGCCAAGGTCGCTGATGTTCCACTTGTCGCAGCCATTGTGGATTTTCCGTTGTCCAATAGTGCATATTATGCCGGTTTATGTTACCGCTGTTGATGAATGACGCTTCGTCGCTAAATAGAACGCGTGCAAAAAATCTCTCATCGTCCCGTAATTTCTCTTGTACCCAGTGGTAGAACTGTACACGACGTTCAAAGCCGTCACCATGCAATTCCTGGTGCATAGAAACATGGTACGGGTGCAATCGATGTAGATGTAGCATTCTCAACACCGACGTTTTTGAGATTCCCGATTCTCGTGCAATTTGTCTGCTACTGATGTGCGGATCAGCCGCGACAGCAGCTAAAACACCTACTTGGGCGTCATCGTTTGTTGCAGGTCGTGGTTGACGTTCCTGTTTCCTTAAATAACGCAACTATCCGGCGAACGGTCCCAACACTTGGAGGATGTCGTCCAGGATACCGAGCAGCATACAGAGCACACGCCCATTCGGCATTTTGATAACAATAGCCATACATCAACACGATATCGACCTTTTCTGCAATTGGTAAACGGTCCATTTTAACACGGGTAACGTATCACGAAGTAAATACCGTCCGCACTGGCGGATTGTTACGTGATACCACGTACTTATACGTTTGTGACTATTACAGCGCGATCTATCACAAAGCGAAAAAAGTGGTCCAACTAAAGCATTCACATTTCTTTACGTACTACACGAATATGTAATAAAAATGGGGGTTCCTATTTTTAAAAAAACGCGGTTGATATCCGTTTGACCTATGACAGTGCCATCTAGCGGGCCAACCATTGCGCCATCTGGTTTCCCCCTTCAAGCTAGACGAGTTTAGTTCTTTGTAGTTTTTTCGTTTGATGCTTATTTCGTGAGATATTTGGCCCGGTCACTATCAATGGACCACCCTGTATATCCAAAGGGCAAAAGATATTTCTTATGTGATATAATCACAATATAACAAGCTCCAGATTTTTTGCTTTACTTATACTGTGAAACCTTTCTTCTTGCCCCGCTTTCATGATTAGATGTCAACCGAAAAGGGTCCTATAGCTTTTGATGAGTGAGTTTACCTGTACCAAAAGAGATGACATAATTGAATGAATCTTTTGCTTGCATTGACTTAGAAGCTTAAATTTCTTACACCGCCAGGAGAACTAGACCTTACTACGCGACAAAAAAAATGAAATGAGCGTGTGGCATTGTTGGCATTGAGGTACTACCCGGTGAAGTTCGACCGGGAGGCACCCTCCGGGGCAGTTCGGTCGCTGAATCTGTCGACGCCAGATTGGGCGACTTGCGTGCCGGTGATGAGTATGAAATGATGGTGAGGACAACACAACATTCAGTCCACGAGCAGAGAAAATCTCCCACCCGGTCGGGAATCAAACCCGGGCCCGCTGCATGGGAGGCAAGCACGTTACCACTCAGCTAAGCAGGCGGACGGTACGTGACAAACATTCAACTTGATAAGCTAAACTTTTCCAGATAAAAAAGGGTCTTAATAGACGAACAGATAAACAGACAGATGGATAAAAATGACAAAAAATACTTTTTCGTGTTATGAAGTTACAAATTGACAATTATCGGATTTTTTTCCTTTGTACTGTGAAACCTTGCTTTTCGGCAAATTTCATGACTCTAGGTCAACGGTAAGCACCCTATAGGTTTTGAGCCGTTAGCTTTTCAGTCTCAAAATATGTGATGTAAATGGCCATATCGTTTGACTGGAGTGAGTTAGTACACCTCCAAGCGACCATAGACCGTAACAAGTGACGCAGATTTGAACTTGATAGGTTCACGTGTTCCTGAGAAAAAGGGTTCGTAACAGTCGGTTAGATAGACGGACGGACGGACGAACAACAAAGCAATCCAATGAGGGTCCCCTTTTTACAGAGTGAGGCACGGAACCTTAAAAATGAATTAAACACAGAGGTTTACAGACCGTCAGCCCTCCTACACACAGTTCGCTAACGAAATAGTACGAGAAAATCACACTAGTGCTCTACGGACCCTTCGTCACGTCACATACTGTAGTATTTGGCCTTCTGACACAACTGTAGATACATACAGGATATATGTCTATTTATTAGAGTAGTGGCTCACAACGGGGTTAGTAATGCCTACCGTTGGGCGTTGAAAAGATCAAAGGACGCTTTCCTGAGCCATGGTAAATTTTGGGGACGACGGAGTGGTGATAATAAATATGACATCACATGTCAAAACATTAGTTGCACTGCATCATGCTCAGGCCTCTCGCTAATAATAATGTGTTAATGTTTAAAAATATATATTTTTAATCAATTGTTGGGCTCCGTACCTCACCTGGTAAAAACGGTGTAAGATCACTTTTTTGTTCTTTGCAAAAACAGACATAATGCCTGATAGGAAGCCGCAATTAGTGATTTTACAATGTTACTTAAAATCAGTCTTGATTGCAAAATGTTTATTCATATGACCGGTTTCGGTTCCTTTAGAACCAGCTTAAGATCTGTAATGAGTTTAGTTCTTTAGTGATACCAATTTACTATTTCACTAATGCAAACCTTTTTCATCCTATCTAATCAACATCGAATGACCTTAACGTACCTGATATTTCGGTTACAGGAATAACCCGTCCAAACACAGCAAATTTCACATGCTGCGTCACATAAAATTGGTTGGCAGAATGCACATCATTTATACTAATTATAATAGTATTACCTACAGGTGGCGTCTGGTACATTTGTTACATTTTTAATTTTGATAAGTACAGATTTTAACCTTGACATCTACAGATTTTAACAAAGTATTTTTAGAGATAAAAGTTAATTACAAAAATCTACTGAATACAGTATCTGCATATGTAATGTAACAAATGTACCAGACGCCACCTGTAGGTAATAGTGTTATAATTAATATAAATGACGTGCATTCTGCCAACCAATTTTATGTGACGCAGCATGTGAAAGTTGCTGTGTTTTGGATGGGCTACTCCTGTAACGGAAATATCAGGTACTTTCCGGTACATCTGATGATGATTAGATAGGATGAAAAAGGTTTGCATTCGTGAAATAGTAAATTAGTATCATTATCGTTACAGATCTGAAGATGGTTCTAGAGGAACCGAAACCGGTCATATGAATAAACATTTTGCAATCAAGACGGATTATAAGTAACTTTTTTTGTCCGTCCGCCTGCGTGTCCGACTGTAAAACACCTTTTTCCTCAGGAACAAGTAGACGTATCAAGTTAAAATTTATGTCACATATTAAGGACTACAGTCACTTGGTGGTGCAAAAAATGTCACAGACCCTTGGCGGCGTAAGAAACTGAAGCTTGTAAGTTAAACTGCGGCCCGCGTTCTCAGCCTTATTTTATAATATGCAACTAGCAGCCAAATCTAAAAATGGTCAACTAACTTGAATAACTTCTTAAAAGCATATACTCAGTAATACGTTAAGATGTGCTTAATTTTAACTGACGTGAATTCCGTCGTAAGTTAAGTTTGCCATTACGTCAGGGACGGAGTGGTAAGCAGCGTGGCCCCTGCGGGGGTAATAGAAGTGAAGGGGGGATATTTTATTGCTTGTCTTACAACGATTACAATTCACGAGCGTGTGCAACTTTCACCGGTCGGCTGCTAGGATTTAAATGTCAAACGGAAATAACAAGTATTCGTCAATGCGCATTACACAGATGGTTACCATCAAGTGGGGTGCATATTTGAAAAAAGTAATATGATATCAAATTAAGTCTTTTGTAACC
This sequence comes from Schistocerca serialis cubense, assembly GCF_023864345.2. Classification (NCBI taxonomy): domain Eukaryota; kingdom Metazoa; phylum Arthropoda; class Insecta; order Orthoptera; family Acrididae; genus Schistocerca; species Schistocerca serialis. The sequence continues at coordinate 272,348,406 of NC_064646.1, forward strand.
CAATGAGTAAAAGAAAAATGACATTCAAAAATTTTGTAAACATCTGTGATCGTGTCTCTTGTTATTACTGTTGTTAATTAATATAATATACTAATTTATATAGAGTACCAATTAATAGTAAGATCGGTAGGGAACAGTGTGGTGAAGTGTACAGGACGGGAAAGGTGGCAGTTACATATTTTTAGTCCCGAGCAGCATTGCTGCCTGCCAAGAAGTGGTCGAACTAGTTCTAATACACGTAGCCTTTGTTGTCAGCGAAACTGACAGAGGAAGCTTGTTCAGTTGTTTTTTTAGCAAAAACGTTTTTTTGTGTTTGACTCGTCTGATGTAGAATAAGACGTATATTATTCTTGTTACCTCACTCGTATGGCGACTGACAATTTTTTACCATATCAATGTTTAAACAGCGTCCTTTGGCCTGCAAATGTAGTTCCTATTTATGAACTACGGTTTGATAGTTTCTTGCGCGGATCACTAATGCCGACATGACGTCCGACCGGGAAAAGTGGCCCCATTATTCGTCGGGAAAAGTGGCTAAGGTGTTCATCCCTTTGTGACAATTTTGAATTAATTAAATTGTATTATTTATAACCATCTCCGTTCTATTGTATTTGGCCTCTGTTCCTTTCTGACATTTTTGAATTAATTAACTTGTATTATTTAAAACCGTCCCTGTTCTATTGTATTTGGCCCACTACAAAAGGCCGATTGTAAATAGTCTGCTGCAGGCGCGTGGTTTTATTTCAGATACTACAGTGTGAAAACGACTAAAAATGTGGCCCGAAATCAGAAAAACAATCATGAGATCTTGTTGCGGGATCACTGGCCGCAGTACCCATTTAGGTACGGAAAATGACTTCAGAAAAATGCATGTAGTTTCAACATATTTTCTTTGTTACTTAAAAATATTTGGTGTGATGCCCTATAATATGTAGTTCAAAATTTGTAAGTGGGAAGCTTCTTTCAGTAACCATGGGTTGGTGAAAATTTAATTTCTCTTTGAGTGGCTTTTTAACCCGCCCTCACCCTCCATTCCTACGCTGCCCGGGATGTCGCCCTATAGTGTCAATACCGGTTCTGAAGCAAAAGAATTGATGACCAGTTGCTCAAGTTAGTGAAATCAAAATATATGGCAATTTATGTCACGTATTTTGACACTCGCAAACTCGCTCCTCGAAATCTAGAATGTGCTTCATGTTGACCTAGAACAATAAAATTTGGCAAGAAGCAAGATTTCACTGTACAACCAAAGAAAAAAAAATCAAAAAGTTGTTAATTAGTAATAATATCAAACCAAAAATGGTTTTTTTCGTTTATTACCAGACTGTCTGTCCGTCCGTCTGTTAAGACCCCTTTTTCTCAACAACAGGTAAACGTATCAAGCGGAAATTTGTGTCATACGCTAAGGTCTATGGCCCCTTGGCGTTGTAATAAATGTCAGCTTCTAAGTCAATGCAGTCCAACGACACGGCCATTTACGTCACATATTTTGATACTTCCGAACTCAGCCATCAAGATCTTTAGCGTACTTCTCATTGGTCTAGAATCATGAAATTTTGTAAGAAGCAAGGTTTCACTGTAAAAGTAAAGGAAAAAATTCGAAAATAGTGAATTTGCAATTACATCACACGGATATTTTTTATCATTTGTTACCCTACAGTGTGTCTGTCTTCAATCTATTAAGACCCATTTTTTCTCAGGAAAATTTATACTACATACTCACATCAATGGTCCTTTGGTGATGTAAAGAAATTAAGCTTCTACGTCAATGCAATCAAAAGATAGCAATTTATGTCACATATTTTGATACTCGCAAACTCACTCATTGAAACCTGTACGTGTACTTCCAGTTAACATAGACTCATGAAATTTGGTAAGAAGCGAAATTTCACAATGCAAGTAAAGAAAAAATAGATGATTGCTAATTTGTAATTACACCACACGAAAAAATCTTTTGTCGTTTGTTGTCCGACGTCAAACTTCGAAATTAAAACAGTTCTGAAAATCTTAGGATACTGCGACCGATATCTTGCCGGTATCAATATAGATAACAGAAAAAATCGTCGTTATTCTCGGTTCCCGGAATCGATTAATGGTCTATATAATGAAGTGTGAGTTCGCGTACCTGGCCAATTTTTGAGCAACACATCAATATTGTTAAAATCTTTTAATAAAGTTATTTTAAAAATCTAACTTTTATCGAGCATATATGTACTATACTTCATCACCGAGTATGCCATCAAATAACTGATGGAAAACGAGTGCTATGACCCGAAAAGAACTGGAAAACTATGAACTTCTTTATTTATTTCAAGAACGGGAGCATAAAGGTTTTTTTTCTGAAATGGAGCGGTTAGTATTTTTTTTTTTTTTTTTAAGAAGAGGGGGGAGAAGGTTGGGACGCTGCGTCGTGGACGATGACGACACTTCAAAGAATAATTGCGTCCGCGATAAAGATTTTTTATTGACCATTATATACCAGAAATAAATGCGAGCAGGGGGAGAGTGCTGTTACCTAAAGGGAAATAATTTCTATTAGAACCGCAGAAGGCAATTTACAAAGAATTTCTATACATCGGCTCGACATCATACTCGATAAACGCAACATGTTGAAATAAATGTGATCAGAAGTTTAAGCTGACTCGTTAAAATCGAATGTAAGTACAATGCTGAAATGCGTTACATATGCCATTGCTACAAATGGCGTTAAGTCAGTCAAATTTTGATGAAATTCTTTAAAATAGACAATGCAGGAAATATAGACCTTTCAAAGACCAACCTTTCTCGCAGCGGAGACAAGTAAACGAAAAATGTGTGACGAAATTATAAATTAAAAAATCGACATGGCCTGTCTTTTAAGTAATATTAAGGATAAAACTTATTTAACAGAGGAAAGCAGAACAGATGCTGGGAACAGCAGAAATGAAACAGACTGTCTTCTTAACATTGGTAAATGAACAAAAAGTCATACCAACATTAAAAATAAAAATTAAACAAATTAAGAGTATCTATTACTTAGATATAACTGTAGCAGAGTAATAATGTAGCGGACAAACGGAATCCATACTTTTGCTACATACATTGTTTCACACATTGAGAAAAACTGGTTTTAGAAACAGTAAATTTTCTAAAGATCTGTTACAATAATCGGAAATCCTAATCGGGATTATGAGAGAGTCTCTTATCAGTTCTGGCATGCATCTACATAGTGGGGGAGAGGAATATGGTTCTAAGTTACGATACAACGAAACCATTACTTACTTTAGTATCCTTCTGCACGCAGAGCACAATTTTATCGCGCATTTTTTTCGTCATCTACTGCTGGATCAAATTGCTAGATTCAAAAAATATTTCTCGTTAAAATCCAACGATGTTACGTAAAACTGAGAAAGATATGCGCTATATCACTATTGCTTCCTGAAGCTCGAACTAAATGCCAACGATCTACTTCTCAGTAGTTGACGACACCATAAAATAACTGCGATCGTAAGCGAGAAATGAATCTTCTTTTACACTCTTTGGTCCTTATGTGACAGAAAAAAATTTGTTGATAATCTATAGTAGAGAAGTCGATCACGTAGGTTTTAACTAAATTAAAACGAATTAATTCACTTCCTCTGCATCACTGAACGCATGATTTAAAAAAGAAATCAACGGCGATTTCAACTGTGGGAAACGCGATGTACAGCGAGAGTCATATGTTTTTATTTATTTTCTGAGTGATACGCAATTGTAACAAAGGATTTGTGATTCAGTTTTGTCCGCTGGAAGACTTATTATGGAGAGCATTTTGAGTAACCCATATTAAAAGGAACGAACGCGTGCAACTAAGCATTAAGAATATTCTCCTTACAGGCGGCCTCAACAGAGCCGGTAAGTATTGTATTTTTCAAATCGACATGTTATGCAGATATTAAAGCACCAGAGCTTACCATTGTGTGTGTAACCGATGCTGGGCATTAAAAATTGAAAGGTCCTGAAAATCCCGTAATTGTCAAGGATTTATTCGCCAAAATGAGAAATCATTAACTTATTTCCTCCAGCTCTATTTTGAGAAGGTTAAGGCATAGAAGTGCGAAACAAAAGCTTTGTAGTAGTTAGCAATAAAGTAAACAAAGTATTACTGTAAACATCTCTGACGAACGAAACATCAGTTCTGCATGTTTACTGTTGCCATGATGGAGGTGAAGGCAATCGTTTTCCCAATTTCAGCATGTGAAAAAAGCGAAAACAGTCACGCATATTTGTTCATACAGTTTTAGTAGGTATTCTTGTATGAAAATAGTTTATTTAAAGACTTTAACCAATTGGGGGAACATGCCACGTGTTTGTGTTGATCCAAGGTCTTGGCAAAGCAAGCACGATGGTGCCTGCAACACTATTTTTCCCCTTTTTCTAGTTTTTTAATGTTTGACATAAAAGTGATTTCCTGACGTGAAAGCGACTTCCTCAAATATTTTGACTTGCGGGAATGCAAATCAGATGTTTGCGTACTATCAGCTGCCAGAGCGTTTTACGCATCGCAGTTTCCTGCAGAACTCAAACAACTTTCATTCTTCGGAGTTTTACTGTTATTTATAATGAAATATATATCTTTAACAATTATCTTATAATGGAATGCTATTGTTACTCTTACACATTTGTGCACCAATCTATGTAGTACATGTTGTAACGAGACATGAACAGTGCTGCCGTTACCACATTTTGTCGATTATGTATATCAGAAACAAAAGCTCTCCATTGCGTTTTTGCTACACCTTTTTTCAGCGTCAGCACCTTTTGAACCATTATTTATCCTACATCAACTTTTAAGGTTTGCGAACCGTCATGTGGTACATAGCAGAGGATATGTCCCATTGTACCAGTTATTACGTTTTCTTCTCGTTCTATTTACGTGTAGTGAGGGATGAAAAATTGTTTGAATGCCTCTGTGCGTGCAGTGATTATTCTAATCTTATCCTCACGATCCCCGTATGAGCGATACATTGGGTTGGTTGGTTGGTTTTGGGGAAAGAGACCAAACAGCGAGATCATCGGTCTCATCGGATTAGGGAAGGACAGGGAAGGAAGTCGGCCGTGCCCTTTCAGAGGAACCATCCCGGCATTTGCCTGGAGCGACTTAGGGAAATCACGGAAAACCTGGGTCAACAGAAACATCCGATCTCACGCGTCGGCTTTGACCCGTGACGTAAGGGTGTTGTGGTGTGTGACGTCATTACGGCGCGGAGTTTGGTTTGTGAGTGTGGCGTTTTCGTAGATGTTGCCTCGTTGACGTTACCTTAGTAGGAGTTTTAGGGCCTGTAATATATAGTTTACCTTTTTACTGTACTTTTTGTTTTAACGTCGTCTATGAGGCTTTTATCAGTTTGCCATTAGATTGTTCAATCTTTATGGTCTATATGTTTTGTCGCTACTCGTTATGTCTAATGAATCAATATTGTTTTTTTCTTTTTTTTTTATTTGTTTCTTTTTTTTTATCTTTTGATTGACCTACACATTGATCTGTAGCGTAGCCCTGAATACGAGGTTAGGTTGGGAGTTTTTTTTTTTTTTTGGGGGGGGGGGGGTCGGGGGGGGGCGCAGCCCCCCCCCTGCCTGGCCTTGAGTACCACTTGTTTATTATTATCTTTGTTTGCTATCAATGTTAGCAGATTGTTCTTGTGAAACCTTTGTGTGTGTTGTTTTTCTATGTGTTTTCGTCTTTGTGATACGTATGCAACGTTTCTATATCCGCCATCTTGGAATTGTCGTTTCCGCTATATTTGTGACGTCATGGGTCAAAGCCGACGGGTTAGATCGGACGCTTCCGTATTTCCGAAAACCTAAATCAGGATGGCCGGACGCGGGTTACATTGGGTATCGTAGTATATTCGTAGAATCATCATTTAAAGTTTGTTTTTGAAACTTTGCCAATAGACTTGCTCGGGATCAATCTATCTCGAAGAGTATTCCAGTTCAATTCCTTCAGTATCTCTCGGTCGCTCGCCCGCTGATCAGACAAACCTGTGACCATTCGTGCTGTCCTTCTCTGTCTACGTTCAGTACTCCCTATTAGCCCTATTTGGTAAGGGTCCTACACACTTGAACAATATTCTAGAACCGGTCGCACGAGTGCTTTTGTAAGTAACCTTCTTTGTAAATTGATTGCACTTTCCTAGTCTTTTACCAATAAATCGAAATCTACCACCTGCTTTAACCATTCCTATTCGTGTCCCTATAAAGTGTTACACCAAGATATTTGTATGAGTTGGCCGATTCCAACAGTGACTCATTGATATTATAGTCACAGGATTGTAAATATTTTCGTTTTTTAAGATCACATTTTACAATTTTGAACATTTAAAGCAATTTGCCAGTCTTTGCACCACTTTGAAATCTTATCAAGACCTGACTGAATATTTATGCAACTCCTTTCAGATAGTACTTCGTTATACAATACTTCATCATCTGCAAAAAAGGTTACTGTTAATATTGCCTGCAAGGTCATTAATATACAACATGAGCAGCAAGGGACCCAACACATTTCCCTGGGGTACACCTGAAGTTACTTCTACATATGACGATGATCCTCCATCCAAGATAACATGCTGTCTCTTCCCTACCAAAAAGTCTTCAGTCCAGTCACAAATTTCACTTGATATCCCGGATGATCGTACTTTTGACGGTAAGCGAAGTTGTGGCACTGAGTCAAATGCTTTTTGGAATTCAAGAAATACTGTATCTTCCTGACTGCCTTGATCCAAAGCTTTCAGTACGTCATGTGAGAAAAGCTCAAATTTTATTTCGTGTGATCAATGTTTTCGGAATTATTGCTGGTTGGCACTGAGGAGCTCATTCTGTTCAAGATACCTCATCATGTTTGAGCTCAGTGTATGTTCTGTAGATGCTGCTATGGAATATCTCATACCAGAGATTTCAAGTAACTTCCATTATATGAATTTGACCCTCACTACCCCAGCAGAAATAATGTCCATCATAAAATCTTTAAAATCAAAAACATCTAGTAGGTATAATGAAATATCAAAAAAGTTAATTAAAGAATGTGATTCCGAGTTAAGTACATATAAAGCTACCTGTGTACCCAGTCGTTTATCAATGGAATATTTCCTGAATGTTTGAAATATGCTAAAGTTAAGCCACTGTTTAAGAAGGGAGAAAAAAAACAGCATCAAATTTCGGTCCAATTTTACTTTTACCAGCATTCTCAAAAATTTTAGAAAAAGTAATGTACAATCGGCTTTATAACCATCTTATCTCAAATAACATAATATCAAAGTCGCAGTTCGGATTTCTAAAGGGTTCTGATATTGAGAAGGCTATTTACACTTACAGTGAAAATGTGCTTAATTCATTAGACAAAAAATTGCAGGTAACTGGTATATTTTGTGATCTGTCAAAGGCATTTGACTGTGTAAACCACAATATTCTTTTAAGTAAGTTAGAATATTATGGTGTAACAGGAAATGCTGCAAAATTGTTCAAATCTTATATCTCTGGCAGGAAACAGGAAATGCTGCAAAATGGTTCAAATCTTATATCTCTGGCAGGAAACAAAGGGCGTTTTTAGGAAAGAGACATGTATTAAGCTATCAAGCATCATCCAGCTGGGAACTAATTACATGTGGGTCCCACAAGGTTCCATTTTAGGGCCCTTACTTTTTCTTGTGTATATCAATGACCTTTCATCAGTGCCATTAAAAGATGCCAAGTTCGTTTTGTTTGCCGATGATACAAACATTGCAATAAATAGCAAATGAAGTGTAGTCTTAGAAAGATCGGCTAATAAAATATTTGTGGACATTAAGCAGTGGTTCCTAGCCAATTCTTTGTCACTAAACTTTGAAAAAACACACTACATGCAGTTCAGAACTTGTAAGGGGTGTCCCACGAGCATATGCCTAACATACGATGACAAGCAGATAGAAGAAGTGGACAGTGTTTAATTCTTGGGATTACAACTTGATAATAACTTCAACTGGGAGGAGCACACCACATAACTGCTGAAGCATCTTAACAATTCTCCATTTGCAATGCGAATTGTGTCAGACATAGGGTATATAAAAACGAAAAAGCTGGCATACTATGCTTACTTTCATTCCATAATGTCATATGGGATTATTTTTTGGGGTAATTCATAAAGCCAAGCTAAAGATTTCTGGGCACAAAAACGTGCAGTAAGAGTTATATGTGGTATGAACTCGAAGAACAACCTGCAGAAGCCTGTTTAGGGACCTAGGGCTACTAACTACTGCTTCCCAATATATTTATTCCTTAATGACATTTGTCATTAAAAATATATCCCTTTTTCAAACCAACAGCTCAATTCATGGAATCAATACTAGAAATAAGAATAGTCTTCACAAGGATTTAAAGTCACTTACTCTTGTACAAAAAGATGTGCATTATTCAGGAACACACGTTTTCAATAACTTGCCAGCAGCCGTAAAAAGCTTAACAACCAATGAAATTCAGTTTAAGAGAAGCCTAAAGGATTTATTGGTGGCCAAATCCTTCTACTCTATTGATGAATTTCTCAGTAGAACCAATAACAAAACCTTTTTTATTTTAAATTCATTGCATTACTGTTTGTAAAATGATTCTTTCATATAGTGTTCATTAAAAAAATTACGAGCATTCCATTTCGGACCTGTGGAATGGTACATAAGCTTATTTCTTTGAGTTGTAAATGTTTGTCATGTATTATTGTTTTTCTAACATGTTCTATATCCTGGAGGACCTCCTCACCACGGATCAATTGGAATGAAAGTAAATCTAATATAATCTAATCTAATGCCAAGTATACTGGACGGTACTTTTGTGGAGCACTTGTATTATCCTTTTTGTAGACAGATGTGAGCTGTGCTTTTTTTCGAGAACGCGGCACGGTTTTTGTTCGAGGGATCTACAACAGATTATAATTAGAAGAGGGGCTAATAGAGCGCCAAATTCAATGTAGAATCTGACAGGGATTGCATCGAGCACTGGAGGTGTGTTCAATTTAAGCGATTTAAGCCGTTTCTCAACACCAACGACACTAATACTTATTCCATTCATCTTTTCAGTGGTACCAGGATTAAACTAGGACAGTTCTCCTCGGTTTTTCTTTTAAAGGAACGTTTATTTGAAAACGGAGTTAATCATTTGAGCTTTTGATTTGCTACCCTTAATTTCACTTCCTGTCCCATTCGCTAGGGGCTAGGCACTAACTTTGGTGGCACTAACAGTCTTTAAATACGACTCGAACTTCTTTGGGTTTTGTGAAAGGTCATTTGGCATTATTCTGCTGCATTAGTCACTGAACGCTTCACGCATTTCTCTCTTAGCCAAACGCTTTTCATTCATCATCTCTCTATCTATAGCCCTTCACATTGTTTTTCACCTATTATGCAATAATCTCTGTTTGTTGAAAAGTTTCCTTACAGTGACTGTATACTATGGACGTTCCCTCCAATTACGAACTGTTGCACTGGGTACATATCTATCCATTGCATAGTCAACTATTCTTTTAAACTTGGGCCTTAGTTTCTGTACATGCTCCTGCCCTGTTCTGACAGTTGCAAGTTCCTCACTGAGATATGACACTACTGATTTTTTATGTAGTTTACTGAACACTTAAGATCTTTCTGCTTGTTTTAACTGTCCTTTGTACTTTGGCAATCAATGTTGCCACAACCGCATCATGGTTACTGATGCCAGTTTCGATGTGGGCATCCTCAAAAAGGACAGTCCTATTTGCTGCATCAGATCCGGTATATTTCCATCATGAGAGGGGTTCCTAACTACCTATTTAGGTAGTTTTCGGGGAAGAGATTTAGTTATACTTCAAAGGATGTCTTATCAAGCACAACACTAGCAATTAACTATAATTTTCCCAATCAATTGGTCGATAATTAGACCCCACCGATGATTATAGTATGATTGGGAAACGTGTAGAAGTGAACTAAGATTTTCTCTAAAGTTTTCGGTTACATCAAACGATGAGTCAGGTGAGCGATAGAAGGTTCCACTAATCGTTTTAAGCCAACCCCTGATACTGAGTCTTGCCCAAATAGTCTCACATGCAGCTTCGATTTCTATCCCGGCGGATTCGAGTCTCCTGTACACTGCGACGAACACACCACCTCTATTTCCGATTCACCTACCTTTTCAATGAAGTTGTTGTGGTCTTTAGCCCGAAGACTGGTTTGATGCAGCTCTCCATGCTACTCTATCCTGTGCGAGTCTCATCATCTCCGAAAAACTACTGCAACTTACATCTTTTTGAATCTGCTTACTGTATTTATCTCTTGGTCCCCGTCTACGATTTTTATCCCCCACACTTCCCTCAAATACTAAAGTGATGATAACTTTGATATCTCACAATGTATCCTGTCACCCTATCCCGCCTTGTAATCAGATTGGGCCACAAATTTCTTGTCTCCTTGATTCTATTCAGTACTTCATCATTACTACCCACCTAAGCTTCAGCATTCCTCTGTAGCACCCTCTTTCAAAAGCTTGTATTTTCCTCTTGTCTAAACTGTTTATCGTCCAGTTTCCACTTCCATACATGGCTACATACTATACAAATAATTTCCGAAAAGACTTCCTAATACCTAAATTTATATTCGATGAAAACAAATTTCTCTTCTTCACAAACGCTTTCCTTGCCATCGACAATCTACATTTTATGTCTTCCCTGCTTCGGCCATTATCAGTTATTTTGCAATGCAAATAGCAAAAGTCGTCAACTGCTTTCATTGTCTCGTTTCCTAATCTAATCCCGTCAGCATCACCTGACTTAATTCGAATATATATCCCATTATCTTTCTTTTGCTTTCCTTGATGTTCATCTTATATCCTCCTTTCAAGAGTCTGTCCACTCCGTCCATCTTCTCTTCCAAGTCTTTTGCTGTCTCTGACAGAATTACAATGTCATCGGCAAACTACAAAGCTTTTACTTCTTCTCCCTGGACATTAATTCCTACTCCAAATTTTTCTTTGGTTTCCTTTACTGTTTGTTCAGTGTACATACTGAATAACATCAATCCTGTCTAACTCCCTCCTTAACCACTGCCTACCTTTCATGCTGCTATACTCATAACTGCCTTCTGGTTTTTGTAAAAGTTATAAATAGCCCTTCGCTCCCTGTATTTTACCCCTGCCACCTTTAAAATTTAAAAGAGATTATTCCAGGGAACATTGTGAAAAGCTTTCTGTAAGTCTACAAACGATATAAATGTAGCTTTGCCTTTCCCTAAACTATCTGCTAAGATAAGTCGTAGTGTTAGTATTGCCTCGTGTCTTCCAGAATTGTTCCGGTATCCAAATTCTTCTCGCATTATCATATCATCCATCTCATCTTCATTTACGTCCACTTCCGTTTCCTTTCAAGTTCATCTTCATTGTATAGACTCTTTATATGCTCCTTCCACTTTTCAGCTTCCCCTTTTTTGCTTAGGATTGGTTTATCATCTGAGCTCTTGATATTCATACAGCTGCTTTTCTTTTCCCCAAAGGTCTCTTTAATTTTCCTGTAGGCGGTATCTATCTTTCCCCTAGAGAAACAGGCTTCTAAATCCGTACTTTGTCCTCTAGCCATCCCTGCTTAGCAATTTTAGCTTCCTGTCAGTCTCATTTTTTTAACGTTTGTATTCCCTTTCACCTGCTTTTGTTTGTTGCATTTTTAAATTTTCTCCCTTCATCAGTTAAATTCAATATTTCTTGTGTTATCCACGGATTTTACCTACTTCATCTTCTGGTTCCTTAACTGTTTCGTCTCTTAAAGCTACCTCTTCGTCTTCTACTGTATTTCTTTGTCCTGTACTAGTCAACCACCGAGTAATGCTCCGTTTGAAACTCTCAGCAACCTCTGGTTCTTTTCAACTTTTCAGGTCCCATCTCCGTAATTTTCTGCCTTTTTGCAAACTTTTTAGTTTCAGTCTAGAGTTCATAACCAACACATTGTGGTCAGAGTCCACATCTGCCCCTGGATATGTCTTACAATTTAAAATCTGGTTCCTAAATCTCTGTCCAAACATTATGTAATCAGTCGGAAACCTTCCGGCGTCTCTAGGTCTCTTTCACGAATACAACCTTATTTTATGATTCTTAAATCAAGTGTTAGCGATGATTAAATAACACTCTGTACAAAATTCTACCAGACAGCTACCTCTTTCATACCTATTCAACAGTCGATATTCATCTACTATTTTTCCTCCTCTTCCTTTTTGTAATACCGAATTTCAGTCCCCCATCACAATTAAATTTTCGACTCTTAACTATGTGAATAATTTATTTTATGTCTCCATACATTTCTTCAATCTCTTCATCGTCTACGAAGCTAGTTGGCATATAAATTTGTACTATGCCGTTCATATTAGCTGACCCGCATTCCTATTATCTTATTTATTGTTATACCTACTCCTAAATTACGCCTAGTTGACTATGTATTTATAACACTGTATCTACTTGACTAGAAGTCCTTTCCTCCTGCTACCGACCTTCACTAATGCCCACTATATCTAACTTCAACCTATCTATTTTCCTTTTTAAATTTTCTAACAAACCTACTCACAGCTGCCCAATTAAGAGATCTAATATTCCAGACTCCGATCCGTAGAATGCCAGTTTTGTTTCTCCTGATGACGATATCCTCCTGAGTAGTCACCACTTGGAGATCGAATGGGGAACCATTTTACCTCCGGAATGTGTTGCCCAACAGGACGTCATCTCATTTAACCATACAGTAAAGCTGCATGTCCTCGGGAAAAACTGCGGCTGTTGTTTCCCCTTGATTTCAGCCGTTCGCAATACCAGCACAGCAAGGCCGTTGTGGTTGATGTTACAACGACAGATCACCCACTCATCCAGACGTTGCCCCTGCAACTGCTGAAAAGACTGCTGGCTCTGTTCAGGAATCACACGTTTGTCTGGCCTCTTAACAGATACTCCTCCGTTGTGGTTGTTTCTGAGGTACAGCTAACTATATCGCTGAGGCACACAAGTCACCCCGCAGAGGGCAAGGTCCGTGGCTCATGGGATCCTTTCGGTACACACTTAAATTTTCTCCAAAAATCTCACTGCTATAAATTTCAGGTTTGAGCCAGTTTTTTTCTACCTGGTATTATGTGAGCTTCACTGCTTTTCATGAGCGCTTCTACTTCTAGCACTTTGTTGCCAATGCTTCGGCAGTGTATCATCAGGATATTAATACTCTCACCTGCGAGGGGCATTTCTTTCGATCTTACACTGATACTCCTATGTTTCCTACAGCTATCGTTATCTGAATTGGATGGATAGTCACCTAATCCTCCCTACATACACTCATCTACTTGAGTAGCAGCCTCTTTTGTGTAGTACACACCTGACGCATTTACAGGGACCCTACAGTTCTCAACCTTCTGCAGCAAGTCCAGGAAGTCGCAGCCTGGCTTTTCACAGAACCTTCTAAGTGTCTGGGTAAGTCCTCCCACTCGACTCGGAACCAATGGTCACGATAATTTCCAGTGACAATGCTGCAGATTGTGAGCTTCGCTGAAACTCCATGCATGGTCTTCTTAACCTTCTCTGCCAGTCGTCGGAATGAGCGAAGTATGAACTCGGAGCGCAGACGACAGGCATCATTTGTTCCAACATGCATCTTCAGTTGGTTGCACCCTGTTCCCTTATTGGCTGCTGGAACAGAATCTTCAACATGTTGAATGAGGTCGCCAGACACACACTGCGCGCAGCAGGGGTCCTTTCGTTCCCCTTGCCGCCATTTCCCTAGTTGCGAATTCTTCTTCTTGATTATATCCTCCAAAGTAATTGACATCATGATTTAACTTACTTTGAATTATTTCTCATGCAATTGAAGTTAAGCCTACCATTTAGTTTCCTCGTCTGCACTTTGTACTTTGGTCGAATACTGGAAAACGCCCAGTTGCCGAGAGCCGCTTTCTAGTTGCTAATTCTTCTTCTTGATTATATCCTCCAAAGTAATTGACATCATGCTTTGACTTACTTTGAATTACTTCTCATGCAATTGAAATTACGCCTACCTTTTAGTTTCCTCGTCTGACATGCTCATACATCCCTACTGGGGGATCTTCTTACTCATTGGGTGCCTTATTTGGCATTTCTGAGTTTAAAATCTTATATACAGGATGAGGCAAATAAAAGAATCCTAGACAAGTGGATATGATTGGACGTGAATGTATGGATTAACGGAGGAGGAAAAGATCTACAGTTATTTCCAACAGAAAGGAGCAACTGTTCATACAGCCGGCCGAAACTTGGGTCACGCTTACGTAATCTTCATGCCTGGCAGTTATTAGCAGAAGTCAGTCTGTTCGCTGCCCATGTCACCTGTACCGTCAGTGTGCGATTACTTCACGTGGGGCCCTCAAGTCTAAAGTGTGTCACAGCAACCCTCATAGTCTTCAAGAACTTTAACAAAACATTTCGGAAAAGATTGCAAAAATTCCAGCTGTGCAGTTTCGATTCGTCTTCAGCAACTTGCTGACCAGGGCCTAGAATTGCCAAGAGATGAATGATGGTCACATTCAACATCTGATATCGTCAGGTTAGTACTGTATTTCCTTTCCTCTGCCGTGTTTTCTTGTACCCTGGAACTCTCTTCTCCAGTCCACTTTTATTTGCCCCGCCTTGTTCTTCTACATCTACGTCTACATGAATAATCTGCAAATCACATTAAGTGCCTGGAAGAGGGTTCATCGAACCACCTTCACAATTCCCTATTCCAATCTCGTGTAGCGCACGGAAAGTACGAACACCTATATCTTTCCGTACGAGCTCTGATTTCCCTTATTTTATCGTGGTGATCGTTTCTCCCTATGTAGATCGGTGTCAACAAAATATTTTCGCATTCGGAGGAGAAAGTTGGTGATTGGAATTTCATGAGAAGATTCCGTCGCACCGTAAAACGCCTTTCTTTTAATGAGGCCCAGCCCAAATCCTGTATCATTTCAGTGACACTCTCTCCCATATTTCGCTATACTACAAAACGTGCATCCCTTCTTTGAACTTTCTCGATGTACTCCGTCAGTCCTAACTGGCAAGGATCCCACACAGCACAGCAGTATTCTAAAAAAGGACGGACAAGCGTAGTGTAGGCAGTCTCGTTAGTAGGTCTGTTACATTTTCTAAGTGTCCTGCCAATGAAACGCAGTCTTTGGTTAGCCTTCCCCACAACATTTTCTGTGTTCCTTCCAATTTATGTTGTTCGTAATTGTAATTCCTAGGTATTTAGTTGAATTTACGGCCTTTAGATTTGACTGATTCATCGTGTAACCTAAATTTAACGGATTCCTTTTAGCTCTCATGTGGATGACCATACACTTTTCGTTATTTAGGGTCAATTGCCAATTTTCACACCATACGTATATCTTTTCTAAATCGTTTTACAATTTGTTTTGATCTTCTGATGACTTTACTAGTCGTAAACGACAGCGTCATCTGCAAACAACCTAAGACGGCTGCTCAGATTGTATCCCAAATCGTTTTTATAGATAAGGAACAGCAAAGGGCCTATAACACTGCCTTGGGGAACGCCAGAAATCCCTTCTGTTTTACTCGATGCCTTTCCGTCAATTACTACAGACTGTGACCTCTCGGACAGGAAATCACAAATCCAGTCACGTAACTGAGACCATATTCCATAAGCACGCAATTTCACTACAAGCCGCTTGTGTGGTACAGTGTCAATTTCTGTTGCATACCTTCTTCGGGATTTTTAATTTTGATTTGTTACTCACGATGGTGTCACAATAGTGTCCCTTCTCCTCATGCTCTCCTCCTTCTCCAGTTCAAGTTCATTCTCAGAAAGAGAGGGAAGGTATTTGGAAATATTCTTATCTCTCTAGCGATTTATTTCCGTTCTTAAACTTGCTTATTATCAGAAGCAGGAAAGATGTCACAATATTTACTGCAGAAATGTTTTTAAACTTGTATACTGAAGAGAGAAAAGTAATTTTGTACTGTAGGCCACTATTGTGACGTCATCGTGAATAACAAACCAAAATTAAAAATCCGAAAGAAGGTATTTAGCAGAAATTGGTTAAAAACTGTAAGTAAATGTCACAAAAAATGTGATAAAGCAACAAAGTAAGCTCATATCTCCTGTTTAGGTAAAGAAATTTCGAGAATTACGAAGACTTCTGACAAGGAAGACTACTTACGTCAGTTATAACAATGGTCACCGCGCAGGTCACGTGACATGTGAGCACTTCTCAAGCAGAAGCAGTTCGTGGTTCGGGACGTCCACAGAAAAGTAGCGAGTGAAGCTTGCGCACCTTGTGGCGCTCTTTAATTTTTCTTCTTTGTCAGCGTCCAAAACAATTAAGTCGAAAAGACGTGGAGGAGAATATAGATATTGTTAGACTGCGAAGTAGTGACGTAGTACAGGGTGATAGATTTGATGTAAAACAGAAATTTACTGCAATTCGTGGCCAGTCGAAAAAAATGAGATAGAAGAAAACGCAAAACTGGAGATACACAAAGTTTGGAAAGATTTACGCGGCGAAACGCACTTCCGCCAAAGTACCTATAGCTTTTAAAAACTGAGCGGCAGTGAGAGTCGTTAACGAAGAAAGAGCGACATCATTTTCGTGGTTGTTTCTTCAAATCATCTTTTCCTACGCTTTCCGGAAGGTTTACAAACTTTACGAAAAATGTGGTGATATATAGTTGCTGTTTTGAAGTTCAACGTATTTTTTAATAGTTTATAATTTTTTTGTTTAGTAACCATTTATTTAACTAGAGGTCACAAGATCTCTATAAATTCATCTTTTTGTCTTAGAACTGATGAGCGTCTACTGCGAGGGTCTGGAATCAACGACGCAACCCTTTTTCTATTTTTTTATTTGGCCTTTGTAGGTTTACAGTTTAGTCAAAGATAAAACCTTGACCTAATCATCTCATACATAGCAAAATCAATCTGACTTGTTTGTTCACAAATTAATATAGAAATGTACATACCCGCAAAGATACTATAATGACAGAAATTTCTTTTACTTCTTTCCTCTCAAAAGTTTTAAAATTTACAAACTAAATTTACTATCAATCTGGCTCCTGTATGTGTATGAACATACATCCCTACTGGGGGATCTTCTTACTCAATGGGTGCCTTATTTGGCATTTCTGAGTTTAAAAGCTTATATACAGGATGAGGCAAATAAAAGAAGCCCAGACAAGTGGATATGATTGGACGTGAACGCATGGATTAACGGAGGAGGAAAAGATCTACAGTTATTTCCAACAGAAAGGAGCAACTGTTCACACAGCCGGCCGAAGCTTGGGTCACGTTTACGTAATCTTCATGCCTGGCAGAGTTATTAGCAGAAGTCAGTCTGGTCGCTGCCCATGTCAACTGTCCCGTCAGTGTGCGATTACTTCACGTGGGGCCCTCAAGTCTATTTTCGCATTCCGAGGAGAAAGTTGGTGATTGGAGTTTCGTGAGAAGATTCTGTCGCACCGTAAAACGCCTTTCTTTTAATGATGCCCAGCCCAAATCCTGTATCATTTCAGTGACACCCTCTCTCATATTTCGCTATACTACAAAACGTGGAGCCCTTCTTTGAACTTAAATCTAATTCATAGGCCTATATAAATTTCTTGTTGTAGTATATTGTTTTAAGAACTACTTGTAGGTATTTTCGTTTCTTATGTGGTTTTACAGGAGGTTCACGAACATTTTTTGAGTATTTTAGTGTAAAGGACTAGTGTTTCCAGGTGCCTCGCTACAGAGGAAAATTGCATTTCATTTGATTCCGTATCTTCATTCATCTTTGTATGTGAGTCGCACTGAAACTATCTGTGTACGAGTGCAAATGTCGACGGCGTGTGCTGTGTGTCTTGTTTGGAAATAAATTTGTTCCATTCACTCGCGGTACTTCCTATTGACAACAGCATTCAGTACTGTCCAGTTCTGTCTCAGGACTGTTTTTCCACCATTGCTTCTTGTATCTTAACAATGAGACACAGAGTTTGGACAGGTTCATTGATGAAGAGTTGGCCTGTATAACACTCGTGTGCAACTTCACGGAAGGTAATAGGAGAACGGTACAACGAAGATAAGCCGAGATTTGCTCGCGTTTGTTCTGAAGGTTGTTGCATTACTCTGCGATTTTAGTCGTATGTTTTGGTAGTTGTATATTACAAGTTTTTTCACTGTTGTGGAGATATTTTTACAGAAACTAAGGCAGCTGCAGTAAGAAACCAAATAAATTATAATTATATTATTATTCTGTAACGAGCCACCAAAGACCATGAGTCTCTTACACCAAAATTCTCAGAGCATATATCCCCGAGAAACATCCGATATTTGTTTTGGGTTTTCCCTTCATAAAGCTAACGTGTGACTCATGCTTCAGCCGTGTGCAGATAGGTGTACACAATAATAGGTTGTTTTTATTGTCGTATACAGTTTCCTTTGATGAGCGCAGAACTTCACGCATCCCAGAATTATGTGGTTTAGGTCTACTTCTTCGTTCAGGTGATATTAGCTGTTTGGCGATTCAACTGCTTTAATTCTGTATAGTGATTATGCTACAGCCTTAGACTGCGTCGTCAACAATGTACTATGGGAAGTACTCGGAAATACAGAAGTACCAGATCATCTCGTTAACCTCCTACAGAATTTATTTTCTGACCAAGTAGCCACTTTGAGAACCGTATATGGAGCAAATAAATGCATCAAGATTCAGAAAGGAGTACGGCAAGGCTGTGTATTGTCATCTTATTTATTCAATCTGTATGCAGTGCACATTATGAGGAATTCCGTGTTAGATGAAAAAGATATGCAGATGATGCCATACTGATGGTAGAAGGTGAAGAAGAGATCCTCTTACTGAAGGTTAAAGAAGAAAGTGCAAAGGCTGGTCAAATGCTGAACGTCAAGGAAACGAAAAGTATGGCAGCTACACCTATGTCATGTAGCAGGAGAAACAATGGAGGTAGTTTCTGCTTTCAACTGTCTCGGTTCCCAGATTTCGGCTGATGTGGGCTGCAGCCACGAAATCAAGAGACGCTTATTATTTGGTAGAAAGGCAACGTCCAACCTTGACAAATTTTTAAGGAGTGGAGAGACAATTTTAATGACAAAGATCCAAATAGAAAGAGCTAAGATCTTTCCAGTTATGCTGTACATATGTGAGACCTGGCCCATAAGAAAAGCTGAACGCCTCAGAATAGGTTTCTTTGAATTGTGGGGTTGGAGTAAACTCCTTAGAGTTCCACGGACTGCAAAGATAACGTTTGAGTCGGTATTACAGCAAACAAAAACTTACTGCTCTCTGGAAGGTCTAATACTGAAACAAAAGCTGACCTACTTCGGCCACATCATGAGGAAACATGATTCGCTGGAAAAGATGTTAATTCTGGGGAAGATCTAGGCGACAGGGAAAAGAGGGCGGCAAAGGATGAGATGGATTGAAGGCACCACAAAAAAATTGTTCAAATGGCTCTGAGCACTATGGGACTTAACTTCTGAGGTCATCAGTCTCCTAGAACTTAGAACTACTTAAACCTAACTAACCTAAGGACATCACACACATCCATGGCCGAGGCAGGATTCGACCCTGCGACCGTAGTGGTCGCGCGGTTCCAGACTGCAGTGCATAGAACCGCTCGGCCACCCTGGCCGGCGATGGCATCACAGAAGTAATTGATTCCAACCTGGAGTCTTCGGGAGGTAGCGTTAAGACAGAAAGAACTGGGGTACTTTAGTTCATCGGATCACGGAGTGAAATAGACTAAACGATTAGAAAGAGAGAGAGAGAGAGAGGTAACACGCACGACTTAATCGGAATCTAATGATGATGACTGAATGTCTTCTTCTAATGTTTGCCTGATTGTGTAAATGTCGTTTAGGTGTGCTCCCCCCCCCCTCCCCCTCTCTCTCTCTCTCTCTCTCTCTCTCTACTGTGATGTGTTCCACTGTGAAGATGTTTTAAAAAGTCACGTATTCAAACAGGGCATAGTTCTGGTCAAAATTAGAATAAATGAGATATATAACAGAAAACAAATGCTTTCCTTGTGACCTAACGGTCAGTATTCAGTGGTGTCGTCTTTCTTACTGCTGACGTCCATTGCTCATTTCGTACTGGTTGTGGTTGTCTTTGTACTTGGGCTTCTGATTGTCATGCTGTTAACACAACACAACTATCTTCTACGTCAACCATTCCGTACGTAACTTTTGTGACTGTGCTGCTGGCATCAGAACAGAAATGGTGATTCTTGTGGAGTGTAAACAGTTAAATGGGGTCCTATTATTCGACATGGGAAATACACTCCTGGAAATGGAAAAAAGAACACATTGACACCGGTGTGTCAGACCCACCACACTTGCTCCGGACACTGCGAGAGGGCTGTACAAGCAATGATCACACGCACGGCACAGCGGACACACCAGGAACCGCGGTGTTGGCCGTCGAATGGCGCTAGCTGCGCAGCATTTGTGCACCGCCGCCGTCAGTGTCAGCCAGTTTGCCGTGGCATACGGAGCTCCATCGCAGTCTTTAACACTGGTAGCATGCCGCGACAGCGTGGACGTGAACCGTATGTGCAGTTGACGGACTTTGAGCGAGGGCGTATAGTGGGCATGCGGGAGGCCGGGTGGACGTACCGCCGAATTGCTCAACACGTGGGGCGTGAGGTCTCCACAGTACATCGATGTTGTCGCCAGTGGTCGGCGGAAGGTGCACGTGCCCGTCGACCTGGGACCGGACCGCAGCGACGCACGGATGCACGCCAAGACCGTAGGATCGTACGCAGTGCCGTAGGGGACCGCACCGCCACTTCCCAGCAAATTAGGGACACTGTTGCTCTTGGGGTATCGGCGAGGACCATTCACAACCGTCTCCATGAAGCTGGGCTACGGTCCCGCACACCGTTAGGCCGTCTTCCGCTCACGCCCCAACATCGTGCAGCCCGCCTCCAGTGGTGTCGCGACAGGCGTGAATGGAGGGACGAATGGAGACGTGTCGTCTTCAGCGATGAGAGTCGCTTCTGCCTTGGTGCCAATGATGGTCGTATGCGTGTTTGGCGCCGTGCAGGTGAGCGCCACAATCAGGACTGCATACGACCGAGGCACACAGGGCCAACACCCGGCATCATGGTGTGGGGAGCGATCTCCTACACTGGCCGTACACCACTGGTGATCGTCGAGGGGACACTGAATAGTGCACGGTACATCCAAACCGTCATCGAACCCATCGTCCTACCATTCCTAGACCGGCAAGGGAACTTGCTGTTCCAACAGGACAATGCACGTCCGCATGTATCCCGTGCCACCCAACGTGCTCTAGAAGGTGTAAGTCAACTACCCTGGCCAGCAAGATCTCCGGATCTGTCCCCCATTGAGCATGTTTGGGACTGGATGAAGCGTCGTCTCACGCGGTCTGCACGTCCAGCACGAACGCTGGTCAAACTGAGGCGCCAGGTGGAAATGGCATGGCAAGCCGTTCCACAGGACTACATCCAGCATCTCTACGATCGTCTCCATGGGAGAATAGCAGCCTGCATTGCTGCGAAAGGTGGATATACACTGTACTAGTGCCGACATTGTGCATGCTCTGTTGCCTGTGTCTATGTGCCTGTGGTTCTGTCAGTGTGATCATGTGATGTATCTGACCCCAGGAATGTGTCAATAAAGTTTCCCCTTCCTGGGACAATGAATTCACGGTGTTCTTATTTCAATTTCCAGGAGTGTAGTAGACATGGTGTTCTGCTGTACAGGCTGTAAACGATAACTGTTTTCCGTTTACCAGAGTGGCTTACAGGAAGTCACGACGAACAATTTGATATTGGTCACTTGTGGTATACCAAGTCAGAAAACTACCTTAAATTGACCTAAAGCCACCCAAGCTACAGCGCATGCGCCTCGCGCGAGATTTTCAGTATTCTCTCGCTCTCTTCGCGCGCTTTTCTAGTTCTGTAGAAAAAACGAAGAGTTACTCTTTTGTGGGATAACTGATGTAGCTTAATTTTCTACTGGGTTACGTATTCGATAGAGGCAGGGATTTTTGAGATATCTTCCCTCATCGATAAGGATTTTTACTATTTTATTTATGGGACCCCTCCTACCGCTGCGCAGTGATCGACATTTATTGCACTTCTACTTTGCGAAGCACTGTGAAGTGCATGGTAGAGGGTACACTGTATCAGATATTAGGGATTGTTCCCGTTCCAGTCACGTATGGAGCGCGGGAAGAATGATTGTTAAATGCCTCTGTGTGTGCTGTAATTAATGTAATCTTGTCTCCACGATCCCTTTGGGAGCGATGCGTAAGTAGTTGTAAACATGTCCTTGGAATCATCATTTAATGCCGGTTCTTGAAACTTTGTAAGTAGGCTGTCTCGGGATAGCCTACGTCTATCTTCAAGGGTCTGCCAGTTCACTTTCTTCATCGTCTCTTTGACCCGCTCCCACAGCTAAACCAAACCTGTGACAATTCTTGCTGCTCTTTTCGGTGTATGTTTAATATCCTGTGTTAGTCCTATCTGGTACGTGGTTCAAACACTTGAGCAATATTCTAGAATGGGTTGTAAGCATCATTTGTAAACACTATTGTTCGTAAACTAATCGGATTTCTGAATATTCTACCAATAAACCAAGTCTTCCTCCTACTTTATCCACGACTGAGCCAGTGTGATCATTCCATTTAATTTTCCTACAAATGTTACACCCAGATATTTGTAAGAACTGGCCAAGTTGAACTGCGATTCATTGATATTATAGTTGTAAGATACTATGTTTTTTTTTCTTTTTGTGAAGTGCACAATTTTACATTTCTCAACATTTAATACAAGCTGCCAATCGTTGCACCACCTTTAATTCTTATCAAGATCTGACTGACCATTTGTGCAGCTTCTTTCTTCATTATAGATAAATG
The DNA here is from genome assembly GCF_023864345.2 of Schistocerca serialis cubense. NCBI lineage: Eukaryota > Metazoa > Arthropoda > Insecta > Orthoptera > Acrididae > Schistocerca > Schistocerca serialis. The sequence goes on from NC_064646.1 coordinate 272,371,280, forward strand.
CGTCGTCTGCAAAAAGTCTGAGGTTATTATTAATATTGTCCGCAGGTTTATTAATATGTCGGAGTGGTACCACCGGCCCGCGATCACCGAAGTTAAGCGCTGTCAGGCTGGGCTAGCACTTGGATAGGTGACCATCTGGTCTGCCGAGCGCTATTGGCAAGTAGGGTGCACTCAGCCCTTGTGAGGCAAACTGAGGAGCTACTTGATTGAGAAGTAGCGGCTCCGGTCTCGTAAACTTACATACGGATGGGACAGCGGTGTGCTGACCACATGCCCATCCAGTGACGCCTGTCGGTGAGGATGACACGGCGGCCAGTCGGTACCGTCAGACCTTTATGGCCTGTTCGGCGGAGTTTTGGGTTTATTACTATATAACAAAACAGAAAGGGTCCCAACACTCTTCCCTGGGGCAGGCCCGAAGTTACTTTTACATCTGACAATAGCTTTCTATGCAAGATAACATGCTGCGTCTTCCCTACCAAAAAATTTTCTGTCCAGTCACAAATTTCGCTTAATAACCTTCATGTCGTACTTTTGATAATAAGGTACTGAGTCAACCAGACAGAAGTTGTTTCTCACGTTGCAATGTCTCTCTGTGCCCAGTGTGCAGTCAAGAACATTAAAATGTGAGGTCTGCAATCCATTCTGGATGTTTTAATCTTCAATTACCTGCACTTCTTTTTCCTTCATAAATTCAACAACAGTAGATTTTAAATGGAAAAATCGATCCAGGCATTCCCCTTCACTTAACCAACGTACTTTACAACGATAGATGAAGACTCCATACTCTTTGTTCATTTTCTTCGAAAACTGTTGCAATCAGCAGTGAATGAATGCGTGCGGCAACGGAAATTTTGCTGCTCATGCCATCAGTTTCTTCACGTGTCGCGCGCCTGCAAGTTTAGCACAAAGTGCTTCTAGATCCACTGGACAATGAATCCCATCTGTTGCTCTTTGTTATATTTGCTCCTTCAGTGTCAACTAAACCTCTGAATTCTTCCTGAATGGTATTGTAATATCGTTTCATAGCAAATTTACAGTACTCGTCGCTGATATGCCTGCATAATAGATATCGAGAATCTCATCTGTCTCTGCTGTCATCCTCACTCATTTTTAACGGTTGTGACGATAGATCGCTGCACTGCTTGTTTTTGTCCAAACATCCACATGACCTATGAACGTCCTTCATACCAAGAACAAATAGCGAAAGATAAACAGCGCTAACTTCACGAATCTGCCGAACCGAAGAGAGTTGTATCGACCGAAAAAATGCCACCAGCAGTATTAAATGAAATGCCGCCCTGAACCGAGTAGTTCCGGGAAGGAACGAGCAAACCCGAAAAAGGCCAAGCTGTGGCCCACACGCATCCCGGATACTCGACCCGCGGGAGAAGTTCGGCACGCCGTGGCCGGCCATGTTCTACCTCATCACATTGGGTTCAGATCGCGACTCAGGGCAGGCCAGCCCTTGTCAGGAATATTGTTATCAACAAACCATCACTTCACAGATGCTGCTTCATGAGAGGGTACATTGTAGTGAAATTACGAAACAAGCTTCCTCTGTGAAACTCACTGACAACGATGATGGTTAGAACTAGTGTGAGTGAACCTCGAAAGTCAGTAGCACTTGTCAGGACAAAAATATGCAGTGGCCCCTTTTCCTGTCCTGGCTGCTTTACCCCATGTTTGCTTACATGATACTGGGCAAAGATGTAGTGATACACCTCAGTGCTTCAACCCATGTGGGAATGCTTTCCTGAAACGTACATCGGTACTTCCCCATCAACACATTATCCTATGAGGATCATCAGACTTCGCAGGTGGAGAGAATGTGATGCCCAAGTTCCATTTAGGATGTTCCCTTGTCAACATTCTCCCTGCACCCATGTGCTGCGGGAGAGGAGACTGATGTGCAGATGTTCGTAATGAACGCCTATAGACCAAAATGTTCGAGTGGTGATTGTTGTGTGCTGCCTGAGTTGACACGTCCCTTCCACAGTTAATGTCCTCTTAAGCCCAAAAAGGGGGCTCCAATACAACTATGAAAAACACCTCCATACAATATCACCTGCCCCTTACTTCACTGTCGGAATTGAACATGATACCAGGTAACATTCTCCAGGTATTCTCCAAACCCAAGCCCATCCACATAACCAGATTCTGGAAAGCTCGAGGGTCCCTCTCTGTCAGTACATGAAATCTGCTTGGTCTTGGATTAGCTGTGGGTGTTCCTTTGCGTTTGCACTTCACAATATTATCACCAAAAAATTTGGCCTTCTTCAGAAGATAGTGACACTAAACTACTGCATGCCAAAGTTTGGCCGTGTCAAGTATAAAACTGTAGCACCGTAGTAACCAGTCATAAAACTACATTACTTAGCTGAAGAGAAACAGCAGGCCCCACTGTGCAATAGTCGACACACAGGGTGTCCAGAAAAGGACTCCCTGATTTCAAAATTAAATATCTCGAAAACAAAGATCGATAGAGGAATGCAGTAAACGGTATGTTTATTGTGAAAGCTGTAAGAAGTTTATACAGCAGTTTGAAATAATAGTTACCAAAGCTGCTAACAGATGGCGCTGTACGCTGTACAGCTCATATCAGCATACATAAGTGAAATAATCGTATGAAAACAATCTTTGCAAACAATCACATCACAATGTTTTCAAAATGTTCACCATTGGCACTACAGAGGTGGCGCAAACGAAGAATGAAATTCGCCATCACATTTCGTAGTGTCTCAACCGAAATGGATTCATATGCCACAGAGATCGCCGATTCAAGCTCGTCCAGCGTGGCGGGATGCTTCGGTAGACCATGTCTTTCACTGTGACCCACAAAAAAAAAGTCACAGGGAGTGAAATCCGGCGAAGATGGAAGCCAATCCATGCCTGCACCAGTAAATTTGGGATATTCCAAAGCAATGACGCGATTCCCGAAGTATTCCTCAAGAAATCGAAACACTTGTTCGGTTCGATGTGGTCGGGCTCCATTTTGCATAAACCATTCAGTACGTGGTCGATCCTCTAACGCTTGCTGTGTGGCGACAAATTGTTCCAAAATTGCAACGTAACGTGCACCAGTGACCGTTTCTCGAATGAAAAAAGGGCCAATAATGCCTCTGTTGCATACTGCAGCCCACATAGTAACTTTAGGAGAATACAGGGGTTTCGCTTCACACCAATATGGCTTTTCGGAACCCCAAAATCGCCAGTTCTGCTTATTCACGTATCCATTCAGGTGGAAGTGTGCTTCATCTGTAAACCAGATGCAGCCAACATCAAATCCTTCACTATCAATCATTGTGAGCATCTGATTAGCAAAGGCAACCCTTTGTTGCACAGCTCGTACGGGTATGGCCTGGTGCGTTTGAATTTTGAATGGAAACATGTGTAGGCTCTTTCTCAGTATTTTCTGCGTGCTGGAACGCTTCAAACCAGTCTCAGATGCAATTCTACGGACGGATGACATTGGATTTCGCTGAATAATTCCAGAAACTGTGGCGATATTTTCAGGCGTAACTGCGGTTTGCTTGCGGCCAACATGCCCCACTAGATCATCAGTTACGCTGCCCGTTCGTTGAAATTTTGCGAAGAGCGTACGAATGGTTTTCGCATCGGGTCTTTTTGGAACATTAAATCGTGCTTGAAAACTTCGCCTTGTTGCCGTAGGACTCTCTTCTAACCTGTGGTACTCTAGCACCAGAAAAACGCGTTGTTCGATGGAGTACATGGTTTTAATCTCTTCCTTCGGTACGCTAACCTCCTTTCACGTTTCAATAGTGGAACTGATCGCTCTGGGCTTCGGATCACTATTTACACTAGGCATTACGTATGGCGATTACAGCGCCATCTGTTAGCAGCTTTTGTAACTATTATTTCAAACTGCTGTATAAACTTCTTACAGCTTTCACAATAAACATACCGTTTACTGCATTCCTCTATCGATCTTTGTTTTCGAGATATTTAATTTTGAAATCAGGGAGTCCTTTTCTGGACACCCTGAAGCTGCTTAAACAACTCAGACATAAGGTTCGTGCCTTGGCCTGATGGGTGTCCGTATTCGCAATTGCGAATACATTTCATGTACCTCAGGACAGCTGTACTCGTCGCAGTGCCTGTTTCTTTGGACGTGTATGCATGTCCGAAAAAATAGTGTACCATTCTTCTTAACAAGACAAGCACTAGAGTATCGTTTCAAAATAGGTCAGCCACTTCACAATTTTCTGCTGATTCGTGTAGAAAACATGATAGAAAATTTCCAGATATCTGGCTTCTCATTCTTAGCCCGTTACTGTGGGTGGTTTGTAGTCTTTGTATGTGTGTTTTCAATGCGTTACCCCATGCTACACAGGAGTAATTCACCACTGGGCGTATAGATAATCATGAGTACTATTTCTGACTAGCCGGCCGGCGTGGCCGAGCGGTTCTAGGCGTTACAGTCTGGAACTGCGCGACCGCTACAGTCGCAGGTTCGAATCCTGCCTCGGGCATGGATGTGTGTGATGTCCTTAGGTTAGTTAGGTTTAAGTAGTTCTAAGTTCTAGGGGACTGATGACCACAGATGTTAAGTCCCATAGTGCTCAGAGCCATTTCAACCATTTTTGAACCATTTCTGACTGATTAATCGTATAATGTCCCAAGAGATTGTGTAACCCGCCAGGGTAGCCGAGAACGCTAACACGTTGCTTCCTGGACTCGGGTAGGCGCACCGGCCACAGATTGAATCCGCCCGGCGGATTAACGACGAGGGCTGGTGTGTGGGACAGCCTGGATGTGGTTTTTTAGGCGGTTTTCCACATCGCGCTAGGTGAATACCGGCTGGTCCCCATGTTCCACCTCAGTTACACGGCTCGCAGACGTCTGAACACATTCGCACTATTCTATGGATTACACTCGATGCAGACAGTTGGGGTACACTAATTACGTCCCGGGGGGTACGGGGTGGCGGCAGGAAGGGCATCCGGCCACCCCTTAGACATTAACATGCCAAATCTGATTAACGATGGCCGACCCTGCGTAACTGCGGGACAAGGCTCAAGGGATAGACAATGATAGATAGAGTCCCAAGAGATTGTGAGGTTTTGCTTGTCGCTTGTGGTATATGCCACTGCCGGGTGAGTTTTCAGCAAACGATGGCCTCTCGGAACGAGGAGAGGCACTGTAGGGGTTCGCTGAAGAGAAACATTTTTTGAGAGGATGGAGGGATGTCGTTTTAATGATGATCATCGCGTAGCTCGTTGTAGTAATAAATCTATCGAAGCCACTGTTTTGCCCAGTTGTACAGGGTTTGACAGGCTTCTTGAAGTCGATGGTGAAATGCTTATGGCCACCTACCTCTATTGTTATGAGGATTGTGTCGTCCGCATAATGAATCGCGTAATCCTTGCCATCTTCGGTAGGTACGACGTGTATACAGAGCACAATACTGGCACTGTACTGATGCCTATGACTCACCAACCCTGATTTCACGGATGGAACTGACCACCGAACTCTCGACTCCTAATTTGTTCGTCTTTCTCAAGAGATGGAGCGGGCGAATGCTGTTGCCTTGAAAAATGTCCTTCCCTCTTCTGGTAGTATTGTTTTAGTTGTGTCTTTTCGTTTTGGGAAGTGTGGCACTTTTCCTGCTACTCAAGAAGTAGCAATGTGGACCTTTCCTTAGCAGTCTTCAACTTGATGGTACTGTGCTTGTCTGCCAACTAGCTCTGCGACGCGCTCACCTTGGCATAGACGGTCTCTGCCACCGAACGGAACTGCGTCTTAAGTGTTTCCGTGTTTGCAAGAGCGTGAATGTCAGCTGTCGGGAAAAACATGGGGACGGGCACAGGCCGTCTTCGAGCTCTATTTTGAAACTTTTTTAGCGGTTCTGTCGTCAATATAGCTGTGCAGCCCTAAACAGGACACGTATGTTCCAGTATTGCCCTTAATTGATTTCCATAGAGCCATGAACCACTAGCGACACCTAGGCGCAGCCGGCGTTGCGGACGGGGCACAGGACGTTCAATATATGTTTTCTCTCGATGCTTTCCGATGGATGCCGAAGAAGTACACGGGCGTAGAGTCCAGGGTCGATGGCCGGCGTTGCGAAGACGTAGCACCTGGACGTTTCGGCTGCGTCGAAGTATCTTCCAGGCGGCAGTCCGCGGCGGGTCGAAAGACGCCTGCTTCCCTTTCTTCTGGCTATTTAATACGGCAGCTCTAGTCTTCCTCCGCTTATTCCGTAGTGATGATTGGCGGCCGTTGGCGATCCCTGACTGGTGGAGGGTGATATGATAGTGTGACCATCCGCCCCGGAAAAAGGCTCGTGCGCATGCGTAGTTCGCGGTTGATTGAATGTGTAGCGGCAACGCCTCTAGCGCCAGCTGGCGGAACGCGCCGGCACTAAGTTGCAGGCGCCGCTTAACTCTGCCGCGGTAGCCGACCGTTGCGCTTGTGTGACTGTGCGCGCCACGGCAGTCGCTGTGTATAAGGGACGAGCACTGCATGCGCTAGATTCGTAACACCAGGCATACAAGCTACAACGGTTCACTGTTTAAGATATTTAGAATGCATTCCCGACAAGGCAAGTTACTGAAGAGACCTCATCCATTTCAGAATGAGATTTTCACTCTGCAGCGGAGTGTGCGCTGATATGAAACTTCCTGGCAGATTAAAACTGTGTGCCCGACCGAGACTCGAACTCGGGACCTTTGCCTTTCGCGGGCAAGTGCTCTACCATCTGAGCTATCCAAGCACGACTCACGCCCGGTACTCACAGCTTTACTTCTGCCAGTATCTCGTCTCCTACCTTCCAAACTTTACAGAAGCTCTCCTGCGAACCTTGCAGAACTAGCACTCCTGAAAGAAAGGATACTGCGGAGACATGGCTTAGCCACAGCCTGGGGGATGTTTCCAGAATGAGATTTTCACTCTGCAGCGGAGTGTGCGCTGAAAGGCAAAGGTCCCGAGTTCGAGTCTCGGTCGGGCACACAGTTTTAATCTGCCAGGAAGTTTCTCATCCATTTCCTTCATCACTGTAGAAACTCCGTAGCAGCTCGCACCGAATTCGCACAAAGCCAAATCTGCTCTCAGACCTGATCTCCAAGCAGAGCAGAACATAGAAACAGATGTTCCTCAGTGTGGCATTTCCATATCAGGTTGCTATCACGTGCGACATCAAGATATTTCACGGTGCTTCCCCACGGAAGATTCTGGTCTTGTGGCTGCAGCAGTTGAATTGGTCTTCTCAGTGACCGTTTCCCGAGACGTCTGGGGAGCATGATTTTATCTGTGTGTAGAAAAATGCGCCGTTTCCTTGTCCTTTTTTCTGTCGCGTTAAGTGCGGTTTGTAGTCGTGCCAGATTCATGTTGTCGAGGAGGAAAAAAACGCTGTGTCATCAGCGTACTGTGCGGTACGTAGATGAAGCGCAGTAGGGATGTCAGAAGTGCCAGAGAGACAGTTTTTCATTGGTTTTACCATCGTTACGGAATCCTGAGAGTATATTTTGTGGAGTAACCCAGTGCGCCAAAAGGAGCCGAAGACTTTTGCTACGTGCATTAGGAGTAGCCCTGTTGTGTCTAGACAAGACAGCCTAGACACAATGAGAGGAAGCCGAAAGGCACGCGCTAAGTTAAAGCAGGAGGGCGTGAGATCTGAAACAGGATACGTAATGAATGCTATAAAGAAAAGTACGTAGCTTCTGGAATACTTAACTTTAATCCATCCTTTTTGGTACATCTGGAGATTGTGGCAATACAAGTGAGACTCTTTAGATACATGCAATGTTACTAATGGCACCTTGCTAGGTCGTAGCCATTGACTCAACTGAAGGCTATTCTAACTATCTGCTCGGCAAATGAGCGAGGCTTCGTCAGTGTAGTCGCTAGCAACGTCGTCCGTACAACTGGGCCGAGTGCTAGTCCGTATCTCGAGACCTGCCTTGTGGTGGCGCTCGGTCTGCGATCACACAGTGGCGACACGCGGGTCCGACATGTACTAATGGACCGCGGCCGATTTAAAGCTACCACCTAGCAAATGTGGTGTCTGGCGGTGACACCACAAGCCCGCCGTAGTCTTTGCCGTTAAAGCTCTCTGTGGCTGCTTCAACCAACCTCGCGATTTAGTGTTGGAACAACCTGCTGTCTCGTCATATGGCTTAAATGAGTATTAGCAGAAGGCGCTCGTATAGTTTACCGAGGGTACGTAGTAGACTAATTGGCTTGTAGTGTCGCGGGAACATCGGGTTCCTTTCCTGGTTTCACGATGACGACCACTTCCAGGTGTCTCCACAATTTCAGAACTGTTGTGGTCACGCGATCTCATTAAAGACACCTGAGACATAACCAGCGCTATCTGTTGAGCTGGTCATGGCCTGAGACCTTTTTAGTTGGAAATGATTTGATGCTTTGGACAACATCGTCAGAGATGAAGAGCGGAAGGTAGTCGCTGTTATCTCTGCCCGCAGCCGCGAGAAATGCTGCCAATTACCTGTAGACACTTCCGACGTGTTCCCTGTTTCCTCTTCCGGTCTGAATTGTTTTTCTAACATGGCTGGTGCACTCGCTTTATCGGCAACGCTGAATGCAGTCCACGTTCTCCGTCTGGTGCATCCACTTTCTCGGCAACCGCTGATTGCAGTCCGCGTTCACCATGCAAGGGCACCATTCTTGTAATGTGAATTCTAGCTTGCTATAAGCTGTGATTGACTGAGGGTGAGAGGAAACGGGCTTTTATCCCAGTTTTACTGTCCTTCCGGAAAAGCCTTGGGAGTAATTTTTGTGAAGTAGCCCGGTATGCCAAACTGACTCGAAGACTTTTGGCACATCTAGTACCGAAACATTCTGAGCCGTTACCCCTCAGTGCAATCAGATATTACGCAGTACCCCCCCCCTCCCCCCCCCCCCCCCCCCGCTATCATCACATTTAGTTTTTGTAAGCATTTTATTAAACCACGAGCCAATGATTTCTTTAATTGACAAAATAATTATCAGCGCATCACGATTGTAACTATTACTCCTTTCAGAACTTCTCAGAAAAGAAAGCTAACTCTCCACATTGAGAGTAGAACGTGCTTCTTCTGCAACACTCTTCATTCCCATTTCAAGTCAACCAAAATAAACTGTGCAGTATGCTTACTGTTTGTAAATCAGTTGATTACTGGACTCCATACTGCTGAAACGACGGAAGTTGGAAGACTCCAGGCTTATAATGCTTTATGTCTGACCACTGCCAATAATAATAATAATAATAATACTGCGTAGGCCTTACAGCAGTGCCTCCAACGTGCTGACATGAGGAAAGTCTCCAACCGATTTCTCATACACAAACAGCAGTTGACCGGCGTTGCCTGGTGAAACGTTGTTGTGATGCCTCGTGTAAGGAGGAGAAATGCGTACCATCACATTTCCGACTTTGATAAAGGTCGGATTGTAGCCTATCGCGGTTGCGTTTTATCGTATCGCGACATTGCTGCTCGCGTTGATCGAGATCCAATGACAGTTAGCAGAATATGGAATCGGTGGGTTCAGGAGGGCAATACGGAACGCCGTGCTGGATCCCAACGGCCTCGTATCACTAGCGGTCGAGATGACAGGCATCTTATGGGCATGGCTGTAACGGATCGTGCAGCCACGTCTCGATCCCTGAGTCAACAGATCGGGACGTTTGCAAGGCAACAACCATCTGCACGAACAGTTCGACGACGTTTGCAGCAGCATGGACTATCAGCTCGGAGACCATGGCTGCGGTTACCCTTGACGCTGCATCACAGACAAGAGCGCCTGCGATGGTGTACTCAACGACGAACCTGGATGCACGAATGGCAAAAAGTCATTTTTTCGGATGAATCCAGGTTCTGTTTACAGTATCATGATGGTCGCATCCGTGTTTGGCGACATCGCGGTGAACGCACTTTGGAAGCGCGTATTCGTCATCACCATACTGGCGATGGGGTGCCATTGGTTACAATTTTGGTCACCTATTGTTCGCATTGACGGCACTTTGAACAGTGGACGTTACATTTCAGATGTGTTACGACCCGTGGCTCTATCCTTCATTCGATCCCTGCGAAACCCTACATTGCAGGTCCTGTACGGGCCTTTCTGGACACAGAAAATGTTCGACTGCTGCCCTGGCCAGCACATTCTCCAGATCTCTCACCAATTGAAAACGTCTGGTCAATGGTGGCCGAGCAACTGGCTCGTCACAATATGCCAGTCGCTACTCTTGATGAACTGTGGTATCGTGTTGAAGCTGCATGGGCTGCTGTACCTGTACACACCATCCAAGCTCTGTTTGACTCAATGTCCAGGCGTATCAAGGCCGTTATTACGGCCAGAGTTGGTTGTTCTGGGTACTGATTTCTCAGGATCTATGCACCCAAATTGCGTGAAAATGTAATCATATGTCAGTTCTAGTATAATACATTTGTCCAATGAATACCCGTTTATCATCTGCATTTGTTCTTGGTGTAGCAATTTTAATGGCCAGTAGTTAAAAAATGGTTGAAATGGCTCTGAGCACTATGGGACTTAACTTCTGAGGTCATGAGTCCCCTAGAACTTAGAACTACTTAAAGCTAACCTAAGGACTTGCCACACATCCATGCCAGAGCCAGGATTCGAACCTGCGACCGTAGCGGTCGCGTGGTTCCAGACTGTGGCGCCTAGAACCGCTCGGCCAATGGCCAGTAGTGTATAACTCTAGCAGGTAGGGGGGTGAACTATTAAGGAAGATGTTCAAAGATTTGTTTCGCAAGCAGTAGGCTCCGCTAAATTTTGTCACCCATCAATGCTTGTATTTGAAAAAAAAAAAATTGCAGATGGGCGAAGGTGAAATGACCGCTACGGATGTGGAAGAGCCGTTCCTATAGTGGTCAGTCCTGCAATGACTCTACCACCTGAGCATTGTGGGATCGATGGGTTGGCAGGGACTACGGGAGGTGGCTACAGCAAAACCGACGACGTGCCTGTAAACTTGTTATTACTCCAACAAGCTACAGCAGTTACATGTGCGCACTGTCTATGTCCAGCGTCGTCCAACGGCGTCCATGTTCCGCGGGTATGGTGCCAGACGTAGTGCAGACACGCGACGTATCATGGACTCAGCAAGATGTTGGAAGTCCCCTGCAGAAATACTGAGCCGTGTTGCCTATACAGCCGTCCATAATTGCAAAAGTGTTGCTGGTGCCGGATGTTTTGCAAGAACTGACCTCTCGATTATATCCCGTAAACGTTCGATGGGATTTGTGTCGGGTGTTGTGGGTGGCCAAATCATTCGCGCAAAGTGTCCAGAATGTCAGAATGTTCTTCAGACCGGTCGCGAAAAATTGTGGACGAGTGATATAGCATAGTTGTTTGGAAACGTGAAGTCCACGAATGGCTGTAAATGGTCTCCAAGGGGCCGAATATAATCATTTGTAGTCAGTGTTCGGTTCGGTTGGATCAGAGGACCCGGACATTCCATGTAAACACATCGCACACCATTATGGAGTCACCACCAGCTTGCACAGTGCCTTGTTGACATCGTAAGCGCATAGCTTCGTGGGGTCTACATCTACATCTACATGGCTACTCTGCAAATCACACTTAAGTGCGTGGCAGAGGGTTCATCGAACCATTTTCATACTACATCTCTACCATTCCACTCTCGAATGGCGCGTGGGAAAAAGGAACATCTAAATCTTTCCGTTCGAGCTCCGATTTCTCTTATTTTATTATGATGATCATTTCTCCCTACGTAGGTGGATGCCAACAAAATATTTTTGCATTCGGAAGAGAAAGTTGGTGATTGAAATTTCGTAAATAGATCTCGCCGCAAAGAAAACCGCCTCTGTTTCAGTGACTGCCACCCAAACTTGCGTATAATATCAGTGACACTCTCACCCCTATTGCCCGATAACACGAAACGAGCTGCCCTTCTTTGCACTTTTTCGACGTCTTCCGTCAATCCCTCCTGATAAGGATCCCACACCGCGCAGCAATATTCCAGCAGAGGACGGACAAGTGTAATGAAGGCTGTCTCTTTAGTGGGTTTGTCGTATCTTCTAAGTGTTCTGCCAACAAAGCGCAGTCTTTGTTTCGCCTTCCCCAAAATATTATCTATGTGGTCTTTCCAATTTAAGTTGCTCGTAACTATAATTCCTAGGTATTTAGTCGAATTGACAGCCCTTAGATTTGTGCGATTTATCGTACACCCAAAATCTATCGGATTTCTTTTAGTACCCATGTGGATGAACTCCCTCTTGTCTTGTTTAGTGCCAATTGCCACTTTTCGCACCATATAGAAATTCTCTCTAGATCATTTTGTAATTGGAATAGATCGTCTGATGATCTTACTAGACTGTAAATTACAGTCATTTGCAAACAATCTAAGGGGGCTTCTCAGATTATCACCTAGATCCTTTATGTAAATCAGGAACAGCAGAGGGCCTATGACACTACCTTGCGGAACGCCAGATATCACTTTAGTTCTGCTCACTGATTTGCCGTCTATCACTACGAACTGTGACCTCTCTGAGAGGAAATCAAGAATCCAGTCACACAACTAAGACGATACTCCGTACATATGGACTATGCAAAAGCACTCGCGTCGGTTTTCTGCCGCCATAGCCCATTAACGCCAAATTTTGATGCACTGTCCTAACGGATACGTTCATCGTACGTTCCACATTGATTTCAACGATTGTTTTTCCCAGTGTTGCTTGTCTGTTAGCACTGACAACTCTACGCAGACGCTGCTGCTCTCGGTCGTTAAGTGAAGGTCATCGGTCACTGCGTTGTCTGTGGTGAGAGGTTATGCGTGAAATCTGGTATTCTTGGCACAGTCTTGACACTGTGGATCTTGGAATATTGAATTCCCCAACGATTTCCGAAATGGAATTTCCAATGCCTCAAGCTCCAAGTACCATTCTGTATCCAAAATCTGTTAATTCACTTATGTGGCCATAATCACTTCTGAAACCTTTTCGTATGAATCACCTGAGTACAAGTGACAGCTCCGCTTTTTGTTTCGAAGGGTTGGCAAGGGCTACGGAAGACCGACGTGAGGAGAAAGTAGCGTGCATGTAAATTCTTTATTACGACAACATGCTACAGCAGCTATCGGCCCGCGATCTTGTCCGGCAACGTGGTCCAGCAGCGTCGTCCCACAGCGTCCATGTTACGCGGGGCGCCGACCTCGCGTTCCTCGGCAACGGGAAGCAGTGTCACGAACTGCTGCCTGATAGTGCCAAGGCCCTGCATAGTCGGCATAACTTCGAGAGAATTATACAGGGTGAAAAGTATTTAAACCGACAAACTCTGGGAGATTGTAGGGGACATCAAAACAAATATTTTTCCCCAATGTCATTTTTTCCTATGAGGAGTATTTAAACCGGTAGAGGAAGATTTCTCTGGTGGCAAATTAATTAAACCAACAAACACTTTTCCATTTTTTTATGACCAAGAGACAACACATTAAGACAACCCAATTTCAATTACAGTAGATTTTAAAAATTGCCTCAATTGGCACGTAAACAAAGGTTACATCGTCGGATCACGTTCTGTCTGACACGGACATAAACCCCAGGAGTATCCTGAGCTGTTCCTGCTGCTGCTACTATCCCGGCAACTAGATCCTCTTCTGATGCAACAGGAGTTGCGTAAACAAGAATGCACCTCTTTCCCCACACAAAAAAGTCCAGAGGGGACATATCTGGGGATCGAGCAGGCCATGGTACAGGACCACCTCTGCCAATCCACGTTTCTGGGAACCGTCGGTCCAGGAATCGACGCACATGACGACTGAAACGTGCCGGCACCCCGTCATGTTGGAACGACATGCGTTGTCTTGTAGGGAGCGAGACGTCTTCCAGCAATTCTGGCAATGCTCTGGCCAGAAAATTGTAATAGTGCCTGCCATTTAATGGCATAGGTAGTAGATACGGCCCAATTAAACAGTCCCCGAGAACACCGACCCACACATTAACGAAGAACCGCACTTGATGAGCGCTAGTAACTGTGGCATGTGGGTTATCCTCACTCCAAACATGCGAATTGTGCATGTTGAAGACTCCATCACGCCCGAACGTTACTTCATCGGTAAACAACACAGAGGATGGAAATGTAGGATGCATTTCACACTGTTCCAGGTACCACTGCGAAAACTGTGCTCTGGGTGGATGATCAACTGATTCCAGGTTGTGGACACGCTGTAAGCGAAGTGGACGTAACAATTGCTCTCGAAGGACTGTTCTTACATTCGTCTGATTCATCCCCATGTTACGTGCAATTGCACGAGTGCTGATTGAAGAATCCCGCTCCACATACTGCAAGACAGCTTCCTCAAATTGCAGCGTTCGTACCGTGCGACGGCGTCCCTGTCCAGGTAATCTGCTAAATGAGCCGGCCTCACGCAGACGTTGGTACACAGCAGCAAAGGTCGTATGATGCGGGATACGGCGATTAGGATATTGTTGTTGATAAACCCGCTGTGCAGCTCGTCCATTGTGGTGCGCTACGCTGTACGCACCAAGCATATCAGTGTACTCACTCCAGGTGTATCGCTCCATTAGTAAACAGAGAATGCACTACTTCAGTGGTGGACAGCAGTTGCCTACAACTGAAGAGCATAATACGCCCTGTAACAACTGAAGAACGTAATACGGCCTCCATGAGTTTAAATAATCCTCATAGGAAAAAAAGGCATTAGGGAAAAATATTTGCCGGCCGAAGTGGCCGTGCGGTTAAAGGCGCTGCAGTCCGGAACCGCAAGACCGCTACGGTCGCAGGTTCGAATCCTGCCTCGGGCATGGATGTTTGTGATGTCCTTAGGTTAGTTAGGTTTAACTAGTTCTAAGTTCTAGGGGACTAATGACCTCAGCAGTTGAGTCCCATAGTGCTCAGAGCCATTTGAACCATTTTTTTTTGAAAAATATTTGTTTTGACGTCCCCTGCAACCCCCCCGCGTTTGTCAGTTTAAATACTTTTTACCCTGTATATTGATGCGAAGAATAACATTTCACCACCGATAGTAGGTGAGCGGAAAGCACAACAAAATGGTTCAAATGGTTCAAATGGCTCTGAGCACTATGGGACTTAACATCTATTGTCATCAGTCCTCTAGAACTTAGAACTACTTAAACCTAACTAACCTAAGGACATCACACAACACCCAGCCATCACGAGGTAGAAAAAATCCCTTACCCCGCCGGGAATCGAACCCGGGAACCCGGGCGTGGGAAGCGAGAACGGTACCGTACGACCACGAGATGCGGGCTAACAAAAATGGAGTGGGGCAGAGCAGCTAGAGAGGATCACGTCAGTTTCGTTACATGATGAAGGTAACGCATTTGCTAATGCAATAATGCGTACCTAAAGCTTTTACGAACTAGTCCTATACTATAACAAACTCGTTAAGCAAGGGAGGCAGAGTGAGAACCGGTGATATTCATAATAGCAGGACTTGTGCGATCGTGACAAGTGACATTGGAGAAACATTAGCCACTACTTCGCTCCATAAATAAACCAGAAGTTTAGCTCATAAGGCAGTCGGTCAGAAGAATCGATGGCATACGTACCGTTAGCACTCGATTTCCTGATTACAGTGGAGTGAATAGATCTCCTGATTGCTATTGAAAAACGACAGCCGCTACTGGGACAGATGGCTACCTCGCTGTAATCACCAGTCGCAGAGTTCAACACTACAGTCTGCTGCTGTCGCATACGGGTGGACCCGGGGTTCTTCCTTATCGCCCCAGGCCAGAACAACAGCGTTCCTGATGTGTCGGTGGACTGGCCAAGGCCTACCGGAACGGCAGGCCAAGCTCGTCGTACTACACGGTTAACACGGCAACCGTTATTGTTGTTCAAGATGAAAGGCGATGAGCGGGAGGGAACAGAGCACCTCCAAAATCGGCGTGTATGAGTCCAACATACTGGCGCGGCATCACGGTACAGCAAGCGCCGTAGCCACGGCGAGAGGCAAACAGCCTTAGCAGCACCTGACAGGAACGGAGAATGCCGCCTCAGCGACCTTGAGCATGCTGAATACTGTTTACGACGCGAATCCTAGACGGGCACCGACATCCTACAATCGCACCAAAAAGTATTGGCACACGTGCGTATTTATCGGTGCTGGTTACAAACGCCGCACCTTCCGGTACACAGCACATGTACGTGCTACCTCACGTACCAGACATTACAATTCTGCCCCCAGTGCCTACCATTAACAAAGAAATGCAGTGTTAAGGGCAAACATGTATCTCCTCTGCACACAAAAAGTATGGGCACAGAGCGTGTCTTCTCGGTATATTGCTGGGTTTTCGGGTACCGAAACGCCATCTGCTGGCTCAATAGACACTGCGTGTTGTTGACGGCCCAGTCGCTGGTATGTTGCTGTATTGCGCGATCTACATCTACATCTACGTGATTACTCTACTATTCACAATAAAGTGCCTGGCAGAGGGTTCAATGAACCACCTTCATGCTGTCTCTCTACCGTTCCACTCTCGAACGGCACGCAGGAAAAACGAGAGATAGTGGTCAGCATGGGGCCGAAGAAGAAGGAACATTCAGTGGCGTTGCGTGAGAGAGTGGTATTCACAAGGGAGAAGCTATCGACAAATCGGAGCAGAGGTGCCTGTTAGCTACACCACGGCACGAGCCCTAATTCATAAATATAAAGAGACTGGAACTACAGTGAATAAGCGTCGTCCTGGACGTCCAAAAGTACTTACAAGCCGAAAGCGTCGCCGTATCATCGCACTTGCTCGGTAGGAACCTGCTACAAGTGCAGCAACTATTGCTGAGGTTGTTCAGACAACGTCCGACAAGACGGTTAGTGTTGAAACTATACGGAATGTTTTGAATGAGGCTGACATGCATTGACGTCTCCCAGAAAAAAGCCATACAAATCGGAAATTAACCGGCAGAAACGCCTGCAGTTTCCCAAGGACTAAATCAGCAAGGCAATGGAGATTTAGAACACTGTGATATTTAGCGACGAATCGAAGTTCAATGTGTTCGGATTTTATGCAAGAAAGAACTTTGGCGCAAGCCGAATACGAACCTCGACATCAAACACATGCATCCCACAGTCAAACACGGTGGGGGCGGTATCACGGTCTGATGCTGTATGGTGGCGTCAAGCGTTGGAAATCTAGCTGTGATCCACGGTACAATGGATCATATGAGATACATCGACGTGTTGCGAAGTAATTTACACGCTAGTGCACAGACATTGGGCCTTACTGTGGTGTTTCATTTCCAGCAAGACAACGACCCAAAACATAACCACCATGAAAACCCGGGAGTGGTTACTGTATAATGCCCCCAGAATGGTTCTAACACCACCTCAGAGCCCTGATTTGAACCCCACTGAGAACCTGTGGGCTCATCTTGACACACAAGTCAGAAAAAGGCGTCCTTCCTGTAAAAACGACCTGGAGAAAGTGCCCCTGGAGGAATGGTCGAAAATTACCCCTGATATCACCTGGAATTTAATACAAAGCATCTCTAGGCGTTTACGTGCTGTTACAGATGCTAAAGGGATGCACACTAGCTATTAGAAGCTGAACAGCAATGAAGAAAACGAACACACTGTACGATTCATACGCGTGTGCCAATACTTTTTTGGATGCAGGAGAGCGATGTTTATTTTTATAACACTGTATGTTACTTTACGGACAGGTGATTTGAACATATTTGTAACCTATGTAATGTAAGGTGGCACGTGTCTGGTTTCTGTTCTGAAATATATGTTTCGTTTAACCTACAACCACTAAAATGTAACTGTACCAATACTTTTTTCTGCGATTGTACGTCAGTAGCGAGTCAAGACACTGATCGTAACTTATGGAAATAAATGATTAATTCTGGATCTTCTTTCACTGCATCTACTGGCGACAACAGGACACCACCATCCTTCTCAGGAAAACTGGCAAGGAGCTAAGTGGGACAGTGCCTCGTGACGCAGAACAATCTCTACTACCGTCCTCCCAACAGCTGCCTCTTGCATTCTGGACAAAAGTGTTGTACTATTTTCAACAGAACTTTATAGTATCACAACAGTCTCACCAATTGTCAAAAAGGCCAGGACGTTTTACGGAGAAAGCTGAAGAAAAGCTTGGGCTAATTGAATTACATGACTATTCAGCTGTTACCATTCTATTCGAGCCAAGGCTTAAAAGCACGCATTTTCAAGGTCCAGCAGAATGAGGGCGAGCCATACAAAAGTGTGTCTATGAGCAACAAAGCAGCGCAGTCAATCGGAGGAAGGTGCTGCTTCCTCTGCTGTAACACAGGAACAAGACTTTTGGAAACGTCATAAATAGCTACTACATGGCAGCGAAAAGAAAAAGGAAACACACTAAAGTGGCGAAATATCCCTTTATTTGTAAAACCCTCTTATATCTTTAGAAAACAACCCATTTGCAGAACGGAAAGACATGAAAGTCATGTTTCAGTGCTTGTAGAAAAATTCTCAATAATATTTTATCGTCATTGAAACATCTGTGCCTAGTGAATGTTTACTTTCAAAAGCTGGTGCAATGGATCAGAATGCGAATAGGTTATCTCTTAAATATTTACAGCAATTCTCTTTTTGTAAAACTTTCTGAAAGGTGACTTTTAAGTATTATCATCAATAATGAAATAAAAGCATTTGTTTTACTAGACTATGTAAAATAAGAAATCAAGTAAAATATCGTATAGACTCAGCATTACTTCATATGCATGAAAAAAATAAAAAGTATCGCTTTGCGTTGGTATCGATATATGTGGAGTACATCTAATCTACACTACTGGCCATTTAAATTGCTACACCAAGAAGAAATGCAGTTGATTAACGGGTATTCATTGGACAAATATATTATACTAGAACTGACATGTGATTACATTTTCACGCAATTTGGGTGCATAGATCCTGAGAAATCAGTACCCAGAACAACCACCTCTGGCCTTAATAACGGCCTTTATACGCCTGGGCATTGAGTCAAACAGAGCTTGGATGGCGTGTACAGGTACAGCTGCCCACGCAGTTTCAACACGATACCACAGTTCATCAAGAATAGTGACTGGCGTATTGCGACGAGACAGTTCCTCGGCCACCATTGACCAGACGTTTTCAGTTGGTGAAAGATCTGGAGAATGTGCTGGCCAGTGTAGCAGTCGAACATTTTCTGTATCCAGAAAGGCCTGTACAGTACCTGCAACATTCGGTCGCGCATTATCCTGCTGCAATGTAGGGTTTCGCAGGGATTGAAGGAAGGGTAGAGCCACGGGTCGTAACGCATCTGAAATGTAAAGTCCACTGTTCAAAGTGCCGTCAATGCGAACAAGAGGTGACCGAGACGTGTAACCAAATGGCACCCTACACCATCACGCCGGGTGATACGCCAGTATGGCGACGACGAATACACGCTTCCAATGTGCTTTCACCGCGATGTCGCCAAACACGGATGCGACCATCATGATACTGTAAACAGAACCTGGATTCATCCAAAAAAATTACTTTTTGCCATTCTTGCACCCAGGTTCGTCGTCGAGTACACCATCGTAGGCGCTCCTGTCTGTGATGCAGCGTCAAGGGTAACCGCAACCATGGTCTCCGAGCTGATAGTCCATGCTGCTGCAAACTTCGTCGAACTGTTCGTGCAGATGGTTGTTTTGCATACGTCCCCATCTGTTGACTCAAGGATCGAGACGTGGCTGCACGATCCGTTACAGCCATGCCCATAAGATGCCTGTCATCTCGACCGCTAGTGATACGAGGCCGTTGGGATCCAGCACGGCGTTCCGTATTGCCCTCCTGAACCCACCGATTCCATATTCTGCTAACAGTCATTGGATCTCGATCAACGCGAGCAGCACTGTCGCGATACGATAAACCGCAATCGCGATAGGCTGCAATCCGACCTTTATCAAAGTCGGAAATGTGATGGTACGCATTTCTCCTCCTTACACGAGGCATCACAACAACGGTTCACCAGGCAACGCCGGTCAACTGCTGTTTGTGTATGAGAAATCGGTTGGAAACTTTCCTCATGTCAGCATGTTGTAGGTGTCGCCACCGGCGCCCTTCCATGGGTGATGTTGAATTCCGCCATTCCACGGATTGCTGGTTTAATTCAGGTATAACGTAAGCCACTTATATTTCACCGTCTGTGACAATTTGGCTTAAAAACTCGTCACTTTCGTGACTGTACTACTCCAGGAATGTCAAAGAACTGGCTAAACATTGGCTTTTGTGCACCTCGTTTAGCAATTTCGGTATGCAGCGAATGGTATAACTTTCGATAGTTTAAAACATTCTCCAACAACTGCATGAGGTACACTTCTTGACACTTGAGGAAATTCGTCATATAAAGTCGAAATCGTAGTTCTCTCTCACATTTTCATTAACTTTCTGCACCAAATCGTCAGTAATGACTGAACATCGCCCACATCGTTCCTCGTAGGGCCACCTTTGAAAACTCTCACCCCTTTCTGTACCATCCTATCGCTCATAAAGATTTCTCCATGCACTTCTCTGATCTGACGATGAATTCCAGCCACTTTGATGCCTGCAGCACTAAGAAAGCGAATCGCAGCGCGTGCTTCAGAGTCGTCGGGCTTCTCAATCGGAGGCATTTCAAATACTCATAAACTAACATAAACTTACCGAACCCAAGTCTGTGGCTTGCCATCAGAGGGCGGTACGGAGCGCGCTTACGCCAATGCCAACAGCGGCGCTAGAGTGGCGGAATTTCAAAACGGTTCTTACTGAAAAAACATGTCTCGTATTTCACATGACGTCACTCGCACCAATCGTGGCCGGAGTGGAATGGAACGGCAAGTAAAGTCAAAGTCACGTCATGTCAAGGACATCTTCTTTATACTTTTACAAAATTAGCTGCAAATGGTTTATTTCTTCTTGTTTCTACACAAGTTCAAGGCAAGCTTTCGGCATTTGTGCTATTGAAAGTGTTCCTGTTGACAATATATTTATATACCATTTTATTCTACGTCTGTGTAACAGCACTTTGAGATTTTTATCTCATGTATAATATGTGTAGATGGAACGGCGTGCATAAAATATATAGGAAGGCAATTTCTTTCATTTACTACGTTGTTAATATAAGTCTTTTATTCACCTTCTACAGAAGTTTCGTCCAATTTTTTGACAACGCAGCAAATGGACTCTCTTTAAATTTTGATAAAACACAGTATATACAGTTCCGTACAGTAAATGGCACAACTCCAGTAATAAGTAAAGACTTTGAACAGAAGTCTGTAGCTAAGGTAGAATTTTCAAAATTTTTAGGTGTGTCCATTGATGAGAGGTTAAACTGGAAGCAACACATTGATGGTCTGCTGAAACGTCTGAGTTCAGCTGCGTATGCTATTAGGGTTATTGCAAATTTTGGTGATAAGAATCTCAGTTAATTAGCTTACTATGCCTACTTTCATTCACTGCTTTCGTATGGCATCATATTCTGGGGTAATTCATCGTTGAGTAGAAAAGTATTCATTGCTCAAAAACGTGTTATGAGAATAATTGCTGGAGCCCACCCACGATCATCCTGCAGACATCTATTTAAGGATCTAGGGATCCTCACAGTAACCTCACAGTATATATATTCACTTATGAAATTTGTTGTTAATTATCCAACCCAGTTCAAAAGTAATAGCAGTGTGCATAGCTATAACACCAGGAGAAAGAATGATCTTCACTATGCAGGGTTAAATCTGACTTTGGCACAGAAAGAGGTAAATTATGCTGCCACTAAAGTGTTTGGTCACCTACCAAACAGCATCAAAAGTCTGACAGATAGTCAACTAACATTTAAAAATAAATTAAAAGAATTTCTAAATGACAACTCCTTCTACTCATTGGCTGAATTTTTAGATATAAATTAAGGGGAAAAAAACTTAAACATTAGTGTCATGCAACATTTTGTGTAATGTAATATATTGTACAGACGTGTTTTATTAACCTGACACGTTCCACATCTTTACGAAGTGTCGTATTCATGATCTATTGAACAAGTATTAATCTAATCTAATAAAAGATATTACGTTGCAAGATGTTTTATGGACGTAAATATAACATAAGAGAAAAATCTCATAGTAGTGTTACATAGACATAGAATAAAATGACACATAAATGTAATGTCAACAAGAACACTTGAAAATGGCACAAATGCCGAAACAAACTTGGCTTTAACCTATGTAAAAACAACAAGAAATAAATTATTTAAAGATAATTTTGTGAAAGTATAGCCTCATGCAAGCTGAGGGCCCAGCAGAAAAGAAGTTGTTTAAGATCATGTACAGTCAGTTCCACAAGAAAGTGTACGCCATAATTTTAAATGTAACTTTCGCAGCAACATCATTGGTAGTGGTCTCGAATCTGTAATCAGTGCTCTTTTGCACAGTGTATAGATACACAGTGTGTGAGAGTTGAATGTTTTGTTATGTAGGTTGCAGCTTAAAATGAGTGCAAAATATGTGAAGCGTCACGAGCTAATGTTCCTTGTAAATCATCAAAAGGCACCAAAGCTTTCACATGGAGCAGTTGCTACATTTGTTAGAAAGTCAAAGACATTCATGC
The DNA here is from genome assembly GCF_023864345.2 of Schistocerca serialis cubense. NCBI lineage: Eukaryota > Metazoa > Arthropoda > Insecta > Orthoptera > Acrididae > Schistocerca > Schistocerca serialis. The sequence goes on from NC_064646.1 coordinate 272,393,832, forward strand.
GAAGTCGGTCGAACGATATTTAGAGGTTGTAAACGTGGATGATTTACCAGAGAGAGGGCTAAAGTGCCAAGCTATAATCGATAATGGTGGCGAAAGGATTAATTATTAGGTAATTGTGCGATTAGTAATAGCATGTGTTTTCATGTAAACGTATATTCATAATAGTGTCTTGTATTTCATACATATAACTGCGTACATTTTCTTGTGAAACTGACTGTATAGAGGTTAGGGACAGAGGTAATGTGCAGGTATGGACGCGTATGGGTTAAGAAGCGTTGTGTCAGTTCTGAAACATTGCTTGAAGATTAATTCCTTTGAGTTTTGGTGTCGCCTATTCTCTCTTCGTATTGTCTTCTTCTCCGAAAAGGTCTATCTAAAAATTCAAGTCGTCGTCGCATCGGGATGTGGAGATTAGTACATAGCTCAGTAGGGAAACGAAAATTTGCGCCTTTTGCATATTATAACATCTAATTAACACAATATTGAGAGAGTTCAAGTACATAAATCTTTATCGCACCCGTTTAAAAGACCAACAGGCACCGAGATCGGTGAAAAAAACTATTGAGGTACAGAAAAAATCGGAAGTATAGACTTCAATTTTCTGTCAGTCAGCTTACTCAGATATTATCATCTCTCTCTACGATGTTTTTGGGGTACGGGGACAGCGCGAAAAAGGATCATTACAATGATTTATTTATATGTGTAAGCCATTTAAAAAACCTACACAGCTGCCACCCCCCTCCCCTCCGCAATGTATACGGCGTGATCCATATCAGTGGAGTGGTGGTGCATTACAGTATTTGCACCTTTTTTGTGCTTTAGACCCTTGGCAGGACAGGGTACTGAGACCTTTACTCTCGGCCGAGTTTACCTCGTTTGCCCAAGGAATGTATCATTACATTACACCGTACCCCCCCCCCCCCCCCCTCCGGACGGAATCAGTGTACCCCAACTGTCTGCATCTAGTGTAAATCGTGAAATGGTGCGGACGTGTTTCAAATGTCTGCGACGCATGTAACTGAGGCGGAACGTGGGGATCAGCCCGGTATTCACCTAGCGGGATGTGGAAAACCGCCTAAAAACCACATCCAGGCTGGCTGGCACATCGGTTCTCGTCGTTAATCCGCCGGGCGGATTCGATCCGGGGCCGGCGCGCCTACCCGAGATCAGGAAGCAGTGCGTTATCGCGCTCGACTACCCTGGTGGATCACATTACATATTTATCAAATTTTGTTTAATGTATACTTTACAAATTATTACTACTACATACAAAACTTTTTAACGGTTGATTCAACAGGCGCATTTGAATGAGTCTGCAGTGTGATTATTGGAACCTAACCGCTGCTATTGCGGCATTGTTCAGTGCGCGCACTTCGCGTGTCGTATGTTGCACACGTACTTGAATTTGTTAACGCTGTAGTTAAGTTGAACTGTCCATGAGGTCTACAATTTCACTTATTTACCCCAGTCAATATCGCATTGCTGCAACGTGGTGTGCTGAGGCTTGTGCTTAGTGAAACCATCGATGCTACGGCTAGGAGGTTCATCATTAAGTTCAAAATTGCTCTGAGCACTATGGGACTTAACTTCTGAGGTCATCAGTCCCCTAGAACTTAGAACTACTTAAACCTAACTAACCTAAGGACATCACACAGCCGGCTGGGGTGGCCGAGCGGTTCTAGGTGCTACAGTCTGGAACCACGCGACCGCTACGGTTGCAAGTTCGAATCCTGCCTCGGGCATGGATGTGTGTGATGTTCTTAGGTTAGGCAGGTTTAAGTAGTTCTAAGTTCTAGGGGACTGATGACCTCAGATGTTAAGTCCCATAGTGCTCAGAGCCATTTGACATCACACACATCCATGCCCGAGGCAGGATTCGTATCTGCGACCGCAGCGTTCGCGCGGTTCCAGACTGTAGCGCCTAGAACCGCTCGGCCACCCCGGCCGGCTCATCATTAAGGCCCAGGCATTTTTCCCGTCGTAATCCACATGTTTCAGTGGTTGAACCAGGCTCTCGCTATCAGCATTTCGAAGCCACTTGAACGGTTTCAAGTCTCCAGTGCCTTTATTCGTTTCGGTACCCTGTGTGTGGTAGAATGTCTTGTCGATACTCGAGGCCACCTAGGATATAAATGTTCGTTACAAGTCAGCACAGGCACAAGTTTTTTACGGGAACACATGGAATTATGGGTTTCAAATCTTCATAAAATGTTCGTACCACATTTTCAGTTATTAGTTCACATATGCAGTCCTGGAAAACATGTTCAGCTTTACATTGCGTTCTATACATAGTTTTTACATTTCATCATTGTTACGATAAGCTAAGTATTTACATTTTAAAATATATTGACACGCCGGGTTTGTGTACCTCTTACTCCGTACACGTACATTTTAAGATGGCATTTACATTTCTTTTCATAAATATCGTACAAAAATTTACACAAACACTGCACAGAAATTATACATACAAGGCAGTTAATATTACGTACGTTTGTTGTGATTTTATGTCACGTAAGATTGTTCAGGTTTTGCATTATCATTTCTATCACGTTTTTTTGAATGTTCGTTTGTGAACAATCTGTATTCATAGTCTCATCTTACTTTAACATTACACATGCTGTCACTTTTTCAGTCTCATTTTCCAGTATTGACAAAATATTTGCTTACAACATTAACACATGATGAGCGTTAGTTTTGTTTTCATACATTGCATCTGACGCGAGTATCCATCGTTACAGATGCCGAGGAAAGAAAGCTTCGTAACATGAAATCGCGATGTGTTGTTGTTGTGGTCTTCAGTCCTGAGACTGGTTTGATGCAGCTCTCCATGCTGCTCTATCCTGTGCAAGCTTCTTCATCTCTGAGTAACTACTGCAGCCTACATCCTTCTGAATCTGCTTAGTGTTCATCTCTTGGTCTCCCTCTACGATTTTTACCCTCCACTCTGCCCTCCAATACTAAATTGGTGATCCCTTGATGCCTCAGAACATGTCCTACCAACCGATCCCTTCTTCTAGTCAAGTTGTGTCACAAACTCCTCTCTCCCCAATTCTATTCAGTACCTCCTCATTAGCTATGTGATCTATCCATTACGTTTAGCTGCGCCTCTGACAAGTTTAGTAGGATGTGTCTGCTGGTCTACAGGAAGCGTTATGGACAGGAAGAAGCTTTCATTTTTACTCTGCTACTGCAATCCTTCGTTCATCACTAGAGAACGATTGAGTACATAATTTCATGACTATCAACTCGTGTTAATCCACTTACTTCGTGTTTGCCAACTACTCATACATTCTGACAGTACAAGATTGCGTTATACAAGCGTCATCATCGACTGTAAACAGTGTACTTCAGTGTCGGTGACTTATACTCCCTTTTGCTACATGACATAATTCTTGTGTATTCTGTTGTGCATAAATATGTCTATACGAGAATTGTGCCAATGAAGAAGTGTAAAACAATGTTGAGACAATTTGTGTTCGTGTGCAAATGTACTGCAATAACTCTTGCTTGGCGCTCTTCTGTCACATGGACTTGTAATGGTTGGTCTGACCCCTTTTCATTTGGTAGCACAAGATCTAAGTTCTACTTTGTTATACGTCTGAAGTACTGCAGCTTTTTCATACACACATTCACACCATCACAGTCCCACATATTTTTACACACATTCACACCATCACACTCCCACATATTTTTACACACATAATTAGTTATTTTCGGTGCGGCCCTTATGCTTTGATTCCAAACACCTAACTATTGTGTCCCCTATTTTATCCAGGGCGTGACTCTGCGTCATTCGCTGGAAGGACACTTAAACACTAACTTAAAAGTAAGTGCATAGTTGCTCGCTGGCTACTAATGCATCACACTTTCAACGTTCAGATATTCAATTTCTGTGAGTTCGCAGAATTTTTTTATGAGTTGCAAGAGCGCACATGTTCGTACTGCGGTTGTCTTTTTGACTTACCTTTTTGCACCTCGAAGGAAAAGTGTTGTCGTAGGCGGGGCACAATTCAGTCTTTCGTAGTATATTCAAGACTTAGTTTGTATCCTATTACTCCTTCATTCCTCATGTAGACATCCCCTTTCGTGTAGCGTACAAATAGCCACTTGTATAGATGTTAATAGCTTGTACATAGTATCATACCGTGTAGCTAGTTTTCTGTAGATAGCGTTTAAAGTTTTCTGTAAGTGTAGATTGCCTGGCGTTTCTTTGCTAAGCTACGATCGTCGTCTGGCGGCGGTCCCTCGGCTTAGCTGTGCTGTTCGCATACGCGGAGATGGTCAGCCTTAAAGCTGGTTACTGCGCCTGTGCAGTTTTGTCCTCACTCCACTTCGCCACTTCCATGCACTGCGTCTCAATCACACTCCTACTGCATGTTTAGACAGTACAGGGTCAAATTAAATAATTTCTCGCGCTCGGCGAGAGCAATGTTTTCTGAGCTTCTGTGGTTCTTGAACATACAATGAAAACCTTACATAACTAAAACTTACTCCCTAATAAAGCAACACACACATGAACTAGGCAAAATGAAATCTTTCCTTAATAGTAAACATCAATCGTAAAAAGTACATTCAAGTGGAGTGTATATCATCTCTGATATACTCTCTTATACATTGCACCAAGCCGTGATTGATCAGTGTCAGATTCTGTCCGGTGCACAAATTCAAGTAAAGTCTTGTGTGGGTGGTGATGGTGATAAGTTTCTATGGGATCAAACTGCTGAGGTCATGAGCCCCTAGGCTTGGAGATTACTTAATATAACTTAAACTAACTAGGAAAAACACACGCACACACCCATGCACGTGGAATGACTCGGAGAGGTGGGGGGGGGGGGGGGGGGGGAGCCGCGCAAACTGTGGCGAGGCGCCCTATACCGCGGCTACCCCACACCGCGCCTTGTGTGGGGTGTGGGTAGACCCCTTTTTCCTTACCAGTGTTTGGTAAGTATACTAACGTATGGGCTCCTGGGTGAGGGATTTTTGATGTTATGTGTTCAATGAATTTTAAGGATACAGGGTCCTTATAAATGGTGGAAAAATCGAAACTTTTTTATGACTTTATTAAATTGTATAGTCTTTCCTGACTACATTTATATACACATTATACGGTTTCAAATGAAAAATGACCTATATAGACCAAATTTTAATGTTACGGCCATGTATGCTGCCACGCCCCCTTTATTTCTGTTACAGAAACCAGTATTATTTCGAAAAAAAATGTGAACTTTCCGCTTCCATTGATTATACGTATGATACATTGTACAGGGTGATTCAAAAAGAATACCACAACTTTAAAAATGTGTATTTAATGAAAGAAACATAATATAACCTTCTGTTATACATCATTACAAAGAGTATTTAAAAAGGTTTTTTTTTCACTTAAAAACATGTTCAGAGATGTTCAATATGGGCCCCTCCAGACACTCGAGCAATATCAACTCGATACTCCAACTCGTTCCACACTCTCTGTAGCATATCAGGCGTAACAGTTTGGATAGCTGCTGTTATTTCTCGTTTCAAATCATCAATGGTGGCTGGGAGAGGTGACCGAAACACCATATCCTTAACATACCCCCATAAGAAAAAATCGCAGGGGGTAAGATCAGGGCTTCTTGGAGGCCAGTGATGAAGTGCTCTGTCACGGGCTGCCTGGCGGCCGATCCATCGCCTGGGGTAGTTGACGTTCAGGTAGTTACGGACAGATAAGTGCCAATGTGTAGTCCAGTTACAGTACAGTTCAGTTACAGTAGCACCTTCGAAGAAAAAGGGACCAAAAACTTTATTGGCAGAAATGGCACAGAAAACGTTCACCTTAGGCGAGCCACATTCATACTGAGTTGTTTCCCGCGGATTCTCAGTGCCCCATATACAGACGGTTGACTTTCCCGTTAGTGTGGAAAGTTGCTTCATCACTAAACACAATCTTTGAAACGAAAGATTCATCTGTTTCCATTTGAGCAAGGATAAAATCACAGAAATCGATTCTTTTAATCTTATCAGCTGCAGACAGTGCTTGAACCAATTTCAGACGATAAGGTTTCATAACTAACCTTTTTCGTAGAACTCTCCATACAGTTGATTGTGGAATTTGCAGCTCTCTGCTAGCTCTGCGAGTCGATTTTCTTGGGCTGCGAACAAATGCTTGCTGGATGCGTGCTACATTTTCATCACTCGTTCTCGGCCGTCCAGAACTTTTCCCTTTGCACAAACACCCATTCTCTGTAAACTGTTTATACCAACGTTTAATACACCACCTATCAGGAGGTTTAACACCATACTTCGTTTGAAATGCACGCTGAACAACTGTCATCGATTCACTTCTGCTGTACAAAAAGCTTTCTGTTGAGCGGTCGCCATCTTAGCATCAACTGACGCTGACGCCTAGTCAACAGCGCCTCAAGCGAACAAATGTACAACTAAATGAAACTTTATAGCTCCCTTAATTCGCCGACAGATAGTGCTTAGCTCTGCCTTTTGTCGTTGCAGAGTTTTAAATTCCTAAAGTTGTGGTATTCTTTTTGAATCACCCTGTATATGTTGGTAACAGTGCAGGCTTTTAGTGTTTGTAAATGATTATCTTTGTTAGTATTTACTTTTGTTTCGCTGAAGCAGTTTGTTCACATGTTACGAGGGTCACTCCAAAAGAAATGCACACTATTTTTGTAAAAATACAGTTTTCATTCTGCATGTGTGCAAGTTTTACAGTGTGTAGATACATCCTTTCCGCTTGTTTTCAAACTTAGTTCAACCTGTTCCCGTGAGTGGCGCCATCACAGCATGTCTTCAAGATGGCTGCTACACTTGATGTTCGTCGGAAGCAACGCGCTGTCATAGAATTTCTGTGCTGTGAAAACGAGACAGTGGGAAACATCCACAAGAGTTCGAAAAAAAGGTGTATGGAGATGCTGCCGTCGATCGCAGAACAGTTAGTTGGTGGGCAAGCAGGTTACGTGATGAAAGTGGGCACGGCAATATTGAGGATTGTCCTCGCAGTGGCAGGCCTCGTACTGCACACATTCCAGACATTGTGCAGAGAATTAACGAATTGGTGACTGCTGACGCAACGTTGGGATAGGGGAAGGAAGTGTTTGCAGAATACTGAAAGTGTTGGCGTTGAAAAAGGTTTGTGCCAGTGGCTCGCAAAGAACAAGAAAAACAGTATGCAGCGAACTTTTGGAACAGTACGAGAATGGTAGAGATGATTTCTTGGAAGAAATGTGACAGGTGATGAAACATGGCTCCATCATTTTTCACCACAGACGAAGAGGCAATCAATGGAGTGGTATCATGCAAATTCAGCCAAGAAAAAAAAATTCAAATCACACCTTCTGCTGGAAAAGTTATGGCTACGGTGTTTTTCGATTCCGAAGGACTCTTGCTTGTGGACATCATGCCAAGTGGAACTACCATACATTCTGATCCATATGTGGCGACACTGAAGAAACTTCAAGCTCGACTGAGTTGTGTTCGACCACATCGGCAAAAAGCAGGATGTTTTGCTGTTGCACGGCAATGCACGTCCACATGTCAGTCAAAAAACCATGGAAGCGATCACAAAACTCGGATGGACAACACTGAAACACCCGCCTTACAGTCCTGACTTGGCTCCATGTGACTATCATCTCTTTGGGAAACTGAAAGACTCTTCGTGGAACAAGGTTTGAAGATGATGACTCCCTTGTGCATGCTGCCAAACAGTGGCTCCAACAGGTTGGTCCAGAATTTTACCGTATGGTTCCAAGTATGGTTCCAAGATGGAGTAAGGCAGTTGGGAAGGATGGAAATTATGTGGAGAAGTGAAAATATTGTTCCTAAAGGATGTATCTACATACTGTAAGACTTTCAAATATTTAGAATAAAAGGTGGGTTTAAAAAAAAGTGTGCAGTTCTTTTGGAGTGACCCTCGTATGAATGTTTGTTGCCCAAGTGCTACTATATTTGTGGAAGTACATATCCTTTAGTGTGCAATGAATACGAACTATGCTACGTATCAAGAAATTCAATAAAAGGAAATTCTGTGGTAACCAGTTCACAAACAAAGCAAGCAACACTGTTGGAAGTAGCCTATGTATCAGTTCTTCAGGGAAGAAACTCCCACATGGCACGCCTCCTGGTGATTCAAATATTTGTGTTAACGATGACACTGTTTGTAGTGGATTTGTTGTTGCTGATGTGGGCATCTTATCTTCTTTGATAAAGGAAGTGGTGAAATGTAAACAATGTAATGGTGTAGGCTGTCTGGAAATAACTGAACAACAAAGTAGCAGGAAGGGTTTAGCGTCAAAATTAGTTGTTCTGCGCAGATCCTGCAATACATCTACCTTAAAATGACTTCAACATTGTGCATAATTCATGTGATGTGAATTTGAAGTTAATGTGTGCAATAGGAAAAAGGAAAAGAAGGCTATTGAAATGTTTTGTGGTTTGATGGACCTTCCTCCTCCTCCTCCCAGTAAGTTCAGCAAGTACATAAAAATACTTTTAGTGCCTTGAAGGTACTGTCTAAAGCATCTATGAAACGTGCAGTAGAAGAAACTGTAAATATTAGTGTAACCAGGGACAATGCTGTTGCACTTAATGGGACATGGTAACGTCTAGGACATCGTTTCTTGAAAGGTGTTGTAAGTGCTACTTCTCTGGAGAATGGAAAAGTTGTTGATGTTGAGTGCTTATCTAAGGACTGCCACACCTGCCATGGTAACAGTGAAGGACATATTGAACATCAGTGTTCTAAGAATTGTTAGGGTTACAGTGGAGGTATGGAGTGTGATGGACCTCTACAAATATTTCAGAGGTCGGTGCCCGTGTATAACATAAGATATACGAAGTACCTAGGCGATGGGGACTCTAAAGCTTTTAATAAAATTGATGAGTTCAATGTGTATGGTGATACCTTGGTAACAAAACTGGATTGTTGTGGACATGTGCAAAAGAGGATAGGTGCTAGATTGAGGAAGCTACGAAGAGAAATGAAAGGAAAGTTGCTATCTGATGGGAAATCTCTGTCTGGCTGAGGCAGATTGACAGAAAATGAAATAGACCTTCTTCAGTGCTATTATGGACTGGCCATTAGACGAACTGCACCTCTGAATGATGTTACAGCAATGAGGAAAGCTGTATGGGCTACCTACTTCCATAAGTTATCCACAGATGACCAACCTGTTCACTAACTTGCCCTAAAGGAGCAGATTCTTGGTGTGGTTACCAAAATGCAAAAGAAAATGGTCAAACATACCATCAAAGACATTCTTTTCCTGAGCCTGTTATGAATGAAATAAAACCAATTTTTAGAGCCCTGAGTAAGCCTGTTGTGCTTAGTAAATGTCTTCATAGGGGCACTCAGAATACAAATGAAAGTTTCAACCATTGCACATAGGAAAGATTACCCAAGAATGTTTTTGTAGTACTAAATACATTAAAAGTTGGTGTACTAGATGCACTGATACGTTTCAATGATGTAGTGATAGGAAGGTTAAAGTCCTGCGAAATTTAGGCATAAATTGTTGCTCTAATATGGAAGATCAATTGCTTACGTGTGACAGACAATGGGTGCATGAAGCTGAAAGATTCGCTCTTCAAGTTACCAAAGAAGCAAGAAGTGCTAAAAGGAATGCCAAGAGGAAGCTTGAAGATGAAGAAATACTGCAAGATGAAGATTATGCATCAGGAATGTTCAGGGGCACAGTTTAATTGGACTCATATCTTCATTTGCAATTTCCCACAACTTGTGTTTTTCAGAATTCAGGTACAGGTATTTCCTAAAGTTTATGAATCATTGCTCTTAATTTTTTTCTGTAACTGTCAATAGTCCATACTTATGTAGTAGACCCAAGATTTTTTGCAGAATCAACTAAATTATAGAAAAAATAACATTTTTATTGGGAAAAAAATTATAAAAATTAAAATGTAAGATGTGATATTTTTTATCCTTGTAATATACATAATAGGTGGAATTAAATAGGTCTAGTACCTCAGCCATCATGTCAGGAATATCTGGTAAGAATTTGGACTCCTTCAAATGTATAACATTGGAAGAAATGGTACCTCAATTTGAGGAAGCATTTTGGAAAAAAATTGCATCAATTTCTTTGTAATTTTTTTAAGAACTCTATGCAGGTTCAAAAATATTCAAAATACTTCTGATTTGTTTAGAAAGTGTGCTGCATTACCGTATACCAACAAAAAAATCTGTAAAACATATACATTATAAACAGTGCCAGAAAGAAATAGATGTTGACTCTTACATAATATTGAGCCAGAAAAGTACCCTGTATCCTTAACCCTTTCCCTACCGAAATGTGAGTTCATTAGTTTGGCTATGACTCCGTATTCCGAAGACCTACAAAAGACATGAGCCAAGAGCTTTTAAGTGCTCTCACCAGGTGGGGGTAGCAATCAGTAAATCATCAACATATACAGTGGCTTTACTTAACAAATGGTTCAAATGGCTTTAAGCACTATGGGACTTAACAGCTGAGGTCATCAGTCCCCTAAGATTAGAACTACTCAAACCTAACTAACCTAAGGACACCACACACATCCATGCCTAGGGCAGGATTCGAGCCATGTTTTACTTAACAATCAATTCTTAACACCCGATCTAAAGGAGAAATAAATACGCCTGCACTGACGTTTAAACCAAAAGGGAGAATACAGAAATGGCTTTTACCCCCACATCAAAGGCTGTCCTTAACGGTATATTCATGTAGTGTAGTTTGCCAGTACGAGGCTAGGAGATCTATTGTGATGAGGTACTTAACGTTATGGAACTTTAGAAGTTGTTCTTGTAGATTATCAGGCTGCGTCCTGCCAGGCACAATGATTTTATTTATTCCCCGTGCGTCGAGCACGAGGTGGACACTGCCTTTTGGTTTGCTAAGGGCCAAAATGTGGCTACAGCATGGCGATAAGGATGGTTGTATTATTTCCCAGTTTAGTATTCTATTGATCTTTTTCCTCAGAGCCTCCTGTTTGGCCTATGGAATGGGTAACACACAAAGCAGAAGGTTTCGTGCGGATACACCTCCATCTTGTATTTGTACCCCTTGATTATGCCTGGGCGTCATTAAAAAACATGAGCATAACGTACTGAAAGCTCTTGCAGTTCTTCCGTTTGTTCTGGGATCGATGACCTCGCTGTTTGCCCCCCCCCCCCCCCCCCAAATCAGCCAAGTCTTCTTCCGTAAGACACGCTGAATCACTTACCTTGATGTGCACAATCTCGAGGCCTATTTCCTCTTCCTGTGACTGCCCAATTCCCTGTGTGTTTACAAACATGACGGTAGGGTAGAAGAATTGTATTCGAACGTCAGCAGTGTCTTTGGTTTGCTTTCTCTAGCGTCTGATTTGGCTAGGTCTGCTGAATATTGTTGGTCGTTCACAACAAAATGACACTTCCCTTTACCAACGTCAGTCTGCGCATGGTACATCCTAAAGGTGTCCATGCCGATATGGCAGTTTATCATTAGCCTCTCAACCACAAGGAAAATGCGTTCTAAAGAGAAGCTGTCAATTTTAATAGGAACCTATGTCTGCAATTTTACGCCTTTGGACTTACCTCTTACCGATGTTTGGATTTTACAATTTTGGACTGGAAGCGTCGGTATGTGTCCTCGTTTTTGTTATTGATCAAACAGACGCCGTGAAATTATATTCATGATAGCTCCAGTGTCCAGTACCATGAATACCCTTAAACCAAATATTTGTTCATTGATTACTATCTGTAATGTATCTTCATTTTCATCTACACAGTTGGTAATATCTTCCAGACACAGATCATCTTTGATATCACCACACACCACAGCTGTATCTAAGAAAACAGCATTTAACTAGTTCCACGCCCCCGCCCCTATTACTGGTCATCGAACGGGGGCCTATCGAGACAGGTTCGAGTTATCCGAATTAACCAGAGCACTGATCTCGTTAGGGGTAACCTCAACTATGTCCACATTATGTGCCGCTTTCGCCAGTTGGTGTCTTGCGCGGATCCCGAATCGAAATTCCGTTGTCCCTGGCCGCTATTTGAAATGTGCTGCTTAAAGTCAGGCGGCGGCGGATTATTTTGTCGCCCGGTTACATTCTGCTCTTGCCATCTGCCGTTCGGGTCATTGCCCCCAGTCGGCGGCTCATTGTACGCTTGCTGACTACAATCTCTCTGCCCATTTGTCCTGCCGGCCGGGGTGGCCGAGCGGTTCTGGGCGCTACAGTCTGGAACCGCGCGACCGCTACGGTCGCAGGTTCGAATCCAGCCTCGGGCATGGATGTGTGTGATGTCCTTAGGTTAGTTAGGTTTAAGTAGTTCTAAGTTCTAGGGGACTGATGACCTCAGAAGTTAAGTCCCATAGTACTTAGAGCTATTTGAACCATTTGTCCTGACTGATTGAAGTTCTGTCCTTGGTTGTTTTTATATCCTCGCTTGAATTCTTGTCCTTTCCGTTACCAAGTAAGTTCCTGTTGGTACTGCTGCGAGGGAATATGGCTGCAAACCGTGTTAGTTGTTATCGCCATTCCCTCCGTGTTTTTCTTTAGTTCGTGTGAGTCTGCCTACGCCCTGTCACTTCGTGGCTGTGCAGGTCTCTCTTCGTAGATAAGATCAATGGAATCGAGAACTGAGAGGAAATTCTCTGTATCGTGCACAGGAGTGGTGATTAACTTCTCACGTATGTTAGCCGGTAGTCGGCTTTTCAAAATTTTAGGACGTCAGCGTGTGATATAGGATTTGTCCAGTAACGGATTTTATTTAGATTCTTCTCGAAGTGTCTTCTGAACCATCCGTGTTTACTACTAAATGGCGCCGGGTTAAACACTTCAAGCCTCTGTCTCTCTCACACTGCGGTGGACCAGAACATGTCTAGGGATGCACTTTCAAACTGTTCGTAGGTATGACATTTTTTCGCCATGTCAGTGGCCCACAGCAAGACAGTACCCTGTGTATAACCTACTACAGGGCGTATCTTCTGCGCTTCGGACCACTTCCTTGGCAAAATGTTCCGGAAGGCTCCTATGAACACGACTGGATTGTTCACTTACCTTCGCAAGAAAAAAATCGGAATCTGCCTGTGTCGTAATAAGCCTTTATCCGCGAAGAAAGTAGAAAGACATGCAGGCACTGTCCGTTGGTGATTTGGCATTGTTTTGATGTATTGGATTGTGTACAGATTACCTCCACACGACAGGGACAGAAGCGTGCTACATGTTGTGTTTGTGATCTATTTCAAAAAATTGTTCAAATGGCTCTGAGCACTATGGGACTTAACTTCTGAGGTCATCAGTCCCATAGAACTTAGAACTACTTAAACCTAACTAACCTACGGACATCACACACATCCATGCCCGAGGCAGGATTCGAACCTGCAACCGTAGCGGTCGCGCGGCTCCAGACTGTAGCGCCTAGAACCGCTCGGCCAATCTGGCCGGCGACCTATTTCACCTGACAGGTTAGGGATCAAGTTCGGATAGATTTTCGGACTGTGTATTCTGTCTGTTGGTACATGATAACTTGGGGTTGAATGTTCCCTTTCCTTTTCAGTGTTACTAGCGATGTCAGCCTACGATTTATGCTCCACTGCTTTCAACCTCTGATGTGTTTCAGCTCTTAGTTCTGCCTTCTGAACCTTCATCGCTCCCTCGATCACATCTACACTACTGGCCATTAAAACTGCTACACCAAGAAGAAATGCAGATGATAAATGGGTATTCATTGGACAAATATACTAGAATTGACATGTGATTACATTTTCACGCAATTTGGGTGGATAGATCCTGAGAAATCAGTTCCCAGAACAACCACCTCTGGCCGTAATAACGGACTTGATACGCCTGGGCATTGAGTCAAACAGAGCTTGGATGGCGTGTACAGGTACAGCTGCCCATGCAACTTCAACACGATACCACCGTTCATCAAGAGTAGTGACTGGCGTATTGTGACGAGCCAGTTGCTCGGCCACCATTGACCAGACGTTTTCAATTGGTGAGAGATCTGGAGAATGTGCTGGCCAGGGCAACAGTCGAACATTTTCTGTATCCAGAAAGGCCCGTATAGGACCTACAACATGCGGTCGTGCATTATCCTGCTGAAATGTAGGGTTTCGCAGGGTTCAAATGGTTCAAATGGCTCTGAGCACTATGGCACTTAACAACTGAGGTCATCAGTCCCCTAGAACTTAGAACTACTTAAACCTAACTAACCTAAGGACACCACAAACATCAGTGCCCGATGCAGGATTCGAACCTGCGACCGTAGCGGTTGCGCGGTTCCAGACTGAAGCGCCTAGATCCACTCGGCCACGCTTTCGCAGGGATCGAATGAGGGGTAGAGCCACATCTGAAATGTAACGTCCACTGTTCAAAGTGCCGTCAATGCGAACAAGAGGTGACCGAGACGTGTAACCAATGGCACCCCATACCATCACGCCGGGTGGTACGCCAGTATGGCGATGATGAAAACACACTTCCAATGTGTGTTCACCGCGATGTCGCCAAACACGGATGCGACCATCATGATGCTGTAAACAAAACCTGGATTCATCCGAAAAAATGACGTTTTGCCATTCGAGAACCCAGGTTCGTCGTTGAGTGCACCGTCGCAGGCGCTCCTGTCTGTGATGGAGCGTCAAGGGTAACCGCAGCCATGGTCCCCGAGCTGATAGTCCACGCTGCTGCAAACGTCGTCGAACTGTTCGTGAAGATGGTTGTTGTCTTGCAAACGTCCCCATCTGTTGACTCAGGGATCGAGACGTGGCTGCACGATCCGTTACAACCATGCGGATAAGATGCCTGTCATCTCGACTGCTAGTGATACGAGCCCATTGGGATCCAGCACGCCGTTCCGTATTACCCTCCTGAACCCACCAATTCCATATTCTGCTAACAGTCATTGGATCTCGACCAACGTGAGCAGCAATGTCGCGATACGATAAACCGCAATCGCTTTAGGCTACAATCCGACCTTTATCAAAGTCGGAAATGTGATGGTACGCATTTCTCCTCCTTACACGAGGCATCACAACGACGTTTCACCAGGCAACGCCGGTCAACTGCTGTTTGTGTATGAGAAATCGGTTGGAACCTTTCCTCATGTCAGCACGTTGTAGGTGTCGACACCGGCGCCAGTCTTGTGTGAATGCTCTGGAAAGCTAATCATTTGCATATCACAGCATCTTCTTCGTGTCGGTTAAATTTCGCGTCTGTAGCACGTCATCTTCGTGGTGTAGAAATTTTACTGGCCAGTAGTGTACATGACCCTTGCGTTCCTGGACTATCTTCTGCGCCAAGGTACTGCCTTGGTCTAGCTTACCAATCTCGGCTCTATCCTTGATTTCCGTAATGTCTCCATCTATCCTTTCTTGCTCCTTTCTCATGAACTGAGTATTTAAACTTATGCTACTTAATTGTAATGACAGGTCTTCCGCCTGTTCATGTAGGCCTTTGTATGCCATTTGCAACCTGTCAACGGTAATTACGAGTTTATTTATATACTGGCACCATTGTCACTGCTACTGCTGCTGCATTTTTGTCCGAGCCTCAGATACTTCCTTCACCTTTCCCGCGAACTGTTCTTGTCTCGCCTACTGATGACACTTTTTGGCTGAAATTATTTATATCGAGTGACAGATCTGTGAGCAATTGTGTTGTTAGGCCTTTCCCCATACTTGAAAGTCTATCCGATGATTCATTTGAAAGATTAGCACGTAAATCTTTTGCCAAGTCATTGAACTGTTGTATTACGTCGGTTTTGAAAGCATCAAGAGTTTGGTTTTGCTGTTCAAGTAATTCCTTCTGTGTATCTGTCAATTGTTTTTTAAAATCATTAAATTGTTCGTTTTATTGTTTCGAGAAATCTCTAAATTTTTCATTTGATGTTTGTTTTTGCTCGCCCGTAAACTTCTTCTTGAGATCATTGAAGTTTTGTTTAAAAACTGTTGTAACATTTGCCTCGTGATCGGGGTTTCCGGTGTGCGCAATGCAACCTGTCCAATCACGTTTGAATCAGGCCTAAGTGTGGCGGGCAAAGGATGATTTAACAAGTACGCGCTGTCGCGAGTTACATTTGCACCAGGGGAAAAAATACACTCCTTGGAGAAAGTTCTGAGTCCGTCTCATCTACGGTCATCGTCATATCATTACGAACGATAATGTTACTATCATCTGTGTCCACGTTAATTGAAAAATATAATTGGTTGTCGTCACTGCGACCGGCGTTTTCAGTTTCGATTTTATTTGCTGCCACGTCCGTGTCGGCGGCACTTTTTTCCTGGCTCTCTGGCAATGGCCTGGAAAGAATGTGCCTATCTTGTGTACTCATTTCTTGGTAATTTAAAAAAATGAAAACATAAATGAATACTTTTGAAAATGAAATATTCTGTTTGTAATAGTGAGTTACCACTATGAAACCTATTCAGTGGTGCCTCACTAACACGTATCAAAATGCATTGTCTGCGTAACTGAAAGGTACGCACACATTTCTCTCCCTAAAATTAATTTTCAGTCCAAGTGTCTACGTATTTTAGGAGAATGCTTCAATTTGGGAATTGGATTAGGAAAGGTACTTGGATCACTATTGGCAGAGACGCTGCTAAGCGCAGTCATGCATGCAATGAATCGTGAATTTTCCTTCCTTTTCGTTGCCTTTTCTCTCCTTGCGGAAGTAATTCTCCAATTGATTAGTTTTAATGTGTTGCGCATCGTGTGATTTCCATCCACGTTGCGATAATATGGTATCCCATTCATGAAACAGAGAAAGACAACAAATAATATAATAGAAAATTTACAAAATTGTATAATTATTTTAAACTATTAAAAACATGCAAACTGTTTCCCGATGGCGACGTCATAGTATAGGTCGCCAGAGAGAGGTAATGTGAGTTGTTCAGAGCTGACGTAGCTATGTTAAACATGCACGTTTATCCGCACCAGAAATTGTAAGCCCATAAACGCGCCCAGATGTGGATTCGTCAGGGTTAAGAACTGTTGTGTTTGTTCTGGAACATTGCTTGAGGATTAATCCGTTTGAGTTTTGGTGTGCGGCTTGATTTTTACATCGTCGCACCAACGATGTACAAATCTGCCGGTGTGGATGCGTCAGCTATTCTCTGTTCGTGTTGACTTCTCCGAAAAGATCAGTTTAAAAATGCAAGTCCTGGTCGCAACGGGATGTGGAGGCAAGTAAAACACAGTAAGGTAGTTGTAGAAGCTATCGGCATTGTAGTTGTAAATTGTCGTAGCTGTATTGGGAAAGAAGCAGAGCTCCAAGTCCTGATAGAAAGCACTGAAGCTCAAATAGTTACAGGTACGGAAAGCTGGCTAAAGCTGGAACAAGATTCAGCCGAAATTTTTCAAACGACCTAATAGTGTTCAGAAAGGATAGATTAAATACAGTTGGTGGCTGAATATTTATTGCTGTCAGAAGTAATAAATGTAAATGTCGTGTGACTAGGGCCTCCCATCGCGTAGACCGTTCGCCGTGTACAAATCTTTCGATTTGACGCCACTTCGGCGACTTGCGCTTCAAGGGAGATGAAATAATGATGATGATTAGGACAACACAACACCCAGTCCCTGAGCGGAGAAAATCTCCGACCCAGCCGGGAATCGAACGCGGACCCTTAGGATTGACAGTCTGTCGCGCTGACCACTCAGCTTCCGGGAGCGGACGCTGTCAGAAATAGTTTGCCTAGTAGTGAAATTGAAGTAGATAGTTCCTGCGAAATAGTATGTGTAGAGGCTATACTTGACAATAGGACTATTAATTTGATCGTTATACCGACCACCCCTCCCCCCCCCCCCCCCCCCCCCCCCCCGACTCACAAGATATAGTTGCTGAACTGTTCAAACAAAACTTGAGCCTCATTTCAAACAGATATCCCACTCATATAATTACAGTCGGTGGTGACTTCAATCTACCCTCAATATGCTGGAAAAATTATACGTTTAGAGGCGGCGTCAGGCATAAAAAGTCATCCGAAATTGCACAGAATGCTTTCTCAGAGAAATATTTTGAACAATAATTTCATGAGACCAATCGAGGCGTAAATGCTTGCGAAAGCATACTGGACATCTTAGCAACAAATTATCCTGGACAAATGGGGAGTGCCATGACAGATACGGGGATTAGCGATCACAAGGTAGTTGCTGCTAGGCTGAATACCGTAACACCCACAACCATAAAAAAGAAACGCAAAGCACATATATATAAAAAAAAGCTGATGAAAATGCTCTTAACGAATTTTTAAAAGATAGTCTCCACTCTTACCGATCTCATCATGAAAGCGTAGAAAAGATTTGGGATTGTTTCAAAGAGACAGTATCGACGGCAATTGAGAGATACATACCAAGTAAATTAATAAGTGATGGTACTGATCCCCCATGGTACACAAAACGGGTCAGACCGCTGTTGCAAAAGGAACGAAAACAACATGCCAAATTTAAAAGAATGCAACAGCCCCAAGATTCGCAAAGTTTTGCAGAAGTTCGAAATATAGCGCGTACTTCAATGCGAGATGCTTTTAATAATTTCCACAACGAAACACTGTCTCGAAATCTTGTAGAAAATCCAAAGAGATTCTGGTCATATGTAAAGCACAGCAAGTGGCAATCAATACCTTCACTGCGCGATAACAACAGTGAAGTCACTGTTGACAGTGCCACTAAAGCAGAGTTATTAAACACGGTTTTCCGAAACTCCTTCACCAAAGAAGACGAAGTAAATATTCCTGAATTCCAATCAAGAACAACGGCCAAGATAAGAAACTTAGAAGTAGATATCCTCGGTGTAGCAAAGCAGCTTAAATCACTTACTAAAGGCAAGGCCTCCGATCCTGATTGTATAGGTTCCTTTCAGAGTATGCTGATGCAATAGCTCCATATTAAGAAATTATATACAACCGCTCGCTCACAGAAAGTTCCGTACCTAAAGACTTGAAAATTGCTGAAGTCATACCAATACCCAAAAAGGGAAATAGGAGTAATCCGCTGAATTACAGGCCCATATCACTAACGTCGATTTTCATAGGGTTTTGTAACATACACTGTGTTCGAACATTATGAATTACATCGAAGTAAACAATTTATTGACACATAGTAAGCAAGAATTCAGAAAATATCGTACTTGTGAAACAATTAGCTCTTTATACTCATGAAGTAATGAGTGCTATCGACAGGTAATGTCAAATTGATTCCATATTTTTAGATTTCCAGAAGGCTTTCGCCACTGTTCCTCACAAAAGTCTTCTAACCAAACTGCGTGCCTATGGAATATCGCCTCAGTTGTGCAACTGGATTCGTGATTTCCTGTCAGAAAGGTCACAGTTCGTAGTAACAGACGAAAAGTCATCGAGTGAAACAGAAATAATATCCAGCGTTCCCCAAGGAAGTGTAATAGGCCCTCTTATTGCTCCTGATCTATATTAACGACGTAGGAGCTCCTATGCGACCTTTACTGAAGAGTGGAAACAGTGCAATTACCCAGAATGAAACGGGGTTGTTTTTGTGCGAACCTGAGAGCAAAACCCAATCCATGGAGTGGCGTCATCTGGGTTCCCCTCGGAAGAAGAAACCAAGACTTTCACAAACAACATGCCGAAAGGTGATGGCCTCCTTCTTCTGGGATCAGTGTGGTGTCATTTTCATCGACTTTTTGGAACCTGGCTCCACAATTAACCGGGACTGTAACTTTTTGTCATTGAACAAGCTGCGGCGTGCCATCAAGACCCACAGACCACAGCTTCAGGGCTAGCTCATCAGACTACACCATGACAATGCCAAACCCCATACAGCCCTTATAACGCAGGAGAAAATCAGAAAAATGGGTTGGAAAATTGTTCCTCATCCTCCCTACAGTCCGGACTTCGCTCCTTTTGATTTTTACCTCTTTGGTCGTCTGAAGGCCCACCTGCGCGGTAAAACATTTGATAGTGAGAAATACCTTATTTCTTGTGTCAAGCGATGGTGTAAAAGTCAATACCCAGAATTGTACAAGGTGCATTTACATCATGGAGAGAACGCTGGGCCACATGCGTCACAGCTGATGGAGGCTACATTGAGTAGGCCCAATGTATAGCTAACTGTTCCAAGTATGTTCACAAAAAATTTCATTCTCCTCCTGCCAAAAATAAAAAAATTGGAGACGACTGTGTAAAACTATTTGAACGCCCTTTGTAGTAACAGTAAGAAGCTTTCATGTTTTTCTGTATTTTTATGTAAAAGTAATTGACGGAAAGTCATCGAGCAAAACATAAGTGATTTCTGGCGTTCCCAAGGTAGTGCTATAGGCCCTCTGCTGTTCCTTGTCTACATAAACAATTTAGGAGACAATCTGAGCAGCGCACTGCAATGTTATCGTACGGGACACGCCATTTCCGTGGGTGTTATGTCCTTTGTTGAAACCTCTATAGTGGTATTCACCAACTGGCGAGTACAGGGCGAGTTCGCTGAACTCAGCACGTGAAGTTTATTCTTCTTCTTGTGAAAGACACATCGCGCACTCTAAAATGTTAAATGCGACAGAGGGCGGCCGCTCATACAAACATACGAAGTACATACATACATTAATCCTTGCTCCATAGATCATGAATACGACATTTCGTAATGATGTGTAACGTGTCACTTTAACATAAATTTTCTTTACACAGAATAATTAATTATTATTTTTAATATTTTTCTACAGTTACTACTTTATATCTAAAAATTCATCTGTTGAGTAGAAGGAGTTGTCATTCAGAAATTCTTTTAATTCGCTTTTAAATGTTGGTTGGCTATCTCTCAGACTTTTAACGCTATTTGGGAAGTGACCAAAGATTTTTGTGGTAGCACAATTCACCCCGTCTGCGTCGAAGTCAGATTTAACCCAAATAGCGAAGATCATCCTTTCCTTTAGTGTAGTAGCTATGCACTTCGCTGTTATTTTTGAATTGGGATGGTAATTAATGACTAATTTCATGAGTGAATATATGTATTGCAAAGGTATTGTGAATATCCTGAGTTCCTTAAATAAATGTCTGCAAGGTGATCTTGGGTGGGTTCCAGTTATTATTCTGGTTACAAGCTTTTGTGCAATGAATACTTTCTCTCTTAATGACGAATTGCCCCAAAATATAATGCCATATGAAAGCAGTGAATGAAAATAGGCATAGTAAACTAATTTACTGATATGTTTATCACCAAAATTTGCAATAATCTTAATAGCATAAGTAGCTGAATCCAACCACTTCAGCAGATCATCGATGTGTTTCTTCCAATTCAATTTCTGATCAATGCACACATCCAGAAATTTTGAATATACTGCCTTGGCAACAGACTTCTGTTCATAGTCTGTATTTATCAATGTAAAACGTCCCCTTTGGAAAATTATAAAATGTAAAATGACTGTGCTGGTAAACCTCTTACGTTATTTGATTTTCAAACATCTGAGCAAAACTGAACGTACTCAGACATTTCTCTCTTTACTTATTCTGATCAACAGTAAACTTACACACAATATTTTTTTTTAGCGCAACGCAATCTCACTTTCAATGATCCCTAAAAAAGAATGGCCCTGACTAACAATAAACTATACCTTTCATGAATCACTTACCTCACAAAAATCTTCGTTACTCGAACTACTGCAATACAGCGAGCGCCACTACTGCCAGCTAAATAAAAGATTCTAGTTACTGAAGGTAATAACTACTGACAGGCACAGTTATCAAATGAAAGATTTTGATAGAGAACAAACAATGTATTTACCTTAATAGTGTTCAAAGTTCATGACATCCAGTCTTACAAATTTCCTTCTTCTGTCGGACACACGTCCAGATCGTCCGCTCTCAAAACTCTGCCATCTCTCTCCCCACATCCACCACTGCTGGTGGCTCACCTCCAACTGCACAGCTCTACGCGCTGTTCACATCCAACTGCCCAACAATACAATAGCAAATATTCCAACAATGCCAACCAGCCACAGATTGCACACAGCACAGTCAGTGATTTTCGTACAGAGCGCTACCTGGCGTTACCAACATAAAAACCTCAACAGAAACAGCCTACTTACAAATGGTGTTATGCCATTTACTGTAAAGAATTGTATAAACTGTGTGTTCTCAAAATTTAGCGCGAGTCCATTTGCTGAGAACCTCTTAATAATTTTCTGAAAGACATTACTTACAATTTCCTCATCTGATTCTTGTTTGTTGGGTGTGATTACTACACTTGTATCATCAGCAAAAAGAACTAGCTTTGCAGCTTCATGAATATAGAGTTGCAAGTCATTACTATACAGGGTGACTCACTAACTACTGCCACCTAGAATAACACTGAAAGTATGGTAGTAGCTGAAAAGTTTGTGGGACAAATGTTGCATGGGACAACGGGGAACATAATATGTCAAATGGCTCTGTGCACTATGGGACTTAACAGCTATTATCATCAGTCCCCTAGAACTTAGAACTACTTAAACCTAACTAACCTAAGGACATCACACAACACCCAGTCATCACGAGGCAGAGAAAATCCCTGACCCCGCCGGGACTCGAGCCCGGGAACCCGGGCGTGGGAAGCGAGAACGCTACCGCACGACCACGAGCTGCGGACACATAATATGTTGTTGCTTCTTTTGTTGCTAGGTGGAGTCGCATCAGAGATATGATGGTCAACTTTATTTTTTAAAATGGGGTGCTATAGTGTGGCACTTATTTTCTGATAGCTGCTATCGAGACGAATCCAAAGACGTATAACAGTAAGGTCTTTGAAGGTCAGCGAAGGTCAAAAAGATGGCATGAACGTCCGTTTACAGAAGGTGCTCGAAGTGATGACCATTGGTATCAATGCAGTACTGTCATCTTCTTATCGTGGATTGAGTGGTATTCCTTATCACTTCATCACTTATCAAAGCACATGCTCCGACAATTCTCTCTCGTATATCGTGCAAATAGTAAATATTCGCCGAATACGGCATATCGATCTAACGTGCCACCATTCCACGGTTTCGCGATACAACACTACTAGGAACAGTAAGACAAGTATCGTCGAATCAAGCGAATGTGAATGATGTATTCCTTCGAAGACCAAGTCGATATGCTTCTCATTAACGGAGAATGCCAACGAAATTCAGTGAGAGCTGGAGACTTATACAATGAAAGATATCCTCAACGTACTCCCTTTACACGTCGTACATTTAAATATGTGTATGATAAATTGAGAACAACTGGATCTTTAACGCTTCGGAAACATGTCCGGCAAAGGAAAGTTACTAACAAGGAAACGGAAACTGGTACTCTTGTCACTGTGGTTCGAGATCGTGGGTTAGTTCGCGTCAAATCCCAAGGGAATCTGGCATGAGCTGGAGTAGTCATGTTCGTGTTCTGCATCGCCATAAATATCATCATTACCATATAAGTCTCCACCAATAATTAACTGGTACGGATTGCATGCGTTGCGTTGAATTCTGCCGATGGGCTCAACTTCAGATTAAGAGAGATGACGCATTCATTTGATTTTATTTACTGACGAGACTACATTCATGAACCATGGAAATGTTAATATGGATAACATGCGTTATTGGGCAACTGAAAGTCAATGTTGGCTGTGGAAAGTTGCGCATCACAAACCGTGATCCGTTATTGTACGGTATGGGATTCTAGAGGACAGAATTATAGGGCCTTATTTCATCGAAGGAAATCTAAATGGTAGGAAGTACACCACACTTCTGCTAGAAATATTAGGTCTGTTATTGGAAGAAATACCTTTAGGAACAAGGAACAGAATGTGGTATCAACACGATGGGTGTCGAGCACATTTTTCGCTGATGCTAGAAATGAGTAGCAGAGACAATTCCCAAATCGAGGGATTGGATGCGGAGGTGATGTGTCGTGGCCGGCTTGTTCACCAGACTTGACCCATCTGGATATTTCCTAGTGGGGATTCGCAGTGGACACTGTTTATAAAGACGTTCCAGCTACAACCAAAGTTATGCAAGATAGAATTGTCAGAGCATGTGCTTTGATAACTGCGATGTGATAAGGAATAACACTCAATCCATGATAAGAAAATTTGCAACATCGCACTGATACCAATGGTCATCACCTCGAACACCTTCTGTAAATGGACGTTCATGCCACCTTTGTGACCTTCGTTGACCTTCAAAGACCTTACTGTTAAACATTATTGGATTCCTCTCGATAGCCGCTATCAGAAAGTAAGTGCCAAACTATAGCAACCCATTAAAAAAAAAACAAAGTTGACCTTCATATCTCTGAAGTGACCTCACCTAGCAAAAAGAAAAAAAAACTTTTCAGTTGCTGTCATACTTTGGGAGTTACTCTTGGTGGCAGTAGTTACTCACCCTGTATATTAAGAATGATAAGGGACCCAAGACTGAACTCTGTGGGACACCATTGTTGATACCTTCCCAGTCTCTGCTGACTTATGCAGACGATCTGTACTATTGATTTCGACCTTCTGCATTCTTCCAGTTAGGTATGAATTAAACCATTTGTGCACTGTCCCACTCATACCACAATACTTAAGCTGATCTAGAAGAATTTGATGATTCACACAATCAAAAGCCTTTAAGAGATCACAAATTATCCCAATGGGTGATATTTGGTTATTCAATGCATTTAATATTTGAATAGTGAACGGATATATATCATTTTCTGTTGAAAAGCTTTTCTGAAAAGTAAATTGACATTTTGTTAGTACTTCATTTTTACAAATATATGATGCTACTCTTGTATACATTACTTCTTCAACAATTTTGGATAAAGCTAGCATAAGACCTATCCTCTATTTTATGCAATGGTTTAACAATAGCATATTTCAGTCTGTCTGGAAAAATTCCCAGTTTCAGTCAGCTACTGCATATGTGGCTGAGAATCCTAATTATTTGTTGGGAACATGCTTTTGGCACTCTGTTGTAAATGCCATCAATTACATATTGACTTTTACTTTTGAGTGAATTTATTATTTTCCTAATTCCAGTAGGAGAGGTGGGTTGAATTTCAATTTTATCAAATTGCATAGGTATTATCTCTTCCATATACTGCCTTGCATTTTCTAATGGATACCTGGATCCTATTATCTCTACAACACTTAAAAAGTAATTATTAAAAATGTTTTCTACTTCTGACTTTTCGTTAATAGACTTTTCATTGAGTTTGATAGATACACAGTCTTCCTATGCTCTTGGTTGTCCTGTTTCCTGTTCAACAATATCTCAAATTGTTTTAATTTTACTATCTAATATGCTAACCTCAGACATAATGTAAGTATTTCTGGACTTTTAAATAACTTTTCTTACTACAGTGCAGTAATTTTTATAATGTTTCACTGTTTCTGGATCATTACTCCTAGCTATAAGATATATTTCCTTTTCCTGTTTACAAGATATTTTTATCCCTTCAGTAAGCAATGTTTTTAGGTGGTTACTTAGAATTAAATTCCATTATTTTCTTAGGGAAACTGTTTTCAAGTATACTCACAAAGGTATCATGAAATAGGTTAAATTTTAAATTAGCATCAGATTCCCTGTACACCTCATTCCATTTCCTTAAAATGTTCAGTTCCTAAATCGTTAATTGAATGCCCTATTTTGGAGGACAGTTTTGCATTACTGTATGGTGCTATGTTATATACTATAACTAGCTGTGCATCATGAGTAGACAGACCATTCTTAACAGGAAAAGTCTTTACTTGATGGAATTTATCTTGGTCTGTAAAAACAATATCTATCTTTGTGCTGATTTCCTGTACCACCCGACTCGGAAAATCGATAACTGACATCAAATTGAAAGAACCAAGTAATACTTCAGGGCCAAGCTATCTATCAGATTCTTTCAGAAAATCTACATTGAAATCTTCACAACCAATAATTTGCTTCCCACTGTCTGACAGATAACACAACAAAGAATCCAAGTTTTCCAAAAATAGCTGAAAATTTCCCAGTGGGGACCTATACATGGCAACAATTAGAAAAGTACCATTATTTAGCTTAAGCTCACACACAATGTTTCCATATGCTGCTCTACACAAAAATTTTTAGTTTCTAAATTTTTCACACTATGACAGATTTTAAAATATTTAGCAATTCCTCCTCCCTCCATAGTGTCTCTACTTACATATGCTGAAAACTTATATGCAGTCACATTAACCTTCTGCATATCTGTGATTATTTGATGTTCAGGCAGGCATAGTACATCTACTCCACCGTCAGTTTCTAAATCTTCTCAACAAACAAGAAGCTAATTTACTTTATTTTTAATTCCCTGATATTCTGATCAATATATTAACATTATTTTTCCACTGTGCATTTATGAGAATCTTGTGATGTTTTAACATCTCTAGTACCTGCCTGTCTGAACTTCTCATTAAGCTTGTTTCCATTCAATGTTGACTCACTAGACACTGATCTTAGCCTAAAGAAGAGGTACTACCCTGAGTTTCAGTCCTCCCCCCCTCCCCCCTCATAAATATTTTGCTATCATTCTAGCCAATTTACCCTTCTCTTTCTTGTTGATATGCAGGCCATGTCTTGTGAAGTCCCACCTACCAATACCATCAACAGGAACCAAAACTATGTCTGGGAAGGTAGCCACCCAAAGCAATTGATCTAGAGGTCCATACTGACTGTCCTTATAGAGCTGTTCAATTGGGGCCAATCATACTGTATGAAAGCAGGAACCAAGCTAACATTTGTATGGTTGGTTGCAGATGCTATTTCTACCAGGTCACACTCAGTATTGTAGTCCTGATTCCTATCAGTACTGTTTCCCACTCCACCAACTACCACAACATGATACTGCTCTGTAAGACCTTTGAATAATGATCCTACATCCTCTATCACTTGGCTAAGACATGCACTGGGCTTGAAAAACCTTGTGTACCTGGTACCTGTCACCTAATTTTTCTTCCAAGATCTAGCCCACATCTCTTCCATGGCTACTAGCAAAAAAAAAAAAAAAAAAAAAAAAAAAAAAAAAAAAAAAAAAAAAAAAGCTTTCCTCCTAGTTTCTACTTTTTTGAAACAGTTACTTTCCTGGTGAAAGTCTGTTGAGTGCTAACTACACTTACATTTACCTGAGCCTCTTCCTTAGTTAACTCAGGTAACAAGGCAATCTGATGTTTGTGTCAATGATGAAACTGTCAGATACTGCTACCACTTCCTACCTGTCTTCACCCTTCTCCCCCCTTAACCTCATCAGTTCCCACCTAGCACTATCCAGTTCAGCCTTAAGGGCTCTAATCTTCCCTTCCTATTCAGCTATTTTCCTTTCCATTGAAAGTACTTTGCAATACCGTGAAAGAGACCCATTTACTTCCCCCATTCTATGCCACTACATTTCCCTCAATGTAACCATCTGTCACAGCAGCTGGATGGAACCTTAGCACTAACCGGCAGCTCAACCACTTCTTTCTCATGGTTGTCTACAATATTTTTGCAAAATTTACCTAGGCAATAACAGTAATATTATATTAACTACAGATCACAACAGTCAGTAAAGTTATATGGAACACTAATATACGTGTATACTATTAATATAGTAATGTAATGCTTTTAAACTAACGTTAAAACTCAAAACTTGTACACCCGAAAAATTATGCTTGTCCGTCCTCCTTTGGAGTACTGCTGCGCGGTCTGGGATCCTTGCCAGATAGGATTAACTGAGTACATTGAGAAAGTTCAACGAAGAGCAGCACGTTTTGCATTAGCGCGAAATAGGAGAGAGAATGTTACAGATATGATACATTAAAACAAAGACGTTTTTCGTTGTGGCGGAATCTTATCATGAAATTTCGATCACCAACTTGCGAAAATATTTGTTGACGCTGGCCTACATAGAGAGAAACGATCATCGCAATAAAATAACAGAAATGAGACCTAGCACTGAAAGATACAGGTGTTCATTTTTTGCACATGCTGTTTGAGATTGGAAGAATAGAGAATTATTGTGAAGGTGGTTCGAAGAACCCTCTGCCAGACACTTAAGTGTGATCTGCAGAGTATCCATGTAGATTTAGGTGAAGTTAAGAGGCCTAGTGTTGGATCACCACATTTCATTATTTGGCGCCAGAAGCCATCAGAGAACTTAAGGTGGAAATCATGAGGAATTGAATATGTGTCCTTTTTGCTTTTCTTCCAGGGGATTATGGAAACTCGAAAATGGCTTTTCGTCGCTCTTTTGGCCGCCGCTTGTGTACCATTGGTACTAGCTCAAGAGCCTGGCGATGGTGATGTAAATGATCAAGCCGTAGGAAATAATGATCCTTCAAATACGACAACCACTGACGCTACGACCAGCACCACTGACGCAAATAAAAATCCGGGCTATAGTGTTCGAAGCGGAAATCTTGACGAGGCTGATCAAGACAAAGGTACAGTATCGGTCATCAGTATAAGTAAAAATGTACATGTTAGTTTGTTCAAAATATTGTGTCTCTGAAAGTTATTGACGGATTCGGCAAAACATTGCATTCTAATATAGGCATATATCAGGTACCTATTTCTTTAACATATACTTTCAAACATAGATGTTTGTTTATTCAAAATCTCAAATCTCTCAAAGTTCTTTGAAATTTTGACACAACACTGCATTAGAATACATATGTTTTTATACACCTACTGGAATGCCATCTGGTTCAAAGTGGTTCAAATGGCTCTGACTACTATGGGACTTAACATCTGAGGTCATCAGTCCCCTAGAACTTAGAACTACTTAAACTTAACTAACCTAAGGACATCGCACACATCCATGCCCGAGGCAGGATTCGAACCTGGGACCGTAGCAGTCGCGCGGTTCGAGACTGAAGCGCCTAGAACCGCTCGGCCACACCGGCCGGCGTCATCTGGTATACATATGTATAGGATAAGTCACTAACTATTGCCACCTAGAATAACTCCGAAAGTATGATAGTAGCTGAAAAGTTTGTTGGACAAATGTTGCATGGGATAACGGGGCCCATAATATGACGTTGCTTTTTGTTGCTAGGTGTGGTCGCGTCAGAGATATGAAGGTTAACCTTTTTTTTGAATGGGGAGCTATAGTTTGGTATTTGTTTTCTGATAGCGGCTATCGAGACGAATCCAATGATGTGCAACAGTATGTTCTTTGAAGGTCACGCCGGCCGGTGTGGCCGTGCGGTTCTAAGCGCGGTAGTTTGGAACCGCGTGACCGCTACGGTCGCAGGTTCGAATCCTGCCTCGGGCATGGATGTGTGTGATGTCCTTGGGTTAGTTGGGTTTAAGTAGTTCTACGTTCTAGGGGACTGATGACCTCAGTAGTTAAGTCCCATAGTGCTCAGAGCCATTTGAACCATTTGAAGGTCACCTAAGATCAAAAAGGTGGCATGAACGTCCAATTTCAGAAGGTGTTCGAAGTGATGATCATTGGTATAAATGCAGTGCTCCAATCTTCTTATATGGATTGAGTGGTATTCCTCATCACTTCAGCATTTATCGAAGCACTTTCTCTGACAATTCTCTCTCGTATATCGTGCAAATAGTAAATATTTGCAGAATACGGCATACCCATCTAACGTGCCATTGACATGTCAACACCATTCGACCGTATCGTGTACAACACTAATAGGAACGGTAAGACTAGTATCGTCGAATCAAGCGAAAGTGAATAATGTATTCCTTCGAAGAAGAAGTTGATATGTTTCACACTTACAGAGAATGCCAACGAAATTCAGTGACAGCTAGAGACTTACACGCTGAAAGATATCCTCAATGTACTCACCCTACACGTCGCTCATTTAAATATGTGTATGATAAATTGGAAACAACTGGATCTTTAACGCATCGGAAACATATCCCGCAAAGGAAAGTTACTAACGAAGAAACGGAAACTGGTACTCTCGCCACTGTGGTTCGAGATCGTTGTGTTAGTTCGCGTCAAATCGCAAGGGAATCTGGCATGAACCAGAGTAGTGTTGTTCGTATTCTGTATCACCATAGATATGATCCTTACCATATAAGTCTCCACCAATAATTATCTGGTACGGATTGTATGCGTCGCGTTGAATTCTGCTGGTCGGCTCAACTTCAGATTCAGAGGGATGACACATTTATTAATTTGATATTATTAACTGGCGAGGCTACATTCACGAACCATAGAAATGTTAATTTCCATAACATGCATTATTGGGCAAGTACAAATCAATGTTGCCTGTGGCAAAGTGCATACCACAAACCGTGGTCCGTGAAAGTATGGTGTGGGGTTCTGGAGGACAGAATTATGTTCCATAGTTCATCGAAGGAAA
This sequence comes from Schistocerca serialis cubense, assembly GCF_023864345.2. NCBI lineage: Eukaryota > Metazoa > Arthropoda > Insecta > Orthoptera > Acrididae > Schistocerca > Schistocerca serialis. The sequence continues at coordinate 272,424,063 of NC_064646.1, forward strand.
TCTTAATGGTAGGAAGTACACCACATTCTTGCAAGAAACATTAGGTCTGTTATTGGAAGAAATATCTTTAGGAACAAGGAACAGGATGTGGTATCAACACAGTGGGTCTCCGGCACATTTTCAGCTGATGGCTAGAAACGAGTAGCAGAGGCAATTCCCAAATCAAGGGGTTGGACGCGGAGGAGATGTGTCGTGGCCGGCTCGTTCGCCAAACTTGACGCCTCTGGATTTTTTTCTTGTGGGCACTTGTAAAAGAAATTGTTTATAAAGATGTTCCAACTACACCTGATGATATGCAAGAGAGAATTATCAGAGCATGTGCTTCGGTAAGTGGCGATGTGATAAGGAATAACACTCAATCCATGATAAGAAGATTGCAGAACTGCGTTTATACCAATGGTCATCATTTCGAGCACCTTTTGTAAATGGACGTTCATACCACCTTTGTGACCTTCGCTGACCTTCAGAGACCTTACTGTTAAACATCATTGGGTTCGTCTCGATAACCGCTATCAGAAAATAAGTATCAAACTATAGCATCCCATCTAAAAAAAAAAAAAACTAAGTTGTCCTTCATATGTCTGAAGCGACCCCATCTACAGTAGCAACAAAAAACCAACGTAATATTATGGCCCCCGTTGTCCCTGTTTGAAATTTTGAGACAATGCTGAATTCCTATACAGGCGTCTTTTTAGGTCCTGATTATTTAGTATATGTATATTTTTAATACGTATAATATAAAAAATGTATGCATATAAGTAATATGTAAAGGGAGGACATTTTTACCAAAAATCTCGAAAAGCACCTCTTTGAGCTACTTCACATTTTTGCATGTTACAGCAATAAACATATAGACACATGTAAACTATACACTTTTGGTATATAATTAAATATCTAAAATATACAATAGTGAAACTCTGTAAGCAGACAGGAAAGTTGTATTTATGGCTTTCCGATTTATGATTAGAACACTGCTACAATATCTGAATTTGCAATAACAATAAACAAGGCTCAAGGTCAGCGAGATGCGGGGAGAGGTGATGGACAGAGGGGTAGGAGGAAATGAACGTAGAAAACGGGAATTAGGAGACTGTAGTGTGTTAACGCCACTCTGATCTATGTAGAGGGGCCTGGCGAGACGTGACTCTAATCTGTGTACTGAAAATAGCTGTGCCTTCAAGACTAGACACACCTCGTCCCAGTACTAATATAAATCGTTAAAATTTTGTCCAAGATGTTTAATCGTTTATCTGTTATAGGAACTCTGCACAATGTACGCATCCGACTGCAACAGAAGTACCCAGGTCACATGTCCCCACTACATCGTACATATTCTGTCAATACTTCACTAGTCAACAGTATTACAATGCATTGAAGTGGTGAATAGTCAGCACACTTTAGTATTGATATTTCTCATCATAGTATTTAGGATTTGATGAAATCTTTGCACACTGCACGTTATCTGAAACATAAATATGGGTTGCTATTGATAACAACAGTTCAACAATTCTCATAAAACTGCGTACGTTATAACCCTTAACCTGCACCGACTACGGCGTTATTATTCAAAATTTTAAAGATTAAAACCTCTTAATGGCAGCAAACAACATTGTAACCCGGAATAATTATAGCTATCGCTGATTATTTACGTTATGCACACTAACGATCGGTATAGTTTACTACGCGAAAATCTTTAACTCACTGCTATAAAACAAAATCACCTAAAAGACGTAATAAATATTTAACGTGATCAACGTTTCACTTGCTTAAGGCAAATCTCAGTTTCGTACACCCTCGTTCAGTTAAATTTAATAATCCATTTCTTATTACGATAATTCGAAACGTAGCAACCAAAGTTAATAATTTCATTGCAAACCAGCGAAATAGATAGATATTTCTGCGATAGTGTTTACTCTGTTTTCTTATTGGCTCTTTTCGTTATTGCTTTCTCTTTAAAATTCCAAGCAATGGAATTGAATGTCGTCGAATAATATTAATTGGTTCTGCTAGTATACGAAGCCTTTCTTCAAAGATTAGGGGCACTAAATTTGCAGGCAACAATAACTATGTCCTCTTTTACATTAATCGTGCAGGGCTATATAAAACACCAGTTAGACTTAAACTCAATGGTATACAAAATCACAATTAGTACGCCACTAACCCTGTAGTGCATACTCAAAATATACACCAATATTAACCGCTCAGCATTCAACTACCTTAGAGTGGGCGCCCAAATCACACAAATCCCGCATCCGCTCATTTATCTTACTAAGTTCGTAAATACGACATCCACCAACTTAAACCACAACATCTTCTAAGAGTCTTGTGTGAGCTACGAATAGCACAAATCGCAGTCCAGTCCAGTGACTGACTTAACGCTTTCAAACATCAATTTCTCCAAATATGGAATGCAGTTTCGTCAAAATTGGAGCGTAATTTTACAACAGACTATCCCGTTACTTCCCACACATACACATACACGACCATAGCAAAAATCTCTCCAGCGCTACGACTCAAAATAAACTCAGTTGCTTTAAGGTACCCTACTTTCTCTCGCGGAACAATATAAATTGAAGCAGATACACTGCTAAACAGGTTTAACAACAAGGTCACACTAAGTTCTGATTTACAACGCCGACCGAACACTGGCTCAGTAATTCAATAAAACATCTTGGCAATATTCTCACAAAGTTTATTGGTCGCGATCCCACCTATATCCGCGATCTATTGTCTTTCTCGGTGACTGTTGGCACGATAATTAATTAAAGCTTCTACCTATCAGCTCTAGCGTAAGCTTCCGTATCAAGACCAAAATCAGGACTCAACTTCTAAATCCCAAAAACCATAGAGGAATCAATTTAGACAATCACCTCACAATTCCATTGCTTTTAACAATTAAATGTAGGTACTTCGGCGGCCTTCGTCCCGTTGAATAGCGGCCAGCTCGATGTGACGATATCTCTGGCTAGGACAGCTGATTGCTGCTGTCGACACGAGGAGACGCACTGTGGCAACTTGATCGTTCTGTCAAGCGCGGTCGAAAGTTCACTTTTCTACAAAAGTTGGACACATAGAGACTTTACTTACAGAATGTACATACACTTGTAACCGCTCATCACGTATTTAATACTTGCTAACCGCTAAGTAAATATGCTGAAGCATATCGAAGTCCGTGACGACACCCAAAAGCTTTTGTCCTGTCACAAGATGGACAGGGAGAGGGGGCAGAAGGGAATGGTGTGGGCGGGGGGGAGGGAGGGAGGAGAAGATGGGCAGAGAAAGAGGGAAGGAGGTGATGGACTGACAGAGGGGAAGGTGGATCGGCAGGTGGAGATGGAGATAGAGGGGCGATGAGAAGATGTACAGGAAGAGAGAGAGGAAGGAGTTGATGGACACATAGAGGTGGAAGGAGGAGGAATTGGACAAAGAATGAGGAAGGGGAGATAGACAGAGACAGTGAGATTAGGCCATATTCCCACTCATATTGGAAACGCATGCTTTCTCTTTCTTTTCCAATGTATATACCGGTTGATCAAAAAGTCAGTATAAATTTGAAAACTGAATAAATCACGGAATAATGTAGATAGAGAGGTAAAAATTGACACACATGGTTGGAATGACATGGGGTTTTATTAGAACAAAAAAAAAAAAAAAAAATTCAAACGTCCAAAAAATGTCCGACGGATGGCGCTTCATCTGATCAGAATAGCAAAAATTAGCGTAACAAAGTAAGACAAAGCAAAGATGATGTTCTTTACAGGAAATGCTCAATATGCCCACCATCATTCCTCAACAATAGCTGTAGTCGAGGAATAATGTTGTAAACAGCACTGTAAAGCATGTGCGGAGTTATGGTTAGGCATTGGCGTCGGATCTTGTCTTTCAGCATCCCTAGAGATGTCAGTCGATGACGATACACTTGCGACTTCAGGTAACCCCAAAGCCAATAATCGCACGAACTGAGGTCTGGGGACCTGGGAGGCCAAGCATGACGAAAGTGGTGGCTGAGCACACGATCATCACCAAACGACGTGCGCAAGAGATCTTTCACACGTCTAGCAGCATGGGGTATTTTTTTGGTTCTAATAAAATCCTATGTCATTCCAAGCATGTGTGTCAATTTTTACCTCTCTGTCTACATTATTCCGTGGTTTATTAAGTTTTCAAATTTATACTGACTTTTCGATCACCCAATATATATATATTTGGCGTTCTTTCATTCCTTGTGTTGGAGGCAAACTGACAAAGCAAACAGTTACATCTCTACAGACAAGAGACATTACATATTTAAAACTGACAGTTAATTATTTACAATAAGCGCATACAAAAACTTAAATACGAGGATTTTCCATAAAATAAGTTCCGATCGGTCGCTAAGTGGAAACCACAGTGAAAATCAGAAACATTTAATTTGCAAGACTTAGCTACACTTTCCAGATACTTCTCTACATAGTCGCCGCTCCGATTTAGACATTTGTCGGAGCGTTATAACAAATTTCCGACACCATCGTCACAGAAGGCAGCCACCTGTGCTTTCCGATAATTCTGTACGCTGGTCTATAGCGCGTAGCCTGCGCCCAAGTGTTGTCTTCGAATCCAGTGTTTCATGTGAACAGAGATGATACTTGGGACGAGCCAATTAGGGCTGTGTTGTGAGTGATCGAACACTTCCCATCGAAAAGGCTGGAGGAGCGTCTTCACGGCCCCTGTAGAGTGCGACCGAGAATTGCCATGAAGAAGGAAGTGTGTGGCAGTTGTGTTAGGTGGGCTGCATTCATTAAGGCGAAGCCTCTCTGTGGGCCCTCCTACTTGGCGGGAGACATCATTGTTCTAGGCACATATACTCACTCACAGTGCGCTCACAACTGAAAAGAGCACCTTGATGCGATCGATACTCATACTAGAGACATTACCCAACACATCTGTGCAAAGCTTCATCGGGTTTTCACTGTGGTGTCCATTTCGTGACCAATCGGAACTTACTTTCTGTACAACCCTCGTAGATATTATTATAACGACACTGGAGAAAAAACTAGTAACCTGCAGGGAAAATCATGCTAACCATCTGATATGAGATTAATGTAAGATGACTGAGTGGGCCAGTTGGAGTTTTATAGGCTGCCTGAGTGCTCATCAGTCCTGTGAACAAGATGGGTGGGATCTTCTAAGATGAAGTTTCCACAGCGTCGTCAACATGACGATTTAAGGGAATGGGGCGCACTTTGTCACTGAGAATGCTGAAATACATATCTTGGTTCATAAAGTGTTTCTTGTGGTGGACATTTGCTGTATCTAAAGCACAATAGTTTACAAGAAAAATGGTTTTTGTAAGGCGCACATTTTTTTTTTACTTGTGCACCCAGATGTGCTTTGCTTTTTAACAAGGCATCTTAAGTGGGTGTCCTGAAATATTACACGCTTTTTTCGTTGTTACACTTGGGTTACAGGTTTCAAACAGTGCACAGAAAACTTTTTTAACACAGTAAAATGTACTTACAGATCAGTATCTAATTCATTACTTGCTATGCAAGAAGATTTCTCTCATGTAGAAAGGAGGTTGAAACCTTGCAGTTCTTTTGTGGTCACACTGTTTTCAAAACATAGCACATTAGCTGCCAGTTTCTGTGTCTGGGATTTCATTTGGGCTATGTAAGTGTTCCCAACTAACTTTCAAAGTCTTCACTTTCAGTTTTTTTTGTTTTTTGACTGTAGATGCAAATACATCTGTCAGTGACAAAGGATGTGAGGATGGTCACACCAGTATTTATGTCATTTTGCAGGCTAATGATTACTCCTGTTACAAGTGATATGTTTTTAGGTTGGTTAGAACAGCGAAGCACATTTGGCACAAGTGAGCCATTAATGCTTATTTCCCACTGGGCAGCGGGTCAGGTGTTGAAGTGTGGGTGTGTCGACACAAAACGGTTAGTATATACTGACAGGCATAATCCACTTAATGGTGCAGCTATCACTGTGCAGAAAATATCAGATAGTAAGTTATGTGACATGTTTACAGGAAGACTGATGCAGAGCAAAAACAACCAACGCATTGAAGTGCCTACATATTAAGGTACCACACATAAATACATTTGCACTTACAACCGTTACACCCTCAGTAATTAGAAGAAGAATTTGGATTTGTGATTACTGTTGGGGTTTTCGTTTATTATGTGATCAGTTAGTGTAAACAGTGATTAGTCAGATGTATTCGCTTAGTGGTATCTTCTTTACTGCATTTGTTTTGTATAAGTGGTAATTTTCTTGTAAAGTTGATAGATGCCTTCCATTATTTACTCTATTTTCGTGCCTTTCTTTCTTATGGTAGGCCTGTGATCCATTTCTTTAATGTTCTGCAAAAGTTTAGTGGATTCTCCCATGTTTCCATGCTCTGATATGTACTTTGTATTGGGTGTAGATTGTACTGCTGGTTTGTCCTATATAACTTCCATCACATGTGTTGCATAGTAGTTGGTATTTTCCTGCCTGATGGTTTACATCTTGAATGTACTTCTAGATTGAGTTATCAGTTTTGAATGCTATGTTCACGCCTTATCTTTTGAAGAAGCTTGGTATTTTACGTGTGGATTTGTGCTTGTATGTCATTGTGTACCATCTTCTGATGTATTTGCATGTATTTTTTTTTTGCGACTTTGTTGTTCTGTCAGTATGTCCTTTTTGTGTAGGGTTGAGTTGTATTGTTCTTTGAATCGTATTCATTGACTGTATTTGTTATCTAATTATTTGTTTAATTTTGTTGCCAGATTACCTTTGTACCCATTGTTTGTTACTCTTTCTGTGACAATGTTTAGTTCTTTTTCATAGTTTTTTGTGCTGAGTGGTATTGAGTTGAGTCTGTGAAGCATGTATCTGAGTGCTGTGTGCTTCTGTCACTTGGATGATTTGAAGTCTGATGTATGATAGTTTCAGTTGTAGTAAATTTCAAACTTCTGCTGGTAGTTTTGTATTTTAATTGTTATGTCTAAGAAGTTTATTTTGTCGTCATGTCTTCTTTCCATTGTAAATCTTATCTTTTTGTGTATTGTGTTTATGTCTGCATACTTCTAGTCAATCTTTGTTAGTGGTTTAGCCGGCCAGTGTGGCCGAGCAGTTCTAGGTGCTTCAGTCTGGAACCACACGACCGCTCCGGTCGCAGGTTCGAATTCTGCGTCGAACATGGATGTGTGTGATGTCCTTAGCTTAGTTAGGTTTAAGTAGTTCTAAGTTCTAGGGGACTGATGACCTCAGAAGTTAAGTCCCATAGTGCTCAGAGCCATTTGAACCATTTTGTTAGTGGTTCATCGGTTAAAGAAAGGGTATCATCCATGTATCTGATTCAGCAAAGTATGTTATAATTCTTTGTAGCAGTTTTAAAAATTCTGGTTTTTTACTTGTTTTGTGAAAATTTTTGCTAGAACCAAGGGTACCTGACACTGGAGAGGCCTTTGGTAGCCCATCTTGTCGTAAATAGTAGTCATTATGAAACTGAAACTAGCTCTGTTCTGTTATCAATTCAAGCTGCATATGTATTTCTTTGAAGTGCTCAACTTGAAGTTGAGTGCTATCTTTCAGGGTTCTACAATGTTTATTGTTTCTCCTATTGGTAAGTTTGAGTACGTGTTTTCTATGTCAAAAGAAAGAAGTTTTGCCGTGTCTGGGTTTTTCTTAACCCTGTATGAGTTGTGTCACCAGGCTGGTTGGCTCATCTGTGTTTTTTTTTTCCTTGAGTGATCAGCCAGCCATATATGCCTGTGGATCTGCTTTAGTCTTCCTCATGTCTTATTTGTTTTTAAATTGACAGTTTTAGAACACCTGACCATTTTTAAAATTTTCTCTTACGTGATTTGAGCTAGTGTTATTGGACAGGTGTTCACATGTGAGACTGGGGAATGTGATTTTATCTCAGATTGCTTTTTATTTCGTTTATCACATTTTCTACGCTTTGGACACATTCGTTTCTATTAGTGTTGATAGTGGCGATAATTACGTCATTGAGCACACCTCACCTAGCTACCCCCCCCCCCCACCCCCCCCCCACACCGCGCACCACCTACCCTCTCTCCACACACATACACACACACACACACACACACACACACACATACACACACACACACACACACACACACACACACATACACACACACACACACACAGCACACAGCTGTGAAGTGTTCCTCATAATTCTGTCATCTTCTGTTTTATAGTTTTCAGACAGTAATTTTAACATGGTTTCCGTTTATTGTATTTTCCGTATTTTCTACATTGTAAACACATTCGCTTGTACTAGTGTCCATATGGGCGGCGATAAATTCATCGTTGAGTACCTCTAGCTCCCCCCTCCCCCCCCCCCCCCACCTACCAAGGCTCCACACACACACACACACACACACACACACACACACACACACACACACACACACAGAGCTTTGACATGTTCCTTATAGTTCTGTCATCTTCTATTTTATAGTTTTCAGACAGTAATTTTAACATGTGTGGTGCAAATCTGTAAGTAGGAGCTTTCTTATAGTTGTAATGGGTGTTACTGGGATAATTGTTTTGTGGATTTACTCACAGAAAAAAGCAGCACTCAGATACATGCTTCATAGACTGAACACAGTACCACTCAGCACAGAAAACTACCAGAAAGAATTAGCCATAGTCACACAAATAGCAACACAGTAAGTGTAATAGTAATCTAGTCACAAAATTAAAAAAAATAGCATTAATACAGACTATAAATACTTTAATATTCACACATGTGTAACAACAGCATGGAATGGTCACTGGCAGCACGAATGTAACTATGCAAACCAATCATGGCGTGGCTGCAAGTAATGTTAATTTTTTCTTTATGTTCCCTACCTTCTCAAAATATTATATTTGAAGTTGCTACAGGCAGTTCATCACTGCACCCATCGTGTAAAGCATGGACACACACCATACAAAAAAGCATGGGAAACTGCAGAACCTGTAGTTACTGATGTCAGACCGCTGTTTTCTCTAAGAGTTGTGACTAGTATATCTCTTCACATGAATTTGTGAAACCCAAGCTTCGTCCGGATAAACTACAGGCCTATTATTAACCGAGTGTAGCAAATACATAGTTCACAAAAACGTATCTCCACTTTCATTCCAAAAGAAACGTGTGTCCCCTGTTACATTTTCTGAACTTAAACCCTCTCGCATTGTAGTTGTGTATAGAGTTTACTGACGATGAGATACGCTCCTTTATTGTAGTGTTCTAACACAATCCTGCAGACCACTTCTTTATTAAAATCGTCCATTTGCGTAAATCTGCTTTCCCATTTATATCTCTTTCATGGCGAATAGAAGACAGCATCCACACCTATAGCCTTTGCAGAAGTTAATATGCAACTAATATGTTTCACTTTTCCTTCTACGACTCCACTTGTTCCAGCCATCAGTTTTTGTGCTTGAGTGAAGTTAATGTCCCGTGTAGCTTCTTCATCACGGGGAACATTGTTGAAAAACCTGAAGACATTGGACATTACATATTTAGTTCATTCTCTAATATCCATTCGATTCGATCATGGCATACATCAAGAAGACTTGTGCTATGTTGCACGCAGGACGTACACTTGAGACCTCCCCCCCCCTCCCCCCCACGCCGCTATGTTTCCCGAGAAATAAAGTGAAATAGCCCTTAAAACTTAGACCATACAGGAAAAGTTAACTATAAACTGATCAATATTTTAAAGGCACTTGGGCATAAAAAGAAACAAAAAGACAAATCGTTGAAATCAAGAGGTGCCAGCACCACAATCCAGAGGTCATGTTGTTGTTGTGGTCTTCAGTCCTGAGACTAGTTTGATGCAGCTCTCCAAGCTGCACTATCCTATGTAAGCTTCTTCATCTCCCAGTACATACTGCAACCTACATCCCTCTGAATCTGCTTAGTGTATTTATCTCTTGGTCTCCCTCTACGATTTTTACCCTCCACGCTGCCCTCGAATGCTAAATTTGTGATCCCTTGATGCCTCAGAACGTGTCCTACCAACCGGTCCCTTCTTCTTGTCAAGTTGTGCCACAAACTCCTCTTCTCCCCAATTCTATTCAGTACCTCCTCATTAGTTATGTGATCTACCCAATCTTCAGCATTCTTCTGTAGCACCACATTTCGAAAGCTTCTATTTTCTTCTTGTCCAAACTATTCATCGTCCATGTTTCACTTCCATACATGGCTACACTCCATACAAATACTTTCAGAAACGACTTACTGACACTTAAATCTATACTCGATGTTAACAAATTCTCTTCTTCAGAAACACTTTCCTTGCCATTACAAGCCTACATTTTATATCCTCTCTACTTCGACCATCATCAGTTATTTTGCTCCCAAAATAGCAAAACTTCTTTACTACTTTAAGTGCCTCATTTCCTAATCTAATTCCCTCAGCATCACCCGACTTCATTAGACTACATTCCATTATCCTCGTTTTGCTTTTGTTGATGTTCAATTTATATCCTCCATTCCGTTCAACTGCTCTTCCAAGTCCTTTGCTGTCTCTGACAGAATTACAATGTCATCGGCGAACCTTAAAGTTTTTATTTCTTCTCCATGGATTTTAAAACCTACTCCGAATTTTTCTTTTGTTTCCTTTACTGCTTGCTCAATATACAAATTGAATAACATCGGGGAGAGGCTACAACCCTCTCTCATTCCCTTCCCAACCGCTTCTTCCCTTTCATGCCCCTCGACGCTTATAACTGCCATCTGGTTTCTGTACAAATTGTAAATAGCCTTTCGCTCCCTGTATTTTACACCTGCCACCTTTAGAATCTGAAGGAGAGTATTCCATTCAACACTGCCGAAGCTTTCTCTAAGTCTACAAATGCTAGAAACGTAGGTTTGCCTTTCCCTAAATCTATCTTCCAAGATAAGTCGTAGGGTCAGTATTGCCTCTGTGTTCCAGAGGACAGAGGCAATAAGTTTAACAAATTACAATCTTTATTACAAAGTTATAATACAGTTAATAATCAGTCCACATTCATAGGTATGTAAGAATTAAATTTCAAATTAATGTATTTCTTTTCTTACAAACGTTGGCAAAACGGTCCAGTGCCAAGGTCACGCCAATAGGGGCCACCCTCAGGCAAGTAACATTGAAAACTCTAACCAGCTGAGCATCTAAAGCAGAACAAAGAGAACTTTCAACATCCAAACAGTAATAAAACACTTGCACCAAACTGAAGCTATGTGCGAGGCTACTTTAAAATTTATTTAAAAAAGTAAGGGGCATCAAAACGTTAGTAAATCTTAAATAACACCACAGAGACAGCTGTATGATCGTGCAACAGAAATAAAAATTACACAGTACCACAAACTGCATTACACAGTACCACAAACTGCAGATTAGATTTAGTTAACAGTAATTCAACTGAGAAATGCAAAGGCCCACCAAGCTTAACCAATGGAAACTCAGATAAATCAGTTCATGTTCCATATATATAATAGTAAAGCAGAAATCAAATTTATTCAGTAGCACAAACTGGATATTAGATTTAGGTAGCAGATATTCACTTAACAACTGCAAACGCCCACCGAGTTTAAACATCCTGAGCTTAAAATTTAAAAACAGTTAAAAGTCTTAAAACACCCAAATTACCACTATTTGCGATCACTTAATGTAGCAGGAGCCATCAAAAAATTCCCAGCGCCAACAATCCTGATACTTGCATTCTATCAATATGTAAGGACAGGTGGTTACCACGATCAATCGCGCTGTGAAGTACGACTTAAATGACTCCACCAGCCTCGCTCTCTACCCATCCTAAGGCTAAGGTGAAATCAGTGCAGTGCTGTAACCTTCGCAGAGTAGCACCTTTTCTGCAGCACGCCGCAATTAAAAAGGCTGCGATATTTACTTCCGTACAAATGCGCGGGCTACAGACAAGGCCGAACTAACACCCGTGGTCGCCTGTTGTTACAAATGTACATTGGAACAAGTCCACACAATTTCACTAGCACTGCTAATCACATATCCCGTTCCACATAGCGTTGTCCGTAGTATATACAACCATGCATGAGTACTCTGCCAGAAAAACTACCTTGAGGCTCGCTTGGAGGTCTGGACACATCCTGTCGAGACGGTCTGTCAGTGCTCCCCCTCCCCCCCCCCCCCCCAAACGGCGTGGCAAACCTCGCGCTTAAGGAAATTATCTGTCATCGACCACGGACCATCTCACACTCACAGAGACCAATGCTTCCAGTGGCAATAGTTACAAATTATTTAGAAAAAGAGTATTAGACTGAGGTTGTTTCAAGTGCATCTGCAGCATGCATCTCAATTAGTGGTAATGGCATGGGTAATGAAATGACAACATTGGAGCTTATTGTAACGCACTCCAAAAAACGATTTTTTTCCCTTAATCACACCATACAAAATATCGCTCGTAACAACTATTCACGTCTTGCTATGTCCACACCTGGAAAGCGAACAAAAATTATTTCGTCTTCCTGAATCAGAACAGAATCAACAAGTAAGAGTGGGACAGAGATTTAAATTAACCGTGATGCATCTCTTTCATAAAACATCAAATTTTAAATATTTTTAATTGATATGCTAGAAAATTACCAATGCGCTGAGTGGTGTGAGTGTGATAAGCTTCCGTGGGTTGTCCTTTTGCTTCACCATTCTGTCGTTGTCTATGGAAGACAAGGGGAAAACCATAGTTAGAGCCTTCTCATGATGTAAATGACTCGTATTTTCCGTTTACAAAAAGTGTTGGTTTACAGATGGGACTATCAGGGTTTGTAGTGGGACAGGATCAGAATTAAGTATTGATTATTACATGGTATACTGGATAGAATTTTTACATCTAACATTATAACCATTCAGGATTACATCAAAATAGGCTGTACATAGAGGAACATGATTTACGGGATTGATTGACAGAAAGTTTTACAGGAGGACAGAATTATCAACACATGTTCAGCATTTATATGTTAAGCCAGGAGCAAGAAAAGGACTTTTTTTAACGAATATGAGAAGCTTTCTCTCGATACAAGTCAGCCAAGGGTGTGGCCTTATTTGGTTAAGCATGTGGCTTAGAAATGAACTCTCAGTGGAGAATTCAGGTCTAATATTCTGAAAACCCCATCTAGGACTCAGATGGCAGCAACACACGTAACACTTGTATAAGAAATATCAGAAAACATGTCACATATTAAGGAATTGTAGTCATACAAAAAAAATTATTTGTACTCTCACTATTGAAGAAGACAGAGGAACATGGGTTTACTAAAAAAATTATTCCTATTATTATAATTATACAACCACATTCTGAGGAAAACCTAAGTACGTATTGTGTTTGCTGGCCGTCCTTAGGTTTTTCAGTTTTCACCAAGTCCACCAGCTGGCATAATACAGATATCATCATTCTAAACACAAGTCAATACCAGTTCTACACTCTGTTCGTAATAGCATACTAGTGCATTGGCTAAGCATGCTTGCAGTTTGTCGCTTAGATTTGTTTAATTCTCGCATTCACATTGCTGTGGCGTCCGTTTCACTCAGCCGAACACCCAGTATACTCTGGCAATATCTGACTGTCGGTTTTGAAACAGTTAAATTTGTAGTCTTGTAACACTTTTCCAAATGATACTGCGGAGTCCTTGTCCGTGTTCCACTGGACATTGCCAAAATTAGTGTTCATGGAGAGAACAGCACTCATCTCACACACACACACACACACACACACACACACACACACAGTGATAGAAGCTCTGAACACCATCCCTATCACCGATAAAAGGTAAGTGACTAGTCACAATCTTTAAGAATGCATTGCGAGAATATTCGGTCTCGGAATGCAGGTCGGATTAACTCACATCACATCCTCGCAATGTAACGTATTTGAGGCTCCAGCCACCGAACTACACGCGAAAATCGAGCTGCACGTACAACTATCCAATCATAATGCAAAGTGTCATCAAATAGTTAACAACTAAACTAAACTACAGAGTGAGTCACTAACTATTGCCACCTAGATTAACTCCGAAAGTATGACAGTAGTGGAAAAGTTTGTGGGACAAATGTTGCATGGGACAACGGGGCCCATAATATGACGTTGGTTTTTTGTTGCTAGGTGGAATCGCATCAGATATGGTCAACTTTGATTTTTTTTTTAAATGAGGTGCTACAGTTTGGTACTTATTTTCTGATAGCGGCTATCCAGACGAATCCAATGATGTGTAACAGTACGATCTTTGAAGGTCACCGGAGGTCAAAAAGGTGGCGCGAACGTCCATTTACAGAAGATGTTACAAGTGATGATCATTGGTGCCAATGCAGTTCTCCAATCTTCTTATATGGATTGAGTGGTATTCCTCATTACTTCAGCACTTATCGAAGCACATGCTCTGACAATTCTCTCTCGTATATCGTGCAAATAGTAAATATTCGCAGAATACGACATACCCATCTAACGTGCCATTGACACGTCAACACCATTCGACGGTATCGCAGTAAAACACTAATAGGAACGGTAAGACTAGTATCGTGGAATCAAGCGAATGTGAATAACGTATTCCTTCGAAGAAGAAGTTGATATGTTTCTCACTTACGGAAAATGCCAACGAAATTCAGTGACAGCTAGAGACTTACATGCTGAAAGATGTCCTCAATGTACTCACCCTACACGTAGCTCATTTAAATATGTGTATGATAAATTGAAAACAACTGGATCTTTAACGCAACGGAAACGTATCCGGCAACGGAAAGTTACTAACGAGGAAACGGAAATTGGTACTCTCGCCACAGTAGTTCGCGTCAAATCGCAAGGGAATCTGGCATGAACCAGAGTAGTGTTGTTCGTATTCTGTATCACCATAGGTATGATCCTTACCATATAAGTCTCCACCAATAATTAACTGGTACGGATTGTATGCGTCGCGTTGTATTCTGCTGGTCGGCTCAACTTCAGATTCAGAGGGATGACACATTTATTAATTTGATTTTATTAACTGGCGAGGCTACATTCACGAACCATAGAAATGTTAATTTGCATAATATACATTATTGGGCAAGTAAAAATCAATGTTGCCTGTGGCAAAGTGCATACCACAAACCGTGGTCCGTGAAAGTATGGTGTGGGGTTCTGGAGGACAGAATTATGTTCCCTATTTCATCGGAGAAAATCTTAATAGTAGGAAGTACACCACATTCTTGCAAGAAACATTTGGTGTGTTATTGGAAGAAATACCTTTAGGAACAGCGAACAGAATGTGGTATCAACACAATGGGTGTCCGGCACACTTTTCGCTGAAGGCTAGAAGTGAGTTGCAGAGGCAATTCCCAAACCGTTGGATTGGACGCGAAGGAGATGTGTCGTGGCCTGCTCGTTCGCCAGACTTTATTTTTCCTTGCGGGGATTCGTAAAAGACATCGTTTATAAAGACGTTGTAGTTACACCTGAAGACAGGCGAGAGAGAATTGTCAGAGCATGTGCTTCGATAAGTGCCAATGTGAAAAGGAATGCCACTCAATCCATGATTAGAAGATTGCAACACTGCATTGATACCACTGGTCATCACTTCGAACACCTTCTGTAAATGGACGCTTCTGCCATCATTTTGACCTTCGTTGACGTTCAAAGACATTATCGTCACACATCACCGGATTCGTCTCGATAGCTGTTATCAGAAAATAAGTGTCAAACTATATCATCCCATTTAAAGAAGCAAATTTGATCTTCATATCTCTGAACAGACCCCACGCAGCAACGAAAAAGCAAAGTCATGTTATGGCCCCCGTTGTCCCATGCAACTTTTGTGCTACAAGCTTTTCAGCTCCTATCATACTTTATGAGTTATTTTTGGTGGCAATAGTCAGGGACTTACTCTGTATAGTGCCCATCATCAAAATATGTACCTCAAGGTGATATCCACTGCGTGGCCTTGTCAGGCACCAAGCGCTGAGATTTGTCCGCTTCACACCTGTGTTGCCATGTACTAGTTGTGGCTGTAAAATGACGGAAATGATGCTGTCACAAAGTACGTCCACATGCGCCAAAGATGAATGACTAGTAGCTGTCATGCGTAGACCCTTCTCGGTGGAATGCAGCGTCTCAGGTGTCTGTAGAAAAATCAGTGTGGCCGTGTCCTTCTTTTATGTGAGAGCTGTTATTTTATTTTTCCAGAAAAATGATAAATGTAATAATAGAGCAACGAATTGTCGAGAAGTTTTGCATGAAACCTGGAAGACTGCTACTGAAACCTATCTATAACGAAGACTGTTTATCACGTACGTGAGTTTTTGAATAGTTTAAGCATTTTCTAAGATGATCGGGAAGACGTGAAGATGAGTTGCGCCCAGGACAGCCGTCAACATATAAAACCGATGAAAATATCGACAAACTAGGTAATCTTATTCGATCTGACCGTCCACTGAGTGTTCCATCGATTTCTGAAACTGTAGGAATTGACAAAGTGTGGATAAGACAAATTTTACATAACCTATTTAACATGAGAAAAGTGCGTGCGTTTTTGGTGGCGAAAATTCCATGATCCAACAGAAGGAAGTTCCTGAAAATGTTTGTAATGACACTTTGAATACCACTGAAAATGACGCTAATTTCTCGGGAAGACTCATAACATGTGAGAATCTTGAATTTTCACTTTTGAAGAAGAAACTAAGCGCCAGTCCCTGCATTAGAAGGGCCCAACGTCATCGAAAGTGACAAAAGCTCGAATGAACAAATAAAGATTCAAAGCGATGATGATTACAGAATGAGATTTTCACTCTGCAGCGGAGTGTGCGCTGATATGAAATTTCCTGGCAGATTAAAACTGAGTGCCGGAGCGAGACTCGAGTTCAAGTCTCGGTCCGGCACTCTGTTTTAATCTGCCAGGAAGTTTCATATCAGCGCACACTCGGCTGCAGAATGAAATCTCATTCTGGAAACGTCTCCCAGGCTGTGGCTAAGGCATGTCTCCGCAAAATCCTTTCTTTCAGGAGTACTAGTCCTGCAAGTATTGCAGGAGAGCTTCTGTAAAGTTTGAAAGGTAGGAGACGAGGTAATGGCGGAAATAAAGCTGTGAGGACGGGGCGTGATTCGTGCTTGGGTAGCTCAGATAGTAGAAGACTTACCCGCGAGAGGCCAAGGCCCCAAGTTCGAGTCTCGGTCCGGCATACAGTTTTAATCTGCGAGGAAGTTTCGATGATGATTAATTTTTCCATATTCATGGAATTGAACTGTGTACCTGAAGGTCGACCTACGAAGAGCATTCAATAAGTAATGAAATTTTCTCGGCCACTTTAGATTGAAAAATGCGGAATCTGTTGTGGGACATCAAAGAATATTCCCGCTTCTGCCCCCGGAGTTCCATGAAGTGGCCGCACTGTACGTAGCCTTCAAAATGATGTCTTTAACGGAGGTGCTTTCCAAGCAGAGAGCTGTCATTGAGTTCCTTTTGTCGGAAAACCAGAGACTCGCAGATACTCACAGGCACTTGCAGAATGTTTACGGGTACCTGGGAGTGAACAAAAGCACGCCGAGTCGTCCGTCATCATCGCAACAAAATCGTGCAAGCCTGTCCTATTCTCCGCGTGCCAACGGGCCGCACGCGACTGTCTCCTGCAATATTGAAATGTGCGAGCACTCTCATTCGAGTTGCTCGACAGATCACAATCAAACACTTCGCTGCGCGACTGGGCTTCTTTGTTAGCAGTACTGACACACTCGTCCACCCGTTGGGGTACTCGAATGAATGTGCGCGCTAGGTTTCGCGCCGAGAAAACTACAGTACTGGCCATTAAAATTGCTACACCAAGAAGAAATGCAGATGATAAACGGGTATTCATTGGACAAATATATTATACTACAACTGACATGTGATTACTTTTTCACGCAATTTGGGTGCATAGATCCTGAGAAATCAGTAACCAGAACAACCATCTCTGGCCGTAATAACGGCCTTGATACGCATGGGCATTGAGTCCAACAGAGCTTGGACGGCCTGTACAGGTACAGCTGCCCATGCAGCTTCAACACGATACCACAGTTCGTCAAGAGTAGTGACTGGCGTATTGTGACGAGCCAGTTGCTCGTCCACCATTGACCAGATGTTTTCAATTGATGAGAGATGTGGAGACTGTGCTGGCCAGGGCAGCAGTCGAACATTTTCTGTATCCAGAAAGGCCCGTACAGGACCTGCAACATGCGGTCGTGCATTATCCTGGTGAAATGTAGGGTTCCGCAGGGATCGAATGAAGGGCAGAGCCACGGGTCGTAACATATCTGAAATGTAACGTCCACTGTTCAAAGCGCCGTCAATGCGAGCAAGATGTGACCGAGACCTGTAACCAATGGCACCCCATACCATCACGCCAGTATAACGATGACGAATACACGCTTCCAATGTGCGACCATCATGATGCTGTAAACAGAACCTGGATTCATCCGAAACAAATACGTTTTGCCATTCGTGCACCCAGGTTCGTCGTTGAGTACACCATCGCAGGCGCTCCTGTCTGTGATGCAGCGTCAAGGGTAACCGCAGGCATGGTCTCCGAGCTGATAGTCTATGCTGGTGCAAAAGTCGTCCAACTGTTCGTGTAGATGGTTGTTGTCTTCCAAACGTCCCCATCTGTTGACTCAGGGATCGAGACGTGGCTGCACGATCCGTTACAGCCATGCCCATAAGATGCCTGTCATCTTGACTGCTAGTGATACGAGGCCGTTGGGATCCAGCACGGCGTTCCGTATTACCCTCCTGAACCCACCGATTCCATATTCTGCTAACAGTCATTGGATCTCGACGAACGCGAGCAGCAATGTCGCGATACGATAAACCGCAATTGCGATAGGCTACAATCCGTCCTTTATCAAAGTCGTAAACGTGATGGTACGTATTTCTCCTCCTTACACGAGATATCACAACAACCTTTCAACAGACAACGCCGGTTAATTGCTGTCTGTGTGTGAGAAATCGGTTGGAATCTTTCCTCATGTCAGCACGTTCTAGGTGTCGCCACCGGCACCAACCTTGTGTGAATGCTCTGAAAAGCTAATCATTTGCATATCACAGCATCTTCTTCCTGTAGGTTAAATTTCGTGTCTGTAGCACGTCATCTTCGTGGTGTAGCAATTTGAATGGCTAGTAGTGTATAAAGAGCGAAGAAGGGCCATCTGTGCGGAATTACTTGCGCATTACGAGGCTGATAGTGACAATTTTTTGTCGAATATCATCACAGGCGATGAAACGTAGGTTCATCGCTTTGAACCTGAAACAAAACGGCAATCTATGGAGTGACACCACACCATCTCTCCTCCAAAGAAACATTTCGTAGCTGCACCCTCAGCCGCTAAAATCATGGCGATGGTCTTCTGGGACTTTGAAGGGGTTATGCTGTTTGACGTCCGCCCTCGAGGTGCAACGGTCAACTCTGAAGTATATTGTGCTACCATCAGGACATGGAAGTAACGGAGTCAGCACAAAAGAACTTCACCTTCTCCATGACAACGCAACGCCTCAAACAAGTTTACGCACCTGAGAGGAGCTCACAAAGCTTCGTTGGACTGTTCTTCCTCATTCACCCTACAGCCGGGATCTCGCCTTCTGACTTTCATCTGTTTGGCCCAATGAGGGATGCCAAAATGTTCAAATGTGTGTGAAATCTTATGGGACTTAACTGCTAAGGTCATCAGTCCCTAAGCTTACACACTACTTAACCTAAATTATCCTAAGGACAGACACACACACCCATGCCCGAGGGAGGACTCGAACCTCCGCCGGGACTAGCCGCACAGTCCATGACTGCAGCGCCTTAAACCGCTCTGCTAATCCCGCACGGCTCAGTGATTGATGCACTCCAAGGGAAACAGTACTAAACGATAGGAAGGTTATTGTAGCAACAGTAGAATGCTATCATGCAGGCACACAGGCCCTACCAGTAAGGTGACGTAAGTCCTTTACAGTTGATAATATGGTGTATTGGAATCCTGAGTAAAACCAACTAGCTTAAAAAAAGTGTTGCATTACTTATTGAACACCTCTCGTATAAATTACCAGTACCACCTTCAGGAACTTGCTCAGTTCCATGAGAAAACAAAGAAAATACGACCCGGATAGTGGAATAACGCCATGGGTTTTGCATGAAGACAACGCACGGCCTCATACCGCACTGTATAAGGTTTCTAGGGAAGTACAGCATCCTAGTATACGACCACCCAACTTATTCGCATGACCTAACAACGTGCGACTTTTATCTGTTCCCTAAAGTCAAAACTACATTAAAGGGAATACAAGTTCATTCCATTAAAGCAGGGAAAGAAACAGCGGCACACATAATCAAGGAATACAGAGAGGAAGACTTCGGGCACT
This sequence comes from Schistocerca serialis cubense, assembly GCF_023864345.2. Classification (NCBI taxonomy): domain Eukaryota; kingdom Metazoa; phylum Arthropoda; class Insecta; order Orthoptera; family Acrididae; genus Schistocerca; species Schistocerca serialis. The sequence continues at coordinate 272,444,410 of NC_064646.1, forward strand.
GTTTCCATCAATGGAAAATTAGCATGTAGCGTTATAGCGATAGACGAGGGAAGTCCACTACTGGCCATTAGAATTGCTACACCAAGAAGAAATGCAGATGATAAACGGGTATTCATTGGACAGATATATTATACTAGAACTGACATGTGATTACATTTTCACGCAATTTTCGTGCACAGATGCTGAGAAATCAGTACCCAGAACAACCACCTCTGGCCTTAATAATGGCCTTGATACGCCTGGGCATTGAGTCAAACAGAGCTTGGATGGCGTGTATAGGTACACCTGCCCATTCAGCTTCAACACGATACCACAGTTCATCAAGGGTAGTGACTGGCGTATTGTGACGAGCCAGTTGCTCGGCCACCATTGACCAGACGTTTTCAATTCGTGTGAGATCTGAAGAATGTGCTGGCCAGGGCAGCAGTCGAACAATTTCTGTATCGAGAAAGGCCTCTACAGGACCTGCTACATGCGGTCGTGCATTATCCTACTGAAATGTAGGGTTTCGCAGGGATCGAATGAAGGGTAGAGCCACGGGTCGTAACACATCTCAAATGTAACGTCCATTGTTCAAAGTGCCGTTGTGCGAACAAGATGTTACCGAGACGTGTAACCAATGGCACACCATAGCATCACTCCGGGTGATACGCCAGTATGGCGATGACGAATACACGCTCCCAGTGTGCGTTCGCCGCGATGTCGCGAAACACGGATGCGACCATCTGATGCTGTAAACAGAACCTGGATTCATCTGAAAAAAATGACGTTTTGCCATTCGTGCACCCAGGTTCGTTGTTGAGTACACCATCGCAGGCGCTCCTGTCTGTGATACAGCGTCAAGGGTAACCGCAGCTATGGTCTCCGAGCTGATAGTCCATGCTGCTGCAAACGTCGTCCAACTGTTCGTGCAGATGGTTGTTGTCTTGCAAACGTCCCCATCTGTTGACTCAGGGATCGAGACGTGGCTGCACGATCCGTTACAGTCATGCGGATAAGATGCCTGTCATCTCGACTGCTAGTGATACGAGGCCGTTGGGATCCAGCACGGCGTTCCGTATTACCCTCCTGAACCCACCGATTCCATATTCTGCTAACAGTCATTGGATCTCGACGAACGCGAGCAGCAATGTCGCGATACGATAAACCGCAATTGCGATAGGCTACAATCCGACCTTTATCAAAGTCGGAAACGTGATTGTACGCGTTTCTCCTCCTTACACTATGTATCACAACAACGTTTCAACAGGCAACGCCGGTCAACTGCTGTCTGTGTATGATAAATCGGTTGGAATCTTTCCTCATCTCAGCACGTTGTAGGTGTCGCCATCGGCATCAGCCTTGTGTGAATGTTCTGAAAAGCTAATCATTTGCATATCACAGCATCTTCTTCCTGTCGGTTAAATTTCGTGTCTGTAGCACGTCATCTTCGTGGTGTAGCAATTTTAATGGCCAGTAGTGTGTATGGAGGGCACGATAAATATGTGTTTTTGACATAAAATGTTTGACAGCAGTAGTCGCGTTATTTCATAAGCACACCTCATACACACTGAAGCAGCGAAAGAGGTCAGCGCCAGCTGTGTTTTCAGTGTTCTTTTCAGTGTTACTGTGCGATAGACTAGTGTGTTCAATAGGGTGGTTCGTAACTATATGCAGTTATCTGAAAGTTAGAATTTGCTTCTCCCACCCTCACTTTTGTTCCAGTTAACAAAAGAAAAAAAAAACAGTCTGGGAAAAATTTTATTTCAATCCAAGAAATTATAAGCGACCCTCAAATGCACCTTGAGGTTGGCACATAGAATCTGTAACACCTATTTCAATTACAATGTATATTATTCTTGCTTGTTTCCACTGTATGTTTGTCTTTCAAAGAAAACCCAGCAATTGTTTAAAATAATTTTGACCCATATTGCTGTAAAGTTGATTTCAGGAATTAGAAAAAGAAACAAACGAAAAATTTATGAAATATCAGTTTTATTTTCGATGATGCACACATTTCAATCTGAGAAGCTTTTTTGTTTCGAACAATCATTTTACAACACTGATTTCTGCGGAAACAAAAGACAATTTGATTCAATGAACATTGAACACTATTTGTTTCTAAGAGAAGATTTAGTAGCAGATCGGTATTTTTTACAGTCTGCAGCAATAATCTGTAAAATAAATTGATCGCAATTCCATCTTTTGTGGGAATGATACTGTGGTTCTTAATAAGTTTGATATCTCTTTCTGCAACAGCCATCTCCTATAGATTTTGAATTGCACTTTTGGAATAGGGGTCATCTTTTTTTTCATATTGAAGGGTCTTCGTAGAGAAAATCAATCAGTACTAATAGAAAACCCCGTGAAGAAATTTTTCATAACAAGTGTTACAAAAGATGAAAAATGAATATTGGTACAAGAAGAAAGGTCATTTTTATGCATGATTTACCAGTTTGTTTTTCATCTTCTCTCTCTCATTCCACAGGTGCGGACACCGTCTCAAATATACTTACGGTGTACTCTCAAATGTAGTGATCGTTAAGAATCATAACGAAACTTTCTGGCAGGTCTAAACTAGGTGTCGCACTGATATTCGAACTCGGGACCTTTTGCGTTTCGCAGGCAAGTGCTCTACCAACTGAGCTACCCAAGCACGACTCACTACCCGTCCTCACAGCTAACGAATGTGACGAAAAGAGTGTAAGAAAAACTTAACTCCTCCTAACTTTATTGATATTTACGCCCGGCAAGAGCTTGAATAGAGTGCTTATTTGGCGGAGGGGATACAAGAAAGAATGATGATAATATGGGGACCGGAAACAATACTTTCGTAAAATAGTTCTCTGAACTCTGATTATTTAACAGTACGCGACTCACCGCCTTGTTAATATAGGATTGCGTGAGACGCTTTTAGCATCTGCTAAAATTGATGTCTACGTGGAGCGTTCGTAGAAACAAGAACGTAAACGTAATCTCAGGGATTATATTTCGTGTTACCACATTAAAATATTGCTGCAGGATATCTTTACCGTAGTGAAATTTAATTAAAAGAAACCCTTGAATTAAAGAAACTATTTCCTTTTTTAAACAGAATAATCTTAGTTTTGCCGAGAAGCGGCCAATATCTGTACTGAACTGAATGTTCTTAGTTTTTACTTCAGTACGAAATAAATTAATTCATGCACTTTCTTTTACTTACTAATTATGATGCGAGTCTTTTAAAGCGTCAGTTGATGACGCAACGCAACGAAATTATAATGAAATTATTCCCATGCAAGATGTCTGACAAGAATGGTCCATTGTTCGGCCGTTCTTGTTGTTTATCCAGCGTACTGAAAACCTTATAAATAATATTTTTACTTCTGCATGAAGGTCACTATGCAGATGAAGAAAAACGCACAATCAGCATAAATTACCATATATTATTTTAAATTCGCAACTTACAATGCCTGATGGTCGCCATAGCGTGCGTTTTCTCCAAGGCTAGAACAGAGGGAGTGAGTCTAATAACGCTGGTCTTTCTGGTTTCTTGGACCAGCGAGTAAAAGAACAAATACATTCTACATAGATTCTATACAGTTATCTTATAGTCCTTTGCTTCGTTATCATTTCGTTTCATTACAGATTACCGTTCTGACAGTTAATTAAACGCGCATTTTCAGAGTTTTACAATGTTTATTTTACTTTGTTTTGTGTCTGACTTGTCGTCGCACAATTTAATATTTTGTACCGCGTATCGGTACACCCTCTCTTTCTAGTTCCAAGATAACTTGAGATAAGTTGAGCTACATTTGCCTTGATCTCTGTTGTAACAGTGTCATCAAACAAAACTGAAGCCACAGTTTCTGGAGATAAGTACTAGAGGAGATTTCGAAAAATTTTTTGCAGCTGTCTTACTGATTAACGATCAATATCCTGATAAGTTATCAGTTTGCTCACGAATAAGAAATAACGTTAAGGTTGTGACAGTACCTAATGGTTACTGCTGCGGTAATTGCTCTTCCAAGCAGCATCCCATACCAACAAACCAGTTGGGTCCCTACCTATGGTTACTCATTACTCATACTTCAGGTACTTGGGCTATCCATGGCCCTATTTAAAAAGAATAGTTCGATGTAGTCACAGGATCAAGTCGCGCACGTCTGCTTTCATGTCCCACAGCTAATTCGCTATAAACAATAACCTGTATCTGTGATTCTGCCGTCAAATAGTCTATGTATTGGCTAGATAAAACGAATAATTGAATAAAAAGGGTTGTATTCTAAAGTTTGTCATTGATGCTGATGACAGAGACTTATGCTGAATAACGCTTATTCAAGAAAGGACATATAATATAAACTGAAAGGGGTCCTACGATATTCAGTTAAAATACAGACAGTAAATATCCATATCAAATGCAGCGGAGATACATTGAGAGCGTTAAGAGAAAGGTAGAAAAACAACTACGAAAACTTAAGTCCGTTTCGTAATCACAGTAGACGAAATAATCACCAGCTCAAAACAGTTCAGAGTTAAACATGATGATTCACAAATTAACACCCATGATACAAAGAATAATAACACAGATTCTCTCTATTCTCAGTTCCGTTAATCAAACGTCATTCGTTTTTCCCTGCTCTGGTGCACATTCAGACCTCTCGAAATATAAAATCCCTTGACAAATTACAGTTTGTTAGCAGCCGTTCACTGTCAAGTATCTATCAGCTATCCATTCAAATCATGTACGTTACCACAAGCAGGTCTGTCTTCTTCCCACAAAAACGAAAAAAAAATCCCCGGAATCATTCCTTTGAGCTTGTTACTTGAAAAGACCAGTCTCCACTTGACTCCCATAGTCTTCCGTCACTGTCTGGTTCGAATGGCTCTGAGCACTATGGAACTTAACATCTGAGGTCATCAGTCCCCAAGAACTTAGAACTACTTAAATCTAACTAACCTTAGGACATCACATACATCCATGCCCGAGGCAGGATTCGAACCTGCGACCGTAGCAGTCGCGCGGTTCCGGACTGAAGCGCCTAGAACAGCGGCCGGCGCCACTGTCTGCTTTTTCATTTGCTGAAGACCATCACCACCAAAAATACATCGTTCTAAGCTCTGCAGACATGATTTGATTCACGCTGACCGCTTCCTAGAGTAAACTAATATTTACAACAATATTTAAATAAAAGATATAACAAAGATTCGGTTACACTCAGATCATTTACCATAAATATAAGTAATTTTTAGTTCATAGATAAATACGCCAGTATTCTTGTGCATGTGCGCTCACATCAAGTGACCACAGATTGTCCTTATATATTGTTTAAACAATTATGTGGGCCTGTAAGGCAGAAGCATCTTTTAGTTCTCTGTTCAGTTGTTGTCTCTGCTAACACGTGCGACTGACCACAATTAAATTAGTACACTTTTTACCAGTTCTTGCAATCAACACTTAAGTAAAGTTACTGGCAAAATACTAAACTGTTTTTAAGTAAATAAATTACACCAAATTTGACATACTTACGTAACGTAATAAATACGTACATAACATAATAAGTAGGATAGTCTACCAGCAAGTCAGAACAATAAAGTAAGTATCTTAGCAGTGGTGTATGAAATAAGATGTATCTTCAAGTATATGTGATATTATCAGCCTAAATTTTCTAAATGTCACACAAGTTATGAAATTATGGCATATTCATTAAATGCCAAAATACAAATGTAAATTTAAATGAACTCTCCAGTCACCTCTTTGTTTTCAGAAAATTGTAGTGCTTTTGCTCTCATTTGATAGCATTTTTTTTTCCTTTGACTACTCTGCAGAACCTCATCATTACCAATGCAGCACATCATCGGCAACCTCGCCCAAAGTTCAGATTGTTCGCAGTCCAGCCACCTCTGCAGAATTTCATGTCCCGAAACATGTGTCAATCCGCAGTCGCCGCGATTTCTGAGGGACGACAGCTGTCGAAACACGACTGTGGTGTGGTTACCAATAATCATATGACTTCCCAAATCTCATCATTACCAATACAGCACATCATCGCCATCCTCGCCCGAAGTTCAGATTGTTCGCAGTCCAGCCACCTCTGCAGAATTTCATGTCCCGAAACATGTGTCAATCCACAGTCGCCGCGATTTCTGAGGGACGGCAGCTGTCGAAACACGACTGTGGTGTGGTTACCAATAATCATATGACTTCCCAAATCCTCACAGATCGGGCACTGAACGCCCTCCCCAGTAGAATCGATATATTCACAAACAAGATAGCATGCAAAAAACTGATTTATATCGTATGCAAAACACATTACATTCACCTTGACATTTCAAACGCTCTGCCCTTGTTCCCATTAGAAAGCACGAAAAGAAAGCACGTCTTTTCGTGCTATAAAATTTGTTCGACACCATAAATCAAATAACATTTTATCATTTCTCGACAATTTTACCGTGTCTAATTGGAAACTTTCAACTAATGCTACCGTGTGCAGAAATTGATCATTTAATTTTCCTTTCAACTCAGCCGATCATACATGCAACAAATATTCACTCATATATGCACTAAATTAATCCCCAGGATTTTACATACCTAAATCTATTCAAAAATCCTTTCTAAGTAACATATATTACAGAACTAGTCTGTCGTCATGTGCTTCGCTCGCGTAGGCCGTATGACGTGCAGAGTTTTTTTTTATGTAATGGAATTTTTATGTTGTTTAAAAAATTCGTAACACCTTCTAAGCTTTTCCCGATAATTAAGGCCATATAAACATGGCCTTTTCCGAATGTACTTCTGCCTAAAAACCGGTTCTGGTATCTAGAGTCCATACTTTTTGATAATCATGCCTTTTGCGCTCTTGTGGGGGGTATTTCCGTAGCAACTTTCATCTCCTAAGAAATATTTCTTTATATCTAATCGAGAAGTGAAATAACAGTTTTCATAAATATTAGATTTAAAATTTCTTTAATTTAACGAAATATAGTCTTAAATATTTTCACCACCTATTGCACTCCCTTAGGGGATGAATTTCCAGAAACACCGAAACATGTAATTTTTTATTTCTAACTGAGAAGCCAAATACTAGTTGTCATACATGTTGCCCGAAAATCCTTTAGTACTACTTTAGTAATTATTTATTTTCAAAAAAACCTTTCACCCGCTATTTTATCCCCTTAGTGGATGAAATTCCAAAAATGCTGAACATGTATTTTTTAGTTTCTGATTGAGAAATCAAATACCAGTTTACGTAGTTCTAGCTTCAAAATTCCCTCAATAGCGATAAATATTCAAAAAGTCTTTCATCCTCTATTTTACGCCCTTAGGAGTAGAATTTCATACAATACCTTCTTAAACAACGCTTGCAGTACACCCTCTCCAAACTTAGTGGTTTGGGCTGTGGGATGATGAGTCAGCGAATCAGTCTGACCCTATTTCACCGCCTTAGGGGTTGAATTCCCCCTCCCCCCCCCCCCCCCCCACAAAAAAGTGAAACTATGAAACACGTTTTTTTTCCATCTCTAACCGAGAAGCCAAACACTAATTTTCAAAGATTTTACTGTAAAAATCCTTTCGCAGTGAAATATTGCTTCTAACATTTCACCCCCTATTTGATCAACTTAGGTGTTGGATTTGCAGAAACAGTGTCATGTGTATGTTTTATTTCTTAAGAGAAAAGCCAAATACAAATTTTGATAGATTTAGCTTGAAAATTTGCGTACACAATGAAATATTTCCATAGAAACTTTAATTCCCCGTTTCACCCCCATTGGGGTTGAATTTCCAAAACTAGTGAAATAGTTTTTTATTTCTAATTGAAAGACAAATTTAAATTTTCATAGATTTTGCGTTAAAGATGCTTTCATAATGAAATATTTCATAAAAAAATCTCATCCCCTATTTCACATCCTAAGGGATTCAATTTCCAAAAACAATGAAACAAGTATTTTTTCATATGTAACCGAGAAGTTGAATACCAATGTTCATAGTCGTAGCTTTAAAAATACTTTAGTAGTTCTTTAATAATCGTAAATTTTCAAAACAAAGTTTTCACCGGTTGTTTCACCCCTATAGCGTTAAATTTCCAAACGTACTGAAACGTGTATTTCTTTATTTCCAGCTGACAAACCAAATACCAATTTACGTAGGCCTAGCTTTAAAATTGTCTTTATAGCGACATTTTTCAGAAGAATCCTTCGTACCCTCATTCACCCTCTTACAGTTGGAATTTCGAAAAATCCCTTCTCATAGGACGCTTCAAATTCAAGTTTCTATCATTAGTGGTTTGGGCTGGACGATGATGAGTCATACAGTCATTCGGGACGGTGACTTATATGTACGGAAGATTGACCCTCGAAATATTCCCTCAAAGCTATGCCCGTACTTTGCAACTAAACGCATTTTCTACTCCCACAAGCAATAAAATTTTAAAGAGGTCCGTTGACCTCCACGCGCCAAATTTTGTGCGAGCAGTAATTACGAATAAACTACATATATCACACGAGAAACCCATCCACAATTCCACCAAAAAAGGTTCAAATGGCTCTCAGCACTATGGGACTTAACATCTGAGGTCATCAGTCCCCTAGAACTTAGAACTACGTAAACCTAACTAATCTAAGGACATCACACACATCCATGCCCGAGGAAAGATTCGAACCTGCGACCGGTTCCGGTCTGAACCGCTCGGCCAAAGCGGCCGGTTACAATTCTACAAGTAACACATATAGATAACCTCTAGAAATTTCCCCCCACATCTTATGTACAGTACAATTTATTCCTCTCTTCCTCAAATAACGAAATAAATTACTTGTAAATAATAGATTTCGGCTATTAGTCGTCCTTTTAAATTTTATTGGCAGATCTAGATTTCAGCTAGAAGCTAGCCATTCTCAGTGCACTATCATTTATGATCAATGCATGTAATGCCTGTTGTTTGGGCTTCATTCACAGTTCATTGAATACCCTCATGCAAATACTCCAGTGCAAGTTGTCGAAATATCCTTTAACAATGCCACTGAATCGTTCAAAATTACACGTCCCTTTTCTGATTTCAGACTATCTACCCCACTAATATCATCTCAATCAATACTACCACGTTCAGATTTAGGACTAGCTGGTTCACTCATATTATCTCAACCACAGAGACTGGGTGATTGCTTAATCGTCGGAAGCTCCATCAATGAAGATGACGCTGCAGGTTCACATGTTTTAACACTATCGGCATAGGGACTTAACTTATCGGTCATGCAGGCTGCTTCTGCTGTAGTGCTACTGCCCGAAATGTCGGTGCTGTTGAACTCGAAGTCGCCGCCGGTGGTTCACGTTGCCATGACCGCCGCTGCCACTATGCCGCTGTCGAGGTCTCCTCTGCTATTGGACGCCGCAGGCTCGAACTCAGTACGCCTCTGCGTGCCCTTCTCCTTTCTTGAAGTTCCGCGGCGAACTTCCCCACATCTAGCTTTTGCTACTGATTCCCACGCCAGCAGCTGCTGTAAAATCTTATGCTGAGAGCCCCTACGCAAACTGCCTATCATGCAATACGTTTGGGACTTGGACCACAGAATACTGTAAAGTACAAGAACTACAATTGAAATTCCTAAGGAATTAGATTCATATCCCGGACGAGTAGCCAATTGCGACGGTACCTAACAGTTATTAGTGAGATAGTTGCTCCTCCAAGCAGCATCCCATACGAATAAACCAGCTGGATCTTTACCTATAATTACTCATACGTTAGATATCTGGACAACGCACGGCCCTGTGTATAAAAAAAAATAAAAAAAAGTCATTGCAGTCAAAGGATCGAGCCGTGCATAGCTGCTTTCATGCCTCGCAGCTAATTCGCTGCAAATAATAGCCTGTAGCTGTGATCCTCCAGTCAAATAGTCTATGCATTTGCTAGATTGTGAATTAATAAAATACACAGAAATATAAAGTAAAAGATAAATAAATAATTTAATAAACACTACTACGTTCAGATTTGTGACTAGTTGGTTCACTCATATATCTCAACCACACATACTGGGTGATTGCTTAATCGTCGGAAGATCCGCCAATGACGATGACACTGCAGGTTCACATGTTTTAACATTATCGACATAAGTACTGAACTTAAACAGAACTGCTCTCAAAATTTCAACTGAAAAAACAAAATTCATGACAAATATAAAAAACGCACCAAAATACATAGAAACACAAATAGGTAAAATAGAGCGAGTAAATAAATTTAAATATCTTGGAGAAACTATACAATAGAATGGACTAAAAAAATCTGCAATAGATGTAAGAATTAACAAAATGGAAAGAGCATATGGTTTGACCAAAAATATTTACAACAAGAAATGTATATCTAGAAAAACAAAACTAAAACACTACACCACAGTGGTACGACCAGAATGTTTGTATGGATCTGAATGCCTAACGATGAACTATAAGATGGACAAATTAGAGGTACTGGAAAGAAGGATTATTAGAAAAATAATGGGTGCAATGAAAACTGCAGATGGTTGGAAAATAAGAAGTAATGAGGAGATCTACAAAAATATAGAGAAAATATCTGAAGTCATGGCCAAACGAAGATTAACCTTTTTTGGACATCGCTATAGAATGGATGGAAATAGACTAACAAAACAAATACTCCTATATTTCTGGAAGAAGAAATCGACAGTAGCATGGATTAGTAAGAAAAGATCTTGAAAGAAACAACTTCAAAGAATCAGAAATAGCAGAAAGAAACAGTTTTAAAAACAAAATACTAAATTTGGAAGGCTTTCAAAGCAGAAGAAATAAAAAATCGCGAACAACATAGACAGAAGAAAGGAAGAGACTTCATGGGGAGAAAATGAGGGAATACTGGAAAAATAGGAAACAACAACAAAGGATGAAGAGGAACTGAGGTTGTTAACGTGATCCTAATTGGTCAATAGGATTTTTTAAAAAAAAAAGTTACTATTCTAACGTCTGTAATTTATCCTGATGACAGAGAATTATGTTGAATAATGTTGATTCAAGAAAGGACATATCAAATAAACAGAAAGTGGTTTACAATATTGCGTTAAAATACAGAATAAAAATACCCATATCACATGCAGTAAAGTTACGTTGAGAGACTTTCAAGCATGGTGGCAAAACGTCTACGAAAACGAAGTCCATTTCGTAATTGCAGCACGTGAAATGTTCAGCAGCTCAAAACAGTTCAGAGCTCAACATGATAATTTCCAAATTAACGCATGCGATACAATGAATAATAAATCAGACTCTGTCGATTCTCAGTGCCGTTAATCAAGCGACAAAAGTTAGAGTCAGCACTGGAGCACGTTCAGACCTCTCGAAATATAAAGTCGCTAGAGAAATTACCGTAAGTCAGCAGCCGTTCACTGCCCACAATTTATCAGCTGTCCATCCAAATCACGCACATTACCACAGTCAGGTCTATCTTCTTCCAGCACAAACGTGAAAAAATCCTCACAATCATTCTCTTCACTTCATCATTCGAAAAGACCCTGTCTCCGTTTGACTGCCACAGTGTTCCGCCACTCTCTGCTTTTTCCATTGGCTGGAGGCCAGCCCTACCAACGTCACATCGTCCTTAAGCTTTACAGATATGATCTGATTCAAGTTGACCACTTCCCGTATTAAACTAATATATTACTAGAATATTTAAAAAAGGAAATATCACGAACATTCGGTTACACTCTTATCGTTTACAATGAATATAAGAAATAGTTGTTTGATAAATAAATAAACCAATATTCTTGCGTAAACGCGCTTACATTAAGTGACTACAGATGATCCTTACATACACTACTGACCATTAAAATTGCTACACCAAGAAGAAATGCAGATGATAAACGGGTATTCATTGGACAAATATATTATACTAGAACTGACATGTGATTACATTATCACGCAATTTGGGTGAATAGATCCTGAGAAATCAGTACCCGGAACAACCACCTCTGGCCGTAATAACGGCCTTGATACGCATGGGCATTGAGTTCAACAGAGCTTGGACGGCGTGTACAGGTACAGCTGCCCATGCAGCTTCAACACGATACCACAGTTCGTCAAGAGTAGTGACTGGCGTATTGTGACGGGCCAGTTGCTCGGCTACCATTGACCAGACGATTTCAATTGGTGAGAGATCTGGAGAATGTGCTGGCCAGGGCAGCAGTCGAACATTTTCTGTATCCAGAAAGGCCCGTACAGGACCTGCAACATGCGGTCGTGCATTACCCTGCTTAAATGTAGGGTTTCGCAGGGATCGAATGAAGGGTAGAGCCACGTGTCGTACACACCTGAAATGTAACGTCCACTGTTCAAAGTACCGTTAATGCGAACTAGAGGTGACCGAGACGTGTAACCAATGGCACCCCATACCATCATGCCGAGTGATACGCCAGTATGGCGATGACGAATCCACGCTTCCAAAGTACGTTCACCGCAATATCGCCAAACACGGATGCGACCATCATGATGCTGTAAATAGAACCTGGATTCATCCGAAAAAAAGACGTTTTGCCATTCGTGCACCCAGGTTCGTCGTTGAATACACCATCGCTGGCGCTCCTGTCTCTGAAGCAGCGTCAAGGGTAACCGCAGCCATGGTCTCCGAGCTGATAGTCCATGCTGCTGCAACTGTCGTCGAACTGTTTGTGCGGATGGTTGTTGTCTTGCAAACGTCCCCATCTGTTGACTCTGGAACCGAGACGTGGCTGCACGATCCGTTACAGTCATGCGGATAAGATGCCCGTCATCTCGACTGCTAGTGATACGAGGCACAGCTTTCCGTATTACCCTCCTGAACCCACCGATTCCATATTCTGCTAACATTCATTGGATCTCGACCAACGTGCGCAGCAATGTCGCGAGACGATAAACCGCAATAGCGATAGGCTACAATGCGACCTTTATCAAAGTCGGAAACGTGATGGTACACATTTCTCCTCCTTACATGAGGCATCACAACAACGTTTCACCAGGCAACGCCGGTCAACTGCTGTTTGTGTATGAGAAATCTGTTGGAAACTTTCCTCATGTAAGCACGTTGTAGGTGTCGCCACAGCTGCCAACCTTGGGTGAAGCTCTGAAAAGCTAATCATTTGCATATCACAGCATCTTCTTCCTGTCGGTTAAATTTCGCTTCTGTAGCACGTCATCTTCGTGGTGTAGCAATTTTAATGGCCAGTAGTGTTTCATTTAGGTTAATTATTTGGGTCTCTTTGGTTGTCTGATCAGCTGTGGTCTCTGCTAACACATGCGACTGACCACATTTAAAGTAACATAGTTTTTAACAGCATTTGCAATCAACATTTAAGTAAAGTTACTGACAAAATAGTAAATTGTCATTAAATAAATACACACGTATGAGGGTAGTAAAACACTGCAGTCTACCTCGAGTTTTTGTTACTGTTGCGGTTTTTACTCATGGTGAAATATGCTGAATGACGGCACAGGAACTTTGGCTGTCGTTGATACCATGACTTCCTTGCGTTCTTGTTGTTGCATGATCGTTTTCTGATGTGGTAAATTCGTAAGTAGCAAAGTGTTGTTCCATTCCATTATACGTCCTTTTTCTTCTGGTAATTGGCATTGCTGTGCTTTTTGATCCATGCGTTTTAGTTTATTCAGCATCAGCTACGAAATTAGGTCGCCGTTTTTTGCGAGGAAGTGTAAAAATTTTTCATTTCCTTCATTTTTCATCTGTCCCAAAGCATCAGAATGAGGTATGTCAAGGAGATCATATACGTTTTCCCCCAAAGATATCATTTTTCTTTTTCTTTGTCTGACGTTCCAGTCAATTTCATTTTTGTAGAACTTTCCATTCATCGTACGGTCTGAGTAACTTTTCAGTGCGATGGTTTGTTCTAGTAGGAATTCGTCATTTTTTCCCAGAAAAAGGAGACTTCGTTAAGCCCCAATACTGAATTTTGCCTCGTTGTAGAATTTACAACTCTTTCATTGTAGAAGAAAACACTTAAACTTGCTTGATTGAAAGTAGTTTGACTCAATAACTTGTTTGAAATAGAACGAACAAGATAGACATTGAAATCTTTTCTTGACTTCCATAAAGTAGACCATAAGGAAGCTGATGCCTTTTTCGTCTAGGAGGAACACGATGGGTCAGTCAGTTTTCGCCAACGGTGGAAATAGTTCTGAAACAATAATTTAAAAATTAGTGTGTTTCGTATTCTCCCATGTATTCTTCAAAAAGCTTCTTCTTACACTTTAGATTTTCCGAAGACGATAAATACATTGCAGAGAGATGATCACTTTTCCATGACGAACGACTGTCCATCATGCCCATTGGACCCTATTACGGTAAATGTTGCCTAAATACGAAATCACATAATCCAAAATTTTCACAACTACGTAGGTGCGAAGGTTGGAATATAACGTTTTGCTAACAGTGAAGAAATAAAGTATCACAATATTTATTTTAATAAGAAACATTTCTCACTTACTTCACGAAATTCGCTGACAATACCACTGCAGTCACTTTGTTTGGTTTTCAGTGTTCGCCTGCAGGCTGCAGTACTCTCTAAATCATTAAAAGGAAGGGGCCAGTTTTACCCCCACCTGGGTATTACAGCCATCTATACTTACACTGTTTATATATATGTTCGCGGCATGTGGTACATGTCAGAAAACAAGAATACACAATAAATATTTACAAAATAAGAACACATATGTTAATGTGCCTTCCACAGATCCCAAATGAAACTGTCCTTATGAACGTGGAATCGGTAAAAAAAAATCTTAAGCATATAAAACTTGTAACTAAATATTAAATGTTCAGTACACGTAGGTGCATGTCATAATTCTTAGGCTATTGTACCCAAGCATAATCAAATTAAAAAAATAAATAAAAAGGATTTATAACACTTATTTACAATGATCGCACTACAACACAAAACTTGTACGAACGTCAGATTGTATGCAATATTCACATTATGTGATATTGTTAATAACATACACGCATCAATCGGTTCTGCTAACAAATTCGTCAATAGTGTAGAAGGAGCTGGCCACCAATAAATCCCTTAGATCCTTCTCAAACTGAACTTTATTATTACTTACACTTTTTGTGGCTACTGGCGAGTTATTAAAAATGTGTATCGCTGATAATGGACACCTTTCTGGGCCAAAGTAAGGTATTTTAAATCTTTGTGAAAGTTATTCTTGTTTCTAGAATTGATTCCATGAACTGAATTGTTGTTTTGAAAAAAAGATATTTTTTTAATGACAAGTTTCATTAAGGAATAAATACAGGGTGATTCAAAAAGAATACCACAACTTTAGGAATTTAAAACTCTGCAACGACAAAAGGCAGAGCTAAGCACTATCTGTCGGCGAATTAAGGGAGCTATAAAGTTTCATTTAGTTGTACATTTGTTCGCCATTTCAGCCAATAAAGTTTTTGGTCCCTTTTTCTTCGAAGGTGCTACTGTAACTGGACTACAGTATCTGGAGATGTTAGAGAATTGACTGTTCCCTCAGCTCGAACAAGAAGCACAACAATTCATATTTCAGCAGGATGGAGCGCCACCACATTGGCACTTATCTGTCCGTAACTACCTGAACGTCAACTACCCGAGGCGATGGATCGGCCGCCAGGCAGCCCGTGACAGAGCACTTCATCACTGGCCTCCAAGAAGCCCTGATCTTACCCCCTGCGATTTTTTCTTATGGGGGTATGTTAAGGATATGGTGTTTCGGCCACCTCTCCCAGCCACCATTGATGATTTGAAACGAGAAATAACAGCAGCTATTCAAACTGTTACGCCTGATATGCTACAGAGAGTGTGGAACGAGTTGGAGAATCGGGTTGATATTGCTCGTGTGTCTGGAGGGGGCCATATTGAACATCTCTGAACTTGTTTTTGAGTGAAAAAAAAACCTTTTTAAATACTCTTTGTAATGATGTATAACAGAAGGTTATATTATGTTTCTTTCATTAAAAACACATTTTTAAAGTTGTGGTATTCTTTTGAATCACCCTGTATATTGGGAGGCAGTAGTTAGTATCCCCAGTTCCTTAAACAGCGCTCTGCAGGACGTTGTTGAGTTCACACTACGAGTAATTTGTATTGCATGTTTTTGGGCTTGGAAAACTTTAGCCGGGCTTGGTGAATTACTCCAGAAAATAATCCCATGTGATATTATGGAATGGAGTTAGCAGAGTGCGCTAGCTTTTTTTTATTTTTGTATCACCTATGCCTGACAACATTCGTATAGCAAATAGATATGTGTTTAGGCGCCTCAGAAGTTTTGTGCCATGCTCCTTCCAAGCTCTAATCCCAAGAATTTAACGCTGTCAGTTTCTTCTATCCGCTTGTCTTCATATTTTAGGCATACACTGGCAGGAAACTTTTTCCAAGTTCTGAAAAGCGTTTAGTTTAAAAGCGCTTAATTTAATGTTAAGTGACAGAATTGGTTAGGAACTATTTATTACTGCCTACAAAAATTTCATTAGCTGACCTTTATAAGGCTATACTTCATTTACTGTTTATCGCAATGTTTGTATCAACTGCAAACAAAATAAGATTGGCATCAGGTAATATTTCCCATGAAAGATCATTGATATACACAAGAAAAAGTAAGGACCCAAAGATGGAACCTTGGGGGACGTCACATTTTATTGGTTCCCAATTAGATGATGCCTCAATACTTAATGTATGTCTATGTCCTACTGTCACTCTTTGTTTTCCGTCAGAGTTAGAGGATTTGGACCATTTTGCAGCATTTCCTGTTACACCATAATTTTCTAAATTACTTAGAAGGATATTGTGATTTACACGGCAAATGTCTTTGACAGGTCGCAAAATAAACCAGCAACCTGTAAATTATTTTCTGATGAATTGAGTATATTCTCACCATATGTGTAGACATCCTTCTCAATATTAGAACCCCTTAGAAATCCAAACTGTGACTTTAATATTATGATATTTAATATTTTATTTGTAGTCGGATGGTTAAGAAGATCTATTCTAAAATTTTTGAGATTGTGAGCAAAAGTGAAATTGGATGGAAGTTTGAAGATATTTCCTTATCTCCTTTCTTATACAAAGGCTTCACTTCAATCATTCAGGAAATGTTGCGCTGACAAAATACTGGTTACGCAAATAACTTAAAATGTTACTAAGCTCAGAGGCACACTGTTGATATATTATGGTAGATACCATAATTTTTTTGATTTTAAGGATTTTATGGTGTACATTACTTCTGCTAGTGATGTGAGGATCATACTGTTTTTTTTTCAGTAGTTGTTTTTATTGACTGGTTTGAGATATTCCATGGTAGCAGCATCTACTGAACCTGACAACCCCATCTTTCGAGAAATAGTTATTAGGTGCTTATTGAAAGTTTCAGCAACACTGTGTACACCTGTTAACTGTGTATCATTTACTCTTAATGCAGTGTACTCATCTAAAACTCTGGTTCTACCAGTCTCTTCCTTCACTGTATTACATATCGTCTTTATTTTATCTGATGCGACTATCCTTTCCTGTTAACGCATTTCCTTTTATGTCCATATTACTGTCTTCAGTAATGATGTGTAGCATTTACATCAGAGCTGTTTCTGACTTATAGATATAGTTTCCTTTTGTCTTACAGAGTACCTTTAGTCCTAGAGTAATCTATGGCTTTTTATAGACTTTGGACTAATCTGGAATAGTTCTGGGTAAAACAGTTTTCAAATAAATTGAGGGAATTAATAAAAGTGTTGTATTTGCTATTTATGCTATGAGCATTATACACATTACAACAATTCATGTCTTTGAGGAATTTCCGGAAACAATAAGTTTTTTGCATACTGACTACGCTCTTCAACTCAGATGTAGTAGATTTTATATCCTGATCAATATTAGCATTTAGCGTAAGGAGCTGCATTTCGTGGTCTGAGAGGCTACTCAATATTGGTTTTGTAATATAATTTTCTTCGTTGAATATTTCTGTAAAGATATTATAAGTGGTAGTTTTTGAGCCCTTAGTTTATCTCGTTGGGAAGTTAACAGTATGGATTAAGTTATGAATGCTGCTATCTGCCATAAGTTCTTACTGGAAGGATTTTCAAGAAAATCTACATTAAAATCACCAGCAACCTCTAAATATTTCTGCTTTATCCTTAATTATGTCATTTCAGAGTGACTGATGAAAAGATTAACTTGCTGGTACTCAATGTACACTTACTGTTTTGAATGATTTATTATGAAATTCTATTTCTGTTGCACATGCTTCCATATACTGCTATAGGCAAAATTTATGAATGTTATTAAATTTATGGTAGTTCCTGATGAATATGGCAACTCCTCCCTCTTCCATTCCTGGCCTACGAAAGTGAGAAGCTAACGTAAATCCTGCAGCATTTAACACATCTATACCAGTGGTCATACGATGTTCAGAGAGGCAGATTATGTCAACTAGGTTGTATGACTGTAACTCATTAATGCAGATAAGTAGTTCATTAATTTCACTTCTTAGCCTTCTAATATTTTGATGCAGTAAAGATAGTTGGCATTTCACATTAGGTGAGATAAAACTGGATGGAATTAAAATTTCTGCTGATTGGTAAAAATTTTTAACCAGCAGCTATGTTTGCTGATCCAGTATGCCAGAATTATGCTGTTTACTTTCTTTCTCAAACTGAAGGTTCGTTTCAATTCTGCTCTCTCTTAGAACTTGACTTCTTTATGTCCTCTGTATCCTAAAAAAAAGTGCTGCTCGAATGTCTATTTTACCATCAGTATTTTACCACTCTAGGCACACTCCTTTAGTTTCTTACTACTAGCCCAGTCAGTTTACCTTTCTTTTTCTGTTGAGATGCGGGCCATACCTAGTATAATCCCATCTACTGAGAGAATCAACAGGAACCACGCCAATAAGCAACCCCACACCCATTCAAGCCCGCGTTCCGACTGCAAATTAACTCTCCAGAAAGAAGAGTTCAAATTAGGTCGTGGCGTCTCAGAACAGTCACTAACTCTACATTGGTATGCTTTGGTGCCAATGCAATCTTTATCAGATCACACTCGATATTGTATCTAGGATTTCTGTCAATACCGTCGCCCATCCCACCCACAATAACCATGGCGTCTTTCTTGGTAAAGTCTTTACGGAATGAGCCTAAATCCTCTGTCACCTGACCCAGGCTAGCACTATATTTAAAAAAATTGGTAAGCTGGTATTCTGATCCTGATTCATGCTGCAGAAATAGGCCTACACCTTTGACATGAGAAGTACTTAATAATAAAACTTCATTTCTCCTTGCTGACTTCCCTACATTCTTACTTAATTTACTACTTAAAGTTTTCTGTGCACTGTCAACCCCTACCTCTGTCTGAGCCTCATCAGTTTCTAACTGAAGCAACATGCCAAACTTATTTTTTACATTCACTACAAAGGTGTCTCATGAAGTGCTAAGCATGTTCCTTCTGTAACGTGTTGCCACTTCGCACCTGTCTTTATCCTTCTGCCACCATAACCCGTCCAGATCTTATCAAACCTGATCTAACTCAGTCTGAAGGGCAGCAGTTTTCCGCTCCTGTTCCACTATGTTTCTATCTCTACTACATATCCTACTGAACCACTGATGAGTCTGATTCACGTCCCCAATTTTCACTCCACTACAGTCACCACAATGGAAAAGCTACTGCATCCATCACACCAAACGCTGGGTCTAAAAGTTCTATGGCAAGTCAAACACTTTTCACTCGTGGGTAAAATAATATTTTATTGACCACAGATCAATCAAATTACCAAAATCAAGAAAACATGTTTACGAAAATTAGGCCTACCCTCCCAACTGTATGCAAACAAAGTTAGTATGTGCAAAGTTTCTAGATCCAGTAGATTATTTTGCAAATGGTAATTAAAACAATGAATGGATACACTGTACTTAGCTTGCTGGAAAGAAAAAAGAAACAATTAAATAAGATTCTTTAAGTTACTGCGCCAAAACGTAGACAAAAATACGACTGTAATCCTACTTTATGATCATTCCGTATTTTCTGGAATAATACGGAAAAAAGTGAAACCTTTAATGGTAAACTTGTAAAACACACTACTACACGTATTGAATTAGTTATCGGTATTAAACTAAGTTTTATTGTATTCTAAATCGATTACCTGTGCGAGAACACAAAACTCGCGTGTCTCGCCTGGCGCAGGGCTAGCACCAACACTATAATCAAGACATATAATAGTAATAACAATAATAATAATAATAATAATAATAATAATGAGAAACCGCGTAACAAAATTCACACGGCAGAAACTCGAAAGATCATGGTCGATCATAGTCGTCTTGTAGATGTGCAACTGAGCTAAAATTTTGCACATATCATCCTTTCATTGACTGGAACAAATTAGGGGATGAGAGCTAAACTTTTAGAAATTTTAAAAATAAAGGCCACCCTATTGTTTACATGTCGTTTCAGTCATCCGTAGAAAGATGCGCTGACTTGTGTTTTATAATAAATGTAATTTTTTTGTAATGTTTTTTACTGATCTGGACAAGAACGAAGAAGTCAGAAATAATATAAATTTTACGAAACTTCATAAACTGACATGAAAACCGTGTGGCATTTCCAAATCAGCTGTATACTATATTAACTGTGCAGTAACATCGGCGAGAATCTCCAGATGTGAGAATGTGTTTTGATTCCACAAGAAAGGGACACTGACGATCTCAACAAAAAGAGCGTGTAGCCGTACTTGGTTACTACGACAGGGGAGAGTATCCTACGGCTAGAAAAATACAGGGTGATCTCCGTGAAAAAAATTAATTATTCTAGCTCAGAGATCTCCGTACTTCTTCTTCTCCGCTCACTTGGATTTCGATTTAGAAATTCTAAATTATGGACGAAAGTCTGTAACGGCACGCAGAGACACTGCAGCAGCAAGAACTAAATTTTTCTGTACAATTCACTTATTGCGTGTTGAAGAAAATAGTCTTGTACACTTCAGTAAGATGTAGGTTTCCGGAATCCATACGAAAAAGTTCTGTATATTTTTCTCGACTTCAACGGAAATAGCGGCCTGAAAGTACCTACAGTTACTTTTGTATAGCATATATCGACGTTTTTAGTTATAAGTGCTGTGATGAAAATTTTTTTGGTGGTAGGGAATGTTCTCGGCCCTGTTAAGGCGACTCACCGCAACAAAAATAATGGCGACGTCTTAGAAATACAGCGCGATGTCGTTCACAGAGTTACTCGTGAAGAAATTACGACACCATACAATAATGATGTCTTAGACATTAACAAAATTAATTTTATAGTTTTCTTAACAATTTTCTCGCCGGAAGTTTCTACGAGGTCCAACAGAATGTAAATTGTTCCATAAAAACACGGGAGAACTGCCTGATGTCAGTAACGTCCTGCCACGATATTTCGGCGCAGAGTCTTCTGGCCATTTCAAGTGAGTACCACTGTAGTAGTACTGTCGAGTACGTTTTTTTTTCCTTTATTGTTATTTTAAACACCTGTACATCAGGCGGGCTGGCAGCAGCATCCTACGCTGCTCTTCAGCCTCAGGACTGACAACGAAAAATATTAAGAAGACACATAGACAGAACAAAATGGTGGGCAAAAACAGTAGACACAGAATACAAAAAACAGGAAGCCGTTCACACTCGACGAAAAACCACACTAAAAACTGTCGGCACGACGCACAAACACTGACGACTTCGACGGCACAGGTGAACGGAGGAGCGTGACGGCGAACACTAAATACAAACACGATGGCACACACACGAGAAACTGGTGGCGATGATCTCCGGCGCACGAATGTCCACGTAGCGTGTGCGAGTCTGGGGACCTGCCGCGAGTACACGCTGAGCTCTGCTATTTAAAACCATACTGAGGTAACATTGCGCATGCGCTGCTCTGCATGCGCGTTCATAACAACTCCGTGCGCTTCGCCTCGCGCCCTCCACGGTGAAAGTTTGGCGTATCGACATCAGGTCGATTTTCATCTTTTAAGTAGCAGAGCTCAGCGCGTACTCGCCAGTACTACTACAGTGGTACTCACTTGAAATGGCCAGAAGACTCTGCGCCGAAATATCGTGGCAGGGCGTTCTGACATCCGGCAGTTCTCCCGTGTTTTTATGGAGCAATCAGTACGCCGGGAAAGTTTTAAACATCACAGAATGTAAATTCATCAGTGATGGCATTTTTTCAACATCTTGCGGTATTTTATTCCTTTATTAATATCGGACTGCTTTTACGTTTTCACGTGATAATAATATGAGTCACACGCATTCATATCCCTAAACTTTGAGACTGTTCACATATTTTTTCGGGCCAAATATTTTAGTGTTTCTTTCTTTCGACATGTTGCTGTAAAAAAACTGTTTGTTGAAAAATTCTTGTAATGACACTTTTTATTTATTTATTTATTTATTTTTTTTTTTTTTTTGTAACGACTGACAAGAATTTTCTTTTGGAAAATAACCCATCATTTTCCAGACTAAAAATAGCAATTTATATTAAAAGTTGAAATTATCCTAATAGGCAATACTCTAAGAAGTACGTAACTGTCCAGTCTCGTGACGGCCACTTTAGCAAACAGCACCTCTACTTCGTCAGAATTTTGTCTCTTCCACATTCTTGCTTGGCGATTCCATGAAAGGGTTGCAGTTATTTAACTTAGGCAGTCACAGTTTGCATTTTCATTTCGGTATTTATTCCCAGCCTGTCGCGTAAGTAACGTACACCAGAGTTCCCCAATTCTGCCATCTTGTCATAGATCTCAACTAATTGAAAGACACTACCTAAACACAAGTTAACGAGCACAAATGGCAGCGTTCAAAATGCGGTCATTTGTTTCTGACGGATCGATTTCAGTACTTTTGGCATATCATTTTTTTTATGAATGTGAGCAACATAAGAATGAAACTATTTGCTAAAATCCTATCATTGATTACACAGAAAATAGAGAAAAGTGCAAATCATACTATGTTATCAATGAAATTTTTACATAATACATAATTAAAGATACAGTTTCAAAACGGTGTAGAAAGAGAACTACTGCTCAGAATGACGTCAAATTTGAACAGCGTATTAGTGACACAGGGGAAAATTAATGGAACAAGAAAAAATTTTATGCGTATTGTCGAAAATGGGGTCAGCCACAAATGGCAAGCGAATCTCGATACGACGGCTATGGTTTGAGTTGCACGTTACATATCCGTATAGTTCAGTGTGCGGGAGTTCATTAGTTCGGCAGTCAAAACAGTTGTGGAACTGTTAGTTAGGTAAGGCCATCCACCGCGGCAAGGTTATACCACATCAGATGGGAAAAATCGGTTTCTAATTGTCCTGAGGACAAAAACTGCAAAGACGTTGTCATGAGACTGGCGGAAGACATGTTCAATATGTAGTCCACTGCTTTCTACCACGGTGTGAAATCGAGAGACAGGATTTTGCAAAACAGATCGGAGAGCCTCAGGGGCCACGTTCAGAATGCGTTGCGCAGTGCGAGCTTTCAATTCAGCTACGTTTGTAATTGTATCACTGAACACAGCATCTTTCATATAACCCTACAGTCACACAGATTAAGATCAGGTGATTCGGACGGCCAGGCTGTAAAGAAACGATGGCTCATAATTCTACTATTTCCGATATGCCTCTCCAACAGCTGGTTCACTGGCTGTACAATTGCGGAGGAGCACCATCTTGCATAAAAATGATCCTACCCACACATTCATACTGCTGAATGGTTGGAATGGCGTTAGTGTGCCAATTGTCATAGCGTAGAGGCAACAGAACCCGCAGGACTCATCTTGAAAATGTAACGGCCCTACGATAAGCTGCGCCATCAACTTCGCACCACACAGGAACCTTCGCAGAATAAAGTGGTACCGGTTAAAGTGTGTGCGAATTTTCCGTTGCCCATATTCTGCAGTTCTCAGTATCGACGTGTCCTTGGAGATGGAAGTGGGCTTCGTCTGTCCACAGAATGTTCAGTGACCATCCATTGTCCACTTCCATGCGAGCAAGAGATTCGAGAGCGAACGTTTGTCTCGCTGGTGTGTCAGCAGGAAGCAACTCCTGAACAAGGGTGATTTTGTTTGGATAGCAATGTAGGAGTTTATGCACCGTGCTCACAGGCATGTCCAACCTTGGGGTAATTATTCGTGCTCTACATATTTTCACATCACCTTTCGATCCCTCTTGCAGTGCTGTGGCGACATCTTCGACCGACATCGGATCACCTGCTGTCCTCCCTCTGCCACGTTGCACTTCAAAGGAAGGTGTCTTCTCGAATTTTGTAATCATTTACTACAGACCCTTAGCAGACATTGGACCAATGGCTTTTTTATTCATACCCTTGAGTGTCCGGAATTTCTGCAGGGCTACTGGCGCACAGTCGCCGATCTTGTAAAAGAGCTTTAGCAACAGCGAGCTATCATTTATGGAGACAGACATGTTGAGGGTTTCGGACGCAAACTGTGACTCTGTCGTGTGTCGTGCGTCCGTTGGTGTGCATATTCTGACGCCTACAGCGCCATCTCTTGGTAAAATTTTCGTTAAGTCTTTTTCCCTGACATTTCTCATAGCGTCAATAATATTATGTTCGAATCTAACGTCATTCTGAGGGGTAGTTCTCTTTCTACAGCACTTTGAAACTGAAACTTTAATCTTGGGCAACCTGTACATTTACATACACTACTGACCATTAAAATTGCTACACCAAGAAGAAATGCAGATTATAAACGGGTATTCATTGGACAAATATAATATACTAGAACTGACATGTGATTACATTTTCACGCAATTTGGGTGCATAGATGCTGAGAAATCAGTACCCAGAACAACAACGTCTGGTCGTAATAACGGCCTTGATACGCCTGGGCATTGAGTCAAACAGAGCTTGGATGGCGTGTACAGCATCTTGCCCATGCAACTTCAACACGTTACAACAGTTCATCAAGAGAAGTGACTGGTGTATTGTGACGAGCCAGTTGCTCGGCCACCATTGACCAGACGTTTTCAATTGGTGAGAGATCTGGAGAATGTGCTGGCCAGGGCAGCATCGAACATTTTCTGTATCCAGAAAGGCCTGTACAGGACCTGCAACATGCGGTAGTGCATTATCCTGCTGAAATGTAGTGTTCCTTAGGGATCGAATGAAGGGTAGAGCCACGGGTCGTAATATATCTGAAATGTAACGTCCACTGTTCAAAGTGCCGTCAGTGCGAGCAATAGGTGACCAAAATTGTAACCAATGGCACAGCATACCATCACGCTGGGTGATACGCCAGTATGGCGATGACGAATCCACGCTTCAAATGTGTGTTCACCGCGATGTCGCCAAAAACGGATGCGACCATCATGATGCTGTAAACAGAACCTGGATTAATCCGAAAAAATGACGATTTGCCATTCGTACACCCAGGTTGGTCGTTGAGTACACCATCGCAGGCGCTCCTGTCTGTGATACAGCGTCAAGGGTAACCGCAGCTACTGTCTCCGAGCTGATAGTCCATGCTGCTGCAAACGTCGTCCAACTGTTCGTGCAGACGTTTGTTGTCTTGCAAACGTCCCCATCTGTTGACTCAGGAATCGAGACGTGGCTGCACGATCCGTTGCAGCCATGCAGATAAGATGCCTGTCATCTCGACTGCTAGTGATTCGAGGCCGTTGGGACCCAGCACGGCGTTCCGTATTACCCTCCTGAACCCACCGATTCCATATTCTGCTAACAGTCACTGGATGTCGACCAACGCGAGCAGCAATGTCGCGATACGATAAACCGCAATCGCAATAGGCTACAATCCGACCTTTGTCAAAGTCGGAAACGTGATGGTACGCATTTCTCCTCCTTACACGAGGCATCACAACGACGTTTCACCAGGCAACGCCAGTCAACTGCTGAGACATCGGTTGGAAACTTTCCTCATGCCACTGGCGCCAACCTTGTGTGAATGCCCTGAAAAGCTAAATATTTGCATATCACAGCATCTTCTTCCTATCTGTTAAATTTCGCGTCTGTAGCACGTCATCTTCGTGGTGTAGCAATTTTAATGGCCAGTAGTGTAGGTTAGCAGCTCTGAAACTGCTCTACAGTTCATGAATAATTTTTACTATGCACTAGCATTATGTCCGTAAAATATTGTTGCTTATGGATACACAAGCACGTACATTTTCATGCGCTCAATTTCAGTCAATGTTTCACTTTTATTTGAAAGATTCTTTCTTGTTGTCCTATACCAGTTGTCCTTCCTAAGAGTCGTCACGTGCATTTTCTCTGGTGTTTTGGCAGATATTTGTAGTTTCGTTCTGGTAATGTGTGTCTGGAGTCAGCCCAAACAAATACTGCTCATCATGTCTTTCATGCGACGCCAAGGGTCGGCGAAAACGTACGTTTGTTCCCTGTTATCAACAAAATAAGTTTTAAAATGGAATTTAGCGTCCCCACCTAATAGAACGTTCACATATTAGTCTATTGCGATAAACGTTCTATCAATATGTATTAACCAAGACCATTAAAACATGACGAATAACCAATACTCCAGCGGCAACTCGCCTGCTGCCCTTGCCCACACTGCTCAGTCACTACTGGAGTACTGCTTATTCATCACGTTTTAATATTCCTGTTAACATCAATTAACCGAATATCGCACTAGACTAATTTGGGACTGCTCTATGGAATGGGGATGCAAAATTCCTCTGTAAAAAATTATTTTGTTTGTAAGGAAACAAACCGACACGTGACGACGACGCTCGGCGTCACATGAAAGGGACGGTAAGCACTATTTGTCTGGGCTGACTACAGCTGCACAATGCAGAAACAAATTGCAAATATCTTTCAAAAACACCAGAGAAAGCGCGCCTGACTACTCTCGGGAGCAACATTCTGTAAATATATTGCACTTTCATATTGTAACGCAAAATAAATGAATCGGAATATTGAGAAACCCCACATGTTCAAAAAACTAAATTTTTAGGAGACACATAAAATACTCCAGGTCTTAAAATAATATTGAAATTCTGATTATCTTCTCATTACTCGTTAAAGGGGGTAGGACGTCAAACGGGCCGACTAGGAGCAGGAGAGGCACCGCAGGACATTTTAATTTCCACTCTCTATACTTTTACAAGTAAATTCATAAAACTATGTCAATATGACCAGGAAGGATTCAGGATTCACACTCGTAGCAGCGGAAGTTCAAAAACATAACAAAATAATATTTTTTACATGTGAAATTTCATCAATTTTTTCACTTACTATTGGCTGCATTTGTTGCTATAGGTACACTTTTCTTGATAAGTAAGAGAGACTGTTCGATGAATTTTGCACAGCATACAAACCATGCTTACAGGTGTCTGAAACTCTAGAATCTATTTAATTTATGAAAAAAGGAATGAGTTGTTACATTTTAAACTTTATGTTTAGAAAAAAATCAAATTTTGTAGTTAATTATCTGAATTTTTACCACAGTTTTCAATAGATTTGGAAAACTCTAGAGTTTCAAGTATGGTTTTTACGCTGTGCAAAATTCATCAAAGAATCTCTCTTACTTGTGAAGAAAAATGTACCTATAGCAACAAATGCAGCCAACAGTAAGTGAAAAAATGATGAAATTTCATATGTAAAAAAATTTATTTTGCTATGTTTTTGCACTTCTACTGCTATGAGTGTGGATCCTGAATCCTTCCTGGTCATGCTGAGAAAGTCTTATGAATTTACTTGTAAAAGTATAGACAGTGGAAATTAAAATGTCCTGCGGCGCCTCTCCTGCTCCAAGTCGGTCATTTTGACGTCCTACACCCCTTAAATGAATGCAGAGGGTATAATGCCAATGGGCTGTAGACAATCGTGATAGGTTTTCTTGACGTTAAGGTAAAGTTTATAAATGTATTTAGTGAAACCGTGGGCTTTCTCAATATTTTATTATAAATATGGATAAACCATTACATAGCTCATACTTTATTGCTAATATGCACAAAAAACAAACAAATTGTGTCTATTTTCCGTCCTCTTTCGAATTATATTCCACTCATGGTTCATTCTTTGACACTTTTTGGCCAATTATATATATATCAGTGTAGAAGTTCTACGCGATTTCTTCTATTGGGAGGAATGGTAGGAATCACATTACTTCAAACATTTTATTGAAATTTATAGGCACATATCGATTAGTCTCTATGTTTAAAACATTGCTGAGAACATAAAATTCTAAAAAGAAGCCCATATCTTTTTTTACATGTGGGGGCCTCTCTTTGGTTTAGGTGACACAATGGCTGCATAACAACACAGAACATACCAGAACATATGGGGTTTATCTATTCCGTGATTGGCCTGTATGTTTGAAGTACTAAATCATAGGTGGCTCAGTTTTGTGAAAAAATGGGCATGTGGAGTTTTTCAATATTCCTATTTAATACTAAGAAACAGTTCCGTTCTAGAATGCAATCACTGTTAGATTATACATTCACAATTCACAAACCGGGTGTGCTCCTTGACACACCTTAGCAGTAATAATGTTCATATACGAAACGTCCTGACATATTAAAACTGTATGCAGCACCGAGACTCGAACTCGGGAACTTTGCCTTTCGCGGGCAAGTGCTCTACCGACTGAGCTACCCAAACAGGACTCAGAACTCCTCCTCACAGCTTTACTTCCGTCAGTACCTCGTCTCTTATCTTCCAAACTTCACAGCTCTCCTGCGACCCTTGCAAAACTAGCACTCCTGGAAGAAAGGAGTTTGCCTGGGGTGTGTTTCCAGAAGGAAATTTCTGCTAGATTTGCAGGAGAGCTTCTGAAGTTTGGAAGGTAGGTGACGAGGTACTGGAGAAAGAAAAGCTGTAAGGACGGCTTGTGAGCCGTGCTTCGGTAGATCAGTCCACAGAACACTTGGCCACGAAAGGCAAAAGTCCCGATTTCGAGTCTGGGACTGGCACACAGTCTTAGTTTGCTAGGAAGTTTCATATCAGCACACACTCCGCTGCAGAGTGAAAATTTCATTCTGGAATGTCTATTTACATTAGGGTGTCACGGGGGAATGGTCAATATTCATGGATATGACAGGAACGATCGTTCGAAGTAAAAAATTCTAGTAAAGATGAATCTAAAATGCATACTGCGAAACAAATTTCTTCCACTGCAAGCTCTTTGCTTTCCATATTGTTAGAGGTGGTTATAGGGACCAAAACAAGGAAAAAGCGTGCAATGAACGAGGGCTCTAAAGTGAATACCCGAAGAGCTAAGAGCACTTCTTCATCTTCGCTACAGTGAGACACTGAACAAGTACTTTTAGTTCTTAAGGTGTGCATTTTAGAGCCCATGTTTACTAGACTATTTTTTCTTGTTTTGGTCAATACTATCTCCTCCCAAAATATGGAATGCAAACAGCTTGCAGTAGAAGAGATGTGTATAGAAGATGAAGAAATGCTCTTGCGCTTAAGGTATGCACTCTAGAGCCCAAGTTTGCTAGACCTGTTTGCTTAGAATGATCGTTGCTGTCTTACTCCGAAATATTGACCATTCCTTCTGGGACACGATGCTAAGAAAATAGCCGCTGAAAATTTTTAGGTACTAATGAGGGTATAAACCTTTCACTTTATCAGACCTAGGATAGCATAGTAAATATGCACCAGAGTGAGGTACACTTTAAGAAGAAAAACGACGCACGTCGAAGGAATTATCTGAATGGGACGGGAAATGGTAGATGTGAAGTACATGAGGAAACAAATGATCACTATTTCAAAAAAAAAAATAAAAATAAAAAAAATTGGATGATTTATTCAAGAGAAATAACTTCACAAATTGAGTAAATAAATAATGTGTTTGTCCATCTCTGGCCCTTATGCAAGCAGTTATTCGGCTTGGCATTGATTTGATACAGCTGTTGGGTGTTCTCTTCAGGGGATCATGCAAATTCTCTACAACTTACACGTTAGATCATCACAATCCGGATCTGGTTGGAGGGCCCTGGCCATAATATTCCAAATGTTCTTAATTGGGGAGAGAAATGGCGATCTTGCTGTCCAGTGTAGGATTTTGCAAGCACGAAGACAACCAGAAAACACTCTCACCATGTGTGGGCTGGTATTATCCTGCTAAAACATAAGACCAGGATGACTTGCCATGAAGGGCAACAAAACAGAGTGTTGGGTACCACTATGCTGTGAGGGTGCCGCAGGTGACAATCAAAGGGATCTTGCTATGAAAAGAAGTGGCACCCTAGACCATCCCCCCTGGTTGATGGCCCATATGTCAGGCAACATCGAGGTATCCCACCACTGTCCACAACGTCTCCAGACACCTCAGTACACCAACAAGCTCGTTTGCATTGGCGTCAGGCACAATCGGCTTGAAATCTCATTAACTGAAGTAGAATTGTTTACAGTGAGAACCTATTTATGCTATCAAATACTGCCTGATAATCTTTTCATCAATACCACTGGGAGTGTTTCTTAAGCAAATTTATCAATGCTTCATTGGTCAGTAATTGATTACAGAAACAATGACATTGCTTTTAACTGTTTGATTGTCCTGGGGGTAGGAAAGTTAGCTACTGCTCTGATTTTATATTGGTCAGTTCAGATACAGTCTGATGGCATTAAATGGCCCAAAAATTTTATCTTTTTATATCCAAATTTAGACTTTTGAAGAATAGCAGTAACCCCAGCCTCTGGAACCAGGCAAGGCTCTGCAGTGGTAGCACACTGAACTCATAATTGGGAGGACAACAATTCAAATCTGCATCCAGCCATACAGATTTGGATTATCCATGACTTCCTTAAACGGCTCCAGGATAATCTCGGGATGGTTCCTTTGAAAGGGCTCAGCTGATTTCCTTCACCATCCTTAACACGGTCTGAGCCTGGGCTCCAACTCTAATAACCTTGATGTTGATGGACGTTAAACCCTAATCTTCATTCCTTCCATCATCCCCAGCTTCCTGATATTTATTTAGATCCCTCCCAACCAAATCTAAATGGTGACCTTATATTCACGATGCAATGAGAAGGTCACTGACAAAGTTCCCATACGTAACAACTCAGGCCAAAGTACAGTGTCTAACATTGCAATAAATGTTTGAGAGCTTACATTCCGACTGAATGATGACACCTTGAATTGATGCCTTTTGACAGTGTAGATGAAGATGCGTATTTTTTGGATTGTGTTGTCAAGGAATTTGGCAGTAGGAGGTATACAGATCTATGCTTGTTAAGTATTTCACATCACAAAACCGTTGAACCTACTCTGCATTTTTTCAGGGTGTACTCTAACAGCACTATAATCTTATTAATTACTCTGGCATCCAGTACTAAGCATACATATGCTCCAGGTTGTGATACGTCCAGACGTGAACTACAGCATGGACTTTTAGATGCCTCTATAATGTCCCACTGTAACATTGTGCATATTTCTTCAGTGATGGTAAATCTCTTAGCCCAATGTATGGAGTAATGACAATATGATGTGTGGAGAAATACATGAAGCTGACAGTCATAACAATAAATTATTCCAGGTTTCCTTTCAAATACATTTGTGTACTTTAGCAGAGTGTGTATCTGTTCAGATTACTGCCTAGAATTTAAAAACTCATATTGTTAATCACTTGGTCCACCACACATTGAATCGAACTCAACTGATGCTGCAGAATGTGGTGACTGTCATTACTCATTGCTAATTATCTCCACCTGAATGCTATAACAAAATTTGCTGTGACTTGCATCCTTTTACTATAATTCCTACAACACTTTCCTGAGGAGAGATCAGTTCTAGTGTCACTACTGAGCAGAAAGTAGATTCCTAAAATACAATCAATAACTTAATTAACAACCACAGGGAATATCTGCTAGCGTTAAAGGCAAATGGACTTCAGAGATTTCTACCTGCTGCCAACCTCTTCCAGGATTTTGCCGTTTATAACTGGCAGAATAGGTACTGTGTGCTAACAGATTTGCTACAGTGGTTCCCATCAGATCACCGAAGTTAAGTGCCGTCAGGCTTGGCTATTGCTTGTGAGACCAATTGAAGAGCTACTTCACTGAAAAGTAGCGCCTCTGGCCACGAAAACTGACAATGACAGGGAGAGCGGTGTGCGACCGTATGCCCCTCCATATCCTTTCCACCGACACCTATATTTAATAGAAATGACCTGCTAGCTACAAGTTAAGATAAGTTACGTAGTGGTTTGTGCTGTACATTGAAACAAGTGTGACTTCATGTTCACTTTAATTACAGTAATCCCTCAATTTTACACATATATCAGTAAAATCGTGATATTACCATAATTCAAATATCTCATAGTCAGCTTGAATAATCATTGTAATGTCTCTAAATATATAATATTCAAATACATAATTTAGTCAAAATGAGAGTGTTTAGAAACCAATACAATAAATATATAGTTAATGTAAATGGATGGCAGTTATGTGACTTAATTCATTTTACTTTGTAAAAATAAATTTGGTTAAAGTACATATTCTACATATAACAAAGCAAATTAGTTATCCTTTCATCCAGGGAACATCTCACAAAGATATGGCATTTGTGATCATAAAACAATAACATGCAACATGCGGACGTGTATTATCCTGCTGAAATGTAGCGTCGAATGAAGAGTAGAGCCACGGGTCGTAACACATCTGAAATGTAACGTACACTGTTCAAAGCGTCGTCAGCACCAACAAGAGGTGACCGAGAGGTGTAACCAATGGCACCCAATACCATCACGCCGGGTGATACGCCAGTATGGCGATGACGAATACAAGCTTCCAATGTGCGTTCACCGCGATGTTGCCAAACACGGATGCAACCATCATGATGCTGTAAACAGAACCTGGATTCATCCGAAAAAATTACTTTTTGCCATTCTTGCACCCAGGTTCGTCGTCGAGTACATCATGGTAGGTGCTCCTGTCTGTGATGCAGCGTCAAGGGTAACCGCAACCATTGTCTCCGAGATGATAGTCCATGCTGCTGCAAACTTCGTCGAACTGTTCGTGCAGATGGTTGTTTTGCATACGTCCCCATCTGTTGACTCAAGGATCGAGACGTGGCTGCACGATCCGTTACAGCCATGTGGATAAGATGCCTGTCATCTCGACTGCTAGTGATACGAGGCCGTTGGGATCCAGCACGGCGTTCCGTATTACCCTCCTGAACCCACCGATTCCATATTCTGCTAACAGTCATTGGAGGTCGACCAACGCGAGCAGCGATGTCGCGATACGATAAACCGCAATCGCGATAGGCTACAATCCGACCTTTAGCAAAGTCGGAAACTTGATGGTACGCATTTCTCCTCCTTAGACGAGGCTTCACAACAACGTTTCACCAGGCAACGCCGGTCAACTGCTGTTTGTGTCTGAGAAATCGGTTACACGTCTCGGTCACCTCTTGTTCGCATTGACGGCACTTTGAACAGTGGACGTTACATTTCAGATGTATTACGACCCGTGGCTCTACCCTTCATTCGATCTCTGCGAAATCCTACATTTCAGCAGGATAATGCACGACCGCGTGTTGCAGGTCCTGTACGGGCCTTTCTGGATACAGAAAATGTTCGACTGCTGCCCTGGCCAGCACATTCTCTAGATCCCTCACCAATTGAAAACGTGTGGTCAATGGTAGCCGAGCAACTGGCTCGTCACAAAACGCCAGTCACTACTGTTGATGAACTGTGGTATCGTGCTGAAGCTTCATGGGCAGCTGTACCTGTACACGCCATCCACGCCCTGTTTGACTCAATGCCCAGGCGTATCAAGGCCGTTATTTCGGCCAGAGGTGGTTGTTCCGGGTACTGATTTGTCAGGATCTATGCAACCAAATGACGTGAAAATGTAATCACATGTCAGTTCTAGTTTAATATATTTGTCTAATGAACAACCGTTTATCATCTGCATTTCCTCTTGGTGTAGCAATTTTAATGGCGAGTAGTGTATTTCGGTGACTCGTGACATGGTATTGTTTCTACTTGCACCATCGGATTTGTGAACAGAGTTTCAGGCTGGCTACTAGAAGAACGTGCACACTGCATTCAGAGCCAAGATAATGTTTTTCTGTATATATCTTATCGTCTATTGCAGGATCCTTGTATCAGACAACACAAACACGTTGGGTAGTGTTTATCGTTGCACTGTAGTGCGTGAAACCTCAAGAGGGTTCATGTCTCGCTAAATATATTATAGACTTTACATCCCACAAGAATTTAATTAATGTAATACGCAGGACACAGGTTGAGCAAAAATTAACTTTGTAACTTGCCGTGGCATTTCACAAATATAAATGTCTGTTCGACAAATTACGCACCAAACCGTTCTTTACTTGCGGCGAACTTGGAGAGATTTCTTAGTTTCTTGGCACTGAAAGAACTGTGAGAAAGAGAAAGCATGGCTTTTGCGGAAAAGCATACTTCGAATAGCGACCCCATCTACCATCACTGAGTAGGATTTCTTGAAGGCGTCGTGGTACTGATGCATCTAAGTACGTCGACAGTGTAACTGATGGTTTATCTGCGACCACGCGTTTTCTTCATTCATCCAAAGGTCACTTTCGTTTCTGGGTATGCATGGCAATGAACTCGATACCTCTACCCACATATGCATCTCTATTGGATTGGTCCTGAAACCAATCCTAAGCAACATCCGCTTCGATGGATGGGTTTGTGGTCCTGCAAATAAACCGTCATAAATTGTTTTCTAGTTATTTCATCTATTTGCATTTAAAATACGTATTTGTAACTAGTACACTATATTAGTATTTTATACAGCATTTCAGAATACAGATCCTGTCGTAGGTGAGAGACCTAGATTAACCACTCCGGTAGGAACGTAATTTACCAACTCCACCTTATGACGAGACACGTAACCTGCTGAGACCCACATCAAGAGCAATCTGCTGAATCAGATACAAATGATGTGGTGTCGAACTGCGTGGTGTCGAACTGAGACACACAAAGTATTAGACAGTTTTAGTTTGTGCTTGCAACAGCACTATGCAAATAGATTCTCTTGATGGAGTAACAAGCAGCCTTTATACAAGAAAGTTTGAGGAATATGACGTAATAGTAGTTCCGAATTCAGAAAAGAATCATGACAACGCAGGTGCTATCCATGCGTTACGAAAAAGGAAATTCAAAGTAACTTCAAATTAACCGAACATTAAATTATGCCAGTGATGAAAAAAGCTAAAGAGATCAACATGGATGCAAAAACGTTGGGTACTGAAGTTAATCAAATCAAGCTGTTCGACAATCTTGGATGCAGTCCTATATTTAAAACAGATACTTAACATACGTGAATAGAAGAGTAGTAATAACGAAACAAGCGTTTATAGCTAAGACCTTCCAACAATTTAATATAACAGAGAAAATACATACACTATGTGATCAAAAGTATCCGGGTAACCCCTAAAACATACGTTTTCCATATTAGGTGCATTGTGCTGCCACCTACTGTCAGCTACTCCATAGCAGCGACCTCAGTACACATTACACGTCGTGAGAGAGCAGGATGGGGCGCGCTACGGAACTCACGGACTTCGAACATGGTCAGGTGATTGGGTGTCACTTGTGTCATACGTCTGTACGCAAGATTTCCACACTCCTAAACATCCCAAGATCCACTGTTTCCGATGTGATAGTGAAGTGGAAACGTGAAGGGACACGTACAGCACAAAAGTGTACAGGCCGACCTCGTCTGCTGACTGACAGAGATCAGAATCCACTCCAAGTACTGTGACAGATAGGCGGGAGGTGAGAAAACTTGGATTTCATGGTCGAGCAGCTGCTCATAAACCACAAATCACGCCTGTAAATGCCAAACGACGCCTCGCTTGGTGTAAGGAGCGTGAACATTGGATGATTGAACAGGGGAGAAACGTTGTGTGGATTGACGAATCACGGTACACAATGTGGCGATTCGATGGCAGGGTGTAGGTATGGCAGATGCCCGGTAAACATCATCTGCCAACGCGTGTAGTGCCAACAGTAAAATTGGGAGGCGGTGGTGTTATGGTGTGGTCGTGTTTTTCATGGAGGCTGGCTCCCACCCCTCGTTGTTTTGCGTGGCACTATCACAGCACAGGCCTACAGTGATGTTTTAAGCACCTTCTTGCTTCCCACTGTTGAAGAGCAATTCGGAGATGGCGAGTGCATCTTTCAACACTATCGAGCACCTGTTCATCATACATGGCCTGTGGCGGTGTGGTTAATGGACTCGCCTGTACAGAGTCCTGACCTGAATCCTATAGAACACCTCTGGGATGTTTTGGAAAACCGACTTCGCACCAGGCCACACCGACCGACGTCGATACCTCTCCTCAGCGCAGCACTCCGTGAAGAATGGGCTGCCATTCCCCAAGAAACCTTCCAGCACCTAATTGAACGTATGCCTGTGAGATTGGAAGCTGTCATAACGGCTAAGAGTGGGCCAACACCGTATTACATTCCAGCGTTGCCGATGGAGGGTGTCCAGATACTTTTAATCACATAGTGTAGCTTGGAATCAAGCAGAATTGCTATTGGAAACAACAGTAATTTACATCCAGAGGACAAAGAACAGAACAATCTAGATGGAAACAAATTTCTGAAAGCACTACAAACAACAAAGGAGAAAATGGGAAAAAGTAAAAAAATAAAAACGAAGAAGCAGTTCATTCGATTTTAACATTTATGAATGTGTAAAATTCATTTGATACACCCTCCGCATCAGTGTACTTCAGGCCAACGTATGAATCTAGGAGTTATGAGGATGGCAGAGGAAACTACTTTCAGGACATCAAGACCAGACCAAAATGCAACAACAATTTTGGGAACACCAGGAGAATACCAAACGACAAAGTAGGATAGTTGCTTCGACAAGTTGTAGCCTTTAGGAAATGAGTGGGTGAGTATTTGAATACCATAGATGCCCCCTTGAAGATAACAGCGCAGCTCTTGGTTTCAATATATATT
Source organism: Schistocerca serialis cubense (assembly GCF_023864345.2). Lineage (NCBI taxonomy): Eukaryota > Metazoa > Arthropoda > Insecta > Orthoptera > Acrididae > Schistocerca > Schistocerca serialis. The sequence continues at coordinate 272,481,295 of NC_064646.1, forward strand.
CTAGAATATTAACATAGGTCTCTTCGTTGAGGTCGTCAGTTTTCCAGAGCTGAGGTGTAACCCGAAGTTAACTCCTCTCCTTTTCTGCGAGATACTTCAGATTGAAGCGCTCTCCCCATGACCAGTACATCTAGTAACTTCAAAACCGTTTTCCTGTTAAGAAAACCACACATAAATTAGTTTATTTGGCAAATGCAAGATGAAAGAGGTGTAACTATAAAACAAGGAAAACTGACTTTATTGCGAGTGTTCTGCATTACACTAACGTAAAGACAGTTTTACCCAGAACATCTGTTCTTTCGATACTATATACAATCAGTTTATTGATATTTCATCTGAACTGCGGCATTGGTAACGGCAGAGAAGATTTTCTAGTCAGAAAATATGACTCTGCTTCAGTCAACTTCAGTATGCCATTCTGTAAAAACAATGCAGTCGATCCTCTGATAAAGAGTCAATTGTTACTTTATAGCAGGTCTTCGCCATAGAAGTCCATTATTGTATAATTTCAGCCGGCCGGTGTGGCAGAGCGGATCTAGGCGCTTCAGTCTGGAACCGCGCGACCGCTACGGTCGCAGGTTCGAACCCTGTCTCGGGCATGGATGTGTGTGGTGTCCTTAGGTTAGTTAGGTTTAAATAGTTCTATTTTCTAGGGGATGGCTCAGATGTTGAGTCCCATAGTGCTCAGAGCCATTTGAAGCATTTTTTGTTTGTTCGGTTTCCTTCTCACAGTTCATGCACTTCCAGGGAAGTAAGAGATGTATCTCATTTGAACTGAGAAATGGGTTTGCTCTATGTTGTCGAACAAAGATCGGTCGTCTCTCTCACTGGACACTTAGAGTTCCCCACTACCACTTTTCCGATCGATATGGCCTGTGTCGACATTGCCCCCCTCCCCAGCCTTTACGGTATGCAGCATCTCGCACCATCTTCGGATGGGCAGTATCAGGTTGAGTGTGCACAGTGTTATGACAGTACATTCCCACGTCCCAGGCTATTCACTTTCATGCATTACTACTGCTCGAAGATTCTTATTTAAGACCTTGTGGACATAGAATTTTTCAGGAGAATGGGCATCTGGTTATGTTACTAATTACTATATGGGGAAAATCCACCAAGGGAGTGTATCCCCTAAGCAGTGAAGATCTTTCTGCAAGTCTGCATTCAGCACTGAGTGCCAGCTGACACAACACTTTACAGAATTCACACGACAGGCAACACAACTTCAGAGCACTTCAGACCCCATTCAGTACGTCGTTAGGTGATGAACTGAAAATCAAATTAACGTCGCTTCCCGATTCATATTCAAAATAAAATGGACTACTACAGCAGTGTTCTAACGATTGCACTTCGATAATTCCCATACGAAAATTCTGATAGCCGAAAGGACCCGTTAATGTGCAGCTATTAGAAATTGACAAATATCAAACTGCAAGAACTTGAGAAATACACAGAGACTCTGCCTTTCGCTCCGCTCTGTTACTCTGTTACTGCTGTTCTGGAGTCTGTCTTAGGCTTACTGCAAGCAGACATTGCCATTCATCAGGTGCTCTGAGATTTTCTTGGCAAAGCTTTATTAGAAATCACATTGTAATCATTGCTCGTAGATCGCAGTAACAACTGTATGATCAAAACGGTATGGGTGCTCAATGAATCTGCTGGTGTTACGTTGTCCACCTGGTTTGAATGACGTTAGTGCTGACAGCTCTAGCGCTAACTACCTAAGTAAAGATAGCGTGAGAGCCTCGTCGCTTCTTATGAGCAATAACTCCGATTAAGCTCTATTAATTAACCATGCTCGACGAGTAAGCATACGCTATACACTGATGTGCTACTAGGAACACCTGCCCTGCCGACATCGTCTGACGTTTCCCTGAAGAACAAGCAGAGAATGGAACTAAAAACTACTAATATTTGAAGGGAAACACTGCGTCAATCTGCTCAATCTAATATACGAAGCACCTGTCTCGTTAGTATCAAGAAGGCAGACAGTTCATTCTTGTGGTAATTACATTAATTCTGCAGATAATTCCTTAACAGATTTTACCATCTGCTATGCAGCTGAAATGACAGTCACTACACATGTTTTATATGGTACAGTTAGTTAACAGTAAGTTCGCTGACATTTTGCTTCAAATGTTCTGAAACATTCTGACCATTATCTAGTCGAATATGTGAACGCTACACACTAATCCACATGTATTTGACGTGAATTAACGGCATCGCAAAACGATGATTAAGGAAAGAATGTTATTAGTCTTATTACACAGGTAGCAACACAATTGTTCGCAAATCACTAGTTTTGTCTCAAAAAAACAATTATATATAAAATGCCAACCGTAAATGACAATGAGTTGGAAAATTGTGCTTTCGACTACAGGTAGGTTATTTTACTAGTAAATTACAACGTTTCTTGTCATTTATGTTGTCAAAAGTCTTCTTCTTTCAGCCTTTGCTTCTACTATAGCACTGAGGGACACATTTTTTAGGTTAGAGTCAGGTTACAGACAGAGAGTACTGAAAGAGATTAAAACAGAACAGTGCCACAATGTCTGTAGCAGTATTATCCAAAGAAATAAAATTTGTGTATTTCATCAGAACATTAGAGGATTGAAATATAAGATAGATGAGCTTCTTGTATGCTTAGAAAATGGGGTAACTTCTGAAGGTATAGATGGTTTGTGTCTCTCTGAAAACCGTGTAACCACAGGGAAGGAGAAGTTAAATTTAAGGGATTACAGATTAGCATCTTAATTCATATGGAGTCAACATGGAAAAAGGAGGACTTGCTACTTATATAAAAACTGGACACAAAGTCAAAAATATTGAAACAAATAGTTTTTGTGTAGCTCAGACCTTGAAACATGTGTTTGTGAGTTGCTACTGCAATATACTTCTATAGTAATTGTAACAATCTACACATCCCCTCAAGGTAACTTTCAGCTATTCATGAAAAATGTAGAGGTATTATTGAGTTACCTGTCAGACAAAAAGAAGCAGTTAGTCGTTTGTGGTTATTTTAATGTAGATTTCTTAAAAGATATGGATAGGAAAAATGAGCTAGAATCTTTGTTTGGTTGTATCGGTCTAGTATCTGATGTAAATTTTCTAACTCGTGTGCAGCAGGATAGTAGGTCACTTATCGATAACATTTTCATAGACAGTGCTCAGACAATTGTTAATGGGCTATCTGATCATGAACCACAGTTAATGTAAATAACACATATAGCACCTTACAGGCTTCAGGCAAGTTCATACAAGGCAGGGAGGCTTACTGAAGTGGACAAGGTACAGAGTTTTAAGAGCAGCCTAGAAGAGGTAGAAAGGAATGAAGTATACATAGAAAATGATGCTGATGCCAAATTCAATTTATTCCACCGTAAATTTGTCTCAATATTTGAGAGTTGCTTTCCTGAAACGTTATCCAAAAACGCAATTACAAAGACAAGTAAGCCATGGATTACTAAGGGAATTAAGATATCATGTAAGAGGAAGAGGGAAGTCTATGGACAGGCCAGAATAAGTCAGGATCCGACGTTACTTGCTTACTACAAAAGATACTGTAATATTTTAAGGAAAGTCATTAAGAAGTCGAGAAGCTTATGTGATCTCACAGAAATTAATAATGCAGGTAAATAAGATTAAAACTATATGGAATATTGTCAAAATGGAGGTGGGGCAGCCTGACAGTGCACAGCATACCATAGCAATAAAGCAAAATGATGATGTTGTGAGTGATAACTGACAAGTTGCAAGTATTTTTAACAGTCACTTTCTGAATGTATCAGCAAAAACATGGTTAAAGGATTCAGTTGAAGAAGCAAAAAAATATGTTAAAAATGTCATTCCCCAGGACTTTGGGTCTTTAGAAAATAAGGAAATTATAAATAAACTGAAAAACAAGAGGTCATGTGGTGTTGATGGAGCCTCTAACAGAATTTTGAAGTGTTGTTCTAATTTAATAAGTGGAGTCCTTAGTGATATATATATATAATGCTTCGCTGGCACAGGGAATTTTCCCAGACAAATTGAAATACGCAATTGTCAAACCTTTTCATAAGAAAGGGGTCAAAATGACTTAAATAAATAGACCAATCTCACTGCTGACTTCATTTTCTAAAATATTCGAAAAAGGTGTATATTCAGGAGTAGTCTCACATTTAAGTGAAAATAATTTACTCAGCATGTCACAGTTCGGATCCTGGGAGGGTTACTCCACTGAGAATGCTATCTACACATTTACCCATCAAATAGTACAAGCCCTAAATAACAGATTATCGCCAGCTGGTATTTTTCGTGATCTTTCCATGGCAATTGACTGTATGGATCATGTCACACTCTTAGAAAAACTCAGGTTTTATGGAACTGAAGGCTATACACACAGCTTACTTAACGAACAGAAAGCAAAAGGTTGTGCTGAATAACACATTTAATGTTGAGAGGGTGGTAAATTCTAGTTAATGGAGAGTTATCACAAAGGGAGTCCCACAGGGTTCAATTATGGGTCCTCTGTTGTTCTTTATTCATGTGAATGACCTCTCACTTAACGTCCAGCAAGCAGAACTAGTACTTTCTGCAGATGACACAAGTGTTATAATAAATCCAATTCCAGAAAAAGCAGCTGAAGATACTGTTAAGCATGTCTTTCAAAGAATTGTTAAGTGGTTCTCAGAAAATGGACTCTCCCTTAATTTTGTAAAAACTCATTATATCCAGTTCTGTACACCGAATAGAGTCATACCGACTATTGATGTAGCATATGAACAGAGCTCAGTTAACAGGGTAGATTTCTCCAAATTTTTGGGTGTTCACATTGATGACAAGTTGAACTGGAAGAAGCATATTACTGAGCTTCTCAAACAACTGAGTTCAGCTTCTTTCACTCTTCGTATAACCACTAGTCTTGGTAATAAACAGATCAGCCTACTAATGTACCTTCAGTAATGTCTTATGGAATAGTTTTCTGGGATAACTCACCACTTAGACATAAAGTATTGATTGCACAAAAATGAGCAGTGAGAATAATTAGTGGTGTTCACCCAAGGACATCATGTAGGCACCTATTCAAGGAGTTAGGTATTTTAACTACACCATCAGAGTACATACATTCGCTAATGAAATTCGTTATAAATAATTCATCTCAATTCGCGAAGAACAGTGATGTTCATACCTACAACACTAGAGGGAAAAATGACCTTTCCTATCCGCTATTGAAGCTGTCAGTTGCTCAAAAAGGAATACATTGCTCAGCAACAAAAATCTTTGATCATTTCCCCAGCAACATAAAGTGTCTGTCAGGTAGCATATCAAGTTTTAAATCTAGCTTAAAATAATTTCTCTTGGACAACTCCTTCTATTCCAAGGACGAGTTTCTGTTTCGGAAATGGTAAAAAATTTTTATCTCTAAATGTATTTACATGTGTCGAACTAAAAATTTCAGTAATATTAATATTAGCACTATTCATGTGTGTATATATATCTTGTAATCTGACTTGTTCCACATCATATCGATAAAATAATCGTAAAAATGATCTATAGAACATGACATAACTGAACTAAACTGAGAGAATGTTCATATTCTTGATTCCTCACTAGCTGTGACTGGATAAATTATCAGTGGGTTTTTGAGCACACATTTTCTTGCCATTGAGTGTGGTTTCCTGTACAGCAGCCTTTCTTGATTGGAACTTCGTTATTCTTAGATTATGAAGTCTCCCTGCTGGTGGATGTTCACATTTTGGAATCAGTGCTGTGTTGTCCTCTCTCCATTCCTTTGTTTTGGTAACAGTGACAATGATAGCTGTCTCAAGAAAAATAGTTTCTAGGTCTACAATTATAGAAAAAGTATGTGCTGCCTACTCATAACGTTGACTGTATAAGACTGGAGATGCTCTAAAAATGCGAAACACATCTGGTGATGATCTTTTTAATTTTGAGTATGCTTAAGACAGAATAACTGTGACAGTTATTGATGTGTGATGCACAGTTTGCAGTCGGTGCATCTGAATATTATTGGTAACTACGATCCAGTCCCTGAACCTAGTTACAGAAATGCGGAGAGAAGACTCAGTGACATATGCTTTTGGTATTCCGACCCTCAGCAGCCATGTGTTTGAGACAAAAACTGTTGTCACTTTGCAGCTCACTCACATCAGGCGGTAGTTTTCCTTCTATTAATATAACTGAATCTTGGCAACAATGCAGGATGTGTTTGGCAATTCTGTGAATGACGAGTTACTTCCTGGATGACACACAATTATCCCTCTAAATTCACTTCATCTGTTCATATCATTTTCATTGATTTGCGCATAAGGTGTGAAATAAGGTTAGCAGTTTACTGTTTTGAGTCCAGGAAAGGCATTCGCATGAAAACTGCAACTAATCTCTCTTTAATGTTGTGATACCGCTGGCATAGCCACCACTGGTGCAATAACTTAGAGACAAATACCACAGCTCTTTGTTAGCTCTGAGGTAGCATGGTTGTCTGTGAAGTGAAGGCTGCCTTGGCTTGTGTTTCCAGTTTCTCTGAAGGTCAGATTTTTATTAGTTATGTGACAGAACTACAGGCAGCCAAATCGAAAATCAGTAAGCGATCCTTATTTATTTTATTTATGACTGCCACTTTTCTATACTGCTTGAGAGTGACACGGGTCGTCAAGAAAACACAGACGTTTTGGAAGTCCAGTATGAGTAATACCTTGCTAATACATGCCAGTATAGGCTGGATCGTTTACAGATACCTTATGTTTTATCACAATAAGCTTCAGGTGTATAGTTTTCATGTTAAGCAGTATTTCATTTGTATTAGTACAGTGCATAATCTAATAGTGTTTTCCATTATTTCGCACCAGAGAGAAATTAATCATCAACAGAATATTGCCTCACATGATCTAAAACAGTCTGACAATGCTTAGGTAGTTTTTCCTATTCACGTCTGAATAATTCTAACGGATGTGAGCTAAAGATGTCGTAAAACCGGGTTTGAAATGCATTTTCGCCCAGAAAGATATTTTCTTTATGGTTTTCCGATTAGGAAAGAGAATGGTAAGCTTGAGGGTATAAGATCAGAAGAGTAATTGAGTGAGGTAAGGTTTTTAAAACAATAGTTTTGTTTGTGAAATTAGCAAGAGTGCATAATATTATGGCAACAGCACATCATTTTGTTGGTTGTTTTTCTTATATTGCGACCAAAAGAGGTCTTCGTTGTTGGCAACGAATACCAGCTGCAGTAGGCATGCTGCTGGGGAGGGGTTCGCTTACAACACACTTTTTGAGCGGACAGATGGAAACCATTATGTTCAGACTGCCCTTTGCTCTAGTATATGTCTGTCGTTAGGGTTCAGTCATTTCTTCTTAAGAAACTGACAAAAAGCCATCATTGCTCATCGTCAATAGGAATTCTCGGTGAGCGAACTGATGACCTTCAAGCAAAAATGCGTCTCTCTTTTCTGTTAGAGCATGCAGTACTTTTGCTCCCTGCTTCTGAACATCGCCTATTGAATACATATGTTGCACGATGTTTAAATGATAACTACCAATGTTGCCTTCGCCCCTCTTTTAAACCTATAGCGAATAATATGTCTCAAACGTTAGGCATTTTTTTCACTTGCGACTCTATCTTGCAACTCTTGATCAATGTTCATAAGTTTCAAGCATGTAGAATCCAATATAACAGGTGATCAAAAAGTCAGTATAAATTTGAAAAATGAATCAATCACGGAATAATGTCGATAGAGAGGTACAAATTGACACACATGCTTGGGATGACATGAGATTTTATTAGAACCAAAAAAATACAAAAGTACAAAAAATGTCCGACAGATGGCGCTTCATCTGATCGGAATAGCAATAATTAGCATAACAAAGTAAGACAAAGCAAAGATGGTGTTCTTTACAGGAAACACTCAATATGTCCACCATCATTCCTCAACAATAGCTGTAGTCGAGGAATAATGTTGTGAACAGCACTGTAAAGCATGTCCGGAGTTATGGTGAGGCATTGGCGTCGGATGTTGTCTTTCAGCATCCCTAGAGATGTCGGTCGATCGCGATACACTTGCGACTTCAGGTAACCCCAAAGACAATAATCGCACGAACTGAAGTCTGGGGACCTGGGAGGCCAAGCATGACGAAAGTGGGGGCTGAGCACACGATCATCACCAAACGACGCGCGCAAGAGATCTTTCACGCGTCTAGCAATATAGGGTGGAGCGCCATCCTGCATAAACATCGTACGTTCCAGCAGGTGTTTATCAGCCAGGCTGGGGATGATGCGATTCTGTAACATATCGGCGTACCTCTCACCCGTCACGATAGCAGTTACAAAACCAGAATCACGCATTTCCTCGAAGAAAAAAGGCCTGATAACGGTGGAATTGATAAATCTAACCCATACCGTGACTTTCTCGTCGTGCAATGGAGTTTCTACGACAGTTCTAGGGTTTTCGGTAGCCCAAATTCTGCAGTTGTGGGCATTGACAGACTCTCGGAGCGTGAAATGAGCTTCGTCGGTCCACAACACGATACTCAACCATTCGTCATCTTCCGCCATCTTTTGAAACGCCCACACCGCAAATGTCCTCCGCTTCACTAAATCGCCAGGTAACAGTTCATGATGCCGATGGATTTTGTACGGATAGCATCGGAGGGTACGCCTAAGTGCCAACCAAACAGTAGTGTATGGAATGCCGGTGCGGCGTGCGACTGCACGACCGCTGGCTTCCCCGTCCATAGACGAACCAGCTACAGTCTCGCATTTATTCCTGAACTGTCTCAGCAGCATTACACCTTGTGCTCGGTCGGCCACTACAGGGTCTATCGTCTAAACAACCCGTGGCTTCTAACTTCGAAATCATTCTCACCACAGCTGCATTTGTCAACGGACCTTTACCCGTTCGAATCCCCTTCCTATGGCGATAGGATCGTAACTCTGAACTAGCACATTCCCCATTCTGATAATACAGCTTCACTAAAAGCGCCTTTTCATGTAACGTCAACATGCTGCGACTGCTGGCCCATATGATTCTCTCTCTCATTACAGCTCCTTTTATACCCGAATGTCGTGCGCAGTCACTGACGTTTTGCTGTCCAGCGCCATCTGTCGGACATTTTGTGAACTTTGTTTTTTTTTGTTCTAATAAAACCCCATGTCATTCCAAGCATGTGTGTCAATTTTTACCTCTCTATCTACATTATTCCGTGATTTATTCAGTTTTCAAATTTATACTGACTTTTTGATCACCCGGTATACACATTGGAAAAGAAAGAGAAAGCATGCGTTTCCAATATGAGTGGGAATATGGCCTACTCTCACTGTTCTGTCTATCTCCCCTTCCTCATTCTTTGTCCAATTCCTCCTCCTTCCACCTCTATGTGTCCATTAACTCCTTCCTCTCTCTCTCCCTGCACATCTTCTCATCGCCCCTCTATCTCCATCTCCACCTGCCGATCTACCTTCCCCTCTGTCAGTCCATCACCTCCTTCCCTCTTTCTCTGCCCATCTTCTCCTCCCTCCCTCCCCCCCGCCCACACCATTCCCTTCTGCCCCCTCTCCCTGTCCATCTTGTGACAGGACAAAAGCTTTTGGGTGTCGTCACGGACTTCGATATGCTTCAGCATATTTACTTAGCGGTTGGCAAGTATTAAATACGTGATGAGCGGTTACAAGTGTATGTACATTCTGTAAGTAAAGTCTCTATGTGTCCAACTTTTGTAGAAAAGTGAACTTTCGACCGCGCTTGACAGAACGATCAAGTTGCCACAGTGCGTCTCCTCGTGTCGACAGCAGCAATCAGCTGTCCTAGCCAGAGATATCGTCACATCGAGCTGGCCGCTATTCAACGGGACGAAGGCCGCCGAAGTACCTACATTTAATTGTTAAAAGCAGTGGAATTGTGAGGTGATTGTCTAAATTGATTCCTCTATGGTTTTTGGGATTTAGAAGTTGAGTCCTGATTTTGGTCTTGATACGGAAGCTTACGCTAGAGCTGATAGGTAGAAGCTTTAATTAATTATCGTGCCAACAGTCACCGAGAAAGACAATAGATCGCGGATATAGGTGGGATCGCGACCAATAAACTTTGTGAGAATATTGCCAACATGCTGCGACTGCTGGCCCATATGATTCTCTCTCTCATTACAGCTCCTTTTATACCCGAATGTCATGCGCAGTCACTGACGTTTTGCTGTCCAGCGCCATCTGTCGGACATTTTGTGAACTTGGTTTTTTTTGTTCTAATAAAACCCCATGTCATTCCAAGCATGTGTGTCAATTTTTACCTCTCTATCTACATTATTCCGTGGTTTATTAAGCTTTCAAATTTATACTGACTTTTTGATCACCTGGTATAACTGCAAGATAAATACTGTAACTGTAGATAAGGAAATGCAGATTGATAATACACACACAGTTCCGCATTGCGTTCACCTGGTCGGACGTTGCTTGGAGTTAGGCGGAGGGTGCCGTTGGCCAGTGGCCGCTGTAGGGAGAGGAAACTCGAGTGTGCACTGTTCACATCTTGACACAGCCACAAGCTGTTTGACGGAATTGTTTCTTTAAGCTTTTTCTATTAATAGTGGGTTAGACAGTGAAGCGAATTATCTTTGATGTCCAGTCAGACATAACTCTAGCAGATACCCGAAATACGATTTAAAAAAAAATGAGAGCACTGAAAGAGTTATGTCGAAACAAGGCCCCGGGACTAGACAACATTCCAGTAGAACTACTGACAGCCTTGGGAGAGCCAGTCCTGAGAAAACTCTACCATCTGGTGAGCAAAATGTATGAGACAGGCGAAATACCCTCAGACTTCAAGAAGAATATAATAATTCCAATCCCAAAGAAAGCAGGTGTTGACAGATGTGAAAATTACCGAACTATGAGTTTAATAAGTCACGGCTGGAAAATACTACAGCGAATTCTTTACAGACGAATGGAAAAACTGGTAGAAGCGGACCTCGGGGAAGATCAGTTTGGATTCCGTAGAAATGTTGGAACACGTGAGGCAATACTGACCCTACGGCTCATCTTAGAAGCTAGATTAAGAAGAGGCAAACCTACGTTTCTAGCATTTGTAGACTTAGAGAAAGCTTTTGACAATGTTGACTGGAATACTCTTTCAAATTCTAAAGGTGGCAGGGGTAAAATGCAGGGAGCGAATCGCTATTTACAATTTGAACAGGAACCAGATGGCAGTTATAAAAGTTGAGGGACACGAAAGGGAAGCAGTGGTTGGGAAGGGAGTGAGACAGGGTTGTAGCCTCTCCCCGATGTTATTCAATCTGTATATTGAGCAACCAGTAAAGGAAACAAAAGAAAAATTCGGAGTAGGTATTAAAATCCGTGGAGAAGAAATAAAAACTTCGAGGTTTGCCGATGACATTGTAATTCTGTCAGAGACAGCAAAGGACTTGGAAGAGCAGTTGAACGGAATGGACAGTGTCTTGAAAGGAGGATATAAGATGAACATCAACAAAAGCAAAACGAGGATAATGGAATGTAGTTGAGTTACCTCGGGTGAGGCTGAGGTAATTAGATTAGGAAATGAGACACTTGAAGTAGAAAAGGAGTTTTGCTATTTGGTGAACAAAATAACTGATGATGGTCGAAGTAGAGAGGATATAAAATGGAGAATGGCAATGGCAAGAAAAACGTTTCTGGAGAAGAGAAATTTGTTAACATGGAGTATAGATTTAAGTGTCAGGAAGTCATTTCTGAAAGTATTTGTATGGAGTGTAGCCATATATGGAAGTGAAACTTGGACGATAAATAGTTTGAACAAGAAGAGAATAGAAGCATTTGAAATGTGGTGCTACAGAAGAATGCTGAAGATTAGATGGGTAGATCACATAACTAATGAGTAGGTATTGAATAGAGTTGGGGAGAAGAGGAGTTTGTGGCACAACTTGACTAGAAGAAGGGATCGGTTGGTAGGACTTGTTCTGAGGCATCAAGGGATCACCAATTTAGTACTGGAGGGCAGCGTGGAGGGTAAAAATCGTAGAGGGATACAAAGAGATGAATACACTAAGCAGATTCAGAAGTATGTAGGCTGTAGTACGCACTGGGAAATGAAGCAGCTTGCACAGGGTAGAGTAGTATGGAGAGCTGCATCAAACCAGTCTCAGGACTGAAGACCACAACAACAACAACAACAACAACAACAAGGCATCGAGGGGGCTCTTGCTCGCGACTTTATATGTAAACTGCGCGACGTTTACCTTTCTTTGTGTAGGCGGGCGTTACGGACTTTTTTTCTTTTTTACTTAAAAAATGAAACAAAAATCAAAGCTACCCTTCCTTCGCACCATCTCTTTTAACCTACCATAAAAAATGAACTGTCCCTTATAAGGTGTTACCCCTAATCATTCCCAAAAATTCTCCCACGGCGATAGGGTCCAGAATTCTACGTTTTTATTTACATGATTATAATTAGTAAATGCGTAAAACAACATTTGTATATTACTTGTGTAACTTCAACGGAAATAGTGTTTCTTCGAGAAATGGGGCAATTAGATTTGTCTTGTCCACTGCCATTGGCATTGTCTATTTCCAACGATGTTGTTTAAAAACATCAACAACAGACTCATTCTGCTTTACTATTGCCTAACCGAATGCAGCTTTCCACGAATCAGCCAATTCTTTCGTTTCTGTCTGCTTACAAATCGGGACTTCATGACTTCTATGCGACATTGCGTGAAACATCAAACTGAGGAGGAGGAGATTAGTATTTAATAACGCCCTGTCGACATCGAGGTCATCAGATAGGGAGCCCGCTACGGTCGCAGATCGAATCCTGCCTCGGGCATGGATGTGTGTGATGTCCTTAGGTTAGTTAGGTTTAAGTAGTTCTAAGTTCTAGGGGACTGATGATCTCATTTGTTAAGTCCCATATTGCTCAGAACCATTTGATTTTGAGAGGGAGCATAAGCTCGGATTAGGAAAGGATGTGGAAGGAAAGTGACCATGCCCTTCCGAAGGAAACATCCCGGCATTTGCCTTAAGCGAATTAGTGAAACCACAGGAGACCTAAATCGGGATGGCTGGGCGTGGATTTGAACCGTCGTCCTCCCGAAAGCGAGTCCAGTGTGCTAACCTCTGCGCTACGTCGCTCGGTGAGCATCAGACTGAGCTTGGCACTCCCCAACTGGGCGGGGGGGATTAAGGTACCTCACTGTGCGTTTGAAGGCTTTGTGAGCGTTTTGGAGATACCACCGGTTATCAAGCTCCACTTTCTATCCTTCACCAAAGATATAGTCGATGTTCATTTCCTTCAACAATGTAAGTGCACGATATTTTGAAGGGGGAAAGTAATTTTGAAGTAGGAAAGTAACAGTCATCTGGACAGAGGAGCGTCTGAGGTTGAATCACGTCGGTGTGACACAGAGCTAACAAGTTAAGATCTTCTGTGCCAGTTGCCAAACGCTGTAGGACAAACAGCACATGGAAGTGATGTTCATTAGTGTTCAGGAGACGACAGTCAGGGCAAATGGGCGAGGAGAGGATACCCATTAATTTGATAGCATGGACCTGGTGTCTCGTCGAATATTTTTGTTTGTGACTTGATACCACATTGGACATATAGTGGTGGGCAGAAGTGGTGGTGTATTGTTTTCAACACCTGTGGCCAATGGACAGTCATGTATTCGGTTTCTATGACATTATGCGGAACTGCCCAATAAGGGTTGTGTAAAAAATTTTTGCGTTCAGTGGTTGCTGGGAGATCCAGTATCACATAGCTGTATTTGACAATGAAAATCGATACATGGGAGTGCTGAGTCACGATGGGCGCCACTGACACTGGCAGGACATGAGAGATTGGCATAAAAACCTCCAGTAGACGATCCATCAGGCAGGTGTGTTGACTGGTCCATCATTTCCACATGTTGCTCATATAGAGGACAGCTGCCCATGCCCAGACGTTTACCTTTCCCAGCCCTCCAACATGCAGGGGAGGGTGAGAGCGTTGTACCATACTTTACATGCATATCCTGTGACTAGGTATTAACTGAGGGCATCTGAAGTCTGTGACCTGTCACCACCTGAAAGGGGATCACCTGTGACACGTGACTGAGTTTCGACATCACTTAGAGCTTGAGGTATTCCATACATTGCAGCTGGTTCAAGTCCTGGAGCAGGTTCTGGTGGACTGTCATGTGTAAGTTCTACAGTAATCGTCGACAGTTTGCCAAGGCTGTTTTGCGCACATCCTCTGTAAACGTGACTCCCAAATATCTCACTTCAGTAAGTGGTGAGACCGTGACCAAAATCCAACGCCATTGACTTTTTGTTGTTAGAAGACTGCCTGCAGGCTACCGGTATTGCTCGATCCGGCTTAGTACGCTATGGACATCATCTGTGGAATGACTCGTTAGTAACAGGTCGTTGGCGTATGCCGTATAGCTCCAGGATGATGCCAGATAGCCTGCATTTGAGACCTCTGAGGAGTGGCTCAAGCTTGACTGAATAACGGTAGGTAGAAAAGGGGCTTTGTTGTCGTAGGACCCACTGTTTATCCGTTGACCTGGACCTGGGAGCTGGCTGTTGCCAAAAGGCACCCCAAGGTGTCGATTAAGCTCGGAGATATCCAATATGGTCCACATCTCTTCCAGGGCGAGGATTACCGGTAATGCCGTCTTACTGTGGCCTACCAAAAGCCTGGTGAAAATCTTGTAGTTGGCGTTCAACATTGTAGGTGGTCGACAGTCGTTGACCAGTAATCCTCCCGCCGGCTTGTGTACTGGCATAAGAAGTCCTTCGACAAAGGTAAGTGGTACAGTGCAGTTAGTGGGATACTGTAATCCAACGGGCCATCATGAAGTTACGGAAGCCTGGTAAAGCTCTGCATCTACATGTACATCCGTACTCTAAAAGCCACCATATGGTGTGTGGCGGAGGATACCGTGTGCCATTAATAGTCATTTTCTTTTGTGTTCTGCTTGAAGATCAAACGAGGGAAATACGACTTTCTATGTGCCCCCGCATGAGCGCTTATTTCTCGTATCGTATCTTCGTGGTCCTTAGGCGAATTGTATGTTGGCGACAGTAGGATCCTTCTGCAATCGGCTTCAGATGACGGTTCTCTAAATTTTTTCAGCACTGTCCGGCGAAAAGAACATCCCTTTTCTCCA
This sequence comes from Schistocerca serialis cubense, assembly GCF_023864345.2. Taxonomy (NCBI): domain Eukaryota; kingdom Metazoa; phylum Arthropoda; class Insecta; order Orthoptera; family Acrididae; genus Schistocerca; species Schistocerca serialis. Next base: position 272,496,424 of record NC_064646.1, read on the forward strand.
CGGATTACCCTCCATGTCCATAAGCGAGGTGGCGGGCACTTCACCATAAAGCTGACATACAAAGCTATGCATAACGTAAAAAATCATTTTTTTAGGAATAGTTTCTGTAATACCGTTGGGGAAGACTACAGAGCTAACAGAGTGGGCATCATGTTGTACCCATAATGCACTGCTGCATCTTGATTTGCAGGCTAACCACCGTTCTCTGTTTGCATTTGTAGGCGCTTGTAGCTGCTCTGGAAAGCGCAGCGAGTCGGCATGGAGACTACCGGATTTCGTTTTGTTCCTAGTATCAGCGGCAGCAGGGCGGTGGCAGGATTTTATGCTTAAGACTGTACGGCAAAGTTTGTTGTTATCAGAAAAATAAAATATTTGAGGAAGGATATTAAAAAATAGTGTTTGCAAAATGGAAGCACAACCCGAAACAGCCTGGCATCGTTAAGTGACTGTTGAATAATCGTTCATTCATTGTTCTGCCCGGCAGTCACAACTAAGATCTTCACAATGGGTTGGCGAAAGTGGAAGTGTGCCAAAGAAGCGAAAACCATTCATCTGGCGGGAAAAAGGGAGTCGACTGTACTTGGAATTTAACAAGGTGTAAAAGGGTAAATAGCTGTTGTATTTTATTACACGCTGTTACTGGACTGTTGATTTATTTGAAGCTAAAGAAATTAGCATGCATAAATTAGCTCTCCTACCTGGGAAATGCTCTCGCTCATACATTGGTCGTTGCAAAAGCGTACTTCCATGAAGACTGATCCTATACTACTTTTACTGTTATTATCTTCGAGTAATAACTTCCTTGAATTACGAAGTCTCGCTGAAGCAGCTGTCTTTAAATTCACTGAAAGTTACGGTGAGATATAAAATTTTGGTTTTCACAGTGTCGAAAACGTATCAGTAACACAATTTTAGCAAATTTATCAATCCACCCTCGAAGAACAAGGCCGTCTGCTGAACGTGTGAGGTAATAATAAATGCTATTCTCAGCAACGATCTGTATGGAGTAGCTAAGCGAGTTTAATTAAAATAAGTTCCATCACCATACACTTGTGTTTTCCAGAACTGTCTCTTTGTTGGTACTACGTGCCAGATTGACATACTATCATGAATTTATTTCAGCTAGTACAGAAGCGGTGGAGACAGTCACAAAGAGAGAGTTTGATATAACCGGCGTACGAATGCAGTCGTACCTAGGCAGGAACTTCAACGCCTTTTGCGGCATTCCATATGCCGAACCACCGATAGGACTTCGGCGATTCAAGGTAAGCATAAATTTTCGTTTTACCAACGCAAGAGGAAAATTAGAAAAATACAGTAAGCATGTTCTGTAGGCTTTAAGTAGTTGATGCGTAGAAAGCATATTACCTACAGCACCAAACAAAACAGTTTATATGTTCGTAATGGCGAGAAATATTACAGTCAGAATAGATAACCAAATGGTGAAGAGAAAGAAGTCTGAATTCAATATGGTGTTGGCCCATCCTTGGCCTTGATGACAGCTTCCGCTCTCGCAGGTATACTTTCAATTAGGTGCTGGGAGGATTCTTGGGGAATTTGGGGAATGACAGCCCATTCTTCACGGAGTGCTGCGCTGAGGAGAGGTATCGATGTCGGATGGTGAGGCCTGGCACGAAGTCTGCGTTCCTAAACATCACAAAGATGTTCTACAGGATTCAGATCAGGACTCTGTGCAGGCCAGTCCATTACAGGGATGTTATTGTCGTGTAACCGCTCCGCCACAGGCCGTGCATTATGAACAGGTGCTCGATCGTGTTGAAAGGTGCACTCGTCATCACCGAATTGCTCTTCAACAGTGGAAAGCAAGAAAGTGCTTAAAACATCTGTGTAGGCATGTGCTGTGATAGTGCCACGCAAAACAACAAGGGGTGCAAGCGCCCTCCATGAAAAACACAATCATACCATAATACCACCGCCTTCGAATTTTACTGTAGGCATTACACATGCTGGCAGATGACGTTCACCGAGCATTGACCATACCCACACCCTGCCATCGGAGCGCCACATTGTGCACCGTGATTCGTCACTCCACACAACGTTTTTACACTATCCAATCGTGCAATGTTTAGGCTCTTTACATCAAGCGAGGCGTCGTTTGGCATTTACCGACGTGATTTGTGGTTTATGAGCAGCCGCTCGACCATGAAATCTACGTTTTCTCACCTCCTGCCTATATGTCATAGTACTTACCCCGGATCCTGATGCAGTTTGGAATTCATGTGTGATGGTCTGGACAGATGTCTGCCTATTACACATTACGACCCTCTTCAACTGTCGGCGTTCTCTATCAGCCAACAGACGAGGTCGGCCTGTACGCTTTTGTGTTGTACTTCTCCCTTCACATTTCCACTTCACTATCGCATCGGAAACAGTGGACCTGGATGTGTTTCGGAGTGTACAGCCGTGTGACACAAGTGACACCCAATCACCTGACCATGTTCGAAGTCCGTGAGTTCCGGGGAGCGCCCCTTCCTGATCTCTCACGATGTGGAATGACTACTGAGGTCGCTGATATGGAGTAGTTGGCAGTTGGTGGCAGCACAATGCACCTAATATGAAAAACGTATGTTTTTGGTGGTGTCTGGGGACTTTGGATCACACAGTGTTCAAAAATGGTTCAAATGGCTCTGAGCACTATGGGACTTAACTTCTGATGTCATCAGTCTCCTAGAGCTTAGAACTACTTAAACCTAACTAACCTAAGGACTTTACACACATCCATGCCCGAGGCAGGATTCGAACCTGCGACCGTAGCGGTCGCGTGGTTCCAGACTGTAGCGCCTAGAACCGGTCGGCCACCCCGGCCGGCTCACATAGTGTATATTGATAGCTTGCTATAAACATCACTACTGTAAAAACCTTCACGCACATGTGGAAATTGTTTGTCAGAGAGGTATTAAAATCCTGAAGCAAACAGCATCATTCGGCCAAAGAAACTTTCAGTCGCTTCCAAGAGCAACAGCATCGTTCTACAACGCAACCCTAATCGACATTTTAGGCTATTGGAGGAATGTATGCGCTAAAGCAAATTTGTATGTCGCGATTGGCTCTGAGCCCCTCAAGTGGGATGTTCCGCCGCCTCTTTGCAATTTCTTTCAATTGGACATCGCTTCGGCGACTAACGCGACTTTAACCTACCCCAGGGGCCAACAGCTCAACGTGGACTCCGAACCATGTGTGGTTCTGGCATATATTCACATTACTGAGAGGTGTGAAGGCCAGCATAAAGGCAAACAGAAATATTCCTGTGCTTATACAGGGAGTCGACAAAAACACGACACATTACTGTGCCTAATATGGTGTAGGGAACCAGTTGGCATTCGAAACAGCTTCCAGTCCAGGCGGAACAGGCAACCGTAAAAATAGTTTTCCCGTCGGTCAACAGATGTTGCAGGCGACGCTACAATGCTAACTGACCTGTCCATGTCACGGAATTGGCAACGCTGTATCTTCGGTGACGTGAATTAGGCCGATTCGTGTTGGGCTAGAGCGCTGCACGCGAAATGCATTCGTCACACAGCTGACTGTAGCTCATGATCGGCTGTGGTTTTTCCCGAGTTTTCAATGGAAGAATGTAGATTAGCTCCTGTAATCCTACAAACCAAGTTGATTTCTACTGCAGGGATACTTCTCACAATCACATGCGAAATAAAATAAATGAAAAGTACCACACAAACATTTCTCGCGAGTTACTGTTGAAATGATGACTGTATTGCAGTCGCATAGGTTTCACACTCGCCTTCCATGCCGTCTATTTCTTCTTTGTTATACAGCTTTTCTGATATGGAATAAGGTGGTAAAAAAGATCTCCACGTGCAGGTTAACACTATAAAGCTTTCAAAATCTTCTCAACATCTTTGAAAATAACCAGTTAATTTACTGTGAATAAGTTTAAGAAACAGATTTTGCTTCCTTTCTAAGTATTTCTGTAAGCGTTCTTAAGTATAACCACATTTTGCATTTGATTACTGTTAGTTGTAAACGAATATAATTTCATGTACGCACTTAACAACGATATCTTCGAAAATAATAAAGGAAGGGCTGCCACGTTATATCAGAATATAAGATCGACAAAATTTAGATGGGATCGAATGCTTAGGGCTCTTAATTAATTCTTACTCATAACTAATTCATTGATTTACCTGGATTTAAAATCCACTTCCGTAACCTTTCTTTGTCTTTGGCGGGAAATCTGAACATTTTTAGTTCAGGAGTTGTCTGTCTACTCCTTCTCCAGTTGACATATTCACAGGCACTCGGCATGAAGACTCGATCCACTACCACCGGTATGTCAGAAACAGCTGTATTCACAGACGCCAAACGGTGGAAAGCTGCACGCGTTCTGCCGATGTTGCCACATATTTCACAGAACGGAGTGCCATCTAGTGGCTGGTGCCACAAGTAAGGGTGTGACGCTGTCGCTGCCTGGTGGCCGTTCCCTGACAAGGGTTGCCTGCTAGACCAAGCGATCGGGCAATCTGTTTCATACGTGATCTTGGGCTTATACCATTGTTCTTGCAATGTAGTGGCCAGTTCAGATAACGACCATAGAGATAGATAGCGATCATGCACCCTTTTTTCCAAAGTAAACCACAAAGGCTCAATAATATTGAGATCTGATTGCTGTGGAGGCCAGGACATCCTTGTGCTCACACAACCAATCCTGGATTGTGCGAGTGTTTAGAACAGGGGCCTTGTCGTCTTGGAACATAGCTTCACCATTGAGGGATAGGCAATGTACCATAGCATGGACCTTTTCTGTCAAAATCCTCACATAATCCTTGACAGAAATTTGACCTAGAAGAATAACATTGGGGCTCATAGAATATCTCGATATGGCTGCTCTAATCATCACCGAATCCCCGCCGTGTTCACTCTCGGTATGTAAACGCGGGCAGAAGTTGGACACAGTGTGAAACAAGACTCATTCGACCAAATGACCTTCTCCCATAGCTCCGTAGTCCAGGTTTATAGCTTCGACACACATTTTTCTGTTAAGGGCATTTGCATCACTGATAAGAGGTTTTGAAGTTCCAGCTCGCCATGCAATTCCCAGCTTATGAAGCGCCTTTCGCGTTGTTTTGGTGCTAGCAGAATTCGTGAGTGCGACATTCAGTTCTGCAGTGACTTTTGTAGCTGTCGTCCTCTTACTTTTTCGTCACAATCCTCTTCAATGACCGCCTATCATGATCACTCAACATACAACGGTGTGACTTATCAGATGATGTTTACCGGTTTCCCTGTATGTGGTACAAATCTTTGACACGCTGTCTCTTGAAACACCAAATGAATTGACTCATCTCGGATACAATCCACTCACAACTACACCGAATACTCTTCTGACCACAACTGAATCTTGCAACGTGCTAAGGACTTTGCAGAGGTGCCATTCGTGGTCAAATACAACAGTACAATCTGCAAGCTTGGCTATCATCTGCATTTATGTTCAGGCAGCATATCTGGCGGTTTTTCCGTATTTTTGAGTCAGAAAGGTAAAGACAGCACAGGCTCTTCGCCACACAGAAAGAAATATACTCCTGCTTATGACTGGCGCGTTTATGGAGAACAACACTGATAAAGTTGCCTTTAGTCATACCAGCGTTACTACCATTAGACGTAAGAGAGTATGTACTGTATGTGTGAGGGATAGAAGGGGGGGGGGCGAATACAACATTGGTTAAAAACTGGCGAAAATGATAACGTGGAAGTGCTGGCGTGCACAAGAGGTACATTGCAGAAAGAAATAAAGCCACAAATTGATAGAGAATGGTAAGAAATCTGGCTCAGGGTAAACACGGGGAAGGTAACTTCGTAACTCCTCCTAACATAAAGCCGGCCACGGTTCTAGGCGCTTTAGTCCGGAACCGCGCTGCTGATACGGTCGCAGGTTCGAATCCTGCCTAGAGCATGGATGTGTGTGATGTCCTTAGGTTAGTTAGGGTTTAAGTAGTTCTACGTCTAGGGGACTGATGACCTCAGATGTTAAGTCCCATAGTGCTTATCGCCATTTGAACCTAGCATAAATGAAAAATCGAGAACGTCGTACTTCTCGTCGACCAAGGGAGCAATAGACTACCTGTCGGAACATGGTCGATATCATAAATATATACTGAAAATTCACCAACGCACAACACAAACCTGTGAATGTAGACCAATAGGCAAACACTGACCATATCATCTGAGTGCGTACATATAAGGAAGATGCTACACAACAGCACAGGAACTTTATAGGTAACACATCAACTTGTAGGATAATACGGAATGAGGAGCTGTGGCATAAGCTGAACTTGCGGACAGGGAAAATATCAGTTTATAAATTTCAGATTTACAAGGCCGAATGACAGGAAGGAGGAAAGCGTACACCATGCTAACGAGATGCAGCACGGCAGACAACTCTAGTACACAACGCCCTTCTGGAAGCTGCGAGCAGATGATCCTTAGAGAGGATTTCCTGAGACTCTTGCAGCCATCTCTCCCCCAGTTTCTACACCTTGGGTAGCATGGCAGCACAGCCCTTGTGAATCTTGTGAGCTCCCCAGGAACTAAAAATCGAGACCAATTCAGATAACAGTAGTGTAGTGTAGTAATGTGTAGTGTAGATTAGTGTTGTGATGAGTAGTGTAGAGCTGTGTAGGATTATAAATTACCGACAGTGCGATCATTGCAGTAGCATGTACCTTCCGGAGTCCGGATGGGCGTTTATCTGCGTTCCAGAACCATGGAGTAATACGCAGTTCTTCTTTTCCTGAAACTTTAATTACGCATCCTTTGTCTTTTCGCTGAGTCTTTCTCCATTTCTCTTTTTTCCTTTTCATTTTTACCCTCCTTACACAGCGCAGTGCTGAGATATATAAATATACACTCCTAGAAATGGAAAAAAGAACACATTGACACCGGTGTGTCAGACCCACCATACTTTCTCCGGACACTGCGAGAGGGCTGTACAAGCAATGATCACACGCACGGCACAGCGGACACACCAGGAACCTCGGTGTTGGCCGTCTAATGGCGCTAGCTGCGCAGCATTTGTGCACCGCCGCCGTCAGTGTCACCCAGTTTGCCGTGGCATACGGAGCTCCATCGCAGTCTTTAACACTGGTAGCATGCCGCGACAGCGTGGACGTGAACCGTATGTGCAGTTGACGGACTTTGAGCGAGGGCGTATAGTGGGCATGCGGGAGGCCGGGTGGACGTACCGCCGAATTGCTCAACACGTGGGGCGTGAGGTCTCCACAGTACATCGATGTTGTCGCCAGTGGTCGGCGGAAGGTGCACGTGCCCGTCGACCTGGGACCGGACCGCAGCGACGCACGGATGCACGCCAAGACCGTAGGATCCTACACAGTGCCGTAGGGGACCGCACCGCCACTTCCCAGCAAATTAGGGACACTGTTGCTCCTGGGGTATCGGCGAGGACCATTCGCAACCGTCTCCATGAAGCTGGGCTACGGTCCCGCACACCGTTAGGCCGTCTTCCGCTCACGCCCCAACATCGTGCAGCCCGCCTCCAGTGGTGTCGCGACAGGCGTGAATGGAGGGGCGAATGGAGACGTGTCGTCTTCAGCGATGAGAGTCGCTTCTGCCTTGGTGCCAATGATGGTCGTATGCGTGTTTGGCGCCGTGCAGGTGAGCGCCACAATCAGGACTGCATACGACCGAGGCACACAGGGCCAACACCTGGCATCATGGTGTGGGGAGCGATCTCGTACACTGGCCGTACACCACTGGTGATCGTCGAGGGGACACTGAATAGTGCACGGTACATCCAAACCGTCATCGAACCCATCGTTCTACCATTCCTAGACCGGCAAGGGAACTTGCTGTTCCAACAGGACAATGCACGTCCGCATGTATCCCGTGCCACCCAACGTGCTCTAGAAGGTGTAAGTCAACTACCCTGGCCAGCAAGATCTCCTAATCTGTCCCCCATTGAGCATGTTTGGGACTGGATGAAGCGTCGTCTCACGCGGTCTGCACGTCCAGCACGAACGCTGGTCCAACTGAGGCGCCAGGTGGAAATGGCATGGCAAGCCGTTCCACAGGACTACATCCAGCATCTCTACGATCGTCTCCTTGGGAGAATAGCAGCCTGCATTGCTGCGAAAGGTGGATATACACTGTACTAGTGCCGACATTGTGCATACTCTGTTGCCTGTGTCTATGTGCCTGTGGTTCTGTCAGTGTGATCATGTGATGTATCTGACCCCAGGAATGTGTCAATAAAGTTTCCCCTTCCTGGGACAATGAATTCACGGTGTTCTTATTTCAATTTCCAGGAGTGTATTTGAAATTTTATGTTGATATATTATGTGTTATACTCGAACGTACAAATTGATGTAGAACATTTGATCTGTTTCAGTACCTTGAACACAGGCTTAAAGAAAACAACAAATAAATAGATGCTAAATGTTGTTACATCTAGTGGCAGCAATAGTGACAACTGCCCTCTAGTGGAAAAATAAAAACGAAACCTCCTCCTATAATAACGCCGCATCACTAGATTGGGCGCCCTTACGAGACTTCGTAGTTCGTCTGGGATTAGTGGTTGAGTGTGGCGATCAGGTGGACAAAGGATTAATTTTGAAAAATAAATAGTTTGAAAGTGATAAGAAGAAATACTTGAGTCGCAATAATAGCTGAAAGTTCATGGGAAGTAATTTTGTCAAGTTAATTATGAAGCATCGTGAGTTATGAGATGTTTGAAGATCCCAGAGTGGTACATGAATGGCAGCCGTTAGTAGCACATGCGAAACCAATTTCTTTATAGCCGACCACGAACGAAAGTTGAATATTCGAAGAAGTCGTAAACAATTTTGGATGAATATATTGATATATTCTTAACGGAACTAGATGATGGAAATGACTTGATCTGGCTGTTCAAGATGAGTGATGCTGGACTGAGAGAGACTGATCACACCCCATAAAATTGCTCCATGTTAAATGAAACTATACTTAAACTGAGTGACTTTTATCACTTCAGAAGCATCGTTAAATGTAGTTCCCTACAAGCATTGGATGCAGTGTACAGGTTAGTTTGGTCACATGGTTCAAACCAACAGACAGCTGCGTATCTGATGTAACAAACCCCTTTCACTCATTCGACAGCCTGTTTGTGTGTGACTGTTTTCTAACTCGAATTGCATTTTTTTTTTTTGGTCACAGTTAACCATCTGGGCGGCACTGGATGAGCAGTTCTCTACAAACTTGCTCTTCTTCTACAATTCAGTTCACGAAGTTCTTTGTTTTCAGCAACCGGTGCGGATGACATACGATGGTAACATTGACGCTACAAAGTGTGAAGAGACGCCCATTTGTATGCAGATACGTTGGAACGAAGACGACCAGGAACTCATCGGCAGTGAAGACTGCTTGTATCTTAACGTTTACGAACCAGAGGTGAGTTCCCCACTTTAATTAAAAATACATGGTGCGGCCTCTTTGATAATTGCTCTTCCTCTCAAATTACTTCTGCTTGTAGTATTGGAACTCATGTAGTGCGCCAATTATATAGTGATGGTTTTTCGACTTAATCGGTTTACTATTTATAATTCAGTTACACTTAAGGGTGGCTTTCGCAACTTTACAACGAATAAATGGATTGGGTATTCATTGTAGAAATGTAAACAACTTACATAAATGTCTAATGTTAGAAACATGTATTTTTAAAAAAAATGTATTGGAGAGTGGCTATTAACTTAATTACAGTTTTCAAATTTCTGTTGCAAAAGTAATTGGTGTTTTATCTCACTGATACTGAAATAATAAACTACTAATTCAGCAACATCTCTCATGGTCTTTGCTAGGATTTTTAATTGTTGTTAATGGCTCTGAGCACTATGGGACTTAACTACTGAGGTCATCAGTCCCCTAGAACTTAGAACTAATTAAACCTAACTAACCGAAGGACATCACACACATCCATGCCCGAGGCAGGATTCGAACCTGCGACCGTAGCGGTAACGCAGTTCCAAACTGACGCGCCTAGAACCGCACGGCCACACCGGCCGGCAATTGTTGTTACAAAGAGGTCCTATAGACTATCAATCTTCGTTATTTTTCATACTTATAAGATCTGTTGAAGTTCAGTGCCCAGACATCAGTTTCTTAATGCAGTATTATACACTTCTAAAAATTCACCAAGTTGTCGGCTTCGAAGGTTTCCGAGTGCTGTTAAGAACAAAAATTTTCGAGATTTTTGATGTAGATCCCCGTAGTTGATGGTGTAGCAATCTGGTCTTGTATTTAGGTCACTTGTTCGATTCTCGCTAAATTAAATGTTCTTTTTCATTTCATTTTAAACATTTGTTATCAAATTGTTTAATCACAAACTTTAATAAAATTAGCATCCTTTCACTTTTTAATCACTAACCCATGAAATGTGGGTATTCATCATATATAAAAAGTCTGATACGTTTTGTAATATCGTAGTCGATAAGTTGCAATACTGTCTTTGGCTTTGAGGGCCTTCCGCGGATAAGCATTATTGACGGTCATATGAGTTGTCTGACAGAGAGAGAAAGGGATGTGATGTGAACACGGCATGTACAGTCAGAATAGAATATTTTCATAAGATTTGTGTTAATATGGCTGTTTGTGATGCGAGTTTGTGTTGACTGATGGTGAACGATAAGGAACTGGCGTTGCAGTCTAAGTTTGTGTTTGTTTATTTCACGTCATTTTTAAGAACTGAGATAATGTTACGAAGGGGAGTAAGCTAGTTTTAATACTAACTGCCCAGCTTACAAGCAAATTTTATCATAAACATACACGTCTTAATGCAGTTAGTAATCAATGTATATCTTAAAAGTAAATATACAATGTGCGTGCCGCTAAAACTCAGAAACGAGACTTGTTACGATCTATCCCCCTTACACGAAGAAGGTTCCCGTTTTTACTTGAAGGGCGTGCTTTTGAAGATATAAGGGTTGGGAAGTTTCTAGAAATATCTAGAACATTACAGAACATTCAAGAGAATTCGAGAATATTCGAGTGTATTCGTGAGCAACCCACAACATTAAAGAATTTTCGGAAATGTTTCACAATGATCTGGGATGTTCTGGAACATTTTGGAAGATTCTAGAATTTTCGGGAACGTCTCAGATCATTGTGGAACATTCCACAACACTCTCGTATGTTGTGGAATGTTCTGGATCATTGTGGACCATTCGAAGCCGTCTGGTATGTTCTGGAATTCGCCATTGGCGGGGCTACCCATTCGTAGGGGTAAATAAAACAAGATCCGTCGTGGGCTCGAACGTCAGTTTCTTATCAGTGACGAAAGGAGGAAAACCTGGAAACACAACCTGGAGTTGACGGCTATCCCCAATACAGAAGACGATCACCCGAAAACGGTGGCTACAAAGCAAAAATGCGAATACGAGGCAGCGACGAACTGGAAATAGGTAATCAGTGGGTAATACCATGTAACACACTACTTCCCAAAATGTCCCAAACACGCATAAACGTAGAATAATACAGCTCAGTGAAATCCATAAAATATATCAGTAAGTATGTGAACGAAGTCAATGTCATAACAGTATTTCAAGTAGACAAAGATAGCGAATAACAAAACACAAACGACGAAATCCTCATGTACACTATGTGATCAAAAGTATCCGGATGCCTGGCTGAAAATGACTTACAAGTTCGTGGCGCCCTCCATCGGTAATGCTGGAATTCAGTATGGTGTTGGTCCATCCTTAGTCTTGATTACAGCTTCCACTCTCGCAGGCATACGTTCAATCAGGTGCTGGAAGGTTTGTTGGGGAATGGCAGCCCATTCTTCACGGAGTGCTGCACTGAGGAGAGGTATTGATGTCGGTCGGTGAGGCTTGGTACGAAGTTGGCGTTCCAAAACATCACAAAGGAACTCTATAGGATCCAGGTCAGGTCTCTGTACAGGCCAGTCCCTTACATGGATGTTATTGTTGCGTAAACTCTCGGCAACAGGCCGTACATTGTGAACAGGTGCTCGATCGTGTTGAGAGATGCAATCGTCATCCCTGAATTATGCTTCAACAGTGGGAAGCAAGAAAGTGCTTAAAACATCAATGTAGGCATGTTGCTGTGATAGTGCCACGCAAAACAACGAGGGGTGCAAGCGCCCTCCATGAAAAACACGACCACACCATAACACCACCGCCTCCGGATTTTACTGTTGGCACTACACATTCTGGCAGATGTCGATCACCAGGGATTCGCCATACCCACACACTACCATCGGATCGCCACATTGTGTACCGTGATTCGTCACTCCGCACAAAGTTTTTCCACTGTTCAATCGTCCAATGTTTAGGCTCCTTACACCAAGCGAGGCGTCGTTTGGCATTTACCGGCGTGATTTGTGGCTTATGGGCAGCCTCTCGACCATGAAATCCAAGTTTTCTCACCTCTCGCTTAACGGTTATAGTACTTGCAGTGGAACCTGATACAGTTTGGATTTCCTGTGTGATGGTCTGGATAGATGTCTGCCTATTACACATTACGAACCTCCTCAACTGTCAGTCGGCCTGTACGCTTTCGTGCTGTACGTGTCCTTTCACGTTTCCACATCACTATCACAGCGGAAACAGTGGAGCTAGGTATGTTGAGGAGTGTGGAAATCACGCGTACAGACGTATGACATAAGTGACACCCAGTCACCTGACCACGTTCGAAGTCCGTGAGTTCCGCAGAGCGCCCCATTCTGCTCTTCAACGACTACTGAGGCCGCTGATATGGAGTACCTGGCAGCAGGTGTCAGCACAATGCATCTAATATGAAAAATGTATGTTTTTGAGGTGTCCGGATACTTTTGATCACATGGTGTACAAAATGGGAAGATACATCAACAATAACGAAGCAGCGTGGCGGATTTTTTGTTTTCTACACACGAACGCGAACCATCCATACAACAGCTAGCAGTACAATTAGAGAATGGACAGAGAGTTTGCTTCACAAAGGACACTGCCAGAAAAATTGCAAGCGAACCGCCTCAGAACACTATATTAACAGCTTTTCTCCAACTGTGCCAAACGGATCCATTCGCGAAAACATTACTATATGTCGACGTCCCTACCTATCATAAGTGAAACACAGCAAGAAAAACCTTTCAACGACGAAAACATGGAACGCCAGTAGAAGTTAATCCAGGAAACATTCAAACTGGCGCACTAGGCCGAGTTACACCGTACATTCAAACAACGCCAAATGTTTCTATGCCCGGAAGCTACTAGACGAAATATGGGGACCAACAAGTTTCACTGATCTCAAGAATGTTGGCGAATACTTATGCCAGTTGTACAGAGAAGCATGCCAACGCTTAGGACTACTGGAAAAAGACAACCACTGGGAATTAACACTACAAAAAGCCTCATTCACAGTCTCAGCTGAACAAATGAGAGACTTATTCGCCCCAATTCTAACATCTTGTAACCCATCGTATCCAAAACAGCTATGGGATTCCTTCAAAGAGAGTATGAGTGATGACATACTGTACCAAATCCGACAAGCTCATCCTGAACTTATCATCGTATTTAACGATGACATCGTCAATGAAGCACTCATTTGCTTAGAAGATAATGTTTGGCAATAAACAACCAGACCTTAGTACAACGTGGGATGCAAGAACCACGAAAAGATGCTATCAGTGTGCTAAGCTTAAAAAATGCTACAACATCAAGAAACTACGTCAATACATTGCTCAGAACAAACCACTGACAATCGAAAGGAAATTTGCAACGTTATCATGGACCGGATTGACAACAACACTGGCGGAATTATTTACTCGGACACATCCGGCGGCATCGGAAAAACGTTTCTAAAAAAAATCTATTGCTGGCAGAAATACGTGCTAAAGAACACATCACACTTGCACTTGCCTCATCCGACATTGCAGCCACATTTATGGACGGAGGACGAAATGCCTATTCCATCCTAAAACTACTATTGAAAATAGCCGAAGAACAATTCACGGGCCGGGCGGGGTGGCCGAGCGGTTCTATGCGCTACAGTCTGGAACCGCGCGACCGCTACGGTCGCAGGTTCGAATCCTGCCTCGGGCATGGATGTGTGTGCTGTCCTTAGGTTAGTTAGGTTTAAGTAGTTCTAAGTTCTAGGTGACTGATGATCTCAGAAGTTGAGTCCCATAGTGCTCAGAGCCATTTTTTGAGCAATTCCCGGTATGTAAAATCTCAAAATCATCTGGACGGGGTGAACTTCTAAAGCAAGCTAAAATTATCCTCTGGGACGAATGCACAATGGCACGTAAAAAAATCACAAGACTTGCGAGGGAACTCTGTAGTGATGGGAGGAGTTCTACTCATAATCTCAGGAGATTTTCGACAAACACCTCTATTTATTCTCAAGTCACCACCAGCAGACGAGATCGATGTATGCTTAAAATATCCCACACATACAAATACTGTCACTAACAAAAAATATGAGAACTGAACTGTCGAAAGACGAAACAACTTTTACAAACAGGCGAAGCAAATATCCTACTGGCTAGGACCCAATTTGTCCAAACGTTGTTCTCTACTATACCCATCCGGAGTGGCTATTTGAAAGGGCAATTTTGGCAACTAAATATAATATTCGTCAACTTTAATATTCAAAAGAAAATTCCCGGTGAAGGAAGACTGTACATCCCCATCGACAGGATGGTAATGGCTGAAGAAAGTGTGAACTTGCCTACAGGATTTCTAAACTTTTCGCAAGCACCAGGAATGTTATTACACAGTCTTCGACTTAAAATTGGATCTCCGATAATACTACACAGAAATCTCAATGTGGGAAGAGACAACGTATTTTTTGACCCTTCTAGGAAGGTACCCTCTCGCAACTTTAACAGTAAACCACATCATGATGCAGGACGCCTCTTTTGCAGCGTCTGCCACTGCAGTTGGCTTAGCATCTCTGTGACGCTTTCGCGCTTACTAAATGATGCTACAACGAAACGTGCTGTTCTTCTTTGAATCTTTTCTATTTCTTCTCTCAGTTCTACGTGGTATACATAAAAATAAAATTAGAGAGATTCAGACCCACGTGGAGGTTTACCATAATCGTTCTTTCTGCGAAACATTCGCAACTGTAAAGGAAAAGGGGGAAATGGCAGTGGTACAGTGAGGACAGAATGCAGGGTGAAAAGTATTTAAACCGACTAACTCTGGGAGGTTGTAGCGGACATCAAAACAAATATTTTTCCCTAATGTCATTTTTTCCTATGAGGCTTATTTAAACCGGTGGAGGCCGTATTACGCTCTTTAGTTGTTAGAGGCCGTATTACGCTCTTCAGTTGTTAGAGGGCGTATTACGCTCTTCAGTTGTAGGCAACTGCTGTCCACCAGTGTAGTAGTGCATTGTCTCTGTTTACTAAGGGAGCGATACACCTGGAGTGAGTACACTGATATGGTTGGTGCGTACTACGTAGCGCACCACAACGGACGAACTGCACAGCAGGTTTATCAACAACAATATCCTGATCGCCGTATCCCGCATTATACGACCTTTGCTGCTGTGTACCAACGTCTGCGTGAGGCCGGTTCATTTAGCAGATTACCTGGACAGGGACGCCGTCGCACGGTGAAAACGCTGCAATTTGAGGAAGCTGTCTTGCAGCATGTGGAGCGGGATCCTTCAATCAGCACTCGTGAAATTGCACCTAACTTGGGTACGAATCAGACGAATGTAAGAACAGTCCTCCGAGAGCAGTTGTTACGTCCATTTCACTTACAGCGTGTCCACAACCTGGAACCAGTTGATTATCCACCAAGAGCACAGTTTTCGCATTGGTACCTGGAACAGTGTGAAATGCATCCTACATTTCCATCCTCTGTGTTGTTTACCGATGAAGCAACGTTCGGGCGTGATGGAGTCTTCAACACGCACAATTCGCTTGTTTGGGGTGAGGATAACCCACATGCCACAATTATTAGCGCTCATCAAGTGCGGTTCTTCGTTAATGTGTGTGTCGGTGTTGTTGGGGACTGTTTAATTGGGCCGTATCTACTACCTAGGCCATTAAATGGCAGGCACTATTACAGTTTTCTAGCCAGAGCATTGCCAGAATTGCTGGAAGACGTCCCGCTCCCTACAAGACAACGCATGTGCTTCCAACATGACGGGGCGCCGGCACATTTCAATCGTCGTGTGCGTCGATTCCTGGACCGACGGTTACCAGAAACGTGGATTGGCAGAGGTGGTCCTGTACCATGGTCTGCTCGATCCCCAGATATGTCTCCTCTGGACTTTTTTGTGTGGGGAGAGATGCACAACCTTGTTTACGCAACTCCTGTTGCATCAGAAGAGGATCTGGTTTCCCAGATAGTAGCAGCAGCAGGAACAATTCAAGGATACTCCTGGGATTTTTGCCCGTGTCAGACAGAACATGATCCGGCGGTGTAACCTTTGTTTATGTGTTAATGGAGGCATTTTTGAAACTGAAATTGGGCTGTGTTAATGTGTTGTCTCTTGGTCATAAAGGGAAAAGTGTTTGTTGGTTTAATTAATTTGCCATCAGAGAAATCTTCCACTACCGGTTTAAATACTCCTCATAGGAAAAAATGACATTAGGGAAAAATATTTGCTTTGATGTCCCCTACAACCTCCCAGAGTTTGTCGGTTTAAATACTTTTCACCCTGTATGTAGCCGGTAGATACGCAATTGGGAAGGCAAGCGTGGGGAGAGGGGTGTTGGTGGGAGTTGAGGGCAAGCGGGGCAAGCGGTCAGTACACTCCAGAGAAGAAATGCCGAGTGCTGGAGGTAAAGTGTCATTCTAAACTGAAGCCTAGGCTCACATTTTTGTACATGTTATGTGGAACACGTCCATGCCTACTCTGACGTGGTGACCATCCAAAAAGATCTACTGTCACTTATACTTTGGTTAGCATCTAAAAAGAATTCTACTGAAAATGCAAAAAAAAGAAAGAAAACGAAAAAAGTCAGCAGTTTATTTTCATCTGACTTGTTAGCCGTTTGTAACTTTCAGAGGGACGTCATAAGTGACGAATTTTGAGTAAAACGTACATTTCTCTTGTTTCCATGTTAAAATTTGCTTCTTTTGCCAAAATACAGCGGAGTTTACACAGTGTCACCTCGCCATGAGGGCACACACAATTACGAGAGAATTTTGAAACAGTGGTTTATTAAGTGAGCAAGTGTATACACATAAGGTTACCAGCTTATGAAAAAGCGCATCATCAGAACAAAAATAAATGTCATGTCTTCACGTATGTTGCTCCAAAACCTATAGCATTTCTCATTTCACCAGCTATTGACAGACTTTAAAAATTGTATTCCTTCATAAAAACAAAATCTGTTAGTGGAATAATGCGGTAGATAATGAAGATTCATAAAACGACCATATGGCAGAGTACTCTCCTCTTTGCGTAAATCCTAAATCATTTCAAACCTTTTACGAGATATGAGGAGTATTGTAGGTATTTACTACTGGACTTATCTCTGATACATGCAACCGCAAACGACTGCGCCACAGGGAATCAATTTTATTGAGACTGGTGACACATAGAGGCCTCCGCCAAAGTCTAGAGAAAAATTCAATGTGTTAGCTAAATTTCATATGCAACAACATATTATGTAATACGCACCAAACGTAAAATTTAAGTGACCTCTATTTTTCATTGCAAACGTTTTCGAATTTCGCGCAGTGCCTTACGTAAATGCAAATATCACAATAACTATTACCATTAACGAAATAATGGTCACTTCATCATGAACCTGACATAAGTAACGTAAAAATGATTTTTTTATGGAGTAGTTTCTTTTAAAATCGTTTGAGAAAGATTACAGGGCATGCGCCTCGATTCTGTCTTCGCAGCACATGGCCAACCAGCCAAAAGCAGGCAGATAGTGTCAACTTCCCCTTTTGCACAAACGCGCGAACTCATCTTGCGCTTCACATGAAAATTGGTCGGTGCACACTGTCCACCATATTCTGTCTGAACTCTACACAAAGCACCTTCCGCCACACACCATAAGATGGCTTGCAGAACATAAATGTAGATGTAGTACTATGCTCTCTCAATAATAGTAATAGTAATAATAATAATAATAAAAATAATAAACACACAAAGGAATTACAGACATGGGCTGCAAGTGGGCATTGATTGAAATCAATGAGGAAAGCTGAAAATATATGCCGGACTTGGATTTGAACGCAGGTCTCCTGCTTAGTGCGCAGATACTCTGCGCACTGAACCATCTGGCCACAGTGTTCATTGCAACTGCACGGATTACCCTAGCAAGTCTCCCATCAGACCCGAATTCTCATCTTATCCACACGATACTAATGTAGTGCCTCTTGCCCATTGTCCTCATTACTCGTGGCATTTTACCAATTCTTGTAACAGTCGAAGCGTATGTGGTGTCCGTTCTTTTGGACATGTCCAAAAGAACAGACGTCACACTTATAAATAATAAAAATATTAACAACCTAATAAACTGTGACGGATGTTTCAGTTTAAACAAAAAAATGGCTCTGAGCACTACGGGACTCAACTGCTGAGGTCATTAGTCCCCTAGAACTTAGAACTAGTTAAACCTAACTAACCTAAGGACATCACAAACATCCATGCCCGAGGCAGGATTCGAACCTGCGACCGTAGCGGTCTTGCGGTTCCAGACTGCAGCGCCTTTAACCGCACGGCCACTTCGGCCGGCTCAGTTTAAACAAGACTTGGAATCTGACACTCAGTTTATTATCTCTTAGGTAGTCTCAACCACCAGTCATGGAAAGCACTTTGAGAAAGTGTGTTTCACGGAATAATCGAGTGGGATTTGAAAAACAAATCAGCATCAAAGGATGTAGCAGTCGCCAGGAGTCGAGCTCAACTATAAATAAAAACTTAACACCAAAACCACTTCAAAATCTGGTTGGAGTCCAGGCAATGAGTGCAGATATCGATACACAGCAGAGTACCTGAATTAGACCAGATTGGTGGTCGAAAGATTGTGCATAAAATGAAATCATCGTTATGGCTGTACACTCAAAAACATACCATTAATGAACATACATGTCCAAAAGAACAGACACCACGTGTATCTGTGATACATATTACATAAGCTGGAGGGGAAGAGTGGAAAGGAAGGGGAAGGAAGTTATGAGTTGCATCGAGACTTTCTGCAGAATCAGCAGCTATTAGTGAAAACGTGTGCAGAACTGGGACTTCAACCTTGGATCTCCTGCTTTCAGTGCAGTTGCGTTAATCACTGTACCGGCGCCAGAAAAGGAAACAAACCAACCACTATGCCACTTGGACACCGTGTTTATCGAAAAAATCGCGGTCCGTCTCGGCGCGCTGCCCCGCCGACTCACATTCCTACCCAGCACCACCTGTCCACAGTCCCTGTTCATGCCCCCCATGCTAGCTTGTCGCTGGTGGTCGAACGTAAATGTGCATCAGCACTGAAAGTTGCGGATTCATTGTCCGTCTAGGTGAATCATTTACGTAAATGTATCAAAAAGAACAGACACCTTGCATTGATACACTACTGGCCATTAAAATTGCTACACCACGAAGATGACGTGCTACAGACGCGAAATTTAACCGACAGGAAGAGGATGCTGTGATATGCAAATGATTATCTTTTCAGAGGATTCACACAAGGTTGGTGCCGGTGGCCACACCTACAACGTGCTGATATGAGGGAAGTTTCCAACCGATTTCTCATACACAAACAGCCGTTGAGCGACGTTGCCTGGTGAAACGTTGTTGTGATGCCTCGTATAAGGAGGACAAATGCGTACCATCACGTTTCCGAATTTGATAAAGGTCGGATCGAAGCCCATCGCGATTGCCGTTTATCGTCTCGCGACATTGCTGCTCGCGTTGGTCGAGATCCAATGACTGTTAGCAGAATATGGAATCGGTGGGTTCAGGAGGGTAATACGGAATGTCGTGCTGGATCCCAGTGGCCTCGTATCACTAGCAGTCGAGATGACAGGCATCTTATCTGCATGGCTGTAACGGATCGTGCAGCCACTTCTCGATCCCTGAGTCAACAGATGGGGACGTATGCAAGACTACAACCATCTGCACGAACAGTTCGACAGCGTTTGCACCAGCATGGACTATCAGCTCGGAGACCACGGCTGCGGTTACCCTTGACGCTGCATCACAGACAGGAGCGCCTGCGATGGTGTACTCAACGACCAACCTGGGTGTACGAACGGCAAAACGTCATTTTTTCGGACGAATCCAGGTTCTGTTTACAGCATCATGATCGTCGCATCCGTGTTAGACGACATCGCGGTGAACGCACATTGTAAGCGTGTATTGGTCATCGCCATACTGGCGTATCACCCTGCATGATGGTACGGGGTGCCATTGGTTACACGTCTCGGTCACCTCTTGTTCGCATTGACGACACTTTGAACAGTGGACGTTATATTTCAGATGTGTTACGATCTTTGGCTCTACCCTTCATTCGATCCCAGCGAAACCCTACATTTCAGCAGGATAATGCACGACCGCATTTTGCAGGTCCTGTACGGGCCTTTCTGGATACAGAAAATGTTCGATTGCTGCCCTGGCCAGCACATTCTCCAGATCTCTCACCAATTGAAAACGTCTGGTCAATGGTGGCCGAGCAACGGGCTCGTCACAATACGCCAGTTACTACTCTTGATGTACTGTGGTATCGTGTTGCAGCTGCATGGGCAGCTGTACCTGTACACGCCATCCAAGCTCTGTTTGACTCAATGCCCAGGCATATCAAGGCCGGTATGACGGCCAGAGATGGTTGTTCTGGGTACTGATTTCTCAGGATCTATGCACCCAAATTGCGTGAAAAAGTGTATCACATGTCAGTTCTAGTATAATATATTTGTCGAATGAATACCAGTTTATCATCTGCATTTCTTCTTGGTGTACAATTTTAGTGGCCAGTAGTGTATAATATGTGATAATCCCATTTCATTAATGGCGTGCTTTTGAGTGTGCAGCCATGTTGTTGACTCCGATTTGCCATTGATTCCGCATAACATACCGATGCGTCTGATATCACTAGTTCCTTCCCTCTCCTTTACATAGATTTCTTGGTGGCATGTTGGGAAAATTAAGTCTATTACATTATGGAGGCTGATTAAAAAACAATTGTGTGTCCCATCTTAGTATATTCCTCACGTTTGTGGACCAATGCCAAATAGGGCTAACAGGGTTGAACATATACGAAGAATGTCAGCACAAAAGGTCACAGGTTTGTTTGACTCATGGCAGAGCGTCAAAGAAATGCTGAATAATCCGAATAGACTGACACTTGAAGATAGACGCAATTATCTTGTGACAGGCTATTTACGCAGTTTCAGGAACCAGTAATTGAAGAATATAGGAATTAATTATACCCATTATCGTTCACGTAGAGACTGTGACGACAACGCGCACTAAGGCATTTAAAGTCATTCTTCCCGCAGTCCATATACCAATGAAACAAGATGAAACCAATATATAAAAGAAAGGCGAATTTATCGGATATTTGTTGGTGTGGGGTGCTAACTCTCAACTGTAGTGTTCGTATTGCTGCGGATTTTCAGTTGTTTATATTCTGCCTGTAAACGTGCTGTCGCGTGCGTCTGAAGTAGCACGTGTAATATAGCTTTACACTGAGTATACATAATTTTATGCTTGCTGCATATTATGTTACAGCTGCTATAACAAAGTTGGCAATTCTTCTGCTTCATTGATAAACAGTAAGAGTAGAAAATATCAACACAGAAGTCAGAATTAATGATGAATAAAATTAAATGAAAATATCTATTTATGGGAACAGAAAAATAAAAATGAAACCCCTCATTTAAAACCTATGCGCACTAGGATTCTTATGCGTCATTTGCCAATGCAGGTGTCATAATAAATCTCAGTTAATGTCTGCACTGAGTGAGAACGTTTCTTCATTTTTATTTGCTTCATCTGTTGCCATTAAACTACGCTACATTTATTATTTTAGCGTGAATAGCTTTAATCTATCTCTTAACGTGTATTGAACCACCATAATCACATATCTGTCTCGTAGTCTACGTATCTTAGATATAGGGGAGGATGTTGTACCTGGGTGATAGTGTACCTAGGAACACATATTTCCTTGTTGGTATTTCAGTCTAGTGACTGGTTTTAAAAGCGCTTGAAGGAGTGCACAAAAGAAACTGTCATAAATATTTTCTGGTATTTTGTAGTGTTTTTGATGTTGTGGGACGTGATGATGTGTTTTGCGTAGCGTTTGTAAATGTTACGATTTCTACCTATTTAAGTGCTGTATAATATATCAAAGCTATTTGCACGTCTTCTGCCATGGAACATGTGATATTTGCAAATGAACTTAGTTCCTTTGATGTCTTAGTAATTTTCCCTGTCTTCAAAACGGAAATTTGAGTTAGTTGCCGATCATTTTAACCTGTAACTAGTTTTTGACAATACTTCTTATTAATTTGATTTCACTAACTGATTACTGGTGAGTAGTAGGTTAAGAATGTGACAGAAACTATTAAATACAATACTGATTTTCTTGATTTCAACATTTCAAAATTTCAATATAATATTTGTTCCTAGGCACGTGACCAAATTGTTCTTTGGAACTGTTTTGCACCTTTGGAAGTACTTTACTTTTCTGGTGTAATTTATGTAATTTCAGAAAAGTTTGCAGCACACATAGAGTGGATCATATCGTTTCAAAACTGAATAAGAAAATATATTAAAGTCCTGTTGCAGGTCGAAAGCCTGAACAAGAGTTCCTAGATGAAACACTCCCCCCCTGCTTTTTTTATAAGTATACTTACAGGTGTTGTACGAGATGGCAAAGTTCATGAAACCTGGACTCGCAACAGGTTTTAAGTACTGTCTTATGGACAGTGTCCCAAACCTGTAGGACCAAAATTATACAGATAGTAGAGGATTTTAAACTGAGTAATTTGAGATAAGGAACTGAACGACCCTGTTTCTTATAACGCTCTACCACCAGGCCTGCTTCGAGTTTTCTCCCTATAGATTCGTTCGGCTTCCCAGCTACTACCTCGAGCTGCACCGTGCAATACATGCATTTCTTACAAGTTCCTATGATGATTAATACTCCGTTCTAGACAACCAGTCATGATCTATAAACAATGGTAAACAACACTGTGCATACCTCACAGACAACAGTGTATTGCTTTTCAAGGCAGTTCACCACCATTCATGTGGCAGAAAGTTATCAAAAAAAAAAAAAAATGGTTCAAATGGCTCTGAGCACTATGTGACTCAACTGCTGAGGTCATTAGTCCCCTAGAACTTAGAACTAGTTAAACCTAACTAACCTAAGGACATCACAAACATCCATGCCCGAGGCAGGATTCGAACCTGCGACCGTAGCGGTCTTGCGGTGCCAGACTGCAGCGCCTTTAATCGCACGGCCACTTCGGCCGGCCAGAAAGTTATCTGTTGCTAAATATAAGCAGATTACAATCAACTAGCTCACACACATTTCTCATTCTAGATCTCGTTCTGCCTTAAACATTCTCTTGCGGCGCACAGCTCGCACTGTCCATCCGTGAGAGGAGGAGTGCATCTGTTATTGGCGCCAGGGTGATATTGATTTCCTTGACTTCCGTCGGTAGTCGATCCCGTTCTGAACTGTCGTTTAGTGAACCAAATACGACCCTGACGAAAACTGGGCTAGATTTGTGACTGGATTTAGGACTTTGTTGCAGGTAGAACTCAACGAAATTAAATCTAGAGATATAATGGTAATTTCAGGAGTACCCCAAGGCAATGTGATTGACCACTATTATTTACGTACAGGAGTTCTAGTATAATATCTTTGTCCATTGAATACGCGTTTATCATCTGCATTTCTTCTTGGTATAGCAGTTTTAATTGCCAGTAGTGTATTATACTAGAACCGACATGTGATTACATTTACATGCAATTTGGGTGCATAGATCCTGAGAAATCAGTACCCAGAACAACCATCTCTGGCCGTAGTAACGGCCTTGATACGCCTGGGCATTGAGTCATACAGAACTTGGATGGCGTGTACAGGTACAACTGCCCATTCAGCTTCAACACGATACCATAGTTCATCAAGACTAATGACTGGCGAATTGTGATGAGCCAGTTGCTCGGCCACCATTGACCAGACGTTTTCCATTGGTGAGAGATCTGGAGAATGTGCTGGCCAGGGCAGCAGTCGAACATTTTCTGTACCCAGAAAGTCCCGTACAGGACCTGCAACATGCGGTCGTGCATTATCCTGCTGAAATGTGGGGTTTCGCAGGGATCGAATGAAGGGTAGAGCCACAGATTTTAACACATCTGAAATGTAACGTCCACTGTTCAAAGTGCCGTCAGTGAGGACAAGAGGTGACCGAGACGTGTAACCAATGGCACCCCGTACCATCACGCTGGGTGATACGCCAGTATGGCGATGACGAATACACGCTTCCAATGTGCGTTCACCGTGATATCGCCAAAGATGGATGCGACCATTATGATGCTGTAAACAGAACCTGGATTCATCCGAAAAAATGACGTTTTGCCGTTCGTGCACCCAGGTTCGTCTTTGAGTACACCATCTCAGGCACTCCTGTCTGTGATGCAGCGTCAAGGGTAGCCGCAGCCACGGTCTCCGAGCTGACAGTCCATGCTGCGGCAAACGTCGTCGAACTGTTCTTGCAGATGGTTGTGGTCTTGCAAACGTCCTCATCCGTTGACTCAGGGATCGAGACGTGGCTGCACGATCCATTACAGCCATGCAGATAAGATGCCTGTCATCTCGACTGCTAGTGATACGAGGCCGTTGGGATCCAGCACGCGTACCGTATTACCCTCCTGAACCCACCGATTCCATATTCTGCTAACAGTCATTGGACCTCGACCAACGCGAGCAGCAATGTCGCGATACGATAAACCGTAATCGCGATAGGCTACAATTCGATCTTTATCGAATTCGGAAACGTGATGGTACGCATTTCTCCTCCTTACACGAGGCATCACAATAACGTTTCACCAGACAACGCCGGTCAACGGCTGTTTGTGTATGAGAAATCGGTTGGAAACTTTCCTCATGTCAGCACGTTGTAGGTGTGGCCACTGGCGCCAAACTTGTGTGAATGCTCTGAAAAGCTAATAATTTGCATATCACAGCATCTTCTTCCTGTCGGTTAAATTTCGCGTCTGTAGCACGTCATCTGCGTGGTTTTAGCATTATTAATGGCCAGTAGTGTATATTTGTCCAATGAATACCCGTTTATCACCTACATTTCTTCTTGGTGTAGCAATTTTAATGACCAGTAGTTTAAGTCTCACAAAATGGACGCCACGAGATAATTCTGAGAAAGTTCACAAGGAAGCATACCAAAAGTCGTTCTTTTCACGAACCATTCTTGTATGTAAAATTGAAGGGGACAAATGACAGTGTACCAGTAGCATCAACAGCTAAAATCTGTAAGATGGCTAACAGAGTACAAACACGGATGTAGATTCATTTCCGACCATTAAATCCTTATCTCAGAATACCAGGAACAGGCTACATTAATCATATTTCATTCATGAATACATTTATCACATCTGTCACTTGTACTTCACGCTACAACTAACCTCTCACTTTTGCTGCAACTGACACCTTCACTGTTAAATGACACCAGTATTTCTTTTCTTACATTCACTCCCTTTATGTACTCTGCCATTTTTTTCAGTCCCTGGCTTGAATATTACATGAATAATACATCTTTAAAATGTTACAGTCAGACTACTTTATTTTTGATGTTAATGCGTGCGATAATTGATTTCAGAGTTATATTTTATTTCATACAAAAAAATTAAGAAGATAGAAAACAGCCAGAGGCTGTAACTGGTTCCTGTAAGAGAGCTGAGGTCCCAAACTCGTCGCTAGAGAGATCTAAGCGCAAACCCACGTGACGATAGAGTGAGCACGTGCATGCGTCCTCCATGCACTGTCCTGATTCGTGCTGAAAAAACAGGAGTGATGGTTTCAAAAAAAGAGTAAAGGGGTGTAGCGCATTTCCTGACGGAGGAAGGAGTGTGCGGAGTGGAAATTGATCAAAGAATGGTAGACGTGTGCAGAGAACATGGCAAGTCCATTGCAACGGTCAAGGCATGGCACAAGTGATTCAAGGAAGGACGGATGTCATAGGCCGATATGCACGGCCTGGAACGCCACACCGCATTTCCAATAATATTATCCACGAGGTCGATGCTTCTTTATTGAAGACCGGAGAGCTATGGTGGCAGCCATTGTCCGAGTGGTCAGATTGAGCGTCGGTGTAGCAACTGATATTCACTGCTCTCCATACATTTGTACCATTCTTTGCTGGATTTCCATTCCCCGCACACCTTCTGCTGTCAGGTAAGGCACTGCATCCTTCGCTCTTCTTTTGAAGTCTTCATTTATCTGCTTTCAGCATTTGTGATGGCATTGGACCACCAACACATGCATTCGAGCTCACTGTGTCATAATGTGTATGTGCCTCCGTGTTCCTCCAGCAGTGACTTTACTGCCTCAGCGCTATTACAGCGACCACACCGTCTTCCGTGGGAAAGAGCATTGTGATCTCTTCTGGGATTATCGTTTTACAGCCTCCAGCTCGTTTCTTTTTGACTGAATCGAGTAATTACGTCTTAAGACCTCTATTAAACTGCCCAAGCAATTGACTGCGCAATGCAGTCAACAAATTAAATAGCATCCACACAGAAGAATAAACTACCCAAGTTCACTTTACGTGCATGTGCGTAAAGGAAACATTACCATCAGGTATAATGTCGAGATACCTATGCCTTTCTAGCTAACTCTGAGTAATACGTCGGTTCACAACAGTTATTTTGAAGTCGAGAAATTTTCGCCTGTCTGACATAAACTCTTACATCCATGTCGAAATACATACACCTGCTTGACAAACAAACAGTGTTATCAAACATGTAACACAAATCACAAGTCGAGATAAAACACAAATCACACGTCGAGATAAACTGACTGGGGAATGGTCCAATTCAACAGGTCTAAACGCGAACTGAAATTTTTTACGCAGGAAGAATACACTGAAAGAAAGACCATGTCAAAATTTTAGGTGCTGACACACTGCAAGTATTTTTTTTAACGTTGAAAATTGCCCAGTTCGTAGTTCGCCAGGTGCCTACCAGAACTATAGCGGACTGTGCATGCTCAAAATGGTAGGCACGTATCATTGTTTGATGGCACATGGGTAAACTGGCAACACGGATTGCAATAATCGTAATTTGTAAAGCCAGTTTCAGTTTTCATTGATAGTTTCTCTGAACAATTGTCTGCAGTTGCTCTTCACTAAAATATGCAATTCATTTAATATCCATAATATTACCTGTTACTTTTGTGGTAAAACAAGTGTTAACAATATAGATGAAACTGAATTAATATTCATTGTGCTTAACACTTAGTGTTAAGCTGTCTGCAAACACGGTTTTGCTTCGTAAAGTCTCACCCTCGACTGTATGACTGGTAGAAAAGACTCTCACAAAGTAATAAATACGCGCCAAAATGAAACTAGCAAAAACATGAAAGAAAACTATCCGAAAGATTTATTGTACGGGAAGACCATAAAGTTCCATTACCCCACATTAATAACCAACATAAACACCTAAACTTGAATGAATAACACGAGCCACAGTTCTTTAGAAGAGTCTTCTTGAGATGTGAAGCTGCTCAGGAGAGGCAGTGCACCATTATTGATGTGTATTTATGTCACTGGGCTCTCTGAATCAAACCTGAGATGAAAGCTGCAGATTTCAAGTCTTTTTTCACCTAGTTAAGCAGATTGAAGACATCATACAGTGTACGAAGTCGCTAAAAAACGAGGCTTATTTCAAGTAAAACTGTAGAGGAGATGGCGTTATCCCCGTGTCTGCTATATCTGACGCTGATCAGTCAGATTTCGTGAAAGGACTGCGAGCAAACCGTATTTCATCAGTTCTAGACGAAAAAGACAGAGTCTGTTCTGCAATCGATTAATGCTATGATACATTTACACACAACAATGACAGTGATAAGTATGAGTGAATTACTGTGTCCACAGCTTTATATCTGTCTGCAGGGACCTCAAGGCATATTAGGACCAAAAATTTAAAAAGACTGTTTAGTGAGAAAAATCTTGTAATCGACCTATGAAAATCGTGAGAAATACGAAAGAATAATTTTTAACATTTCATTCGAAACAGTTTCTAACTAGCATCGCAAATTGATTCATTATTTTATTGGACTCTTGGCCTGAACATAACGAGACTTCTCTCTTTCAGGAAAATGACGAAAAGACTACTGAAACTATTCAGATTCCATCTGGAGCAAGCAGTGTGACACTCAATAAAGAATTTTTTCGACTGTGGAAATCATTTTTAAGGAAATTGACAGCCAGTTCAATTTCCGATAGCTCTGTATTCTTAAATTTCAGTTATTTGTTCGTTATCAGTTTGCATCGGCATGTTCTATTAATTGTTTTAAGTATGCAGCACAGTAACCAGGGGTATGGCCAGCACGATTATTCTTTAAATAAAACTAGTAATTACTGTGAAGTGCCTGATGGCATTTTTCTTTCTTCAGGTATACCTAGGATAAGGGAAATATTTGTTCTCATCATTCATATGACACTTCACCTTATTGTGACGACTTCAGGAAATAAACAAGAAACTACTGCGTTAAATTTCGGGTGTGCAGCCATATAAATTCTACTTCTTCTCCTAATATTTTGGCTGTGTATCGTTCAGCCATATTCAGGTAAGTGGAATAATTTGGATCACTGGGAAGATGGCAGAACGACACACAGCCGAAATATCAGGAGAAGAAGTGGAATTTATGCGGCTGCACACTCAAAATGCAATGAAGCAGTCGTTGCACCATGAAAACATAAAGATGAACAAACAAGGAATTGTTTCATTGCTAACTAAAATACTTCGTATTCAAAGTTATCGCAACGAATTGTTATAAAATGATGAATATGTAAGAAATATTTCACTTCATTGAATTAACTCACGACTGATGGAAGTGATCTGTAATGCAGAGTCCACACAGGATATGGAGAGGATAACAGTGGTCAGTGTGCAGTGACCAAATTCCGTCCAAAGTGCTGGGCGTGTTCACTCGTTTCAGAAGGGGAGGCCGATATTGCTGCTTGCTTTTGGCCGATTGGTGTGCACTACAATGACCAAATCGAGGCGCACGATCTGAAACCCTTCTCAAACGATTTTACAGAAACTTTTCAGTAAAAAAATTCGTGTTTGCATTACATATCACTTCGCTAATGGT
Source organism: Schistocerca serialis cubense (assembly GCF_023864345.2). Lineage (NCBI taxonomy): Eukaryota > Metazoa > Arthropoda > Insecta > Orthoptera > Acrididae > Schistocerca > Schistocerca serialis. The sequence goes on from NC_064646.1 coordinate 272,525,699, forward strand.
CATAGTTATTGTGATGTTTGGATTTAAGTAAGACATAGCGCGAAATTCGAAAAAGTTTTCAATGAAAAATAGGAATCGCTATTATTCTGAGTTTGGTGCGTATTACAAATGTTGCTGTGTATGAAATTTAGCGAACATATTGAATTTTTCTTTAGATCTCTTTGGGGTCTTTATCTGTCATGAATACTGAGAAACTTGATCACATGTAGTACACTAATGGGCGATCGTGCGCGCCAGTGATAAAGCCAGAATTAAATATCCGTACCTTTCTCCTATATTTTATAAACATTTTGAGATATCTAAATGAAATTCTGGCAAATTATAACAAGCAAAGAAGAGTATTTTGTCATATGGTTGTCATGCAAAACTTCATTATCTACCGTGTTATTCCACTAACTACTGACGTTTCGATGGAAGAATGTAATTTTTAAGGGCCATTGATAGTCGGTGAAATGAGAAATGCTGTGAGTTTTAGAACAATGTAGGTGAAGACATTACACGTTTATTTTTGTGCCAAGGATATGCAGTTTCATAAGCCATTAATCTTACTTAGTAAAATTAATAAGTCACTGTTTTAGAATTCTCTCGCAGTTGTGCCTGCACAACATGTTAGTGAGGTCAAATTGTATAAACTCCACTGTCATTTGGCAAAACAAGCAAATTTTAACACGAAAGCAAGATAAATGTAGGTTTTACTCAAAATTTGCCACTTATGACACTTCTCTGAAAGTTACAAATGGTTGAAAAGTCAGACGAAAATAAATCGCTGTTTTTTGTGTATTTTCAGCAGAATTATTTTTAGATACTAACCAAAGTCTGTCAGATACAGCAAAAGACTTGGAAGAGCAGTTGAACGGAATGGACAGTGTCTTGAAAGGTGGATATAAGATGAACATCAACAAAAGCAAAACAAGGATAATGGAATGTAGTCGAATTAAGTCGGGTGATTCTGAGGGAATTAGATTAGGAAATGAGACACTTTAAGTAGTAAAGGAGTTTTGCTATTTGGGGAGCAAAATAACTGATGATAGTCGAAGTAGAGAGCATATAAAATGTAGACTGGCAATGGCAAGGAAAGCATTTCTGAAGAAGAGAAATTTGTTAACATCGAGTATAGTTTTAAGTGTCAGGAAGTCGTTTCTGAAAGTATTTGTATGGAGTGTAGCCATGCACGCAAGTGAAACATGGACGATAAATAGTTTGGACAAGTAGAGAATAGAAGTTTTCGGAATGTGATGCTACAGAAGAATGCTGAAGATTAGATGGGTAGATCACATAACTAATGAGGAGGTATTGAATAGAATTGGAGAGAAGAGGAGTTCGTGGCACAACTTGACTAGAAGAAGGGATCGGTTGGTAGGACATGTTCTGAGGCATCAAGGGATCACCAATTTAGTATTGGAGGGCAGCGTGGAGGGTAAAAATCGTAGAGGGAGACCAAGAGATTAATACACTACACAGATTCAGAAGGATGTAGGTTGCAGTAGGTACTGGGAGGTGAAGAAGCTTGCGCAGGATAGAGTAGCATGGAGAGCTGCATCAAACCAGTCTCAGGACTGAAGACCACAACAACAACAACAACTAACCAAAGCATAGGTGACAGAGATCTTTTTGGATGGCATGCAAATGCGAGTGTAGAGGGACTCCACTTAATATTTACAAATAATGTGAGCATAGGTTTCATTGTTGATTGACACTTCCCCTCCAGCATTCGATATTTCCTGTGCAGCATTCTGACCATTTGCCCATAACACCCACCAGTTCTACTCTCCCCACATTTGCCCCACTGACTGAGCATCTACCAGCCCATAATTCTGCGCACACTCTAACATAGAACACAGCCTTGATTTATTTTTCTTCTACTCACCGTTGTAAGAATTGCATATGCTATAATTTAGCTGTCGATGAAAACTGCCTCTTATTCAAAACATTAATTATAGGTGACATTTTTTCCACGGTTTAGGTGCTTGTGTCACTTCGATACATTGTGCTATGCACTCTTGAAATGGCCAATTGTTCATTTGGCACGATGGGGTGTCCACTGTCATAAGTGCTGATATGTGCAGCAAAAACGAGGAACTTCAACAATTTTTCAAAACTTCTTGCAGTGCGCCCTAGGAGCTAAGATTTTGACAGTGCATTTCTTTTGTTATATTCTTCCTGCATAAAAATTTTCAGGGTGGATTTAGACATGTCATATTGGACCATTCCCTCATGAGTTTGTCAGTTAGGCATATATGTCAATATAAAAGCTTATGTCAGACATATCCATTCTGACGTTAATATATGGATTTTTGTCAGGCAGACCCATGTACCTCGACAACAGTATACTATTTGTTGGGATTTGACTTACATGCTTGATAACACTAAGTTATTGTCAGACTGGCGAAAGTACCCAACATCAAAGTATCTGTTGGTACATGCATGTAAAGTGAGCTTGCACAATAGAGGATGTCCAGAAAGTACCGCTATCATTTCAAAAAGTCGTAAATTGGAAACTATTAGAGATAGAACATCGTTGTTGTAAAAAGTGTAGCAGTTCTCAAAGATATTTCTGTTCTGTCTTCAGTGTCTGTCCCCATTGGCAACATGTAGAACATCAGCGTGATATTCGAGTTTTGCCCATGTACTAGTCAGCATTTCAGCATCAACAGTTCTGATTGCTTTTATGATTCGTGCACGAACAATAGCAATGTCATTGACCAGTCTTATGTACACATGATCTTTGATGAAAAAAGTCTAATGGCGTAATATCGGGAGAGCATGGTAGCCTTGCGATGGGACCATCACAGGTCATTCACCTCTCACGAAATGTGTCATTCACCACATCCTACAAACTTAAACTGTAATGTGTGTGTGCGTGGGGGGGGGGGGGGGGGGGGGAGGTTCACCTCCTGCTGAAAGATGAAGAACGGTTGCAGCTCTTCAATCTGTGGTAGCAGGAAGCCTTCGAGCATGTCCAGTAAACGTTTCCTGTTATGGTTTGTTCTGTGAAGGAAAGTGTGTCTGTTATCTTTTCATGCATTAAACCACACTTGACATTAAGCTTCAGTCAAGCAGGATGTGCTGCAGTGTGTGTCGTGAGGTTTTGGAGCTCCATATCCCCCCATATCCCCCCATGAACCATGGACCTTGCCGTTGGTAGGGAGGCTTGCGTGCCTCAGCGATACAGATGGCCGTACCGTAGGTGCAACCACAACGGAGGGGTATCTGTTGAGAGGCCAGACAAACATGTGGTTCCTGAAGAGGGGCAGCAGCCTTTTCAGTAGTTGCAGAGGCAACAGTCTGGATGATTGACTGATCTGGCCTTGTAACATTAACCAAAACGGCCTTGCTGTGCTGATACTGCGAACGGCTGAAAGCAAGGGGAAACTACAGCCATAATTTTTCCTGAGGACATGCAGCTTTACTGTATGATTAAATGATGATGGCGTCCTCTTGGGTAAAATATTCCGGAGGTAAAATAGTCCCCCATTCGGATCTCCGGACGGGGACTACTCAGGAGGACGTCGTTATCAGGAGAAATAAAACTGGCGTTCTACGGATCGGAGCGTGGAATGTCAGATCCCTTAATCGGGCAGGTAGGTTAGAAAATTTAAAAAGGGAAATGGATAGGTTAAAGTTAGATATAGTGGGAATTAGTGAAGTTCGGTGGCAGGCGGTACAAGACATTTGGTCAGGTGATTACAGGGTTATAAATACAAAATCAAATAGGGGTAATGCAGGAGTAGGGTTAATAATGAATAAAAAAATAGGAGTGCGGGTTAGCTACTATAAACAGCATAGTGAACGCATTATTGTGGCCAAGATAGATACAGAGCCCATGCCTACCACAGTAGTACAAGTTTAGATGCCAACTAGCTCTGCAGATGACGAAGAAATAGATGAAATATACGACGAGATAAAAGAAATTATTCAGGTAGTGAAGGGAGACGAAAATTTAATAGTCATGGGTGACTGGAATTCGTCAGTAGGAAAAGGGAGAGAAGGAAACATAGTAGGTGAATATGGATTGGGGGGAAGGAATGAAAGAGGAAGCCGCCTTGTAGAATTTTGCACAGAGCATAACTTAATCATAGCTTACACTTGGTACAAGAATCATAAAAGAAGATTGTATACCTGGAAGAATCCTGGAGGTACTAAAAGGTATCAGATAGATTATATAATCGTAAGACAGAGATTTAGGAACCAGGTTTTAAATTGTAAGACATTTCCTGGGGCAGATGTGGATTCTGACCACAATCTATTGGTTATGAACTGCAGATTGAAACTGAAGAAACTGCAAAAAGGTGGGATTTTAAGGAGATGGGACCTGGATAAATTGAAAGAACCAGAGGTTGTAGAGAGTTTCAGGGAGAGCATAAGGGAACAATTGACAGGAATGGGGGAAAGAAATACAGTAGAAGAAGAATGGTAGCTCTGAGGGATGAAGTAGTGAAGGCAGCAGACGATCAAGTAGGTAAAAACACTAGGGCTAATAGAAATCCTTGGGTAACAGAATAAATATTGAATTTAATTGATGAAAGGAGAAAATATAAAAATGCAGTAAATGAAGCAGGCAAAAAGGTATACAAACGTCTCAAAAATGATATCGACAGGATGTGCAAAATGGCTAAGCAGGGATGGCTAGAGGACAAATGTAAGGATGTAGAGGCTTATCTCACTAGGGGTAAGATAGATACTGCCTACAGGAAAATTAAAGAGACCTTTGGAGAGAAGAGAACCACTTGTATGAATATCAAGAGCTCAGATGGCAACCCAGTTCTAAGCAAAGAAGGGAAGGCAGTAATGTAGAAGGAGTATATAGAGGGTCTATACAAGGGCGATGTACTTGGGGACAATATTATGGAAGTGGAAGAGGATGTAGATGAAGATGATATGGGAGATATGATACTGCGTGAAGAGTTTGACAGAGCACTGAAAGACCTGAGTCGAGACAAGGCCCCGGGAGTAGACAACATTCCATTAGAACTACTGATGGCCTCGGGAGAGCCAGTCCTGACAAAACTCTACCATCTGGTGAGCAAGATGTATGAAACAGGCGAAATAGCCTCAGACTTCTTCAAGAAGAATATAATAATTCCAATCCCAAAGAAAGCAGGTGTTGACAGATGTGAAAATTACCGAACTATCAGTTTAATAAGTCACAGCTGCAAAATACTAACGTGAATTGTTTACAGACGAATGGAAAAACTGGTAGAAGCCGACCACGGGGAAGATCAGTTTGGATTCCGTAGAAATGTTGGAACACGTGAGGCAATTAAGAAAAGGCAAACCTACGTTTCTAGCATTTGTAGACTTAGAGAAAGCTTTTGACAATGTTAACTGGAATACTCTCTTTCAAATTCTGAAGGTGGCAGGGGTAAAATACAGGGAGCGAAATGCTATTTACAATTTGTACAGAAACCGGGTTGTAGCCTCTCCCCGATGTTATTCAATCTGTATATTAAGCAACCAGTAAAGGAAACAAAAGAAAAATTCGGAGTAGGTATTAAAATTCATGGAGAAGAAGTAAAAACTTTGAGGTTCGCCGATGACATTGTAATTCTGTCAGAGACAGCAAAGGACTTGGAAGAGCAGTTGAACGGAATGGACAGTGTCTTGAAAGGAGGATATAAGATGAACATCAACAAAAGCAAAACGAGGATAATGGAATGTAGTCAAATTAAGTCGGGTGATGCTGAGGGAATTAGATTAGGAAATGAGACACTTAAAGTAGTAAAGGAGTTTTGCTATTTAGGGAGTAAAATAACTGATGATGGTCGAAGTAGAGAGGATATAAAATGTAGACTGGCAATGGCAAGGAAAGCGTTTCTGAAGAAGAAAAATTTGTTAGCATCGAGTATAGATTTAAGTGTCAGGAAGTCGTTTCTGAAAGTATTTGTATGGAGTGTAGCCATGCACGCAAGTGAAACATGGACGATAACTAGTTTGGACAAGAAGAGAATAGAAGCTTTCGAAATGTGGTGCTACAGAAGAATGCTGAAGATAAAGTGGGTAGATCACGTAACTAATGAGGAGGTATTGAATAGGATTGGGGAGAAGAGAAGTTTGTGGTATAACTTGACTAGAAGAAGAGATCGGTTGGTAGGACATGTTTTGAGGCATCAAGGGATCACAAATTTAGCATTGGAGGGCACCGTGGAGGGTAAAAATCGTAGAGGGAGACCAAGAGATGAATACACTAAGCAGATTCAGAAGGATGTAGGTTGCAGTAGGTACTGGGAGATGAAGAAGCTTGCACAGGATAGAGTAGCATGGAGAGCTGCATCAAACCAGTCTCAGGACTGAAGACCACAACAACAACATCGCAATTTACTGTCGATTGACATATCCAGATATGTGGAAGGTTGCTTTGTCTAAAAAAAAGCAGTTTTTCACGGTAGTCACTGTCAGCATCTGTGGAGGCCAGTATGGATTTTACATCCTCAGTTCGTATAGGCGGCTGGCGGAGGTGGTGAAGAACGTTGGCCTCATGCACAGGGTGCAAGCCGAGTTCACAATTTGTAGCGTTGTTCCCAGAGCTGATCGGGGTCCTTTGGTTTGGAGCCAAGTGGACGGTCCCAACCAAAGGCTTCGTCAACTCTGTGACGGTCTTGGCTGCAAACTTCTTGACCTGTGTTATCGTGTGGGGATTTGCAGGAATCCCCTTGAGAGGTCAAGCGTGCACTAAAAAAGAAAGCGGCTACTCGGGTAGCAGAGTACTTATGGAGTGTCCAATGAGGGTTTTTCAGGCTAGGCAGTACTTTGAGGAGCTCTAATGAACACTCGCCATTCGATATGCAGCAATGGAAGTCAGACGGCTTTCAGAATAAAGACGTTTGGACTGTCATAATTATATTAGCAAACTGTCGAAGTATTCGTAATAAAGATTCCAAATTTACTGGCCCCAGGAAAGTTCTCGTGCTTCAGTTATTCTTGGGACCGAGAACTGGCTGAAACCCGAAGTGAAAAGCTCTGAGATATTTAGCGAGTTGTGAAACATTTATCGGAAAGACAGATTTAGAGGCCATAGGGAGGGAGTGTTCATTGCAGTTGATAAAAATATTGTCTCTAATGAGGTCGTGGTTGAGTGTGACAGTGAAGTTATCTGATCGCGTATAACAGGTGAGGGGAAACCAAGTTAATTGTTGGATGCTCTTACGGCCACCCGATTCTGCTGTGAGAGTTCTAGCGTCATTCAAAGAAAAGTCCCAGATCATGCATACTAGTTGGAGGCGACTTTAACCTAACGAGAATGGACTGATATGTCTATGGATTCATTGCGGACAGACAGACAGTCATGTGAAATGGTTTTGAACACTTTTCTGAAAACTGTGTTGAACAGCTAGCTCGGCAGCCCACATGCAATGGAAATACCTTAGACCTTGTAGCTACAAATAGGCCGCACCTTATCGGCAATGCCATTGTAGAAACGGGGAGTAGCGATCACGTTGTTATTATAGCACCTATGACTACGAAAGTTAATAAATCATCCAAGAAGGCCGAGAGTGTTTCTGATAGATAGAGCAGATAAGCAGCTATTAGCATGTCACTTAGATCGTAAATTGGAATCACTTATTTCCAATAAGACGGGTGTAGAGAAATTATGGGCAAAATTTAAGTAGATTCTAAATCGTGGTCTGGGGAGTTATGTGCCTAGTAAGTGGATAAAGGATGGAAAAGACCCACCATGGTTTAATAAGGAAATTCGGAGGATATTGAGGAAGCAGAGGCTGTTATACTCTCGGTTCAGAAGGGAATGCACAAACGACGACAAGCGAAGGTTAATAGAGATTCGGACGTCTGTGAAAAGAACTATACGCCAAGCATAAAGCAACTACCACCATCATATCTTAGCAAAAGACATAGCAGATTCTGAGGAAATTCTAGTCTTTTGTAAAATCGCTAATCAGGACTAAGGCTTCCATCCAGTCCCCTGTTGAGAAGTCTAGTGTGGCAGTTGAAGATAGCAAAACGAAAGTTTTAGCTTTAACTATCACGTTCAAAAAATCGTCTACACAGGAGGATCTTACAAACATACCGTCATTTGACTATCGGACAGATTCCCATATGGACGACATAGTAATAAGCATCACTGACATAGAGAAACAACTCAAAAATTTTAAAGCAATTAAATCACCAGGTCCGGATGGAATCATAGTTCGATTTTACAAATAGTACTCCATGGCATTGGCTCCTTACCATTTGGCATGAAAATCTCACCCAGCACAAAGTCCCAAGCGACTGGAAAAGGCGCATGTATATAACGAGGGTAAAAGAACGGACCCCTATCTTCTGTTTGCTGCAGAATCATTGAACATATTCTCAGTTCGAATATAATAAACTTTCTTGAGACTGAGAAGCTCATGTCCACGAACGAGCGTGGTTTTAGAAAGCATCGCTCCTGCGAAGCTCAGCTTGCCCTTTTCTCACATGAAGGGCAACAGGCAGTTGCATATTTCTAGGTATCCAGAAAGCATTTGACATGGTGCCCCATTGCAGACTGTTAACGAAGGTACGAGCATATGGAATAGGTTCACAGATATGTCAGTGGCTCGAAGATTTCTTAAATAATAGTACCCAGTACACTGTCCTCGACAGCGTGTGTTCATCAGAGATAAGGATATCGTCAGAAGTGCCCCAGGAAAGTGTAATGGGACCGCTGTTGCTCTCTCTCTCTCTCTCTCTCTCTGGGCAGCAATCTGCGGTTGTTTGCTGATGATACCGTGGTGTACGAGAAGGTGTGGAAGCTCAATGACTGTGGAAGATATAAGACGAGTAGACAAAATTTCCAGTTGATGTGATGAATGGCAGCTGTCTCTAAATGTGGAAAAATGAAAGTTAATGCGGATGAGTAGGAAGATCAAACCAGCACTGTTCGGATGCAGTAATGCTAGTGTCCTGCTTGACACACTCAAGTCGTTAAAATACCTGGGCATGACATTGCAAAACGATATGAGATGAAATGAGCATGTGGGAACTGTGGCAGGGAAGGCGAATGTTCGACTTCGCATTTTAGGAAAGATTGGTTCACTTGTAAAGGAAACCGCATATAGGACGCTGGTGTGACATACTGTTGAGTACTGCTCGAGTGTTTAGCAATTCAGAGGCAGGCTGCTAGATTTGTTACTGGTAGATTCGAACAACATGTAATTGTTACAGAGATGCTTTGGGAACTCAGATGGGAATCCCTGGAGGGAAGGCGACGTTCTTTTCGAGAAACGCTATTGAGAAAATTTGTAGAACCGGCATTTGAAGCTGACTGCAGAACGATTCTACTGCCGCCAACATACATTGCACATAAGGACCACGAAGATAGGACGCGAGAAATTACGCCTCATATGGAGGCATATAGAGAGTCGTTTTTCCGTCGCTCTATTTTTTAATGGAACAGGAAAAGAAATGACTAGTAGTGGTGCAGAGTACCCTCTGCCACGCACCGGACTGTGGCTTGCGGAGGGTTTGTGTAGGTGTAGAACACTCGGATATACACCGCAGAGGACAAAATTTGGCTGCAATGATTGGCCTAGTTTGGCATTGTACTCAAAAAAGCATAACCGCTTCTGTGACACTTGGACAGTTGATCATGCTTCCCACAACTGGTATGATGGATGACGAATTGACTTCTGGGTGCTGCACTGCAATGCAGCTTACACTTGGTCAGCACATGCTTCAGCTACAGGGTACGTAATCGGTGTGATTGGAAAGTTTTAAGAATGGATCCGCTACTGCTTACTGGTTTGGCGGGTAGGTACATGGAGGATGGGGAGTGAGTCATTGCCTTGTCCTTGAACGGCCTCTGACAGGAAACTGCGTTTCCATAATTCAGTTCATTGTGTCAACTGGTTGAGTGCGGGTCTGTTAGGGCTTGTTGCCGGATTCTGTCTGCATGAAACTGGATGTAACAACAGAGCAACGAGTTTGTTTGAAATTTTGTTTTAGAACCGGGAAATCAGCTTCTGAGACTTACGAACTTTTGAAAACAGCTTTTGGAGATAATTGTATGAACCAGTCAAATGTTTTTGTCTGGTTCAACGGATTTAAAAAGGACCGCGAATCATTTGAAGATGAACCACGGTCCGGCTGTCCTTCCACCTCAAAAACGAATGAAAATTGTAGTGAAAGTTCGCGATTTAGTGCGCTCTGATTGGAGAATTACAATTAGAGAGAGGGCTGATGACCCTAATTTAAGCTTCTATGCAGTTCAGTCAATTTTAACTGAACATCTGAACATGCGTCGAGTGTCAGCAAAATTCGTTCCAAAAGTTTTGTCAACTGACCAGAAACAATGCCGACTTGAAGTGTGCCAGAACTGGTGAATCGGACTAAGAATGACCCAGATTTGTTAAATAGGGTAATTCATCATCATCATCAGTTATCTGCTATATTAGCAGGTCCTTTGCCTCTCCATTTTCTGCGGTCCATTGCTTCCTTCTTAAGGCTGCTGTATGTTGTACTGTCCATCATGTCATCCAGTATCTGGAATCTCTTCCTTCCTCTCTTCCTTTTCCCTTCTACATAAACTTCTAAAACTGTTTCTATAAGTAAATAGGATAATTACAGGTGACGAATCGTGGGTATATGGATATGATCCTGAAACCAAAGTGCAGTCTCCCCAGTGGAAGACTCCAGCTTCACCACGACCGAAAAAAACATGGCAAAGTCGATCGAAGGTGAAGACAATCATGGTGATTTTTTTCGATTCTACCAGTATTTTGCATCATGAATTTACCCCTGGAGGACAGACAATGAACCAGGAATACTACAAATGTGTCCTTGAGTGTTTGTGAGAAAAGGTGCAGAAGAAAAGGTCTGCATTGTGGAAATACAGGAGTTGGATGCTACACCATGACAATGCTCTGGCTCATCGTGCCTTCTCCATCGTTGAATTTTTGACCAAATTCAAAATTCCTGTGCTTCCACAACCATTATATTCCCCTGATTTGGCCCCTGCGGACTTCTACCTGTTCCCTAAAGAGAAATTTTCACTGGAAGGGAAGCAATTTGACTCGACTGAAGACATACAGACAAATACGGAGAGCATCCCTAACACAGTTCAGGAAAAAATCTTCCAGGAATGCTCTCAAAAGTGGAAACACCGTTGGAATCGGTGTGTTCAGTCAAAGGGGGACTATTCTGAAGGAGATTCATCACAGTAGCATGTAAGTACCACCATTGTATAATCACAAGGCCATTCTTAAAACTTTCAATCACACCTCGTACACTTCGAGGGAGATCTTTGAGACTGCCTGACTCTCCCTGAAGTTTTTGAGGCACCTCGATGCTTGCTTTTCACAGTAGTGCCCTCCTATTCTGGCTTCAATAATTCCGTAGTACTGTTGGCAGATATTTGGATTTTGCATACAAGATTATATCGCAATGCAAGTCAAATTTGCAACAAGAGACAAAGGAAAACAACTTTGAGAGGTGCTAAATGTTTTCAAGCAAACCACTATCCTCTGTTTAACAACTGAAAATGCTATATTCCCTCTTCTCTGAGAGACTCTGTATGAGTTAAATAAAAGGTTGTGAATGCCGAGTGTCTTCTTTGATTTAACTAAGGCGTTTGATTGTGTTGGACACAAAATATTAATGCAGAAGTTGGACCATTATGGAATAAGGGGAGTAGCTCACAATTGATTCACTTCTTATTTTAAGAACAAACAGCAGAAGATCATTCTCTGAAATGTTGAAAATGGCTACGATGTGCAGTCCCAATGGGGCACAGTTAATTGGAGAGGTGCCTCAGGGATTGGTGCTGGTGCCACTACTGTTTTTTATTTATATAAATGGTATGTCTTCTAATATTACAGGTGATTCTAAAATACTTTTGTTTGCTGATGACATCAGCTTGATAGTGAAGGATATTGTGTGCAATATTGACACACTATCAAGTAATGCAGGTCAAGACATAACTTCATGGCTTGTAGAAAATAAATTGGTGCTAAACCACAGTAAGACTCAGTTTTTTACAGTTTCTAACACACACCAAGAACTGATATTTTGATTACACAGAATGGGAATGTGATTAATGAGACAGAACAGTTCAGATTCCTAGGGGTTCAGGTAAATGGTAAGCTGTTGTGGAATGCCCATATTCAAGATGTAGTTCAAAAATTAATTGCTGCTTTATTTACCATTAGAACAGTATCTGAAATTACGGATAGTTGTACATGAAAAGCAGTCTAATTTATTTTCATTGGTTTATGATGCATGGTGTTATTTTTTGGGGTAGCTCTTCTGATTCAGAATGGGTATCTTTGGCACAGAATCGGATGATTCGAGAAATTCGCGAACTTCTTGTCGACTCCTGTTCAGTAGTCAGAGTCTTCTGACATTGGCCTCTCAATACATAGTCGTAGTTTCTTTATTATAGACAATATCAACATAATCCCAAGAGTTAGCAGCTTCCACTCACTTAATATTACGCAGAAATCCAATCTGCATTTGGAACACCCGTCTTTGACTCCGAGTCCAAACTGAAGAGTTTCTTCATGGTTCACTCCTTCCGTTCTGTCGAGAATCTCCTGGAAAAATTTAAAAATTAAGTTACTTCATGTGTTACGTTGTTGATGGTGTTTATTTAAACTTATGTGTTGTCGTTTGCATAGGATTCAAATGCGTTTCATGTTATCTATTATTACTCTTTTGTTACAGTTTCATGTACTGATTTGTTCCATGACCGTGGAGACTTGTTCCCCATCTTGCTCCTGCTGAACATGACATATAAAATAAATAAAAATAGAAATAGTAGTTTCCAAGTTACGTTTTTTGAACTGATGTCGGGACTTATGGAGACCCCATCTATCTTCCAAGTGAGCAGTATGTATTGTACAGTACTTGTTTAGCTCGCTTTATTCCATAGTCGATTGTTTATACAGCCATATCGACACTTGGAGACTGTTTTATATAACTTCGAAGTACACAATAAAAACGTCTTATTGGTCCACGTCAAAAATATATTATTAGTAAATACATCTTAATGCCTTAGAATCCCATTTGGCAAAATGTATCACAAAATACTCTATGATCATTTCTTAGGCTTAAGTGTGTGTCACTCATGACCATACCTATTCTGAACTTGGTTTTGTATCTCCTTAGATGTGTTATTAAGCTGTAGTTGTTGCACTATCGTTTAGGATTATAGTAGCACGGACATTGCTGATGCTGAGTTGTGATTGCGAGTCATAGGCGGGGAGCCCCAACATGCCGGTACTGGTGTATTTCCACGGCGGTGGCTTCTTCTCTGGCTCTGGAACGTTCGGAGATGCTGGGCCGCATTACTTCATGGACCAAGATGTCATCCTGGTCACCGTCAACTACCGTCTTGGACCCCTCGGTGAGCTTCTTATTGTAAAGCCACAATTCATTCAAACTTCCATTAAATTTTTTATAAGAATTATTGTACCATTTACTAGTTTCCAAATGACTGCAGGCTCGTCACAAGACGGAGGTGCTACAGGAACATCGTCTGGATCATGTGCACCAAGGCGCTAGGATCGTGGTGCTGGCGAAAATAACGGAAATTTGGTTAGTTATCGTAATATTGTAGGATATTTATAACTTCTCGTTAGCTAAATTTTCGTTACATCCGCCAGCACCACGACTCTTGAGTCTTAACTGCGCATGTTCCAGATAATGTTCCTATAACACCTGTATCTGATCGTGAGCCTGCAGTGGCTTGAAAAGTAAATAATGTTAGGGGAGAATGTACCTCCACAAGCAGTTACCTGCATTTTTTACTTTTTGTCTTCGCAAGACATGAGGTTGTGTTTTGTGCAGCGTTTTTAAATACTATGAATTCTACATATTTAAGTTTTTTGTAACATTATAAGCGACCTGGAGGAAACTGTTAATTCTCCAGTCATAGGGTTTTATTGTGAGTAAAATTCTGTACATTCTAAAAACACACTGCATTTTAATTCACACTTCGTCAGTCATGTGTCATCCTGTACCTTGAATCTGCCATGGAGCAGGTGGTAATTGCAAATGAACTGAGTTTCTTTAACGCCTTAACAACTGACACTGTCTTGGAAATGGAAACTTATGCTAGTTGCCAATAGCTTCTCTTTCATATTGTTTTTAACTCGGAATTGGTCTTTGATAATATCTCTTCTTACTTTGATTGGTGTGTAGCAGATTGGTATTGTAAGGCATAGAATATTAAATACAGCATTGACAAGATTTTCATGATTGTAACACTTCTAAACTTAAATAGAATATTTTCTCCTTGGTACATGACCAAGTTGACCTTGGAACAGATTTCACGTGTGGAGAAACCTAACTTTTCAGGAGTAATTTTTGGAATTTAAAAAAAAAGAAAAAAAGAACTGCAGCACGCATAAAGTGAATGATACGATTTCAAAATGGAATAAGAAAATATATTATACTTCTGTTACCTCACTGGTTAGAGGCGAAAGCTTGAAAAGTGTACCAAGGTCCAGCACTCTCCCCTACAGCGAATCGTATCAAATTCAAACAAGCTGCTGGTTGCGTATTGTACCCTCATAAATCACCAGTTGCAGTTGGCCATTCAAGATGTATATAGTGAATGATTAACCCTCGTTAGAATGGCTGATGATTCAAAGCGCTACCAAAATGCTTCATAAATGACACCAAAAACAAAGTAAACTAGAGGTAAAAATAATTTATCCTTTTTCGCCTTCAAGATCGTTTCAGTTATGCACCAGAGGGCTTTCGAGTTTGATGTCCCAATCCGACAGACAAATCTCGTGCTCACGTTCTAGACGTCTAGTTTGAAACTTACTGCAGGACACTAGTGCCGATACTAATGATAAATGAAGTTCACGCCACCAAGTCCCTTTTCCTTGCTAGGAAATTACGACTATGAAGATTTCTTCCACCATCAGATATCGAACTTGAACATGTGAGTCTATCACCACTGTACAGACGGGTGACAGCGAACTTGGAACAGAGGCAGGTAGTTGGAATAACTTACGTCCGTCTTGAAATCACTTCAGTTATTTTTTCATGTGATCGGTGTCTTCAGAAAATGTCGCCTGCTCAGGAAAGATGCGCCAGTGGTCGATGTTTTATACGCATGATTGAGAGAAAAAAACACCGTGAAATGTTTCAATAATAAACACCATGCTCATTTTCCGCCTTCGAATATGGCATGTGAACACTTTGCAGGTCAGGCATGCGCTTCACGAGAACACTTAGCAGGAACAGACGACATGGTGCTGAAGACACTGACTGTATAAGCAATACAGCTGTCGCCATTTGAAAATGGCCATAGTCGCCTGAAACCAGTGATGACGATAACACACAGTATTTGGGGCTAGCTGCGGTCTCCTTCAGTTTTTCGAAATGTTTATAAAGCTGCTGAAAACTTCCAGCGAATTTTTCCTCTAGAAACTACCGAAGAACTGATGTTACGTTTGTTTAGAAGTATGTCGAAATGTAATGCAGAGAGGTGTAACAATGTCCGTGGTAGTTGACTACTCTGAATCGAACTAGCAGCATCATGTATCATTTTTCCAACCATCGTGATGAATCAGAGAACAGATGGATCTCGAACAGAGATGACAATTATATCTCCCAAAGCCTCTAACCGTTTTGCCTTCTGGTCATCATTAAATCTGTGATGACAGATCGGGAGCAGATCACCTGCTCAGGAAACCTTAGTGAATGATGGTTTTAACGCTGTCCTTGCTAATAACGAACTCGGTGAATATCATTCTCAGCGACAGCCGTCGAGTTTAAGCCAGTATTAGTCACACTAACGCTATGTTGTTCTCGATTGTCGCTTCCAATGAACACATCGTCAAGAGTTTCCCTTCATAAAATTGTTGACAGTTTGTGGACACTTGTTGAAGTGTTGCTAGTTAGTGCTCGTCTTGAGATCTTCGTCCGACCATCAGTTAGTAGTTTTTCTGACGCTTTTCCAGCCCAACTCTGTCAAAGATACACAGTTCTTTGCTGGTGTCAAGAATAGATTCCTGCCTATAGTCAGAAGTGATACTAGTATACTACCGGAAAAATATAACATTCTTAAGGATTGTGTTCAGCTTTACCAGGGTAAAAAATCACTATGTGATCAAAAGTATCCGGACAGCTGGCTGAAAACGACTTAACAAGTTCGTGGAGCACTCCATCGGTAATGCTGGATTGCAGTATGGTGTTGGCCCTTCCTGAGCCTTGATGACAGCTCCCACTCTCGCAGGCATACGTTCAATCAGCTACTGGAAGCTTTCTTGGGGAATGGCAGCCCATTCTTCACGGAGTGCTGCGCTGAGGAGAGGAATCGATGTCGGTTGGTGGGTCCTGGCATGAAGTCGGCGTTCTAAAACATCACAAAGGTCTTCTACAGGATTCAGATCAGGACTCTGCGCAGGCCAGTCCATTACAGGGATGTTATTGTCGTGTAAACACTCCGCCACAGGCCGTGCGTTATGAACAGGTGTGAACAGGCGCTCGATCTTGTTGAAAGATGCACTCGCCATCCTCGAATTATTCTTCAACAGTGAGAGCCACGCAAAACAACAAGGGGTGCAAGCGCCCTCCATGAAAAACACGACCGCACCACAACACCACCGCTTCCGAATTTTACTGTTGGGACTACACACGCTGACAGATGACGTTCAAAATGGTTCAAATGGCTCTCAGCAATATGAGACTTAACTTCTAGGTCATCAGTCCCCTAGAACTTAGAACTACTTAAACCTAACTAACCTAAGGACATCACACACATCCATGCCCGAGGCAGGATTCGAACCTGCGACCGTAGCGGTCACGCGGTTCCAGACTGTAGCGCCTAGAACCGCTCGGCCACCCCGGCCGGCAGATGACGTTCACCTGGCAGTCGTCATACCCACGCCCTGCTATCGGATCGCCACATTGTGTACCGTGATTCGTCACTCCACACAACGTTTTTTCCACTGTTTAGTCGTCCAATGTTTACGCTCCTTACACCAAGCGAGGCATCGTTTGGCATTTACCGGCGTGATGTGTAGCTTATGAGCAGCCTCTCGCCTATGAAATTCAAGTTTTCTCACTTCCCGCCTAATTGTCATAGTACTTGCAGTGGATCCTGATGCAGTTTGGAATTCCTGCGTGATGGTCTGGGTAGATGTCTGCCTATTACACATTACGACCTCTTCAACTGTCGGCGGTCTCTGTCAATAAACAGACGAGTTCGGCCTGTAAGCTTTTGAGCTGTAAATGTCCCTTCACGTTTCCACTTCACTATCACATCAGAAACAGTGGACCTAGGGATGTCAAGGAGTGTGGAAGTCTCGCGTACAGACGAATGACACAAGTGACGCTCAATCACCTTACCACGTTCGAAGTTCGTGAGTTCTGCGGAGCGCCCCACACTGCTCTCTCACGATGTCTAATGACTACTGAGGTCTCTGGTATGGAGTACCTGGCAGTAGGTGGCAGCACAATGCACGTAATATGAAAAACGTATGTTTTTGGGGGTGTCCGGATACTTTTGATGAAATAGTGTATGTGCATATTGAGGGATTGTTTTGACAGTGAGTCATTTGTCACGGTCGTTGGCGATCAGCTGGCGCTCAGGAGGCCTGTTTATGCAGTCTCGCTGTTTCGACTCTTCAGGCAGTAACTGTTCCGCGTTTTGAGGTCAACGGTGTTTGCAACGTTCATTCTAGGATACAAGCACACCTCACTGACGGATATGTACTCCTGCTGAGCAGCTTTAGCCATTCGAATGGTGTCGTATTGTAGGTCTGTGGTAAGCAGAATGGCTGTATCGACAAACCGCTGCTTTTGTTGGGCACAGTGTATCAGTGTGAAACGTCCCCTTTGAAAACTTATACATGACTGTGCTTAAACTGACACACAATATTTTTTAGCGCAACGCAACCTGACTTTCAAAAATCCCTACAAAAGAATGGCCCTGACTAACATTAAACTATACCTTTCACAAATCACTTACCTCACAAAAATCTTCGTTACTCAAGCTACTGCAATACAGCGAGTGCCACTACTGCCAGCTAAATAAAAGATTCAAACGACTGAAGGCACTAACTACTGATAGGCATAGTTAGCAAATGAAAGATTTTGATATAGAAAAAATAATGTATTTACCATAATAGTGTTCAAAACTCATATTATATACGTATATCAGTTCATGACATCCAGTCTTACAAGTTTACTGTCTCTGTCCAGATCATCCGCTCTCACAACTCCGCCATCTCTCTCCCCACTTCCAGCACTGCTGGCGGCTCACCTCCAACTGCGCAACGCTACGCGCTGTTAGCAGCCAACTGTCCAACACTACAATAACCAACAACAATGCAAACCAGCCACAGGCTGCACACAGCACAGCCAGTGATTTTCATACAGAGCGCTACGTGACGTTACCAATAAAAAAAACCTAAACAACCTACTTACATAGCCCCCATGCTCCCCACAAAAAATTTTACAAATTGTTTTGGGCAATGGCCAATAATGATTTGATAAAATTTTCCATAATTACAGTAGCAAAGATATCAAATGCACACACTTATTGATACAATGTTGGTCAAAAGCTAAAATTTTCTCACAGTCCATAAAGACAGTCCTGATCATTCATCACGGTTAAATAGCAGTGTTTTTCTCAAAGTCTGAGCAGTAAAAGAAAATGCACACGGAAGTAGTGGATTTCCATGCAGTCTTGAAGAAGTAGTTCTGTCCTTCCAACGGAAAGACAGTGCTGACTCTTGACATGCAGACGGGTAATGGGCCACATCAGATCAAACCCACAGCAGAGTCAGTCGAAGTTTTGAAGAATACTGGTAGGTAGGTCATCACAGAGCAGACCCACTGTAGTCCTGGTAGAGATTATGGTATTGGTGGGCCACCAGAGGTGCAGACACATTGCAGTCCTTGTAGAAATAATGGTATTGGTGGGCCACCAGAGGTGCAGACACACTGCAGTCCTTGTAGAAATAATGGTATTGGTGGGCCATCAAAGATGCAGACCCACTGTAGCCCTTGTAGAGACGGCCAGCAGCCATCTGTTGCGACTGTGCAGGTGCACAATCACCATCGAAGAGTCTTGCGGAGAATATAGCAAGTCCATATAGCACCACTTGTGCACGCACAAAGTTTTTGGAATTATCCTTAGAACCAGCAATGCTGTTAATCAGTCCCTTTCTGAATTATTAACACACGTGCAAACACTATCAGTCCCTACTTCTCACATATTGTCCATATACTACGACCAACAGAAACGTGTGCAGTGAAATGTAACTTACAAGTTACTTAATTTGATGAACTGGTGTCAATTACAATTTTATAACATAAGAATACAATAACAAAGGTACAAAATACATCATTAAAGAAAATAGCAATACAGATAACATTTGAAGTAATAGGGGCTTTACAAAACAATAGAAATAAACATATACATCAGTGTTACAAGAATTATGACATAAGTACATGCATAAAAGATCAGAATAACTTTTGAAACATCAACTTCACACATGAGAAACAAAACAGAACAGATAAATAATGTCTAAACATCTTTACAAAGTAAATAACATAGTATTTGAAAAATTATACAACATAAATCTTATTAGCTTAACACTTAAAGACAGGAAAAAGACAAATACACAAGGGTACATAAACACATAGCGGAATAATACAAAAGGAAAGAATGGGTTCGTTTTCAGTGTGACATTTGGTACTGCAGTCCAACCCAAAACTTCGTTCTGTAGATCTTTCCTCTTATTTTAACATTTGTTTCCACCAAAAAAATCCTATCCAAGCATGCTTTCTGTATTCTGTTCACATTCTCTTTCAAAATTCTTTTTTGGCCAAACCATTTTCTTATAGCTTCTCAATGCATTTCTTCCAATTCATCACAACTCGTTCTCTTATATAGCCAACCCCACCTTAAGCTAACTTAAATCTACTGAGCTCAGATGCTAAACTAAGGGACGAGGCAATGCAGCAGCACAAAACAATTAACACAAACAGCAATGACAAAAAAATGGAAATTGGCAAAGCATGCAGCAAAAAATATAAATTAGCAAAGCAATTGCAATATTACAACTAATATAAGGCAATATGCAGAAAACAAGAAAAATAAATCAGTAGTAAAACTGGCTTAACAGAGTAATACAAAGTCAAATTCAGTAACACTATGCCTGGCAAACAGCAGCAGCAAGTGCTATAACTTATAGCTAAACATGATGAAGCTCAAGCGGAAAAAATATTACACTAAAGACAACAATGCAGATAAGGGAAATGTATATTCACATCTTAATGTCTATGTAATTAAAGTGGTGCACCACAACTTATTCTATGAAATAAATTACCAAGTACTTGAAAAGAAAATTATGTATGCAGTGTGAATGTATATTCACATCTTAATGTCTATGTAATTAAAGTGGTGCACCACAACTTATTCTACGAAATAAATTACCAAGTACGTGAAAAGAAAATTATGTATGCAGTTCCTGTGAAGGGAAATGTCTTTTTGTGCTCCTTCATTTTTTTTTTTTGGAAGTGTATCATAAAATTATTTTTTACTGGATCTGTAGACAGAAAATATTTATATTAGTACATCTATTAAATTTTATTTTAACCAATGCTGCAGTGGAGCTAGAAACTAGATATTAAACAAATTGAGCAATATCACAACTAGAAAGACAATAGATGTAGAAATGTTTCTCATCATTTCATTAGTCATTTTAGTAAATATCATAAATTAAGAGCCCCACAGTGTAATCATATGTTTTCAAGTTTGAGCATGTCGTATTTGCGATGCTTTCTAGAAAGAAATGTCAATATCGAGGATAATGGCCTCTTTTTTTTCTCCACCTGTGACTCTGAAAGGCACACACTAATGGCTATTTTCCAGGCGACTGTCGCGCAGCTGGGTGCCCATGACGCATTACATGAAGGTGGTCACTTAACTTTCTTACCTTAATATTTATGACACCAGTTTGCACTACACTGACAGTCTCATATAAAAATTTCACAGGTCGAGAATTTGTGTTGCAAATCTGTAGAAACAAAATCCTATAAATATAACAGTGTCCAAAAATTTTCGCCAGCATTGCGATACATCCACGCATTTACACACATTTCATCTCTTAAAGTACAATTCTTAGTTTCCAACATCCTTTATCACAAAGCAGAGTCCCTAAACACTAATCATTACTCCTTACCTTATTACGCATATACATATTCGTCGACACATCAATCTTGCATCGACACTTCAAATTTCATCATAATAAATACAATAGGTTTGTTTATAAATAAATAATCTTCTGTTACCAGTCACGATTTTCTTTATTTTACTATTCGCACGATGCGTTTTGAGAAATAATTCCCATTTTCAAGTGCGTTTTTATGATGTGTGTTAAGACATTTCTTTTGATGTTATCTTCATAGTTAAATGAAAAACTTGAAAGTGAATCAGTGAATTTCTTCAGATGTTTCGATAATATACTTAAATAAAAATAGTAAAACATAGAAATAAGCACAACTGTAAAATCAGTATAAGTAATTCATGAGCCAAATTGTAAAGATAAATTAACCTCTGTACAAAAGCATATCATAATCTGTGGAAGACCTATAATGTTATATCTGTGAACTACCTATAAGAAGATTCACATTACAGAAAATATGAAGATAAAATATTAAATGAAAAACTTGAAAGTGAGTCAGTGAATTTCTTCAGATGTTTCGATAATATACTTAAATAAAAATAGTAAAACATAGAAATAAGCACAATTGTAAAATCAGTATAAGTAATTCATGAGCCAAATTGTAAAGATAAATTAACCTCTGTACAAAAGCATATCATAATATGTGGAAGACCTATAATGTTATATCTGTGAACTACCTATAAGAAGATCTTTGTAACTGTTTTGTTTATATAAGATATTTTCGATGTGTAAAATGTACAAGTTGTGTGTGATGTTAAGTGTGTGTGACTCTCTACACAAATGGACCATTATAAAATTGTAAGTACAAATTGTTCTCAAACTTTAGCCACTAACCTCACAGAAAGAATTGATACCCAACTAAAAATCGCGTTTCTTATGTATTACAGTAAAAGTCAACAAAATGAAGCAGACTCACACACACTGACAACATCAAAAGAAATGGCTTAACACACATCATAAAAACGCACTTGAAAATGGGAATTATTTCTCGAAACGCGTCGTGCGAATAGTAAAGTAAAGAAAATCGTGACTGGTAGCAGAAGATTATTTATTTATAAACAAACCTATTGTATCTGCAGTCGCAGGCTTTCAAAAAATATTTATAATGGATCAAATCAGATAATAAATACATAGCATAATCAAATTCCTCATATAGCATGAGCTTATTGATCATAAACATACCTCAACAGCATAATATACATAGTCATCGTAATAATAACATCATTCACACCTCAGTCAAATCTCAAAATCGTCGTAGCTTTCTGCAATAATTTCAAAACCTAAGAAGAATTCTCTGCTCATTTCATTAGTGTCATCTACCTCAAACGTACTTTAAAAATCATGATCCCATACCAAATACATCATTCAAAGCTCTCATAGTATCACAATGGTTCCAAAAAAATATGAACAGTTCACAAAGTACAGACACGTAAACATGTGTCACTGACATAGTAAAAAAAATTTTCTTTTCTCTGTTAAATAATCAGATAGCTGCGTAATTCTGTGTTAGAGAAATATGGAACCGATGTGTAAAGTTGTATAAGCAAATACCATATTAGCTAGGGCTCCTTGTGCTTGCCAAACACATGGTACACAAAGTAAGTGTGTACCCCCCTGAGGATTAATGTAATTATAAAAATGGTTCAAATGGCTCTGAGCACTATGGGACTCAACAGCTGAGGTCATTAGTCCCCTAGAACTTAGAACTAGTTAAACCTAACTAACCTAAGGACATCACAAACATCCATGCCCGAGGCAGGATTCGAACCTGCGACCGTAGCGGTGTTGCGGTTCCAGACTGCAGCGCCTTTAACCACACGGCCACTTCGGCCGGCAATGTAATTATACCCTGAGGTGTTAAAGATTACACCAATGGAATGAAATGTATCACAGAAAACTTTCTTTGTAATTCAAAAATCTTTAAAAATAAATGGTTTCAGTACAAAATTAATCTCTCAAATGCGTGTCCTGTAGCGCTAAATGTGCGTCTTGCTTTAAGATAATTCTGTGGAAGTGTCGTAGTTATCGTCCTCTGTAAGCAAAGTTCTGCTGAAGTCAATGTACTTACCTCATCATAAACGAAAGTGAAATGCTTTGCGTATAGATATCGTAGTTATTACGTACCTTACCGTGATAAAGAAAGTACTATAATGTAACGTATTGTTGTGCTAGGAAAAGGCTGTCTCATTGTAGCTATACCACAAAAGTTACTACTAAAACATGTTTTACTTTCCAGAAGAATTCAGAAAAACTGTGCAGATATAAAGCAGATACAGCACAAAAGCAACCATGTAAATTGTGTCGCACATTAGTAGCGTCGTGATATAACCGTGCAGCTGTCAAAGAAACCAAATGCTAAGTGAACTTTAATCTCACAGAAAGTACTTTAAATCCAGAATGTATTCTCAAGTAAACCAAAATGTTGCATTAAAATTTCGTCAGCAGTACTGGCATATGCTCTAAGTATGTGAGCCTTAAAGTCGTTAGGTAATCATACAACTAACAAGCAAGAATGGACACACACAATAACACTGTGTCATCTGTTCACTATAACAATGCATTCGTAATTACTGTCTAAATAAGTTCTTTTGGTTCTTGACTGGATATTTAACTTCAAACATTGTTGCATGTTAACAGATTCTAAGTCTGAAAAAGCATACTAGTAATGTAAAGTAAAAAATTTTATAGCAAAGACAAAGTTAAAAAGCAAATTATCTCTCAATAAACGGTTTTACATGTGAAATGTGCTGTAATCCTTTACCTTTCCTCAGTACGCAGTAAATCAACTTGAACGCAATTATGCGGTATATGTCGGTAAAGAATGCTAAAATTTTTCTCAAGGTTAGTGTCTATGTTATTTTTCACTGAGCCAGCCGGCACACGTGGCTGCCTGCGGTGCGAGTCATTGTCTGTCTCTTTGTTGGCGCGCGTCGTTATTGGGATTAGGAGACCTAACTTCTACAAATTCACCTTGTCGACAGGGCCCTGCTCTGTTTAAATCCCGCCAGTTCTGATGCAGTTCAGGTCTGTCGTTACGATCATATCGTCTGGCGTCATGTCGGTAGATTCCATAATTTCTTTCTAGTCGGTCACGTGGTGGAGAATTTCTCCCTGAATCGTAACTGCGTGCTGGACCGTTGCGTCTACAGTTATTCTGTCTCCCTTGATAATATTTGTTTTGGTTCCCATATTGTCTGTTTCTATGGTTGTCTCTGTCACATTCATTACTACAGAAATGCGATCTTTCTTTGTAACTATTATTACTCTGCAAACGGTTGTCTGTTTTGGTCACGATTTACGTTGTAAGAATAGCCTTGTCATGTCCAGTTATTATTTCTGTCATCGCGGTATTGTGACGGATACGACCTGTAATTGTTGTGCTCCTGTTTCCGCGTCCCGCGATTGTCAGTGTCAATTTCCAATTCTTGTAAGAGTCCCTGAAAAGCTTCAATGTCGTCTTTGCAGCGTCCTGCCAAAATAATGTGTCGTAAATGTTCAGGCAATTTGATTAAGCAAATGCGGATGGGTTCTGAGGGGCTGTATGGGTTTGACAGGTACTGATTCTTGTGCAACATGTCTTCAAAATATTTCACAAGACTGGAGAATTCAGGTTGTTCGAAATGTTTCATCATTATGATGCTATGTTTTACTCGGTCTTGTGTAGCTTGAGACCAATATGCTGAGAGGAAGGCATGATAAAATTCTCCTTCACTGTGGCAATCGTGAATGACCTATCGCATTCTTACAGCTGGTTCATTCTCTAAATAGCCACACATAAATTCTAATCTGTGCTCTAATGACCAGTTGGGAGGAAAACAATGATAGAATTGATGAAGCCACGCTTGTGGATGAATGTCGTTGCCGGAATTCTTAAATGTTTTGAATTTACGTGTAGTAATAAACAGCTTATAGTCAAAATCATCATGTCGGCGAGTCGCATGTCGATCACTGTTACGTCGTTTCGGCGGTTCCATCTCAAAATTCAGTGTACCTTGCCAATTTCTTTCATAATTTCCGAAGTACCCCGTGTTATTATTTTGTGGCTGTTCCGTATTTCTATGTCCCTCTTCCCATATTGGAGCGCAAGTGACCTCTGAAATACGTAATTCTTGTATTACCTGTGTCAGCTGATCTTGTACTCCCCAGATTTCTGTTTCGTGTTGCGTATTAATTTGATTCTGATTTTGTTTGAATTTCCTAATTTGTTCGTACTCTTCTGTGTCAGTGAAGGCTACAGGTCTTGTGTCATTCAGATCATCATCCACCTTTGTAGATAAGTTAGTGAACTGATCCGAAAGTTCGGCTACTTTCTCCGATAGTGAACTTATTTCCTCAGTGTGTTTTTCTGAACCAAGTTTCAGAGTGTCCATTTGTGCTGAAATCGTATCTAATGTGTCCTTTAAGTTTTCCTGAGTTTTTGCAAGTTGCATAACCGAATCGGTAGATGCAACTGAGTCAATTTTAGCTTGCAAGGTGTCGTGATTTTCATGAACAATAGTTTGCAGTTCTTTTATGGCTGCTTCGTGATTCTGTAATGTATTTTCATGCCGTGAAAAAATAGGTTGGAAATGCTCACAAATTTGTGTTTTTACGTCATTACAGACTTTTTGACATTTCGATTCGATTTTATGTAACTCAGTAGTTAAATCTTCACGTGTTTGTTGAAGTGTTTCTTTAATTTGTTTCTGATTTTGTTCCATTTGTTGCTGTGTTTGTCTCTGATTTTGTTTCATTTGTCGCATTAATTACAATAATAATGTATTAGTGTCTGGAATCTGCTCCTCTATGCTTTTCGGCAGTGCATTTGCACCGGCAACATTCACATTTTGACGAGCAGAAAATGTGTCTTTACTTATTTGAGAAAACGGTGAGGACGCAAAACCTGAATCTACAGTATTTGCAAGATTGTGTCCTGTCATTTCGGATTCCTGAGGCGAACTGTTGCCGACCAATCGATCGATAATACTTCCCTGTTCACTAATTGTTTCACTGTCTACACCATTATTTGCCGCCCGCTCCATTTCCTTATGCACAATTACCAAATTACTAGTTTGAACATTAGTTAATTCATTACACAGTGGCGCTAACACACTGCTTTCGTCTTCACTGTCATTTCTCAGTTTACTTTGGAGCCTAGTATTGCGTTTTTCACACGCCATTATTCTCACAGTATTTCACACGACAACACAGAAAAGCACAATTTGTAGAGCAAAATAAGAAAACACATTAACATAGCATTGAAAATAATATCTCGTTAATTGCAAGCGCAGCTGCGAAATACTGGTGCAAATCTACATGCATGCCACAACTGTTTTACTGTACCACAATGAAAAACTACAACTACAAAGGAAATTCTCTCTATAATTACGCGCTAGCAATAAACAATAGCTACACTAATTACACAAACTACAAGAAAAAATCAGAAGATTCCAGTGAGGTATCCTCGGCTAAGGGTCGACATATGAAACGTCCCCTTTGAACAATTATACAAGACTGTGCTTAAACTCACATACAATATTTTCTAGCGCAACGCAATCTGACTTTCAAAAATCCCTACAAAAGAATGGCAACATTAAACTATACCTTTCACAAATCACTTACCTCACAAAAACCTTCGTTACTCAAGCTACTGCAATACAGCGAGCGCCACTACTGCCAGCTAAATAAAAGATTCAAACTACTGAAGGCACTAACTACTGATAGGCATAGTTAGCAAATGAAAGATTTTGATAGAGAAAAAACAATGTATTTACCTTAATAGTGTTCAAAAGTCATATTATATATATCAGTTCATGACATCCAGTCTTACAAATTTACTGTCCCTGTCCAGATCATCCGCTCTCACAACTCCGCCATCTCTCTCCCCACATCCACCACTGCTGGCGGCTCACCTCCAACTGCGCTACGCTACGCGCTAACAGCCAACTGCCCAACACTACAATAGCCAACAACAATGCAAACCAGCCACAGACTGCACACAGCACAACCAGTGATTTTCATACAGAGCGCTACGTGGCGTTACCAATAAAAAAAACCTAAATAGCCTACTTACAAGTGTTGTATCGCTGCTTTCAACAGTGGTCTCTGAAACATTCCCATAACTGTAGAACAGGTTCTGGATGCCCACGTTGTGCAGACACTCGTCAGAATCGACATACTGTGCGAACAGCAGTGGCCGACTGAATATCATCCCGGGGCAAAATCTGGGCACATATTGCAACTACAGTGTCATCACGGACCATATGGACCCATTTGCTTGCAGCAGGATTAAGATCATGTGCACCCATTGCCAAGCTATTGCTGATAAGCTTGGCTACCAAGTGCCATGTAATATTTGGACTGTAGAGTGGAATAGCATTTGGACGTCTTCATTGAGAGTGGGTTCTGTCTGTATGTGAGTGACAGAAGGGCACGTTTATGGCATAGACCTGGTGAGTTCCAGAGTCCAAAGTTCATTCAGGCACAACACCCAGGTCCAATTCCAGGTTTCATGCTGTGGGGGGCCATCATCTACAATTCATGGTCACACATGGTTTTTCTCCACGGTAAAATAACCAGTGGCTGCTACATTGCTCAGGCTGTTGCCCCAATGCTACTATCATTTCATCGACAGGAAGGAATTGTGCTTTTTCAGCCTGACAGTACACTTTCATATACGGCTGCAGTGGCGCAACTTGCCCTTCATAGTGTACGACAACATTCCTGGCCATCAACATCACCAGATCTCTCGCCAATTGAACACATATAGGACACAATGAAAAAAATGAAACTTACTCATTCTCCAGGCCCTTCAAGGACCATTGGCGAATTACAATAAAAGTCTCAAGGTTCTTGGGACAGTCTATCGCAGGATGCCATTTGGCACTCGTAACATTATTTGTATGCGAAAATACACACCTGCATTGCCGTCAGAAGGGGATACACAGTGTACTGATGCGACTGTTTGGGCAATCTTTACTGTGAGTAGGCATTAGTGTTTTATTTGCTGTGCAATCGTTATCATACAGGTTGATCATGACCGGGCCAAATATCTCACGATATGAGCGTCAAACGAAACAACTACAAAGAACGAAACTTGTCTAGCTTGAAGGGGGAAACCAGATGGCGCTATGGTTGGCCCGCTAGATGGCGCTGCCATAGGTCAAACTGATATCAACTGCGTTTTCTAAAATAGGAACCCCCCTTTTTATTACATATTCGTGTAGTACGTAAAGAAATATGAATGTTTTAGTTGGATCACTTTTTTCGCTTTGTGATAGATGGCGCTGTAATAGTCACAAACATATGGCTCACAATTATAGACGAACAGTTTGTAACAGGTAGGTTTTTTAAATTAAAATACAGAACGTAGGTTCATTTGAACATTTTATTTCGGTTGTTCCATTGTGATACATGTACCTTTGTGAACTTATCATTTCTGAGAAAGCATGCTGCTACAGCGTCGTTACCTGTGAATACCACATTAATGCAATAAATGCTCAAAACGATGTCTGTCAACCTCAATGCATTTGGCAATACGTGTAACGACATTCCTCTCAACAGCGAGTAGTTCGCCTTCCGTAATGTTCGCACATGCATTGACAATGCGCTGACGCATGTTGTCAGGCGTTGTCGGTGTGTCACGATGGCAAATATCCTTTAACTTTCCGCACAGAAAGAAATTCGGGGACGTCAGATCCGGTGAACTTGCAGGCTATGGTATGGTGCTGCGACGACCAATCCACCTCTCATGAAATATGCTATTCTATACCGCTTCAACCACACACGAATTATGTGCCGGACATCCATCAAGTTGGAAGTACATCGCCATTCTGTCATGCACTGAAACATCTTGTAGTAACATAGGTAGAACATTACATAGCAAATCAGCGTACGCTGCACCATTTACATTGACATCGTTAAATTGGGGGCCAATTATCCTTCCTCCTATAATGCCGCACCATACATTAACCCGCCAAGGTCGCTGATGTTCCACTTGTCGGAGCCTTCGTGGATTTTCCGTTGCCACGTTACCGCTGTTGGTGAATGACGCTTCGTCGCTAAATAGAACGCGTGCAAAAAATCTGTCATCGTCCCGTGATTTCTCTTGTGCCCAGTGACAGAACTGTACACGACGTTCAAAGTCGTCGCCATGCAATTTCTGGCGCATAGAAATATGGTACAGGTGCAATCGATGTTGATGTAACATTCTCAACACCGACGGATTTTGAGATTCCCGATTCTCGTGCAGTTTGTCTGCTACTGATGTGCGGATTAGCCACGACAGCAGCAAAAACACCTACTTGGGCCTCATAATTTGTTGCAAGTCGTGGTTGACGTTTCACGTGTGGCTGAACACTTCCTGTTTCCTTAAATAACGTAACTATCCGGCGAACGGTGCGGACGCTTGGATGATGTCGTCCAGGATACCGAGCAGCATCCATTGCACACGCCCGGTGGGCATTTTGATCACAGTAGCCATACATCAACACGATATCGACCTTTTCCGCATTACCCGTGTTAAAATGGACCGTTTACCAATTGCGGAAAAGGTCGATATCGTGTTGATGTATGGCTACTGTGATCAAAATGCCCAACGGGCGTGTGCTATGTATGCTGCTCGATATCCTGGACGACATCATCCAAGTGTCTAGACCGTTCGCCGGATAGTTGCGTTATTTAAGGAAATAGGAACGTCAACCACAACCTGCAACAAACGATGATGCCCAAGTAGGTGTTTTAGCTGGTGTCGCGGCTGATCCGCACATCAGTAGCAGACAAACTGCGCGAGAATCGGGAATCTCAAAAACGTCGGTGTTGAGAATGCTACATCAACATCGATTGCACCCGTACCATATTTCTATGCACCAGGAATTGCATGACGACGACTTTGAACGTCCTGTACAGTTCTGTCACCGGGCACAAGAGAAATTACGGGACGATGACAAATTTTTTGTACGCGTTCTATTTAGCGACGACAGCGGTAACGTAAACCGTCAATATGCACTATTGGGCAGCAGAAAATCCACGATGGCTGCGACAAGTGGAACATCAGCGACATTGGCCGATTAAGGTATGGTGCGGCATTATGGGAGGAAGGATAATTGGCCCCCATTTTACTGATGGCAATCTAAATGGTGCAATGTATGCTGATTTCGTACGTAATGTTCTACCGATGTTACTACAAGATGTGTCACTGCATGACAGAATGGCGATGTGCTTCCAACATGATGTATGTCCGGCACAAAATTCGCATGTGGTTGAAGCGGTATTGAATAGCATATTTCATGAGAGGTGGATTGGTCGTCGAAGCACCATACCATAGCCTGCAAGTTCACCGGATCTGACGTCCCCGGATTTCCTTCTGTGGGGAAAGTTAAAGGATATTTGCCATCGTGACACACTGACAACGCCTGACAACATGCGTCAGCGCATTGTCAATGCATGTGCGAACATTACGGAAGGCGAACTACTCGCTGTTGAGAGGAATGTCGTTACACGTATTGCCAAATGCATTGAGGTTGATGGACAACATTTTGAGCATTTTTTGCATTAATGTAATATTTACAGGTAATCACGCTGTAACAGCATGCGTTCTCAGAAATGATAAGTTCACAAAGGTACATGTATCACATTGGAAGAATCGAAGTAAAATGTTCAAACGTACCTACGTTCTGTATTTTAATTTAAAAAACCTACCTGTTACCAACGGTTCGTCTAAAATTGTGAGCCATATGTCTGTGACTAATAAAGCGCCATCTAAGACAAAGCGAAAAAGTGGTCCAACTAATACATTCATATTTCTTTACGTACTACACGAATATGTAATAAAAAATGGGCGTTCCTCTTTTAAAAAACGCAGTTGATATCTGTTTAACTTATGGCAGCGCCATCCAGCGGGCCAACCATAGCGCCATCTGGTTTCCCCCTTCAAGATAGACAAGTTTCGTTCTTTGTAGTTTTTTCGTTTGATGCTTATTTCGTGAGATATTTGACCCGGTCACTATCAATGAACCACACTATATACTATTATAATAATAAAATGGTTTTGTCGTTGAGGGTGTGGCGTTTTTTTTCTGAAAATGTAGGCACATGTCTAAATAATGTTTGGGGTTCTCAAGGGTAGTTTCGTTCCGTCATTACCACAATACGAAAATGGGTGTTTTTCCCACCAGACGCAATTTACTTTATTGAAATGAAGCATCATCGGTGATCTGTAATTAAAGATAGTTACAATCCGATTTGTTTCCTAGATAGAAACATAGTTCGCTAGCAGATAGTTAATTCTTACTTACGGTAACTTGTGGTTGATGTTTCGCCTACACCAGGAAATGCCTTCTGATGCCACGTCTTTGCTTTCTTTCTTCGTTAGGTACTGATAATTGTGGTCTAATTTTAGACTGCTTCTTTTTTCATTTATCACAGAAGTTTCCCACGTAACAGATCACTGTTTATTTTTAATACTTCTAAGTGTGTATTGTGTTCTGTAGTGTTACTACTTTTTCTTCCATTTATTTCTCTTTCTCTGTGATTCATTATATGCGTGTTATTCTGTTTACAAATTTATTTGATTTTATTACAGTAGTCAAGCCATAGTCACAGTAAATTACATTACTAATTCAACTGGAGGTATGTGGATGACACATTCGTGGTATGGCCGCACGGGGTGGATGAATTACATCGATTTCTTGAACATTTGAATTCTATCCACGCTAATATAAAATTTACTATGGAAATAGAAAAAAGCGGCTGCCTCCGCGTTTTGGATGTAGTCGTTCGCCGTAATGATGATGGCACATTAGGACATGCCGTGTATTGGAAACAACCGACAATGCCAGTAGCTGCCGTCACCCTTCACAGACCATAGGTGTCCTTAAGACCTTAGTGCATAGGGTGCATTGTATATCCGATAAAGATAATTTGCAAGAAGAGCTTACATACCTCAAGAGTATTTTTAAAGCGAATGGATTTTCTCCGCAACAAATTCGCAGAGCATTCAGAGTAAAACCTAGAATTCAGGCACGTGATAGGGAAGAAGATAGTATTCCTTCGGATCATGAACGTTTTTGTCCTATATGGGTACTCATTCCTCGAAAATAGGCCGTATTCTTGAAAAACACTGTGTTAAGGTTATCTTCCGGCCACTGGGCTTTGTAAAGGACGACTTAACTGCTTCTTAAAGCGGATGTGTATCAGATTTATTACGGAAATTGTGAGAAGTCATACATAGGTCAAACAACTCGCACCGTTTATGAGAGATGTGTGGAGCATCGAAGATATACATGGTTATCACGGCCGGACAAGTCAGCTATGGCCGAACATTGTATTGATATATGGCATTCCATGAACTACAGTGATGTGAAGATTTTAACATCCACCTCTTCCTTTTGGGATTCTGTCTTCAAGGAAGCTATAGAGATTAGATTAGCTAATAATTTAATAAATAGAGATAATGGTTTTAATTTGGACAAAGCATGGAATCCGGCTTTTGGGATAATTAAACTACAGAGAAGTCGTCATGGTGTCACCGCCGTCGAACATACATTGATGTTGTTGTTGTTGTGGTCTTTAGTCCTGAGACTGGTTTGATGCAGCTCTCCATGCCATTCTATCCTTTGCAAGCTGCTTCATCTCCCAGTACGTACTGCAGCCTACATCCTTCTGAATCTGCTTAGTGTATTCATCTCTTCGTCTCCCTCTACGATTTTTATCCTCCACGCTGCTCTCCATTACTAAATTGGTGATCCCTTGTGCCTCAGAATATGTCCTACCAACCGATCCCTTCTTCTAGTCAAGATGTGCGACAAACTCCTCTTCTCTCCAGTTCTAATCGATAATCGAATCGAATGTCAGTACGTCTTCGCCACAAGCGGCGCCAAGTGTAAGCGTGTTTCTTTTGCCGCTGACCAGCGTCTCTGACCCGCATGAGTAGTACCACCGCGGTGGAGCATACACTCCTGGAAATGGAAAAAAGAACACATTGACACCGGTGTGTCAGACCCACCATACTTGCTCTGGACACTGCGAGAGGGTTGTACAAGCAATGATCACACGCACGGCACAGCGGACACACCAGGAACCGCGGTGTTGGCCGTCGAATGGCGCTAGCTGCGCAGCATTTGTGCACCGCCGCCGTCAGTGCCAGCCACTTTGCCGTGGCATACTGATCTCCATCGCAGTCTTTAACACTGGTAGCATGCCGCGACAGCGTGGACTTGAACCGTATGTGCAGTTGACGGACTTTGAGCGAGGGCGTATAGAGGGCATGCGGGAGGCCGGGTGGACGTACCGCCGAATTGCTCAACACATGGGGCGTGAGGTCTCCACAGTACATCGATGTTGTCGCCAGTGGTCGGCGGAAGGTGCAAGTGCCCGTCGACCTGGGACCGGACCGCAGCGACGCACGGATGCACGCCAAGACCGTAGGATCCTACGCAGTGCCGTAGGGGACCGCACCGCCACTTCCCAGCAAATTAGGGACACTGTTGCTCCTGGGGTATCGGCGAGGACCATTCGCAACCGTCTCCATGAAGCTGGGCTACGGTCCCTCACACCGTTAGGCCGTCTTCCACTCACGCCCCAACATCGTGCAGCCCGCCTCCAGTGGTGTCGCGACAGGCGTGAATGGAGGGACGAATGGAGATGTGTCGTCTTCAGCGATGAGAGTCGCTTCTGCCTTGGTGCCAATGATGGTCGTATGCGTGTTTGGCGCCGTGCAGGTGAGCGCCACAATCAGGACTGCATACGACCGAGGCACACAGGGCCAACACCCGGCATCATGGTGTGGGGAGCGATCTCCTACACTGGCCGTACACCACTGGTGATCGTCGAGGGGACACTGAATAGTGCACGGTACATCCAAACCGTCATCGAACCCATCGTTCTACCATTCCTAGACCAGCAAGGGAACTTGCTGTTCCAACAGGACAATGCACGTCCGCATGTATCCCGTGCCACCCAACGTGCTCTAGAAGGTGTAAGTCAACTACCCTGGCCAGCAAGATCTCCGGATCTGTCCCCCATTGAGCATGTTTGGGACTGGATGAAGCGTCGTCTCACGCGGTCTGCACGTCCTGCACGAACACTGGTCCAACTGAGGCGCCAGGTGGAAATGGCATGGCAAGCCGTTCCACAGGACGACATCCAGCATCTCTACGATCGTCTCCATGGGAGAATAGCAGCCTGCATTGCTGCGAAAGGTGGATATACACTGTGCTAGTGCCGACATTGTGCATGCTCTGTTGCCTGTGTCTATGTGCCTGTGGTTCTGTCAGTGTGATCATGTGATGTATCTGACCCCAGGAATGTGTCAATAAAGTTTCCCCTTCCTGGGACAATGAATTCACGGTGTTCTTATTTCAATTTCCAGGAGTGTATAAGGCCGCACTTGGCATCTTGTCGTCAGTCTTGTGACTCACTCTGAGGATGGCGGGACGATACGCGGCCGAAATATCAGTGGAGGAAGTGGACTGGAAAACCAGAAGACTTGTAAACTCATTATATCTGAATCAAAAAGCCTCAGTTAAAGTGAGAGGAGAAAGTACAAAGTAGATCGGACTAGGAAAAGGAGTAAGATAAGGATGCTGTCTATCACCTACCCTTTTCAACCTATACTTGGAAAATATGATTGACCAATTCTCATTAGATGACAACGAAGTAGAAAATGGAGGAAGAAGAGCAGGTCGTTTGAGGTTTGCTGACATGGTCCTTCTAGCGACAAGGGAAAAAGAATTACAGGATTTAGTGGACACCATTGAAGCTAACGGAAAAAATTATGGAATGAAAATGAACAAAAATAAAATAAAAGTATTGGCCCTAGGAGGAAATAAAGAAATAAAAACTTAGCTGAATGGAGAAATATTAGAACAGGTGAAAAATTTTAAATATCTTGGAAGCAGGATAGACGCCGACTGGAAGTGCAGCATAGAAATTAAAACAAGGATAGCAATGGCAAAAGAGGCATTTTATAAGAAAAGGAGAATTTTCTGCAGGAGTCTGGCCAGAGAACTGAAGAAAAGACTCATAAAATGTTTTGTATGGAGTTTTCTTCTGTATGGCGCTGAAACATGGACTTTGAGGAAGAAAGACAGAGAAAGGCTGGAGGCTTTTGAGAGGTGGACATGGCGGAGGATGGAAAGAATAAGTTGTATGGGCAGAGTAAAAACTGAAGAGGTACTGAGAAGAGAGGTAGAGAAACGACAGTCACTGGATGTAATACAAAGAAGAAAAAGAAATTGGATTGGTCATATATTAAGAAAGAATGACAGGCTGATAAAAACAGTTTTAGAATGTTATGTAGAAGGGAAAAGGAAGCGAGGAGGAAGAAGTTTCAGATACTGGATGACGTGGTGGACGGTACAACCTACAGCAGCCTTAAGAAGGAAGCAATGGATCGCAGAAAATGGAGAGGTAAAGGACCTGCTAATATAGCAGAAAACTGATGATAATGATGTTTCTTTAGTACAATGATCTAATGCATTGCCATAGACATAGAGCTATGTTTGCAACTCAGACCTTCTACAGCTGTTCTAATTTAATGATAAAGAGTTTATGTCCCTTCCACCATACGTTATACCATATACTGTTACCTACATTATAAATGTTCTAATGTTTAACCAAGACCTAGAGCTATGTTCTCAACCCAGAGATTTTGCAGCTATCACATCTACTGATACACTAAGCTCATTGGTTTTTATCGTGTTTTACACCATAATTTGTCATCTACATCTCCATATGTAATGGATCAAATATATAATCTAGACTTCGAGTTACTTGTTTAACCTAGACCCTCTACAGTTGCTAACGTTAGTGATGCACAAATCTTTTTGGTATATCACCATATGTTTGCCCTATGTTATCATCTACATTTTCTTTGTATAAATGATCTAATGTGATTTAGTGATATGCAAAGCTTTTTGTTCTATCACCATATGTTTGCCACATGTTGTCATCTATATTTACTTTATGTAAATGGCCTAAACAATAACCTAGACCTGGAGCTACTATCTTAATGCAGACCTTCTATAGCTGGTGACATCTAGTGATACTCTAAGCTTATTGGTGTTTCACCATATGTTGTATAATACATTGTCTTCCATGTTTTTGTTGTATAAAGGGTTTAAAATATAAACTAGACTTAGGGCTACATTTATAATCTAGACATTCAGCAGCTGATTATGTCTACTGATATTGAAGCTTAAGTGCCCTAGATCTAGAACTACATTCTGAACTCAGACCTTCTACAGCTGTTCAAATTTAATAAGTGAGACATGGTGAAGGACGGGAAAGGCTCTTTTTTTTCATGTGTTTTCTTCAATTAATTTATATTTATAATCTAGACATTCAGCAGCTGATTATTTCTACTGATATTGAAGCTTAAGTGCCCTAGATCTAGAACTACATTCTTAACTCAGACCTTCTACAGCTGTTCAAATTTAATAAGTGAGACGTGGTGAAGGACGGGAAAGGCTGTTTTCTTTTTCATGTGTTTTCTTCAATTAATTTATATAGTGTCTCGTTTCCAATGTTTATTTGGTCATTGAGCAACTTCTTTTTGTTAATGCTCTGTATGTATGGAAATTTTCTTGAGAAAGGGAGGAGGTGACTGTCGTTAGTGACTCTTATTACGTATAATTTCCAATAGTGCTTGGTCTGTGGTACTCCTGTTTTAGATGGTCTACTAATTTGAATGGTTTGTAGTGTATTTCAGTGCCCTATGTGTTTTTTATATTTTGTGTCAAATGCCCTCCTAGTCATCCCAGTGTATATTTCTTCACAGTCTGTGCAGCTGAGCTGACACATACCAGATTGTTGGTATCCGTCTGGTTTTGATTTCAGTTTTGGAATGTGTTTTTCTATAGAGTTATTAAACAGAATAACACACATATAATGAACTATAGAGAAAGACGAAACCTATAGATAAAAAAAAAACTAGTGGCAATGTTGGCAACTCAACAAAACGTAATACGCACTAAGAAGTACAAAAATAAACAGCGAACAGTGTTGTACATCACTGTGTTGTGTTAAAAGTAAAGAAACACATTGTTCTGCAAAGCAGCGTAAAGCATACTACAATTATCAGTGTCTAATAAAGAAAGAAACCAAAGACGTGGTAGCAGACGGCATTTCCTGATGTAGGCGAAAAATTAAACAGAAATTACCGTTAATAAAAACCAATAATTTGCTAACTGTTTTTCGATCTAGAAAACTAATCAAACTGTAAATATCTTTAATTACGGACCACTGATGATGCTTTAGTTCAGTAAAGTGAAACACGTTTGGTGAGAAGAACGCGCATTTTCTTGTGATCGTAACAATGAAACAAAAATGCCCTCCAGAACTGTAAAACAACTATTGACCATATGGCCACACAAATAAAGAATGTAATGTCTGAGATTCTTTCCCCGTCGCTACCACTGTAATTTTGCCCTTGTTCCGCCGCAACAGTCATTTGCTGCAATGGAATAATACAAGCTCCGTTGGACAGGCTAGAGCATTTGTTATACTGCAAGCGTTGAATCCAGCAGAAATAGGTTCCATGCCAGAGCAGTGAGTGGAGGCAAAACATGATGTTTTCAGTGGATGAGACATCTGGAAAATGTGTTGGACGGGGAAAGTCTCGAACACTCTCTGTATTGTTGTAGTCATAACACCACGTCCAACGTTTGGTCTTGCATTATCTTGTACAAATTCAGTGTCGCACAAGCTTCAAAGATACTGCACAGCTAAGCGACCAGAGGGGACTCTGCCCGATGGCACACCCATACTATGACGCTTGGTGCTGGACTTGTGTGCTGATGGTGAATGCAGTCTGGTAACAGCTATCCTCCTCGGAGCCTCCACATGCTGGTTCATCCATTGCCATGCTGAACACAGGATGGGGGCTCATCTGAAAAGCTGATGTGGTGTTACTACCGTATCCAGTGTTGTCAGTGGGTGCACAACTGGGAGGGTGCTAACAGTCCGTGGTGACCCATATGTCATTGCACTGCCTGTGCGTGTTCTTGTCTGGCTGCAAACAAGCCCATATCCTGACGCAAGGTGTGCGATCTAACTGTACAAGTCTGTATATCCTAGAAAGCGGTATATCTGTTCTGCCTGGCGCTAGTCGTTTGGGGCCATTGAAGGCCTGAAATGATGTTGACTATTGCCCCCTGATATCATCGATAACTTGTTCGCATCGCTGCAGTGGGGTCTCCACAACCTGAGCAGCAATATTGCGGTACGATAAACTGTAGTCTCAGTACCTGTGTTGACAAAAGTCAAGGGGTAGCTATATGCACATATACAGATTGCAGTAGTACCGCATGCATGTGCATGGGCAGAACTGTCATTTGTATTCAGGTGATTCGTGTGAAAGGGTTGCCTATACGAATGTGGCCGCATGTGGGAATTAACAGACTTTAAAAGCAGGATGGCAGTTGGAGTTAGATGGCATGGGTCATTACATTTCGGATATCGTTAGGGAATTCAGTATTCTGAGAGCCAGAGTGTCAATGATATACCGGGACTACCATCTTTCAGGCATTACTTCTCACCATGCACAATGCAGTAACCAACAGCCTTCACTTAACGAGCTAGAGCAGCGGCGTTTGCATGGAATTTTCAGTGCTAACTGCAAGCAACAGTGCGTGAAATAACTGCAAAAATCAATATGGGACATACGACGAAAGTATCCATTAGGACAGTTCTGTAAAATTTGGCCATAATGGGCTGTGGTAGCAGACGACCAACGCTAGTGCCTTTGCTAACAGCACTACATCATACGCAGTGCCTCTCCTGGGCTCGTGACCCTAGACGACTAGAAACTCGTGGCGCCGTTAGATGAGTCCCGATTTCATTTGGTAAGAACTAGTGATAGAGTTCAAGTCTGGCGCAGACCCCACGAAACCACGGGCCTAAGTTGTCAACAAGGCAATGCGCATGCTGGTGGTGGCTCCATAATACTATGTACTGTGTTTACATGGAGTGGACCGAATCATCTGGTTTAAATGGCTCGAACATTGACTGGAAATCGTTGTGTTAGACTACCTGGAGACCATTTCTAGCCAACAACGACGGAATTTTTGTCAATGACAACTCGCCATGTCTGTGGGCCACAACTGTTCGTGACTCGTTTGAAGAACATTCTGGACAATTTGAATGAATGATCTAGTCAGCCAGATCAGCCGCATGAATCCCATCGGACAAAATGGTTCAAATGGCTCTGAGCACTATGGGACTTCTGAGCCGGCCGCGGTGGCCATGCGGTTCTAGGCGCTGTAGTCCGGAACCGCGAGACTGCTACGGTTGCAGGTTCGAATCCTGCCTCGGGCATGGATGTATGTGATGTCCTTAGGTTAGTTAGGTTTAAGTAGTTCTAAGTTCTAGGGGACTGATGACCTCAGATGTTAAGTCCCATAGTGCTGAGAGCCATTTTTTTTAACTTCTGAGGTCATCAGTCCCCTAGAACTTAGAACCTAGAACAGGATATTCCCATCTAGAGCTAATATTGAACGAGAAACAGGCTTGGTAATCTTTCCTTACATACAGAATGCAGAGGATATTACTCTTACTTCTATATATGAAGATGGTATCTGTTCTTTCGGACATGTCCGAAAGAACAGATACCATCGGTGACCGTGCAGCTCGTTAGAATGAAATTACAATTAAATCAATACAGTGAAATCAGTACCCTTAGCTGCATACAGGCGTTGATATACGTCAACGGGGACAGTTGAAAACGTGTACCCCGACTGAGACTCGAATCTGGGATCTCCTGCTTACATGGCAGACGCTCTATCCATCTGAGCCGCTGAGGACACAGAGGATAGTGCGACTGCAGGGACTCATCTCTGGCACGCCTCCCGTGAGACCCACGTTCCCAACTTATTGTCCTGCACTATATTCATTGTGCCCCTGTCCATTACACTCTTTACTCGCGCTTTACCGATTCCTGTAAGAGTGTGCACAGAATGTTCTGCGGACATGTCCAAAAGAACAGATACGATCTTCATATATATAATTAAGGCTCACCGGCCATTTGACCATCTTCTGTGCGGATGCACACACTTTGCCCGAACTATTATGGGAATCGATAATTCGGCGAGTAATGAATGTAATGGGCAGGGGCACTACGAATATAGTGTGGGACAATAAGCTAAGAATGTGGGTCTCACGGGAGGCGTGCCAGATATACGTTCCTGCAGTCGCACTATCCTCTGTGTCCTCAGTGGCTCAGATGGATAGAGTGTCTGCCCTGTAAGCAGGAGATCCCGGATTTGAGTCCCGGTTGGCGCACACATATTCAACTGTCCCCGTTGACGTATATCAACACCTGTATGCAGCTAAGGGTATTCATTTCATTGTATTGATTTAATTGTAATTTCACTCTTAATTCTTGTAGTTACTCTGAAATGCTAATCGTTTAACGATCCAAGCATGTAGCAGATTTCTTGCCCATCTTACGTTTGTTATATGCCGACTTCATGGTACTGTAATTATAATGGCACCAGTGCATCAAGGAAGATGATGCCGATGTCCTTGATTTTCGTGTGTTGCTGTATTGTGGAGACGATTGTGATGAAAAATTACCTATAAGACGTTGTTTGAATTCCCTCGTTGCAGCAAAGGGCCGCTGCAGGTGACAAGAGGAAACTTCGACTGTAATGACCAGGAAAAGGTTTTCAAACGAAGGCGCAAAGTGCACATAACTTCCTGCCACATCTTCGGCTCCAATTCACTACTAGGAGTGGCGCATGAAGATTTGACAATGCCAACTACTCGTGCTGGTGAAACGTCAAAAAATTTCTTAATGACTGTTCGTCAAATACTGTGAGACGAACGCCAATAGGCAACAAGTCAGTTCCTTATCAGTCAAGAAAAGTGTGATCAGTCGTAAGCCTACTTTTTACTAATGCCTTGTGTTCTCTGTACT
Organism: Schistocerca serialis cubense; assembly: GCF_023864345.2. Classification (NCBI taxonomy): domain Eukaryota; kingdom Metazoa; phylum Arthropoda; class Insecta; order Orthoptera; family Acrididae; genus Schistocerca; species Schistocerca serialis. The sequence continues at coordinate 272,566,724 of NC_064646.1, forward strand.
TGGACCAACAGCATGCCCCTGTCGACGTATTTCAGGTTGATGTGGTGTTCAATCCCAAGATCAGTTTGAAGCAGCTGTACACACCAGCATATTGTGTGCAAATCACTGCATCTCTGCATGACTATTGAAACCTACATCCACTTGGATTTACTTGCTGTAAGCATTTCAGCCTTGGTCTCCCTCTAACATTTTAACGCCCCCCCTCCCCCGCCCCCCCCTTACTTGGCATATGAATTATTCCTTGATGCCTCAGGATATGTTGTGTCAACCTATCCTTCATTGTGCCATTAATTTTTTTCTTCAATTCGTCTCGGTACCTTTCTTTAGTTATTCGATCTGTTAGTCTGATGTCCAGTATTCTTCTGTAACACCACATTTCAAAATATCCTGTTCTCTTCTTGTCTGAACTATTTGATGCCCACGCTTCACCTCCATACAAGCCTGGGGCATACTCTCTCGACCTGAGGTACAATGGTTAGAAGTGATGGGACGCTTGCATAAGTACTGAAGCGACGAAAATTCAAAATTTACGAAATATTGCAATCATTTGGGACGAACTCGAGATACGAAACTCGTCGCTACTAAAAGATAATGATATCCTTATAAAATTTATAGCACTTTTCAAAGAGTCGAAATAACAACGATAACCGTTCGCCCAAAGAAATTGCCATCGCTAGGCTGATAAGTAACTATAGTTAGAAAGAACCACAACAAAGTTTCTTTGACTCATATCCACAACTTTGGTTGCCAGTTATGATACATATAATTAATGAAATGCTTGTGAAATTTGTTACATAACTAAAACATTAAAATTTGTGAAAAATGGCCCTTGTATGAGATGAACCTTGGACCTTTGAAGTGTAAATCCACATGAGAGATGTGTGTCTACCATTATAACTTAAGACTACCGTCACGTTGAACGTTTTCCTCCCACAAATACCTGGAAAATCCAAAAATTAATAATAATTGAAAAAATTAAGTAGGTCAAATGAGCACTGAGCGGTTAATTATTACATACCTAAGAAGTACACCTACCCAAGGGATACTTTTCGATTTTGATTCGCCTTGAATATATTGTAGCACAGAGCAAAATAAGAGACTCATATTTTTTTACACACGCCCATACGGCCGTTAAGGGGTGAAACACCCCTTCGACAAAAAAAGAGTTTAATATTTCTCAGTGAATACCCTCAAAACGGTAACAGATATTTTAAAAAACTCCAAGCCCTCTGGTTTTAATGTATGCCACAATGGTACACTCAGATTTGTCATCAAAGTCACTTTTCTCCAGATCCCCTTCCTCCCACAATTTTGTTTTTCATTTCGACAGTTGACTAACAGAAAAACGTATAGCATTGTTGATACCAAAATTAAGTCGTATATGATAAATTGGTGTTCCAATGATGCATTTGTCAGAAACAAGCTAGAAATACTTCTATATCGCTGTATGTGCACCCAATATGTATCCACTTCAGTGTCAGTTATCATGTTGGGTTTTTAATAAGTCTTTCACCACCAGATAAATGTATTCTAAATATATATTCCACATACATTGTTCAATATATATACATATTTATTTTAATGTTATGAAATGAAAAGTATCTTGTGTTGTACTTGTGTCTTATTTTTACATTGGTGCATTATTTATTTTCAAGTTGCAACGTTTTCAAATTTAACTACGTTATGTTTCAAGTTTTCTCTACATTATTGTTATAAAATTATTGTAAACCTGCACAACAATGAGAAAGTTGCAGAACTGTTTGGGACAAAAAATGCTGAATGGACTTTTACATAGGGAATTTCTAGCTTATTTCTGACAAATGTGTCTTTGGAATAGCACTCCTTCATATATGACTGAATTTTGTACTAACGTTACTGTGCCTATTGTTAGTCAGATGTCGAAATGAAATATAAAATAAGGAGGGAAAGCAAAGTTTGAAGAAAGTGACTTTAGCGACAAATCTGGATGCCCTATTGTAAAGTACATTAAAACCAAAAGAATTTTTATTTATTTCATATGTGTTACCGTTTCAGCGCCATTAATTCAGGAAAATTAAACTCAATTTTTTTGATGAGGGTGTTTCAGCCCCTTAATAGCTATCGAAGTGGATCCCTTGGGCAGGTTTACTTATAAGTAGGACAAGTTGAAATCTGGCAACAACGCAGATTGCACCAGGAACATATGTTCAGTATCTACTGTTACAGCATTTTGTACAGTCTGAAAGATACCTGTATAATCTGAACCAATCATTTTATTATTCCCTAATTCTGTTCTGCCATAGTTTTTCCAGAAAATACATGATCAGTAAGTTCCAGTATTTCTTTGTGAGATCAATGAATTCATTTTCTTTCATATAAAAGACTATAGATATGGCCCACAAATAAGAATAATTTTGCGTATCTCCTTTACCGAAATGTAAATTGATAAGGTGTCATTAAAGATTAACACTAAAGTACCTGTTTTCTCAATAACTTTTGATATGCTTCACAAGATGGAGGTGAGCCTCATTTCACTTGTTTTTAAAGAGAACTACTTTTGCTACATTGAAAATTCTGAGGAAATAGCTTCATACTACAGACCAGTTATGACTGCGAATGAATAGGTCACAATTTTAAAGGTTTATCTTAAAGATAAATAGCTATATTATCAAAACCGCAATAGTGTGTTGTTGTTATTGTGGTCATCAGACCAAAGACTGGCTTGATGCAGCTCTCCACGATAATGTATTCTGCGTAGGTCTCTTTAACTCTGTATTACTTGAATCTTCTTACTGTCGTCGAACCTTTGTCTCCCTCTATTATTTTTACCCACTGCGCATCACTCAATTAAGGAATTCACTATTCTTCGATGCTCTGGCATGCATCTGGTCAAACTGTTTTTTTTTTTTCTAATAAAGTTGTTTCATAACGTTACGACGGACGTTCAATAAGTAATGCAACACTCTATTTTTTCTTTCTTTCTGAAAGCAGTCAGTTTTATTCAAGACTGGAATACACCATATTATTCCCCATTCTTTTGGCTACAAAACAATATTTTTCACCATAATCTTCAGTTAATGCGACGGCCTTGCGCCACTTTACTGGGAGGGCCTGTATGTCCATATGCTACCATTCTATTGGTCGACGTTGGAGCCAACTTCTTGATGCGTATAACCTCCCCATCATTCATGTATTACTTCTCACAGAGTGCGTCTTTCATTGGGCCAAACGGATGAAATTCGGAAGGTGTGAGATCCAGCCGCACACTTTGCGTACACCAACTGGTGGATAAGTGTGTTAGCACTACCAACAGAGACGTTCAGTTCAGTAGCGAGACTCCTGAATTTGAAACACGAACAGCTGTTACCATGAGTTTCTTAGAAGTAGATACCTTAGGGGTTGCGAAGCAACTCAAATCGCTTGATACGAGCAAGTCTTCAGGTCCAGATTGTATACCGATTAGGTTCCTTTCAGATTACGCTGATACAATAGCTCCCTACTTAGCAATCATATACAACCGCTCGCTCACCGATAGATCTGTACCTACAGATTGGAAAATTGCGCAGGTCGCACCAGTGTTTAAGAAGGGTAGTAGGAGTAATCCATCGAACTACAGACCTATATCATTGACGTCGGTTTGCAGTAGGGTTTTGGAGCATATACTGTTTTCAAACATTATGAATCACCTCGAAGGGAACAATCTATTGATACGTAATCAGCATGGTTTCAGAAAACATCGTTCTTGTGCAACGTAGCTAGCTCTTTATTCGCACGAAGTAATGGCCGCTATCGACAGGGGATCTCAAGTTGATTCCGTATCTCTAGATTTCCGAAAAGCTTTTGACACCGTTCCTCACAAGCGACTTCTAATCAAGCTGCAGACCTATGGGGTATCGTCTCAGTTGTGCGACTGGATTCGTGATTTCCTGTCAGGAAGGTCGCAGTTCGTAGTAATAGACGGCAAATCATCGAGTAAAACTGAAGTGATATCAGGTGTTCCCCAGGGAAGCGCCATGGGACCTCTGCTGTTCCTGATCTATATAAATGACCTGGGTGACAATCTGAGCAGTTGTCTTCGGTTGTTCGCAGATGATGCTGTAATTTACCGTCTAGTAAGGTCATCCGAAGACCAGTATCAGTTGCAAAGCGATTTAGAAAAGATTTCTGTTTGGTGTGGCAGGTGGCAGTTGACGCTAAATAACGAAAAGTGTGACGTGATCCACATGAGTTCCAAAAAAAATCCGTTGGAATTCGATTACTCGATAAATAGTACAATTCTCAAGGCTGTCATTTCAACTAAGTACCTGGGTGTTAAAATTAAGAACAACTTCAGTTGGAAAGACCACATAGATAATATTGTGGGGAAGGCGAGCCAAAGGTTGCGTTTCATTGGCAGGACACTTAGAAGATGCAACAAGTCCACTAAAGAGACATCTTACACTACACTCGTCCGTCCTCTGTTAGAATATTGCTGCGCGGTGTGGGATCCTTACCGGGTGGGATTGACGGAGGACATCGAAAGGGTACAAAAAGGGGCAGATCGTTTTGTATTACCACGTAATAGGGGAGAGAGTGTGGCAGATATGATACGCGAGTTGGGATGGAAGTCATTAAAGCAAAGACGTTTTTCGTCGCGGCGAGATCTATTTACGAAGTTTCAGTCACCAACTTTCTCTTCCGAATGCGAAAATATTTTGTTGAGCCCAACCTACATAGGTAGGAATGATCATCAAAATAAAATAAGAGAAATCAGAGCTCGAACAGAAAGGTTTAGGTGTTCGTTTTTCCCGCGCGCTGTTCGGGAGTGGAATGGTAGAGAGATAGTATGATTGTGGTTCGATGAAATCTCTGCCAAGCACTTAACTGTGAATTGCAGAGTAATCATGTAGATGTAGATCCGTCGATCACCGCGAATGAGAGTGTCCACACGTTCCAACATTGCAAGAGTCACAGCTCCGTGTGCCGGCCGCGGTGGCAATGCGGTTCTAGGCGCTGCAGTCTGGGACCGCGGGACTGTCTCGGTCGCAGGTTCGAATCCTGCCTCGGGCATGGATGTGTGTGTTGTCCTTAGGTTAGTTTGGTTTAAGTAGTTCTAAGTTCTAGGGGACTCATGACCACAGCAGTTAAGTCCCATAGTGATCAGAGCCATTTGAACCATTTGAACAGCTGCGTGTGGCCGGATAGCGGTCTTGTTGCGATAATGACAGACGCCTCGCCCAGCGACTCACTCACCATCCTTTTGTTAACTGTCGGGTCTTCGCAGGCACTCTGAAAGCGCCTGTGAATGTTTGCGTTGCCCTGGTTTTCCGCTAAAAGAAACTAAATGACAACTCTGCTTAGGATTCACCTCCGTTACAGATGCCATTTTGAAGGCTATGTATAGCACCGTAAGAAACTATAGGAGCTGAAGCGGAAATACTCCACGATGTCCCACGTTGTCTCCGCAATTTTTTCCGCCGAAACTGGCAGAGAAAAAATGTGTTGCTCACTTATTAAACGCCCCTCGTATTTTCGCCCATTTCACTGTAGTGCCTAATCATTAGCTTTTCGATACATTCGTAGGAACTTTACCATCCTTCTGTTTCTATACTACATTCCGTACAGATGCTTTCAGAAAGGACTTTTTGGTACTTATATATTCCATGTTAACAAAGCTCTCTCTCTCTCTCTCTCTCTCTCTCTCTCTCTCTCTCTCTCTCTCTCAGAAATGCTTTCCTCACTGTTACCAGCCCGCATTTATATCAAATTTATGTCAGACATCGTCAGTTATTATTGTGTCCACATAGTCTCTCTGCATTGCCTGTTAATTCGTCTGCATTCCAAGCCACTGTCCATTCTCTTCACCTGATCTTTCAAGTCATTTGCTGTGTCTGCCAGAACTACAATGTAATCGACGAACCTTATTCTCCTCTGTTCTCTCCTTTCAGTTAGTCGTTGCGTAGCGTTCGCTTTGAAATGTTAAATGATTTGCTGCCTCTGGTTGTTTTAACGTATCCAGATTCCATCTCCTTAATTTATTAACATTTCTGCAGCTCTCCTTAGCTTTTATCAGAATTTTACGTGTAACTGATTGTGGTCAGAGACCGCACCGGCCCCTAGGAATGTTTTGCTGTTTAAATTCTGGCTTCTAAATCTCTGCCTTGCCTTTGAATAATCTCTCTGAAATTTTCTGGTGTCTTTAGTATCTCCACGTATACCACCTTTCCTTCTTTTATGATTCATTAACTAAATATTAGCAATGACTGAATCACGCTCTGTGCAACATTCTATCAGCCAGCTTCTCCCTTTATTTTTTTCTTCAGTTAGCGTTCCCCTTCGATGTTTCCTTCTCCTCCTGCTTTCGAATTCCAGCTCTCCTTCAACTTAAATTTTCACCTCCCTGAACTGACTGAATAATTTATTTTACATCGTCACACACTTCGATCTCTGCTTCATCTCCGACGCTAGTAGACGCTTATACTTGTATCACTGCACGGAGACAAAATCTAACGTTTGATATTGGCTTCACACTTAGCTTCTGTTACCAACAAAGTTTCTTGATGCATAACTTGAGGACAAATTATTTTAATATATATATATATATATATATATATATATATATATATATATAATTTTAATATATAGCTGAGTTTTAATTGAAATTCGTGATGGAACATAGTAATGCTACAAGAAACCACACATTAGCTTATGTTTCACATTTGATATACACATGCTAGATTTCAGGTTTGAACACCATTTTATAGTACCACATTATTTCAAAGATGTTTCTGAAGCATTTTTGTGTGTTACCAAAGAAAGGCCGGCCGGACTGGCCGAGCGGTTCTAGGCACATCAGTCTGGGACCGCGTGACCGCTACGGTCGCAGGTTCGAATCCTGCCTCGGGCATGGATGTGTGTGATGTGCTTAGGGTAGTTAGGTTTAAGTAGTTCTAAGTTCTAGGGGACTGATGACCTCAAATGTTAAGTCCCATAGTACTCAGAGCCATTTCAACCATTTGAAACAAAGAAAGAATCTATAACCATACAGGTAAAGTAAGCCAGAACTCTGCTTCCAATATACGGCCAGTTGATATTCCGGTAAACAGAAAGTAGGATCACTACTCATTACTTGGAACTGAGTAACGCTTAAAGCACAGACAAGATGTGACAAATCTCATTGACGGTTCTGAAGTACAAAATTGATGGACTACCCACTCCATTCACCATCTTTGACACCCTTTGTCTTCCAGGAGTGAAATCCATGATGTGTAAGACCTTTGAACAAATTTCAATTAAGCAGAGAGAGAGTATGTCGAAAAATAAATACTTTTTGTGCTGAAAAATAAAGCCTTTCAATGAAATCTTCTGCAAGCTCACGTTTTATATATGAGACATGAAACTGAAAAGCACCGGGATTCGAATCCAGAAGTAATGAAAAGAACGCTGTGTCCATGTCATACTTTGAATTTGTCTGTGAGCGCGCTTAGATGGCTTAATTAGAAGAGCATTCCGTACAAGTGACAAGCGTCCAAGTTCAAAGCACACTGCGGTTTTGACTTTCCTGTAGTTAGTCTAATAAAATAGTTCTAATTTTGTATCCCATCTAATCTTTACCATACACTGATCTGTATCCTGATAGTAGAGAATATGAGAGCAATGAGCTGTTTTCTCCTCCATTGCGGCACTGATTTCCTGGCTTTGTGGAATAATTATTTCTATTTTTCTGCTGTCAGTCACATTAATTTATGTTTAACACATTGCAACGCGTTTCGTGCATGTTTAACTCATGAGCAGACGTTTGACATACAAATGTTACTTAAGTAAAAAAAATGTCTAAGTTTGAATTAACCTTGAACTATTGCTGAATGGCTATTGGGGTATTTTGGGGCAGGGGGAGGGCAGTGGATGGCCAAAAATCGAAGTTCATTTTTGTCTTCTTCTGGCGTGGAGCCGTGCCTCGATGTTATGATTGGTACCTCAGCCTGTGCAGGATGCAGATAGTTTTGTGTAAGTTGTTATGACGTGATAACCGTGTGATGTACTTTTAATATGTCTGGTCTTCACTTAACGATTTTGACCTCCCTAATCTTCATGTGCGTCGGTGGTATATTGGCGGAACTGTTGTTCGAAATTCCACTATTGTACTGCTTATTTTACTCTGCTTTTTGACGAACTTCCGTTGTACAAACACAGGTGTAAACTGTATATATCGAAAACAATATTGTAGTCTTGCAGTGTGAGGGGTAGTATCGATTATGGTTTATTTCAGCAATATACTAATAGTCGTATGTTTCACACTGGCTTATCTTAACTGCTTTGCATTAGTAATAATTTAAGGCTACTGAAAAATTTTGAGTTTTTCGATTCAGTTACCTCATTGAGAATATTATCAACATTTTTTGTATTATGAATGGAAATTTCCGTTTCTTCCATAACGTCCATTCTTTGCCTTCTTTCGATTTTATGCAAAATTTTCAATTTGTCGTCAATTATCAGAGGTAGCCCTGTGTCTCTAATGTGTGTTACAGTCGTTGATTTGCTACATTTCTCTAGGCTGTGGCAGTCTTATATGTTTTTTAAATCGAGGTCTGAAATTTCTGTCTGTCTGGTTCATACAGTATCTGTTGGATTGGTTGCAGGTCAATTTTGTAAATGCCAGATGTGCCGTGATCTGTATCTTGCGGTTTTATATTGCGAATAAGTTTCCTAGTTAGGTCCTTGTTGGTGCTGAAGCTGATTTTTGACATCTCTGTTTGTGAATAACCTAGCGGGTTTATTAGACATTATACTAGAATATGACATTTTGACATATTTCACTGCGGGGTTGCTGTTAGTTGTGAGTGTAGTTTGCTGTTGTATGTTCAGTTTGTTTTTTATTTGTTGTGCCATTGTGTTAATGAGTGAATGATCATATCTAGCGGTTATTTCAATACGTTTTATGGTTTCTATTTCTTGTGGGAGGCGTGTATGTTGAAGTAGCAATTTGTGGGCTCTGTACAGCATTGGTCTATGTGCAGCTCTTTATGGGGGGTAGGACATGTACAGAAGTGTGATATAGTGGTATCTGCAGCAATAGGTTTCCTGTGAACATTGAAAGACAACTGCTGGTTCTGTTTTGACATTTTCATGGGGAGAAAAGGTATGGTGTCGTTCTCTTCATATTCAGGGGCGCACTGGATATTTATATGCAGGCTATTGAATTTAGTAAAAATTATTTCATCAGCTGCTCCATCAAACAGAATGAGGGTGTCATCCGCCTACCTCTTATAGAATATAACTTTGCTTGTGGCGCTATCTTTCAGTTTGTACAAGGAAAGTATGTCGAAGAACAGTATAAAATCGACAGTGCAGTTGTGGAATATTGAGCAACAGTTCCTCCAGCACACCAATGATGCAGATGAAGATTTGGGATGTCAGAGTCGTACATGAACAACACTCATATGAAAAGTAAATCACACGATTACATATTAAGCCACAAAATCTAATTCAAAAACACCCGCATCGTGCACAGGCTGTGGTGTCAATCACAACTACATGGCACAGCTCTGTACCAGCAGAAGACAATTCCGCATTCCGGCCACCCACTGCCATCCCCCCCCCCCTCTCCCGCTGCCCCACAAATACCTATTAGCCACTCTAGCAATAAAAAAACGGTTGAAAATTGTTCTAGATTAATTTAGACATTTTGTCTTTAAGTAAGACTTGTATGCCTAAACGTCTGATGATAAGCGAAACATGCTTGAAACACGGTACAATATGTTAAGTGAAACATACTAATAAAATAAATAAATGTGACGGGTAGATCGTCACTGTGAGTGCAAAGTCAATATATATATATATATATATATATATATATATATATATATATATATATATATATATATATACTACTGGCCATTAAAATTGCTACACCACGAAGATGACGTGTTACAGACGCGAAATTTAACCGACAGGAAGAGGATGATGTGATATGTAAGTGGTTAGCTTTTCAGAGCATTCACACAAGGTTTGTGCCGGTGACCACACCTACAACGTACTGACATGAGGAAAGTTTCCAACCGATTTCTCATACACAAATAGCAGTTGCCTGGTGAAACGTTGTTGTGCTGCCTCGTGTAAGGAGGAGAAATGCGTACCATCACGTTTCCGACTTTGATAAAGGTCGGATTGTAGCCTTTCGCTATTGCGGATAAGTCGTATCGCGACATTGCTGCTCGCGTTGGCCGAGATCCAATGACTGTTAGCAGAATATGGAATCGGTGTGTTCAGGAGGGTAACACAGAACGCCATGCTGGATCCCAACGGCCTCGTATCACTAGTAGTCGAGATGACAAGCATCTTATCCGCACGGCTGTAACGGATTGTGCAGCCACGACTCGATCCCTGAGTCAACCGATGGGGACGTTTGCAAGACAACAACCATCTGCACGAACAGTTCGACGACGTTTGCAGCAGCATGGACAATCAGGTCGGAGACCATGGTTGCGAATACCGTTGACGCTGCGTCAGAGACAGGAGCGTCTGCGATGGTGTACTCAACCACTAACCTGGGTGCACGAATGGCAAAACGTCATTTTTTCGGATGAATCCAGGTTCTATTTACAGCATCATGATGGTCACGTCCGTGTTTGGCAACATCGCGGTGAACGCACATTGGAAACATGTATTCGTCATCGCCATACTGGCGTATCACCCGGTGTGATGGTATGGGGTGCCATTGGTTACACGTTTAGGTCACCTCTTGTTCGCACTGACGGCACTTTGAACAGAGGAGTTACATTTCAGATGTGTTACGACCCGTGTCTCTACCCTTCATTCGATCCCTGCGAAACCCTACATTTCAACAGGATAATATACGACCGCATGTTGCAGGTCCTGTACGGGCCTCTCTGGATAAAGAAAATGTTCGACTGCTGCCCTGGCCAGCACATTCTCCAGATCTCTCACCAATTGAAAACGTCTGGTCAATGGTGGCCAAGCAACTGGCTCGTCACAATACGCCAGTCACTACTCTTGATGAACTGTGGTATCGTGTTGAAGCTGCATGGGCAGCTGTACCTGTACACACCATCCAAGTTCTGTTTGACTCAATGCTCAGGCGTATCAACGCTGTTATTACGGCCACAGGTGGTTGTTCTGCGTACTGATTTCTCAGGATCTATGCACCCAAACTGCGTGAAAATGTAATCACATATCAGTTCCAGTATAATATATTTGTCGAATTAATGCCTGTTTATCATCTGCATTTCTTCTTGGTGTAGAAATTTTAATGGCCAGTAGTGTATATATAATGTGTATGTGTATGTGGTCACCTTACATTATATCGTTCTGCAGGTTTCTTCAGCTTGAATCAACGTGATGCTCCTGGCAACATGGGGCTCTACGACCAGGTGATGGCGCTCCAGTGGGTGAAAGACTACATCAAATATTTTCACGGTGATCGGTTTCGCGTCACTATTATGGGCGAGGGAGCAGGCGGTGCCTGTGTTCACTTGCATCTCTTCTCTCCAATGTCTAGAGGTGAGTTATTCGTCGTTCTTTTCGTGGGACCAAAGTTTTCTTTCATTTCTGTTACGAAAAAGTATTGCTGGCTGTACTTTAAAGAGTTACTTAACTCGTAACTTGGGTTTCGAATTTTATGGGAAATACTGCACAGAAGTGTGCGTCCTACATGTAGCGTACTTGGTCGAATCTGGTTAGTATTTCCACGTCGGTCTTGCGATTCATTATCTTCTTCTATGAATCTTCCCTATTTGTACTGTTAATACAACATAAGCATCCCAGATTTTCGGACAATGTTCAGGAACTTAATAGACACACTTTTTTAAGAAGCATCCTTCATGGTTGAATTCTAATTCCTGGAGACCCTTCAGATATATTTGACCCACCAAACACTGTGAGGGATCTACGCCGAATCGCCGTTGAGGAGTGGGACAATCTGGACCAACACTGCCTTGATGAACTTTTGGATAGTATACCACGACGAATGCAAGAGGACATGCTACTGGTATTAGAGGTACCGGTGTGTACAGCAATCTGAACCACCACATCTGTAGTTCTCGTTGTATGGTGGTATACACGCAATGTGTGGTTTTCATTATCAATAAAAAGGCCGGAAATGATGTTTATGTTGATCTCTGTTCCAATTTTCTGTACAGGTTCTGGAACTCTCCGAACCGAGGTGATGGAAAACTTTTTTTGATATGTTTATATTAGCATCACATCACACAGAAGGTATCATTACTTGTTTCAACATACTGTGAAGTTACCCGGAAATGATTAAATACGCTACATAGTAAGTCATCAACTCAACAAATGTCTAGTTTTTAATTAAGCAGCATTATCATGTGGTGGGCAACAACGTTACTAAAAACTCTTAGCATCTAATTCAACTTAACGTAATGAGAATATAACACTGACAAAAATACAATTAGATATGAGATTATCAGTGTAAATATTGTGTAAAGTGCATGGGTACACAAAATACGTTCCTGATAATGCATAAAATTACAACATAGAATACAATTGCTATTGGTGAGTTCTATTTTCAACATAAGGGAAACAGAGAAAATCCTCATTGTAATGCAAGATGGCTGCATTGAATTATACACTTCTGTTTATGCCTCTGTTTCGATCTGGTTCCATAATTAATGTGTAATTTCGTTTATTCGTAATTAGATCCTACTGCATTTTGACCGATCATTTAGCACTGTTCCATCAAAATACTATTATTGTCAGTGTCTAAGTTGTTGGTGCTTATGAACGCCATAATTTTTGTCTTTCATTCCCACTATTTATGTTCCCATGATATTGCATATCCTATATCAATATCTGAAAAACACATATATTCGAAAGACTCTCAGATATAATGTCAATTTGCCAATCATTTCTTTAAAATTATGATCACGACTAGGTATAAATTCAATAGACATCTTAATAAAATTGTCGCAACTAATGTTGCCTTGGTCATACACTCTCCCATTTACATATTTTATACTTTGTATAGAGTCAAGTATAATTAATTTTCCCACCATATAATGATTATTAGATTTTTAACTTGATTGTTGCACAATGACAGTTTGACCTCATCTCCACTATACCAATATTGAATAAACGAATAATACAAAACCTCACAACAAATTTCGAAGTGATTCGAGCAAGCCTAAAACTATTAATTCTAAAAGCGTTTATCTTACACCACATTAAACAGTACAAGTCGAATAACAACCAGAGCCGAAAAAGCTGTAGATAGATTAAGCATAGAATTGAGAATGGAAATGATACTCATATAACAAATACACTATCTTGTGATCATTTCAGAACAGACATTAAATCAGAAATATGAAATAATAATTTTGTTACACACATCGTCAGGTGGCTTGCGGAGTATGGATGTAGATGTAGACGTAGATTACTATTGTATTAACTACTTCCAACGACAGGCCACTCCTTGTGGAATGTGATGATATTTTGCTATTTCTGTAGATATTTTTAAAAACTATTAATTCTAACAGCTGTTAGGAATGGGACTATGAATACAGGATAATAAATACATATAATTACACTTTTCAACATCTATGTTCTGTTAATTATAGAAATACAAAATGAAGTGCTCAAATCTATGTTTCTAATTTGCCATGTGTAAAGTTGTTTGGCACTGCCGCTATTCCATCTCCTTGTAACTGACATGGATTTCAAAGGTCACTCACTCCATTCCTCAGGATTATCTCCTGACGATTGTGGAAGTATTTGCAACATGATATGAGTTAAAACTGTTTTGAACAACTTTGGAAGCAATATTTGAAATTGGCACTTGCATGTTTTCTGCAGCAGAAATAATTAGTACAAATACATGAACATTTATTGTCACACTACAATGTGCATCCAGCTCAGACTGAACACAAATAAATCTGTCCATAAAAGAACCGTCACATCCAGATGTAAACAATGTAAACACCCATCCCAAGACAAAATCCGTCACCACATCACTGCTGATGCTGTAGTGGTCCCGATCCACACAGTGGCAGCTCTCTACCAACTGCAGCTAACAACAAGCTCTGGCCTGTATAGCTGATGCCCTCTGACAAAGAAACAGGTGAAGACTGATTCCTGGTTGCCAACGATAACTGCTGGTTGTCAAGGATCCCGAATTCTTGGTTCTACCATTGATTTACTTTGCTGACTTCTGACAAACTCAGCTGCCGTCTCGCTGAGCCACTAATTATAAAATGGCTTGGAATAGTCCACTGAAATCTTGCTACTGACTAATGCTAAGGGTAACAATAGGCACTCCCCTTGTTGGCTCCACAAGCAGGGTGTTGTCACTGTCAGGCACGATTGCTGCAAATGACAAGGCATGAAAAAAATATTCCTCTTGCCTGTTTTGGTCTCGCCTAAAAGTAGGTATGTTGACATGCCACTATAATAAAGGTGTGGACTACCTGGCAGGGGTAGTGACATGGGATATACCAATACTATAGTCTAATGTTGTAAGGCATGGAAATGTTTCATTGTAGATGACAGTAGCCACTGTGTGCATCAAGTCCATGTGACAGCAACAGTTACACTTTTTACCACGTCAGATATTAAATATGTATACAAAAAAGAAATAATATAATGATGAAAATGAGAAGTAGTACAATTCCAGTAACTGCAAATACATTTCCTACAAAATATATGTTATTTATATTTCAGTAAAGAGTATACAGGGTGGTCCATTAGTAGTGACTGGGCCAAATATCTCACGAAATAAGCATCAAACGAAAAAACTACAAAGTACGAAACACGTCTAGCTTGAAGGGGGAAACCAGATGGCGCTATGATTGGCCCGCTAGATGACGCTGCCATAGGTCAAACGGATATCAACTGTGTTTTTTTAAATAGGAACCCCCACTTTTTATTACATATTCGTGTAGTACATAAAGAAATATGAATGTTTTAGTTGGACCACTTTTTTCGCTTTGTGATAGATGGTGCTGTAATAGTCACAAACGTATAAGTGCGTGGTATCAACTAACATTCCGCCAGTTCGGACGGTATTTTCTTCGTGATACATTACCCGTGTTAAAATGGACCGTTTACCAGTTGCGGAAAAGGTCGATATCGTGTTGATGTATGGCTATTGTGATCAAAATGCCCAATGGGCGTGTGCTATGTATGCTGCTCGGTATCCTGAACGACATCATCCAAGTGTCCGGACCGTTCGCCGGATAGTTACATTATTTAAGGAAACAGGAAGTGTTCAGCCACATGTGAAACGTCAACCACGACCTGCAACAAATGATGATGCCCAAGTAGGTGTTTTAGCTGCTGTCGCGGCTAATCTGCACATCAGTAGTAGACATTTTGAGCGAGAATCGGGAATGTAAAAAACGTCACTGTCGAGAATGCTACATCAACATCGATTGCACCCTTACCATATGTCTATGCACCAAGAATTGCATGGCGATGACTCTGAACGTCGTGTACAGTTCTGCCACTGGGCACAAGAGAAATTACGGGACGATGACAGATTTTTTGCACGCGTTCTATTTAGCGACGAAGCGCCATTCACCAACAGCGGTACGGTAAACGGGCATAATATGCAACATTGGGCAACGGAAAATCCACGATGGCTGCGACAAGTGGAACATCAACGACCTTGGCGGGTTAATATATGGTGCGGCATTATGGGAGGAAGGATAAAATGGTTCAAATGACTCTGAGCACTATGGGACTCAACTGCTGAGGTCATTAGTCCCCTAGAACTTAGAACTAGTTAAACCTAACTAACCTAAGGACATCACAAACATCCATGCCCGAGGCAGGATTCGAACCTGCGACCGTAGCGGTCTTGCGGTTCCAGACTGCAGCGCCTTTAACCGCACGGCCACTTCGGCCGGCCGGAGGAAGGATAATTGGCCCCCATTTTATCGACGGCAATCTAAATGGTGCAATGTATGCTGACTTCCTATGTAATGTTCTACCGATGTTACTACTAGATGTTTCACTGCATGACAGAATGGCGATGTGCTTCCAACATGATGTATGTCCGGCACATAGCTTGCGTGCGCTTGAAGCGGTATATTTCACGACAGGGGGATTGATCGTCGAAGCACCATACCATGGCCCGCACGTTCACCGGATCTAACGTCCCCGGATTTCCTTATGTGGGGAAAGTTGAAGGATATTTGCTATCGTGATCCACCGACAACGCTTGACAACATGCGTCAGCGCATTGTCAATGCATGTGCGAACATTATGGAAGGCGAACTACTCGCTGTTGAGAGGAATGTCGTTACACGTATTGCCAAATGCATTGAGGTTGACGGACAACATTTTGAGCATTTATTGCATTAATGTGGTATTTACAGGTAATCACGCTGTAACAGCATGCGTTTCAGAAATGATAAGTTCACAAAGATACATGTATCACATTGGAACAACCGAAATAAAATGTTCAAACGTACTTACGTTCTGTATTTTAATTTAAAAAACCTATCTGTCACCAACTGTTCGTCCAAAATTGTGAGCCATATGTTTGTGACTATTACAGCGCCATCTGTCACAAAGCGAAAAAAGTGGTCCAACTAAAACTTTCATACTTCTTTATGTACTATACGAATATGTAACAAAAATGGGGGTTCATATTTAAAAAGCCGCAATTGATATCCGTTTGACCTATGGCAGCGCCATCTAGGGGGCCAACCATAGCGCCATCTGGTTTCCCCCTTCAAGCTATACAAGTTTCGTTCTTTGTAGTTTTTTCGTTTGACGATTTTTTCATGAGATATTTGGCTCGGTCACGATCAATGGACCACCCTGTATATACATATGTATAGTATAGCAAAAGTATTTTCAGAAATGTGAAGTTTAATCCCCGCTAGAAAGCTCATTGTTTCTCACGACGTACAGGATCTGAGGGTTATCATATATACTTTTAAGCAACTGAACTGCTTATGGAGGTTGCCCTCTGTAGTCTTCAGTAAGATAAACTGCAAAATCGGAGTGATCCATAAGCAGAACTTACAATGAGTACATTTCCAGATATAGCAGATTAATGACAGTTGCATGGTACTTTCTTTCGCCATATGGTAATACAACTTCAATAATTAGGGCTGTAAAAAGTTTTTACCAATCTGGAACAAGTTATTCTACATATCTGAGTTATATATGTCATTCAAATGGATAAATTGAAATAACTTGCCATCATAGTATTTTGGACTGTTTAGCACTAATGAAAATTCACCCACATTTGGTGATGTGTTATAAACTGAAGGGCCTAAGAAACTGGTACACCTGCCAAATATCATGTAGGACCCCCCACAAGCACGCAGAAGTGCCTCAACACAACGTTGCATGGACTCGACTAATGTCTGAAGTAGTGCTGGAGGGAAGTAACACTATCAACCCTGCAGGGCTGTCCATAAATCCGTAAGAGTACGAGGGGTTGGACACCTCTTCTGAATAACACGTTGCAAAGCATCCCAGATATGCTCAATACTGTTCATGTCTGGGGAGTTTGGTGGCCATCGGAAGTGTTTAAACTTAGAAGAGTGTTCCTGGAGTCACTCTGTAGCAATTATGGTTGTGGGAGGTGTCGCATTGCCCTGCTGGAATTGCCCAAGTCCGTCGGAATGCACAATGGACAACAACGGATGCAGGTGATCAGACAGGATGCTTACGTACATGTCACCTGTCAGAGTCGTCTCTAAACGTATCGGGGGTCCCATATCACTCCAGCCACACATGCCCCACATCATTACAGAGCCTCCAACAGCTTGAACAGTCCCCTGCTGACATCAGTTTCTATGGATTCATGGGGTTTTCTCCATACGCGTACACGGCCATCACCTCGATAAAATTTCAAACGAGACTCGTCCGACCAGGCAACATGTTTCCAGTCATCAACAGGCCATTGTCGGAGTTGATGGGCCCAGGCAAGACGTAAAGGTACAGGACGTAAGGGTACAGGAGTGGGCCTTCGGCTCCAAAAGCCCATATCAATGAAGTTTCGTTAAACGATTCCCATGCTGCCCCTTGTTGATGTTCTAGCATTCAAATCTGCAGCAATTTGTGGACGGGGTTGCACTTCTGTCACGTTGAACGATTCTCTTCACTCATCATTCGTGCCGTTCTAGCAGGATCTCTCTCTGGCCGCAGCGATGTCGGAGATTAGATGTTTCCTGGATTCCTGATATTCACGGTACGCTCATGAAATGGTCATACGGGAAAATCGCCACTTCATCGCTACCTCGTGGATGCTGACTACAGCACCACGTTCAGACTCACTTAAATCTTGATAACCTGCCATTGTAACAGCAGTACCCGATCTAACAACTGCGCCTGAGATTTGATATCTTATATAGGCCTACCGCAGCGCCGTATTCTGCCTGTTTACGTATCTCTGTATTTGAATACGCGTGCATTTACCAGTTTCTTTGGCGCTTCAGTATAAGAAATATGGATGTACGTTTTCAACAGTTAGGGACTATTCGTTCCATAAAAACACGGGAGAACTGCCGGATATCAGTAACTTCCTGCCACGATATTTCGGCGCAGAGTCTTCTGGCCATCTTCAGGTGAATGCCACTGTAGTAGTACTGGCGATTACGCGCTGAGCTCCGCTATTTAAAGCCTTCTGAGGTGACATTGCGCATGCGCTGCTCAGCGTGCGCGTTCATAACGGCTCCGTGCGCTGCGCCTCGCGCCCTCCACTGCGAAAGACTGGCGTATCGGTGTCAGGTCGATTTCCATCTTTATGCAGATAACTACGTCGACTACGAAGTTTCTCTATAACAGGATTCCAAGCAGAGTTCAGCTGATAACCGCTATCTCGATTGATGAGAGTCTCGTTGTCAGACAATCTTATTTCCACAGATTCATTGATAATCGAGCTCCAAAAGTTTGATATATGGGCCAAAATTTTTGTGTCGTTGTATTTCATGCAATGTTCGGCGATTGCGGACTTGGTGGGTTGGAGAAGGCGCGTATGCCGTTGGTGTACCACAATGCGTTCCTGCACAGTTCGTGTTGTTTGCCCTATATATGATTTGCCGCATTCACACGGAATTTTGTAAACACTTGGTTTACGCAGGCCCAGGTCGTCTTTAACGGATCCCACTAGTGATGAAATTTTGGAAGGAAGGCGAAAGATGACTCTCACTTGATATTTCTCAATATTCTGCCTATCTGTGAAGAAATATTCCCAATAAATGGTAGATAAACAGTCGACCTGAAGGCCTCTTCCTCTTCCTTGTTCCGTCGTTTGTAGGTCTTCATCACTCTGTTCTCTTGCCTAGGTGAAAAGCCATTCTTCAAAAATACTTTTTGCAGGTGTTCCAGTTCCGCTTGAAGACTGTCGGCGTCAGAGATAGTATGGGCACGGTGGACCAAGGTTTTGAAAACGCCCATTGTTTGTGCTGGATGGTGGCAACTAGTAGCTTGTAGATACAGGTCTGTATGAGTGGGCTTTCTGTACACCGAGTGACCAAGTGTGCCATCACTCTTCCGTCGCACCAAGACGTCTAAAAATGACAGACAACCATCTCTCTCTATCTCCATGGTAAATTTTATGTTTTCATGTAAAGAGTTCATGTGACGTAAAAATTCTTGGAGACGGTCCAGACCATGAGGCCACACTATAAAAGTGTCGTCAACGTACTGCCAAAATACTGTCGGTTTAAAAGTGGCAGAGTCGAGTGCTCTCTCCTCAAAATCCTCCATAAAAAGATTGGCCACCAGGGGAGACAAAGGACTCCCCATGGCGACACCATCAGATTGTTCGTAAAATTCGTTGTTAAATATAAAATATGTAGAGGAGAGAGTGTGCTCAAACAACGATGTAATGTCTGCACCAAACGTATTGCCAATGAGGTGTAGTGAGTCCACCAGTGGCACCTTTGTGAACAGTGAAACCACATCAAAACTGACCAGTAAATCACTACTTTGCAGTTGAAGTGACTGAAGTCGACTGATAAAATCACCAGAATTCTTTATGTGATGTGCACACTTGCCTATCATTGCTTTGAGCAAAGATGCTAAGAATTTTGCTAGGTCGTAGGTGGCTGCTCCAATGTTACTCACAATTGGACGTAATGGCACATTTTCCTTGTTGATCTTAGGTAGTCCATATGGCCTAGGTGGAACTGAACTGTTTGGTTTCAGTCTCTTGATGACCTCCTTCGGTAGAGAACTATTTGATAAAAGTTCTGCTGTTTTTCGCACTACTCGACTCGTGGGATCCTTATCGATTTTGCGATACGTTGAATCACATAATAAAACATTGATCTTATTAATATAGTCATCCCTTGGTATGAGGACAGTAGCGTTTCCTTTGTCAGATTTTAAGACTACTGTATCCACATCTGCTCGTAAGTTACGGAGGGCTATCCTCTCCATGGGCGAGATGCAGCAGGAAGTTCCAACTCGACGTTCTGTTGTTAATTTGTCAGAGAAAACTTTAGATGACGCGACTGTGTCTGTGCTAGCAAAAGGACTGAATTTTGCTCTCACACCTGTTTTACCGCCACTAGTGGATTTCATCAGTGCCATCGAAGAAGCTGTACGCCGTCTTGATACAGATGAAGCGGAGGAAGTTCGTCGAGAGTCTTGCCGAGTATTGACCAGGGGTGCACCAATGAAGAATAACATCTCGCCCATGGAGAGGATAGCCCTCCATAACTTACGAGCAGATGTGGATACAGTAGTCTTAAAATCTGACAAAGGAAACGCTACTGTCCTCATGCCAAGGGATGACTATATTAATAAGATCAATGTTTTATTATATGATTCAACGTATCGCAAAATCGATAAGGATCCCACGAGTCGAGTAGTGCGAGAAACAGCAGAACTTTTATCAAATAGTTCTCTACCGAAGGAGGTCATCAAGAGACTGAAACCAAACAGTTCAGTTCCACCTAGGCTATATGGACTGCCTAAGATCCACAAGGAAAATGTGCCATTACGTCCAATTGTGAGTAACATTGGAGCAGCCACCTACGACCTAGCAAAATTCTTAGCATCTTTGCTCAAACCAATGAGAGGCAAGTGTGCACATCACATAAAGAATTCTGGTGATTTTATCAGTCGACTTCAGTCACTACAACTGCAAAGTAGTGATTTATTGGTCAGTTTTGATGTGGTTTCACTGTTCACAAAGGTGCCTCTGGTGGACTCACTACACCTCATTGGCAATACGTTTGGTGCAGACATTACATCGTTGTTTGAGCACACTCTCTCCTCTACATATTTTATATTTAACAACGAATTTTACGAACAATCTGATGGTGTCGCCATGGGGAGTCCTTTGTCTCCCCTGGTGGCCAATCTTTTTATGGAGGATTTTGAGGAGAGAGCACTCGACTCTGCCACTTTTACACCGACAGTATTTTGGCGGTACGTTGACGACACTTTTATAGTGTGGCCTCATGGTCTGGACCGTCTCCAAGAATTTTTACGTCACATGAACTCCATACATGAAAACATAAAATTTACCATGGAGATAGAGAGAGATGGTTGTCTGCCATTTTTAGACGTCTTGGTGCGACGGAAGAGTGATGGCACACTTGGTCACTCGCCCACTCATACAGACCTGTATCTACAAGCTACTAGTTGCCACCATCCAGCACAAACAATGGGCGTTCTCAAAACCTTGGTCCACCGTGCCCATACTATCTCTGACGCCGACAGTCTTCAAGCGGAACTGGAACACCTGCAAAAAGTATTTTTGAAGAATGGTTTTTCACCTAGGCAAGTGAACAGAGTGATGAAGACCTACAAACGACGGAACAAGGAAGAGGAAGAGGCCTTCAGGTCGACTGTTTATCTACCATTTATTGGGAATATTTCTTCACAGATAGGCAGAATATTGAGAAAGTGCCAAGTGAGAGTCACCTTTCGCCCTCCTTCCAAAGTTTCATCACTAGTGGGATCCGTTAAAGACGACCTGGGCCTGCGTGAACCAGGTGTTTACAAAATTCCGTGTGAATGCGGCAAATCATATATAAGGCAAACAACACGAAATGTGCAGGAACGCATTGTGGAACACCAACGGCATACTCGCCTTCTCCAACCCACCAAGTCCGCAATCGCCGAACATTGTATTTCCACAGACCATTGCATGAAATACAACGACACACAAATTTTGGCCCATACATCAAACTTTTGGAGCTCGATTATCAATGAATCTATGGAAATAAGATTGTCTGACAACGAGACTCTCATCAATCGAAATAGTGATTATCAGCTGAACTCTGCTTGGAATCCTGTTATAGAGAAACTTCGTAGTCGACGTAGTTATCTGCATAAAGATGGAAATCGACCTGACACCGATACTCCAGGCTTTCGCAGTGGAGGGCGCGAGGCGCAGCGCACGGAGCCGTTATGAACGCGCACGCTGAGCAGCGCATGCGCAATGTCACCTCAGAAGGCTTTAAATAGCGGAGCTCAGCGCGTACTCACCAGTACTACTACAGTGTCATTCACCTGAAGATGGCCAGAAGACTCTGCGCCGAAATATCGTGGCAGGAAGTTACTGATATCCGGAAGTTCTCCCGTGTTTTTATGGAACAATCAGTACGCCGGGAAAGCTTTAAACATCACAGTTAGGGACTAGTCTGCTAAATTTCACCTACGGCCATACTTCCCCTGAAATAGACCACCACAAAGGAAATCCAAAATCGGAACCTACAAATAAACGACACAGAAAGTATACATAAGCATATCGGACAATCGGTGATAAAAGGGACTTGAAATAGTTTGTCCCTTAGGCATATCATAAGATAGAATATTGAACATTTAATATCAAGAAGTAACTATGAGGGAGCTTTTTACAAAGTGAGTACCACACTTGTTGAATGCTGTGCGTATTTGAATACGCATGCATTTACCAGTTTCTTTGGTGCTTCAGTGTAAGAAATATGGTTGTACATTTTCAACAGTTAGGGACTAGTCTGCTAAATTTCACCTACGGCCATACTTCCCCTGAAACAGACCACCACAAAGGAAATCCAAAATCGGAACCTACAAATAAACGACACAGGAAGTATACATAAACACATCGGACAATCGGTGATAAAAGGGACTTGAAATAGTTGGTCCCTTAGGCATATCATAAGATAGAATATTGAACATTTAATATCAAGAAGTAACTATGAGGGAGCTTTTTACAAAGTGAGTACCACACTTGTTGAATGCTGAGCGAAATAATGTTTTCGACAGTGTTCTAAAAAGGATCCAAATAATTCTGTGTGCAAATCAGATGGTGGGAATGGGGGATGAGTCCACAATTTAATACTGGGAGTGGAAAAGAAAGCAATTAGAGTAAGCTGGTGACCCTGCAACAAAAAAAGTGAAGTCTATATCATCTGCCCAAAAGTTTCTTATTGATAATTTCAAGAAGATAAAACAATAATTGGTGAATACCATGCAATTCTTGTTAAATTCTTACTAAATTCTTCACCGAAATAAAAAATAAGACATATAATTTGATCACGAAAAATAATCACTTTTCATCAAAACAATGCTCTCATTCTTAAAGAGCGTATGACAATATAAAAATATTTTTGCAGTGGGAAAGGTGTGGGATATGAAGTACAGGTCGTACCTTATTTACAAGTGTGGCAACCACTGACTTTCACATATTCCTGCACCTAAAGAAATAAATAGCTGAGAATGTCATGAGTTCAGTGAACGAATTATGGCAGCTGTAGGTGAGTATTTTGCAAACTACACAGAGTCGCATGTTAGAGTGATAACTATCTAACTGGAAAAACTTAAAATAAAATACATAGAACTAACGTAGGAGTATGTTGCAAGATAATGGTATTTTTGATGTGAAAATGCACTTTTTCACTGCCAGGCCAAGACATTTTCCAATTCCCCTTGTATAATGTGTTACTAATACATTTTTCTGCATATCTGAGTATGACGAATCAGTTGATTCATTACGTACCTGCATTCACTGTGAAATCATTTGCAACTGCTCAAAAGGTTAAGGCCATCCTCTGCGGCATTAAGTGGTCTCTTTTTAGTGTATCTGTCCTATAGTTAGCCATATGTATTTTCCATTTGATAGTACAGGAATACATATAGAGAAGAGAGAGAGAGAGAGAGACTGTAAGCTTGTGTGCACTCCTTTAGTAAATTATTTTTGCAATGCTTACAGGTTTGTTCTCACGGGCCATTTCGCAGTCTGGTGTAGCGTTCAACTCATGGGCGCTCATGAACGACATGGTTAACACGTCTAAGACACATGCGGCATTCCTTGGTTGTAACAAAGAAAAAGATTCTATGACTATGAAATGTCTGAGGCAAGTCGAGGCAGAACAAATTGTGAACTCTACCAAAGGACTGCATGTAAGTTATCACAACAGCATAAAAAGTAAATTGAAACTATCTCCAGCTATAACCAACATATTGCAGTAGTACACTTATATCAATAAGGAAATGGATTGCCAAGATTCACGAAATGACACGAGACTTGGCGGTAATGTATTCGCTAAAACATGTACTGTTTTTGCATTCAGTAACACTATCCCATATTAGACAAGCATCATCTAAAACGTCACCAATGATTTGTGATGACAGTGTTTTTTCCTCGAACCTCCTATAAATTTTCACTTCGATTTCAAGCCAAGCCACCGAAATGGGACGGTAGTTATATGACTTCATGTTGAAATTAGTTGTCAATGAGACGTGCATCAAACCAGTCTCAGGACTGAAGACCACAACAACAACAAGTGTGCCACATGCGATTTAAGATTGTCACGTACAAGATGTAACATAGGTCTTTACGCATCATGTTGAATTTATGGACTACGTTAATGACTTTACTCTTCGGAAATACATGCGGTGATATATACAGCATGAGTCATGTAAGACATAACACACCTTTTATTCTGAGAATGGCTTTAGATATCGAAACGAGATTGTCGGTTAACTATAGTACATTAAGGGTCGTGTACTTTGGTTTGTGATAAAAGAATCTGAACTCTTGTATCTATCGAGATATTGAAGCAAGTTGTTTTTAAATTGAACCCTATAGTTTCTTAACATTCAGTATATCTTGGAAAGGCAATTATAGTGATATAGCGCTTGTCGACATTGACGTTGAAATCTTTCGCAAAAGAATCCGAGAGATGCGCCGTAGTGTAAAACCTGGCAACAGAGCTTTCGTGTCATGCTGCATTGTTACATGCAAGCCTATGCTACAACGATAGTATTTATTTTCACATACAACATCGATACAGGAGCCAGCATGATTGTTGTGAGTGGAACTACGCCATATGCTACCTTCTGGTGCATCAGATGGAGCTTAGGAAAACAATTTCAAATGTATGTACGTTTCCAAGTTTTTTTATGGAAGCAACTATAGTTATGTAATCCAGATGTCCATTGAAACCATCCCCTTGTTGTTTATTTGCCAAAGCTGAAGCAGAAACCACAGTCATTCATACTTGATTAAGGTAAACAGCCCTATAAAAAAAGAAACTATTTCATTAACTTCCTCAGATTGAAAATAAAAAACGATTTCTGATCTGTCTGTCTGGAGACACTTGAATGCCCCTTAAAGGTAAAACATTTGCTTTCGGACAAATGTGTCCATAGCCATTACTCGAAATTGTAATTGCATGGAATGCACTTTAAATAAACTAAACATTTTATTCAGAATGACTGAATACATGTTGCCCACAAAACAAAGAATTTCATAACAAATATTGTTTTTACATTTTGCTTAAATCATGCGCTGAAATTTTTCACCATCGACTACAAGGCACATTTGCATAGATGACCAGGTGAAAGTACACTGGGTGATATGCCACTGCATGTAGTGACTGTTCGACAGCGTATATCGTCTGTTATAGTTGGGGCCTTCTGATAGACTTCATCTTTCAGTATTCCCCAACGAAAGAAATGGAGTGAAATTAGAGGACCTTGCTGGCCATTGTACTGCAGCATTATGTCCTATCCAACGTTTAGGAAACTTTTCATTAGCATTTGCATTACTACTCGTGAAGAGCGAATTGGGTAGCTGTCGTGTTGGAAAGAATGTACACTGTCGCTTATAAGGTGGTATCTCTTCTAGGAGAACGGATAGGAAGTGCATTCCGTTTAACAACTAGGGGATGAAGTAAGGTTGCACAACGTAATTTCGTATGGTGACCATATGTTAATGCCTCACAATCGTTGGTGTTGTATCTCAGACAGTCAGTGTAAATTTTTCGCTGCCCAATAGTGCATGTCATATAAATTTACGTTATTGTTGTTAATGAATGTTGTCTCGTCTATAAAGAGTACACGTTGGAATAACGTAGGGTCATATCCCAGGAGGCGCTGCACGGCAAACTGGCAAGATTCTTCTCGTTTTCGTCCTCCTCCTCGTCCTCCTCCATTTTGAAGCGTTTTTAATGTGTAATTACGGTGGTTCGTTCATCCATGTTTTTGTAAGTGGTCAGACAGTCAATTTCCTGTGTAGTTATTTTAACTCTTTTCTTTTTTACTTGTGTTTTCATTTCAGTTTCGCACGTTTCCAGAATTTTACATTATCTTGAGGGATCTGAAATGCTATGCTTGTCAGGTTAACTGTTAGGTTGGGAGAGAGTGAGTGAAGTTCTGTGGGCTTACCGCTCATTGCTCACGAAATTTTTAGCCATTTTAACCGCATTCACTATGGCTGCTATTTACCTCGTCATTGAGCGCCTGTAGACTGTAAACACACACAATCCTCCTTTTTTTCATAATCGTCTTTACTTGCCATTTTAGGATATTTACTTCCTACTATGGTTCCCATCTCCTTCAGTCTTCCAGGATATCGTTTTCCTTTAGATCCGTATTTGTTTTTATTTGTAACTGTTCAGCATAAGTGGTGCAGATGTATAGTCAACTTCTCTTTTTTTCTTCCAACTGTTAGTTATGGTACATATGTTAAACTCACTTTTAATATCTCTGTATCTAATTATTTTTTACAAACAATGACTTTTTTCCTGAAATGTTGTCTCTATATGCTGAATATTTTGATTCTTGTTTACAGCATGAGTCATTATCATGTATTAATGTGTTAGAGCAATTAAACCTCACAAGATAAAAATTCTGATTCCCAAGACAAAAGATTTGAGTCAGGCAAAAAAATCCAACTTTGGTCAGCAAGAAATTTGAAAATTACTTATACAAACAACTTTTTTGCAAAATATATAATAAAAAATAATTTTTTTCTTGTAGGTGCTGAAGGTGGCTAGTGTCAAAATTGGCTGATGCTAAAACTGGTTCACGGAAAACTAATAAAAGCAAAGAAAGTTTTAAAAAAGTGAAAAATACTTTGATAAAGTGTAATCAAAACATCTAAATTTTCCTATATAAATAGGTCTCAATGTTATTGGTTGTAGACTTGAATCTTTCAATACACAAATTATTTAATAAAATTTCTACCATTTGACTGTGAACAACTAGGGAAAAATTATAATTATTGTGAACACATACTTTCATTTTTTGGAAACTTCTACATTAAGTGATTGTGAATTTTTAAATTTTCATTAGATTGTCTAAATTTAAATGATAAAAATGTAAACATAAACATTACATTCTCTACAACTGGTACATAAGGTCCATGTGAACACAAATACATCACATTCATTCTATATAATGATTTTTTTTCTGTCATAAGAACTTAAAAACTGTTCCCTCATTTTTCAGGGATTACTCTCTTCACAGTGTTTATTCTTAACTACTGACTTGCTAAGATCTAAAGATCTCATTACATGTTCTATTTATTTTATTGAATGCCCTTCTGCTGTTACTTCTACAAATTCAGTTACGATTGTAGTATTCTATTCTTCATTCATTTTATCTTGCACTTTCATATAGTATTCACTAGTGGAATATTATAAACATTTTTACTTGATACCAATAGCCAAATAACCTTGTCTTCCAAATAGTATTCAGTTTTTAGTTTGAATATTAATGTTCTGTGTCTTGCTAGCAGTGTTTAACATCATTCTACATAAATTCTGTAAAAAATTTAAAATTCTTGTATTTTGGTTTACTAAATATTACAAATATCTGTAGTATATGTATTGAGTGATTTTCTGCAATCATTGACTGGCTTGAAAAATTTGCTTTACCAGTAAGTTTTCAACACTTTTCCTAATTCCATAGTAATTTTATATCCAAATTAGTGAATATAACTTCCCTAGTTTTCCAATATAAATTTTTACAGGTTATAGAAAGCTCAAAATAATGCTTTGTGGTTCTCCTCATTTCTTTATTGAAGTTCATATATTCCTTGAAGAGAGGGAATGTAACATATTTGAAAACTCCAGATATTTTCTGCTATTACATCCCCCAAGCTATATACTACTTTCAGTTCCTTTGTGCCCTATATATTTCATCTTCTTCAATTCTGTTAAATATAATTTTGTTTAATTTACACCTGGAACTATTGTACCTAAATATGCAAAACTGTATCTACTTCCAAAATTTATCTATGATCAGAACTGCTGTATGTTTACATTAAAAATATTTCTCAAAAATATGTATCAGTTTTAAGTAACTTAACTTCTCATTAAATCCACATGCAATGTAGTGATGCAGTTGGCATCCATATAAGTTATTTGAGCCAAATTCAATAAAATATTTCGTTTTAAATAGGATCATAGTTAACTATTTCGCTACACATATTTTATTACAACTTTGCATTCTTCTTCCTCTCATTCCCCTTTACTGTGGCAAAATTATATCATAATGATGTAATAATTTGAGCATAGCAACCTATTATATTGCTGGTACTCTATACTATGAGCCAGGATCTAATCCACACACATTCTTGTCACACTACTTGGTTTTAATTCTACTTCTTCATGCATGTAAACTTAATGATAAACAAATTTTAAAGCAATGTATATATCTTCCATAAATATTCGCTGTTATATCAATGTTATTTCTTATTTCTGGATAAACATGTACATCACATCAACTAACTTTGAGCCCAATTATTGAAATGAAAAACGATAATGTATAGTTTCAATGGCACTAATTATATGCAGTCCCCTTATGTGTTCCATTAAATTTGATCACATACTATTTCATTTACTTACTGCAGTACACGAACTTTCTTACATTTCATCTTAATTTCTGTCACCATAGGTTTAGAATATGACTAACTTCATCTTGGTTAATGGTTTCCTTGCTTTTACATTTGAATAAATTTTATGTATTTTGATTATTTACTTTGCAGCAACTTGAATAAATATGTATGCCATATTATGTTCAGTACATGTACACTAGCAATTGCTGTATTTTAAACATCATTTGACCCCAGGTTCTTCATGTTTTTAATATTTGATTTAATAAGCCTGCAAAAGTAATTTGAATTTCAATAAAATTTATTTTGAACTTCAGCTTCTATCTCGCCCTTTTCCTGGATAATCCCTCACCAGTATTACAGTAGCTGAAGATGATTTTTATTCAGCTATGTACTTATAATGTTTCAAATTAAAATTTATTCATTGTTTGTTGTAAATCTTTTACAACTTACACAGTTTTTGATGTCTTGAAATATAGTTTTGTGTCCTTTCTTTGGATACCCAGTTTTAACTGATCTATACTTTGAGCATTCCTCATCTTTTTTCAGCATTTCTCTCAATGAAAATGTGGGAAACACATTCCAGAGTTATATTTTACCACTACACTTTGTAATTTCAAAGAATTTAGTTTTCCTATGTCTTTATCAAACAAAGGTGGTAGTTTCTTCCTGTAAATGAATAGTAAATGGATGTACATACACTTCTTTTGTTTTAGAAATGTTTAGTGAAAACATACTATAATTCTTTCAAAGGGAATATGCAGCAGTATGAAAAGGACAGACTGCTACTCAGCATTTAGAGGAGGCACTAAGCCACAGACTGGCACAATGGGAACACTGCTACAATTTTAAGCTTTTGGACAAAAAAGTCATTCTTCCAACATAGAAAACATATAAATTCATGCAGTTGCTGTCTCAGACCACTGGGACTTCGTTTTAGTATTTATATAAGATGATTTATTAACATTGTTTGGTTGTAATTATAAAATAACATGATTAAAACCCAATTAGGTAACATAAAGTTAAATGCAGTTCTATTTAAAATGTCATCCTATTATCTTTTCTTAAATTGTGGTTTTAATTGTTTCTCATGCTACATTTTTAAGAGATAGAGCTAAGTGTTAAGAACCCAAAATTCATCTGAGATTTCTATATTAAAATAGTAAGTAAGTGGTCTCATTGTATTTGATGTATTTGCTTTTCTTATTCAAAGTTCTTAAAAGAAACGTGTTGGAAATGTTAATAAATCTTTCTGTAAAACTTGAGTTCTACAATTAATAAATATCTAATTATTCTCATTTAGACAATTTTATAGTATATTACAATCAGTTTGCTTGTTAAATTTCTTAATTATGTACAATTCATTTCATTCATCATGTTTCTGTGTGAAAAAGACCCCAGCTATGTAGGACCAGTGTTGAATGTTTGCATTAGTCACTCTTAAGTTTTTGAAGTATTTTCTTCACTTCTTTATTGTTCCTTACTAAAGGAGTGTCTCTTAATTTCCAGGAACGTTTTAACACTTTCACTTTCATCCAGTGCCTTTCTTAAGCAACAGTTTCTATGAATATAATTTATTCTAAAAATACTTTCATATACTATTTGGAATTTTCTATATTCAGACCAGAAATATTGGAACAACTGTCAACTTAATTAATTAACTTGATATTCATCCCTTTATTACTATATGATTGTACTGTTATTGATTCAAAATTACATCTTTAAACAATCAGTATAATTATCAATTTACATTGAGCTATATTGTCATATTTCTAAAAAAATTTTTATATTTGCTCATTTAAATCATTCAGTTCTTGGTTTTCATCTAATGTAGTTTTCACTACTTCATGATCTATATCAGTAACATGTAACAATTCTACATACATTGGTACATATATGATTAGGTCTCCAAACTAGTAATTTTCTTTAAAAGTTGTTATTGCTCTGTTACAGTCTTCATTATTTTTAAAAACATACTCTCTGCAAGATTACTCGTTTCATTACAGTTTCAGATGGCATAATTTTTAAAATATCCTATGCATTGGTTGTTTAAACAATTTGACTGAATTCTAACAAACTTACTTCATTTTTTTATAATAGGCAAGTGTAATTATTATTATATCCTGCAATCTTTGAACTGAAAATCTAGTCTTCAATTCAGTTAATTTTCCATTTGTTTTTGAATAAATTATTTCAAAATTTGGGAAGAGTTATGACAATTACTTGAATTTTGTTTCTATGTGTACTACTGTTGGGATTGTAGAGCAACCATATTGTTTCATTTGTTTTATGTCCTATGTACTGAAAACATGCTTCCTAATAAAATGAAGATATTTTGACTCAAATCAAGGTAATTTTGCAGAGAATATGTTTCCCTTAAGTTAAAATAAATGTTGGTCCAAAAAAACTCTTTTATCAAACAAGCTGTGCTACCCATGAAGGCTCTTCCTTCATCTTACAAAGTTCCCTGCCATGTTGGAAAGAGCAAGAAAGCTCATGTCATAATGGAAGACTTTATTTTACCAGCTGCTTTGGACTGGTATCTATTATAATAGGTGGGTCAGTGGCAAGTGGCTATCATTCCCTTGCCAGACAACACTATTAGTCATTGAATACTCAATGCGTCTGACGACATTGTCAGTTGGTTGAAAAACCAAAAGTAAGGGTGACTTCGCCAATTGGTTGGCTGAAGCTACAGACAGTCAAAAGTGATGCACATCTAGAGGTACGAAAGCAATAGATATCTTTGAAACACTACACTCTTTATGGTGGAAAACAATTTTAATTGGGAAAATTGTGTAGGTGTGTGTGCAGATGGAGGTCATAGCATAGTCAGATGTTATACTGGATTGCAAGCTCTGACCTGCAAAGAAGCTCTTAATGCTGATTGGACACATTATTTTATTCACTGTGAAGCAATGGTTCCAAAAACATGAGTATTGTTCTTCACGAGGTTCTTCAGTGATTGAAGTGGTAAACATTATTAGAAGTCAGCTACTTAAGCATAAATATTTTCAGTAAATGTCCATTGACATCTTTTATCTTCCTGGTGGGTCTGAATGTAGTTTTCACACCATACTTGCTCAAAACTTTCCCAATGCGATCTATAATCATACCGATGATTGGAAAAAAAAACTTTCGCTTTGGGCAGTCGTCAATACTGATCGATTCTGATTCTTCGCAGGGCGAAGTACTTTCTCTATCTCTTTGTTCGAATAACTATTCATCTTGAATGCCAGCCACAGATGTTGACACTCACGCTCCTCTTTTAAGTAAATCGGTTCACACATTTTGTGCATCCTATCTACCAACGTTTTAATCACCCCTCTTTTCTGTCTGGGATGTTGGTCATAATCAGTGCAGGTAACGGTCAGTATGCATGGCTTTTCTATGCACGCTATCGCCCAACGCCTCTTACCCTCGCTTGATAACAGGCACATTCAAGAAATTTAGTTGACCATTATTCTCTGTCTCTATAGGAAACTGGACTGATACTGTTGAGATTTATCAGTATGGCATCCAATTCCTCTGCACTGTGTGTCCATTCTACGAAAGTATCATTGACATCCTGGTACCACCTGGCTGGTCTTTTACTGGCAGTCTGCCAATCGATTACTCTCACTCAAGAATGTTGACGGTAAAAGAGAGAATCTCGTAGCCAGTGTCATGTGATAGACTGTGGTGCCCTCTACACTGCCCATATAATCACTGCTTGAGTTTTGGAACTTGGTGAAGCAGGAGTATGTGCAAGTAGCTAACAAGGTCCTATGAGTTTCAATATCTTTCGCAACATCCTACTTATACAAGGTAGGTTTTTCAGTATTGGCAATCATCAACACAAAATATAGACCATGAATTAATGTGGAGAAAGAGATGTGGATCTTAATTTCCAGTGTTGTGCCGAGATTTGAAAAACTGTTGATGAAATAGAGAAGTCATACTTCTCATTAATTTCGTTGGAAGAATAAGGTGTAAAAATATTAAAAGTTGATTAAATGTATTATTTCAACGTTTAATAAAGAAATAACTACTGTAATTCATTTTTTAGAACTTAAGTGTATTTGACCAACAACCTAGTCACAGATCACACTAGTTACCATCAGATCACCAAAGTGGAACACATTGGACTTACTTGCATTTGGATGGATGACATTTGGTTGTGCTGAGCACTGTTGGCAAACAGAGTGCACTCAGTCCATGTGATGCCAATTGAGGAGCAACTTGAATGAGAAGTAGGGGGGGGGGGCTTTCAGTCACGAAAACTGACAACAGCTGAAAGAGTAGTGTGCTAACCACATGACCCTCTATATTCACACCAGGTTTTGCCTATTAGCTGAGGGTGGTATGGTGGTCAATTGGATCCATTGGGCCTTCAAGGCCCGTTCAGATGGAGTTTTAGGTTTGTATGGCCCACACTTTGAGTCATATGCCTTGTGCCGCAGTTGTTTATGATCGTACTTGCAGAAAAATAGAAGAAATATCTAATGATGTTTAGTATCCATTGCCAAAACTGTAAGGAACCTTTAAGGAGTTAAAAGGGAATTTGGTACAAGATAATGAGGAAACCCCCATGAAATATAAACCTTTACATTGTGGGGTTGCTTGTAGTCCTCAATGGTATAGAAAGCTGTACCATAAGTACAACTACATTGGAGGGGAATTTACGGAAAGGCCAGACTGATATATGTGTCTGGAATAGGGCAGCAATATTTTCAGATATTACTGGGTTCCAGTGTGCAGAGATGAACAATGCCTCACTCAGCTACCTAGGGATTGGGGTGGTCTGTTCCAAAGGATACAGTCATCAGTAATAACAAATGTGGTTTTCTATTTGTTTCAGTGATCTATACATTATATACATCTGTTCTATTTCTAGAGTATGTTATTTAGGCCATCTATTCTTGAATGGAATGTGTACTAACAAAGAAATACAATGTGCAAAACATGTTTTTGGATCACAAGAGATGTTTACTGTGACAGAAGTATTGAAAAAGTAACAAAAATCCATCATGGTATTGTTGCTGTTGTTGTCTTCAGTCCTGAGACTGGTTTGATGCAGCTCTCCATGCTACTCTATCCTCTGCAAGCTTCTTCATCTCCCAGTACCTACTCCGACCTACATCCTGCTGTATCTGTTTAGTGTATTCATCTCTTGGTCTCCCTCTACGATTTTTACCCTCCACATTGCCCTCCAATACTAAATTGGTGATCCCTTGATGCCTCAGAACATGTCCTACCTACCGATCCTTTCTTCTAGTTAAGTTGTGCCACAAACTTCTCTTCTCGCCAATTCTATTCAATACCTCCTCATTAGTTATATGATCTACCCATCTAATCTTCAGCATTCTTCTGCAGGACCACATTTCGAAAGCTTCTATTCTCTTCTTGTCCAAACTAGTTATCGTCCATGTTTCACTTCCATACATGACTACAATCCATACAAATACTTTCAGAAACGACTTCCTGACACTTAAATCTGTACTTGATGTTAACAAATTTCTCTTCTTCAGAAACGCTTTCCTTGCCATTGCCAGTCTACATTTTATATCCTCTCTACTTCGACCATCATTAGTTATTTTGCTCCCCAAATAGCAAAACTCCTTTACTACTTTAAGTGTCTCATTTCCTAATCTAAATCCTTCAGCATCACCCGACTTAATTCGACTACATTTCATTATCCTCGTTTTGCTTTTTTTTATGTTCATCTTATATCCTCCTTTCAAGACACTATCCATTCTGTTCAACTGCAATTCTAAGTCCTTTGCTGTCTCTGACAGAATTACAATGTCATCAGCGAACCTCAATGTTTTTATTTCTTCTCCATGGATTTTAATACCTACTCCGAATTTTTCTTTTGTTTCCTTCACTGCTTGCTCAATATACTGATTGAATAACATCGGGGGAGGCTACAACCCTGTCTCACTCCCTTCTCAACTACTGCTTCCCTTTCATGTCTCTTGACTCTTATAACTGCAATCTGGTTTCTGTACAAATTGTAAATAGCCTTTCGCTCCCTGTATTTTACCCCTGCCACCTTCAGAATTTGAATGGGAGTATTCCAGTCAACATTGTCAAAAGCTTACTCTAAGTCTACAAATGCAAGAAACGTAGATTTGCCTTTCCTTAATCTAGCTTCTAAGATAAGTCGTAGGGTCAGTACAGTCTCATGTGTTCCAATATTTCTATGGAATCCAAATTGATCTTCCCCGAGGTAGGCTTCTATCAGTTTTTCCATTCGTTTGTAAAGAATTCACGTTTGTATTTTGCATCCGTGACTTATTAAACTGATTGTTCAATAATTTTCACATCTGTCAGCACCTGCTTTCTTTGGGATTGGAATTATTATATTCTTCTTGAAGTCTGAGGGTATTTCCCCTGTCTCATACATCTTGCTCACCAGATGGTAGAGTTTTGTCAGGACTGTCTCTCCCAAGGCCGTCAGTAGTTCTCATGGAATGTTGTCTACTCCCGGGGCCTTCTTTCCACTCAGGTCTTTCAGTGCTTTGTCAAACTCTTCACACAGTATCGTATCTCCCATTTTATCTTCATCTACATTCTCTTCCATTTCCATAATATTGTCCTCAAACGGTATATTTTAATGAAAAACGTAAATGTTGGGAAAATAAATGTTTACAGTGCAATTTACAAATTTTCTGTATGAGTAGAAATCATCATCTATCCTGAGATTCTTAGATTTTCAGAAAGTGTTTGACTCAACTTCAACAAAATCTGTACCCTTAACTCTTGAGAGAAAAAAGACGTTGATTTAACCTGTGATGGTATACTCATTAATAAAATTGTTAAAAAGAAGACTTGCTCTTTCTAACAAAGAGCCTGAGGACATGGCTCTTCATGAGGATAGTCAGAGGACTTCTACTTAAACAGTTTATTCTATGGACTGATAGGCTATGGCAACTGAGTAATTTTATTTAGTGATAGTCAGAGAGCATTAAATTTGTCTGTTGGCCCTTCAAATTCTGAATGGTCAAAGTATATTTGTATCAGACACCATTGTAAAAGGTAATTTGTGTCCAAAAAAGTAGTGAAGATAGTGTACTCACAGAAGACAATATGACAAAAGTATTGAAAAAAGAAAAAAAATAATGAACTTATGAACTGTCTGGATTAAGATTTTTTAACAAAAGAATGTTTTGAAGGGAGTGTGTTGAATTTACTCAAAAGCTCTCAAATTAGCATCTGTGGACTTATATGTCCTAGGATCATTGTACATCTTTGCTTTTATGTATCAGGTTATTTTGCTTTGCTCAGTCTCTGTATGTTTCCACCTGACTGTTTGTCTACTTGCCAGGTTGCACCTAATCTTATTTCATGCCTTGTAGTATATCACGTTATGCTCCATGTGCAGTATATCATATAGTCCTCTCAATAGAACATTCCCAAACTTCAATAAACGATCTTGATGAAAGTAGGCAAAATAATGCAATATGTATTTTGTTGTTTGTGCCTAGTTTCACTTTTAAGGGGTAAAGCACACCCAAAAACGTAATCTGCTGTGTTAGGTTTGGAGGGAATATCTTTGAATCAATAACATATAAAAAATGTTATACATATGTGAGTAAGGTTCTCGAAAACAGTATAATAGAATTTTGTAATAATTTTAAATTCTGCAAATTAATTGATTAATTAATTAATTTTGAAAAATGAAGACTTTTGTTGCAACATGAACTACTGACTTGTTTAATAAAGCTGGTTTCTGAAATACCCATTTTGCAAAAGACGCTGTATACAATGTGCTGTTAGAGTATTTTCAATATAGCTAATTACGTGGGTGAGTCAAATTAAAACCTTAAATATTTTAAAAAATATTATTTATTGTGCAGAAGTGGTACAAAGCTGTATCATTTTTCAACATAATCTTCCCCACACTCAATGCAAGTCCTCCAGCGCTTACAAAGTGCATAAATTCCTTTAGAAAAAATTCTTTTGGTAGTCTGCGCAACCACACATGCACCGCATGGTGTACCTCTTCATCATAATGGAACTTCTTTCCTCCCATTGCGTCATTGAGTGGTCCAAACATATGGAAATCACTTGAGGCAAGGTCTGGTGGGTATGGTGGATGAGGAAGACACTCAAAATGCAGGTCTGTGATTGTTGCAACTGTTGTACGGGCAGTGTGGGGCCTTGCATTGTCATGTTGCAAAAGGACACCTGGTGACAGCAATCCACGTCGCTTTGATTTGACTGCAGGCTGCAGATGATTTTTTAGGATAGCTGTGTATGATGCACTAGTGACAGTAGTCCCTCTAGGCATGTAATGCTCCAAAATGACGCCTTTTCGTCCCAAAAAGTCAGCATAACGTTCCCCGCTGATAGCTCTGTTCGAAACTTCTTTGGTTTTGATGATGAGGAATGGCGCCATTCCTTGCTCGCTCTCTTCATTTCCGGTTGGTGGAAGTGAACCCAGATTTCGTCCCCAGTAACGATTCTTGCAAGGAAGCCATCACCTTCTCGTTCAAAGCACCGAAGAAGTTCTTCACAAGCATCAACACGTCGTTCTCTCATTTCAGTAGTCATCTGCCTTGGCACCCATCTTGCAGACACTTTGTGAAACTGGAGCACATCATGCACAATGTGGTGTGCTGACCCATGACTAATCTGTAAACATGCTGCAATGTTATTCAGTGTCACTCGACGGTTTTCCTTCACTATGGCTTCAACTGCTGCAATGTTCTGTGGAGTAACAACTCGTTGTGCCTTACCTGGACGAGGAGCATCTTCCACTGAAGTCACACCATTTGCGAACTTCCTACTCCATTCGTATAACTTGCTACTGTGACAAACATGCATCACTGTACTGAACCTTCATTCGTCGATGAATTTCAGCAGGTTTCACTACGCAAAAACCGAATAACAGAATGCTGTGTTTGGCTGGTGCAAGTCGCAAGTGGGGCGGCCATTTTTATACTGACACTGCGACGGTATGTGCGCATCTGCACTATGCTGCCACCTACAGGCCATTCTGCAAGCTGATTTTAGCACGCTTACTAACTTACAGTATAACGCCCGGAATTTCGATTTGTTATTACAAATTTAAGGTTTTCATTTGACTCACCCTCGTAAAATATCTGAACAGTCATTATTTATCAAGTTATTTATTATAATTATATTTGTTTTATGTTTTAAACTCTTATTTTACATTCATTTTTTAGTTTACCATTTAACATATCAGTATTTTGTTAATTGAAAAAAATAATTAATTCACAGTAACGATAAATCGTAA
The DNA here is from genome assembly GCF_023864345.2 of Schistocerca serialis cubense. NCBI lineage: Eukaryota > Metazoa > Arthropoda > Insecta > Orthoptera > Acrididae > Schistocerca > Schistocerca serialis. The sequence goes on from NC_064646.1 coordinate 272,604,982, forward strand.
ATAAATGTTTAAAACACTTTAGGTGCAGGCATATAAAGTGAAAGAAATTTCTTTTCATAATATATACGATAGAGAACACAATATAGAACAAATTTCAAGTTGTGAACGACCTTCTATACATCCTGATTTCTATTAGACATACTTCAGTAAATTGGTAAGTTGTGGAAAAAAGGACTGATTATGTATTAGCAACTGCAGCTTGATTATGTTGTTTCCCAAGTGAAGATTAACATAAATATCATTTAACAACTACTCATAGATCTGAAAATGTTCCACAAAGTTCGTTTAGCATCAAAAGTTGTGCACATCTCATGACCGTACCTGTGCCACATAGCACTTTAGGATCATCAGATCTTTCACACAACAGTCTTAAGAATCTAGCAATAATACAGATTTTTCTCCCTTACTAGGAAAGAAGCCATCTATCAAATTCTTGTTGACCTGATCAGACGTTGTTTGACAAAGTCTGATGCTGCCACAAGGACATTTAGGGCTGCAAAAAGAGATTTTCGAATTCTCGTCCAAACTCAACAATAGTTTTAAAAGTGTGAAAAAACCATTCTGACCATCATATCTGAGGATAAGAAATTCGCTCCTCTGGTGATCACAAAGGGCTTTACAGCACTTGTACAATCATGAGATGTATAAGATTTTCGATGTTGGAAGAAATTTCCGAGAATAATTTTGGATCTAGTTCTATTGTATGATTTTTATGTCAATTTCCACTTGATACACAATATTATTAAGCTGCACTCAATAGTACATAGTTCATTGTTTTCGCTATGGTTTACCAGTCTACAGAAATATGCCTGATGCAAATCTGGGTATTTAAAGGATCACCTGCAACAATTTGAAATCCTGCTGAATTTTGTTTTATATTGTGTTCTCTTTTGTGTATGTTATGTGTGAAAAAATTTCGTTCATTTTATGTGTATGGTGTAAGAAAATGTATTTTCAGTATTTATTTACAGATGGTCATAATTGTAATGATTTTTAACATAGTAATGAGTTTATTATTTTCAATGAACAAAAGATATGTATGTGAAATGACAAACTAGAAACAAAACAAAAATGAGTGTGAAACATAGATTAACAATTTGAAATGTGAAACAGATGTAAGTAAAATAAATAACCAAACTAACATATGACTAGATATTTTAATTAGTTATGTTGAAAATACTCTAACAGCACATTGCATACAGTGGATTTTCCAAAAATCATGTTACAGAACGAACGTTATTACAAATGTGTATATGGACTGTAGCTTGAAAGCTTCTGTAGACTAAAATCTTAATTTTTTAATTAATGGTGGTGATGTATTTTGCAAAATTTCAAATTATTACAAAATTCGTTTACACTGTTTTGAAGAACCTTAATTAGATAACAAGTTTTATATCAGAAACATTTTTTATAAGTTATCGTTTTCAAATTATATTCCCTCCAGATCAAATATGCCAAATTAACTTTTGGGGCATGTTTTACTCCTTAAAAGTGAAACTGGGTACAAATCAAAAAATGCATATTACATTACTTTGCCCCCCTACACATATGCCAAGTTTCATCAAGATCGTTTATTGACACTTGGGAATGATCCCTTGTCACTGCAGCATATTGTACAAGTTTCCTTTTTGAAGTGGTATAATGAAATTTACAGTATAGTAATATGTTCATCACTGTTCTTAACAGAAGTAATTTACTGGCAGTATCCACATGTTTATGTTTATCTCAACAGATACCCAATTTATCCATTTCCCACCCTTCATTTGGATGTGAATATTCAGATAAAAACCCATCATGTAATGCATAGAGAGTCTTGTTGTCATAACAGTCAAACAAATGACCAACAATAATCTCATGCAGGCCCTAGGTAAAATCAGTCGTATCATATATGTTTTGCCTGCTGTATCGTCGATTATACTGTAGTTGAATCCTTGGAATTGTATAAGCTAGTTTATTTATTCTATTCCAAACTAATCTAGATGAATTATAGTTCTGTGGGATACGTTGCCTGTTAACATTGTGCTGTGTGTTGCTGAAGATCATGTGTTCTTGGCAACTTATGTCTCCACAGTTATAGATCTAATTTGTAGTTCCTGGATTCAATATAATTTCTACAGATACAGGTCATGAGAAGAAAATAAACCATGCAACGACTGGGACAGTCAGCATGACCTACCCTGCAACGTCCTTACATGCTTTTCAAACTGTTTCTGACCATCATCTGTATGTAATGACAAACAGACCAGTGCACTCAGTCACTTGATGTAGACTTGATCACTGGATCATCATCAAATGATCTTTGTGGACACTCCTTAAGAATGTGTTCCATTGTTTGTCCCTCTGTCCTAATGCTGTTCAGCTTCAAGCAAATGTGGCACAATAGTTGTAATCCCTCATACTTCTTTGTTGATTCTTGAACTAGCTGAGCGTTGTTAGGTGCATGTTTGTTCTAGTATTGTCGTCACTTGGTGGTCACATCAAAAGAACAGATACATTCCATATCGACAAAGGATCGCGTAAATGATTTCAGACGAGTTGTTGGTGGACCTTCTGGGGCATCATACAAGGGGACATTTTCATAAGAATTGATGTTCTTGAGCAAGTTCATGTTAGCTGTTTTCCTTATTAGATCTTGCGGAACAACATTAAGCAGGACAGGGAACCGTTGAATGGGAGTAGCTCTAACAGTGTCAGTGGGGATTCCTCTGGGTTCATTAAGCTGAATGGACTAGCTAGCAGGAGGACTCTCAATTATGGCCTACCACAGGTATATGTCCTGGTTCCTATTCTGTTTAACCTATATATATCCATGACACCCCAGAAATAGATTCCATGATAATCCAGTATGGAGACGTTCTTGCAGTAGTCTTCCAAAGTAAAGACCTTATCTACTGTGAGAATGTGCTGACAAGCTATCTGACAAAACTGAGTGAATATAATGTCTAGGTTGGTACGACTCCCACAAGCTCAGCTACTTGAGCCTCCCAGAAGCCCATAAATGTTGTACTCTGTAGATACGATTCCACCATACTTCTGCTGTAGTTTGCAAATGAGAAGAGTAAATGTGACAGGCATGTGGCTGCAAGAATTATGATGTGCTCCAGACAGAATACATGAACCATTCTGTTAAATAAACATTGTAACTGTGATTGACTTAAGGAGATTTGGGCAATATATATTTATTAAATCGCTTCATCTCTTCATTGTACTTATAATTCCGAAATAATATGGCTCAGATTCTCCATTTCTGTGTAAACAGCAACTGCAATTGTTGTATCAACTATGTATTAATTATATGAAATTTTTGAATTTGGTCTTTTTTCGTGATAACTGTTATGTTTTATTCAGTTAAAAATTCACCAATGTCCATTTCTTGGTTACAAAATGGATGTGACGTCTTCACAAACGTTCTCAAGAATATTGCTCTTTGACACTAGTGCTGTTAATGAAAAAGGAAATAAACTGTGAAACTATAAATTTCGATCAATAAAAGACCATTAGGGCATGGGTTGGAAAGAAGGGAACGACTGTTCCCCCACCCTGTCTTACCTTCTGCAGGTATTCTTCGCAGCTGCCTACTATACATAGGGGTAACGGGATTTCAAGGTGCTGCTTTAAGACTAGTTACTACTTTTGTTGATAATTTAAATTCTACAACAATTTATTGAAAAATATATTTTAGACACGTTTTGGGCGGCTTTACCTCAGAGCCTTTAACTACGAGGTGCACCTGCTTCCTGAAGCAATTTCCCAGTGGCACGCTTTACTGTCTGACGTTACACACATAGACACACACCGCCGAACACTCTGCAGAGAGGATCTACGTAGAACAATATGTATCCTACATGGAAATCTTATAGCTAATTTTTTAATTTACGTGTTTACGTAGTATCGTTGTGGAATTGCTGCCTATGTGCTCTACACACAACTAAACAGAGCTCTCAGCAAGGTGGTTGATGGGAGTAGCTGAATTGGTAGGAATCGTATTACAGCAGACGATTTCGATTGGTTTCTGCCATACATCGACTACAAAACGATGGCAATACTGAGAACGTTAGGCATCAGTTGCCTAAATTATGTGATACATTTACCATAAAATGTTTCGGGATTATATTATACCTTTATGAAGTCATACAAAACAGGTAAACACGAATCAGCATATATCAATACGCTATCGACAGGATGAATCAGAACTTCACTCATAATACTTCGCAGTTATTTTCTGAGTATTTTGGTACGAACCACCCGTGGTCTCTGGCGGCTCGTTAAAGAGTAATGACGTCATTATGATTTATTCAGTTCGTCACCCAATTTATTTATGTGAAGCACTGTGAAAACGCTGTAATACCACAACACCATCAAAGAGGTGCAAAAGTAATCTAATTGCTATCTATGGGAGAACATGTCAGCACAGGGTGGTTGTGCAACTCTTCCATTTGCATTCACTGAAGCCATACACGAGGGTCATTTCGGCGAACTTTCCATAGGTAAATCTATCACTGCTGCCGCGAGTCACTGTTAACGACCAATTAACTAACCCCCACTCCATCCAAAAATTGCGAAACATAACCGAGCAGTATAGTGTGTCAACATAGCAAGTGTTTCCAAACAAGAACGACGATGCATACAGTCGGCATTTACCGTGTTGTGCAGACATTTTCATTGTAATACAGATACGAAGATAAATAAGGGCAAGCAATCAAATGGGAATGCAATTAGTCTGCAATGAGCCACCAGAAACCACAGGTCCCCTACACCAAAATACTCGGAAAATATCCCTGAACAAACTCCAAAATTGTGTCAATGGAGTGTGGTTCACCCTGGTATTCCTCTGCAGTGTTACATACCTTAAAATTACTTTGTCATTAGGCACCGTCAAAAGTAAAAGGGCAAACATGCATTTCCAAAAATAACACTCTTATTAGAACGTCTCACGTAGGCGCATAATATTATAAAGGCAATCGCCTGCACTTATCAAAGATTGTACTTTCATGTAATGTATATCTCCCATCCCCCCAACGATGCCACTGTCTACAGTGAAATATTTGAACGGTTATGCGTCACGTCCTAGCATATCCTAAAAACCAATGTTCCACGTATGTTGCAATGTTAGCCTTCATACGGAGTAACCAACAGGAAACACTGAAATTTAACGAAAAGTAATGAAAAGTGGCAAGACATCCACCCCCCTCCAGCTCTCATGATAAGTAAATAATATAGGGTGATCAGCTGTTCTTCTTTCAAGAAAATGATTTAGAGGTCGGTATAACGAAGGAACTTTTTTATGGTTACTCACAAGTCACCATTCGTCTTCCAAAACATTAAAATCACTCCATAACCCCAGTTCTACCCCCACCCCATCCCTGTAAACTATAGCATGGGCGCCCTTGGTGGGTTATACACTACTGAAATTGTGAATTGTAGTGTATTAAAGTGTATTAACAGTGTTCTTTGTGGGAGTTTATAGCGATTACAAGAAGCACAAAGACTTTCATAATTCTCATGGCAACACTCGCAAAGAAATTGCTTTGTGAATAATTGGTCAGTAGGGAAAATAAATTTCATCCATCTTCCATAAAGAAATCTTTATCAATAGTTCCTCTAATGAAAGCAAATGCGTAACTAATGAACACTGTTGTGGCGGAAAGAGGGCGCAACTCCTCACAGTATTCAACTTTCGTACTGCATCGTTAACGCTGACTGACAAAATGCTTGTTTCTTTTCCAGTTCTGGATGCAGGAGCCGCTTGTGATCTACAGACCTATGGTCCAGGAAGGCAGACTTGGAAGGGATATTTTCCTGCGACATAATCCAATGGACTTACTGTTGCGAAGGGAGTTCCATAATGTACCCTGGCTTGTGGGAGTTGTTAAGACGCCGGGATTCTTTCATGCTAGGCGTGAGTAGCCTGTTTTTGGTATCATATCTTTGTTCACAGTGTCATTTCTATGAGGCTTATGCGGAAAGTAGCCAACGTTGAGCCGAAAATAAAATCCTGACACATTTCGATAAAATTTATTGGAACAGTCTTAGAATTAAACTGCAGTCTTATTTTTCTACATGATTGTCATTCAGATCTGCAGTATTATTTTTCTACATGATTGTCATTCAGATTTAAGCATTTATCATATTTCTTGATGACTTTGTCACCTCCTTCTAATGAATGCTTTGCGTCCTGATATTGCTACCAGCCTGTTGTTCGTCGGAATCAAAGCGTGTGGATGTTCAGGAACATTCCATCTGAACTGACTGAGCTATGCCGGCCGAAGTGGCCGTGCGGTTAAAGGCGCTACAGTCTGGAACCGCAAGACCGCTACGGTCGCAGGTTCGAATCCTGCCTCGGGCATGGATGTTTGTGATGTCCTTAGGTTAGTTAGGTTTAACTAGTTCTAAGTTCTAGGGGACTTATGACCTCAGCAGTTGAGTCCCATAGTGCTCAGAGCCATTTTGACTGAGCTATTCTTGTGTTGTTGGGGAGAGCGTGGCGATTCTCGTCGTGCAAAACCACAGCACCGATAGTCAAAGCGACTTGTTGGATGACTATTCTAACAAATGGACATTATGGACTTGGACTTCTTCGACTTTTTTCATACTTAGATGACTTGAACGCCAGTGCCCAAACATCAGTTTCCTAAAGCAGAACAACTCAATTTTCAAAATAACTCAAAAAATTGCGTTTGAAGCTCAGAAGGTTTTCAAGCATTGTAAAGTACAAAACCTCTGTAAATTTTTAGATCTCGTTAATAGTAGGGCTAGCAGTTTTGGCCTTTGTTTAAATTCCATATTCATTAACAAATAGAAATGTTAGTAAATAATGAATCATAATTCTCTAATCAAATAACTAATTTAAGACGCTCCTCAGTTGTTAGAAACCAGTGATGCCTTTTGACAAAGTAGAGCCTGAGAATGTTTTCCAAAGTCGAAGCCACCAGAGAAAAACGAAATTAACAATTTAATTAGAGAACTCAAAAATAACAAGAACTCTGGGGAGGATTCACTTGTCTCAGAAGTGTGGATAAGTGCCAGCGATGACGAGACTGGAAAAATTCAAATAGTTTTGGAGAAAATTCGAGAAACTGATAAGACTGTAGAATGGAAATTCACTCTCATACTTCCTTTACACATGAGAGGAAATAAGCCGGATGTCAACAACAAAATGCTACCAAGGCCCTCCGAAATATTTAGGAACAGCAATCAGAGAAACAGCTCAGTGAATAGCGAGGGCCGGACACATGTAGAACAGATTACGAATTTTAAACTGATCGTAAAGAGCAACTGCCTGGGAAGCAAACATCTGAGGAGCAATGGACTTCAAGAAAAAGAAATCTAAGAAATAAGATGGATATAAAGACTCGAACATAGAATTCAACTGTCTAGTCTTTGCAGTTGGTTTAGCAATATTTTTCGAAAATATCGATACAGCAACTTTGCAAACCTACCAGTTGAGAGAGATGGCGGAAAAGGCTGACTAGAAATTGCTTTCGAGGAGGCAGAACTCATAACGTACATTAAAAATTCTCTGAAATTGCCACAGCGCAGGATAAATTTAAGTACTTAGAGGAAATAATACTGCCGAGCGGTCTATAGAAGCAAACAAAAACAGTGCCCTAAAAATGGAAATGACTTATGAATTAACAAAGGTCATTTTAGTAAAAAGTCACTCTCAATACAAACAAAAATCTAGCACTAAAACACCGTCAAAAACGCAAGTGCCCTTATGTAGCACAATGTTTAGTCCTCAACAAAAAGGGAGAAATTAAACAGTCGGAGAAAAAGGAAGGGAAGGTACTACGGAAAGTTTTCAGTCTGAGAATAGTTGGGCGTACGTGAATGAGATGAAGTAATTAAGAGATATACACTCAAACTGAAAAACTATCTGATGCTCAGGAAAAGGAGAGTTTCGTTTTAAGGTTACTGGAAACACTCAGTAAAAAAAATGTTTGACCATTTCGATAAATTCCCAAAACAAATCAGGGAATTGAAAGAGAACACAGCGGAAGTCATAGTTACGAAAACAATTTTAGACGGACCAACTTTTCGAAACAAGATTACGAAGTTACAGATTTTCGGAAAAAGGTCAAAGGAAATATTGTAAAGACCAAAAAATCATGGCCATTGACGACGATGTCGAGGAAAGAAGCACATCTTTTTACATTTAAATATTGAGCATTTGGATATGAATTAAAATTTGACGAATACGTGCTAAATGCATTGCACTATAGTTGAAAGGCAAAATTCTTCACATAATAGTACTACTCAGCTCTGGAAATAAAAAAGTATTTTAACTTCTTAACTGACGTTTCCAAGTTTTGCACAAAACTTTCATTTTTTATGAGTACTGTCATTTTCATTCAATAAATAATCAAAAATTCGATGTACTGATATTCGTTAATTAACATTTATAGTTGTTAAGCTTCTTCTGTTTCTTTTCAGTTTATGACATACGTACACGGGGTAGGCGTGGTTAATTTAAGGAGTGGGCGAATGCTGTTCCTGTCGCCATTCTGTTACCCCTCGGAACCGAATCTGTAGTGTTAGTAACGTGAAAGTATGTGAACGTTTTCTAAATGTTTGCGGGTCGTGTAACTGAGGCGAGACAAAGACAAGGTTGCCAGCCTGGTATTTACCATGTCGGATATGGAAAACCACCTAAGAACCACTTGCAAACAAACAAGCGCAGCTATCGGGGCGGGTCATATCTATTTCTTCATAAACAGGGAATATAAATAAAAGAAAAAAAAAGACATTCAGCGTTAACAAGATTAGAAACGCTACACATTTATCATAATATTCTTACGCTATTCAATTACCTATCGATACCAATATTAACGTCTTACAATGGTTTTGTTCTTAACGGCGTTGTGAAGTTTCTAATCTTCATGGTGTGTACTCGGGCGTCCACTTTGATGAAAATGTCGCTGAAGACTAATAAAGGGGTCGTGGTAGGACGGATTCGTGAGTTCGAGCGCAGCACATGCACAATGAAAGTAACACAGAATAGTAAATGGCAAAATATATTACTCAACTCTGGTACGGCTAGTTACAGTAGTTTTAGAATGCAGCTTTAGCTTATGCGTCCTTCCTTGACTACAGTACCATGAACACAAACTAAATAATGTTATATATACATATATATATATATATATATATATATGAAGATGGTGTATATATATATATATATATATATATATATATATATATATATATATAGGGTGGTCCATTGATAGTGACCGGGCCAAATATCTCACGAAATAAGTGTCAAACGAAATAACTACAAAGAACCAAACTTGTCTAGCTTGAAGGGGAAAACCAGATGGCGCTATGGTAGGCCCGCTAGATGGCGCTGCCATAGGTCAAACTGATATCAACTCGGTTTTTTTTTAATAGGAACCCCCATTTCTTTATTACATCTCCGTGTAGCACGTAAAGAAATAGGAATGTTTTAGTTGGACCACTTTTTTCGCTTTGTGATAGATGGCGCTGTAATAGTCACAAACGTATAAATAAGTGGTATCACGTAACATTCCGCCACTGCTTACGGTATTTGCTTCGTCATACATTACCCGTGTTAAAACGGACCGTTTACCAATTGCGGAACAGGTCGATATCGTGTTAATGTATGGCTATTGTGATCAAAATGCCCAACGGGCGAGTGCTATGTATGCTGCTCAGTATCCTGGACGACATCATCCAAGTGTCCGGACCGTTCGCCGGATAGTTACGTTATTTAAGGAAACAGGACACGTCAAACGTCAACCACGACCTGCAACAAATGATGATGCTCAAGTAGGTGTTTTAGCTGCTGTCGCGGCTAATCCGCACATCAGTAGCAGACAAATTGCCCGAGAATCGGGAATCTCAAAAATGTCGGTGTTGAGAATGCTATATCTTCATCGATTGCACCCGTACCATATTTCTATGCACCAGGAATTGCATGGCGACGACTTTGAACGTCGTGTACAGTTCTGCCACTGGGCACAAGAGAAATTACGGGACGATGACAGATTTTTTGCACGCGTTCTATTTAGCGACGAAACGTCATTCACCAACAGTGGTAACGTAAACCAGCATAATATGCACTATTTGGCAGCGGAAAATCCACGATGGCTGCGACAATTGGAACATCAGCGACCTTGGCGGGTTAATGTATGGTGCGGCATTATGGGAGGAAGGATAATTGGCACCCATTTTATCGATGGCAATCTAAATGGTGCAGTGCATGCTGATTTCCTACGTAATGTTCTATCGATGTTACTACAAGATGTTTCACTGCATGACAGAATGGCGATGTGCTTCCAACATTATGTATGTCTAGCACATAGCTCGCTTTCGGTTGAGAGGTGGATTGGTCGTCGAAGCACCACACCATGGCCCGCACATTCACCGGATCTGACGTACCCGGATTCCCTTCTGTGGGGAAAGTTGAAGGATATTTGCTATCGTGACCCACCGACAACGCCTGACAACATGCGTCAGCGCATTGTGGATGCATGTGCGAACATTATGGAAGGCGAACTACTCGCTGTTGAGAGGCATGTCGTTACACGTATTGCCAAATGCATTGAGGTTGACGGATATCATTTTGAGCATTTATTGAATTAATGTAGTATTTACAGGTAATTACGCTGTAACAGCATGCTTTCTCAGAAATGATAAGTTCACAGAGGTACACTTGACAGCAAAAAAAGTGGTTTGCCCCCTGAATTCCAACATGTAGGCTGCACTTGAATGTATGCAACCAACAAAGCATATCTGTGTTGCACATAGTCGCAACACTCCACAGTACAGTTGTTTTAAGATACACAACGGGTACCGCTAGAGACTACTAGAGAACACCGGTCTTTATGACAGTCCGTCCAGATGTAAGGAAACACCACAACAGTACAGATCAGATCAGACAGTCCTTAACGTTTGTAAACTAAATTACAATAAGTGACATTTTGACAACTAGTTTTGTCACATAAATCGTTCAGTAATCCTTAGGCACAATTAAATATTTGAGACAAAATGGTTCAAATGGCTCTGAGCACTATGGGACTTAACTACTGAGGTCATCAGTCCCCTAGAACTTAGAACTACTTAAACCTAACTAACCTAAGGACATCACACACATCCATGCCCGAGGCAGGATTCGAACCTGCGACCGTAGCGGTCACGCGGTTCCAAACTGAAGGGCTTAGAACCGCACGGCCACACCGGCCGGCATTTGAGACAGTATATCGATTTATAAAGTTGTATGGCAATTGGAAACAAGTTCTTTGCTGTCTAAAAGGTTTACCCAACACATGCTGAACGTCGTTCAACGTTCAACGGGGAGTGGTTACGCATCAACTTTACGTAATACTAAGCAGTTAAAAGAAAACGTGATTAACGGCGGCAACCACTCTACGGAAATCCCAACATTAACAGCGAATCACAAGTAATATCATTGTTCACATTACTCACCAACAGTTACTTGTACACGAAGTTATACTTTAAATGACGTGACCAACGTCTTCCTTCTGGATCCGGATGCAAACCCAGAACGTAAAGCCATTGTTAACCAAGCAAAGCTTTGTGCCTTATCGAGACTCAATCACTAGGCAGAAAGAGAGGTCAAATATTGACGTTTGCACCAGTATCAGTTATCAGTTCTCAACTTGAACGTAAATGACGATAATGTTTGTACGAAAGCAGGAACCCTAACACGACAATTACCTTCTTGGTAATTAACCTCGAAAGACGTTGTATAGTGTTGCATTGTCAAGGAATAAAGGATGCACATGTTTAAAATTGAAATGCCATCATGTAATGCTGGGGACAAGGATGCGAACCCAGCACCTAATCGGATTGTTGAATAAGTACGTAAAATCAGAATGTAGATGTCACAGTTTGTCACCAGTAGTGGGGTTGGAACCTTAAATGACGACTGAAGTTGTATTGCCTGACCGGGATTCGAACCCGGCGCCTACCGCCGTCGTTGTCTAACCAGGAACAGACGAGAAATGTCCAATTTTGGTCCACCATCAGCGAGATGTGCACACGTTTAACTAGAAATAAGGTGACAAAAACGTCTATGCTAACTGAGAGACGAACGCCGCACACATAGTTATGAAGACACGTTAATAATCAACTTCATATTCAGTAGTAGCTAGGAGTAGCATGTTTAGTTGCAAACCTTAAGGCCTTACTCATCCCTAGTAACGTGTTGCCTAATATCTGCGATATCATGATGTTAATTTACAAGTGGATTGACTGCGCCGGCCGAAGTGGCCGTGCGGTTAAAGGCGCTGCAGTCTGGAACCGCAAGACCGCTACGGTCGCAGGTTCGAATCCTGCCTCGGGCATGGATGTTTGTGATGTCCTTAGGTTAGTTAGGTTTAACTAGTTCTAAGTTCTAGGGGACTAATGACCTCAGCAGTTGAGTCCCATAGTGCTCAGAGCCATTTGAACCATTTTGATTGACTGCCGAAAAGAGCAATGTTCCCTAGTAGTCGTGTATCATTGAGCTGTAAATGAAGTGCCTCAGCAGAAAGTAATTTCCGTCGTGCAGCACGTATTGTTTCAGAGACACTGAGTACATGTTATAAGTGCACAAAACGTGTATTATGTAGTAAGTATATACTATTATTTGAAGAAGCTGCCCCCAAACCTGTTAACTTTTAGATTCCGCTTAGTTGTCGTTGTCGAATACAGGTTTTCTTAAGGCTACATCTAATGCACAGCTCTTATAAGAAAGTATAGTTTCCTGCGTCATGCTATTGCTAGCTAGGTGAAATATTTTGTGGTAGTTATGCTTAAAATGAATGTATTTTTTAAAATATTGGTCGTCAAATATTTGAATAAATCGTCAACTGTAGGTGTGCCTGCACATGTTATAGCATAATAGCTGTAGCTGCGTTAGTTTGTACTATAGACTTGGGTAGGTTAGGTGTAACTTTCTATCCTTCAAGGGGTGATCGTGGCCATGCGGCCCGGGTCTGTACTAGCCGCGGCTCGCGAGCTACGGGAGACCAACTTCCCCTGCTCCAGTGACACGATTCGCCGAAGGCTGAGGGACGCTGGACTGCATGCACGACGATCCGCCGTGAAACAAGAGCTCAGCGAAGACAACGTTTTATACCGGCTAGCATTTTCGGAGCTCCATCTGAGGGCGTCGTGGGACAACGTCATTTTCACTGATGAGAAGGTGTTTTCTACCAATAACGACGGTCCACGAATCGTTTACAGGCCGAAAGGGACACGCCATCGACGCGAATATGTAACCACGACGAGAAGAAGTGGCCGGCTATCTGTTACCTGCTGGGGTTGGAATTCTGCGAGAGGGGCGGGAATTCTTCACAGGATAGAAGGAACTATGGACAACGCGCAGTATGCCCACATATTGGAAAATGTGATGCTTCCGTCAGTGCGAATTCTGTACGCAGAAGGGGACGTCACATTGGAAGAGGACCATTCTCCCATTCACAAGTCTGCATTTGTTCAGCAGCGGCTCTCCACGATTGGCGTCAACGTCATGGACTTGCCGCCACGGGCGGCTGATATGAACCCCATGGAATACGTGTGGGCTGAGGTCGCCAGAACATTAACAGAGAACTGGCCACGAAACCAACCAACTACTGCGGATGCTCTTTGGGACTGCGGGAAGCCTGGGAGGAAGTTGCTTCTTCAGGCTGTTACGTCCGACGGCTTATACGAGTACATTCTATGCCAAGACGCGTGATAGAAGTACAAAATAATGAAGGATTCTGCATAAAATATTAGGGTTCTTAAAATGTCTTGTTATGTCTTCTTTTTCGTCATTTTTCCTCATTGGGAGCTAGTGGAAGATCGCGTGGCAACAGCAAAGATACGATATGGATTAGCTTTCCTTTGAGTTGCCCTTTCAATTCAAGTGGGTTTCTTTTGAATATACATTTTGTTAAGTATTCTATTTTGATTTCACCCCTACATACTTACAAACTAACCAGCGTAGATGGACTCTGTCACAGTAGTTTTTGTTATTTCAAATACGTCTCTCTCTTCCCCTCCATCCATGAATACACCCTCCGTCCTCCACACAATACGCCAACGATTTCATATTATGTTTACTCGCCGCGCGGGATTAGCCGAGCGGTCTCAGGCGCTGCAGTCATGGACTGTGAGGCTGGTCCCGGCGGAGGTTCGAGACCTCCCTCGGGCATGGGTGTGTATGTTTGTCCTTAGGATAATTTAGGTTAAGTAGTGTGTATGATTAGGGACTGATGACCTTAGCAGTTAAGTCCCATAAGATTTCACACACATTTGAACATTTATGTTTACTCGTTGTTAATATCTCTTCTATTCTTTCTCACTCTCTCTCTCTCTCTCTCTCTCTCTCTCTCTCTCTCTCTCTCTCTCTCTCTGACACTATCGCCGCAAGTGCCCTTCTATTACACTCCCTCAAAACTTTGTAAACAAATATAGCGGTTTCCAATGACGCTACATTTTCTCTTTTAATTGCTGCTGTCTTTACTCTCTATCATTCCTCTCACCACCTCTGAAACCGTATTCTTTGATCTCCCCTTCCCTATAACCCATTCTTCGTTCTGAGAACAGTCCTTCCTTATCTCTCGGTCCTAAGATAAAACGAACTGTGACACACATCTAAGTGAGCAATACTTTGCAAGCGTTTCACGCTTATATTTTGCACTTCTATCCATTCCCAGATCCCGCCCTCCTTCCTGTTACGAGTCCCTTGACATCTGCATCTACATCTAAATGCATACTCTGCAATTCATAATTTTGTGCCTGGCAGGGGGTTCTGTGGTCTGGTGGATTAATCTTGTATTGATGTGTGAAACGTGTAGGTTCACATCTCACGTCAGGCGTAGATTTTTAACACACACAAGTAACTCTCCTGCACCCCTAGTAACGCCAAGTGCAGAACGCCAGTAAGCTCCGTAGTTCAATATCCGCAGTAAAGGTAACATCCCTTCGCTGCTGACTGGGCATTCGTTAGAGCTGTGACAGATGGAGAAACCACGTAAGGCAAAGACTCTGCCACCAGCAAGCCGTCGTAAACTAGAAAACGTATTTCATTTAATGAACCAATGGCGATGTAAGTTCACAAGGCTCTTACTTTATTTGAAACTGAGACGTTGAAAATTGTGGTGCTGGACTGGGATTAGAATTCGATTTCACTGTGTTCCCGAAGATCGCAAACTCTTCTAGGCGTCCTCGAAAGGCACCTATCTAGTTTCGAATCCTGATCAGCACAAAATATTCATTATTTCATTTCAAGCCCTAGCATATGCACTCCGAACTACTGGTGAAAAAAGTTCCATTTTCAACGTCTCTTCGTGCGTTGTCAGCTGTAATGTGTTCGTTTCAACTCACAGCCACATAATGAGCTTTTTATCACAACATTACAAGATCAAACGTTTCCTTACATCTTTTCAAGTTCAAACATTCCTCTCCATCCTACTGGTGAAAACGGATTTGGGTTTGACGTTGTGTTCGTTGTGATCACCAACGACGACATGTTGTGGATTCAACTTCTAGCCAGCAGAGCATTTTCCATCACATCATTGAAAGTACAAACATGCCATTCCTAGCTATTATTGGAAAAGAATTTGATAGTTAAAGTTTCTTCATGACCAAGTGTGCGGGGTTTGAATTCCATTCAGCACAGAACTTTTCGTCGCCTGATGTCTAGCTAAACATGCACCCATCTCGCTACTGGTGAACCAACAATAGCTATTTATCGTCTGTTCCTGGCTAGAAAACGACGGTGCTAGATGCTGGGTTCGAATCCCAGTCAGGCAAAAACAATTCTGTCGTCAATTAAGGTTCCAGCATTTCGCTATTGGTGAAAACATTTGATATTTAATTTCTGATTTTATGTACAGTCGTGCTCAAAAGTATCCGAACGACCTGAATTGCATTTCACCTGATTCCCATGCGACCTACATAACGCAGCTGCAAGCAGGTCCTCTCATCGCTCCTTAGTACAGTCGTTTGACTATTGAAAATGGTTCCAACAAATCACCACTAGAAAACACTGCTCTGCAACGCAATAACTCAGGATGTAAAGTAATACCACGATACTACAAATATCAGGGAACCTCATCACAGATAAGACTGTCCTTAAGTCTTGTAAGCTCACATTTATTGCAATAAACGACATACCTGAAATGTTAGCACTTTCATTATTATGTCGGATAGGTAATGCACGTAGTAAGTTCGTCGTATTCATGATTTCCTCTTCAAAGTAACATACCATACTTGTTATTTAACACAAAATGTCATTAAAAATTTACGTTATTCACGAGCAGCTAGTTGAGAATATGTATGAACTTCAAATGACACGACGAACCGCCTTGTTATGCATTTGGATTCAAACCCAGGTCATGCAGGCTAGGCCGCGGTGGCCGTGCGGTTCTAGGCACTTCAGTCCGGAACCGCGTGACTGCTACGGTCGCAGGTTCGAATCCTGCCTCGTACACTGATGTGTGGGATGTCCTTAGGTTAGTTAGGTTTAAGTAGTTCTAGGTTCTAGGGGACTGATGACCTCAGATGTTGAGTCCCATAGTGCTCAGAGTCGTTTGAACCAAACATGCAGGCTAAGATTTCGTGGCTGACGGAAATTAATAGTCAATCCCGACTAGGCATAAAGAGAGTGATATACCTCGATTTTAGATAGTATCAGTTATCAAATATCTACTTTAAATTACATAACGTAAACATTATAATGGTCGCGAATTCCTACCCAGCATTAATTGTCCCTGTTAACGAACTACGAGAGATGTTAAATACTGCTTCTTCACAAGTAACTTACTTGAAATGCAGTAAGGTAAAGCTTTGTGTTGGACAGGGATTCGAACCCAGATACTAATCGGATTGTTATCGAAGCACAACCAACTTTGACATATCGGATTTTCTCGGCAGTAGCCAGATGTAACATTAATTTTTCCCTCCCAGGACTCCAACCCGGCACGTATCGCTGTTATAGTCTAGAGAAAAGGAACGTTAAGTATCGGTTTGTTACACCAGCAGTGACATGTGAGCATGTTTGAACTAGAAATAATATGACAAAGAGTTCAGTGCTGACTAGGAATCGAAGCCCAAACATATCGTTGTTGACTACACACAAAGAGATTACACTTACCAAATTTTTCTCCACCAGCAGCTCGGAATAACATCCTTGAACTTACCGTGATCTCCCAAATAGTTCTGTGTCTCACTGGGAGTCAAAAACGTCAGATATCGTCAGTCTTGACATCGAATGAAAATGCATTAAAAATAAAAATTATTATCCACCAGCAGATGGGTGTTCTCAAAAAAATGGTTCAAATGATTCTGAGCACTATGGGACTCAACTGCTGAGATCATTAGTCCCCTAGAACTTAGAACTAGTTAAACCTAACTAACCTAAGGACATCACAAACATCCATGCCCGAGGCAGGATTCGAACCTGCGACCGTAGCGGTCTTGCGGTTCCAGACTGCAGCGCCTTTTTTTTTTTTTTTTTTTTTTTTTTTTAAAGTTTAGTGCTGAGCCAGGATTCCAACCCATTCATGCGCAATATGTGGAGATGTTGAGGAATCTACAGTTTTGAACAAACAACAAGTTGTAGTCGAGCTGTATTGTCACGAAGGGATCAAATTCCGCGTTAAGGGCGGTCTGAGTTGTATTCCCAGTTCAGAACCAATTTTATCGACAAACAGAAGCTCAAATAAAAGACGGAATAAGTGTCCTGTGACCATACACAGGATTTGTTTCGTCACTAGAAATAAATAACTAGTATAAGAAAGGTTACTGGTGATACAGTTTCTACATGTCGCCACTCCTTACTTTATTGTGGTTCCACCTAACGTCTACTTGGTAGAGAAGGAATATCATGTTTAATGTAATTTTCAGACCACAATGTCATTATACCTTCTTCACTTGGCGTAGCCAGAAGAGAATAGAATCTGCCTCTCCCTATCAAAAACATCGACAGAAGTTGGAATCGAAACGAGACCATCACCATATGAAACAATCAGTCCAACAGACCACCAAACCCTCTTCTCTACGACTCACTTCTCTATCTCAACACCGCCGCGGCACACAAGATGAGAATTCTGACACACAGGCTCCCTGTAGTGGTTTGCAGGATGTTCAATACATTCATTTACTTGGTTGACCGAATCGCCATGAACTAGCTGCTTTGGCTACCCAGTGCATACATTCGACTCTATTTTGTAATCACCGAAATAAAATAACGTAACTGCCACTTACATAGAACTGCCAACAGTGTAAGATGCAGAAATTTAAATAGGAAGTGTTCCTTTCCATTTGAGCTACTCTATTGCGCTATCTGTTTGTTGAAACCATCGTGCAGTGCAAAAGAAATGCTGTAACTGTCTGTCTCTCGGAAGTCTATATCCGGCCATATGCATTATCTCACAGCACTGTGGAATGCCGAATTTCTGGAGGAACTGTTGTTCACTTCCAGAGATGCTGTAGCTACGTCACAGCTAGCAGCGTAACAGTAAGGGTCGCGCACTATTGATAAGACGTCGCGTGTTCTATTACATTCGCAACTACATTTTTTTAAAACGCAATTCTGCTGTCTGCGGAAGTTGTCAATTTAATGGAACTTTGAACATAATTCTCTTCACTTCTAATCCCAAAATAGTCGCGTGTGGAAAAGAGGCTAACTTCTGCGTCATTTTGTTCTTTTCAGATTTAATAGAGGCCAGGCAGCAGATGCGCTCCAAGCTTTTGTATTATGTATGGGGAGAGCGCATCGTGCCAAAACAGTCAGAAAAGTATTTTCTTCATTAGCTGTCGTCTTCAAACCTTGTTTGACAGCTTTAACTCAGAACAAGTTTTCTACATGCATGTAATCAATAAACTACATGTGCATTGTCAGACTGTTATAGATAACATCAGAGAATTCGCATATATCGTTGATGATTAATTTCTCTGTCATGTTTAGTATTGTTTTAACAACACTAAAAGAAACCTTACGAAAACTGTGCCCTGTATTGTAAGAAATGAAATAAAACTACCCACGATAACCTTACGACGAAAGTCTGTTTTAACAAAACTGAGTATCTGTACACAAGCGTGCCTCTATCTGCACGAATTAGTAAAACACCACACACTTAGATTTCGATTGGGTCTGTGTTTAAATGGTATGCTGTGTCGTACTCAACAGGTATGCAAACGTGGCATTTAATAAATAAAGTTACGTATTCCTAGAAACCCAAAATTTGCTTGTCAGCAGTGGAAAGAGGCGTTACCTGTTGTGCAGTATTGTAAGTTTTTCACCATTTCACTTTGAGCTGAAAGTATTTTCTTGCGATTTGCTAATCAATTTATTTCCTTCATACTTGTCACCCTGGCATGGGAGTCTTAAGTGTAGAATATTTTTGAATTTCGTATCGTTGACGGTCGATTCGAATTTCTTCAGAGACGCTTGTATTGTATAGCAGCTTGGCAGTCAGAAAGCCGAGATCTACGACCATTAACACAACTTACTGAGTCGAACTGCCAATAGGATTTGATGTGTAAAGGTTTTCTTTTGACTTTGTTACAGAATTTTTTCTAGGAATTCTTAGCTCCATGGAATATTACACAAAAAAACCTCGCCCGCGCAGTCCCTACCACGGTTAGAACTGACGATTTTCTTAACCGGTGGAACACGAGACACGGGTGGTACCACGAGGCTACGTACACACTGCTACCAGCACGCCACTCTCGTCGTGGTATTGGTCGCTCAGCCTCATAACGCATCGTGAAAGATATTAAAAGTTGTCACTTATGTGAAGAATAGCATTTCTTTAGCCAAAAAATTGAAATTTCTGTCTCAGTGTCTTAGTTTACGTGAGGATTATTTACCACGAGTCATTCAAACGGAAAGGGAATATCAACTGAATTTATCGAGTCAGTTCAGTACCATACACGGAAGTGATTGCACTGTCACAATGTTGCCAAATGTTTATGACGATGTTACCAATTCTCAGCTGTGCTAGGAACAGCTCTATAGCGTTATAGGAGGAGAATCCTGTGCTCGTGTCATAGGAGGATACGGAGAGGGGGCGCGGGGTTTGGTTAATATGCAGCGTTTTCTACTACCAGCTGTGTCAAACATTCCGGTGTGTAATCTTCCATCACAATTACAGTTTCCCACAAAATATATACGAATAAAGCACTTACCTTGTTACTTTGTTACAAAAGATTATTTCAGTACAATAAAAAGTCTTTGGAAATCAACTTTGCCAAACTGTCACGAAAAGTAAGATAACAAACACTTTGCACCTCGAAATCGATGCATCTATGTGCAGTCTTGTAATCATACAAGTAGAATTTCATGAATTGCACGAGAATGTAGAAAAATGTTGGTGTGAATGGAAGCTACACTCCTGGAAATTGAAATAAGAACACCGTGAATTCATTGTCCCAGGAAGGGGAAACTTTATTGACACATTCCTGGGGTCAGATACATCACATGATCACACTGACAGAACCACAGGCACATAGACACAGGCAACAGAGCATGCACAATGTCGGCACTAGTACAGTGTATATCCACCTTTCGCAGCAATGCAGGCTGCTATTCTCCCATGGAGACGATCGTAAAGATGCTGGATGTAGTCCTGTGGAACGGCCTGCCATGCCATTTCCACCTGGCGCCTCAGTTGGACCAGCGTTCGTGCTGGACGTGCAGACCGCGTGAGACGACGCTTCATCCAGTCCCAAACATGCTCAATGGGGGACAGATCCGGAGATCTTGCTGGCCAGGGTAGTTGACTTACACCTTCTAGAGCACTTTGGGTGGCACGGGATACATGCGGACGTGCATTGTCCTGTTGGAACAGCAAGTTCCCTTGCCGGTCTAGGAATGGTAGAACGATGGGTTCGATGACGGTTTGGATGTATCGTGCACTATTCAGTGTCCCCTCGACGATCACCAGTGGTGTACGGCCAGTGTAGGAGATCGCTCCCCACACCATGATGCCGGGTGTTGGCCCTGTGTGCCTCGGTCGTATGCAGTCCTGATTGTGGCGCTCACCTGCACGGCGCCAAACACGCATACGACCATCATTGGCACCAAGGCAGAAGCTACTCTCATCGCTGAAGACGACACGTCTCCATTCGTCCCTCCATTCACGCCTGTCGCGACACCACTGGAGGCGGGCTGCACGATGTTGGGGCGTGAGCGGAAGACGGCCTAACGGTGTGCGGGACCGTAGCCCAGCTTCATGGAGACGGTTGCGAATGGTCCTCGCCGATACCCCAGGAGCAACAGTGTCCCTAATTTGCTGGGAAGTGGCGGTGCGGTCCCCTACGGCACTGCGTAGGATCCTACGGTCTTGGCGTGCATCCGTGCGTCGCTGCGGTCCGGTCCCAGGTCGACGGGCACGTGCACCTTCCGCCGACCACTGGCGACAACATCGATGTACTGTGGAGACCTCACGCCCCACGTGTTGAGCAATTCGGCGGTACGTCCACCCGGCCTCCCGCATGCCCACTATACGCCCTCGCTCAAAGTCCGTCAACTGCACATACGGTTCACGTCCACGCTGTCGCGGCATGCTACCAGTGTTAAAGACTGCGATGGAGCTCCGTATGCCACGGCAAACTGGCTGACACTGACGGCGGCGGTGCACAAATGCTGCGCAGCTAGCGCCATTCGACGGCCAACACCGCGGTTCCTGGCGTGTCCGCTGTGCCGTGCGTGTGATCATTGCTTGTACAGCCCTCTCGCAGTGTCCGGAGCAAGTATGGTGGGTCTGACACACCGGTGTCAATGTGTTCTTTTTTCCATTTCCAGTAGTGTATAAGAAACACAGTTACCTAATTATTCTGTACCACGTAATAATTAATTCATTTGATAATTCAGAAGAGAATAAACTAAAAATTATGCCCATTACGACAGAAACTAAAGTGCAGATGCGGGCACTGTGCAGATCTGCGCTTTTTCATCTTCAGATCTATACAAATAATGTCTACTAACCAGCGTATTCATTGCTTTCGTAATGTTTCCCTCTTGTTTAGTCTTCTTATGATGAACTGGATCCACACCCATGAGTCTGATTTTTTCTTTGTATCTTTCCATCTTTGTGTGTTATTGTTCGGTGTTCAAAAAGCAAAATATTATGCCTGCTTCCACGAGGTATTAAAATAAGGTCGCAAAAAGGCTAACGAATTATAATCAAAATACAGTGAGACGACAATTTGTCTGTCTTCATGGTGTTAAGTGGACAGAAATAGTTGGGTGTTATTGTCGTCTTTTCTTATTGAGATTTTCGTATTACCCTGACACAAGACGCCTAGATAAATGTGTGTATTCTCCGTGACGAAACATCCCACATTCCATTCATCCTGATCCATTCGTTACGTGCATCGGTGGCAATGAGTGATAGGAAAGCTGTTGTGTGGTGACGAATAACAATAACAACGGTAGTAATTACAAATCAATAATCAAGGATGTTTACTGCATTACAGACGATTAACAAAATAACCAAGAATGGCTGAGTGTTTAATTGGCGCACTGAGTAGGTGTTCTTACCACTTTGTTACTGAATTCTGTTCTAGTTGTTTGCAGAGAGCAAACAAAGAACCCTTAGCCATACATATCGCTAGTACAACGAGATATTACCTATCAACTATCCTTGCTTTACATCACGAGACGAACATGGCGTCACTGAGCTGATATTTTAAATACATTTTTCATTTCTCTCTCTGTCTCTCTCTCTCTTTTTATTTTTATTTTAATTTTTTGAGGAAAGCATCGAGAAGCACGATAATAAGCAAGTAGGCATATAACCTGTTTACAGTTATTTTCATCGGGATACATAATGCAAAAATACAACTTTTAAGTGTGTTATTGCGTAATTCCAGTTATTGACAGTCTATTCGTGAGCTTGCTCGAATTCAGTGGGGTGAAACCTATCACAGAAGCAAGCAAAACACAAATATTTCTTGCACCACGCGCAACACATAAACGAAATCTCGCTGCACTGACGTGTTGTCCGATATATTGCACGCAAAACATATCTGATTCATGTTGCTAAATACAGCTCTGTCACATACCAATTTGGAAGCGTACCAAGTGTGTAAAAGTATATCTTGAAATAGGCAGAAAGGCCCATAGAGGTATTCGACTGAAACATAGCCATGATCAAAATTGTAACTGGGGTCGACAGCATCGTCGTCTACCACCTTGACAACTTTTTTTTTTTTTTTTTTTCTTTTCTCCGGGCCTCCATCCTTCCCTTATAGCCCGTCACTTGCACTCGCCAAAATTGCCTTCAGCGGCTAGCTTCAGCAGCTGTAATTATAATTAACTAAATGACTCCTTATTAGACGGAAATGAAATACTTCTTGAGTGGTACCCCTGACTCTCCGTAGGTGTACGCGTGGAATTTCAGCAGACTGGTGGCTTCAGAGTTTGTCTTCTCGGTGAATAGCTATTGCTAATGTATTCTGTTGTCGAACATTCGTTTGTTCGTCCATCTCTCAAGTGTTATTTCGGTTTCAGCTTCTCTGAACTCCGAAGCCCCGGCCACCAAAGTCTCCATGACATCCTACCAGGGAACCTTTTTGGTTTTCTAACTTAAAGGAAATTAAAGAATAAAAATACTCCCCATTAGTATGGCAAATGATATGAAAAAAACTAGTAAAGAGATTAAAAGAAGTGATAAAGTAAAGATTCTTGTAAAATAATGACTCTATGTCAACGTTCTTAATAAAAAACAAGCATAGTTTTCTCTATATTTCGTCGTTCGTATCAGTGTCTGGTATTCCATCGTTAAATGTATCCAATATTCTTCTTTACTCTTCTCTTTCTCGGATAGGATGTAGTACACAGTCTGGCCCTTTAGCCAATTGACTGCACGTCGTTTTGTATTGGGATAGGGAGTTTCGTCAGGGTTGAGTAGGCGTGTCGGTGTTATCGTTCTTGGTGATGTTCGCATTATGCTTGCGAGTTTCTGTGTGCAGAGGGACCATATATCCTGTACAGCGTCGCAAGTAAATCTATGCTCGTCTGTATCGACTAAGTGACATCTGATACAATTCGGTGTTTCAGCCAGGTGAATCTTGTGTAACCTCGAATTGGTCGGGAATTTCCTATTGACTGCCATGTACCAAGTTGAGCGCACTGTAGATGAAAGATGCGGGTCGTGAATGTTCTCCCAGACTTGTTTCCAGTTATAACCTTTACATTTCTTCTCCACTATATTGCGAGGTTTACTTTCCGTTATTGTGGCGTAAATTGCTTTGACTTTGTGTCGGTCTGCCTCTTGAATTATTCTTTGTATGTAGCTAAGTTCTAGGATGAAATACCTTAAGTGACAGAGCGAGTTCAGAATGTGTTTTACATCTACAGGTGGGTCCAGATTGGGAGGCACTACTTCATTCAAAATGTGAGCCGTCAGTGTGTTAGGTGGTCTGTACCACTGTTTGTATGTTTGACTAACATACAAGGCTTTTGCTTTGAGGTAGACATCTGTCAAATTGAGGCCTCCCTTCCAAACTGGGAGGGTGAGGGTTTCATACTTTACTTTAAATATCTGACCCCTGGTAACAAAGTGGCCAAGCGCTGCTAACATTTGTTGTGCCATAGTCTTTGGTAATGGCAGTACTTGGGCAACGTAATTTACTTTGGACATTATGTAGGTATTAACTAAAGACTGTAACACTCCCTTTTAATCTACTGACTTCTCCCGCTCGATAGGGATCTGATAGCAGCCCAAATAGATAATAACTAATGTGACCGTGTACCTAATGGGGCTGGCAATCGGATTGGACTGCTACGGAGGTGTTATATTCCATTTTGTCCTTCTCGAATGCTGTAATAATGAATGTCTGGTGCCAAGAAGAACAACAACACAGCTTCATTAATCAACGAACTATATTCATCACAAAAACACCAAAAGGAAGGAGACAGCCACTGCCTTCGTCGTACAGAATTAATAACGGCTAATCTCAGCACAGGCCTCTTTGTTGTTCATTATCATCACACGCAAATTTTAATCACTGTAAACCAACACTGCAATCCAAATAATGCCGGCGCGGTAGACGCGAAAATACAAATATCGGCACTGAAATATCACTGAATCACTCTATTAATTATACTTTTCACTTTCCCGAATATTCCTAACACAAAGGGGTTAAACCACGGCGATGGCCACTCCCTTTGTCGGTACGGTCTTGCATTCCAGCAACAGACCTCCACCCGGCTCGGCCCACAGCGCGTACCACACTCTACTGACTCAACACTCGCTCTCGCTCTCGCAACCCGACACACACTATCGATTGTTTGTCCTGTCGACCTGTGCTGTCTCAAAACTTATAGTAAGGGCCTACGGACCCCTTACATCCCCGCCCTCGAAAACTTCTTTGAAGCCACAGGCGTAAAAGAATCGGCTAGGGAATTAGACATCACTATATATGAACAAAACACATAGTGCAAATAAGTAATGAAATTACAATCACCAAGAAAGTCCTTGACTCCGGTAGTGGGCTGCCTCTACAATAATATTCTACAAAAAGTTATTACATCTCAAAAATATTGCATTGTCCAAATAACACACAACATCAATCCTACTTACTTAACATAGCATGGTAAATATTTTTTATAAACTTATCTTACCAAAAATTTCCAAAAACTTTTCACTTTCAAAGGTTAGTACGAGTCATTAACTACATATCTGTTATAACTTGCTATAGCAAAGACAAGAAAAGAACTAGTTGAATGCCAGCTACCCCTTTGGTATGCCGTCCTTTCAGCGGGGTTTGTGCCGTCCATACTACTACCACTCTATCTTATAACTCCCTTCCCAACGCATATAAAAGTTAAGGAAGAAAAAAAATCACAACTTATTTAAATCTTTAACACAAGCAAATTGAAATTGAGACAAAATACGACATTTATACATTGAATGCCAGCTACCCCTTTGGTATGCCGTCCTTTCAGCGGGGTTTGTGCCGTCCATACTACAATCACTCTAATTTATATCTCACTTGGCCAACACACATAAAGTTAAGGAAGAAATTCACAACTTATTCATTACAGATTCCATAAATTTAAATGCTACATTGTACCGCTAAGCATGTCTTACATAATTATTTGCAACACTACAACTAATGTGGTCACCCAACGAAAAAATTTTAAACTACTGATCATTTCATTTTGCCAAACCTTACTGCCATATGTGAATTGTTATCAAGAAAGCTTAGATGAGAGGTACAATATTTCCTGTTATATTTACATTAATTCAAATCCACTATATGAATATTTGTCATTCATTACTCAGTGCCAGAATCCTGCTTCTAAAGCTTGACGTACGTATAACCATAATTGACTCTGATAGCTAATTGGATACATGAATTACTAATTATTCATTAGTTACACTTTGTTTTATCAGCATACTTCAGATAAACATGTATACCTACAAATAACTTGCAAACAGATGTTGCTCATGTGCTAAATGACATACTTCAATATTTCAAACATCTCATACTCCATACTCTTCATTACACATAACTTAACACCAACTTCAACTGCAAATACATATATATCTTCAACCTATATCAATCCTCCACATACTTCAACACTTCAAACCTCTCATACTCAATATACATCATTACACATAACTCCCTCAACTTAACAGCAACTTCAACTGCATATATATCTTCAACCTACATCAACTCTCCATATTCGCTGCAATAACCACATAAAAATACTACTTCAGGCTCCTTAGCCTCTCCATTCATCATATTTCACATCATTTATTCGAACAACTATCTCCTTGTGTATTTGTTTCTTTATATGTTCATCTACTTACAAGCTGATACATTACTTCAATTTTTTTACAACAGTTTGACCTTTTCATGCCTCATAAAACAACTCTATAAGATTGCCCAAATTCTTGTTTAACCAATTAGCTTACCACGACATTATGTAAACATTCGCTTTCTGATATGGTTCTCATTTTATTCCTTCTGGCATTATTAATTTTGGTTATTTACTCACAGTAAACTGAGCTTTTTTAAGTAATTGATCCTCTGACATCTCACACTCTACATCAACAGCAACTACTACAAATTTACTACATGGTTCCTGACTGAATTACTTGGATGACCACTACCAATCCTAACTAGTACTCACTAACTTTCTTAACCTAAGGATAGAGAAAGATGGTAGAGGAGTGATACTTGAAATTAGAAATAAAGTCTCACCCAGCTGGGAGTGTACCAGTCGCCACTTGGTATACCAGCAAAAGAGTTGCTAGCTCCCTACACCTAACTTTCTTCAATTCGTACCTCTTGATCCCTTTGTCTATCACCTCTTCTCTCATCTGGGTTATCCCTGTTCTCGTGTGAGTAGTACCTTTTTATGTTTTCCACATGTTCCTTACCATGCACTCTCTTTGTCCATGCATACTCCAACTCCACAGTGTTAGGATGACCAATTTTTATAATCCTGTACGGTCCCTTATAAACGTGGTTGAATTTATTTATTTCAGAGTTTATTTTCTTTGATTTTGCATGAACCTTAGTCCCTTCCTTCTTCTTGATTCCCCAAGTGAAGGCCTCGCCTTCCATTGCAACCCTCTGATTATCCTCTTCTCGTTGCATGGCTATAGCATTTCTCAGATTGACAGCCAATTGGTTTTGCCTATCTCCTATCCCCTTAACCGCATCATTACATTGTTTCTGCATCTGCGTTATCTCGGCGATTCCATGATCGCAATTTGTTTCCACTTCGATGATCCTTTCTCCCAATTCGGCTTTAGTTTCTTCAATATCATCTTCTACCTTTTTTGTTAGCTTCCCTTCTATCTTCTCCACGTCTCCCTGGACTTGGTCTATATTCTCCTGTTGCTTCCTCTCTCTCTCGTCGATGTTCACCTTCAGTTGTTCGGGTAACTCCTGCACTTCCTCCTTCAGATTGCAATCCATCTTCGTGTATGATGTTTCGCTATTTTGTGAACCTTTCTTTAATGATTCTCTAAATTCTCGTAATGATGCGTTAAATTCTTGTAAACTTTTCTCTACTGATTTGTGGAATTTTTCTTCCCTCTCTCTAGTTTCTTTTAGCAAGGCTACCAACATCGATCGTATATCTGCATCCTCTGAAACTGGCTTATTTCTCATTGTTTGTCCCGGTGTCTCGGGATAACTGGTTGAATGTGCTAATGGGCTATCTAATGACACTCCATAATCACTGATTCCCGAATCATCTCTGTCTTCCTGTCCTATCCCTTTCCTTTCAACTACTGCCTCACAAACCTGCTTATCTTCAGTAGACATGTTTGTTTATTTTTAATGCACAGGCAAGGGATATAAAATAACTTCTAGCAACCCAAAACACTCCTAACTATCATGAAACTAAACAAACAGTACCTGAAGTATTCTTCAATTAATCCCTAAATTGATACAATATGCAAGAGCATCGAACATAACAACTCTCAAAACCTAATCACTTCAAATATCAATTTTCACATACACAGCTTATGCAAAATGTCTTAAATAAGATAAATCATACCATTCATAAAATCTATACATATAAAATCCCCCAAAAACAATAAGCATATCTGTATAATTATCATTTAGACAGCGCAGTATGCATAAATAAGTATGCTCAATTTCAGAGTATTTTTCGCAAACTTTTCGGAAATTACTGCAATTGGGCACTTTTCCTAACACGCAATTCAGTTTACAAACGTTTATTTACCGCGAAAACTGCACGTTGCAATTTAATGTTATGTCAACCAGTCGTCTCCACTCACCAACCGACGTTACCACGAGTCGCGATGTTTTGACGTTTGAATTGGGCGTGGCGCGGTACTGCCGCCGGAACCGCGTGAGGTCTCGCTGTAGCAGGACGTCGTAGTCCTCAGCCGGCCGCTCCGTGGTGCTGCAGGCGGGCGTAGTTTGTAGTTCGGCTGCTAGATGTTGGGACGGCGCTCGGTATAGTGCGTCTGTGCTTGAACTACTCCTTGCACAGGTAGTTGGGATGATGTGTGAAATCACCTCGCAGATCGAAGCTCTTTGGCGCAGCTGCTACAAGGGTCTGCGTGACGTCACTCAACAATTGCGTTGCCACATGAATTGTCGCCTGCATAACAGTTTATGGGTCCACATGAAGCTGCCCGATTTTCACTATTCAAAAGGCAATTTCAATCAGAATATTACCACTAAACACTTCTTTAAAAGCTTTCGTGACGAATTCTTGGCCCGTTTGTCGTGATAATGTTCACACATGTCTTTCTTTAGTGTTCACTTTTCACAGTTTTTCGTGCGGATTTACGCATTTGCACATTATAACACAGTTTGTTGACACTATTATTTTCATCTAATATGGCAAGAAAAAAGTTTAGTCACAATCGTAAGGTGCTATTACTTCGTATTGTTCAAAATGCACTGTTTCTTGTCGCGATTATAAAGTTTATGCTCTGTCCCGATTCAACATTGGAAAATATTCTCTTTGCGTCAAATAAGATAAAATTACCTATTGTTCTTTGCGATTCGTCCGAAAATTGCACTTGTCCTTTCACGGTAAGCCAAGGGTGTAACACTCCGGTTTATTTTACTGACTTCTCCCGCTCGATCGGGATCTGATAGCAGCCCAAATAGATAATAACTAATGTGACCGTGTACCTAATGGGGCTGGCAATCGGATTGGACTGCTACGGAGGTGTTACATTCCATTTTGTCCTTCTCGAATGCTGTAATAATGAATGTCTGGTGCCAAGAAGAACAACAACACAGCTTCATTAATCAACGAACTATATTCATCACAAAAACACCAAAAGGAAGGAGACAGCCACTGCCTTCGTCGTACAGAATTAATAACGGCTAATCTCAGCACAGGCCTCTTCGTTGTTCATTATCGTCCACTCAAATTTTAATCACTGTAAACCAACACTGCAATCCAACACTGCAATCCAAATAATGCCGGCGCGGTAGACGCGAAAATACAAATATCGGCACTGAAATATCACTGAATCACTCTATTAATTATACTTTTCACTTTCCCGAATATTCCTAACACAAAGGGGTTAAACCACGGCGATGGCCACTCCCTTTGTCGGTACGGTCTTGCATTCCAGCAACAGACCTCCACCCGGCTCGGCCCGCAGCGCGTACCACACTCTACTGACTCAACACTCGCTCTCGCTCTCGCAACCCGACACACACTATCGATTGTTTGTCCTGTCGACCTGTGCTGTCGCAAAACTTATAGTAAGGGCCTACGGATCCCTTACAGGACACTCTTTGAATGGCATTTAGAGTTCGCAGGCTATGTTGCCGTATGCCAGCGCGCATTTTTGTCAGCAGTTTTCTACAGTTCAAGGCAGCCGTACGGCGGATATTGCGTGTGTATTCAATCCCGAGGCAGGTGATCGTTTCCAAGCTTCTGATTCTTTCAGCAGCACCGAGTTCTAATCCGCGTCCAATGTGCATTAAGCCTGACTTGTGACGGTTGAGTTTTGCCCCCGATGAAGCTTCATATGTTGTTACAATGTGGAAAGCTTTCTCTAAGTCCTCGTCTTTCGTTACTACAAAACTGACATCATCTGCGTATGCCTGGCAAATAATCTTCTGACCATGAATGAGCAGTCCTGGAAGGTCTTGCGTCAGGGAGTACAAGAATGGCTCCAGTGCTATGCAAACAATGCCATCGACATTGGGCAGCCCTGTCGTACCGAACTTGCGATACTAATCGGCCTGCTTAAGCTTCCATTTACATTGATTTGCGACGTACCATTCATCAGGAGGGTTTTAACAGTATCAGTGATTTTCTGAGGAAAATGGATGGCGTCCATGGCTCGTACGAGATAGGAATGGTTCACCCTGTCAAAGGCCTTTTCAAAGTCGAGGGACACGAGAGCACTTGGGATATCACAGGCTTCGGCAATCGCTATCAGATCTCTATATGCAGTTAAAGTGTGGAAAATATTTCTATTTGTTCCGACACACGTTTGGTAGTCGCCGGTAACGCTGGTAATGACCGAATTTAATCGTTGCATAATGACACGTGCGAAAATTTTATAGTCAGTGTTAAGTAATGTTAAAGGCCGGAGATTCTCAACAGTTTTGCCTCCTGGAGTTTTTGGAACTAGCACCACTATCCCTTTACAAAAATCTTTCAGGCTGTCATTTCGAATGTTCATAATGTCATTACAAACCAGAGTCAACTTACTAGTTAACTGTTGCCTAAACGTGCGATAAAACTCGGCGGGTAATTCGTCAGGACCAGGCGATTTATTTATTGGGCTTCGGAGAATGGCGTCTGTTACTTCATCCTCGATTATGTCTGAGGCGAGTTCTTCCGCTTGTTCCGCACCAAGTCTCCCCCACGCCCTTTCCGAAAGGACTGCCTGCGCTGCCACATCTATTGGTTTTTCAGCTAGTAACGCCGTAAAATTCTTCTTGAATATCAGTTTGTGTATTGAGAAGGCGACCGTCTGCAGTTTTTAGCGCCGTCAGTATTTTCCTGTTTCTTCTTTTTTGCTCTTGTATAACGTGGTACATGGATGTTGTCTCCTCCCACACTGCATTTTGCACACGTGTTCTTACTTTACAGCCTTCAGATTGTTTTCGCGTCAGTGTTAGGAGTGTCGCCTTGATTCTTTTAATCTGCATGTGATTGTCCACTACTGTATTATCATCTTTGTAAAGGTCGCGTAGGCACTGAAAATAGAATTCTATTGTGGTCCTCTGCCAGGCGCATTTGTCGCGAGAGTAACATTTCATCGCTTTTATTAGAGATGGCTTTGCACATTTTATCCACCACCAGAAAGCCTAATTGTACAGTGGAAATTTCCTTTCACAGTCTGGCCATGTGTGTTGGAAAACGGCGTGGCACCCTGGATCTGATAAATGGGTAACATTCAGTTTCCACGGGCCTCTTGCTCTATACGTACCCCGTTTTTCCATATTTATGGTACATATATATGCTACATGGTCAGAGAATATAAGTGGCCATCTCTCCACTTGCAAGATATTGTGCCGTAAATTGGAAGTTGCATAAATTCTCTCAATGCGGCTGGCAGAATGGCTGGTGACGTGAGTAAAACCGGGCGTGTCGCCGTGTTTACGTTCCCACGTGTCGAGTAGGTTTAAGTCTCTAACAATGTCCAGAAGTTCTATGGAAGTGTTAAAATTTGGCGTTTGGTCTTTTGGTTTTAGTACACAGTTGAAATCACCTGCAAATATTACTTGGCCGGTGCGGGTTGTAAAAAATGGCACGATCTCCTCCTTAAAAAACTCCGATCTCTGACGCTTTTTTCCCGTTCCACAAGGGGCGTAAACATTTATGAATCTGGTGTTGTGGATCGTCCCCGCGATACCTCTGCTGTTTGGCAGTCTGTCGACATTGGCTACGGTGATGCCTTCTTTGGTCAGAAGTGCGGTCCCGAGTTCACTGCCATGTCCCGGATTGATTAACGCATTGTAACCTGTGATACGTTCCAGATCAATATCGGCTACCTCTTGCAACAGCGCAATGTCGACATCAGCTGCATATAAGAAGTCCGTAAGATTCTTCAGGTTTGACGTGCTGCTGATCTTGTTGATGTTGACCGTGTCAACACGGT
Source organism: Schistocerca serialis cubense (assembly GCF_023864345.2). Classification (NCBI taxonomy): domain Eukaryota; kingdom Metazoa; phylum Arthropoda; class Insecta; order Orthoptera; family Acrididae; genus Schistocerca; species Schistocerca serialis. Next base: position 272,637,525 of record NC_064646.1, read on the forward strand.
ATGCCTGTAAAGGTGGCATGATGGCAGAGGTATGCGTGGCGTAGAGCCGATCCCTTAGTGATGACGGAGGGGCATCAATTACAAGAAGTCGGGGTCGGCATCCACAGCCTTAACAGCAGTTTCAGTATTCCGTTGCCCTTGCGATTCCGTTTCCCGGACTTCTGACACTTTTTCTCGGTGTTGTCCCTATACTTCGGTCATATCGTTGTCGTGAGAGCATTCTTCGACGTCGTCCGCCCAGTGTCGCGGATGGTGAGCTTCACGCGGATCTGCACTGCTATCTGGCAGGTGGCCACCTGTACCTTCTGTATCTACTGACATCATCTTCGTCTGTGATGGGGAGGGTCTGTTGTCGGAGTCAGCCTCTGAGTCGTCAGTACGGGACTTCTTGGACGTCTGGGGAGTTGCAGGGGAAACCTGAGACGTCACCTCGATCAGCTTCTGACGCACCTGATTGGCCTTCTCGCGCAGCGGTTGCGCTTTTGTGTCAGCACCCTGTTGCGCGATTCTTCGTTTCTTCTGCTTTTTCGGGGAAGGGCACTTGGAGTTTTGAGCAGTGTTCTCTTTAGTGGCAGAGTCTTCGTCCATGGGAAAAACTTCCGCCGCTTGCGGCTGTCCGGAGACAACACTACCCTCACTGCCACCCGGCGTCTCCTTATTTCCCTCCTTAACTTCCTGTAAGGAAGCTCCGCGGGTTTCCGGTACATTACTCGTCTCCATTGGTATGTTCTCCTCTATGTGGTCAGTGTACGCATCTAGGGTGAAATCGACGCTGAGCTCTGGAGCGGTGTTTACACGGGCGGCGGCTACGTAAGTGATCGGCAACGTAGAACTTGGGCCAGGCTGCTCACGCTCGCCAGTCGGGATCTGCGCTACGCGCATTTGAATACACTGTGCACGAACATGTGCTGTAGATCCATATCCCGAGCATGTCCGTGGTTGCCCGTCATAAATTACTATGGCCCTGTATCCACTTATAATGATGTAGGATGGAATATGCTTCAGCAACTCGATTTTCACTTGCCGCACACCGTTTAATACTGGGAATATATGTTGACCTGACCATTTCTCAGCAACGTTGCTTACTACCGAACCATATTCCTGTAGTTTGGCGTTAATCTGCTCGGCAGTTACTTCGAAAGGCAATTCAAATATTCTAATGGTTCGCAACCCCAGGCCTGCCTGCGTTATTTGTACGTCGCCAACGTTCCCGTCTGAATGTTTGAACTTACGAGATCCACCACAAGACTCAACAATTTGCTCGCATCTTTCAGGCGTCACCAATTTCAAGTAGACGGTACTACTAACGATCGATAAGTGTATGCCAATTAAATCGTCAAGCGTTAATTTCATAACATCTCGAACAAATAATTCTACCTCAAAGGATTTTGGTCTAGCATATTTCGGGTCGAATGTCAATTTAAGTGTGTCTTTCCGTTCTCGTTGATTCATGACTGCGTTCGAGTATTCATTACTGAGGTTAGTGTTAACGCTGTAAGCGCACACTCACCATGCACAGCGACCGCCGCCGGCAGCGACGAAGTAAACACGACCAGCCGCTCCGTACGTCCGCACCGCACGGCTGCCCGCGAAGGAATGACAACTCGAACGGTGACAGTGCTCGGCCGGTTACTTACATTTACTGGTATCAAAGATACAGCATGAAAACACAAAAATGTTAATAACACGAAGATCATTTGTTTTGGGCCCATAGAAAATAAAGCAGTCATCAGTCGCAAGAGTGGTTTGAACACCACAGTGCTTTGATAGGCTCGGTCTTGTTGGAGGCGGTATGCTGTTGCTTTCATCCGACCTTTGAGTTGACTTACCTAGCCAGTTAATAGGGGAACCTACAGTTTTACGCGGATTTCGGACCACAGTGAAACTCGGCATTTTTCACATCAACAAACGCTGCCCCAGGGGAAATAGGTGTAAAACGGAACATAAATATCGTGGGACTGGTGAGGGATCGAACCTGAGACCTTCGTATCCATAGTCTTGCTCTTTATCACCTTGCCACCGTGCAGCCAAAACTGTGGTTTCTGCTTGCCATTAAAATTAAGGATCTCTCGTTTGTACCTGCGTTGGCACTTACGTGTCCCTTAGGAGACCTTACCTTTGGGATTACCCTCGTATACGTGTGTGTAAACGCCTTCCAATGCCCACTCAAGTAAGACAAGGATACCTAGTCTAGCTTCAACATTACAAATACGCCTCTGTTTGTGGATGAACGCAGACTTAGGTTGATAATCATTTTGAATATTTATCAGTACTGTACCCATTGGTGTGAAACTCGTTTTCTACCAATGATTCCCACAGCTACAGGAACACTACTTTAATACCTCTTACACAAAATACTTACGCAGTGCTATCAGACGAAAAGATCAACCTGTCACAAACTGTGGGAAGTTTGTTTTACAACCTTCGTACCTGGATAAAGAGCTTTTCCTATTTGAGATATCTGTGAACGTTGCTGCATAAGACGATTTAAGAAGAAACTAAATTCCTTCAGCTACGCCAATGTTTAAAGAAATCGTGTTAACGGCACTAAATCGTGGTTTGTAAATCGTTTACCAGCCGTACTCTGCCGCATTTCGCTGGTTCTAAGGCAAAAAGCTTACTGACAAATTTCACAGAAGGAAAAGGGGGACGAAATGTCTCCCACTCGAAGGTCATATTGTTTTACTTAAATGATTACAAAATCGGGTAAAACAAACAATGAGGTTGTCAGTATAAGCACATTACTGTTGTCAATACGATGTTGCAGTGCCCAGGGCCTGTAATGCTAAAGGGCCCGTTTAGGTCAGGCATATTGTACACAGAAGTGGAAGAGAGAGCACCACTAAATTCTACAACCCGTATGCATTGCATACACACATAAATTACTGTTACAGTGTACTTATGGAGCCCAATGAGTGAATTGCATATTTTTCGGTGAGAAAGGGCACTGGCAAACAGTCTTCGCTACATTAGGTTACTTAAACTAGCGTCACTTTGAGCTAGAATTTATGGCCAGCGACTAAGTGTAAGGACAATGAGTCGGATGCGAGTTTTGCAACTATAAAATACTTTCCTTACATTATGGAAACGAATATTAAATTTAAACTAATATCGCGAAAATTTTGGACTTGGATAGCTTAGAACGAAAATCTTTCTGTTTATTGCAAGGGAAAACGATTTTCTAAAACATTCTGTGTAATACACAACTTGAAACAGGTCACGTCGACCAAATCATATAGAAGAACCGACAGCGACGTATATTGGAAGGCCGTAAGATCCCTTGGCTTTTGGTTTGGCAGTATTCGACAGTCATTTCTAGGCGCAAGTAAATTAAGAAAGGCAGCGCGTTTTCGTTATCAAGTAACGTCTTCGTCAATTACTTTAGTTTTAATGTGATCTACGAGTAATTGCTGATGTTTGATATTAACATGAAAAGGATTCCGTAGACAGGGAAAGAACTTGTTCTTGGGCAACTACTTCTATAATGACCAAAAGAACTTAAATGATATTCAAGCACATGTGTTCCAGCAGCGTTATGAAGAAAATGATAGTAATAATGACGGTGATAATCGAATTATCCGGTAACTTCACACTTCACACTGGATATTCTCGAACTAAGAAATTTCCTGAATTAGTGAAAATTTCAAAATGGCTTCAAATCGAGGCTATGACGCCTAGAAGAGTCTCTACATCCTGCTGACATGAGAATAGCATAATCTCCACGTCAGAAGCTTGCTTCTACTTAACCATTTAACTGACTCGCGTTTTTCCCACCGTGACTAGTTTTGTAAGCTAAGCGCATCATCCATTACAGCACACTCCTGGGACTGGGAAATGTGGCCACAACGGTCTGGTGGATCGAACTATCACAGGTGCAATGCGTGGGTTCAGGCATTTACTTTTAAGAGGCACAGACAGATTTACTTTACCTCTGGTAACCTCAAGAGAAAGCTGTTATAATCCAGAATCCGCATTAAACATCATTCCTTCATTCCAAACTGGGCAGAGCCGGTTTACGTTGGAAAATGACATAGGTGGAGGTCGGGGTAAACAGAAATACTGTCACCAGTAAACTTAGTTACATTAGAAAATTTTATTTTATTTGATGAACTGATAGCCGCCTAAAGGAACAGGGCTCTTATTTTACTTGTACTTGATTGAACTAGAGACGTTGAAAAATTTGGTGCTGGACTGTGATTCGAATTCGTATCTCCTCTTTCGAGGATCTGAATCTCTCGTAACAGTATAGTTCAATCATTTCATTCATTTTCCCAAGACTGCAGTCTTCTCTAGGTCTCCTCCAAAGGTAAATATGTGGGTCCGAATCCTGATCCGGTACAAAAATATTCACAATTTTTATTTCAAGCCCTATCACGTGCACACCGGCCTGCTAGTGACAATTAACGTGCATTTTTAATGTCTGTTCATGTTGCCAACAATTTGTGGACAAACACGCACACATCTTACTGTTGGTGAGTAAGCAATTGATACTTAAGCAATATTCGTGGACAATAAGGAAGAACGATAGGAGTGCGGTTCGATTGTCGCTCAGGCACAAAAATTTGTGTCCTTATTTTAGATTAAACACCTAGCAGCTGGCAAGAAAAACCAATACGTAACATTTGATTTTACTTAGTTAACAATCCGATTACGTCTTGGGTTCGTATCTCCGTCGCAGAACTTCACATGATGCGCTTCATCTTTAAATTCATACTCACTTCGTTACTTCTGAATTGAGGTATATCACACATCTTTCATGATTAGTTAACAAGGATGAAAGGGTCTTGATAGGAGTGCCGGTTTATTAGAAAAACTGTGGTCTTTTATTTTCAAGTTTAGATTTGGTTACTGATATAGGCGAAAATTTCGGTACTTCATGACTCTTCATGGATAGTCAGCAATATGATATGATTAGATTAGATTATATTAATACTTGTTCCATAGATTATGAATACGACATTTCGTAATGATGTGGAACGAGTCATTTTAATGAAAGATTTCTTTACATACCAGTATTCAATTTCTTTACAACAATTTTTTACCCTCTCTCTCTCTCTATCTCTCTCTCCCTCTCTCTCTCTCTCTCTCTCTCTCTCTCTCTCTCTCTCTCTCTCTCTCTCACACACACACACACACACACACACACATTCTGTTTTTATTTTTATTTGTTTGTTGTGCTCGACTATCGGCGAGGCACGAAAACGTCCGTGAATGAGTTTCTTAGTTTTGAGTACAGTTACAAAAGAAATATAAAAACAACTATGAGAGTCACTGATTTGTGATGCTTAGTAGCAGTCAGTTCTGAGTATTATTAGTAACTAAGCTCCAGTTCCTAAACCTAGTTACAAAATGCAAATCAGACGCATTACGTATTCCAGGCGGTAGCAGCCGCGTCTTTGAGGCGCCAGCTATGGTCACATCCCAGCACGCTGTAGGATCACATCGGTTAGTCTTCTTCCTGCTGGTAATGTAACTGAGATTTGGCAACAACGCAAAGTATGTTTGGCAACTCTGTGATCGACGAGTTACTTCCTGGTGTGCACGGAATTAAGCCTCAAAGTTCACTTGATTTCTCGTGTCATTTCCATTGAATAACCTGAGTTGTTATCGCTTAAGGTGTAACAGAAGATTGTAAATTTACGGTTTTCAGCCCAGCAAAGTCATTCAACGTGGCAATAGCAACTAATCTCGTCCTGTAACTAGCGGTTTACAAGTTCTAGCCACTATTGGCCTTGTAATAGAAAGGCGTAAACCATATGTATCCACTAGCTCTGTGTTCAAGTGCTGACCTATGGAAACGGGACTGTTATGGTTCGCGGTTCCAGCCTCGCTGAAGGTAACATTTTTATCCCATCTGTGTAAGAGCTGCAAGCAGTCAGATCAAACATCGATAAGCAAATCGTAAGAAAATACTTTCAGCTCATAGTGCAATGTTGAAAAACTTACAATGCTGCACAACAGGTAACGCCTCTTTCCGCTGCTGACAAACGAATTTTGGGTTTCTAGGAATACATAACTATGTTTATGAAATGCCACATTTGCATACCTGTTGAGTACAACACAGCATACCATTTAAACACAGACCCAATCGAAATCTAAGTGAGTAGTGTTTTACTAATTCGTGCAGATAGAGGCACGCTTGTGTACAGATACTCAATTTTGTTAAAACAGACTTTCGTCGTAAGGTTATCGTGGGTAGTTTTATTTCATTTCTTACAATACAGTGCACAGTATCCGTAAGGTTTCTTTTAGTGTTGTTAAAACAATACTAAACATGACAGAGAAATTAATCATCAACGATATATGCGAATTCTCTGATGTTATCTATAACAGTCTGACAATGCACATGCAGTTTATTGATTACATGCATGTAGAAAACTTGTTCTGAGTTAAAGCTGTCAAACAAGGTTTGAAGAAAAATAGAATGCCACTACCAGACGACAGCTAATGAAGAAAATACTTTTCTGACTATTTTGGCACGATGCGCTCTCCCCATACATAATACAAAAGCTTCGAGCGCATCTGCTGCCTGGCCTCTATTAAATCTGAAAAGAACAAAATGACGCAGAAGTTAGCCTCTTTTCCACACGCGACTATTTTGGGATGAGAAGTGAAGAGAATTATGTTCAAAGTTCCATTAAATTGACAACTTCAGCAGACAGCAGAATTGCGTTTTAAAAAAATGTAGTAGCGAATGTAATAGAACACGCGACGTCTTATCAACAGTGCGCGACGCTTACCGTTGCGCTGCTAGCTGTGACGTAGCTGCAGCACCTCTGGAAGTGAACAACAGTTCCTCCAGAAATTCGGTATTCCACAGTCCTGTGAGATAATGCATATGGCCGGATATAGACTTCTGAGAGACAGGCAGTTACAGCATTTCTTTTGCACTGCACGATGGTTTCAACAAACAGATAGCGCAATAGAGTAGCTCAAATGGAAAGGAACACTTCCTATTTAAATTTCTGCATCTTACACTGTTGGCAGTTCTGTGTAGGTGGCAGTTACGTTATTTTATTTCGGTGATTACAAAATAGAGTCGAATGTATGCACTGGGTAGCCAAAGCAGCTAGTTCATGGCGATTCGGTCAACCAAGTAAATGAATGTATTGAACATCCTGCAAACCACTACAGGGAGCCTGTGTGTCAGAATTCTCATCTTGTGTGCCGCGGCGGTGTTGAGATAGAGAAGTGAGTCGTAGAGAAGAGGGTTTGGTGGTCTGTTGGACTGATTGTTTCATATGGTGATGGTCTCGTTTCGATTCCAACTTCTGCCGATGTTTTTTGATAGGGAGAGGCAGATTCTATTCTCTTCTGGCTACGTCAAGTGAAGAAGGTATAATGGCATTGTGGTCTGAAAACCACATTAAACATGATATTTCTTCTCTACCAAGTAGACGTTAGGTGGAACCACAATAAAGTAAGGAGTGGCGACATGTAGAAACTGTATCACCAGTAACCTTTCTTATACTAGTTATTTCTTTCTAGTGACGAAACAAATCCTGTTTATGGTCACAGGACACTTATTCCGTCTTTTATTTGAGCTTCTGTTTGTCGATAAAATTGGTTCTGAACTGGGAATGCAACTCAGACCGCCCTTAACGCGGAATTTGATCCCTTCGTGACAATACAGCTCGACTAAAACTTGTTGTTTGTTCAAAACTGCAGATTCCTCAACATCTCCACATATTGCGCATGAATGGGTTGGAATCCTGGCCCAGCACTAAACTTTTCACTACGTATTATCAAGCTCTAGCATGAGAACACCTATCTGCTGGTGGATAATAATTTTTATTTTTAATGCATTTTCATTCGTTGTCAACACTAACGATATCTGACGTTTTTGACTCCCAGTGAGGCACATAACTATGTGCGAGATCACGGTAAGTTCAAGGAGGTTATTCGGAGCTGCTGGTGGAGAAAAAAATTCGGTAAGTGTAATCTCTCTGTGTGTAGTGAACAGCGATATGTGTGGGGTTCGATTCCTAGTCAGCACTGAACACTTTGTCATATTATTTCTAGTTCAAACATGCTCACATGTCGCTGCTGGTGTAACAAACCCATACTTAACGTTCCTTTTCTCTAGAATATAACAGCGACACGTGCCGGGTTGGAGTCCTGGGAAGGAAAAAATTAATGTTTCGTCTCGTCATTTCAGTTAATACATCTAGCTACTGCCGAGAAAATCCGATATGTTAATGTTGATTGTGCTTCGATAACAATACGATTAGTATCTGGGTTCGAATCCCTGCCCAACACAAAGCTTTACCTCACTGCATTTCAAGTAAGTTACTTGTGGAGAAGCAGTATTTAACATCTCTCGTAGTTCGTTAACAGGGACAATTGATGCTGGGTAGGAATTCGCGACCGTTAAAAATGTTTACGTTATGTAAGTTAAAGTTGATATTTGTTGACTGATACTGTCTAAAATCGAGGTATATCACTCTCTTTATGCCTAGTCAGGAATGATCGTTAATTTCCGTCAGTCACGAAATCTTAGTTTGCATGACCTGGGTTTGAATCCATATGCGGAACGAGTCGGTTCGTCGTGTCATTTGAACTTCATACATATTCTCAACTAGGTGCTCGCGAATATCGTAAAGTTTTAATGACATTTTGTGTTAAATAACAAGTATGGTATGTTACTTTGAAGAGGAAATCATGAATACAACGAACTTACTACGTGCCTTACCTGTCTGACGTAATAATGAAAATGCTAACACTTCAGGTATGTCAGTTATTGCAATAAATGCGAGCTTACAAGCCTTAAGGACAGTCTTATCTGTGATGAGGTGTTCCCTGATATTTTTAGTATCGTGGTATTACTTTACATCCTGAGTTATTGCGGTACAGAGCAGTGTTTTCTAGTGGAACCATTTTCAATAGTCAAACGACTGTATCAAGGAGCGATTAGAGGACCTGCTAGACAGCTGCGTTATGTGGGTTGCATGGGAATCAGGCGAAATGCAATCCAAGTCGTTCGGATACTTTTGAGCGTGACTGTACTTCGTTAAGAATCCGATTAGGTGCTGGGTTCGCATCCCTGTCACAAGCTTTATATGATGGCATTCCAATTTTAAACATGAGCATACCTTGTTCCTTGTGCATGACACCATATTAAACGGCGTTGTGGGTAGTTCCCAGGACGTTAACTGTTATGACAGGATTCACAGTTCAGTAGAAACATTTTCGTCATTTATTTTCAGGATCTGAATTGATAACTGATACTGGCGCAAACGTCTATACTTCACGTCTCTTTATGCCTAGTGATCCGGTCTCAATAAGGCACAATCAAAGCTTAGCCTAGTTAGCAATGGCTATAGGTGCTAGGTTTGAATCCAGATCCAGAACGACGACGTTAATCATGTCATTTACAGTTCAAATTTGTGTACACGTAGCTGTTGATGTGTCACGAGAACAATGAAATTACTGGTGATTCGCTGTTAATGTTGAGATTTCCTTAGAGTGCTTGTTGCCGTTAATCGCGTTTTTCTACTGGTTCGTCCAATATCCAGTTTCCAGAGCCACTCGCCGTTGAGCGACCTTCAGCACGTGGATGGAAAACCTTTTAGAGAGCGAAAAATTTTTTTCCAATTGCCGTACAGCTTTGTAACTCCATATATTGTCTCAAGTATTTAATTTTGACTAAGGATTACTTTACGATATATGTAAAATAATCCGTTTTCTCAGAACTTTTGGAATGTCACTTGTTGTAATTATGGTTAGTTTATGAGTGTTAGGGGGTGTCTCATCGCTAAGAATGTGTTTTCTAATATGTTTTGTATGACGATATTAGTTGACACTTTGACTGACTGCCATAAAGACCTTTGGTATCTTAGTAGTCTCTTGCGGTACCCGTTGTGTGTAGTCAAACGACTGTACCCCACGGGGATTTGGTGTTTAGAGGACCTGCAACACAGCTATGTTATGTTGGTTGTATTCGGCAGTGACCCACTTTTTCTGCTGTTAAGTGTACATGTATCACATTGGAACAACCGAAATAAAATGTTCAAACGTATGTATGTTCTGTATTTTAATTTAAAAAACCTACCTGTTACCAACTGTTCGTCTACAATTGTGAGTCATATATCTGTGACTATTACAGCGCCATCTATCACAAAGCGAAAAAAGTGGTCCAACTAAAACATTCATATTTCTTTACATACTACACGAATATGTAATAAAAAATGGGGTTCCTATTTTTAAAAACGCAGTTGATATCCGTTTGACCTATGGCAGCGTCATCTAGAGGGTCAACCATAGCGCCATTTGGTTTCCCCTTCAAGCTATACAAGTTTCGTTCTTTGTAGTTTCTTCGTTTCGCGCTTATTTCGTGAGATATTTGGCTCGGTCACGATCAATGGACCACCCTGTATACATATAGTTAAGGCTCACTGGCCATTTGACCATCTTCTTCTGTGCAGATGCACAAACAGTGCCCTAACTCTTATGGGAATCGGCAGTAAAGCCGCGAGTAATGACTATAATGGGCAGGGGCACTATGAATATAGTGTGAGACAATAAATTGGGAATGTGGGTCTCACGGGAGGCGTGTCAGAGATAAGTCCCTGCAGTCGCACTATCCTCTGTGTCCTCAGTAGCTCAGATGGATAGAGCGTCTGCCATGTACGCACGAGATCCCTGGTTCGAGTCCCGGTCAGGGCACAAATTTTCAGCTGTCCCCGTTGACTTATATCAATGACTATATTCTGCCAGGGGTGTTCATTTCATTTGAAAATAATGTTGCCTGAACTAAAGTCGGAAGAAAACCAATCTTCTGTCCTGATGTACTATTCGAAGAACAGTTCCAAACTAACAGTATAGTATTCTATTGTATTGGATGTTAACCGGGGGCCTAGAAACGGCGGAGAGGCTCCGTCCCCGCCGCAGCCGCAGTGGTCCATAACCCGACGACGACTACCATGGTCCACTTCACCCCTCCACCGCCCCACACCAAACCACTCTTTCAAAGTTATTGTGCAGTTCGGCCCCCGGTGGACCTCCCCAGGGAATGTCTCACACCAGACGAGTGTAACCCCTATGTTTGCATGGTAGAATAATGGTGGTGTATGCGTACGTGGAGAACTTGTTTGCGCATCAATCGCTGACGTAGTGTATCTGAGGCAGAATAAGGGGAACCAGCCTGCATTCGCCGAGGCAGATGGAAAACTGCCTAAAAACCATCAACAGACTGGCCGGCTCACCGGACCTCGACACAAGTCCGCTGGGCGGATTTGTGCCGGGGACCAGACGCTCCTTCCCAATCCAGAAAGCCATGCGTTAGACCGCTCGGCTAACTGGGCGGGCAATGTAGCAGCACTCAATTAAATCTCTAGGCAGGCGATTTCTGCCCATATGTGGCAATTGTATCCACAGTTCCGTATCCACTGGAAACTAACCACTGTCTGTCTATCGCCACTGTTTCTGCCTCACTCGACGGAGGAAAGTTTAACTGGCATCGATGAATGACAAGGAAAAATAGTAGGAGAACATGAACTAAGGGAAAGCTGTAAACGGGAAATCTGCTTTGCAGAGATAACTATTCTGAGAGCACATACTGCCTTAACGAATTCACTCTGGGTTTGGAAATCACCAAACCTAGCTAATTCATCATACCTGATCCTAAGAGATGATAAAATAAACTCAAGAAACACATGGATTAAATGGATACACTGAATGTTGAGCACAAGAAAAGCTGAAATTAAATATCTAAATCTGTCAGGAGGCCTCGTCCACTTGCTTACGTTTATAGAATGTGGGCAATCTAATAACTACTAGTTTGAAGAGTTGAATCAGATAATATTTTATTTTAATTCAAGAAAAAATTAGATAAATCAGAAAACTTCATGAACAGTGTGCAAACATGAGAGCTATTGAAATATGATTTCCTTAACAAGATTTGTATTAAGTAGTTAACTACAAAGGGTCACTATCAACATTTCACTGGACAAGTTGACTGAAGTGATAGCCACAAAACAATTTACAGACGTATAAATAATAATTTCAGACATGGTAGAAAAAGAATCAAATTGGCATGACATTAACAGAGTACACAACTGGAATGCAATTTGGAATCAGGGAGTTGCAAAACGAGACCTACTGCTGATAACAGCATCGTTTAATTGATTCATGAGTGGTTAGCGACTGTAATTCCCCGAGAAAAGAAAGAAGTAACTCAAGCAGCGCCTCAGTAACACTACCTGTGGTGTAAAGCGAGGTTAATTCTCTTTTTCTCCACTCTGCCACATAACCTGAAATTGGAATCACATACTGCACTTTGCGGTCCTAACGTGGCCGCAATAATCTTAGCCGAATGTAGTGGCGCCGATGGCCTCAGCGTGAGAGCTGTTTGCAGAGTATGCCACTGGTTGTAGTGGGTTGACAGTGTGAAGCCGAAAATACCTTCGATACTGACGTGACTGAATACTCTTTAAGTCACGGAAAAGTTGAAGTACAGACACAGAATAACTTAAGCCAACTATTTCGTTACTTCATTCGTCACCAACTTACCACCCTGTCTACTTACTTGCCACCGACTGGCCCCCTCACACTGGTGTACCAGACCTGCCCCCATACTTTGGAGCAACACTTTCAAAAAACCCTCCACGACCACTCAGCAGAAGTGCCTAAGTGAACCACCAGTCACAGACCTGGAAATTGATTCCCTGTCTCCCACCATATAATTTAACATACATCAGCCAATGAAAAACGTAGTTTCAGTAACCGTCAGAGAATAGGCGAAGTCTCCCATGGTCAGTTCTCCAAGATGGGAAATCGTGTAAATTTTAGGAAGGCTATCAGCATCATTCCCACAGAAAAAGCGCTGGCGCTGGGAGGTTTCCTTAAATCCACGTGTGGTAATATTTTTGGCTTAGCAGCACGAGAGTAAACATGGCATTTAGTAGCACTTTGCTTGTGCCGTTTTTCCTGTGGATACGCAGGGTCAGTATGGTTAATCGGATGTGGCAATGTTACTTGAAGGAGTGGCCGGATGCCCTTTCTGCCGCCACCCCATACCCCTCGGGAAGAAATTAGTGTACCCCAACTGTTTGTGAATAGTGTAATCCATGGAATAGTGCGAAAGTGTTCAGATATCTGTGAGCCATGGAACTGAGGCGGGACGTGGGGAACAACCCGGTATTCACCTAGGGGGATGTGGAAAACCGCCTAAAAACCACATCAAGGTTGGCCGGCACACCGGCCCTCGTGTTTAATCCGCTGGGCGGATTCGATCTGAGGCCGGCGCACCTACCCGAGTCCAGGAAGAAGAGAGTTAGCGCACTCGGCTAACCTGGTGGGTTAGCATTTAGTATCACTGTGGATGGTCAAAACTGCCCATTTAATGAGGATCAGGTCCCAAGCTGACCATGCGTGAGGTACAGGTTGTTACTGTACCTGAGCGCCCTCGGGTCTGTCTCCCATTGACCAGAGGCGATCAAAGGATAATCTCCGGGCCATTACTCACCACTGTGTTGTCCTCTTGAGAAACTGAGTCGGCATAAGTTAGTACCTGACAGCTGCAGCGGGCTGCGGGTGGCAGCGTATTTGTGAATCTCTCTATGGCAACACCTCAGTGTTGTTACAGCTCTGTATATGGCTACTGTTTTTGCCAGTAGCCTTAAGCGCTTCGCAGTCGACAGCTGACAACAGTGCTTCGAGCTGCCAGGGATCTTCTTGTGCTGTCTCGACTATAGGAAAATGGGGCTTGGCTGACATCGTTTTGCAGAGTGTGGGAAGATTTCTGTCCGCAGTTATAGGAAATCCCACGTGCGAAGCCGAGATGTTGTGTGTATAGACTGAAGCAGCGAGTGAATATTCGTACCAAGGCCGGAAATCGAATCTAGGTCTCCCGCTTTCTAGGCAGGTGCGTTAAACACTAAGCCAACTTGGCACAGTGGTTCACAGAACTGCGCAGATTACTCTGGCATGCCTTACAAGGTGCGACAATAAAGTAATGAGACTGATTTTGTTTGCAAGATGTGGCAACCCTGATTTTGTGTGCAAGATGTGCCAAACCTGCAGGCTTGCGTAGGCACAATATCTTTGACCTTGGTCTTTAAGCTGCTTTTAGTCCAAGCGGCACATCGATGCAACTCCTCAGTCGTTAGTTGTGCTGTAGTAAGTTAACACGTGTTTGTGTCTCTCATCACGGAAATGGAACCACATAATATTGCACAATGGTATGCCATTTATTTATGCGTTAAATTCGGTGAAAATGGGACTACAACTTACGGTAAGCTTCAGAAGGCTTTTGGAGAGGTTATGTCAAGAGCTCAAGTTTTTTGTTGCCATAAAATGTTTAGTGAAAGCAGAACGAATGTTGAAGATGAAGACCGTAGTAGACACCATCAACTTCACAGACGGATGTCAACTTGGCCGGGGTGCCTCCTGGTCAAACAGTTAACCAATATTACCACAAAGAAATTTTAGAAAGACTTCATAAAAGAGTTCTTCGTGTTCATGCCAACAGTGCTGATAATCGGATTCTGCTTCACAATAATGTGCCATCCCATACTGCTCTGTCAGTACAGCAATTTTTAACTTCAAAACAGATTTCAGTACTACCACAGCCACCTCATTCACCAGATATTGCTCCGTGCGACTTTTTTCTATTTCCAAGAGTCAAAACGGCAGTCAAGGGACACCATTTTCAAACAACACAATATGTCCAAAAAACTGTGTCGAGGGTCTTGGAGGATATTACAGAAGATGAGTTCCAGAAATGTTACCATCAATGGCAGAAGCGCTGGAAAAAGTGTGTGCAATCAGAAGGGAACTGCTTTGAAGGAAACAACACTAAACTTGACTAAAACGGTAAGCAACATTTTTTTTCACATCAGTCTCATTACTTTATTGTCGCACCTCGCACTCCTCGATCCAAATTCACACTCCAGTATATTGTAAATTTCCTCTTACACACGACTAGAATTTCCAAGCGTCGAAGGAGAGACTTGTCAGTTCTGTTCGTGAGTAAGGGGGAATTTACAATAGACTGGGGTGGCAGTGGTAATTTGAATCGAGGAGGGAGGCGTGCCAGGGTAATCCGCGCAGTTGTCTGAACTGCTGTGCCAAGGTGGCTTAGTGGCTAATGCACCTGCCTACTAGTGGAAGACACGGATCGATTCCCAGCCTTGATACAAATTTTCACTCGTCGCTTTAGTCTACATACATAAAATAATATCTGTATGAGTCCAGTAAAGCCTATGAAATTGTGTCATTTTATTTGTACAAGCCAAGATGTGAACCGAGAAATCTGAATGTCATCAGAAGTGAGCTTGATACCGAAATCCAGTGTGCTCATGCATCTACATTACTAGCAACTATGTCCTAATCAGTCACGTGTTCATTCATAAAATTGCAAATAATGGACAGTAAACATTGAACGATTCGGAAAGCAAAATGAAGATATGGACGTTTGATGCACTAATCACGTATGCAGAATAAGATAATATGTGCAGTAAGGCTTGGAAACGGCAGTTGCCTCACAGCTTGATAGAATTTTGCGTAGAGAACAAGATAATCGCTACCATTACAATCGTGAAAGAAAGCTGTATTAGTGGAAGTGACGTAGAAGTGCCAGAAGATCTGTGATAGATTATATGATGGTAAGCCAACGATCTTGCCACATTGGAAACACACCATTTCCCGTTAGACCAGCCAAGTTATGGTCGGTCTGGCTTGGCTAGAACTTGGATGGGTGACGGTCTGAGTCTGCTGAGAGCTGTTGGCAAGTGGAATGCACTCTGCCCTTGTGAGGCCAATTGAGAATCTACTTTATCGAGAAGTACCGGCTCTGGTCACGAAAACTGACAGTGGCTGGGACAGCAGGGAGCTGACCACATGCTTCTCCATAACTGCATCTAGTGGTGTTCATCAGCTGAGGATGACATGGCAGTCGGTCTGTCCCGTTGACTCTTCCGAGGCCTGTTTTTGGAAGGAGGAGTTTATATAACGGTAAGGCATGGCCGTAGAAGCCGGATTTTAAACAGCAAAATATTTCCAAGAGCAGCTGTTGTCTCAGACTATAATTTATTAGTCATGATGTACACAGTAAGGCTGCAGAAATTGCATAAATGTTAGATATTAAGGAGATAGGACGTAAATGACAGCAAATATTGTTAATAGTTTCAAAGAGAGCATTAGGTAACGACTCACTGGAACAGGCGAAAGGAAGGAGCAGTAGTAGACGAACGGATAGCTTTATCAGTTGAAATAGTGAACGTACCAGAGGAATAACTAGCCAAAAGGCAAGGTCCAATAGACGTCCTTGGATAACACAAGAGATTAAATCTAATTAAGAAGAACAGAAAAATAAAAATGCAGCAAATGAAGTCTGGAAAAGGGAATACATATGCATGAAACATGAAATTAAAAAAAAGTACAGGATGTCGAAAGAAAAGAAGTGCAAAGATGCCAAAGCTTGGATGACTATGGGAAAGATAGATAGTATGAATACGACTATTGGAGAAACCTTTGGAGCAAAGTGAAACAGTCGTATGAATATTAAGAGCTCTGATGTGAAACAAATACTAAGCAAAGAACACTTTGTTGAGTTGGAAGTGATGTACTGAAGGCCTATATCAAGAAAAGAAACTTTAAGAGAATATTATGAAAAGAGAAGACGAAGAGTATGATGTGATACTATAGGAAGAAATTGATAGAATACTGAAAGACTTACATTGAAACAACAACAATTAGTCAACTCATACTAACAAATTCTGGGAAAATGAAATTAAATGTAATGATCATATAGGCTCAGCCATGGGTACAGTGGGTGGCAGATTTTGATTCAGTTTCAGGATACTATGAAAATGCAGTCAGTCAACGAAGAAGACTGCTTAAAAATAACATGTGCGTCCCATCTTAGAATATTGCTCAAGTTTGTGGGACCTATATCACATGGTACTAACACGGGATACTGAACGCGCAGGATTGTTTGAGTCGTGGGAGAGCCTTACGGAAATTCTGCAAAAATCTGACCTGTCAGGCATCTGAAGATTGAGGCCGATAACCACGCCATAACCCACTTTAAAATTTCAAGCACCAATTTAAGCAGTCATTCTTTCCGCACTCCATACGTGACTGGAGCAGGAGGACGTATGGTACCATGCCAAAAACCTTCTGCCATACGATCCACAGTAATTTGCAGAGTTTGTGTTCAAAATGGTTCAAATGGCTCTAAGCACTATGCAACTTAACATCTGAAGTCATCAGTTCCCTAGACTTAGAACTACTTAAACCTAACTAACCCAAGGACATCACACACATCCATACCCGAGGCAGGATTCGTACCTGCGACCGTAGCAGCCGCGCGGCTCCAGACTGAAGCGCCTAGAACCGCTCGGCCACAGCGGCCAGCTAGAGTTTGTGTCTAGATGCTGTTGTAGAGTATGGTATATTCTTTAAGAAAGACTTAGATCCTTAGGGGAACATTGTATGACAAGATTATTCCACCTGGTGTGCATCAAAAATATCCAGACACGTCTATACAATGCGGAACTGGCCGCTACATGCTACGAGAGTCGGACCCACCAGTCAAATGAAAACCTTAAATAATTTATAAATATTATTTATTGTGCAGAAGTGCTACAAAGCTGTATCACTTTTCAACATAATCTCCCCCACGCTCAATGCAAGTCCTCCAGACACTCAAAATGCAGGTCTGTGATTGTGGCAGGTCTGTGATTGTTGCAACTGTTGTATGGGTAGTGTGAGACCTTGCATTGTCATGTTGCAAAAGGACACCTGCTGACAGCAATCCACGTCGCTTTGATTTGACTGCAAGCCGCAGTTAATTTTTTAGGAGAACTGTGTATGATGCAATGGTGTGACAGTGATCCCTCTAGGCATGTAATGCTCCAAAATGACGCCTTTTTCGTCCCAAAAGAGAGTCAGCATAACCTTTCCTGCTGATGGCTCTGTTCGAAACTTCTTTGGTTTTTGTGATGAGGAATGGCGCCATCCCTTGCTCGCTCTCTTCGTTTCCAGTTGGTGGAGGTGAACCCAGGTTTCGTCCCCAGTAACGATTCTGCAAGGAAGCCATCACCTTCTCGTTCAAAGCGCCGAAGAGTTCTTCACAAGCATCAACACGTCGTTTTCTCATTTCAGGAGTCAGCTGCCGTAGCACCCATCTTGCAGACACTTTGTGAAACTGGAGCACATCATGCACAATGCGATGTGCTGACCCATGAGTAATCTGTAAACATGCTGCAATGTCATTCAGTGTCACTCGGCGGTTTTCCTTCACTATGGCTTCAACTGCTATAATGTGGAGTCACAACTCGTTGTGCCTTATCTGGACGAGGAGCATCTTCCACTGAAGTCACACCATTTGCGAACTTCCTACTCCATTCGGAGACTTGCTGCTGCGACAACATGCATCACCATACTGAACCTTCATTCGTCGATGATTTTCAATAGGTTTCACACCTTCACTACACAAAAACCGAATAACAGAACGCTGTTCTTGGCTGGTGCAAGTCGCAAGTGGGGCGGCCATTTTTATACTGACACTGCGACGGTATGTGCGCATATGCACTATGCTGCCACCTACAGGCCATTCTGCAAGCTGATTTTAGCATGCTTACCAACTTACAGTATAACGGCCCGAAATTTCGATTTATTATTACAAATTTAAGGTTTTCATTTGAGTCACGGAGAGTACTCTGCTGTCAGTACAGAAGCAATAACTGTACACTGGGTCGGTCAAACGAGTTCAGTAACTTTGGACGTGGCTTCGTCACCTGGAGGGACAGATACCGTCGAGTATTCGGCCAAGTAGTTGAAATAAATCGCGTGTAACAAGCGGAAAGAATCACTTGTGAGTTCGAAAGTTCTACCAGTAGTCCAACTAATGCAAGTACTGTGGGTAGGGAGATAAGAAGAGTGGGGGACAATGATCGAGCAGATGCGATGAGCCACACATTTCTGTTGTCAGCGCTAAGCGACGCTTAAGGCAGTGCAAAGGATGACGCGGCAGGACACTGGATGGAATGGAAACGTAATCTGGACTGATGACTCACGCAGTACCAATCCGATGGGAGGGTCTAGCTTTGGCGAATGCGCAGAGAACGTTACCTGCCATAATGTGTAGTACCAACAGTGGATTACTGAGGAGATGATATTATTGTGTGTGGTCGCGCTATTGCTCTTAAGAAAAGGCTAAATATGGAAGTATACGAACTGCATACAATGGCGAAACATTTCAGAGACGATGATTGTTGGTATCAGCACTGCAATGAACCCTGTCATAAAACAGTACCTGTGAGTCAGTGGTTTTGGACAATTACATCCATGAAATAGGCTTGTCTGTCCGAGAGTCCCGAGCTGAATCCAATGGACTACCTCTGGGATGATTTACTACGTCGATTTCGCTCCAGACTCCAGCATCGAACATGAATACCTTATATGGTCACGACCCTTGAAAAATAATGGGCTATTATTCTTCCACAGACATTTAGACACATGATTGACAGTGTCCGTAACAGATTTCAAGCCGTTATAAATGCGAACGATGGACACACTCCATAGGTATCTGGATACGTTTATCAGACAGTGTATGCTCCTACTATACAATGTTTAGTCTATCAACATGCCTTATGGTTTATCTGAAGCTTACCATTTGACCGCTCGCACATCATCACTTTCCGCAAGAAGGGTGGCCACCAATGGAAGCCGTTAGCCAAATTTGCGTTCAGCAAAATGTCGTGACTGGAACATTCATCCACTGTCGAGATACATGCAACTCAGTACGTCTTCCTTAACACAAACTGATGACCATTACCTGCAAATTATGGCTCATAGTTTGCCTAAGGAGAACGCAACAGAACTATGCTCTGTCATTTTGGCGACAACTGAGAGGGCTGTCTTACCCTTGAAAGTAAGCAATAGCAGCCACAAGGACAGTTTTGCCTCTAAGCATCCATTATGGATAACAGTGCCGTCGTCGTGAGCATCTTAGTGGAGTGTGGAGGCCATCAGGTACCAATCAGTGTCCCAGGCATGCAGACACATGGATTAACGGAGCTGGGTCGATTATATTTCGCACTTGTATTATTTATGGGGTCGGGCGCCACTCGTCGTTATCGAGGATAATTTAAACGCTGAACGATATCATGATAGGTTACTACGAATTATTTGCAAGCCCTACAGTCAACATTTCAGTTTTTCAGCACAATAAACAATGTGGGCGCTGAACCCATTTTGTGAATACCTCCTTCAACCAAATGGAATGGCATGCAGCAGATACCGAGATGAATCTTGTTCAGCATGATTCGAACCAGTGGAAATTTGCAGGAACCGTCTTCACACACTGGATCACCGCACCAAGGTCGCTGTCAAACAGTGGAATAGGCCTGAGCTGGAAAGTCTCTATCACACTGTGGAGATCATTCCAAGGAATATCCAAAAATGGTACAACCAAGTAGAAGATTTTCATTTCATATACATGAAAAGATTCCACTAACGAACAGGTTGCCTATATTTTATTTGTTGATATCGCTGTCTTAGCTGTGAGGACTGGTTCAAATGGCTCTGAGCACTATGGGACTCAACTGCCGAGGTCATTAGTCCCCTAGAACTTAGAACTAGTTAAACCTAACTAACCTAAGGACATCACAAACATCCATGCCCGAGGCAGGATTCGAACCTGCGATCGTAGCGGTCTTGCGGTTCCAGACCGCAGCGCCTTTAACCACACGGCCACTTCGGCCGGCTAGCTGTGAGGACTGTTTGAACTCAGTCTCCCCGCTAGTCTATCCTCTAGAACGCTGTTGTTTTTGCATAATTACTGAGGCCTACATCTAATTGACCCTGTTAGCTTCAGACAAGCCTTGGTGTCTACATCCAATTTTTAGCCTCCCTCTCCCCTCCTCCCACCAACTTCTCCCAATAACCATATTTATCCATTCTTGATGCCTCGGCATATGTGCTACCGACTTGTCAGTTTTTTTCTTTCCAATTCGTTTCAGTAACAGATATGTTTGGCGTATCCAGTCGTTAATTCGTTATGACAGCGAGTTGTTGCTGGCAACTGCAATCCCCAAAAAATGCAAGCGATTCTGACCTTCCGTTAGTTTTTGGGAAACATTAGTCTTTCCTCACTTGAGCCAAGAGCATTCTCATAATGAGATGGAGTAATGCCTTTTTCGGTGGCATATGTAGCACGCTACAGTGTGCGAATCAGTGCTTGGACCAAGTCTCCAGCAAATTGCACTGTGTGTATAGTACAGGCGCTAACAGTTCATGCCTCGGTCCTTTACCAGATACTACCACTGTATCTAATTCCCACGTTACGGGGATAGTAGGGAGAGGCCAAGTCCAAAGACGTAGGGAGTCCTTTGAGCGGTTTTAAATTAAATCCCGAGCTGCTGCTTAGAGCTGTTGCCATGGTCCACGACAATTCTTCAGCATTTTTTCCTCATCACACCATCCCACTTCTGTCAACAGAATGTAGCCGGTTGACAGTTCAATGACCACCACTGGCTGGTGGGAGCTATCTTCGTTATTGGTGGTTAAAATACCTGTATTTATACAGTTTTTGTAGCTTCCTGTTACGAAGCCCTTCAGATATACATACAAGTCTGAAGGACATCTTAATGTGAAAATAAATACATTGTCTAAACAAAGACATTGTAACCCTCAATAATGTATCCATACCTAGACGGGCTAAAATGATGATAAAATATTTGCCTCTCCCTGTATGGGAGTACAGCTGTTACGAAATACATTAAAAGCATTCGCATTTGCGAATATTGACAACCATTGGCTGAATAATACAAAGATGACAATGAAAATTTATGGCAGACCGAGATAGCCTAAAGTTAAGGGGACCATTCGCGATAAACGGGAAAGCCGGGTTCGAGTCCCAGTCTGGCACAAATTTTCGTGAATCACAAACAGCTGACGTGAATCTAGATTCGCAAAATGTTAATACATTTCGTAGAAGCAATCTTCGTACTTGTCAGCAGGCTTTCAACTTCCACCAGGGACGTCCTGAGTTTGTTTACCGGCAAGGGACACAGGAGACAATAGTGGATGGCTGCATCAAACAATTGATGAACATAACAATTCTTTATTATTCCATTAACTCGAACAACTATATGTGTGTGCCCTCGTCCGAGACACAGCCTACAACGTCCTCATGTTGGTGTAGCAGGCGTAGTGAACGACTTTGCTGTTCACACACTCTGCTGGAGGCAGTGTGCTTACACACAACCCCGACTGCTGAGGCGGTAGCAGCGGTGGTCATACCACTCATTTCGGCTGTCTGCGGACGGCAGCCAAGCAGCTACTTCCGTCATGAAGGCCCGGTATCCAAATAATGCGAGAGCGAACGGTATTGTTCAAGGAAATGAACTTCATGGGACCTCTGGCTGAGGTGCTGTGTCAGGAAGCATTGGAACCCAGCATCATGGAACTAGTAGGACCACCATTCGAGTCCTTTAACATGCAGAATCAGCAGATTCCCTGGCAGGTAGTCTAATGAAAAGTGAAGGCAGCCTGACGATGAGGCCATCAGGCACTGGTCGATGATTCGTAGCATGGTTGCGAACACAGTAGCTGCGTCAAGAGGACGTCGTCGACCAGTTTGGTGGAGAATAACGCAGGGCTGGTGTTGATAAATAGCCCTGCCATGCTGATGATCTGCTTGGGTGGGCCAAAGGTTTATATATGGCAAGAGTGGTCTTTTCCATGCGGAAGGCAAGCATTGCTGCATTTTTTTAGTGCCGCTGGATTCCTTTGTTCTTCGAAATATCGGCCGCATCCTTCGTTGTAAAATTTACAACCGCAACAGACCTCCACTGCAGGCTGGGAGCCATCAAATCCCCACCACTTCCTACTTCTCATGCCGCATCAGCACATTGAACAGTAATGCATAGCACAGACACGCCACAAATTAAAAGATGAATTATTCCTTACATTACTCCGCATCAATCTGAGCTTTGAACGCAGTACTTTGACAAGCAGTGCTGAAAGAATACTCTCAACTGCATAGAAGAAGTCGAGCCCAACAGATATGTGAAGATGAAAAGTAAAAGTTTCTTACTAATTTCTCTGATGAGATATTAATAAAATAGTAACTAATTATCAGCTTTCCAATAATAAATGACAAGTCCATCCGAACAGGCCTTGTGAAGGTTCAACGGTATCTATATCACTAACCTGTCGTGACACACAAATTAATATTACCCTCTGAAAGGATTTATAATTTTGACTGTGCGTGTACGTCTACCAGGTAAAGGTATCAAACAGTAATTTTGAATGTAGTGCAATTAATAGAAAAACTAAACAGGCCTTAACTTTGAGGTTACTGAAAGTAGTGAAATTCATATACGAATGAAAAATCGAACGGTCGCCAGCCCAATTAGGCACATTAATTAGGAAATATATGTTTAAGAAAATTGAATATTATTTGTTGAAATGACCTTCATTAAGATTACCTTTGAATAGCACACAGGATACGAACAGACACAGGGCAATCTAAGCTGTGGGTAGCTGTAGTTACCAATAATGCACAAACCAGTACTCATAGAAAGCAAAATTGTACTCAACTCATAATAATAATAGCTACAATCACGATCATTACGTGACTCGGTACAGATATGTTACTGCAGGAAGCACTGAACTGAAGCAGTAATAAAAATAAAAAAAAAACATATGTCACAATTACACTGTTTGTACTCCAATTTAAAGAAATACACAGGGTGAGTCACCTAACATTACCGCTGGATATATTTCGTAAACCACATCAAATACTGACGAATCGATTCCACAGAACGAACGTGAGGAGAGGGGCTAGTGTAATTGGTTAATATAAACCATAAAAAATGCACGGAAGTATGTTTTTTAACACAAACCTACGTTTTTTTAAATGGAACCCCGATAGTTTTGTTAGCACATCTGAACATATAAATAAATACGTAATCAGTGCCGTTTGTTGCATTGTAAAATGTTAATTACATCCGGAGATATTGTAACCTAAAGTTGACGCTTGAGTACCACTCCTCCGCTGTTCGATCGTGTGTATCGGAGAGCACCGAATTACGTAGGGATCCAAAGGGAACGGTGATGGACCTTAGGTACAGAAGAGACTGGAACAGCACATTACGTCCACATGCTAACACCTTTTTGTTGGTCTTTTTCACTGACGCACATGTACATTACCATGAGGGGTGAGGTACACGTACAAACGTGGTTTCCGTTTCCAATTACGGAGTGGAATAGAGTGTGTCCCGACATATCAGGCCAATAGATGTTCAATGTGGTGGCCATCATTTGCTGCACACAATTGCAATCTATGGCGTAATGAATGTCGTACACGTCTCAGTACATCTGGTGTAATGTCGCCGCAGGCTGCCACAATACGTTGTTTCATATCCTCTGGGGTTGTAGGCACATCAAGGTACACACTCTCCTTTAACGTACCCCACAGAAAGAAGTCCAGAGGTGTAAGATCAGGAGAACGGGCTGGCCAATTTATGCGTCCTCCACGTCCTATGAAATGCCCGTCGAGCATCCTGTCAAGGGTCAGCCTAGTGTTAATTGCGGAATGTGCAGGTGCACCATCATGCTGATACCACATACGTCGACGCGTTTCCAGTGGGACATTTTCGAGCAACGTTGGCAGATCATTCTGTAGAAACGCTATGTATGTTGCATCTGTTTGGGCCCATGCAATGAAGTGAGGACCAATGAGGTGGTTGCCAATGATTCCGCACCATACATTTACAGTCCACGGTCGCTGTCGCTCTACCTGTCTGAGCCAGCGAGGATTGTCCACGGACCAGTAATCCATGTTCCGTAGATTCACAGCCTCGTGGTTTGTGAAACCCGCTTCATCGGTAAACAGGTAGAACTGCAACGCGTTCTCTGTTAATGCCCACTGACAGAATTGCACTCGATGATTAAAGTCGTCACCATGTAATTGCTGATGTAGCGACACAAGAAACGGGTGAAAGCGGTGACGATGCAGTATGCGTATGACACTACTTTGATTCAGTCCATCGGCTCTCGCAATGTCCCGTGTAGTCATGTGTGGGTTCATGGCAACAGCAGCTAACACACAATCTGCACCCGCTTCTCCTGTGACGGGCCTGTTACAGACCTGTTTGCGTGCTACGACCATACCTGTTGCATACAGCTGGCGGTAGATGTTTCGCAATGTGCGGCACGTTGGATGCTCTCTGTCCGGGTACCGTTCTGCATACACCCTGCAGGCTTCAGCTGCTTCGTCGACACCCGCCATAGATGAGTATCATCTCCGCCTTTTCAGAGTTCGAATACACCATGGTCACAGTTCCTACAACACTACACTATCACAGACGTCAGGTAACACGGTGTACTACAGTTGGTCTGCGTGCGGAGACGAATGCAGAATAACAATAGCAGCAAGCGCTACATGCGGACACTGCGACAGCTAGACCAAACCACAACAGTGCACTACAGCCACACTCGTAAACACGGTCGTCATCGTAAACATGTCCCTGCAGATGCTGCTCGCCGACCGTGGCCCGTGTTTGTTACAACACGCAACTGAACGTCGGAGGTTTCAAGCGTCAACTTTAGGTTACAATATCTCCGGATTAATTAACATTTTACAATGCAACAAACGGCACTGATTACGTATTTGTTTATATGTTCAGATGTGCTAACAAAACTAACGGGGTTCCATTTAAAAAAACGTAGGTTTGTGTTAAAAAACATACTTCCGTTAATTTTTGTATGGTTTGTATTAAACAATTACACTAGCCCCTCTCCTCACGTTCGGTCTGTGGAATCGGTTCGTAAGTATTTGATGTGGTTTACGAAATATATCCACCGGTAACGTTAGGTGACTCACCCTGTACATACACTCCTGGAAATTGAAATAAGAACACCGTGAATTCATTGTCCCAGGAAGGGGAAACTTTATTGACACATTCCTGGGGTCAGATACATCACATGATCACACTGACAGAACCACAGGTACATAGACACAGGCAACAGAGCATGCACAATGTCGGCACTAGTACAGTGTATATCCACCTTTCGCAGCAATGCAGGATGCTGTTCTCCCATGGAGACGATCGTAGAGATGCTGGATGTAGTCCTGTGGAACGGCTTGCCATGCCATTTCCACCTGGCGCCTCAGTTGGACCAGCGTTCGTGCTGGATGTGCAGACCGCGTGAGACGACGCTTCATCCAGTCCCAAACATGCTCAATGGGGGACAGATCCGGAGATCTTGCTGGCCAGGGTAGTTGACTTACACCTTCTAGAGCACGTTGGGTGGCACGGGATACATGCGGACGTGCATTGTCCTGTTGGAACAGCAAGTTCCCTTGCCGGTCTAGGAATGGTAGAACGATGGGTTCGATGACGGTTTGGATGTACCGTGCACTATTCAGTGTCCCCTCGACGATCACCAGTGGTGTACGGCCAGTGTAGGAGATCGCTCCCCACACCTTGATGCCGGGTGTTGGCCCTGTGTGCCTCGGTCGTATGCAGTCCTGATTGTGGCGCTCACCTGCACGGCGCCAAACACGCATACGACTATCATTGGCACCAAGGCAGAAGCGACTCTCATCGCTGAAGACGACACGTCTCCATTCGTCCCTCCATTCACGCCTGTCGCGACACCACTGGAGGCGGGCTGCACGATGTTGGGGCGTGAGCGGAAGGCGGCCTAACGGTGTGCGGGACCGTAGCCCAGCTTCATGGAGACGGTTGCGAATGGTCCTCGCCGATACCCCAGGAGCAACAGTGTCCCTAATTTGCTGGGAAGTGGCGGTGCGGTCCCCTACGGCACTGCGTAGGATCCTACGGTCTTGGCGTGCATCCGTGCGTCGCTGCGGTCCGGTCCCAGGTCGACGGGCACGTGCACCTTCCGCCGACCACTGGCGACAACATCGATGTACTGTGGAGACCTCACGCCCCACGTGTTGAGCATGCCACCCGCATGCCTCCCGCATGCCCACTATACGCCCTCGCTCAAAGTCCGTCAACTGCACATACGGTTCACGTCCACGCTGTCGCAGCATGCTACCAGTGTTAAAGACTGCGATGGAGCTCCGTATGCCACGGCAAACTGGCTGACACTGACGGCGGCGGTGCACAAATGCTGCGCAGCTAGCGCCATTCGACGGCCAACACCGCGGTTCCTGGTGTGTCCGCTGTGCCGTGCGTGTGATCATTGCTTGTACAGCCCTCTCACAGTGTCCGGAGCAAGTATGGTGGGTCTGACACACCGGTGTCAATGTGTTCTTTTTTCCATTTCCAGGAGTGTATTTCCTTAGTAGCAATAATATTCCAATTATCTTTCAAATATGAGAAGAATATAGTGGTGCTCATGAACTGGTGTAGTATTACTATTCAAGCTCTATAATAATTTCAGTAGCAAAATTTAATTCAGCTAAAGTTAATTCTTAGCTTCACTTGGAATAGTTTGTGTTTTTTACTTTTCAAGGCAAATTATTCAACAGTGAGCTCAATTAACTTCAATAATTCGCTCATGATAGTAATCAAAGCTAAATTAAGTTTCAAATGAGTATAACTTATTTGCCTTCTTTTTTTTATCACCTGTGAATCAGGTGTTTTAGACAGTAACATTTACACAGTCTGGCACTGAATTTTTGCAGAACGATACTTTGCAATAAACTGAAATTACTTTAGCAACATTCTAACGAACTTCAACTCTTGCTAATCCTTGCACATTTGACAAACATAAATAAATCAATAGTTCATTTGAAACAAAGTACTCGGTTTTCTGAACACTTAGGAGAGCGTCCTGCATAGGTTCATGTTAAGGATAGAAGTTAGGGTTCTAAACACAGGTTTATAGCACTTGGATTATTAAAATCACTCACACAAATTAACTGTTCCATGCTCTGATACATATCTGTATGCATGAAGTTGGTTGAGCAGTGGCTAAGTAGTGGTGGCAAGCGACTTGGCTGCTAACTGTACTCACGGCTCTTGATGTTTGAATGCTCTTTACAATTTCTTCTTGGCGGCGGATTTTTAATGTGTTAGAGCCAATTCTTATTGCTGAGAGTACCATACAACAGCCAAATCCACATCCGAGGCAAAATTCCTTGCAAAGCAGCATCCAATTTCCTCCCTTGGCACCGACGATGTGTACCGTGCAACGGCTAGCCACTGACTGCGTACCGTTCCCACCAAGCAGCTGCCCAGTTCGACCGCCAAAACCACCTTTTACATCGCACCGAGCTACTTCAGTTGCGGAAGGACTTCCCTACATCTTTTACATTTTACAATACAAGTGCCCTAAGCATGAACCAGCTTCCAATATACAATGTTTTTCTTCTAAATATACACATATTATAAAATTTCATTATTTTAAACATCATTTAGCTTTTTCCATATATACCTTACAGAACTCAAAATTTCCTTGTCACAAATCAATGACCTTAACTAACAAAGAATAAACACTTCATAATTATTGATACACAGTTACGTAATATAAACCTGCTTTTAATCCATATAAGTGTTAAATACCGATCGACCACAGTGTCATCATCAGGCCATAGACGTTAACAAATGCGGATATGGTGGTGCATGTGGTCAGCACACTGCTCTCCTGGCTGTTGTCAATTTTCTAATTGGAGCTTCACTGTCTCAGTCAAGCAGTTCCTCAATTAGCCTCACAAGGGATGAGTGCAAACCACCTGCCAAGAGCCCTTGGCAATGCCAGTCACCCATCCAAGTGCTAGCCAAGCCTAATAGCGCTTAACTATGTTGATCTAACGGGAACCAGTGTCACCACTGCGGCAATAAATGACAACAATGACAGTTAGTTAAGCAAAAATTATTTGAGGCAGTTAGGTCTATTCTTTGAAATTATGCTGGCCACAGTACTATGTAGTCGAAAAGTCCTCTTACTTGTGATGTCTTCGTAGCATTGATTTCATTGAGATGATGATGGGCAGCTTCCTTTTTGTTCTGATCTCATTTCCCGCTAAATTCTCGAGAAGGAAGTATGCCCTCGGGCCAGAATCAATAATCGTAATGACTTAGGGAGATGATAAGTGACAGTTTCAAATACCTCTTATCAGTGACATACTCTTAGCAAACATGGTAGCTAACGTAAAAGAAATTCTAGACCATCGCTACAGCGTTATGATAAGTTAACAGACACATCCATCCAGCAAGTCATTTGAAACTGCAAGGCTCGTTTCACAATATAATGGTGGTCCCCCCCTTTTGTGATGCAGCAGGCGGCAGCCATCTTTACATCCGAGGCTATTATCCACCTAGTACCGTCAGCATAAGTGTTACAAGCTGAATTAGTCCACAGTTCTGAGTGAGGTCTCCATGGCGGTCGCTGGATGCACCATTTCTGATGATGGCGCAGAAAGACTGGGCACAGCGTCCTTCCTTCAACATGGTGCGCCAAAGACGTTCCTATAAGGGCACTGGAGTGGACGAGGCATAATTATGCAGTGAATTCCACTACTCTGCCTAGTCCTTAGACGCCTTTAAAGCGACACACTTTTAGAGGATTCTGGAG
The DNA here is from genome assembly GCF_023864345.2 of Schistocerca serialis cubense. Classification (NCBI taxonomy): domain Eukaryota; kingdom Metazoa; phylum Arthropoda; class Insecta; order Orthoptera; family Acrididae; genus Schistocerca; species Schistocerca serialis. The sequence goes on from NC_064646.1 coordinate 272,667,033, forward strand.
GGGTTCTTGAGGAACAAATCGAGGGCAGAAACGCTTGGCCGGACCATCGAAGCTACAGACGCCCGCACCAGCCACTAGGCGATCCCTTCAGCAAGAAAAGTGACTTCGTATGCTGACTGAACGTAGGCAGGAAGTTTCACAATGTTGTTTGTTATTCAGTGATCGTGGTTAAGTGCCGCGATCGAAAGTGGAGAAGATTAAGCTAGCTGCTGCGTAGGAAGACCTTGCTTCCTATGACTGCAATGCTCTGTCGGCCCGGTGGATAACTGTTCCGGACAATGGTTCCCAACTCCAATTTATGTTTTGCCTGGAACCCTCTAAAATCTCCAATGTTTTTAGGTGTACAGGAGAAAAATAAACTGCAGGGGGAAACCAGCGTCCGAAACAGTTATCCACCAACGCAACAGAGCATCGCATTCATAGGGGAAAAGGCTTTTCTACGCAGCAGCTAGCTCCAACTTCTCCACTAACAATCGTAACAATCAGTCACGATCACTGAATAACAAACCATATTGCGGGTCGTTCCTCCCACAGACCGTCAGCGTACGAAGTCACGTTTCCTGCCGAAGTGATGGCATAATGACAGGCGCCGGCACCTATAACTACCAACTCTGTATCGTCGGTGGATGACGCTTCTGGGCTTGGGTTCCAATCCTCGATTTGTTCGTAGAGACACCCTCTACAACCCATCGAAGTTTATCGCAATGTTTCTAGGCACCCTGTATATCCAACATATAAACAAGTCCAAAACATCTAAGACTCCTCTTCCGTCTAAAAAGTCTGCGCAAGACCTGTCATTCTGTTAGGTACAAGACTCAGTATGTATTCAGGATATGGAATTAGCAGATAGGGCAGCCAAAAGAGCATGCTGGAAAATCTACCATCCCTACATACTGTCATTGTCGAGGTACAGAGTAACGCATCCTGAAATGAAAAATGGCCAAGAGTTGTGGACAATTAACTGTGGCTGGTGAAGCTAATTATTCGCCTTTGGTGTTCCTTTTCCAGACATTCCAGTTGAGATGAAGTCATTTTCACATATTTGCGAATATGACATACACTCCTGGAAATGGAAAAAAGAACACATTGACACCAGTGTGTCAGACCCACCATACTTGCTCCGGACACTGCGAGAGGGCTGTACAAGCAATGATCACACGCACGGCACAGCGGACACACCAAGAACCGCGGTGTTGGCCGTCGTATGGCGCTAGCTGCGCAGCATTTGTGCACCGCCGCCGTCTGTGTCAGCCAGTTTGCCGTGGCATACGGAGCTCCATCGCAGTCTTTAACACTGGTAGCATGCCGCGACAGCGTGGACGTGAACTGTATGTGCAGTTGACGGACTTTGAGCAGGGCGTATAGTGGGCATGCGGGAGGCCGGGTGGACGTACCGCCGAATTGCTCAACACGTGGGGCGTGAGGTCTCCACAGTACATGGATGTTGTCGCCAGTGGTCGGCGGAAGGTGCACGTGCCCGTCGACCTGGGACTGGACTGCAGCGACGCACGGATGCACGCCAAGACCGTAGGATCCTACGCAGTGCCGTAGGGGACCGCACCGCCACTTCCCAGCAAATTAGGGACACTGTTGCTCCTGGGGTATCGGCGAGGACCATTCGCAACCGTCTCCATGAAGCTGGGCTACGGTCCCGCACACCGTTAGGCCGCCTTCCGCTCACGCCCCAACATCGTGCAGCCCGCCTCCAGTGGTGTCGCGACAGGCGTGAATGGAGGGACGAATGGAGACGTGTCGTCTTCAGCGATGAGAGTCGCTTCTGCCTTGGTGCCAATGATGGTCGTATGCGTGTTTGGCGCCGTGCAGGTGAGCGCCACAATCAGGACTGCATACGACCGAGGCACACAAGGCCAACACCCGGCATCATGGTGTGGGGAGCGATCTCCTACACTGGCCGTACACCACTGGTGATCGTCGAGGGGACACTGAATAGTGCACGGTACATCCAAACCGTCATCGAACCCATCGTTCTACCATTCCTAGACCGACAAGGGAACTTGCTGTTCCAACAGGACAATGCACGTCCGCATGTATCCCGTGCCACCCAACGTGCTCTAGAAGGTGTAAGTCAACTACCCTGGCCAGCAAGATCTCCGGATCTGTCCCCCATTGAGCATGTTTGGGACTGGATGAAGCGTCGTCTCACGCGGTCTGCACGTCCAGCACGAACGCTGGTCCAACTGAGGCGCCAGGTGGAAATGGCATGGCAAGCCGTTCCACAGGACTACATCCAGCATCTCTACGATCGTCTCCATGGGAGAATAGCAGCCTGCATTGCTGCGAAAGGTGGATATACACTGTACTAGTGCCGACATTGTGCATGCTCTGTTGCCTGTGTCTATGTGCCTGTGGTTCTGTCAGTGTGATCATGTGATGTATCTGACCCCAGGAATGTGTCAATAAAGTTTCCCCTTCCTGGGACAATGAATTCACGGTGTTCTTATTTCAGTTTCCAGGAGTGTAGTTTGTCCCGGTGAGAAAACCCACAAATGTACTGTGCTTATTGTCAAACTCTGATCACGACGCAGTATACAGGCTTAATGATAATTTTTTGTAGAGGGTGTTTCACAATGCATGTTACACCCTTTTGGAGGTTGTACAGGGGGCTTAGTAGATCACGTTTTACATAGGAATCCATGTCAAAGATAAACACCGCGGCGTCTGTAAATGCGTGTACATACAGAGTGATTCTTTGATGATGTTAAAAACTTTCAAGGACGATGGAGAAGGATAAATGTATCAATTTGAGGTAAGAGTTCCTGTGCCGGGAACGAACGAGTCTAAAGTTATAGGCGAAAACCGTTCTGATATCTCTGACAGTGGATTACATGTACTGTTGTTGCTAAGACTATACGGTAGGCAACGTTCAGACGTGGTATTATGGAACAAAACAATAAAAAATGTGTAGTAAAGAGGGGCCCTAAAACGCATACCTTAAGAAGTATGAGCACTTGTTCAATAGAGATGTTTCACACTAGCGGAGATGAACAGTCAGTCCTGTACATTTCATGGAATCAGTTTAACATCTTGTGTTGTTGAATGTGACTGTGTGAGTGAAAATGGGAGGGAGAATAATATTTTACGGGGAGTTTTATATTAGGAATTTTAGTTGCAATACTAACTTGGAAAACACAACACACTACACTACAGTGAGGTGAGGTTACGGAAGGAACTATCTCTGGGTAACGTGGGAGAAGTTTGAACAAAGCTCCTCTAGAATACGAATCCGAGCTTAACCGGTGCCTCAAGTAAGATCAAAACCAATCAATGGGTATGGGTGTTACTCTTTAAAACAATATAAAAAAAAATCCTAAACTTTTTCACGAAATTGACCTTTATCATTAAAAATATGGCTCAAATGGCTCTAAGCACTATGGGACTTAACATCTGAGCTCATCAGTCCCCTAGACTTAGAACTACTTAAACCTAACGAATCTAAGGACATCACACACATCCATGCCCGAGGCAGGATTCGAACCTGCGACCGTAGCGGTTGCGCGGTTCCGGACTGAAGCGCCTAGAACCGCTCATCCACAAAAGCCTGCTCTTTATCATTAGAATAAGGCAACAAATACAAGAAGAGAGTGGCAAAAAACAAAAAGTCAATTTTTTAAGGAGATGGTTTCATTTTCGAACCACTCGGACACAACATTTCATGCGATATATTTGAAAACAATTTCGCATTTTTCCTAGACAGAATCCCTCATCTCGAATTTTCCTTGAACTCACAAAGCCTAAAATAAATTATAGTCCTAAATAGCCGGCCAGAGTGGCCGAGCGGTTCTATGCGCTACAGTCTGAAACCGCGCGACCGCTATGGTCACAGGTTCGAATCAGCCTCGGGCATGGATGTGTGTGATGTCCTTAGGTTTGTTAGGTTTAAGTAGTTCTAAGTTCTAGGGGACTGATGACCTCAGAAGTTAAGTCCCATAGTGCTCAGAGCCATTTGAACCAGTCCTAAATAACAAGCCAAAATAGTCATACAATTCAATAAATTTATATCAAAATGCTATACTCCAGCAGTAAAAGCTCAGATTTACGTTACAGTAACTTTAGATGTACTTACTGTCAATGATCTCCTTAACGTAATCACTATAAAAAAGCAATTTCGTATCATAATCTCTGTGCTACTTTGCAGCCTAAATTTCTCTCCAAGTGCAGTGCAGTGGTCTCATTCGTATCGGACGTATCGCTAGCGATGTGCCACGTCCACCACCATAAAGTCACAATGCAGACAAGAAGTAAGGCACCATAAAGTCACAATGGAGACAGAAAGTATCAGGAGTCCTCCGGGGCTCGGTATTGGATCTCATACTCTATTTATTGTCTGTCAGTGAGAAATCATCAGTTTTGTCCTACTGTAAATACCACTTTGTAAATTGATGACCTCCAGTTTTATCTAACTGCAAAACTAACAAACGTGAACACCACTATCCAGAATATAAGTACAGACCTGAGTGCGCTATCAAAATGTGCTCAGAATATAGGGTTAAAGTTCAGTCCAACCAAAATCTAAACACTTCTGGTAGATTATGCTAGGCTTATTTGCACAAAATATCGGAAACCTGTGCAATCTTCAATCTCAGATGGTACAAGTATCAGCTTCTGTCCTGAGCAAGGAGTCTAGGAGTAATAATAAATGAAAAGCTAAATTGGGATGACCACATAGCTGCAATGCACAAGAAGGCATCAGGAACTCTCCATTCCCTACCTGAAAAAGAAACTTGTACACAAGCTGGTACAGTATTTCCAATGGTTGATCACAGCGATGTTCCACTCCAAGATATTTCTTAAAAAAGCTTGCGGCGCCTGGAACTGGAGATAAGAGTCCGCTTCCGATATAATAAGTGACATTTGACTCTTTGATCATATTTCACCATCTTATACACAGCTGTCCTAACTACGTATGTGCAGTAATTTCCATACACTCTGTCTCTACTGTTTCATCAACGTATTCTGTCCCTCAATCTCCTCATACGTAAAGCTCTTGTCTGAACAATCTGGCAGAAACACCAGTTACAATCAGAGCAAAATCCTTTCTTCCCCAACGAACACTCCGCTGCTTTCTCGAAGACCTTTACAGTAGCAGGAACCCCACTATCAGAGAACTAAATAACGTCTCCAGTACCAAAAACTAATTAATGACGTATCTACCAAATTAAGAATGAGGTCTACCATTACCCCCATGTGCACTCATTACTCCATTACATTCTTCTTTCGAACCAGATCTTCCTCATTTCCTAGTGCTCTTATACGGTGCATTCTTCATAAATGTCTTTCCCTCAGTCGTCGCTATATCTCGACACCCTTAAGTACATTTTGTATCTGCTCCCACGACAATTATTATTATTAGTGTTTCTTATTATAACGACAGCAACAGAACCAATAGGAATAGCAATCCTAGTATTAACTTAATTAGTTCTTAGTCATTACTAGTTATTCACATCATCTCATTAAAATTTAAATTATTTTTAATGACATCAGTGCCATTTCTTAACTATCTGTCATATTAAAATGATTGATATTTCTTAGGTAATTATGATGTAAAAAATGTGCTGTATGTGTGAAACCTGGTCCGATGCAATGGAAGGCCTGGAGGCCTTAATCTGCTCAGGTTAAATAAATAATTATATCCCCACAACTTTTGGGGTTCGGTTACCGGTGGATCAGAAAGTTTCTTTTTGTGACACATTGCATGAAATCACCTTAGCAGCATGATGAGAATATGAAAAAGCAGCAGTTGCGCCGTGTTTTGAAATCTATATTAAACTGTAGGGCCACCAGTAAGCATTTAAAGAGTCTGTTCACATCTCGTTGTGTGGCTTCTTCACCTCACTGTCTTCTACAGCTCTTTCAGTACCAGACGGCGAATATGAACGGAACTTGTCTCAGTTTGTGGGCCTGATAAATGTTAACAGGCCTCCCGGATTTTAAATTGACTACCTAGCCAACGTTCGACCGTATAATTCGTTGGTTACGTTGCCCTAATAAGGTCGTTGGAAGCGTCCTATTCCACACGTCTGCTTTGACTCATGACATAATGATGTGGCGTGTGACGTCACTGTGACGCTGTGTTTTTGAGTTGGTTCGTGTTTGTAGATGCCTTGTTGCATTTGATGCTGTCCTCTGGTGGTGGATGTTGACGTGTTGTGTTTAATGTGTGATATTGGGTTCATTTCAGTCTTGGTTATCACTGTGGAAACATGGGTTTTCTTGAGTCTGGATAGTCAGTGCTGTAACGTGGATCTGGAACTGTTTGGTTTGTTTCCAGTGAGTTATTATGGTTTCTTTCTTTTGTTTATGCGTTTGGCGTTTCTGATTAGTTTTGTGTGTGCCGTCGGTTTAGTGTGTGTGTGTGTGTGTGTGTGTGTGTGTGTGTGTGTGTGTGTGTGTGTGTGTGGTTGTCAGCCTAAGTGATTTTATCGGAACTTTTTGTTGGTAAGTAATTTTTGTTTTAGTTTTATTCTGTAGTAATTGTTTTCTCTATTGTATATTTGTGGTATTTCGGTTGTTTTTAGTTTTTGGCATTGTGGGCTTCGTGTGAGCTATATAGGTCGAGTGAAGTGAACGATTCCTGTTGATTTTGTGGCTGTAGCGTTATGTCGCAAGTTAAGACTTTCTTTTGAAAATATTTGTTTTGGAATGGTGCGGTGTTTTGTATTGTTATATACACTTACGCTCATAAATTAAGAATAATGCTTATACATGGTGAAACAGCGCTCTGGTGGGCGGTTTGCGGGTTTAAATTACCTCGGGGTATGACCATGTGGTGCATTTGACTTGCGGTCGTAGCACGGTGGCGCTGGCAGCAGTCCACATACGCAGAGGTATGTTGGTGCATGTCAGAGTACGGTGCAGCGAGTAGGTGTGCAGAGGTTTTCAGACGTGCTAATGGCCACTGTGTGTTGAAAATGGCTCAAAGAACACATATTGATGCCGTTATGAGGGGTAGACTACTAGGGCGACTGGAGGCTGGTCAAACACAGCAGGTCGTAGCACGGGCCCTCCGTGTGCCACAAAGTGTGATCTCATGATTATGGAAGCGATTCCAGCAGACACGAAACGTGTCCAGGCGCTCCAGTACGGGACGTCCACAATGTACAACACCACAAGAACACGATATCTCACCATCAGTGCCCGCCGACGGCCACGGAGTACTGCAGGTAGCTTTGCTCGGGACCTTACCGCAGGCACTGGAACAGTTGTCTCCAGACACACAGTCTACAGAGCACTGAACAGACATGGTTTATTCGCCCGGAGACCTGAAAGGTGCATTCCACTGACCCCTGGTCACAGGAGAGCCCATAAAGCCTGGTGTCAAGAATACAGTACATGGTCATTGGGTCAGTGGTCCAAGGTTATGTTCACGGACGAGTCCAGGTATAGTCTGAACAATGATTCTCGCCGGGTTTTCATCTGGCGTCAACCAGGAACCAGATACCAACCCCTTAATGTCCTTGAAAGGGGCCTGTATGGAGGTCGTGGTTTGATGGTGTGGGGTGGGATTGTGATTGGTGCACGTATACCCCTGCATGTCTTTGACAGAGGAACTGTGACAGGTCAGGTGTATCGGGACGTCGTTTTGCACCAGTATGTCCGCCTTAATCATAGCTAACACTTCGTTCAAGAACCATAAAAGAATGTTTTGTATATGGAAGAGGCCTGGAGATACTCGAAGGTTTCAGATAGATTATATAATGGTAAGATAGAAATATAGGAACCAGGTTTTAAATTGTAAGACATTTCCAGGGGCAGATATGGACTCTGACCACAATCTATTGGTTATGAAACGTAGATTAAAACTGAAGAATCTAAAAAAAGGTGGGAATTTAAGGAAATGGGATGTGGATAAACTGACAGAATCAGAGGCTGTAGAGAGTTTCAGGGAGAACATTAGGGAACGATTGACAGGAATGGGGGAAAGAAATACAGTAGAAGAAGAATGGGTAGCTTGGAAGAATGGAATAGTGAAGGCAGCAGAGGATCAAGTAGATAAAAAGACAAGGGCTAGTAGAATTCCTTGGGTAACATAAGATATATTGAATTTAACTGATGAAAGGAATTTAACTGATGAAGCAGGCAAAAAGGAATACAAACGTCTCAAAAATGAGATCGACAGGAAGTGCAAAATGGCTAAGCAGGGATGGCTAAAGGACAAATGTAAGGATGTAGAGGCATATCTCACTAGGGGTAAGGTAGTACTGCCTACAGGAAAATTTGAGAGACTTCTGAAAAAAGAGAACCACTTGTATGAATACCAGGAACTCAGATGGAAACCCAGTTCTAAGCAAAGAAGAGAGAGCAGAAAAGTGGAAGGAGTGTATAGAGGGTCTGTACAAGCGTGATGTACTTGAGGACAATATTATGAAAATGGAAGAAGATGTAGATGAAGATGAAATGGAAGATGTGATACTGCCTGAAGAGTTTGATGGAGCTCTGAAGTATCTAAGCCGAAACAAAGCCCCGGGAGTAGACAACATTGCATTACAACTACTGATAAAACTCCAGCATCTGGTGAGCAAGATGTATGAGACAGGCGAAATACCCTTAGACTTCAAGAAGAATGTAATAATTCCAACCCTAAAGAAAGCAGGTGTTGACAGATGTGAAAATTACCGAACTATCAGTTTAATAAGCCACCGCTGTAAAATACTAACAAAAATTTCTTACAGACAATGGAAAAACTTGTAGAATCCGACCTCGGGGAAGATCAGTTTGGATTTCGTAAAAATGTTGGCACACGTGAGGCAATACTGACCCTACGACTTATCTTAGAAAATAGATTAAGGAAAGGCAAACTCACGTTTCTAGCATTTGTAGACTTAGAGAAAGCTTTTGACAATGTTGACTGGAATACTCTCTTCCAAATTCTGAAGGTGGCAGGGGTAAAATACAGGAAGCGAAAGGCTATTTACAATTTGTACAGAAACAAGATGGCAGTTATAAGAGTCGAGGGGCATGAAAGGGAAGCAGCGGTTGGGAAGGGAGTGAGACAGGGTTGTAGCCTACCCCCGATGTTATTAAATCTGTATATTGAGCAATCAGTAAAGGAAACAAAAGAAACATTTCGGAGTGCGAATTAAAATCCATGGAGAAGAAATAAAACCTTTGAGGTTCGCCGATGATATTGTAATTCTGCCAGAGACACCAAAGAACCTGGAAGAGCAGCTGAAGGGAGTGGACAGTGTCTTGAAAGGAGTATATAAGATGAACATCAACAAAAGCGAAACGAAGATCGTGGAATGTAGTCAAATTAAATTGGGTGTTGCTGAGGGTATTAGATTAGGAAATGAGACGCTTAAAGTAGTAAATGAGTTTTGCTATTTTGGGAGCAAAATATCTGATGATGGTCGAAGTAGAGAGGATATAAAATGTAAGCTGGCAATGGCAAGGAAAGCGTTTCTGAAGAAGAGAAATTTGTTAACATCGAGTATAGATTTAAGTGTCAGGAAATCGTTTCTGAAAGTATTTGTATGGAGTGTGGTCATGTATGGAAGTGAAACATGGACGATAAGTAGTTTGGACAAGAAGAGAATAGAAGCTTTCGAAATGTGGTGCTACAGAAGAATGCTGAAGATTAGACGGGTAGATCACATAACTAATGAGGAGGTATTGTATAGAATTAGGGAGAAGAGAAATTTGAGGCACACCTTGACTAGAAGAAGGGATCGGTTGGTAGGATATGTTCTGAGATATCAAGAGATAACCAATTTTGTATTGGAGGGCAGCGTGGAGGGTAAAAATCGTAGAGGGAGACCAAGAGATGAATACACTAAGCAGATTCAGAAAGATGCAGGTTGCAGTAGGTACTGGGAGATGAAGAAGCCTGCACAGGATAGAGTAGCGTGGAGAGCTGCATCAAACCAGTCTCTCGACTGAAGACCACAACAACAACATGTCCGCCTTTTCAGGGGTGCAGTGGGTTCCACCTTTCTCCTGATGGATGATAACGCACGGCCCCACTGAGCTGCCATCGTGGAAAAGTACCTTGAAACAGAAGATATCAGGCGAATAGAGTGGCCTGCCTGTTCTCCAGACCTAAACCCCATCTAGCACATCTGGGATGCTCTCGGTCGACGTATTGCTGCACGTCTTCAAACCCCTACGGCCCTTCAGGAGCTACGACAGGCAATGGTGCAAGAATGGGAGGCTATACCCCAGCAGCTGCTCAACCACCTGATCCAGAGTATGCCAACCCGTTGTACGGCCTGTGTACGTGTGCATGGTGATCATATCCCATATTGATGTCGGGGTACATGCTCAGGAAACAGTGGTGTTTTGTAGCAAATGTGTTTCGTGGACTTACAGATCTGTGTCGTGTGTGTTCCCTATGTGCCTATGCTATTAGTGCCAGTTTCGTGTAGTGCCACGTTGTGTGGCACCACATTGTGCAATTATCCTTAAATTTATGAGTATTAGTGTATTTATGTTGTACCCGCCCTGAACCCCCTTTTTCCTGCGGTCATTAGGTTAGTTTCATTTTATTGATGGAGTCAGACATTTTTGTGTCATACATATGTAGTGCCGACACAGTTGCCATTTTGTATTCGCTGGAAATAGATGTTTCCACCATAGTGATGACGTCATGCGTCAAAACAGACGTGTGGAATCGGAGACTTCCGTAATGCCGCTAAAAGTTGGTACCTGTTTCATTTGGATGCTAGGAAATGTGGGAGAATACCACAACTCTAATGAGAAATAAATTAACAGCAACAAAATATTGGTGTACGCTGAAATTATAATTACGCAAAACACAATTTTTAGCCAAGGGCAGCTGTCACTGAGATTAACCAAAGATAAACGGTACAGAGTATATACTGTATACTGAAACCACAGTCAGGTACACAGAACTAAAATCAAGCTGTAGAGAGAGAGTACTGAACCGAGAGAGCAGATCAAGGTGGCAGAGGGGGCGGTTCCGATGAATCTTTTCTCATGGCTGGCGCTGTCGGGTTGCGGCCGTAGCACCATGGTACTTGCTCGGGGACCGAACGAAACGGCTGACGTTCTTGAGTGTCACAAACAGTTAACTTGTCACTAACTGCAAGGCACCAAATGCCTGTAGTGAGACACATCAGCCACGGTGACGAAAACTGCAGCTGTTGTTCTGTCTCGAAGCTCAAACTGAGTGGGCCGATGGCTTCTTTGTTGCCACTCTCCTGCAGCTTCTTTCCTTTAGGAGATTTCGTTACTAATTCATCACGTTTAGATTTTCAAGGAACAATGAAATAGCTAGCGAAATATTGGTACACTGGTTGGTTGTTCATTACTACAGGGCCCTGAGTCTCTCGCCAGATTGTTTACTTGTTAATTCATATCCGACTCTTTCTAAATAGATCAGCCAAAACATTATGACACCGACCTACTATCGATATAAACCCGTCCGGGCGAGAGTAGTGTCTCCATGCGAGAAAGACTGCTAGTTAGACAGACGCATGGTGCATGCAGTATCAATGAGCGTGCTGTCCGTGTGTTCAATGGGAAAGGCGCGTGATCTGAGTTTGACGGTGGACAGATTGTGATGACCTGGAGGCTCAGCACGAGCATTTGGGAAACTGCCCGACTTGTCGAATCTTCGCGGATTATGAGTGAGAATCTCCGACACTTGGCGAAACCAAGGTGAAACCACTTCCAGACGTCGTGGAGCTGGGCCGCCGTTATTATAGACGTCGGATGTTGTAGGTTGGGCAGACTGTTGAAACAGGACAGGTGGTGAACTGTGCCGGAACTAACATCAGACTGCAATGCTGGGCACCAAACAAGTACACTCCTGGAAATGGAAAAAAGAACACATTGACACCGGTGTGTCAGACCCACCATACTTGCTCCGGACACTGCGAGAGGGCTGTACAAGCAATGATCACACGCACAGCACAGCGGACACACCAGGAACCGCGGTGTTGGCCGTCGAATGGCGCTAGCTGCGCAGCATTTGTGCACCGCCGCCGTCAGTGTCAGCCAGTTTGCCGTGGCATACGGAGCTCCATCGCAGTCTTTACCACTGGTAGCATGCCGCGACAGCGTGGACGTGAACCGTATGTGCAGTTGACGGACTTTGAGCGAGGGCGTATAGTGGGCATGCGGGAGGCCGGGTGGACGTACCGCCGAATTGCTCAACACGTGGGGCGTGAGGTCTCCACAATACATCGATGTTGTCGCCAGTGGTCGGCGGAAGGTGCACGTGCCCGTCGACCTGGGACCGGACCGCAGCGACGCACGGATGCACGCCAAGACCGTAGGATCCTACGCAGTGCCGTAGGGGACCGCACCGCCACTTCCCAGCAAATCAGGGACACTGTTGCTCCTGGGGTATCGGCGAGGACCATTCGCAACCGTCTCCATGAAGCTGGGCTACGGTCCCGCACACCGTTAGGCCGTCTTCCGCTCATGCCCCAACATCGTGCAGCCCGCCTCCAGTGGTGTCGCGACAGGCGTGAATGGAGGGACGAATGGAGACGTGTCGTCTTCAGCGATGAGAGTCGCTTCTGCCTTGGTGCCAATGATGGTCGTATGCGTGTTTGGCGCCGTGCAGGTGAGCGCCACAATCAGGACTGCATACGACCGAGGCACACAGGGCCAACACCCGGCATCATGGTGTGGGGAGCGATCTCCTACACTGGCCGTACACCACTGGTGATCGTCGAGGGGACACTGAATAGTGCACGGTACATCCAAACCGTCATCGAACCCATCGTTCTACCATTCCTAGACCGACAAGGGAACTTGCTGTTCCAACAGGACAATGCACGTCCGCATGTATCCCGTGCCACCCAACGTGCTCTAGAAGGTGTAAGTCAACTACCCTGGCCAGCAAGATCTCCGGATCTGTCCCCCATTGAGCATGTTTGGGACTGGATGAAGCGTCGTCTCACGCGGTCTGCACGTCCAGCACGAACGCTGGTCCAACTGAGGCGCCAGGTGGAAATGGCATGGCAAGCCGTTCCACAGGACTACATCCAGCATCTCTACGATCGTCTCCATGGGAGAATAACAGCCTGCATTGCTTCGAAAGGTGGATATACACTGTACTAGTGCCGACATTGTGCATGCTCTGTTGCCTGTGTCTATGTGACTGTGGTTCTGTTAGTGTGATCATGTGATGTATCTGACCCCAGGAATGTGTCAATAAAGTTTCCCCTTCCTGGGACAATGAATTCACGGTGTTCTTATTTCAATTTCCAGGAGTGTATGTCTGAACACACAGTGCACCGAACGCTCGAAACGATGGGCGTCGGCAGCCGACGACATCGGTAACTATGACTGAAATGGGCATATGATCATCGACACTGGACGTTGGAGCTGATGTAAAGCGTTGCAAGGTCTGACAAACCCCATACCGTCTGCATCACGCCGATGGGAGGGCGTGAATCCGTCGTCTTCCAGGGCAGCTCCTTGACACCTGTACTGCGGGACCGAGACAAGCCGGCGGCGTCTCCATTATGCTCTGTGCCACTTTAAGTGGAACTCCTGCAAGGCATCATGACGGCCTAGTATCCTATTCTGGTTGTGGACCACATACACACCTTCGTGATAGTCATGGTTCCTGATGACAGCGAGTTTTTTCAAGAAGTTAATGAGCCGTTTCACAAGGACAGGAGTGTTATGGGGTGGTTCGAGGAACACAGTGGCGGGTTCAAGTTGATGTGCTGGCCCTCGAACTCTCCAGATCTGAACGTGATCGAACCGTTCTGGGAAGTGATTGAACGTGGCATCAGAGCTCATATCCCCCCTCCCCGGAAAGACAGGTATGGTAACCGTGGTTCATTCATCTCTCCCGCTATCGAAATTGTATTCTTTCAAAATTTACGTGACTCAGAACACATGAATAAGGCATTAGGAAGAATAAACACTAAAACTAAGGGCAGTCAAAACAAGAAATCAGACAAACATGAGTAATGCTATCAGGTCTACATCTACATCAACATCCAAATACATACACCGCAATCCACCCTACGGTGCGTAGCGGAGGGTACCTCGTACCACAACTAGCATCTTCTCTCCCTGTTCCACTCCCAAACAGAACGAGGGGAAAATGACTGCTTATATGCCTCTGTACGAGCCCTAATCTCTCTTATCTTATCTTTATGGTCTTTCTGCGGAATGTAAGTTGGCGGCAGTAAAATTGTACTGCAGTCAGCCTCAAATGTTGGTTCTCTAAATTTCCTCAGTAGCAATTCACGAAAAGAACGCCTCCTTTCTTCCAGAGATTCCCACCCGAGTTCCTGAAGCATTTTCGTAACACTCACGTGATGATCAAACCTACCAGTAACAAATCTAGCAGCCCGCCTCTGAATTGCTTCTATGTCCTCCATCAATCCGACCTGATAAGGATCCCAAACGCTCGATCAGTACTCAAAAATAGGTCGTATTATATTTTATAAGTGGTCTCCTTTACAGATGAACCACATCTTCCCAAAATTCTACCAATGAACCGAAGACGACTATCCGCCTTCCCCACAACTGCCATTACATGCTTGTCCCACTTCATATCGCTCTGCAATGTTACGCCAAAATACACTCCTGGAAATTGAAATAAGAACACCGTGAATTCATTGTCCCAGGAAGGGGAAACTTTATTGACACATTCCTGGGGTCAGATACATCACATGATCACACTGACAGAACCACAGGCACATAGACACAGGCAACAGAGCATGCACAATATCGGCACTAGTACAGTGTATATCCACCTTTCGTAGCAATGCAGGCTGCTATTCTCCCATGGAGACGATCGTAGAGATGCTGGATGTAGTCCTGTGGAACGGCTTGCCATGCCATTTCCACCTGGCGCCTCAGTTGGACCAGCGTTCGTGCTGGACGTGCAGACCGCGTGAGACGACGCTTCATCCAGTCCCAAACATGCTCAATGGGGGACAGATCCGGAGATCTTGCTGCCCAGGGTAATTGACGTACACCTTCTAGAGCACGTTGGGTGGCACGGGATACATGCGGACGTGCATTGTCCTGTTGGAACAGCAAGTTCCCTTGCCGGTCTAGGAATGGTAGAACGATGGGTTCGATGACGGTTTGAATGTACCGTGCACTATTCAGTGTCCCCTCGACGATCACCAGTGGTGTATGGCCAGTGTAGGAGATCGCTCCCCACACCATGATGCCGGGTGTTGGCCCTGTGTGCCTTGGTCGTATGCAGTCCTGATCGTGGCGCTCACCTGCACGGCGCCAAACACGCATACAACCATCATTGGCACCAAGGCAGAAGCGACTCTCATCGCTGAAGACGACACGTCTCCATTCGTCCCTCCATTCACGCCTGTCGCGACACCACTGGAGGCGGGCTGCACGATGTTGGGACGTGAGCGGAAGACGGCCTAACGGTGTGCGGGACCGTAGGCCAGCTTCATGGAGACGGTTGCGAATGGTCCTCGCCGATACCCCAGGAGCAATAGTGTCCCTAATTTGCTGGGAAGTGGCGGTGCGGTCCCCTACGGCACTGCGTAGGATCCTACGGTCTTGGCGTGCATCCGTGCGTCGCTGCAGTCCGGTCCAAGGTCGAAGGGGACGTGCACCTTCCGCCGACCACTGGCGACAACATCGATGTACTGTGGAGACCTCACGCCCCACGTGTTGAGCAATTCGGCGGTACGTCCACCCAGCCTCCCGCATGCCCACTATACGCCCTTGCTCAAAGTCCGTCAACTGCACATACGGTTCACGTCCACGCTGTCGCGGCATGCTACCAGTGTTAAAGACTGCGATGGAGCTCCGTATGCCACGGCAAACTGGCTGACACTGACGGCGGCGGTGCACAAATGCTGCGCAGCTAGCGCCATTCGACGGCCAACACCGCGGTTCCTGGTGTGTCCGCTGTGCCGTGCGTGTGATCATTGCTTGTACAGCCCTCTCGCAGTGTCCGGAGCAAGTATGGTGGGTCTGACACACCGGTGTCAATGTGTTCTTTTTTCCATTTCCAGGAGTGTATTTAATCGATGTGACTGTGTCAAGCGCTACACTACTAATGGAGTTTTCAAACATTACAGGCTTCTTTTTCCTATTCATCTGCATTAATTTACATTTATCTATATTTAGAGTTAGCTGCCATTCTTTACACCAATCACAAATCCTGTCCAAGTCATCTTTTATCCTCCTACAGTCACTCAACGGCGACACCTTCCCGTACACCACAGCATCATCAGCAAACAGCCGCACATTGCTATCCACCCTATCCAAAAGATCATTTATGTAGATAGAAAACAACAGCGGACCTACCACACTTCCCTGGGGCACTCCAGATGATACCCTCACCTCCGATGAACACTCACCATCGAGGACAACGTACTGGGTTCTATTACTTAAGAAGTCTTCGAGCCACTCACATATTTGGGAACCAAGCCCATATGCTCGTACCTTAGTTAGGAGTCTGCAGTGAAGCACCGAGTCAAACGCTTTGCGGAAGTCAAGGCATATGGCATCTGTCTGATACCCTTCATCCATGGTTCGCAAGATATCATGTGAAAAAAGGGCGAGTTGCGTTTCGCAGGAGCGATGCTTTCAAAGGCCGTGCTGAGTCATGGGCAGAAACTTCTCTGTCTCAAGGAAATTCATTATATTCGAACTGAGAATATGTTCGAGAATCCTGCAACAAACCGATGTTAAGGATATTGGCCCGTAATTTTGAGGATCCGTCCTTCTACCCTTCTTATATACAGGCGTCACCTGCGCTTTTTTCCAGTCGCTCGGGACTTTACGTTGGGCAAGAGATTCGCTGTAAATGCAAGCTAAGTAGCCAGTGCAGTAGAGTACTCTCTCTCCTTTCGGACTCGCAATCGACAGCTTAAGAAATCCAAGGAAAATAACATAGGTGCATCAAAATGAATGTGCCTCAAAACTTCTTGGTATATAATGCAGCCAAAAAAGCTCTCACATGTACATTTAACGTTTTTGAAGTCAGTGGAAACAGATGTGAGATATGATACTAGCCAAAGATGAGAAGTTTTTCAAGTCTGCGAGGGTGGATCCAAAACTAATGCATCGTGTGTCATAAAAAATTTAATACCGAATGTATAAACCTGGAATTAGTGCAGATCATAGCCTTAACTGTCCCCTATATAACACTACCATGCATTTGTACACATTTGCACCATCGTTGAACCCAGTTTGAAAAAATTCAAGAGTTTGCTTCTTCACCCATGATTTTAAAGCTGTTTTAGTTAGCTAGAAGAGACATCATGCGGAATCCGCAGATATGATACATTGTATGTAAATTGAAGGCGGAGGAGGGAGAAAGGAAAGGAAAGATGTCCCGGCGTAACATCAAGCACCAGCCCGTCGGCCTGGAACGTTAGAGCGGAGAGGGCTGTGAGACGACGTCAGCCAATAGTACGTTGACTAGGACGACACCACGACAGGAGCGGCCCCTATACGATGAGAATATAAGCGCTACTCCGCTTAGCTAGGCGGCACTAGGAGACGAGTCGTTATCCAACCGCTTTAGCCGTGACTTATGAACTGTTGTATTTTGCTTGCATTGAAATTGTACGAGAGTGAGTCAAATGAAAACCTTAAATTTGTAATAACGAATCGAAATTTCGCGCCGTTATCCTGTAAGTTGGTAAGCGTGCTACAAACAGTGTGCAGAATGGCCTGTAGATGGCAGCATAGTGCAGATGCGCACATACCGCCGCAGTATCAGTATAAAGATGGCCGCCCCACTTGTGACTTGCACCAGGGAAGAACAGCTTTCTGTTATTCGCTTTTTGCGTAGTGAAGGTGTGAAACCTATTGAAATTCATCGACGAATGAAGGTTCAGTACGGTCATGCATGTTTGTCGCAGCGGCAAGTCTACAAATGGAGTAGGAAATTCGCAAATTTTGCGACATAAGTGGAAGATGCTCCTCGTCCAGGTCAGGCACAACTCCACAGAACATTGCGGCAGTTGTAGCCATAGTGAAGGAAAACCGCCGAGTGACACTGAATGACATTGCAGCATGTTTACGGATTAGTCATGGGTCAGCACACCACATTGTGCATGATGTGCTCCAGTTTCACAAAGTGTCTGCAAGATGGGTGCCACGGCAGCTGACTCCTGAAATGAGAGAACGACGTGTTGATGCTTGTGAAGAACTTCTTCGGCGCTTTGAACGAGAAGGTGATGGCTTCCTTGCTAGAATCGTTACTGGGGACGAAACCTGGGTTCACTTCCACCAACCGGAATGGAAGAGAGCAAGCAAGGAATGGCGTCATTCCTCATCACAAAAACCAAAGAAGTTTCGAACAGAACCATCAGCAGGGAAGCTTATGCTGACTCTCTTTTGGGACGAAAAAGGCGTCATTTTGGAGCGTTACATGCCTAGAGGGACCACTGTCACCAGTTCATCATACTCAGATCTCCTAAAAAAGCATCTGCGGCCTGCAATCAAATCAAAGCGACGTGGTTTGCTGTCAGCAGGTGTCCCTTTGCAACATGACAATGCAAGTCCCCACACTGCCCGTGCAACAGTTGTCTTCTTCATCCACCATACTCACCAGACCTTCCCCCAAGTGATTTCCATATGTTTGGACCGCTCAAAGACGCAATGGGAGAAAAGAAGTTCCGTTCTGATGAAGAGGTACGCCACGCGGTGCATGAGTGGTTGCGTGGACTACCAAAAGAATTTTTTTCTAAAGAAATTTATACACTTTGTACGTGCCGGGGGACTTGGATTGAGCGTGGGGGATATTATGTTGAATAGTGATACAGCTTCTGCACAATAAATGATTTTAAAAAACTTTAAGGTTTTCATTTGACTCACCCTCGTATATGCCAAAGGACATTGATTATTTGCATGTCAACAATTTCTCGCGACACCTCTTTGTGAAAATGAAAAGTGAAGTATTTTCAATTTAACTTACTTAATAAACTTCTTTAATAAGATTTAATTGAATAGTTGACTAGCTATCGGAGAAAACAGCTTCCTAGGCACCATTCATCAGACGAATGGGCAAGATACGACAAAAGGGACTATTGATGTCAGCTGCATAGGAACCTTACGCGAGATCAGCGGCTGCGAGTGAAAATGTGTGGAGGACCGGAATTCGAACCCAGGATCTCTTGCTTACTAGCTAGTTGCGTTAACCACTGGGCCACTCAGATACGGTGTTTGTCGCATGTGCGCGGACTATCTATTTCGGCACATCTCTCGGCCGACCCACATTCCTACGTAGCGCGTCCTATCCACCGTCCCTTTCCAAGTCCTCGATGGTCGCTACTTTGAGATTCCACAGGTCAGACGTATTCGTGCATCCACAATGAAGAAGGTGGATTCGTTGCCTATCGAGACGAATCCGTTTTGTGAGAAGGGAAGGAAGTCGCACACAGAGACAAAGAAACGGCCATGCCGTGGCAAGTATCCGGATGGCCTGGAGAACTTTAACTGATCCGCAAACGTCACAGCGACTCACTGTCTTTCCAGAGTCCATTTGTGACATACAGATGAGGTGGGGCAGGGGGAGGGATGGGATGGGGAAGACACGGGAAGGCACCACCTGAGCCGCAAGCGTCATTGCGACTCCCGCTCTTTTACAGGTGTCCTCCTGTGACGTACGATTTCTGGGGGTGGGGTGGGCGGGGGGGGGGGAGGGGTAATGTACGAGGTATGCTCCACAGCTGAGGAGGACCCATTATCCCTTGGCGGCCTCAAAGCATCATCACCCTCAGGTAGGCGGTCAAAACTATCAGGTTGGTTATTACACTGTAACACTTTAGACTGCAGACGCCAAGGTTTATCTCCCCTCATTAGGCAAAGCTAATCTCAAGTAACTGCCTCGGTTCATTTGAATTTTGGTACTGGCGAGAGTCGTCATTACTCAAGTCAGATATGTACAATGTCTTTATCTAATCTCTCACGGCCGGCCGTTGTGACCGAGCGGTTCTAGGCGCTTAAGTCCGGAACCGCGCTGCTGCTACGGTCACAGATTCGAATCCTGCCTCGGGCATGGATGTGTGTGATGTCCTTAGGGTAGTTAGGTTTAAGTAGTTCTAAGTCTAGGGGACTGATGATCTCAGATGTTAAGTCTCATAGTGCTCAGAGCCATTTGAACCATTTTAATCTGTCAGGTTGCCACTCAAACCATCACAAAAATAACGGTTACTCTCCTGTTCATTTGTTCAACTTACTTGTACGTGCAGATACACTACTAATTACTTCAGCGAGTTAAAAATACAGAGTATTCTGAAATTCCCGTTACAAAGTTCTAGGACTTGTACAGGGAAGTGAGTAGATAATATTTTGAATTGGAACCCATGTCCGGAAACCTAGCGTTTCCGTGCTATAACTATTTGGAAAGATGTTGGTAACGCGACCACTTTTACGAGTAATTGATTAAGTATGATCCAGTACATCACTTGTTTTACTATTTCACTCATTAATAGCCAAAGAAATTGCTCATGTATTCGTTGACGGATTCTCTTCAACGTGTTGCAGTACGTCCTCTTCCAATTCGGGTGTGAGGCGTCTCCTTGGAACACCACATACACGCCTGCTGACAGTTAAGTTACCCTTTCTCGAAGCCGTTGCGTAATTGTGCGAAAAGAGAGTGCGATGGAGTCAGACAATGTGCAGAACGTTCTCGATAAAGGCGACGAGCAGCTCTTCCATTACCGTGAACTTCACCAACCAGAATGATCATGTCAGTATATACTGCGAACATGTATTCAACCATGTTGCTCCAACTCTCACAGACACGTGAATTAGTCTCGAACCAGGTCAGAGAGGTAGGATCGGCGTGCAATGACATCATCCGATCCAAAGTAACCCCTCCCCCCCCCCGTCCCCGCCATGACTACCCGGTTGCATACCTACCCAGCAAACATTTTTTCAAACGGCTGTAGCTCGGAAACGGCACGTTTGCAGACATCTGTTCCTATTCAAAATATTCGGTACACTTTCCCCTCTACGATTCTAGAAGTTTGAAATTAGGATTTCCGAACATGCTGTACATTAGTATTGGCAATTCTGAAAGCCTGAGTCTAGAAACAGACTTTACCTCAACTCTTTTAGAAACTAGAAACCGTCTATTGCCTCTCTCCTTATTCCTCAATGCATAAAGCAAACCTAAGATCTTAAGCCTCTTTTGGTTGGTATAGTCTCATCTGTCTGGACAGGACACATCACAGAATTTCACCATATACATTTTCACCCATACAAAGCAGAGAGTGAAATGTTCCTTATGCATTGCCATTCACAGACAAGGTAACATGTATACGCTTCCAGAATGAAGTTTGGAAGATAGGAGATGAGGTACTGGCGGAAATACAGCTGTGAGGATGGGCACTGAGTCGTGTTTGGGTAGCTCAGATGCCCGCAAAAGGCAATGGTCCCGAGTACGAGTCTCGGTCTGGCACACAGTTTTAATCTGCCAGGAAGTTTCATGTATACACATCATTGGCTGACAAGCTTGGCATGGAATACAAATAGTTATTAATACAAGCTGGCTCTCTTGGCGAGCTGACTTAGCGGTGTCCAAAAGCAAAACACGTTGCATCGGAGTTCGTTCAGATCTTATAAGTTACTTGGAAGCGGAAGCAAATGGGGTCTTGTGGTAGCGAAAATTTTCTATCTGCCCTACTGATTTCCCAAAGCCGTCAGTTGAGTGAGAAACTCATCCCAACATGAGCAAAAGGTATGAATTGTTCTCATCAGAACCTCTCTCGTAAACAAATCACTTCCATAACGTGTCAGTTATTCTACATACAAAAGCGTGTATTTTTCCAATTTGCTTGTATACAGGGTGAGTCATTTTGTAGCAAACAACCCCAAGTTTGTTTCACGTGGTGCTTCAGTATCCCTTTCCGCCACCAGGAACGCCAGTGTAGCGCACATTAAAATGGCTACTTTCATTGGTGCCGAGCGCGCTCGCTGTGTGTGTGTGTTTTTTCTTTTTTTTTTTTCGTGAAACGAACTTTGAAACAACCGTTCAGCTTAAATTTCGCACCGAGTATGCTAAACAACCTTCAAGCAGGCCTACAATTAATGTGTTTTGTGCTCTTAGGAAATTGAAAGTTTACGGCCCTTCCTTCTTCATGGAGAAAACTGTCACTGGCATTGTATATCTGGATACGCTTTTAATTCCACAGATCGATAAAGATGACAGATATGGAATGGCTTACTACCAGCAAGACGGTGCACCATCTCGTTTCCCCACGGGAGCTCGAAGTTTCTTCGATAATTGTTTCCCAAGTCGGTGGACTATCCATGAAGGGCCAATTGCATGACACCTTTCGATTTCTTTCCCTGGGGTTTCATTAAAGACCGTGTGTATGTTCCTCTCCTATCAAGCAATGTAGCCGACCTGAAAAATCGAATCTACGCTGCTGTTACACAAGTTACGCCTGATTTGTTGCAACAGGTGTGGGAAGAAACTGATTACAGGTGGGATGCTTGCACCTCACAAATGGTAGTCACATCGAACTAAGGTAACGCTTGACATTTTTATATGAAACTTGAGGTTATTTGCTACCAAATGACATGTGTCGAAATCTGGCAGAAAACCCAAAGAGATTCTGGTCATACATAAAGCACACCAGTGGGGAGATGCAATCAATACCTTCACTGCGCGATAATAACAGTGAAGTCACTGATGGCAGTGCCACTAAAGCAGAGTTATTAAACACGGTTTTCCGAAACTTATTCACCAAAGAAGAGGAAGTAAATATTCCTGAATTCCAATCAAGAACAACTACCAAGATGAGAAATATAAAAGTAGATATCCTCAGTGTAACAAAGCAGCTTAAATCACTTAATAAAGCCAAGACCTCCGATCCAGATTGTATACCAGTCAGGTTCCTTTCAGAGTATGCTGATACAACTGCTCCATATTCAGCAGTTATATACAGCCGCTCGCCCACAGAAAGATCCGTACCTACAGACTGGAAAATTGCTCAAGTCACACCAATATCCAAAAAGGGAAGTAGGAGAAATCCGCTGAATTACAGGCTCATATCACTAACGTCGATTTGCAGTAGGGTTTTGGAACATATACTGTATTCCAACATTATGATTTACCTCGAAAAAAACGATTTAGTGACATATAGTCAGCAGGGATTCAGAAAATATCGTTCTTGCGAAACAACTAGCTCTTTATACTCATGAATTAATGAGTGCTATCGACAGGGGATGTCAAATTGATTCCATACTTTTAGATTTCCAAAATTCACAAGCATCTTCTAACCAAACTGCATGCCTATGGAATACCGCCTCAGTTGTGTCAATTCAACTAAATGCTTAGGGATTACAATTACAAATAACCTAAATTGGAACGATCACATAGATAATGCTGTGGGTAGAGCAAACCAAAGACTGCGATTCATTGGCAGAACACTTAGAAGGTGCAATATGTCTACTAAAGAGATTGCTTACCCCACGTTTGTCCGCCCTGTTCTGGAGTAGTGCTGTGTGGTGTGGGATCCGCATTAGGTGGGGCTGACGGATGACATCGAAAAAGTTCGAAGAAGGGCAGCTCGTTTTGTATTATCGCGAAATAGGGTAGATAGTGCCACAGACATGATACGTGAATTGGAGTGGCAATAATTCAAACAAAGGCGTTTTTCATTGCGACGGGATCTTGTCATGAAATTTCAATCACCAGTTTTCTCCTCCGACTGCGAAAACATTCTGTTGGCACCAACCTACGAGTACATAGGGAGACATGATCATCACGATAAAATAAGATAAATCTGGGCTCGCACAAAAAAATTTTAAGTGCTCCTTTTTCCCGCGCACCGTTCGAGAGTGGAACGATAGAGAGATAGCTAAAGGTGGTTCATTGAACCCTCTGCCAGGCACTTTATTGTGAATAACAGAGTAATCACGTAGATGTAGCTGTAGATCTACGGATTCTGTAAGTTCTCTCAATGAATTTCAGTATCACTACAAAGTTGTAAAGCTCTTTTGGACTCGTGTATTGGTCAGATACAGTATTCGTAAACATCAGGTGAGCCGAACTGGTACAGTACTTTCTGAGGTAGAAGGATTAACTGCAGTTATATAAATATTGTCGTGTGCGTGACAATTAACTAGCAAACACGAGTAAAGCCCCTGAAGGGTCGAGCCTGCTTGAGGCTTTCAGTATCTGCCAACTAACACTCAAAAACAACCGAAGTGTGAGATTAGCACTTCCATATTTGGAATTAAATAAAATCTAGTTTGGATCTGCAGGTTCACCAATGGAATGGGGCAACATTGTGGCTGACTTCAAGTAATAAATCTTACAGCAATCTTTTTACTAGCACAGACTAGCACAGATACAACTGAAATAACAATGGCATTAACAATGCACATACAGTTCATAATGATTCTGATGTTACGGTGTCGCATCTTGTCAGGCCGGGAGCGACAAGATCTCTAATTACTGGGAGATGACTGACATTTCAGTTACTATTCCGAGGCTATCTTTTGGATGGCATTCACACGAAGCCACCACACGACACACACTGGTGCGAAAGTTGTTACCGTTGGATAACTGGCTCAACACTAGGGCTCCAAGCGGTGAGGAAGCAAATAGTCACATGTGTAGTAAGTATAATGTTTGTTTGTATTTATTATCTACTTCATTAACGGAATAGTTGTTGTATTTTTGCGTTCCATGCGTTAGTGAGTTACCAAGAGGCATGGATTATCGTGAAACACATGTAAACAGCCGAATGACACTGATTCAATGACATAAGCTACAACTCATGCAGAAATACTTTCGAACATGTCTATATTTGCAGCTTATTCTTCTGAAAGCAGGAGAATATAAACACATTTCAACCTTGAGAAGCATATATATCTCTTGTGTGCGTTTTTTTTTTTTTTTTAATTTCGTTTTGGCCTACTTAACTCTCAGCTAGGGTCTTCTGGTTATTCTTGGTCCAGTATACCTTCACCTTCCAGCTGTGAGCCTGCTTTCTCTCTTCTGTCCACTTAGGTCTGGTGGTGTCCGTACTCTTCCTGCTTGCGAGAGACAGTGGGAAGTCTCTCTGCAGGATGGCCTATCTGTATTGAGTTCAGTTCTCGGTTGTCTTTAATGGGATCTGCAGTTCCTCTAACTCTGATTAGCAGAGGCGATCCGATTGGCTTTGGACACCTTTCCCGTACTTGTCACTTTGAGGATCCTGTTGGTGGGCCCGAAGTGATTCAGGTGGGTCATGTGCCTATAGAAGGTCAGTCGCCTTTTCCCCATACATGCGACTATGTTTTCCTGATGTTTGTAGAGCTCGTTATTGTGCCTGATTCTGTAGGTACTGTCTTCCTCTTTTATGGCTCCTAGTATCCTCATCAGGATCTTCCTCTCTAAGTTCGAATTTCCTGAGTGGCCCTTTCGATTCATCAAGAGGCACTCAGAAGCATACAGGGAAGAGGGTTTTACTACCGAGTTGCTGTGCTTCAGATTTATGTTCTGGTTCAAATGGCTCTGAGCACTATGGGACTTAACATCTATGGTCATCAGTCCCCTAGAACTTAGAACTACTTAAACCTAACTAACCTAAGGACAGCACACAACACCCAGCCATCACGAGGCAGAGAAAATCCCTGACCCCGCCGGGAATCGAACCCGGGAACCCGGGCGTGGGAAGCGAGAGCGCTACCGCACGGCCACGAGATGCGGGCTTTTATGTTCTGGGATAGGTACTTGGAGGTATAGATGTTCTTGCAGGAATGATAGGCCCTCTTTAACTTGGTGCACCTGGCGTCTATGATCAAGGTTTGGCCCTTGCTTGCTGAGATCCATTCTCCCAAGTACTTGACTGCAGTAATTTTACAGATGGTATCATTTCCTAGTGGGATTGCAGAAGAAGTCTTCTTGATTCTGATGAACATCTCAGTCTTTTGAATGTTGACCCTCAAGCCAGTTTTTGCCACAATACTGTAGAGGCTCTGTAGTTGGTGAGTAGCCTCCTCCATGCTGTTGGCCAATAGGGTGGGATCATCAGCAAAGGCTAGACAGGGTACACTGATGTTGTACTTCTTGAACCGCTTCAGTCCTGCTTCTGGTGACAATGTGGAAGTCCATTCTCTGACGATTTTCTCCAGAACACAGTTCAAGAGGATGCAAGAGAGGCCATCCCCCTGCCTGACTCCTGTCTGGATGGGAAAGCTCGCAGAGACCTCACCCCTGAACTTGACTTTGGAGGTGGTGTTATTCAGGGTAGCTTGGACCATTCTGGTAATCTTCCCATCTAGGGCTAGTTCCTAGAGGATAGAGAAGAGGGTCTGTCAATCTATTGAGTCACATGTCTTTTGGAAGCCTACTATAATGGCTATCCAGGGTTGTCCCCCTCGGCTGCTATATGAGAGGATGGTCTTGATGTTTAGACTCTGTTCTGTGCAGGACGTACATGCATGAAAACCAGCCTGGTGTTCACTTAGTTGATAGTCTAGCTGTTTGGTGACAGGGCTTTAGAGAAGATCTTGTAGGTTATAAACAACAAGGAGATGCCTCTGTAGTTGTTGAGCTCAGTCTTACTTCCTTTCCTGTGTGGTGGATGGACCATGGCTGAGGTCCAACCCTCTTGCAAGACCTCTGTTCTCCAAATGTCCTGAATTATCTGGGTGATACTCTGCAAGGACTGGTCATCTATGCGCTTCCACATTTCTGCAACTATGCTACCTTCACCTGTGGCCTTGCTCTTAAGGTCTTTGTTGATCTTCTCTATTTCTTCCCTATTTGGTGGTATAGAGCCCTGGTTCCTGACAGCAGGCTTGGCGAAAGCAAGTCTCTCTTTCGGTTGTTCTCCATTGAGGAGTTCCTGGAAGTATTCTGCAAAGGTTTTTGTGCAGGCCATGTTATTCATTTGGAGTTTTCCATCTGGCCCTCTGAGATGTCGGGTTGGGGCCGTGTATGAAATAGTATGTTTCTTGAGTTGCTTGCAGAGATCTCTTGAATTGATTTTCGTGAAATCTTCTTCTGTCTGTGGTATTTGAGACCTGTTGTAGTACATCTTGGTTATAAGGAATATGCTCGCTGTTGTTTTCCTTTGCGCCATGAAAGGGCTCATCTTTACGCTGATTTCACTTGATCCAGGCTCTATGCCTTTCCTCTATAGCTTGATCACAAGCTGTGGTCCACCAGGGGTGCTTGCCTTTGTTTTATGAAGCAGGTGTAGTTCCATGAGCAGCATCCAGTAGAGCCCCTTGAAGAGTAGGCACCTTTGTTTCTGTGTATTCCTCTGAAGGGTGGTCTGGAAGTCGCAATCGTTATTGCTCAGCTGGTGGGTGTTGAACCTTGGTATTCTAGAAGCGTTTGGGGCATTGTGAGCTCTTCTCAAAGTTTGTAGGTTGGTCTTAACTAGGGAGGGATAGTGGTCAGCATCGAGGTTTGCTCCCCTCAGTACCTTGATGTTTTGTATTTTCTTGTGACATCTCCTGTCAATAGCCACATCTCCTGTCCTGAAATTCGCCCAGCATGTGATTTGGATTCCTCCAGGTCATCGCCTCCCTTGGTAGTCGCTTGAACGCAGTTGATATGAAGACCCGGTTGTAGTTGTCACAAAGGTCTATGGGGCGCTCACCATTTCTGTTGGTCTTCTTGAGGACTGGGTAACCGCCTACTATCCTGTGATACTTCTGTTCCGTGCCAGCTCGTACATTGAAGTCACCCATGAGTATGGTGGTGTGGTGGTTATGTATCTTGCCTAGTCTCTTCAAGGGTATTCTACTGCTTCCAATTTTTTCCTGTTGGTGTCATTTATTCAAAAATGTTCAGATGTGTGTGAAATCTAATGGGACTTAACTGCTGAGGTCCTCAGTCCCTGAGCATACACACTACTTAACCCAAACTATCCCAAGGACAAATACACACACCCATGCCCGTGGGAGGACTATAACCTCCGCCGGGACCAGCCGCGGTGTTATTTGTAGGCGCATTGAAGTTAACTAGTGTGTATGCTCTATTGCGGGACCTAAAGGATAATGAGGAGGTTGTGTCATTGAGGGATGTGAATTCTTAAACATGTTCGACCATTCTATGATGTACAGCAAAGTCAGTACCCAAGTGTGGAAGTGTCTTCATCACTCTTTCATCTTGTTTTCCTTTATAGATCCGGTATGCTTGGGATTCCATTGCATCCTCATCTGGGAACTGAATCTCTTTTAATGCCACTATCTTTATGTTATACTTCTCCAACATATCAAGGGTGTGTTTGAGTTTACCAACCCTTTAACAGGGAGTTCATGTACACTGTAGCTAGGTAAGTGATGTTTCTTTTCTTTTTCTGTTCTTGTTTATGTGAGGTCAGTAGTGGTGGAGTACATGAAGGTGGAGGCTCCCCACAATCCGACGACCTGCTTGCCCCATCATTACTGGGGATGGATTGGTTTCCATCTGGGGTATTATTTCTGTTGATGTTTCTCTTCATGTTGAGTCCAACGAGTGTGTGTATGGGGTCACCCTAATGGGTGACGAAGTTAAATCTCAGGGTTGTTAGCCCTGAGGTGTATTTTACCAGCCGCCACTAACATGTGGAACAGACGCTGTTGGGGTACCGCCACTGACATGTGGAACCGCCATGCCCTTGGTACTAGTTTTGGTCCACCCCGGGTATTGTATTTCCCCGGTATCCACCATATCTGCTGAGCACCCCCCTATCTGCCACCTGGGGAGGCGCTCAGCAGGAGACAAGCAACTTCCTTCTCTTGTCTGTTGTTATTATCACAGGTACTTTCTTAGTTATTTCAAAAATTTTTATGGAGTACAAAGATTCGTCCTTTCTTGCAGTTCAGTCGACTTTCCAATACACGAGGATTATTGTAAATGTAATTACTTTCGCTCCCAAAGCGAATGCGTTGAAAATTCTTACTGTTTGTGACTCAGATTTAGGAATAGCTGTGGAATTGGTTTCTTCGTGTTGGGAAACAGTTTTATTGTTTTTGATATTTAATTATCACGTCTGTGTGGTTTCCTCTTTAGCTACAGTTGTGGTGATTTTTTGATACGTTAAGTAATACAGGTATTACGTTCCATATAGGTTTTCTATGTTCCACATTCACTGATTTGGCAGACAGTGTGGCAAACAAAAAAAAATGGGGGTCAAATGGCGCTGAGCACTATGGGACTCGAACTGCTGTGGTCATCAGTCTCCTAGAAGTTAGAACTACTTAAACCTAACTAACCTAAGGACAGCACACACATCCATGCCCGAGGCAGGCTTCGAACCTGCGACCGTAGCGGTCGTGCGGTTCCAGACTGTAGCGCCTTTAACCGCTCGGCCACTCCGGCCGGCTGTGGCAAACAAAACTCTGCTTTGTTGGGCAGATATACGACGTCATTATGAAAACGGTCAGGTGTTATGATGTTCAATAGCAATTTTTTGTTATTAAACGAAAATGACATTATTCCATGTATGTCTCTACATTACAAGAGAATCGTAAACAAACTGTCATGTAATGCACCGTTTCGTAGCTTTTTATTTATTATCAATTTTATGGCATTACAAACACTCCCTACTGTAAAAACTATATTACAAATCAATTCAGACCTTAATATTCGTACTCATCCGCCATCGTTTTCAGAAATGTAGTTTGCTGCCCGCTTGGGAGGCTGCTATCGCTGTGGGCAACAAAAGCGAGACGGACTGTCACGACTGTTATGTTAGATTGTGGAGCCACTGAGAAGCGCTTCTCAGTGGTGCTTCCGTTGGTAAAGCATCGGTTTATATGGGTACCTTCAGATGTGGAGCGTCACTGCGCTTCTTTGGCACTCACTGGCGGACTACCGCCATCGACGGCGCACTGGGGCACCTCTGGTGGAACATTGCCTCCAAAAACTGCCTTCACACGACGAAATGATTGGCCATTCAACGGGTAACGCCACATGCTAGCAGTCGGCGGTTGACAGTGCGATTGCTGGTCACTTATTTCGCAGTACATTCATGTAGGTCAGTCATACTGTTGGTTAGAAACAGAAGTTAATACAGAAGATGTCATACGTGAAACTGAAAAATATCCATCGATATGTCATCTGTTAAACTGAAAAATGTCCAACATAGAGTGCGAGGAATATTCATAAAAACGGCAGAAAATTAAAATTGTATTGGAGGCAAACGTTCATCAGAGAAGACAAGCGTCAGTCACATTTCTTCCCATTCGTGTTGTGTCTGTTGACATGTCAACGAACACGCAAGTACTCAAAGTGTCTTCCAACTGCGTCTGTCCCGATCCCAATCAGAACTGTGTGAAACACAGCAAGCTTTATTAATATCTTCAGCAAATTCTGAAGATGCATTTGAAGTCCGATTAGGTTCAAATGGTTCATATGGCTCTGAGCACTATGGGACTTAACATCTGAGGTCATCAGTCCCCTAGAACTTAGAACTACTTAAACCTAACTAACCTGAGGACATCACACACATTCATGCCCGAGGCAGGATTCGAAGCTGCGACCGAAGCAGTCGCGCGGTTCCAGACTGATGCGCCTAGAACCGCTCGGCTACCGTGGCCGGCCAAAGAAGAGGAAGAGGGCTTTAAAACGACTGCCTATTTACCATATATTGGTTATATTTCAGCGCAAATAGGCAGAATACTAACAAGGGAACATCCCCATCGCACCCCCCTCAGATTTAGTTATAAGTTGGCACAGTTGATAGGCCTTGAAAAACTGAACACAGATCAATCGAGAAAACAGGAAGAAGTTGTGTGGAAATATGAAAAAATAAGCAAAATATACAAGCTGGGTCGTCCATGCGTAACATAGGCAATGTTAAGGGGAGTGTGAGATGAGCTCCGTGGTCCCGTGGTTAGCGTGAACCGCTGCGGAACGAGAGGTCTCTAGTTCAAATCTTCCCTCGACTGAAAATTTTGCTTTCTTTATTTTCGCAAAGTTATGATCTGTCCGTTCATTAATTGACGTCTCTGTTCACTGTAATAAGTTTAGTGTCTGTGTTTTGCGACCGCACCGCAAAACCGTGCGATTAGTTGACGAAAGGAAGTGCCTCTCCAATGGGAACCGAAAACATTTGATCGCAAGGTCATAGGTCAATCGATTCCTCCACAGGAAAACACGTCTGATATATTCTTTACGACACTGGTGACGGCATGTGCGTCACATGACAGGAATATGTTGTGGACCCACCTAACTAGTACACTTGGCGAATGGGTAAAAAGATTCTTCTACCTTGCCCGATTTAGGTTTTCTTGTAGATGTAATAATCACTCCAAAAGGGTGATAAACTGAAAATAAAAAGTTAAAGTTTTCAGGTGAGGGAAGATTTGAACTAAAGACATCTCGTTCCGTAGCTGTTAACGCTAACCACGGGACCACGGCGCTCCTCACTTGATATTCCCCTTAATATTGCTTATGTTACGCATGGACGACCCAGTTTGTATATTTTGCTTATTTCATAGTTCCTCATAACTTCTTCCTGTTTTCTTGATCGATCTGTGTTCAGTTTTTCAAGGCCTATCCACTGTGCCAACTTATAACTAAATATGAGGGGTGTGCGATGGGGAGGTTCCCTTGTAAGAAAATGTAAAGTGAAAGCAATCTTTCGCCCTCCTACAACAATTTCGTCGCTGTTGGGATCTGTCAAAGACGACCAAGAGCTGCGCAAGGCAGGTGTTTACAGGATTCCGTGTGAATGCGGCAAATCGTATATAGGGCAAACGACGCGTACTGTGCTGGATCGCATTGTAGAACATCAGCGGCATACTCGTCTTCTTCAGCCTTGTAAGTCTGCCATCGCCGAACGCTGTATTTCCACTGGTCATACCATAAATTACAATGAGTCAAAAATTGTGGCCCATACGTATAACTTTTGGAGTTCTATTATTAATGAATCCGTGGAAATACGGCTGTCTGACAATGAGTCTCTTATTAATCGTGACGGCGGTTTCCAATTGAGTTCGGCATGGAATCCAATCGTCGAAAATTCGTGTCCTCCGCAGCCGGCGCAGTTCTGTGATGGAACCGCGGGAAGACAATCGAACTGATATCGATGCGGCGAGTTTTCACCACGGAGGGCGCGCGGCGTAGCAGAACCGAACGCGCTCAAGTAGCGCACGCGCAACACCAAGTGATTCCACCACGCATGTGCCGGAGATGCCTTAAATACCAGAGCTCAGGGAGTTTTCAACAGTATCACCTGAAGATGGCCAGAAGATTCTGCGCCGAAATAACTGTGGCAGGGAGTTACAAACATCCGGCAGTTCGCCCGAAATTTTGTGGAACAATATGCACGCCGGGAAAGTTTTAAATCTCACAACGGTCCATTTGCTTTAAAAGATTGCAAATGGGAGGAGTTACAGCCACTTTGAGACACCATATAAGGAGAAAATAACCACAATGTTCCTTGGAATTGAATGTAAATTTGACTGATATGGGATAATAACAAACATTTTGTGGTTTCCTCAGGGTGAAAAATTGATACTACCCAAAAGTGACGATGCAAATCATCAACTTCTGACCTTTCGCCCTCGCTGTCAGGACCCCCCATCTCCTACACCACTGCAATCTTTGCTGGAGACAGTGAGACAGATTTTTGCTGCAGCCTCATCCCCATGTCGAACTTGATCTCCTACTCCTTCACATGCTTTATAATTTTTCAATCTTTGTTCGAAGTCCACGTTTATAATTGGAAGCAACGCTAATAAAATCCGAAAATCGGTTATTTCAAATAACGGTTGTTCTGAGCGGTTTTAACAATCAGTTGAAACTGGAGACGAAAAAAGCCGGTGCAACCGAAAACCGGTTGTTTCAGCGTTAACCGTCATCCGTGATCTACGATTATATTAATTCTCCTGGTTCCACTGATGGTTCTGCGTGGAAGCACTAACCACTTACTGCAAAAAAATTCACACAAGATGCCTCTGCCAGGGTTTTAAGCGGGGTCCACTGTGATAATAATTCTCTCTCGGTGAACGAAGAGTTCCTTATTTAATTATACGAAGCTGTTATAGTACCTGCCCATCACACCATAACATAGGACAGCGTCTGACATGAGATGATGGCCAAAAAAATTAATTTTCTGTCTCTTTGATCGCGGGAGAGAATCTAACAAATTTTTTAAAGTTGGAGACAAAATCCACAGGATGAATGCTGAAGTTCCGTCTTTCGAACTTCTCCCAAGAAGCAGTCAGTAGAACGGTAGGAAAAAGAAGTAAAGAAGATTGGCCTTAACGTACCATCGACATCGACGTCATTAGAGACGAATCACAAGCTCGGAGTGTGTCAAGGATGGAGAAGAAAATCGGCCGCTCTCTTTCAAAGGAATAATCCCGGCATTTTCCTGAAGCGATTTACGGAAATCACGGTAAAACTAAATCTAGATGGCCGGACGTGGGTTTGAATCGTCGTCCTCCAGAATGCGAGTAGACCGGTAGGAACTTGACTGGGAGGTTTCGCTTCTACCTCAGAAAACTGCGATGTTTGACGCAGACTTGAAGGGCCGGGGTCAGTGGTCGCCACTGACATGTTTTCCGTGTCTAAGCGGGTACTATGGCCAGTGCCATCTCAAAGGGCTATCACGTTTGTTGTTCTGATTTCTAGGTACATTTTTCAGGCACCTTCTTCGCGAACTACTACCTGTAACAAAACGATGCGGCTGCAGCACGCCGTTTTCAATAGGACTTCTTTATTAGCCCTGATAGAACAGAAGCGGTTATAAATAATGTAAATTTTAATTCAAAGTTTTCAAAACGGGATACAATGGCGGATGATAGCTTTGATGCATAAAATGATGTAAAATTCAGTATGATCTGTAATATTTCGCTTGGCGAAGGAAGCTAGTGTGCACTCCGTGGGCATTCCGGGGGGAGTCATTCTGGATGTGGAATGGGTGATTTCCTGTCAGAAAGGTCACAGTTCGTAGTAATAGACGGAAAGTCATCGAGTAAAACAGAAGTAATATCCGGCGTTCCCCGAGGAAGTGTTATAGGCCCTCTATTGTTCCTGATCTATATTAACGACATAGGAGACAATCTGAGTAGCCGTCTTAGATTGTTTGCAGATGATGCTGTCATTTACCGTCTTGTAAAGTCATCAGATGATCAAAACGACTTGCAAAATGATTTATGTAAGATATTTGTATGGTGCGAAAAGTGTCAGTTGACCCTGAATGAGGAAAAGACTGAAGTTATTCACATGAGTACTAAAAGAAATCAGCTACATTTCGATTACGCAATAAGTCACACAAATCTGAAGGCTGTAAATTCAACTAAATACTTAGGGATTACAATTACAAGTAACCTAAATTTGGACG
This sequence comes from Schistocerca serialis cubense, assembly GCF_023864345.2. Taxonomy (NCBI): domain Eukaryota; kingdom Metazoa; phylum Arthropoda; class Insecta; order Orthoptera; family Acrididae; genus Schistocerca; species Schistocerca serialis. The sequence goes on from NC_064646.1 coordinate 272,701,220, forward strand.
ATCAGATAGATAATATTGTGGGTAGAGCAAAACAAAGACTGTGATTCATTGGCACAACACTTAGAAGGTGCAACAGGTCTACTAAAGAGACCGCTTAAACCACGCTTGTCGGCCCTATTCTGGAGTATTGCTGTGCGGTGTGGGATCCGCATCAGGTGGTATTTACGGATGAAATCGAAAAAGTACAAAGAAGGGCAGCTCGTTTTGTATTATCGCGAAATAGGGGCGATAGTGTCACAGACATGATACGCGAATTGGAGTGGCAATCATTAAAACAAAGGCGTTTTTCGTCGCGACGGGATCTTCTCATGAAATTTCAGTCAACAGTTTGCTCCTCCGATTGCGAAAACATTCTGCTGGCACCCACCTACATAGGGAGAAATGATCATCACAGAGAAATAAAAGAAATCAGGGCTCGCACAGAAAAATTTAAGTGCTCGTTTTTCCCGCGTGCCATTCGAGAATGGAATGGTAGAGACACACCCTGAAGGTGGTTCATTGAACCCTCTGCCAGGCACTTTATTGTAAATAGCAGAGTAATCTCGTAGATGTAGATGTAGATATATGGAAGTAATTAATTGGGGTTAACACTTTGGCCACTTTTCCCGACGAGTAGTGCGGCCGCTTTAGCAGATCGGACCCCATGTAGGCATTAGTGACCCGCAGAAGAAACTATGACAATGAAATGAAAACAAGAAGCTACATTTGTAGGCAAAAAGACGTTCTTCTAGTGAAGTTACAAGAATAATGTGAATGGGTTATCTTACTTCAGACGACTCAAAACAAATTTACTATAAAACTACGGAACAATCTTCCGCTTTCAGTCTTACCGACAGCAATGGCGATTTATATTACAATTTCTCTAACCACTTCTCGGTATGAGCAGCGCTGTTCGGTTCAAAAGATATCCAACGACCACTTTTCCCGGTCTGGCCACTTCACCACACCTTCCCCCATCGCTCTTACTATTGACTGATAGAAAAATGGTTCAAATGGCGCTGAGCACTGTGGGACTTGACATCTGAGGTCATCAGTCCCCTAGAACTTACAACTACTTAAACCTAACTAACCTAAGGACATCATACACATCCATGCTCTAGGCAGGATTCGGACCTGCGACCGTAGCGGTCGCGCGGTTCCAGACTGAAGCGCCTAGAAGCGCTCGGCCCCACCGGCCGGCCATTGACTGATAGCATACATAAATTAGTACGTTGTGTTGATTAATAATAGTAATTGAAATATTAGACACAATCATAAATCTGTTGAATGTCACTTTTCTTTTACTCATTGCGCTGTATTACAACAGCCATAATTTGATTTCATATTACTTGCTACAAACATATACCACATTTGAAAATGAACGCCTTAACGCGCGTTCACGAGTCCACGTTATTTCTGTGTGACATTTATACCGAGATGTCAGCATTGGAAGACGAACAATAAATAATAATAATGTCGTGTGATGAGGGCCTCCCGTCGGGTAGACCGCTCGCCTGGTGCAAGTCTTTCTACTTGACGCCACTTCGGCGACTTGCGCGTCGATGGGGATGAAATTATGATGATTAGGACAACACAACCCCAGTCCCTGAGCGGAGAAAATCTCCGACCCAGCCGGGAATCGAACACTGGCCCTTAGGACTGACAGTCTGTCACGCTGACCACTCAGCTACCGGGGGCGGACACGAACAATAAAAGATACCCTTGTAATTTCTATTAACCCTGCAGTGACTGCGCACTTACGACTCTGCCCCTGACGTAACCTCAGAGCCGAATTCATCATCGTCGAATAAAATTTAGTACATCCTAAAAAATTACTGTATCTGTAAGTACTGTTGTTTGTTACTGAACAAGGAAAATACACTCCTTACTTTAGTTGACGTTTTTCGATTCTGCTATTAGTTGCTAGAAGCATTTGTTAAAAAGTACGGCTGGGAACCAGGGGCCGCAGTTTCATTGTCACTGTCTACGTCATTGTGAACCGTGGGAATAGCAGCTGTCAATGGAAGCAGCTTCCTTGTTGGCCGTTTTACTACCTGCTGTGGTGCCGCGAATGTGCAGAGGCTTGGTTTATCTCTCGTCCCGTGCCCATGCACGTACGAGAGGAAGTGGTTCATGGACACTCTCAGTTCAGGTATCACATCCATCGGTAAAGGTCGCTACTCCCTTGGGAATACAATCCAATGCTCCTAAGTCACTCACCAATTGGATAGTATCAACTACAGGGATGCTAGTGTCTGTCACTACATTTAGGCTTCGTATCTATGTATTTACACTACTGGCCATTAAAATTACTACACCAAGAAGAAATGCAGATGATAAACGGGTATTCACTGCACAAATATATTATACTAAAACTGACATGTGATTACATTTTCACGCAATTTGGGTGAATACATCCTGAGAAATCAGTACCCAGAACAATAAGCCGTAATAACGGCCTTGATACGCCTGGGCATTGAGTCAAACAGAGCTTGGTTGGTGTGTACAGGTACAGCTGCCCAGGCAGCTTCAACACGATACCACAGTTCATCAGGAGTAGTGACTGGCGTATTGTGACGAGCCAGTTGCTCGGCTACCATTGACCAGACGTTTTCAATTGGTGAGAGATCTGGAGAATGTGCTGGCCAGGGCAGCAGCCGAACATTTTGTGTATCAAGAAAGGCACGTACAGGACCTGCAACATGCGGTCGTGCATTATCCTGCTGAAATGTAGGGTTTTGCAGGGATCGAATGAAGGGTAGAGCCACGGGTCGTAACACATCTGAAATTTAACAGCCACTGTTCAAAGTGCCGTCAATGCGAAGAAGAGGTGACCGGGACGTGTAACCAATGGCACCCCTTACCATCACATCGGGTGATACGCCAGTATGGCGATGACGCATACACGCTTCCAATGTGCGTTCAGCGCGATGTCGCCAAACACGGATGCGACCATGATGATGCTGTAAACAGAACCTGGATTCATCCGAAAAAATGACGTTTAGCCATTCGTGCACCCACGTTCGTCGTTGAGTACACCATCGCAGGCGGTCCTGTCTGTTATGCAGCGTCAAGGGTAACCGCAGCCATGGTCCCCGAGCTGATAGGTCATGCTGCTGCAAATGTCGTCGAATTGTTCGTACAGATGGTTGCAAACGTCCCCATCTGTTGACTCAGGGATCGAGACGTGACTGCACGATCCGTTACAGCCATGCGGATAAGATGCCAGTCATCTCGACTGCTAGTGATAGGATGCCGTTGAGATCCAGCACGGCGCTCCGTATTACCCTTCTGAACCCACCGATTCCATATTCTGCTAACAGTCATTGTATCTCGACCAACGCGAGCAGTAATGTCGTGATACGATAAACCGCAATCGCGATAGGCTACAATCCGACCTTTATCAAAGTCGGAAAAGTGATGGTACGCATTTCTCCTCCTTACACGAGGCATCACAACAACGTTTCATCAGGCAACGTCGGTCAACTGCTGCTTGTGTATGAGAAATCGGTTGCAAACTTTCCTCATGTCAGCACGTTGTAGGTGTCGCCAACAGCGCCAACCTTGTGTGAATGCTCTGAAAAGCTGATCATTTGCATATCACAGCATCTTCTTCCTGTCGGTTAAGTTTCGCGTCTGCAGCAAGTCGTGTTCGTGGTATAGCAATTTTAATGGTCAGTAGTGTAAATTAGCATGTAGTGTTACTTAATAATAGTAATTGAAATATGAGACACAGTCATAAATCTGTTGAATGTCACTTTTCTTTTACTCATTGCGTTGTATTACAACAGCCATAATTTGATTTCATATTACTTGCTACAAACATGTACCACATTTGAAAATGACCGCCTGTATAACGTGCGTTAACGAGTCCACGTTACTTCTGTGTGATATTTACACCGAGTTGTCAACACTGGAAGTCAAACAATAAAATACGAGTATATCCTTGTCATTTCTATTAACCCTGCAGTGACTGCTCACATACGACTCTGCCCCTGATGTACGCTCAGGGTCGAATTCACCATCGTCGATTAAAATTTAGTACATCCTAATATATTACTGTGTCTGTAAGTACTGCTTTTTGTTACTGAACAAGGAAAATACACTCTTAACTTTAGTTGACGTCTTTCGATTCTGCTATTAGTTGCTAGGAGCATATTGTTAAAAAGTACGGCTGAGAACCAGAGGCCGCAGTTTAATTGTCACTGTCTACGTCATTGTGAACCGTGGGAATAGCAGCTGTCAATGGAAGCAGCTTCCTTGTTGGCCGTTTTACTACCTGCTGTGGTGCCGCGAATGTGCACAGGCTTGTGTCCGTCACTGCATTTAGGCTTCGAATCTCTGTATTTATTTTACTGCTGTAGCTTTTCACTTAGCGCTTGGCACTGGTTATAAGATCTCCTGGCTGCCATCTTCTACAGCTTGCTAAAGAGAGCAGGACTTCTCAATAAACTCATAAGAGTTATTTCTTCTTCTATGGAACTTAGGATCGTCCCTAACTTATCCTCCATTGTTTAGATTTTAGATTTCACAATCGTTAGAACTCCCTGCACTTCCCCCCACCTGCTCATGTAATTCTTCGAACGTGCCAGGTTGCTCGTCTACTCTGTCGACGATGCCACGAATTTGCTCATAAAATCACTTTTGATATCTCCCAACTTTCCCAATATCCAACAAATCGGAGACCCCCGACTAGGGGGAATATTGTCGACACCTTACTCGGTCGAATACTCAATGGACAATCAATTTATTATACCAGCAACCTGTCAGCACTTACCGCGCCTGCGAACTGGGGCAAACACGTTTCATTTTCGCCGCCTGGAATTGTAAGAGCTTGCAAGATGGCGTCCTGACTGGGCCGTGCACTCTACATCTACATCTACATTTATACTCCGCAAGCCACCCAACGGTGTGTGACAGAGGGCGCTTTACGTGCCACTGTCATTACCTCCCTTTCCTGTTCCAGTCGCGTTTGGTTCGCGAGTGAGAACGACAGCCGGAAAGTCTCCGTGCGCACTCGAATCTCTCTAGTTTTACATTCGTGATCTCCTCGGGAGGTATAAGTAGGGGGAAGCAATATATTCGATGGGAGTAATATATTCGATGCCTCATCCAGAAAAGCACCCTCTTGAAACCTGGACAGCAAGGTACACCGCGGCCGGCTGCGGTGGCGGAGCGGTTTTGGCGCTACAGTCTGGAACCGCGCGACTGCTACGGTCGCAGGTTCGAATCCTGCCTCGGGCACGGATGAGTGTGATGTCCTTAGGTTAGTTAGGTTTAAGTAGTTCTAAGTTGTAGGTGACTGATGACCTCAGAAGTTAAGTCCCATAGTGCTCAGAGCCAGCCAAGCTACACCGCGATGCAGAGCGCCTCTCTTGCAGAGTCTGCCTCTTGAGTTTGTTAAACATCTCCGTAACGCTGTCACGCTTACCAAATAACACTGTGACGAAACGCGCCGCTCTTCTTTGGATCTTCTCTATCTTCTCTATCAACCCGACCTGGTACGGATCCAACCCTGATAGGCAATACTCAAGTATAGGTCGAACGAGTGTTTTGTAAGACACCTCCTTTGTTGATGGACTACATGTTCTAAGGACTCTCTCAATGAATATCAACCTAGCACCCGCCTTACCAACAACTAATTTTATATAATCATTCCACTTCAAATCGTTCCGTACGCATACTGCCAGATATTTACAGAAGTAACTGCTACCAATGTTTGTTCCGTTATCATATAATCATACAATAAAGGATCCTTCTTTCTATGTATTCGCAACACATTACATTTGTCTCTGTTAAGGGTCAGTTGCCACTCCCTGCACCAAGTGCCTATCCGCTGCAGATCTTCCTGCATTTCGCTGCAATTTTCTAATGCTGCAACTTCTCTGTATACTACAGCATCATCCGCGAAAAGCCGCATGGATCTACCGACACTATCTACCATGTCATTCATATATATTGTGAAAAGTGCAAGGCCGACATTATCTGTCTATTTGCATTTTTATAACTGAACTGAGGGTTGACATGGCAAGCAGCAAAGTGCGGAGATCACGTTAAGGGTTCCGCACGCATAATTACAACTATCACAGGTCTTTTAAAATGCACAATGAGCACAAGCTGCATTGCAGTAAAAATAACGTATTATAAAGAAACCACTGCAAATGGGCTCGGTGCTGAGCAGTTGGGGGCAGATTGTACGAGGGTCATTCAATAATTAGAGACAAATTGGTCTGGGGGAAAAAACTGTTAGTAGGGCAAGTTTGCTACTTTTAGGCTTTAAGCTGGTATCACTGGGATGAGCCCTGATCAGCCGGTGTATCAACATTGTTTTGTTTATAACGTCAAAAATACAACTCCCTCCCATGAAAGTCGAATTGATGACATTATTCGTTCCGACTGCCGTGTGACTGTGGAAATGATAGTTGACAGGGTTCAAGTTAGTACTGGTACAGTTCGTAACATTATCTGTAACAAGCTGAAGTACTGCAAAACATGCGCAAGATGGGTCCCAAAGGAGTTGACGCGGCTACACAAGGAAACAAGGTTGAGAGCGTACACAGAGCTAAAGGAACGTTATGAAAGAGAAGGTGAGCACTCCCTCAACAAAATGTTAACTTGTGATGAAACTTGGGTTTACTATTATGAGACATAATCAAAAAGACAAAGCACGGAGCGGAAGCACACCAACTCACATGTCAAGAAAAAATTCAAAACCCGAGCATCACCAGGAAAAGTCATGTTGACGCCGAAGGTCCAGTTTTTTGTGATTATCTCGAAGAGCAGCGCACAATGAACAGCCAATACTACTTGGATTTGCTTTTAAACAAGGTGAAGCCAGCCACGAGAGAGTGACGTCGTGGGTCTCAGAGGAGAGATGTGATTCTCCAGAAAGACAACACACGTCCTCATATTGCTCAACTAACCCGAGAAACCATCGACAAAATGGGCTGGGAAGTACTGCCTCATCCCCCTTACATTCCTGACTTAGCACCCAGTGATTTCCATTTGTTTGGTGCAGTGAAGGAGGCATTACGTGGGATGAGGTTCCAGGACAAGGTGGATGTGAAAAAGTTTGTGGGAAATTGGTTCAAACATCAAGATAACGAGTTCTTTGCAGCCGGAATAAGAATGCTTGTAGCCTGTTGGCAAGCACTCCGTCTTCAGGCCACAAGTGGCCCATCGGGACCATACGACCGCCGTGTCATCCTCAGTTGAGGATGTGGATAGAGGGGCGTGTGGCCAGCACACCGATCTCCCGGTCGTCATGATGGTTTTCTTTGACCGGAGCCGCTACAATTCGGTCGAGCAGCTCCTCAATTGGCATCACAAGGCTGAGTGCACCTCGAAAAATGACAACAGTGAATGGCAGCCCGGATGGTCACCCATCCAAGTGCCAGCCATGCCCGATAGCGCTTAACTTCGGTGATCTGACGCGAACCGGTGTAGCCACTGCGGCAAGGCCATTGCCGTAGTCACTTGGAACAAGTACATAAATGTTCAAGGGGATTATGTTGAAAAGTAGAAAAAGTATTGGTTTATAAAAATAAACGCTTTTTTCTCCAGACCAGTTTGTCTCTTTAATTATTGAATGACATTCGTACAATGCCCAGAGAGGGCCACCCATGTCGGCAACCCAGACAATGGCGGCGCCGTCACCGAGTGGCAGAGGGAGCTTCCGTGAAGCCTCCCAAAAGCAACGCTGATTGGGCAGCGTCTGATAGCGACAGAAATTAAGGACTTGCGTTTTGGCTTCGAAAGGAGCGGTCGCTTTTGGTCCGGTCCTTGTGATGAAGTGATAGCGAAGTTTTGTGTTGCGTCCGGCGGCCCAGACATTACTTTTGCACATATTGGATCACATGGCGCAGTTAAAGCTGCAACAATACACTGATCTTTTGGTCCGGTCCTTGTGATGAAGTGATAGCGAAGTTTTGTGTTGCGTCCGGCGGCCCAGACATTACTTTTGCACATATTGGATCACATGGCGCAGTTAAAGCTGCAACAATACACTGATCCACATCTAGACACTACGAGGAGGCCATCTGCTGTGGTTTCGACGTTGCACAGTACATCACAGGTAAATATCCGCAACTCCAGCCGTATTCAAATAGCTCTTGGCCGAGATAGGTGTGTGTGTGTGTGTGTTTGTGTGTGTGTGTGTGTGTGTGTGTGTGTGTGTGTGTGTGTGTGTGTGAAATCTTATGGGACTTAACTGCTAAGGTCATCAGTCCCTATGCTTACATACTACTTAACCTAAATTATCCTAAGGACAAACACACACACCCATGCCCGACGGAGGACTCGAACCTCCGCTGGGACCAGCCGCCGAGATAGGTACAGAGGGGCTAGTTGTGGGCCATATATGCAGTGCAGTGCATGCTGAAAGAGTAGTTTCTACTGTATGTTTCTTCATGCTGGTAGGTAAATCAACTCGAACTCGTGCTCTCTGTCAGTGATGGAGACGTCCCAGTCTGTACTGAAAACGGAAAAAAAATTAGTACTTTTGTGTTAGTTGTCATTTTTACCTATGCACACTGTGCCGTAATTAATCAGGAGACATCACCTCATTATGCATGCACTCCGTCTTGAGGCCACAAGTGGCCCATCGGTACCATCCGACCGCCGTGTCACCCTCATCTGATGATGTGGAAAAGAGCATCTTTGACCGGAGCTGCTACTGTTTGGTCGCGTGCACCCAAAAAAAAAAAAAAATGGCAACAGCACATGGCGACCCCGATGGTCACACAGCCAAGTGCCGGCCACGCCCGACAGCGCCTAACTTCAGTGATCTGACGGGAACTGGTGTATTCACTGCGGCAAGGCCGCTGCCGCCTCAGCATGCATAGTGAGATGTTAATGTAGAAATATATTAGCAATAAAAAAAATTTTCATTCTGCGTAGTATTTCTGGCTTTTAGTTGAAAAGTGCCCCGCCAGTCTCCTCAACCAAGACATTCTTTTGGGGGGTTATTTTTGTGTTTTTATTAATTTGACTCTTACACTATGTGATCAAAAGTAAAAAGTATCCGGACACCCCCAAAAAGTACGTTTTTCATATTGGGTGCATTGTGCTGCCACCTACCGTCAGGTACTCCATATCAGCGACCACAGGAATCATTAGACATCGTGAGAGAGCAGAATGTGGCGCTCCACGGAACTCACGGACTTCGAAAGTGGTCAGTTGATTGAGTGTCACTTGTGTCATACGACTGTACGCGAGATTTCCACGCTGCTAAACATCCCTAGTTCCGCTGTTTTTAATGTGATAGTGAAGTGGAAACTTGAAGGGACACATACAGCACAAAAGCGTACAGGCCGACCTCGTCTGTTGACTGACAGAGACCGCCGACAGTTGAAGAGGGTCGTAATATGTAATAGGCAGACATCTATCCAGACCATCACACAGGAATTCCAAACTGTAACAGGATCCACTGCAAGTACATGACAATTAGGCGGGAGGTGAGAAAAACTTGAATTTCATGGTCGAGCGGCTGCTCATAAGCCACTCATCACGCTGGTAAATGCCAAACGACGCCTCGGTTGGTGTAAGGAGCGTAAACATTGTGTAAAACTGTGTAAAACCGTTGTGTGGAGTGACGAATCAGGGTACAAAATGTGGCGGTCCGATGCCAGGGTGTGGATATGGCGAATGCCCGGTGAATGTCATACTTGTATGCCAGTGCGTGTAGTGCTAACATTAAAATCCGGAGGCTGTGGTGTTATGGTGTGGTCGTGTTTTTCACGAAGGGGGCTTTGCACCCCTCGTTGTTTTGCGTGACACTATCACAGCACAGGCCTACACTGATGTTTTAAGCACCTTCTTGCTTCCCACTGTTGATGAGCAATTCTGAGATGGCGATTTCATCTTTCAACACGATCGAGCACCTGTTCATAATGAACGGCCTGTGGCGGAATGGTTACACGACAATAACATCCCTGTGATGGACTGGCCTGCACAGAGTCCTGACATGAATCCTATAGAACACCTTTGTAATGTTTTGGGACGCCGACTTCGTGCCAGGCCTCACCGACCAACATCGATACCTCTTCTCAGTGCAACACTCCGTCGAGAATCGGTTGCCGTTCCCCAAGAAACCTTCCAGCACCTGATGGAACGTATGCCTGCGAGAGCGGAAGCTGTCATCTAGGCTAAGGATGGGCCAACTGAGTTCCAGTATTACCGATGGAGGGCGCCACGAACTTGTTCAAATGGTTCAAATGGCTCTGAGCACTATGGGACTCAACTGCTGAGGTCATTAGTCCCCTAGAACTTAGAACTAGTTAAACCTAACTAATCTAAGGACATCACAAACATCCATGCCCGAGGCAGGATTCGAACCTGCGACCGTAGCGGTCTCGCGGTTCCAGACTGCAGCGCCTTTAACCGCACGGCCACTCCGGTCGGCACGAACTTGTCATTTTCAGGCAACTGTCCGGATACTTTTGATCATCACCTAGTGTGTATGTGCGGTGTGCGTCCTCTCTTGACATGATTCTTCAACAGGGGCAACAACAGCTATTGCGTATAGGAGTCATGTCAGAAGGATTGCCTGTGGAATTCCAAGTTAGCATCATGTACGATCTGCGAACCGCCTCATGGTAAGATTGACTCCACCTTGCAAGCTGTGGAAGACAGTGGGGCCAGGAATTAAGCAAAACACTATTTAGCCGAGGGCACCTGTAACTGAAGAGTCGCAGTGATAAACGACACAGTGTGTACATGTTCAAACCATAATTAGGTACACGGAGCAGTGATCAAGACGGAGAGACAGAGAGAATTGAACCAAGAAAGCAGATCGTGGAGGTGGAGGGAGAGGTTTCGGTGAATCTTACCACATGGCTGGCACCATTTAAGCAGCAAGTGATTACTAGGCGGTGAGTGCCTGTAGCAAGACACATCCACGACGCTGACAAACTGCAGCTGCTAGTCCATCTTGAAGTACAAATTGAATGGGATGGACGTGGTGGTGGCCGGGCCTGTTACAGCTTCGCTAATGCCTAATGCTATACACTTTTAAGCATCTGATTTCAAAAACAGAACCTTTGTCATCTATGTGGAAGGGCAATGGCCAAAGCTCAACTGCTGAGACACAGCCGACCACACCCCTTTGCCAAAAGAGGTTTCCTATTCTGGCTAGGTTCCAGTTGCCAGAAATACTCAATGTCTCTCTACACCTCCATGACGAAGAAGAGTGATCGCTCAAAACTTGTGCAGTTTTATAACGATTGCCGCCGTTCTGAATAATTTATATTTGGCTCCGCAGTTGTTAGGAATCACGATCAATGAATATTCTTTGCTATCGGAAATTTCGTAAGTGCTTTGAATCACGTTCGAATCTTCACGGCCGGCCGCGGTGGTCTCGCGGTTCTAGGCGCGCAGTCCGGAACCGTGCGACTGCTACGGTCGCAGGTTCGAATCCTTCCTCGGGCATGGATGTGTGTGATGTCCTTAGGTTAGTTAGGCTTAAGTAGTTCTAAGTTCTAGGGGACTAATGACCACAGCAGTTGAGTCCCATAGTGCTCAGAGCCATTTGAATCTTCAAGGAACTTGAAATGATATGTGAGTGGCTCGAAGACTAATGAAGTAAGTATGTTTTCCTTGACGGCGAGTGTTCATCAGGGACGAGGTTATCTTCAGGAGCGCTATTATTCTCTATATACATACATGATTTAGCGGACAGGGTCGGTAGCGATATGAGGTGGTTTGCTGACGATGCTGCGGTGTACGGTAAGGTGTCGAAGTTGAGTTGACTGCAGGATGATACAAGATGACATAGACCAAATTTCTAGTTGGTATCATGAATGGCAGCTAGATGTTAATGTAGAAAAATGCAAATTAATGCTGATAGGTAGGAAAAACAAACCCTTATTGTTCAGATATGGCCTTAGTAGTGTCCTGATTGTCAGAGTTACGTCGTTTAAATATCTAAGGGTAACGTTGCAAAGCGATATGAAGTGGATCGAACATGTGAGGATTGTGGTAGGGAAAGTGAATGGTCGACTTCGAGTTATTGGGGGAATCCTAGGAAAGTGTGGTTCATGTGTAAAGGAGTCCGCGCATAGTACACTAGTGCGATCTACTCTTGAGTGCTGCTCGAGTGTTTGGGATCCGTACCAGATCGAATAATGAAGACATCCAAGCAATTCAGATGTAGGCTGCTATATATGTTACTAGTAGGTTCGAGCAACACGCTAATGTTACGAACGTGCTTCGGAAACTCAAATGAGAAACCCTGGAGGGAAGACGACATTGTTTGAGAAAATTTTAACGAACCAGCATTTGAAGCTGACCACAGAACTCCGACATATATTGTGCGTAAGGACCACGAAGACAAAATACGACAGATTAGGGTTCATAAGAGGCACATAGTCAGTAGTTTTTCCTTCGCTCTGTTTGTGAGTGGAACAGGAAAGGTAATAACTAGTAATGGTACGGGGTACCTTCCGCCACGCGTCGTTTGTGGGATTCGGAGTATGAATGTAGATGTAGATATAGAAATTATTATTACCAAACAGTCCTTAATATGCCCCCAGATTGCTTGCGTATTAATTCCTCCTCGATTCAGTCTTTATTTGCGGCCTTGTGCAGACAGTCACACGCGCTTCGCAAGTGGCGGTCTTGGAAAGGTCCATTGTATCACAACTGGTAGAAATATTCAACAGTGCAACACTTTATGGTTCAAGCCAACCATCAGCTGGATGAGATTCCTTACTGCAAAAGTGTAATTACATTTAATTGAATGTTCACGTACTTTATTTATTTTACTGCTTCCTTTAGAACTGCTCTCTCTGTTTATATAGGAGGTCGTGCTTTTAACAATTTCTAAAGGTGTTACATATTTTCGTTGAGTTCAAAGTTACGACTTAGCATAATAATAGAAATAATAATTTTTAATAGTAATAATAATAATAATAATAATAATAATAGTGACTATAATTGTAATAATTAAGTAATAATTACTAGTAAAATTATTGTGGGTGAGGCATTTAATACCCTCCGCTGGAATATTTGGCGAAATACACATCGGACTGAAAAAAGGTGGTAAAGAACGTTGTTCACCTCGAAGAGGGGCATCCATTAACATAACGCTCGACCCCCTGCACCAACCCCAGGGGCGGGAGGAAGTGTGACTTTGAAATCCTAAATAGAACCCCTATTTTTTGTGGAAGTTTTGGATTCTCCGTGAAAAAATATGTAACTGTAGTAAGGAACATTTCTTTCATTTCATGTTGGACGGCACTGTAATCGGTACACATGAATATGGAGTGACAATTGTTGCAAAAAAATGGTTCAAATGGCTCTGAGCACTATGGGACTCAACTGCTGAGGTCATTAGTCCCCTAGAACTTAGAACTAGTTAAACCTAACTAACCTAAGGACATCACAAACATCCATGCCCGAGGCAGGATTCGAACCTGCGACCGTAGCGGTCGTGCGGTTCCAGACTGCAGCGCCTTTAACCGCACGAATTGTTGCAAAATAGTAGTATCTCACAAAAACACACATCCGATTAGGAGAATGAGGTACAGTATATAATATTTGGGGAAATGCTATCATGTGACACTGTCTACCCTCCCGCTGTGCGTTGTTAGACACTTAGTGTTACCCTGGAAGAACGACGTGGAGGTAGTAGTAGCGCGTTCCCTTTGGGACGCCTGATTTTGGTGATTGCCCTTGCCTCTCATTATCTTGGAGTGCTTGATTACTGTGAGTCCCCTTGCCTTTTACAAGTGTTCCAGGGCAGCAAATGTTCTAAATGTTGTTCGTTATTTCTAATGCACACTGCACGTCAGTGAATGAAAGTCTGACATGTATTAGTGCTTCCGCGCTAATGTTCAAATTGGTTCAAATGGCTCTGAGCACTATGGGACTTAGCATCTGAGGTCATCAGTTCCCTAGAACGTAGAACTACTTACACCTAACAAACCTAAGGACATCACACACATGCCCGAGGCAGGATTCGAACCTGCGACCGTAGCGGTCGCGCGGTTCCAGACTGAAGCGCCTAGAATCCCTCGGCCACACCGACCGGCTGCGCTAGCTAATGTTTGCATCTTCAAAAATGGTTCAAATGGCTCTGAGCACTATTGGACTTAACATCTATGGTCATCAGTCCCCTAGAACTTAGAACTACTTAAACCTAACTAACCTAAGGACAGCACACAACACCCAGCCATCACGAGGCAGAGAAAATCCCTGACCCCGCCGGGAATCGAACCCGGGAACCCGGGCGTGGGAAGCGAGAACGCTACCGCACGACCACGAGATGCGGGCTTTGCACATTCATTGCGAATTCGCTGCCGCATATCTTCTGGGTTGTTGGTACGTCCACATTCTCTCTTTTAGCCGTCCCCATAGGAAAAAATCGGCAAAAGTCAAATAGGGTGAACGTGCGGGCCACTTTTGAGGATCTCCTCGGCCAGTCCATCGACCCAGATACTTTCGATTCTAAACTTCTCGAGCTAGTCGTGAATAATGCGCTGGGCATCCATCGTGTTGAAACCACATTTCCCGTCTCGTGTGAAGTGGAACATCGTCCATTAGTATGGGTAAAACATTATCCATAATGTCGCTGTACATTTGACCAGCCAGATTACTTTCTATGAAGTATGGGCCAATTACCGGCGTACTTAAAATACGGCACCAAACGTTGGCATTCCATGGGCGTTGAGGTTCAACTTGCCATACCCAAAGAGGATTCTCCACTGACCAATAATGCATATTATGTCGATTCACTTGACCACTACTCGTAAAGTTTGATTCATGGGAGAAAAGTATCTGTGAAATGAAATTGTCATTGACTGCCAGTTGTTCATGTATCCAGTTTCAGAAATTCATGCGATTGTGAAAATCGTCACCATGCAGTTCTTGATGCAGCGATAAATGAAATGGATGCCATTTGTGTGCATGCAGTATGCGTAGAACAATTATTTGCAAAATTCCTGAAACTCGTGCAATTTGTTGAAAACAAATGTGAGGATTTGCAGCAACTGCAGCTAAAACATTCACTGTGTTATTTTCGTTCGTCACAGGCAGCGGCCGGACTCTTTCTCTAGTTTAACACTTCCCGCTTCAGTAAATAGGAGGACAATACTGCGAAACGCCGTTACAGACAGAACATTCCAGTGCAACATACCTCTGATGAGCTTCGTCAACATTTCGACGAGCCTCGACGTACACGGCATTGATGTCGACTATCTCTGCAACAGTTAATATCGTGGTACAATTGCGACGAGATATGGATTTTTTTTTTAATTGTATTTCAATTCTCCATCGGGGTGGGCTGGCAGAAGCATATGCGCTGCTCTTCAGCCAAAAGACATAGAACATAGAATAGAAGACCTTTAAAAATAACATGAAGGAGAAAATATAGTGTACATAGATATAAAAAGAGGGGAAATATAAAAAGAGGGGAACTTTATGGAAGACAAGAGACAAAAAGGGGGCGGCTGTAAAATAGAGATAAAAACGGTAAAATAGTAGTGCACACAAAAACCACACACTGGGACAGTTAAAAAAAACAAGGCGAAGTATGACCAGAGTATAAAAGTATCGACGGACGGCGTAGCAGCCGGCCAGTGTGGCCGAGCGGTTGTAGGCGCTTCAGTCTGGAACAGCGCGACCACTACGGTCGCAGCTTCGAATTCTGCCTCAAGCATGGATCTGTGTGATGTCCTTAGGTAAATTAGGTTTAAGTAGTTCTACGTTCTAGGGGACTGATGACCTCAGATGTTAAGTCCGATAGTGCTCAGAGCCATTTGAACCATTTGAACCTCATAGTACATAACAATCACCGGCAGGAGCACTATGTACAAGTTCAGCACACATTTAAAATAAACCTCTCGACGCACAGGAGAACAGCACCAAACACAACATTGACGTAGCACACTGATGATGATGAGCAAAACGGAGGATCTTCCAGCTGCAAGGAGATGAGGGAGAAGGGACGAAGGGAGGGAGGGGAAGAGAAGGGGGGAGACGGGCGGGGGCGCGCCAAAGAGTGCTGGGGAGGGAAGGATGTGGGAGGGAAAGAGGCGAGGATGGGGTGCAGGGACTCAGGGAGGGAAGGAGGAAATTCCGCTCTGGGAGGAGGAGGGGACAGGAAAAGGGGGCCCTGAGGAGGGGGGGAACAAGGCCAGGTTACAGTTGGAAAGAAGGGGATATGTCACGGCGAAGTTCAGCATCGGGGAGGGGAGGTGCTGGAAATTGCCTTGATGAAGAAGATGGAGGTTGTGGACGTGGAGAGAGGGAGGGATACAGCAACAGAGGCGCGGCAACAGGCAAGGGATGGAGAGGAAGGAGGAAGCCAGGGGGTTGGGGGATCATGCCTGTGGACAGTTTAAAGGATATGGAGATGTTGGAGGAAAAGGAGGAGGTAGGGGAAGGAGATGATGTCATACAGGATCCATGTAGGGGAAGGAAGGTGGACACGGAAGGCAAGGCGGTGCGCATGGCGTTCCAGGATTTGGAGGGCCGTGTAAAAGTGGGTGGGTGCAGAGATCCAGGCAATGCTGGTATAACAGAGGATAGGACGGATGAGGGATTTGTAGATGTGGAGGATGGTGGAAGGATGCAACCCCCAAGTCCAGCCAGACAGGAGTTTCAGGAGGTGGAGGTGGGATGGGGTTTCTACTGGATGGTCAGGAGGTGAGGGGTCCAGGTGAGGTGACAGTTGAGGGTGAGGCCAAGGTATCTCAGGGTGGGGATGAGCTGGGTGGAATGACCTTAAAGGGTGATGTAGAAATCATGGAGACAGAAGGAGTGGGTGGTGCGGCCTATGATGAATGCCTGGGTTTTGGAGGGGTTGAGACGAAGGGACCACTGGTTACACCAACTGCTGAACTGGTCAAGGTGGGTTTGGAGGCTACGTTGGGACCTTGAAGGGTAGGATAGAGAGCCAGGAAGGCGGTGTCATAAGCATGTTGGAGAAGGTGGACAGGTGGGGGTGGCTTGCGCATATCACCCATGTACAAGAGATAAAGGAGAGGGGAGAAGACAGAGCCCTGGGGGACGCCAGCAGTGGGATAAAAGATACAGGAGTTGGTGTTGTGGAGGGTGACATAGGAAGGACGGCACGAGAGGAAGGAAGCTACCAGACGGACAAAATTGATAGGCAGGGCGTAGGTTTGGACTTTAAAAAGGAGACTGGGATGCCATACATGGTCATAGGCATTTTGGAGGTCGAGGGAAACAAAAATGGCGGAGCGACGGGAGTTAAGCTGGAGGGAGAGAAGGCGAACGAGGTTAAGGAGTTGGTCTTTGGTGGAGAAGGAGGGTCGGAAGCCACACTGGGTAAGAGGGAGGAGGTAGTGTTGATTAAGGTGCTCACGGATACGACGGGAGAGGATGGATTCGAAAACCTCACTGAACGAGATGTGGACAGTCCGAATCATTAAAAATGGTTCAAATAGCTCTAAGCACTATGGGACTTAACATCTGAGGTCATCAGTTCCCTAGACTTAGAACTACCTAACTAACCTAAGGACATCACACACATCCATGCCCGAGGCAGGATTCGAACCTGCGACTGTAGTAGCAGCGCGGTTCCGGACTGAAGCGCCTAGAACCGCTCGGCCATAGCGCCCGGCGAATCATTGAAGTAACATTCACAATCTGACCGCAGACTGAGGCCATGATCACGGTCTGTGCTTCACTCGATTGTGGGAGGTGTCACACGATAGCATTGTCAAAAATATCAAAAGAGTACTTCGATTGTCTTAATTGAATGTGTATTTGTTGGAGATAATACTGGTTTGCAACAATTGTCACCTCATTTCCATGTTTGCCCATTACAGCGCCATCTATCATGAAATGAAAGAAGTGTTTCCTACAAAACTTACGTATTTTTTGATGGAGAATCCAAATCTGCATTAAAAAATAGGGGTTCCTATTTAAGATTTCAAAGTCATCCCGCCCCCGGGGGCGGTGAAAGAGGGTCGAGCGTTAATGTTAATGGATATTCCTCTTCGAGGTGAACAACGTTTATTACCGCTCTTTCTTCATCCGATGTGTATTTCGCTAAATATTCCGACAAACAGTTTTAAATGAATATTGGCCGAAGTGAACTGAATATTGTTTTTGCTGCTTGATGTATGTTTATCGGTGTCCTGTGTCATTGAGTGATTTCAGTCAGCACTTCTTTTCTGTTATGCTCTCATAGGCTAGTATTTTATTTTCTTCGAACTTGCGTGCAAAACTCTAAAAATTGTTAAATCTCCTAATTATTTGTTTTCCATTGCAGGATATTTAGTAGACGACCAGTTACTGGCCCCTCTGTTGGCAAAATTCGACGAATATGGGTCTGCGTTGCTAGATATGCATTTGAGCATACCGGACAGTGAAGAACGGGAGAGCGCCTTGTCAAAGATGATGGATTTATACGAAACTACCGACGGTGCTTTCGAAAGGGATTCGCTACTACAGGTATGAACATTTGTCTTCGTCATATTCTTATAGATAACAGTCAGCTTCGGTGCTGACAGAATGTTGCGTGGAAAACCCTTGAACATAACGGTATAATTCTTAAAATAACTTTCTATCAGTTCATGTGATCATGAATCTTTACTACATAACCAATTACAGGTATACATTCTGATTCGGCATTTCATTGACACCGAATTAAATTATGCAAAGTTTTATATTAGCATTGCTATCCATCACAGTTTTCACGTCTACATCTAAATTTATACTCTGCAATCCACCCAATGGTGTGTGGCGGAGGGCGCTTTATGTGCCACTGTCATTACCTCCGTTTCCTGTTCCAGTCGCGTATGGTTCGCGGCAAGAACGACTGCCGGAAAGCCTCAGTGCGCGCTCGAATCTCTCTAATTTTATATTCGTGATCTCCTCGGGAGGTATAAGTAGGGGGAAGCAATATATTCGATACCTCATCCAGAAACGCACCCTCTCGGAACCTGGACAGCAAGCTACACCGCGACGCAGAGCGCCTCTCTAGCAGAGTCTGCCACTTGAGTTTGCTAAACATTTCCGTAACGCTATCACACTTACCAAATAACCCTGTGACAAAACGCGCCGCTCTTATTTGGATCTTCTCTATCTCCTCCGTCAACTCGACCTGGTACGGATCCCACACTGATGAGCAATACTCAAGTATAGGTCGAACGAGTGTTTTGTAAGCCACCTCCTTTGTTGATGGACTACATTTTCTAAGGACTCTCCCAATGAATCTCAACCTGGCACCCGCCTTACCAACAATTAATTTTATATGATCATTCCGCTTCAAATCGTTCCGTACGCATACTCCCACATATTTTACCGAAGTGACTGCTACCAGTGTTTGTTCCGCTATCATATAATCATACAATAAAGGATCCTTCTTTCTATGTATTCGTAATACATTACATTTGTCTACGTTAAGGGTCAGTTGCCACTCCCTGCATCAATTGCCAATCCACTGCAGATCTTCCTGCATTTTGCTGTAGTTTTCTAATGCTGCAACTTCTCTGTGTACTACAGCATCATCCACGAAAAGCCGCATGGAACTTCCGACACTATCTATTAGGTCATATATATATATATATATATATATATATATATATATATATATATATATATATATATATATATATATATAGAAAAGCAATGGTCCCATAACACTTCCCTGTGGCACGTTCCTTTAACGTCTGTAGACGTCTCTCCATTGATAACAACATGCTGTGTTCTGTTTGCTAAAAACTCTTCAATCCAGCCACATAGCTGGTCTGATATTCCGTAGGCTCTTACTTTATCAGGCGACAGTGCGGAACTGTATCGAATGCCTTCCGGAAGTCAAGGAAAATAGCATCTACCTGGGAGCCTGTATCTAATATTTTCTGGGTCTCATGAACAAATAAAGCGAGTTGGGTCTCACACTATCACTGTTTCCGGAATCCATGTTGATTCCTACAGAGTATATTCTGGTTTTCCAGAAATGACATGACACGCGACTAAACAAGATGTTCTAAAATTCTACAACAGATCGATTTCAGAGATATAGGCCTATAGTTTTGCGCATCTGCTCGACGACCCTTCTTGAAAACTGGAACAACCTGTGCTCTTTTCCAATCACTTGGAACCTTCCGTTCCTCTAGAGACTTGTGGTACACGGCTGTTAGAAGGGGGGCACGTTCTTCCGCGTACTCTATTTAGAATCGAATTGGTACCCCGTCAGGTCCAGTGCACTTTCCTCTGCTGAATGATTTCAGGTGCTTTTCTATTCCTTGGACACTTATTTCGACGTCAGCAATTTTTTCGTTCGTGCGAGGATTTAGAGAAGGAACTGCAATGCGGTCTTCCTCTGTGAAACATTTCTCTTTTAGTGTTTAGTATTTCAGCTTTACGCGTGTCATCCTCTGTTTCAATGCCATTATCATCCCGGAGTGTCTGGATATGCTGTTACGATCCATTTACTGATTTAACGTAAGATCAGAACTTCCTAGGATTTTCTGTCAAGTCAGTACATAGAATTTTACTTTCGAATTCACTGAACGCTTCACGCATAGCCCTCCTTACGTTAACTTTGACATCGTTTAGCTTCTGTTTGCCTGAGAGGTTTTGGTTGCGTTTAAATTTGCAGTGAACTGACTTCTCAGCTATTCTTGTCGTGTAATTCTCCGAAGCGCCCCCAGGGCACTTCTTGCAGTGTTGATAGCGTCATGTTGCACTTGCTGTGAAGTAAAGGCGTCCGCTGTCGAACTCTAACCGCCACACGCCGCCCAAGGAGTTCCTCAAACAAATAATACAACACAAAAATTGTTTGCCCTAAAACAAAACGTCCTATAAATTAAAATGACACTTTGGTGTATCATTTAATTACGAACATTATAATAAAGAACTGTAGTGACATATTACCAAATGCCCCCCCCCCCCCTACCCAATGAACCATGAGCCTTGCCGTTGGTGGGGTGACTTGCATGCCTCAGCATAACCATACTGTAGATCCAACCAAAATGGGGGTGTATCTGTTGAGAGACCAGACAAACGTATGGTTCCTGAACAGGGGTAGCAGCCTTTCCAGCAATTGCAGGGAGCTACAGTCTCGATAATTGACTGATCTAGCATTGTAACATCAACCAAAACAGCCTTGCTGTGCTCGTACTGCGAACGGCTGAAAGCATGGGATAACTATAGTCGTAATTTTTTACCCGACGGCATCCAGCTCTAATATAGGGCTAAACGATGATGGCGTCCTCTTGAGTAAAATAGAACCCATTCTGATCGCCAGGCGGGGACCATTTAGGAGGATGTCGTCATCAGGAGAAACAAAACTGACGTTCTACATCTACATCTACATCCATACTCCGCAAGCCACCTGACGGTGTGTGGCAGAGGGTACCTTGAGTACCTCTATCGGTTCTCCCTTCTATTCCAGTCTCGTATTGTTCGTGGAAAGAAAGATTGTCGGTATGCCTCTGTGTGGGCTCTAATCTCTCTGATTTTATCCTCATGGTCTCTTCGCGAGATATACGTAGGAGGGAGCAATATACTGCTTGACTCCTCGGTGACGGTATGTTCTCGAAACTTCAACAAAAGCCCGTACCGAGCTACTGAGCGTCTCTCTTGCAGATTCTTCCACTGGAGTTTATCTATCATCTCCGTAACGCTTTCGCGATAACTAAATGATCCTGTAACGAAGCGCGCTGCTCTCCGTTGGATCTTCTCTATCTTTTCTACCAACCCTATCTGGTACGGATCCCAAACCGGTGAGCAGTATTCAAGCAGTGGGCAAAAAAGTGTACTGTAACCTACTTCCTTTGTTTTCGGACTCCATTTTCTTAGGATTCTTCCAATGAATCTCAGTCTGGCATCTGCTTTACCGACGATTAATTTTATATGGTCATTCCATTTTAAATCACTCCTAATGCCTACTCCCAGATAATTTATGGAATTAACTGCTTCCAGTTCCTGACCTGCTATATTGTAGCTAAAAGATAAAGGATCTTCCTTTCTGTGTATTCGCAGCACATTACACTTGTCTATATTGAAATTCAATTGCCATTCTCTGCAATTCGTTGCAGATCTTCCTGCATTTCAGTACAGATCGGAAAATTTGGAAAACTGTGGTAAGTTCCTATGGGACCAAACTGCTGAGGTCATCGGTCCCTAGGCTTGCACACTACTTAATATAACTTAAACTAACTTACGCTACGGACAACACACACCCATGCATGATGGAGGACTCGAACCTCCGTGGCAAGGTGCCCTAGACAGCGCGGCTACCACGTGCGGCTTACGGATCGAAGAGTGGAATGTTCGATCCCTTCATTGGGCAGAAAACTTTGAAAAGAGAAATGGTTATGTTGGAGTCAAATGTAGTGGGACACAATGAAGTTCGGTAGCAGGAGGAACAGGACTTCTGATCAGGTGAATACTGGGTTATAAATACAAAATCAAACAAGGGTAACGCAGGAATGGGTTTAATAATGAACAAGAAAATGGAACGCTGGTAGCTGCTGTTAACAGCATAGTGAAAGCGTCATCGTGCCCAAGGTAGAACGAAGCCCACATCCACCGCTGTAGTTCAAGTTGTTACGCCAGCTAGCCCCACAGATGACGAAGAGATTGAAGTAATGCATCATGAGATAAAATAAATGATTCACGCAGTTAAGGGAGACGAAAATTTGTGATTGGGGGCTGGAATTCGATTGTAGGAAAAGAAAGAGAAGGAAAGGTAATAGATGAATAGGGACTGGCTGAAAGGAATAAAAGAGAAAAATGCCTGGTAGAGTTCTGCTCAAAACATAATTTAATCACCACTAACACTCGGTTTAAGAATCATGAAAGAAGGTGGTATACGTGGAAGAGACTTGGAGAGATCGGAAGGTTTCAGGATATAATAGTAAGGCAGATATTTCGGAACGAGATTGTAAGTTGTAAGTCATTTCCAGGGGCAGATGTGGACTCTGTCTATAATTTATTGTTTCAGAACTGTAGACTAAAACTGAAGAACTTACTAAAAGGTAGGAAATTATGGAGATGGGCCTGGATGAGTTGAAAGAATAGAGGTTGTTCATAGTTTCAGAGAGAGCATAAGACAACGGCTGAGGGTAGAGGACGAGTGGATAGCTTTGAGGGATGAAATAATGAAGGCAACAAAGCATCAAATAAGTAAGGAAACAAGGCCTAGTAGAAATCCTTGGATAACACAGGAGATATTTAATTTAATTGACGAAATGAGAAATAAAAAAATGCTGTAAATGAAGCAGGCGAAAGGGAATACAAATGTCTGAAAGAATGAAATTGACAGGGATTGAAAAACGGGTAAGTTCGAATGGTTAGAGGAAAAATGTAAGGATTTAGAAACAGAGTTAATTGAGGTAAGATAAAAATCGCCTACAGGAAAATTAGAGAGGCCGTTGGAGAAAAGAGTACTACTTGTATGAATATCAAGAGCTTTGATAGAAAACCAGTCCATAGCAAAGAAGGGAAAGCTGAAAGGTGGAGGAGGTATATAGAGGGGTACACAAGGGATATGAACCTGAAGACAAAAGAGGACGTAGATGAAGATGAGATGGGAGATATAATACCGCGAGAAGAATTTGACAGAGCACCGAAAGACATAAATCGATACAAGGCCCCAGGAATAGACGACACTCTGTTGGAACTACTGATAACCTTGGGAGAGCCATCCATGATTAAACTCTTTCATCTGCTGTGCAAGATGTATGAGACAGGTGAAATACCCTCAGACTTTCAGAAGAATGTAATAGTCCCAATTCCAAAGAAAGCAGTTGCTGACAGATTTGAATATTACCGAACTAGTAGTTCAATAAGTCATGGTTGCAAAATACTAACACGAATTCATTACAGAAGAATGGAAAGACTGGTAGCAGCCAACCTTGGGGAAGAACAGTCTGGATTTCGAAGAAATGTAGGAACACGTGAGGCAATACTGACCATACGACTTACCTAAGAAAATATATTAAGGAAAGGCAAACGTATGTTTATAGCATTTGTAGACATAGAGAAAGGTTTTTACGATGTTGACCGGAATATTATCTTTGAAATTCTGAAGCTAGCACGGATACAACTAAGGGAGCGAAAGGCTATTTACAACTTGTGCAGATATCAGACGGCAGTTATAAGGGACGAGGGGCATGAATCGGAAGCAGTGGTTGAAAAAGGAATGAGACAGGGTTATAGCCTATTCGCGATGTTATTGAATTTGTACACTGGGCAAGCAGTAAAGGGAACCAGAGAAAATGTGTAGTAGAAATTAAAGTTCAAGGAGAATCAATGAAGACTTTGAGGTTTGCCAATGACATTGTGATTCTGATCAAATGGTTCAAATGGCTCTGAGCACTATGGGACTTAATGCTGTGGTCATCAGTTCCCTAGAACTTAGAACTACTTAAACCTAACTAACCTAAGGACATCACGCACATCCATGCCCGAGGCTGGATTCGAACCTGCGACCGTAGCGGTCACGCGGTTCCAGACTGTAGCGCCTAATGTGATTCTGTCAGACACACAAAGGAAGTGCGGTTGCACGGAATGGACAGTGTTTGAAAGCAGAAAATAAGATGAACATGAACAAAAGCAAAACAAGGGTGACATAAAGTAGAATTAAATTAGGTGATGCTCAGGGAATTAGATTAGGAAACGAGACATTTATAGTAGTAGATGAGTTTTGCTATTTGTCCTAAGCAGAGAGGACATAAGATGTAGATTGGCAATGACAATAAAAGCGCTCCTGAAGAAGAGAAATTTGCTAAAGTCGAATATAGATACAGGTGTTAAAAACTCTTTTCTGAAAGTATTTGTAAGCTGTGTAGCCATGTATGGAAGAGAAGCATGGACGAAAAATAATTTAGAAAAGAAGAGAACAGAAGCTTTTGAAATGTGGTGATATGGGTAGATCACGTAACTAATGAGGATTTACTGAATAGCACTGTCGAGAAAAGAAATTCGTTGCAAAACCTAAAAACCTAAATATTAGATGGGATCTGTTGATAGGACACATTCAGAGACATCAAGGGATCATCAATTTAGTGAGAAAGAGAGAAAGAGAGAGAGAGAGAGAGAGAGAGAGAGAGAGAGAGAGAGAGATAGAGAAAGGTTCAGAAAAATGTGGACACTCTTTGATTGTCAATATTAATGGAACAAAATTTTTGCTTGCGGGGAAGGTTATTTTTTGTATTCAAAGTGGCCTCCATTAGGAGCCAAACAATGGTGATGCCGCTGAACTGTTGACCGAACTACGGCTCTCAGCGTTGCCGATATGGTAGCTGCGCAGGACACCTCGATGGTTTCTTGTAGCTGGTTCAGGGATCTGAAATGGCCAATCTGATGCTCCGTAGCTACGGAAACTCAGATTGGCCATTTCAGATCCCTTGGTCAGTTTCGACGTTGTGCTACCTTACACCAGGGTTCCATCCAAGGAGTTGCTGGAAGTTATTGAGAAGAAATTTGGGTCCTTACTCACCAAATATTTCGTTTGTGCTCACTTCCACATATTTACTTTTTCACGGACATTACTATGAACAGACTGATGGCGTGCCTATGGGTAGACTTCTGTCACCTTTGATGGCTAGTATGAAGACTTTGAAGATAAGGCACTAGACTCAGCACCATTAAAACCGATAGTCTTTTGTAGATGTGTTGACGATACGTTCATCATTGGACCTCACGGGGAAGATGAGCGTTAAGTTTTCCTGCGACACCTGAACTCTACCCACAACCATATTCAGTTTACTAAGGAGGTGGAACAAAACGGTCAGTTGCTATTCTTGGATGTTCTGATTTGGAGAAAAGCCACACAAAACACTGTGACACAGCTTCTATCGGAAGGAAACCCACACGGACATGTACTTTCACGCCTCCAGCTGTCGTCATCCGTCACAAAGAACAGGAGTGCTTAACACGTTGGTCCACACAGCTCGTATGATCGCAGATGAAGAAAGCCTAAAACTGAAAGTGCACCACCTCAAAGACGTATTCCAGATAAACGGCTGTAGAGACAGTCAAATTCGACGCTCTTTCAAGCGAAAGACCACACCACAGCCAACACCCGATGAAAACCAATCAAAAAAGTACCCTACATTCCTTAGGCAGAATACGTATCTAGAAAAATCGGTAGAAGTTTACAACGACAAAATTTGAAATGTGTACACCGCCCGCCAGCAAAGACCAAATCCCTTTTGGGTACAGTAAAAGACGACCTGGAATTCCGAAAATGTGGAGTGTATTACATACAATGTGAGTGTGAGAATGCGTATGTCAGACGAATCATTGGCACAACTGAAGAAAGGTGCACGGAACACAAATGGAACGCCGACCTCCAGCATCCCACAAAATAATTGGATACTGCCTTAAAATCAACCACAGAATGAAATACAAAGATACAAAAATTATGCGCAACACATCCCACTATTGGGACAATGTACATACAGGGTGGTCCATTGATCGTGACCGGGCCAAATATCTCACGAAATAAGCGTTAAACGGAAAAACTACAAAGAACGAAACTTGTCTAGCTTGAAGGGGGAAACCAGATGGCGCTATGGTTGGTCCAATAGATGGCGCTGCCATAGGTCAAACGGATGTCAACTGCGTTTTTTTAAATAGGAACCCCAATTTTTTATTACATATTCGTGTAGTACGTAAAGAAATATGAATGTTTTAGTTGAACCACTTTTTTCGCTTTGTGATAGATGGCGCTGTAATACTACCAAACGTATAAGTACGTGGTATCACGTAAAATTCCACCAGTGCGGACGGTATTTCCTTCGTGATACATTACCCGTGTTAAAATGGACCATTTTCCAATTGCGGAAAATGTCGATATCGTGTTGATGTATGGCTATTGTGATCAAAATGCCCAACGGGCGTGTGCTATGTATGCTGCTCGGTATCCTGGACGACATCATCCAAGTGTCCAGGCCGTTTGCAGGATAGTTACGTTATTTAAGGAAACAGGAAGTGTTCAGCCACATGTGAAACGTCAACCACGACCTACAACAAATGATGATGCCCAAGTAAGTTCCTATTTAAAAAAAAACGCAGTTGATATCCGTTTGACCTATGGCAGCGCCATCTAGCGGGCCAACCATAGCCCCATCTGGTTTCCCCCTTCAAGCTAGACGAGTTTCGTTGTTTGTAGTTTTTTGGTTTGATGCTTATTTCGTGAGATATTTGTCCCGGTCACTATCAAAGGACCACCCTGTATACAAGGAGGTTATCGAAATCCGGCTTCATGAGTACCTCATCAATAAGGAAATGGATTTAAACATAGTCAAACGTGGGCTCCGTCATTGAAAATTCCGCAAACGAAGCGGAAAAGGAATACCGAACACGGCGAAGGTGGAGCGTACACTGAGGACCGGCACTCGACTGCCAAACACGAGGTACTCCCACCACCGTGGCTGGCACTCCCACGGTCCATACACGATCGTCAGGGAGGGAGCAGGCGACCGGTATATAAACATCGCATCCACTGGTAGGATGTTGAAACTCCTGTCTGGCCAGACGTGGGGTCTGCATCCTTCCACCATCCTTCACACCTACAAACCCATGATCCGGCCCATCCTTTGTTATGCCAGCATCGCTTGGATTTCCGCCCCTCCCCGGTTCTATAAAGCCCTCCAAATCCTCGAACGCCATGCACTCCGCCTCGCCTTCCGCATCCGCCTTCCGTCCCCCACACGCATCCTCTACGACCTCATCCCCTTCCCCCACCTTCTCCTTTTCCTTGAACACATCCGCACGCTGTATATTGTCCGCCGCCTTGATCCCCCTCACCCCCTGGTGTCTCCCTTCCTCTCCACTCCCAACCAGTTGCCACGCCTTTACCGTTGCGTCCCTCCCTCTCTCCATCTCCACACCCTCCACCTCCTTTCCCAACACAACTTCCACCATCTACCCCTCCCGGATGATGAGCTTCGCCCTGACATCCTCAGCTAGCAACTGTGCGGTTGCCATTACCAAACGCTTCGTGTACTCCACATTTTGCTGTGCACTGCCCATTGCTTTCCTTCTGATTTTGAAAAGACTGAAAAGACTAATCCCGGCTTCGAGTATGACTTCTGTGTCACCAGAAGAGATTCGAGATATTTATGATCATGTGTCAGTTCTTCTTTTTCAGAGTTACAGAACACAGGCATAGATTACGAGCCCTGTTAGAGGGAGGTGGATTTTGTTTTCTCACACCGCCCCTTATCCCTTGGCCTGTCTAAGTTCTTCTTTCAGCAGATGAGGAATTTCTTAGCTATAGTACACTCCTGGAAATGGAAAAAAGAACACATTGACACCGGTGTGTCAGACCCACCGTACTTGCTCCGGACACTGCGAGAGGGCTGTACAAGCAATGATCACACGCACGGCACAGCGGACACACCAGGAACCGCGGTGTTGGCCGTCGAATGGCGCTAGCTGCGCAGCATTTGTGCACCGCCGCCGTCAATGTCAGCCAGTTTGCCGTGGCATACGGAGCTCCATCGCAGTCTTTAACACTGGTAGCATGCTGCGACAGCGTGGACGTGAACCGTATGTGCAGTTGACGGACTTTGAGCGAGGGCGTATAGTGGGCATGCGGGAGGCCGGGTGGACGTACCACCGAATTGCTCAACACGTGGGGCGTGAGGTCTCCACAGTACATCGATGTTGTCGCCAGTGGTCGGCGGAAGGTGCACGTGCCCGTCGACCAGGGACCGGACCGCAGCGACGCACGGATGCACGCCAAGACCGTAGGATCCTACGCAGTGCCGTAGGGGACCGCACCGCCACTTCCCAGCAAATTAGGGACACTGTTGCTCCTGGGGTATCGGCGAGGACCATTCGCAACCGTCTCCATGAAGCTGGGCTACGGTCCCGCACACCGTTAGGCCGTCTTCCGCTCACGCCCCAACATCGTGCAGCCCGCCTCCAGTGGTGTCGCGACAGGCGTGAATGGAGGGACGAATGGAAACGTGTCGTCTTCAGCGATGAGAGTCGCTTCTGCCTTGGTGCCAATGATGGTCGTATGCGTGTTTGGCGCCGTGCAGGTGAGCGCCACAATCAGGACTGCATACGACTGAGGTACACAGGGCCAACACCCGGCATCATGGTGTGGGGAGCGATCTCCTACACTGGCCGTACACCACTGGTGATCGTCGAGGGGACACTGAATAGTGCACGGTACATCCAAACCGTCATCGAACCCATCGTTCTACCATTCCTAGACCGGCAAGGGAACTTGCTGTTCCAACAGGACAATGCACGTCCGCATGTATCCCGTGCCACCCAACGTGCTCTAGAAGGTGTAAGTCAACTACCCTGACCAGCAAGATCTCCGGATCTGTCCCCCATTGAGCATGTTTGGGACTGGATGAAGCGTCGTCTCACGCGGTCTGCACGTCCAGCACGAACGCTGGTCCAACTGAGGCGCCAGGTGGAAATGGCATGGCAAGCCGTTCCACAGGACTACATCCAGCATCTCTGCGATCGTCTCCATGGGAGAATAGCAGCCTGCATTGCTGCAAAAGGTGGATATACACTGTACTAGTGCCGACATTGTGCATGCTCTGTTGCCTGTGTCTATGTGCCTGTGGTTCTGTCAGTGTGATCATGTGATGTATCTGACCCCAGGAATGTGTCAATAAAGTTTCCCCTTCCTGGGACAATGAATTCACGGTGTTCTTATTTCAATTTCCAGGAGTGTATAATCGGCCAATGGGGAAATGGCTTGAAAACATAAGTCATAACATCTGGAACTTTGTCAAGAGCTGCTCTAGGGATATTTTAATTATGTTGTCTGTACATGTGTGGGTTGCCTTGCACTAAAAATAACTAATTATTGGGCATTACCAAATAGTAATGCACTCCCGAGTGAAGTACACCACAGAAATTAACAAGACTCATTATATTCTTGCATGATAAACAAATGAAAGAAAAGTTGTCAGCACTGTAGATAAGGTATTTGTGATGTATCTGCCGGCCGCTGTAGCCGAGCGATTCTAGGAGCTTCAGTCCGGAACGGCGCTGCTGCTACGGTCGCAGGTTCGAATCCTGCCTCGGGCATGGATGTGTGTAATGTCCTTAGGTTAGTTAAGTTTAAGTAGTTCTAAGTCTAGAGGACTGATGACGTCAGATGTTAGGTCCCATAGTGCTTAGAGCCATTTGAACCATTTTGTGATGTATCTGGGTAAGAATACTCGTTGTGGAATAACTAAGACAGCTAGTGTAGATAATACATAGTTTATTGCCAGTAGCACGATACAGAGAAAAGCCTGTGCACAGACAACTACTGTTCAGAGCGAACTGGCTCAGCAGAAGGTATGCTCATCACAGTCCCTCTTAAGCACTGCCCAAGAAGTCTCCTTCTTGCTACAGTTATCGATGGTGGGATCGCCGCATGGCTGGCTGCTGAGCAGGGCACGGGTAGACCATTTCTCAGCGAGAGAGTGAAAGAGAAGGTGTGCTGTTATCTTCACCCCACTTTCAATACAAATGGTATTGTATAAAGTGGGGAGGGTGTCAGTGGGATCGGCTATTGTGTGACTGTACGTCTGCGTTGCAACGGCGTGGGAGGGTGGCGGTTTAGCCTCTCAGGACGGCAGGGGCAGTGTTACAGTTTCCTTAACATCAGCTTTCGTGTGTGGCAGCTGATGCTGCATCTTAGTGGGTGTCATGATAAGCGCTCCATCAGCTGATAATCGTGACATGACCGTACAAGGTTTGACGTCGTATGGGAGTGTGTAGCTGCGAGTGAACTGTCTGGAGAGGAACCCATCAACGACCTGCCATTCCCCGCACTGTCCTTCAATGATGATGAAGTCGTCGGCCAGTTTCTCTGCCACGTCTTTCGACTGAAACTGCTGCGCAGTGAGTTTCACTACGAAAGTGTTGTCGTCGTTCAATGTTTTAGATGTACATGCATGCTCTCAAGGGTGTAAGAACAGCCATTTATGTGTGTTGTACCTCCCATCGATTGTGCCTCTGGTACCCCGCAGATTTCATGCAGGTTTAAGATGAATCACTGTAACAGTGGTCGGTTTCCCACAGAGGAAAATATCAAAGGTTAGCTCCGTATTTTAGTACTCTGTGGGTGCCTGAATATGATGGCTGCAAGGCAGGGGGGATTGTATCATCCCGCATCATGACATAGTCAGAGTCTTTTCTAGAAGTACAAAAATTTTAGGTAAGCTGCGTGCCTGCAGGGATGGTATTCTGAGGCTCCCGTTGTACTGTTTCACTTTGCGGAAGAGAGTAGGTAGTTACTGTTTGTCAGTAGTATGTCAGCGAGACAAACAAGGATGATAGGGAGAACGGCTCATCAAGTAGGATTTCTACTGATGAAGCGTGGAGGTCTTTTTTACACGAAGATCGCATGCCTAAAAGTACCCACGGCAAGAATTCTCTCTAACCAGCAATGTGATACGAGTACAGTTTCTAGTGAGCAGTGCCAGCACTCCACCAACTCATTGCTTTGAGGGTGACGCACTGCGATGCGCCAGTGCTGGAAACTGACCATGTTTTGACAGTGTACACCGTCCTGTATTGCAGCGTTGATAATCTGGAGACGTTTATGGCCAGTTTTTGCAGTCTTCTTTGACGTTTGACCATAAAAAACAGCCCATTATTAGTTTGGTTGTGTGATGTACACCTGGGGGCGACAGCTCATATAGTCAGTCGAAATTTGCTTTCCGCATGTTGAGTACTATGAAGAGGCTGATACGGTTTTGACATATCGCATCAAACCTCCACCACCATGAGGTACACTGCTTTCAGGTCAGTCGTGGAATTATCTAGGAGGTTAAGTGTTTGTTCGATCTATTGTTGTACTTTTGCTAGCTCATCGTAGTCAGTATCCATCAAGAGTATGTTTGCCTGGGGCAGTTGCGATTTCATTGTATGTATGTGCAGGTCCTTGATATTTATCGTTGCTGTTGTTGTTGTTGAGGTCTTCAGTCCAGAGACTGGTTTGATGCAGCTCTCCATGATACTCTATCCTGTGCAAGCTTCTTCATCTCCCAGTACCTTCTGCAACCTACATCCTTCTGAATCTGCTTCGTGTATTCATCTCTTGGTCTCCCTCTACGATTTTTACCCTCCAGTACTAAATTGGTGATCCTTTGACGTCTCAGAAAATGTCATACCAACTGATCCCTTCTTCGAGTCAAGTTGTGACACAAATTTCTCTTTTCCCCAATTCTATTCAATACCTCCTCATTAGTTGTGTGATCTACGCATCTAATCTTCAGCATTCTTCTGTGGTACCACATTTCTGAAATTTGTATTCTCTTCTTGTCCAAACTATTTATCCTCCATGTTTCACTTGCATACATGGCTACACTCTATACAAATACTTTCAGAAACTACTTCCTGACACTTAAATCTACACTCGGCCCGCCCGGTTAGCCGAGCGGTCTAACGCACGGCTTTCCAGAGTGGAAAGGAGCGCCTGGTCCCCGGCACGAATCCGCCTGGCAGACTTGTGTCGAGATCCGGTGAGCCGGCCAGTCTGTGGATGGTTTTTAGGCGGTTTCCCTCTGCCTCGGCGAATGCCGGCTGGTTCCCCTTATTCCGCCTCAGCTACACTACGTCGGCGAATGCTGCGCAAACAAGTTCTCCACGTATGCATACACCACCATTACTCTACCACGCAAACATAGGGGTTACACTCCTCTGGTATGAGACGTTCCCTGGGGGGAGGGGAGAGGGGGGGGGGAATCCACTGGGGGCCGAACCGCACAATAACCCTGGCTTCGGTGTGAGGCGAAGTGAAGTGGGATGCGATAGTCATCGTGTGAGGTTGTGGACCACTGCGGCTGCGATGGGGACAGAGCCTCTCCGTCGTTTCTAGGTCCCCAGTTAACATACAATACAATACATACAACAAATCTATACTCGATGTTAACAAATTTCTCTTCTTCAGAAACGGTTTCCTTGCCATTGCCAGTCTACATTTTGTATCCTCTCTACTTCGACCATCGTCAGTTATTTTGCTCCCCAAATAGCAAAACTCATTTACTACTTTAAGTGTCTCATTACCTAATCTAATTCCCTCAGCATCACCCGATTTAATTCGACTACATTCCATTATCCTCATTTTGCTTTTTTTAATGTTCATCTTATATCTTCCTTTCAAGAGACTGGCTATTCCGTTCAACTGCTCGATATTTATTGTAAGCTGTGCGATATATCCAGGCGTCGAAAACTCCGTAGGAAGCAGTCTTTTGATGGGTTATAAATGGAATCGGCCAGTGGTCGGTGATCGCTATAGGTGCTACTTTGTCCGCCCTCATGGTTTCCTTTGAAATGAAGCACCACTGTGTATACCACCAACAACTCCCTATCATATACAGACCACTTGTGGTGGGACTCATATAGTTTCTGTTAAGGTACGTTTACACTGGGATACATGTATCGCGACATGTATGAGCGACATGTCAATTTGACATTTCGCGATACATCACCTCATACAAAAATTCACGGAACTTGTATGCGGACCCTCGAACTCATACATGTCGCCTATACATTTTGTATAATGCTTTTTGGCCATATACGCGACATGTATGCATGCGCAGTACTATCATTTCCTGTCGTCTTGTTGACTGCCGCTTATTTCGACGATTAGCGCATGCGTAGTACCAGGCTCTTTGGCGGCTGTTTGAGTTTTGAAGGTGCCGACTGTCGTTTCGACGTTAATGTATCTGCATAGAATATCAAAAAGTGCCATATGCAACATTATTCTTCGTGTTTGCGAGGCCATTGTGCAAGTTTTATCCCAAGAAGTGAAGGTAAAAGTTTTATATATATCAGAGTATGTAATACATTATATAATTTTTTCATGCATCTGGCACGTATATCAATGTTTTGCTGTTATTCCGGCTTCTTCGCGTGATAATGTTGACAACGGATGCCGACAATCGTGTGTGAGACGTTGGCATTAGCAATCGCGCGACAATGCAAATGTTTTGTCATGAAATCTTCGTTTTACGAGGAATCCCCAGTGGCTAGAAAACGGAGTGTTACTGCCAACTGATCCTCTGGTGGAATCGCTTCCCGAAAGTTTGTGTTGGTTTTGGACACAAGAGGAGTCACAAGTGATAACAAACCGTGGAAATCCTCCATACTCATCCTAACATAATTTCTAAAATATGCGCCATCCTCTAGCGTTAATTCGCGAGAAACTCTCTGTGCCACCATCTACGCTTCCTCCGCCTTTTCTTCCTATCATCTTCCAAAAGAGCAAGTGTATCAGCACATAAAAATGTGAAAACTTCCAAATCGCACAGTGATAAATATCAACCAGTGTAAACGCACGCTCATACATGTATGAGGTTGATACTTGTCAACTCATACAAGTCGCGATACATGTCGCAAAGTCGCATATACATGTATCTCATTCATGTGCCGATACAAATCTCAGTGTAAACGCACCTTGAAAACAACGTAGCAGCTTCTGTACTTCTGCTGTAATCTGCTGAAGCACTGGTCCAATCGCCATATCGCTCACGCCAGCAGGAATTGTCAGGGAAGCCAGTGGCAGCCGGCGTCTCAGTGTCGTAGCATGAGGTAGACTGCCTTTAATCTAATTAGACACTTTTTGCATATGTGGGGTGCATACAAGATTTCTTTCGTCACATGCTGCCGTTGCATTCGCCAGTAAAGCCTAAATGGCAGCCTCATGGGGTAAGTGCCATCTGTAAAAGTTCACCATGCCGAGTAATCGGCGTAATTCGTGGTAGTTCTGTGACCACAATGAGTTTGTGTTAGCTTAGGTGATCGGATGCCGTCTTTGCTATCAGAGTGGCTAAGGAAGTTCACTTCAGATTTTGACAGTTTTGTCATTAATCACAACGCCAAAATATTTAAGTGCTTCAAAAATGATTGTGAGCTGTTCATTTTTGTGTGGGGAGGGGAAAGAGATTAAAATATCATCGAGATATCCATAT
Organism: Schistocerca serialis cubense; assembly: GCF_023864345.2. Lineage (NCBI taxonomy): Eukaryota > Metazoa > Arthropoda > Insecta > Orthoptera > Acrididae > Schistocerca > Schistocerca serialis. Next base: position 272,736,070 of record NC_064646.1, read on the forward strand.
CAGAAAGAGGACTTTATAAGAATTTGTCTATGAAATGTGCCAAGTTTGCGCTACATTCTTCAGATCACACGGCATGATCAGAAGTTCATAAAGCCCAAATGGAGTGATGATTTCAGTCTTGGGTATGTCCTTCTTGTCCTTAGGAATTTGCAAGTAAGCTTTTCTACGTTCTAAAACACTGAACACGGAAGCACCTTCTAAGGTGTGGGTGAGGTCTTGAATGTTCAGGTAGCTATTGGCGATTGTATGAACGCTGAGCTCTCGATAACCACCACATAATCGATATGTGCTGTCCTTCTTGGGGACAAGAAGGATGGGTGAGGCCTGAGTGCTCCAGACTGTCTGACGATTGCAGTTTTCAGCAATTCACCTACAGTCGACTGCTTGAGGTCAGTGATCGCGCTTTGTGGTGAAACAGAGACACGAGCATAGTATTAGCATTGAAATTATGTACAGCCCTCTGTCAGATAGCATTCTGTTGCAACATCACGTGACTTCTGAGGAGCAGCCGGCACACATCCACAGTGCCCAGATATTGTGAGAAAAATGCACTCTAATGACCTGTTTCGGTAGTGGAACAGGTGTTGCAATCTAGGTGTGACTGCTCATATGTGAGGTGTTGCAGATAACAACGTGCAGCGCTGAAGCTTATATCTGGTCGAAAAAATTTTAACATGCAGTTGATGATTTTCCTCGCACAGGCTGATCGTCTTCTTTTCTGACGTTCCCATAACACTGAATGTTCATTTGTAACTCTAATTCAATTGCTTGGTAGTTGCGGAGGAGTGATAGATGGTTAGCGTAAGCATCAACAGGGTTTTATGCCTGCGGGTTGGTATCTGCTTATGGCTGTTCTGCATTTTGTAGTGGGGTACCAGCATTCCGGTAAAAAATTTTGATGTATGAGGATCTCACGCTTCAGATCCAAAGAGAGATGGAAGTGGCGAAGAAAGTCTGTCCCCAAGACAGATTCTCTGCCATGGGCTTGAGTCATGTAGATCCACGCCGACTGTTCGAGTATCATTTCCCTAAATCCCAGTAGGAGAATCGTTTGCAGCGACAAGTCAGACAGCCATGATATGAACAGTTCACTCTGTCCGAGTGTCCTCACAAGGGGGTGGTGCTCAGTTCTGAGCCGTTGTCAATGATAAGGAATTGGTTGGTCGACTTACCCAGTATGTAGGGTCTGCCATCGACACATGAATTTGTGACAAAACTAGTTAGGCCCATGTCTCGTAATCGTGGGCAACTTGGACGACTGCTGCGACCTAGGGCACCTATCTCAGATCGTGTTTCAAGTCTGGACGATTGCTCAGTGGCGAAAAGTTCCATGCTTTGTTGCCGCACTTTTTATGTTTGCTTCGCCAGACCAGAGGTCACTGTTCTTGTGGCAGCTGTTGACAGCGTCATCCTTGGCTGTATCCGTGAACACTCAGGTTGCTCAACTTTGAGCAGCCACAGGCTTTGGTATAATCCTAGGCTGTGCTGCTCGTTGTCATTGTTGTCCAGGCCTATTGTTGTTGTAGTCTTCTTCAGTCCGGAGACTAGTTTGATGCAGCTCTCCATGCTACTCAGTCTGTGCTGGCCTCTTCATCTCCGAATAACTACTGCAACCTACATCCTTCTCAATCTGCTTAGTGTATTCATCTCTTGGTCTCCCTCTACGATTTTTACCCTCCACGCTGCCCTCCAATACTAAATTGGTGATCCCTTCATGCCATAGAACGTGACCTACCAACCGATCCCTTCTAGTCAAGTTGAGCCACGAATCCCTCTTTTCCCGCATTCTATTCAGTACCACCTCATTAGTTACGTGTTCTACCCCTCTAATCTTCGGAGTTCTTCTGCAGCACCACATTTCAAAAGCTTCTGTTCTCTTCTTGTCTACGCTGTTTATCGCCCATGTTTCATTTCCATACAAGTACTTCCAGGGAAGACTTCCTGACACTTGAATCGATACTCGATGTTAACAAATTTCTCTTCTTCAGAAACGCTTTCCTTGCCATAGCCATTCCTTGCAGCCTACATTTTATATCCTCCCTACTTCGACCATCATTTTGCTTCCCAGATAGCAAAGCTCATCTGCTACTTTAAATGTCCCATTTCCTAATCTTAATTCCCTCAGAATCACCTGATTTAACTTGACTACGTTCCATTATACTCGTGCTGCTTTTGTTGTTGTTCATCTTATATCCTACTTTCAAGACACTGTCCATTCCGTTCAGCTGCTCTTCCAAATCATTTCCTGTCTCTGACAGAATTACAATGTCCTCTGCAAACCTCAACTTTTTTATTTCTTTTCCATGGATTTTAATTCCTATTCCAAATTTTTCTTTTGTTTCCTTTACTGTTTGCTCAATATACAGATTGAATAACATGGGGGATAGGCTACAACCCTGTCTCACTCCCTTCTGAACCACTGCTTCCCTTCCATGCCCTCGACTCTTATGACTGCCATCTGATTTCTGTACAAATTGTAAATATACTTTTGCTCCCTGTATTTTACACTTGCCACCTTCAGAATTTGAAAGAGAGTATTCCACTCAACATTGTCATATGCTAGAAATGTAGGTTTGCCTTTCCTTAACCTATCTTCTAAGATAAGTCGTGGGGTCAGTATTGCCTCGCGTCCTCCAACATTTCTACGGAATTCACACTGATCTTCCCTGAGGTTGGCTTCTACCAGTTTTTCCATTCGTTTGTAAAAAATTCGTGTCAGTATTTTGCAACCATGACTTATTAAACTGATAGTTCCGTAATTTTCACACCTGGCAACTCCTGGCCCATCTGCCAAAATTAATTTACATTCTATCACTTTCTCTTGATGCTAAATCATGGCAGTCTGTATCCGTGACTGTAGCTTGACGATCCACAGTGCCCATAGCGAGTTGTCTGCAATGAGAATCGAGTCACATAACATACGGAGGCGCCTCTAATCATTCCTTATAAATGACTTGATGTAGTTGTTGCTGCGGTATTTTGTCTAGATGGTGGAGCAGTGCCGCCTTTGCCATTTCGACTTTGCCATCAGCTGGTGGCGTCTTGTATAATATTACTGATGATGTCAACATACTTCCCTACGTGGCTCAAGACAGTGGCAACTTTGGAGATGTCTTTGAAAATGCAGTAGTACTGCTGGATGCACTCAACGAAGGCAAACAACTTCACCAGTTGGTCCAGGCAAATTGGAGGCAGATTGGGTTGAGGTCCCGTTTGAACAAATGCTCCACAGTAGTTATATCGTATATGTGGAGGCACGTGTCGTTAGAGAGCGACAGCGGACAAGCTCCCTGGGTTCAGTAGCGGCACAAAAGCTGGTTGGGCCCACAAGACGTTATGGTGTCGCGCAATTCGAATGTTCCCACTTTTCTGGTCTGAGAAAATCGAATAGCTTGCCACTGTGTCTGTCTAAAATAGTCTATGGAACGGTGTGTTGGTGGCCTGGAATGGTTTTCAATCGTTAACGAAATCGCCTAGGAGGTCAACAGTCGTCACACATTGTTCATGTACACGAGTGTCATTGTTATACGTATAAAATGTCGCTTTCGTATTTTACAATCTCTGCACCTTGCCAATATCCTTCGCAGCCACCTTATGTTTTTCCACCAAACTGTAGCCCCATAAATTACCATATGTTTTATTACAGTGGAGTATATCCTATACATACTTTTAGGTTTTGAGACCCCAGTTTTTACCTCAGGCCCTTCTAGTGCTTATTAGAGAAGTTTTTCTCTTGGAACATATACTCTTTATACGAGTGATAGTTTCACTTCTAGGGTTACTCCTATATACTTCACTAACCCCTCTAATGGTAGAGTTTCATCAAGTAGCTAGAGATTCCAGTACATGTGCTATATTTGCTTCCTTTTGCCTACAACAGTTTTCTTGGAGTTGATTCTTAGATCCTGTTTTCTGCACCAGTTTTCGAGAATGTCTAGTGGAAGTTGTGCTATTATTGTAACAGTACCAGCATATTTGCCAATTATTACTATGATTAAATCGTCCGTGTACGAGTATCCTTGTCAAAAGTAGCATCTCGTATTTAAGTCTTCATCACTTGGTTCGACAATAATGGGGACAAAATCTCTCCTTGTCGACACGTCCTGATGGTACTGATTTTCATTTTCTCATTCATCATGGTGGCTTCTATCTCTCTTCTGCTTAGTATGGTCTCAATGCACCTACATATGATGGTGGTCTCAGTGCTATGCTCTTCTGCAGCTCTAACCATGAATTCGACGGTCGAATTGATAAAAGGTCCCTCGATATCCAAGAAAATGCAATGAGCTATTTCATGAAATTGTAGACCTTTTCCTACCGTCCTAACAAGCTGGTGATGTGCTGTTTCACATGCTTTGCCCAGTTGATATGCGTGTTGGTTTACATGTAGATAGATTTCAGTTAACCCCTTCTCCCTAAAGTGCATGGTAAACTGTTTTTCTAATGTATTTAGAACAAGCAGAACAGACGGAGCAATCTCATATCCTTAGCCTTGGTATGATCACTTCTCCCTGGGCCGGCCGAAGTGGCCGTGCGGTTAAAGGCGCTGCAGTCTGGAACCGCAAGACCGCTACGGTCGCAGGTTCGAATCCTGCCTCGGGCATGGATGTTTGTGCTGTCCTTAGGTTAGTTAGGTTTAACTAGTTCTAAGTTCTAGGGGACTAATGACCTCAGCAGTTGAGTCCCATAGTGCTCAGAGCCATTTTTGAACTTCTCCCTGGCTTCGGAGTCAAAACAACCCTCACTGTCCGCCAAGCATTAGGAGTTATTCCTGCTGCTAGGCTAACCCTAAAGAGACTACGTAGGAATCTAATTAAATCTTCTCCCGCTTCTTGCAGTAGAGATGGAGAGATACTATCATGAGCTAGTGACTTGAATGGTTGAAACGTTCCCACTGCTCATTGGGTGTTTATGAAATCAGTACCTTCTTTGGCGAATTTCCTGTTTTCCCTTTTACTACCTGTAAACCAGTGCCTCTCAGGGAAAAATCTTTGTCTGTATTGTCCACCTGAGTCCATGGATGGAAGTGAGTCTTTAGGAACACGTACAGTGTCTACTTGTATACTCGCCATTCTCCTCCCTTAGAATATCTCCTGGGTTAGTTGGTATTCTCGTGAGGATTTTATGAAATGTAGCGCAAATAGTTTTACATTACATTTCCTCACAGAATACCTTCCAGAACGATAGCTTCACCTGCGTAATCGCTAACTTGTTTTTGATAATGGCACCCCGATATTCGGCCCATTGTCCTTGAGGTCTTAATGGTAGATGTCACTGCATCTGCCATTTCCTCAAAATCTTCTAGATTCTTTATCGAAGTTCTGAAGGTTTTAAGGGATGGGAAAGATCCACCATGGTTTAATAGTCTTGTTAGAAAACAGCTACGTATACAATGAGCACTTCATCTCAGATTCAAGAGAAGTAAAAACCTAGCTGACAAAGAAAACCTGAACGAAGCAAAAATGAGCGTAAGGAGAGCAACGAGAGAAGCGTTCAATTATTTCGAAAGTAAGACGTTGTCAACCGACCTGAGTAAAATCATTCTCTCAGCGACCACACCGGCACCGAAACTGAAGATGACTGAGAGAAGAAATACTGTATTCGGTCTTCCGAAGCTGTTTCATCGCGGAAGATCGTAACACTGACCCTCCTTTCAATCGTCGTGCGAGCGTCGAAGTGGAAGATATTGAGATAACCGATCGCGGAATTGAAAAGCAGCTACAATCGCTTAGTAGTGGAAAGGCTTCAGGACCAGATGAGATACCTATAAGATTGTATAAAGATTATGCGAAAAAACTTCCTCCCCTTCTAGCAGTAATTTATCGTAGATCGCTTGAGCAACGACTGGAAAAAGCGCAGATCATTCCCGTTTTTAAGAAAGGCCGTAAGACAGATCCACACAATTATGGAACATGTTTTATGCTCAAGAACTATAACGTTCTTGGAAAATGAACAGCTCCTCTATCAACATCAACATAGATTCCGCAAACGGAGATCCTGCGAAACTCAGATCGCTCTGTTCCTCCATGTGATCCACAGCGCAGTGGACAAAGACGCTCAGGCTGATGCCGTGTTCCTTGATTTCAGTAAGGCACTTGACACCGTTCCTCATTGCCGTTTAATGAAAAATAAATACAAGCTTATGGAGTGTGTGAGGAGACCTGCGATTGGATTCAAGACTTTCTTGCAGATAAATCTCAGCACGTCGCTCTTAATAGAACTAAATCGACAGATTAAAGGTAATATCCGGAGTCCCACAGGGAAGTGTGATAGGACCGTTGCTGTTCACAGTATATATAAATGATCTAGTAGAAAGCGTCGGATGCTCTTTAAGGCTATTCGCAGATGATGCAGTTGTTTATACAAAAGTAGCAACTCCAGACGATAGTAAGAATTTGTAGAACGACCTGTAGAGAATTGATGAATGGTGCAGACACTGGCAGTTGACCCTGAACGTAAATAAATGTAACATATTGCGCATACATAGGAAAAGAAATCCACTACTGTACAGCTATATTACTGATGACAAACAGCTGGAGACAGCGTCTGCCGTAAAATATATAGGAGTAACAATCCAGAGCGACCTTAAGTGGAATGACCATGTAAAACAGATAGTGGGAAAAGTAGGCTCAAGACTCAGATTCATTGGAAGAATGTAATATCCTCGAAAGAAGTGGCTTATAAGGCGCTTGTTTGTCCGATTCTTGAATATTTTTCATCTATCTAGAGGAGATAGAGAAGATCCAACGAAGAGCGGCGCGTTTCGTCACGGGATGGTTTAGCTGGCGAGAGAGCGTTACGGAGATGCTAAACAGATTACACTGGCAGAAGTTACAAGAGAGACGTTGTGCATAACAGAGAAATTTACTATTGAAATTTCGGGACAGCACTTTTCGGGAGGATTCAGACAACATATTACTTCCCCCCCCACGTACATCTCGCGTATTGACCAAGAGGAGAAGTTTCGAGAAATTAGAGCTAATACAGAGGCTTACCGACAATCATTCTTCCCACGCACTATTCGCGAGTGGAACAGGGTTGGAGGCATCAGATAGTTGTACCGAAAGTACCCTCCGCCACACACCATTAGGTGACTTTCAGAGTATGATGTAGATGTAAATTAGTAGGATCGATTATAAAACGGCCCAAAAATCGCCGAGTAATTCATTCTCGGATTTTCCCTCTCTACCATAACGTGTAAGCAAAATTCATCTCCACGCTTGCCTATATTGTCTGTCTCTCTCTGGGCAATGTGTCACTCATCTTGCACAGAGTTTCCTCATAGTTAATTCTTCATGCAAAATGTACCTATAGCGGCAGTATTAGATGTTTTTAATGACCCATCATCCAATTCCACATTGTGTACTTCATCAATATCTCATCTGTGGATGCAGTTGTGAGACATCTTTTGCATGTGAATCTTGATGTACCCATGGCCTATTATTTGATCCATAAAATTGCGATGATTTAGTGGTGAACAACTTTCTTCTGCCAATATTTTGATTGTAAACTGTTAGCCATCTGAGTCATAAAGGCTGATGTTGAAGCACTTCTTTTCGATTTATATACCAGTAGGGCAATCCAACTGCATATGCGTACATGGGAAATTATAGTAGGTGAAATACTACACAGCCCGCAGAGACATATGCTAGAGTGACGTCCTCTGTTAGGGATGCTGTATCAAATTTGGTCGTTAGGAGATCTATATCGTTATCTGTGAGAGTATTATTGCTCCACAGTCATTTACTATTCTCTTTTATGATCTCATGGTTACTTCGTCTCATTGTAAAATTTTTTTCATCTTGGAGACTAACATTTGTAACTATTGGCAGATGGGCATTAGTGCTTATTCTTCATCAAGCGGTGTCTTTTTTGGAGAGGTTGAGCACAGAGTTTCCACACAGCAATCAATATATATCAGTGATAGCTGTTGTGTGCTTGCTGCAGATGGGCCAAACAGAACCCAATGAGATTTGTTTGCAAGTTTATCAGCTGGTTATTGCTTATGGACATAACCTAGGTGCTCATGAACAGTATCTCAGTCACTATGTTCCATCAGGAGTATAAAGCAGAAGTATTTTCAATTAAAAGTTGCTTCCCCCTCTAATAGCAGTTTACTGTAGCAGTCAGGCGACTGACGCCAGTTTGTTGAAGAAATATGGAACACATTTTATCGTCATTTATTATGAGCATTCGTAGGAACCTGAATCTCCTAGGTACGAATCAACGTATATTTCACAAAAACATTGGCTTTGTTGAACTCAGATCGCTCCACTTCCCAAGGAGATTCAGAGGACTGTTGATAACTCAGTGCTGATGCCATTATCCTTTCCTTCCAGAAGACCGTCGAAACAGTTCTGAACTGTGCATGGGAGCGTGTAGAATTTTATTAATTCTGATACTTTGCTAATTTTCTGTTCCCCTACGGCTTTTCTTTTTAAAATCAATTCTTGCAAAGCACTGAAAAATAAAATTTCCTCCCAGATTTTCCTTTTATCTATGTTGCTGGTTGACTGTTTGTGATTTTTTCAAGTTTTTGAAAATTATTCCTCAATTCCACATAATTGTATACATGGTGGAGTTCGAAAAGCCGTGCTTTCATCATAGAAGATTGTAACTCAGTAGGAACAAGCATTATGACAGCACTGCACCCAAAGCAGCGGACTAAGAAACATGATGGCAGTTATTCTGGTATTTTATTGTGCGACAGGATGATTGTACATGTATTTTGTAAGTCTGTAAGATTCTTGTATGGATTTTGTTTGATGATGGGAGTGTGATATTTCAGAACGCTCCACATGTATGCCATAAAGAGCCTCATGTCAGGGGGCGACCCAGTTTTGAGCCATTCTGCACATCCTTCTCAACTAACCCTGGCATCCAATAAGTATACTGTTCCCTTGGGACGCCGTGCTGTGAGGCGCATTGGACGGCGATATTCTCTCTCTAGACTCCCACACGGTCATACGTCAGACACAACCATAGCAGTTTTACGTATGGGTACCTGCTGCAACACAGCTTGGCAACATGGAAGATTGCTCCCTCTCTACCATAACGTGTAAGCAAAATTCATCTTCTCCACACTTGCCTATATAGTCTGTCTCTCTCTCTCTCTGCAATGTGTCGTCCTACTTGACGTGGAATTTAATGTGATTACACCACTGTAATATGATTAATATCATTGAACATTGTGGTTGGAGTTGATGACTAACTTTTAAGAAATCCTCCTGATTGCTTCTATCAACTTACCAGTGGAAATATGTTTTGTTGGCAGATTTTTAATGATCGTGAACACAACTTGGGCCACACTCTGGCTGTTGCCTACCATGCACTCCTCTTTCATGAGAATCTGTACCAATACAGGTTTGAATACCGTGGCGTGCATTCCATGGCTGAGAACATCGAATCTGTCAAGGAGGACGGTAAGTTCCAACAACCTGAAAAATTATCAACTTCTCTTTAATGTTAGTGAATGTGATACCAAATACAAGTATCAGAGGGTTACTTCAGCAATGTCAAATTCCTTCAGAGTGACAATTAAGGTAACGTTACTGTCAGCCAAATAGCTATTTTTGCAATCTGTTGATCATGTCTGCATTGTTTCGCCTAGAAGTAGAATGCGTTAACTAGTCTACAAAAACAATATACACCACACGCCAACAAAAGTTTTCCATCACCTCTTGTTACGAAATTTGTGGCACAAAGAACGAAAGTTGTGACTGGGGCATGCATATATATTTATTTGCCGTGTGTCCAGATTAAAATATGTGTAACGACAAAGTCATCTGTTTTCCATGAGGGGTTATTCAAAGAACACCAGAATGTGGTGTAATGTCCCCTTGCTTGGAACCCCCTGCAGGTCCAGGGATTAGAATAGGCCCAAGGTATTCCTGCCTGTCGTAAGAGGCGACTAAAAGGAGTCCCACACGTTTTGGCCTTTATGTGATTGTCCCCTGGAGGGTTTGACCTCCATTTTTCAAAATTTTCCCGAAGAGCGAGCCAATTGGGGAAGGGCGCCTTACATGGTGCATCGTGTCCATTATGCATTGAGGGCTTTAGCCCACTTTCTCGTCATGGCATTGTAGTCCACCTCATTCTCCATCTCTTTGGCGACGACACCTTCCTGGATGCGTTTTCCACCATGCACTATGCAGTGTCGCTTTCTGCATCGACGATGACCATGGACTCCTTTGCACCTAATATCCAGCATGGTAGCCAGTCCGTTGTGATGGGGCCACCATGCACAATGTTGGTTGTAGCCCCCTGACCACACAGAGATCGCTCTGCTAATGCCTGTGCTGTTAACTCCCCACGTATGCCAAGGCGTAGGTTCCCATCCCACTGGGGCATTGGGACTCCTGGCAATGGCCATCCTGCCAGATGGCCCTTGCTGCGGCTGGGTGGCGCCCGTGCAGAGGCCCCTTGATCGAGGTGGGTGGCATCAGGGAGGATGACACGTGATGTAGCATAATCCATCTTTTCTTGCTGGTCTTGCTGGTGGTGAAACACCAGTAGTCTCTAAGTGATCACGAGCTCAATTCAGTACACGGAAGCACAACCCCAGATCGTTCCCCTCCCTGGCCACACCATCAGAGGAATGTCAGGCTAAGGATGGAAGCAGATCTTATTCACCCTAGTGCCTTGTATGTTCAAAAGCTGATGGGGAATCTTTCGTGATGATGAAGCCTCAGTTTTTGTTGAACATTTAGAGTACAAGTTTGGGGAGGTGGAGTCATTGTCCAAAATGAGATCTTGGTCATTCTTGAACAAGACAGCATCCTCTGCCCAGTTATGGACGTTACTCGCTTGTGACAAGCTGGGGGATATTTTTGTAACCATCACGCCCCATAAGAGCTTAAATATGGTCCAGGATATCATATTTCATACGGACCTTCTTTTCCAGTCTGACGATGAGCTGCGCGCCAATTTAGAGTGGCAAGGTGTACATTTCGTCTGGTGTGTCCACTGGGGTCCGAGGGATAATCAGGTTGCCACTGGTGCCTTCATCTTGCGTTTCGAGGGCGATACATTGCCCGAGAAGGTCAAGGTGATGATCTACCACTGTGATGTAAAGCCCTAATCTCTCTCCTGATGTGGTGCTTTAAGTGCTGTAAGTTCGGCCATATGTCTTCCTGCTGTACTTCCAGCATCACATGCTGAGATTGTGGACGCCTATCACATCCCAATACTCCATGTGCCCCGCCTCCCATCTGTGTCAACTCTGGAGATCACCATTCGCCTTGCTCGTCAGACTGCAGGATTCTCCAGAAAGAAAGGAAAATCATGGAGTACAAGACCCTGGACTGACTGACCTACACTGAGTCTAAGAGAAAATTTGAACACCTGCATCCTGTACGTATGACATCGTCTTATGCTGTTGCTACAACAGTTCTGGCATCATCAGCTCCACCAACCCCAGTCACCTCTCATATCCAGAAGACTGTACCTGCCCTCTTGATGGTGGGGGGGGGGGGGCATTTCCCTCCCTGTTGCTCCCACACGACCTACTTTGGGAGCAACAACCCCCGCCCCAACCACTCGGGACGTCCATCACCGATTCTAAGCTTGAGAAGCGTAAGTCTTCTTCAGATTCTCTCACTAGGAAGGGGTCCCTTGCGTCACTCTCTTCCTAGATTTCTGCTTGTGGCTGAAGAGCAAGGAAATTGCAGTGGCACCCACACCACCGCTTCCTACTTCCTACAAGCTCTACGTCTGAGGATGGGGTGGAGATACTGGCATGTGCTGAGGACCTAGATCTCGCCATACCCTCAGACACAATGGATATAGACTGCTCAGACAAAAAGTCGGTTGCAGCAGGTGACTCTGAGGTGTAAACTGGCTCATTGAATGTTCCATGCCTTCCAGTCTCACGATTACTCATTCTCTGATGGAATTGACGCAGGAAATAATGTCTGCAATGTATATCTTCCTCCAGATGGTGCAGTACCCCTGAATATATTAGCTGCACTGATTGATCAAGTCCCTAAACCTTTCCTGCTTTTGGGAGGTTTTAACACCCATAACCCCTTGTGGGGTGGCACCATGCTTACTGGCCGAGGCAGAGGTGTCGAAACTTTACTGTTCGACCTCTGTCTCTTAAATACATGGTAGTTACTCGGCCATTGATTTATCAATTTTCATATTCTTCCCACATTGTATGAGTGGTGCCTCTGGGGTCTGCTTCGGATTTTTATCCAAAATTTCCTGTCGCTCCGTACTTTCTGTGTCCAAGTTGGTGCCTCCCATAGTTCCATCCATATCCAGGAGATTGGACTCAAATGGTGGAAATGGCTCTGATCACTATGGGACTTAACATCTGAGGTCATCAGTCCCCTAGACTTAAACCTTACTAACCTAAGGACATCACACACATCCATGCCCGAGGCAGGATTCGAACCTGCGACCATAGCAGCAGCGCGGTTCCGGACTGAAGCGCCTAGAACTGCTCGGTCACAACGGCCTGCGAGAATGGAGTCCAGCAGGACTCTGTATTGAGTGTCTCTCTATTTTTAGTGGCCGTTAATGGTCTAACAGCAGCTTTCGGGCCCTTTGTCTCACCTACTCTGTATGCAGATGACTTCTGCATTTCGCACTGCTGCTCCAGTATTGGTGTTGCAGAGCGGCGCCTACAGGGAGCCATCCACAAAGCGCAGTCATAAGCTCTAGCCCACAGGTTCCAGTTTTCAGCTGCAAAGTCGTGTGTCATGCACTTCTGTCGGCGTTGTACCGTTCTTCCTGACCCAGAACCTTACCTTCATGACGATCCACTCACTGTAGTGGAGACGTATCGATTCTTTGGACTGGTTTTCGACGCTCGATTGACATGGGTTCCTCATCTTCGTCAGCACAAGCAGAAGTGCTGACAGCACCTCAATGCCCTCCATTGCCTGAGCAACACCAGTTGCGGTGCAGATCGCTCTACGCTGCTGCAGCTCGACAGAGTCCTTGGCCAATCCCTAATCGACCATGGGAGTGTGGTTTATGGTTCGGCATCGCCCTCAGCATTGAATTTACGCGACCCTGTGCACCACTGCCGGGCTCGACTAGCAACAGGAGCTTTTAGGACGAGCCTGGTGACCAGTGTGCTGGTGGAGGCTGGGTCCCTCCATTGCAGATCAGAGGTGCACAACTGCTCTCCAGTTACGCTGCACACATTCTCAGCTCTCCTGAGCATTCGAAATACCGTCTCCTTTTCCCACCGGCGGCCGTCCAGCTCCCGCATCGGTGGCCCAGGTCGGGGCTAACGATTGCGGTTCGCGTGCGGTCCCTTCACTCTGAGCTGGAGTCCTTCCCTTTACCACCTCTACTTGCGGTCCGTTCACGTACGCCTCCATGGTGTACGCCTCGGCCGCAGCTTCGTGTGGACCTTTTGAATGGCCCTAAGGACTCCGTTAACCCCGCCGCTCTCCGCTGTCACTTCCTCTTTATTCTTGACGTGTTCCGGCGCCCTGACGTGGTTTACATCGGCGGCTTGATGGCTGATGATCACGTAGGCTTTGCGTATGTTCATGGAGGACATATTGAACAGCACTCCTTGCCAGAGGGCAGCAGTGTTTTCACTGCAGAGCTGGCGGCCGTATCTCGTGCTCCTGAGCACATCCGCTCATGCCCTGGCGCGTCATTTCTCCCGTGTACTGACTCATTGAGCAGCCTACAAGGTATCGGCCAGTGCTACCCTCGCCATCTTCTAGTAGCGTTCATCCAGGAGTCCATCTATGCCCTGGAACGGTCTCATCGTTCAATGGTGTTTGTGTGGACCGCAGGACACGTCGGAATCCCAGGCAACGAACTTGCCTATAGGCTGGCCAAACAGGCGACGCGGAAACCGCCTCTGGAGATGGGCATCTCCGAAGCTGACCTGCGTTCTGTCTTACGCTGCAGGGTTTCCAAGCTTTGGGAGAAGGAATGGCATAGCAGTATGCACAACAAGCTGAGTGTCACTAACGAGACAATGAATGTGTGAAAGTCTTCCATCTGGTCCTCTCACAGGGAGTCAGTTGTCCTCTGCCAGCTCCGCATTGGCCATACATGGTTAATGCATGGTTACCTACTCCGTCGCGAGTACCCACCTCTGTGTCGCTGTGGCTCCCAAATGACAGTCGCCTACCTCTTGCTGGACTGCCCACTTTTAGCCGCTCTTCGGCGGACTTTTAACTTTCCGAGCCTACCGTCGGTGTTGGTCGACGATGCCTCAGCAGCAGCTTTAGTTTTACGTTTTATCCACGAGAGTGATGTTTTATATTTCTGTGTAAGTTTTAGCGCACGTCCTTTGTCCCTCTGTGTCCTCCACCCTAGTGCTTTTAGGGTGGAAGTTTTAATGTGTTGCATAGTGGCTGGCGTTTCCTTTTTATTCTCTTGTTTCACTCTCTTCTGCCTCTAGCGTCTCTCTGTTGTTTTCTTGTCTTCTTTTATTCCTTTTAGAGTTCGTTGCCTTTCCTTCGCTCTTGTGGTTTTTCCTGTCTTTCCGTTTTGTGTTATATGTCTCGTCTGTTTTATTCTCACACTTGTGCAGTATTGGCAATATGCTCGAGTCTCTCAGGTGCTACACAGATCAAGGAAGTTAGGTTGGGGTGCTAGGGAAGAAAAGCACAAAAACAAAAAGTTAAGAATGATGACTCGTATGATTAGTTTCTCAGAAAAAATAGTCAGTAGCTTTGAAGGAAGACGTTTTTACAGAATTTAAGTAATGAAATGTTATGAACAAAAGTATATGTGGACTAAATATGTCTCAAAGACTGTAAGGACAAACTGCACTTGGAACTTTAAAGTCTTCGAAATAATTTCTAGTAGGAGTAGTAGGGTAATGGGGGGTCTCTCTGAAAAATCTCAACCCCTCGCCTGTACCTTTCCCTTCCCCCCCTTCCCCGCCATCCCCACAGATACGAGCGAGTTTTTTGAATTTTGCGCGCTTTTGAAGGGAGTTTCTGGTGCACTTGCTTTCTCGCCATCGTAACCAATTGTCCTTTTCATGTCAGTACTTTTTACGTCAAATTAATTGACTATATGCAATGATCGAAAAAATTTGTTTGGAAATAGCTCCATTGATGTACCTCGCCTCCCCTTAACCTATTGTGCCACTTTCAGTATTCTATCATTGAAAAAGAGCTGCTTCAGATGAGCACTTAAGAACAAAAGCTACAAATAATTTTGAAAAAGAGGCAACAAATTAATAAATAATTCTGTATTTGGCTTCAGATGAGGCCTGAGTTAATCGAATAGCCCCCCTCCCACCCAATCAAATTGATTGATTAAATAATTGTGTGGGACAGTTTTCCAAGGTGGATACAGTTTCTTTCTGGAAATATTGTTTGATTGGTGGCAAATCGATTGGAGTGTTTCGAATATTGTTTACTGAAACAATTAGTCAGAAAATTAATTCCAGTGTGTGGAATACTCGAACAACTGTGGCACATTTTTACTAAAGTCATATAAGGAATTCCAGCATGAAGCACTCACCACACGCAATTACACTGTCAGAGATGGCCTAAATGTACCTGGCAATCATCAGGTTGCACCACTTGCTGGTCTCTTGACTATGCCAAGAGGCCACACATGTGCACTCAGGCCTGTGACCATTATCAGCTGTCACACTGCCCAAAGAATGACTCCTAGCCGTTGGGTGGTATTAACATGCCTACTTACTGGCTACTTCCTGCCCTGTGCCACTGCTGGGCTCACACATGAGTAGGATGACTTTGTAGGTTCTGTGACACGAAGACAATATTAAAATAAATTCTGTATTTTATGTATAAAAAGACCGGTTTTTAAAATAAAATTAAAAATTTGGTATATTTAATTAAATCAACCGATTTTATTAACATTAAGTAAATTACCTAATTGTTACAATAATACCAATAAATACAATAAACAGCTGATATCTAACTTTGTTATCCACTTTACTATGTGATTGTAGCACAATAATGTGTATTAGTTAATAAAAGTAAGTTTTATTCTTTTAAATCATAATGTGAAGATAAGTTAATTAATTAAAATGTTCAGAAAGTAAATTATTTTAAAAATCATATTGTGAATATAAGTAAATTAATTAAAATATATTAGTTAATAAAAATTCATTATTTCAAAAAAATCACATTGTGAACACTACATCATGAAATTCATCATTTATAAGTTTCTTCATTCTTTTACATTTAAATTTCATTTCTTCTTTTTTAATTACTACAAAATAAAGATCATCAATTAATTTAGTAAATCTATTTGGTAAATTAACTTTAAAATCATCATTAAGTTCTAGACAAATCTAGCATTTATATATTGATGGTTCATAATATTATGCAAAACATTTACCTCTAGCTCATTTACTTTTCTAATTTCTTTAGAAATACTTAAATTATTTAGCTTCTAAATTAAAGCAGTTTCCATTTATAACGAAAAAAAATTTATTAGTTTTACAAAAATAAAATTTTAGTTTATATTAAACATATTTTTAAAAGATTGTCATTTTGATCTTATAGCTAAATGATTCAATGAAAATTATTCATTTTTATTTTTTATAAATCTAATAAAAATTATTTCTTATAAATGGAGAATAGAAAACAAACCCAAGCTAAAGAAAAAGATACTTATCAATTAATTGAGCTATGTGAAAAAGATATTTATTGTCCTATTTGTTTAAGTAGTGATATAATAATCAGTGTGTTAATACAATTTGGAATCATATTTTTAATAAAGAATGTATTGATAAATGGTTAAAGGAAAAAGAAAATTGTCCACTGTGTAGAACTATTATTAAATATAAAGAACCAGAAATTATTGATATAATTGATATTTATGCTATATTGATGCTCAAGATGAAGAAACATATTATGGTTATAATTTACATATTTAAATTGCAAAATTATAAAAATTTACTTTTTCACAAATCTAATGTATTTTTATATGTATAAATGGAGAGAGTTCTACAATACTTTCCTGTGAAAATAAAAAGTTTGGAAATAATGTAATACAGAGTTACCAATTGATAATTTTACATTACAAAACTATACAAATGATGGTTATAGAACTATATGTAGACCATGTATAAATAAATATCATGTACAAAACTACAATAGAAATCGAATTCCTTGTGTATTTGCAGAAAGAGTTACTAAATATTATTTCAAAGAACGTTTACAATGAAATCCAAGTGAAGTCACACAAAAATATCATTAACAATGAATAATGAAGAAAAATCTACATTTACAATGAATAATGAAGAAGTTATAACTGAATAAAAAGCTACATTTACAAAGAAATATGAAAGTTGTCAAAAAATAAAAAGATTTAAATTGCTTTTACATAAATTCGTCACATAATGATAGACATAATAATAAATGTGAGTAATGTACGTTAGAATATATTAAGAGTAAGAAAGCTCTAACTTTCTGATTTATTATTTATTAAACAATACTCCTTTATGATTAATTAAATCAAATAATAAAACTAATTGATTATTAAACTAAATAGTTAACTAATTAATTGTTTAACTAAATAGTAAATTGATTGTTAAATAAAATAGTAAAAAAATTCTTTTAAAAACTAATTCTAGTTATTTTTAATTATGATTAACCAAAGCTTAAAAACTAATTATTACACTAAATAATAAAATAATTCACTTTGTGTTTAATTATCTATTAAATAATAATCCTTATCCATCTGTTAAATAATTATCATTTTATTAAAAATATATTATGCAAAGCTAGTGATTTTTTTAATAATTGAAAGATAGAAAATGGAATGTTACATTGCTTCTCAACAACTACAGCAATTTACTATTGGTACTCTTTGCGAAATTTGAAAGTAAATAATTTATGAGGATATTCAAATTTACATAAAGCTGATTTAATTACATTAATTATTAGAAATCGTCCAATTATTGTTAGAAATAATAAATCTGAAGTAAGTGAAAATAATACTAATGTTGTTAGAAAACATCTCAGGTAAATAAAATAATACAAATATTTTTTAAAATGATAATAAATCTAAATCAACTGAAAATTATTAAAATTATATAACTAAAGATATCTAAAATTATACAAATATTCTTAAAATATATACACATGATGAATTAAGTGGAAATAAAACAAATATTGTTAAAAATTATACACTGAATGTAGACAGAATTTTTGGAAAAAGTTACCATATTATAATATTTGTCATGTGTTTCTAACTAAAGAAGATAAACAATTTAAAAGAAATATTACCATTTTCTACAAATATATATGTAAAATTGAAAGATTACGTAGTTGTAAAAGCATTTGAAAACGGATTACAAACTATAAATGTTGAAAATAACATAGATATATCTTGATCCTAATCATTTTCAGCTGCAGTAAAAAAAATTTTTTAAATTGTTAACGACTATTTGAAAGTACATCATGGTTTAAAGATAAATTTTAATTTATATTGTGAACATAAACTCCAAACAGATGAAATAAATGGAAAAGTTCAAGAATTTGGACAACAAGCACAAAACTATACTATTTTAACAGAAAAAGATTTTAATTAGCAATTTAAATATGGTAATAGAGATATTTTGGGCAAATTTCTAATTTTCAAGCACAAAGATCAAAATGGACAATAAATAGAATTATGTGTTTACAACTTGAAATTAATACATATATCCGACTAAAAGGATCAACTGATCTTGATTTGCCAGATAAATTAAAGATAAAAAAGCATGTGATAATTTGAAAAATAATGATGAAAATTTTTTATGATCTATAAAAGCACATTTGCATCCTGTAGATGAACATACTGAAAGAATAACAAATATATAAAAATGTTGATCTCGATCTTGTTAAAAAATACTTAAAAATATTGAAATTTCTGTATTAGTTGATCATAATAAATAAAAAAAATTAATGCATCTATTAATATTTCTTCATTTGATGATGATTATGAAAAATATCAAATGTATCCATTAAAAATTACATAATCTAATATGGAAACATGTAACTTTACTTTATTTCAAGTAAGATGCCATTTCACATTATTGCTATATAAAAATTTATCTAGGTTTGTATCAAGTCAAATTACAAAAAATTGAGCAGTATAATTTGTTTGTGATTTATGTTTACTTCATATTAATAGTAAAGAAAAATTAGGTAGTCACACACCTAATTGTTTAACTAAAAAACCATTAATAGTGGAAATGCCATGTGAAGGAGAATTTGTATAGTTTAAAAATTATCAGTATACACAAAAAGTACAGTTTGTTATTTGTGCTGATTTTGAAATTTTACCTTTAAACGTGGATAATTGTGAACCATATACAATGAAGTATCAAAAATATGTATCAAGTGGATTTTGTTATTATTTTATGAAATATATAAATGAAAATTATATAAAAATTCTGTTGTTTATAGAGGACCAAATTGTCATAAAAATTTATAAAATATATAAAACGAGAAGTTGAAGAAACTAGAAAAATTCATTGTGATATTGAAGAAATAAAAAACCACTTACATTTTAAAAAAACAAAATACATAAAAATTCTAAATTTTGTACAATGTGTAAATTTTATTATACAATTAATAATAAAAAAGTTTGTCATCATGATAATCAAACAGGAAAATATATTGCTCCATTGTGCAATAATTGTAATTTAGAACTAAAACAATCTTATTTTGTACATATTTTTTACATAACTTATCTTGTAATAATTCTCATCTTTTTTGTTATGATAATAGAGAAAAAGAACAAGTACCAAACAATTAAAATAAATACATCAGTTTTGGTAAACATACAAAAAATTTAGAAATGGGATTTGTTGATACATTTAATTTTATGTCTTCTTCATTTGATAAACTGTCAAGAAATTTAAAGAAAAATTAATTTAAAAATATTAAAAAGTATTTTTCCCTAGGATTATGAAAATGTAGTAATTAGAAAACTATATGACAATATAGATTCTGGGAAAAATTTGGAGAAACACAATTACCAACAAGAGAAAAATTTTACCATAAATTAAGTGCTGAAGATTATGATATCCAAAATTTGTTTGGCAAAAATTCAATAAGAAAATTCTTGTTGACTATCATGATTTGTATCTTCAAACTGATGTACTATTGTTGAGTGCTGTTTTTGAAAATTTTAGAAAAACATGTAGACAAATTTATAATCTAGTTCGTTCTTGGTATTCTTTAGCTCCAGGTTTATCTTGGGATGCAATGTTAAAAATTACTGAACAAAAACGTGAATTATTAAATGATTATGATGTGCTTTTAATTGTTGAAAAAGGAATAAGAGGAAGAATTTCACAATGTTATAAATGATATGTAAGAGGAAATAAAATATATTAAAAAGATTTTAAAAATAAAGAATATCAAATTATATAAGCTCCTGAATCAAAACTTGTTCCAGGTACAAATAAAAGTATATTAATAAGTACTTTAATATACACTCCTGGAAATGGAAAAAAGAACACATTGACACCGGTGTGTCAGACCCACCATACTTGCTCCGGACACTGCGAGAGGGCTGTACAAGCAATGATCACACGCACGGCACAGCGGACACACCAGGAACCGCGGTGTTGGCCGTCGAATGGCGCTAGCTGCGCAGCATTTGTGCACCGCCGCCGTCAGTGTCAGCCAGTTTGCCGTGGCATACGGAGCTCCATCGCAGTCTTTAACACTGGTAGCATGCCGCGACAGCGTGGACGTGAACCGTATGTGCAGTTGACGGACTTTGAGCGAGGGCGTATAGTGGGCATGCGGGAGGCCGGGTGGACGTACCGCCGAATTGCTCAACACGTGGGGCGTGAGGTCTCCACAGTACATCGATGTTGTCGCCAGTGGTCGGCGGAAGGTGCACGTGCCCGTCGACCTGGGACCGGACCGCAGCAATGCACGGATGCACGCCAAGACCGTAGGATCCCACGCAGTGCCATAGGGGACCGCACCGCCACTTCCCAGCAAATTAGGGACACTGTTGCTCCTGGGGTATCGGCGAGGACCATTCGCAACCGTCTCCACGAAGCTGGGCTATGATCCCACACACAGTTAGGCCGTCTTCCGCTCACGCCCCAACATCGTGCAGCCCGCCTCCAGTGGTGTCGCGACAGGCGTGAATGGAGGGACGAATGGAGACGTGTCGTCTTCAGCGATGAGAGTCGCTTCTGCCTTGGTGCCAATGATGGTCGTATGCGTGTTTGGCGCCGTGCGGGTGAGCGCCACAATCAGGACTGCATACGACCGAGGCACACAGGGCCAACACCCGGCATCATGGTGTGGGGAGCGATCTCCTACACTGGCCGTACACCACTGGTGATCGTCGAGGGGACACTGAATAGTGCACGGTACATCCAAACCGTCATCGAACCCATCGTTCTACCATTCCTAGACCGGCAAGTGAACTTGCTGTTCCAAGAGGACAATGCACGTCCGCATGTATCCTGTGCCACCCAACGTGCTCTAGAAGGTGTACGTCAACTACCCTGGCCAGCAAGATCTCCAGATCTGTCCCCCATTGAGCATGTTTGGGACTGGATGAAGCGTCGTCTCATGCGGTCTGCACGTCCAGCACGAACGCTGGTCCAACTGAGGCGCCAGGTGGAAATGACATGGCAAGTCGTTCCACAGGACTACATCCAGCATCTCTACGATCGTCTCCATGGGAGAATAGCAGCCTGCATTGCTGCGAATGGTGGATATACACTGTACTAGTGCCGACATTGTGCATGCTCTGTTGCCTGTGTCTATGTGCCTGTGGTTCTATCAGTGTGATCATGTGATGTCTCTGACCCCAGGAATGTGTCAATAAAGTTTCCCTTACTGGGACAATGAATTCACGGTGTTCTTATTTCAATTTCCAGGAGTGTAATTTGCCAATTTAAATGGAATTTCATTAAAGAATAAAAGTAAATATCAGTTACCTTTTTTAAATTTTTTGCTTTTAGTTAATTTGCCTTTCTTTCTTTCTGTACGTATGAACGAACTTTGTTGTAGAACCTCTCATTTACGCGAAGTAATAAAAATTTCATTTACACAGAACTAAGTACATTTAAAATTACGTGAACTCATATTAACTGATCAAGAATATTCAGTTGAGAATTAAATCCTTTACATAATTCGGCCTTGGCACACATTTTCTAAATGCAGTGGGTTTTGTTTTTAAATATTTACTGAATTCTTTCCCGGCGTTAGCTATGGAACACAAGACTGTCTCTATTAGCAGAAAACGGTTAAATGTTGCCAAGCTGACGTTTTATTATCACTGATAAAACACACATCCCTATACATTTAAGTTATTTGAAAGAACCAAAATTGTTAAATTTCAACATTAACTATCCGCCTATGAATGCACAAATGTGAACTAATTTAAAATCCGTAAGTCTCAGGATCGCTGTAAAAGAGGAACATTTTCTTAATTCACTGCTAATTTTATCTGTTCCCGATTTACGGGTTTGGTTAATTTTTCTTAGCGGAACAATTTTTTAAATGTGCCGCCGCTGCAAATCGTTTGGTAGCGGCACAGCCCAGCAACACCGCTAAAAATGCTGAAAATTCTTTAAAGAAATATTATAGATGACATGGGCAAGCTAATTTACATTAATAATACACACTTTTGATAAATTATAATATATTTAAACCACAACAAATATTCAACTCACATTAGTTTGTAATTTCTCCTCCAATGGCGGCTAAATCTAGCTACAGACAAAAGACGTCTACCCATTCATAAAATGCTTCGTCACAGCTTGCTCTCGCTTTCAGCTCTACAGGGAGACGACCAAAGAATACTCAGTACGTGGTGCTTTTATACTACTGCTGACTATTAACATCTCTTTGTAATCATATAACATTATTTTCGTCTGTGGCTGAATTTTACATTTTTGTTATCGCAGATATTGACACATTTCGCAATTATATTATGAATATAGAAATATTACCATCTTAAATACAGAAAGAATATTACTACAGAAAATATTACAATAATATTGAATGTCTTTTACACAAAATTCAATAATATTTTTTGATAAATAATTACAGTATTTACAAAAATGCTTTATAGCGGCGTATATGGTACAATTAAATTTTAGTTTATTAATAGTGTGAGTTTGCCAGGGTACGTTACATTGCCCCCTGGCAGCATTTGGCAAAGAGTTTCTATACTTTGACACAATGGTGCCAGTAACGTTCTTTACAATTCTGTATTTTTTTTTATGGAATGGCACTTTTAATTAGTCCCAGGGTTATATATGTTCATGGCTCCCCCATTTGGGCGAAGGCAGACAGGAAACCTGGGCAAAACTGTGCCGGAGCCCAGCCATCCCAGTTGGTTCATGATTAATCTTGTCTCTTTAACAGTCATTCTTTTGAATTGATATAGCAGTTTGTCATCAATGGTTACATAATATCACAGTCACATCCAGTTCAACGAAAGTTTTTGTGTGTGATTAACAACTCGTTATTATCAATTTTTGCGATGTACTGCAAGGTCACTTGTCCTAGGATACATCACTTAGTTTTTTGAAATCACTTAGCACAACGTCACTTTTTATAATGTTCCCACTACCTACGTGTTACAAATCCATCTCCTACACTTGTTAGTGTTGATTTTCTGTTATCAGTTTACGGATATACATAATAAATGTTCAATGTTTATCAAAAATGGAGTCATTGACATGTTATGCAGTTTGTGTAAATATTTTTGAATATGTCAATAATGCTGTGGTTGGTGAGCGGTGCAGAGTGATTGTTGAGCGGCGTTCGGCGCGGCGCGTTGGCTCCGTGTAGGTCACCGCCCCCGGTGTTGACAGCTACGGCGTGGAGAGGCGTGTGGCTGTCTGGTCTGCTACGGGCTGCTGCGGCCGCTGCATGGCTAAAGTAGCCAGATGCGCGCTGTATATCAGCTCGCCTGTGTGACATCTTCTTGTAGTGCTCCAGCAAACATGCAACAAGTTCACAAACAGTGTACTATCCTTATGGGCATTTTTCCTGCTGTGGGAAAAAACGCACACAGTTATTGGCAGTTATTATTCAGTAAGCCTTCACTAGTTTCGTTTGCACAATGTTTCGTTGTCATAGTAACACGTTTTATGGGCACACAATATTTTTTCACCATGTCATGACTTGTCATTAGTCACACGCAAGTTTTCACCTTAGGACAAAATGTATCTCTGTAGTCAATGCACTTTCCTAGCGTCCCTTGATACACAAAGAGTTATAGTTTGACACTAACTTGGTCCACCGTCCGTTATCGGCTCACTGTTCGTGTCGTGCTAGTTCCTTGTTCACTTGCACACACGGCGATGATACAGTTTCTTATTGTTTGTTCAAAACAACTTCGTGACGTATTGCTGCAGGTTTAACAGTCACTGTCTGTCTCTGCCACACAATACTGCACTTTTGTTTAATTTTTTTTTTTATTTACAGTGTCCGTTGTGCGATTTTTGTAACAGCACATTCGTAACTTCTTTGTTCGCTCTTTACCAAGGTGTGTGATATTTGCGTACATGGTAACAAATATTAAAACTTCGTATTAGTTTGCCCAAAAATCATCTATATTTATGTTCGAGTAGATTTTATTTGTGCATTCCAGCCGGATTTAGGCATATTGTTCAATAACTCCTTTGAAATTATGTCTCACTTTACTTGCAAGGTCCTACGTAACTACAGTGTAGTCTCTGTAGGCTAAAATTGACTTGGACTGTATCAGGCTAGCTCTTTTTTACTGATTGAATCTGCACATGCTTCAATTGAAGCTTCTTTGTGCGTAACTTTGCGTTACTTAAATTTGCAATAAGTTTGCCTCCCATGGTGCCCTCGGGTCAGTAATGGGTGCATTATTCTCTTTGATAACACTGGTTTGAGAATAAAGTTCTCAGGGTCTCATATTATTGATATTATTCTGGGTTCGAATCTGTCAATCTGACAGCTACACATACATACATATATACATATATAATAGAAAAGATTGTACCAAGAAATATTTCAAGTTTGACACACATATAGAATATTATGCAGTACACAAACTAATCACTACTAAAATGTTCCTCCTGACTGATCTCTGTCACAATTTAACACTATAAATAATTGCACTAATCAGGTTATCTGTGCAGACATTTAGAGCATGTTTAAGCTAACACTAATTAAAAGAAGACATAACACAAGTATTCATAAATAAAACAGAAAATCAATCATATTCTTATAACTAAATACTTCTACACTAGTACATTATCTCTACAGATCACACATCATTAATGTTCATTCCTTTTCAAAATAATGGTGTACCTTTTTTACACATAACACATAGGACTATTAGTCATTTACTGTAGGAATATTTTTACATCCTTACGCGGATACAGTCCCCGTACTCTCCCTGAATGGGGATCTGCTAAGAGATAGCTACACTCATGTGGCACACTTACTATTCTAAAAGGTCCATTGTACACCAATTGCCACTTGCTATTCTGTTTCAAGGATGCCGAGGACTTAGGATGATTGCATAATACTACCAAGTCCCCAACACTTAAGTTTTTGATTATTCGTCACATGTCGATTATATTTTTCTTTCCTTTTCTGAGCGCACCTGGTAAGGATGCACCCTGCTTTCCTTATCTTCTCTTCCTTAGGCTCAGGAATGACTGGGACCTTAGGCAAAGGTGCCAGCCACTCATTCAGAACTCTATTATTATTCATTATAATCTCATTTGGTGGATACCCCGTAGAAGCATGCGGGGTTGCATTGTGAATTTCCAAAAACTTAGGTATCAGATCTGGCCATCTTGTGTGCTTACATGCAATGTATAACCTGAAAAATTTATTTAACTCTCCAAATGTTCTCTCTACAAAACTTGCTTGTGGGTGAAAACGGGATATTAGTATGTGCTTTATACCTTGTTCATGTAAATAGTTCTTCCAGGTATGACCTGTAAAATATGAAGCATTATCAGATATTATCGCTTCAGGCTTAACCACCTGTGTAAAATATTCTTTCCCTAACCATTTAACTATTCCACGAGCGGTGGCTGATTTAAGGCAGTATATTTTTCAGTATTTAGAGAAAAGGTCATATACCGCTAAAATGTACTTTAATCCACCCCTGGCTCGAGGGTAGGGTCCTGCTATGTCTATAGATACTAACTGAAGTGGCCGCTGAGGCACTATAGGATGCAGCTCAAACCTTGTGGACTTATTTTGAAACTTAGCTTTTTGGCACAGAGGACAAGTCCTGATAATGGTGCGAGTCTGCTGGCTTATTCCTTTAAAGTAACAGAATCTGGATAAAATCCTTATTGTTTTGCCTATCCGAGCGTGACCCCATGCTAAATGCATGTGCCACACTACAGCTGGGATAGCCTGTTGCGGTATACACACGACTCCATGGTCATTTGACACACCTGTTTTATAATACAGAATATTATCAACTATTTTGAAATTCTGAACACTTTTAAGATTGGTTCCTTCTTTAATTTTGCTAATGATATCTCGCCAAATCGGATCAGTTTCCTGCAATATAGACATATTCTTACACATATGTAAAAAGTCCCTCCTATGTAAATATTTCAAGTTTGACACACATATAGAATATTATGCAGTACACAAACTAATCACTACTAAAATGTTCCTCCTGACTGATCTCTGTCACAATTTAACACTATAAATAATTGCACTAATCAGGTTATCTGTGCAGACATTTAGAGCATGTTTAAGCTAACACTAATTAAAAGAAGACATAACACAAGTATTCATAAATAAAACAGAAAATCAATCATATTCTTATAACTAAATACTTCTACACTAGTACATTATCTCTACAGATCACACATCATTAATGTTCATTCCTTTTCAAAATAATGGTGTACCTTTTTTACACATAACACATAGGACTATTAGTCATTTACTGTAGGAATATTTTTACATCCTTACGCGGATACAGTCCCCGTACTCTCCCTGAATGGGGATCTGCTAAGAGATAGCTACACTCATGTGGCACACTTACTATTCTAAAAGGTCCATTGTACACCAATTGCCACTTGCTATTCTGTTTCAAGGATGCCGAGGACTTAGGATGATTGCATAATACTACCAAGTCCCCAACACTTAAGTTTTTGATTATTCGTCACATGTCGATTATATTTTTCTTTCCTTTTCTGAGCGCACCTGGTAAGGATGCACCCTGCTTTCCTTATCTTCTCTTCCTTAGGCTCAGGAATGACTGGGACCTTAGGCAAAGGTGCCAGCCACTCATTCAGAACTCTATTATTATTCATTATAATCTCATTTGGTGGATACCCCGTAGAAGCATGCGGGGTTGCATTGTGAATTTCCAAAAACTTAGGTATCAGATCTGGCCATCTTGTGTGCTTACATGCAATGTATAACCTGAAAAATTTATTTAACTCTCCAAATGTTCTCTCTACAAAACTTGCTTGTGGGTGAAAACGGGATATTAGTATGTGCTTTATACCTTGTTCATGTAAATAGTTCTTCCAGGTATGACCTGTAAAATATGAAGCATTATCAGATATTATCGCTTCAGGCTTAACCACCTGTGTAAAATATTCTTTCCCTAACCATTTAACTATTCCACGAGCGGTGGCTGATTTAAGGCAGTATATTTTTCAGTATTTAGAGAAAAGGTCATATACCGCTAAAATGTACTTTAATCCACCCCTGGCTCGAGGGTAGGGTCCTGCTATGTCTATAGATACTAACTGAAGTGGCCGCTGAGGCACTATAGGATGCAGCTCAAACCTTGTGGACTTATTTTGAAACTTAGCTTTTTGGCACAGAGGACAAGTCCTGATAATGGTGCGAGTCTGCTGGCTTATTCCTTTAAAGTAACAGAATCTGGATAAAATCCTTATTGTTTTGCCTATCCGAGCGTGACCCCATGCTAAATGCATGTGCCACACTACAGCTGGGATAGCCTGTTGCGGTATACACACGACTCCATGGTCATTTGACACACCTGTTTTATAATACAGAATATTATCAACTATTTTGAAATTCTGAACACTTTTAAGATTGGTTCCTTCTTTAATTTTGCTAATGATATCTCGCCAAATCGGATCAGTTTCCTGCAATATAGACATATTCTTACACATATGTAAAAAGTCCCTCCTATGTACCTTATCTTGTACTAGGAGTATTCGATATTCCTCCGATTGTTCCAAAATCTTTGACACTGAGGATGGCCCTAATAGGAGCCTCGACAAGGCGTCAGCTACAACATTATCTTGCCCTTTCATATACATAATCTTAATTTTATATTCCTGCAATGCTAACCTCCATCTTAGCAAGCGGGTGTGGTATAATTAGCAAGACATTAAATAGCTCAGAGCCTGGTGGTCGCTGAACACTTTGATTTCTTTGCCATAGATGTAATAATTGAATTTCTTTACCGCCCAAACCACTGCAAGAGCCTCTAACTCGGTAGCGGAATATGCTCTCTCACAGCTGTTTAGTGTGCGGCTGGCAAATCCGATTACATTGATTGTTGTGGGGTCGTTGCTCCTATCCCACTGAAACAAACAAGCGCCCAGACCGTATGAACACGAATCTGTTGCTATGCAAAAACCCCTTGTCATGTCTGGGTGTCGCAGTATGTTTGCATTCACCAAGGCGTTTTTGATAGCGTCAAATGCGCTTTGACATTCTTCTGTCCATACCCAGTGCGCATTTTTACGCAACAGGCTCAATAACGACTCGTTATTCATTAATTGATTTGGAACAAACCGTCTAAAAAAAGATGCAAGACCTATAAACGCTTTGAGTTGTCTCTTAGTTCTCGGGCTAGGAAACCCACGAATTGCGTCAAGTTTTTTGCTGTCAGGTTTGATGCCTTTTGGTGTTATTATGTGACCTAGAAATTTAATCTGATTACGTCCAAATTTGGCTTTCTCAAGATTCGCTGTTACTCCCGCTTGCTTAAACCTTTCTAAGACTCTACCCAGTAATTCTACGTGCTCCTCCCAGGTAGCAGTAGCAATCACCAGATCGTCTACATACACTGTTACCCTTTGCAGCAAATCCGGACCTAAAACCGCGTCGAGGGCTGTTATGAAAACTCCTGCACTTACATTTAAGCCAAAAGGTAGTACCCTAAATTGGTAGCTCCTTCCCCCAAATATAAATGCAGTATATTTCCTCGATTCGGGTGTGAGTAGGATTTGCCAGAATGAATTTTTCATATCAACAGATGTCAAATATTGCACTCCATGGAATTTTTGAATTTGCTCATCTAAGTTTTCCGGATGTGTCCTGACAGGTACAATAATTTCGTTTATGTCTCTCGCATCTAATACTAACCGTACCTGTCCGTCTGCTTTTGCTACCGCCACCAAAGGACTACTATAAGGGGACAAAGACGGTTCTATTATTCCCAACTCGATCAGTTTTCTAATTTCTTTAGCTACTATTTCCTTCTTGGACCAAGGAATGGAGTATGAGGCTCGACAGTAGGTTTTGTGAGGTTTCACCTCGATATTGTACTTATATCCCTTAACAATTCCTGGTCGTTCTGAAAATACATCTGCATAATTAGATAATAACTGTACCAAATCCTGCTGTTGCATTGAATTCAAATTTTCGGACTGTGATACTTTGTTCACAAGTGCGTCCACATTTGCTTTTAATTGATCACTTTGTACGTCTGGATAATAGAGATTTTGTCCTAAACAATGATTGTCTAAATGTAGTATCCACTGATTCCTACATTTTATGTTATTAGCATTACAATTAGGCACAGGTACCTCTTCAGATCTGAGCATGGACAATTCTATCCTCCTACCCGCGTTCATCAAACTTAATTTTCCCCGAGAAAGGTCGATTATTGCGTCCCTTTCTCTCAAAAAATCTATGCCCAAAATGCAGGCTACCTTTCAACCCTTTACTACCAGGAATGAGCACGCTATGGCTTCTCCCCCTATATACATCTCTACCCGCACTTGGAGTTTAATTATTTGTTGCTGTGCACTGATGGCTCCAGAGACTTTACAATTGTTCACAGGAAAAGTCAGCATACGCTTTTCTTTCTCCAGTACTCTGAATAAGTCCATACTCATGACACTGACAGTAGCACCTGTATCTACGATTGCTTGCACATCAATATTGTTAATTTTGATCTCTATTATCGCTTGTACTTTGTCTTTGTGCTCCTTTATGCACGTGGATGGTTCAGTTATTAATTCATGTCCCATCTGTATCCCGTCATTATACCTAAGGATACAGATTCCCGATGTTTTGTTCTGTGTCGGGCTGCTCTCACTCCAAACCTCAGCCGACGATGGAGAGTGTATCTCGGCTGAATCTAGTTTGTTGGATTATTGCTGGTGGTTGGGTGTGGCTGCTCTGTGTCACTGACCTCCACTATGTGTAAGTTGTGTTGCGTCGGCCGCCACGGTTGCGCAATTGGCGCATTTTGTGGTGGCGGTCGGTTATTGTCATATCTTTCACTGTTTTGCCGGTCCGGACTGGGCCTCTGGTTCTGTGGCCAATTTCGGTTTGCATCGTTATAGGTATTAATGTTCCACGGCCCCCTGGCATTTTTCCATCTACTATTGCTTGATGGGCCTGTTTCATATCGGTCATCAGTCCTCCTTTTCAGGTCATTATTCACCGGCGGACTATTGCCGTTCCGGTCTCTACCTCTGTTCCCGTTTTGTACATAATCTTGTCTCCTATTGTTACCTCCGCCGTTTCCATTATTTGGTGGAGGCGTGTTATTTCGACCATTTCTGTAACCGTTTCCGTTACTTCTAGCCTGTTCAGAGGCTGCCTTAACATCCTCCTGAATCAGGTCAATTGAGTCCAGAACAGACAAGAAATGTTCTATGTCGTTCTCCGGTACGTGTATAAGTTTTTCCTTTACGTGTATCGGCAAGTGTGATTTCAAAAGTCTGATCAAATCCCGGGATGAAATATGCTCGTCCCAGTAACGGGTCTTATTAATGTACTTCTCAAAATATTTTCGCAAATTGCCTAATCGTGGAGAATACGGCTCTGGATTATATACCTCTTTCCGTAATCTCTCCTGAATACATGTTGACCAATATTTGGCCAAGAATGCCTTTTCAAATTGCTCATATGTGTCGCAACTGTCAGCTGCTTTGGTTGCCCATAATGCAGCATCTCCTTGTATGTAAGACATAACGAACTGTATTTTCTGTGTATGACTGCAAACGCTAGGCAAAATGTTTCTAAATCCCTTAATAAACACTACAGGGTGAACAGATTTCTTCTCCATTGTAAAGATCTGAAACTGTCGGTTTCTAATCAGGCTTTCTTCAATCACTATTTTGGAGTGACATTTATTTGTTTCGCCAACATTGGTTGCCTGTTCTGTCTCGCAGTCGCAATTTTTTACTGCTGTGTTTATATGCCTATCATTGTTGGACCTGGCTGGCGTGACACACGCCTGTGCGTCGCCGTGCAGCAAGCTGGTTTCCAGCTCTGCAAGACGACGGTTGACATTCCGCTGCCACAGCGGAATGTCAGTGTGTACCACCTTTTTTAGGTCCTGCACTTCCACATTGGAGCCTACGTCTTTGGCTTCAATCGCGGCGTGCACCTTCTCATCTATTTTTTTTGTAAATTCGTTTTCAATTTTGTGCACTTGTTCGGACATTTTGTGCTCAATTACTTGACTTGTGTCAATTTCTAATTGTTTCATCCTGTTAGCCAGCACACTAATTTCACCCACGATACTGGCGTTAACCACCTGGATATTATCTACTCTGTCGCTCAGTTCTTGCACCGCTTTGGGTATGGTTTCGTAGTTTTGTCTCAAACTAACAATTTCACTTTGCATAGTTTCCAAACATTGCATTAACTGCAAGTCTCTCTCATTCAAGCGTTGATCACGCTCTGCTTGTTTAGCATCACGTTCTTTATCGCGTTCTGCTTGTTTACGTACAAATTCAGCTTGGAAATTGAGCATGCGCTCAAACATAACTCTTAATGATTGCACTTCTGACACCTCACCACTCTCTGGTCCGTGTCTAGTGCTTGTGGGTGGCACAGTATTTCTACTATCAACTGAATCACTGGTTGGCAGTGGCAACATTTCTTGCCCTTCTGCCCCCAGATTCTCACATGGTACTTCCTGAATTACGCTATTAACATTACTTTGTGCCCCACTTTCTAACTCGGTATCACTACTTGCCAACTGTTGTTCATTATCCATGTTGATATCTTTCTGACTACGCAATCTAACAATAGTCAACAAAAGAAACAAAATCTGAACTAAATATCCTAACACTCAGGTTTCACTGACATAATCACACAAGAAATGGTCATTTATTGAAACACACTTATTATATACTACAATGACTAACTACTTAAATGTCCTGTTATTTAAAAAAAACACAAACAACAAGCACACCACTAATGATCCGAGAACACTGCACTGAGGCTACTTTACTACCCACAGGACAACTACACTGTAGCTTTACCTTGTGGTGATCTATCTTGGGTGCAGCTGCCCCCTGGTATTGTGGTAGGTAATTAATTTTTCGATATAATGAGCTCTCTTCTTCAGCTTGCCTCTGGGTATATAGTGTTCTCATGCAAAAAATCATATACAGGTATTACCACACAATATTGGTTAGGCAATACATACAAT
Organism: Schistocerca serialis cubense; assembly: GCF_023864345.2. Taxonomy (NCBI): domain Eukaryota; kingdom Metazoa; phylum Arthropoda; class Insecta; order Orthoptera; family Acrididae; genus Schistocerca; species Schistocerca serialis. The sequence continues at coordinate 272,768,641 of NC_064646.1, forward strand.
ACATGAAAAAAAATTATTGGTTGTTCTTCAACAAAGTTCGACTACAATAATTCCCTAGTTATCTCATGGGTATTTTGTGGCCACTGCATATTCGAGCCCCACATTGGGCGCCAATTTAATGAAATTTGCCAATTTAAATGGAATTTCATTAAAGAATAAAAGTAAATATCAGTTACCTTTTTTTAAATTTTTTGCTTTTAGTTAATTTGCCTTTCTTTCTTTCTGTACGTACGAACGAACTTTGTTGTAGAACCTCTCATTTACGTGTGGTAATAAAAATTCATTCACACGGAACTAAGTACATTTAAAATTACGTGAACTCATATTAACTGATTAAGAATATTTAGTTGAGAATTAAATCCTTTACATAATTCGGCCTTGGCACACATTTTCTAAATGCAGTGGGTTTTGTTTTTAAATATTTACTGAATTCTTTCCCGGCGTTAGCTATGGAACACAAGACTGTCTCTATTAGCAGAAAACGGTTAAATATTGCCAAGCTGACATTTAATTATCACTGATAAAACACACATCCCTATACATTTAAGTTATTTGAAAGAACCAAAATTGTTAAATTTCAACATTAACTATCCGCCTATGAATGCACAAATATGAACTAATTTAAAATCCGTAAGTCTCAGGATTGCTTTAAAAGAAGAACATTTTCTTAATTCACTGCTAATTTTTATCTGTTCCCGATTTACGGGTTTGGTTAATATTTCTTAGCGGAACAATTTTTTAAATGTGCCGCCGCTGCAAATCGTTTGGTCGCGGCAGAGCCCAGCAACACCGCTAAAAATGTTGAAAATTCTTTAAAGAAATATTATAGATGACATGGGCAAGCTAATTTACATTAATAATACACACTTTTGATAAATTATAATATATTTAAACCACAACAAATATTCAACTCACATTAGTTTGTAATTTCTCCTCTAATGGCGGCTAAATCTAGCTACAGACAAAAGACGCCTACCCATTCATAAAATGCTTCGTCACAGCTTGCTCTCGCTTTCAGCTCTACAGGGAGACGACCAAAGAATACTCAGTACGTGGTGCTTTTATACTACTGCTGACTATTAACATCTCTTTGTAATCATATAACATTATTTTCGTCTGTGGCTGAATTTTACATTTTTGTTATCGCAGATATTGACACATTTCGCAATTATATTATGAATATAGAAATATTACCATCCTAAATACAGAAAGAATATTACTACAGAAAATATTACAATAATAATGAATGTCTTTTACACAAAATTCAATAATATTTTTTGTTAAATAATTACAGTATTTACAAATTGCTTTATAGCGGCTTATATGGTACAATTAAATTTTAGTTTATTAATAGTGTGAGTTTGCCAGGGAACGTTTCAGTACTTTCAATAAAATGCATAATTATGTTGTACAGTATAGAAATCTTAAACAATATTTATCTTTAGATATGGAACTTATAAAAATACATTAAGTCTTAAAATTTAAACCATCTAATTGGTTAAAACAGTATATAGATTTAAACACACAGTTAAGAACAAAAGGTACAAATAATTTTGAAAAAGAGGCAACAAATTAATGAATAATTCTGTATTTGGTATAACAATGGGGAATATAAGAAATAGACAAGATATTAAATTAGTTTCAAATAGTTAAATATGTGATAAACTTGTAGCTAATCCAACTTTTAATGTAGAAATATATTTAATGAAAATTTGGCTGCTATTCGTATGAATAAAGCTAAAATAAAATTTGCTAAACCTATATATGTTGGATTAAGTATACTTGACTTATCTAAAGAATTAATGTATGATTATCACTATAGAGTTTGGAAACCTAAATATGGAGAAAATATTGAATTATGAAATCTGAAGATTTCTATGAAGATACGAAATCGATTATTGATTACTTTCATACAAGTGATTATCGAGCAGATAATATATATAATATTCCACAAGTAAACAAAGAAGCTGTTAGTAAAATGAAAGATGAATTTAATAGAAAATAAGTTGAAGAATTTTGTGGTTTAACGGCAAAAATGCATGCTTATAAAGTTGGTGATAAAATAGAGATAAAATCTATAGGAATTAAGTAATGTGTTGTTAAAAACAAAATAAGTTTAGAACATTATAGAAGTTGTCTGTTTAACAACATACAACAATACATATTTTTTAATTTAATTAAAAGGGAAAAACATGAAATGTATACAATTCAAGTAAACGAAAAAGCACCAAGTCCTCATGACAATAAGAGATATGTATCGAAATATAAAATACTTACATTACCATTGTTGTTGTTATTATGGTCTTCAGTCCAGAGACTGGTTTATGCCGTTCTCCATGCTACTCTACCCTGTGCAAACTTCATCTCCCAGTACCTAATCCAACCTACATCCTTCTGTATCTGTTTAGTGTATTCATCTCTTGGTCTTCCTCAACGACTTTTACCCTCCACGATGCCCTCTGATGATAAATTTGTGATCCCTTGACGCCTCAGAACATGTTCTACCAACCGGTCCCTTCTTCTTGTCAAATTGTGCCACAAACTCCTATTCTCCACAATTCTGTTCACAATACCTCCTAATTAGTTATGCGATCTACCCATCTAATCTTCAGCATTCTTCTGTTCCACCACATTTCGAAAGCTTCCATTCTCTTCTTGTCGAAACTATTTATCGTCCATGTTTCACTTCCATACATGGCTTCACTCCATACAGATACTTTCAGAAAAGACTTCCTGACACTTAAATCTATACTCGATGTTAACAAATTTCTCTTCTTCAGAAACACTTTCCTTGCCATTGCCAGTCTACATTTTATACTCTCTCTACTTTGACCATCATCAGTTATTTCGCTCCCCAAATAGCAAAACTCCTTTACCACTTTAAGTGTCTCATTTCCTAATCTAATTCCCTCAGCATCACCCGACTTAATTCGACTACATTCCATTATCCTCCTTTTGCTTTTGTTGATGTTCATCTTATATCCTCATTTCAAGACAGTGTCCATTCCGTTCAAATGCTCTTCCAAGTCGTTTGCTGTCTCTGACAGAATTACAATGTCATCGGTGAACCTCAAAGTTTTTACTTCTTCTCCATGGATTTTAATACCTACTCCGAATTTTTCTTTTGTTTCCTTTACTGCTTGCTCAATAAACAGTTTGAATAACATCAGAGACAGGCTACAACCCTGTCTCACTCCCTTCCCAACCACTGCTTTCCTTTCAGGCCCCTCGAATCTTATAACTGCCAACTGGTTTCTGTACAAATTGTGAATAGCCTTCCACTCCCCGTATTTTATCCCTGCCACCTTGAGAATTTGAATGGGAGTATTCGAGTCAAGATTGTCAAATGCTTTCTCTAAGTCTACAAATGCTAGAAATGTAGGTTTGCCTTTCCTTAATCTTTCTTCTAAGATAAGTTGTAATGTCAGTATTGCCGCACATGTTCCAATACTTCTATGGAATACAACCTCATCTTCCTCGAGGTCGGCCTCTACCAGTTTTTCCATTCGTCTGTAAAGAATTCATGTTAGTATTTAGCAGCTGTGAGTTATTAAACTGATAGTTCGGTAATTTTCACATCTGTCAACACCTGCTTCTGTGGGATTGGTATTATTATATTCTTCTTGAAGTCTGAGGGTATTTCGCCTGTCTCATACATATGGCTCACCAGATGGTAGAGTTTTGTCAGGACTGGCTCTCCCAAGGCTGTCAGTAGTTCTAATTGGATGTTGTCTACCCCCAGGGCCTTGTTTCGACTCAATATTACCATATGGTCATTATAATTTCTTAATTTAATAAAATTATATCTATATAAAATTAATAAAAAATTTATATGAAATTTTTCTACATAAATGCAAACGTTATACCGAGATAAAAAAAATTTCCCAAAAAAGAAATAAAACACAAAGATTATTGTATATGAAAACTATAAACACTGAATATATTAAACAATGAAATAATTAAAATAAGAGATGATGGAATTAAAATGAAAGATGGAATAATTCCATTAAAAGATGATAAATTTAAATGAAAGATGAAATAATTCAATTAACAGACGAAATAATTCAATTAAAAGATAAAATAATTAAGTTACAAAATGTTCGTATTCAAAATTAGATGTAAATAGTTGATACTTATTTTATACTAATTGATTATTAAACTAAGTAGTAAACTAATTCTTTTAAAAAACTAATTATTTAAAAACTAATAGATTGTTAAACTAAATAGTCAACTAATTCTTTATAATGTTGCTTTATCTTGATTTACCCAGATGTTATGTGAATTATCAAATACTAATCATTTATCATAAACTTGATTACGTTTCTTTCTTAGGAGATTGACGACCTCACATTATAAGTCCCATACTGCTCAGAGCCATTTGAACCATTTGAACCTTTCTTTCTTAAAACTTTTTCAACTAAGCATACATATGGATATTTTGTTTTTTGTAGTTCTTGTTCTAAAGAATTTCCTTTTATATATTTTAATCTATATGTAACTGGATTAGAATAAATAACGTCTTCAGCTTCAAATTTTTCTATTGACCAATTAGCTGTATAACATATTTTAAAAAGATTTTTATGTTTACTAATTCTAAGTTCATCCCCTTTTTTAACTTTAGGTTCTTCATTAGATACAATATTACTTATTTTCAATTTTTTTCACTTACTTCCATTGGTATCATTTTTTGTAGAATGTTTTGTGTTATCGTATTCATCAATTAGATTTTTAACTAAATGTAACCATTTATGATTCCCTTGTAAAGCAAATTTCATCCAAATTTTTTCTTAAGGTGTTTTGTTAATGGTATATTTCTTCATTAATTCTTGAAATTATTTCTTATAGAATTGATTACCATTATCTGTTTGTAAATTATTTGGTTTTCTGACTATGAAATTGATTGAAAAGCATCAATTATATTTCTAGCTGTTTTATCTTTAATTAGAATAACAAATGCATATTTTGGAAAACATCATATATTGTTAATAAATATGAATAATATTTATTTATTTTTGAAACACCTTTTATATTTCTGAATACATTTCAACTTGATCAGCATGCCATAAATCATCTATATTAAAAGAAACAACACTTCTTCTTTAAAATTCATTGTAATTGGTTAATGTAGTTCATTAATTATATTTTCAAGAATATTAGTCCCATGAATATTATTTAAACCTTCACCATTTACAAAATTTTTTTTACAAAATTACTCTTTCTTTATTTACAATTTGTACTTTCTCTTCCAGTGTTAGTTGTTACTCTATGTGGATTATGAGTTTCTGTAAACATTTTATACTTTAATCAGTAAATATAATCGCCTTTAAGAACTAAATGTGACTTATGACTTTCCAGTTGTATATATAAAAAATTTATATAGATGAAATATTTAATAAAGTTAAAATTAATCTAATGATTTCAATACTTATAGACCTTCAACTACTTTTTTGTCTAAGCTTTTATTAATTTGGGATTCTAATGATTTAACGTAAGTTTCTACTGAATGAATTTTAACTAATGCATTAAGAAGACAATTTTCGTATTGTTTATTCTTAATTATAACATGCCATAATACGATCCATAATGCCATTTCTTTGCTTTAAATCTGAAAGAATCTTGTTATAATCTTCTTTATTAACATAGTTATTAAAATGTGTTAAAATGCTTGTGTATTCTGGATTTCAAAAAAATTTGGTAATTAGTTATTAAAATAATGTTTGTTAACTACACTAATTTTTAATTTATCATCATTAAATTTTAAAGGTAAATTAGCAACATATTTAAACATACCAACAGGTTGTAAACCAACTACTTTATCTTCACTAAGGTTTATATACTTTAACATTCTTTCACTAACATTAATTTTTTTAGTTTCATTTATCCTTTTAGTTTCATTTTGACAAATACTTAATTCTTTTTCTTCTTCATATTTATTAAATATATCTTTAATTTCTGACTCACTTAATGTGTAATCATAATTTTCCAGGAATACCATCAGACCAATCTGTTAATTTTTAATTGGTGATAATATAGAAGATTTTGAACATTTATGTTGATGTGGAATCATTCGTTTTTCAACTTCTCTATTTTCTTTAATTACTTTTAAAACATTATCACCTAAACCTTCAATTCCTTGTTTTACTTCTGTTCTTGGTTGGTTTTTCCAAAGTTTAAATTATTCTTTTTGTTCTTCAGCTTTCTTTATATTTTGTTTAGCTTGTTTAACAACTTTTTCATCATACTTTGCAAACATTTATTAAATACATTAATTATGTTCATGTTTATGTTAAAGTTAGTGTTCACTTTTTATGTTTTTATTTAATATTTATGTTGTTAAGAAATGTATTTTGTTTCTAAATTTTCCTTCACTTGCTTTTCTAGACATATCTATTGTTAAAAATACAATTTCATCATTCCAACACTTACTACTTCTTTGAAATTACTAAACTTTAAATCTCCACCAACAAATTCATGATAAATATGATTGAAATGTGTATCTTCTTCTGTTAAATATTTAAACAATTTAAGTTGTCTCCAACTAAATGTTTTAGTATTTTTGAATTAGATTGTTCTAAATAAAAGCAATCTATGTCTTTATGTCTACCACTAGTAAAATATTCTCTTACAATATCTTGATTTTCTAGAATAAAATCATCAAATACAACAACTGAATTATCTTCACATTCACCTAGAAGAATAATTTCTTCATTATTTTCAAAAAACTAACAATGTTTTCAATAATTTTATATTCAAATATTTTACATTGTTTTATAAAATTTTGATACTTTGGTTGTTCTAAACTTTTGAATAAATATAGAAATGTTTAATTTTATTCCAATTGACCCATCCTGGAGTTAAGATATAATTATCAAACATTAATGTTGTTTTTCCATAACCACTTGGTCCAATTATTGCACATCTTATAGAATTTGGTAGAAGTTTACCATGTTTTTTTTAAATTATTTTCTGGAATTCTTACTGTAGGTTCCCAATCTGTTTTGTTCCATTATTTATAATTTTTCAAATATTTTTTTTCAGTTATTAATAATTTTTCAATAGTAAATGAATAGATTATTACAACTTAGTGATAAATCTTTTAAACTTAGAAAAAGATTTACTGTTCCTATGCTTGATAGTTATACTAACAAAGTATTATAAGAAAAAATAATTAACTTTATTGTGATGGAGAAATAATAGAAATTCCTGTAGATCAATATAGTTTAAAAATTTGAAAAAATTTATACATTTGAAAAACTAATATAACATTAAAGCAGATGATATTTTAAACAGAATTGCTATTGCAAGTTATGGAAAATTCTATATCCATAGCAGATAGTATTGGAAGTTTACTTTGTTTTAATAATCAACTTGTTCAAGCTAATGAAAAAGATCTACCTAACGATGTTCCCAAAAGATTCCTTTTGAATTAATAAATAGAAATTTTGTTCTTGCTGATGCAATATATGTAAAACATAATGATCATAATTTTATAAGGAAACTAAAATTATTGCTTTATATAAACGTAATGCAGAATTTGGTGTACCAATAATTTATGAACCAAATTATCCTGTAAATGTTCCTATTTTCAATACAATTCAAGATTTAAAAGGTATAACTGACGAAAATGATCGTTTAATTGACTTTAATGATGCTACTGTAACAGATATTTAAAAAGTATCTTAATAATTCTTCCCCTAATAAATCATGAATAAAATTGAAAGTTATCAGTTTTGTTCATCTCCTGTTAATCAAAAAACAAAAAATAATTTAAATTTTCCTGAAACAAATACAGAAATAGAAATAAATATTGGTGATGGTAGGCTTCATCCATATCATGCACAATTGTACATGAATTTTAGTATTATTGGAAATGGTGGTACAGATTATCCAACTTATGATGGAAAATTAAATAAAAAATTAATTGATAAATTTGTAACTAATTTGTTTGAGTTTATAAAAATAAAAAGGAAATAATATATTATCTAGAATTTGTCCATCCTTTTATTTCATCAACAGTTTTGCTAGATTTAAGTTCATCTGTTACTGACCAAATAAGTTTAGATGCACATATTCCTAATACAGGAAAAATAAATTGCAAAAGAAATTAAGTACTTTATGCATTGTCATTACTTGGTTGATTTTTTTAAGATTATGAAGAAATTATGTTTGAAGTGGAGGGGTTATAAAATGTGGACTGGCAATGGCAAGGAAAGCATTTTTGAAGACGAGAAATTTGTTAACATCGCCGAGAAATTTGTTAACATCGAGTATAGATTTAAGTGTCAGGTAGTCGTTTCTGAAAGTATTTGTCTAGAGTGTAGTCATGTATGGAAGTAAAACATGTACAATAAATAGTTTAGATAAGACGAGAATAGAAGCTTTCGAAATGAGGTGCTACAGAGGAATGCTGAAGATTAGATGGGTAGATCACATAACTAATGAGGAGGTACTGAATATAATTGGAGAGAAGAGAAATTTGTGGCACAACTTGACTAGAAGAGGGGATAGGTTGGTAGGGCATATGCTGAGGCATCAAGGGATAACCAATTTAGCATTGGGAGGCAGCGTGGAGAGTAAAAATCGTAGAGGGAGACCAAGAGATGAATACACTAAGCAGATTCAGAAGGATGTAGGTTGTAGTAGGTACTGGGAGATGAAGAACCATGCACAGGATAGAGTAGCATGGTGAGCTGCATCAAACCAGTCTCTGGACTGAAGACCACAACAACAACATGTTTGAAGGAAACTTAACTGTAGTTCTTACATGTAGTTCATCTTCTGGAGATGCAATTTTACGTTGGTTTGGTAAAAATGATGCTGGTGTTGAAATAAAAGATACTCTTCCAAATGAAGATAACATTAGTACAGAATCTATGGTAATTCGTGTACCAGTTCTTAAATATGAACCAAAGTATGAACTTAAACAATGTGAAAATATTTTAAATATCCTAAAATTCCTATTTCCTTTTATTAACTTCAAACAGAAGAAGTTGCTGGTTTATCTAGTAAAAATAGTTTTGAACAAGATATAACAAATTTCTATAACTCTACAGAAATTGATGTGCCATATTTTGTTTTTGTTGTATTTCAGACAAATCGTAATAATAATAAATTAGTTGATTCATCATTATTTGATCATTTTTAACTGCAGAATACATATTCAAAAAATAGTAAAAATGAAGTATTTCCTCAAGAAATGTGGAATATTAATGCACCAAATAATTTTCTAAAAGCGTATAATGCATTTCTAGATTTTAAAATAATTACTTTACTAAAATCAGATGTTGGGATTAATCCATTTAGTTTTATAACTAATTATCCAATTTATGTAATCAATATGACACATAGAAAAACTGTTATAACTTCATAAAAAACAAATATGAAACTTTGTGCAACTTTTAATTATAAAATTCCAAATGATAAACTTGCTTATGTAATTATGTATGGAAAGAGAGTCTTACTTATGATGCACAACATAGATTACTTACTGAAAATTTTTAATTACTAACATTTGCTTCTCTATAAATGAAAGAAGAACTTAAAAAATTTATAAAAGTGTTAACTTCCTGCTTATATATATTTCTGAAACATTTTAAGAAAAATAGAAAAAATAAATATGAAAATTTTGATATAATTTACTTTTGTTAACTAATTCATTTTATTTATTTTCTTTGCTTGGATGCAAGTGTAACTGTTGGTTACACTTCAATTCTATATAATTATTAATATAACTTTCTTTTGTTAACTAATACATTTTCATTAATTTACTTACATTCACAATGTAAAATTTTTAAAATAATGTACTTCTGTTTTAACTAATACATTTTAATTAATTTACTTACAATCACAATGTGATTTTTCTTAAATAACTTAATTTTATTACCTATTACATGTTATTATGCTACAATAATATAGTAAATTAAATATTGATGTTAGAAATCAGTTGTTTATTTTATTTAGTTATGTTATTGTAAAAACTAGGTATTTAGTTAACGTTAATAAAATCGGTTGATTTAATTAAATATACTGAATTTTTAATTTAATTTTTAAAAATCGGTTGTTTTATATACATACACACACACACACACACACATACACACACACACACACACACACATATATATATATATATATATATATATATATATATATATATATATATATATATATATAATCCTCTTCTGCCTCTGTATCACAGAAGTGTAAAATTAAGTACTCATTACATGTCGTTGCTACTGTTACCTCATGTAGTCGTCCTTCCTCTTCTTTGTCGAATTCCCTTTCTTTATTCAACTCCTTGGCTTTATCTGTGGATGCTTATTGTTTCTTCCTCTTTGTTCAGTGGTCTCTGGTGTGTCTGGACTGTCATTGACATCCAGCATATGTGGACTAGCAACAAATACTGTGGGCTCATTGGGACCTGCAGCGAACTTAGGCCTATAAGAATCAGTAGCAGTAGCAGCACCGTGGGATACTGTAGTGCACATGACCAGCATGTTGGAGCAGAATAACAAGCTGCTACAATCCATCTTGCGCACTGATTTGTGTAATGAAGATACCCAGAAAGTGTCCGACTCTCAGAATAACTGTGCTTGATTGCCCTGTGTCACATGGTGCAGGTCATGGTATCTGATGTACACACCATCCCAGAACATTCTAGTGTTACTACAAGAACAGAGTGTAGATGTGATGGATGAGAAGCTGCCGATTCCTCCAAGTGCTCTTCTGCTTTCCATTCCAACTTACAATCTAACACATAGCAGTTTGAAGCACTTAAATATTGTATACAAGATCAGTGGACAATGACTGGCATATTGTGTTAGAGATTGAAAATGCATCGACAAGCATTAAGTGTGATTTATGTAATCTGAATGGAATAAACGGTGTCATGCAGAATCCTATGTCAATCAACAGATGACCTCTGAGTATTCTCTATCTCCAGACATTTTCTGTTCTGGCCTGTGTTATCTATACCATCATTGTACAGTGATGTGACACTCATGTTGAGGTCTGGAGATAAATATATTTCTCTGCAACATTTCACAATTACAAACATGTCCAGACTATGGATGGTGCAATCCCTCATGTTGGAAAGGCTGTACCAAAGGCTGCCATGTGTTCAAACTGTGTATAAAGATATTGTTAACTATCTACACATGTATAGTGTGCATGCAGATGATTTAGAACACTGCATCAATAGGCAGTCAAAAGAAGAAGCTAAAGGAACACCCATCAGTTTGAGAGAATACACGCTGAATTCTGTGCACACAAGAAATTTTCATTTGCGAAATACTGTACTACTGTGAAGACTGAACCAGTGAATTCTTTCTGATGTATATCACTGCTGACGTGGTATTAAAAAAATTATCAGCGCAAATATTTGTTGTTTTCGTTATTTAACTACCCTGACGCTAGGGACAAGTTCGCACATATGTCAAGCACTCAGTCCAAGAGGATAGATGTGCGAAGACAGAGAATGCGTCTGTACATAGATGTAAAATTTCGGTTTCTCTCAGGCAGCTCAGTCTGTACCTACTGTCATTCAGTTTTCTTGATTTATCTACAACGAGAAACTTGCATTGCATGTGAGTCCAGCAATCTGTTCATATCTTTAAAATAATGTTGAATGATATGTCAGTACCTACATGCATCTGGTAGATGTGTTTTAAGTATAGTTGATCTGTTAATTAGCTATCTTACCTTCTTTCTTTTCTTTGTTTTAATCTGAACTGTCAAACATGCTAACTGATGAATAATATATTTAGAAGGCACTTACATATTGCATACGTATAGTACAGAAAAGAGCTTATTTATATAGGAAAACCTTTACCGAGACATCTCTGTGGGTATACAGGATGACTTTTTCCACCGTGTACAAACTCTAGGTATCAACAAAAAAGGTCTAATGAACTTATGTCCGGAAATGCATAGTTTCCATGCTAGAAACCATTTATTCAATCATACATTGTTACAGAGACTGTGGTCTAATATACGCTGTACCATCCAGCCACAGTTACAGTATGTGCTGGAAATGATTTCCATGTGCCTCCGGGCATGCATGTATGGGCTGTGGCATGTTGTGTCTCACACATTCATATGGGCCAGATTGCATACGAACAGTGTCAAAGGCAGCTCCAGTGTCTCCACACCTGGTATGGGCTCTATATACAGGATACTTTTGAGAAGGCCCCATAACCAGAAATCGCACGGATTGGGATATGGTGAAAGAGCAAGCCATGCAACTGGACCCCCTTGTCCAATCCATCGACCAGGGACGACATGATTAACGCCGAAGTGGGCTGGAGCACCATCATGTAGCAGCCACATAATCCTTCGAATCATCAACGACACTTCTTCCAGCAGGAGAAGCAAAGTCACCTGCAAGAAACGCCGATAGTTCCGGTCTGTTATGCGACGTGGAAGGAAAACTAGTCCACAAATACAGTCGCCAATTATCTCGAAAAACACATTCCTGCTGCATCAATGCTAATGAATTGCTGTCACCGTACCATGAGGGTTCAGCATACTATCCCACAGCTGACTTTATTATAGTTGAAGATACCACTCCATGTAAAGGTGGCCTCATCTATGAATAGAATGGATAACACAAATTCCGGAATCTTGATTGCCTGGTGAAGAAACCAGTGCCAAAACTGCTCCCGATGTGGAAATTCTGTCGCTAGTAAGCCCTGCACACACGGTAAGTGATAAGGGTAGTAACAATTGTCATTTGTCATCGAGAAGTTCATTACGCCTTTTTTGTACTGGATCCTCTCATCGATCAATCCCAACAGTTTGTACACGGTGGAAAATATCACACTGTATTTAAGAAATACTAAAACCGACTTTATGATGACCTGGATTACCTGTTTGACAGAGGTGGTGAACGAAGATGACCTCATCTATCTGCTGAGACGGCCGGCTCTGTTTCCAGACTTCGACAGAAACAGCATAGAAGGCAAACGTGACTTCCAAATGATGAGAAGGCTCACTTCTATATGGGCGGAGTTCGCAGCAACTGGGTAGGTAGAATAGTTTTCTTTCTTATGACTAAATTTTGTGTTTCTCTGTGATACAGATGCGTTTCACACACTCTTGTAGTCACCAAGTAGTTTTTGGTTATTTGGTTTCGTCAAGCTGTATTTTCTGCTCTGGCCGTTCATTATTTTTTTTTACCTCTTGTAGTGCTTTAGATCAGTGAGCATAGAACTTGTATGTTGAAGAGCCAATACTCTCTTGTACGACGGCACCTCGGATCGCATAAGTACCGGTCAACTGGTTATCTGTATAGAGTAGTAATTTTATGCACCACCAATAAACTAGCGCCATAAATTGACCTCCGGCCCTCAAGCAAGTCGGTACCATTCAGAACATTTCGTGTTGAGTGTTGTCTGTTTTAGATTGCTGCCACCATCACTGGCCCTAAAATTTTGACGCAGCAATTGCCTGACGAAATGTTGTGTTTTCTGTGTCGGCGGATGCTTAACTTATTACCAACAGTAACTGTACATATATTTAAATGCAATGTGCAATATGAGACACGATCACAAATATTTACTAAATGCTTTGAATGGCATTTTTCTACTAATCGTTGTGTTTATATCCCTTAATTGTCGGGGCTTGGAACGCCCTACACCGTCAGAGTTAAATTCTGTTACTTGCCTTCCCTGTACTTTAGAAACCACTGTCGCTTTTTAGTATACTGAACTAAAGCCATTCCATTTCATTCTGTGGTTGGGGAAATACAGCTTTTTAACTATAGTTTTAAATTCTTTTATAATATTTTGTACTTTTTCGAAAATAATATTCATTATACATTGGCGGAAAAAATTCACAGCACCAAGGAGAAGATGTGCAACATAAACGAAAGTTGGTAGACCTGTTTCTACATCTGAAAGATAATACTTATAATTCCTGCCGTAACGATCGTGATCATTAGTTGCCTTTGAGATTGGACGTAGTAAGTTGATGTTAGCTAAGAAAGTCTTTAAGGCGACAAAGACCCCATTATCAGCATCTCACTGAATTTGAACGATATCGTGTAACACGGCTACAAGAATGTGTGTGTGAAATCTTATTGGACTTAACTGCTAAGGTCATCAGTCCCCAAGCTTACACACTACTTAACCTAAATTAGCCTAAGGACAAACACACACACCCATGCCCAAGGGAGGACTCGAACCTCCGCCGAGACCGGCCGCACACGGCTACGAGAAGTTGAATGTTCTTTCTGCGATACTGCAGAAAGACGTGACAGGAATGTAAGCCACTGCACATGATTGCTGGCAGAATGGTCACGAGAATGTACGGTCGCAAGAAGACGTGGTTCCGGACGGTTACGTGGCGTAACCGAGAGGGCATCGTGTTCGGCGTATGATTCTGGCGCTTCGTACTGCATCTGCAATGGCGATCTGAGCAATTTTTGGCACCACTGTCACATAAAAAACTGTTACAAATCGATTACTTCAAGGACGGCTCCACGTCAGAAGCCCTTTTGCGTGTATTCCAATGACTCCAAACCACCGCCATTTGCGACTTCAGTGGTGTCAAGAGTTAGCTCATTGGAGGTCAGGGTGGAGGTCTGATGTTTTTTTCTGATGAAAGCTGGATCTACCTCTGTGCCAGTAATAGCTAGATGTTGGTTACGACGAGGCCAGTCGGCGGCCTGCAACCAACCTGTCTATGTACTAGACACACTGGACCTACACTTGGAGTTTTGGTCAGGGGTGCAGTTTCTTATGATAACAGGAGCACTATTGTCGCTATCCCACAGACACTGACTCCAAATCTGTGTGTCAATCCGATGATTCGACCTGTTGTGTTGCCATTTGTGAAGAGAATTCGAGGGGCTCTTTTCCGACAGGATAACGCTCGCCCACATATCGCTGCTGCAGCCTAACATGTTGTACAGTGTAGCCTGCTCGATCATCCAGACCAAACATTAACTGGCCCTGTACTGACCGACCAAGTGCCACAGGCATAGAGCTCCATCCCATAAACTGACATCTGACACCTGTACAACACAATGTATGCACGTTTGTATATTTACTTTCAACATTCTGACGGTTACACAGGTTATTAATGTACCACCATATGGCTTATCCCGCGCTTACGTTAACCTATGAACTTACAATATTATTCACTTACATATGTTACCCAGACAGATGTATTCCGGAAATTTTTATTCTTTGGTGTTGTGATTTATCCCTTCAGCGTATTTAACATTACGCCTTTATTTCAGATCAGTACGCTCAGTACGTCTTACCTTGCAACTCACAGAATGTACGCCCCCGGTAGCTGAGGGCTCAGCGCGACCGAATGTCAATCGTAAGGGCCCGGGTTCGATTCCCGGCTGCGTCGGAGATTTTCTGCGCTCAGGGACTGGGTGTTGTTTGTCCTAATCTTCATCATTTCATCCCCAACGACGCGCAAGTCACCGAAGTGGCGTCAAATCGAAAGACTTGCATCCGGCGAACAGTCTACCCGACGGGAGGCTCTAGTCACGCGACATTTATTTTAACTCACTGAATATTTGAATACTCTACTCCAAGTAGTTCCTGATATTTAGGGAATAATGCAACTGAAAAATGTAAATTTTCAGGAGCAACTTCTGAAGTTAGGAATACTTTCTTTACTCTCTCAGAAGCACCCTGCACTACACGGAGAACCAGCCTTTTGACCATTTCTGTGAATCTCATTCTTTTCTCCCTTCAACATTCCTCAGTGGACATTTGTACTGCATACTTTGCTTTGTAGACGTAAACTTGTCCTTATATTGAAGTTCTCTGATGTATTTTACTCCAGAATATTTCCCCATATGCTGTAGCCCTTTCATCCTATCAATTTTTCCATTATTAAAAGCAATTAGAGCATGGACAGTTTATTCTCTTGCTCCCAGCAAAAACATTTTTGTAATATGAGCTAATAATTGAAAAACACGTTTAGATTCTAAATCTGCCCGTTAGACATTTTTTTAACAAGTTTCAACAACTCTTTATGAGTTCCTGCTGGCATGGGGTGTATTTGGCTGCATGAAATATTAAGAGTATTGGGCGATAGCCCATACTGCCTACCTCATTCTAAACAATCACCAATGTTACTTCTAATAGCCATCATACAGTACTGTTCTGATTCGTCTACAATTTCTGCCAGCCTATCCCTCATAGTTCGATAATCAGAAAGTTTCTTGCTTCTCAAACTTAGTTTCAGCTTCCTCAGCTTGGTTCTATTCCTGTTCTGGAAGTGATCCACACATTCTAGTGTTGTTATAATCTTATCATCATGCTGCTACTACACTGTTAAATACTTTTGAGTACCCTTCACCTCAGAACTTAGAGCAACAGACACCGGTTTCATTCATGAATCAACTGAAAATTTCAATTGTGCATGTCACACAGTAGCTACAGAGGCCTACTTCCACCATTACTTCCTTCGTAATTCCTATCACGTATATCTTCTGCTTGATTCAGTTATTTACATTTAAACGAGGGCATTTCAAAAAGTAAAGATACAACGGCTCGCAGTCTTTAAATAGAACATTTATTTAGAAAACGTCAGTTACATCTTATTAACTGGATTATTTGTTATTTTTCGACATAATCACCCCCGTTATCCAAACATTTGTTAAGTTGGTGTACAAGCTTTTGTATCCCACAGTCATAGAAGGTTGCCGCCTGTTGTCGGAACCACATTTCAACTTCATCTTTGATCTCTTCATCGTCGTGGAATGATTTTCCACCAAGATGTGACTTCAGGTAACGGAAGACATGGAAGTCAGTGGGCGCAAGGTTGGTTGGTTGTTTTGGGGAAGGAGATCAGACAGCGCGGTCCTCGGTTTCATCGGATTAGGGAAGGATGGGGAAGGAAGTCGGCCGTGCCCTTTTTAGAGGAACCATCCCAGCATTTGCCTGGAGTGATTTAGGGAAATCACGGAAAACCTAAATCAGGATGGCCGGACGCGGGATTGAACCGTCGTCCTCCCGAACGCGAGTCCAGTGTCTAACCACTGCGCCACCTCGCTCGGTGGGCGCAAGGACTGGGCTGTATGGCGGATGGTCCAATACATCCCATTTGAATTGTTTGATTTGTGCTTTGGTTACGAGCGCTGTGTGAGGCCGAGCGTTATCATGAAGCTAGTGGACTCCACTTGTCAGCATTCCCCTGCGTTTGTTTTGAATTGTCCTTTGAAGACATTTCCAAGTCTGGCAATATGCAGCAGCATTAATTGTCGTTACAGGAGGCATAAATTCCAACAGAAAAATGCCTTGTCTGTCACAAAAAACAGAAGCCATGATTTGCTTCGCTGAAATCGACGTTTTGCATTTGTTGGCTTTTGGTGAATTCGAATGGCGCCATTGCATTGATTGTTGCTTAGATTCAGGTGTATGGTGATAAACCCATGTCTCGTCACCTGTCACAATGTGATCAAGAAACTCATCACCTGTTTCAGCATAGCGTGTGAGGAAATCGAGTGCAAAGCCCATCCTAATCTTTTTGTATTCTTCCGTTAACAGTTTTGGAACCCAGTGCGCACACAATTTCCTGTATCCTAACTTCACAGTCACAACCTCATAAAGAGTTGTAATTGACACGTCCGGTATGATCTGATGC
This sequence comes from Schistocerca serialis cubense, assembly GCF_023864345.2. NCBI lineage: Eukaryota > Metazoa > Arthropoda > Insecta > Orthoptera > Acrididae > Schistocerca > Schistocerca serialis. The sequence continues at coordinate 272,786,251 of NC_064646.1, forward strand.
AGTTCTTTCAATGTGAGACGTCTATTCGCACGAATTGCCTCCTCCGTTCTCCGAAGAAGGGCATCAAAGATCACAGATGTTCTTTGTTCGTCATGAACATCAGTGCTACCTTCAGACAAATGACGACACCATTTCGTTACATTTTGTCGATTCATAATGTTCCCATAAACAGAAACAATATCTTTGTTAATATCCGTTGGTCGCTAACCTTTTGCATGAAGAAAACGTATGACGGAGCGCACTTTGCATTTGGCGCGATTCTGAATCGGCGTAGCCATTTTAAACATGACCTACTCCAACCAGAAGCAACGTTAAACTGCCGAACGACCGCGAGGAGATAGCTAATGGTTCAAGATTAACACCAGTGTTGCCAACTTGCTCGCCAAAACTCTTCTGTTCCTCTGGCGTACGGTGTAGCTTTACTTTCCGAAATACCCTCGTAACAATGTTGTGTCAGAATCTGAAAGTCGACTGCCTTTCCGGTATCCACAGTGGTTACCATAGTAACAGAATTCTTAGACCTTCTACGTACAAAATGGGTTTATGTTATGAAATGCTACTATGTTGATACTGGCATTGCTATCAATAGAAACAACATAATTTCCCCTTTATAACACAGAAATCCACAGCCTGCTATGGAAAATGTTACCGACTTTATTTTCGTCTCAAAGTAATGCATGTAAAAATTTTTAAATTTTAAACAAAAATCAGATGATATTTCAAAAATACTTCCCAAGCCAGTTTATATAGTATTTTACTTACGAAATTGCAAATTCCATACTAGGATGAAAACCCCAAAATGTAAAAAACAAGTTTCTTTCTATCTTCCGGTTCCTTGTTACAAATAAGTACCACATTTGAAAAAAAAATGGCTCTGAGCACTATGGGACTTAACATCTGAGGTCATCAGTCCCCTAGAACTGAGAACTACTTAAACCTAACTAACCTATGGACATCACACACATACATGCCCAAGGCAGGAATCGAACTTGCGACTGTAGCGGTCGCGCGGTTCCAGACTGAAGCGCCTAGAACCGCTCGGCCACATCGGCCGGCCCACATTTGAAGAGGACTGTCTCTGTAATGGGCATTCACGAATCCATATTATTTCCGTGTCCAAGTTTATGACATAGCAGTAAGCAGTACTAGTCGTTCACACCCATGGGTTGTTTTCATTGAAACACCAGCAATGAAACATTCCACCTCTCTCTTCCGCTAACCATGCAGTGGCTGCGCCCATGAGGTAAGCGGCCAGTTTTACTTACAAGGGACTCTCCATCGCACCCCCCTCAAATTAAGTGGTAAGATGGCCTATTGAATAGCCCATCAAAAACCGAACACAGATCAAGCATGAAAACAGGAAGAAGGTGTACTGAACTGTGAAAAAAAGGAGCAAAATAGAAACAGCGAAAGGTCCAAGTTTATTAAGTGCATTTTGACGGAAGGTGAAGAGCCGTGACGTCGTGGTTAAGTGGTCACGGTGTTGGACAGTAAAGCGGGCAACGGGTTGAAAACTACATAGTGCCTTTTTTTTCCACAGCATTATGAATTATCCGTCCGCTCATTGAAATGTTTGTTCTCTTTTGTAGTCTTGGCAGTTGTCCGTTGGCTGTTGTAGAATATGAGTAATGTGGTAAGAATACGTAACCGTCGCAAGTAAACGTGACGAATAGTGAGAGCAGCCCAGATACCACATAGCCGTCTCACAGAAATGAAAACAACAAATAGGCTGGTGTGAACTATATTACGAAACAGGAATTCAAGAGTCAAAACGGAACGCAACTTCAAAAACGTTTAAGTCATGTGTGTTGAAAGAGAACACAGAAACTGTGGGATTATGAAACTGTTGCGTTCATTTGTTGCATCTTATGTGCAAACTACACTACTGGCCATTAAAATTGCTACACCAAAAAGAAATGCAAATGATAAACGGATATTCATTGGACAAATATATTATACTAGAACTGACATGTGATTACATTATCACGCAATTTGGGTGCATAGATACTGAGAAATCATTACCTGGAACAACCACCTCTGGCCGTAATAACGGCCTTGATGTGCCTGGGCATTGAGTCGATCAGAGCTTGGATGGCGTGTACAGGTACAGATGCCTATGCAGCTTCAACAAGATACCACAGTTCATCAAGAGTAGTGACTGGCGTATTGTGATGAGCCAGTTGCTCGACCACCATTGATCAGACATTTTCAATTGGTTAGAGATCTCGAGAATGTGCTGGCCAGGGCAGCAGTCGAACATTTTCTGTATCCAGAAATGCCCGTACAGGACCTGCAACATGCGGTCGTGCGTTATCCTGCTGAAATGTAGGGTTTCACAGGGATCAAATTGAAGGGTAGAGCCACGGGTCGTAACATATCTGAAATCTAACGTCCACTGTTCAAAGTGCCGTCAATGCGAACAAGAGGTGACCAAGACGTGTAATAAATGGCACCCCATACCTTCACGATGAGTGATACGCCAGTATGATGATGACGAATAAACTCTTCTGATGTGCGTTCACCGCGGTGTCGCCAAACACGGATGCGACCATCATGATGCTCTAAACAGAACCTGGATTCATCCGAAAAAATGCCGTTTTACCATTCGTGCACCCAGATTCATCGTTGAGTGCACCGTCGCAGGCGCTCCTGTCTGTGATGCAGCGTCAAGGGTAACCGCAGCCATGGTCTCCGAGCTGATAGTCCATGCTGCTGCAAACGTCGTAGAACTGATCGTCCAGATGGTTGTTGTCTTGCAAATGTCCCCATCTGTTCACTCAGGGATCGAGACGCGGCTGCACGAGCCGTTACAGCCATGCGGATAAGATGCCTGTCATCTCGACTGCTAGTGATACGAGGCCGTTGGGATCCAGCACGGCGTTCCGTATTACCATCCTGAACCCACCGATTCCTTATTCGGCTAACAGTCATTGGATCTCGACCAAAGCGAGCAGCAATGTCGCGAAACGATAAAACGCAATCGCGACAGGCTACAATCCGAACTTTGTCAAAGTAGGAAACGTGATGGTACGCATTTCTCCTCCTTACACGAGGCGTCACAACAATGTTTCACCAGGCAACGGCGGTCAACTGTTGTTTTTGTATGAGAATTCGGTTGGAAACTTTCCTCGTGTCAGCACGTTGTAGGTGTCGCCACCGGCGCCAACCTTGTGTGAATGGTCTAAAAAGCTAATCATTTGCATATCACAGGATCTTTTTCCTGTTGGTTAAGTTTCGCGTCTGTAGCGCGTCATTTTCGTGGTGTAGCAATTTTAATGGCCAGTAGTGTAAGTACCACTTTTGAAGAGGACTGTCTCTACAATGGGCATTCACGAATCCGTATTATTTCCATGTCCAAGTTTATGACAAAGCAGCAAGCGGTACTGGTCGTTCACGCCCATAGCAATAAAACATTCCACTTCTTTCTCCCTCTAACCCTGCAGTCGCCGCGCTACTTACCCCTCTGCCCATGAGGTAAGCGACCAGTTTTACGTACAAGGGACTCTCCATCGCACCCCCCTCAAATTAAGTGGTAAGATGGCCTATTGAATAGCCCGTCAAAAACCGAACACAGATCAAGCATGAAAACGGGAAGAAGGTGTACTGAACTGTGAAAAAAAGGAGCAAAATAGAAACAGTGAAAGGTCCAAGTTTATTAAGTGCGAAACTTCCTGGCAGATTAAAACTGTGTGCCCGACCGAGACTCTAACTCGGGACCTTTGCCTAAGTGCATTTTGACGGAAGGTGAAGAGCCGTGACGTTGTGCTTAAGTGGTCACGGTGTTGGGCAGTAAAGCGGACGACAAGTTTAAAACTCCCTCGTGCCATTTATTTATTTTTTTCACAACATTATGAATTGTATGTCCGCTCATTGAAATGTTTATTCTCTTTTGTAGTCTTGGCAGTTGTCCGTTGGCTGTTGTAGAATATTAGTCATGTGGTAAGAATATGTAACCATTGCAAGTAACCGTGATGAATAGTGAGAGCAGCCCAGATACCACATAGACGTCCCACAGAAATGAAAACAGCTGGTGTGAACTATGTTACAAAACAGGAATTCAAGAGTCAAAACTTCCATAAACGGAACGCAACTTCAAAAACGTTTAACACATGTGTGTTGACAGAGCACAGAGAAACAGTGGGATTATGAAACTGTTGCGTTCATTTGTTGCATCTTATGTGACAGACTATTGTGTTTCATTATTTCCTTGGGAGTGATGACATTCACGTTCATTACGAGCGCCTAAATAGGGCAAGGAGGCATACAAATCAGCTGTGTCGGTAAGAGATTTCTATCACATGACACTCGCACTGTCACTAATGTCGTGTACGACACATCAGACGCGTTTTCCAGTGGAGGGTTCGATTGACTTATCGCCTAGCCATCAAACATTTGCGATTCTCATTCGAAGGCCACTTCCTTTCGGCTGCTAATAGAGTAGTTGTGCAGGATAAACTGTCATTATAAGTCCCTTCCATACACCTCGCTGTTGCAAACGGACGCTACTCCACGACACAGACACAAATCTGAATCCAGCGAACAGCGGAAAAAAAAAAATAATCGGCGCGACGGAGAGTTGAACACGACTCGCCCACTTAAGAGTTCAACACTGATACCATTTAACCTCGATGGCATTGTTCTGCTGGACCGTTGACTTTGTTTTGCTTTTCTTTCACAGTTCAGTACACCTTCTTCCTGTTTTCATGCTTGATCTGTGTCCCGTTTTTGTGGGCTATCCACTGGGTCCTCTCACTACTAAATCTGAGGGAATGCGATGGGGAGATTCCCTCGTTAGTTTGCAGCCGAATTCACTAATGTTTGTTAAAATTAAGCACATCTTAAAATACTACTGTCTCTGTAAGTATTTTTGTTTGTTACTGAGCAGAAAAATTATACTCTTAAGGAGCAGGTTTCTGGATTGGATTCAGCTGCTAGTTGACGGAAGCATGTTAATATAAAATACGCCAGAGAACCGCGGGCCGTACGAGTATTTGATTCGGACCACATGCAGCACTTTGACGACTAGTGCTTTAGGTCTTAGGTGAGCAAACTTGTTGTGTAGATAGTTCCGCATAGTCAGCGCTTACACAACTTCCCCACAAGAACGTGCCCTGCTAAGCACAACAGCGCAGGCGCAGCGCTCGGCCGTCTCCGCACTACAAGATGGCGCTGTCTTAGAGACGGACCAAATTCTGCTTCCGCCGATCCGCGTATTAATATGTAACGCAGCCAATGAGATTGCTGCTAATGTAGAACCTTTTCTCCTCGCGAATCACGCTCGCGCAGTGATACCTGTATGCGCGAGGTATTATAACGAGTGTACAGACCTCCGATTAGTCAGTCTGCATTAGTCTGTACGAGTCTGCATTTGTCTGCATCAGTCTGTGCCAGTCTGCATTAGTCTGCATTTGTCTGTAGTCAAGTTTCAGTCTGCGCCTAATAAGATTACCATATTCCTGTACATAGACATGAAGATAAATGAATAGACACTTTGTCAAGTATCAGAAATATGTGAGAATAAGATTAACGTACCAAGACCAAAGGAACTTCAGATTGTCAATTGCAAATAGCATCCAGAACCAAGTTAAGTTATTTTTATGCTTGTTATTATTTTAATAAAAGTGTGTGAAAATTAATCAAGTTCTGTTTAAAGTTGGTCACCGTCAATCTGCTACTCTAAGTGTGCAAGTGGCATTTCTATCGTCTGACCTAATGGCAGAAGATAAACACGCCACGATAAGACCACGAGACATATTGTTGACATTCGCCTACTTCGTTAGAGCGACAAGTCAAATAATCTGATAGTGTGTGTACCGAAGGTCTTACAGTACACACACCACAAAACCGTTATGTTTAGGGGCAAATTTCATGTTTCGAGGCTATGCGGCACTTCATTGGCCAGACAATACCAAGAATGTGAACTACATATGTGCTAAACACAAAGCAAAACAAAAAATACCTCCAGACTTTGACTTCCAGCAAGGCTACTGAATTTTGGTGGAAGATGGGTGGGGGTAGAAGAAAAGGGGAGGATAACAACTAGCAAAGAAGCTCAAAAAGGCTCAAAATTTTTGCCTTTAAGGAAGGGCAACGAGCTTAATGTGGAACACATTCACTTACCCGTTTACTCATAGCTCACTGCAAATGTCCATGATTGTAGACTACGAAATGCAGTGTCAAGAGAATAGGCTACCGATTAATTTTACAACAAGTGTGAGAATATTATTTATGAGTATAAATAATGGCGCACATTCTACTCTCAAAGATGGAGCAGTTTGATTTAGCGCTAACTTCGTTGAAAAGTTGAACGGAATATACCAACAAGACTCGATGATATGCTACGGCGTATTGCCGCAGCCTTCTCGGACATCTCCGCTGAAATTCTAGCACGTGTGCAGCAGTCCTTTCATACCAGACTGGAAGCATGTATTGTCGCTGTCGGTGGTCGTGGTCATTTTGAATATAACTCGTGACGGTCAGTTGTCTCTTACTGGTCAGAATCCATATAACTAGTGCACGTACATGTGTTGTTCTTTAGTGCGTACTACCACAGGTATTGTACAAGTGTCGGTTACATTACGAATCGCACTACAATCCTGCAACAAACACCACTGACATTCTGATTTCCCCAACTGTTAGTTTGCTAATGTCAACAGGCATTGTTCCATTTAAAACAATGTACCTTTGCACAAAAATACGTTTCTAAATATTATTGGCTAGTAATAAGAGCCCCTGACTACCAGTCCATTCTATGAAAACAGGACCTCAATAACACTTTCCATTTCCGCAATATTTGCGGTACAAGTTTTAGGTGATTCACCCTGTACCGTATTGAAAATAGAGTATAAGATAAACATCGACAGAAGTAAAACAAGGGAACGGAATGTAATCGAATTAAATCATATGCTGCCGCGCGATTTGAGGCGCCATAACACGGATGCGCGGCCCCTTCCGCCGGAGTTTCGAGTCCTTCCTCGGGCATGGGTGTGTGTATGTTGTTCTTAGTGTAAGTTAGTTTTAACTATTGTAGTGTGTATGTCTAGGGACTGATGACCTCAGCAGTTTGGTCCCACAGGAATTCACACACATTGGAACATTTGAATTCATATGATACAGAGGGAATTACATTTGTAAATGAGAAATTAAAAGCAGTGGATGAGTTTTGATATTTGGGCAGTAAAATAACTGATGATAGCTGAAGTAGACAGTATATAAAACGTTGCTGGCAATAGCACTAAAAGCATTTCTGAAAAAGAGAAATTTGTTAACATCTAATATAAATTTAAGTATTTCCTTAAGTTACTTGCGTGGAGTGTAGTCTTGTACAGAAATGAAATCCAGACGGTAAGTCTTTTAGACAGGAAGTGAATAGATGCTTCTGAAATGTGGTGCTGTAGAAGAGCCCTGAAGGTTAGATGGGTAGATCTAATGACAAATCAGGAGGTACTGAATCGAACTGGGGAGGAAAACAGTTTCTGGTACAACTTCTTCACTATCGGACTGGACTGGTAGGTAGGAAGGACTATCATATCCCAATACAGGTCCTATCACCAGCTTGGACGAAGCTGTGGCCTGCAATGCGCAATCAGTACGTTGATGACATTGTGAGATGATGTCTACTAACACGTAATTCATCTTTAACGGAGAAAATCTCTTACGATGCTCAGCACAGGTGATTCTACAATGGAGAGGAGAAGCCGTAATTCTTAGGAAGTGAACAACGTTGCAAACACTACGGATTCAATTTAAGAACAATTAAGTTTCCCAATAGTTCAACCTTATTTTGCAAGGTGCCTTACAAGTATCGGTTAATCAATGCAGGTGAGTACAAAAAAAATGGCTCTGAACACTATGGGACTTAACTTCTGAGGTCATCAGTCCCCTAGAACTCAGAACTACTTAAACCTAACTAACCTGAGGACATCACACACATCCATGCCCGATGCAGGATTCGAACCTGCGACCATAGTGGTCGCGCGGTTCCAGACTGTAGCGCCTAGAACCGCTCGGCCACTCCGGCCATCCAAAGTGAGTACACCCTGCCACTCCATACGTTAGGCTTTTCCAGCGAACTTCGCTTTCTGAATTCTACCTTGGTAATTACTGACTTGGCTATTTGCACTTGTCGCTTATATACCTATTTTTCAGGGCTCCTAAAAGAGTTTCTCTCTTAGTGTCATTTTGCCAAGACTCTTCTCTAGTAGTGTCACTTTCCCAAGACTCTTCCGAAGTTCTTCCTAATAGCTGAGATATTTCCAGAACGTTCTGGCTGGTATTACCTCTGTTGGATGCAATCACCTTGGCGCCTCCAAGCTATACTGAGGGACTCTTGTTCTCGCTAGCATTTACAGCATGGACGCATTCTCGGCTGGCTCTCACTACTACATTAGCCTCACTACAACCAGCAACAATTTCCACCACATGAAAAGTCTTAAAAATTTATGTGTCTACACTATGGGCAAATGGAGCATTATCATCCTAAGATTAAGGTCATATAAGTAGCTATGGTATAATGTTGGATCCGTCTCTCATGGTCTATTTCCTTTTACTGTTTATCAATCAGATGCCCCACATCCTCCAGTCTTTCCCCTGCCACCATTAGGTCAGCTAACCTAGTCACTATAAGCCTTAATGGTAATTCTATTCGTACCCCTGATGTATTTAACTTTTTCTCCAGCTCTTCACAACAATAGTAGATAGAATATCTCTCCAAGTGACACTGATCTGCGTTGTTCTGTTTGACTGTGATCCATAACCTTTGCAGTTCGTATGTAACATTAACAATCCCATGCCTTCTAGGTGAATACCCCTGGAAGCCTGTCCCTCGCACAAAACGGTCATACTTTCTTCCTTCAAGCTTGTTTACAGCCATTAGTTATCACTTGGATGGTTTCAGAAATTCTTTTCTAAGGTGATTAGCTTTCTGACTGAATTTGTTGGACTGTTATTGCTTTGCAATAATTTTACTTCATGAGCGTAGACATGGTCCGCAGTAGGCTGTAATGCGATGTTTATTTAATTGTGCGATTAGCCAATTTCGACTAAGCGTCATCGTCAAGCACATTTGTAACATGTTTATTTCATGTAACTCAGTTACCATGTTGTAGATAGAGTAAAGTTAAGAATAATAAGAATAATATCTTAAAAGGTGTCAATACTGTCTGGATCCATTCGTAAAATGACGGAATGTGGCTACTTTTACTTGTAATGAAGAGTGACTTGAAAATGACATGAAATACAGATGTTACAAATGTGTTTGACAATGACAGTAGAAGTTAGCTAATCACACGATTAAATATACATCGCATTACAGCTTACTACGGACCATGTTTTCATTTATTATGCATCTGGAGGCTATGGATCCCCACAAAAAAAAAATTTATTTCACACTCGTTCAGTTCGGACATGGACGACATTACAAAGGTTTGCTTACGTATCTGTATTTCCTTAGCAGTCTCTTTGTATTCTAACTGATCTTTTGAGAGTTTATCATATAATTTCTTAGAATTATGGAATAGTAAATACTCTTTTTACCAGTAAATATTTTACTATCTGCAACAGATACACTTTATGAACAATGACATTTACTAATTGCTCATGCTCTGTACTTAATTCGTTAAATAGTAAGAATAACTGTATCCTCTTTTCATTTATGGTGACGAACGTGGCTATTCTCTTTAGTCTTACGTCCATCGTCTTCAGTGAATGCATCAAGAAATGTTCCAACTTATTCATATTGTTTTTTAACATTTGCTCATTAGTAATTAAAGAGTCTATCATGTGTCCAGCCCAGACAATGCTACTCTAACCTGCCTATCAATTCCATTACGTAAAAGATTGCTTTCTGTTCTGTTTATATTGCCGCAGAGGACGCTGAGTAGCACAGTCACTGTGGTGTAGTGGTTATAATACTAGATTGTTACAGGGCGCGTCGTGAGTTCAAAATTCACCCGAAATGTAAAACTTTAATTTCTATATTCGGTTCGAGTACATTCTAGAAGTATCCACAAATGTCAAGAATCATTGTACTGGAATGTTATGTAACTGTATATATACCGTATGTGTTCTGACCGGAGGCAGTTCGCTCCGCACTCTTGTATATGCAAGTGCTGAATAAACCTTCGTTAAGTGAAGTTAATGTTCGTCATTCATCTGATTACACCTTCTTCTACGTGACATTATTCTGGTGGAGACACTGGGTATTGGAACTTGTGATAGCGCACATTAACGACGACACAGTGGCTCCCATCAGGCCACGACAGAGCCGCCGTTTACGTGGCGAGAAACACGAGTTCGAGCCATACTCAACAGATCGCAATCTACCGGAGACAGAAGAAGAAGAGGACGTTACGATAACAGAAACTTTGTGCCACCAAATGAGACATCCTTCCGTGTTCTCTGGTGACGATGGCCAAGATCCAAACAAGTGGCTGAAGGTATATGAGTGTATACCCAAATTTAACAAATGGGATGACACCGTAACGTAGTTTTCTACTTGGAGGACACTTACAAAAGTCGAGAAAGAGAATGTCTTGCTGTGATCTTGGCCATGTGCAAATTTCGACAGTATGTCTGTGGAAGACTATTCACAGTTGATACAGACCATCATTCACTTTGTTGGTTGACAGGTCTTAAGGATCCAACAGGACGACTCGCCAGGTGGGCACTATGTCTTCAAGAGTATGACATTACCACTGTGTACAGAAGTGGAAGAAAAACACCAAGAGACCAACTGTCCCTCAAAAAACCCTGTGCAAGACCATCAGGACTTTGATGAAGATAGTGACTGTCTCGCTGCACTCCAGGATTTCTCTGCTGAGCAGAAGAAGGACGCCAAGATACCTCAAATTATGCTTGCCTTAAATCGGTCAGAGTATGTGAAAGGACAATTTAAGGTAGTTAATGGATTACTTTGTAAGAAAAACTTTGATTCGTTTGGAAACATGTGGCTACCAGTGATTCCTAAACACATGCGCTTGGATGTTCTATATAAATTCCATGACATACCCGAGGCCGGACATATCCTATTTATTAAGACATACGATAGGATCCGCAAGAGATTTTTCTGGCCGAGCTTATTTAGGAGTGTCCGTCACTATGTGTCGCACTCTCGAAAGTGCCAGAGGAGAAAGGTAGTTCCTCAGAAACCACCTGGTCGACTCATACCAATTCCAGCAGCCGAATCGCCTTTCCACCGTGTTGGGACTGACCTCCTCGGACGATTTCCAACGTCTGCTGGTGACAATAGCCGGATTATTGTTTGCACTGATTATCTGACACGCTATGCCATTACAAAAGCCGTGAAAACAGCCGAAGCATTCGAGGTAGCCAAATTCATCGTGGAAGACCTTGTATTAAAACACGGTGCCCCAAGGTCGTTAATTACGGATCGAGGGAAAGTTTTTCAATCGAGTCTTGTGACAGAGGTAAATCGTCGGTGCAACATTACTCATCACATGACGACTGCCCACCATCCGCAAACTAACGGGCTTACTGAACGCCTTAAGGAGACCGTGGCCGAAATGCTTTCAATGTTCGTCAATGTTGAGAAGAGCAACTGGGATAAGGTGCTACCTTTCAATGTTCGTCAATGTTGAGAAGAGCAACTGGGATAAGGTGCTACCTTTCGTGATGTTTGCCCACAACACCGCCGGCCGAAGTGGCCGTGCGGTTAAAGGCGGTGCAGTCTGGAACCGCAAGACCGCTACGGTCGCAGGTTCGAATCCTGCCTCGGGCATGGATGTTTGTGATGTCCTTAGGTTAGTTAGGTTTAACTAGTTCTAAGTTCTAGGGGACTAATGACCTCAGCAGTTGAGTCCCATAGTGCTCAGAGCCATTTGCACCCACAACACCGCCAAACAAGACACCACAGGATTTACGCCATTTTTCCTGGTGAATAGGCGTGAGGCGACTACGACGACGGACACTGTGTTTCCGTTACATCCTGACGACGTGGACGACGACTACATCGGCCAGTTGTTAACCAGAGCTGAGGAAGCTCGGAAATTAGCTCGACTCCGCACGCTGCAGGCTCAAGAAACGATTGCCGAAGGTATGACGCGAGCCACAGCCCTGTTGTCTACCAGCCTGGTGACCTCGTCTAGATCTTCACTCCTGTTCGGAAGGTTGGCCTCTCTGAGAAGCTCCCCAGGCGCGTTTTTGGACCTTTTAAGGTTGTAAGACAGTTGTCTGACGTTACTTATCAAGTTGAAGATTTCGACCCCGACACAAGACGACGAAAGATCTGAGATACGGTCCACGCCCTTCGAATGAAGCCCAATAAGAATCCTGCAACCCAGGGTAAATTCGAAGCTCCAGCGACAGGCAACAAGTGTAAAGGTGACGAAGAGCGTAGCAGCAAAGGAAGTTCTAAGAAGATCACCACCAGGGCGAACATCAGTCATCGGGAGTCGGAGTATACAAGACCGATGACTCGTTCCTGGACTAGGAGGGAGCAATGTCGCAGAAGAAGCTGCGTAGAAGTCACCGTGCTGTCGTGGTTATGATACTAGACTATTGCTTGGAGGGTCGTGAGTTCAAATCTCAACTGAACTGTAAAATTTCAATTTCTATATTCGGGTCGAGTACATTCTAGAAGTACCCACAAAAGTCAAGAATCAGTGTACTGGAATGTTCTGTAACTGTATATATACCGTATATGTTCTGGCCGGAGGCAGTTCACTCCGCGCTCTTGTATGTGGAAGTGCTGAATAAACCTTCGTTAAGTGAAGTTAGTGTTCGTCATTCATCTAATTACACCACCTTCTACATGACAATATTCAATCTGCTTCATCTTTCTCTGCACTGTTCCAGGGCCTTGTATCCTACCTGGGCGGCTCTATAGAATTTCTCTCATCAGGTATTCTTAGGTTCACACGCGTGACAATTTTCTGCGCTGCCGTCTCATATCGACTTTTCTTGCTGCTTAATAAAAAGGCTTCAACCGCTTTGCATGTACTATAATCTGCTTATTTCTAGGCATCGTAAGTGTCAAATTGGGTAGGTCTGTTGTGATCACTTTGTATGTTGTTGTTGTGGTCTTCAGTCCTAAGACTGGTTTGATGCAGCTCTCCATGCTACTCTATCCTGTGCAAGCTTCTTCATCTCCCAGTAACTACTGCAACCTACATCCTTCTGAATCTGCTTAGTGTATTTATCTCTTGGTCTCCCTCTACGATTTTTACCTTCCACGCTGCCCTCCAATACTAAATTGGTGATCCCTTGATGCCTCAGAATGTGTACTACCAACCGATCCCTTCTTCTAGTCACGTTGCGCCACAAACTTCTCTTCTCCCCAATCCTATTCAATACCTCCTCATTAGTTATGTGATCTACCCATCTAATCTTCAGCATTCTTCTGTAGCACCACATTTCGAAAGCTTCTATTCTCTTCTTGTCTAAACTATTTATCGTACACGTTTCACTTCCATACATGGCTACACTCCATACAAATACTTTCAGAAACGACTTCCTGACACTTAAATCTATACTCGACGTTAACAAATTTCTCTTCTTCAGAAACGCTTTCCTTCCCATTGCCAGTCTACATTTTATATCCTCTCTACTTCTACCATCATCAGTTATTTTGCTTTCCAAATAGCAAAACTCCTTTACTATTTTAAGTGTCTCATTTCCTAATCTAATTCCCTCAGCATTACCCAATTTAATTCGACTACATTCCATTATCCTCGTTTTGCTTTTGTTGAAGCTCATCTTATATCCTCCTTTCAAGACACTGTCCATTCCGTTCAACTGCTCTTCCAAGTCCTTTGCTGTCTCTGACAGAATTACAATGTCATCGGCGAATCTCAAAGTTTTTATTTCTTCTCCATGGATTTTAATACCTACTCCAAATTTTTCTTTTGTTTCTTTCACTGCTTGCTCAATATACAGATTGAATAACATCGGGGAGAGACTACAACCCTGTCTCACTACCTTCCCAACCACTGCTTCCCTTTCGGGTCCCTCGACTCTTATAACTGCCATCTGGTTGCTGTACAAATTGTAAATAGCCTTTCGCTCCCTGTATTTTACCCCTGCCACCTTCAGAATTTGAAAGAGAGTATTCCAGTCAACGTTGTCAAAAGCTTTCTCTAAGTCTACAAATGCTAGAAACGCAGGTTTGCCTTTCCTTAATCTATTTTCTAGGATAAGTCGTAAGGTCAGTATTGCCTCACGTATTCCAATAGTTCTCGTTATTGTGCATCTAGCTTCTTAGAACGACCCCCTCAAGGGTCTCATCATACAAAAGAACCTTATCTCGCGTCCTAAATACTCCTGGATTATCACTATTGTCATAGTAATAGGCCTTACTGATTTCGCCTTTCTCATCCAATCTCGTACTACTGAGTATACTTCTTGGATTATAGTCCGCAACTGGAACGTTTACTTTTATCCCAGACATTAACTCACACGGTGTATAACCATTTTTACTATGAAGAATCGTACTAAATACAAAAACACTACGTGGTGCCCATTGATCCCAATTACTATGGTCCTCCGTTATGAAGTGTCGCACACATTCAGCCAGTGTCCTTTCGAGTTCTCCTGAGCGCACAGTTTTTCTGTGGGTGAAACACTGTGGTCTGGATCTTACGAATCCTTAATGATTAACATACCAATTTGAAATAAATAAGTTCTCGTATCCTCAGCTCTCATTCGCCTCAGTGTACTTGTTAACACGATTATTTGTAATTCTACCGAAGTTGCGGTGAGAAGAATCCTTTGTATGCGGTGACTACTTTCGTCCATTATCAAACCATCGCCAATAAACAATCGACTTTCTTAAAGTAAAGATTGGCAACTTGGTCTAAATGTTCGGAAACGTAAAATTGAGCATTTCACAAAATTAAAAACGTAATATCCTATGACTACTATCAATGAGTCACTGTTGGAATCGGCCAATTCATAAAAATTCCTGGTCGCAACATTTTGTAGGTCGGGGCACACATTTTCAGCTGTCCCCATCGAGGTATGTCAACAACACCTGTCGGCAGCTGAGGGTTTCAGTTAATTACCATTTATTTTGTAGGGACATGAAATGGAATGATCACATAGTTTCAGTTGTGATTAAAGCAGGTGGTAGACTTCGGTTGATTGATGAAGTACTGGAGAAATGCGATCAGTCTATTAAAGTCTACTTACAAATCACTCGTGCGACTCATCCTAGAAAATTGTTCAAGTGTGTGGGACCTGTACCAGAGAGAACTAACAGGGGATATTGAACGTACATAGAAAACGGCAGCACGAATGGTCGCAGGTTTGTTTAATCCAGGAGATAGTGTCACAGAGATACTGCAGGAACTGAAATGTCAGACTCTTGAAGACAGAAGTAAAGTCTACTAACAAAATTTCAAGAACCGGCTTTAAATGGTTACTCTAGGGATATATTACAATACCCTACGTATCACTTACACAGGGATCGTGAGGATACATTAGAAAAGTTACTCCACGCATGGAGGCATTCATATAATCATTCTTCTCGCGCTCCGTATGTGAATGAAATACGAAGAAACCCTACTAACTGGTACAATGGGACGTACCCTCTGCCATACATTTCACGGTGGCTTACAGAGTACATAGATGCAGATGTAGATGTAGAAATTTCACATACGGAGATCGTAGTTCTTGCGTTTATACACAAACAATTACATATCTTCTCGGTAAGTATTGACACGTAGTGCAACCAGTACATTTGCAAGTAGCCATAGTCGGAAATCATGAGTAACGTGGACAAACTCACCTACAGTGTATTATCGGAGCTTCTTGCCAAACAGCACCAGGACAGCTGATACGTAACGTTCCAGCTGCCTAATAGTAAATACACATAGGCTGCTGGTGGTAGCATGAGAACCTAACTGCGCTGTAAGACACGGTCTACCAACTACCTTAAAATGGTATTATTCCGTAGCATTAACCAAATAGTAAATTTTGTTCTAAAAATCTACAACAAATTCCTGTCTGCTAATAAAACATAAAATGCTCGTCATACAAAGTGTCATAAAATAATTCCTAGATCAAATATACGGCACCATAGTACGGCGTAACTGTAATCACATAACAGATTTCTTAAAACATACTAAAACGCGTCATGCAGTAAATCAAAAGACGTTATATAAAAATGTCATGAGAAGTGGGAAATAACTATGATACGCCACACTATGGCGTAATCTTTAGTCCCTAACAGAAACTTATTATTCAGGTTAAAAATGGTCAAATCATAGTCGACTGTCACTCACAGGTTACTACTAAAGACTATTCATTAGTGGTGTGACACCTGCATTAACGTTACATGTTAATTTTTCACATGAACGAACTTACATTAATGAATCAAAATTCCCTGTATCCAGTCGATTTTATTTGTGCAATACCTTACATGACCTCATGATCTAAATGTAAAATGGGGATAAAATACATGTAATACAGCGTCATTACAAAAATTTTTATTACATTGGTGTCAAATTGGACACAGACCTAACACAAACGAACGTAAAGGTTTATTTTATTTTTATTTTTGTTATTTATTTTTCGTTTATGTAAGTGCAGTGAATGGCCATTCTTTTTTGAGTTACGTATTCTCCATAAACAGTGAGTTACGAAAAAGCCTAATTTATACATACAGTGTCACATTCAAAAGAAGTCGTGCAACTCAAACTGAACACTAAGTCCGGGATATGTTAGCCACGTTAGACTTCTTTTCTGAGAAAGCAAAATATCCATTGTAATTAAAATGCGACTGATCGTTAAGAAACTTACCAGGCACCTCAGTCTTGCTCTTATAGGTCTCAAGTTCCTCGAAAAAGTCAAGCTTTAAACCTTTAGGGGCAACATGCAATATCTTCATCATTTTCTCTATGGTGCCACCTATGCAACCGTCACTACGCAAACGTTGACCAAAAGCTGTCCTGTTAGCAGAACCGACATGTTCTTTGAATATGGCTGTGAAATATCTACTCATTTGACCTATGTAAAGTTTATCGCACATTCAATATTTCAATATATAGGCTCAGAAGCGTCATATTTGTTCATATTATTCTTCCTTGTCTTCTTTTCCAATCTGTGTTTTGACCTGTACTTCGTGCGACCACCCGTTTGGAACGCTATTTGAAACCTCTTCTGAAAAAGCTGCAGTGTCATAAACGTATTCTCCTTATACGGATCTCTACCCCGTTTATGTGTCTGATAAATCTGCATTACCAGATTAATCTTATAAGAGTTGGCTATAGCCACCTGTCTAATTTCATTCTGAGCCTCGTGTTCCTCAAGTTAACGGTGCCCTTACAATAGTATGTAGAGCCGGATGGGGGGGCTAGACGTAGGGTATGGAGAATTTTTAATATTTTGGTGATGGAAAAATGGAAATGAGCATTTGGCTTCATTGTGTGGGAGGCCCCTTGCGGGGCAGGTCCGGCCGCCTTGCTGCAGGTCTTACTACATTCGACGCCACATTGGGCGACCTGCGCGCCGGATGGGGATGAAATGATGATGAAGACAACACAGCACCCAGTCCTTGAGCGGAGAAAGTCTCCGTTCCAGCCGGGAATCGAACCCGGGCCCGTAGGACGGCAACCCGTCACGCTGACCACTCAGTTATCGGGACGGACATATTTTGGTGATGAATGGCGACTTGTAAGCAACCATAAAAAGTTTGAGTTCGGACCCTGATAAAAACCTGCGTAATTTCGACTTTTAAATCATTTTCTTGAAAAGAAATCTCCTGACTACACAATTTTTTTGCCTTTCCCTGAGAGCTAGGATGAGAGGGTGGAGGGGGCGCAGCCCCACCTTCCCTCCAAATCTGGAGGTGTACGCGCCCTTGCCTCAAGTGGTAGCTAGCAAGACGTGTAACCATGGCTTGAAATAAAAAATTTCTGTGCTGCGCCACACGGTTATAAACATTTTTTTATTATCTCGTCTGTGTATGTGGGTTTTCGATGTATAGAAAAACCTAATCCATGTTCCTTCCTCGTCACAATCAAATCAATAAAATTTATTTTCTTATTATTTTCTTTCACAAGCGTATATTTTATATTTATATGTTGTCGGCTAAAAATAGAATGTAAGATGGATAATTCCTCTTCTCCTCCTTTGTTTATAAGAAACTTGTCATCTATACATTTATGAAAGACTATCTCTCGCACCACTCAGGGGTTATTCACGAAGGCCCCATGAATATCCGAAAATAAAAACTTTTTCTCACCGCAACTTCAACAAAATTACAAGTAATAGTTTTAATAAAAGATAGTTGCTAACCCGTTTTGCCTGCGTCATGCTGCAGTTTCACTAGTGCGTTTTCATTTGCGTTAAGCTCTTAACAATGGAGGATTTAACAACCTCTCTCGCTTCTACAATCTCCCTGTTTGGTCTTCAGCAATTTATTTAATGGATTCGTAATGTTACTGAACTTTGAAATGCATCAACAGTAGCATCCAGCAAGCCGTAGATACCTTTTAATTCCTTCATGGATTTTGGAACTGGAAAGTGGTATGTCTGCCAACTTTGGAACAAAATAATATCCAGGTAGACGGCACCATGCAGGATGTTCCCATTGTTAGTGGATAGAGAGATGCTTAACTGCAGTCTGGCCTCTAGCCAAAGGATTTCTCTTTCCTCTTCAGTTAAAAGACATCCATACAGAAAACGCAACTAGTGACTGTCGTCCCGTAGAGTCGACCTGCTGAGTGCCGGCCTCTAGCATGGTGCCCAGTGGGACAGGGTGGTGTCTCCCGTGAGTCATGCTGCCCCATTCGCAAGAAACTCTCTACAGCCGGAGCCTGTCTCGAGCTGAGGCTAAATGCCAACACTGAAGAAATTTACAAACTGTAAATTTAATAATAAAACTAACAAGAGCTGCTCATACTCTGTCTTGTCAAGGAAATCTGTCTACATTTAAAACCAGATGGTAAAAAAAACGAGATCTTCCGCAGCTGCTTTTGATCGTTATAATTTTCTCGCCGCGTTAGAGAGGGCTGTAACTAAACAAATCGTGTAAATAGTGATTTCTCTCAATATAGCGACCCAACTTGCAATCTAGAAGGATCCTTAAGCCATGAAGGCTTCGAAGTCTCTTTAACTCCCTGAGAGGGTTATGAAAATGCGAGGATGAATTTTCAAAAAAAAATACTTTGAGGTATGGATGGATTTGTACCAAGGAAATGACTGTGGGGGTGGAGTAGTGAATTTCTAACCCAGGTGCGTTAAGAGGTGCCATTGGTAAGGGACTAACAGCTCCGAGGGCATCCACCCCCAAAATCCTGGCCATGATGTTGTACAAATGATATTATTCTTGGGCCATAAAAGGTCATTAATTTTTATAAGGTTTGCATTCAGGTGTGAAAGGAGTGGAGGAGAGAAGACCCAACGCTGTAATCGTATTCCCAATGTGCATGGAGACTGGTACTTTATTGATCTTGACAGTTGATGAGAGACTTTCATTAGAGCGTGGGAACACTGACTGAATATATACTACATGTGGATACAGTTCATCCACGTTGTCTACCCCCATATTTCAGTGGTCCATGTGTGTGGAATCCACAGACGTCTTCAAAGTTTATTATTACACTTCAGCCCTATGTCCGGATTTCCCATAATAGGAGCTCTTAGTTCGCTGTTAATGGCGTTAGTGTCAGTGATGACTGATAAAACACTGATTGCAGGAAGGAATCTGTTAGAGACGGTACTGAGGTGCTGTGTCTTTGCCTGAAAGATTGGGCAGGAGTCTACAATGGGCAAACACGTGTGAGGGATCCTGTAGGGTAATTGAGGACCAAAGAGACTGTTTGAATGCCCTGTTGATGGGAAGACAAGTCTGTAGAGATGGATCCTTGAGTTTCAAGAGATCAGTTCTAAGACTGTCATATGGGACATGCACTAAAATCTTATCTCTAACCATTATCTCTAACCGCAGAAGCAGAATATGATTGCATGCACTTTGGGTTACTTCAATTAAAACAGCAGTCATGAGATAAACACTATAGATGGGCAGTCCATTCTCTGTTTGGCTGTCCTTGGAGTTCATGCCAACTAAAAAGCTTGTGGCAGGCTGCCACCACGCTCACATGAGAGTAAATTGGTCTTCAACTTGTTATACAGAAGAGCAGGGGCTCTGTTTGCAGATTTAGTTGTTTTAAATGTCTAGCCCCATGTATTAAAAAAAGAAAATGTGCTCCTGGTTGTCACCTAAGATGCTGTGAGCCAGGAAATACTGCTTCATGCATGCAGCACAGCTTGCCCATGGTTTGATCTTCCTGTCGAATGGCTGTAAACTGGTTGTGCCAGCCAGAAACCCTTGACTGCAGAGCCAGCCTCACAGAGGTGGGAGGAGATTTCTGGAGCTGACGTGGAGATGGCTGCCAGACTCGTGGTCAGGAGTTTGTGTCTGCACAGCATGCGCTGATGTAGTATCAACGCATGGGCCGAAGGACCACAGGTTTTGTCATGCTGTAAGCAACATTATAATAAGTGTACTATCAACTGGAAAACACACACAAGCACTACTGATCGTCTGGATCAGAGTGCACGTTTGAGCCTCACATGAGCACAGAAAATCGTCGCCAACTGATTAATTTGCTGATGGTGGCACAAAAAGTTATCCAGGTACGAATGACTGAACAAGTTATTTATCAAAGATTAATAACACGTCTACTGTGATATGGATTGAAATAAAGTCGTTTGAAAGTTAAACAGGAATACATTTTCCAGTTCACAAGTATGCCACAATGATGGAGTGCCGTCTTTTTTGGCGAGGCGGCCACCAACACTCGTAAGTCCGCAGCTGGCAGTTCTCAGGTTTGCGAAATTAGTTGTGAACAACAGTAATGTCGTGGAGGCGGTTTTCGAGTGAAAATCCTAATTTATAGATTCCTTGCAGAATCTAGAACTCGCCCAGGAAACTCACTCAGAGCAAACTGGTCTGGTCTGGCCTGGGCCAAGTGCTGCCCTAAATACCACTTGGCGTTAGGATACAGTTGGGCCTATTTCCGATCATGTGTCTCACAAAATAAAATGGTTCTGTACTGAACTTGATCTCTAACGGGGCCTCAAAATGGTTCAAATGGCTCTGAGCACTATCGGATTTAACTTCTGAGGTCATCAGTCCCCTAACGGGGCTTCGGTCAGCTCTTGGTAGACGCCCAGAGCAGTACCATCTGTCTTCGGAAAAGTGTCACCTGTGTATTAGGCATCTTTGAACCACTGATGTGATGTTTGTTGCTACCACCTCAGGAGTTAAGCCTCGGTACAGCAGAAAGTTCTTCACTTTTTCCACATTTAACTTGTCTAGCTCTACATCTTAATCCATTAATTTGAATTTAAAAGTATTACTTCCTTTCTGAGAAATTCTCTCTTACCTGGTTGTAACTGGGAATCTATCCAGTATTCCCTGCTGCTTCCCATTATGCTCCAGTAATTAACTTCCGTAGCAAATCTTGTCACCCAGACGCACTTAACACTTTGTCCATGTCAATCCTGCCAAAGGAACATTCAGTCTTTGGCCCCATTAGCACCATTTTGTAATCATATTGTTGATAAATGGAAATGCCATGTGGCTAGGGCCTCCCGTCGGGTAGACCGTTCGCCTGGTGCAAGTCTTTCGAGTTGACGCCACTTCAGCGACTTGTGTGTCGATGAGGATGAAATGATGATAAGGACAACAAAACACCCAGTCCCTGAGCGGAGAAAATCTCCGACCCAGCCGGGAATCGATCCCAGGCCGTTAGGTATGACATTTCGTCGCACTGACAACTGAGCTACCAGAGGCGAACATATTGTTGATAATTTGCACTAAATGATGCTGTCTTTTCCTCTGACTGATAGCTCCATTAAAAATTTGACACTATCCACTGCTCATATCCGAAGAAGAGAGATACAGTACTTGGCTTTCCCTGGTTGGTCCAGTATCTCATTTATGTTGGGGATGGGAAACGCTTCCCCCACTGAAATTTCGTTCAGCTTTCTGTAGTCTACAGTAAATCCGTATTTCACAATTCCACTGGCCTCTCGTTTGTCGGTGCTAGCAGTACAGTTGCATTTCATGGACTCCGACTTTCAACAGTTATAGCCTCGTTAACCATCATCTCAATTTTCTCCTGTAATAACGCGTTCTGTGCGTCTGGTATTATATGTGGATTTACATTCACAAACTTTCCTTAGTGTTCCGGCAACATCAGGGGTGCATGCTTTACCGTTTCTTAATACGACATTTTTTCACCATTTAATAATGAAATATAACGTATACCGTTTCTCAATACGAAATTTTTTTACCGTTTAATAATGAAATATAACGTAATATGTGCTACAAAGTTTCTCCAAATCGGTTCGAATGGCTTTTCTACTTTGGGCAATGGTATTTCGAAGCGTACCCATACTGTTCATTTCTTCTTGTACTTTCCGTATGGTGCCACTTTTTATATAGTTTTGCCAAATAGTTTTACTGCGCTCAGAGCACGCTCAGACTCATTCATATTAAGTACACTAAGAATACATTTCCCTTGCACCATTCGTACCACAGATGCTTCTGCGTACACAACTGTCATTACTTCCCTTTTGAGAATAATCACTTCTTTGTTTGCATATTCGACTGTTTCAACACATATTCTTAAAAATTTTTTTCTTCCCAACGACCCATTACCTTGTCACTTTCTGATGGCACTCTATTTTGCCTTAAAGGTGCTCGTCACTTTTCATCTCACAACGGCATTTGATTTGCATATCATACTTTTCCCTTCTTTAAAAGATCGTCTCCTGGAGACCTACGTCCACACAAGGCGCATGTCGCGCCGTTGCCAAATGGCGGGAACTGACAACTGAAGCGTGTGGTGTTAATTTGAGGACTGGTCAGCAAATATCCAGCGAAGCTAAGGCGTGTATGCAAGCCTGCAGTTCAGCTGTTATTAAGCACACACAACACAACAGCAATAAAGAAGAGGGTGAGCTATACGATTTTGCGAAAAACATTTTCTGCCACATAGTACTCATCAAGTATACTAAAGGTGAATATCCAACAGTAGAAAAATTAGTTTCACGTGTGAAGCAAGCCGAAAATTTTAACAGAAGCAAATGGACCATGTTGAGGATACCGAAAGACGTGGGGTTCAGATATCAGAATGATACGAACGACGTTGCCAGTATTCTTCCGTCAGTTTAGACATCGTGAAAGCTGACGGTGTGGTAGCATACATCAATTCACAGTGAACTGCATTCTTAGTAATATGAGTATTAACACACACACACACACACACACACACACACACACACACACACATGTGCATACTATTTCGTCACTAATAATGACGTAACTTCTTTCTGCAAATACTGTCAATGTTTAACGTTTCGTCTTTTGAACATTGACATGTTTTGAAATCAAACGAATTTTTGCATTGCTTACCAGTACATTAGTCACCCAAAGTGATCGAATATATTTAAAACAATTCGAGACGTGCATTGCTTACTGGTACATTAGGCACCCAAAGTGATCGAATATATTTCATAAATTCGTGACATGACGACTTGTCTGTTCTGCATTGTTTTCAAAAACACAGCACTTGCAGCTACAACTGTCTTCCATTCTTAATTGTTTCCACTTTTACTGGTATCGAAGCTAAACAGACTCTATGACAAATGGCTCCACATACACATTTTATTAATAAATGTCCACGACACGTTCTAATTTTCTTCAGACATACTAAATTGATACAGCTGTCTGTTTCACAGGGTAGCATGCTAGTTCACACGTCATTTTTTTTTTTGTTAGGAGAATGGCAGCTGCCTCTAATTACTAAAGAAGTGACACTCTGTAAATTCTTTTTCTATGTTTAGCAGCTGTAGGGAAATCCATTTTTCACTATTGGTCACTTGGTAGCTCCGCTCAAGGAGAATCTCAGCATTTTCCTATCTTGCAATCGCTGGCTGTTTCCATATGTAAGAGGTATGAGGGCACTACTTTTGCAGAGTACAGTTATTGTGGGCTTCCAGGAGGCTCAGTGAACTGGGGCTAAGGGGTCGCATAAATCTCCATTTGATTATCATGTACTGCTGCTTATAACGAAGGTGAAGCAAGAGAGTATCCGAATCCTTATTCTTGAATCCCTGTCTCTGTGGGTCTCTATTACCCATTGATGCATTATTAATCCGTGTTTAATAATAACAATTTAGCGTCTTGAAAATGCGCTTTTCTATCTTTCTGGCCGATTAAAACTGCGTGCCGGAAAGTAACTCGAACATCGGCCCTTTGCCTTTCGCAAATCCTCTACCGAATGAGGTATCCCAGTACATCTTACGACACACTCTCACAGCTTTACTTCCTTCAGCACCTCATTTCCTACCTTCCAAACTTCACAGAAGTTCTTCTGCATACCTTACCGAACTAGCAGTCCTGGAAGAAAGGATACTGTGAAGTCATGGCTTCATTCTGGAAACATTTCCAAGGGTGGGAAAATCAGTCAGTAGAGTGAGCCATAGGCAGAGACGGGTAATATAAAATATGTACAAGAGCCAAGAGGGAAAAATAAGAGTGGACAGCCAAGAACGAAGTGCTCGGATTAAAAACGGTATAAGACAGGGATGTAGTCTTTCGCCCCTACTGTTCAATTTGTACATCGAAGAAGCAATGGTGGAAATAAAAGAAAGGTTCAGGAGTGGAATTAATATTCAAAGTGAAAGGACATCAACGATACGATTCGCTGATGACATTGCTATCCTGAATGGAAGTGAAGTAGAATTACACGATCTGCAGAATGGAATGAATAGTCTAATGATTACAGAATATGGACTGAGAGTAAATCGAAGAAAAATGAAAGTAGTGAGAAGTACCAGAAATGAGAACAGTGAGAAACTTAACATCACCAAATAAATGAAGTTAAGGAATTCTACTACCTAGGCAGCAAAATAACCAATGACGGATGGAGCAAGGAGGACGTCAAAAGGAGACTAGCAATGGCAAAAAGGCCATTCCTCGCCAAGAGAAGCGTAGTATTATCAAACATAGGCCTTCATTTGAGGAAGAAATTTCTGATAATGTACGCTTGGAGTACAGCATTGTATGGTTGCGAAACATGGACTGGCCGGCCGAAGTGGCCGTGCGGTTAAAGGCCCTGCAGTCTGGAACCGCAAGACCGCTACGGTCGCAGGTTCGAATCCTGCCTCGGGCATGGATGTTTGTGATGTCCTTAGGTTAGTTAGGTTTAACTAGTTCTAAGTTCTACGGGACTAATGACCTCAGCAGTTGAGTCCCATAGTGCTCAGAGCCATTTGAACCATTTTTGAAACATGGACTGTGAGGAAACCGGAACAGAAGAGAATCGAAGCATTTGAGTTGTGGTGCTACAAACGAATGCAGAAAATTAGGTGGAATGATAAGGTAAGGACTAAGGAGGTTCTGCACAGAATCGGAGAGGAAAGGAATACGTGGAAAACACTGACAAGGAGGACAGGATTATAGGATATCTGTTAAGACACCAGGAAATGACTTCCATGGTACTGGAGGGAGCTGTAGAAGAGAAAAACTGTAGAGGAAGACAGAGATTGGAATACATCCAACAAATAATGGAGGACGTAGGTTGCAAGTGCTACTATGAGACGAAGAGGTTGGCACAGGAGAGCAATTCGTGGCTGGCCACATGAAACCTGTCAGAAGACTGATGACCTAAAAAAGAAAGAGTACTTGCCCGCGAAAGGAAAAGATCCTAGTGTTATGTCGCGGTCCAGCACATAGTTTTAATGCGGCAGAAGTTTAAAATCAGCGGACAGTCCCTTGCTCAGCGAAAATTCATTCTGGACTCTCTATTGTTTCTGGAATTGACAAGTCTATCCGAGCTAGTAAAGGCAAAATGTTTTTAAATATCTCATTAGAGTGCACTAAAATATGATAACGTAAGGATTACCACCTATTGAAAGTTACACAAATGATTAGATGAAATAAGGGAATGAAACACGTGTCGTTTCTTCAAGTCACTAATACATTTCATGACTGCGAATGGCCATTGACGTGTGGTAATCATTCAGATAGTTGAAGGACTAAATATTATTATTTTAACTGAACAGTTGTAAATCAAGAGACACGCTCGTCACCGTAAGACAACTGGTAATATTTTAAATTAAAAGAGTAAAGATTAAAGTTTAAAATTACAACAGATAATAATTTAAATTAAAAGAAAAGATTTTCAAATAATCAAACCTAATATCAATTTATATTACTACAAGCAAACGGTTACAGAAAATTACCAGTTTCTGGCTGTAAACTCACCCTTGATGCTTCAGTAGGTCACCTACGTAAGGTCAAGGAAATTGAAATTCCATTATTCTGCCTGGGAAGCAGGTTTGGTAACCATCTCCTCAACGAAATGTATCTTCTTTCTGAGTTCTCTAGCAGGTAAGCTTCAATTGAAATAATTCCAAGATGAGACAGTCCCTCTTCTCCTGTAAAATTTCGAGTGTAGCTGAGAACGACCATTCTACTGAAGATGTACTTACAGAAATTGTATATAGTAATCATACTAACATATTAAACCACTGAAAACTTTTGTTTAGCGTTGAATTAGTGCTCTGTAGTTTTGCGAGTTCACTCATGGGCTCATTTCCAAACTCTTCAGTACTGTACACTTCAGTCAGCTCATTTTGCAGTCGAATGGCGTCACATGCATCTAATACACTTTGCAAGATGCTTTCGGGGAACTGTTAACAATGTTATCCAGGGATTTCATGTGAGAATAAAATTTAAAAATCTCAATTATAACTGTCTTAAATTCAAGTCGCTAACATTGTTATCAAACACTTTGGAAAAGATGCGCTTATAGTTGTCGCTTTTCCTCTTCGAAAATTCTCCGACATGACAAACGGTTTCTTGGAAAACTTGTACACAGTCGTCACGCAGCGTGGCAATGGAGCGGCGAGTTTCTTGCATTTTCTGTTCACAGTAAAAAATTTTACTTACTTGGTTCTGAAGGCTGTTGTACAACACAGCGTTGACGTTTGTCAAATGTGTTAAAGAGACATACAGATTTTAAACCTTCTGAAAGTACCAAAAATCCATTAGTTGGTGCTAAAATATCTGAATCGATTTCTTGAGGATATTCGAGAATAGCACTAAACACGTCAGAAAGTTTGATTTTATTCCTGCACACAGTGTTTACCAATCTTGAGGCGTAATTCTATCGCGTTGGAAGACGGCTTTGCAAAAATTTATACAAAAATTTAACCCCGTTTAGGAGATCTTAGTACACTAAGCGAACTAAAATATGTTTTACACTTTGCTATTTGGCTAGTGCTTTGAGACAAAATAAGGTTTAGTACATGAGAATGACAATGAAACATAATGGTTCCAGGATGTGCGACTTAATGCCTGAACCCCGTTCAAGTTTCTCGCCATCCTCGCCGCACCGTCAAATGTTTATGCAATCAGTTCTTCATTACATCCGAATTTTGATAAGAAGTTCTGGATGAGTTCTGAAATAGCCTGGACGAATTTTTCACTATTTATGTCACAGAACCCCAAGAATATTTTCTTTCTCTCTCCTTCATATAAATAACGCGAGACAAAGAAAATTGTGCTTTATATACCACATCTGAAGATCCGTCAACCGTGACATCTAAAAAAGGACTATTCACAATTTCCTCACATTATAGCTGATAAGACTGTCAACCTACGGCTTGTATTAGATTGAGTTCAACTAGAAATTCTTTTAAACACAGTGGTGGTTTCTATGTGCTCCGCTAAAAGAGGATCCTGCTCTTCTTCAACAATTACACATAACTTCCATGATTACTAGAATTTGTTGTTTCATCGTGTACTTGAAAGGCAAACCCTTATTTTCCCAGAAAACGCATTAATTAATAAGTCTTTTGAGGATATGCCTGTTCTGTTTTGGTTGTGTAGAGATATTTCATTTCTAAGCTGGTCATCAAGCGCAGATTCTATTCTGTTTTCCCCAAAAGCAGCTATAGCTACATGCGATCGTACATGGTTCACAGACAGCATGTGCTCGGTTACCAACTTTACTGACTTTCACAGCTCTGGTCCTTCTAGTATTTTTATCCTCTCCAAAGAGTGGACAATACCTGCAAAACATCACATTTACGTCACTGCTACCGTCTAACCAGTCACATTGGTATACATACGCTGTCGTTGCGATCTTCAGTCCGAAGACTGGTCTGATGCAACCCTCTATTCTGCTATATCCTGTGCAAGCCACTTTATTTCCGAATAACTACTGCAACTTACATCTGCTTACTGTAGCCACCTCTTGGCTCCCTCTCCAATTTTTATCCAACACACTTCCCTCCAATACTAAATTGATGATCCCTTGATGTCGCAGAATACGCCCAAGCAACCGACCCCTCTTCTAGTCAGGTTGTGCCACAAATTTCTTTTCTCCCCAGTTTTATTCAGTACCTCCTTATTAGTTACGTGATCTACCCATCTAATCTTCAGCATTCTTCTATAGCACCACATCTCAAAATCTTCTCCTCTCCTCTTGTCTAAACTCTTTATCGTCCACGTTTCACCTCCATACATGGTTACACTCTATATAAATACTTCCATAAAAAGACTTCCTAGAATTTAAATCCATACTCGATGTACATAAATTTCTCGTCTTCGTAAACGCTCTCCTTGTCATTGCCAGTCTACGGTTTATATCCTCTCTGCCTTGGCCATAAGCAGTTATTTTATTACCCAACCCCTACTACTTTAAGTATCTCGTTCCTCAGTTCGACTACATTCCATTGTCCGCGTTTTGCTTTTGTTGATGTTCATCTTATATCCTCCTTTCAAGACACTGTCCATTCCGTTCAACTGCTCTTCCAAGTCCTTTGCTGTCTCTGACAGAATAACAATGCCATCGGTAAACCTCGAAGCTTTTTTATTTCTTCTCCCTGAACTTTAATTCCTACTCTAAATTTTTCTTTTGTTTCCTTTACTGCTTGCTCAATATACAGATAGAATAACATCAGGGATAGGCAACAGACCTGTCTCACTTCCTTCTCAACCTCTGCTTCCCTTTCGTGCCCTTCGACTCTTATAACTGTCATCTGGTTACTGTTACAAATTGTAAATAGCCTTTCGCTCCCCGTGCTATACTTCTGCCATCTTTAGAATTTGAAAGAGAGTGTTCCAGTCAACATTGTCAATAGTTTTCTCTAAGTCTACAAGTGCTGAAAACGTATGCTTGCCTTTTCTTAACCCATCTTCTGTATCAAGTCTTAGAGTCAATATTGCCTCGCGTGTTCCTACATTTCTCCGGAATCCAAACTGATCGTCTCCGATATCGGCTTCTACCAGAGTTTTCATTCCTCTATAAAGAATTCGTAATAGTATTTTTTGACCGTGACTTAGTAACTGATAGTTCGGTAATTTCCACACCTGTCAGCACCAGCTTTCTTGAAGCTGATATTGTTACAGCCTTCACGAAGTCTGAGAGCGTTTCGCCTATCTCATACATCTTTGACATTAGATGGAAGATTTTTGTCATGGATGGCTCCCCCCAGGGCAGTCGGTAGTTCTGACGGAATATTGTCTACTCTCCGATTCTTGTTTCGGCTTAGGTCTTTCAGAGCTCTGCCAAATTCTTCTCGCAGTGTCATGTCTCCCATCTCATCTTCATCTACGTCCTCTTCCATTGCTATAATATTGCCTTGAAGTTCATCTCCCTTGTATAGACCTTCTATACATTCCTTCCACTTTCCAACCTTCCCTCCCTTGCTTAGGACTGATTTGCGATCTGAGCTCGTGATATTTATACAGCTGCTTTTCTTTCCGCCAAAAGTCTCTTTAGTTTTCCTGTAGGAGGTACCAATCTTTCCCCTAGTGATTCATACTTCTAAATACTTAGATTTATCCTCTAGCCACTCCTGCTTAGCCATTTTGCACATCCCGAGAGTCTCACGGTGTAGACATTCCCTTTCGCCTGCTTCATTTGATGCATTTTTATATTTTCTCGTTTCATCAGTTAAACTCAATATCTCCCGTGTTATCCAAGGAATTACCTATTTTATTCTTTGCTGCCTTCACTATTTCATCTATAGAAGCTACCCATTTCTCTTCTTCTGTATTCCGCTCCCCTGTTCTAGTCAATGGTTGCCTAATGTTCCCTTTAAAACTTGTTGACAAGCTCTGGTTCTTTCATCCTATTCGGGTCCCATGTCCTTAATTTCCTATCTTTTTGCAATTTCTTCAGTTTTATCTACAGTTCATAATTAATAAATTGCGGTCAGAGTCCGCATCTGCCCCTGCAAATGTCTTAGAATTTAAAATGCGGTTCCGAAATCATTGTCTTACCATTATATAATCAATCTCAAACCTTCCGGTGTCTCGGGGTCTCTTCCATGCATACAGCCTTCATGATACTTAAACGAAGTGCAAAATTCTACCAAGCGGCTTTCTCTTTCATTCCTTTCCCCCCAGTCCATATTCACGTACAATTTATCTTCCTCTTCCTTTTCTTGTTGTCAAATTCCAGTTCCCAATCACAGTTAAATTTTCGTGTCCCTTAACTATCTGAATAATTTCTTTTATCTCATCATCATTTCTACAATCCCTTCACCATCTGCGGAGCTAGTTGGCAGATAAACTTGTACTACTGTGGTGGGTACTGACTTTGTGTCTGTCCTATTTGATTTTGTATGTATAGCCCTGTTCTCACGTGACTAGAAGTCCTGTTCCTCCTGCCATTGAACTTTACTAACTCCCACAGTAGCTAACTTCAAGCTGTCCATCTCCCTACTTAAACTTTCTAACCTACCTGCGCGATTAAGGGAACTAACATTCCATGCTCCGATACGTAGAACGCTAGTTTTGTTTGTCCTGATGACGACAACCTCCTGAGTAGTCCCCGGCCGGAGATCTGAATAGGGGACTATTTTACCTCCGGCATATTTTACCCAAGAGGATGCCATCCTCATTTAACCATACAGTAAAGCTGCACGCCGTCGGGTAAAATTACGGCTGTAGTTTCACCTTTTCGCAGTACCAGCACAGCAAGGTCGTTTTGGTTGATGTTACAAGACCAGATCAGTGAATCATCCAGACTGTTGTTGCCTCTGCTACTACTAAAAGGACGACTGACCATCTTCAGGAGCCACACGTTTGCCTGGCCTCTCAACCCCTCCACTATGGTTGCACCTACGGTACGGCTATCTGTATCGCTGAGGCACTCAAGTCACGCCACCCACGGCAAGGTAGAAGGTTCATCGATGCGCGCGCAACTCTCCAGCTGCTGATCTAAGATACACAGACATTGCATCGGTTTGTCTCACAGATCTCTATCTGTAATTTTACGTAATGAACGTATTAGTTCCATGTTTTTCGAAGGAATTCCACCATTTTTATGTAGACATTATTGAATAACCGTATTATTGTAATTACCTAATGATAATATACTCAAGAGCCAAAGAAACTGGTACACATGCCTAATATCGTGTAGGGCCCCGCGATCACGCAGAAGTGCCGCAACACGATGTGGTATGGAATCGACTAATGTCTGAAGTAGTGCTGGAGGGAACTGATACCATGAATCCTGCAGGGCTGTCCATAAATCCCTAAGAGTACGAGGGGATGGAGATCTCTTCTGAACATCACGTTGCAAGGCATTCCAGATGAGCTCAATACTGGTCATGTTTGGGGAGTTTGGTGGCCATCGGAAGTGTTTAAACTCAGAAGAGTGTTCCTGGAGCCACTGTGTGGCAATTCTGGACCTGTGGCGTGTCGTATTGTCCTGCTGGAATTGTCCAAGTCCGTCGGAATGTACAATAGAATGAATGGATGCAAGTGATCAGACAGAATGCTTACGTACGTGTCACCTGTCAGAGTCGTATCTAGATGTATCAGGGGTACCACATCACTCCAACTGCACACGCTGCTCAAGCTTACAGAGCCTCCACCAGTTTGAACAGTCCCCTTCTGACATGCAGGGTCAATGGATTCATGAGGTTGTCTCCATACCCGTACACGTCCATCCACTCGATACAATTTGAAACAAGACTCGTCCGACAAGGCAATATGTTTCAGGCATCAACAGTCCAATGTCGGTGTTGATGGGCCCAGGCGAGGCGTAAATCTTGGTGTCCTGCAGTCATCAAGGGTACACGAGTGGTCAAATGGCTCTGAGCACTATGCGACTTAACTTCTGAGATCATCAGTCGCCTAGAACTTAGAACTAATTAAACTTAACTAACCTAAGGACATCACACACATCCATGCCCGAGGCAGGATTCGAACCTGCGACCGTGGCGGTCACGCGGTTCCAGACTGAAGCGCCTAGAACCGCACGGCCACGAGTGGTCCTTTGGCTCCGAAAGCCCATATCGATAATGTTTTGTTGAATGGTTTACGCGCTGAACTTGTTGATGGCCCAGCATTGAAGTCTGCAGAAATTTGTGGAAGGGTTGCATTTCTGTCACGTTGAACGATTCTTCATTCGTCGTTGGTCCCATTCTTGCAGGATATTTTTCCAGCCCAGCGATATCGGACATTTGATGTTTTAAGGGATTCCTGATATTCACGGTACACTCGTGGAATAATCGTACGGGAAAATACCCAGTTCATCGCTACCTCGGAGATGCTGTGTCTCATCGCTCGTACGCCGATTATAACACCACGTTCAAACTCACATAAATCTTGATAACGAGAATTTTAGCAAGCAATCTAACAATTGCGCCAGACACTTGTAGTATAATATAGGCGTTGTCGACCGCAGCGCTTTATTCTGCCTTTTTAACATATCCCTGTATGTGAATACGCATGCCCATACCAGTTTATTTGGCGCTTCGGTGTAATAGGATATCACTGATACAGTCCATGTCTATTGCACTCGCGATGACTCGTCGGTCTGCACGCGGTATGCGAGTCAGTAGGCTCTATTGGGCTACTGTCGTGGCCGGCGAAAAGCCAGGAGTTTAGTATGTCCTCGAAGAATGGAACACTGATTGAGGAACCGCAAAGCGGATGGCGGTTAGACCAGAGAACAGTAAACTGTGAACTCCCGATGCCAACGCGGTACAACGTGACCGGTGTAGAGCGGTTCAGTTGGTTCAAATGGCTCTGAGCATATGGGACTTAACTTCTGAGGTCAGCAGTCCCCTAGAACTTAGAACTACTTAAACCTAACTAACCTAAGGACATCACACACATTCATGCCCGAGGCAGGATTCGAACCTGCGACTGTAGCGCTTGTGCGGTTCCAGACTGTAGCGCCTAGAGCCGCTCGGTCACTCCGGCCGGCTGTAGAGCGGTCTTACTGCGTTGGTGGAGGGGTAAAAGTTTCCTATCTTACAATGACATCATTGCAGTGGCACCATTCTATTGCACTTTGAAGGTGTGGCGGTGTGACTTCAAGTCCAGTACCACGCTCCGACGATGGCAGTACGAGGTCCTCGGTGAGAGGTGCCATTTACACAGGTAGTGGCAGAGGTGGTCGTACTATGGATTTCACTGGCTGGAAAAATAGCAGGAAAATTAAAGGGGGAGGCACTGTCATAAGTGATGTAATACCAGTGGTTATAGGGTTCAGAAAAGACCCTTTTTTAGGATAGCGAGGACAGCAAGAAACCAAATTTTAAGAGAGGTTAGGACTGAGACAAACCTTCAGTTTGAGAAAGAAACCAAAAAAGCATAACTCCAGCTTATTACATCAGCATAAACAGCTATTGGTTAATAATTTTCAGAAATCAGCAGATATTTCAACTCTACCCAATTTTAACTCAGTCAATGTGAAATGTCAGCTATCCTTATGGTATCAAAATATTCGAGAACTCAGAAATAAAATTAATGAACTAATTATCTGCGTAGATGAATTAGAGTCGTCAAACCCAGCTGACATAATCAGCCCCTCTAAACATCATGTACCACTGGTATAGAACTTTTAAGTGTTACAGGGTTTAGGTTAGCATCTCACTTTTGTAGAGCAGAAATGGGGATAGGAGGAGTTGCCACATTCATCATAAACTGTCATAAATCTAAGAACATAAACATTCATAAATTTTGCCTAGAACAGCATATGGAAATATGTGCAACAGAAGTAGAATTTCACAAAAAATCCTTCATAATATTAAGTGTATATCGAGCACCTGCAGGTAACTTTAATCTGTTCATAAACCACCTTGAAGCTGTACTGGTCCATTTAACAACCAAAAACAAAGCAATAGTAGTTGCTGGTGATTTCAATGTAGATTTCCTTAAAGACTCTCCCAATAAGAACTTATTTGAGTTAGTAACAGTATCATTCAACTTAATTCCCACTGTAAAGTTCCCCAATAGGGTAGTCATTTGCTCACAAACAACCAATGATAAAATCTTTATAGAAAAGTCCAATGAACAAAATTATATTACAAAACCAATAGCCAATGGCCTCTCAGACGATGACATGCAGTTCCTTCAGTTAAATTTTAATACTGAACAGGATATAAAATCTATTAAATCTGAGCCCAAGAGGGTAATCAATAAGCCAAAAATTATTTATTTTGAGACGCTACTCAGAGACATTCACTGTACTGATGTTTACAGAGCTCATGGCATGAATGAAAAATATAACACGTTATTTTAATAAAGTGCTTATCTTACATGAACATTGTTTTCCCCCAAAACTAATCAGGGTTAGAGTAAAGTTTACAAGGAAGCCATGGATTACTCAGGGGTATCTGGTAAAACAAAAAGAAAACTGTATCTGTCAATCTGATACAGTTCTGATGTTGATGCTATAGCACATTACAAGAAATACTGCAAAATATTAAAGACTGTAATACGAACATCAAAGGAAATATATTACAAGGAAAAGATAGTCATATCAGATAACAGAATAAAGACAATATGGGATATAGTGAAGGAGGAGACCTGTAGAACCAGACATGAAGAGTAAATGATACATTGGTGACAGATGTGTATAGTGTTGCAGAACTTTTTAACAAACATTTTATAACTGTTACTGAAAAGATGGGGTTGTCAGGTTCTGTAGATGCTGCTATGGAATACCTCAGACCAGACATGTCAAGTAATTTTCATAATATGAATTTGACCCTCACTACCCCAGCAGAAATAATGTGCATCATAAAATCTTTAAAATCAAAAACATCTAGTTTGTATGATGAAATATCAACAAAGTTAATTAAAGAATGTGATTCTGAGTTAAGTAACATATTAAGCTATCTGTGTAACCAGTCGTTTATCAGTGGAATATTTCCTGAATGGTTGAAATATGCTGAAGTAAGCCACTGTTTAAGAAGGGAGATAAAGAAATAGCATCAAATTTGCGTCCAATTTCACTTTTGCTAGCATTCTCAAAAATTTTAGAAAAAGTAATGTACAGTCGGCTTTATAACTATCTTATCTCAAATAACATACTGTCAAAGTCGAAGTTCGGATTTCTAAAGGGTTCTGATATCGAGTAGGCTACCTACACTTACAGTGAAAAATGTGCTTAATTCATTAGACAAAAAAATTGCAGGCAACTAGTATTTTTGTGATTTTTCAAAGTTATTTGACTGTGTAAATCACAATATCCTTTTAAGAAAATTAGAATATTATGGTGTAAGAGGAAATGCTGCAAAATGGTTCAAATCTTATATCTCTGGCAGGAAACAAAGGGTGTTATTAGGAAAGAGACATGTATTAAGCTATCATGCATGATCCAACTGGGAACTAATTACATGTGGGGCGCCACAAGGTCCCATTTTAGAGCCCTTACTTTTTCTTGTGTATATCAGTGACCTTTCATCAGTAACATTACCATATGCCAAGTTCGTTTTGTTTGCCGTTGATACAAACATTGCAATAAATAGCAAATCAAGTGTAGTCTTAGAAAGATCAGCTAATAAAATATTTGTGGACATTAATCACTGGTTCCTAGCCAATTCTCTGTCGCTAAACGTTGAAAAAACACATTACATGCTGTTCAGAACTTGTAAGAGGTGTCCCACGAGTACATGCCTAACATACGATGACAAGCAGATAGAAGAAGTGGACAGTGTTAAATTCTTGGGTTTACAGCTTGATAATAAATTCAACTGTGACGAGCAGACCACAGAACTGCTAAAGTGTCTTAACAAATCTCTATTTGCAAAGCGAATTGTGTCAGACATAGGGGATATAAAAATGAAAAAGCTGGCATTCTATGCTTACTTTCATTCGATAATGTCATATGGGATTATATTTTGGGGTAACTCATCAAGGCAGGCTTAAGTTTTCCAGGCACAAAAACGTGCAGTAAGAGTTATATGTGGTGTGAACTCAAGAACATCCTACAGATGCATGTTTAGTGAACTAGGGATACTAAGTATTGCTTCCCAATATATTTATTCCTAAATGAAATTTGTCGTTAAAAAATATATCACTTTTTCAAACCAACAGCTCAATTCATGGCATCAATACTAGAATATGAATAATCTTCACAAGGATTTAAAGTCACTTACTCTTGTACAAAAAGGTGTGTGTTATTCAGGAACACACATTTTCAATAACTTGCCAGCAGCCATGAAAAGCTTAACAACCAATTAAATTCAGTTTAAGAGAAACCTAAAGGATTTATTGGTGGCCAACTCCTCCTACTCTGTTGATGAATTTCTCAGTAAAACCAACTGATTTGTGGATATACATAACTTCTGCACCATTTCAGTGCAGTAATGTGTCCATTGTAAAAAATGACGATCATTCCACTTGGGACCAGTGGAAGGTACATTAGCTTATTTGTTTCAGTTGTAAATATTTGTCATATTTTATTGTTTTTGTGCCATGTTCTACATCCTGGATTACCTACTCACTACGGATCAATTGGAATTAAAGTAAATCTCATCTAATCTAATCACATATTGAGTGGCCCTATCACTGAGAGCGGCCAGGCGACTTCCTATAAAGCCATCTGGCGAAAGAACACCAGAACGCGTGGTGAGAACAAGTGACTCGCAGAAGCGAGGTAGTGCCGCTGATAGCAACAATGTACACGACGAACGAAGTGCCATCTGAGAACGTAGGGCTGCTGGAGATGTGATCTTCCTTGTTTGTATTGCTGGGGTATAGGAAGCGCGGCTACCCGCAGTACACTTCCGTGTGGCTGGTGGCTGGTTCTTAGGCGACAGCTGCGATCGCAGCTTCACAGACTTCCCAAGTATGGAAACAAGCTCCGACTGGATCAAACTACAGTTGTCAATTAGAAAACTCTGTCGCATAGCTGGCAAAAGTTACCGCTATGGTTATTTATGGGCACCAGGAAAAATTTAGAGATGATATTCACTCTACGTTTCTGAAACTTTTTCTTTTTTTAAATAAGCGCACATGTTTTTAGTGGCTGTCAACCAATGGGTCAAACTAGGATGGCACAATTGACTTCCCCAAAATTTTCCCTGGTCCTGTCTTCGGAATTCGTTGACAGACGAGAGTGCTGCATCTGATACCGAAGTTTAGCGATTCTAATGGCGGTGGAGTGGGTGAAATATGGTTATTGGCGAAAATTTCGTATCTCATTCGATCCCTTCAGTACTTTGCAAGACTTGCAGCAGCTGTACCCAGAAAGAAACTAGACCAAAACTTTCTGGAATTTTCCTGCTGCACAAAGAAATAAATGGCGAATTATTATGCTGGGTAGCAAACCACGTAGTCATCAAGGGAAGTGAACTGGCAGATACTACAGCCAAGGAGGCACGTAACAAAATACTGCGTTAACGCCTTGCAGTATGTAGACACGACGGTATCACTGTCGAACATCTGAGTGATGCCTCAGTTGGAGACGAAGGGGCTGCAAACGAGCTTCTATTTGTGAAATACGAGGTTTGGCCAGAAAATAATTTCCGATCGGTTGCGAAATGGAAACCACAGTGAAAACCAGAAAAGTTTTATTTGCAACAGTTAGGTACACCTTCCACCTACTTCTCTATGTAGTCGCTGCTCCAACTTCAAGTTTTGTCGTAGTGTTTGAAACATCTCCTTAGAAAAATTAAGAATGACTGTGCTGGTAAACCTCTACGTTAGTTGTTTTTCAAACAACAGAGCAAAACTGAACGTACTCAGACATTTCTCTCTTTATTTATTCTGATCAGCACTAAACTGACACACAATATTTTTAGCGCAACGCAATCTGACTTTCAATAATCCCTAAAAAAGAATGGCCCTGACTGACAATAACCTATACCTTTCATGAATCACTAACCTCACAAAAATCTTCGTTACTCGAACTACTGCAATGCAGCGAGCGCGAATACTGCCTGCTAAATAAAAGATTCGAACTACTGAAGGCACTAACTACTGATAGGCATAGTTAGTAAATGAAAGATTTTGGTAGAGAATGAACAATGTATTTACGTTAATAGTGTTCAAAAGTCATAACACATATATCAGTTCATGATATCCAATCTTACAGATTTCCTTTTTCTGACGGACACACGTCCAGATCGTCCGCACTCAAAATTCAGCCGTCTCTCTCCCCACATGCACCACTGCTGGCGGCTCACCTCCAACTGCGAAACGCTACGCGCTGTTCACATCCAACTGCCCAACACTACAATAGCAAATATTCCAAGAATGCCAGCTAGCCACAGGTTGCACACAGCATAGCCAGTGATTTTCATACAGAGCGCTACATGGCGTTACCAACATAAAAACCTAAACAGCCTACTTACATGTTGTATCAGCTTTCCAATATCCTCGTCATAGAAAGCAGCCGCCTGTGCTTTCGGTCAGTTATCTGCACTGGTCTGCAGCTCTTTGTCGGTGGAAAAATTTTGTCTTCACAGCCAGCGGTTCTTGTGAGCAGAGATGAGACTCTGGGGCAGCCAATTACGAACTGTCTTGTGGGTGGTCAAACACTTCTCATCATAAACGCTTCAGGAGCGTCTTCATTGCCCCTGCAGTGTGCGGCCGAGAATTGTCATGAGGAAGGAACTGCTTGAAATTTGCGTTATGTGGACAGCATGACACAGGCGAAATCTCTAACCAGGCCCTCATAGTTGGCGGGAGACGCTATTCCCTACACATCTTTACGTGCTCACTGTTCACTCACATAAGAAAAGAGCGACGCTGGTCAATACATCTGTGCAAAGCTTTACCGGATTTTCCGAGTAGTTTCCATTTCGAGATCGATCGGAACTTACTTTCTGGGCCAGCCATGGGCATCCCAGTCTCATTCAGACAGGCGTGTTGAAACAGCCATCAGTGGATTTCACGAAGGCCACCCCTGTTGATAGTGAGAGGACACGTCAGTGCTCGGTGTTTGGAATGCCGCCCTTTGTTTTCTTGTACACTTTTGTAGAAAACTTAAGGACTAAAATAACCTTCGCATACCGCGTCATTGTCAAGTAATATAACTCGATGAACTTTGTACCATAAATAAAATACATGTACACGTGCATGTCAGTGTACAGAATAGTACAGAAGGTAACTGAAAGAAATACGCAATGAGACGAACAGAAATGACGCTTTTAGTCAAAGACATTGTAACCTCCCAACAGAAAAAATAAGTATAACATTAACAATCAGTGTAACCTCCCAACAGTTTATTATTCCGTAACCTCGCAATAATAACATGTGACTAATCTCTCAATAAGAATTGTGACTCCTATGTAACCTTTCAAGAATTAACTGACTGTGAATCTAAACTGATAAATTTGGACGTCAGCAGTGCTGCATCATGGCCCTGAAAGATCATTCTGAATAAATAGAAAATTCTTACCTCAGTGAAGTCGCCGGATAACGCGTATATATCTGCTCCTATAAGAAATTTTTATGGCACAGTCCAGTGCAATGTTGGCCGCTAGATTTGTCATGTATAAAAAGAAACAAATGATTTTTCTTTACAATGGTCGGGATGACCATGGACTGCAAAAATAGTAAATTCTTTAAATTCAGATGAATGATTGTCAAAAATTAATTTGATAAAAAAGATTATTATTAAAAGATTTTTTTGAAACATATACATGGGACTTGATATAACAATAGAACAAATTTTGTTATAACAAAGTACATATGCGCGCGGCTGCTTTTACCTTATATTACATCGCTCAGGCACCGCCATCGCTCCCCACGACCGGCCCAGCCAACTCCATTCACACGACTGCTAGCTGGTACTTACTCCTACTAACACTGCTCTTATTGCAGCCAACACTGCTCTCTGGCCTGAGATCCTCTTATAGCTTACATATCGCAGGCAGCGCGTGAGCAATCCATCGAAATTACATCTGCTCGAGTGCGCTAGCAATAAATTCCTTAGTCATGGACCTCTTACAACATAAATATACTGATATCATCACGATTTGTGATGGTTCCCTGGACATTACAAACGCCTGGACATGGCTCTTAATAGAGTATCTGATCACCACGGACGGCAATGCGTGCTCTGCAACGTGCTGCCTCGCTGGCCACGAGGTTCGTAAGATCTTGTGGTAGTGCATTCCATTTCTCCACCAACATCAGTGGACAACTGCTGAGTGGTTATTGCTGCATGTGGACGTGCTTCAATACATCTCCCCAACGCATCGCACACGTGCTAGGTGGGATTTCAGTCGTTCCGAACATGCGGTCCATTCGCCGAATATCCTTTCGCTCCGAGAGCTGCTCCCTCCGCGCTGTACGGCTCGCTCGCCGCACCTTGTAGTCCAATTGCGTGCTTATGGAATATCTCTCAGTTATGTGACTGGATTCGTGGTTTCCTCTCAGAGAGGTCACAATTCGTAGTAACTGACGGAAAGTTACAGAGTAAAACAGAAGTGATTTCTGGCGTTCCCCAAGGTAGTGTTATAGGCCCTTTGCTGTTCCTTATCTAAACAAACGATTTGGGAGATAATCTCAGCAGCCGTCTTAGATTGTTTGCAGATGACGCTGTCGCTTTCGACTAATAAAGTCATCAGAAGATCAAAACAAATGGCAAAACGATTTAGAAAAAATATCTGAATGGTGCGAAAAGTGGCAGTTGATCCTAAATAACGAAAAGTGTGAGGTCATCCACATGAGTGCTAAAAGGTATCCGTTAAACTTCGGTTACGCGATAAATCAATCAAATGTAAGGCCGTAAATTCAACCAAATAGCTAGGAATTACAATTACGAACGAATTAAATTGGAATGAACACATAGAAAATGTTGTGAGGAAGGTTAGCCAAAGGCTGCGTTTTATTGGCAGGACACTTAGAAAATGTAACAAATCTACTAAGGAGACTGCCTACACTACGCTTGTCCGTACTCTTTTAGAATACTGCTGCGCGGTGTGGGATTCTTACCAGATGGAATAGACGGCGTACATCGAAAAATTTCAGAGAAGGGCAGCACGTTTTGTTGTTGTTGTTGTGGTCTTCAGTCCTGAGACTGGTTTGATGCAGCTCTCCCTGCTACTCTATCCCGTGCAAGCTTCTTCATCTCCCAGTATCTACTGCAACCTACTTCCTTCTGAATCTGTTTAGTGTATTCATCTCTCGGTCTCCCTCTGCGATTTTTACCCTCCACACTGCCCTCCAATACTAAATTGATGATCCCTTGATGCCCCAGAATATGCCCTACCAACCTATCCCTTCTTCTAGTCAAGTTGTGGCACAAATTTCTCTTCTCTCCAATTCTATTCAATACCTCCTCATTAGTTATGTGATCTACCCATCTAATCTTCAGCATTCTTCTGTAGCACCACATTTCGAAAGCTTCTATTCTCTTCTTGTCTAAACTATTTCTCGTCCATGTTTCACTTCCATACATGGCTACACTCCATACAGATACTTTCAGAAACGACTTACTGACACTTAA
The DNA here is from genome assembly GCF_023864345.2 of Schistocerca serialis cubense. NCBI lineage: Eukaryota > Metazoa > Arthropoda > Insecta > Orthoptera > Acrididae > Schistocerca > Schistocerca serialis. The sequence continues at coordinate 272,827,944 of NC_064646.1, forward strand.
ATCTATACTCGATGTTAAAAAATTTCTCTTCTTCAGAAATGCTTTCCTTCCAATTGCCAGTCTACATTTTATATCCTGTCTACTTCGACCATCATCAGTTATTTTGATCCCCAAATAGCAAAACTCCTTTACTACTTTAAGTGTCTCATTTCCTAATCTAATTCCCTCAGCATCACCCGACTTAATTCGACTACATTCAATTATTCTCGTTTTGCTTTTGTTGATGTTTATCTTATATCCGCCTTTCAAGACAGTGTCCATTCCGTTCAACTGCTCTTCCAAGTCCTTTGCTGTCTGTGACAGAATAATAATATCATCGGCGAACCTCAAGGTTTTAATTTCTTGTCCATGGATTTTAATTGCTACTCCGAATTTTTATTTTGTGTCCTTTACTGCTTGCTCAATATACAGATTGAATAACATCTGGGATAGGCTACAACCCTGCCTCACTCCCTTCCCAACCACTGCTTCCCTTTCATGTCCCTCGACTCTTATAACTGCCATCTGGTTTCTATACAAATTGTAAATAGCTTTTCGCTCCCTGTACTTTACCCCTGCCACCTTCAGAATTTCAAAGAGAATATTCCAGTCAACATTGTTAAAAGCTTTCTCTAAGTCTACAAATGCTAGAAACGTAGGTTTGCCTTTCCTTAATCTATTTCCTAAGACAAGTCGTAGGGTCAGTATTTCCTCACGTGTTGCAGCATTTCTACGGAATCCAAACTGATCTTCCCGGAGGTCAGCTTCTATCAGTTTTTGCATTTGTCTGTAAAGAATTCGTGTTAGTATTTTGCAGCCGTGACTTATTAAACTGATAGTTCGGTAATTTTCACATCTGTCAACACCTGTTTTCTTTAGGATTGGAATTATTATGTTCTTCTTGAAGTCTGCTCACCAGGTGGTAGAGTTTTGTCTCCCAAGGCTGTCAGTAGTTCTAATGGAATATTGTCTCCCGGGGCCTTATTTCGACTTAGGTCTTTCAGTGCTCTGTCAAACTCTTCACGCAGTATCATATCTCCCATTTCATCTTCATCTACATCCTCTTCCATTTCCATAATATTGTCCTCAAGAATATCGCCCTTGTATAGACCTTCTATATACTCCTTCCACCTTTCTACTTTCCCTTCTTTGCTTAGAACTGGGTTTCCATCTGAGCTCTTGATATTCATACAAGCGGTTCTCTTTTCTCCAAAGGTCTCTTTAATTTTCCTGTAGGCAGTATCTGTCTTACCCCTAGTGAGATAAGCCTCTACTTCCTTACATTTGTCCTCTAGCCATCCCTACTTAGCCATTTTGCACTTCCTGTCGATCTCATTTTTGAGACGTTTGTTTTCCTTTTTGCCTGTTTCATTTACTGCATTTTCATATTTTCTCCTTTCATCAGTTAAATTCAATATCTCTTCTGTTACCCAAGGATTTCTACTAGCCCTCGTCTTTTTGCCTACTTGGTCCTCTGCTACCTTCACTACTTCGTCTCTCAAAGCTACCCATTCTTCTTCTACTGTATTTGTTTTCCCCATTCTTGTCAATCGTTCCCTAATGCTCTCCCTCAAGCTCTCTACAACTTTTGGTTCTTTCAGTTTATCCAGGTCCCATTTCCTCAAATTCCCACCTCTTTGGAGTTTCTTCAGTTTTAATCTACAGTTCATAACCAATAGATTGTGGTCAGAGGCAATATCTGCCCCTGGAAAAGTCTTACAATTTAAAACATGGTTCCTGAATCTCTGTCTTACCATTATATAATCTATCTGAAACCTTTCAGTATCTCCAGTCTTCTTCCATGTATACAACCTTCTTTTATTATTCTTGAACCAAGTGTTAGCTGTGATTAAGTTATGCTCTGTGCAAAATTCTACCAGGCGGCTTCCTCTTTCATTTCTTCCCCCCAATCCATATTCACCTACTACAATTCCTTCTTTCCCTTTTCCTACTATCGAATTCCAGTCACCCATGACTATTAAATTTTCGTCTCTCTTTACTATCTGAATAATTTCTTTTATCTTATCATACATTTCATCAATCTATTCGTCATTTGCAGAGCTAGTTGGCATATAAACTTGTACTACTGTGGTAGGCATGGGCTTCGTACCTATCTTGGCCACAATAATGCGTTCACTATGCTGTTTATAGTAGCTTACCCGCATTCCTATTTTCCTATTCATTATTAAACCTACTCCTGCATTACCTCTATTTGATTTTGTATTTATAACCGTGTATTCACCTGACCAGAAGTCTTGTTCAAAATGGTTCAAATGGCTCTGAGCACTATGGGACTTAACATCTGTGGTCATCAGTCCCCTAGAACTTAGAACTACTTAAACCTAACTAACCTAAGGACATCACACACATCCATGCCCGAGGCAGGATTCGAACCTGCGACCATAGCAGTCCCGCGGTTCCGGACTGAGCTCCTAGAACCGCTAGACCACCGCGGCCGGCAGAAGTCTTGTTCCTCCTGCCATCGAACTTCACTAAGTCCCACTATATCAAACCTTAACCTATCCATTTCCCTTTGTAAATTTTCTAACCTACCTGCCCGATTAAGGGATCTGACATTCCACGCTCCGATCCGTAGAACGCCAGTTTTCTTTCTCCTGATAACGACGTCCTCTTGAGTAGTCTCCACCCGGAGATCCGAATGGGGGACTATTTTACCTCCGGAATATTTTACCCAAGAGGGCGCCATCATCATTTAACCATACAGTAAAGCTGCATGCCCTCGGGAAAAATTACGGCTGTAGTTTCCCCTTGTTTTCAGCCGTTCGCAGTACCAGCACAGCAAGGCCGTTTTGGTTAGTGTTACAAGGTCAGATCAGTCAATCATCCAGACTGTTGCCCCTGCAACTACGGAAAAGGCTACTGCCCCTCTTCAGGAACCACGCGTTTGTCTGGCCTCTCAACAGATACCCCTCCGTTGTGTTTGCACCTACGGTACGGCTATCTGTATCGCTGAGGCACGCAAGCCTCCGCACCAGCGGCAAGGTCCATGGTTCATTGGGGTGGTGGGGGGGGGGGGGCAGTACGTTTTGTATTATCGCGAAATATGGAAGGGAGTGCCGCTGAAATGATACAGGATTTGCGCTGGACATCATTAAAACAAAGAATTTTTTCGTTGCGACGGAATCTTCTCACCAAATTCCAATCACTAACTTTCTTCTCAGAATCGAAAATATTTTGTTGACACCGACCTACGTAGACAGAAACGATCACCACAATAAAATAAGGAAAATCGGAGGTCATACGGAAAGATATAGGTGTTCGTTCTTTCCTCGCGCTATACGAGGTTGGAATAATAGAGAATTGTGAAGGTGGTTCGATGAACCCTTTGCCAGGCACTTACATGTGATTTGCTGAGTATCGATGTAGATGTAGATCATGAATAAAAATGAAGTTAGAGCCGAAGGCACCCCTGAAGAGACGCACGTGGGGAAGAGGTACAGTGTCACAATATGGTTTACAGTTGAGTGTACCGTGTTCAAAAACTTGGAACATTGTGCCTCTCCAATCCATAAGACCTGTACCTACAAAATGATCATCTTCGACAACGTTCCTGGGTGGATTGTGTGTTCCAGCCCCCGCCTTATCAAGGTTCGTCCAGCGTTGTCGAATATGATCGTTTTGATGCTCCAGGTGTTATGGTGTTGAAAGGCATAATGTTGCACGGGCGTACTGACCTCCAACTCTTTGCACACGGTACACTCACTCGTCAACGTAATTGTGACACTGTATTCCTTCCCCACGTGCGGCTTTTCAGGAGTGTATTCGGCCCTGACTTCATTTTTATGGATGACAACGCGCAATCGCATCGAACAGCGCAGGTGGAGGGGCCCTTGCAACGAGAGGATGCACGACGAATGGACTCGCCTGGCCATTCTTCTGATTTAAATCTCATCAGCCACGTGTTGGATGTGTTGTGGAGACGTATCGCAGCACGTCAACGACCATTCAGCTGTTCTCAACCGCACTGGTGGAGAAATGGAACGCCCTACCATAAGAACTCTTGTACTAGCCATGGACCGGCATAAGGACACGTTGCAGAGCATTCACCGCCGTTCCTGGTGATCACACAACCTAATATTTTTTTTCTTTATTGAGTTTCGATTCTCCCCGAAGGGGGCGGGATGGTAGCAGCTTAGTACGCCGCCCTTCAGCCTACAGAATTTGTTTTTTTTAAAAAATGAAGATAATAAATAATAAAAGCAGGCGATAAAATCAGTGACTTAAATGGTAAAATGGCGGAAAATTGTGGAACTTAAAACATAAAAGGATTGATGATGCTAATAAAATACACAGGAAGCAGACAGGTAAAATAATAGACAGACAATTAAAAAACACGGCGACAGTATGGTTTCTGTTCGCAAGAGATATAAAAATCACACCCAGTGAGAGCATGACTTCTGTTCGCAACACTTTGGAAAGACGCACAACACTGAACACTCACTTGAACACTGCACTAAAAAGTTGGCACAAATATGACATACCACAGCCGAGGGCAGATGGGGGGAACTTGGACAGCCGGCCGGAGTGGCCGAGCGGTTCTAGGCGCTACAGTCTGATCCGCGCGACCGCTATGGTCGCAGGTTCGAATCCTGTCTCGGGCATGGATGTGGGTGATGTCCTTAGGTTAGTTAGGTTTAAATAGTACTAAGTCTAGGGGACTGATGTCCTCAGAAATTAAGTCCCATAGTGCTCAGAACCATTTGAACCTCTTGGTCTCATTGCGTGTTCATTTCAGGTACCTTCTCTAACATACTGTAGCAGTTCTTTCTACGTATTTTGTCATCAAGCTACGTTACATGGCAGTGACGCGTGCGAGTGTTGCTTTCGTCCCCAGATTTTGCACACCAGTGTATTTTACTTGCTGGCAGAAGGTATCTCCAGAATTAGCGATGAACTTGCCTTCTGTTTTAAATAAATTAGATATGGTAATCGTCAGCACAAGGGCCGCATATTATTTGCTCGTCCTGCTAGAGGACTCACTAGTTTGGAACGCAATATTTTACCTCTTTATAACGTGCTTGCTGGCAGCAGGGCATCCTCACTGTTACCTTTCGACTTGCCCTCTATTTTGGATAACGACCGTCCGAGTGCAGCAGGTATTCCAAATGTTTGTGGGGTATCAAGACTCCTCTCTAAGTTGTTCGAACGTAGATATTAACGTCTATCAAAGTAGTTGCCTCTTTATATCTTTGGAGAGCCATTTTTAATACTTCTGTTATAATTATCTTTAGAGGGCCAGGCACTTGTGTATGAACACCAATTTAAATACTTTTGTTTTATTCTTATAATTAATTCATGTATTATCTCGCGAGTATTTCGGCTGTATGGAACGGCGATGGCCCTTATTTGAGTGTTTTAACGTGCACTCCATTATTTTTATATTTACAGTAAAACGTGACATTATTTCATATTATTGGTCACTCAACCACACATATCAGGAAAACTGTTACAACCATATTTAATGCAGTACTGGATATTTAACAGGAAAGTATGTAGTGCCACGAATACATATTATGTGTTAACCTATTGAAAGAAGAGATTGTATAAGTCTTAGAGTCGCACATACAACAGTAATTGCCGGCCGGAGTGGCCGAACGGTTCTAGGCGCTGCAGTCTGGAACCGCGCGACCGCTACGGTCGCAGGTTCGAATCCTGCCTCGGGCATGGATGTGTGTGATGTCCTTAGGTTAGTTAGGTTTAAGTAGGTCTACGTTCTAGGGGACTGATGACCTCAGAAGTTAAGTCCCATAGTGCTCAGAGCCATTTGAGCCATACAACAGTAATTCTGTGTGGCCGCTAATAACCTGAATTTTGAAAGCCCTATACCCAACATTTTGAGTGTCAGATACCCAACAAACCAAACCCCTGTAGATTGCCAATGAATTATCGCTTTTGACAAAAGTTTAACATTGTTTTTCTCCTTTCTTTACAGGCATGTGAAGGCTTTGCACCGCAGTAAACGTGACAACGCTGCACTCGCCCAGCTAACCACCTTCACCCATGGAACTGGCCCACTCGCTGAACTCGTCAACAGGATTCTCGCAAGACATCGACGAGCTAATGAAGTGGAAGACACTTCCGCTGAAGGGGAAGACCAAGATGACCCCGATGGCGACCTAACAGATAGTGAAGAGGAAGCGTCGGACACGGGCCCAAGAGAGTGGAAAGACTTCGTACACATAACGTCGGAAAATAAGTCCACCTGTTGGGAAAATTACGGCAGCACTATGTGGCCTGCCGTTAAGAGGTTTCCTTTTACGGCTGGAAATGTGCCCTTGTTGCCATATATGTCTTTCGGGTGAGTATCCACATCTTCATTGACATATGTTATCTGGCAACTGCAACTTTCCGGGATTCTTACTGTTTCTACACACTCAATAGAGTGGGTTAGTGAAAAATGTGGCTCGTTAATATCATGGAGTCAAGCTGTACCGCCTGTTTTAGGCCCAATAGCTGAGGCAGCTAAATAATCCATAGTAAATTGTGTCTTACGATCTAGCAAGCAGTAAAGGAAACAAAATAAAAATTCGGAGTAGGTATTACAATCCATGGAGAAGAAATAAAAACTTTGAGGTTCGCCGATGACATTGTAATTCTGTCAGAGACAGCAAACGACTTGGAAGAGCAGTTGAAACAGCAGTTGAACGGAATGGACACTGTCTTGAAAGGAGGATATAAGATGAATATCAACAAAAGCAAAACGAGGATAATGGAATGTAGTCGAATTAAGTCGGGTGATCCTGGGAGAATTAGATTAGGAAATGAGACACTTAAAGTAGTAAAGGAGTTTTGCTATTTGGGGAGCAAAATAACTGATGATGGTCGAAGTAGAGAGGATATAAAATGTAGACTGGTAATGGCAAGGAAAGCGTTTCTGAATAAGAGTAATTTGTTAACATCGAGTATAGATTTAAGTGTCAGGAAGTCGTTTCTGAAAGTATTTGTATGGAGTGTAGCCATGTATGGAAGTGAAACATGGACGATGAATAGTTTGGACAAGAAGAGAATAGAAGCTTTCGAAGAATGCTGAAGATTAGATGGGTAGATCACATAACTAATGATGAGGTACTGAATAGAATTGGGGAGAAGAGGAGTTTGTGGCACAACTTGACAAAAAGAGGGGATCGGTTGGTAGGACATGTTCTGAGGCATCAAGGGATCGTAATTTAGCATTGGAGCGCAGCGTCGAGGGTAAAAATCGTAGAAGGAGACCAAGAGATGAATACACTAAACAGATTCAGAAGGATGTAGCTTGCAGTAAGTACTGGGAGATGAAGAAGCTTGCACAGGATAGAGTAGCATGGAGAGCTGCATCAAACCAGTCTCAGGGCTGAAGACCACAACAACAACGATCTAATAAATTAAGCATAAACAGGTTATGCGAATTAATTAATAGAAACAAATTTCAGTTAAGGGCAATGATCATAAATGGAAAAACTGGGAAATATTTGCAAATTAATGTAGGCAGTTCCACGACTTTGAAGTTGCACGAGTTTGATAATTAATTTAGAAATAAAGCAATGTTATACAATAATGGTTGTCCCACAAAACACACTTAAACGAAGTTGTATAATAATAAACATTGAACAGTAGTTGATACTGAATACAACATAGGACGAAACTTAGTAGAGTCCCAATAATTTAACAATTCATGGCTAGTTCGAAAGTTACAAGTCACACTTGTATCCGAAATTTACGAAGTATAAGACTGCAGCTCTGATGAGCCAGAAAGCAAGTCTAAAACTTTCCTATAACAAGAAATATATTACCGAGTGCTATGTCCTTCAGTAGCTAGACATTATAGTACGTAAAACTTTGTACCGTATCCTCTAATGGCCCACACAGAAGGGTCTTCCTCGCTGCTACCCAGTCGCGAGGCGTAGCCGTGCGGTCTGGGGCGCCTTGACACGGTTCGCGCGGCTCCACCCGTGGAGGTTCGAGTCCTCCCTTGGGTATGGGTGTGTGTGTTGTCCTTAGTGTAAATTAGTTTAAGTTAGAGTAAGTAGTGTGTAAGTCTAGGGACCGATGACCTCAGCAGTTTGGTCCTATAGAACTTACCACAAATTTCCAAAAATTTGCTTGGGCCCAAGAGCACGTCCACTTCCTAGCATTCTCTAGTTACCTACCGCTCCCGCCAATTAGTGCTTAAATTTAGATACCCACACCAATAAGCATGTCTCTCTCGCAATGTCATAAATTGTACAAAATGAACCAACACTTTAATACGAAAAATCCTACAAACTAGGCATAATTTTAAATAAAAGCTTGTTTGCTAACGATTCCAATGACACTAAACAGAACATTATACAAATAAACGGTCCGACTTATTTACATATGTTTCTGGTGCACGCATCCTTGTAATAAAATAACAACAATTACCTTAGAATAAATGAAATAATCAACATAAAAACATACTGCTTCATTTTGTTGTGGGAATGTGGAGGACTATTCTCGTTCGACACGTTTTCGTAATAAAATACTTAAAACTACACAGTAGGCAGGACCTAAGCAATATATTGTGTTGTTGCAACAACGGCTGAGGTGCTGTATTGTTACCCGACACCTTGTTGATAAAGTTTGACTGCATTTTTTAATATTTAATATTTGAAATGCTTGTAGAAATGTTATTAGGTTTGCAGTAATTTCTAACTTATATGTTTTTATTGATAAAATTGTGGTTGACATTTTATTAGATGCATCACATTGCGGTGATTATTTTTATGTGCTTGGATGCGCTCTACCATTTTTTATTGAATTATTACAGATTATAAACGTGTTTAAGAATATCCATATTTTGTAAGTCTTAAACACTATTGGTCATTAAAATTGCTACATTGCGAAGATGGCGTGCTAAGACGCGAAATTTAACCGACTGGGAGAAGATGCTGTGATATGCAAATGATTAGCTTTTCAGAGCATTCATACGGGGTTGGCGCCGGTGGTGACATCTACAACGTGCTGACATGAGGAAAGTTTCCAACCGATTTCTCATACACGAACAGCAGTTGACCGGCGTTGCCTGGTGAAACATTGTTATGATGCCTCGTGTAAGGAGGAGAAATGCACACCATACAGTTTCCGACTTTGATAAAGGTCGGATTGTAGCTTGTCGCGATTGCGGTTTATCGTATCGCGGCATTGCTGCTCGCGTTGGTCGAGATCCAATGAGTGTTAGCAGAATATGGAATCAGTGGGTTCAGGAGGGTAATACGGAACGCCGTGCTGGATCCCAACGTCCTCGTATCACTAGCAGTCGAGATGACAGGCATCTTATCCGCATGGCTGTAACGGCTCGTGCAGCCACGTCTCGATCCCTGAGTCAACACATGGGGACGTTTACAAGACAAAAACCATCTGCACGAACAGTTAACAGTTCGACGACGTTTGCAGCAGCATGGACTATCAGTTCGGAGACCATGGCTACGGTTACCCTTGACGCTGCATCACAGACAGGAGCGCCTGCGTTGGTGTACTCAACGACGAGCCGGCCGTAGTGGACGAGCGGTTCTAGGCGCTTCAGTCTGGAACCGCGCGACCGCTACGGTCGCAGGTTCGAATCCTGCTCGGGCATGGATGTGTGTAATGTCTTTAGGTTAGATAGGTTTAAGTAGTTCCAAGTTCTAGGGGACTGATGACCTCAGATGTTGAGTCCCATAGTGCTCAGAGCCATTTGAACCATACTCAACGACGAACCTTGGTTGCACGAATGACAAAACGCCATTTTTTCGGATGAATCCAGGTTCTGTTTACAGCATCATGATGGTCGCATCCGTGTTGGGCGACATCGCGGTGAACGCACATTGGAAGCGTGTATTCGTCATAACCATACTGGCGTATCACCCGGCGTGATGGTATGGGGTGCCATTGGTTACACGTCTCGGTCACCTCTTGTTCGCATTGACGGCACTTTGAACAGTGGGCGTTACATTTCAGATGTGTTACGACCTGTGGGTCTACCCCCCATTCCATCCCTGCGAAGCCCTACATTTCAGCAGGTTCATGCACGACCGCATGTTGCAGGTCCTGTACGGGCCTTTCTGGATACAGAAAATGTTCGACTGTTGCCCTGGCCAGCACATGCTCCAGATCTCTCACCAATTGAAAACGTCTGGTCAATGGTGGCCGAGCAACTGGCTCGTCACAATACGCCTGTCACTACTCTTGTTGAATTGTGGTATCGTGTTGAAGGTGCATTCGCAGCTGTACCTGTAAACGCCATCCAAGCTCTGTTTGACTCAATGTCCAGACGTATCAAGGCTGTTATTACGGCCTGATTTCTCAGGATCTATGCACCCAAACTGCGTGAAAATGTAATCATATGTCAGTTCTAATATAATACTTTTGTCCAATGAATACCAGTTTATCATCTGCATTTCTTCTTGGTGTAGCCATTTTAATGGCCAGTAGTCTACTTTCCAGTGTCCAGATTCACTGCCTTTATATTAGTTGAGCTGCGAGCACCCTTTCCGTGACTATTAGGGTAAAACCTGCTAAGTACCCTTGCTAATCCCCCATTTGTCGCCAACTGATCGCCAGCAGGACTCTCGGCGGTCAGCCTCGGATCACAGCTTCTCCATCTGAATTACTCAAGCCTCATTTTGAAATATTTTCTTCGGCCTGCGATTTATCCAACAAAGACATCAACTTAGACAAAGCATGGCAGAGAATAGTTCCATTTTACAGACATTGGACAAATAATACGAACACCGAACTCATCTGGTGTAGGACCACCATTGGCATCCAAAAAAGCATGAGCCATCATGTGGAAAGATGCGCAAAAATCCTGAGTGGCGGTCAATGGATTGTAGTCCCATTGTTTTTAAATACCTTCTACTTCTATATATGGTTCTCGGGCGAGACGTTGGATTTCATAGTGAAAACTCCACAGGAGGATAACGGGCACTTATATTTTCCATATAGAGAACAGCTGCTCAGCGTGGTTGGAATTTATGAATGTGGAGACTCAGAATATAGATTATTTCATTCTCAGGTTCTTCACGTCGTGTTATCATCTTCAAAGACGAAATCACCTACTGTAATGAAAACTTGTGAAATTAGATGGGCAAAGGCAATTCCAGTAGCACTGGTTTCGTTAACACTGTGCTGTTTCGATGCATGTTATGTGAAGCATTGGATTTAATACAGAAGTAACACTTCTTAATGTCCTCCTGTTCATACTGTTTTATCAAAACTCCTTATCACATGTTAACTGTTCCTCCCCACATTTTTGTGAATCTAACATGAAAACAAGGCTGCACGCTGAAAATTTCCAGGACACACATTTTTGGAAAGGGTTCTCATATAGTTCAATGCATTTTGTCCAGCATTTTTTCCAGTGACCGTCACAACATCTATATTGGAGTCAAAGTTTTCTAGCTATGAATTTCGTTAGATGTGGGACTATATGGAAGTCAAAAAGAGCCACATTAGTGTACTGAAAATCACATTTGACAATGTGGCTTGGAACAAGCTGGCGATTATAATGAGGGAAAAGGGAGTGGACTGGAAAACCAGAAGACTTGTAAACTCATTATTTATTAATCAAAAAGCCTCAGTTAAAGTGAGAGGAGAAAGTACAAACTTGATCGGACAAGGAAAAGGAATAAGACAAGGATGCTGTCTATCACCTACTCTTTTCAATCTCTACATGTTCATAAGATGACAAAGGAGTATAAATTGGAGGAAGAAGAGTAACGTGTTTGAGATTTGCTGATGACATGGTCCTTCTAGCCACAGAGGAAAAAGAATTACAGGATCTAGTGGACACCATTGAAGCTAACGGAAAACAATTATGGAACGAAAATTAACACAAAGAAAACAAAAGTATTGGTACTAGAAGGAAAGAAAGAAATAAAAAATATGCTGAATGGAGATATATTAGAACAGGTGCAAAATTTTAAGTATCTTGTAAGCAGGGCTGACACCGACTGGAAGTGCAGCACAGAAATTAAAACAAGGATAGCAAGGCAAGGGGCATTTTATAAGAAAAGGAGGATTTTCTGCAGCAGTCTGGAGAGAGAACTGAGGAAAAGACTCATAAAATGCTTTGTATGAAGTTTTTTCCGTATGACGCTGAAACATGAACTTTGAGGAAGAAAGAGAAAGGCTAAGAGATACTGAGAAGAGTGGAAGAGAAAAGACAGTTACTAGAAGTAATAAAAAGAAGAGAAAGAAATTAGATTGAGTATGTATTAAGAAAGAATGACGGACTGATAGAAACAGTTTAGAATGTTATGTAGAAGGGAAAAGGAAGCGAGGAGGAAGAGATTTCACATACTGGATAACGTGATGGACAGCCTCAAGAAGGAAGCGATGGATCGCAGAAAATGGAGAGACAAAGGACCTGCTAGTATAGCAACACAGCAGAAAACTCATGATGATGACGACACAAGAAAAGAGATATGCTGGAATGTGGTAACTATCGAGGAATTGGGCTGTTGGGCTGTTATACTTTGGGTATACGGGTGGGGCGGAGGGGTGGGGGGGGGGGGGGGGGGGGGTGCAGACCACAACACATTACAATGGCTAATACGGCGTAAGAAAATCGTTGGCATTCAAAAAGCTTCTAGTAGACTCGGCATCGATAAATACAGGTTCTGTACGGTTTTCAAGGGAATATTGTACCATTTTTCCAGCAAACCCACGGCAAATTAAAAGTAACGATGGAAACAGCGGATAGGGATCTCTTTTCCTTCTCTCCTGCCGGCCGCTGTGGCCGAGAGGTTCTAGGCGCTTCAATCAGGAACCGCGCGACTACTTCGGTCGCAGGTTCGAATCCTGCCTCGGGCATGGATGTGTGTGATGTCCTTAGATTGGTTATGTTTAAGTAGTTCTAAGTTCTAGGGGACTGATGACCTCAGATGTTAAGTCCTATAGTGCTCAGAGCCATTTGAACCTTCTCCTCAAAGTAGAGCACAGACGCTCAGTAATATTGACACCTGGTGTGGTCGCCAAAGGAGATAGGACAGTTAATCCTCGTGCACAAAAAATCTGCCTAGGCGACGTGAACTGTGTTGTGCTCTTGACCCCCCACCCTACCCCCGTATACCCGAAGGTTAACAGTGTAATTTTTCGATTGTTGTCACATTCCAACATACCTGTATTCTTGTGTCATAATCTTAGAAGTATCCTACGCGCTTTCAAATCGAAACTGAAGAGTTCCCTCATGGGTCACTCCTTCTATTCTGTCGAGGAGTTCCTTGAAAATTAAGCTGATTATAGTTGTATTGTTCACTGTGTTTACTTAAACTTATGGCTTCACATTTTACGGGTAGATAAACATTCTATTTTGATCTATTATTACTTTTACGTTGTACACTACTGGCCATTAAAATTGCTACACCAAGAAGAAATGCAGATGATAAACGGGTATTCGTTGGATAAATATATTATATTAGCACTGACATGTCATCACATTTTCACGCAATGTGGGTGCATACATCCTGAGAAATCAGTACCCAGAACAACCACCTCTGGTCGTAATAACGGCCTTGATACGCCTGGGCATTGAGTCAAACAGAGCTTGGATGGCGTGTACAGATACAGCTGCCCATGCAGCTTCAACACGATACCACAGTTCATCAAGAGTAGTGACTGGCGTATTGTGACGAGCCAGTTGCTCGGCCACCATTGACCAGACGTTTTCAATTGGTGAGAGATCTGGAGAATGTGCTGGCCAGGGCAGCAGTCGAACATTTTCTGTATCCAAAAAGGCCTGTACAGGACCTGCAACATGCGGTCGTGCATTATCCTGCTGAAATGTAGGGTTTCGCAGGGATCGAATGAAGGGTAGACCTACGGGTCGTAACACATCTGAAATGTAACGTCCACTGTTCAAAGTACCGTCAATGCGAACAAGAGGTGACTGAGACGTGTAACCAACGGCGCCCCATACCATTGCGCCGGGTGATACGCCAGTATGGCGATGACGAATACACGCTTCCAATGTGCGTTCACCGCGATATCGCCAAACACGGATGTGATCATCATGATGCTGTAAACAGAACCTGAATTCATCCGAAAAAATGACGTTTTGCCATTCATGCACCCAGGTCGTCGTTGAGTGCACCATCGCAGGCGCCCCTGTCTGTTATGCAGCGTCAAGGGTAACCGCAGCCATGGTCTCCGAGCTGATAGGCCATGCTGCTGCAAACGTCATCGAACTGTTCGTGGAGATGGTTGTTGTCTTGCAAACGTCCCCATCTGTTGACTCAGGGATCGAAACGTGGCTGCACGATCCGTTACAGCAATGCGTATAAGATGCCTGTCATCTCAACTGCTAGTGATACGAGGCCGTTGGGATGCAGCACGGCGTTCCGTATTACCCTCCTGAACCCACCGATTCCTTATTCTGCTAACAGTCATAGGATCTCGACCAACGCGAGCAGCAATGTCGCGATACGATAAACCGCAATCGCGATAGGCTACAATCCGACCTTTATCAAAGTCGGAAACGTGATGGTACGCATTGCTCCTCCTTACACGAGGCATCACAACAACGTCTCACCAGGCGATGCCGGTCAACTGCTGTTTGTGTACGAGAAATAGGTCGGAAGCTTTCCTCATGTCAGCACGTTGTAGGTGTCGGTACCGTCGCCAAACTTGTGTGAATGCTCTGAAAAGCTAATCATTTGCATATCACTGCATCTTCTTCCTGTCGGTTAAATTTCGCGTCTGTAGCATGTCATCTTCATGGTGTAGCAGTTTTAATGGCCAGTAGTGTAATATATTGGCACATTCCATGACCTTGGAGATTTGCTCCTTAATTTGGTTCTACGGAATAAATAAGAAGGAGCCCTGCAGTCTTGGAACACAGCATCACCATGGGGGAATAAACATTGTACCATGGGATGGACCTTATCAGGAAAAATGGTCACATATCCTTGGCAGTAATGAGACTTTGCAGAGTAACTTTGGGGCCCGTGGAATACAACGATATGGCTGCCAAAATCAACACTCAAACCCCACCATGTTTCCCTCTTGGGACGAAAACCCGGCCAGAAGTCGGAAATAGTGTGCAGCAAGACTCGTATGACCTAATGACTTTCTTCCATTGTCACACAGTCCCGGTTTTATGGCTTCGGCCCCACGTTAACCTATTACAGGCATCTGCATCACTAATTAGTGGTTACGGAGTCCCAGCTCGTTCTGCAATTCACTGCTTATAGAGCTCCCTTCGTGTTGCTTTGGTGCTGACTGGGTTCGCGAATGTTATATTTCAGTTCTCCTTTAACTTTTGCAGCTATCGCCCTCTTATTTTTCGTCACAATCATCTTCATGATCGTCTGTCCCGATGATTCAACATACTGTTTCGTCCGCGTTGTAACTTAGCGGATGACGTTTTTCTGTTCTTCCTACATGCTATATAAATTTCTGATACGGTATCTCTTGAAACACCAAGTACTTAAATTACCTTGGTCATGGAAGCAACCGCCATAAGAGCATTAACAATTTTCTCACATTTGAAGTCACTGAGCTCCGACATAACTACACACAACACTGTTGTGACCACGACTGACACTTACATTGTATTGAGGACATTACACACGTGGCGTTTGTGGTCAAATACAACAGCGAAAGCGCCACCTGCAGGCTTCACTAATAGATGGACTTCTGTTCAGGCTTACATTTCTCGCGGTGTTTCCATGTATTTGTCCAACCCCTGTAACTATCCTCTAACATATTCTTTCCAATTGTTCAGAGATATACTGGGCGATACCAATGTGAATTTCTCCCAGAAAAATCAACTGATCATCAGATCTTCCGCCTAAGGAAACTTACTTGGCGTGCATTGAGAATAAAGCCTTTCTTGTCCACATCGGGTGGCAGGCCCTTCAGTTATGAAACTTTAGCCTTTTGTCCCGTTTGCAATGAGAGAGCAGAATGGGGCGCTCCGCGGAACTCAAAGACTTCGAACGTGGTCAGGTGATTGGATGTCACTTGTGTCATACGTCTGTACGCGGAATTTCCACACTGCTAAACATCCCTAGGTCCATTGTTTTCAATATAATAGTGAAGTGGAAACGTGAAGGGACACGTATAGCACAAAAGGGTACAGGCCGACCTCGTCTGTTGACTGACAGAGACCGCCGACAGTTGAAGAGGGTCTTAATGTGTAATAGGCAGACATCTATCCAGACCATCACACAGGAATTCCAAACTGCATCAGGATCCGCTGCAAGTACTATGACAGTTAGGCGGGAGGTAGGAAAACTTGGATTTCATGGTCGAGTGGCTGCTCATAAGGCACACCTCAAGCCGACAAATGCCGAACGACGCCTCGCTCGGTGTAAGGAGCGTAAACATTGGGCGATTCAACAGTGAAAAAACGTTGTGTGGAGTCACGAATCACGGTATACAATGTGGCGGTCCGATGCCAGGGTGTGGGTATGGCGAATACCCGGTGAAAGTCATCTGCCAGCGTGTGTAGTGACAACAGTAAAATTCGGAGGCAGAGGTATTATGGTGTGGTCGTGTTTTTCATGGAGGGGGCTTGTACCCCTTATTGTCTTGCGTGGCACTAATCACAGTACAGACCTACTTTGATGTTTTAAGCACCTTCTTGCTTCCCACTGTTGAAGAGCAATTCGGGGATGGCGATTTCATATTTCAACACGATCGAGCACCTGTTCATAATGCATGGCCTGTCGCGGAGTGGTTGCACGACAATAACATCCCTGTAATGGACTGGCCTACATAGAGTCCTGATCTGAATCCTCCTTTGGGATGTTTTGGCACGCCGACTTCATGCCAGGCCTCACCAATCTACATCGATACCTCTCCTCAGTGCAGCACTCAGTGAAGAATGGTCTGTCATTCCCCTAGAAACCTTCCAGCACCTGATCGAACGTATGCCTGCGAGAGTGGAAGCTGTTATCAAGGTTAAGGGTGGGCCAACACCATACTGAATTCCATCATTACCGATGCAGGGCGCGACGAACTTGTAAGTCATTTTGAGCCAGGTGTCCGGATAGTTTTGATCACATAGTGTATGGTCGAAAGTCAGCTCGTCGGCAGTGCCCGAGAGTGGGGCAAGATGTCAGGTACATACGCTCTACGAGTTTAGACCTCTCGTGTAGACGGCAGCCTCCGTCTCCTCTCGAGAGCTGCCCGCCGTAGCCCTCACACAAGAAAAATTTTAGTGGCTTTGTCGGTAGAACTGAAAATACGCGATGAATGCTGAGCGGCCATACTGCGTCCCAGATTTGTGGCATATTTCACAGTTTTTACGCTACCACAGCTTTATAATATATTTTGTCGTACTCATGCAAACATTAAATGAAAATACTCACGAAACCGCGTGTTTGGAGCCATACTTTGTGTCCGTGGCATGTTTCTGGTCTTATAACTGCATGAGCAGCTAGCCTATTTCAAAAGTGCTATAATCAAATAATGAAACGCAGTAACGAACACATAAAAACATCGTAGATATATTACATAGCACTAATAAATGAGAAAAACTAAACGAGAGAAGCTCAATATAACGTTGATAAGAATGCGTTGTGAAATTTTCTAAAAAAAAAAAGACCCTCATGAGCCCAGTATTTGCCTGACGCATTTCAGATGTTCGTCCCTATTCTGCTCTCTACACATTTGTCTACATATTCGCCGAACTGCGGCGTCGCTTTTCAGATTTCTTCAGGGAAAATATTCGTATACCTTCCGAAATTGAAACCGGCTCCTCCTGCTTCCCCTCACCTGGCAATCTGGGTAGAACATCCGCAGTAGTATTATCTCTAATGCTTACATTTCTGATCTCCATAGCATTTGTTGCAGTTACATAGCCCGCCAGGCCAGTTGAGGCTATCTTAGGTAGCACCTACTCAGAAAACTAAGCATCTCACGACCAGTCAGTACCACTGTACGATGTCCTCAAACTATTGAAAACCGTACACAATGGCTAACACTTCGTGCAGCAGTCTCTTCTGTTTGCCGTCAGTATCCTACTTGTAAACAAAATATTGCAATATTGAACCTTGTTTTCGTTACCTCCCAGTGGGAAGATCTCCACACGATACAATATAACCATGTGTTAGAAGGCACATGAGGATGGTATAAAATTTACTATTTATCCATTCTGAGTTAAGGCCTTCAAATGCCACTTTGCTTTCTGCTGTCCAAGCCCATAAGGCATTCTTTTTCAGCAGCTGGTTTAAACATAGATTGTTGATTTGTGATGGGACGAAACGCCTATATAAACTGGACATGGTATGCTGTTTTTTTTTTTATTTTTGTGACTCAGAAATTCCTCTCCCACCCTTAATTTTCCTCGCTGAGGTACTATGTCAACTGCACTAAAGATAAGACTAAAGAACTGAATTTCACTCTTAATCAGTTTGGTTCTACTAAGGTTTAGTTTCATTCCGCCGCTCTGCATTGCTACCAACGCGCGCTCCTACGGTTCGCAGTGTTCTATCCAAGTGGGCATAGTTAACATCGCATCAACAATGTAAACAATCAGTGATTTTACGAGTTCAGGGCAAAGGAACTTGTGCATGGCCCTGATGAATGCACAAATTGATATGTTTAAACCAAACAGCACTATACAGAATTTATAGCAGAACCTGCCAAGCAAAAATGCGCTTTACTTTCTCGATTCTGTGCTCAAACTTAGATTCCAATAGCCACAGGTAACGTCCAATGATGATAAAAATTTCGTTCCATGCAATCGTTGTAGCAACTGCTCAGTCACTTTCTCTCTGTGCTATCTCATTCAGCTTTCTAGCATTTAAAACCAGACATGCACTTCTGTCGTTTTCCGGTACCATAAATAAAGGACTGATGTTTTCATTTCTGGCCCTTTCTATGATACCTCACTCTAACAATCTGTTGACCTCTTTTTGTACTATTACCTTTTGCGCAAGTAGGACTGAGTGAATCTCTGCAGAAAGCTTTTAACGAGGCATCGTAGTCAACCTATGCTCAAAATCTTTCACGACCCCTCGGAAAATATTCGTATGCCTTCGGAAATTGAACCCGGTTCCTCGTGCTTCCCCTCACCTCGGGTATGAGAGAACGTCAACGGCATTCCTCAAAAGGACTTCACGTTATCTTTCTTGTTTCCGACACGTAGCACTGTCCTGCCGAAACCACATACCGGCTGTATCCACTTCATCCAGAGCACGCCAGAAGTTGTTTCTGACCATTTAACGATAACGTTCACCGTTAATTGTTAATGCTTTTACCGTCGAAATTTTCAAGAAAGAAGGGACTGAGCACACCACTTGCCAATACGCCACACCAAACTATAACTCGCAATGGATGCAAGTGGCTCGCTTAGATCACTCTAGTGTTCTCTGCATCAAATACGACAATTTCGTCGGTTAACGAACCCACACAGATGAAAATGTGTCACGTCAATGAAGATAATTCTTTTTGCAAAATTATTGTCCTCTTCTTGTTTTGTGAGAATCCACTCGGCTAAATTTCTCCGGTTCAAATGATCTGCCAGTTTAAGATATTGCTTCAACTGAACCTTGTATGGGTGCATATAATGATCCATTTTCAAAATTATTTGCAAAGAGGCTGTCCAAATTCCCAATTGTTGAGAACAACGTTGAAGCGAATTATGAGGGGTCACAAATACATTTTCCTGCACCAATGCCATGTTTTGTTCCGTATTTATGATTGCAACGAACCCGGATTCCTGGAATTTCTTTATCAATCGCAGAACTGTTGATGTTGTAGGTGCATTATTACGTCCGAAGATCCCGCAAAGTCTACGAACAGTCTCAACAAAGAAGTCACCGGTTCTGTATTCTGTTTTCACAATGATAACGCGTTCCTCCCTTGTGAACCACTCCATGGAAGCTGAGATAATGAAAAGCACAAACAGTGATTGATCAAGTAATCTGAATGACAATCGATACTGAAAGTAATAAATACAAAGCTGTAAAAATGAAAACAAAATTTTACCAATCAATTTAAAACTTGCGTAACATATGAAAAGCCCTTTATATTTGTAATGGTCGATCAAAATCATTTTTCCACTGGCCTCGTATTTTGTTTCTAGTCTTGCTTTCATGGTCATTCTTCAGTATGTATGTGACAAGGAGTCACATGTTCTTTAATTCGTCATGGTATGTCTGATCTCGAAATTTCAAGAAGCACTGTGATGGTTAATGCCTTGTCTATAAACTGGCCTGTGAAATCGTCAGAGTCTCCGCCAACTGAAATTACTTGGGGTGTTTCTGGACGACACAGCTGCTTATTACCAACTCATACACTAGGCAACATATGCATTTACCTGTACCTGCAAGCAGAATGGCTGAAGGGAGGTTAACTAGGAAAGTCAGACTTTAATTCCCCATCAATATCGAGTTCTTATATTGTACCAGACAGAAGATTGAATAATTCTTCTTCAACTTCCAGCCAAGGCGCTAAATGGTTGGACGTCCATGACTCTTCACAGAACGTGTTCTGTGAAGTAGGATAGATGGTGATCTATGGCATCTCTGCCGAAAGGGCACAATACTGGTGCACGCGTAAGTGTTTTGTAGCACACCGTTCATCGTGCATTGTTGAACATGTAGCTCAGCAGCACATCACCCCTGTGTGTTCACGCCTAGACTCAACGACATCATCAATTACGATTGCAGTGGTATGGGACCATCGGGATTCGACCGTCGATCAATGGAAACGTGTCGGCTCTTCAGTTGAATCATACGTTTGCTACGCTAGGTCGAGGTGAACAGCGGCTCGGAACGTACAGAGCGCCACGCATGTAGGCTGATAGAAGCAGTATTATGTTGTGGGAGGCGTTCTCCTGCGCTTGCATGGGACCTGTAGTAGACAAGCGGACAGATGCGAACCGCCTGCACCCCTTCATGTTTGTTGTCTTCTCCGACGGCAATCTAATCTTTCAGCAGTATAATTGTCCGTGTCTCGGAGACAGAACCGTGCTGCAGTGGTTTGAAAAGCTTTATAGCGAACTCACGTTAATACACTACTGGCCATTAAAATTGCTGCACCACGAAGACGACGTGCTACAGACGCGAAATTTAACCGACAGAAAGAAGATGCTGTGATATGCAAATGATTAGCTTATCAGAGCAATCACACAAGATTGGCGACGGTCGCAACACCTACAACGTGCTGACATGAGGAAAGTTTCCAACCGATTTCTCATACACAAACAGCAGTTGACCGGCGTTGATTGGTGAAACGTTGTTGTGATGCCTCGTGTAAGGAGGAGAAATGCGTACCATCACGTTTCCGACTTTGATAAAGGTCGGATTGTAGCCTATCGCGATTGCGGCGTATCGTATCGCGACATTGCTGCTCGCGTTGGTCGAGATCCAATGACTGTTAGCAGAATATGGAATCGGTGGGTTCAGGAGGGTAATGCGGAACGCCGTGCTGGATCCCAACGGCCTCGTATCACTAGCAGTCGAGATGACAGGCATCTTATCCGCATGGCTGTAACGGATCGTGCAACCACGTCTCGATCCCTGAGTCAACAGATGGGGACGTTTGAAAGACAGCAACCATCTGCACGAACAGTTTGACGACGTTTGCAGCAGCATGGACTATCAGCTCGGAGAACGTGGTTGTGGTTACCCTTGACGCTGCATCACAGACAGGAGCGTCTGCGATGGTGTACTCAACGACGAACCTGGGTGCACGAATGGCAAAACGTCATTTTTTCGGATGAATCCAGGTTCTGTTTACAGCATCATGATAGTCGCATCCGTGCTTGGCGACATCGCGGTGAACGCACATTGGAAGCGTGTATTCGTCATCGCCATACTGGCGTATCACCCGGTGTGATGATATGGGGTGCCATTGGTTACACGTCTCGCTCACCTCTTGTTCGCATTGACGGCACTTTGAACAGTGGACGTTACATTTCAGATGTGCTATGACCCGTGGCTCTACCCTTCATTCAATCCCTGCGAAACCCTACATTTCAGCAGGATAATGCAGACCTCATGTTGCAGGTCCTGTACGGGCCTTTCTGGATACAGAAAATGTTCGACTGCTGCCCTGCCAGCACATTCGCCAGATCTCTCACCAATTGAAAACGTCTGGTCAGTGGTGGCCGAGCAACTGGCTCGTCACAATACGCCTGTCACTATTCTTGATGAACTGTGGTATCGTGTTGAAGCTGCATGGGCAGCTGTACCTGTACACGCCATCCAAGCTCTGTTTGATTCAATGCCCAGGCGTATCAAGGCCGTTATTACGGCCAGAGGTGGTTGTTCTGGGTACTAATTTCTCAGGATCTACGCACCCAAATTGCGTGAAAATGTAATCACATGTCAGTTGTACTATAATATATTTGTTCAATGAATACCCGTTTATCATTTGCATTTCTTCTTGGTGTAGCAATTTTAATGGCCAGTAGTGTACATAGGCGACCAAATTCACCTGATGCACATCCTACGGATCCCGTCTGTGTCGCTGTCGGGCGCCATCACCGCGTACGCAAATCAGCGGGCCGTTATTTACGCGAATTACATAGCATGTGCATAGACATCTAATGCCATATTCCTCCACAAACCTACCAACAAACTGTCGCATCCCTGACACGCAGAATCAGTGACGTATTTCGTTCCAAAGATGGAGAAATAAGCTATTAACCAAGTGGTTGTGATGTTTTGGCTCATCAGTGTACATATATAATTAAGTTGGTACGGAACCCTCGGAGGCGAGTCCTGCTCGCACGTGAAAAAACTGGCCACGTGCGAGCAGGGCTTGTCTCCGGGGGTTCCGTACTAACCAGGGCTGGACGGTGCCCTCCTGAAGTCAAGGAACATGGCATCAACCTGAGTGCCGTTGTCGACAGCGCTGTGGATCTCATGGAGTAGCCGAACGGGTTGAATTTCGCAGGGTCTTTGTTTGCAGAATTCATTTTAATTCTTACACAGGAGATTTTCTTTCTCCAAAAACATCCTAAATCTTGAGCATTTAACACGTTCCAAAATTCTACAAAAAATTGACGTGAACGATACAGGACTGTAATTATGTGCATCTGTCCTACGGCCCTCCTTCAAAAAGGGGACTGATTTGCGCTTTTTTTCAAGTCGCTTGGTACCCTTCATTCTTCCAGCGATTCCCGATAAACTGCTGCTAGATGGGGAGCCAGCCCTTTCGCATAATCTTTGCAGAATCTTATAGGTATCTCATCTTGATCCTTAGCCTTTACGCTACAATGTGATTGTAGTTGCTCTTCTACATCTACATCTACGTGCTCACTCTACTATTTACAATAAAGTGCCCGGCAGAGGGTTCAGTGAGCCACCTTCAAGCTGTCTTTCTACCGTCCCACACTCGGACGGCGCGCGGGAAAAACGAGCACTTAAATTTTTCTGTTCGCGCCCCGATTTCTCTTATTTTATCGCGATGATCATTTCTCCCTATGTACTCGTAGGTGGGTGCCAACAGAATGTTTTCGCAATCGGAGGAGAAAATTGGTGATTGAAATTTCATGAGAAGATCCCGTCGCAACGAAAAACGCCTTTGTTTTAATGATTGCCACTCCAATTCACGTATCATGTTTGATGTACTATCTCCCTATTTCGCGATAATACAAAACGAACTTCCTTTCTTTGAACTTTTTCGATGTCATCCGTCAGTCCCACCTGATGCACAGCACAGCAATACTCCAGAACTCCAGAACAGGGCGGACAAGCGTGGTGTAAGCAGTCTCTTTAGTAGACCTGTTGCACCTTGTAAGTGTTATGCCAACGAATCGCAGTCTTTGGTTTGCTCTACCCGCAACATTATCTATGTGATCGTTCCAGTTTAGGTTATTTGTAATTGTAAACCCTAAGTACTTAGTTGAAAATACAGCCTTCAGATTTGTGTGACTTATCGCATAATCAAAATTTAGCGGATTTCTTTTAGTACTCATGTGAATAACTTCACACTTTTCTTTATTCGGGGTCAATTGCCACTTTTCGCACCATACAGATATCTTAAACAAATTATTTTGCAATTCGTTTTGGTCATCTGATGATTTACAAACGGGTAAATGACAGCATCATCTGCAAACAATCTGAGAGTGCTAGTCATATTGTCCCCAATGTTATTAATATAGATCAGGAACAATAGAGAGCTTAACACTTCCTCGGGTAACGCCGGATATTACTTCTGTTTTACTCGATGACTTTCCGTCTGTTACTACGAACTGTGACCTTTCTGACAGGGAATCACGAATCCAGTCGCACAACTGAGGCGATATTCCAGAGGTACGCAGTTTGATTAGATGACGCTTGTGAAGAACGGTGCGAAAGCTTTCTGGAAATCTAAAAATATGGAATCAATTTAACAGCCCCTGTCGATACCACTCATTACCTCATGAGTATAAAGAGCTAGCTGTTTTTCACAAGAACGATATTTTCTGAATCCGTGCTATGTGTCAATAAATCGTTTCATTCGAGGTAATTCATGATGTTCGAACACAGTATATATCCAAAACCCTCCTGCAGATCGACGTTAGTTATATGGGCTTGTAATTCAGCGGATTACTCCTATTTCCCTTTTTGGTTATTGGTATGAATTTAGCAATTTTCCAGTCTTTGGGTACGGATCCTTCTGTGAGCGAGCGGCTGTATATAATTGCTAAATATGGAGCTATTGTATCAGTATATTCCCCGATTGGCTATCGTAATATCTAACATTTCGACGTTCGTACCAGGATTGAAAGTAGAGACCGTATTACGATCTTCCGCTGTGAAACAATCTCGGCGGACTGAATTCAGTACTACGGCCTTCTCTCTGTTATCTTCCATTTCGGTGCCTGAATGCTCACTGAGTGACTGAATAGATGATTTCGAAAAGCTTACTGATTTTACGTGAGACCAAAACCTGTAGTGTTTTTATCAGATCGATTGACAAAACTTTACTTTCAAAGTCATTGAACGCTTCTCTCGTTGATCTCCATACGCTCGTTTTCACTTCGTTCAGCTTTTGTTTGTCTGCTAGGTTTTGACTTCTCTTGATTTTGTGATAAAGCTTTTTTCCTTTACGTAGCAGTTCTCTAACCCGGCTACTGAACCACGGTAGGTCATTCCCATCCTGAAGATCATGCGCGGGGTTACTTGTCTAGGGCATATTGAACGATGCTTTTAAATCTTTTTGTATTCATGCTCAGCACTGAATATTTTTTGTTGCTACGCAGACTCTATGCAATTTGTAACTTATCACTCTTGTTAAGCAAAATTATTTTCCTACTTTTCTTAACATTTCTTGTAATATCTGTTGTCATACTTGCTAGTACAGCCTTATGATCACTGATCTCTTTCTCTACGTTAACTGATTCGATAAGTTCATGTCTGTTTGATGCTTGGTGGTCTAAGGCGTTTTCTTCTCGAGTTGGTTCTCCAATTACCTGCTAGAAGGAATCTTCGGATGAGACGAATCCCTATCTCTGAAACCATTTTTGATAGCATGAGTCCCCCAATCTATACCTGACACGCTGAACACGCCCCCTATTACAACGGCATGATCAGGAAAGTTACTAACGATATTCTGCGAGTTGACTCTGATGCACTCTACCACTTAAGCTCTTGTCCCAGGCGGTCCACTAAAGCATCCGATTACCCCTTCTCACCGACCTTTGCCGCTTAATTTCATTCAGATTAATTCACATTCGGAATCCGTGATAACTTCGCTAGATATTATCGAATTCTTCACTGCAAAAAATACGCCATAACCTTCGGCGACAAAACTATTCTTCCTATAAATATTCCAGTCTCATCAATACGACTTTCATAGGCTGCCTAGCAATAGGATATAGGAAATCAAATTACTTTTAGGAGATGCCTCGATACCGTTTATTTATCAATAGAACTCTCCTTGTGGAACGTGTGCCGCTCATAATCACAAGCACGTTTGACACATTTCAAATAGAATAAAATACACTCTCGGGCTATGTACGTTTCGCCGTGCACGTTCACATTCAAACTGACGCCAACCTTTCGTGTCAGACATTTTTGTTCTCAAAAACTAGCCAATCAGAGGCCAGAAAAGGCATCGCTTCGTTTTAAGGATGTGCCGTGGACAGTCACTTGGAGACGAAAAAAAGCATTTCGCAGTCGTTTCACGTGATCTACCAGGCACTCAGCTATGATCACGACGCACTGTGTATCACCAAGTTATCCCACATTGCACAACATTACAGTTTCAGCAGTATTTGGCTCATATGAGAGACACCGAATCTGAGCGTTAAACAAGAGGAGTGATAGTAAAGTTTTAGTTACCTGCTCGAAAATAATGGTACTTCTTCTCTTCATGACAGAAATACACTACTGGCCATTAAAATTGCTACACCAAGAAGAAATGCAGATGATAAACGGGTATTCATTGGACAAATATATTATACTAGAACTGACATGTGATTACATTTTCAAGCAATTTGGGTGCATAGATCCAGAGAAATCAGTACCCAGAACAACCACCTCTGGCAATAATAACGGCCTTGATACGCCTGGGCATTGAGTCAAACAGAGCTTGGATGGCGTGTACAGGTACAGCTGCCCATGCAGCTTCAACACGATACCACAGTTCATCAAGAGTAGTGACTGGCGTATTGTGACGAGCCAGTTGCTCGGCCACCATTGACCAGACGTTTTCAGTTGGTGAGAGATCTGGAGAATGTGCTCGCCATGGCAGCAGTCGAACATTTTCTGTATCCAGAAAGGCCCGTACAGGACCTGCAACATGCGGTCGTGCATTATCCTGCTGAAATGTAGGGTTTCCCAGGGATCGAATGAAGGGTAGAGCCACGGGTCGTAACACATCTGTAATGTAACGTCCACTGTTCAAAGTACCGTCAATGCCAACAACAAGTGACCGAGACGCGTAACCAATGGCACCCCATACCATCACGCCGGGTGAACGCCAGTACGCTTCCAATGTGCGTTCACCGTGATATCGCAAAACACGGATGCGACCATCATGATGCTGTAAACAGAACCTGAATTCATCCGAAAAAATGACGTTTCGCCATTCGTGCACCCAGGTTCGTCGTTGAGTACACCATCGCAGGCGCTCCTGTCTGTGATGCAGCGTCAAGGGTAACCGCAGCCATGGTCTCCGAGCTGATAGTCCATACTGTTGCAAACGTCGTCGAACTGTTCGTGCAGATGGTTGCTGTCTTGCGAACGTCCCCATTTGTTGACTCAGGGATCGAGACGTGGCCGCACGATTCGTTACAGCCATACGTTTAAGATGCCTGTCATCTCGACTGCTAGTGATGCGAGGCCATTGGGATTCAGCACGGCGTTCCGTATTACCCTCCTCAACCCACCGTTTCCATATTCTGCTAACAGTCATAGGAGCTCGACCAACGCGAGCATCAATGTCGCGATACGATAAACCGCAATCGCGATAGGCTACAATCCGACCTTTATCAAAGTCGGAAACGTGATGGTACGCATTTCTCCTCCTTACACGAGGCATCACAACAACGTTTCACCAGGCAACACCGGTCAACCGCTGTTTGTGTATGAGAAATCGGTTGGAAACTTTCCTCATGTCATCACGTTGTAGGTGTCGCGACCGGCGCCAACCTTGTATGAATACTCTGAAAAGCTAATCATTTGCATATCACAGCATCTTCTTCCTGTCGGTTAAATTTCGCGTCTGTAGCATGTCATCTTCGTGGTGTAGCAATTTTAATGGCCGGTAGTGTATTTTTGACTCAACAGATTTCTAATACAGTCCCTCGGAAAACTTCAAAGCGAACTATCTCCATAATTTTATGAAAAACATTAAGAACAACCTACTTCTCGACACTTTTTAACCGTGTTTCACTAAAGAGCAGGAAGCAGCCTCAACCATTTTCGTACAGCGTATCAACAGTGCGAGAGTCGGAGTACAACGGTGCAGAGGCTGTGACTAAACGATTTTTGAAATGAAAACTATATAGGCAAAGTGTAATTGAGACAAGCGTTGATAGCTGTTAATAAATTTGAATATCTTGGAAGTTTCATTTAACGTTACTTAGTAACAAGGTATATCTAATACTTAAGTAGGCGAAATAACACCAGTGTTCATGTGCTACGGCTCTTGACCATTCATGGCGTTTGTGTTTGTTTGCTTCAGGTTTATTCTTATGATGGACGGATTATAGTTCTTGTGTAAGCTCATTGTAGTGAGAATGCTTACTACAGCAGAGAGAGCGTATTTAGAGGAATAGGTTTTCTGAGCAGAAAGAATATTTACGGAGCATTTGAGGCGGCAATTTTGATTGTGTTTCATTACATCGATGTGTCCATAATGTGACACTGTACGTGATTTAATTCGCAAATACCAGACAACAGGTTCAGTTCATGATGCACCACAAATTGGTGAGTTCACTATTTTAACGAAACGGAAGTTTGACGACATTTCGGGCATCGTGTTACGGAGTCCAACAATTCAGTGAGGAAATTATTGCAAGAGGCTAGAGTCTCTCGTATGACAGCACATAAACGCCATAACCAAACAACTAGGGATGAATCTGTATAAAATTACTGCGGTGCAACAATAAGATTGTTTCGACCACGCGAAACAAATAGTGTATTGTGAGTGGTTTCAGCGATTTATTAACAGACATGGTGTTGCTGTTTTAGATGGAATCTTTTTCACTGATGAGGCTTACTGTCACCTACCTGGCTACACTAATTCCCGAAATTCATGAAAAGATCCACGTGTCTTACGAGAGACGCCATTGCACGAAGAGAAAATTGGAGAGTGAGTTGCCATAACACGATCGCGAATCACAGGGCCAATCTTTTTCGATAATACCGTCACTTTGAATGTCTATTGTTCCCAAATAATTTATCCATTTAGTGCCCTGCTGGATGAAAATGGTATCAGTCATTCATTTTTTCAATAAGACAACGCTACTGCTCATATGGCGTACCAATCCCTACGATTTTTAGAGGAAAGTTTTGGAGACAGATTACAAAATATCTCTGGCGCCTGCAGTCACCAGATGTGTCTCCACCCGGCTATTTTCTTTGGTGTGCGGCTAAAACATTGGTGTATCGAAATAACTCAAAGGCAACAGATGAACTGAAGACAACAATGACTGATTATCTGCACTCGATTGTACTGGTAAAGGTGTTTTCAAATAAACGTTATCGTGTTGAACTATGCCTCCAAGAAAGAGGAAAACGTTTCCAGCACCTACTGTGATGTTGGTGAGTACAGTGTATTTAATTGTCAGTAATATAATTAATTAATTTCATTGTTTTAATTGTAATAATGTTGATTCGATCCGCCAACATAACTGCAGACACTAGCAGTGAATGCCGGCCCTAGCTTGTACAGCGACATGAACTTACTGCCAAACTTATGCACCCCGCAAGGCGAGCCATGCGGAGCTCATGGCTTCAGAAAGGCTTTCCGGACATACTTGTTGTTATACTAGAACTGACATGTGATTACATTTTCAAGCAATTTGGGTGCATAGATCCTGAAAGTATTACAAAGTCGTCCGAAAATTCCAGCAATTTATTTTCATTTCCTTCCCATAGTTATTGGTTCAACTTTATGACTTTTTAGTTCCAAGACAAAGGGGGACAATAAGATTGGAAGACAAAGTATTAAGTGTTTAAATTAAAGCAAGGTGTAAGACAGGAATGCAGTCTGTCACCCTTACAGTTCGGTTTACACATAGGAGAAACAATGACGAAAATACAACGAAGGTTCAAGAGTGGAATTAAAATTCAGAGTGAAAGATGTCAATGATAAGATTCGCTGATGACATCACCCTTCCAGTTCGGTTTACAGATTTAGAAGAAACAATGACGAAAATACAACAAAGGTTCAAGAGTGGAGTTAAAATTCAGAATGAAAGATGTCAATGAAAAGATACGCTAATGACAATGTTATACTCAGTGAAAATGAATTACAGAATCTGTTGAACTGGATGAACAGATTAATGAATACATAATATGGACCGAGAGTAAACCGAAGAAAAACGAAAGCAATGAGAAGTAGCAGAAATGAGAATAGCGAGAAGTTTAACATCAAAATTCATGATTAAAAAGTAGGTGAAGTTATGGAATTCTGCTACCTGAGAAGCAAAATAACCACGACGCTCGAAGCAAGGAGGACGTAAATAGAAGACTAGTACAAGCAAAGAGGGCGTTCCTGGCAAAAAGAAATCAAACAGTACCAAACATAAGTCTTCATTTCAGGAAGAAATTTCTGAAACTGTTTGTTTGGTGCACAGCATTGTATGGTTGTGAATCATGGAAGCTGGGAAAACTGGAACAGACGAGAATCATGGTGCTGAGATGTTGAAAATTAGGTTGACTGATGAGGTACGGAATGAGGAGGTTCTCCACAGACTCAGAAGAATTGGACATGTTGAAAACACTGACAAGAAGAAAGTGGCAGGATGCTAGGACATGTGTTACCCAAGGAATAACTTCCATGGTACTAAAGGGAGTTGTAGAGGGATAAAACTATAGAAGAATATATAGATAGGAATTGCGCTAGAAATAGTTGAGGCCGCGGGACACAAGAGTTACTCTGAGATGAATAGGTTGGCACAGGAGATGAATTCGTGATGGGCAGCATCAAGACAGTCAGAAGACTGATAGCTGTTTATTTATTTATTTAGTCCAAGAATCATTTTAGTACATTTTTTCAGCACATGATATAGGACAATGGTAAACATAATTTACGATTACAGTATTCATTGTGACTACATGGTCAACACAATAAAAGTGCAAAATAATGTAAATTTACAAATTGACATAATACATTGCTTCTACATACGATAACAGAGTTTAATGAGGCTACATTATAAACACAAAGTAAATTATAGTGTTAAGTTATGTAATACGTAATTAACATTATTTACTAAATGACACTTACTTATTATGATGTTCAAGAAATTTTGAGACAGACTAGAAGCAGTGGCCAAGCAAGAATTTTTTCAGCTTTACCTTAAAAGTATTTAACATTAGCAGCCATTTTAAGTGAGAAGGCATATGGTTATATCACAACTCAAGCATGACAAACTCCTCTCTTGCATAAGTTCATGTTTACTGTGTTTTGTGTAGGTTCAGCTTCTACCTATTTCATATGTATGTGTATAATAGTTACGTTTGACCATTTTTTTTTTCTTTTTTTAAGATGCTCCCTATACTTCATATATATGCAGACAAGGCAATAGCAATATTTTCAACCTTCTAAAAAGGGGTCTACAGGTGTCCCTGTATTTAACTTTCATTATCACTCTATCATTTTCTGTATTTTAAAAGTTTTTTTTAGAAACTGTGGAATTCCCAAAAACGTTATTCTATATCTCAGTAATAACTTTACATTGCCACGATACATTGTCACCACCAATGAGCAGCTTGTATACTGAGTGGAAGCCATTACAGCATATTTATTTCATTTGTTTGTTTATTTATTCATATAAATCTCTTTTTCAGTACATATATCGTACACATTACATTGGACAGAAAACCTTTTTAGCTATTGATTTTACAAATATCAACATACAGTATTTAATTTTTTATAAAAAACTGGACATATAAAGTTAATAATTGCAAATTTTATTAAATACTGTATATCTGTAACTTATTTCTACAGTTAAAAATATGACTTACATATGTTCTTGCATAAGATACTGTGAATATGTTAGTGCATTCAGTTTTTTGTTTAGATTGGTAAGGTACATTCCCCACTACAAATCCTCCTGAATATGTTCACCTAAAAATTTTGTATGATTCTCATTTGAAACATTATTTTCTTCAATGGCGAAAATACGGTTTGCAGGATAGAGGTGTTGCATGGTGTGTGAAAGTTAACTGCCACAGTGCTCCTAGAATTTACAATGAGCTTATTGGTCTTGAAGTACTGTACTAAGCTATATGAAATTGATGTTGCAGTTTCTTACAGATTTTTCTCACTGTGTGATATAATTAGAATTTAGTGTCATCTGCAAAGAGTGCTGTGTTTTCATCATGTATTTTATCAGCCAGGTCATTTACCTAAAGCAGAAATAGGACAGGTCCCAGCACTGACCATTGTGGGACTCCATACTTGATCTTTTGCTCATTACAGCAAAAACTAGAAATTTTTGTGTTTCACCATCTTTGTATTTTATTTCTGTAAAACGTCGACGATTAATGAGGTATAATTGGATCCACTTTCCGTACTGGCCTCTAATACCATAATTACTTAACTTATGCTAGAGAATTTCATGATCAGTAATATCAGATCTCTAATAAGGTCGAGAAATATTCCAGACACTTGTTGCTTATCGTCCACTGCTTGTAATATTTTATTTAAAGAGACAATGACTGTTGACTGGGTTGACTTCCAGCTCCGAACCCAGATTGTGAATCATTTATCAGCCTTTCTTTAAGAGGCCTGTTAATCCAAGGAATATAAGCCTGATAAAACTGAAACTGACCTGTAATTAAAAATTGTTATCAGACAATTGCGGGAAAAAGCGCCAGTGCCACCTAGACTGTATGGTCTGCCTAAAATACACAAGGAGGGCGTGCCCCTACGTCCTATTGTCAGTAATATTGGGGCACCTACGTACACAACAGCCAAGTACTTGGAAGGTCTCCTGTCTCCATATGTGGGGAAATGTATTCACCACATCGGCAACTCAGATGATTTCCTGCAACGCCTCAAGCAACTGCACATTACAGATTCGGACATCATGGTTAGTTTTGATGTGGTATCGCTGTTCACCAGGACTCACTAGAACTGATTGCAGAGAAATTTGACGGTGCTCTGTTGGACCTGTTCAGTCATACACTGACATCCACGTATTTCCTGCACAGAAACCAATATTACAAGCAAACTGAAGGTGTAGCTATGGGCAGCCCACTGTCCCCTGTGGTTGCCAACATGTTTATGGAGAGTTTTGAGGAGAGGGCATTGGAGACAGCCACATTTAAACCCACATGCTTCTTCAGGTATGTGGATGACACCTTCGTGATCTGGCCACATGGGATGGACAGGCTCAATGATTTTCTTGAACATCTTAACTCATGCCACCCTAATATCAAGTTCACCATGGAACTGGAGAAGAATGGCCAGCTGCCATTTCTGGATGTACTAGTCCAGAGGAAAGCAGATGGATCAATTGGCCACAGTGTGTACCGAAAACCAACACACACTGATTTATATCTGCAGGCCAGCAGCTGTCACCACCCTGCACAGAAGAATGGGGTTCTGAAGACTTTGGTCCACAGAGCACGTGCCCTGTCAGACCAAGAGAATCTACCTATAGAGATAGAACGTCTCAAAACAGTTTTCTCCAAGAATGGATACACGGACAGACAAATTGAGAGGGCACTCCAACCGGCCATTATACCACAGGTTCCTGAAGAAAGATGAAGCAAAGAAGGTGGCATATCTGTCCTATGTTGGCTCTATTTCTGCCAGAATAAGTAGGATCCTCCGTAAACACAATATAAAGTGTGTTTTCTGTCCATCCAACAAGATCGGGGGACTGCTGGGGAGTGTCAAAGACGACCTGGGGTTACGAAAACCAGGGATTTACAATATACCTTGTCAATGCGGCATGTCCTACATTGGCCAGACGACAAGAACTGTGGAGATCAGGTGCAAAGAACATCAGAGGCACACTAGATTAATACAGGTGACTAAGTCAGCCATTGCTGAACACTGTCTAGAACTAGATCATGCCATGAAGTATGAGGATACCAAGATTCTAGCACAAACACCCAGATTTTGGGACAGTGTTATAAGAGAATCGATAGAAATTAAAATGGCTGACGATCTTATGAACCGTGACACAGGGTACCAGCTAAGCAGAGCCTGGGATCCGGCTCTGGAATTGTTAAAGAGCAATGGGGCCAGCTGCAACACTACACAAACAGAAGAACCAGAGACATGGAGATGGAAAACGAGCCCCTGACGGACTGCCAGGCGCACCAGACCGAAGATGGAACACCCAGAAGTGGGACTGGTGGGCGCGGACCGCAGAGCGAACATCCAGAGCCGCAGCGGACGAAAAACGGAGCGGCAACGCTCCAACAGGTCGTGGTGAGCTGGCGCGGACCGCAGGGGGAACGCTTGGTACCCCAAACCATAGATGAAACCCCCAGGAGCGGGTTTGGTGGGCGCGGACCGCAGAGGGAACACCTAGAACCGCAGCGGAAGGAAAACGGAGCAGCAACGCTCCAGCAGGTCGCAGGGAATGGGCGCGGACCACAGAGGAAGCGCCTGCAGCCGTTGGTGGAAGGGGAAGGCCACAGGCATAAATACTGGACCAGGTCCAGTCGAGGAGCAGTCTCAGGTCGCACGTGATGAAGGTCGCGAGCTACGTGACCGAAATATCGTGCAGGTACGACGCTGATATCTGGCAGAACACCCGACAACCCAAGATGTCATTAGATCGCTGGGAAAGCCTGAAGAGTTACATCATTTAGATTATTTATATTTCATTAATTTATTGGACAATAATTGAACATTCAGATGGGGTATTTTAAAAATAGGTACTGGGAATATGTCGTTTCTTGCTTGACCACTTACCTCACTCTTTGTACTATTGTCTCTAGTGGAAAACAATCCTCATTTTTTCAGGAATAGTTTTCTTGGAATCTGACTGGTGGCTTGGGTCAGTGGATGTGGGATTCTGCCTTCTTCTGCTGCCGATTTGCACTTTATTACAGTCCTTTTTCATCCATTTATCCATTAATGACGGTCTTGGTGCTGTATTTTTTGGTTTGATGTTCAGCTCAGTAAGTGTCTTGCTGTTTCGTCTTCTCTTGTTTGTTACTTTCACTTCAAGACAGTCGCTTTTTACCTGTGTGTCCTTTTGTGCATGCTTTACTTCTGTACTCGTTTTTTTCTATTTTCGCCGTGTGCGTGAAAGAGGAAAGCCAAGTGCAGATGTGAATCTTGCCTCGTTTGTCTACATGGAGTCCTTGAGCTGCATATTAGTTTCTTCCCAGTCGCTAGATTCACAGAAGACAGCCTCTTCCTACACACATTTGTAGCAACACTGATTTTATCCAACATGACGCGATTCACAGACTTGATTTTTCCATTCAGGCCTTGGGCGTCATGTCTAATAGTTACTGGGTGAATTATTACGTTCATTTTGTGCGTGAGTTTCATTGTGCGTTCCAGAAAATCCGTCATATTCTCCTGTAATTCTTCCAGAGGATTTCAAGTGTCTTTTGAACCAGCAATAACGATGAAGGTATCGTTCACAGAGAAGTCATCAGTTAATTTGCCAACATTTTTTACAACTTCCCTGGCTACACCACCAGGTTTTACAATACTTCGCACACTGAAATTATAGCTTAATTTGTCTTGTAACATATTACCACAGATTCTACCTTGACTATCACTAAAATAGATCCAAATGACAGATCCTACAATCACATCTGAAACGCAGTTAAACATTAAAGGCAACAAGCTTCTGGTTATTATATGTCATTTCGTCATTAGTTTCCTTGCTTTGCTATTATAATACTACTGTCTGATGTGATTTATCCAATGTACACGCATAATTGTTTCTTCTCTTTGTGTGTCTGTTAAAGGAAAGGCGGGAACGACACGCCTGTCCAGTTCTGTCTACGTTACCTCATGGAATTCGACCGGTTGATCCACTGGATACAGCTGCCACTGGAGGAAGTAAAATTACCCGACTTCTTCCTGAATATCACTACTACTACCGGCGGCACTTCTGAGACGAGTGCTATCACGGAGACGACCAGATTCATCTGTCCCACTATGCCTGTCTCCATACCAGCTGAGGAACCGCAGACGACGCCACCATCCGTACTGACCATTAGGCCGCCGACGATTCCGATGCCGGCGTTCCCGCCGCCGCCCCCGCCGCCGCCGCCACCACCACAGCCGCCCCAGCCGTCGACACAGTTCCCGTGTGAAAAAGAAGGGTCTCAGACGCCTACAACGCAGACGGAGATGGAATTGGAGACGCAGACTGCCCCACAAACTTCACAACGAAGATACACGTGGCCACGGTATCCGAAGCCTCCCGAACCACCACAGCCCACGTATCCACAAGTCGACTTCTCGCTCCCGCCGCTGACGACTAGAGCGCCAGCGGACTCCCAGCTTCCGTGGTATCGTCCAACTAGACCGGGCCCTCCAGATCACTTTGAGACGTTCACGTGGCCATTTGCCTCAACAGGTTGGTCTTTTATTTCCTTGATCAACTAGGGGTTTCATCTTCATTTACAACCTTGCTTTGTCTCGACTGCTCGCTTTTACTGAAATTACTTTGTGTTTTGTCTACTTTACATACATGGCATAAAATCAAACAATGGAAAAGTCCGTGGTGGAATAACAACAATATAGAAAGGGTAGATTGCAACTCACCATAGGCGGGCAGCATTGAGTCGCAGACAGGGCCGGTGGCAAGGGGGGCAGGCTATTGGGGCTATAGCCCCCCTTCCCCCAGTGGAGAATCATATTGCACTGGATAAAATGACTTCAGAAATCAGCGAATATATTACTCCAACAGATTCAATAATTTTTTTATAATTATGTAGCAATATAAGTTTCCTCCCTGAAATGGCGTGGGAGTCGGCACAGGTTCCATCAGACTAGACGAAAGCAGTAATCACACCAATCTTTAAGCATGGAAACAGAAAAGATTGTAGCAACTACAGAGGTATCTCTTTAATCAGCGTTGTGGGTAAAATCTTCTCAGGTATTGTTGAAAGGAAAGTGCGAGTATTAGTTGAGGACAAATTGGATGAAAATCAGTGTGGGTTTAGGCCTCTTAGAGGTTGTCAGGACCAGATCTTTAGCTTACGGCAAATAATGGAGAAGTGTTACGAGTGGAATAGGGAATTGTATCTGTGCTTTACAGATCTAGAAAAGACATATGACCGGGTTCCTAGGAGGAAGTTATTGTCTGTTCTACGAGATTATGGAATAGGAGGCAAACTTTTGCAAGCAAGTAAAGGTCTTTACGTAGATAGTCAGGCAGCAGTTACAGTTGACGGTAAATTGAGTTCATGGTTCAGAGTTGTTTCAGGGGTAAGACAAGACTGCAACCTGTCTCCACTGTTGTTCATATTATTTATGGATCATATGCTGAAAACAATAGACTGTCTGGGTGAGATTAAGATATGTGAACACAAAACAAGCAGTCTCGCATATGCGGATGACTTAGTTGTGATGGCAGATTCGATGGAAAGTTTGCAAAGTAATATTTCAGAGCTAGATCAGAAATGTAAGGACTATGGTACGAAGATTAGCATCTCCAAAACGAAAGTAATGTCAGTGGAAAAGAAATATAAGCGGATCGAGTGCCAAATAGGAAGAACAAAGTTAGAACAGGTGGACGGTTTCAAGTACTTAGAATGCATATTCTCACAGGATGGCAACATAGTGAAAGAACTGGGGGCGAGGTGTAGCAAAGCTAATGCAGTGAGCGCTCAGCTACGATCTACTCTCTTCTTCAAGAAGGAAGTCAGTGCCAAGACTAAGTTATCTGTGCACCGTTCAATCTTTCGAATAACTTTGTTGTTGTATGGGAGCGATAGGTGGGTGGATTCAGCTTACCTTATCGATAAGGTTGAGGTGACGGATATGAAAGTAGCTAGGATGATTGCAGGTGTGCAGGAGGGTGTCCACACTGAGGAAATCAAAGAAAAACTGGGAATGAACTCTATAGATGTAGCAGTCAGGGCGAACAGGCTTAGATGGTGGGGTCATGTTACACGCATGGGAGAAGCAAGGTAACCCAAGAGACTCATTGGTTCAGCAGTAGAGGTTAGGAGAAGTCGGGGTAGACCAAGGAGAAGGTATTCGGTTAAGAATGATTTTGAAGTTATAGGCTTAACATCAGAAGAGGCACCAATGTTAGCGCTGAATAGCGGATGATGGAGGAATTTTATAAGGGGAACGATGCCCCAGACTGAGCGCTGAAAGGCATAATCAGTCTTAAATGATGATGATGATGATGATGATGAGCAATATAGGCTTCAACAAAATCGAAACGAGGATAATGGAATGTAGTCGAATTAAGTTGGGTGATGCTGAGGGAATTAGATTAGGAAATCAGCTACTTAAAGTAGTAAAGGAGTTTTGCTATTTGGGTAGCAAAATAACTGATTATGGTCGAAGTAGAGAGGATATAAAATGTAGAATGGCAATGGCAAGGAAAGCGTTTCTCAAGAAGAGAAATTTGTTAACTTCGAGTATAGATTTAAGTGTCAGGAAGTCGTTTCTGAAAGTATTTGTATGCAGTGTAGCCATGTATGGAATTGAAACATGGACGATAAATAGTTTGGACAAGAAGAGAATAGAAGCTTTCGAAATGTGGTGCTACAGAAGAATGCTGAAGATTAGGTGGGTAGATCACATAAGTCATGAGGAGGTGTTGAATAGAATTGGGGAGAAGAGGAGTTTGTGGCGCAACTTGACTAGAAGAAGGGATCGGTTGGTAGGACATGTTCTGAGGCATCAAGGGACCACCAATTTAGTATTGGAGGGCAGCGTGGAGGGTAAAAATCGCAGAGGGAGACCAAGAGATGAACACAGTAAGCAGAATCAGATGGATGTAGGCTGCAGCACATACTGGGAGATGAAGCAGCTTGCACAGGATAGAGTAGCATGGAGAGCTGCATCAAACCAGTCTAAGGACTGAAGACCGCAACAACAACAACAACAACATAGGTTTCAGTGTATTTTAAACACATTTTAACAAAATAATAAGAGCGGCAAATATGATTTAACTTAAAATGAACGTCTTATTATTTATTAATACACATGTTTTACCTTGAACTCCAAAATAGTTACCAAAAACTACTTTAAGCAATACCAAATTTTACCATTTTGTCGGTGGAGGACCCCAACTATCCTTTTGTCAAGCGATATTCCATTCCCCCAAACCCCTCCACCATTAGCCACTCCCCCTCCTTGACCGACTTCTAGAATCGCCCCTGGTCGCAGACAGGTGCTGTGAAAAAGGGTTTTAAAATATTAAAGCTTTCGAACGAAGTCCTTTTTCTGCAGTAGAAAAAAGAGACACATCCACATGCTCACAAGTGACTTACACATGGCCACTGTCTCAGGATGCCGGAGAAAGACTAATACTGAATCTGACAGAGCAGTAATCAGGGATGCGTGATGTGGGGTAAGGATGAGGATGATGTGGGGCGGAGGAGGGAAAATGTTTTTACTGCCTAACAGAGCGTGCAGTGTCTTGGTCAGGATAGGAGAAGGCTGCTAGTTGCAGCACATAGAAGGGGGGGGGGGGGCGGAAGAGGAGAGAAGTAGAGAAGGCGAAAGGTTTTGTAGGTGTGTTGACGGGTGGCGGGATAGACATGTGTAGTACTGGAGTGAGAGCAGGGAATAGAATAGGTAGGTGGGAAACAGGGACCAATAAAGGCTGGTGATTACAGGAGCAGCTGACATGTTGTAGGGAGAAATGTCACATGTGCAATTCAGAAAAGCCGCTGTTAGCAGGATGAAATCAGATGGCCCAGGCTGTGAAGCAGTCATTAAAGTGAGGCACATCACGTTGGGCGGCATGTTCAGCAACTTTGTCATCAAGCTGTTTCTCAGTCACAGTTTGGCAGTGGACATTCATGCAGAAAGACAATTTGTTAGTTGTCATGCCCACGTAGAAAGCAGTACAGTAGTTTCAGCTTAGCTGGTAGATCACATGGTCTTGGTGGGGCAGGAGATGCCTGTTATAGGAATGGAGTACATGGCAGTTGGAGGATGCATGGGACTGGTCTTGCAGCTATGTCTATTGCACAGATGTGAGCCATGAGGCAAGGGGTTAGGAGCGGGGGAGAAGTGTCTCATTTTGATCACCCAAAATAACTTTTTGTCCCGAAGCAAAATTATATTGACAGTGACACTGACAATCGTCGCCGACAGCTTGGTCACAGTGCGCCCGATCTGCTCCGTCAGATTTTGGTGATATGAAGGAGTTTAGTTTGGCATAGAATCTATTGTGCCAAGGAGAACGGAATCTGAATCTTCCTGGCAGATTAAAACTGTGTGCCGGACCGAGACTCGAACTCGGGACCTTTGCTTTTCGCGGGCAAGTGCTCTACCAACTGAGCCACCCAAGCACGACTCACGCCCCGTCCTCACAGCTTCACTTCTGCCAGTACCTTGTCTCCTACCTTCCAAACTTTACAGAAGCTCTCCTGCGGAACTTGCAGAACTAGCACTCCTGAATGAAAGGATATTGCGGAGACATGGCTTAGCCACAGTCTGGGGGATGTTTCCAGAATGATATTTTCACTCTGCAGCGGAGAGTACGCTGATATGAAACTTCCTGGTAGATTAAAACTGTGTGCCGGATCGAGACTCGAACTCGGGACCCTTGCCTTTCGCGGGCAAGTGCTCTGCCAACTTTTCTTTTTTAATAATTTTTATTGAACAAACTAAAAGTACATATATATTCACTATGCAAGAGTTCTTCAAGGTACCATTTAAACATATACAAATGACTGTTTTACCGGGCGTTCACCACGTTAATGCTTCCTCGCTGGACGGAAATGATTCAGGAACTCTTTACTCCGTCCTTCCCAATTCCACCTGAATTCGTCAGTGGCATTCTTCTACCTGTGCCTAAGCCGAAGGGAGGGTCTCATGTCTCTGCATATCGCCCCCTTACACTACTGAATGCAGACTATAAAATCTATGTACGCCTCTTAGCAGCGCGCATACGCACCGTCGTACCTACGGTCCTTTCACCTGAACGGACTGCGCGTGGTTGTGGGGCCACCTTACAAACAGCCCTAGGAGAATGCCGTGACCTCATCGCACTGGCGTCGGTTTGTCGCCTTCGTGCAGCACTGGTATCCGTCGATTTCACGAGTGCCTTTGATCGCGTTCGACACCCATTCCTCCTCATGGTAGCGACACGTATGGGGTTCCCATTACTTTTTGTCGATGCCATTCGCCGGTTACTACTTCCCGCGGTCTCGATGGTACAAGTCAATGGGAGGCTTGTAGGACCGATTCCTATACGCCGCTCTGTGCGTCAAGGATACCCTATGTCTCCTTTACTATATGCAATTGCACTTGAGCCCCTCATCACTGGTCTTACCTCTAGACTGTAGGGTCTCACTTTGCGTGACTATACCTTTCACTGTAGGGCTTATGCGGACGACCTCCTCTCTCTCACCTGCTCCTCCACGGAACTCAATGACGCCATCCAATGGATCCACCAGTGTGGAGGTCTTTCTGGTAACATTCTTAATGTCCGTAAATCGACTATGATGCACATTGGGCGCGGCCTCCCGGCTATGGTGCCGACTCCACTCCCAGTCAGTACCACCCTTCGTTACTTGGGTATCGAATTTACGAGCTCCACACACCGCACAGTGGCCCTGGCTTAACGGCGGCTTTTGCAGTCGACTCGGCACCATGTCCGCGGTCAAGTGCACCGTACCTTAAACCAACTCCAACGTGTGTCCTATGTCAACATGTATGTCGCCCCTAAACTGGTACACGTCGCCCAGATCCTCCCAATGCCGTTACTCCGTGGCCGCCGCATCCAGTCAGCCTTTGGATATTTCGTGTCAGCAGGGGCACTTTTCAAAGTCCGCTACAACACTCTAACACTGTCTCCTGCAAAAGGTGGCCTCGGACTCGTCAACGTGCGGACACGATCTTCTGCACTCTTTGTCCACACTCTGTTGCGGCACTGGCAGGGGCCGGTCCCGTCCTTAGCATGCAGTCTCTTAGATATCCTCTGACCAGCTTCCCTCGATCCACCGATCAATGTGGCACCTATTTCTCCATTATTGTACCATGTCGCTAATTGTTTCATAGATCTCAGCTACGTTCGGGCCGATCTTCCAGTCACCCGTCCTCCCCGAACAAAAGATTATTATCGTTTGTTTATGCTGTCCAACCCTTGCGACCCCATGGTGCTACAGCATCCTGACATTAACTGGCGAACGGTTTGGGGGTGTGTGCATGCACCCTTTTTACCGTCGTCTGTGTCTGCACTCTGGTATGTTTTAGTCTATGGAAAATTCCCGACTAATAGTTGACTTTATCGCATAGGACTGGCCACCTCCCCACTCTGCCCTGACTGTCAGCTCGAAGACACCGACGAGCACCGTCTTACGTGCCCCCTGAAACAAAACGTATGGCTCCTCATCCAACGAATCGTTGGCTTTTACCACCGTGCCCCGCCAACGACGGTAACCCAGGATTTCCTTTTGTTGCCCCAGACATTTCACTACCCTCTTGCTAAGCACCATACCCTAATCTGGTTCCGAGGACAGGCTTTAGAATACCTCTTTCCGAGTGATCCGCATACAGTCCTTACTTCTGGTCCAAAGTTGTGACCGCACATAGCACCCTCACCCGAACACCATCTTACCGACAAACTTTTGCCGGTTATCTCCGCAGGGTCTTCCTTGACCCCCTTCAAAGTTGGGGTGTGCCACGCCTACCTGTCACATAATGCAACACCCTTATCCACGTTCTCATGCATCGACCGAAAAACAAATTTAAAAAAAGGAAGAACACAGGGCACAGTGTATGTTATATTTTTTTGTATTTAATGTTCTTTTTAATATTTTTTGTTTAATTAACAGTCATTTGTATATGTTTAAATGGTACCTTGAAGAACT
Source organism: Schistocerca serialis cubense (assembly GCF_023864345.2). NCBI lineage: Eukaryota > Metazoa > Arthropoda > Insecta > Orthoptera > Acrididae > Schistocerca > Schistocerca serialis. The sequence goes on from NC_064646.1 coordinate 272,870,480, forward strand.
CTTGCATAGCGAATATATATGTACTTTTAGTTTGTTCAATAAAAATTATTAAAAAAAAAAGTTGGCAGAGCACTTGCCCGCGAAAGGCAAAGGTCCCGAGTTCGAGTCTCTATCCGACACACAGTTTTAATCTGCCAGGAAGTTTCATATCAGCACACACTCCGCTGCAGAGTGAAAATCTCGTTCTGGAGAACGGAATCTGTTTTAATCTCCTTTGGCGGGATGGATGCCACTACGCCCCAGTCCTTGTAGACGAGTGTTGCATTGAGCCTTTGGCTTTTAAAAAGATGCCGAATGCATGTGAATGAGATATATCTGTTTCGAAAAGAGCGTGTCAAGTACTGTACTCTCTTTCCTCAGTTGCTGGATAAACCATACAAGTTTTAGGAGCATATGAGATCAAAAAAGGAACTTTCAGTTACATAACCGGTATTCGAGATGATTCGTGGTGACATTAAAAAGAAAGATTGCAAGTATTCTGCACAGTTTCAAATAAACGCAGCAAAACAAACATACGTCAACTAAACTACAATGACTGTGATTCAGCATACGTGTGAAAGACAACCGTATATTTAGTGTAAGATATTCTGAACACTTAAAGCAGGAAAAGTGGGAACTCAGACATAACATTTGCAAACTACCTCAGATTACGGAATCACCACTCTAAAACGCCAATAAGCAATAATAATAATTCGTAGACAGTTAATGCCCACCTACCACAACCCATAAAACATCCATTGGAATAACTTTAAGTGTAATACAGCCACACGTCTCAACTGAACAAATTATTTTTTTCTGATTTGCAATAAAGGTGCGAGCTCAGTCCGTAGATTCCGAACTGTATGTCGGCTATGGTATTTTCCATCTTCAGCATGCCACAAAAATGGTTCAAATGGCTCTAAGCACTATGGGACTTAACATCTGATGTCATCAGTCCCCTAGACTTAGAACTACTTAAACGTAACTAACCTAAGGACATCACACACATCCATGCCCGAGGCAGGATTCGAACCTGCGACCGTAGCAGCAGCGCGGTTCCGGACTGAAGTGCCCAAAACCGCGCGGCCACATCGGCCGGCCAGGATGTCACAACTCCTTTCTCGAACTAAGGATAACCAATTTCTCACAGTCCATAACATTTCATCGTTTGTAGTCTCAAATCTGTAAGTTCTGCCCACAAGATTGACTGCACATAGTGGAGCACTGACTTGGAAAAATCGGTCGGCTTCGGCCGATGTCGGTCGTCGGCAGAATCGACCGATGTCGGTGACACTGTGACCGTAGCCTAATGCGTAAATAGTGGGTGAGCCCACTTCGGATGTATGTTGTATTTTCGCGTTTCTCGCACAGTATTTTTTTTTTTTTTTTGGCCTCTGACTTCATCTCACCAGTGTAGGTGCATGTGCGTCATTGTTACGAATCAGTTTCGTGTAAAGCTATAAATTATTGTAACGTGGGAAAGCGTTTAGCTAGGACATTGATTCAAGTGTCATCGTGAAGAGCTTCCAGAGCACTACTAACGAGGAGAACACGACAAGTGACATAAACCGATTTCCCAGAAACTTCGTTCAGTGGAAGAGGGGTCAAAATAAGTGAACACATGTCTCGGCTTATCCGTAGATACTCGACAATGTCAGAACAATTGACGATAAAAGTTTTCCAGGTATTTTCGAGTACTTTATGTGCCTTTTACCACGCAATATTCTCAGACGAAATGTGGTTTAGTGGCTTTCAAACTTTGCGTCCCATGATGGGAATCCGATCATTACTTTTATTTTCGTTTTTCATTTATATACCCATGCCAGCAGAAGATTACTACACAAATGTTTTACAGGGTGAATTGATGTAGCGCTGTCTTTATTCATCTACTAATTGTATGTCAGATGAATGAACTAAAAACTATTAGAAAATTATTTGCGATTAATAGTTTATCTTCATTCATAATCAATTTCAAGTTCCTGTTTTCTGAAAACTGGTGAGTTATGCATGGTTTGCCGCAAAATAACTGCCATCGTGTGAGATTTTTAGCAGTGGTAACAATGTTTCTTTCCCGAGCGAGATTCATACGAAGAAATGTCACTGTGGCAATCCTCCCCTCGTGCAATGCTTGTGGTATTTGGAATATCTGTGTTTCGAATGTTTCCACGATCGATATCATCCAAGGGAATGCATCAAATCTTCCTGAAGAATTAATACGTGAATAAAAGATAAGAAGTAATATAAAAATTGATATGAGAATGAAGCATCAGAATATTATAATTTAAAAAAATTGTAACCCCTCAAGATACCATACATACATATATAATAAATGTATGACACTTATTGTGAAATCCAATTGTAATTTTACAATTAATATAACACCCTTGTATCACCTAATTTGATAAGGAACATTCGTGAAGTAACCTGCTACACACATGGGTTGATAAACAAAATAAATAAAAACAATAATCGGGTTTCGAAGATGGGGCCCAAAATTAACAAGCCGCGAGGTTAACGACTGAGCCCCCATTTCGGTTGAGTGTGTCGTGCAGGAAAAGGCACATACTGTAGCTCAAAAATACCTCGAAAACTTTGACCGTCGTTTTTTCCGAAATAGCCGAGTATCTATGTATAAGCCGCAATAAGTGTCTGCTTATTTTGACTATTCTTCCACTCAGCGAATTCCTGGGAAATCAGGTGATGGCACTTGTTCTCCACGTAAGACCAAAAGTGAGACAATAAAAAAATTCACTGGAATATACGTGAATTACAAATTAATGAAAGATGTGTAATACAGGGCCATCGGTGCCCAGGGATAAAGGGGGACGGGAAGGGGAGAGAAGGCTCTCAGGGAAAGGAAAAATTATAGTATAGTCACGTGTTTTTCTTTCAAGAAACTGATTTTAAAGTGCCGCGCGGGATTAGCCGAGCGGTCTCCGGCGCTGCAGTCATGGACTGTGCGGCTGGTCCCGGCGGAGGTTCGAGTCCTCCCTCGGGCATGGGTGTGTGGGTTTGTCCTTAGGATAATTTAGCTTCAGTAGTGTGTAAGCTTAGGGACTGATGACCTTAGCAGTTAAGTCCCATAATATTTCACACACATTTGAACATTTTTTGATTTTAAAGTCGATATTTTGCAAGTCTTCAACAGGGTTTTAACTGTAACTTTTTTATAGCTACCCATAAATACCATTCGTCTTCCAATATATTAAAAATACTCCTTACTCACAGTTCTAGGCCCCCTACAAATTATTATAATGGCACCCTGGATCTCATATGACTGCTTATTTATTTCTATCATAGCCCAATTTCTGGATGACAACAATGGACCATTACATATAGAATTACACATATTTGAATTTACATGATAATCTGTTATTTTTCTTTGATTGAATGTTTTTCTGTCTGGTCACTGAATTAAGTTCAGTGTGTCTATAATACTACTTATTTCCTTATCTTTATTTCTTTTCACTACTACCACCCTACCTATAAGATATCCCTTATGTAATTTACCTATGGCATTTCTTTCCACCCTCAGTCGGCTCTTTCTTTACAGTGACAGAAAAAGAGTCGTAGGTTTCGCATTATTTGATATAACTTGGCTAATTTTCCAGTTATCCCTATACCTACCACTAGTACCGTTACACAGCATTATGCCACTGCTACAGTAACAAACATAACTATTACAGCCACAAAAAGTCCTCTTTAATTTTTCTTTGGCAACTACTATTACTGAAAATTATGTTAGTAATACTAACGCTATTACTAATATATTTGCTACTATTTCATATGATAATGTTAGAGTCGCTTACGCTCGGCAAATAATTAAATAGCACATTGTTTGTGTAGTTTCACTATTTCTGTTTACTGCAGTCTGAGATGGACACACACACACACACACACACAGGCGCGCGCGCGCGCGCGCGCGCGCCCAATCACACCCACAATTTATTGCAAACGGAGTGTATGCAGTTTAGCTCTCCGTTCCGTATCAGATCGTTCGTCCCAGCTGTCTCCGGACACCATGGCGACGTATCAGAGGGTATAACTTACATTTCACAGATTATTTTGGTCTTCTTATGGCCGCTGTGTTCACCTTCTTGAACCCCTCCGTTACTATATCAAGCGAACGTAGTGCTATTGGTGTTATTTCTTGTTCCCTAGGGTCTATAAAGGCCTTCTAATATGACTAGTAAATATGCTCGGAATTATAGAAAACGCAAGTTAGAAGAAAGCTCGCATCGGAAGGAATCCAAAAAGCCTGAAAAGTCCAGTGTCGAGTGAATGCGAGAGCTACGGTAGCGACAAAAAGGAATTGATTATACAGCGTAAAGCTATTACAGTACCTGACCTATTGCGCGTACAGCGGCCAGCCACAGTCCAAATGTCTATGGATCACGTGCAGACGAAGCTGGAAGGCAATACTATGTGTAGCCATAGTATTAAAGAGATTGTTAAATAAATTACATATTAATACGAAACAGCTATTACGGTTTTATGCCGACGTTTTCAAAGTGTCGGGCGTGGACCCGAACTGCACACACCGAAACTTTTTATTCAGTAATCCACTTCTTCTCCTGAAGGCCAGTCCTAGAACGTACCATAGTGTACCATCCAAGTAGTATACATTGTGATTCAAAAGTCATGTTCTATAGCACAAGTAGGTTGAACTAGAACACCACCGACCAACTTTCAGAGGTGGTAGCATGGACCAAAACAAGAGAAAAAGGTCCAGTAAACAAGGATTCTAAAGTGCATATCTTAAAAGCTATGAACACTTGAGCAGTAGATGAGACGTGTTTCACAGTAGCTCATAGCTCGTAAGGTATGCACATCGACGGAAAAAATCTCAGGGCCATAAAATAAATAATGTAGAGTAATGAAATTTCTGGAATACACTTGTCTAGGTAACGTATTTAACTCATTAACACTGAAAGTTCACACGTTAATTTAAGCGTGAGATAAGCCATTCGAATGTGAAATTCTGGTTCATTAATAACCGGTGTAATCTCTAGAATGTTGAATGCAGGCATGCAACCGTGCATACATTATGTTGTACAGTTGCCGGATGTCAGTTTGTGGGATGGAGTTCCATGCCTGTTGCATCTGGCTGGTCAATATAGGGACGGTTAATACTGGTTGTGGATGACGCTGGAGCTATCGTCCGATGATGCGCCACATGTGCTCGATTCGAGACAGATATGGTGACTGAGCAGGCCAAGGCAACATGTCGACAATCTGCAAAGCATGTTGGGTTTCAACAGCGTCATGTAGGCAGCATTATCCTGCTGGAAAATACCCCCTGGACTGCTATTTGTGAATGGCAGCACAACACATCGAATCACCAGACTGACGTTCAAATTTGTAGTTAGGTGCGTGGGATAGCCACGAGAGTGCTCCTGCTGTCATACAAAATCTCACCGCAGACCATAAATCCAGGTATAGATCCGGAGCGTCTAGTCCACAGAAAGGCTGCAGGTCCTCAACTGGCTTCCTTATAAACAACAGGGGGCCTTCGCAGGCATCGGGGAAGAACCAGCTCTCGTCAGGAAAAACAACGGATCTCCACCTTGCCCTCCAATGAGCTCTCGCTTGGCACCACTAAAGGCCCAAATGGCGGTGGTTTGGGGTTAGTAGAATGCATGTTACAGGGCGTCTGGCTCGGAGCTGTCTACATCTACATCTACATGATTACTCTGCAATTCACATTTAAGTGCTTGACAGAGGGTTCATCGAACCACAATCATACTATCTCTCTAACATTCCACTCCCTAAACCTTTCTGTTCGAGCTCTGATTTCTCTTATTTTATTTTGATGATCATTCCTACCTATGTAGGTTGGGCTCAACAAAATATTTTCGCATTCTGAAGAGAATGTTGGTGACTGAAATTTCGTAAATAGATCTCGCCGCGACGAAAAACGTCTTTGCTTTAATGACTTCCATCCCAACTCGCGTATCATATCTGCCACACTCTCTCCCCTATTACGTGATAACACAAAACGAGCTGCCCTTTTTTGCACCCTTTCAATGTCCTCCGTCAATCCCACCTGGTAAGGATCCCACACCGTGCAGCAATATTCTAACAGAGGACGAACGAGTGTAGTGTAAGCTGTCTCTTTAGTGGACCTGTTGCATCTTCTAAGTGTCCAGACAATGAAACACAACCTTTGGCTCGCTTTCCCCACAATATTATCTATGTCGTCTTTTCAACTGATGTTGTTCGTAATTTTAACACCCAGGTACTTAGTTGAATTGACAGCCTTGAGAATTGTACTATTTATCGAGTAATCGAATTCCAACGGATTTGTTTTGGAACTCATGTGGATCACCTCACACTTTTCGTTATTTAGCGTCAACTGCCACCTGCCACACCATGCAGCAATCTTTTCTAAATCGCTTTGCAACTGATACTGGTCTTTGGATGACCTTACTAGACGGTAAATTACAGCATCATCTGCGAACAACCTAAGAGAACTGCTCAGGTCATTTATATAGATCAGGAACAGCAGAGGTCCCAGGACGCTTCCCTGGGGAACACCTGATATCACTTCAGTTTTACTCGATGATTTGCCGTCTATTACTACGAACTGCGACCTTCCTGACAGGAAATCACGAATCCAGTCGCACAACTGTGACGATACCCCACAGGCCCGCAGCTTGATTAGAAGTCGCTTGTGAGGAACGGTGTCAAAAGCTTTCCGGAAATCTAGAAATACGGAATCAATTTGAGATCCCCTGTCGATAGCTGTCATTACTTGTTACGTATCAATAGATCAGTGCCTTCGAGGTGATTCATAATGTATGCTCCAAAACCATACTGCAAACCGACGTCAATGATATAGGTCTGTAGTTCGATGGATTACTCCTACTACCCTTCTTAACCACTGGTGCGACCTGCGCAATTTTCCAATCTGTAGGTACAGATCTATCGGTGAGCGAGCGGTTGTATATGATTGCTAAGTAGGGAGCTATTGTATCAGCGTAATCTGAAAGAAACCTAATCGGTATACAATCTGGACCTGAAGACTTGTCCGTATCAAGCGATTTGAGTTGCTTCGCAACCCCTAAGGTATCTACTTCTAAGAAACTCATGCTAGCAGCTGTTCGTGTTTCAAATTCTGGAATATTCCATTCGTCTTCCCTGGTGAAGGAATTTCGGAAAACTGCGTTCAATAACTCCGCTTTAGCGGCACAGTCGTCGATAACAGTACCATCGGCACTGCGCAGGGAAGGTATTGACTGCGTCTTGCCGCTTGTGTACTTTACATATGACCAGAATTTCTTCGGATTTTCTACCAAAGCTGTCCTTGAAGTAATAGCTCTGTAACAGTTCCTTGTGTCACAGTGGTCTGACTGCTGCTCAGATTGCCTCTGCGGGTTCCATATGACGTATCAAAGCCATACGCCGAACACGATGGTCTTCCCTCTCGGTTATGCAACGGTGGCCGCCCGCAGTCCGGTCTTTTTGCAACTGTGACCACCGTTGCCAGCAATCATGTACAGTGACTACATTCCTGTCAAGTCTTTCTGCAATATTGTGGAAGCAACATCCAACTTCTCGTAGTCCTGTTACACGAGAACGTTCAAACTCGGTGAGGTGTTGATAATTGCGACTTTGTCACCTTAACGCATTCTTGATTCTACATCTACATTTATACTCCGCAAGCCACCCAACGGTGTGTGGCGGAGGGCACTTTACGTGCCACTGTCATTACTTCCATTTTCTGTTCCAGTCGGGTATGGTTCGCGGGAAGAACGACTGTCGTGATCTCCTCTGGAGGTATAAGTAGGGGGGAGCAATATATTCGATACCTCATCCAGAAACGCACCCTCTCGAAACCTGGCGAGCAAGCTACACCGCGATGCAGAGCGCCTCTCTTGCAGAGTCTGCCACTTGAGTTTGCTAAACATCTCCGTAACGCTATCACGGTTACCAAATAACCCTGTGACGAAACGCGCCGCTCTTCTTTGGATCTTCTCTATCTCCTCCGTCAACCCGATCTGGTACGGATCCCACACTGATGAGCAATACTCAAGTATAGGTCGAACGAGTGTATTGTAAGCCACCTCGTTTGTTGATGGACTACATTTTCTAAGGACTCTCCCAATGAATCTCAACCTGGTACCCGCCTTACCAACAATTAATTTTCTATGATAATTCCACTTCAAATCGTTCCGTACGCATACTCCCAGATATTTTACAGAAGTAACTGCTACCAGTGTTTGTTCCGCTATCATATAATCATACAATAAAGGATCCTTCTTTCTATGTATTCGCGATACATTACATTTGTCTATGTTAAGGGTCAGTTGCCACTCCCTGCACCTAGTGCCTATCTGCTGCAGATCTTCCTGCATTTCGCTACAATTTTCTAATGCTGCAACTTCTCTGTATACTACAGCATCATCCGCGAAAAGCCACATGGAACTTCCGACACTATCTACTAGGTCATTTATATATATTGTGAAAATCAATGGTCCCATAACAATCCCCTGTGGCACGCCAGAGGTTACTTTAAAGTCTGTAGACGTCTCTCCATTGATAACAACATGTTGTGTTCTGTTTGCAACACAAAAACAAACATTAACATCAACTTACCACGTCCAATCCCAAAGGTAACTGATGATCACGACTGGTAGTGTGTATTTAAAGTAAACTTGATTTGTATCCTCATAATGGCATTACTAGCGCCACTCTTATGCGACTGGCGCGAAATCTGAATAGACATCATCTACAGATGTAGAAACACGACTACCAACTTCCGTTTATATCTCACAACTCCTTCGTGTTCTTGCGAGTTTTCTCCTAGTGTATTGTAGAGCCCATGTTTACTGGACTATTGTCTTGTCTTGGTCCATGCTGCACCTCTTAAAGTTTGTCGGTGGAGTTCTAGTTCACTCTATTTGTACTATGGGACATGACTCAGTATCTGGGTAACTTTCAAAAAGCTAATATCACACAGCGGCGAGCTGGAAACGAATGCCATCTTCCCTCATCTGGGGATAGCATCGCTGCTTCCTACACCGGTCGTCGGGCGTTCAAGTCTCACGACATTGGTTTTAAATATAGGGGAGACCGGGGACAAAAGTGACATTTCGCATATTGCAATTTTTTATTACCTCCCTATAAACTTTTGAAACAGAAGGAACTAATGTGTGTGTGCTCTGAAGCTTTCCTAACAAAAATGAATTTAGTTTCCAAAAAACTACATATATATTCATGCTCATAGATTAAGGATAATGCTGATACATTGTGAAACATCGCTATGGTGGGTGGTTTCCGGGTTTAAATCACCTCGGGGTATGACCATGCTGTGCATTTAACCTGCGGTCGTCACACGGTGGCGCTGGCAGCAGTCCACATACTCAGAGAGTACAGTGCAGCGAGTAAGTGTGCAGACGTTTTCAGAGGTGCTAATGGTGACTGTGTGTTGAAAATGACTCAAAGAACTCATATTGATGACGTTATGAGGGATAGAACACTAGGGCGACTGGAGGGTGGTCAAACACAGCAGTCGTAGCACGGGCCCTCTGTATGCCACAAAGTGTTATCTCAAGATTATGGCAACAATTCCAGCCGACAGGAAACGTGTGCAGGCCACCACAAGAAGACTGATATCTCACCATCAGTGCCCGCAGACGGCCACGGAGTACTGCAGGTAGTCTTTTTCGGGACCTTACTGGAGCTACTGGAACAGTTGTCTCCAGACACACGGTCTACAAACGACTGAACAGACATGGTTTATTCGCCCGGAGTCCTGCAAGGTGCATTCCCCTGACCCCTGGTCACAGGAGAGCCCGTAAAGCCTGGTGTCAATAACACAGTACACGGTCATTGGAACAGTGGTCCCAGGTTATGGTCACAGACGAGACCAGGGATAGTCTGAACAATGATTCTCGATGGGTTTTCGTCTGGCGTGAACCAGGAACCAGATGCCAACCCCTTAATGTCCTTGAAAGGGACCTGTATGGAGGTCGTGGTTTGATGGAGTGGGGTGGGATTATGACTGGTGCACGTACACCCCTGCATGTCTGACAGAGGAACTATAACAGGTCAGGTGTATCGGGACTTCATTTTGCACCAGTATGTCCGCCTTTTCAGGGATGCAGTGGGTCCAACCTTCCTCCTGATGGATGATAACTCACGGCCCCACCGAGGTGCCATCGTGGAGGAGTATATTGAAACAGAAGATATCAGGCGAATGGAGTGGCCTGCCTGTTCTCCAGACCTAAACCCCATCGAGCACGTCGGGGATGCTCTCGGTCGACTTGTCGCTGCACGTCTTCAAACCCCTAGGACACTTCAGGAGCTCCGACAGGCACTGGTGCAAGAATGGGAGGCTATTCCGCAGCAGCTGCTCGACCACCTGATCCAGAGTATGCCAACCCACTGTGCGGCCTGTGTACGTGTGCATGGTGATCATATCCCATATTGATGTCGGGGTACATGCGCAGGAAACAGTGGCGTTTTGGAGCACTTGTGTTTCGAGACGGTTTTCTCAACTTACCACCAATAACGTGGACTTACAGATCTGTGTCGTGTGTGCTCCCTATGTGCCTATGCTATTAGCGCCAGTTTTGTGTAGTGCTACGTTGTGTGGCACCACTTTCTGCAATTATCCTTAATTTATGAGCATGAGTGTATTTGTTATTTGTAAAACTAAATTTAAGGCATCAGTGTACCTGTAACTTTTGTCCCCGTTACCGGGGACGATAGTAACACAGGTCGGTTACGGAAGTAACATTGTAAGTTAAGCCATATTTTATTACCTAAAGGTCTCACACAGTGACTTACAGTACGTTACCACTACAAAACATTAATTAAACATCAATAAACTTATATTCTCATTCATTTACAATCATTATTATATTAATTGAAATAGAAATTAATAGCATTTATGAGTAAATATTCGGTGAGTCAATAAAAGAGAAAAGTAATGCATATCTTAGTCCTATTTAGATTCACAATTGTGGCACACGTAAATATCCCCCCCCCCTTTGGTACAAGCAACATGAGACCAAACCTTACATACCCAACACTGAATCCACTTCTCTTTGGGACGACTGTGGCGGAAAGGCTCGACATATACAAGGCAGTAGCTATCATTGTCTTCCTATGATGATTCTTCAGGTTTTGTCTGCTTTCGCACTCTTGACCGGCTGCTTTTTAAATTTAGCTTCTTTTCCGCTTTTTTCGTCTGGGGACGGGCCTTTAGCTCTTCTTCTAAAGCCAGTTTCTTTGGAGGGTCTGTCAAAATTGCAGACTCTCTCCTTTTTCTTCCTTCGGGTGAAAGGCTGCACGATCTGAAGAAGATGATTGTAAACCATTAGGTCCTGCATCACAGGCTGTGACATTTGAAAGTGTTTTCTTGCATATTGCTACTGGATCAGGATTAGATGTCCTCCCAGCTTCAGATGGGTCACTTGAAATCGCTAATGGTTCTGCTAAGGACATAGTTTGCTTTCCATAAATGGAACCTTGTGCTGGGCGATCAGAGACACTGAACGCATTCCAATTAAATGGTACTATGCCTGTGCAGTGAAACCCTGCTGCAATGTTTTTGGGAGTTACAGCAAGTGCAAGCTCTTCCCTTACAATTCAAGGGACGTCATAAATTGACATGGTCTTTCCCGGATGATTCTTGATCCAATTGTCAGCAAAGCCTTCACAATCTTTATAAATGGACCATAAACTGAACTGTCTAGAGACTACATCCTGTGTGTACAGTGCGTAGGAATGACAGCATAACAATCCCCTTGCTTTTGCAAAAATTCAGGCTTCTGATGGATATATGAGATTCGTGATTGTCTAGAAGGATTAAACATTTGTGCTCAGGAGTTGGTTTAGCAAATTTTACGAAGTGGTGCAAGAATAACAAAGATTCTTCCTCTTGCATCCTGCCACTCACTTTTCCTGCTCAAATGCAACCAATAGGACCGTCTCTAATAAAATTGTCGTGATACCGCAAGCGAGAGAATACAAAGAGTGGTCGTGTACTGTTTCCCTAGGCGTTGATGGCAATAGCGACAGTGACAAGAGTGCCTCTTTCATCCGACGTGATGGCTTCTGCCTGCTTTATTCCCCGTTTAGCAACAATCCTGTTTGGTTTCTGAACAGTGGTGACACCTGTCTCATCCATATTCCAGATTTCCATGGGCTCTAACTTATATCTCTCCATAACGCTTGCCAGGTTGTTGAAAAAGGCGTTCACATTTGTTGGATTAAAGCTCGTTGCTCGAGCAAGACTTGTGGGTTGAGGCGTCCGAATAGACAACTGGGGATTCCTCTTCATGAATGCTGAAAACCAGTCTGGACCAGCAGTTTGATTGTCCACCCAAGTTGATGGGATTGGTATATTGTTTGTCGTTGCCGGTTCGTGAGCAAATTTACGGATATCTTCAGGGCAAAGTCCGTAATATATCTCCTACAATTTAATTACACATTCAGTTATCATTTTTTCTTGTTCATCAGAGAACACTCGTTTTACACTTCTATATCCAACACGAGGCATTGGTGTGCTGCTATCACTCATACGTTTCTCTTTCTTTTTAATGTACCGATGCAATACATTGTGTTTCTTTGCTGCTGCTCTAAAACTTAAATTATAATTTGCAACATCATCTGCCGCAGTTTTGATATACAGTAGTAGGAGTTAGTCCTCTTGTAGTCGTCCTAACCCGTGTTCGTGGCGTAATTCCCTGTAACGAAATAACTAAGTAAATAACGAGTCTGTTCAGTAATAACGAGTTTGTTCAGCAAGACACTGCTACTCCTAACAGTATCATACCTAATTTACTGTTCGCTAACGGAAAAAAACAGGGAACCTGCAGCTAATAATACCTTTTTAGTTACGGGCACGAAAGAAACACTGTTACTTTCGTCCCCAGCAGCAATGTTTCTTTTGTCCCCGACCACACTTTTCTGTTTAATTAATATTTTAGACACAATCTATACAAGTAATGAAAAAGTTGATAATGGTGGCATAAAACTGAATGTTTACAGCGTAATGCGACCGTTATCTCAAAACTAAGAAACTTGACAAAACGCACGCGAGACACTGAAAAAACGTTTTACTGCGCCACACTCAACAGAGACTCTCCAATACTGGCCAACAGTTGGTAGGCAGTTGGGAAACTTGAAGGGAATACATTTTTTGAATCACGTGATTTTCGGAGCTACATGGGGAAGGTAGGGGAGGGATGTTACTTTCATTCACTGTTACTTTTGTCCCCGGTCTGCCCTACCGTTACTATGCGTTTCTGTACTATGTGCTTGCAGAAAACAATGACAGAAACAAATACACACACAGCACAGAAAAAAAAATATTGGTGCTGAAAGCCTATCACTACTTCAAAAATTGCTATGTTAGACTAAGCGTCAAATTTCCAACGCCCTGGAACTTTACCCTTTTATCTGAAATATGACTCCCAAATGAAATCTGACTAACTTTATTTTTGATCTCGTTGTGACAATGAACTTTCAAGTAGCGCAACGAAATACTTAAAGATAGACTTAATAGATGCAATACCATAACAAAACTGAACCCGTAATTCTTACCACAAATCTAATGCACTATATGCGTGGGTCAACTACACTTTTTACGTACAGTTCGTTGAGTGCAAGTGTGTTTGCACTATCTCTCCAACAACACCTAGTAAAGTGAAAAAGATATGAGCTAGTATAATAGCAAAATGTCGAAGTCTCCGGCTCTACAGCCACGTGTCTTGAAATTCCAATGCAACATGAACCTACTTGTCTAGCTGAAAATTCAATTTGAAAAGAGGAAAAGTGCCATTTCTCTTGAAGCCAGTTTATTCTCCCTCTGGTTGAAATGTAGCGACAGAAAACGTAGTTCGTTGGACAACGTAAATCTTAATTCATAGAATAAAAAACAGAGAAGTGAAAATCAAGTTGGTAAAAATCCCAAATTATATGAATGCTGAGTATATACGAAGGGGCAGTCAAATAAAACGAGACAGATGTGAGAAAAGTAAACTGTTTATTATTTCAAAATTAATCGCCGTAACTGTTAACACGTTTATCCCACTGTGAGATAAGACGGTCAGTGCCTTCATGGAAATGTGTTTGTGGTTGCTCACGGAACCATTCTTGTACCCCGCCGTGCACCTCTTCGTCTGAAGCGAGCGAATCGACGACCATGAATGTTTTTCTTCAGGGCTCCAAAAGTATGGAAATCGCGTGGGGAGAGATCGAAACTATATCGAAGATCTGTAGTGGCTTCCCAGCGAAACTTCTGCACCGTAGATGAAACAACCTTGCTTACATGTGAGCCCATCCAGGATATATAGAAAGTCTGGCACACGTTCCTTAACGCCCTCAACTTATGCCGCTCTGTAGTATGAGGTGCCATATTTAAGTCATTATGTAGCTGTTAGTGAGGGTGAGAGTGCTTAACTTTGTGAGAGGCATGTAATTACAGATTAGTAATTTTTTTCGAAATAGGGCCTGCCACAAGTTCAGCATTTAACTGGATGCGTGAACTGTCAATAACTCCAAGACCTGGGATTTCTAGAGATTTTTAGTCCAGTACTCACGAAACAGTTTTGCAGCTTACTGTTTACTCCTCAAATTAAGTATAGTTCACATTCGAACATATGTATTATAGAAATAAAGAAAGATAACATTTTGAAACAACTTATAAACAGCTAGTTGTTAGGCTGAAAGCATAACCTGAAATCGTAATTGGGACCAAGTGCAAACGCAAATGTGGTTTTGATAGTGAACAAGGAAAAACGCTTTTCAGCTAGGTGCCCAAGGTAATTATTGTCTTACGTTCTAATTCCTAAAGCTTAGAACAAACCAGAAACTTACAAATGTATTCGAATGGACATGTGGCATGGGTGTTAATGTATCAGTATCTCCAATCGGAGGCTCCAAGTTTTTTTAGAAAAGGGTATGTTATCTCCATAATACATTATTCATACACAAGAATCTTAAGAAATGATTGGACGCTGTATGTCCTTGTAGACGACTTCTAATTTCAGAAGAATAGTAGTGGAAACTCATATCACATTAAATAGATGCGCCTCTGCCTTAGACGCCAGTAAAACCGTTACAAACAGGCCTGGATAGATAACTGACTTGCAAAATCTAACAAGTAAACCTACCCACGGGATTCGATTTTAATGGGCTTTAAATATTTTTTAGTGTAGAGCAAAATAGGTGGCATATTTTTCATATGTGCCCATGCAGCTGTCAAGTGGGCGAAAAACCATTGAAAAAGGTTCACATTAATATTTCTGACTGAAGGGCGTTGAACGGTAACAGACATATGAAAAAAAACTTGAAATAAAAGTTGTACGATTTTTAAAATGTTACAACGGTGCACCCGTATGTATCGAAATCCTCTCCCCCCTCCCCCATTCGGTTTTTCATTTCGATATTTGCTTGCTAGCAAAATGTATAGCGTTGTTAATACCAAATTCAATCACATATATGATGAAGTGGTATTCCAAACACGGATTTATCAGAAATAAGCTTTGAAATATTTGCTTATCACTGTATGCTTACCCGATATATTTTCGCTTCAGTGCCAATTGCCAATTGGTTTCTTTAATAAGTCTTACCCAGATAAATTTATTCTAAATGTATATTCTAAATATATTGCTCTCTACATATTTTCTTTAAATTTTATGAAATACAAAATATGTTGTGTTTTATTTGTGTTTTCTTGTTACATTTGTCACATTTTTTGGTTTGTTTTTGTTTTCAAGAAGTAACTTTTTCAAATTTAATTGTATTATATTTAAAATTGTTGTAACATTATTTTAAATCTGTACAATAATGAGGATTTGCAGAATTGTTTGTGTCAAAAAATGCTAATGCAGTTTGATTTTGTGCACCAAGCACATCAGACAGTTGCAATTTCATGACAGGAGTCACAAACAGAATAATAGTTTTTAAAACAAAAGTGAACGGCTGCCTTACTTTTAAGTGGTTTCTGTTCAATTTAACCACTCATGTACTATGCATATTTAAAAAGGTTGACAAGTCTCAGAAAAGAAGCTTATTGTCACTGAGAGATTGAATTTCTTAAATGCAAGTTAAATCGTAATTATATTGTATAATTACGTCTGAAAAATGATTCAAGAAATTTTTCCACGTCCAAAATGTATATACATCTAATGGCTGTATCGTACTTGTCGTTCCAGCAGGAATCGTTAAAATATTCACTGCTTTTCCAGGTTTATTAATGGTGTTAAATATTCTTCCTTTTTGGATGGCTCTTGAATCTAAACAAAAGACATTTGTATTAGGTATATAAACCTGTTGAAACCATTTTCTTACGAGCTCCGATGTCAATTCACCGGAAATAGAATCCAACACAAGAATATTATCTGCTTTGTATATAGATCTTTTTCAACTTTTGGTCCAAACGTATCATTTTATTTCAAAACTGTGACGAGGGGGCATTAAATTTCCCCTTGCAGATATAATGGACTCATGGGATCATACATATGACATTCAGAGATTGTGCTAAAATTTCAGCTTTTGATGTTCCTTTGAAGGATATGTTCGTTGTGCAAGCATTTCCAAATTGAAACCTGAATGGTCAGAATTATGCACATTGGCCTCTCCAGTCAATACAATTTTCCGTTTCACAGTCTCCACAAATTCGTAAACATTTCCCCTCAGTTCTTCTTTGTTAGCTATTTGCGCTTGAGTGATGTGTTTATTGATTCTCCTTGAAACAATCTGTTATCTTACTTTAAATTTATGAATCCATTTTTAGGAACCCTTGAAGAAATGTTGTGATAAATTGCCATCAGTCCTCGCTTGCAAAGCTTACTTCTTTATATCCAGATCATGTATTGATACTAATTTGTCCACGCCAATTTGAAATTTATCTAATACATTTCTGTATATTCTCGTGTGTTTCAGTTTCAAATCTGTTTTTATCACGATACGCCTCTATGGCTGCTAGATACGCCCTTTTGTTTCCCTCAATACCCATGTGCCCTGGTATCCAGCAAAATGAAACCTCGTTCCCCATTCGTCACAGTTGGAGGAGGGAATCATGGATATTCCGGATTACTTTATCTGCTTGGCACAAACATTAGAGGGAGTGAGGGACATTCAGAGAATCGGAACAGACAAGAAATTTAGCACTGGAAGAACGTCTCGTCTGTTCCAGCGCCCGCAAGAACGCGTATAATTCGGCGTCGAAGACAGTAAATTCTTAAGGCAATCGAATCTGGAAAACATGATCCAGCAAAATGACAGAGCGACCAACGGAGTCCCACTGCCTAGACCCATCCGTATAGACAGCTCCATAGTTGTAGTGCTTGTATAAAATGTCAGAAAATAACGTCTTAAAAACAGAAGCAGGAGTGAGTTCTCTCCTGTAGTGCACTAAATCTAAAATGCCGCTGGGCATCTGCAGTAAACAGGACGGCAGACTGCTAAAACTCCGGATTTGGGGCTGTTCAAGCTCCACACTGAGTGACTCCAGCACACGCTGCATGCTGATCCCAAACTGCATTGTGGCTCATGGGCGGTAATAGAAAAGGCGTTCCAGAGGCAGATGAGGAACAGAATGGTATGTGGCTGAAGCTGGAGCTGTAAGTAATTAACCTGCCTGCTGCAGCATGAGGTGCTGCACCCGGATGGGGAGTGGTGGTTCCCTCACCACAGCACAGAAACTGGGTATGGGACTGCTCCTATAAGCACCTGTGGCCAGCTAAATCTCCTCGTGGTGGACAGCATCATTGATCTTCAAAAAAGAAGGCCTCGGTGATCCATACGCCATCCACCCATACTCGATCCAGCAACGTACGAAAGCCCTATAAAATTGTAGCAGACGCGCCCTGTCTGCTCCCCAGGATCTGTGACTAAGGCACTTTATGATGTTCAGTACCTCCAGGTTCTGGCTTTCAGGTCTCTCGGTTGTAGCAGCCATGACAATTTGGAATAAAAAATGAGGCCCAGAAACCACACTGTGTCACTAAAATGTGGGATGATGTCCCTCATATGCAAGTCAGGTAAAATAAAAATGTGACGAGGACGATTAAAATGAACACACACACATTTACCTGGAAGAAACTGAAACCCCATCTTTGCAGCCCATTCCTCTAACTTCTGCAATGGAAATTGCAACTGGTGGCTCACTGTTGCAGCACTGGAGGAGGAACAGAAAACAGCAAAATAGTCCACAAATAAGGAGCACTGTACACGACTTCTTACTGTAGACATGATACTGTTTATGGCTATGGCAAAGATGGTAACACTTAAAACACTACCCTGAAGAACGCCATTCTCCTGTTCAACATGATCTGACAGCGAGATACCAACTCAGCTCCAAAAAAACACTAAGATAGGAAAGACCGTATGAAGATTGGGAGGCGGTCATGAAAGCCCCATTGATGCAGTTGTGTGAGAATACATTGTCTCCAGGTAATATTGTGCACCTTACTGATATCGAAGAATATGTTGATACAGTGATGGTCACGTAGGAAAGACTGCAGAGTAACTGTCTCTAGCAGGATTAGCCTGTCGACGGTGGACCGAAATCTCCGGGATCCACACTAAGAGCAGCTGAGCAGTTGCCTAGCAACCTGACCAGACGACTGTTAACAATTCACTCCAGCTCATTAAGGCGATACTCCAATATCTACAGGGATATGTGCGGTCCTTTCCTGGTTTGAGGAGATGTATTGAAAGTGCCTTTCTCCTCAAGTTGGGTAAGTTACCTGTCTGCCACATAAGACTAAAACATTCGAGGAAGATTTCCTTTGCCGCTGGTGACATATGTCGAAGCATGCAGTACCAAATTTGGTGGTGACTGGATACAGTATCCCGAGTCTTAGACAGCGCCGATTCCAGGTCCCACGTGGAGAAAGTGTAGTTGTAAGAATGAGATTTTCACTCTGCAGCGGAGTGTGCGCTGATATGAAAATTCTTGGAGGATTAAAACTTTGTGCCGGTCCAAGACTCATTTTGGAAACATCCCCCAGGCTGTGGCTAAGCCTTGTCTCCGCAATATCCTTTCTTCCAGGAGGGTTAGTTCTGCTTGGTTCACAGGAGATCTGCGAAGTTTGGAAAGTAGGAGACGAGGTACTGGTGGAAGTAAAGCTGTGAGGACGGGGAGTGAGTCGTGCTTGGGTAGCTCAGATGGTAGAGCACTTGCCCGCAAAAGGCAATGGTCCCGAGTTCGAGTCTCGGTCTGGCACACAGTTTTAATCTGCCAGGAAGTTTTGGGTCGTTGTAAGTCTCAGAATTATTGGATCTGAAGTCCAATTTTCCCCTCTCTACAGTCGCACAGTCGCGACGAAATGCTAGATCCTGCCTGGCTTTGGCAGTAGTTTGTGCAAAATTGTCTGCCAGCTTCTTAGTGATGTCTTCAGGCACTATCTGGAGGCATCTCTGTTTCATCACTGTTGCTATTGCTAAACGACTACATTTAACAGAAATGCTCCTGATGGCTTTCCAAACTCATGTAGAACGTTTGATAGAGTCCAGAAACACTTGCCATGACCTTTTCTTGCTCTTCTTAACTGCACATCGAGCCTTGACTCTCGCATCTCGAAAGGCTATGATGTAGTCTGCTGAATGGTTGCATTTAAATCGGCGAAGAGCTGCACGCTTGTCCCAGATGGTTGGACAGCACTCATCTGTCCACCGAGCTGCAGGATGCCTCCTAAGATGACCTGCATGACTTGGGATGGATAAGTCAGCAGCATGATGGATCAGTCATGTCATGTGGTCCACTCACTCCTGGATACTGTTATGATGTTCAAAAGCAGGCAGCTGGCTGAATAGCGTCCAGTTAGCCCCGCTGACCATCCATGTTCGTGACTTCTCTTCAGATAATGTTCCATCCAGCAGGTGAATGCAAAGTGGAAAGTGGTCACAGGAATGGAGGTCGTCAGTGACCTCTTATCGAACAGAGTCTGAGAGGGTTGGAGAGTAGAAAGAGAGGTTGATGGCTGATAATGACCCTGTAACAGTCCAGATATGACTGTGAGTATCTGTGTTGAACATCTACAGCTCGTAAGACGTCATGAGGCTCTCCCAAATCCTGACCCAGGAGGAGAAATGATCGCGGCTGTTCATCCACAAGATCTGTGAGAGCCTCAGAGTCCACTACATCTGGCAGAGGTAGATACAGAGAGCAAACAGTGATCCTCTGACACCCATGAATTTCTACAGCAACTGTTTGCAGGTCAGTAGCGAGGGAGAGAGGAAAGGATTGGTGCATGATTTTGTCAAACACAGCAGTCCCTCTCTTAGCTCTGTCCCCGGTCAGGTCATACTTTCAGTGAAGGATATGGCCCTGGAGCATAGGGGTGTAAATGGCTTTAAAATAGGTTTCTTGTAAACACAGGCACACGGTACATTCCTGCACTAGCAGTTTCAGTTCTTCCACATGTGTCCTGAACCCATGAATGTTCCACTGTAATATGGGAGACCTCTATCATGGAGACTGGACTTTCAGCCCGTTTTTTCGCCAGGGAGGAAGCCCGTAATGGCTGGAGTCTCAGTCTTGGGGCAAGATGATTGCCCCATTCCGACATCAAGTTCCATTAGCTGTACTGAAGAATCAAAGAGATGTCAGATAGTATTATGTCGACATCGTTGGACTGTTTACTTCCCGACTCCATTGGTGGGGGATGCTTGGCCTTGAATTTTTGCCCTGGGTAGGCCTTGGATCCACAACCGTGGCTGTAGTAGTGGCAGCACTGGACAGTGGATCAGACTGAACCTTACGGGGGTGCAGGGAGCTCTGCAACGTTAGCGACCACAGACTTTTCCCATGTTTTTAGAGGAAGTGTAGGCTGTGAAGTAGCTGCAGCAGCACAAATACACTGACAAACATAGGTACTAGTGCTAACACTAGCTACCTCTGTTTGTGTAGCAGCATCGCTTTTCTATACTGGCTGTTTAACAACTGAAGCAAAGGAGGTAGCGAACGTTGGAGGCTCCATGGTCTTATAAATCTTCTTGGCCTCGCCATAGGTGATCTGCCATGTGATTTTAATCTCCTGTGTCTTCCATTCTTCAAGGAAGACACAGCAATCCCTACTGCAGGCAGGGTGAGCCCCAGAGTAATTCACACATGCAGAGGAGATAACTATCTGACTCCTTACCACATTTGCCAAAAGTGGCTTCTCCCTTACATCCAAGAGTGGTGTGCCCAATGTCCTCGCGTTTAAAACAACGCTTTGGATTTGGGACATATGGCTGCATGGTAAAGTGAAGAGAACCTGTCTTAATATTTTCTCAGAGTTTAGTGCTATTAAATGTGAGGATGAACGAGTCGGATTTAATCAGATTGCCTTCCGTCCTTTTCGTAATATTCTGCACATTTCCAATACGCGAATTTAACTTTCAGGTCTTCTTTGAGGATGTCCACCAGATCTCTGCGTGTCAAAACACCTTTACTACAGTTTAATGTTACGTGGAGTTCAGTCTCAGTGGCATATTCCCCAAGGTTTTTGGCCTACTGCAAGGTACATCATTTGTTGGGTACTTAGTGTTTCCACGAACAGTGTCCCATTTTGTAACCGCTTGACTGATTTTAAAGTGCCTGCAGTCCCCTATAAACCTTTTTGTGTGTAAAAAGGTGATACTTTGTCAAAACTTCCCTTTTTCCTTTTAACCAGTAAAAACACACACTGGCCAGAGGCACGCATTCTGTTACTAAACACAGTATAATTTTTGACTGTCGCTGAGTCCAGAGGACTGACTACACAAGCCCTCTTATTTGACTGGGTGTTAGTACAACCAGCGGCCCACCCATTCCGCTCAGATATGGAAAAGAAAACATCGAAGTATCCACAAGCAGCTAGGGACATAAAAGTCCACCTAGACAGAGTCCTGCACGCCTAGGTAAGCCTTATACAACTGAGGTGTTGCAGACTCCCCAGAGGTTGCCCACTGATGACTGTTCCGCCTCAACAGCTCTGCGTCTCATCAGCACGCAGCAAAGCTTGACATTGAGGTTTTTTATAGAGGTTTTTACCATCCTCCCAATCCATGTGGTCAAGCCAAGATCCCCATTCTCTGAGAGACACAACGTTGCACTGTCGCGGTTTACATGCCCAGAGCTTACAGTGACAGTGGACTGGTGATGCTTACCAGTCCCCAGCTCAGGAACCCTGGGGTCACCAAGCCCATACTCATCAGACAAATGCCAAGCCCCTGAGGAGACAGCCATCTCATGCCATTAAAGTAAACCATCATTGTTTTCACATTCTACGTTATTTACAGTTAACACGCAGAGTCTGTATAAAATGAATCTCAAACAATTTCTTTCTGACTTGACTGAACATTGCAGTGAACTCACACCACACACATCGAAGATGGGGGGGGGGGGGGTGGCACCTTCAAAAAACGCCAAGCGCCAGTCGCCACTATTCTTTCGTTCAGGCGAGATCGTGTTTTTAGTGGAAACCTGTCGAATGACACAGTGCAAGCACAAAAAGCAGTGACGATTGAACATTTGTACGCCATCAAATTTTGTGTTGGGCTAGGGAAATCGGGCTCAGAGACTTTCGCTATGATTCGCCAAGTGTTCAAGGGTGGAAGCCTGTCACAAACTGCAGTTTTTAAGTGGCATAAGCCCTTCAAAGATGTCCCAGGGAGTGTGGAGGACAAACCCCGCAACTGACGGCCGTTTGTAACATTCCCTAGGCCGATGTAGTACTTTGTGACATCCCCTCTGCGGAATGACAAACCTTACTTATAACGTACTGGCCCCCTTGAACTGTCTGGTACAGTAAGCGGTAGATTTATACGGATGCGTGGCAGGTCATCTTTGTGACTTACCTGCGCAGTGGCAGCGTAGTCAGCCTCCGCACTTTCTCGACCTGTAATCTTACCTGCCCTTACCTGCAGTTCAGCCGTTCGTACGCTGCTCGGCACCCTGTGGATTCTGGACTTCGTAAATACTTAGAACTAAAGGTTTGGAGAAGAATAGCAGTGCGACTAAATAATGCAATGCACCTCTGTTAAAAGTAATTACACTCCTGGAAATTGAAATAAGAACACCGTGAATTCATTGTCCCAGGAAGGGGAAACTTTATTGACACATTCCTGGGGTCAGATACATAACATGATCACACTGACAGAACCACAGGCACATAGACACAGGCAACAGAGCATGCACAATGTCAGCACTAGTACAGTGTATATCCACCTTTCGCAGCAATGCAGGCTGCTATTCTCCCATGGAGACGATCGTAGAGATGCTGGATGTAGTCCTGTGGAACGGCTTGCTATGCCATTTCCACCTGGCGCCTCAGTTGGACCAGCGTTCGTGCTGGACGTGCAGACCGCGTGAGACGACGCTTCATCCAGTCCCAAACATGCTCAATGGGGGACAGATCCGGAGATCTTGCTGGCCAGGGTAGTTGACTTACACCTTCTAGAGCACGTTGGGTGGCACGGGATACATGCGGGCGTGCATTGTCCTGTTGGAACAGCAAGTTCCCTTGCCGGTATAGGAATGGTAGAACGATGGGTTCGATGACGGTTTGGATGTACTGTGCACTATTCAGTGTCCCCTCGACGATCACCAGTGGTGTACCGCCAGTGTAGGAGATCGCTCCCCACACCATGATGCCGGGTGTTGGCCCTGTGTGCCTCGGTCGTATGCAGTCCTGATTGTGGCGCTCACCTGCACGGCGCCAAACACGCATACGACCATCATTGGCACCAAGGCAGAAGCGACTCTCATCGCTGAAGACGACACGTCTCCATTCGTCCCTCCATTCACGCCTGTCGCGACGCCACTGGAGGCGGGCTGCACGATGTTGGGGCGTGAGCGGAAGACGGCCTAACGGTGTGCGGGACCGTAGCCCAGCTTCATGGAGACGGTTGCGAATGGTCCTCGCCGATACCCCAGGAGCAACAGTGTCCCTAATTTGCTGGGAAGTGGCGATGCGGTCCCCTACGGCACTGCGTAGGATCCTACGGTCTTGGCGTGCATCTGTGCGTTGCTACGGTCCGGTCCCAGGTCGACGGGCACATGCACCTTCCGCCGACCACTGGCGACAACATCGATGTACTGTGGAGACCTAACGCCCCACGTGTTGAGCAATTCGGTGGTACGTCCACCCGGCCTCCCGCATGCCCACTATACGCCCTCACTCAAAGTCCGTCAACTGCACATACGGTTCACGTCCAAGCCGTCGCGGCATGCTACCAGTGTTAAAGACTGCGATGGAGCTCCGTATGCCACGGCAAACTGGCTGACACTGACGGCGGCGGTGCACAAATGCTGCGCAGCTAGTGCCATTCGACGGCCAACACCGCGGTTCCTGGTGTGTCCGCTGTGCCGTGCGTGTGATCATTGCTTGTACAGCCCTCTCGCAGTGTCCGGAGCATGACACCGGTGTCAATGTGTTCTTTTTTCCATTTCCAGGAGTGTATATTGGCCTCAAAATCCTCTCACACACTTTACTACAAACAAGTTGCAAAATCGTAGTTTTCACACCAGGAACCAGTCAGATAGTGGTCAGACGTATCTGCCCCTCTAAGTGGGTTTAAGACCATTGTCAGATACCGATTGCATTATTGCATTTTGTCTCAATTAGGCTAATCCCAGTTGTGATGGTATTAATATAAATCACTCAGCTGCCACACCGGTCTTTTAGTGCACAAGGCCAGGATCTTGTGTTAACGGATACCACGGGACTCAGTCTTGACTTATCCTTGAGACCCCCCCCCCATAACCAATTGGTCATAATGATCACTATCAGAAGACAGAAACAAAATTTGCAACATCAGGAACGAGCGCAGCAGCTGACTTACCGTGTTCAATGACTGTCATGTTGCATGCACTAAGCTTTGCTTAGTTAACTATTGGAGTCTATACACAATAATTGTCACATATTAAGATCACAAGCAACGTAACTTCACCACCTACGCGAACATTACTTTGTCACGGTCTTAAGCAGATTCAGCAACAAAGCAAAGCTTAGTTGATAATCTTGCGGGAGCGCAACTGCCGGTCATCCGTACTGCTCCCCGATCTAACCGCTAGTGCTCAACAATGGCGAGCTGGGCGTTCCTTCTCCCCCATTAAAGCGCTTGTACCGTCAACCACCATCTCTGCCCTTAAAACAGACACATTTTACTTTATACTTTATCTGTTGCTTTCTGCGCAAATACATATTTGATTTTCACTCTTCTACAAATTTTACTCTGGTCCTCTCCTCTAATTTAAAGTTTTTACCAACGAATTACTTTTTTACCTTTCAGTAGCCTCTGGTCGGACCAGTCCATCTTCTCCACCCCCAAGGGGTGCCCGACTGTGGATGCTGCGTCGTATTTCTAAGCTATCCCTGGCTTTTCTGTGTCCTTCTGCCTTCACGTTCTTGCAAGTCACCGTGCTGGCCTACCTCCGTCGTCCGTCCGTCTTCCATCCCGCTGCATTCTAATCGGCGCTCGCTTAATTAAAAAGGCTTAAAACTATTGTTTGTCTGAAGCGTGGTCATTCATGCACAGCACATTGCCACGTTTCACGTTGACATTGAGAACAGACGACAATGTGCGATGTGTCCATTAAGCGCTGAATTCAGACCATCAGTTAAGTGTATGCATGGTCACAGATGCAATTGGTACTGACAGATGTGAGTGCACCCCACTATCACTGAAGATTTGGTAATGAGCAAGCTCTGCACTAAATTCGTCATGAAGGTCTTGATGGATGACGAAAAGCAGAGACGAGTGGAACTTGGATATTCGAATACGGTGTGGAAACAAAGCGTCAATGTTCCTAATAGCACACTGTAGCATCACCTCGTCCAGGAAAGGTTCGAATGAGCAAATGCAGAGTGAAAGCGATAATTAGAGTTTTGTTTGACGCCAAGGGGTGGTCCACTAAAAATTTGTACTTGAGAGACAGACACTGAATGGTGTTTGTTACCTAGAAGCGCTAAGAAGACTGAAGACAACAGTCAGCTGGGTGAGGCCAGCCATTGCCAGAAACATTGCACCCAACCACATCTGCTCCAAGTTCAACAACTACCTGACAATAAATTGTATCACGGCGATACCCCAACCCTGTTACAGTCCCAACATGGCACCAGCAGACCATTTCCTACTCTCAAAAGTGAAATCCTCCCTCAGAGGAGCCCACCCCATGGTACCCTAAGTGCCATCAAAGGAGCTTTCATGCGTACCCTTAAAGACCTTCCCAAATCACCTTATCAGGGAGCCTTCAAGTCATGGAAAAGCCGCTGGTAGAAGTATCTCGACGCTCAAGGGATGTGCTTTGAAGAATTTTGAGGCATTGGAGCAATACTTCAAATAAATCTATTCCTCCGAAACTTTTTGTGATACTTTTTATGCAAGCCCTGTACGCAGCTTGGATCCAAGAGTAGCTGTAGATTGGTATTTTGCAGTCTTTCCTAAATCCCATATTCGGGACGAACTGTCACTGGAAAAACGTAGAACAAAGCAATGTGACACAAAAGGGAGCTACATACAAAACGACACAGTCTTTCACTGCCAGGCTGAGAAATTTTCGAATGTGGCTATTTGCACTCTTTGTTCACATTGTGTGTTATTGCACATCAATTAATAAATGCTATTTCAATATTCCTCTCGCTTGTAAACGTCTCTGACTGGGACATGCAATATAATCTCAAAATTTAAACAGAGACACTCCCGAAACATAAGGCATAAAAAAACACTTCTCATATGGAGGAAACAATATTTTAACTAAATCGTATACCAAATTGTGAAAGGAAGCTAAAATAATAATATTTGAATAATATCAAGTTCAGTCATATGGTTTCATCACAGCCACTGTACTAAATTAAATACATTCTTAAGCTTTATCCAAATGTTAGAGGAAGACAAACAAACGAGTAAATTAAAAGAAGGTGGCATTTTCCGCTTTTCCTTTTAATCTTATTTGTTCACAACTGTTTTCAGCCTACTAAGCCATGCTGAAGTGATTTTATGATTCTGTACAAAATAGAATATATTATGTTACCTCCACTAACAGAAATGTAATAATATGCTGTAAATGTATTTTAAATACTTTTGTCCACAATAGGAAACTTTGTCTTACATACTGAAATGTCAGTGGCTTAAAATTTGTCGTTATTTTCGTTGTGACTCACAAATATTGTCTAGTTGGTTTGACAGCTTGACATTTAAAAAGATATTACATTGATCAAAGAGTAATACTAAGCACGTATTGATATTTCCAGATACTGTGACGGTATATTTATGTGTATTGCTGAAAAATTTAATAATAGTAAGAAATAAAATAGTACAGAAAATAAAATAAAATAAAAAAATAATTATCAAAATGTATGGTGAGCTGACATTAAATTTTAAATTTCTTTCTATAGTACAGACTATCCTTTTCCCCATGGCTTCACCTGCATATGCGTTCAACGCATATAATGGAACTTTCTGCCAAATTAAAACTTTGTGCCAGACCAAGACTTGAACTCAGGACCTTTGACTTTCATGGGCAAGTGCTCTACCGACTGAGCGACCCATTCATGACTCACAGCCCGTTCTCACAGCTTCAACTGTGCCAGTGCCTCATCCCCTACACACAGCTTCCCACACAGAACTTCAGTGAAGTTTGGAAGGTGGGAGATAAGATATTGGCAGAGCTGTGAGGACAGGTCGTGAGTCATGCTTGAATAACTCAGTCAGTAGACACTTGCCTGTGAAAGACAAATGCCCCCAGTTTGTGTCTCGGTATGGCACACAGTTTTAATCTGCCAGGAAGTTTCATATCAGTGGACATTTCACTGCAGAGTGAAAATCTCATTCAGGACATGTAATGAACTTATTGAACGGACCTCCACCTTCCCCTCTTTGTGTACACCATTTCCTTCCTCTGTCTGTATACCTCAACTCCACACCTTTATCTGTCTATCGCCCCTCCCCATGCTCTCTGTCTCTTAATATCATCCTTTCACTCTCTTTGTCCATTTCCTCCACCTCCTCTCTCTGAACATTTCCCCCTCCCTCTGAAAATATCCACCTTCTCCTCTCTCTTTCCACCTCTGCCTGTCTGCCTTCCTTTTCCACATGGCTGCTATCTTTCTACACCTTCCAGCTGCCTCATGCATCTTCACCTACTCCCCTTTCTGTCCATTTCCTTCTCCCCCTCACTTTATCCATTCCATCCTCTATCCATCTCAACCTGTCCTCTGCCATACTCACCAATACATGTAACCCATACAACACAGTTCAGTAAAGCAGGTGGATACCAGTCCCACTACACACTTGTGATAAGGGGTAGGTTACACATCAGGGGCTTGATAATCACTTGTTTGGCCCTAACATACAGGCTGTCATGCAAGCAGATCGATAAAGCATGCTAATGCTACTCCAACACAAAACGCCTTTCGTGCAATGTGGCCTACGTCTCAGAGCCTGGAAAACCATTTCCTGCTCCTGACATTTAGGCTGCTCAGCAAAGCAGATTGATTTGCCAGGCCGATATTGTTCCCACATAGTCTGCCTGTCATGCAGGGGATGAAAGAAAAAGGTTTTTGCCCATAACTTTACTTATATTGGAGCTAAGGCGTTCTAAGCCCCATAGTCCTGATACCCATAAGGCATACTGTTTCTGTGCTTGATTTGGCTGACTCCCCAAATGACTGTAAATTTCCATTTCTTCTGAGATATTCATTTACTTCCATTTCTTAGCATAAGAATTTGGAGCTTTTCTCTAAGGTTTTTGGATGTTTGTTTGTTGTTTAGGAGATGTATTGCAAAGATACTTGTACTGTTATTGTTAGATTTTATGTGCTGTTAGAATGCATCCAAAAGTTTCTACCACTTTGTCTGGTGTATAATTTGTTACAATCGTCACATTCCATTTTGGAGATCCCAGACTCATTAAATGGATCTGTTATACTTGTGGTGTGTCTTGTAATATTACTAATACTATTTTCAGCATGGAATCCAGTTGTGATACTTATATTTCTAAAAGATTTGACTATTTCATTAGAAAGGATTCCATAATATGGCAGAACTATGAATCTAGTTTTCTGTCTGGTTTCCTCCTGCTACAGCAAATTCTTTTGTGTCTGATTTTTTATGAGATTGTACTTGCTATATCTTCAATCTTCTTCAAGTCTAAAACGTATAAATCTCGATGACAATGAGAGAAAATACGCCATTTTATGGGTTTATGGGAGGCAAGATTCGCTCTTGTTTAATGTCTCTGTAGTATGGGAAATAAAATAAAAATAAATATGAAAATATACTATGAAGTGAGATTATATATTTGGGAAATTTATACAGATGGCAGACGCGACCGCTACGGTCACAGGTTCGAATCCTGCCTTCGGCATGGATGTGTGTGTTGTCCTTAGGTTAGTTAGGTTTAAGTATTTATAAGTTCTAGGGGAGTGATGACCTCAGATGTTAAGTCCCATAGTGCTCAGAGACATTTGAACCATTTGAACAGATGGCAGAAAAGTTGCTTATTACAAACATTACATTGATGACACATTAATCCTATTAAATGGTAAAGAGGAAGGCATAGCCATTATGCCTTTACAACTAAATACTATGTTCATTAAAATCAAGTTCACCCATGAAAATGAAATAAATAACTGTATTAACTTCTTCGATACTACAATAAAAAAACAAATTTCAGCTTACTAATATGCCATTTTTCAAAAACCAGCCCCTATAGACACATTAATCGATAGCGATTTATGCCACTCAGAACCCGACAAAAAAAGGCGTATTTTCTTTCTGTGACATGGTGATCAATAAATTTTCAGCTTGAAGAAGATGAGATCAACAAATGATTAGCAGCCCTAAAAAGTTTAGCCAAAGTAAATAATTTCGAACCACAAATGCACTCCTGGAAAAAAATTAGCACACCGGGAACCTCATATGCCTCCTACTGGATAGTAGATGTACTGATAATGATTTCAGCATCATCTGCCAACAGGCAGCGTAGTAGCAGAGCTACTAGAACGCCGTCTGTGTTTACCCATTAATAGGAACAGCTCGCTGCCAGAAGGCTCAGTGTGCTGTAAACGTGTGAAGCAAGTAGGCAACCATGCTACAGATATGCACTCATGCTTCCTACTGCCAATTGGCCGAGTTTGAAAGGGGTCAAAGTGTGGCCTTTCGAGTGTGATCAGTCGTAGAATTTTGGAACACGTATTGTGTTCGAGTATAATGACTTTTCTGGAGACTAGAAATCTACTCTGTAGGAATCAGCATGGGTTTCGAAAAAGACGGTCATGTGAAACCCAGCTCGCGCTATTCGTCCACGAGACTCAGAGGGCCATAGACACGGGTTCACAGGTAGATGCCGTGTTTCTTGACTTCCGCAAGGCGTTCGATACAGTTCCCCACAGTCGTTTAATGAACAAAGTAAGAGCATATAGACTATCAGACCAATTGTGTGATTGGACGCAGCATGTCATTCTCAATGGAGAGAAGTCTTCCGAAGTAAGAGTGATTTCAGGTGTGCCGCAGGGGAGTGTCATAGGACCGTTGCTATTCACAATATACATAAATGACCTTGTGGATGACATCGGAAGTTCACTGAGGCTTTTTGCAGATGATGTTGTGGTGTATCGAGAGGTTGTAACAATGGAAAATTGTACTGAAATGCAGGAGGATCTGCAGCGAATTGACGCATGGTGCATGGAATGGCAATTGAATCTCAATGTAGACAAGTGTAATGTGCTGCGAATACACAGAAAGATAGATCCTTTATCATTTAGCTACAAAATAGCAGGTCAGCAACTGGAAGCAGTTAATACCATAAATTATCTGGGAGTACGCATTAGGAGTGATTTAAAATGGAATGATCATATAATGTTGATCGTCGGTAAAGCAGATGCCAGACTGAGATTCATTGGAAGAATCCTAAGGAAATGCAATCCAAAAACAAAGGAAGTAGGTTAGAGTACGCTTGTTCGCCCACAGCTTGAATACTGCTCAGCAGTGTGGGATCTGTACCAGATAGGGTTGATAGAAGATATAGAGAAGATCCAACGGAGAGCAGCGCGCTTCGTTACAGGATCATTTAGTAATCGCGAAAGCGTTACGGAGATGATAGATGAACTCCAGTGGAAGACTCCACTCCAGTGGAGAGACGCTCAGTAGCTCGGTACGGGCTTTTGTCAAAGTTTCGAGAACATACCTTCACCGAAGAGTCAAGCAGTATATTGCTCCCTCCTACGTATATCTCGCGAAGAGACCATGAGGATAAAATCAGAGAGATTAGAGCCCACACAGAGGCATACCGACAATCCTTCTTTCCACGAACAATGCGAGACTGGAATAGAAGGGAGAACCGATAGAGGTACTCAAGGTACCCTCCGCCACACACCGTCAGGTGGCTTGCGGAGTATGGATGTAGATGTAGATGTAGAACCTGATGAGGTCTGTGTCCTAGAGTGCATTCGTTCAGGACACCCTAGCCCCACCGCACGCCTTAGGATCTCGGATGCGATATGTTCACCTTTGGTGTTTCTGGAGGAATCCATTCTTTTGCGGTTCTAGGAACAGGAAGGTGATGTGTAGTTGAAAAGGATAATAGTCACCCATACACTGCCCCTGAAACTCAACGTGCAATGCAAAACGTGCAGCAACTTCCCTGACAAGCATTATCTCCAGACTTGTGTGGAATTGAGCATGTGTGGGACATGATTGGACTAGAAGAGACTTGTGGGACCCGTCAACCAACAGCACTTGCAAAACTACACTACTGGCCATTACAATTCCTACACCAAGAAGAAATGCAAATGATAAACGGGTATTCATTGGACAAATATATTATACAAGAACTGACATGTCATTACATTTACACGCAATTTGGGTCCATAGATCCTGAGAAATCAGTACGCAGAACAACCACCTCTGGCCGTAATAACGGCCTTGATACGCCTGGGCATTGAGTCAAACACAGCTTGGATGGCGTGTACAGGTACAGTTGCCCATGCAGCTTCAAGGCGATACCACAGTTCATCAAGAGTAGTGACTGGCGTATAGTGACGAGCTAATTGCTCGGCCACCATTGACCAGACGTTTTCAGTTGGTGAGAGATGTGGAGAATGTGCTGGCCAGGGCAGCAGTCGAACATTTTCTGTATCCAGAAAGGCCCATACAGGACTTGCAACATGCGGTCGTGCATTATCCTGCTGAAATGTAGGGTTTCGCAGCGATCGAATGAAGGGTAGAGCCACGGGTCGTAACACATCTGAAATGTAACGTCCACTGTTCAAAGTGCCGTCAATGCGAACAAGAGGTGACCGAGACGTGTAACCAATGGCACCCCATACCATCACGTCGGGTACGCCAGTATGGCGATGACGAATACACGCTTCCAATGTGCGTTCACCGCGATATCGTCAAACATGGATGTGATCATCATGATGCTGTAAACAGAACCTGGTTTCATCCGAAAAAATGTCGTTTTGCCATTCGTGTACCCAGGTTCGTCGTTGAGTACACCATCTCAGGCACTCCTGTCTGTGATGCAGCGTCAGGGGTAACCGAAGCCACGGTCTCCGAGCTGATACTCCATGCTGCTGCAAACGTCATCGAACTGTTCGTGCAGATGGTTGTTGCCTTGCAAATGTCCCCATCCGTTGACTCAGGGATCGAGACGTGGCCGCACGATCCTTTACAGCCATGCGGGTTAGACGCCTGTCATCTCGACTGCTAGTGATACGAGGCCGTTGGGATCCGGCACGGCGTTTCGTATTACCCTCCTGAACCCACCGATTCCATATTCTGCTAACAGTCATTGGATCTCGACCAACGCGAGCAGCAATGTCGCGATATGATAAACCGCAATCGCGATAGACTACAATCTGACCTTTATCAAAGTCGGGAACGTGATGGTACGCATTTCCCCTCCTTACACGAGGCATCACAACAACGTTTGACCAGGCAACGCCAGTCAACTGCTGTTTGTGTATTAGAAAACGGTTCTAAACTTTCGTCATGTAAGCTCGTTTTAGGTGTCGCCACCAGCGCCAACCTTGTGTGAATGCTCTGAAAAGTTAATCATTTGCATATCACTGCATCTTCTTCCTGTCGGTTAAATTTCGCGTCTGTAACACGTCATTTTCGTGGTGTAGCAATTTTAAAGGCCAGTAGTGTACATGAACAGGTCGATCAGGTATCGCATAACGTATCCTTGGACAGTATTCGCCAACTGTACGATCGGCTGGATGTCAAAGTCAGCACTTGCATTGCCTTCTGTGGAGGCTACTCTACATACTGACGCGGGTGTTTTAGCATGGATCGATATCTGGTATCTGAGAACTGCTTGTGCTATTGATCTGTGATCTGTGATCATTTCATGTACCCCATACGCACTGTTGGAACAATAAATCTTGAGTGGACTGGAAACCTTTAGAATGGTGTACTAGCTTTTTCCGACAGTGTAATTAAAGAAATGTACAGACAGAAACTTAAAGTTAAGCAAAAGTCAGACGCAAATGAAATTATTCTAGCTAGATAGGAATCCAAACAGGTCTGCACTATTATCTACATCTATCTCTACATCTACACGATTACTCTGCAATTCACAATTCAGTGCCTGGCAGAGGGTTCGTAGAACCACCTAAAAGCTACTTCTCTACCACTCTACTCTCAAACAGCGTGTGGAAAAAAAGGAGCACGTAAATCTTTCTGTAAGAGCTTTGATTTCTCTTATTTTGTTATGATGATAATTTGCCTCATGTAGGTGATCGCCAAAAAAATATTTTCACACTCGAGGAAAAAGTCGATGATTGAAACTACATGAGAAGGTCCTGCTGGGAGCGAAAAGCTCCAGTTCGTGTATCATATCTGTGCACTCTCTCCCCTACTTCGTGATAATATGATAACACAAAACGAGCTGCCCTTCTTTGAACTTTTTCGATGCCCTCCGTCAATTCTGTCTTATGCGAATCTCACACCGCACAGCAATACTCTCAAAGAGCGCGGACAGGCGTAGTGTAAACATTCTCTTTAGGATACCTGTTACATTTTTTAAGTGTTCTGTCGATCAAGGTCTTTGGTCTGCTTTCCCCACAACATTATCTATGTGATAGTTCGAATTTGTTCACCACAACTGTGTAATCATTAAGTATTTAGTTGAACTTACAGCCTTTACATATGTGTGATTTATCATGTAACTGAAATTAAGTGAATTACTTTTAGCGCTCATGTGGATAACTTCACACTTCTCATTATTTCTGGTCAATTGCCAGTTTTTGCGCCATACAGACATCTTGTCCAAATGACAGCATCATTGGCAAACACTCTAAGAGGACTACTCAGATTGTCTCCTAAATTGTTTATGTAAATCAGGAACAACAAAGGGCCCGCAACACTTCCTTGGGGAACGCCAAATGTTACTTCTGTTTTACTCGATGACTTGACGTCAGTTATTACTAACTGTGACCTTCCTGACAGGGAATCACGAATCCAGTCGCACAACTGAGACGATACTCCATAGGCAAACGATTTAATTAGAAGCCGCTTGTGAGAAGAGGTGTCAAAAGCCTTCTGAAAATCTAAAAATGTGGAATCAATTTGACGTCCCACCTCGACACCATTCATTACTTCGTTAGAATAAAGAGCTAGCTGTTTTTCACAAGAACGATGTTTTTTGAATCCGTTTTGTTCGAGATGATTAGTAATGTCAGAGCACAATATATGTTCCTAAATCCTATTGCAAATCGACGTTAGTTATATGGATCTGTATTTCAGCGTATTACTCCTATTTTCTTCTTGGGTATTGGTGTGACTTGTGGAACTTTCCAGTCTTTGGATACGGATCTTTCTAAGAGTGAGCGACTGTATGTGATTGCTGTGTATGGAGTTATTGTATCAGCATACTCTGAAAGGAATCTGACTGGTATGCGATCTGGACCAGAAGCCTTGCCTTAATTGTTTTAAGCTACTTCTACAAGTTTGCGTTTCTAATAAAATAGCCAAAACTTTAAAAAATACAATTATCACAGTTGGGCTCCGTATTAAAAAAAATTAGTAATCTTATAAGACACACCATCAGAGCAACAAACCCATTTAATAAGTGAGGGATCTATTAAACTGAATATCACGATTGTGACAAAGTATGAATCAGGCAAAGTAGTAGAAACCTTTGGATAGGTTCTAACAGCACTTAAAATCTAACAATAACAGTACAAGGGCCTTTGCAATACATCTCCTGAACAACAAACATACTTTCAAAAACCTTAACAAAAAGCTCCAAATTTCGCATTATGCTAAGAAATGGAAGCAAATGTATATCTTACAAGAAATCTAAATTTTCAGTCATTGAAAAAGTCAACTTGACACGCTTCCTAATGAGCGAAGTGTAAAATTCTGCAGTATGAGCATGTTTTTGGCTTATTCTGCTGACCCAGTAGAAACACAACACAAAGAAAGTAATGTATAAGTTCGATGTCGCACAAACAGAAGATAGCGAACCAATGCTGAAGTCCATATGTAATCCACGATCAAAGTTAAAGTCTTCAACGACAGTGACCATTACAGTGAATATTCCATCAAGCGAGCACACAAATGAATAAGTCCTCTGCAAGGCAGGACCACAGTTATAGCCGATCGGAGGCAATGGGGTCCTGCTAGGTGACATGATGTGACCACTGGGAGCGTGGCCTCTTCCCTAAAGTGCTTCTCGCGCAGACAGCTTGTAGATTGTGGTGCCACAGGTGGGGCGGGCTGCAGGTAGGGACAGATCACCAACAGCTGTGACAGCTCCATTTCGCTGTGTCAGTCTGTTACTACATCCCTCTCTCTCCCTTCCCCCCAAGAGATTCCTCATAGAGGCGAAAGTGTTTCAAATTGTGCTCCTTTGCGGGCAAGGTGGCACAACTGCTTGAGTTGGATTGGGGGCACCATTGCTGGAGCTGGGTCTGAGGACACCACCACTGGGCTGAAGATGGAAGGTATTGCATCTCCACATCTATGATTTCTGGCTGTGGGGAGGCCATCACCATGGAGTCCATGCCACTCATGGAAGGCAGGTCCATAGCTGTGGGCACTGGAACAGGGGAAGGAGCCCAATCTGTGACCAACAGGCGCTGGTGGAAACGTCCTGTGGCTTAGCTGGTTCTGTTGGCCTCTCCAGAGCCGGGCCTTCACAGAGACCTAACACATCCAGCAGCCATGTGCACCCTGGATGATTGCCTGTACCCTAGTCAGATGGTGTCCAAACAAGTGGACCCACACCAGGGTGCCAGACCAATATCAGGGACAGATTGGGGACCAAGACAGATGAGGATCTGGAAGAGCAGAGAGAGAGAGAGAGAGCAGTGCAAGGTTATTGTCTGTGGAGCAGTTTTGACAGACTTTTCCTCACAATTTTTGCAGACCTGTAGATGGCCAAGAACAAGATAAGGACATCCTGCTATGGTGCTGATTGTGCCAGGGCCCTCACATCCTCTTTGAAAGTCTGCACCATTCATTCCACTTCCCCAATGGACTGTTGGTGAAATGGTTCTGTGTGAAGATGATGTATTCCAAGCACTTCACAGAAATCAAGAAACTGAGAGGAGGCAAACTGGGAATCGACAATGGCCAGCCAGAGGCCCTCATTGATAAATATTTATGAAAGGGTCTTGATCGCATTTGCCATTGTTGTGAAGCCCGTGGGGTTGATGTACAGAAATTTGGAGTGTGAGTCTATGACAACCAACCACATTTAACACAAGAAAATACCATTTAAAACTTTGTGGAGGCGCTTCCAAGGAACCGATGGGTGCCAGGACGAGGTCACCATGCGGTGGTGTTGAGCACATTTGGCGTAACACTGGACAATAGTCTTGATGTCCTTGGCGATATCTGGCCAGTAGGCATGGTGGCATGTCAGCTGTTTCACGTGCGATACATCCCAGTGTCCCATATAAACTAGTGCAAGAACCCTGTGGCACAGATCCAGGGCAGTAATGACATTTGACTGTTCATGATCCTTTTGCAGAAGTAGAATACTATCACAGATGGAGCGTTGGTTTTGCAAGGAAAATCATGTTTTGAGTCGACCTCGTTCCTTCACTGAGACTCATGCCAGCCACCCACATTTCACCAAAATAGTCACAGTGCTGAGAGTCGGTTCTGCTCTTGTCTGGGTTGCGACAAAGGGCAAAGTTCTACAGAGCCGACGTAAAATCTGGATCGGCACCCACTGGAAGCCAGGACAAAGCATCTGAGTTCATAATGGCGGTTGTTCGGCTTATAAAGGATTTCATACGTATAGGACGATGGGAACAATATCCAAAAGTTGCAGACTTTGCACTTTCGTGCAATGTGATCCAAACAATGCGAGTAATGACTTGTGGTCACTGAGCGACTGGAATTTGACGCCATATAGATACATAGATCGGTGTGAAATTTTATGACTACCTAAATGATGACCAATACGTCTTTTGCAGTCTGTGAGTCGCTGCACTCAGCAACACTGAACACCTTGGACATGAATGCAATAGGATGTTCAGAGCCATCGGTCTGATCCCAAGCTCTGAGGTGTCTGTGTCAAGAAGAGGCTCCCCCAATAAAAATGGGAAGAGGTACATGTTAATTGGAGTGCTTATTTAAGAGCAAAAAGCTGTGTCGCACTCTGGAAACCACCATAATGGAACCCCTGTCTTCCGCAGTGCATTGAAAGGATAGGATAATTTTGCGACATGGGGAGTGAAATGGTCATAATACACTCCTGGAAATGGAAAAAAGAACACATTGACACCGGTGTGTCAGACCCACCATACTTGCTCCGGACACTGCGAGAGGGCTGTACAAGCAATGATCACACGCACGGCACAGCGGACACACCAGGAACCGCGGTGTTGGCCGTCGAATGGCGCTAGCTGCGCAGCATTTGTGCACCGCCGCCGTCAGTGTCAGCCAGTTTGCCGTGGCATTCGGAGCTCCATCGCAGTCTTTAACACTGGTAGCATGCCGCGACAGCGTGGACGTGAACCGTATGTGCAGTTGACGGACTTTGAGCGAGGGCGTATAGTGGGCATGCGGGAGGCCGGGTGGACATACCGCCGAATTGCTCAACACGTGGGGCGTGAGGTCTCCACAGTACATCAATGTTGTCGCCAGTGGTCGGCGGAAGGTGCACGTGCCCATCGACCTGGGACCGGACCGCAGCAACGCACGGATGCACGCCAAGACTGTAGGATCCTACGCAGTGCCGTAGGGGACCGCACCGCCACTTCCCAGCAAATTAGGGATACTGTTGCTCCTGGGGTATCGGCGAGGACCATTCGCAACCGTCTCCATGAAGCTGGGCTACGGTCCTGCACACCGTTAGGCCGTCTTCCGCTCACGCCCCAACATCGTGCAGCCCGCCTCCAGTGGTGTCGCGACAGGCGTGAATGGAGGGACGAATGGAGACGTGTCGTCTTCAGCGATGAGAGTCGCTTCTGCCTTGGTGCCAATGATGGTCGTATGCGTGTTTGGCGCCGTGCAGGTGAGCGCCACAATCAGGACTGCATACGACCGAGGCACACAGGGCCAACACCCGGCATCATGGTGTGAGGAGCGATCTCCTACACTGGCCGTACACCACTGGTGATCGTCGAGGGGACACTGAATAGTGCACGGTACATCTAAACCGTCATCGAACCCATCGTTCTACCATTCCTAGACCGGCAAGGGAACTTGCTGTTCCAACAGGACAATGCACGTCCGCATGTATCCCGTGCCACCCAACGTGCTCTAGAAGGTGTAAGTCAACTACCCTGGCCAGCAAGATCTCCGGATCTGTCCCCCATTGAGCATGTTTGGGACTGGATGAAGCGTCGTCTCACGCGGTCTGCACGTCCAGCACGAACGCTGGTCCAACTGAGGCGCCAGGTGGAAATGGCATGGCAAGCCATTCCACAGGACTACATCCAGCATCTCTACGATCGTCTCCATGGGAGAATAGCAGCCTGCATTGCTGCGAAAGGTGGATATACACTGTACTAGTGCCGACATTGTGCATGCTCTGTTGCCTGTGTCTATGTGCCTGTGGTTCTGTCAGTGTGATCATGTGATGTATCTGACCCCAGGAATGTGTCAATAAAGTTTCCCCTTCCTGGGACAATGAATTCACGGTGTTCTTATTTCAATTTCCAGGAGTGTAGTTAATTTTTCCCATAAAGGATTGCAGTTCCGTGATATTCAGGGGCCTTGGTATGTCTTCTGTGGCAAGAGTATGCTGGGTAGTAGGAAAGATGCCCTCTTTGCTAGTAATAATCCTGACGTACTCAAGACGGCTGGAAAAATTTACGTTTGCGGAGGTTACATTTGAGGCCAGCTTCAGTTAATCAGATAAAGATTGCAAGTTCTGATAGTGTTCATTAGTTGAGGCCCCTGTCACTATGATGTCATCTAAATAATTTCAGCACGAAGGAATGTGTCGTATCAGTTGCTCTAAAAAACGCTTGAAGACCGCTGGCGTGCTAGAAATACCAAAAGACAGTCTGTTATATATGTAGAGGCCAAAGAGTGTACTGAGTAACAACAAATGCCGAGATTTCTGGTGCATTGGCAACTGTAATTTTTGAACTCGGAAAACAGGTTTTCTGGGTGTGGAATGGGAAAAGTGTCGATGTAGACGACGACCTGGGCACCATAACAGCCTGAAAATCACTACATAGGCGGAGAGAGCCGCCGTTTTTTCACGATTACAAGAGGTAAAGTCCATTGGCTCGATGAGACGGCGTATTCATCTCGAGGGCCTCTAATCTGTCCATTTCTGCTTTAACCACACCCTGCAGGACGTGCAGAGTTCGGCGGGCCCACGAAAAGCCAGGCATGGATGTTGATTGAACTGAATTTTGACAGCTTAATCTGGAGCGTGTCCTAACTTAGAGGTAAACAGATCTGTATATGAGGCAGTTAAGTAGTCAGTGCCGGAAATGGAATCACTTTCTCCATAATGGGAAAACCAGACTGGCTGAATTCATCTAACCCAAAATATCGTCTGCATTACCGGAAGTAACAACCAAAAAGGAGAGTTTCCTTGAAACATTTTTATAGGAGATCTCCATAATAAAAGCAACTTTCACATGTTTTTCGTAATCACCATACACCAATAATCTCTGAGAGAAGGCTGTATTTGAGGAGAACCTAACGCAATGTAGGCAGTACTATTCATAAGTGTGAGGACAAACCAAGATCCACCCGAAAAGTGACTTGCAAACCATTCCCTCGTAACATGATTACCAGTCTGACAAATTGACCTGTAGCAGAATTAATCAATGTCTCAATGGAGTGCACTGCGTCAGTAATGGAGCTGTGACAAGATCCCATAATGGACAAGACAGGAGAACCAGACTCCATATTGTATGCATGTGTTCGAGTGTTGGACGACCAACACACACTAGCAGTGTAACCCCTAATGCCACAAGAAAAGCAAATAGCTGATCGATGTGGGCTCAGGTAGTGAGGATGCCAGTCGTAACATTGAGGGCAGGAAGGTAGACGCCATGAGTTTGAGTTCAGTCGAGAGGGAAAACCCAGAAAAGGTTATGAAACTGAGTTATGAGGGATCTTTTGTAGACACTTGAGGTTTCGCTGTCCCATTCGCATGCCTCTAGGCCATTGAGCTACTGTGAAATAACTTTGGTGTCACATAAACAGAATGGGGAGGAGGAGATTGACAGTGGCGGGAGGGAGAGGTGGATAGGCAGGGGGAGGAAGAGACAGACACAGAGAGGGGAAGGAAGAGATGTTTTCAACATACATGTTGAACACATATTTGGCAAAGCCATGGGGAAATAGCTACTATAAAAAACCAAAATGAAATTTAAATATGTAAGGCATAGTTTTTAATGTAGGTAAATGTATTTAAAACACGTTTACACTCACAATAAATACATTTCTATTTGTGGAGGTAATATAATATATTCATTTTTTTACAGAACCACAAAGTCAGTTGAGAATGGTCTAAAAGGCTAAAACTAGCTCTGAACAAGAAAATTAATACAGCAAAAGTGGAAAATGTCACCTTCTTTTAATACATTCATTCCTGTGTACGCTATAAAGAAAACGAGCAAATAAAGAGCTAAGGGATATGTCTTTTAAAGAAATTACTGTGAAACAGATAGCTGTAACCATACCTATATCCATATCATGAATTAAACTTTCTGGTGATGGTGCTCCACAGTTAAGACATCTTAAAAAAGAAAAACAACAAATATGCATTCATCTCATGATAATAGTACTGCAGCACTTCACACTAAACAATCTTTATAATTCTCAAAATGAGGGTATACAAAACTGACCTCCCCCTATTATGAAAGGAAATGGAGTAGGCGACGTTCCTTTAGAACACAGATGCTCAACTTTTTTAAGCTTGACATCCACTACCAGCAATTTAGTTCATTCAGAGAGTATTGACTTAAAAAATTCATAAAGGTTTAAGCACAAAACAACACCATAGCCAAAATTAACCATTTTAATTATACAAAATACATAAAAGGTATTTTACTCTCCATCAAAAGTTGTAGGCCTGCTACTCCATTTTCAAGATACTCCATATGTGAAAAAAATTAAAATGTACTCCATTGTAAATCTTGAAAAAAGTTTAGTCCTTTTCATATCATTGGAAGTTTATTCTAATCCAATGAATAATTTGTCAAAGGCAAACATACCCAGTCCAAAAGATGAGCATCAATCAGAATAACTGTACATGTAAATTTCACTATGTTTGTCGTTGAAAACACTCCAAAAAACGATAAAATATACGAAGCCTCTTTTACACTGTTAGAGTAGACTTTTACACTCACTAATTAACAAACCGTATCTTCATTGTACTCTGACAGGAAATGTAATTTTGAAATCAAATTATTTCCTTTTTAAGTTCAGTCTCATTACAAAGATACAAAAGTGTACTCATTTCACTTACAGTATCTCCCACACATCCCTTTTGAAAGACTGAGATATGAAAGGTTCCATTGCCTCGAAATCTGAAAAGCTGTTTTCAAAGTCTGTCTTCGGTGCTGTCAGTTTGGCTGGGTACTTTTTTGCAGCTTTTTCATGTAATGATGTCTGTTGATCTGACAATTCTGACAGTATTTGTGGGAAGTGTTGTTTAATTTCTGTATCAGTGGAATACTAAAAGACTTGCTTGGCGTGAGCGTTAAAGGGGTGAAACGCAGATGGTGATGAAAGAGATATTTTCACATTTACCGCTTGCAAATACCGTGCAAACACTCATTGTCAACAAACTGGTATATTACAAAAACAGTCATTGAAATAGATTTTGGACAAAAGTTTGAAAGATCGACTCATAAAGCTATAGCAATCGACCAGTCGATCGCGATCGACTAGTTGAGCACTGTTGCTTTAGAAGATGAGACAACCAACTGTGACAAAAATGTTCCATTTGGTGCATGGGATATGTGAGATAGGGGTAATAAACTTAAACTTTAAAAAGAATCTAAGAATCCTAATACCAATTAAGGTAAGTGCTGACAGGCATTTGTATAACCCAGCCATCAATTCGAAATACTTGCACTAATTATGTACAGAAGAAAGGACAAAATAATAGCAGCTGATCTGCAGAAGACCATTCTGCGTTCCAGAGAGATGTAGGAACACACAAGGCAATCAGGACCCCACGACTTACGTTTCAAGATAGATTGATGGAACACAAATATGCATTTATGGCAGTTGTAGATTGAGAAGATGCTTTAGACAATATTGACTGGAATACGTTTTTTAAAATTTTATTTTTTAGTT
Source organism: Schistocerca serialis cubense (assembly GCF_023864345.2). Taxonomy (NCBI): domain Eukaryota; kingdom Metazoa; phylum Arthropoda; class Insecta; order Orthoptera; family Acrididae; genus Schistocerca; species Schistocerca serialis. The sequence goes on from NC_064646.1 coordinate 272,913,134, forward strand.
ATTAGGGGAAAATATGAGGAGGATAATGTTATCTACAAGCTGTACAGGAGCCATACTGAACCTGTGAGAATCAAAAAATGTGCAAGGAAAATGATAGCTGCGCATGGAAATAGATAGAGTTGTAGATTGACCTGCATGTTGTTCAGTCTGTACATAGACCAAGCAGTAGAGGAAACCAAGAATAAATTTCAAAAATTTATTTAAATTTCTGGATGAATAAACAAAAACTTTAAAGTTTGCGGAGGATATTGTGTTTCTATCAGATATTCAAATGCTCATAAAGAGAAGTTAAACGGAATGAACACTATCCTGAAAACATGTTATAAAGTGAACACCAACATAAGTGAAACAGATCAATTGAATGTAGTTGAATTAAATCAAGTGATACCGAGGGAATTAGATTGAGATACGAGACACTTGAAGCAGCAGAGATTTCTGAAAAAGATAAATATGTTAACATCTAATTTAAATATATGTAATAAGAAGTCTTTTCTGTATGTATTTGTAAATCAAACATAAACGATGCACAGTATAGATAAGAAGAGCTTTTGTAATGTGCTCTTCAGAAGAACGTTGAGAAATCAGTGTGTACATCGAGTAACTAATGAGGATGTACACAACTGAAATTGGAAGAAGAGACCTTTGTGGCACAACTAGAATGCAGATGTAGAAGAGAAATGTGAGGTGTTGACAGGGCACATCAAGGCATTAATTTGGAAATGGAGGGAAGAACGGGGGAGAGGATAAATATTGTTGAGCAAGACCAAGACTTGACTGCAGTAAGTAGGTCGAAGTGGATGTAAGTTGTAGTGGTTCAGAGAGGCGAACAGAATAGGATCGATAAACGTGGAGAGCTGCACCAGGCAAGTCTTTGGACTGAGGACAACAGATATTTTAGACTAGACATTCTCTTCTTGCGTTTCTACAAATCTTATACAAGGTGACTCACCTAAAACTTGCCCCGCAAACATTGCACAAATGGAAAGTGCTACTGATGTGTGGCTTTCAAATTATTGATTGGTAGTCAGATTATAATAATACCTAGAAAAATTTTTTGTGCAAACTTAAAAACTGGGTTGTTTTGGAAATCAGCCTTATGCAAACACAATTAATTTATTTTTATATTTCCCCATACATGTTTCGACACCAATGTGTCATCTTCTGTGGGTTACATTTTTTGTTCTTGTAAAGTACAATATCACATTTGTAATAATTTAATTACTGTAGGCCTAAGAAATACACTCCTGGAAATGGAAAAAAGAACACATTGACACCGGTGTGTCAGACCCACCATACTTGCTCCGGACACTGCGAGAGGGCTGTACAAGCAATGATCACATGCACGGCACAGCGGACACACCAGGAACCGCGGTGTTGGCCGTCGAATGGCGCTAGCTGCGCAGCATTTGTGCACCACCGCCGTCAGTGTCAGCCAGTTTGCCGTGGCATACGGAGCTACATCGCAGTCTTTAACACTGGTAGCATGCCGCGACAGCGTGGACGTGAACCGTATGTGCAGTTGACGGACTTTGAGCGAGGGCGTATAGTGGGCATGCGGGAGGCCGGGTGGACGTACCGCCGAATTGCTCAACACGTGGGGTGTGAGGTCTCCACAGTACATCGATGTTGCCGCCAGTGGTCGGCGGAAGGTGCACGTGCCCGTCGACCTGGGACCGGACCGCAGCGACGCACGGATGCACGCCAAGACTGTAGGATCCTACGCAGTGCCGTAGGGGACCGCACCGCCACTTCCCACCAAATTAGGGATACTGTTGCTCCTGGGGTATCGGCGAGGACCATTCGCAACCGTCTCCATGAAGCTGGGCTACGGTCCTGCACACCGTTAGGCCGTCTTCCGCTCACGCCCCAACATCGTGCAGCCCGCCTCCAGTGGTGTCGCGACAGGCGTGAATGGAGGGACGAATGGAGACGTGTCGTCTTCAGCGATGAGAGTCGCTTCTGCCTTGGTGCCAATGATGGTCGTATGCGTGTTTGGCGCCGTGCAGGTGAGCGCCACAATCAGGACTGCATACGACCGAGGCACACAGGGCCAACACCCGGCATCATGGTGTGAGGAGCGATCTACTACACTGGCCGTACACCACTGGTGATCGTCGAGGGGACACTGAATAGTGCACGGTACATCTAAACCGTCATCGAACCCATCGTTCTACCATTCCTAGACCGGCAAGGGAACTTGCTGTTCCAACAGGACAATGCACGTCCGCATGTATCCCGTGCCACCCAACGTGCTCTAGAAGGTGTAAGTCAACTACCCTGGCCAGCAAGATCTCCGGATCTGTCCCCCATTGAGCATGTTTGGGACTGGATGAAGCGTCGTCTCACGCGGTCTGCACGTCCAGCACGAACGCTGGTCCAACTGAGGCGCCAGGTGGAAATGGCATGGCAAGCCATTCCACAGGACTACATCCAGCATCTCTACGATCGTCTCCATGGGAGAATAGCAGCCTGCATTGCTGCGAAAGGTGGATATACACTGTACTAGTGCCGACATTGTGCATGCTCTGTTGCCTGTGTCTATGTGCCTGTGGTTCTGTCAGTGTGATCATGTGATGTATCTGACCCCAGGAATGTGTCAATAAAGTTTCCCCTTCCTGGGACAATGAATTCACGGTGTTCTTATTTCAATTTCCAGGAGTGTAGTTAATTTTTCCCATAAAGGATTGCAGTTCCGTGATATTCAGGGGCCTTGGTATGTCTTCTGTGGCAAGAGTATGCTGGGTAGTAGGAAAGATGCCCTCTTTGCTAGTAATAATCCTGACGTACTCAAGACGGCTGGAAAAATTTACGTTTGCGGAGGTTACATTTGAGGCCAGCTTCAGTTAATCAGATAAAGATTGCAAGTTCTGATAGTGTTCATTAGTTGAGGCCCCTGTCACTATGATGTCATCTAAATAATTTCAGCACGAAGGAATGTGTCGTATCAGTTGCTCTAAAAAACGCTTGAAGACCGCTGGCGTGCTAGAAATACCAAAAGACAGTCTGTTATATATGTAGAGGCCAAAGAGTGTACTGAGTAACAACAAATGCCGAGATTTCTGGTGCATTGGCAACTGTAATTTTTGAACTCGGAAAACAGGTTTTCTGGGTGTGGAATGGGAAAAGTGTCGATGTAGACGACGACCTGGGCACCATAACAGCCTGAAAATCACTACATAGGCGGAGAGAGCCGCCGTTTTTTCACGATTACAAGAGGTAAAGTCCATTGGCTCGATGAGACGGCGTATTCATCTCGAGGGCCTCTAATCTGTCCATTTCTGCTTTAACCACACCCTGCAGGACGTGCAGAGTTCGGCGGGCCCACGAAAAGCCAGGCATGGATGTTGATTGAACTGAATTTTGACAGCTTAATCTGGAGCGTGTCCTAACTTAGAGGTAAACAGATCTGTATATGAGGCAGTTAAGTAGTCAGTGCCGGAAATGGAATCACTTTCTCCATAATGGGAAAACCAGACTGGCTGAATTCATCTAACCCAAAATATCGTCTGCATTACCGGAAGTAACAACCAAAAAGGAGAGTTTCCTTGAAACATTTTTATAGGAGATCTCCATAATAAAAGCAACTTTCACATGTTTTTCGTAATCACCATACACCAATAATCTCTGAGAGAAGGCTGTATTTGAGGAGAACCTAACGCAATGTAGGCAGTACTATTCATAAGTGTGAGGACAAACCAAGATCCACCCGAAAAGTGACTTGCAAACCATTCCCTCGTAACATGATTACCAGTCTGACAAATTGACCTGTAGCAGAATTAATCAATGTCTCAATGGAGTGCACTGCGTCAGTAATGGAGCTGTGACAAGATCCCATAATGGACAAGACAGGAGAACCAGACTCCATATTGTATGCATGTGTTCGAGTGTTGGACGACCAACACACACTAGCAGTGTAACCCCTAATGCCACAAGAAAAGCAAATAGCTGATCGATGTGGGCTCAGGTAGTGAGGATGCCAGTCGTAACATTGAGGGCAGGAAGGTAGACGCCATGAGTTTGAGTTCAGTCGAGAGGGAAAACCCAGAAAAGGTTATGAAACTGAGTTATGAGGGATCTTTTGTAGACACTTGAGGTTTCGCTGTCCCATTCGCATGCCTCTAGGCCATTGAGCTACTGTGAAATAACTTTGGTGTCACATAAACAGAATGGGGAGGAGGAGATTGACAGTGGCGGGAGGGAGAGGTGGATAGGCAGGGGGAGGAAGAGACAGACACAGAGAGGGGAAGGAAGAGATGTTTTCAACATACATGTTGAACACATATTTGGCAAAGCCATGGGGAAATAGCTACTATAAAAAACCAAAATGAAATTTAAATATGTAAGGCATAGTTTTTAATGTAGGTAAATGTATTTAAAACACGTTTACACTCACAATAAATACATTTCTATTTGTGGAGGTAATATAATATATTCATTTTTTTACAGAACCACAAAGTCAGTTGAGAATGGTCTAAAAGGCTAAAACTAGCTCTGAACAAGAAAATTAATACAGCAAAAGTGGAAAATGTCACCTTCTTTTAATACATTCATTCCTGTGTACGCTATAAAGAAAACGAGCAAATAAAGAGCTAAGGGATATGTCTTTTAAAGAAATTACTGTGAAACAGATAGCTGTAACCATACCTATATCCATATCATGAATTAAACTTTCTGGTGATGGTGCTCCACAGTTAAGACATCTTAAAAAAGAAAAACAACAAATATGCATTCATCTCATGATAATAGTACTGCAGCACTTCACACTAAACAATCTTTATAATTCTCAAAATGAGGGTATACAAAACTGACCTCCCCCTATTATGAAAGGAAATGGAGTAGGCGACGTTCCTTTAGAACACAGATGCTCAACTTTTTTAAGCTTGACATCCACTACCAGCAATTTAGTTCATTCAGAGAGTATTGACTTAAAAAATTCATAAAGGTTTAAGCACAAAACAACACCATAGCCAAAATTAACCATTTTAATTATACAAAATACATAAAAGGTATTTTACTCTCCATCAAAAGTTGTAGGCCTGCTACTCCATTTTCAAGATACTCCATATGTGAAAAAAATTAAAATGTACTCCATTGTAAATCTTGAAAAAAGTTTAGTCCTTTTCATATCATTGGAAGTTTATTCTAATCCAATGAATAATTTGTCAAAGGCAAACATACCCAGTCCAAAAGATGAGCATCAGTCAGAATAACTGTACATGTAAATTTCACTATGTTTGTCGTTGAAAACACTCCAAAAAACGATAAAATATACGAAGCCTCTTTTACACTGTTAGAGTAGACTTTTACACTCACTAATTAACAAACCGTATCTTCATTGTACTCTGACAGGAAATGTAATTTTGAAATCAAATTATTTCCTTTTTAAGTTCAGTCTCATTACAAAGATACAAAAGTGTACTCATTTCACTTACAGTATCTCCCACACATCCCTTTTGAAAGACTGAGATATGAAAGGTTCCATTGCCTCGAAATCTGAAAAGCTGTTTTCAAAGTCTGTCTTCGGTGCTGTCAGTTTGGCTGGGTACTTTTTTGCAGCTTTTTCATGTAATGATGTCTGTTGATCTGACAATTCTGACAGTATTTGTGGGAAGTGTTGTTTAATTTCTGTATCAGTGGAATACTAAAAGACTTGCTTGGCGTGAGCGTTAAAGGGGTGAAACGCAGATGGTGATGAAAGAGATATTTTCACATTTACCGCTTGCAAATACCGTGCAAACACTCATTGTCAACAAACTGGTATATTACAAAAACAGTCATTGAAATAGATTTTGGACAAAAGTTTGAAAGATCGACTCATAAAGCTATAGCAATCGACCAGTCGATCGCGATCGACTAGTTGAGCACTGTTGCTTTAGAAGATGAGACAACCAACTGTGACAAAAATGTTCCATTTGGTGCATGGGATATGTGAGATAGGGGTAATAAACTTAAACTTTAAAAAGAATCTAAGAATCCTAATACCAATTAAGGTAAGTGCTGACAGGCATTTGTATAACCCAGCCATCAATTCGAAATACTTGCACTAATTATGTACAGAAGAAAGGACAAAATAATAGCAGCTGATCTGCAGAAGACCATTCTGCGTTCCAGAGAGATGTAGGAACACACAAGGCAATCAGGACCCCACGACTTACGTTTCAAGATAGATTGATGGAACACAAATATGCATTTATGGCAGTTGTAGATTGAGAAGATGCTTTAGACAATATTGACTGGAATACGTTTTTTAAAATTTTATTTTTTAGTTATTAGGGGAAAATATGAGGAGGATAATGTTATCTACAAGCTGTACAGGAGCCATACTGAACCTGTGAGAATCAAAAAATGTGCAAGGAAAATGATAGCTGCGCATGGAAATAGATAGAGTTGTAGATTGACCTGCATGTTGTTCAGTCTGTACATAGACCAAGCAGTAGAGGAAACCAAGAATAAATTTCAAAAATTTATTTAAATTTCTGGATGAATAAACAAAAACTTTAAAGTTTGCGGAGGATATTGTGTTTCTATCAGATATTCAAATGCTCATAAAGAGAAGTTAAACGGAATGAACACTATCCTGAAAACATGTTATAAAGTGAACACCAACATAAGTGAAACAGATCAATTGAATGTAGTTGAATTAAATCAAGTGATACCGAGGGAATTAGATTGAGATACGAGACACTTGAAGCAGCAGAGATTTCTGAAAAAGATAAATATGTTAACATCTAATTTAAACATATGTAATAAGAAGTCTTTTCTGTATGTATTTGTAAATCAAACATAAACGATGCACAGTATAGATAAGAAGAGCTTTTGTAATGTGCTCTTCAGAAGAACGTTGAGAAATCAGTGTGTACATCGAGTAACTAATGAGGATGTACACAACTGAAATTGGAAGAAGAGACCTTTGTGGCACAACTAGAATGCAGATGTAGAAGAGAAATGTGAGGTGTTGACAGGGCACATCAAGGCATTAATTTGGAAATGGAGGGAAGAACGGGGGAGAGGATAAATATTGTTGAGCAAGACCAAGACTTGACTGCAGTAAGTAGGTCGAAGTGGATGTAAGTTGTAGTGGTTCAGAGAGGCGAACAGAATAGGATCGATAAACGTGGAGAGCTGCACCAGGCAAGTCTTTGGACTGAGGACAACAGATATTTTAGACTAGACATTCTCTTCTTGCGTTTCTACAAATCTTATACAAGGTGACTCACCTAAAACTTGCCCCGCAAACATTGCACAAATGGAAAGTGCTACTGATGTGTGGCTTTCAAATTATTGATTGGTAGTCAGATTATAATAATACCTAGAAAAATTTTTTGTGCAAACTTAAAAACTGGGTTGTTTTGGAAATCAGCCTTATGCAAACACAATTAATTTATTTTTATATTTCCCCATACATGTTTCGACACCAATGTGTCATCTTCTGTGGGTTACATTTTTTGTTCTTGTAAAGTACAATATCACATTTGTAATAATTTAATTACTGTAGGCCTAAGAAATACACTCCTGGAAATGGAAAAAAGAACACATTGACACCGGTGTGTCAGACCCACCATACTTGCTCCGGACACTGCGAGAGGGCTGTACAAGCAATGATCACACGCACGGCACAGCGGACACACCAGGAACCGCGGTGTTGGCCGTCGAATGGCGCTAGCTGCGCAGCATTTGTGCACCACCGCCGTCAGTGTCAGCCAGTTTGCCGTGGCATACGGAGCTACATCGCAGTCTTTAACACTGGTAGCATGCCGCGACAGCGTGGACGTGAACCGTATGTGCAGTTGACGGACTTTGAGCGAGGGCGTATAGTGGGCATGCGGGAGGCCGGGTGGACGTACCGCCGAATTGCTCAACACGTGGGGTGTGAGGTCTCCACAGTACATCGATGTTGCCGCCAGTGGTCGGCGGAAGGTGCACGTGCCCGTCGACCTGGGACCAGACCGCAGCAATGCACGGATGCACGCCAAGACCGTAGGATCCTACGCAGTGCCGTAGGGGACTGCACCGCCACTTCCCACCAAATTAGGGACACTGTTGCTCCTGGGGTATCGGCGAGGACCATTCGCAACCGTCTCCATGAAGCTGGGCTACGGTCCCGCACACCGTTAGGCCATCTTCCGCTCACGCCCCAACATCGTGCAGCCCGCCTCCAGTGGTGTCGCGACAGGCGTGAATGGAGGGACGAATGGAGACGTGTCGTCTTCAGCGATGAGAGTCGCTTCTGCCTTGGTGCCAATGATGGTCGTATGCGTGTTTGGCGCCGTGCAGGTGAGCGCCACAATCAGGACTGCATACGACCGAGGCACACAGGGCCAACACCCGGCATCATGGTGTGGGGAGCGATCTCCTACACTGGCCGTACACCACTGGTGATCGTCGAGGGGACACTGAATAGTGCACGGTACATCCAAACCGTCATCGAACCCATCGTTCTACCATTCCTAGACCGGCAAGGGAACTTGCTGTTCCAACAGGACAATGCACGTCCGCATGTATCCCGTGCCACCCAACGTGCTCTAGAAGATGTAAGTCAACTACCCTGGCAAGCAAGATCTCCGGATCTGTCCCCCATTGAGCATGTTTGGGACTGGATGAAGCGTCGTCTCACGCGGTCTGCACGTCCAGCACGAACGCTGGTCCAACTGAGGCGCCAGGTGGAAATGGCATGGCAAGCCGTTCCACAGGACTACATCCAGCATCTCTACGATCGTCTCCATGGGAGAATAGCAGCCTGCATTGCTGCGAAAGGTGGATATACACTGTACTAGTGCCGACATTGTGCATGCTCTGTTGCCTGTGTCTATGTGCCTGTGGTTCTGTCAGTGTGATCATGTGATGTATCTGACCCCAGGAATGTGTCAATAAAGTTTCCCCTTCCTGGGACAATGAATTCACGGTGTTCTTATTTCAATTTCCAGGAGTGTACAATATTTGCAATTTGCTTCGTTTTGTTTGGACACTCGCCTTAAAATTACATCACTAATTGAACCGTATTATTGTACATCGATTTTAATGCTCATTTTCTTCAGGTTTTTTTTTTCAGCATGTTATCTGCAAATTAGCCATGAAGAAAATTATTTCGTATTTGTAGAGAGCTGTTTCGAGGGTAGAGGTTATGTACATTTCTGTACTTATATTTTCCGTCCTGTTTCGTGTCCCTGGTTGGTGTCTCAATCAGCTACTATTTAGTGCACTGCTTTCACTCAGTTTTTAATAAATTTCCCCTCACTACTTCACCTCACATACACTTTCACAAAATGTGGCGAAATGAGATGTGATCAGACACTTCTGACAATACACTCAGTGAGATGTGTCATGTTATTGTCGTTGCTCACTTGTTCATCGTTGGTCTTATGTTTGTTATGACGCTGATTTTGAATGTGTGTGTGTGCGTGTGTGTGTGTGAGAGAGAGAGAGAGAGAGAGAGAGAGAGGGAGGGGGAGAGAGAGAGAGAGAGAGATGGGTGGGGCAAGGACCAAGAAAACAGAATGTTTTTTCTGTTAGGTTTTTTGTAGGAAGTCACCTTTGTATAGTACACTTTTTAAATGTCACAAAGCCTGTTGACACCAAAAAACTGAAAGTAGGGTAAATTAGAATGTCAGTGGTGTTTGTTGGAGGATTATAGTGCGAGTGGTTTCGAGATACGATGTTTTGAAAAGTCTCCACACAGACACTTGTACAATACCTGTGGACTGCTGACTGTCCACCTCCAACTGCCCAACAGTACTTCCATCATTTCTGGCGGCTAACTTCCAACTGCCCAACACTACTGGCGATTAACTACCAACAACATATTATTGTAATCTGTTGATTGGCTAACAATACGAGCCCCTGACTACCAATCCATTATGTGGAAACAGCACATAAATAGCACTTCCTATTTCCGCAACATTTGTGGTGCAAGTTTTAGGTGATTCACTCTGTATAGTAGAGGTGATAAACTTCATCCTTGCCTTACTTCCTTTGTTTATTCACAACCGTACTTTTCTTCTTCAATTACTGCTGTTTGGTTCCTGTACGGCTGGTATACGGCTGCCCCATACATGTAGTCGACTTGTAGATTCGTTGGACGCTTAAGCAACAGTTTCCAGCTGACATTGTGAAATTTCTCTCTTGATTCCACAAAAATAATCAGAACATCGGTTGACAAAGAGTTGTTATTACTTTGGTAGCTTGGTGTTATAGTTTACACACATTCACAGATTTAGCGTATGCCAGACTCCATTCCAATTTACTTTACAGATTATTCATTTACACTTGCCAGAGAGTTCGTTTGCAACAAATTTGTTGAAAGCTTCTATATTGCACCGGGTCGTTACAATGAAAATGCAGCTACTCACAGAGCAATGTGAGCTGTAATTTTCGTATGAGAGAAACTTGATAGATACTCTGCTGCGTTAATGTGGAACCGATTTACGATGGAAAAAATAGTTCCAATTTTGGCTACCAAGCGTAAATCTGGGGCTGTGAATGCAAGAAAGATGTATAGAAATGTTTCCATATGTAATTTCTTAAGATAGGGATGTGGGCAGGAAAGGTCAAACAAGTGAAAAAGACAGGATGTCGATTTTTTTTATTAACCGCTGCTTACATAATTTGTTCAATATGAGCACCAGAGACGTCGATGAGATGCTTCATCCGTAAAGCGACGTGACCAACGGTTGCTCGCAGCAGTTCCGATAGGATATGAGCAACGTGTTGCTGTATACTGGCCTTCCGATCAGGGAGAGACCGAACGTGTCACTGGTAAACGTATCCCTTTAGATATGACCAGAGTCAAAAACCACGTGGATTCAGATAGGTGATCTTACAGGCCATGCCATGTGTCAGAGAAACCGCTGGAGATAATAGATTCGTGGAAGGTTGTGTTAAGCAGATCTTTCACTGGCGGAGCGATACGAGGTGTTGCCCCATCTTCCATGAAAATAGTGGTTTTCACACAGTTGCGCTCGTAACAGTATCCAAAATTCGGCAGTTCTGCCCAATCATTGCATCCAGTATTGTAAAACGTTCTCATCACTCCGTAGAATATTGCCCAGCCAAATGCCGCCAGCTTCAATCTGTGCTAGACACTGAAGAGCGACTTTGGACTGTTGCTGTGTGAGGTTTTAGTTGCTGCACTGTCAGGATCTTGTACGGGTACCACTGTTAAATAGATAGCAAAACTAACTGTAGTGTTTACCATGGGATGAACAATTCTCGAGACACTGCATGAACACTAATACTACCTGGGGCACATATTGTATGGTCAGCTACAGTAACAGCAGCCTCATCTCAAAACTGTCAACAGGATAGAACGCCTTCCTCTTCCAGGTGCCACAGCAAGCTCACCCGCCATTTTCGAATTTCATTATCTTATTTAAACCATTTAATGACATTGAGGCTTTCTTCAGACCTTTCAATAGGCGATACTCCCTCAATACAGCACCGCTGTTCACTCTCTCTTCTTGATAGCCATACTGTTCACTCATGCTATGGCTTGTCAAATTTTAGAAAGGCTTTTCAATGGAAAATGCTATATATAATTTCACTGATCAAATATTAAATGCAATGAATAACCAAACATCACACACTGGGATATTTTGTGATCCCTCAAAGGCTTTTGATTGTGTGAATCATGAAATTCTTCTAGATAAGCTTAAGTATTGTGGTATGAGTGGGACAGTGCACAAATGGTTTAATACATACTTAACTGTAAGAATGCAGAAGGTTGAAATTAATAGTACACATAGTCTATAAAAACCAGCAGAGTCCTCTAACTGGGGAGGTATCAAGAATGGTGTCCCACAGGGTTCAGTCTTGGGTCCCGTATTGTTCTTAATATATATTAATGACTTACCACTCTGTACTCATGAAGATGCGAAGTTAGTTCTTTTTGTTGATGATACAACCATATCAATCACACCCAAGAAGCAAGAATCAGCTGAGGAAATTGCAAATCATGTATTTCAGATAATTATTAAGTTGTTCACTGCAAATTAACTCTCACTAAATTTTGAGAAAACACTGTTCATACAATTCTGTACAGTAAGTGGCATAACAGCATTGATAAATATAGACTATGAACAGAAGTCTGTTGCTAAGGTAGAATACTCAAAATTTCTTGGTGTGTGCATTGATGAGAAATTGAATTGGAAGAAACACATCGATGATCTGAAACTTTTAGGTTCAGCTACTTATGCTATTAGGGTTATAGCAAATTTTGGTGATAAACATATCACTAAATTAGCCTACTGTGCCTATTTTCATTCACTGCTTTCATATGACATCATATTTTGGGGCAATTCGTCATTAAGAGAGAAAGTATTCATTGCACAAAAGCATGTAATCAGAATAATAGCTGGAGCCCACCAAAGATCACCTTGCAGACATTTATTTCAGGAACTCGGGATATTTACAGTACGTTTGCAATACATATATTCACTTATGAAATTTGTCATTAATAACCCATCCCAATCCAAAATTAACAGCGAAGTGCATAGCTACAACACTAGAAGGAAGGATGATATTCACTATTCTGGATTAAATCTCACTTTGGCACAGAAAGGGGTAAATCATACTGCCACAAAAATCTTTGGTCATTTGCCAAATAGTATTAAAAGTCTGACAGATAGCCAACCAACATTTAAAAGCAAATTAAAAGAATTTCTGAATGACAACTCCTTCTACTCTATAGATGAATTCTTAGATATGAAGTAGTAACTGTAAAAAAAGAAATTATTAATTAATTAATTATTTTGTGTAAAGAAAACTTATGTTAAAGTGACACGTTCCACATCATTACGAAGTGTCGTATTCATGATCTATGGAACAAGGATTAATGTATGTAGGTATGCATGTATGTATCAGCGTGCATGTCACACCACCATAAAAACAGTGTACAGCGCCAAATTTGCATGTGGTGGCCAAAATTGGAACTATTTTTTTCCAATGTAAATCGGTTCTGCATTAACACTTTAGCATATTTATGAAGTTTTGCTGCTGGACGATTATTACAACCCACACTGGACCTTCGTGAGTAACTGCAGCTTTTAGACAACTGGTACTTGGCTATAGTATTTACGATATAATTCGTTGTTATTCGCGGCTGCGCTCGCGTGTCACCAGTTTTATTATGATGAATCATGGTGAGTAAGGTAGTAATAAATAAATGGCTGGCTGTAGTGTAGTGCTGAAATGTAGGTGTGTATGTAGATATGTATGCACTGCCATTATGTAAATACGCAAGGAATGTGTTTCTATTATTTAGTCATATGTTGAATCTGATTACGAGCATTATATTTTCTAATTACTTTTTTAAAAAAAACCTCGATCCATTTCATTTGTACAGAAATAGAGTTTTTAGGGTTTCCTCTGGTTTATCTAATTACTGGAAGTGGGATTTTGTCACCAGCGCAACACATATCAAACATTTGTTCCTTCCATTTCAACACAATATAATGTCTGTATTTTTTATCCATACCCAGATAAACACAGTCAATTAATGGATCGTGATCAATGCAGCCTCACTGAAAGCCACCCCCATATGTAAAGGGAGGACGTTTATCTGTTTGTCGTACATCATTTAAATGTCGTTGTGAGTCTTCAGGCGTCTCAAAAGCTATATGCCTGATGCTCAGCAGCTGAAATGCGACGGGCTTGTGAGCTCTCTAATGTGTCTCTGGACCTTCAGGCAGCATAGCGTCTTCCATATAAGTTCCGGCGCATCCGCAATTCCCCTGAGGTATCTTAGCTTCAAGTAACTTTCGAAGCTCGAACTCTCTTACAGTTCTGCGCTAAATCAGACTTTTCGTTTTCTGCGAGGCATATCGTAATAGTTTTAAATAGGGTTAATCGTGCTTACCGTCGGATTCTATTTCTGCATCCCTACAATACTTCCCAGTAGAAACTGTCCAGCTTCGCCATGTGCTTTAGGAATTCTTTTTAAAATTTCAGAAGCAGAACGTATGAGTAAACGTAGGATTCACACTGTCACGGAATACTCTGCAAAGGACTAAGAGTCACCGATCTTCGCATAAACATCGGCCAGACTGGAGAGACGACTCCATGAAGCCAAGCCGTGGCGCAATACGTTACAGCTACTACTCGTATTATAGGTCGGGGAAAGCTGTCAGTTCGTTTAGTAAATATGAGGAATGAAATTACTGTTTACTGATATTACGTGGCTCTGTATAAGTTTTGTTTGCAATCCAGTGAAAGAATCTCTCGAAGATCGCAAGCACAAGTGGTACTAAAATTCCCGAATACTCCTCTGTACAAAGACGCGATTGACTCGTTTGAGTGGTCTCTCCATGCGTCCACACCTCACACATCTATTCCATATCAGAATTTTTTTAATTTATGAAGTAGCCTATGTTCTTCCAAATGGTTCAAGCTATATCTATTTTATCATAATCGATTGAGCAGTTTAAACGTGAAGATGTAACAAAGTTACCTTGGCATTTATGATACCGTATTATAGAATGTGTCTGAAATAAAAGTGGCCCAGAGAAACTGACAACATTTTGAAACACTTTGTGGCAGCAGAAACGGAGGTGAAGAAGACCTACAATTGCTTGCAACAGGATGGAGCAACTGCCCATACAGGTGACCGAATCTTGGAACGTATTTACACAATCTTCACGCCTCACAGAGTTTTAGTCACGTCGCGGCCCTAGCTGGCCACCCAGGTCATCCGTCGGTGTGTGAATATTGTGTGCGGGGAGCCCTCAAGTCTAAGGTACACCGCAACAACCATCACAGTCTTCAAGAATTGCAGCGGAATATTTCGGATGAGACTACAGAAATTCCAGCAGTTCAGCTTCGATCCGCCTTCAACAACTTGCTGATCAGTGCCCAAAAGTACCAAAAGATAAATGGCGGTCGCTTTCAACATCTGCTACACTCAGGTTAACACTGTATCTGCTGTGTTTCTATGTACCATGGAACTCTGCTCTCTGGGCCACTTTTATTTTCTCCACCCTGTATTGCAGTATGGGAATATAGATTAAACACTTTGAGGATTGTATTTACTATGTTGAATCATTTATGTAGAACATATCAGTAAAAACATTCTCACAAATATGGAAAATTCAAAAAATAAATAACTTTTTCAAAGAGTAAATATTTCTCCCTATTTCGCGTAATATTGTTGAAATCAGTAAATATGTTCTACTACGCACTTTATCAGTAGACGACGTCACTCAGCGTTCAAGCTATCTCCATACAAAATTTCATCAAAATCGGTTCAGCAGTTTTAGTGGCGAAAAGGTAACAGACAGAATTTCTTTCACATTCTTAATATTAGTGTGGATTATGCCTACCTATGTCATACGTTGCTTATATTGTGTAGTCTCAAACTACAACTACTTTTCACATGAGTGTCCATATGAAGATAATGTATTGAACTGCATGGAACAAAAATTAAATATTTTTATATGTAAAACACATTCTTCCAATACAACCTCTACCTGCCGATATGCCACAAGTGTGAACTCGTATCAAAAATGCCTGCAAATAGATTGACCTGAAAATGCTATGTTGAATATATGATGAATTTCATTACAGACGCCACTTCCACAGAATTACCATGTGCAAAAACATTGAACACCAGTAAAAAAAATAGTGGTTTCTCTGTATAACTGCAAAGTTCTGTAATGAGATGCCAAAATAAAACTACAGTACATTGGTGAAACTGTTTTCCCCACTTGTGCAATAACTTTTTGAAATGAATATGATGTGACCTTTTCTCTGTTAGTATGTAGCGTAAACACCAGCTTGTCACTATTTTGAAATGTATTCGTAACATGTTCATCTTTACTGAATACCATTTTCAGAAATGTCTACGGGGAAAAGGCCGCAGAGACCCGCAGCAAAGCCCACCTCGCATCCTTCACATCCGAAGGGAGCGGCGCCTCCCACGTCGCATGTTGTTTGGTCATACACCGCCCTACTGCTGTTGCTGCACCTTGTTGTCCGGCTCTGAAGTCTCTGTCAAGCTACCATGTATTTGTCTGTGCTCCTTGACGCGTTCGTGTATCTTATATTGATGTGTAACATAACAATTTTCTCGTGGCATTCCTGTCAAACGGAAATTTCTGTAAAATTTTAAATATATTAAATTCTTATATTTTCAGTTTCCTTTTTTAACCAAATACGTTACTGCAGAACTATGTTATTCAGACTTATCACCCACAAATAAAAGACAAAACGTTCTCAGCATAATATAACAAATCTATTTTTCACACACTAATAAATCATGTTTGTTACATAACACATAATGTGTGCTTGAAATGAAATTCATTGTACGTTATGCCCGCGCACCCACCGTCGTTGCTACTGCACACATATCGCTTCGCCGTTCCCCCCTCCCCCCCAGCAGTGGAGCGGATCTCAAAAGTTTGTGTATATATTGTCCCGGCTGTTAAGAACCACTCCCTGTCGTGTGGCTCGGGCATAAAACATCTCCGAATCACGTTGTGAATCTAGTGGTGCGAACCAGCAGTTGGAAATTGATCGTGTTTTTCCAGAGATATTTTGTACACTTTCAACCACGACGGATCCAAAGACAGTTTTTTTTTATTACTCTGGAGTAAGATATCAATTGAGTTCCAGTCTATTTTTACTAATTTGTTTCCCTGAGTAATTTGATTTAGTTACTTTAGCAGTCTGTATGCATTCGTTGAACCCTATTAAATCTGTCTGTAAAAACGTTTATCAGCTTCCTTCAATAACCCTTGAATGTTCACAGATATTATTGTCTATGTATTAGCTGATTATGGAATTTAGTAAACACTGGGAATGTCTCGTGTATTTCGGTTTTATTGACACAATTAAGTTCTTAAATTAATGAGAGATGTCACTGGGGGCTCAATGAAAGGAGAATTGATCCTAGTGTCTACTGTTTCGGTATGATAACAATCAGTCATTACTACAATTCGTGTACCTATCACCAAAGATATGCTTTCCCATGAATCTGTCCTTTGCCATTAATGTCCGAAAATTACAAGTATTTCTCTGGTCCTTACAATGTCTAAGCTTCTCAATTCTCACGACACGATATTAATTATGGGTTCGAATCCTTTCAGTGTCTGTTCAGCACAAGTTTAATCTTTCAACAGGCACTATTTTGCACTCCTCGTTTATTAGCGGAATCACCTTAACAACGAGCGGCAAAGATACTAGTGTGATAAGGCCCAAACTATTTTCTGTCCCAATACTCTAATAATTCGCATACAGCGAATAAAGTCCTAATTCGACATAAAAGTTTCCATATTGTCAATAAATCTCTTCTCAGTCGTAAGTATATGATCGTAGCATTTCGTTTAACACGTACAATCACCATTCACTTGAATATCAATGTTCGTACACCCAATCACCTCTAATTGACTCCATCTCTGAATTTATCCCAAAATAATCTATTCTCCACCACTCCAATGTCTAATCCAGTTCTAAGAATGCAATTTAATTAGGCTTCTAACCCAAAATTCCGACTACCACGGAAGAACTGCGAACACATTCGCTACCGGTGAAAACAAAAACTCAAGAGACCTAACAATGCTGCGCATTGGTTTATATATTACGTTCAAAAGTAAAACGCAGCTTTTTATGTCTTTCTTGGATTCTGTTTGTGCTACTTTGCGTTACTCTAATTCGAACATCTACTCTTTGTAAAAATTTTAACTAACTATTACTTCGAAATACTACTACCGTTTTTTGGCTCTGAGGTCATTTCGTATTACAGAATTTACTCTAATACTCGTTTCTGTATAATCACTCTTTAAACAGCAGTTACGTTCATCAAAGGAGCATTCTTGACGCCCACGTAACTGTCTTCTTGCCGCGCACAAACCAGAGTTGAAAATTCAGATAATGTGGCAAATCTCTACACTGAATCTCCTCTCTTCTACCAAAGCGCAACTCTGTGGATGAATAACCTGAAAGCTGCTAACCTCATGCACAGTCCAGTCGTATTAACGTGACCACCTGTGAAAAGCCTGAATAACCACCTTTTTCAGGGTGGACCACTACGAGACGTGCAGGAACTGAGCAGGGTGGGCCAGGAAGGTACGGACATAGACGTGGAGCCATGCCTAAAGCCTAGTTTACACGACATGGGGTTGCAGGCAACTGCGCTACTGGCCACGGCGCATGCGCGCCGCGCTTTTGCGCAACCCGTTGGTGGAACTTAACACTTTCGGCGTGTTCCAACTTTGGCGACGCTAGTTGCAGGACTTTTGAGGCTATGTGTGTAGACAAACTGAAATATGAAGTGGGGAACGGAGAATAATGTTCGCATCTTGGATATCTATGCTTTGCATTGGTGTTTGTGGGATTTCAGTGATGCTGATTACAAAAATAAGCAACATATTACTGCCGTTGAAACCGTCTTGTGCGATCATAACATAGATGGTTTGACAATATGTGAGCTGCAGGGCAAAATTTGAGTTAGGAGTACATATACAAATGAATTAAGAAAAATACAAGCAAGTGTAATCCTAGCTGTGGTAATGCTCTCGTCTACAAGACTTAAAATCCCATCGTTCGAGCTGGCCAACTCTTTGTTAAGGAATATTGTTGACAGGAGGGAAGGTTATACAAATTCAAGAAGCTGCATTCTTTATTCAGTATTTATCTATTTAAAATGTCGCTGCAGTGCTCCCCATACACACATGTTAGAATTTTGAAATATTGCCATTATAAAGATCCTTCTTCAAGAGAGTAATTTGCTAACCATTCTCTTCTTAATGCGGCCTGCTTCGAGTAATTATTGTTGTTAATGCTAATAATTATTACTGTTAATGATACTAATTATTGGTGTTAATGAAATAGTGTCATCAGCAACTAAAACCATATCTTATGGCATGCCGAGTGTTCTAGATTGTAATGCACGCAATATGATATGTAATTTCAGTTCTGGCGACGGTGCTTCATGCATTACAGTACCTTTATTCCTTATCGCATTGTTGTTGTTGCTGTGGTCTTCAGTCCTGAGACTGGTTTGATGCAGCTCTCCATGCTACTCTATCCTGTGCAAGCTTC
This sequence comes from Schistocerca serialis cubense, assembly GCF_023864345.2. Classification (NCBI taxonomy): domain Eukaryota; kingdom Metazoa; phylum Arthropoda; class Insecta; order Orthoptera; family Acrididae; genus Schistocerca; species Schistocerca serialis. The sequence continues at coordinate 272,932,160 of NC_064646.1, forward strand.
TTCATCTCCCAGTACCTACTGCAACCTACATCCTTCTGAATCTGCTTAGTGTATTCATCTCTCGGTCTCCCTCTACGTTTTTTTCCCTCCACGCTGCCCTCCAACATTAAATTGGTGATCCCTTGATGCCTCAGAACATGTCCTACCAACCGATCCCTTCTTCTAGTCAAGTTGTGCCACAAACTTCTCTTCTCCCCAGTCCTATTCAACACCTCCTCATTAGTTATGTGATCTACCCACCTAATCTTCAACATTCTTCTGTAGCACCACATTTCGAAAGCTTCCATTCTCTTCTTGTCTAAACTAGTTATCGTCCACGTTTCACTTCCGTACATGGCTACACTTCATACAAATACTTTCAGAAACGACTTCCTGACACTTAAATCTATACTCGATGTTAACAAATTTCTCTTCTTCAGAAAGGCTTTCCTTGCCATTGCCAGTCTACATTTTATATCCTCTCTACTTCGACCATCATCAGTTATTTTGCTCCCCAAATAGCAAAACTCCTATACTACTTTAAGTGTCTCATTGCATAATCTAATTCCCTCAGCATTCCATTATCGCATAATTATCTCTATTTAGAATAAACGTGAACAGTTGTGGTGACATTCTAAGATAATTAGGAGAACTTCTTGGATCTTCCGTTATAAATTATTTCAGCAAGGATGCTGAGCAACTGAGTTGACGTCTTTTCTTCATCCAGTCACGAATCAAAACACGTGTCTTTTTTTCTCCTCATGGAGCGATTCCACGCAACAAACTTTAACTCGATCACAACTCGTACGACGTGCAGCTGCCAAAACTTTCATTTCAGACACGGCTCAGGGGTTCACAAAACGACGAAACTGAAGTGTATACTGGTGTCGCCGTGTCTACAGTCATATATGAAACCACTTGCGTGCAACTCACTCCACGCAACGAGTGGCGCAACCCAATGTCGTCGTGTAAGCTAGGCTTACGTTTTTCGGTTGAGGATCCATGGCACGAACAGTCCGATCGAGGTAGTTCCACAGATTCTCGGTTGGGTTTTAATCTGGAGAGTTTAGTGGCCAGAGGAGCACAGTAAACACATCTTGGTGCTCTTCGAAAAACACTCACAGAATGCGAGCCGTGTGACATGTTGCATTGTCTTGGTGGTAGATGCTATCATGCTGAGGAAAAACAAACCGTATGTAGGGGTAGGCATGGTCTTCAGGTATACATGCATATTTGTGATGATTCACTTTGCCTTCCAGAATAACGAGATCACCCACGGAATACCACGAGAGCATTCCTCAATTGATAATGCTCCCTTCTCCGGCCTGGGCCCTTCTGACTAATGGCCGTCTGTTCAGTGGAGCATAAAACGTGATTCATCTGAAAAGGCCATCTGTCGCTACTTAGTGGATGTCCAGTTGCGATACTCGCGTGTAAATTCCATCCTTCATCGCTGATGAACAGCAGTCAGAACGAATGCACGAACCTTGAGCCTGCTACGGAGGCCATATGTAGCAACGTTCGCTGAATGGTTGTCAGTCAGTAGTTCGTTGATTCATCTGGGCAGTCAGTTGCTCAACATTTGCGTGTCTGTTCGCCATAAACATCTGCCTGCTATCTATGGCCCATGTCGCACCACAGTCGGTTTTGGATAGCATCATTTTGGCATGCATGGTATACTTTAACCACAGCTTATAAACTTACGACATTTCGGAAACGCTTCGACCCTTTTCCCTAAAGCCAAAGATCATGCTCTTTCGGATGTCAGATAAACCGTTCTGTTTCCATATTACGACAACGACTTCATTGCTTTCTGCGTGCCGCCAGCACGCTTCATATACCCTCCACTGCTAGTGCTGCCACCTGCCGTCTGTGAGTGGTTATTGCACGTTGACGTCGAACATAGGTGGAGATCACATTAATGTTACTGATCCATGTATGTCTCAATACCGAACTGATTTCTGATGTGGTGCTGCCGCCAGTTGTGGTTCAGGCAAAGGGGATTAGTGATTGGCGTCGCTGGCTGCATGCTGCTGTTCACCAATCCAACCACGATTATCTCAAGTTATTCTTTATTTAGTATTTACCATTTCTGGAAGGTTCTTGAAATATCTAGTCTGGAGTATTCAATGTTTGTGTAAACACCAGCGTTCTAGAACGTTCCTGTCAGTAATCAACGCGCTTTCAGTTATAAAGTTGTATTTTATTGACAATCGTGCCTTCCCTGCATTGTGGTATCGACATGGCACTGTTCGGTGCAGACACTGGGTACTTCAAAACGTAAATTGGTCAACATAAAATCCATTGCCTACACAGACAGGAGCAGGAATAGAAGCAGTACATGGTTCCCAAGATCCATATGATCAGGAGATAGATGATTTCCAAAACAGGAGTAAGGCAGCTGCTCATCAGCCAGCCATCAGCACTCCGGAGACAATGATCATAACTCGACAATATCAATTGAAGACATAATGTCTGAATGAGTCCATGATCATATTTTATGGCACTTTATTTTACAGGTCCGTCTTGATCACACAAACTTGTACACTTCACTATTACCAGTTTCAGCTACTGCCATCTTCAGATCTGTTACAAACAAAAACAGTGTGTAACCAACTACGTTCAGTTTGCTCACGCCAAATCTATAAAAGGCCTGGTGCTACATAAGAAAGAGAGAGAGTTTACGTGATTAACAACCATGTATACCAGCCTTACATACCATAAAATATTCTGATGTAGAATCACCGTCAAACTGAACATGTAGGTACACAGTAAGTGCTGGTGATGATCAGAATCCGTCTGGTATCTATACAGAGAAACTGAGGCTAGCAGGGGGCACTATAGCTAGGATACATGATTAGCCTGTATCGCAGATGTAATGGGTAAAATGCGGTATGCATAGTCATTAATTACAATTACTTCACATGGCAAAACGAGCGTCTAACAATAAAACATGTACTGACATACTATACGTGGAATTACATCCATACTTAAAATCCATGTAAAAGGTTTCAAATACTAATAATGTGGAGCTCCTAGTCTGGAATAGTAAAACATACAATCGCATAAAAGTTAGTTATAATCAATATAAAATTAAAAACACATCTATAAAACGTAATTGTAAGGTTATTAGCGATACAATGACTATTAATAAGAAATTGAAAAGTCGATAGTCGATAATACATCCGGAGTGTGGTCTCAATGGCGGCACGTCGTGGCTCCTCTGTATGACGTCTTGTTTTCCTGCTGCGGAACTTCTGGAGGAAGGCCCAGTCTCTTTGTCGCCGGCGGCCGGCGCACACGACTGCACGCCAATCTGCTGGGACGCTCCTCAAACTGGTAGGTTTCTGAATACATCAAAATAATCATTTAGGTTAAACTCATTCTGTCCATTCAGCAATAATTCCGGTTGCCATTTCCTGTGCACATAAATTTCCATTTCCTCGAGTAGGTTCAGTAACTGTCCCTTTGGCGCCCTATGTAACACTTTCATATTAATCTCTGTTTCCTACCAAATATTTTTCTTTGCCCATGTGTGTGCAGTACGTGTGAACTGTAATTTTTTTCCCTTCTTTTCTACGTAATTCTGTAGCTCTCAATTCGTTCGAGCAATCAATCATTCATGATAGGAAACACAGTCATAGCTCAGTCACTCAAAATGACTCTGAAATCAGGCGATGATTCTTCTTCTCTGCAGGCTCGTGCTTTGCGGCAGTCTGCTAATCTGTACAAATAAAATGCCTCGTAATTTTGGGAGCGTTGTATAATCAGTCGGGAAACCTCATATCAAGCGGATATTTGGCATTGATGAAGTTTAACCTTCCGAAGAAGTAATGGAGCTCTTGGATTATTAAATGCAGGTTCGTATCCAGTCTTTCGGAAGTTCCCTTCTGATTAACAACTACGCAATATATCGAAAAATATCATTAATTCTCAAATTTCCAATACACACCTTTTATTTGAAGGAGCAATATATATATATTTCCCTTTTAATCGTACAGTTTCGTCTCAATAATCAGATTACAGTTCTTCCAAACGAAGCTCAGGCTAATCGGCACGAAGACCATCTCGGAAGCCCCTTTTCTCTCTTTTTTTTTCTAACAACCACAAGAGAGAGTACTACATAGAATACTTATGCGCTCATGGCATAGCTATTGTATGAACTACTTTTCGCATGGATTCTGCGAGTATGAAGATAGAAAATTAGTAAACGTCATTCAAGGGTAGAATTGTATCTGAATAATTCATCGAATATATAGAGATATTACAATTGCCCCTCGCAGCGAGCAAAGTTAATGATAATACACTTTGCGAGCTAACAGAAAAAATTTGTTGGGTTGTTTATTCAAAAGAGGAATATTTTGAATTAGTAGAATTTTATTATAGAGAGTATGGGTAACATGTTAAGACAATAAGTTACGAGAACACCTAAGCTGTAGCTTTTACATGTACCGGGGTATACCCGCATCCCGAGTACATAACCAGGGAAGATGTAGATTGGTGTAATTACGAAAAAGGTCTACCCATTTGGGAACTGGCCTTCACAGGGAAACCCTGGAAAACCCGGAAGAATAGACCCCAGCTCAGGTATTAAAGAAGATAGGAAAGCCTAAAACCAGTAATTTTGAAATGTAAGAAGCTCCATAGATTAGATAGAAGGAAAAGTGCCTCATAGCCAAAAAAAATTTTACAATATTGCTCAAAAAAAAATTGTCAACATTCTTCTTTCGACGATGTAGCCGGCGATCTCGTTGTGAAGTCGATGGAACAGGAACATTGGGTACAGACACCGGGTAGGCGACGTACAGCGTTTGGTGGACGCGGCACGGAGGACAGGCGATGGTACAGGATAGAAGCTGGCAACGTGCCGTAGAAACAGGAAGATGATCTCAGGAACAGATGGTCAGGGACGTGAACATGAAACACGTTTAAAGTGGAATAAGAAAAGGTTCTGACTGAATAAATCCCTGAAAGAGAGTGGATTAAGGCAATGAAGTCCATATTTCATCGTTGAACTCAAAATCGGAGTGGATTCTTATATTCTTCCATCTGTACTAGACTGGAACATCCATCAGTCCTGACCATTGCGATTTTTTTTTTTTTGTAGTCCTCAATACCAATGTTGATTTGCATTACAACTGCTGATTGTCCAAAACATTGCCAAATAGACTGTGGACATTTAAATTTTGTTGTAGCTCATATCGAATGTATTCCTCTCAACAAAATTTTTAATCTAATCTTCGTTTTGTTATAGTGCAGGTGGAAGTAGAGCATTCAATCTGTCTGAGGTTTGCTTTCAATTACGAAATTATGGATAAAATTTAAGTTTACACCTGATGAAAAATTTTAAACATAGGCATATGACACTGACTCCACAAAAGGAATAATTTGAAAAATTTTCATTATTCTTATAATTAATTGATTTATAGATCCACTTGCAAATAAATATCATTAATGATGACGTATGTTCATTTAACAAATCATCCAATCGCAGAATCTTCTTCATCCTCTCATGAACATTTATGGAAATATATTTCAACAATTATGTCCATGAAACACACAAACTGCTATTCTTAAAAAGTTAATTAAAATTCTTAAATTAGTTCTCCTGATAAAGAAGGTATAATAAAAAATCTAAAAATTATAATAATTTTCTCTCCCGCAACCAGAGAGTTTCTTCAATTGTTTGCAACAGTGACATTATCGACTGTTACTTCATTTCACAGTTCATTTGTTATCTTGCACGAACAGCGCACAACATACACACAGCGTATTTACCTACATATCCCACACTGTTCAAGTTTCACACGCAATTCTCACGAAAGTGCCGTGTCTTGAGGAAATGTAGATGCACTTGCATTGCATATCACTGTGGCTTCTGCTCATAGTCCACACTTACAAACACTAGTAATTAACAAATTTTTCTACCTATCTTAAAATTTTTTTGTGCTAAACTATCACAGGAGTAATCTCACTGTCTCTTAACCTATCACAGGAGTAATCTCACTGTCTCTTAACCTATCACAGGAGCAATCTCACTGTCTCTTAACCTATCACAGGAGTAATCTCACTGTCTCTTAACCTATCACAGGAGCAATCTCACTGTCTCTTAACCTATCACAGGAGCAATCTCACTGTCTCTTAACCTCTAGACAACATAAACTTCTTGATATTTATATACACATTCGACTCATAGTCAAATTCCATTCTAAATTCTTCTCCATATTTGGTATCACGGATCTACGATCCTTCAAAAAATTTCTTAATATCATTATGCGGGAATAATCCCTTTATTCTTTTCGATTCGGGATATGCCAACAAGTATGATCCAGGATTTGGTATTTTTACAATAACATATGGTCCGGTATAAATAAGATTCCATTTCTTTATGTTCTTCATCAGTTTCGAGGAATGGATGTGTCGCCTCAATAAAACCTTTTCTCCAAGATGAAACGTCTGAATCTGGTGAATCCGTTTATCATATGTCAATTTCCATTGTATTGCCTTTTTAGTTAAATTGACAAGTGCGAGTCGAATCTTTTCCTCCCATTTTAAATTCTGGTCTTCATACTTTGGCAGATGGTTTATCCAGAAGTTCTTTTCAATCTGACTAAATATAAGCTCTGTTGGAGTAAAGTTAGATGAGGTATGTGTCAGATTATTAAATATTTGTCAAATTCTGACAAATATTCAGCCCATGATGTTTGTTTACTGTGACAGTATGTACGCATAAATCGGTTTAATTCTCGGGAAACTCATTCTATTGGACTACCTTGTGGATGGTAACATGATGTCAAAATTTGTCGAATACCAAGTTGTGTTAATGTTTGCTTCCATTTAAATCCAGTAAAAATTCTGGCATTATCTGTAATTATGGATTTCGGTAAACCTACATGCGGAAGATAGTCACGCACCAATCTCACTACAACAGCTCTGGCAGTAGCACACTTTAATGGATATAGTTTCACATATTTTGTAAACACGTCAAAGAATCCAACAATGAATTTGACTCCTCCTCTTGATCGTGGGAGAGGGCCGCAGATATCACACGAAATTAACGCCCTTGGCTCTCGCGGAATAATTGAATGCAGAACATGCTTACTACCTCTATTATCCGGTTTTGCCTTTTGACAGAGTAAACAGTTTTGTATTGTTTGGTGCACTTTTCTCCGAATATTCGGAAAATAACAGTATGCTCCTATTTTATTGGCACATTTAATTACACCAAAATGTCCCCATGATATGTGGGTAAACCAAATTAATTTTTCCTCATATTCCTTCGAGATACATACACACCACCGTGGATTGTTGTCCTTCCCACATCTGAAGAATAATACTCCATTTACTAATTTATAATGATCTAAACTAGCCCTTGAATTTTGTTGTTCCTTTAGCTGAATTATCTTCTTCCATCGAGGGTCTTTTTGTTGTAAATTTCCCATATCTCTACAAAGATGTACATAATAAGTCTTGTAGATATTGTCCTGCAACAGTAATACTGGAAAATCCGAAGTATTTACTGATTCTATTTCCGGCGTCAAACCTTCTGGGGATCTTGACAGCGCATCCGCAATAATATTTTCTTTGCCAGACACATGAATAATTTTAAATTGGTACTGTTGTAGTGTCATTGTCCAACGTGACAGTCTAGGATGTAATAATTTACATGTTTGCAAAAAGGTTAGTGATTGATGGTCACAATACACAATCGTTTTTGAACCATATAAATAATAGTTAAACTTCTTGAATGCCCAGATAACCGCAAGTGCTTCAAGTTCTGTGGTCGTATAGGCTCTTTCACAGGGCGATAACACTCGACTAGCAAATGCTATCGGACAGAATGTTGGTACCCCTTTTATTTTCCTTATTTTGAAGAGACAAGCACCTAATCCAACATCCGATGAATCCGTGGACAGACAGAACTCACAATTCATATCAGGGTGATATAATAAGGATGCATTAACGAGTTGGTCTTTAATATCTCGAAAAGCTAGTTCACATTCTTCAGTCCATTGCCATGGCACATCCTTCCGTAGAAGCCGGTTTAATGCCTCAGAATTCATGGCTTGAGTCTTTATGAAACGACAGAAGAAAGATGCCATACCTATAAATCCCTTCAGCTGTCTTTTATTCCGTGGTGATGGAAAATTGCGAATTGCACTTATCTTCTTCTCGGTAGGCAGGATACCTTTCGCATCTATCATATGTCCTAAGAACTTGATTTGTGGTAAAGCAAAATGAGACTTTTGTAAGTTTACTGTAATTCCGGTTTTCTTGAAAATAGCAAAAATCCTTGCCAAAATATGCAAATGCTCTTCCCATGTTTTCGTGGCTATTAATAAGTCGTCAACAAACACAGTTATACGACTACGCAATTCTGGTCCAAGGACATAATCCAACGCTGAAATAAATATTCCGGCACTAATATTAAGTCCAAACGGGACAACTCTAAATTGGTAACTTCTCCCAGCATAGATAAATGCGGTATATTTCCTAGATTCTTCATCCATTTGGACCTGCCAGTACAAACTTCTCAAATCAACACTAGTTAAGTACGAAACATCCTGGAAATTTTGAATTAATTCATCTCTATTTTTCGGATGAGTTCTTACAGGTACTATTATTTTATTAATCTCTCTCGCATCCAGAACTAATCTTACATTGCCTCCAGGTTTTGGAACGACTAAGAGCGGAGAACAATATGGACTAGTTGATGGCTCAATCAAGTTCCATTCTAACATTCTATTTATCTCCCTTTGAACGGATTGTTTTAAACGCCAGGGGATCGGATAGTGCGTGTAACAGTAAGTCTGATGTGGCTTCACTTGTAGGTGACAAATATACCCTTTAATAATTCCTGGTTTCTCATCAAAAATCTCTTCATATGCCTCTAACAAACAATGAAGCTGCTGCCTTTGTTCTCCGGGAAGCTGATTTGATTCACTAGCTATTATCATTGTTGGTTGGTTAAAGACCTGTTGTATCAAATCCTTTGAAAGCTCCTTCCAACGACCGTTTGTAGTGTCAATTAATTGAATTATGGCACCGTGACAATATTTCTCATGCACCGTTTCCTTTCTATTTAAATCCAGTGCTATCTCTTCTCCATTTAATCTAAATTTAACTATTCCTTCCAAGAAATCAATCTGACAATCGTACTCCTGCATACTCCCAATACCAAGAATACAGTCCACTAATAACTTCTCCACTACAAGGAACATGCATTTTATTGCTACATTTCCCATTTTCATCTCTAATTGTGTTTGTATTTTGACATTGGGAGAGCGTGCTCCAACAGCTCCGATGATTTTGCAGTTCTGTACTGGAAAAATTGGTACCTTCTTCTTCCTAATAATTCTCCGAAAAAGAGCGCCTGAGATGACATTGGCGGAAGCGGCGGTGTCCAATATCACATTCGTTGGAACTTCCTCCATTTCAACAAATACTTCCAATACCGGAACACTCGATCTGTCATTATGACACGTTATTAAATCCTTTGTTAACTCTTCAGTCAACAGCTCACCATCATTATATCTTAACAATTGTAATTTTACTGTTTCGCCCCTAACAGATCCCCTGACCGCTCCTCCGGGGCACGATGCGGTCATGTTTAGTTTGACTGATTATTGGTCTGATTGGTATTTGTCTCTTCGGCTACTTCAGTGATTATCGGTTGTTGTGGTGAATTCTGACTATATTGCTTTGCTTGATTCGTGTAATTATTGTTGTTGTTTTGCTGGTGTTGGTAGAACTGTCCTGTGTTGCCATACATTGGATTATACCGATTAAAATTCCTATTGTTCCTAAAATTGCCCCTCGCTGCACAATTACTAAAGTTTCCATTATGGTAATAATTATTGTTTGCATTTTGTCCATTTCTAAGTCTCCTCGGAGAGTGTAGTTGGTTATTATTATTGTTACTGCTACTATTACTGCCATTCCCATTCGAGTTGCAGCTCGGATTCGCGTCTGTTACTCTTCTTTGATATGACATTTCTCTTGCCCTTTTATTGTCCTCCTCAATTATATCAATATGATCAAGCGTAGTCATAAATGAGTCTATATCCTTATCATTTATATACAACAGCTGATTCCTTATACTGGTGGGTAGTCTGGACTTGAGTATTCTAAGTATATCCGGCAAAGGAATCGGTACATCCCAATACAAAGATTTATTAATGTATTTCTCAAAATATCTCTTTAGAGATCCTCTAGAAAATGAGAAAGGCTCAGGATATGATACTTCCTGCCTAAGTCTTTCTTGTACTCCAGCAGACCAATATTTTGCTAGAAAAGCCTGCTCAAATTCTTTGTAACATTTACAAGAAGATGTTTGTTCGGATGCCCACAATGCTCCTGTTCCTTGTATATATCCAGATACAAAACTAATCTTTTGCCATTCTGTCCAAGATCGTGGAAATAGACCACTGAAACTTCGAGTAAAGACTACAGGATGAACATTCTTTTTGTCAGGGTTAAAGATTTGAAATAGTCTCTGTTTAATCATCTTCTCCTCAACGCTACTACGATTCCAAAAATCATCCTGTTCGTACTTTTCCCTGTGGATATCCGTTATATCGAATCTAACTTGTGATGTTCCAGTTCTGTCTACATCGGATCTTGATGTGGATGGAATGTCACGCACAGATTGAGAGTTTTGTTTCCTACTTCTCGGTGTTTCTAAATCCTCCTGCGAGAGATTTAGTGATCTTTCGATATTTTCTTTCCAACGCGAGAAATCTTTACCAAGTTGTTCTCGAACTTCCTTTAACCCTTTGTTAAAGAAATTAGCCTCGGAAAGCTCTGAAATTGACTGTAAAGCTACTTTCACAGTTTCTTCTATCGTTTCCGAAGGAGAATTTTGCCGCTCTAATGTCATTTCTGAAAACTTTCCCGCAAGTACATTCATTCTATGTTCCACTGTCTCCTGTTTTTCCTTCACTTCGTCAAATTGCTTCTTTAGATTATCTTGGGATTCTGTTATTTCTGGTATCATAGCTACGGAACACTGTATGTCCTTTTGAGCTTGTATTACTTGAGGAAACAGTTCTACTTGTTTTTGTATCGTGTCAATTTTGACGGATACATATTCGGTTAGTTCCGCTTTTAATTTACTATTGTTTTCTTGGCATTGTTGGGGGACCTGCTCAATTCGAGCAATAAGATTCTGTTCGGTCCTTTCTGCCTGATCCTTTATTTCCTGTGTATGGGTATTTAATCTCTGATCTAATTCGGTAAAGGTTGCTCTTAACTGATTTTGTAATTCTGTTTGATTTTCGGCTAGTTGATTTTTGAATTCATTTTGTATAACGGATAAGTCTCGTTTCACCTCTGCTTGGCCTTCGGCTAATAGAGACAACTGTTGCATAATAACAACTAATGTGTCAACAACAGTCTGATCAGCTGTTGTATGAATGTTTTCTGAACCAGCGGGATTATTTATATTGCTACCGCTAGCCACAACAGTCTCAGAATTGTTATCCGTGGCCTCTGCTCCTGCGCAAACAGCTGAAGGCTGTTGCAGGTCTCGTTGCTGATTCAATGACATTTTAAATGCCGCTCTAGTCAATACCATTAAATAACTGTCACTGCTCTAGTCAATACCATTAAATAACTGTCAATATCAGGTTCTAATCACTAAATACGGTTTCAAATTTACTGTCGTAGACACACTTAACTTTCAAATTACTTCACAGATGGCATAAAGTTCAATGTCCAGATACGAAAATCACACAATATACAGTTCTACAATCTAACTACTATCTGGAAAAAAGTTCTTTCTAAATTGATTTCAAACTATTTTAACTACAGGATAAAAAAAATTAGATTTCTCTGGCCTTGTTCTGTAGTCTCGGTGTTGTCCAATAGTTGAAATCGTTTCTTGGTATCAGCAATCTTTTACTATGGGCACCAAATCTCTCTTCAGATTAGTTACCTCTCGTTCTCGTCGGTTTTCATGAAACAGAAAATACATATATTATATAACAATCCAAGAGAGTCCTGTCACACTGGCGCCACTGTAATTTTTTTTCCTTCTTTTCTACGTAATTCTGTAGCTCTCAATTCGTTCGAGCAATCAATCATTCATGATAGGAAACACAGTCATAGCTCAGTCACTCAAAATGACTCTGAAATCAGGCAATGATTCTTCTTCTCTGCAGGCTCGTGCTTTGCGGCAGTCTGCTAATCTGTACAAATAAAATGCCTCGTAATTTTGGGAGCGTTGTATAATCAGTCGGGAAACATCATATCAAGCGGATATTTGGCATTGATGAAGTTTAACCTTCCGAAGAAGTAATGGAGCTCTTGGATTATTAAATGCAGGTTCGTATCCAGTCTTTCGGAAGTTCCCTTCTGATTAACAACTACGCAATATATCGAAAAATATCATTAATTCTCAAATTTCCAATACACACCTTTTATTTGAAGGAGCAATATATATATATTTCCCTTTTAATCGTACAGTTTCGTCTCAGTTATCTTCTGTCATAAATCTCAATAATCAGATTACAGTTCTTCCAAACGAAGCTCAGGCTAATCGGCACGAAGACTATCTCGGAAGCCCCTTTTCTTTCTTTTTTTTTCTAACAACCACAAGAGAGAGTACTACATAGAAAACTTATGCGCTCATAGCATAGCTATTGTATGAACTACTTTTCGCATGGATTCTGCGAGTATGAAGGTAGACAATTAGTAAACGTCATTCAAGGGTAGAATTGTATCTGAATAATTCATCGAATATATAGAGATATTACACATATTAATCTCTGTTTCCTACCAAATATTTTTCTTTGCCATGTGTGTGCAGTACGTGTGAAACGCAAAAGTGAAATTCTATGGATAAAGACTGAGATCAGGGAACCATAGAAGAATAAAGAAAAATGTAATTTCATAGCATTCAGACTTCAGTTACTTTTAGGCACGTTACTCTCGCCATTACAATTCTCATGTGTTTTCAGAGGTGCTACTAATGTAGTGGACAATGAACAGAAAAAGATCGCATTGAGACAGGTAGAAAACCTCCAATTTACAGACGAAATAGAATGAAAGAATAGATGAAAAGCGGGAAGGCAAACATCAATTTGCGGACAGTGTGGCTAATCTCACTAACATAAAACTGACAGATAATGAAATAGATGTTTTGGATAAGAGTTTACATTTTAGAATTGCTCCGAATTTGAACCCAGGCATAATCAAGAATTCTATTGCAGAAGTAAAAGTTGCTTCTGACGTGGCTAAACTCAATAAATTTGATAAAATGGACATAGCAGTAAAAACCAGCAAATGTATATCCAAAGTAGGTCGCCACGAACGTAATAATGCAAAACATTTAGAAACACGTAAAAGTCTAAATCAAAAGTGGGAAATGGAAAGGGCTTTAGTTACGAGGGCTGACAAAGGAAATTCGGTTGTCGTAATTTATGATTGCGATTACACAAAAAAAACTGAAAAATTTCTTGCAGGTAACATAGCTGAAGTCAAGAGAAATCTGTGAACAAATTTCAGTCAGATACGAGGAAGACAATTGAGAACAGAATCTTTTTGTTTCCAGATGAAAAAACAGAAATGCAAATTAAAAATGATGAATCCGCTCATTCCAGTGCTTCGTTTGCGAATTAAATTACTCAAGAGAGGGGAACCGATTCGTCCGATTATTAATAATATGTCATGTCCTTTTTACAAGCTGAACCGGGAATGCAACAAGAAACTGAGAGCAGTGTATACTTATAGAAAGTCATTCAATGTCAAGAGTAGTTGTGAACTTGCGAATGAGATTAAGGATGTACCAATCCCAGCTGGAGCTACAGTGGCTTCTTTTGACATTGTTAACATATACACGAACGTCCCAGTAAACGATACGTTATAAGGAAGAACTTGCTAGCGTGAAAGAAGTTTAGTCAGGGCGAAATAATAGAACTTTTGGTTTAATGATGAGATTCTTTATCAGGACGGATGGACTTGCAATGGGCAAGAGTTTGTCTGGTACTTTAGCTGAGATATTTATAAATGAGCTAGAAAATAAATTTTTTGAACAAAGTTCTGATGTCTGCCAAAAAACCGTCTTATGACAGACGTTATGTAGACGACTTCATACTACTGTACAAAGATGACAAAAGGGAAATACGCGAGGTAGCAGAAAGAATGGGTGGGATGCACGAAAAAATTAAATTCACAGTGGAACTGGAACAAAAATGAAATATAAGCTTTTTGAATCTTAGATTAACTGAAAGGGATGGAAAGCATAATATTAGCATATTTAGGAAGACGACGGCTACTGACACGATTATAAATGTCAAATCCTGTCACCCTAGGAAGCATATAAGGGCATACTTCAGAGCTATGATTAACAGGATGCTAAAACTGCCACTCACCCCTGATGACGAGGTGGAAGAATTAAATGTGATTAGACAGGTAGCCAAGGCAAACGGATATAAGGATCGTGATGTAATGAAATTTTATAATAAACTAAAATCAAAAATATGTGACAAGGAGATAATAGAACCAGAGGGCAAGAAGTTTGTTGCTATGTCGTACAATGGTGCATTTTCCGACAGAATTGCGCAGGCTTTGAGAAAAACAAAAATAAAAATTGGATTTCAAACGAAAAGTACAATTGGCTGTAGGCTACGCCACAAAGTTGGCAACAACAGCAATAAATATTTGGAATCTGATGTCTATAAGATCAGCTGCCAAGACTGACAAGTTTTATATCAGTCAGACAGGAAGGAATTTCAAGACTCGTTTTACAGAGCATACGTATAACCAAAATAAGAGCTCTTTCAGTACACATCAGGACAAAGAAAAACATTTGGTAGGGAACATAGACAATAACATGAAAGTGTTGCATGCACCTAAGACAGAGGAATCCATCAAGTGGTACCATACAATCCAGAAAATTCAACAGAGAAGAGTCAGACGAAAACGGTACGACTGATTTCCGAAAATAATCCCTGTGACAGTTGTGGAAAACCGCCATCAGCTCGCCTCTCTCATACACCAGACATCAATGAAACAGATACAGAAGTGTATGGCAGCCAGAAATATCGGACCAAGTGCATAAGAGACAGCAGCCATGAACGTTCACTCCTTGTATCAGGAGATAATAGAAAACGTCGACTGAGACCAAATGTTTCTAAAACCGAGGTAAGCTTGTTCCACCTCTCTAATCGCCTTTCATCAGCAAAGATTAGTCCACAATTCGGCCCTCTTGGCACAGTCAGATACAACGAAAGCCCAAACATACAAAAAACACCTTTCCAAACTGGTCAAGAAGATACAAACACTAGTGAACCTTGTGAGAAGCTAGCAGGCAATACATGGGGAGCAACCACATCATTCCTCCGAGAAGCATCCTTGCACTGGTATACTCTGCAGCAGAATACTGTGCACCAGTTTGGCTCTGAACTCAGTTATGAGAGTAATCAGTGGTACAGTACGGTCTACACCTACTTGCTGGCTACCAGTGCTTTCAAACATCTGTCCACCAGACCTCCGTCGAAATGCTGCTCTTTACAACCTCTGTCAGCAAGTTTCTGAAAACAACTCGATCCCTCTTCATGATGATTTGCAATCACTGTCCAGGAAACGCGTCAAATCTAGAAGACCAGCATATGAAATGGGAGTCCAAATGCTACCCACAGGATTCGACCACGACGCAGAATGGAATCGTGAGTGGCAAGCTACAAGAACCCGAAACCACAAACTTGTAGGCAATCCAACAGTTCCAGTTCCAGACTTCCACCAACCAAGGGAAGTGTGGGTGCAGTTAAATAGATATCGGACTGAAGAGGGTAAGTGCAAATACAGCATGTTCAAGTGACAGTGTATGTGACTGTGGTGACACCCAAACAATGAGCCACATTGTGAATGAATGTCCAATCAGACGCTTCCCTGGTGACATTGAGAAGCTCCGTCAAGCATCCCACGAGGCACTCCGCTGGATCGAGTCCAACAACACCCGAGTGTAGTCTGAGCCGTTTTAAAACTTGTACACTGTATATAATTTCACACGTGCATTTTTATATACATTTCTTTGTTTTGCTAAATGTGTATTACTGTAATTGATGCATACGATAGTAATAATAATAATAATAATACAGAAAATGTCGAAGAAGAGGAGTATTGAAGTTTAGCAGCAAACTCTGTCACAAGTCGAACTCGGACTTAAGCAGCAAGCGTCAAACGCCAAACCAGCATCTGATCAATACAGGTGCAACCAACTCGTCCACCAAGTACAACGGCCTGCAGAAGTACAAACACTTGGAGGACAGACGCCCTGGTCATTTTTTATGCTACTGCAGAGAAAGAAGACGAGTTATTGATGACTGCTACGCCGTCAGATGTCAACCAACACAACAGCTCTATTCACGTCAGTCAAATGTAGAGGATTATAGTCGATCTTGGGACGAAGACAATCGCCATATCGTGGTCGATGACGCTTCCCAGCACTCTGTACCCGTTTACCAACGCCGTATAAAGGTACCAGTCTCTCACCTGGCCACTGACTTCAGGAAAACTAAGCGAGGCGACCATCTATCGTGGTGAGGCCGCCACAGATGCAAGTCCTCCGTGGATGACAGTCCCCAAGATGTCAGGAAGGCTCGTTGAACTAGCATTGATGGCCAATCTGTACTGGCACTAGTCGGCTAAGGGGCTTCGTTTTCTCTAACGTCAGGTGCCTATCGTCATCACTTGAAGAAGACTTTGTTCCGTTATATGAAAG
Source organism: Schistocerca serialis cubense (assembly GCF_023864345.2). Taxonomy (NCBI): domain Eukaryota; kingdom Metazoa; phylum Arthropoda; class Insecta; order Orthoptera; family Acrididae; genus Schistocerca; species Schistocerca serialis. The sequence continues at coordinate 272,948,862 of NC_064646.1, forward strand.
CAATTATGCTGAAAGTCGCAAATGGGAAATATTGTAAGAATAATTGCAAATGAGAGAACACATGCTTCCAAATTTCATGTTTTAATGGAATGCAGTTATAATGTTATTCTTGGATGAGACTTTTTTGCAGGCATCACAAACAATTATAAACTGTCGAAGATCAAAGCTACAGATCAATGAAGCTATTCCAACGATCACACGTAATAAAGATTTCTCTGAGTGGTTATTTACCATTGATGACGTTTTTATCCCTGCATAACCAACAAGAAAAAAAAAATAGTCGTATGGCATTTATTGGCCGGGATACCCCTTGGGTGTTCGGCTGCCGTATTGCAAGTCTTTTTAGTTGACGCCACTTCGGCGATTTGCGTGTCAACGATGATGAAAGACACACAACACCCAGTCCCCTGCAGGGAATCGAACAAGGGGCCCCCTTGCGTGGTAGGCGGTAACGCTACCGCTGCGCTACGGAGGCGGACACCAAGAAGAGGAGTTCCAGGCATCAATCGGTATGCTCAGTTAAAATGTGAAGCATAGGCTCACAAAAGAAATTTACATGCTAGCAATGATAATAAGAATTGCAGGTGGTCAAGGACAGCTATCACGAGCAGCTACAACTCATTTATAATGGTATGAGCATAGGGACACACTAATATGAACGAAGATATGTGCTCTGCTACCACCACAGACAATGCAGATGAGGAAAGTACTATCTAACTGCAAGTAGGTTCTAGTCTGCTTGAGAAACAATGTCAGTGACTGATAGCCATTCTGTATCAATTTTCAAATGCTTTCACATCTGGACTAGAGAAAATACAGACCAACCTGTCCATGATAAGAGACTGTATCATCAATGGGGATCACCCACCAATTAGTCAGCGCTCTTATAGAGGGTCGCCAGCTGAGCAACGGATAATCTGGAAGTAGGTGGAGAAGATGCTGCAAGATGACATCATTGAACTTTCAGAGAGTTCTTGGTCCTCTGCTGTGGTCCTGGTGAACGAAAACACATGTCAGCTTTGCATAAAATGCCAATGACTGAATAAAACCATGAAGAAATATGTCTATCCAATTCGGTTCGTTGATGAGATCATAGACTGTTCGAAAGGAGCAAAGGGTCATATTTCTCAGCTATGGACTTGCAAGCAGATAATGCCCCAGCCACCTTCGAACATATGAAAGATAATCTGCTTCGACGCCTTAAACGGACGACGTGTCTTCGCTGTTTGGGCGCCACTGACTGTTCTTGAAATGTATTTGAAGAACACTATGTTGAAATGTGTTCAGACTGAAGACCTCCACCTGAATCAATGAAACTGCATCTTCTCTACCCAAGAAATAAAAATATTGCGGCATGTACGACGAGAATGCCGAGACAGAATTTCACACCAATGCTAGGGTGTATGGGTCAGGTGCAGTTATGGCGTAAATTCAGGAAGGTGCTGAAAAGGTGGTAGCTCACGCTTCTAGAAAACACTCCAAGTCCGCGATTAACTACCATACAATCGAGAAAGAGTCTTACAGTTCTTTGGGCCATCAGCAGGTTCCAACCGCATTTATTTGGCAAAACGTTCATCATCGTGATGGGCAACCATTCTCTACGTTAACTGACAAACTTGAGGAATCCTTTTGATCATTTTTTGGGATGGACACAGAGGCTTCAGATGTACGACGTCACAGTGGTACACAGAAGTGGACACAACGCAAGGACACTTACTGCCTTTCAAGGAACCCTCTGCAGGCTATAGCAGTGTAGATGAAACCTCAGTTATAACTGTATTAAATCACATTGCTCCTGAACAGGACATAGATCCAACCCCACTGAAAATCATAGAAGCCTTGAAGGACAATGAACCCACCAACATCCCAGCTCATCTACAACCAGCTGTCCTGAAGTATTTCCACAACATTTCAACATCAGGGCACCAGTCATTCATGAAGACTCTAGACAGAATCAGACACAGGCATCACTGACCAGGTCTTTGAACCGTTAGAAGCAATTGATCCACTGTAAGAAATGCCAACGATGGAAGGATACAACGTAGTTACCACCAGGATATCTAGTATCATCGCAATCGATCTCTTGGGAAGGTTCCCAAATTCAATAAATGGGAATCTGTGGATAATAGCCTGCACTAACTATCCTGTCACCAATCTGTGCCAACTGCTGAAATTTCAGAAATTGCAAAGTTCCTTCTAGAAGACATCATTATGAACCATGGAGAACCCCAACTTCTGTGATTGTGGAAAGGCTTTCCTGGCGAGAATAGTGTCAGAGTTAATTTCACCATGCAAGATCAACCACTGGAATACAATTGTCTTCCATTAAGATCTCTCGAGCTATCTGTTGAACTAATAGTAAAAATAAATCTATTATATTCAGATGAACATAGGTGCCTTGCAGATGAATATTCCCAAACACAACCTAATTAATTTCTGTGAACGAGTACATTATGCACAAGTGCGGTGTCATACATGAAAATCATATTAAAAATCAAGCAAAGACAAACTATGAGATCTTACACTTTCCCCAGTAGTGGAGAGCAGTAACTGTATACATTACATTTGCAGCAATGCTTACGATCATATGCCATGTTTCTCTGATTGTTTATCACATTGCTACATTGAATAGCATGAATGACACTAAGTGTTCTTAAAAGAGCACACATATGTTTTCAGAGTAATGGGTGTGGTACATGCGACCAGTTGGCAGTTATCTATTTGTTGCAAGTACAGTCATTAGCGAATTCTATGACATGATTAGAAACAAAAGTAACATGGCGTTAAGAAAGTTCACTTAGTAAAATGTCCTCAGAAGACCATAAGGCGGAAGCCAGCTGAATGGTATGTGGCCCAACGATATTCTGTGTCCTTATTCCCCTTTCACCCATAGGGAAACAGGTCCAACACCTATGGTGGTGTGGCATCACTTGATGCAATAACAGATACACTGACTACAAGGGTGACCTCTTGTATCATGTGGGTTGGTGGCCCTAGCATACATGACACGTATAGGTTTCGGAAATTCCTATTACAAACTTCTAGGTCTTGTAGAAGGAGTGAATACATGGTGTTTAGAATAGGGACTAATGTTCAGAAACGTACCGTTTCCATTCTAAGACGGTTTCAATTCAGATTTTAAACCCATTCTCTTCTGCCTAAGGAATTCAACTACGCATGAAGGAAACGTAACGAAACATCCATTTATCACTTAAGCACATTTATTTGTACTAACATTTAAACATTATGTGTTTACATTATTCCAAAACAAGGAAGAGTCTAGCTACTGTACGTACAGAATAGCACTGATGCATTACAACAGCGGCTCGATAAGGCGACCACCAATGTTACCACAGACACTGTACCTACGAAACATTTTCTGGTAGACACTCTCCATGCCACCTGGTCTCTCTCTAGTGCAGCAGCCAAAATGTGTGGCAGTAGATCGTCCTCTGTAATTACAGGAATCTCGTAAATTAGACTTTGCATACGACCCCACAAGATCCGGTGATCGTGGCTGCCACGCAGTTAGACCACATCGGCCTATCCATCGTCCACCACACCTCTTTTGAAAAATGAAGAAAACCGCAGACAGTTGCTTAATCCACAATCCACACGACCGGTTTCGAAACAGTCACAGTTCCAACATTTTATTTTTAAATGGGTGATTCAGAACTAAATCATTTGGTAGACTCTTTTCTGTAATAGGCAAACTCTACATCGCCGCCATTTAAGGTGATCTTTAAGTCTTATGATGATGGCATCGTGACTGCTTGAAAGGAACAAAGCACCATATTTCTCAATTAAGAACATGCTGGTAGATAACATCCTCGACACCATCGAACGTTTGAAGGACAACCTGTACCTGTTTCAACGCTGTACATGGACAACGTGTCTTTGCTATCTGGACGAAATTAACGTTCCTTCACAGACATTTGAAGAAAACTATCTTAAAGTGTGTTCAGACTGAAGAACTCCACTGAATGCGAAAAAGCTCATCTTCACTGCCCAAGAGATAAAAATCTTGAGACTTGTACGGCAAGAATGCCAAGACTGAAATTCTCACCAACACTAAGAGTATAGGATAGGTGCAGTTCTAGTGTAAATTCAGGAAGGTGCTGAAAAGATAATAGCTTATGCTTCCAGAGTGCTCTCGAACTCCAAAATGAGCTACTCTAAAGACGAGAAAGAATGCCTTGCAGTTGTCCAGCCGATCAGCAAGTTTTGACTATATTTATTTGGCAAAGCATTCATCACTGTGATAGACAACCATTCACCATGTTGGCTGACTGACCTGAAGGATTCTTTGGATCTACTGGTGAGATGGAAACAGAGGCTAAAGAAGTACAATGTCACAGTGGTATATAGAAGTGGACAGAAACACAAGGACACCGAATGCCTTTCAAGGAATCTTTTGTGGGACACAACATGTTGATGAAACCTCAGTCATTGCTGCATTAAATCACATTGCTGCTAAACAGAAGGTAGATCCTACCTTGCAGAAAACTGCGGAAGCTTTGACAGAGGAGGAACCCATCAAAATAGAATCCCAATCATAAAGAGAGCAATGCGTAAGAGGAACTATGATTCACTGTAGCAGAAATGGATGATAGTCCTCCCAGATCATCTGCGACCAGCTATCCTAAAGTATTTCCACAACACTCCAGCATCTGGTCACCTGTAATTCATGAAGACTCCAGACACAATCAGATGCAAATATCACTGACCAGGTTTTTGGCGATCCATTAGAAACTATGTAAGCCACTCTGAGGAATGCCAACAATGGAAGGATATAACGCAGTAACCACCGGAATATCTGGTACCAATCTCACCTGGATCTGCGCCATTCCACGGAATCGGAATGGAGCTCTTGTGGAGATTCGGAATTCGACAAATGGAGATCTATGGATAATATTATGTACTCTGTACCTCACATGATATGCTGGCACCAACCTGTGCCAACCACCAAAACTCCAGAAATTGCAGAGTTCCTTCTAAAGACATCATTTTGAAGCATTGAGAACCCTATATGATGATCTCTGACTGTGGAAAAGTTTTCCAGTCGACAATAGTATCAGAGGTAAATTCATACTGTGACATCATCCACAGGATGACAACTGTCTCCCATTATGATCTCTTGAGCCATCTGTTGAGCTGAAAGTAAAAAAAAGAAAAAAATGTATTCAGATACTGTTTGTCTACGATCTGTCTATGGTTGGGTAGTAATGCTGCTGGTCCCTGGAAACTGGCACTGATAATTCTTACAGTTAATCTCAGGGTCTATAGTTGCGAAGTTAGATAAACTTACTTTTTATTTTCAGTAGGGCCTCATGAGTAGCTTTATACACCACAAGATGTCGAATTTTTTAATAATCAAACAAGTGATGCGTTTTTTTATAATTTTGCTTTACATACGAATGAAGGCATCTTGCAAAGATAAATATTCCTAAACACAACCTAATTAATTTCAGCGTATCTAATGAGCACATTATGCACAAGTGTGCCATCATACACGAAGATCATATTAGAAATGAAGCAAAGAGAAAAGATAAGATTTTACACCGCCCCCACCCCACTGTTGGTGAAAATTAATGTATACATTACATCTGCAGCAACAATTATGACTATACATCATGTTTTCCTGATTATTTAGCACATTGCCACATTGAATAGTATGAGTAAACATCAAGTGTTCTTAAACTCGCACATATACATTTTCAGAGCAATTTGTGTGGTACATGTGATCAACTGGTAATTGTCCATTAATTGCAAGTACAGTCAACAGAAAATTCTGTAACATCATTAGAAACAAAATTAACATGACGTTAAGAAAGTTTACTGAGTACAATGTGTTCAGAAGGCCCTCAAGCGGAATTCAGTTGGACAGTATTTGGTCCAACGACATTTTTTGCCCCGATTCTCCTTTTAGCCATAGGAAAACAGGTCCAACACGTAAGGTGGGGTGGCATCGTTGAGTATGGATCTGATACAATGAGTACTGTGGTGAATGTTGTGCCTGGAAACAGGACCTCTTGTATCATGTAGTCATCTGTGTGGTGGTGGTTTGAGGATATATGAAACATATAATTAAAAGATGATGAATATTCGACATCTTACTATGTGTGCTCTGGAATGAAACACTTTTGCTTCTGTTATCACATGACTGTTTACAGCATCAGTGTGTGCTCTACTGTTTCTCGACATCTTACTATGGGTGTCCTGTAATGAAACAGGTTTGCTTCTGTTATCGTGTGTGCTTACAAACACAGAAATGACATTCTTGTATGTTATTGACAATAAGCATTTCTCCAGCAGGACAGGAAAGCAAAGCAATCAGTATGTACATTCATTTATCTGTACTGTGATATTTTATAAGACAATGTATTGTCTTGCTTAGTTGTTTTATTTTTTGTCATGACAATAACACTTGTGTTGATATGGTACTCTGGCCTACACAGAATCGTAATTTCCACACTATTCCCACATACTAGCTGTGCCATTAATGGATCAGACCTATTGTCAGTTTAACATTCTTGTTCAAATTGACCATACTGTTTTAACGAGTGAAGAGATACATTAATCGAGTTTTCAGCACAGATTTGGCACAGTGCTTTACCACAAAACGTTCCTTGCACCTCTTCTTCTTGCATTAGTCTCTACACATAGGTAAATGCTAATAATGCTAGAAATAAGTAAATTATTGCTATTATTGTAATAGTGAATGAATGTTGAATTATATCTATAGTTTCAGAATTCTTAAAGAGTGATTTATATTCATTCCTTGTTTTGTTGCAATGTATTATACTCTGCCTAGTTGCAATGTAGCATCCACATGATGTTATTTTTTATTTCTGTTATTTGCCATCTGTCCAGATAGTTTAGCCAGTAAAAAAGTTTTTAAGATGCCAAACACAGTATAAATCTATTAAAACTATTGGTCAGCTCAGTTCATAACTAACCTAAGTTGAACTAATTATATAAAATACAAGCATACAATACTTACAAAACCAATTACATGGATCATTCACTCCCTGTATACAGGAAAGGTCACCAGTAATCACTGAGTTTATATCACTTCAAAACTGTCTGTCAACCTTACATTAGCTCACTAGACAAAGTCAGAAGAGATATGTTCATACCATAAACGCCATTACTACAGTCACACAAAGTATGATACATGATATGTTGTGTATACAAAATCTGGTCACCTTTATTTATTTACTCTTACTTCTCAGTTTCAGAAATAAGTAAGTGCTGTTATTATGAATAGCCCACGTTTTGGACAAGTCACATCGAGAATCTACATATGCATACATTAAACAATACACATATCCTTTACCTAATATACACATAATATAATATTCCTACTACTGTATATACAGTTCATGATGCTTCTGCCAGTCTCCCAATAAACATAGTCACTTTTTCACATTTTCTAACAGTGGTGTTAGTCTTGCTGAAAATAACTTTCAGACTGTTTGTGTCATGTTCCTTAAGTGAAGAAAAAGTTGCCACAATTACACATAACACTTCTTTAGATTCTGATAACACTATAATTCTTTGATCCTGCAAGATCTGGGATAAGGTAACAGAAACCCTCCAGGATTCAGAATCCTTGCAATTAATTAAGGACCATTATCAAGTGGCTCCTATTTCTTAATTAGTTGGCTAAATGAGGAAGACTTTGGGTAATTCTATATTAAAATATAATCTCAAACTTGTAATTCATGTAACTGCACTATAGTACAGTGAAAATTATTTTTTCACTGCACGACTTTTTCTTGTAAGTTTGCAAGAACTCATTGTATTTTCTCATGTGTGTATTGTTGCCTATGGTGGTTTGGGAAAGGTTTTGACCATTAAGTTTCACTGGTTTTTCTAAATATCTGCTCTTTTGGTGTGCAATCACTAGAATGCTCAACCTGAGCCAAAATTTCCCCAAATGTTATTACAATGATTGACCATTTTGGGGCAACATACATGTTTCAGTGACTTAGTTTAGTTCCGTAAATAAATGTGCTACAAAATTAGCCTCTTGATGGAGTCTTGAAAGGACAATCTGGTGGATATTGTTTGCTTTCAAAAAAGGTTCTCCATTAACCAGACACGATACGAGTGCCACTGAGAGTATAGTTGCAGGTTTGCCAATGCCATTGAAGTAGTTTCCATGTATCCACTTGATTATTGGGCCACTCATCACTCTTTTCAATGCATATATAAGGGACATTCAAATGAAAATGAAACAGCTGCCAAAAAAGTAAGTAAACTATTTATTATTACAAAAGCAATCACTGTAACTTTTAACATATTTATCCCACCGTGGGACAAGACAGTCAATGCCATCATGGAAAAATGTTTGCAATTGCTTATGCAAAAATGATTGTACCCAGGATTGCATTGCTTCATCCAAAGCAAATCATTGGAGATGAATGTCTTCCTTCAAGGCTTAAAAAATATGGAAATCTAATGGGGAGAGGTCTGAAATTTGTGGAGAATGTGTAATGGCTTCCCAGTGAAACTTCTGCAGCATACTCAGAACAACCTTGGGCACATATGCACGAGTCCACATTCATACAATGATATTCTGGTCCACATCTACACTGGCGAAAAAAATCGCAACACCAAGAAGGTGTTGTGTGGCATAATCGAAAGTTGGTAGGGATGTTTCCATATCTGAAAGATGATGTTTATTAAAATTTCACGCCAGTCGCATAAAAATGGCACTAGTAGCGCCACTATGAGGATCCAAATGAAATTTGCTTCAAATGTACTATGTAACATTCGTGAGCATTAGTTACCTTTGAGATTGGACATGGGGAGTTAATATTATTGAAGAATGTATTTAAAGCAAAATATGCATCATTATCAACACCACACTAGGTTTGAACGAGGTCCTATAATAGTGCTGCAAGAAGCTGGATGTACCTTCTGTGATACTGCAGAAAGGCTTGGCGAGAATGTAGGCACTGTTCATGATTTATGGCATTGGTGGTCAGAGAATGCACAGTTGTAAGAAGACTGGCCACATGGCACAACAGAGAGGGTTCAGTGTATGGCTCTGGCGTATTATATTTAATCAGTAGTAGCATTTTGACCTGCAGTTGACACCACACTGACACAACAAATTGTTACAAATCACTTTTTTCAAGAACAGCTCTGAGGCAGAGACCCTGTAGTGTGCAACAACTCTGAGCCAGTCACTCCTTAGTGTGTGCATTCCACTGACGCCAAATCACTGCCATTTGCGGCTTCAGTGCTGTGAAGTGAGGGCTCATTGTATGGCAGGATGGAGGTCTGCTGTGTTTTCTGATGTAAAATGGTTCTGCATCAGTGCCAGTAATGGCCATATGTTGGTTAGAAGGAAACCAGTTGAGGGCATGCTACCAGCCTTTCTCTGTGGTAGAGACACTGGGTGAAATTTCGACCACCACTGCATATGTAAATATACGAGCATCAATACCCTGCATCAGTACTTTGCAGCGGTGAGTTGCTTGCAGGGTGCATAGTGGCTATGATGTTCCTCCATTGCATCATGCCTGTCTATTATCTCACATGGGTTCCTGAATGTCACTTGACCATATTTGCTTCAGTAGCTCTTCTGTCATCTTTGAGCATATCCAGTGAGTCAACAAATGATAGAAAAGTTTCTATGTCATCTTCAGAGACAGTGATTAGTTTATCACATTGATAGATAATTTGTTTTTTAATATTGGAAAAATATTGGCCTGATCCCAGTACTTGTTTTTTTAAGTATTACTCAAAGAATCGCTGAATATATCCAATTTGGATATTGAAAGGTTCAGGATTCATCACTTTCTTTTACAGTCTCTCTTTAATACGCATGGACCAATATTCTCAGAGGAAAGCTTTTAACATAGCACAAGTTTAACTTTCGACCCTTTAACTTTTGAATACCCTTCGATCAACATTCTTAGAGGAAAGGTTTCAGCACAGGATGAATTTAACTTAACTTACTACCAGTATTCCACTTTTACCCCCAATTTCTAATAATGTAACACAAAGAGTCTGCATAATTAGAGAGATGATGTGTAGATCTGCAATTTTTCTTTGTCATTTTTTAATATTGGCAAAATATCAGCCTGATAAAACTCTTGATCCCAAAACTTGGGTTTGTTTACATATTTCTCAAAGAATCGATGAAGGACTCTATTTTGGATGTTGGAACGTTCAGGATTCATCACTTAATTTCACAGTCTCTCTTGAATACTGCAACGTTATGCATATGTAGGTGATCAAATTGGGCACCCAGATTTGCTATGAGGTAAGGTGAATTTGATGTATGGCTGAATATTAGTGGGTCCAGGTCTCAGTGTGTGCAACAGCAGTTTCAGCTTCCAGCTAGATGACTGGTATGAGCGAGTTCAGGAACAAAGACTAGCAATGTCAGCAGAAATAGGGAAAATCCCAGTACGGGGAATTTTCATGGCTGTCACTTGCATGGCCTATGTGCAGCAGACAGTGCTCCAAGTCATGGTGGAGTGTCAGACAAGCTGAAAGAGAGCTTCTTACTGCTCATAAAAGTCTATAATAATTCACTTTGTGTATTAAAGCAAATCTTAATTCAATGGCGATCCCAGGAAAATGTGGAAATACAATGACACACCAATGATTTCAATACCTTTAGAACTACAGAGTTAATATTTGACAGTGAATAAACATTTGCACAATAAACCTCTGAATTAACAACTTTTAATCCCTTCATGCGATTTCAACAAACGATATCTCAGATGATGGCACTACACTATAGCTATCACCATTGAAAGTTATGTATCTGTATCTATTTTATGCATTGGTTTGCAGTGTCTTTTATATCTTTTTAACTATGCAAATGTTTGTCAGAACATCGTATTCTCCACAATTACACAGCAAATGAATACTGCATGAATACTTCACATATTGTCAAACTTGTGTAGTTATTTAATGAACAATTTACTATTTTGCCAGTAACTTTATTTAAATGTTGATTGCAAGTGTTATTAAAAACTGTGCTAATTTAAAAGTGGTCAGTCGTGTGTGTTAACAGACACCACAGTGGAAAAGGGAACCAAAAGATTCTTCTATCAAGAAGGCACAAATAATTGTTTAAAAGATATTTAACAACAATCTGTTGACATTTATCATCAGCAAACTTGTGGAAAAATGTTGAATTATTTATTTATGGACCAACTTTAACTTATATTTAATGTAAATGGCCTAATTGGGACCAAATGTTTACAGCATTTTTTTATTTACATATTGTTGTAATATTTTAGTTTAATCCAGGGAGTGGTCTTGTTGAGTCAAGTCGTGTCTGTAGAGCTTAAGGACGATATGTTTTTGATGGGGATGGCCTTCACCCAATCGAAAAGAACACTATGGGAATCTGGGACCTTTCGAGTGAAGAGCTCAAGGGAGCGATTCTGGCACTTTTACGCGACTTTGAGTAAAAGGCAGACCTGTCTGCAGTAATAGGGATGATTTGGTTGTCTAGGTGATTGATTCTGGGTGTTGAATGGCTGCTACAATACTTTAACGTCTGAATGGACTTATATTTCGAAAGGTTTGGATGTGCTCCAGAGCAGGACTCTAATTTTTGACAGTTTATTTATGGAACTGAGAACAGGCAAAATCTGAGTTACTATTCTTTGCATCATGTATGTTAATTTATGAATCATCATGTTGAACTCTAAACTGTTTTGAGCTCATGAATATTTAGTGCATTGTCATTACAAAATTGACTTAGTTTTCACATATCTTCAATGACCATTCAGTCAGGGGTTCTGCTACCATTCTCACAAAGCTTTCAATGTAACTTTACTGCATTTGATAAGGATAATTTCTGTCTGTATTTTAATTGGATATTGTTGAACCACTTCCCTTTTATTTGAGATTCCCTATCTTAAATAAACATTATTCAACATAATTCTCTGTTGTCTATATCAATTACACACATTAGAATAGAACCCTTGTTATTAAATTATTCATGTAACTTTTCAATTTCTGTGTATTTTATTAAATTGCAGTTCTAGTCAATGCATAGACTATTTGACTGCACTATCATAGCTACAGGTTATTATTTGCACCAAATTAGCTGCAGTTCATGAAAGGACATGTGCATGGCTCTACAATATGACAACATCGAGGTATTCTTGTTAAACAGATTCGTTCATAGAAGAAGCAACTGGTTTGCTTGCATGGATGCTGTTTAGAAGAGCAACTACTCAGCAGTAACTATTAGGTTCCATCATAGTATCCTTCGATCTATTTGTCAGAGGAAATCTTTCAAGACAGAATGAGTTTAACTTCTGACTACCCTTTAACTTTTGAATACCCTTCGATCAATATTCTCAGAGCAAAGCTTTCAACACAGGATGAATCTAACTATATTTACTACAAGTACTCCACTGTAAAGGTGAGATGGAACTTTACTTGCAATTTCTCAGCAAGTAGCACAAGAGTTTGCATCATTACAGACATGATATGCAGATCTTTAATTTTTCATTTGTCAGCCAGCTGAAGCTGTAGAACAACTTGTTACCTATTATTGTTCTGTGTTCCTTACAGTTAAATATGTACAGCAATAGAAGGTTAAGTCAGTTTACCAAAAGCAGTACCCAGCACAGGACGATGACCAAAAATTTTATTGTGCTCTTGTAAGCAGAAGCTTGCATTTAATTATTCATAACAATAGTAGACACATTCCATTAACAATATCAAAATTATCACCTAATGGCAATGGAGGTAAAATCATTAATATTGGTGGTGAGTATGACTATCATTCTACATTACACTGCAGTCACTAAATGTAAAACAAGTAAATGACAACTTCATCCAAAAAGGAATACGGCATAGTTATTCATAGATTATATTCAGCTCACAACATAGTTCATATTAGACAAAAAATTTATCTGCAACTTTACTCAGACGGTATATATTCATCCAAAGAAGTTTAATGTAACTTAAAGTCTTCAGCAGTATATGTGCCTAGTCGATGCTAATGAGATATGTGGTTCAGGTACTTGAAGAACCAGATTGTTGGGCGTTTTCCTTCAAATGTTATGGCTTTTTGTTCTATTCCCAGTTGTCTACAAGGGAAATGTGAGACAGTGCAGCAGGGTAAGTGTTACTACCAGTACATGTGTGCATAGTGTATGCTAGCTTGTGGAGCAGGATGAAATAGGTAGAGCATAATCAGTATTGTTGCTTATAAGAAGCGATGACACCACTGCTATCTATACTTAGCCAGGCAACACTTGATTAAGTGCACCTCCACTAACATCATTCAAAAAACTGGACAATACAACACCACCACAATTACTGAGTACCCATACAATTCTGATCAAATACAGCTACTTCTATCACCTACTTGCAATAATTAGAATATGATCGCTGCTGATGCTTTGTCAAGGAAAGGGAAATGTGCCTTATGAATGAGATTTTCTATTTGCAGTGTGACTAAGAAAGAGAGGACCCAAAATAATAAAATTAGCTTAATGAAACAGATTGTGAGTGGAGGGCAGAGTCTCTACCTATTTTCTCGAGTTCTTGTAGTGTGATCTTCATTTAGTTCCTGATAGTTTCACATTAAAGGGTCCTTTTGGCTATCAGGACATTTGTACAGGGATAGTAGTTTAATTGCTAGAACACTCTACTACCTAAAGAAATATTCCATTTGGGTTGAATATGACTCAGAAAGCTAAGTTAATTTCACATTCAGTCAGGCCTCAATGTGATTGCTTGAAGAACAACGCAACATGTAAAGTGACATATCACGCCATTAATGATTGAGGGGTCAAGAGAAAGTTGTGATACTAGTAGTCGGAGGGGGAGAAGGAGGAGGAGAAGGAGGAGATCGGTGTTTTACGTCATTAGATATGGAGCACAAACTCGGATTATGGAAGGATGAAGAAGGAACCATCCTAGCATTTGCCTTAAGCAATTTAGGGAAATCACAAAAACCCATAATCAGGATGGCTGCACATGGGTTTGAACCATTGTCCTCCTGAATGTGAGTCCAGTTTGATAATCACTGCACTATCTGCACTTGGTACTAGCAGTTAGCTTTGACCAGTGACATATTGGAAATGGCTACAATGATGTCACTTGTTGATGTGCATTTTGAATAAAATTTTTTATAACACTACTCGTTTCTCATTGCTTATGAGGTAAAGTATACTTATTGTCTCTGTTGTGTATGAGAAATAAAATACTATCTCTTCTGTTTTGGAGGGAATCATAGTATTTAGTCGGTTTATCAGTTTTCATTCTTTACAACAAATAGGCTTCCCAGAAGAGGAGTAGGAAACAAAGTGGAACTTCATGAGTTGAGAGAATGTCTCATAATATTACAGTGATTACATCATGGCGTCAGATTACAAAGAACTTCGCAGTATGAGCCCATTTAACAGTATGAGTCTTCTCCCTCTCTGGCCTGGATGCATCCATTGATTTGGTTGAGAAGGGTGTCATAAACCCATCACAACCTCTCCTGAGGCAAACTGGCTCACAACTGTTGTAACCATTCCTTGATATCCTGAATACTGGCACTAGGAAGGAGTTTGCAACTTCACTGTTGCTTCAGCAGTAACAATGTGTAATTATCTCCCCATAAATTTCATTAGTTGCTACCTACAAGGCAGCACCTTCGCTTTGGCAATAACAATGTATAAATAGCTCCCCATCAATATTCATTAGTTGCTACCTACACGGCGAAGATGGAGTACAACGTATTAACTGTAAGACTGCTAAGTTCTGGAGGACCAGCAGGGAGTGGAGGAAGCAAGCCTGGCCAGCATGTCATTTGGCACAGGGATGGAGAGCCATGCGAGGGACACGTAGCCACCCAGCCGCTACAGTGCTGGTACCATAAACAATACATCATGCTTCCATGAAGTCAAAAGTCATGCAAGGAAGTACAAACAGCTTTAAATGTTGTTTGTAATGAAACTGAAACCGTTGTATGCATTAATGTGGTTAGTAAAGACCCTAACTGCAGCGATTAAGTATACCTGTCGCAAGGGAAGGAAACAATATGTAATAAAAATGAAATTTAAAACTCAATGAATTGCTGATTGTTTTCGCATTTCTTGAAGCTTTCATACTTCCATAAAAACATTTCTAGCCATATGACCATTCGCTTTCACTGTCATGATCGTCCACTTATGTAGCTGATTCTTCCTCACTTATATCTGATGTGGCAGTATTAATAATTAATTTCAACGACAGTGGGACTGTACTTCATTATGGATGTGATTCGAAATAACACAATAACCTGCGGTGTTTGCATATAGAGCTGTATGGTAGTAATGATAGATACAACATAAAGTAATTTGTGCAAAATAGTGGGCTCCTTCAAAGTGACTTCGAACAAAATATCAGAAGTGGACACACATCTTTTCTTCCCAGGTGTTTTCAATGATTCGTCAGGATGATTATTGGAAACAGAACTCCCAGTGCTATAGTCCTTGCAGAATATCATGTAGATTTGTATATGGCAGGGCACATGTGGGGAGAGCGGTAGTGGTGGGGGTTACAGGCAAGTGTCATAGGGGAAATGCCAAGGGCTGGAGGGGAAGTGCCATTCTAAACTGAAGCCTATGCTCACAAATTTGTGTAAATGTTAACCGGGGCCTCGCCATGCCCACACTTGCATAGTGACCATTCAAAAAGATCTACTGTCACCTTTGCTTTCGTTAGTAGCCAAAAAGAATTCCGCCCAAGAAGCAGCGATTTGTTTTCGCTTGGCTTGTTAACCATTTGCAGCTTTCACAGAAGCGCCAAGAGTGCCAAATTTTGAATAAAACCTGTGCATTTCTTTGATAACCATGTCAAAATTTGCTTCTTTTGCCAAAACACAGCAGAGTTTTCACTTTCTCACCCCACTAGCATGTTGTGCAGGAAATGTTTTGAGATAATTCTGAAACATTAGTTTATTAAGTTTATTAACTCAACAACTCAGTAATAGTAAAGTCAATAGCTTATGAAAAAGAATATTCTCAGTACAAAAAAACGTGTAATTTCTTCACATAGGTTGTTCCAAAACCCACAGCATTTCTCGTTTCACCAGCTTTCAATGGTCCTTAAAAATCACATTCTTTCACCGAAATGTCTGTAGTTATTGGAATACCACGGTAGATAATGAAGTTTTACATGAAAATGATATGGCAGAATACTCTTCCCTTTGCATGCTGTCATTCGCTAAAATCTCTTTTCGATACCTGAAACCGTTTATGAAATATAAGGAATGTTGTGGATATTTCAATCTGACTTTATCACTGATGTGACACGATCGCAAATGAGTACCATAACTTGGCGTGAATTGGTATAGAAAGGGAAGTTTTTCCTGAAAATTAATATCAAAATATTGTACTATAATTTAGAAATTTTAAATACAGCATCTCTAGTCCTTCCTACAGCAATGTGTTACATGAGCGAAAATGCTGTACCATAACCTTGCTTCAAATTTTGATCTGAATTGTGTTCCAAATCACCCCAAGACTTGGGGTGATTTGGAACACTGCATATTTTGAACAGCAGTTGCATTTGAAACATGTGGTGAGGTGAATTGGAACACGTGAAAGACATCTAACAAGCATTTTACTAAGAAAAATGCATTTATACTACCTCAACTTTGTATTAATTATTGCCAATTAATATTGTTTATATTAGCGACCAGCTTTATTAAGCATTAAATCTCTGAGCTTACAAATGCTTTTCTAAGACAATGATGTTACAAAAAACAAACCATATCATTCATTACTTAATACAACACTTTAGATTACATGATGTCAATGCGTCCAAGAATTTTAAATATCATTCTACGTCGTTGGAAATCAGTTACTTGCACCTTCATCACAACTTCTGCTTTTGACACCACACACATGTTTACAACATCAGGAAAAAAAGTATTCTTGTTTCTCACTAATTTTCTTCCTCACGTAATTAACTTGAATATCGTCATGCAGCTCCATAGCCTCAATCCTTCCTACATATAATTTTGAATGGTTAAGTCTCTGTAACAGGAAACTTAATCAAGACAAAATCGTTTTTGGCCAGTGTCATTGGAGGTGCCTCAGAAGGTCCAGGTCCATATTCCTCTTCAGTTGTTGTCTCAGATATTATAGTTTCTTGCTCCAAAACTTTGGGATCATCAGCTTCCTTCTCCTTGCTGTCCTCTCCGATATCGTCCGAAATTTCTGTCTGTGACATAACACTTTTCCCAGGGAGAACTTCCAGTTTTCTACCACGAGCTTTTTTTGTTTGGAATTAACAGATCCATAATGAACATCTTTCAAGTGTTCCACAAAGGCTTCAGACCATACCTGCCTTGGGACACCTGTTTCGTTTTCCAAACTACTAACAGGTAAGAGAGAGAGAACTTTTCCTGGATCGAAATCCTGCAATAACATTGTCTCGAATTTTCTCACCCATGTAGTGAAATGTCCCCTTCAATGTCTTAGGGAAGTCGCTTTTTGGAAGAACACCCCTATTGCCTTTTCCAATCATTCAAAGCCTTTCGCCCAGCTATCTTCATTGGGCAAAAGAATGCCACGTCTAGAGGCTGGCAGATGTGTGTTGCATTTGGCAGGAGCAACACAAACTTAATATTCTCCTTCTCACATAGGAAGACTACGAACAAGGAAATGTGGCTTAAGAGATTGTCTCCTGTCAGTACTTTGACCCCCTCAAGCCTTCTAAGATATGGCAAAGCTATTGTCTGAAACCAATCTTCAAATATCCTGAGGTCAAACCATCCACTTTGGTTTCTGTTGTAGACTGTGCCATTCACTCCACCTTCAGTCCAGGTTGGATACAGATGTGTGGCCTTGTAAACTACATAAGGTGGCGGAAGGTGTCCATCTCCTGCAGCAGCTACCATTACAGATGTGCTTATTTTGGATGAGTCTATGATTCTATCAGGACGTTTACATCCCCTCTTGACCAACACTCTGATAGCACCAGAATCATTAGAGAAGTTGGTCTCATTGTAGTTGACTATGTGGCTAGGTGGAACACCTCTCACAGTCCCCTCCAAATTTTCGAAATAGCTTGCTATGACATCTCTGTTCTCTTGAGCTCTAGCTCTCTTTACATTTTCGCTCAAACGGACAGTAAGATTGTGGTGACATGAAAGCAGATTTTTCACCCACTCATATCTAGACCTATTGTCTTCAAACCTCTTTTTCACTCTTCCCCTTCGGTCCAAGTAGCTCTTTACAATATCCCTTATCACACTTGTCGTTAATGGCTGACCCCATTCTGCACATTTAAATATTCCACTGACTAATGTCTTCTCTTCTTCTCAACTCAGAACAGTTTGTCCACCTATTTTCAAATTATTTTTGTTATTTAATTTCCTTGAAAGTGTACTAGGTGGTATTATCATATTTTTTGGATGCTTTCCTGAGTGATAATTTACATGCCTTGACATCACTGACAGCTTTCTGCAGGCTTGTCTCGCTGTATTTTTGAAAGCCAGCTGGCCCAATCTTCTTTTTGTATACCCGTGGCATGTTCCAATTCACCCTGAAAACATATGATTTTCTACATTTGTGCCTGCAGCTAATGAATAAGATTACCAAACCTAACCTAACTTTTCATACATCATAACTGATAGTTGTCCTCCACATTCCAATCTCAGAGAACTGTATTACTATTACCAGAGTAGCTGTGCAACGGTTTGTTTCCAGAGCTTTAGTAAAAAGGTAAAGTTTACACTTAAATACATTATTTTTTTAAAAATCACATACCTCTTTGACACACATAATTTTTATATCACTGGAACAACTAACATCTTTGGTGACCTAGAGGGTGGTTTCCATTAGTTAAACCAAAGTATCACTCGACAGCAAAGATGATTTGTTGAAATGGATACCGTGTTCCATTTCACCCCAGTAGTCCCAAATCATCCCAAATGACGGTATGTTACATCAGATCAGTTTACTCGAGATTGGTGACAGATAGATATCTCTACCCAAGTCGAAAGAAACAATCAATATGTTAGCTAAATTTCATATGCAACAACATATTATGTAACATGCACCAAACGCAAAATTGTAGCGACCTCTATTTTTCATCGTACACTTTACCGAATTTCGTGCTGTGTCTTACATTCACATAAATGACATAATAACTATGACCATATACGAAATGATGGGTACATCATCATGAGCCTGACATATAAAGTTACAAGTAAAGCAAAAATGAACCATGGACTTTGCCGCCGGTGGGGAGGCTTGCGTGCTTCAGCGATACAGATAGCCGTACTGTAGGTGCAACCACAATGGAATGGTATCTGTTGAGAGGCGAGACAAACGTGTGGTTCCTGAAGAGGGACAGCAGCCTTTTCAGTAGTTGCAGGTTCAGCAGTCTGGACGATTGACTGATTTGGCCTTGTAACATTAACCAAAACCGTCTTGCTGTGCTGGTACTGCAAATGGGTGAAGGCAAGAGGAATCTACAGCTGTAATTTTTCCTGTGGGCATGCAGCTACTGTATGGTTAAATGATAATGGCGTCCTCTTGCGTAAAATATACCAGGGGCCAAAAATCGTAGAGGGAGACCAAAAGATCAGTACACTAAGCAGATTTAGAAGGATGTAGGTTGCAGTAGTTACTTGGAGATGAAGAAGCTTGCGCAGGATAGAGTAGCATGGAGGGCTGCATCAAACCAGTCTCTGGACTGAAGGCCACCACACACAGTTTCTGTAAAATCGTTTGAGAAACACTGCAGGACCCACGCCTCGATTCTGTCATCGCTGACCTGCCGAAAGGTGGAAAGCACCTAATCAGCCTCCTCTTCCGAACAAGCGAATGAACTTGCCCTGCGTTTTGGACAAAAACTGGTCAGTGCACATCGACCACCATATCCTGCGCGAACTGTACACATGCTTTGTGCTGCGCATGTAGCAGCTCTCGTGGAAGATTTGTAGTGGAGTGGAGTAATACTTTCTGCTTCCTTTCCATTCTGCAGCATTCAGTTGCGCGAAATATAATTTTCTGAGCATCGCAACGGAGCACTGATTTTCTTCTAACACTAGATCTATGGGTAGGCGTCATAGGCCCAAGATGGGTCAGGAACTGCCTCATCACTCATTTTGATAACGTATTTAACAATAAAAAATTCTTAAAACGGTAAAGGGCAAAATAATAACAAAGCAGGCAACAGTGGCTACCTCACACAATACGGAATACAGTCAGCTACCTAATGTCTGCTGCAGCCAAAAAATAAAAGAAAATGACTACCACCAATACCATACGATGTCTACCGACTTCTAGCGATTCAGGACTAGGGAGCGGTCTCGGAAACTAACATATGGCCGGGAGAACGGTGTGTTGACCTCCATATCCGCATCCAGTGACGACTATGAGCTGAGGCTGACAAGGTGGCCGGTCGGTACTGTAGGGCCTCCATGGCCTGGTCGGAACGAGTTTAGTTTTAGGACTAGGGAGCAGTCTGCCAACTAAAATTTAACTCATTGTACACGACCTCAGGAGCCCTCACACACTCAACATTTATTGTAGGATACGGAATATTGCACAATAATATTGATCGTCCGATTGCAGAGTTGATGGTGTGCACATATATTGAAGAAGTCTATAGAACTTTAAAAATATTAACATTCGCTCAATATATTGCGCAATATATTGTATTTTTGGAATGATGCTATTGTGCAATACGCAGCAGGTCATGTGGACATGCAAACAACTGATACAGCAACGCTGTACGAATATGAATACATCAGGAAACACAGATGAAATGAATCATCCGTTGAATTGCATTCAGGGGAGTAGTTTGATCGCATATTAATACTTATTCAGTAATTAGATATAGAAACATTCGACAACAGTGTTTAAGTGCACAGATATAACACTACAAATGCTTATCTCTTCGTTGCAGAAGTTTTAATTGTATGTTGCGGGAGTACATAACAACACTACCAATCGAACCTTTGCAATAATGTAGCTTACTATTTCCAGTTTTATACATCACGTCGAGCTTTGTGGAAAGTGAAATCCGCCGAGTATCTGAAGAGTAACTTTTTTGTGTACATTAGGTGTAACGAAGTTCACCAATTCGTTGAATGATTCCTTGTCCATCCTTAGGAAACTCTGATTGTCATCTAGCTTTGCTGCAACTTCTTCTAGTATGGCCATGTATATAACGCCTTCCAAGACACTTTTTCGACCATCGCCGCATCCCCTTGCAACCGGAACACATGCGAGTGCTACATATCGAGCACCGACATTTCCGCTACAAACGCAGTGACGCGAACCAGGTGTAAATATTTTGCAAAAGCATTATGCCGTGCTTGGTCTCGCACTTTCGTACAATGTACTGACACAGTATTATTACATAATAAACATTGAGTATGTTAGGAGATTCGAGAGGATTCTATCTTCCACACAACACCACAAGTGTGAAAGCAGTTTGGAAATCTGGAATCATGTAAGTGCAAAATAACTGACACTGTTTTTGTTAGATTGTCTGGTCGTCCATTCCAACACGCATTAGCACCTTACTTTGTTTACCAATGTCTAACAGTTTCACCATGCACTCACAAATGCAAAAAACATTTTTAGAGTCATGTTCACTGGTCGTAGTCTTTCAGTACTTATTTCTTACAAATACTTACATTAATGTCGCTCCCATGAATCGCAATACTCCAGTGTAATAGAATATAAGTAAGATATTTACAGGATAGATATAGTATACATATTTCTGTGTGAAAGGTACACGTAAACCAAACCAAGAAATAGGTTTCCATGACATAGCATAGTTACCCTAGCCTGAGCTAGAAAAACATTGACATTCTTTAGTGTCTCAATATTCATGGAATCCAGGAAAACATTATTTATCTAGTCATAGCAAAATTGGCCTTTGTATATTTTGTATTAAAATCAAATATATGCATTTAGTTTCATTTAAAACACATGATAGGCGAATGTGTTAGGTCAAAAGAGAGCAAACTATTCGTATAGAACTTGTTAAGTGTGAAGTCGAAATGTAATCTTCAAAGCCCACATACATTTGGCAGTACTATTATCCTCAGTACTTTGAAGGCCATTAACAAAAATTCAAAATTTCATCCTCATATTATAGTAACAAATTATGTTAAATATGTGCAAACTGACTGGTAATGAAGGCATTTCCTTCATGTACCAAGCTCTGATTTCATTCAGTTCAAAGACAAGGAGAGCCAGACAAATAAATACGTCTTACAGCTAAATACTTAGTATTGTGAAAGGAGATAGGAGAAATTATCTAAATAGTGAAAGATACAGGTTAATATAAAAATGTCTCCCTTTTTTGAGAATGCATGTATAGTAATTTTAAATCAGATAGCATCGAAGTAATTCTGCTAAACTAACGAAGTTAGTGGAAATTCTTTATTCACTTCACAGCTCTGTACATTGACCTTGTGGAGTACTATAGCAGGTAGTCTTCAGTGCTATAGTTTATAGTCCATGCAGGATATACACCGCCTCTTAGAATGTCGTTTTGCTTTATTTTTCCGCTAGCTGATATTTACAGGTATACCCTTAGTCAGACACTGTGAGATAAGGCTAAGGCTCTGCCCAGTATTCAGTTCATCTGACGTGTGTAAATATTGTGACAGAGATTGCTTATGCTATGCACCAGTCAGCAGTCTTATCTACACAAGTAATTTTTTAAGTACAGGGTGTCCATAATAAAAGTTCTAGTTTCAAAACGCTGTAGAAAGAGAGCCACTATTTGAAATGGTGTAAAACTTGAACAGCATGCTATTGATGGAAAGGGAAACATTATGGAACAAAACATTTTACCGATAGATGATGCTGTAAGCCTCTTAATGTAAATGGGGTCAGCCACAAATGACAGATGAATCACAATATGACAGCTGTGGTTTGAGTTGCGCATTACGTTATTCATACTGTACAAGTTTGGCAATCAACGATTGTGACACTGTTGGTTTGGTAAGACCATCCGCTATGGCAAGGTCGCACAATATTGGATGGGAAAAATCGGTTTTTAATCGTCCTGAGGACAAAACCCGCATAAGAAGGTAAAATGAAAAATGTATGTGAAATCTTATGGGACTTAACTGCTAAGGTCATCAGCTTACACACTACTTAACCTAAATTATCCTAAGGACAAACACACACACCCCTGCTCGAGGGAGGACTCTAACCTCCGCCGGGAAAAGTAAAATGACATTGGTTTCTAATTGTCATGAGACTAGCGCAAGACATATTCAATTTGTTGTCCACCGTTTTCTGCCACAAGTTGAAATCGAGAAACAGAGAGTGTGTTGGGGACCATATTCAGAATGTGCTGCACAATGCGTACCTTCAGTTCAGCTACGTTCATAAATGCAGCACCAAACACAAAACCTTCAGATAACCTCTCAACCAGAAGTCACAAGGGTTCAGATCAGGTGATTTGGATGGTCAGACTGTAGTGATATGATGGCTGATACTTCTAGCATTTCCAACATGCCTCTGCAGCAGCTGCTTCACTGACTGTGCAGTGTGCAGACGAGCACCGTCTTGCATAACAATGGTCGTACCCACACATCCCCACTGTTGAAGGGTTGGAATAATGTTGGCACACAAAAGATCCTCTTAATGTTTATCAGTGACGGTACAGGTAACAGGACCAGCAGGACTCATCTCCTAGGAAAAAAATACAGCCCTACAAGAAAGACGCCATCAATCAGCACCACACAGAGACCTCTGCAGAATGAAGTGGTAACAGTTGATGTGCAGGCATATTTTCTGTTGCCCATGTACTGCAATTCTGGGTATCAACATGTCCTTGAAGATGGAAATGGGCTTTCTCTGTCCATAGAATGTTCCATGGCTATTCATTGACCACTTCCATCTGAGCGAGAATTTCCAGAGCAGGTATTTTTATTTTTGGCAACTTCTGAATATAGACGAGTTTGTATGATAGCAATGCAGGGTGTTTCCTAGGATTTAACGACACATCAGCTATAAAAAGCCAACAGGAGATTCTAGATAAACAATACAAAAGCTAACATTAGTAGGTGTATGGTGCGGTGTTGTGGGTAGGAATAGGTGAGTATGGTATTGGATGAAGAGGGTTTGTGTCCTGTTACTTCGAAATACTTTTTCCCATTCTCGAGTTTGTGCGTGCGCGCCTGCATGCACGGTAGGTAGCTGCAAGTTGCTTCAAATACTTTGCTGTTTCTTGCAAATACACTCCTAGAAATGGAAAAAAGAACACATTGACACCGGTGTGTCAGACCCACCATACTTGCTCAGGACACTGCGAAAGGGCTGTACAAGCAATGATCACACGCACGGCACAGCGGACACACCAGGAACAGCGGTGTTGGCCGTCGAATGGCACTAGCTGGGCAGCATTTGTGCACCGCCGCCGTCAGTGTCAGCCAGTTTGCCGTGGCATACGGAGCTCCATCGCAGTCTTTAACACTGGTAGCATGCCGCGACAGCGTGGACGTGAACCTTATGTGCAGTTGACGGACTTTGAGCGAGGGCGTATAGTGGGCATGCGGGAGGCCGGGTGGACGTACCGCCGAATTGCTCAACACGTGGGGCATGAGGTCTCCACAGTACATAGATGTTGTCGCCAGTGGTCGGCGGAAGGTGCACGTGCCCGTCGACCTGGGACCGGACCGCAGCGACGCACGGATGCACGCCAAGACCGTAGGATCCTACGCAGTGCCGTAGGGGACCGCACCGCCACTTCCCACCAAATTAGGGACACTGTTGCTCCTGGGGTATCGGCGAGGACCATTCGCAACCGTCTCCATGAAGCTGGGCTACGGTCCCGAACACCGTTAGGCCGTCTTCCGCTCACGCCCCAACATCGTGCAGCCCGCCTCCAGTGGTGTCGCGACAGGCGTGAATGGAGGGACGAATGGAGACGTGTCGTCTTCAGCGATGAGAGTCGCTTCTGCCTTGGTGCCAATGATGGTCGTATGCGTGTTTGGCGCCATGCAGGTGAGCGCCACAATCAGGACTGCATACGACCGAGGCACACAGGGCCAACACCCGGCATCATGGTGTGGGGAGCGATCTCCTACACTGGCCGTACACCACTGGTGATCGTCGAGGGGACACTGAATAGTGCACGGTACATCCAAACCGTAATCGAACCCATCGTTCTACCATTCCTAGACCGGCAAGGGAACTTGCTGTTCCAACAGGACAATGCACGTCCGCATGTATCCCGTGCCACCCAACGTGCTCTAGAAGGTGTAAGTCAACTACCCTGCCCAGCAAGATATCCGGATCTGTCCCCCATTGAGCATGTTTGGGACTGGATGAAGCGTCGTCTCACGCGGTCTGCACGTCCAGCACGAACGCTGGTCCAACTGAGGCGCCAGGTGGAAATGGCATGGCAAGCCGTTCCACAGGACTACATCCAGCATCTCTACGATCGTCTCCATGGGAGAATAGCAGCCTGCATTGCTGCGAAAGGTGGATATACACTGTACTAGTGCCGACATTGTGCATGCTCTGTTGCCTGTGTCTATGTGCCTGTGGTTCTGTCAGTGTGATCATGTGATGTATCTGACCCCAGGAATGTGTCAATAAAGTTTCCCCTTCCTGGGACAATGAATTCACGGTGTTCTTATTTCAATTTCCAGGAGTGTATGTTGTGATCTCCGACAGTGTGGTTAGACAGGAACTTAGAAACAGCTTAAATTACTGTGAGTGAAATAAGCAGCAATGATATTTACAGCCTCACTTATCGCAAATATTTGGCTGTGATCAAATCGTTAACAACACGTTCGTGAATTCAGTGGTCAAGATTTAGATCGCACAACACTAAGAATGATAATGAACTGTGTGCAAAAAGGAGAATGGACATAAATGTTACGGTGTCTGACTGTGACGTGTACCATAATTCCCATACTTTACGTTTTATGTCTCAATAAATAATCACTGAAAGAAGAAATATACAAATTGTAGCAAGAACCACTATTCGCCAAGACAGCTATTAAATTCAGTGACTGCTACATATTACAAAAAAAGTTTTCAGTGAATCTTTAAAATACGAGAATATTTCAAAGGCAGAATCCAACAACACAAGCACTCATGTATTGAAAATGTGGACCAAATTTTATTTCTCTCTCGACTTTCACAAAAAGAACTGCAGTGACAAAATACATTATTCCATGAATCGTTTGCGACAAATTGTTCCCACAATGCCGCACGTGTAAACATTCAGTTTCCATTAAATCCGAGTCTGCCACAGTGCCAACAGAACACCAAAGTCTGCCAAACCATACACATGCTCGACCGAAAAGAAGCAACCCTATTGGCTCTCACTACTCTGAAATGCTATTGGTTATTAACGTTTCAGGCCAAGCTGTACCTAGTGAAATGTATAACGTCCAGCACAGAGGAAAACGTCACTGCAATCCACGATATCATTGTGGCAGACCAGAGAGTGAAATATCATAAGAGCTGTACTGGATATGCACAAGGTCTCATGTTGATGAGTCCCAAGAATGCTGGCAGCAGGAAACAAACGTCAGACATACATCATGTCCACTGAAAACTTGAGCCATTTTGAGGCAGATTCTGTGACAGTTCTCAAACGTTTTGTGACAATGGATGTAGCATGAGTGAATTACTTTCAATCCATATCTAAAGTTCCATGGAAAAAGTGGAAACACAACTTCTCACTCACCCTCAAGAAGTTGATGTCAGTCACGCCAGCTGATTAGTGATGGTCTCTGGTTTTTGAGCTTCGAGGGATGTTATCCCGGCTGATTACCTCAGAAAAGGTGAAAGAGTGAACAGAGCACATTATGCTGCCTAACTAATGCGCTCAAGGGAGGCTATCAAAGTGAAACAAATCAGAATGTTGATGAAACGAGTACTCTTACATCAAGACTATGTTCCCCCACAAATATCCATCACTGTGATGTCTACTATTGATTCCTGTCACTTCAAATTGTTTCAGCACTCACCATATTCACGCAATTTGGCAACCTCTGGCTTTCATACCTCCCCTGAGCTCAAGAGACATCTAGCTGGAACCCATTTTGGATCACATGATAACTTCAGGTCTGTGGCGGAGAACTTTTTTTGCCATGTATAAAGTAACTTCTACAAGGATGGTATAATGGTCCTGCAGCATAGGTAGCAAAAGTGTGTGGCTCTAAAACATATGTTTTATTGGTTAGGCCAAAAAAAAATTTCAGTCACCCTTAGTAGTAGTTATGTATATTTATTTCATCCAATATTAAACCTACAAAAACAAAATTTTGCATGAATAATAATACTACGCTTGCCTAAACAGTAAACCAGCTAATTCAACAATGTATCAAATATTTTAAGATGGAGAGTGTCTTATGTTCTCAGATTGTCAGGAGGGAAGATCGAGTTCTAAAAAATATTTTTAAATGTACTGAATAGGAAATTGGTAAATATTCCTGCTCTTCCTTTTAACATTTTAGTAATTAAAAAAAGAAATTAGGCTTGACCTTTTATTTTGGATAGTGTGAAAGTATAGTGCACCTAAAATAAAAGTTACATGTAATTTAGTATGTAAAATAAAAATCAATTTTCATTATATTACGAATTCCAGTGTGTTTAAATTTTTCTCACACAGCAGTCACAATGTATTCATTCTTTTACAAATTTATTAATGTTTTGTGTTGTTATATTTAAAATACTAGCAAAAAATACTGACCACAATGTCTATGTCCCTTTAAGCAACAGCAGTTTTCACCATTGAGTGAAGGAGTACCTAGCACATCCAAAGCTATATGACTCTCCTAAAGAAAGATTTCATGAAGACAAGTGAAGTATCTCGAGTGTGTAAAATGTCAATTGATAAAATCTTTCATGCTTGTTGTTGTGCAGTTTTTAAGTATTTATTGAAAGACATCTTGTTGTATGCCATGAGGTGCATGTAAACTATTTAATTGCCTCACCAATATTAAGGTGTGGAGCCTATCATAGTGGCACCTAATATTGAGGACAAACGAACAAATGTGTAGCTAAAAATTGGTGTCTATCACATAATAACATTGCTACACATAACAGTAGAAACATATGGTTACTTACATGTTACTTGTGCCCAAATCATTTGATATCATACTATTTGCTGTATGGTCAACTAATCTTGTTTCCTCTATTAAAGAACTGTAAGCAACTGCTTTCTTGTCTTGATCGCTGGAATCCTTGTTCTTTACTTACCACAAACATATGTGACATTTATGTATTTTAATAAACTCAGCAATGAATTCCCTAATTAACACTCAAGTCATTTGATTTGGGTGTCCATAATACATAAGTAACTTCATGTTTCTACTGTTATTTAAGGTAAGCAACAGTTACTCTGTGGTAGAAAGTAAAAATATGTATACATTTTATGAATGTTCTCTGTATCAGAAGCCACTGACGATGACCACAATGCTTGAATACTGGTCTCAGAAACACTTTACATGCAGCTCATGGTGTACAGCAACATGTCTTTCAACCAATATATCAAATGTGAGCAATGTCTAATTTTAATTTAGCATTTTAAAATATCAATATCACTCTGGACAGAAGGGTATAGATACAGTTGCCACAATTTTACAGGACACCAAAAGCAAAGTAGAAATGACATCTAACTAAATTTGAGATTCAGAGTTTCCAGCTTCTAAGTACTGTTGTGTAGTTTTATTAATCCCCTTCACATTGCTTAGCATACCATAAGCCTTCTTGAAAGTATAATAACAGATACTTGTTAATGGTTGAATCCCTTCAGTTGTGACTTGTACCTTTTGGAACAAATCTGTGCCGACCTATAACCTTTTGTCCAAGATTGGAGAGGTGTAATGTTTTTACACTTTGGGAAGCTTTGTGGTAAGGAGTGGACAATCTTTGCACTACTTCTAGTCTTTAAGAATGACAAATAAATTACATTTTATGCAACACTAGGTGGAAAAACATTTTTACGTTTGTTTTGTAGTACTTTCTTCTGGGAATTCTAGTATCTATGTGAACCTCAATTCAAAAATCACAAATTAAGGATACTTTAGAATCACCTGATCTGCAAATTTTCACACAGGTTAAGATCGTAACAGTCTCCTCAAGAGGTTATTTAAACTTTAATTCTCGAATACACTTGGTGTGATGGTCTTCTTCATAGTCGTCTGATGGGTAGTCTGGGAGAGCATTCTTGCCACTATCTGTTGACATTAGATTACGATATTATGAGTGGAAAACATAAGAAATCAGAGGTAGCAAATCGACAAGATCCTTCTTCTTC
Source organism: Schistocerca serialis cubense (assembly GCF_023864345.2). NCBI lineage: Eukaryota > Metazoa > Arthropoda > Insecta > Orthoptera > Acrididae > Schistocerca > Schistocerca serialis. The sequence continues at coordinate 272,978,106 of NC_064646.1, forward strand.
TCTTGACTGATAAGGACAGGGCTACAGTAACTCAATAAGGGCTTCAGTACATCACAACCATATCCCCTTCTTAATACGCCCATCTTTTTAAAATCCGCTGTCACTTCCAATGTATCTTCATAGAGAAGATTCCCCATATTTTCTTTCGTGTCTCTTATCACAAAGTTCTGACTGCACTCTTTTGTAGAATAAATACCTTTATTTTTGTGTTGTCTACACTGCCACAAATGATTATGGCATAGGAATGAATGTGGTAGCAATCACATATTATGGTCAAAATGAGAGATGCAGGCCAATTCACATTAGCTGTCATTTCATGTCATGGCACCATCATGTCAACATGTATGCAAACTATACATCACATCGCATCAATTCACTTAGGGAAATACCTATGGTAAAACTGATGTTATGAGTTACCATCTGTGATACAAAAAGTCTGAGTATAATACCAGAATTGAGGAACTAACGATGAATTTTATTAATGGCCAAGTATATGCTCTTGATTAATTTTGTATGGTAAAATATTGAGAAGTGAAACATTTCAAACTATCGGCATTTATTTGCTATGAGAAATATATACACACAGATACATCAGACTATAAAGGAATAAATAGAGCCTATTTACCTTATTCAGTATGTTTTTTTTTTTCCTTTCGTACCTAATAATGTTGTAAACAACTGTTCTTTTGTCTATCATCAGAGCTGATACTTTCACTTAAAATGTTATTTCATAAAAATTGGTTCATCAACCACAGTGTGGGGGTCGTCTCTGATCTGTTATCGTAAAACATACATAATTTTTCGCTTTCAGGTAACTGACATCACTTGTGGAAGAACACTCAATGGAAAAAAATATTCAAGTCATCACAGAACTTTTGCAATTTGCCACAAAAAAGCTCTATAATAAAATTAATATTAAGAAGACAAAAACGAACGAAAGACACCATTTTAATATTACTGAGTTTGGTGAAAATAACTTAACTGCCGGTGTCACCACGACACCGGTGTCACGACGACACCATCAAAACATTCTTCTCAAGAAATCAAGACGTGACAGGATGATCCGTTGATAGCTTATGAGAACACTACCATTTGAAATGCATTGACATGATGTGATGGCCAGTGTGAATTACCCTCATTTCTAAGTCCAAAGGAGCCAGAACTAATAATTTTGATTAAGTCCGCCACGATTTGTATTTTAGAGCTACAAGTGCAGTTTCCCGCTTCGTCACAGTGTTAAATGGTATTGTTTCCTCTATTTAAGTATAATAAGCAGCTGCCTTCTTATCTTCATCGTTGGAATCCATGGTAATACTGTTCCACAAACATGATCGACTCATACATGTTTCAATAAATTCAGCAATGAGCTCCCTAAAGTACTGAGAAGTATCAATCATTTTAGAATTTACTTTGTACAGAAAGACGAGAAGGACTTGACAACTGACTCAAGCACGGGACGTGTGAGTTTTGCGCTGATCTCCTGTGCATGTTTTGTCTGCAGGGATGTATTCTGCGCCCACAGATCTGACCAACTTTGCTCAAACTTCCAGGTTTTCGAGCATTCTATATATGAGCAAATCTCCTATCCACACGCTACGAGTTGTCAGTGCAGATATGATGGGCGCAGACATTTTAACATACAGATCGGACCGGCCTATGATTTGCTTGTTGGATGCAGTGACTTTGCAGTCGTATATCTTGCCTTTTTGTATCGATCAAGGAGGTATGGATAGAAACGCTGACTTTTGTTGGTGTGCGGGTCAGGAAATGGTTTATCTTCTATTTTGGTTGAGAGCTTTGCTCAATGTCAGGTTCAGGCGGTATTTTGTTTACTAACCAAGTGCGGTTAAAGGAGAAGCATCGACTTTATAAGTGAATGATAATGAATCTGGAATTACTAGGTAAGTAGGAAAGTAAATGAGTTAATAAAAAAGTATTGTTAATTAATTTGGAGTTACTCTGACGGTATTTTTTTGCTTTTCCAGAATCTTTCGGACAAAACTACCCGGAGGTAAGTGACGAGAGTAGTCATTAATAAGTATTAGACATGCACAGCATGAAATTACTACCATGAGTGATGTCATGGATCTGCCGCAATGCTTCTTTAAAGTGTGGTAACTGTAAATGTGTAGGTGTGAATACACATGTTGTTATGCTTATTTAGTACCAAAATTGAATATAAATACAGTTTCTGTATCCAGGAGTTCGACGGTGCATTGGATTGTATATCGCTGGCCGTCACTTGCGCCTTCAACAAACGAGGGACGTTGTTAGCCGTAGGATGCAACGACGGCCGCATTGTAATATGGGACTTTTTGACTCGAGGAATTGCGAAAATAATAAGTGCCCATGTCCATCCAGTATGTTCCTTAAGGTAAGCTTTGGAGGATAAAAATTGTAAATTTGTTTAGTCCATTCTGTCATCTGTATTCCTTTAAATGGAGTTCAGTTTTGCATTTATCGTTGTGTGGGACAGTTTATTGAGTTGGGTATACATGTGTCTGCGGTATGGTGTTTTAAAGTTCTTTGGGTAAACATGTTTCTACGGTATGATATTTTAGAGTTTAAAACTGTACAGACCTCTATTTTATGGTTTAAAAACTTTCCTCATTCACTTATGATTGTTCTTTACTTTATTTCATGTATGAACTACAGAATTATCGTTATGGTTTATCTTTCAGCCCTCTCTGTAACTGTCTTGTTGAATTTTGTTACTCTTGAGATGTTTTTAATTCTTGAAGCTCTTTGTAATCATATATACATCAGATGCTAGTGTTTAAACGTTACTGCGTAATGCATTGATATAAGAACGAAGTGATAGACAGCTCTGTCCATCAGAATTATTGTTCACTGATGAGATTTGTTATTGTTCACTGGTGAGATTTGTTATTAGCAGTATATTTAAGTTCGAAAACAACTACAAATACAGTTGTTGTCGGAAATATGTAATGCTGAATGTTCTTACTATTGGACCTTCTCCGCTTTTCCTTTTTTATAATTACTTCTTGCAGATCACTGTGTAATCATCTTTCTTTCTTTTTTGTAGGAAGCTTAGCTACATTCCTGTAGCATTTGTATAATGAATGTAAATGTGTTTGCTGGGCAGTGTGGTTGTATGCCTTCTGTTGTCAGTTTCAGATGAACTGTGTTATGATGAACCACAACAGCTTTTTTTTTTTTTTCTGTAGTTCAACTCCCTCTGATGAGAAAGGTAAATTGTTATAATTTTACTGAGATGCAATGACTCATGACTCATTATTTCACCCTGTACGCAGTTATTGTGTGGAGATCTCCCTTCAGAGACAAAAAGTAGCTTCGATGAACTGCTTTTATTATTATTATTCATTTAATTACTGCTTTGAGTCTATTATTATTATTATTATTATTAATATTATTAAGGATTCAAGGAATTAGTTCTTTAGTATTCAGTCTCTCTAAGAAAAGAGTTTAGTTGTCTGAAATGAATAAATAACCAAACAGATCTCACTAGATAATGTTTATGTTCACGCGTTGTTTATGGTAGACTAGAGATCTGCTGCTGCACGCTGACTGTAAGCTGTGTTCGACGTGTCTGCCAGCTGTCAAACTGCGTGCTAAAACTGTAGGAATGTTAGTGTATGTTAACTATGGTCCAATTGTCCTTTCTATGGGAAACTGTTCGTTGAAGTGGATTTGTTTCAAAGTCTTTAAATTAATGAGCATATAGAGTTTGCAGGTTCAAGCTTCCACAATCCAAAGAAATGTCTTGTAGGCAAGCACGAATATTGTAAGTGTGAAACCGTAAGATAGAAAATAATTTACACAATACACACCTTGTTTATGCTGCCGAGAAATTGGTTTATTGGCTTCTTATTCTCACATAAAATCAGAAAATGCCTTTCAGTTAAAGATGGTGGTTTCGCAACAATGCTTCCTCTCTTAAGCCATAATACATTTGTCCATACTCATTAAAATCCGAAGCTAGACTGCATCTTTTCACAATAGTTAACATCGAACCAAAGCTCTCCTATTTCAAGGAATAGAGGGGGCGTCAGCGATAATGCTGCTCTCTCGCAGTCAGTTGCGCACGAGGACGCTTCAAATAATATCCTGTTTCGGCCAGGTATCTTTTACTCTCACATGACACGAACTGTTCAATTCTGACGAAGATGTGATTCTGTGAATAACCAATAATATCACCATGGATGACAGTTGTTGACGTGGTGAATTATTGAGTTACTGTGTACCAAAATGTGACCTTTTTGGTAGTAGCAACAACAATAGTTGATTTGGTGTGTAATGGATTGCATATAAACCTGAAACTGCCACTGGAATCTTTCTAATTGAAAGCATTTGGATGTAAGCCATACCGTATCAAAATTGCTGCTACGTGAAAATTTTCTCAATCGGGCAATTGTCATCTATTAGATGTTATTTTGTAAGGGAGTCTGCAGTTACTGTATGATCTTAAGACCAGTAGCTTAGCAAGCATGTTACTGGGGAACAAGCTTAGTCTATCATAAATTTCCTCTGTATGTTGAAGCACTTTATGCAGGCATTTATTTAACCTTGCCCACATTTCTAAGGTTTAAAAGATCTCATAAAACTGTACAAAATTTACATACATCAGTTGTACAAAAACTGAGACGTGTTTTGAATTTACAATTAATTGATTGTAATTAACTTTCAATATCTGAATATTACTGTTGAAAATTGGAGATCCATTTTGTGATTGCACAAAAGAGAAACCTTTTTTCCCCACAATCTTGTTAGAGAAGAAATGGTTGGAGATGTGGTTCTTTGTAGCAGAGTTATGATGTTACAGGAGCGGAAGGTTGTTGGAGATGCAAGAAGATGTACGAACCTCAGCAGGAGAAAAGAATGTGAGGGTAACAGTAGACTTTTCTCAAAACAGTTATGTCCACTTAAGGTACTGCACTCATCACGATTACATGAAACGTAATTCCACAGGCATTAATGTTTTACCAAAGCTATATTCCCCAGAAAGAATGGATTAATCACACCTGTAGTAATGGTGCAGCAATTTTGATACGGTATGGCTTACATCCAAATGCTTTCAATTAGAAAGATTCCAGTGGCAGTTTCAGGTTTATATGCAATCCATTACACACCAAATCAACTATTGTTATTGCTACTACCAAAAAGGTCACATTTTGGTACACAGTAACTCAATAATTCACCACGTCAGCAACTGTCATCCATGGTGATATTATTGGTTATTCACAGAATCACATCTTCGTCAGAATTGAACACAATAATACACCACACCAGCAACTGTTGTCCATGATGATATTATTGGAAAGGAAAAAAAAAATCACCATCACTCTTTTGTAGCTCCAAAAGTTCTGTTATTCTAAGAGCATTAACAAGACTTCCATCTGAAGTTCCTTGTATCCTTCAATGCATGATGTTCACTGCCATTGTGGTTTCATCCACCAAGAATGCACAATACTTCAAATTGAAGTTTCTTGTGTTCACTTGAATGGATTTATATTATCATACTAAGGCTCCATATGGAGTCACTAGTGTTTACTCACATGATCACTGTCTTGTATATTGTCTTCAGTTTTATGTTCACATACTAACCTTTGTTCTTCATTAATTCATAATGTCCAGTGAACTATACCCATACCGACTCAAGACTGCTCATCTGCTCATTACTGCTCTCCTCCCTTCCAATAATTGTAATTCTACTGAATACATTAAAGCCCCTGACTCTCAAGGAAAAGCTTGGGCAGTCTCAATCTGTACCTTATTGTTTTTAACCAAATCGTCAGAGTACCTGACCATCTAGTTTGAATCATGACTGGACAACAGGTTAATTTACTTTAGTGTCAACTAACAATTACTGTTAATAACAACACGAAAAGTGAAAAATTCAAAGTAAACCTCTCTATCACTAGCTAATTCTTTGACCTCATATGCATGAAAAGACTCAAATACATACTACCAGTAATAACTTAGTACTAAATAAATTTCATTGAAAAATCACACATTCATTGACACAGTCAAAAAACATCTCCATTCTTAACTTTGAATAATTATCTTATTATTAATTACCCGAGATTTCACACTGATATTTTCATCAGTGTCCCCTTTTTTTTCATGTGTTGTTTGATCAGTTGTACTCATGATAGCATTTTAGATGTTGGTGGGCGAACACCCCCTTCACTTTCCCTGACCCTATGTACTGTAATACATATATGCCAGGGTTTGGTACTTTGCTTATTATATATGGTCCTGTTTACAGTCTCTGCCACTTCCTGATCTTCTTCTTTAATAATGAAGACTGGGGATATGTCGTCAATAAAACTTTGTTTCCGATCTTGTATTCAGATACTCTCTTTAAATTCTTGTCAAAGTTCATTTTCCTTTTCTTTGCCTTTTCAGTAATGTTCACTATTGCGTCTCACAGTTCTGATTGCAGTACTTGCTTTTCTCCAGCATGTCTCGACAAACAGGTTACCCATTCATTCTTCTCTAGCTTATTGAACATTAATTCAGCCAGTGTAAATTCTGCTGTCATGTGCAGTAAGTTGTTTACAATACTCTCAAATACATCCAAATAATCAATCCATCTTGACTGTTTTTCCGGACAGTATGTCCGCATGAAATGATTTAATTCTTTAAATATTATCTCCACTGGACTCTCTTCTGGATTGTAGCACGAGGTAAGGACTAGTGTAATGTTTGCTTCTAACAATGCTCTCCGCCAGGTAAAACTTGTGAAGGTAGAAGCATTGTCAGATATCACCGCCTACGGTTTTCTTACACTTGGAATGTATTTCCATAGTAGCTTTCTCACTACGGTTGAACTCATTGCGGCCTTTGCTGGGTAAAATTTCACGTACTTTGTGGATACATCTAGAAAAGCAACAACATATTTGCAACCACCCCTCGATTTTGGAAGAGGGCCACAAACAGCAGCTGATACCAAAGAAAGTGGCCTGTCAGGTATAATCGAGCTCAACAACCCTTTTCTACCTTGATGATTCTCCTTTGATCTGTGGCATAAATCACATGACTTCAATATCATGGCTATTCTCCGTTTACCGTTAGGTATTTAGCAATATTGCTTACTCTTTGACGCTCACTTAGAGGCACTGAAGTGGCCCCTTGGTAAATGAGTGCACCTTACCAGATCTTCTACTCTATTGTCGGGTACACACACACATGCCAGTTTTTAGACTTTTCATTCCCCCTGTGAACAATACACCATCTACTAGCTTGAAATATTCCGCCAGATTGACATTGCTCTTTTGTTCCAGCAGCCATTTGACGGTTTGACCTTACTCAAACGCAGATCCTGCTCTTGTAATTCCGCCATGTTCTTACATAAATCCTTTATTAACAAAATCTAAAGTTCGTCTCCTGCTTCCCCTTCACATACATCCTCTTCTAATACTTCCGGCATCCTTGATAATGCATCTGCAATCAGGTTATCTTTGTCATTAATATATTCAATGGGAAAATTGCATTCTTGGAGAAATATTGTCCAACGACTCAACCTCATGTGTAGCAACTTGCATGTTTGTAGGAAACTTAATGCCTGATAATCACAGAATACTTTAGTCTGAGATTGGTATATATAATAGAGACATTTTCTGAGTGCCCATGTTATTGTCAGTGCTTCTTTTTCAGTGGTGGTATGAGCTCTTTCGCAGTTGCTCAAGGCCCTACTAGCAAATGCTATTGTACAGAATGTTGTGTGCCCTTCAATTTTCCTGACCTAGAAGAGGCATGCACCCAAACCAATATTCAAACAATGGAAAATCCATGCTGGAATGTAACAGTATTGTGAAAAGGCAAATTGCTACTCACCATATACTGGAGATTCTGTGTCGCAGATGGGCACAACAAAAAGCGTGTCACAAATAATAGCTTTAGGCCAGTAAGACCTTCGCCAGAATTATACAGCACACACACACATACACATTCACACAAACTCAACTCACACACAGATGACTGTGGCGTCTGATTTACATACATAGCCATATCAGGTCTTTCATTAAATACATTGATAAATCTAGACAACAATCTGTTCAGTTGGTCTGTCTGTTCAGTACTCAACTCGGACAATCTGTTAATTTTTGTTGTGATTGGCTAAATAACTCATTCACATCTGCTACTTTTTCCTCTTCTGGACACATGCTCGATCTGTAGCTTGTTACAAGCTGTATGCGAGCTCCCTCGCAGTAGTTCCCATGAATATTTCTTGTCTACGGAAGTGGTATGTCAATATCTTGTGCTTCACTCTCCATTCTCAAAATACCACATGCAAAAGCTATGTTTGCATGTGTTTCCCCAAAAAACTCCAGCCTTAGGATGCAATCCACAATTAATCCCTCAGCAATTAGAAGTGTGCCCTTATAGGCTTCATTCTCCAAATACACAATTGTAAGTGCCTGCCTCCTAATGAGCTTGGACTTGGAGTTTGCAGTTACTAACTGGATATACTGGAAACTTTGCTTCCTGGCTCAGTTTTTCAAACAAATTGGCTGACACCGTCTTTACTGTTTCACTTGTGTCCAGAATGACTTTTACTTCATTATTTTCAATTCTGCGCTTAATTGCTTATACTGAAGTCAGCCTCTCCTCAACTTTACACCTTGTCTGCTCTGAGAGTAATTCACCTCTTAATAAATGCCCGTTGTTGTATTGTAGCATAGCCAAGTTACTATCACTGCCCCTCGAATTCTTTTTGACCCTAACACTGGAGCTGGTGCAGGCCCTTAAGCATTTTCCTGATTTTTGTTGGTATTCCTGTTTATATCTTTGCGTATTTCTGTTATTACAAGCGTGTTCTGATGCCAGTCTGTCGCATTCGCATTCAGTGGCACTATCGTACTTGGTTCTTGTATGTTTACTTGGTTATTGTCCCAAGTTTGATTTCCACTGTCGTACCGTACATAACCTGGGTGATATCTCCTGTCAGGTCCTCCCTTTCTACCCTGCACTCCCACCACATTTGTTGCCACGTGCTGTGCGCCGATCATTTGTCTAAAACTGCTGATATTTTTTGCGTGTTGTCTGTCCATTATTCTCTGCATGCTTTTTGTCGTCCTCTTGGATTGTGTCATATGTGTCCAATGTTGACAAAAATTCTTCAGTGTCTTGTTCCGGGATTGTCATGAGCTTTTTTCTGATGACAGAGGTTAATTTTGATTTTAATGTCTGGATGATATCTTCTTCGCTCATCACATTATCCTAGTATTTTGCTTTGTTGAGGTATTTTTCGAAATATTTACACAATCCTCCAGATGTTGCTGTAAATGGTTCTGGGTTTAATACTCCTTTTTTAGCCTCTCTGCGACCAATTCTTTGACAGGATGCTCGTGTGAACTCTTCATACGTAGCGCACATTTTAAAGGCATCCAGAAACCACATTTTGCTTTCTCCGTCGTATATCCTGCTACATGCTGCATCTTTCGGTACTCACTCCAACCACTTGGTAAAAATGTGAGTAAAACCCCTTATGGACACCACCAGATGTATTGTCTTCTTTTCTGGACAAATTGCTTGGAATTGGTCATATTTTAGTAGCTTTTCTTCACTATGTTTACTCTCTCTATGTTTGTTCCAAATTATGTGCTCATTTTCTGCCAACTTGTTGAATGTAAGCAGATCTGCTGCTACTTTCTGAGCTGGTGGTGACATTTGCCCAAGGATTATTCGATACATTTTCCTGTATGTTATTCATAGATGACACTTGACGCATCTCCTTCAACTCATCTGGCGTGTGTGAGAAGTCTTTTTCACAGTGTTAAGTCTATTATAATAGTAATGCATACACAAATGACAAAAACTTAACCTAAGACACATATATTAATACTTTTTCATTTAACTTTCAAGTTTATCTCTGTCTTGATTACTTATTGTCACTCAGGAAAAGGAAGTTACCACAAGTCAAAATTCAGTAATTATTCAATTCTTATACCACTTCTAGACGTCCCGTCACGTAGGGCGCCATTATAACCACCTCTCACATAAAAGGTAATTTTACTGACATGTAATAATTCATGAGAGGAGTCATTATTTCACTCTGAATCCATTTATTGCATGGAGATCTGTGTTGAAAATTTCCTTTCAGAGACAAAAAGTAACCTTCATGAACTGCTTTTGTTATACCACCACAAAGCCATTGTTTCTCATGGAAATATTGAGGACAAGTTTGGTGAAGTGGAGCCTCTTAGTAAGATGCGGTTGGGCTCACTGTTAATCAAGGCTTCTTGTGCCACCCAGTCCGCAGCTCTTCATGCCTGTGATCATCTTGGCAATGTCCTGGCGTCTGTTACTCCTCACCAATTTCTGAATATGGTGCAGGGAGTGATTTGTCATTGGGACCTCATCCTGCAAACTGATGATTAACTCCGGGCTAATCTGGAGCGGAGTGACGTTCATTTTGTTTGATGTGTGCAGAAGGGTTGCAAAGACAACCCACCAATACTGGCACCTTCATTCTGGCTTTCGAGGGGGTACCCTCCCAGAGAAGGTCAAGGGTATGTGCTACAGACGTGACGTGAAGCCGTACATCCCTCCACCCATGTGGTGCTTTCGGTGCTTGCGTTTTGGGCATATGTCTTCCTACTGTAAGGCGTACCTTCTATGTGGTGACTGTTGAGACCCTCTCCATGAGAGAAGCCCCTGTGTGTGTCAGTAGTGCTGACCGCCAGATTGCCCAGCTTACAAGAGAGAAAAGAAGATCCAAGAATACAAGTTCCTAGATCACCTGTCTTATGCGAGGCTCGCCAAACATATGAGAGACTGCATCCAGTGTCACTATCTTCAACTTTTGCCTATGTTACTTCATTTCCTCCTCCTGCCTCTACCTTACCCCAGCCCAGTCCCCCTCTCCCCTCCCCTCGCCCCTCCCCTCCCTCTGCAGTTCCCATGGCATCCCATCCGGGAGATGCTCCCCCTCCCTCAGTGGCGGATATAGAAAAACCTCAAGGAGGTTAGATGGCCTCGGGCAAGTACAGAAAGGGCAACAGCCTCAAAGGGTGCGGGGCAAAGTCAGGACTTGTGGGGACCAAGCAGCAATCGGTACTGTAATTGTAAACTGTCGAAGCAGCATTGGTAAAGTACTGGAACTTCAAGCGCTGATAGAAAGCACCAAAGCTGAAATCATTATAGGTACGGAAAGCTGGCTGAAGCCAGAGACAAATTCTGCCGAAATTTTTACAAAGGCACGGACGGTGTTTAGAAAGGATAGATTGCATGCAACCAGTGGTGGCATGTTTGTCGCTGTTAGTTGTAGTTTTTCCTGTAGTGAAATAGAAGTGAATAGTTCCTGTGATTAGATTAGGAAATGAGACACTTAAAGTAGTAAAGGAGTTTTGCTATTTGGGGAGCAAAATAACTGATGATGGTCGAAGTCGAGAGGATATAAAATGTAGACTGGCAATGGCAAGGAAAGCGTTTCTGAAGAAGAGAAATTTGTTAACATCGAGTATAGATTTAAGTGTCAGGAAGTCGTTTCTGAAAGTATTTGTATGGAGTGTAGCCATGTATGGAAGTGAAACGTGGACGATAAATAGTTTAGACAAGAAGAGAATAGAAGCTTTCGAAATGTGGTGCTACAGAAGAATGCTAAAGATTAGATGGGTAGATCATATAACTAATGAGGAGGTGTTGAATAGAATTGGGGAGAAGAGAAGTTTGTGGCACAACTTGACTAGGTGAAGGGATCGGTTGGTAGGACATGTTCTGAGGCATCAAGGGATCACCAATTTAGTATTGGAGGGCAGCGTAGAGGGTAAAAATCGTAGAGGGAGACCAAGAGATGAATGCACCAAGCAGATTCAGAAGGATGTAGGTTGCAGTAGGTACTGGGAGATGAAGAAGCTTGCACAGGATAGAGTAGCATGGAGAGCTGCATCAAACCAGTTTCAGGACTGAAGACCACAACAACAACAACAAGTTCCTGTGAATTAGTATGGGTGGAGGTTACACTCGACAACCGTGCTAGGTTAATAATTGGCTCCTTTTACTGACCTCCCGACTCAGCAGCATTAGTGGCAGAACAACTGAGAGAAAATCTGGAATACATTTCACATAAATTTTCTCAGCATGTTATAGTCTTAGGTGGAGATTTCAATTTACCAGATATAAACTGGGACACCCAGATGTTTAGGACGGGTGTTAGGGACAAAGCATCGAGTGATATTATACTGAGTGCACTATCCAAAAATTACCTCGAGCAATTAAACAGAGAACCGACTCATGGAGATAACATCTTGGACCTACTGATAACAAACAGACCCAAACTTTTCGACTCTGTAAGTGCAGAACAGGGAATCAGTGATCATAAGGCCGTTGCAGCATCCCTGAATATGGAAGTAAATAGGAATATAGAAAAAGGGAGGAAGGTTTATCTGTTTAGCAAGAGTAATAGAAGGCAGATTTCAGACTACCTAACAGATCAAAATGAAAATTTCTGTTCCGACACTGACAGTGTTGAGTGTTTATGGAAAAAGTTCAAGGTAATCGTAAAATGCGTTTTGACAGGTACATGCCAAGTAAAACTGTGAGGGACAGGAAAAACCCACCGTGGTTCAACAACAAAGTTAGGAAACTACTGCGAAAGCAGAGAGAGCTTCACTGCAAGTTTAAACGCAGCCAAAACCTCTCAGACAAACAGAAGCTAAACAATGTCAAAGTTAGCGTAAGTAGGGCTATGCATGAAGTGAAGTGTTCAGAGAATTCGAAAGTAAAATTCTATGTACCGACTTGACAGAAAATCCCAGGAAGTTCTGGTCTTATGTTAAATCAGTAAGTGGCTCAAAACAGCATATCCAGACACTCTGGGATGATGATGGCATTGAAACAGAGGATGACACGCGCAAAGCTGAAATACTAAACACCTTTTTCCAAAGCTGTTTCACAGAGGAAGACCGCACTGCAGTTCCTTCTCTAAATCCTCGTACAAACAAAAAAATGGCTGACATCGAAATAAGTGTCCAAGGAATAGAAAAGCAACTGAAATCACTCAACAGAGGAAAGTCCACTGGACCTGACAGGATACCAATTCGATTCTACACAGAGTATGCGAAAGAACTTGCCCCCCTTCTAACAGCCGTGTACCGCAAGTATCTAGAGGAACGGAAGGTTCCAAATGATTGGAAAAGAGCACAGGTAGTCCCAGCCTTCAAGAAGGGTCGTTGAGCAGATGCGCAAAACTATAGACCTATATCTCTGACATCGATCTGTTGTAGAATTTTAGAACATGTTTTTTGCTCGCTTATCATGTCATTTCTGGAAACCCAGAATATACTCTGTAGGAATCAACATGAATTCCGAAAAAGTGTGAGACCCAACTCGCTTTATTTGTTCATGAGACCCAGAAAATATTCGATACAGACACCCAGGTAGATGCCATTTTCCTTTACTTCCGGAAGGTGTTCGATACAGTTATGCACTGTCGCCTGATATACAAAGTAAGAGCCTACAGAATATCAGACCAGCTGTGTGGCTGGATTAAAGAGTTTTTTTAGCAAACAGAACACAGCATGTTGTTCTCAATGGAGAGACGTCTACAGACATTAAAGTAACCTCTGGCATGCCACAGGGGAGTGTTATGGGATCATTGCTTTTCACAATATATATAAATGACCTAGTAGATAGTGTCGGAAGTTCCATGCGGCTTTTCGCGGATGATGCTGTAGTATACAGAGAAGTTGTAGCATTAGAAAATTGCAGCGAAATGCAGGAAGATCTGCAGCGGATAGGCACTTGGTGCAGGGAGTGGCAACTGACCCTTAACATAGACAAATGTAATGTATTGCGAATACATAGAAAGAAGGATCCTTTATTGTATGATTATATGATAGCGGAACAAACACTGGTAGCAGTTACTTCTGTAAAATATGTGGGAGTGTGTGTACGGAACGATTTGAAATGGAATGATCATATAAAATTAATTGTTGGTAAGGCGGGTACCAGGTTGAGATTCATTGGGAGAGTCCTTAGAAAATGTAGTCCATCAACAAAGGAGGTGGCTTACAAAACACTCGTTCAACCTACATTTGATTATTGCTCATCAGTGTGGGATCCATACCAGGTCGGGCTGACAGAGGAGATAGAGAAGATCCAAAGAAGAGCGGCGCTTTTCGTCACAGGGTTATTTGGTAAGCGTGATAGCGTTACGGAGATGTTTAGCAAACTCAAGTGGCAGACTCTGCAAGAGAGGCACTCTGCATCGCGGTGTAGCTTGCTGTCCAGGTTTCGAGAGAGTGCATTTCTGGATGAAGTATCGAATATATTGCTTCCCCCTACTTATACCTCCCGAGGAGATCACGAATGTAAAATTAGAGAGATTCGAGCACACACAGAGGTTTTCTGGCAGTTGTTCTTTCCGCAAACCATACGCGACTGGAACAAGAAAGGGAGGTAATGACAGTTTCACGTAAAGTGCCCTCCACCACACACCGTTGGGTGGCTTGCGTAGTATAAATGTAGATGTAGGGGGCACTAAAGATATCTTGAGCTACCTTTTCTTGCACCGTAATAAAAAATTAATCAAGTCACATGCAAAGTTTTAAGAAAGTTTTATTTAAACTGATTATACACATGTACAAAGCCAAATACCATCTTATGATATAAAAAAGTAGCAGTTGCATTTCTCTTCCTTAAAAGATGAATTCTATGTGCCTATTCTTCCTGCCAAATTGGTTAATTACATTGCCAATAGGACAAGACTTCTGGCATAAGAAGTCACCCTCATTATGCCAACGGTCTTGTCAAAGAGGGCGGAGGAGCAGACAGAGGTTCAGGGCACTCTCTTGTCCTAGGGGGGGAAACTGCCCCTAAAGGCGGAAGAATCAGCAATGATTAACAGCATGAGGGTACAGAAGGCAATGGAAACCACTGCATTAAAGATGCGTAATGTGTGTCCACAGGACATGTGGTCTGTAATTGAAGGAGTGTCATGATGATCTCTCCATTGGCAAAGGATTCCGGAATGGTCCCCCATTTGGATCTCTGGGAGGGGAGTGCCAAGGGAGAGGTTATCATGAGAAAAAGAGTTGGGTCTTGGAATGTCAGAATCTTGAATGTGGTAGGGAAACTAGAAAATCTGAAAAAGGGAATGCAAAGGCTCAATCTACATTCAGTAGGGGTCAGTGAAGTGAAGTGGGAAGAAGAGAAGGATTTCTGGTCAGATGAGTATAGGGTAACATCAACAGCTGCACAAAATGGTATAGCTGGAATAGGTTGGTTGGTTGGTTGTTTTGGGGAAGGAGACCAGACAGCGTGGTCATCGGTCTCATCGGATTAGGGAAGGATGGGGAAGGAAGTCGGCCGTGCCCTTTCAGAGGAACCATCCCGGCATTTGCCTGGAGTGATTTAGGGAAATCACGGAAAACCTAAATCAGGATGGCCGGACGCGGGATTGAACCGTCGTCCTCCCGAATGCGAGTCCAGTGAGCTGGAATAGGATTTGTTATGAATAGGAAGTTAGGGCAGAGTGTGTGTTACTGTGAACAGTTCAGTGACAGGGTTGTTCTTATCAGAATTGACAGCAAACCAACACCTACAGTGATAGTTCAGGTATACATGCCGATGTCGCAAGCTGAATGTGAAGAGATAGAGAAAGTGTATGAGGATACTGAAAGGGTAATACAGTATGTAAAGGGAGATGAAAATCTAATAATCATGGGGGACTGGAATGCATTGTTGCGGAAGGAGTCGAAGAAAAGGTTACAGTAGAATAAGGGCTTGGGACAAGGTATGAGAGAGGAGAAAGACTAATTGAGTTCTGTAACAAGTTTCAGCTAGTAATAGTGAATACTCTATTCAAGAATCACAAGAGGAGGAGGTATATTTGGAAAAGGCCGGGTGATACGGGAATATTTCACTTAAATTATATTCTGGTCAGACAGAGATTCCGAAATCAGATACTGGATTGTAAGGCATACCCAGGAGCAGATATGGACTCAGATCACAGTATAGTAGTGATGAAGAGTAGGCTGAAATTTAAGACATTAGTCGGAAAGAATCAATATGCAAAGAAGTGGGATACAGGAGTGCTAAGGAATGATGAGGCTATAGATACAGCAATAAGGAATATCTCAGTAGGCAGTACAGTTGAAGAGGAATGGACATCTCTAATTTATATAAAAAAAGGGGGGGGGGGGGGGGGAAGCTAAGACGAAATGGTTGCAGGAAAAATGTGAAGACATTGAAAAAGAAATGATTGTCGGGAGGACAGACTTAGTATTCAGCAAAGTCAAAACAACCTTCAGTGACATTAAAAGCAAGGGTGATAACATTGAGAGTGCAATGAGAATTCCACTGTTAAATGCAGAGGAGAGAGTGGATAGGTGGAAAGAATACATTGAAAGCCTCTATATGGAGGAAGATTTGTCTGATGTGATAGAAGAAGAAACAGGAGTCAATTTAGAAGAGATAGGGGATCCAGTATTAGAATCAAAATTTAAAAGATCTTTGGAGGACTTCAGATCAAATAAGGCAGAAGGGATAGATAACATTTCATCAGAATTTATAAAACCATTGGGGGAAGTGGCAACAAAACAACTATTCACTTTGGTGTGTGGAATGTATGAGTCTGGCGACATACCGTCTGACTTTTGGAAAAGTATCATCCACACAATTCCGAAGATGGCAAGAGCTGACAAGTGCAAGAATTATCGCACAGTCAGCTTAACAGCGTTGCTTACAAGAATAATATGCAGAAGAATGGAAAAGAAAATTGAGGATTCGCTAGATGATGATCAGTTTGGCTTTAGGAAAGGTAAAGGCACGAGAGAGGTAATTCTGATGTTACGGGTAATAATGGAAGCAAGACTAAAGAAAAATAAAGACACGTTCGTAGGATTTGTTGACCTGGAAAAAGCATTCAACAATGTAAAATGGTGCAAGATGTTCGAAATTCTGAAAACAGTAGGGGTAAGCTGTAGGGAGATACAGGTCATATACAATATGTACAACAGCCAAGAGGGAATAGTAAGAGACGACAACCAAGAACAAAGTGCTCGTATTAAAAAGAGTGTAAGACAAGGATGTAGCCTTCGCCCCTACTGTTCACTCTGTAAGATGGAAATAAAAGAAAGGTTCAGGAGTGGAATTAAAATTCAAGGTGAAAGGATATCAATAATACGATTTGCTGATGACATTGCTATCCTGAATGAAAGTGAAGAAGAATTACATGATCTGCTGAACAGAATGAACAGTCTAATGAGTACAGAATATGAATTGAGAGTAAATCAAAGAAAAGCAAAGGTAATGAGAAGTAGTAGAAATGAGAACAGTGAGAAACTTAACATTAGGGTTGATGGTCACGAAGTAGGTGAAGTTAAGCAATTCTGCTACCTAGGGAGCAAAATAACCAATGACAGATGGAGCAAGGAGGACATCAAAAGCAGACTAGCAATGGCAAAAAGGGCATTCCTGGCCAAGAGAAGTCTACTAATAATAAATATCGGCCTTAATTTGAGGAAGAAATTTCTGAGAATGTACATCTGGAGTACAGCATTGTTTAGTAGTGAAACGTGGACTGTGGGAAACAGAAGAGAATTCGAAGCATTTGAGGTGTGTTGCTACAGACGAATGTTGAAAATTAGATGGACTGATAAGGTAAGGAATGAGGAGGTTATGTGCAGAATTGGAGAGGAAAGGAATATGTGGAAAACACTGTTAAGGAGAAGGGACAGGATGATAAGTCATCTGTTAAAACATCAGAGAATGACTTTCATGGTACTAGAGTGAGCTGTAGAGGGCAAAAACTGTAGAGGGAGACAGAGACTGGAATACATCCAGCAAATAATTGAGCATGTAGAGGTTTGCAAGTGCTACTCTGAGATGAAGTTAGCACAGGAGAGGAATTCGTGGCAGGCCCCATCAAACCAGTCAGAAGACTGATTTTTTTAAAAAAAAAAAAAAAAAAAAAAAAAAAAAAAAAAAAAAAAAAAAAAGTAACATGGACGCGCATGCTACATAGGAAAGTACAAGTACTTGATAACTCGATTCACTCGAAGTCTACTGACAAAAGAGACAAATGAATAGCTTGCGGGCTGACTGGCGGGGTTGATGCAGGTGGCCCTGCAAGGGGAGGTGGGCGTGTCCCGCACACCCTCATATGAATCCGCCACTGCCCTCCCTGGCCAAAGAAGTGCCCTCCTTCTTCAGCACCTGCCGGTGATTGGGCTTGCTCCTGGGATCCCTCTCCCCAGTGTCTCTCAGGCCGGAAGACTCCTTCCACCACTTGGCCACAAGCCACACCGTCTGTGCGCCTCAAGGTCACCCGCTCTCTTTTGGTTCCAGATCTTGCAGACACCTGTACTCCCTCTGTGCCCTGCCCCCCTCCACCTCCGAAAGAGAAGAAAAAAAAAAAGAAACATAAGTCCCAAGACAAGGTGCCCCTGGAGGTAGCATGTCCCCGCCGCATTCTGACATTGACATTTTATTTATGGAAGTCATCCCATCCATGTTGGCGACAACTGCTGATCGAGGGACATAACCTCCTACTTGGCTACTTTATGTCTAACTTGGACTTTCGCCACACGAACATCCAGTGGAATTGCAATGGATACTATAATCACCCACCGGAAATGCAACGTCTTGTCTTCTCTTATTCTGCGTTCTCTTGCACTTCAAGAAACGCATTTCTGTGATGACCACTCTCCAATATTTTGTGGTTATCAAGTGTTCTGTTCGGAACCGTGCCAGCCTCAGGGTAGCATCTGGTGGAGTCTGCACTTTGGTTTGTTCTGATGTCATTATTGAATGGATCCCCCTGTATATCAACTTGGAAGCAATAGTGGTTAGAGTGCAAATGAATCTGGCAATCACCATTTGCAATGTCTACCTCCCTCCAGGTAGGCCGCTTCCTTACGCTGAACTGTCTACCTTAATCCAGCAACTCCTGCCCCCATTTCTTCTCCTTGGGGGCTTCAATGCCCACTACCCACTGTGGGGGAGTGTCACTTCAATGGGTAGGGGTCTCCTAATTGACCAACTTATCACAGACCTCGGTTCGTGTCTCCTCAATGATGGTTCCCCTACCCCCTTCAGTGCCGCTCATGGCACCTTCTCTGCTATCAATCTCATGACTCCCCTGCCCTCATGGCTTCCCTACATTGGTCAACTCATGATGACCTTTGTGACAGTGACCACTTTCCGGTGATTCTATCGTTCCCTTGCTGTCGCCAGGCAGACAGGTCCCCACATCGGGCATTCCACAGGGCCTGTTGGCCTTTTGTAAATGTCTACTGTGCACTTCAACAGCTCCTCAAAATCCATTGATGTAGTCGTACAAGGTGTCTGCCACTATTCTTCATGCTGCTGGCACTGCTGTCCCCCTATCCACAGATCCCTCTCGTCATGACCAGTACCGTGGAGGACTGAGGATGTCGCTGTTGCTGTCCAGGACTGCCAACGGGCTCTGCAACAATTTAAGCAAAATCCTTCACAGACCAACCTCCCCGCTTTTAAGCGTCTCCATGCTAAGGCTCATTACCTTATTAAACGGAGTAAAAAGGAATGCTGGGAGCACTATGTTTCCTCCCTGGGGACGTAAGCCTCTTCATCGCAAGTTTGGTCCAAGCTCCATGGCCTTCTGGGTCACCAGCGACAGTCAATTGTCCAGCGTCTTAACCTCCAGGTTGCTCTGTGCACTGATCCATTGGTCCTCACGGAACACCTTGCAACACACTTTGCGACGGCATCGGCGTCCTTTCCCTATCCTACTACCTTTCTCTGGCAGAAACAGAGTTGAACAGACCCCACTCTGTTTCGTCCTGCACCACCCTGAGCCCTATAATGTGCCCTTCACTGAATGGGAATTGTTGCAGCCTCTTACCTCTTCCAAAGACACGGCCCCAAGCCCGGATTCCATCCACAACCAGATGATCCAACACCTGGGCGTACCCCAGGGCAGCATCTCCTCAGGGTCTTCAACCACTTTTGGTTCTCGGGTGCTTTTCCGTCACAATGGCAAGACAGTATAGTTATCCTCATCCTTAACCCCAGGAAGAACCCAAAGTCTCTTGATAACTACCACCCAATTAGCCTTACGAATGTACTTTGTAAACTGCTTGAGAGGATAGTCAGCTTCGGATTATGTTGGGTAGTCAAATCTTGGAGCCTTTTGTCCCCGTATCAGTGTGGCTTCTGGGCAGGACCCTCTCCAACTGACCATTTACTCAGATTGGAATCAGCCATCTGACAGGCCTTTACACACTGTCGGCACCTTGTCTAGCTCTTCTTTGACATACATAAGGCGTACAACGTGGCTTGGTGCCATCACATTTTAGTAACCCTCCATGACTGGTGCTTCCACGATCCCCTTCCGATTTTTATCTGTGCGAGTTTTTATCTCACCGGCTCTTCCGTGCTCAAGTTGGCACTTCCCTCAGCGGCCCTCAGATTCAGGAGAACGATATTCCACAGGGTTCTGTGCTAAGTGTCACACACTTCCTCATTGTCACCAGTTGTGGGCCTCTGGTTACCCCAGTGTTGTACGTTGGCGATTTTTGCATTTGGTACAGCTCCCACTCGGTAGCATCTGCTTAGTGCCAGCTCCAAGGCGGCATCCAATGGGCCTCTGCGTGGGCCACCTCCCATGGATTTCAGCTTTCTCCCTCCAGAATGCGGGTTATGCATTTTTGTCGTTGACCTACAGTACACCCCAGTCCAGAAATTTATTTAGGCCATCACCTCCTAGATGTTGTAGCACAATCCTGTTTCTTGGGCCTTATTTTTTATAACAAGCTGACAGGGCTGCCCCACATTCGCCACCTGTAGACTACATGTAGCCCGGACTAGATTATGGTAGTCAGGTTTATGGCTCAGCAACTCCTTCCACTTTGAAACTGCTTGACCCTGTCTATCATTGTGGGGTGCATCTGGCTATTGTGTTTCACATTAGTCCTGTTGATAGTCTCCTCACCGAAGTGGGGATTTCCCCTCTACACATACGACGGAGCCAACTCCTTGTTTCTTACACAATCACCATTCGCCAATTCCCTGACCATCCTGTGTACCCTTTGCTCTTTGCCAACCACGGATGTCTCCCTCCTAAGACCCGCCCTTGGGTGGGATTGACGGTTGGCCTGTGTCTCACTTCCCCCTGTCGGATCTCCACTCACTGGACCCTATGTCTTTCCTCCGGTACTGCCACCCTCTTGGATGGTGCCTAGACCACCGAATAGGACTGGCTTTGAACACCATTTATTGCTGGGATAATGTAGTGTATTCACAGCAGAGCTTCTAGCAATTCACAGGGCCCTCCTTTTTATTTCTCAGGCCTCCCTCTACAGCGTTTTAATTTGTTCAGACTCCATGAGCAGCCTGCAGGCTCTCGACCGATGCTCCTCTCATCACCCTTTGGTCTGTACTATCCATGACCTCTCTGCCCTTGAGCGTGCCGCCTGTTAGTTGTCTTTCTCTGAGTCCCAAGTCATGTAGGCATCCCAGGGAAAGAACTGGCTGACCATTTGGCTAGAGAAGAAGATACTTACCTCCGTTTCCTTTCATGATGCTGATATGCAGATCTGTGTCAAATCTCTCTTTGCACAAAAGTGGAATGCAATCTAGAGCACTACTGCTCATAGTAATAAACTCCACACGATCAAGGAGTCTACTGCAGTTTGGCACTCTTACTTCTGCTCCTCTCAGGAGTAGTCCACTGTTTTATGCCGTTTACACATTGACCATACCCGGCTCACCCATTGTTTCCTCCTATGTAACAACCCACCCGCACAGTGTGGTTGTGGAGCCAGGCTGACAATATCTCACATATTGGTGGAATGTCCCCTTCATTTGTCCCTTCATGCTAAGTATCATCTTCCAGATCCCTTAAATTTAATATTAGCAGACAATTCACGGATGGTTGAACTGGTCTTCAGTTTCCTCTGTGAAAGTGGTTTTTATTTCCAGATATAAGGTTCTACTTTAGTCTTGGAGCAGGGACAGGTTGGTTGTGGTTGGAACTGCTTTTGCAGTCTTCTCGGTCTGTTACCACTTCTTTTCCAGTTTTTAGATTTGGTCTCACCTTTTATGCCTTTACTGTGTGTCTTTAATGTTTATTATTTTATAATTTGACTCCCCTGGCTGGATCTGTCCACTGTTAGTGGACCCTCTTTCTTCTGTGACTAACTTCAGAATTGCGGGACTGATGACCTCGCCATTTGGTCCCATAACCCCTCTCAATTAATCAGTCAATCAACCAATTCTCCTTTCTATGGAAGTCTGTCCGTCAAAGAGGATTTGTTTAAAAGTCTTTAAATTAATGATTGTATAGAGCTTGCAAGTTGGAGCTTCTAGAGTCCAAAGAAATGTCTCGTAAGCATGCACAAATATTTTAAAATGTGAAACCATAAGATGGAGAATAATTTATGCAATGCACTCCTTGTTTATGCTGCTGAGAATTGGTATATTGGCTTATTATTCTCACCTGAAATCAGAAAATGCCTTTCAATTAAAGATGGCGGTCTCGCAACACTGCCTTCTGTCTTAAGCAGTAATACATTTGTCCATATTCATTAAGATCAGAAGCTAGACTATATCTTTTCACAGTAATTAACATCAAACCAAAGCTCTCTTAGTTCAAGGAATAGAGAGAGCGTCAGCGATAGTGCTGCTTTCTCGCAGACAGTTGCACGCATGCGCTACAAATAATATCTTGTTTGGCCACGCATCTTTTGCTGTCGTGTGACACGAACCAGGTTGCCTGCACATGCGATGCAGGTTGTGGGCTGTACCAGATACAGAAAAAGAAATGAAAGCCTACTATAACAGTTCAAGTCAGGGCCAGTTATAGTCATGGCAGTGTTTGTCTGCTGCTCATAGGTAGGTAAAACATGTTTCTTGTAGCCAATAGGATGATACTTTCAAGTAACCAATGAAAGAGGAGAAAACGAATTTCTAGTTCCAAAGTAGAAACAATTTTCTTCTCAGCTGTTGTCATAAATATTTGATTGTTTTTTCCTTAACATGTCATTAATTGCGATGTTGTGGTTAGGTTGGGACCAAATACCACAGCTTAAATTGCTGCAAGTGAAATGGGCAGCAATTAAATGTATTATTTTCACTGTCACAAATATTTGCCTGTTTTTTACAATTATGTCTCAAGGTGGTGGGTATCGGTTGTTCTCAGAAAAAGCAATCTTTTGGCAAAAAAATTTTTAAAAAATGAAATGTATTAAAAATGTTTATTTTCTTAAAAATGATACAATAATACTTGTTATGAAACTGCGTAATTTTCCCAGTTCAATAAAACATATTGCAGCAGAAAAAATTGTAAAGATTGTCCACGTCCACAGATGTGACAGTATAGGTCCATGGACACGAAATTTTGGGACACTGACATGATTATAAATTAGATAATTGCTTGTACTTTCTTTGGTAAATAAAAATGAGCTTAAATTTCAGTTACAAACTTATTAGTCTATTTGTAACCACAGTTGAGTTTATATTTAAGCACTATTAAAGCAATAAATTATTTTCCATTCCATTGTTATAGCTGAACCTAAAAATATTGCTCTTGTAACTTGTGGTAAAGACTTTTTCCCTTGTGCAATTTTGTTCACCGTTTTCTGTGGTGTACCTTCTGTCTCCTGGAGAAGCCTTTAATACTTCTTGTACTTCTCCATTTTCTTTTTTTTGCTCTTTCTCTGATTTCATAATTTTACTTTTTGGACCATCTACTTTTCTTCTCCTCATTTTCTTTCTCACATCTCTCCTTACAGACATTCCTTCTTTACTTGTTCCACAAAAATCTTGTTTACTCTTCGTCCAGAAAGATCATGTTCATGTGGTTCTGGACTGTAAGGTGAGATTTGTATATTCTTCTGCATCTCCAGGTCTTTTTTCCTTGTTTTCAGGGTGTTTGTAGTCCTGTTTCTCCATTCTCTTCTGATCTTTCTTCTCTCTCTATTTTCTATGTCAGATATTTTGTTTTTGCAGGTTTTTCCTTTCTCTCGTCTTCTGTATCACATGTTTTTGTGGGTAATTTTTAATCCTTTCCCCTTCTCTCCTCATACCGAGGCACTTACGCTTGTTTCTTTTATGGGTATGACTTGTATTTATTCCAGAAATTTGATTAATTGTATTTTAAACTTTTAAGCTAAACTAATTTTGCATTCAGAAGTCTCACATCCCGTGAAAACAATGCTTTTACTGAATACCCTAAAGACTGAAATTTGAAAGTTTATGAATTATAAGTATCTTTTTACCCCTATTAATAACATCAAATGTAACAATCACAGCAGCATTTTCTTCCTTGTTTTGTGAGATACCTGTCTAAAATGTACACATGGATAGGTCCCACTTAAATATTTTCAATATGATGGTTTTTATTTGATAATATGTAATAAAATAATGCAGTCCTACATCGTATGCAAAGTAAATAAAGTGTAGTGAAAAAATTAGCTCTTACAATGACTTATTACAATTAAGCATATTTAGTTATAGTATAAGGTAATGTATTACACTCAGAAATTATGGATTATAAAGTAAGAAAAAGTGCAAAGTTTTGTAGCCTGACTTAATGTTTGTTACATTCATCAACATGAATGAATTGCAGTGCAATAAAGCGGCTGGGGTGGATGAAATTAAGTCGGAACTCATCAAATACAGTGGAATGTCAGGTCTTAAATGGCTACACAGGATAATTGAAATGGCCTGGGAGTCGGGACAGTTCCATCAGACTGGACAAAAGCAGTAATTACACCAATCTTTAAACATGGTAACAGAAAAGATTGTAACAACTACAGAGGTATCTCTTTAATCAGCGTTGTGGGTAAAATCTTCTCAGATATTGTTGAAAGGAAAGTGCGAGTATTAGTTGAGGACCAATTGGATGAAAATCAGTGTGGGTTTAGGCCTCTTAGAGGTTGTCAGGACCAGATCTTTAGCTTACGGCAAATAATGGAGAAGTGTTATGAGTGGAACAGGGAATTGTATCTATGCTTTATAGATCTAGAAAAGGCATATGACCGGGTTCCTAGGAGGAAGTTATTGTCTGTTCTACAAGATTATGGAATAAGAGGCAAACTTTTGCAAGCAATTAAAGGTCTTTACATGGATAGCCAGGCAGCAGTTAGAGTTGACGGTAAATTGAGTTCATGGTTCAGAGTAGTTTCAGGGGTAAGACAAGGCTGCAACCTGTCTCCACTGTTGTTCATATTATTTATGGATCATATGTTGAAAGCAATAGACTGGCTGGGTGAAATTAAGATATGTGAACACAAAATAAGCAGTCTTGCATATGCGGATGACTTAGTTGTGATGGCAGATTCCATTGAAAGTTTGCAAAGTAATATTTCAGAGCTAGATCAGAAATGTAAGGACTATGGTATGAATATTAGCGTCTCCAAAATGAAAGTAATGTCAGTGGGAAAGAAATATAAACGGATTGAGTGCCAAATAGGAGGAACAAAGTTAGAACAGGTGGACGGTTTCAAGTACTTAGGATGCATATTCTCACAGGATGGCAACATAGTGAAAGAACTGGAAGCGAGGTGTAGCAAAGCTAATGCAGTGAGCGCTCAGTTACGATCTACTCTCTTCTGCAAGAAGGAAGTCGGTACCAAGACTAAGTTATCTGTGCACCGTTCAATCTTTCGACCAACTTTGTTGTATGGGAGCGAAAGCTGGGTGGATTCAGGTTACCTTATCAATAAGGCTGAGGTTACGGATATGAAAGTAGCTAGGATGATTGCAGGTACTAGTAGATGGGAACAATGGCAGGAGGGTGTCCACAATGAGGAAATCAAAGAAAAACTGGGAATGAACTCTATAGATGTAGCAGTCAGGGCGAACAGGCTTAGATGGTGGGGTCATGTTACACGCATGGGAGAAGCAAGGTTACCCAAGAGACTCATGGGTTCAGCAGTAGAGGGTAGGAGGAGTCGGGGCAGACCGAGGAGAAGGTACCTGGATTCGGTTAAGAATGATTTTGAAGTAATCGGTTTAACATCAGAAGAGGCACCAATGTTAGCACTGAATAGGGGATCATGGAGGAACTGTATAAGGGGGGCTATGCTCCAGACTGAACGCTGAAAGGCATAATCAGTCTTAAATGATGATGATGATGATGATGATGATGATGATGATCAACATGAATGTCATACCTGTGGACACACCATATCGATGGATGTGATGTCTACGGGCATGAAAGATTTTCCAAATGTTGAATTAAACAGTTACAGTAAATTTATAAATAATATGTTATATAATTAATTTAAACGTATTAACAATACCTTTGATTCATAAATGATTACATGTTATTTTACATCTAAACGTAAAGTGGTCATGGGCGCAGATGTGACACAATGAAGATAACCATGGACAAAAATTTGCCTTAATAGCAACCTTTCCTCTCCCAAGCAAATCATCAACTACATACAGTAATGTCTTTTGACAAAATTGCTGCTTGCTAGTCTTCGTCAATATTATAAAAATACTACTGCTGCCCTCTGGTGTGACTATAGCAATTACCATTTGTGTCTGTGAACACGACATAAAATTTGGGACATGAGTTTAGAATATTGTAAAACGTAGTCCCTTTTGCAGTTTCTGTTTAAGTTAAAGTATGTATGTTAGAAAATAATATTTACTTAAGAAATCTATTTTGAACTCGTTACAACTGAGCATACTGGAGCTGGGGTAGTCTATTCTGTGGTCAGTTTTTAAAATTACATCATAAAATTTTTGTCAGTATAGTATGTTACAATATATATCTTAATAATTTTTATATAGATTTAATAGCCTGTAAAGATTTCTGCTTCACGTATTGTGCTGGGACAAGAAAGATTTCTTTTTGTAGTAATGACCCTTACATTGGAATGTTCGGTTGTGAGTTGGCAAAGCCAAGGCTTTGGGAGCTGAAAGGTGGTGACAAACTTAACTGTACATTAGCTCGAGTTTTGGGCTAGGTTGGAATGTAGGCCTAACTGTTTGGTTGTGAGTTGGCAAAGCGAACAAATAAAAAAACTTGGTCGTGACAACAGTCTGATCACTGGCTTAGCTCGACACCTAGGTTCAGTTGCAGTACATCAGTTTTACTTGCAAGCATTAAATTTATACACTTCATTGTCACATATATTTGTTTCTTCTGAATATTTCATGAATTATGAGTTTATGGTTAGGTAGTGATCTAACAGTACAGCTTAAATTAAGTTAATAAAATATTTGCCTGTTTCTTGTGAATGTGTAAAGGTTTCAGAGGTTGTGAGATAATGATGGGAGAATGCCACAGTATTCCTTCGAAAGATTTTGTCTCCTGCTCTCCCGTTGGCTGCATAGACAAAGGAGCAAACAGACCCATTTCCTTCCCATCATACCTCATTGTGAGCATTGGCAACATTGCTGCACAGAACACATAAGTACAACACCGGCCCTGATGTAGACTTTTATATGATATCTACACTTGACATGATAACTAGACTTTTATGAGATGTCTAGATATTTATATGATAACCACAATGACAGACCTCTAAATCCATGTTACATGTACAGATTTCTCACACAAGCAGACTTTTACATTTTTTTATGTTTTTAACTACCCTGTTTCAGCCTCATATTTTAGTGCGTTGAAAATGTTTTTTGGAGTTAAGACAATCTAGTCTCTTCAGAAATGGAATCTTATTGTACCTTCAACTGTGTAGCTCATAGCAGTATATGAACGGATGCAACCAAATATGATCACTTAGTGCGCTGTTGGGACACACTGTTTAACGGATTACATTTTTTCTACATAAATGTAGATCATAAAAGTTTATCTTTTAAATCCCCTTATAATGTTATGGCCTGTTTTTATTTTTGCACATTTCAGTTGGTCAAGGAATGGACATAAGCTGCTTAGTGCTTCAACAGACAATAATGTTTGCACCTGGGATGTTCTGTCTGGAGAATGTGACCAGAAGTATCGTTTTCCGTCACCAATCCTCAAGGTAAGGAAAACAAAGAGTACTCTCATTGTTTTAATGACTGATGGAGAGTGCCGTCCTCTCAGCTGCTCCTGGTGCAAAAATAGCTAGAGCCTGGCTGATATATGCATGTGTTTGAAAACACTGTTGAATCTGGACCTAAATTTTAGGAATTTTTCAGCAGGATGAAAAGAGAACAGAAAAAGGAAAGAATGTTCACTCTAAGATGACAAAAACTATGCACGATGGAGGAACTATCGGAATGAGACAGAAACCAGGAGATGTGATGTACATTTACAGACAAACAAATGATTAAAATTTGAGAAAAATTGGATGAGAGGAAGAGCTTCAGAAATTGAGTAATTAGTCATTAATGTATTGGTCCATCTGTTGCCCTTATGCAGCTACTAATTCGGCGTAGCATTAATTGACAGTTGTTGGATGTCCTCTTGAGGAATGTTGTGCCCAATTCTGTCCACTTGCCACGTTAGATCGTCAAAATCCAAGGTGGTTGGAGGACCCTGCTCATGCTGCTCTAACAGGGTGTATACGCGCCGAGAAATCCAGGAAAAACCTGGGGAATTTTTTCATCTGGGACAAACCTGGGAATTTTTTAGAAATCCAGGAGGTTTTCATTGTTTTGCTTTTCAGTTAATTTTTTTAACTTTGACTGGTAATAACCAATAATCTAACAAAGACTTACTGTAACCTGCTGCTGGGGAATACTACTGCAGCAATGAAACATAAAAAAGAGAAAATAACGAAAGTAAAACTTAGGTTACAAGGGAAATGCACCGTATACAACAACAGGACACAGTGTTCACACAAGTGGCTGCCAACAGCAAAATGTGTCAAAGGCCTGAGGATGAAGACTATGCAATGCTTCATAAAACAAAATGCTTCTGATGAGCTTGACATCACAACTTTTTACATCAGATTTATTTGATTAGTTGGCAGCAGGCTCATGCGCATGTGCAGTTGAGATGCATAGGAGCAGTGCCTTCTCTCATTTCTAGCTATATGAAGTGTGGCTGTTAGCTATATAAGCAATAGCAGCAAGCAGCCGGATGCTCCCCGAAAATCTTTTCTGTTGTGCCCAAGCTACCAGAATCTGCAGAGCAGTCTTGAGTTGTAGTGCGAAGGGGGATAGTCTCACGTGACCCATATTTACATTCAGTGATTTTGTTGATTTCTCTCCGATTACAGCTCTCACGTCAAATGAAAACAAAATTGATTCTGTGGCTTGGAGCTGTCAAGTGAATTAAAATACATCCACATGATTACGGAAGGCTAAAATACATTATTAGTTTCAGTTTTCAGATTTTATTTTATTTCCACCTTTTTAACAGTCAAGCATTAATCGCCTTGCGGAACAATGAAAAATTTTTTTGTCAGTTTGCTAAAGAAATTTGGTTACAGAATGTATATACAGCCACTACGGTTCTGTAATTAAATAGCATATGGTTGCTGGATCACAGCCAGTAAATTTTCAAAATTTAAAGAAATTTGGCTTTTAATAATCTTTCCTGCTGAGGCAGTCAATTTACTTGAAAAAAAGTGTTTCATTCCTCATTATTGGCTAGTTTCAACTGTTCACTGAATTTCAACTGCATGTTTTCATTTTCTGGTATGTTTGGCGTTATGACATAATAAAGATGCAAACATCAGATACAGTGCTGGTACTCTAAGAAAATTTAAATCTCGAAAACCGCACTGAAAAGCCCAATATCAGGTTGAAGCGTACTTCATTTTGTATCTGGACACACGAATCTGTATTTTAAACCAAATTATGCATTTTAATGTGGTTTACGGAATTCTGATGCTCTTGGAGTATCCTAGAGGATACTCTTGTTTGTTTTATGACATAATTTAAGATCTCTTTAATGTTTTACATTTATGAATATATGGGCTTCCTATGTCATTGTAGCTGTACACACACAATAACGCCTGTTTTCTGGCACTCTCTGGCAACTGCTGAAATGTACTATTTCTGGCAGATCGCTGGAAGATATTGTGAATGGTGATTTGAAAAGCATTACTTTCAAAGTAAATTTCCTTTTACGTGCGAGAATGTGCAATGAATTTCTTAAATCACAGAGTGTTAGACTCTCATTTAAAAATACACACATTGAGGATGAGCCATTTAAGAGAATTTTAAGCCCAGAAATCAGACATTTATGTCATTATTTAAAATTTTACTGGCACAGTTGGTCACTGTATCATACAGTGGAACACATGCAAAAAAAAAAAAAAAAAAAAAAAAAAAAAAAGAAGAAGAAAAAGACCGCTATTATATGTAAAGGCTTTGCTTTTCTTACAGCTAAACTACATATACGAATTTAAACCATTAATTTTTCCTATTTGTGTGTTCACATTACTTAACTGTGATGCTGCTATTGGCTGATGACATCACATGTCCTATGCCCTGAATATCTACTGTCATCAGCAGGCAAGATCACGCGACATGAGCTATAACTAGTTTACAAAAGTGCATCACAATCTTGATTTCAGTGCTTTGGAAACGTAAACATGCTGTGTCAGGTGGAATTCAAATTCATACTTTCATAATACGAAAATATGCAGCATACATGTTCCTGCACATCAAAGATCTTTCCAAAACATGTTTTTTTGTTTGCATTTTGTTTTGTAAAGTGCTGGAAGTTCTACACCAGTGTATGAAACCATAACCTTTCAAAGAATTGATAAGTTCTGCAGTTCCACGGGAAAGCATACTGTCACTTAACACGGAAAAAGTATATTTTCACCTGGAAAAAGTGAATCTTTAATTAGGAAATTCGGGATTTTTTCCCCCCACATATACACCCTGTCTGAACATTCTCTATTGGAGAGAGATCAGGCGACCTTGATGGTCAAGGTAGGGTTTGCCAAGCTGTAGAAAAACAGCTGTAGAAGACAAGCTGTTGAAAGTCTTGCTGTGTGCGGGTGGGCTTTATCTGGCTGAAATGTAAGCCTAGGACGGCTTGCCAAGAAAGACAACAAAATGGAATGTAGAATGTCGTTCACATACCGTTGTGCTGTAAGGGTGCTATGGATGACAACCAAAGGGGTCCTGGTATGAAGTAAAATTTCACCCCAAACCATCACTCTTGGTTGTTAGTCCGTATGTTGGGCAATAGTCAGGTTGGTATCTGTAGCATCTCTAGACATGTCTTTACTGGTCATCGGGGCTCAATTCGAAGCAATCACAGAAGACAATTCTACTCCAGTCAATGAGATTCCAGGCCGAAGGCATGTCTGGAAACATTCTGGACAGCAGTGGGACATTAACCTGACTGTTGTCCGCCATACGACACATCTAATGGAAGTGATGGTCTGCGGTGGTTGTACTGGGTGGACAAAACATTCGGTGGTGGTGGTGGGGTCTTTTATATGCTTCTTATGTTTTTGTTCTTCCTCTTTTCTTATATACCTTTTGGCTTTGCTTCCCTTATTCTCCACCTCACTTCTTACTCATTTTGCTTTTATCCTCCTCTGCTTTTACTTTCTCATCTCTTATGTTCATCTCCCTTCCTTGGTGATTTTCAGTTTCTTTTTCCTTTGACTTCATACACATTTGCTTCTTCCCGCACGTATCATCAAAGCCACTCTTCATTTCTTTTGTCTGTCAACTCAGGAAGACATTAAAAAAATGCTATGGAGTGACTGCTACCTGATTATTTGAATTGCTAGAACTGTTGTAAGCTAAGGTACCTTGTGACTACACTTCCAGTTGATGCTGTGGCAACACCTTTTTATTGTTCACCAATAACAGCTCGTGCAAGGTGCATCTGAAAAGTTTGGTGAATGGTCTCAGAAAATGATACCTTTAAAGGCTTGCAAGGTAATCACCATTAGCTACAACACTCTCTTGTCATCAGTCGTAAAGCTGGTGGAAACAGTCAGCAAATGCTTCTTGTGAAATCACTCAAAGCACCATGATCACATGTTGTTGTATATCCCTAATGTCTGCGAAGGTTTTTTTTTAAGCCGAGGAAACAACAAGATGTCTGTTGGCACCAAATCTAAAAAGTAAGGAGGGTGCTGAAATACAGTCTCTGTACATTGAGCAAAAAAGTTGTACACGCGGATTGCGGGCAGGTGTTTTTGAGGAAGAATTTCAACTGTTCACTTCGGTACAGTTCTAGCTGAGCCACTGGTTGTGTCGCAGCAGCCGTTTCAAAACTCCCTTGTAAACTCTTACATTGATAGTTTGACTGCTGGGTACATTCCTGATGGATCAAGCCCTTGCTGTCAAGAAAAGCAATCAACATCGTCTTAATTACCAATTTTGGAAGGGGGGAAGACAGTGATCACCATGCTATTGACTGATGCTTGGTCTCTGGATCATATTGGTAGCACCCTCTCTCATTGCTTGTAATAGTGATTTTGATAAAATGTGGATTCCAATCAACCTTAAATTTCTTGACTGTTTATGTATTTATCAGGCACAGTTCCAAGTTTTATTAAATGTCTAGTGAATAGTGCTGCTGTTTGTGTTGTGACAGACATAATTGGCCATTTGTCCAGAAAGATGTTTCTGTAACAAATCTACTCCATTCACAAAGAGACATAAAGGATGTGCAATAGACCTTACTTACATGTAGTAGTTGCAACTCCCACAGCATTCCTAGCCTTTGGAGAATAGGTTCTCTCTACACAGAGTAAAGAGGAATTAATAGCTGGAGGTCATATATGTAGTAGATTACCAAAATCCAAACTAGGAGGGTCCACAAACTGTACATTGCCCTGCTTGACTGAAGTACTTAACATGGTGAAGTATCACACCATGTGGAAATTAGTGTGGTTCTGTGGTCATTTAAAATTGCTCTACTTCTGAACTCTGTGCAGAAGATGGAGAATATCTAACCAAACAAAATTATAATTCTTCATGGGCATATTGCATTCCACATAATTGCTCACCTGTCTACACACTGACTTAATAAACTTCTGCATGACACTCCTGTTTCTAGGAATGGCCTTGTTCAATAGCGGGTTGCAAAAGATGTATCTGATGCAAAAAATGGAGCAGATATGCATCTTAGCTTGGTTTCTAAAGTGTGATTGAGAGGACAGAGTATTACACTAAAACAAACTTATTGAGTGATGTGGCACATTAAAAGTTGAGAAGACTTCAAGGCTTTCAACTTCCTATTATTTTTCATTGCAGGAAGTCTGTTTATATAAACAATCTACTGTTGCATTGTAGAGTCTGCTTTTTATACATTTATTGACCACTCACCATTTCATCTTTAACCTATATGGTTTCTGACCTCTCTGTCATGGCTTACGTCCCATCTAAGAGAACAGTGCTATATTTTTCATTTGTATTGCTGCTGCAGTAGAATTTTTTTGTTTCATGGTTTGTAGAAATGGATAGAATGGCTTGTCATTCATATATCACAACTTGGAATTTGTAAATTATAAATTGGAAAACATCAAATTTTTAATAGTTGAATATATTGTAAGGGGGGAGGAGGCAGGCAGAAGAATGAAACAGATAACATTTTGAAAAATAATATGAGAGCAGAAGAGAAACCAAACTCAGTACTCTTATCCACTTAGAAATACATACACATAGTGTAGAGTCCCAGAGTAAAATAACAGAACAAGTCGCCCATGGCTCAGTCATCCCTCAGCCTCAGGCCCAAGATATTATGGGCCCAGCCTGAGTTTAGCGATGCTCTTAACAGAGCAGTGACCATAGCGGATTGCAATCTGCTAGAGCTGACTCCATCGAAGGCCCATCCAATCCTCCAACTATGATGATAACAGCAGAGGAGAAGATTTTGGCTAAACAAGAAGAGATGGAGGTGACAGATCCATTCAACTCTAGCACGCCAGAGGGCACTAAAAGCTCCAGCTTATTCAAGCGACAACTGCTGCCATCATGGTGGAGTTGGAGGATGCTTACCAACGATAGAAACTGTCAGAGAATGGTGGACTGAGCAGTTTTTTGATAGCAAGCAATGTGGGAAGAAATGCCACAAACGTCTGGAGCGCACAGAGCCACCAGAAGGTGAGGCTACAGGAGGGCAGGATGAAGCAGACTGAAGAGTTTCTCTTCACCAAGGAACATAAAAAACATTGCAAATGCCAGGTGAATGCAGCATCAGAAGAAGATGGCGACAGGAGGAAGAAATCTACCACAAGCATTCCACACACAAGCAGGGGACACAAATTGAAAGTTATGGACCAGAGAGGCTAGTCAGCTTTAGCGGCTAAGCATGCAAAAATTGACTGCCTATCGAGGATGGAGAGTAGTGTTGAGTCGCAACACTATGGCCCAGGTGATGCTTTTGCAGTCCTTGACAAAGACGATGCATTAGTTACTGCAGGTGATGTAATTCGCACAGCCAGCAACCTGCCATGCGGAAGGAGCAGAGTCCACAACAGGTATTCAGGTAGACAAGTACCAAAGATTTCTGGAGACTGTGTCACAATAGGTCAAGGAAACCTTTACTGTGAAATCTGCTGGGAAAGACTGGGTGGATCAACATCCACAACTGTGATGATGATGATGATGATGATGACTAAAGCCACATGACGGGTGAAGCGGCTGTAACCAGAGGCCATTTTATGATTATGGCATGCACATAGAAAGGTAATCAAGGCTGAACTTTGCAACCTGATCACCTTAAAGAAGAGCTGGAGGATCTCGAATTGCACATGAAATCTCCAAACAGAGCCAAGGCTGGATATATCCACCTTGATGTCACCACAGACAACTTCAAAAATCAGACATTGTTCAGACTGTACCTGGTGACTAAGATTGCAGTCACTAAGGAGAAAGAAATTTGTTTGTGAAAGACTCCAGTATATCCTTGTCTATACTACGCTGAAACACTGTAATTGATCATGGCAATTTTTGCTTTTAAAGATTCTCTTGATTGCAATTTTGTAAAATTTGTAATTTCAGTTTCAGTAGGCATCAACTTAAAATTCACAGAGCAATCACAACATGTTTATCATTGTTCTGATGGACTTTCATTTCATAATGTACTCACAGTAGTATTAAAAATTCTCTCGAGGCAATGTGTTCATTGTTGAAGAAACCATCATAGCTGACCTTTCCCCTACTGATCAACACCCATACACACAAAGATGTACGATTTTAAGATCAGTGCAGAAACATTTGCAATGTAAAAATAATGTCTTATTTGAAGTTCTGCTTCTGGCATGCTCGTCCTTTCCACGTGTTTCTCTGCTGCAGTGTATATTCTTTGTCTGACTCAGATGTAAGCTCCATAGTGAGGCTTTTCTTCTCTTTGTCTTATTAATGTGCAGTATTCAGTCATTGCACATGTGGAATATATGAAATAAATGTCAATAAATATTTCACAATATTGCATACATCCATGTGATACACACTTGTGACAAAATACTATTTTAGTCACTGGCCACTTTTTTTAACTAGAAACAACCTTGGCAACAAATTACAACCTTGTTCACTCATAAAAATCTAACCCTATAAAAAAATTTTGTAGTGCTGAAAACTTGTAGAGAACTCATATTCAACATACAAAAAGGTGTAAAACAATAGAGGTGCAAATCAACTGCAACTTATACACTTGCTGAGTACAGCTGTGGTTTTCTGTTGAAAGGTGATGAGAATAGTCACAAATCAAGGGACCTCTTACATCGTATGTTTTCAGTCCAGCAAACTTCAGATCTCACACTTTGTTAGGGGGCAAAGCAGCTTTTAACTGGTAATGTGTAACCATGTCTTTT
Source organism: Schistocerca serialis cubense (assembly GCF_023864345.2). Lineage (NCBI taxonomy): Eukaryota > Metazoa > Arthropoda > Insecta > Orthoptera > Acrididae > Schistocerca > Schistocerca serialis. The sequence continues at coordinate 273,013,721 of NC_064646.1, forward strand.
ATGCCTAATGCCTCAGGCATAAGACATTGCCATATGATTAGCACATTCCTTGTGTTATATAACTGTGTATTTCAGGGAACTTGTTGCAGTTATTTTAGCAAACCCTCTATTTAAAACAATGTAATTATCTTTTTTGTTTTTCAGGTGCAGTTCAACCCACGTAATGACAAAATGTTCCTTGTGTGCCCCATGAGACATGCAGCAGTGCTTGTTACTACAGATGGCTCACATCAGATAGTACCTTTAGATGAAGATGTAAGTTAAAATATCCTGCACTCAAAAACACATGACCATTGGCTTCCATGGCCATTATCAGTTTCAGTAATTCTGTTGAGCTTATTACTGTGCCGTGACATAAATTTATAACCCTAATTCTGACTAAGGTAACCTGCAAAATGGCTGAAGCATCAGACTTTTACACTATACTGTCCACTCAAAAGATACCGAGACTTATTTTATTCCCACTATTGTAGCAGCTTGAACTAACAATTGTGAAAAACAAATATTGGAAAATTTGGGATGGAATAATGGCAGTATTATGAAAAGGATAGATTACTACTCACCATATAGCCTCAGCAGCCAGAGACAGTGGTGTTGTGTGTGTGTGTGTGTGTGTGTGTGTGTGTGTGTGTGTGTGTGTGTGAGAGAGAGAGAGAGAGAGAGAGAGAGAGAGAGAGAGAGAGAGTTGCATTTGAGTGAATGTGTCTGTGCATGTTGTGTAATTCAGAAGGTCTTTTGGCCAAAAGCTTACTTGTTTAGCAGTCTTTTCATTGTGCCTGTTGGCAGCTCATCATCTCCTCTATTTGGTTAGTAGCAATCCATCCGTTTCATAATCTTGTCAGTTGTAAACAACAGACATTCTCTAGAATGTTTTGAAGTAGAGAAAATGTGTGCAAAGTTTGTCCCATACATCTTGACTCGTGAAAAGAAACAGTAATGTGTGAACACCTGCCACCACTTGACTAACTGCAAATTCTTTTCAATAAAAAATCATCACGGGTGATGTGAGTTGGTGTTATCAGTATAAAGTTAACACAAATTCACAAAGTGCAGAATTGGTCTCTGATGATTTATCAGGATTGAAGGTGGTGTAAATGTGATTAAGTGTATTGAACAGCATCCCAAAGAAGGACTTTCTGACAGTTTCACAAGGCTGTATGAATGTTTTGTATGTTGTACTCAAATGGGGGAGACTATATGTAGGACACCTGAAGCATTAAAGTCAACCTCTTAACTTTGCTCTATATTTTATTAATCCAGTCTCAAAACTTTCAGGACTGATGGCAATGATGTTCCGGTATATTTTAATTTAAAGCAATCAGAATAATTTTTTAGGTAATTTAATAGGTGATAATTGCAGCTCTTTTGTATCAGGAAGTGAGAAATGCCCTGACCAAAATTGGTCATTCTCACACACAGACTTATTCTGGCCTATCAAAAAATAGTTCCTTATAAATCATTATCACAGTAACCATTCTTTCTTTTGTTCTCTGTTTGTATGTGCTTGTCCTGCATTTTAGTATATGAATTTGTTATAACTGCTCAAGGCCAAATTTGAATAGTAAGTTGGATGTTTCACAATTTTGCAGACATATAATATTTTGCCTGTGACAGGTGTCTGATGCTGGCAGAACACTTTCTTCAGCTGCCTATCATTACATGATAGGTTGTTGCAAGGAACTGACATTAAACCGAGTTTTACATTGGCCTTCACCTACCAACACAAATCCTTATTAAACAGCAATTGTTAATTATTACAAAGTCAACTTTCCTAGTACGGTTATCATAGTTTTTATTTGTGATTATTTTGTCTTTGCACAATATTCAATTTTGACCACAATATTAAACTTACGTTTGAGATTGCTCACATTGGCATACGTTCATCATGGTAGCCAACACTCAGTTGACTTCACAGTGGAGCTGGATATACTGTACCAGAATATAATAAATAACAAAATAATTAGAATTGACAAATAAATGCACAGCTAGGTTACAAGTGACATTCTTACATTTCATGTTCTGTAAAATAGTTACTGTGTAGTTGACACAGAACTATTTTACTTCTGTTACAATGTGTGTTCTATTGGTTGCATGTGTTAAGTCAAATTTATATTCTACATTGGAACTGTAGTTTGTGTCTCAAGACAGTTTCCAGATAATTTCTTTACAGAATTTTGGTAAATGTGTTTGAAGTTGTTATCCTACTGTGAGTGAGGGATCGTTTTTAAATATAATGTAATATCCCCCTCCAGTTTTGTACTTGTAGTTTTAACATGAAATGAAGGTTTTTTTACCTGTGGAGGAAACCAGTGAGCTTGGCATCTAAATAAAAAGTGGAATTCACACTCTTTCTCATATTTTATTTTATTTGAACAGATAACCTTTATTAACTTAGCATTGTCTGTTTTGCTGCCTTACAAGATCTGTTGATGGCTGTAAAGCTGAATGTGATGAAGATTGTGGATCCTACAATTTATGTGGTTTTAACGTGTCAAGATTTGCAGTAGTACAATATCTAAGTCTCTAGAAAACTCCTAATACATACAGATTTTAAAAATATAGTTACTTTTGTTTTTATTACAGTCTGACTTAAATATAGTGGCATCTTTTGATCGTCGTGGTCAACATGTGTATACCGGCAACGCACGCGGAAAGGTCCTGGTTCTTTCAACACCAGGACTGGAACTCAAAGCTTCATTCAAAGTCACTCAGGGTACGACCAGTGCAACTGCTGTTAAAAGTATTGAATTTGCTCGACGTGGAGAGTAAGTAACAATTTTTCCTCTCTCTCTCTCTCTCTCTCTCTCTCTCTCTCTCTCTCTCTCTCTCTCTCTCTCTCTCCCCTCCCTCTCCCCCTCCCTCACCCTTCCCCCCCCCTCACCCTCCCCCCTCTCCCTCTCCTTCCCTCCCTTTCTCCCCCCCCTCCTTCCTTCCCTCCCCCTCTTTTTCCATCTCCTCTCCAACCCCCCAGTATTGCATCCTTTTTCATCTTGTTTTCATAAAGCTTGACATATTTGTTTTTATAGTTATTGTGTGAGTTGTTGCTTGGTATTTGTGGAGGACTGTTACCTCTGCATTAACATTGAGTGTTTGAGTCTTGATTGAAATAAAATGTGCAGATTTCTTAATTGTGCGAAGGAATATGGCGGAACTGGTTTTGTTTGTGGAAATTAATAGAGGTTAAGGAACTGCTTGTTTTAAAGTTCAGTGTTACTCATTTTGGAGGCAGAGCTCACTTGCTGATCAGCATTATATTAATTTGGTAATTCATCACCCGAAATAAACAATATTATCTGCTATTCCATTCATATCAGTGAATTATATCCCCCCCCCCCCTTTTCATAATTAACTCGAGTTACAGTCGTTGTGTAATGAACAGGAGTTGTCATGAAACAAGAGAGAGAACAGAGGTAGGGAGGCTGCAGAGAGGGGGGGCTGTGAGTGTAGCACGGGTGAAGATGAGTGTGGGACATTGGTTAGTGGATATCGAGACCTGGAGGAGTGGGACCAAACAATGTGTTGCAATGATAGTTCTAGTCTACAGTATACAGAAAAGCTGGTACTGCAAGGAATGATCTAGGTGACAGATTGTAGAGCAGCTGTTATAGTTAATACTGTGTCCAGGTGTGTGCTCTGCCATTAGGTTGTCAGCTCTGCTCATGATCACAGTTTGATGTTAGCCATTATTTCGGATGGGGCTGACTTTGGTTCTACCTGTATAAAAGACTGTGCACAAGCTACAGCTGTGCTGGTATACAATGTGATTACTTTCACAAATAGCCCTGTGTCTGATATGATAGAGTAAGCCTATGATGGGATTGGAACGGGATGTGCTGTGTGGGTGTATTACACACATCTTGTGCCTCAGTCTTTTATAGAGATATGGTCAATGTAGCGAAGGGTTGGGAGTAGTTGTGGAGAAAGGATGGTCTATAGGATTATTTCATAGAGGGGATGGACAGTGTATTACTGCTTTTGGGAGGGCTGGGAAGGATTGTGGGTTGGTTGGTCTTCAGCTTTTGGCATGATGGTAAGTAGTTCAAGCTCTAGTAAAAGATAGGATATACCTGTAGTGGGACTGAAACAAGGTTTTCTAGGTGTTGCTGAAAAGGTTGAAAAACAGTTTTTGGGAGGAAAGTTAGCTATAAGACTCTGATTCTTCTGCAGTTGCCTTCGAAAGTAAATACCTGTTGCCCATATTTCATTATTGGCATCTGTTACACTTTTTTGTGTAACAATAGAATTTGTTAACGTGCTTCCTGTGAGGTGGTGGGTGTGGAAAAAATTACGGAATAATTTGATTTTGTGATTGTTGTAAGGTACAGGAATTTTAGTTTGACTCAGATTATTTAAACCATTTGTTATATGTACAATATTTACCATATCCATGATCTCTGTAGCAAGTATTTTCCTTATGTGTTTGTTCCTAACTGTGTTACCCACCTGTTTATTTTGAAGGCTTTTTTGAATAGTTTATTAAATGTTTTTCATAGATATAATTAATTTTTGTCGACAGCTGTTTCCTGGTGAACACTGCTGATCGCGTCATCAGAGTTTATGACAGCAAGGAAGTTTTAGCATGTGGGAAGGATGGTGAACCAGAACCCATCCAGAAATTACAGGACCTGGTCAACAAGTTTGTACCTACCTACATTCTGTGGTGATTTTATGCAATTTTCATTTCTATCTTATAAACTACTGCATGTGTGTGTGTGTGTGTGTGTGTGTGTGTGTGTGTGTGTGTGTGTGAAATTCTGCTACAAACTTTAGCCAAGCATATGGGGAGGACTGTATGAGTAGCATGCACTGCTACGAGTTCTTTAAGCATTTTCAACAAGGCTGAATGTCAGTCTGTGATTATTCCAAGTCTGGACATCCTTCCATATCAACAGATGATGGCCATGTGGGTTGCGTTTGTGTTGTGATTCGCAGAAATCATCATTTAACTGTTAGGGAAGTTGTTGAGGAGGTGGGCATCAGCGTAGGATCATGCCATCAAATTTTGAGTGAAAACTTGGTATGTGCCGTGCCAGTGCAAAATTTGTACCATGTTTGATGACTGTAGATCAGAAACAGACCCGTGTTGAAATGTGCAAGGAACTGCTTGCCGCTGTCAATGACAATGAAAACTTTCTTAAGAACATCGTAATAGGTGATGAGACGTGAGTGTGTTGGTAAGATGCTGCGATGGCAGTCATTGCAGCGGGCGGGTGAAGGGTCACCTCATCCAAAAAAAGCATGCATAAGTTGGTCAAAGATCAAGGTGATGTTGGTTGTTTTTTTACAAAGGCATTATCCATCATGAATTTGTGCCATGTTGTCAGATTGTAAACAAGGAAGTCTACCAGGGAATCCTAGTGCGCATGAGGGATGCTGTGTGCAGGAAGAGGCCTGAATTGTGGGATAATGAGAGTTGGATGTTGCATCATAACAATGCACCAGCTCACACATCACTGCTTGTCTGCAGCTATGTAGCAAAACACCACATTCTCGTTGTGCTCCATCCACCTTATTCTCCAAATCTAGCCTCAGCAGACTTTTTTCTGTTTCCCAAACTGAAAAACATATTGTAAAGACATCATTTTCAAGCCATAGAGGAGATATAGGACAATGTGATGAGAAACCTGCATGCTGTTCCACAAAATATGTTCCAGGAGGTGTTCCAAAACTGGAAGAAATAAAGAGAATGGTGTATTGCCATTAGAGGGGACTATTTTGAAGGGAACAGTGCTTAAAATGTTGTACAATAAGCAATAAAGCTGATACAGCAAAAGTTCAGTTTCTTTTTGAACACACCTTGTGGTTGTGATATCTAAGTTTTTCTCATTGTTTATTAACTTAGATACTGCTGGGTCCTCAGTTGATACAAATTTATAAAACGAAGTCATTATTCCACACTGGCTGCTCTAAAGATTTTTCAGAAATCCAGTTCGGAATAATGGCTTCCTCTAAAAACTTTTTTCTTTGTGATGATTGATAATATGTTTACGGATTTTTGGATCAGTTTTTATTCTGTTTTTGCAACAGACCTAGTTCTCTTCTTCAGCTATTATGTGTAACTGTTGTACGTTCTTTGCCAGGACTCCAACCGGCATATGAGGCATTGTTGTTGTTGTACACCTCCCTCCAATACTTAAAGTGGGTTCAACTCTCATCATTGCTGCATCAATTGAGGCATTGTTTCTTTTTTGTACCCATTACATTATTTTGTGAAGACACATTGCCTTGGTGTTTTCCCAGCCCATTTAAAAATGGATTGCAATAGCTTCAATTGAAATCTCTGTCTCTTATTATTATTTTCCATTGTTTGATTTTAGTATTATTATTATTCAGATGCTCTTATGACTTCTTAGTTCCACTGCCCCAGAGTCTGCACCTTCATACTGATTTTGTTGTGTCTAATATTGAACTTAAAATGTCAAAACTTGTATCAGCATCTTTTTCCATTCTATATATTTTTTTATTTATTCTCATTTGATGAGTAACTCTTTTCCTTTCACCATCACTAAGACAAATATGTTTCATAATATTTAATCTGAACGAGAATAACACTTCAACTTTCTTATTGCAATCCCTAGCATAAAATCACTGGTATAGCAGTAAATGACAAAACAGTGACTCTATATACCTTTAGAAACAAAACTTAACATCCAGTATATATAATGAATTATTATTTTATGTTAAGTAAAACTGTCATTTGTAACTGAATTCATTTACATTAAGATGCTTACAATGTCATCTAGTGCGTATATATTCCATTACGTTTTCCCCTTTGATAATATTTCATTCAAATTTGATGCCATTTTGTACTACGGTCCTTTTGTTTACAGTATTTAAAAACTGGAATTTTAATTATAATCATTGTGCATGTTGTGTGCAAATAATTGTGCAGATTATTCATTGTTACTTTCTGTAGTACACACTAGTTGTTTCAGAATGGTTTAAGGTGGTAAAGACATGGTAATATGTCTTATAATAACCATAGAGTGTAGAGTGTTGGAAGTATGTTGCATTTGCATATAGCAGTGACAGGAATTCACTGGAATGTTTGACAACTAATTACACAGGCAATGGTAGAGCCTAATGAAATGATGTATGTGGAAAGACAAACATGAGTAAATTTCCAGAATGTATTGTTCACTCTCCAACGAAGTGTGCACTTTTTGAAACTTCTTGGCAGATTAAAATGATGTGTAAGACTGGTACTCAAACCTGGAACTATAGTTTTCACAGGCATTCTTGTTGTCAACACCCTCACAGCTAACTTTGCAAATGCCTCTTTTTTTTATTTTCCAAACTTCAAAGCTCTTCTCTGTGTTCCTTGCCTTACAGGGGAATGGTCAGACTTGTCATGCCGAAACATGTATTGATTTTTTTAGCACTGTTATTTAACTGTGCAAAAGGTCTGTATGCAAAATTGTAGCTGCTGACATGAACTGGAAGTCACTTAAAAAAAAAATCACGAACATGGCTTTGTTTCCTGCTCGGCGCTTGCAGTGATGGCTGGCCACCCCTGGAAATGGCGAGTCGCGAGCATTGTGCGCATGGTCGGGATGTGCGGCCGTCTTATCGCGACGTTCACTAAAGAGGAATATCGCTCACGGTTTTGGTGGAAAGGGGAAACGAATATTCGTTTCTGTGGCATGCACGTCCTTTTAATTTCTGGTACGTATTTCGAAACATACCGTCCTGAAACTGGTTAGAGATGTGAAAGATGTTCTGTACATGTTCATCTATACTCCACAAGCCACTTAACGGTGAACATTCAATCTCCCCTCACAGGTGATGGCGAACCCTGTAAATGTTTTGCTGCTTGCCATGGAGATATACCACAGACGCCAAATGAAGCAATCAACAGAAAACACGCGTGAAGACTATGTGTTGTGCGACATTGTTGTTAAACTTCTAGACGAGCATGTAAATGGCGCAGACATGTGGCTAGAAACAACTGAAACACTCGATATTGCAGACTGTGAATCTGAATCTACAGACGGCGAAGACACTGATGAAAGTTGCACTCATGAAGAGTCTTCGAGTGATAGTGTCATGTACCATCATCAATTACCTCCGAAAGTAACACCAGCAACTACAATTACCTTATCAGACAAAGAAAAAGCGGTGACGTATTGGTTGAACGAAAGTGGTAAGAAATGCATACGTGTCAGTACTGTTAAAAATAAGTATCTCTTTGTCCGTTCTGAACGTGAATTGTATAGATGGAAAAAGGAAGTCGCTGGATGATGTAAGAGTCGACTGGAAATTGCGACGGAGATAAATGCACGACTTTTTGAGCTATTTTCCGATGCCAGACAACAGTCATTTAGTGTCAGCAATACAACTTTGCATGATTAGGCGTTAGAGATTGCCAACACAATAGGCGCTAAAGAATTTACAGCTTCTCAAAGTTGGATTAGTCGCTTCAAAAGATCACATAAAATTGTGGCAAGAAAAATAACAAAATTTGTATCGAGAAACAGGTCGGAAAATGAAGTGACACAAATCGAAATGATAGAAGCTTTTCTTATGAATGCAAAAAATAAGATCGCTAGTTTTAGTGAATCGTACATGTACAGTGCAGATCAGTCAGGTTTTCAAAAAGAAATGTGTGCGAAAAGAACACTGTCATTCAAAGGGGAAAAACATATTGAGGCGATTGCGCAGTCCACGGCTGCACTCACCCATTCATACACTATAATGCCCATAATTAGTCTGGATGGTTCATTGCTGCCTAAATTATATGTGTGTCTTCAAGAACCAACTGGATGTTTTGGACCATGTGTCAAAAGAACAATGTTCTACGCAAACAATCTTGTGGTAGACGCATCAAAGTCTGGAAAAATGGGAAATGAAAACGTTACACTTTTCATGCATCATGCTTTTCTTCCGTTCTGCAGGAACAAATCTCTTCTCCTTCTAGATTCGTGGTCAGGTCATAAAAGGACTGATTCATTAAAAGCTGTATTTCGAGCCCACCCAGACAAAGAGGTAGAGATACTTCAGATTCCACCCGGCATGACGAACATAATTCAACCTTTAGACAGAGAATTTTTCTGTCAGTGAAAGGCATTTAACAGAAAACTAACAGAGAAAATTATTGTGTGCAGATCACTGCAATTTCCTGTCTATTACTGTGACAATATTCTCAAGCTGCAATCAGTAGTACATTATCAATTTTCCTCCCCACGGTTTCAGAATTTAATTAAATGTGTATGGCACTCCTCAAAATATACTGATACTAGGCCTGATTCATTCCTAACACCAGCCCAGTTTTTTCTGCAGACATCTAACAACGTCTGTGATTCGCAGGGCTGTCATATGTCGTCTTTGCTTGTATGTTCTTGGTGCACTAAACACCTATATTTTGAACATAGTATCAATATTTCGCATTTTTGCGGTAATTAAAAGAAATAAAATTTGGACGTGTTCTAAACCGTATATTTATTTGTGTCTATTTCATAGCTATTTGGAAAGAATGTTGTAGATAACATATCAGCCATATTTGTCAACGAATGTTTAATTATCATACGATCGCTTTCACTGGAGGAATCAGCTCTCTCGCTGTTGTGGCAAGAGAGTGGTGCGTAGCTAACGCCACCTTGTCCCTAGATGGCGTTGGTATAATGTAGCGAGAGAGGTCAGGGTTGTGCAAGACGCAGTTATAAGCGCGGAAACCATGCGACATTAATGCCGTACTTCATAAAATTGTTTACAGACTTCCAGGTCATGTCAGCAGCTAAAATTCTGCATACCGACTTCTTGCAGTGTTAACTCACAGTGGTAAAAAAAGCAACATAGGTTTTGACATGATAAGTCTGACCATTCCCTTGTTAGTCAGCTGTGCTTGAGTATACTGATCTGCAGTAGTCATATTTTTAAGTCGGGTTACCTTGTTATTGATTTCATGCACTGTGAACGTGTACCTGTTCTTAGTCATTTTTAATGATAGCTTTGCAAGTAACATATTAGTCTTTTGTGTTTAGTATAAAGTCATATATTTTGTATAGCGTTATGTATAAGTAAATGTCTGTAGTTGTTTTTTATTATGTTTTTCTTTCTATCATATCTTTAATTGTGATGCAATGTTAGATTAAATCTGCATACCACAAAAATATGAAATTTAAGTTCTGTTTAAGAGATATGTGCAGTGTGTTTTGAAACTCACATTACAAACTTCTGAGACTTGGAGATCGGAGTGAGTACATAATATTTTGAATAGGAACCCATGTCTGGATATGTACCATTTCTGTTGTGCGACTTTTCAATTTGGATGTTTTAACTCAGCCACATCAGTTTGAGGAATTGAATTAGGAGTGACGCAGTACAAAAGGCTATTTTTCTGTGTCAAAAGTATGGTTCAGATTGTTGTTATTCTGATGGATTAAAACATTTTAAAAGCATTTATGGTCAATAGTCACACGAAATATGTTATTTTTAAGTAATTAAAGCTTAAAAATCATTAAATATCAGGATCTAGTCACGTGTTTGAAAACACGGTGTTATTGTCTGATGCTCTGGTGACATCAAAGACTGGGAGTAGGACAAAGATATATGTGTGTTATAGGAGCGCTAGCCAAAGGTACGAGGTTTTTACGTACTTTTTTTGCAAACACTTTGGCTATTGAGTGATGTAAAACACAATGACTACTTTTAAGTAGCAATAGAAAGAAATTTTGTGAACAGTGATAGTGAAAACCTTGTCAAAGTTAATGCAATTATGCTCCACCCATTTAGAGTGGCAATAAGTGTAACGATTGACATTCTTTTCCATGCTCTCTGCAACATCATTAAATTTACTCAAAACTAAGGAACTGCAGAACTTTTGCAAATGAGTTTATATATTATATCTAGATTGTCGACTGTCTGTCACGAGATGGAACCCACAACACAATAAAACTATTCTTGGTAAAACTTAAGAACAGGTTTCCTTTTTATAAGACACTCAGATCTAGCAGACATTTTGTGGTGCAACAGATAGCCGTCGTATTGTAAACAAAGAGGTCACAGGTTAGAATCCTGGAAGGGTTACGTATTTTTAAAAGTTTGACATGAAATACAAAATCAATGTTAGCAAGAACTGATTGAAGCAGGTGTTTCGATTGTGGGATGTGTTATATGTAGCTTCACATTAGTCATAGTCTGAGAAATGGACAACAGTGGATGAATGCATTTACTTTGAAAACACACAGTTCACTTTTTTGGAAAGTATTGCTAGTAGTAAAGATATCACCATACACCCATAGTACAATGAGGTTTAGGACGATGAGGTTATACGAAGAGATATAAATCGTATACAACATGCAGGTGACACAAATGTATAAGGGCTGTGATGTTTGTGAGTGCAAAGTAACATTAGCATCTGAAGCAGTCTTATTTCAGCTTTATGCAGGATGATAAAGGTGCAAAAGTTCAAACAGTAAGGTTCCTAGCTGGACAGTACACAGATAAAAACATTGTTTCTAATAAAGTAAAAAGTGTATGGTTACATTAACTAGAAAATATCTTTTTGAATGTGACGTGTGAACAACAATTGCAAATGTAAGCGCATGTAAACAGCAAGGAAAACACAAAAATATTCTGTTTCTGATTGGTGTGGTGAAGTTTTGTGATTGTGATTTGGTTTCCATGTGAGAGGACTGTCAAGTCATTTTAAAAATAAGTTAAAATGTTCTTTCCAGTTAGATTCGAACCAGCAATCTATGCACGTAATCTTATAAAATTCAACAGTCTACCGCATAACAACTGAGCTACCAAATAATTCATTGTAACAGTGGGAGAGCATATCTCAGAGTTAAGTTAAAGTTAACTTCAAAATGCAGCGCATTTTTGATTAAGTTAGTGAATTGGTGTGTCGACTTTGTAGCAATTTGCTGATACAGTGTAGCATCAGTTTACGCATCTTCATTTTTCAAGAGTTTTTATAGATGTATTTGTACTGTATGATACTACAGACCATTTGTAACAAATTTTCCGAAACACTAATTCCAAAACAAGATGTCACTGTGACTTAAATTATTGCAGTAGGAGCAATGAGCTAGCTAGTGATGCCACAGGCATCATATGACTCGAATGGAACGTGTTAGTTGTCTTTCATATTATTTGAATTTTATTTCTGTTTTTATAAAAGAATAGTGAAATTCTAGAGGAAAAAAAAATGTGTTAGGTACATGAAATGACATAATCAATCATTTAAGACAATTTCCAGAAAACAGTCAAGTGTCCAATTATTAGGCAACAATTCAAAAGGAAACATAATGAAACATCAATTTATCACTTTAGCACATTGTTTGTATTAACACTTAAACATTATGTGTTTACATTAGTCCAAAACAAAAAGAACCCAGCCTTCTGTACATACAGAACGTAATATTTTAAGTGTTAATACAAATAAATGTGCTTAAGTTATAAAAAGATGTTTCTTTATGTTTCCTTTTGAATTGTTACCTAATAATTGTACTGTACCACACCTAATTCAATTCCTCCAGCAGAAGTGGATGAATTAAGCATCTGAATTGAAACCACAGTAGAATGGAAAAGGCATGTTTCCAGTCACGGGTTCCTGCTCAAAATATTATGTACACACTTCCCTCTACAAGTTCTAGAAGTTTGTAACTGGAATTTCCAAACATTTTGTATGTTAATTAACTCACAACAGTGAAGTATTCATTGAACGAGTTGTACACGCACACATTTTCTGTTTTCGCTGAGCAGAATAGGGCAGTGATTGAAATAGTGGACCTATTTTCCAGAGATGTGGAATTCAGATTGCATATGACCTTGATTTAGGTTTTTTGAGCGTGTCTTAGATCAGTTGAGACAGTTGTCAAGATGCTTCCTTAAACAAGGCATCGTCAAATCGTTATTTAACCAAGCATGTGCTCTGCCTCTCACATCAACATTGTCAAATTGTTGGACACTAATCTTCATTCTTTAGTCTATTTCACTTTGTGTGTGTGTGTGTGTGTGTGTGTGTGTGTGTGTATTTTGTTCTTGTAGATCCGTGATGTAAATATTATGTAAAATATTTAAGCATATATTACCTCTGCATCCCAGTTTTATTTCAAATCATTCAGTATGAGCTAAAAAGAATAAATCCCAAATCTTGTGACAGCTTTGTTTGAAGGAGGTGGAGCTCATTATTCATCCCACAGTAATCTGTGGAGTCAGAGCTTGCTCCCTCTGCTCACCCCCATTTATTATTGCCCAAGAAAAAAGTATGTGGTTCTTACATAAACATAAGTTGTTTTACCATGACATAAAATGATGCTGTGCATTTCTGCTTTTACAGAACCATGTGGAAAAAATGTTGTTTCTCTGGTGATGGGGAGTACATCTGCGCTGGTTCTGCTCGTCAACATGCGTTGTATGTATGGGAGAAAAGCATAGGAAACCTTGTGAAGATACTTCATGGTACTAAGGGAGAATTGCTGCTGGATGTTGTGGTGTGTACTATTAAATTGAAACCAAAACTGTTTTAAGTATGTCATTAAGCTCCATACTCAGACTGTGCTCCTGTTGTAATGGTTCGATTTTGCAACATTGTCCGCAAATAGATAGAGATATATTGAATGAAATGTGGTTGGCTCTCAGAAAGGCAGTGTGCGAAGCCTTCGAGGACTCTCAAAGCAGAATTGTAAAAGACATCTCACACCACTCAAAGATATTCAGGTATGTAAATGTTGTCAGTAATATCAACATTAGTGTCTGAACACTCTTGTGTGACACAGGAAATGAAATTAAGAGTAACAAAAGAAAAACAGAACTTCTGAACTCTGTTTTCAAATGTACTTTTATGAAGGAAGACACAGGAGTACTGCTCTAGTTCAGTTCTTGCACCATTGCAAAAATGAGTGTTTGCAGGCTTCAGAAAAAGCTGAAATCACTAAAACTGATAAAGGCCCAGGACCCAATGAAATCCCAATCGGATTTCATACAGAACCAGGTGTATCCAGCCACTCATTGCTGGCACTCAGTCTGATCATTTCTAATGTGTATGGGAATTGAGTATACATCCTAATCTCCTCCTTCCCCGTCTCTCATTCTATCACTTCATCCTCCCATCCCTATGCCCATCTCCCCCCCCCCCCCCCCCCCCACCATCACCACCACCACCACCACCACCACAACAACAACAACACACACAACCCATCCACCCCAGTTTTTTGAGTGTGGTTGATTGTTGTTCAAATTCAGATTCTGGAGTAGTATCCTAATCATAACCTGATAAACTAGAAATAGAACTTATTTTTCTTTCTGTGAAATCCACCCTCAAAGATGAAAACAAAACACCGTATTGTTGTGTATTAATTTACGTTTAAATATGTCTATAATGAGAAACAATATATATGGGAGAAACAGTTTGTCTAATGGCTAAAATACTCCACTATCGTTGTTTAAACTGCCTTATGATGCAGGAAACAAAACAGCGAATGCATGCAGCAGAGCATTTTCTTTCTAACAGTCAGTTTTAACAGAAAACTTGTGCATTTAAAAAAAATGTGGGATATGTCCGTCTGGATGATTCTATAGAGTATTGTTTAAAATTTGAAGTAAATTATTCAAGAATCTTTCAAGACTTTTGCTAACAGCATTGGTAATTGAACTCGGGATTAAAAAAGAGCTGAGAATAAATGCGAAAGGTCTGGCTTTTGTGGACAATCTTGCCATTCTAACTAACAGTAGAGAAAAAGTCAAACTCACCCTGGAGAAGCTTCACAAAATTTTGCAGAAAACTGGCCTACAAAACTCCTTCGAGAAAACTTATACATGAAAAGCAAGCCTACAGATAATCTCCCCAAAAGAACTTAGTATCGGATAGTGACACAAGTTACACACTTCAAATAACTAGGAGAGATCATCCAACCATCAGAACTAAACACAAATGGCTAATCAAGAAAGAATCTGCAAATTACAAAAAGCATATAAGTTCACTTGCAATCACTACAATAAAATATCTGTTCCTGTCAGCGCAAAACTAAGGCATTACAGCAGAATAATTCTACAAGAAGCCCTCTATTCTGCAGAAACTACAGTGATTTGTAGTCAAACAAAAATAAGAGAAATTGAAAATCAGGCAAGGAAAATATTCAGACCAGTTTTTCGTGTAGAAATTTGGATTAAGAGGCCATAAAGAGAGATGACAAATATATAGAAACAATAACCTTTAGAAAGAGAAGGTTGAAATATTATGAATATATCAGTGTGTATTTGCATTCATTCTTGTGTCAGAATTTCAAGTCAATCAACTAATTACTTTTTGAGTTACGCAAGCACAAACATACGGTGACTGAGTAGCCCCCCTTGAATAAAAAACTATGGCCTGTTTTTTTAATAAAGCACAAACTACACTTTGTATACAAGAAGGGTATAGAAGTGGTCAACAAAACCACAATCCAGTTTCATTGACATCCATCCGTTGCAGAATTTTAGAACATATTCTGATCTCAAGCGTGATGTGGTGCCTCAATCAGAATGACCTCTGTGTCATACAGCATGAATTCCAAAAGCAACAGTTGTGCAAAAAACATCTCGTACATTTCTCTCATGCCATCCATAAATTGATGGATCAAGGGAATCAAGTGGATATTGTATTTGTCTTCTGGAAAGCTTGTGACTCAGTTCTACATCAGTGCTTATTAATGAAAGTATTACCATATGGCATATGAAACCTAATTTGTAACTGGATGTAGGTTTTCTTAGGGTTAACATGGATGATGTACATTACTGACTTTATAAACATTATTAATAGTAACCTCAGATTTTTTGCATGTAGAAACCAGACTTAGAATTAAAGATATCACCACTGGACTGCTACTTTATCATCAAAATCTGAACATGCAGCAACACTAAAATTTGAGATTTGTTCATGGAAATATCTACATCTACATAGATACTCTGCAATCCACCATCAGACATGTGGTGGAGGGTACTCTGTACCACTACTAGTCATTTCCTTTCCTGTTCCCCCTCACAAATAGAGCAAGAGAAAAACAACTACGAGCCCTGATTTCTCATATCTTATCTTTATGGTCCTTACGCGCAATGTATGTTTGAGGCAGTAGAATCATTCTGCAGCTAGCTTCAAATGCCAGTTCTCAAAATTTTCTCAGTAGTGTTCCTCGAAAAGAAGTCGCCTTCCCTTCAGAAACTCCCATTTGATCTCCTGGAGCATGGCTGTATAACACTTGCCTGTTGTTCGAATCTACCAGAAATAAATCTAGCAGCCCGCCTCTGAATTGCTTCAATATCTTCCTTCAATCCGACCTGGTACGGATGCTAAAGACTCGATCAGCATTCAAGAATAGGTCATACTAGCATCCTACATGTGGTCTCCATTACAGATGAACCACACTTTCCTAGAATTCTCCCAATAAACCGAAGTCAACCATTTGCCATCCTTACCACAGTCCTCAATTGCTCATTACATTTCATATCGCTTTGCAACGTTATGCACAGATGTTTAAACGACGTGACTGTGTCAAGCAGGACACAGCTAATGCTGTATCTGAACACTACAGGTTTGTTTTTGGACCTATCCACATTAACTTACATTATTTTACATTCAGAGTTAGCTGCCATTCATCACATTAAATAGAAATTTTGTCCAAGTGATTTTGTACTCTCCTGCTGTCACTCAACTTTGACACCTTATATTGTACACCACAGCATCAACAGCAAACAACTGCAAATTGTTGCCCATCCTGTCCACCAAATCATTTATGTACATAGAAAATAATAGCAATCCTACCACACTGAGGCACTCCTGATGATACCCTTGTCTTGCTGTTGAGGACAACATACTAGGTTCTATAACTGAATAAATCTTTGAGCAACTCGCACATCTGTGAACCTATTCCATATGCCTGTACCTTCTTTAACAGCCTGCAGTGGGTACCGTGTCAAACACTTCCTGCAAATCTAGAAATATGGAATCTGTATATTGCCCTTCATCCATAGTTCACAGTGTTTCATGCGAGAAAATGGCAAGCTGAGTTTCGCAAGAGCGATGCTTTCTAAAACCGTGCTGATTCATGGTCATCATATTCTCATTCACAAGAAAATGTAT
The DNA here is from genome assembly GCF_023864345.2 of Schistocerca serialis cubense. Lineage (NCBI taxonomy): Eukaryota > Metazoa > Arthropoda > Insecta > Orthoptera > Acrididae > Schistocerca > Schistocerca serialis. The sequence continues at coordinate 273,030,783 of NC_064646.1, forward strand.
TAAATTCGAACTGAGAATCTGTTCAAGAATTCTGCAGTAAACTGACATTAGGGATACTGGTGTGTAATTTTGGGAGTCTATTATTTTGCTCTTCTTATATATACGGAAGTCAGGTGCACTTCTTTTCCAGTCAATTGGAACTTTTTGCGCTGAGCTAAAGATTTGTGATAAATGCAAGCGAGGTAAGGGGCCAATACTGTAGAGTACTCATTGAAAAACCAAATTGGGTTGGACCTGGTGACTTACATGTTTTCAGCTCTTTCATTTGTTTCTCTATGCCAGGGATGCTTATTACTAGGTCGTCTATACAGGGGTCTGTTTGATGGTCAAACAACAGTACCGTATTTACTCGAATCTAAGCCGCACTCGAATCTAAGCCGCACCTAAAAAATGAGACACGAAATAAAGGAAAAAAAAATTTCCCGAATCTAAGCCGCACCTGAAATTTGAGACTCGAAATTCAAGGGGAGAGAAAAGTTTTAGGCCGCACCTCCAAATCGAAACAAAGTTGGTCCATTGTAATATGAGACACAATTTAGGTCGAATGAATGACGATACCGCTACAGTAGTTTGGTTGGAGTCGTAAGCGTAGCAGTTAATCTTTACCAGGTAGCCATTGCTATGCGCCAGGCGCTCCGTCCGTATTTATACGGGTACTCTTCCTTTTTCACGTGCTTCGCCTAGTTTGAATCGATTGCTTATTTTGCTTTGATCTGATAAGTGCCGTTTTCTTTGTTGTAGGTGTTTACGTCACTCTAAGCTGAAAATGCATTACTGTACTGCGTCATGCATTGTTCGTCGCATTCTGATAGTCGTGTTTACGGCCTGTCGCCGCTTGCGGCATGGGTTGCTTTTGTGCGCGCTACCACCGCTTAAAATTTAAAAAGAAAAAAAAAGAGAGAGGAATCGTCTCATTAGCGAAGCAATGGCAATAGACTGCTATTTGTTGATGCTTACACAGCTGCTTTCTTTGATAATGATCAACAAGAACCAAATAATAGACTGCGTATGATAGAACATGTTCTGAACGAGAGTTAGGCGAAAATTTTTGTCCGTTTGAAAATCTTTGCGGCCGCTTCTTTAGTACATCAGATTCTGCACAGAAATTAGAGTCATCTTAGATTTAAAAATCTAGTCAGTTGCCGTGCTTCATTTCTGACTGTATCACTATTAGGCATAAGAAGAATACGAATATAAACATGACACGATATGTATATTCTTCAATATAATGGAAGGAAACATTCCACGTGGGAAAAATTATATATAAAAACAAAGATGAGGTGACTTACCGAACAAAAGCGCTGGCAGGTCGATAGACACACAAACAAACACAAACATACACACAAAATTCAAGCTTTCGCAACAAACTGTTGCCTCATCAGGAAAGAGGGAAGGAGAGGGGAAGACGAAAGGAAGTGGGTTTTAAGGGAGAGGGTAAGGAGTCATTCCAATCCCGGGAGCAGAAAGACTTACCTTAGGTGGAAAAAAGGACAGGTATACACTCGCACACACGCACATATCCATCCACACATACAGACACAAGCAGACATATTTTCTGCTTGTGTCTGTATGTGTGGATGGATATGTGCGTGTGTGCGAGTGTATACCTGTCCTTTTTTCCCCCTAAGGTAAGTCTTTCCGCTCCCGGGATTGGAATGACTCCTTACCCTCTCCCTTAAAACCCACTTCCTTTCGTCTTCCCCTCTCCTTCCCTCTTTCCTGATGAGGCAACAGTTTGTTGCGAAAGCTTGAATTTTGTGTGCATGTTTGTGTTTGTTTGTGTGTCTATCGACCTGCCAGCGCTTTTGTTCGGTAAGTCACCTCATCTTTGTTTTTATATATGTATATTCTTCCGTGTTTGCTGGTGTCTCACTCTAGTTTCGTAGTTTATTAGGTGTACAGGATTTAAATGAGATAGCAGCAAACACGAAAGAATACATGACAAAATGTTTATATTCGTATTATTCTTATGGTGAAGAGAATACTGCATGTGATTCACATTTCATCAGGTTCCTATTAGCAACCATCTCTTCTCACAGGTAGGAAAAAATTCAGAACGCAGAGTTGGCCACATTGACAAACATCTGAAACAGTCTTGCCAGTTGGATTTTCGTACTACATTGAAATTCTGCTACATTCGAAGATGAACAATACGGAATTTGTATTTACTTCATTGGATAATGTATGAATATGCAGTGGTCGAAACTCGGGGCAGAGAAAAAAATCTAGTCTTCCACCTTTTTTTTAATTTATTTACTAACGCAGAGGTTTTGGCGCCAGTATTTATCTTTGTGCCTACAAAGCATGCCTGTGTAGCGCTACATATATTCGACGGCAGAAGCTAGTTTTGGCGGCACCTACCAACATTTTTCAGAACTTCCGCTTGCTTTGCACTCGATTCTAAGCCGCAGACGGTTTTTTGGATTACAAAAAGCAGAAAAAAAGTGCGGCTTAGATTCGAGTAAATACGGTATGTTTATATGGTTCTCTTTCATGAACAATAACTAAATGTGAAACTTAGAACTTTGGCTTTTATTTTGCTGTCTTCAATTGCCACACCAGTCTGATCAACAAGTGACTGGATAGAAGCCTTAGACCCACTTAGCAATTTTACATAAAACTGGAATTTTGTCGGGCTGTCTGCCAGATATTTTGCTAAGGTATGATGGTGGTAGTCGTCGTATGTTTCACACATAGATGTTTTCACATATGCATGAATCTCTATTAACCTTAGCTTGTCAAACAGCCTCTGCTTCCTCAGCATTTTCTGAATCTTGTTATTAAACCACAGTGGGTCTTTTCCATCCTTACTACTACTTACTAGGCACATAATTCTCAGACTACAATTTACAATCTGCTTAAACTTTGCCCATAATTCCTCTTGTCCATCTTATTGGAACTAAGTTATGTCAGTTCATTGTCTAAGTGAGAGGCTAACGACTGCTTATTTGCTCTTTCCAGCAGAAACACTCACCCAGCCTCCTTATCTGATTTATCAACTTTTGTAACCATAGTTGCTATAATGACATGATCAGTAATCCCGGTTTCTATACTGACATTGTCAATAAAGTCCGGTCTATGTGTAGCTGCAAAGTCTAGGATATTTCCAATGCATGTGGGCTGCCAAACTAGCTGCTTAAGACAGTTTTCAGAAAGCACATTCAGAAGTACTTCACATGACTGTCTGTCTGTACTCCCTGCAAGGTTAAAGTCACCTCTGGTTAGTATTGCACGATCTGGGTATTTATGCTCTACTCACTGCAGACTTTCTTTGAATGACTCTAGAACGGTCGCAGCAGAATTAGGTGGGTGGTAAAAACATCCAGCAATTAACTTGGTTTCACATAGACCTCTTATAAGCGACCAGATAACGTCACTGTCACACTCAACTTCTTCCTCAATAGAGACAATATTTTTGTCAGCTGCAATGAACACACACACACACACACACACACACACACACACACACACACACACCTCCCGCAGCCTCTAATCTGTCTTTCTGATATTCGTTCCATGACTCACTAATATCTCGGAGCTCTCACTTTGGGTTTCAGCCAGCTCTCAGTCCCAAGAATAATCTGAGCATGAGAAGATTAATGGAGAACAGTAAATTCGGGAACTTTGTTAAGAGCACTTCTTAAATGAACCGGTATGAATGTAAGCTCCAACTATACACACCCTTTCATTCAAAGAATAACTCAGAGAACAACTCTCTCTGCACTTTCACACTATAACTGAAGCTGTGACAATTAACCATTTCCGTCACGTTGAATAGATCAGGTAAATTGTAAATAATAAGGTCACTACATGTTGCTTATAGAGTGGGGATATTTTAAGTTCCAATTCCACCTGAGCACAAGAGTAAGTCAAATAAGTATTTGCAATTTTGTCTAATTTTCCTTAGGTTAGCTGCGTAAGGCTCACCGCCTGCTAGATGGCACCGTTGTCTTCACCTGTGGTAGGTTACAGCATTATAACATCATACAACATTGCACTATTATGACCTAAAAATGGCCATGTGATTCTCTAGCTGCACCATAGAACAATGGGATTCCATAATCCTCCTTGGTGATCTGAATGCATACCAGGAGCAACAACTCGTAGAAAACTTTCAGCACAATACGGGGACAACATTTTGCCACAGTGAAGTTTTTACCTATGGATTGAAAGTTCAAAAGTGGTCCAGTGAGCGTGAAGGATGAGGAAAGAACAGGGTGTCCACGTACAGCCACAATTGATGCCAGTATTGAACAAATCCATGCCTTAATTCTGAATAGCAGGCAAGTGACTGTTGATGCGACAAACCATTTGCGGATTAGCCATGGTTCTGTATATGAAGTCATGTATAACAGGCTCAATTTTGCAAAGTCTGTGTGAAATGGGTTCCAAAACAAGCTGATGAAGAGAACAAGCATAACTGTGTGAAAATTTATGAGCACCTACTGGACGGTCATACTAACAAAGGCAGAATGTTTCTGGAATGAATCATCACTGGAGATGACCATAGATTCATCTTTTTGAGCCAGAGAATAAACACTAGTGCATAGAATGGAATCACCCCAAATCTCCAGTTTAAAAGAAATTCAAGAGTCAACCTTAATGTCGAAAAGGGGTCAACAGTGAACAGTAAACGTTGCAGTGATATGATGGTAAACAAGTTGGAGCCAGCAGTTCACAATAAATGCAGAGGTCGATTGTCCGAAGGCTTTCTTTTGTCTCATGACAATGCGCATCCATATATTGGCGCCCACAGTGCTCAATGTCTTCAGCCAGTGCATTCTGAGGTTTTAGAGCATCCTGCATAGTTGCATTCTCACCCTTTGGTGTTGCCATCTGTTTGGTCCACTTAAAGATGCTGTAAAAGCCATCGATTCAGCTCTGATCAACAAGTGAAGGGAGTGGTGCATACATGGCCTGCTATGCAACAAAAAATCTTTTTCTCAGGGGGTATCAGAAAGCTTGTGCAATGGTGAACCAAGTGCATTACAAAACAGGGTGATTATGTTGAAAAAAGATATGAAATAAAAATTAATAATTATGGAAATGACAGATTGTTACTCACTATAAAGGTGGTGGTGGTGGAGGTGGAGTTAAGTCCCTATGGGACCAAACAGCTGAGGTCATCAGTAGCTAGACTTACACACTACTTAATCTAACTTAAACTAGAACGAAATTTTCACTCTGCAGCAGAGTGTGCGCTGATATGAAACTTCCTGGCTTATTAAAACTGTGTGCCAGTCCGAGACTCAAACTCAGGACCTTTGCCTTTTGCGGGCAAGTGCATCGCAGGAGAGCTTATGTGAAGTTTGGGAGGTAGGAGACGAGGTACTGGCGGAAGTAAAGTTGTGAGGACGGGGCGTGAGCTGTGCTTGGGTAGCTCAGATGGCAGAGCACTAGCCCGCGAAAGGCAAAGGTCCCGAGTTCGAGTTTCAGTCCAGCACACATTTTAGTCTGCCAGGAAGTAACTTAAACTAACTTACACTAGGAACAACACACACACACACACACACACACACACACACACACACAAGGAAGGACTCGAACCTCCGATGGGGGGAGATGCGTGAACCATGGCAAGGGGCCTCATGCAATGCAGCTATTAAGATGACACATTGAGCAGCAGACAAGCACAGTGAAAAGTCCTGGTACACACTAAGCTTTCAGCCAAAGCCTTCTTTAGAAAAGAAAGGAAAACACAAGCACATTCGCTCAAGCAGGCACACCTCACACACATGTGACCGCTCTCTGGCCGCTCTAGCCTGTCTGCAACTCAACATGTCATCTTTATGCTGAGTAGCAGTCTATCATTTTTGTAACTGTTGATATTCCAATGTGGACTTTCCATTGTTTGATCAATAAAAGTTATGCATTCTTGTTGTAAGAAATTATAAAAATTGATTTGCAGATAATATTAATAGCTTTTAACCAATCATTAATACTCATGAGATAATCAAATAAAATCGATACAGGTGAATACACTGGTGCACTCATTGTATACTTGATGACACTGCTGCTATGAAAACACTTTTGTATTTGAAATTTGTGTACATTTGAGATTAGTCTATTGTGAGATTTTCAATTAGTAGTTGTACTGATGTTGATAAGCATCCCATTTAACCATGACTCAATATTCATTTCATGTGAATGGTAATGGAAGAGTTATAAGCAGTGTAGCCACACGTTAAAATCCAGAAGGAGATGAAACATTTTGGATTTGACAAAATTTTAATATTGTGTTTTTCTGTTTTCTCTTCTCACATAATAAAAGATGTTCTTCGTGGCTGATGCGTCCATACATGAAGCACAGAATGGCATACCTATAACACGTCTGGGTTCTGCAGGCTGTACTACAGTTCCTGTGCCATATAAGAGAATGTAGACTCGGAAAGCTAGAACAGATCTAGGCTGTGCAAGGGGGTGAAGTTCTTCCGGGGTTTTGTGATGGGTGTCAGCTAGGTGTACTGCAGCCATATTTATGTTGTTGTGATGAATAGGGAACAGTGTGTCCAGGGGTTGGCCTTAGAGCAGGCTGTTCCAACTTTAGTGTTGATTTCAGGCAGTTGGGTATATGTGGGCATCTGGCAGCCTTTGAGCACAGAAGGGGGGAGGGGGGGGGGGGGAGGCACGGGTAGGCAAGTAGCAGATGCGCTGTACTCTGGGAGCCAAGCAATAGACAGTGCAACTGAATTGCCCTTGGTGAGTTCCCACAGGCAGGAGCAGCCAATTAGCTTGTATGTCCTGGATTATGGAGCAATAGGATTACGTAGAGGGGTAGCCTATACTACCTATGCCTGAAAGAAGTTGAGTTGAAGGGCACTTGCCCATGCTCCATGGGGCACTGTTGGAACGTCCTTGTCAGGGTGTTATACCAGTACTTTTGTGCAGATCGACCAATCATTGTGCACAGTATAACAGAAAATTTTGGAGATTCGAATTTGGCATTGTTCTGTAATGATCATCCACCTTTAGTGTAGGATGTCACCAAAATGCTACCAAGCCATAGGAAATGGTATATATACCACGAAGGGTGCCACATAGAAACAGAAATTATGTAGCGATTGTTGAAACTGAAGTGTTTAGGATGACTCTCTGCAACTTAATACCAGAATAAGCTAAACCTACAATTTAATGGACTCAGTATGAGGCAGAATTGCTGACCAGTACTTACCATAGTACGTTTGACAGATAACATGTAAAAGTAAAAGTTTTAACATTATTCTAGCTTTCCGAACTATTGGTCTCACCCGTAGTGAGGAGACATGGGCAGTTGAGAAGGTTAATTACGAAAAGTGGTCACCCATACCCCAGATGAGTGTACCCACCTGTAGTGAGGACAACTGTCAATCTCACTATATAGATAGCTCCCTTTCATCCTGGGATCTGAGTGACCTGTGTTTCTTTTTTAACCTTTCCCACTCTATCTCCTCCCTGAGGAAGGAACTTGCATTTCTGATAACTGGATTAATGTCATAATTTTTTTTTTCCTGTTTTTGTCTGTTGGCAGTGCTTAGTGGAATCACACAGGCATCCAGTTTTGGAGATGCATGAGAAATCTACAACGAATGAAAAGTCTATTCTCTTAATTTCAGGGAGAGCAAGTGCCCCCTCCATGCTTGCGGGCACATTTGATAGAGTGTTTTTTGCAAACAGGCTGAAAGTGCACTCCCTGATCTGAAAACTAGTTATGGTATTTCCCTGATAAATTTAGTAGAGGAGGGAGAAGCATAAGGAAAGGTTGGTTGGTTGTTAGTGGTTCCACCTATCCCCTACCCCCAACTAAGAAACTGCTTGTATTTACTATACAGCCAGGTCACATTGTTGTGTCAGTTTCTGTTTGAATAGCATAAAACTTGTAGCTCTTTAAGTGAACAAGGCAGTGCACTCGTTAGGACCGTGAACTTGCAGAGAGTGGGGTTCAGGTCCTCATCCAGCCATAATAATTTTAGTTTTCTGTGGTTTTTGTAGGCCATTTCAGTCAAATGCCAGTATATTTTGATAAGATTGTTGTTCTATTTCGTAGTTGCATTTCTTTTCTAACAACCAGGATACAGGAGGAGATGTTAAATTCAAATCATCCTCCTCCTCCTCCTCCTCCTCCTCCTCCTCCTCTTCTGTAGTTTTGATATTGTTTTTAGAGTGGACACTTTAGTCTTTCTAGATTTCTTATTTTATTAGTATTAACTTATTGATCCTTTTCTGCAGTGGCATCCAGTGCGTCCAATCATTGCTTCGATATCAAGTGGTGTTGTCTCTGTTTGGGCTCAGAACCAAGTAGAAAACTGGTCAGCATTTGCTCCAGATTTCAAGGAACTAGATGAAAATGTTGAATATGAAGAACGTGAATCCGAATTTGATCTCAGTGATGAAGATAAATCTGTTGAACTTGGTCCAGAGAAACAAGAAGACGATCTTGAGGTTAGTAAAATATATATTTTGCTATTCTTACGGAAATGTGAAGTGCACATTTGTTAGTAACTGTGGAACAACATCTTAAATGATTATGGAGTTTCTGATAATACAGATAATTTATTGAACAGATTATGTATGATATAATCCTATTAACCTTCCATGGTTTTTTTTTTTTTTTTTTTTTTTTTTTTTTTCCAATTTACGTATTGTCCAATGCATACAATAATCCAAGCAAATATACAAGAAATATTTTACTTACTGCTGTGCGGCGATTGTGTATATAGGTGTGTTGACAGCCAGTTGCATCATCTTTGGTAACCAAGTGAGTTCCAAAACCTATTACATACTTCATTTCAGCAGGCTTGTATCAACAGTTGATTTTGCTAAACTAAAGGCAATAGAGGTGCAATAAACATCAAACTGCTTTTAGGCATCTTTTCTTTGGTTTTTTAGTTTCAAAAATAATCTGTCACGGCAATGCCAACTGGAGCAGAAGTTACACACTTGTTTTCTGCACAGTTTATGAAAGACTTTGTCCTCTTTATTTCTGCTGAAATATCTTAATCGAATTTTTAATTATGAGAAGTGATAACACCAGTTCGAATGTCTGTACTGTCGCAGTCCCTGGGTGCTGACCTCTGCGTATTCACCCAAGAGTAGCAATACTGCCTGGTCATCAGATTCTTGAGTGTTGAGTATAGGTGATCTCAGAGATGGCTGATGCCGGGTCCATGGTGACAGCAAAGCTAGACAATGCTCTGAGAAGATAAACAGCTTTTATTGGTGTAGATTCTATTCAGTAGAATCGGTCAGTGTGCTTGGCAGAGAACCATTGAGGCAGTAGAATGTCGAATCCATTGCTGGCAGCAACTGGTGGGGTGGCCTTCCTGAGTTAGACGATGACAACACAACCCTGCAGCAAGGGGCACACACGGCGAGTGTTGCCGGTAGTCCATGACTCTGCTAGCTGGGCTCGGCATGGTCTGTGTCTTATCCAGTATCCCTGGAATCGATGGAGTACTTGTTGGCACTGGCACAAACTAAACATCCTCACTGGGTTAGCTGACACTAACATGCCTGTGACTGCATGGCACACCGACAGTAGACTGTCAGAAGCCCAGTCTGGTGTTAGGGTGGGACAGATTTAACATTGGGTGATGAGAGACAAATCCTCAGCGTAAGTGATCTTTGGCTGGGCTGGAAGCCCAGATATACGTTTCCAGACAGTGTTGTGTCAGAAAGACCTTCTTGCTGTCACATATGCCCAGAACTGCCACAGGCATTGGTGTGGAGCTACCCAGCTCATCTGAAGGCAGCCTGTAGAGTGCAGGATGCTGAATTAGCAGTATCACACTGCACACCTCTGGAATTCCGTAACTGGCAGCTCACTTGTCCAACTGCTGTGGCCCACTCGCTTCTTAATTTATCTCTTGAGTTCTAATGTACCTTCCCTCTCTTCTTCTTCACTGCCTATTTATGTAGCCTCCTAGGTTGGACCATTGCATGTGGCAAACCCATCATTTAAACAGCCTGTAACATGAGTATGTACCTTCTTTTTATAAATACAGTTTTCTATTAATGCTTCAAAGCCAACCTCATTCGAACAACCAATTTTAAGCCCCCCATCCTCCCCAGAACAGTGAGTTTAATTACCAGTATTGGCTAACAACAGAGGTAAAGTAACAAAAACACTCAGAACAGGGTTTTAACTTTTGCATGTTATTTCTCGTTGATCAAAGGCATTTGAACTCAGTTATGGAAAACAGGTTTTGTACAAGTAGACCGAATGTGATCTGTATTTGTACTACTAGGGATAAAAGAATATAACTGCCTGTTATGCGTTAATAATTTAAATGTATCGTACATAGATCAATATATGGGTTTTGTTATACTGGCGCAATGTACTTGACGTAATTACATTTGCCCAAGTACAGATATTTCACCATCTCAGTCACCAAGTCCATTCATTTGTCAGCAAAGTGCTACATTTGAAGAAGTCAGGCATTGTTTGAATAATTTTACACCTTTTGCATCTATTTTCCATCTTTCTTTTTGATCTAGGGTTTGGACTGGCACTGGCAAAGTTAAAAAGAGATGTTTTTGGTGGTAAGTCTCAAAGCAGGGTACAACACACAGTGGAACATTGCAAGTTTTGTATTGGTGTCTAGTTTCCTATCACACTTTCTGTTTCGCGCAAACCACACATCTGCACATTGGCATACTTTTCTGCGAATGTTCACTCACAATAACAGAGCCGGAAAATGTCCCCCTGTGAATCGCAGAGGATTCTCATCATCTTAGCACCTTCCCCTACCAGCTTTCTTCTGTTCTGTAGCATATTTTTCAAAAATCTCCCTTATGAGAGAAAGGTGAAACTCTGTGAGTGCCATTTTTCACCCTGTAGAGAGCATGAGCATTTAGAATGCACAAATCCAGAATGTGAAAACAATATTTCTTGTACCATTTCACTGATCCGACTGAGCTCAGTAACATGTTACAACAGTCAACTGCACCCATACTCAAATTGTAATCTACAGTACATTCCAGTTTCTTTATTTTTTCGCAAGTATTTCTGTCGGTCTTCTCTGTTGCAATCATTTGTGTTGTGTGACTTGTGGTCAACGTGCACACCTGTCTCTTATCACACCAGCTGATAGCAAGGAACTAGTCAGTGCACTTAAACTCAGTTTCTCCTTGTTTTAATTTCTTCTGCAGTCTTGGCATGTTGCACCTATTCTTACAAACAGTACCACAGGCGGCTATTCCATGGTTGTGAAGCCAAAGGAACAAGTCCGAGCCAGAGTAACAATTATCGACAAATAGAATGTGACTTGTTCCAAATACGGTCCCATAAGAGTTGCCACTACGTTGCCCCAAATTGTGGAACCCAATTTCTGTTGTTGCACGTGTATATACAATAAAATCCATAATATGCCCATCTGACAGACACGCAGTACAAATGTCTTTATTTCGAATCTACTTCACTTGTTTGGAATAAATTACTTAAAAGATAATTGGCCTTTGAACAGTAAGAGACTTTCATCTGTACAAAGCTTGTGATGTGGATGAAATGAATAACGAAACATCTTACGAACTTTGTCAACAATCATCCTAATTTTAAACAGACTGCCGCCTCAAGTACTTGCAGAGTTATCACTGAAGTGCAGCATTCTCAGAATTATACAAAAACAGTCTCGGGACATAATTTTGCGTAAAACTGGTGTGTTCAAAAGTGTATCTCTGAACCAACAATCACTTAATTTTAACTTCTTAACTTGCACCATTAGAAGGCAAATAGCAACAAAACATATCCTCAAATCCAGTGTCTTTCCACCTTGACAGTTGAGAATTCACAGGTTCTGTAGTATTTTCTCTGGTCTAAAAGTAAAAATGATTTGTTTCGTCTGCAATAAATATCAACAGTTCTTCAGACTTAATATCACAAAAAATGAAAGATTGCTTGGGTCAGTATCTAGTTCACATATGGGTCCTAAACGCGAGTCATCAAAGTAATGGTTTCTGCAACGAGGGAACATAGCAACAAACATAACGCACTCTCGAACTATACAGTCAGACCACTGAACAGCTACTGGAAGAGCAGGCGGAAAGACAGCTCTGTGTATTTACACGTCTGTCACTCACAGGTAGCTATGACTCAGCATGCCTAAACTTGTCCCTAGCAGTGAAAAGGCCGGTGGCACGGTACGCATCAACATGTCCAAGGACCAAGCTTAAACACGTCAGGCGTGCCAGGGGAATGGCAAGACATGACAAGTTAACACATCCCCAGCAGTCAAAGGGTTAATTGCTCAGGGAAAATATTCTATATTAGTTAATGTAGCACTTTGGATAAAAGCCTTTTTTGCTTGTAATTTACCAATGTGAATTAATACTTTCAAATCTGAATTTAATTAAAAATAAGCACAGAACAAGGTTTACAAGTGAACAGCTGGATTCTTGTATTTGACTAAGTACAACAAGTTGCGCACAAGATATCAGAGACATTGGTCTTGGTCTAAAGTTTTATACATATTAAAAATAAGATGATTCTTGTGTTATGAGTACAAGATTACACATGTACAATATTATGAAATAAAATTTTTATGCTTTGAACAAATGGTAGAGGTAAAACTTTTAAATAGTTGTTTTACTGTATTGAGAGATTAAAAATGTAGCAATTATTGAATCTTTAAAAGAAATATATCACTTTGATACCTTGATATGGAATAGTAGATTGCAGTGACCTCATTGTGCCTGTCTCTGAAAGCTGCTGTTGCAGAACACTGTAGTTCTGCTGGTCATTCAGTGATTTAAAAATTTTGGTCTGTACTTCAAACTGTTGGAACACTGTTGTCTCTGAATCTGTGAAACTTAACTGTCTAAGGTCCTTATCAGTTTACACCTTTGGTTTCCAGTTAGGTAACACATGGAATCCTGTTATAGAAAAACTTTATGCTCTGTGTGGCCAGTGCTGTTCTGCAATTTTACTATGTGAAGACAGTTGATGTGATATCGATGACGTGAGCTTTCACCATGGAGGGCACTCAGCAGAGCACAGACTTGCACCAGACGCACGTGCACTCTAGCAATGCATGCACAGTGACAGTTGTGTACACCACACATGTTCCAGTGCAGTTTTAAACAAGCACATTCTTCTTCACTTCTGGGAGATGGTGGAACCCGGTGTAGACAACTGCTGTGCTGTAGATGACAGCTGAAGAATATTGCAGGCCTCTTCCCCACAGAGGATGGCGGAGCAACTTTTCTGTGTAGGCAGTGGCTATGGCAGAGATAACAGCTGAAGATACAGCACCACGCTCTTCCCCATGGAGGAGATGGAGCAGCCATTTGGGGGATGTGGGCGTGAAAAAAGACAGGCCACTGAAGGTGGTGTGACCGGGCATTGCAAGGCTTGCGGCGAACCTTGCAGGACCAAAGAATAGGAGCACTGGTGAAGTCCAACTGAAAACCCAGCAAGGGTGTAACTAGCATCTGGAAAAATACCATGCAGGGGCGCAGCTGGCAACCAATACAGGGGCCTCAAGGCGTGCCGTGTGGTGGCATCTGCAAAGCACCAGTGGCCAAAGGGACACAGATGCTTGAACCAACAGTGGCTGCTGGGATATGAGGGTGCTAATGGGGCTGTCCAGATTGCAATGGCTGGAAAGCCATGGCGGCAGCCAGACCCATACATTGCAGTGCTAGTTGAGTGTTACAGCAGGTCACTGGTCGTCTCGTTGCCAGCCATAGAATCAGCCCAGGGCGTTGAGGAACTCTTAGAAGGAAGGCCAACCATGGCAGGCTACTGGCAGAAGTTGCAAGCACTATTGGGCACAGCTGTTGGGGAGCAGCTGCCAGGCAGACAGGGAGTGAACAAGGTGTGAGGAGTAGACATGGAAGACCAGAGACGTGCAGGGCTGTCGTCAACAGAGGACAACCTGGTCAAAAAGGCGGCAAGACCCGACATGGCCGGGCATTGCGGCTAAACTTCCACAGCTGGAAAACAGGAGGTACACTGAGGCCACAGGAGATGATCGTGATGAAGGATTGTCTGGGGACAGATTGGCCTGGCGCCAGGCAAATTCCCACAGAAAGTGGAATGTACACTAGAAGAAGGCGAGAACATCAGACAGGCAAGACTTGCACACAAGGAAGGAAGGAGGCTCTGGAGAGGGTACTGTGCTCCATGGTTGGGGGCCTAATTTCAGCACGACAATAGGCAGAAGAGGAGGATCAAGTGTTGTCAGTATTGTACTGAGAAGGAGAGGTTACCTTGAGGACAGAAATCTAAGGACGAGAAAGCACAATGGGAGCCAGTGGAGAAGAGCATTGAGTAGGTTGGCAGCAAGGAGAACACTGAAATCCAAAGAGGCAACACTGGAGCAGCAGGGAGTACTGGAGTGGGTGGCACTAGAGCCAGCAGAGCCTGGGCAGGAGAGAAACAGCAGAAAACTGAAGGAGGCTGGTTAGTACAGTAAGGAAAGTGGGTCATGTTCCAAAGCATTGTAAATGAGGTAGCAGAGTGGAGTCCTGGGCAGGAGGTAGTGTCGAGGTAGATGAGGTGCCGTCTTAGGAGTTTGGTGGTGTGCAGCAAATGCCACGTGCAATGCAGAAGCTGTGCTGTCTCATCCATAGCCCGTAGGGCCATCGTCACCAAACAGTGCATGGTGAAGCGAGCAATGTCCTTGGTCAAACAGTGCAAATGCTGACCTTGTAAGTGGCCAAGCAGCAGGAGTGATAGTTCTGGCTTGGTAGAAGTAAAGGCAAAATGGCAAGCAAGACCAGAGGTGAAAACATGAAAGAGGGTCCAGTGTCAACAGGAAGCAAGAGCAGCAGACGGATGCAGTGAACCAGAACAAGGAAGGAAGCTTTGCTGCCGTAATACAAAAACAAGGCAGAACAAGAAGAAGACGACAGAGACAGACAGACAGACAGAACATCACAGATCATGAGCGAGCAAAACTACATACTTGTGCTCAAGACACTGGAGATTATATCCCACAAGTAAAATAACCACCATTAAGATGAGAGCTGTACAGAAAAAGAAGAAGCATTTACCTTGTTGTGACTTTAGTATCCAGTTGTGAGTGATGCGTGCTACAATAAGAGAGAATGTGCCCTGGTAACCAAGAATCATAGAACTTTATTACTAACACAGAGAGTATCCACTAACATTTGGTTTTGAATAGCAATTGAAACAATTTTGAATTAAAGCAACTGAAAGATCATCCTGGTCTGATGAGAGTTTGTTACTAACTCACACATACATTTCTTGAAGGCACAAGCTGAGTAGACAGCCTGTTGATTGCCATAAATAAACATTGCTGTAGACAAAGTCTCTAGAGGCTGCATGAGTGATGTTTTAGCCCCTGACTGGCAGTGCTGTCCTCTGACGAATATACTCACAGACTTCCAGTCTTGAGCATTGAGGTTGGAACTCGCACTGAATGGTAAGTTGCTGGGCAGTGTTTTACAAAGACCTCCCGGCTGAGGAATACCATGGAGTTGTCTAGTATTACACAGCTCATGGAAGTCAGCTAGTGTTGGCTGCATCTGGCAGAAGTGGCATCCTCGCTTACAGCAGCAGCAGCTGTCACAAGCTACATGAGCTGCGGTTGAGTTGCAGGCATCTTGATTGGGCGGCAACCTGCAACACTCTGGTGTTAGGTATTTGGCTGGTTCCTAAGGCTACAGCTACATTCTTCTTCCCTTCAAGGTAGATGGCAGAGCCATCTCGCTGAGTAGATGGCGGTTGAGCCATAGACAACAGCCAAGAATACAGCATCACAGAACTAGGATTGTTCTACAGTAGTTTATCAAGCACAACAGTGAACTCACATTGATATTTTTGCCACCAAACTGACATGATCTGAATCTGATGGAACATATCCGGGATGCTATTGGCTGGCAACTCCGCACTCACAAACTGCCAGCCTGTAATGTACTGAAACTGCGTGACCTATGCATAAACATCGGGTACACTTATGTCCAAAAACTTCTGGAATCCATACCACCCAGAATTGTTGCTGTATTACGTGCCAAAGGTGGACCAACACACTATTAAGTAGGTGATCATAATATTTTGGCTCATCAATGTAAGAATAGTACAATAGTAAGTAGGTAAAATTTTACATAGGTATCTGTTTGGGTATTATTTTAGTCACCACTCATGCTTGGGGAAGCCCATCTTTCTGTAATTATTTATCCCAAAACTGCTATGTCACCTGAAACTATGTTTCTTACACAGGTAGATGTTTCTACCATAGAGCCTGTAGCTGCATTTTGCAGCTCAGATGAGGAAACGGAAGACACTGAAGCCTTGCAGTTCCTTCCCATTGCACCTGAAGTTGAGGAACCTGAGGATGGCTGGGGAGCACCCCCTCCACCTTCTGGAGCTCCTAATCAGCCACCTGCTAATACTAACACACCATTAGGAGATGGAAATGGTGCTACAGATGGAAGCAAAGAGAATACATCACCACAACCAAAACGACGAAAATATAGATCATTTGAAATACAGTTGGAAGGTGCGCCATGTGAAGGTATGTATGTCTTAGACAGAATTTTGATGTTAACAAAGAGAATTCTGTGGAAAGTTGCCACCTAACCACAGAGGCAATTTAATATTTAATTATAAAAGACTTTGTGTGCTTGAGAAAAAGTACCATGGTTACCTGTTGTGAAAGGCACACTATTGCTCAATCACGGTGATACACAGCCATTAATTTGTATCTGAAGTATCCCAGTATCAGAAATTACGTAACATTCACTATTATTAAAATCAATAAGTGGCACAGTAGTCATCAAAGTACAGTTCACTGAATTTGTTGTTTCACTAAAGATCTTATTCTGTTCTTGATGCCAGAGCATGGTTTCATCATATAAGAAAGATTGCTCATAATTTTCCACCCACCTTTGGCCCTCCTCACAAAATCATGAGTCAGTTATTTGGTCACGGAACAAGTCACTACTGAATTCACCAAATAAAGATAAAAAATTTAAAAAATATTAATACTTTGAAACTAAGTAAAGCAAAAGGCTCTAAACTACTGCAAGAAGTCTTTTACAGGAAAAAAATTGTGTACTTTCAGGAGGCCTTTCAGCTTAAGATTTGACATGTAAGGTTTCTTACTCATTTCTGCTGTAAGCCTATTAAAACAAAAACCTACAAAATTGTGCACACGCTTCTATACAATTTTGTAGAAAATGTTACCCAGGTTCAAATTATTTTTGTGCTAACTATTCACCAAGGGAATAGGTCCATGTTAATAACTACAGAACCTTTGAGGGAGAATTTTCAGCCATGGCGGAGGGGCTAGAACCACAGCTTACACTGTGTTCACAGACTGAAGCTAGAGCTCCTTCTAGCCACCCTTTTTGGGCTAAGTATCTTCATTGTGAATATGTGGAGTTGCCGAAATTTCGATAGCATAAGATGTATGAGACAGGCGAAATTCCCTCAGACTTCAAGAAGAATATAATAATTACAATCCCAAAGAAAGCAGGTTTTGACAGATGTGAAAATTACCAAACTATCAGTTTAATAAGTCACAGCTGCAAAATACTAATGCGAATTCTTTACAGACGAATGGAAAAACTGGTAGAATCCGACCTCAGGGAAGATCGGTTTGGATTCCGTAGAAATGTTGGAACACGTGAGGCAATACTGACCCTACGACTTATCTTAGAAGAAATATTAAGGAAAGGCAAACCTACGTTTCTAGCATTTGTAGACTTAGAGAAAGCTTTTGGCAATGTTGACTGGAATACTCTCTTTCAAATTCTGAAGGTGGGAGGGGTAAAATACAGGGAACGAAAGGTTATTTACAATTTGTACAGAAACCAGATGGCAGTTACAAGAGTCGAGGGACATGAAAGAGAAGCAGTGGTTGGGAAGGGAGTGAGACAGGGTTGTAGCCTCTCCCCGATGCTATTTAATCTGTATATTGAGCAAACAATAAAGGAAACAAAAGAAAAGTTCGGAGTAGGTATTAAAATCCATGGAGAAGAAATAAAAACTTTGAGTTTCGCCAATGACATTGTAATTCTATCAGAGACGGCAAAGGACTTGGAAGAGCAGTTCAACAGAATGGACAGTGTCTTGAAAGGAGGGTATAAGATGAATGTCAACAAAAGCAAAACGAGGATAATGGAATGTAGTCGAATTACATTAGGTGATGCTGAGGGAATTAGATTAGGAAATGAGACACTTAGATGAGTTTTGCTATTTGGGGAGCAAAATAACTGATGATGGTCAAAGTAGAGTGGATATAAAATGTAGACTGGCAATGGCAAGGAAAGCGTTTCTGAAGAAGAAAAATTTGTTAACATTGAGTATAGATTTAAGTGTCAGGATGTCGTTTCTGAAAGTATTTGTATGGACTGTAGCCATGTATGGAAGTGAAATATGGACGATAAATAGTTTGGACAAGAAGAGAATAGAAGATTTCAAAATGTGGTGCTACAGAAGAATGCTGAAGATTAGGTGGGTAGATCACATAACTAATGAGGAGGTATTGAATAGAATTGGGGAGCACAACTTGACCAGAAGAAGGGATCGGTTGGTAAGACATGTTCTGAGGCATCATGAGATCACCAATTTAGTTCTGGAGGGCAGCGTGGAGGGTAAAAATCGTAGAGGGAGACCAAGAGAT
Source organism: Schistocerca serialis cubense (assembly GCF_023864345.2). Lineage (NCBI taxonomy): Eukaryota > Metazoa > Arthropoda > Insecta > Orthoptera > Acrididae > Schistocerca > Schistocerca serialis. Next base: position 273,049,349 of record NC_064646.1, read on the forward strand.
GAATACACTAAGCAGATTCAGAAGGATGTTGGCTGCAGTAGGTACTGGGAGATGAAGAAGCTTGCACAGGATAGAGTGGCATGGAGAGCTGCATCAAACCAGTCTCAGGACTGAAGACCACAACAACAACAACAACAACAACAACAAGATATAATAGATTGAAAGCAAGCAAGGTGAACAAGCTTTCATTGTTCAGTATCTGTGTCAGTGGTGATTAATCTTACAGCATAGATAGTAGCATTCAGTTTCTGCATAAGAGATTGCATATATTACTTCCAAGGAAGCTCTTTATCTGCCTTAAGTCCTTCATGTTTAAAATGTTTGACTTCCCTGATTATTAATTACCATGTAACAATAATATTTCACTTTTGTCAGAATACTGTATGAAAAATTGTATTCATCTTGTCTTGTTGCAGATAAGGGACAGTCTGTATTCTGTAAACCACCACTATGTTAGCCACTACCCTATACTCCATATGTTACAGGTCTGAACTGAGTCATCTGCAGTTGACATACAGAAATATCTCTAACCAGTCACTTAATTATTGACATTCACTTTTAAAGTTAGTCAGATTGCAAAGTATGGTGTAATCCCTATATATCTTCCCACCAACACTACAATCTCCACTTTATTCCACACTATGGCAAGATTAAATGTCCTTAGCCAGCCAACTACAAAGACATCATTGATATCAATGATATTTGTTTATTTTTATTGGAGTAAGGTTGCATAACAACAAAATTCAACATGCTCACTTGATCTGTGGAATTTTTCATTATATAGCTTTTTAAAATAAATTTGTGTCTTGTGTCATTGAAATGATGCTGTACCATCATCAAATTATCTTTTTGAACCATTAATCACTTACGGAATGTTATTGATGGTTTGTAAGAAGTATGATCCTTCATTTTCAATGATTAAGAAAGGGTAGCTGAATAACAACCTAGCTCTGCTTCTCATTTAGATGATCCATCTCATGGATATCCCAGAAAATTGACTACATATGAAAACATAGTGTACAATATGATGTTAGGAGATTCGTATATTAAAATTTATACCATAGGTATAACAAAAAAAGTTATGATACATTTTACATGAGGAACTATTATGAGCAAATTTGTGCAAGATTGGGCACAGCTTTTGTTGAATGCTAGCCAAAAACAAATGTGAAATGAATTTCTTAGCACTCATTGGGCAAGAAGTTGCTGGATTACACAAGGTGTTCTCTTTACTGATTACCTTCTATCAGGCCAGTGGGAAAATTGAAGGATTTTAAACACAAATTCTAAGAAGTATACTGTATCCACTAGATTTGGCATCCAGTGGCTTCCACCAGTTCCCACATTTAAAGAAATTTGTGCTGAAGAATGGTTAGAGTTCAGTGAAGGGGTTATAGCAACCAAGGATATTTTGTAAGCCTTCCAGAATGGCAATTCAGGGATGAAATCTACTTACTGGATAAACATTAAATGAACATCATTGAACTAAGAGGAAACTAAATCAAAAAATAATAACAGCAATTTTATCTAAAATCAGTGTCACTGTCAGGCTGTGTTCTTATCACTTCCCTATTCCATCTCATGTAGAATCTCTATGTAGTGTAGCTACACCATTTTAAGTTGGAAGTCTGTGTTCATATGATATGCTGATTTGTCATGTGATATATGCTTTCTCATCGTGATCTTCACTGTACACTAGAAGTTGCTGATCCACTCCACAATCAGTTCTTTGCCTTGGCTTTGTACATAAAAGACACAAATTTTAGTAGAGGTGTGTGTGTGTGTGTGTGTGTGTGTGTGTGTGTGTGTGTGTGTGTGTGTGTGTGTGTGTGTTTCGTGGACACACACAAGTGCATGCAAGCATTTTACCCTGTCTGAATTTGAGTCTTGAGAATTACACTTGCACAATGTTGATGCTCTGTTACAGAAATTCATCCACTTCTTAGTAATCGTGTCAAGGACAAGCAGCAATCTGTTGGGAAGAAAGGAATTGGTCGAGCGAGACTTGAAGACAGGAAAAGAGTGAAATGAAATTGTGGTGTAAGGAGAGTGAACATTGTTACCATGAACTTCCAAGTCATTGTCAACCAAATTTTTGCCCTGTGACCAAGCTGTTTGTCAAGAACAGATGTCTGTAACAGTTGCATTGTGGTCTTCCAGGGAAACATTCAGTGAAAAGGGCAGTCTTAGAATCTGGAGAAGAAGATAGATGCCAAGTGAGATCAGTGTGTTGAATTGTGCCCCACATAACTTAACATCATAGTATTATCATTTGTATATGTTTATTATATTAAATATTCAAATTTTTATATGTCACTTTCCATCACACTCAATGTATAAATATGTGTTTGTAGTTACAGATGCATTTCAGTTACTAAAACCTGCTCGATCATACTAGACCCTTCTGTCAGGACTATCAGTGCATCTACTGTGTTTTTACAGTTGTAGGTTTTGTTACTTTGTGTAACAGGTAACAAAGAGAAAGGTATCAGCATATGGAAACTTCAACAGCAACAATCTTGATGTATATATAATGTATATTCCATGAACTTTATTGCTGTATATATAAAAAAGATGTCTCCATCGTAAACTACAATAAAGTGAAGATAGAAAAGTATCTGCTTACTAGACAGAAATAGATAGATTATAAATGAAATGTGATCAAAAATATCTGGACACCTGGCTAAAAATGACTTACAAGTTCGTGGCACCCCTCCATTGGTAATGCTAGAATTCAGTATGGTGTTGGTCCACCCTTAGCCTAGATGACAGCCTTCACTCTCACAGGCATATGTTCAATCAGGTGCTGGAAGATTTCATGGGGAATGGCAGCACATTCTTCACGGAATGCTGCACTGTAGAGAGGTATCGATGTCGGTCGGTGAGGCCTGGCATGAAGTCGGCGTTCCCAAACATCCCAAAGGTGTTCTACAGGATTCAGATCAGGACTCTGTGCAGGCCAGTCCATTACAGGGATGTTATTGTCATGTAACCACTCTGCCACAGGCTGTGCATTATGAATAGATGCTCGATCCTGTTGAAAGATGAAGTCACCATCCCCGAATTGCTCTTCAACAGTGGGAAGCAAGAAGGTGTTTAAAATATCAAGGAAGGCCTGAGCTGTGATACTGCCACACAAAAGAACAAGGGGTGCAAGCCTCCTCCACAAAAAACACGACCCGACCATAACATCACCGCTGCTGAATTTTATGTTGGCACTACACATGCTGGCAGACGATGTTCACCGGGTTCGCTGTACCCACACCCTGCCATCGGATGGCCACATTGTGTACCACGATTCGTCACTCCACACAACATTTCTCCACTGTTCAGTCGTCCAATGTTTAAGCTCCTTACACCAAGCAAGGCATCATTTGGCATTTACCGGCGTGATGTGTGGCTTATGAGCCTTGACCATGAAATCCAAGTTTTCTCACCTCGCGCCTAATTGACATAGTACTTGCAGTGGATCCTGATGCAGTTTGGAATTCCTGTGTGATGGTGTGGGTCAATGTCTGCCTATTACACATAACGATCCTCTTCAACTGTCAGTGCTCACTGTCAGTCAGCAGATGAGGTCGACCTGTACACTTTTGTGCTACGTGTCCCTTCATGTTTCCACTTCACTATGACATTGGAAACAGTGGACCTAGGGATATTTAGGAGTGTGGAAATCGTGCATACAGACATATGACACAAGTGACACTCAAATCACCTGACCACATTCAAAGTCTGTGAGTCCTGTGGAGTGCCCCATTCTGCTCTCTCACGATGTGTAACGACTACTGAGGTCGCTGAAATGGCGTACCTGGCAGTAGGTGGCAGCACAATGCATCTAATAAGAAAAAGTATGTGTTTGGGGGTGTCTGGATACTTTTGATCACATAGTGTAAGTAAGTATTAATTTGTTTCATGTGATCATTTATTATATGTGCCTCAAAGAAGAATAGTTCTAAAGTAGTTGAAGAATGAAGCACATGTCATTTATCAGTTGCAGTTTTTCTGTCAGATGACTAATAGGCCTGTCATGTCACCTTTACAGCACAAATTAATATTGTGATATGTTTCTGTGACAGTACCTTAGGACTGAAAAAAAGTAATGTATGTAGGATGAAAATTAATGTTCTAAAATTCAGTTGTCAGTTTTTATTTTGTAAAAAGTTTTATTATCACAATTGGTCTTACTGATTTACTGATTCCATGTTCTTTTGTACCTTTCTCAGACTACAATGTTAGACTTCCTTTTGACTAGATCTCTGGATAGTCTAATTTGTGTGCATAATTTCCTGTCTCATTTTTCCAAAGTATCTCGGGGATCCTAAAATAGCTTTTGATGTTTATATTGTTTGTGCCTGTCTTCTCCCACTTTGCAAGTTGTGAGGACCATAAAATTTTACTTGGAAAACTAAAATGTTACATAACACACCTCTTACATTGATGAAGTCATGTCTTCATTATGGGAAACAGAAGGTGAAACTGATAAACCACTATAGACTAATTGAACTAAACTCAAAATAGGGAAACATAAAACATGAATTCCTATAAGTTTTAGTATTGGGTCCACTAATATTTCTACCCTACAGACATAACCCCCCAATGACTTTAAAATTGTTCAAAAAGTGTAATGTTTGCTAATTACACTAGCATAAACTTGAACCAGGTCTAGGTGAACTCAAATTAATTATCAGATGTTTTTACCAGCCACCTGATTCCACTGTGTCAGTTTTAGAATCATTCAAAGAAAGTTGAGACCCAGTAGCATAGAAATACCCATAACATGCAAATTAGTTGGAGGCGACTTTAACCTATCGAGCATAGACTGGTGTGCCTACGGATTCATTGCAGGTGGTACGGACAAGCAGACGTGTGAAGTAGTTTTGAGCTTGTTTTCTAAAACTGTCTTGACAGCACTCACATGCAATGGAAATATCTTAGACCTTGTAGCTACAAACAGGCCTGACCTTATCGACAGTGTCAGTATAGACACTGGGATTAGTGATTATGAGGTCGTCATAGCAATGGTGGTTACTATAGGTAATAAATACATCAAGAAGGCTAGAAGAGCATTTCTGCTAGAAAGAGCAGATAAGCCGTTGTTTTCATCCCACTTAGACAATGAATGGACATTACTGAGTTCCAATAGAAAAGTTATGGGCAAATTTTAAACAGATTGTAAATCATTCTCTGGAGGAGTATGTGCCGTCTAAGTGGATTAAGGATGGAAAAGACCCACTGTAATTTGATAACAAAACTGTTGTAGAAGCAGAGATTGTTGACCCCTTGGCTCAAAAAAGGAGCGCAAATGATGACAGGCAAAACTTAGTAGCAATTTGTGTGTTTGTAAAAAGAACAATGTGCAAAGCATACAGCAATCATCATGATACCTTAACAGGAGATCTTGCCACGAACCCAAGAAAATTCTGTCCTAGATAAAATCACCAAACTGATCTAATTCTTCTATCCAATCATTCATTGATCAATTTGGTGTGGCAACAGAAGACAGCAAAAGGAAAACTGAAGTTTTAAATTTCGCGTTCCAGAAATCATTCATGTAGGATCATACAAACATACCTTTGTTTGAGCATTGCACAAGAGAATGACATAGTAATAGGCATCCCTGGCATGGAGAAGAAACTGAAAGAATTGAAAACAAATAAGTCACCAGGTCTGGAAAGAATCCCTATTCAGTTTGACAGAGTACTCTACGGTATTGGCCCCTTACTGAGCTTTCAATCATCGCAATATTTCTCACCTAACACAAAGTTCCAGGTGACTCCTACATATAAAAAGGTAAAGGAACAGACCCACAAAATTACAGACCAATATCATAAACATCGATTTGTTACCAAATTCTTGAACATATATATGATAAATTTCCTTGACCGGAAAAGTTTCTGTCCTCAGGTGAGAACCTATTTAGAGAGCATTGCTTGTACAAAACTCAGTTTGCCCTTTTCTTGCACGATGTCTGTTAACCGTGGATGAAGGGCAACAGATAGATATATTCCTAGATTTCCAGAAAGCATTTCGTACAGTGCCCCACTGCAGACTGTTGACGAATAGGTTCCTAGATATGTGAGTGGCTCAAAGACTTCTTAAGTAACAGAGGTCAGTATGTTGTCCTTGACAGTGAGTGTTCATCAGAGACAAGGGTATCGTCAGGAGTGCCTCAGGAAATGTGACAGGCCTGCCCTTTTTCTCAATGTACATACATGATCTGGCAAACAGGGTGAGCAGCTGCAGTTGTTTGCTGATGATGCTGTGGTGTACAGTAAGGTGTCATCGTTGAGTGACTGTTGGAGGATGCAAGATGATTTAGACGAAATTTCTAGTCAGTCTGATGAATGGCAGCTAGCTGTAAATATAGAAAAATGTAATTTAGCACAAGTGAGGAGGAAAAACAATCCTGTAATGTTTGAATACAGCATTAGTAGTGTGCTGTCGGACACTGTTATGCTGATTAAATATCTGGACATATGGTTGCAAAACAATATGAAATGAAATGAGTAATTCATCTGTAAAGGAGACCGCACATAGAACACTATTGTATCCCATTCTTTAGTACTACACAAGAGTTTGGGATCCCCACTAGGTCGGACTGAAGAAAGATGTTGAAACAATTCAGAGTCGGGCCACTAGATTTGTTAGATTAACACGCAAGTGTTATGGAGATATTTCTTGAACTCAAATGAGAATCTGTGGAGGGAAGATGACCTTTTCATGAAACACTATTGAGAAAATTTAAAAAACCAGCATTTGGAGTTGATCTTAGAATAATTCTATTGCCACCAACATACATTTTGCATGAGGACCGTGGAGATGAGTGAAGATAAATTACAGCTCATACTGAGGCATATAGGCAATCGTTTTTCCCTTGCTCTGTGTGCAAGTGGAACAGGAAAGGAAATGATTAATAGTCATAAAGGTTCCCTCCACCGTTCACCATAAGGAGACTTGTGGAGTATGTGTTAGGATGCATATGTAATCAATGTCATTAACTCAACCATACCAGAGGTAGTCCAGATGATAACTGAAAAGTTAATTGTTTGTCTCATAAAGACTTATCAAAAGGAAAATTCAATTGAGAAAACTTTTAAATTACAAGGAGACAAGGCGGCTGGCCAATATTTTCCTTTAGAAGGTGAAATACCTTATACAGCTTATAGAAAACACTTTAAAGTAGGAAAAAACTGATCTTATACAGGGTGTTACAAAAAGGTACGGCCAAACTTTCAGGAAATATTCCTCACACACCAATAAAGAAAAGATGTTATGTGGACATGTGTCCGGAAACGCTTAATTTCCATGTTAGAGCTCATTTTAGTTTCGTCAGTATATACTGTACTTCCTCGATTCACCGCCATGATTTCATACAGGATACTCTACCTGTGCTGCTAGAACATGTGCCTTTACAAGTACGACACAACATCTAGTTCATGCACAATGGAGCTCCTGCACATTTCAGTCAAAGTGTTCGTACGCTTCTCAACAACAGATTCGGTGACTGATGGATTGGTAGAGGCGGATCAATTCCATGGCCTCCACGCTCTCCTGACCTCAACCCTCTTGACTTTCATTTATGGGGGCATTTGAAAGCTCTTGTCTACGCAACCCCGGTACCAAATGTAGAGACTCTTCTTGGTCGTATTGTGGACGGCTGTGATACAATACGCCATTCTCGAGGGCTGCATCAGCGCATCAGGGATTCCATGCGACGGAGGGTGGATGCCTGTATCCTCGCTAACGGAGGACATTTTGAACATTTCCTGTAACAAAGTGTTTGAAGTCACACTGGTACGTTCTGTTGCTGTGCGTTTCCATTCCATGATTAATGTGATTTGAAGAGAAGTAATAAAATGAGCTCTAACATGGAAAGTAAGCGTTTCCGGACACATGTCCACATAACATATTTTCTTTTTTTGTGTGTGAGGAATGTTTCCTGAAAGTTTGGCGGTACCTTTTTGTAAAACCCTGTATAAATAATTTATGAGTAAAAGAGACCACTCACCAAATAGAAATGTTGAGTGTCTCTCTCTCTCTCTCTCTCTCTCTCTCTCTCTCTCACACACACACACACACACACACACAGTGCAAACGAGTTTTCTTTCTTTCTTGTGTGTGCCTGTCATGACTCAACATTTCTGTTATTCGATGAGTGGTTTCCATCACTCCTAAATTATTCACATTCTATGTAAGGAGGGGAAAGTCACACTGGCCTTGGGTTGAGAGGACAAGGAAAGACCTTTGTCACAGGGTTTTTTACCATTTTTTTATTTGTGTTCAACCAGTCACCATTTCTAAGGTTTTTATCTTACTGTATCCTTTACTGGGGATTATTTCATCCTATGACTGTTCGTATTGTTTTGAAAAGTACATGGAGAAGTTGTATTGGTTTTAAGGCTGACTGGCCCACAAAAAAATTTTGTTTGCTCTAATAATATAGACTGAGTACACAAAACCCAGTCTACTACTACTCAATTGGCAAAGAGGATATTAGAGAGTTAATTGAGGTATTTCTGCAGTCATTTATCCCTCCAACCTTTGAACTGATTACCCAGCCAGTTAATAGGGGGAGCTACAGTTTGACATGGACTCCAAACCAAGCTGCAGCTCTAATTTTTCCCATTAACAAATGCCAGAGGTGAAACAAATGATAAGTGACACATAAAAATCCTAGAACTGAGTGGAAGTCAAACCTGGGACCTGTAGATACAAGCCTTTTGAATAGATGTTCTTCAGCTTGGCAACAGCAGCATTCTTTGGCATTGACTTTTTCTTATGCTCGACTGCCCCCACAGACATTGTACGGAGGCAAGTTGGTACTGCTCTATTGAAGTAATAATGTCCAAATCTGGTTACAATTCCCTGAAATGTCATTCCCGAAAGAAAGCTCCCAAAATGAACAAAAGAGAGAAAGTGTTAGCCTTTCAAATGCTGAGAGCAAAGGCTCAATGAATGAGTAAAGAAAATGGAAATAGATCATAGCAAGATTCTGAGTTCTGTAAATTCTTCTACCCCAGCCCTAAGAGAATGAGCAAAAGGAACAAAGGTAGTAGCTTCCGCACAGTGAAAGGTGTTCTTATCACAACTTATTGTGTAGGCAATGAGAGGCCCCCCCCCCCTTTTTCCTCCAATGCGCCAAATAGTTCTAGACAAGACCTCACGTTTCACAATTGGAATCTATAGAGAAGAGAAGACTGGGTTTAACTGAGTTTTTCACTCCAATCTGTTCCCTGGTCCATCTGTCTCTCATTACAATTCCCAACATGCAAATTTCAATCTTTTCAATTGTTTCCACATTGAGATCCATACTTTACTGCCTTAAGTCAGAACTGTTTGGAAGCTTTCCCCTTTGATACTCACTAGAATCTTCATTTTGAGAACACTATGTAGTTTACTAAACAATGTAAAAAATTTTCATGCTTCTGTTTACTTATTTTGCTGAACATCCAATTGTTTAAGTATGATTTGAGGTCTACTATCAAACTCAAGTTTCAGTTCAACTGCTTCAGGAAACTGGATATTACAAGGGTCGTTCAATAAGTAATGCCCCACTTTTTTTTTTTTTTTTCTTCTCAGAACATATTTATTGTTGAGAGTCAGAATTTGGTGAGAACATACATCAATGTCTTGTCCATGTCGTATTTCTCTACTTAGTCTCCATCATGTTCTATGGCCAACGTTGCGGAAGAGCATGTATTCCCTGCTGCATGTATTTCCTGCTGGTAAAAGCTCTTGTCCTGTGGGCTAGCCATGTTTTCACTACGTGGCTGACACTCACATCATCTTCAAAGTGTGTTCCCTGTAGAGTATCTTTAAGCGGCCCAAGAGATGGAAGTCCGAGGGTGCCAGATCTTGACTGTAGAGTGGATGAGGCAGTGATACCCAAACCAATTTGCCGATGTGTTCCCGGGTTCTCAGACTTGTGTGTGGGGGTGCATTATCATGTTGGAGCAAGATTTCTGCTGGATTATTGTCTGATCAAACACGTTGGAAACGATTCTTAAGTTTATTTGGAGTCTTCATGTACGCCTCTGAATTGATGGTTGATCCTTGTGGCATCACATCCACGAGAATGATGCCATCACAATCCAGAAGACTGTCACCATGACTTTTCAGAGGGGTTGTCTTGAATTTCTTCTTTCGTGATGAATGAAGATGATGCCACTCCATGGACTGTCTTTTTGTTTCCGGCGCAATGTGGTGCACCCATCTTTCGTCCCCCGTAATGATTCTTGGCAGAAAGGCCTCTCCATTGGTCTCAAAATGCTCCAGCAATTCAAATGAAATAGCCTTTCTCTGAATCTTGTGGTCCGCTGTGAGCATTCATGGAACCCATCATGAGCCCCTCTTTGAATATCCGAGAGTCTCGATCATTGCAGATGCCCTTCCAATGCTGACAGACACTTGAAGGGCCACTTGTCAAGCTGTGATGCGCTGGTCAGCATGAATAATGACATCTGCAGGATTCAGCATGTCTGGAACAGTGTCTGTGACAGTACGTCCTGAGAGTGGCTGATTATGGAACTCTGTTTCTGCATTTCATGAGGCTGTAACTTCCTTTAACCATCGCCCAACTGTACTCCTATCAACTGCAGCATTGCCATACACTGCACACAAACATTTATGGATGTTCACCACAATTTCTTTTTCTCCACACAAGAATTCAATAATGGCACGCTGCCTGTAACGTGAGTCGTATGCAGATGCCATTTTGATGCCGTACTATAGCTCTACCTTCTGCCAGAACTGTTTGTAACTTCACCGGCACACAGAACAAATATCAAATGTGAAGCACCAACAAGGACGTTTGTCTATGCTTATTAATGGCTTTATAAAAAATGTAGGGCATTACTTATTGAATGACCCTCGTACAATAACTGTAAGTGTTTCAAATTCTGTATTATGTGTCACTACCAGTCAGTTGAATTTGTACAATTTATTTTTCGTTATGCTGATATGTATAAAATGAAAATGTATCATTCAGGGCACTTTGGAATAACATACAGAGTGTATAAAACCCGGGCATTTTTCGGAATTCCGGGAATTTTTCATTGTTTTAGCTTTCAGTTACATTTTTGTAACTTTGACTGGTAAGAATTGACTCTCTAGCAAAGAATGTTACTATATCCAGTTACTGGAGAATGATACTGCAGCAATAAAATATAAACGAGAGAAAAAAATAAAACTTAAGTGGCAAAGGAAATGCGCAATTTACAACAACAAAACTCCGTGCATGCACAAGCGTCTTCAAATAGCAAAACTATGTCGAAGACCACAGGGCGAAGACTATGAAATTCTTCGTAGCAATAAACTGCTTGCTATTAGCATGACGTCACAACTGTTCACATTAGGTTCGTTTGACAAGTCCAGCGGGCTGATGCCCATGCGCAGTTGACCCGCCTATGAGCAGTACCTTCTCCGCTTCCCGCTACTTGAAGTGTGGCTGTTAGCTGTATAGGCATTAGCAGCAAGCAGCCAGATGCTAACGAGACATTTTTTCATGCGCGCCCCAGCTACCAGATTCGCTCATGCGCAGAGTTGTCTGAGTTGTAGTGTAGAGGGGATTAGTCTCCACGTGACCCGTGTTTACGTTGAGTGATTTCGCTGCTTCTCTTTGTTTACAGCTCCCACGTCAAATGAAAACAAAACGGATTTCTATCAAGTGAATTAAAATACATTCACATAATTACGGAGGGCAAAAATATATTTTTAGTTTTAGTTTCAGTTTTCTGATTTTATTTTATTTCCAAGTTATTAGCAGTCAAGCATTAATCGCCTTGCAGAACAATGAAGTTATTTTTGTCAGTTTGCTAAAGAAATTTGGCTTTATTAATCTTTCACCTGAGGCAATCATTTTATTCGAAACGAAGTGTTTCATTCTGCGGCATTGGTTAGTTCTAACTGTTTGCTGAATTTCAAGTGCAAGTTATCATCTTCTGCCATGTGTGGCATTATGCCATAATAAAGAAACAAAAATGAGATGGTAGAGTACTGGTACTCCAAGAAAATTTACATCAAAAACCACACTGAAAAACTTAATGTCAAATGGGACCTACTTCATTGTGAATCTGGAAAAAAACAATGTGCACTTCAAGCCAAATTATGCATTTTAGCATGGTTTACAAAATTCCGATGCTCTTGAGAGTATCTTTTGATGCCCTGTTTCTTTTATATTGCAATGTAAGCTCTCTTAGTGCTTTATACTTATTTACATGTGGGCTTCCTACACCACTGCAGCTGCTCACGCGCAATAATGCTTGTTTTCTGGCACTCTCTGGCAACTGGTAAATCGAACCTATGTCTAACAGTCTCCAGATAGTATTGCGAAAGGTGGTCCAAAAAGCATTACTTTCAAAGTAAATTTCTTTTTACGCAAGATGAATTATGTTACGTGTGAGAAAGTGGGATGGATTTCTAAATCTCAGAGCGGTTAAAATTGAGCAGTTTGAGGACCAGCCACTTACAAGAATTTCGAGCCCAGACATTTGTCATAATTTTAAATTTACTGGCACATTTGTGTGATGAATCTTAGAGTATAACACATGCAAAAAAATATCAATGTTACATGTGAAAGCTTAGCTTTTCTTGTAGCTATCCTATGTACATTAATATAAACCGTTAACTTTTTCTCTTTTTGTGTTCGCGCTACGTAACCAGTGATCTTGCTATTGGCTGACTATAACACGTGTCTTATGCTGTGAATATCTGCTGTCATCGGCTGACGAGATCACGTGGCATGAGATACTGTACGATTGGCTTACGAAAGGACATCGCAACCTCGGTTTCAACGCTCGGGAAACTAATGCGCTGTTTGGTGCAACGAATTTATATTTTCGTAATAAGAAAATATGCAGCGTATGTTGCTGCAAATCAAAGGTCTTTCCAAAACTTCTCTCTTTTTTTCATTAAGTCTTTCCAAAACTTATCTCCCCCGTCTTTTTTTTCCCTGGGAAGTTCTACACGAGTGTATAAAACGTTAACCATTCAAAGAATTGATAAGTTTTACAGGTCCGAGGGAAAATTTACGGAAAACCTACTGTCATTTAGCACGGAAAAAGTGTATTTTCACCCGGGAAAAAGGATATTTTTTAACAGGATATCTGGGAATAATCCGGGAATTTTTTTTCCTTGTCCCCATACACACACTGACAGGTGAGCAAGATGTAACACACTACAGCAGTAGAGATAAGAGCACTCGCTCTTGTTGAATATATTACAAATATGGTCCTAACTTCTCATTCTCGTGTGGTAAATCTCCCCTAACCCACGGTTCTGGGTGACTTTCCCAAAATCTACCTCCTTTCCTATACCTCTCCATTTCTTTTCCTTCACCCTCCTTCCCTCCTCTTCAATCCTTCTGCCTGAAGAAGGAACCACTGGCTCCGAAAGCTTGCTAATTACATCAGTCTTTTATGTTGTGTTCTGCTGCTTCTTGGTGAATAGATTTTTTATCTATCCAATTAAATAAATATGGTATTCAGCATAATCACTGGTTAAACAGGGTGAAGTTTTGTAACTGTGAAATACAGGCAAAAGTATATGAAGCTATTAGAGGTTAGAACAAAGGAAAGGTACGTTTTAATGGGAGGTTTCAATAGAAATGGTTAATCCTCGAAACAAATAAATGCAAAAAGGAATTGTAAAATTATTTAGAATATTTTCAGTAAAACCACCAACAGTACCTCCATTTTGACAGCTGTCGTCCCTTTCACACCAAAAAATCCCTCCCATATAGCTTGGCCACCCAGGGACAGCATAACTGCATTGACAAAAACTCCCTTGCTCACTATGCTAAGGGTCTCACTAAGGCCTTCACAGGGTGGCACTATCTCCCAGACCTAGTCTGCAAACAGATCTCCGCTACCATTTTCCCTCACACCCACAACCCTCCCACCATCCCCAAGAACCAGCCACAAAGGAGTGTCCCCTTCATCACCCTAGACCAGAACAACTGAATCAAATCCTTCACTAGGGCTTTTATTACCTATCTTCGTGCCCTGAAATGAGGGACATTCTACCCGAGATTCTTTCCACATCTCCCAAAGTGGTGTTCCACTGTGCAGCCAACATCCACAACATCCTAGTCCATTCCTATGTCATTCCCAATCCCTTGCCACAAGGATCACATCCCTGTGGAAGACCCAGCTACAAAACCTGCCCAATCCACCCACACAACACTTCCTGTTCCAGTCCTGTCAGACCGAGCAAGGTGGCGCAGTGGCTAGCACACTGGACTCGCATTCGGGAGGACGATGGTTCAATCCCACGTCCAGCCATCCTGATTTTGGTTTTCCGTGATTTCCCTAAATCGCTCCTGGCAAATGCCGGGATGGTTCCTTTGAAAGAACACAGCCGGCTTCCTTCCCAGTCCTTACCTAATCCGATGAGACCGATGACATCGCTGTTTGGTCTCCTCCCCCCAAACAATCCAATCCAGTCCAGTCCTGTCACAGGTTTATCCTACCCCATCAGTGACCAGACCACCTGTGAAAGCAGCCATGTCATTTACCAGCTCTGCTGCAATCATTGCACAGCTTTTTATATGGGTATGACTACCAACCAGCTGTCCACCAGGATGAATGGCCACCACCAAACTGTGGCCAGGAGCACAGTAGCCCACCCTGTGGCACAACATGCAGCTGAATATAACATACTTGATTTCAATGGCTACTTCACTGCCTGAGCCATCTGGATCCTTCCCTTTCCTGAACTGCGCAGATGGGAGTTATCCTTACAACACATCCTCCACTCCCATAACTATCCTGGTTTCAATCTATGGTAATAAACTATCCCCACATCCTCCACCCAATAGTTTCCATCCCCTCTCTCCCATCAGCTCCTCCCCATTCCCATCTTCCACCCTGTTTATTTGCATCCCTCTGCCAATGCTATGCCCATCTTTCCCCACTCTTCCCTTTTTTGTTCCTTTTCTCCCACCTCCCTGCCTCACAAACTCCTGATGCTGCATCTGTTGGCAGTCTAGTCCCTGCACACTCCACCAGACAGCATTTGTCTCTCTCCCCACCCGTACACTACTATCCCCTCCCCTTCCTCACCCTCTCCAGATTGTTGCTTGCATCCTACATGATAGCTGCAGTCCAGCCCGAGATGCTGGAGAGTGTGTGTGTGTGTGTGTGTGTCTACACTTTGACATGTCTTCTTTACCGTAAACAGCAACCTGTCCTTTCCTACATTGTTGATATTGCTACCTGGAGTTTCCATTGTTTCAAAATATTGATTGTTATTTTTATTTTTCCTCTTTCCCACGCATTTTATAGAATATATACTCGAACTGCTCAGCATTGTGCTCTGTTTGGACTTAGGTTTGTATGTCGTCATTGTTCTTAAGTGAAGCCACTTATTATTCACCGTTTTTATAATCAGTATAAAAATTTAGAGTGGACGGTTATGTGTGTTACCTGACTCACTCATAGGCATTATTTTCATGAAAGTAGTTGTTTCACATTATGTTATTTGTTATACTCATAGTATTTTGATTCAGTGTTTTGTTTTTCATTGTGGCAAAAAATATAACTCTATTATACAATAGAGCGGACACATCTATTCATCCCATATTCTGAAAGACAAAAACCAAAACATATAACACTCAGCTACTTACTATTGAGGCAGTAGGGAGATGACTGGGAAGTTGTAAGGTGATAGGTTTACAAGATTGTACATACAAGGTGTTTTGTAAAGAATGACCTGATTTTGAATGGTTGTAATTATGAAACATGGGATATGCTGGCTAGAAAATGTGTGTTGTTTGGCAATAAGATGTGTGTTGTCTGAATGGGTGTAGCCTAGAGGTTCAGAAAATTGCTGTTAGATGTCAGTCAGAAGGCATTTTGTTTACTACACTCTTCAGAGAGTGAGTCACTAATTCCGGCCCAGCAAGCTTTTCGTCGGCGTTTTGGGTCTGATCCACCTGCACCCAAAAACATTCCTTGTTGGTATCATCAATTTGAAGAGACAGGATGCTTCTGCAAAGGTAAGAGTCCAGGTCGATCTCACACTTCTGATGACATGGTGGAATGAGCCATCTTCAAATGCTGCAGAACTGGCTTTTTCCTCAACTTCAGAAGGACTCCGAAGATTGCCATACGTCACCCCATGTGATTTTTGTCTTGTGGGGATATGTAAAGAATAACAGCCACCATAACTTCTGTAAAAGCAGATATATTTTGTAAAGTTTAGACAAATTTAGCTATCATGTTCATGGTGCTGCTGATGCAGCATTTGTAATAGCATAGCTAAAATTTTGATTTTATGAATATTTTGCAAATTTCCCCATGTTTGCAGTATCTAGTCATCAATAAAAATGGAGCTTTGAAATCAGGACATTCTTTTTGAAACACCCTGTATTTAAAAAGTGCTTTGTTATCAAAAAACAACTAAAAACTTGACAATTAATAAAATACCCAATTTAATAATGGGATCACTGATGACTGGAAAATGAGGCAGTTAAACCCAAGGGTCACCACATCAGTATATACAATTCTTAAAATGCATGGGTGTAAGGTGATAATTTAAAAAAGAAAGATCACTGCAGCTTGGAATAAAATCTCCTTTCTTTTCTCATCAAAATAATGTAACATAGTAAATAGCTGCAGCAAGAATTATTAATTGCCATATGGCAATGCTCGTTAACAATTATAAGTCAAGAACATCAGTTGATCAAACAAATAACTGACTTAGCAGCTGCACAAATGGCTTAAGGCCCAATGATTAATGCCTACCACAGCAAAGCCGTTTCAAATAATTAAATTTTAAAAACAAATTTCATAAAGGAACAAGAAGTCTCACCCCCTAAAGACTAGCTTACAGCAACATGGACCACTCTTAAGTGAACAAAATTTCACTACTCAAAAAACTTTAGTAATATTTACGACATACACAGGATAACACAAACAATGACTGGCGGCCAAGTAAACTAGTTTTAAAATTGGTGAAGGTGCTTTAGGATTTATACAGAATTTGGTTAAGAATATAAGATGCCCATTAGTAATTACATTACACAACAGAATTAAAGGATGACTTTTTCAAAATCCTGTAATTGTCTCCCTTTCAGATGCATAAGTTTGAAATTTGGCTCAAAGGTACATACAACTTTCTTCTGTAATGGTGCAAAATTATGGCACCCTGCATCACCCTCAGGATCAATGACACTTCAAATAGCAAATCTGTTCATCACTGTTGACGTGTGTCACAGTGGGAAGGTCGTCAGAGCCCCTCTTAACCACATTTCGTCCCTTCTTTTGTCTCATCGAAATGGAAGTCAGAACGGTGACTCCCAGTGTTGAAATTGTGGTTTTCTTATGAGTGGCTGAGGAAAGTATTTCAGACACTCTGCCACTCAGATTGAAACAAAAATGCCTCAGAGGCTGATAAAGGGTGTCAATGAAACCACCCCTTTCCCAACCATTTTAAAACTGACAATTTGGTGTGATGAGCAGCAGGAAGACATTCTGGACAATCCTTGATACTGCTGACATCTCCCTAAGACTTAATCCTTCTACAAGAACATTGTGGGCTAGCAACCCTACTGAACATGACCTCACCCCTTTGGAGGCAGTGTAACTACAGTTTTTGCTCTGGTGTACGGGGTGGAATCAGAAGGGACTGTTCAAAACCATTCGACAAAATTTGAATATGAGTCAAAGCAGCAAATGTGCTTATGCTTTTTCAGTGTTCCTGTTTCACGCCGTCCTGTGGCATGATCATCGAGGAGTGAGACATTAACACATGCATGAATAAAATGGCAAAGTGCCCCTCCAGTTTGGCAAAACCCTTGGTGGCACCTGATCACATTTATAGAAAATTTAAAAATGTGACTTTACACAGAAACCCTGCGAAGTAGTACTAGGCCCCTGCAGGTAGGCAACTACTTTGCAGCTTCAATGCCAGTCGCTTGTACAGTCCCCTTGCACGTCCCACATACCCACTGTCTGGCCACAAAGGCGCACCATTTCAATGACTCAGAACCACCAAGGCCTCAAGCAACTGGATCACATGCTCCGCCAGGGTTTTGACCACCTCTTGTTGTGCCCTGAAATGAGGAATATCTTCTCCACGTGTCCCACAGTGGTATTCTGTTGCCCATCAAACCTACCCTACTCCACTCCTGATCATATCTGTGCAATGGACCTAGATGGACGACTTTCCCAAACATCCTCCGACTACCACCGACACCAGTCCTATCACAGGCAACTCCTATCCCATCCAAAGCAAGGCCACCTGTTAAAGCAGCCATGTGATCTACCAACTACACTACAACTACAACATTGCTTTCTATGTGGGCATGGCACTCTACAGGCTGTCTGTACACACGAATGGCCACTGCCAAATTGTGGCCAGGAGACAACTGGACCACCCAGTTGCTGAAAATGCTGCCCAAGACAATATGATTCACTCTGATGACTGTTTCACAGACTGTGCCATCTGGATTGTTCCTACCAATACCAAGTTTACTGAATAACACAAAAGTGGGAACTATCTCTACAAAAATCTTTCATTTTCTTAACTTCCCATGGCCTCAACCTTCTCTAGTCCCCATCCTCCACTTACCTATCCCCTTTCCCCTTCCCTGCTCCCACTCAAGCACTACACATGCCTTCTACCCCAACGCACCTACCAGTCTTTTTCCCTTTCTCTTCTTCTCTCCATCGCCCCCCCCCCCCTCCCCCCTCTCCCCAGAACAGCCTCCTGACAAGCAATCCTATTCTGTGCCCACCACATCCCTGATTGCTCTCACAAGTAGCACAGCATCTTATCTTCCCTCACAGTTACCCTGACATCTCTCCTCTCCCTGCCCCATGCCACCTCGTATCCCTACCACCCACCTTGTGAAGATTCCTGCTCATGTCAGACATAGCCATAGTCAGGCTCCAGCACCTGGAGTCAGTAGCTCTGTGTGTGTGTGTGTGTGTGTGTGTGTGTGTGTGTGTGTGTGTGTGTGAGAGAGAGAGAGAGAGTTGTGCTTGTGTGAATATGTGTGTTGTACTTCAGAAGAAGGACTTTGAAAGATTATATGTTTCAGCAGTCTTTTTCATTGTTCCTGTTTGCAATTCAGTGTGTCCTCTATGCAGTGAGTTGCAAGCTATTCTTCCCACATTGTTGAGAAAAGAAATTTATGTTTTATTATTGTGTTAGGGAGGCAAGAGTTTGAAAGCAGCAACTGAAGTTGACTGTGTGGTTGTGAGAAGCATACTGCATAATGTAATGGTTCAACTTGTCCTTATTCCTACTGGCGGGCAAGCATGTTGGTGTTTGATGCCTACACAAAAAGCTGTGGTCTGAGTGTGTAATGTCAAAATTATTTATATGTGGTTGGCTGCCTTCACAATTGACCTTCATTTTAATCAAATAGGATACACCACTGACACGAATGGAGTAGGATGTTCTGGCGGATGCACAGACCACATTTTGTACCAGACTCTGTGGCATGAATATGACGGATGTAGAAGGGGTTTTGGGGAAGGATTTGTAGAAGGTCCCAGAATTACTCCCTCCCATTAATGTCAACAGAGTGAACAAAACAGTAAGGGAAATTCCAGGGTGGAGCACTATATTAGATAAGGGAAAGGCAACCACTCACCTGTAGCAGACCAATGCATGAAGCACAGAGACACACAACAGGAAACAGCATTCACACTAGCTTTGAGCTCTTGCTCTTTTTTTTCCCCCGCAAAACTACACACGCTCACATACAAGGAGACCCATACACACTCTCCTGCTGTCACAGCAAGACTGATAGTTGATGCTCGGTATTGAAAGCAGTTGCCTTAGCTGGTGGAGGTGGAAAGAGGTTAGGAAAGGATGCAAAGAGGAGAGTGGGTATTGGGAAACAGAGTGTATAATACTGAATATGGAAGTTGGCTGACGCCGGAAGTAAGTAGCAATGAAATATTAAATGTTGAAGAGGATATACAAGCAGGACACCAGCTCTGACAGCATGTTTATTGCTGTAAAATAATCGCCTCGGAGTCCAGCAATATAAATTCAGAGTGACTTGTTAATCAACTTTGCACTTGGCCACAGCTTGAAGGTAGTGGTGACTATTCATTTGAGCGGACAGTTGGTTGTTGATTGTGCGACCATTAAAGACTATGCTGAAGTTACAGCACAGCTGGTACACGATATAACTGCTTTCGCATGTGACCCTGCTATGATAGGCTAGGATATTCCTATTACAGGACTGGAATAGGGTGTGCTGTGCGAATTCAAAGGACGGATCTTTTATCGAGAGAGGACAGTTGGCAAGGTATTGTGAATAGGTGTGGAACAAGAATAGACCCGAATATTTTGTCTATGTTGATCCATTGTAGAATCAGGATGGTGGCCAGTCATATACAGACAATCAGATATATCAATCCTGCTGTTAGCTGTCAAGCCTTCGAAGTAAAAACTTAACATATGAATTCACAGAATCCAGATATTGATGGCTCCAGTACACAATGATCGATATATCTGAGTGTCTGTATATGGAGTGCATAGGGGTCTTGAAGATGGCATTATTGAGATGCTGAAACTGGTTGTCTGAATAAAATAACTTCTCAAAACATACGGCTGTTTGGCTATTTTCCTTCGTAAAGCACATTTTGTAGATTGGATGGGTGGTGGAATAACATTCGGGAGAGGTGGGAGGAATTGTGGGTAGGATGTTCCTCATACCCAGGCACAATACTAGGTAGTTGAAATTCTTGCAAAAAATATAGTAAAGCTGTGCTAGTCCAAGGTGGTGATAGGTACTTCAGGAGAGCTGGTTCTTGAGAATGGTTGTAGAGTTCAGCATCCCTGCCTGTGGACATCATGATGGAGGCAGGTGAGATAGCATGGTTATCACAGCAGAGTAGTGCAGACAACTGCCAAGGGAAGCGCACATGATGCATTGTACAGGTAGACCTGACAGAAAAGTTTACCTGCCAGCAGGTGTAAGTCGGGTGGGGCAGTTCTAAGGCAGAATGGCAGACCTTGCCTTGTGCCTCAAGTGATGTGCTGTCTCCGTGTGCTCAGTCATGGCCGTCCACACCTGCCATGTTTTGTGCATATATACTTGCATGCCTGTATGTGGTACTGGACACTCTGCTTCACCGGAGATTTACTTACACAGCAAATTTTCATTTCCTTTTGCAATTTTCTGTTCCCAGACTGGTTGTTGAGCCTCCTTCGGCCCATACAGTACATTGTGCTGACAGTGTTGTTTTGCAGCATTGTTATGACTGTGCAGATACTAAAGTGATGAAGAAGGACATTCTTACACGTGTGATGCTGCCCCCGCCCCCCCTCCCCCCATTTTCATAGAGTTAATTTTGGACCACCATGGGCTTGACATTTCTGCAATGCATGCAAAAACAGTTGCATCCACAGAAGGAGCAGCAGCATGCAGGCAATGGTAAACCAGAATGTGGAATTGCTTTGTCCCCATGCCACATAAGTAGCGGGCCAGATACCTGCTGTGTAGCTTTCTTCCCTGCCCATGACCTTTTCCCAGTTTTTATGAGTCTGCAGAAAGGTAGGGAAATTACATGTCACTTCTTGCTGCACTGCCAATTAAGGCATATATTCAATCCTGTCAATAGAGTCGCCTTGTTATTGTCCAGCAATGAGGGTTATATGAAGTTGCGCAAAATTTGAAGCCCTCCACTGAGCCTGTTGTACAGTAAAGCCAAATGGTGGCAGCACAACTGCTGTTTAACCAGTATCACAAGTACCTTGGGCAGCCATATGCAACCTGGATTGTCAATTTACAGGGTCTATAAGCAAGTGTCATTTTGAGTGTCCAAAATGTGTAACTTATATGTCGAATCACTAATTCGAGATGTGACTGTCCAGTTAGCACCTGTTCCTGAAGTCCAAACTGGGGGTCGACCTTGTCTGACCCTTCTCTAACCAAGGTTGCCCAGATTGTGGAATCATATAAGCATATTACAGTGACAAGAGACATCCTTTCTGATACTTGGTAGGCAAAACAGCCCTCGGTACCCCTCAGAGTACCCTGACCAGCTTCATCTCCCACAGTGCCGGTGTGTGGATGCCTTTGATAGCAGTGCAGTGGTGTCGTGGTACTGCCCATCTTTGCCTACTTCAAGCAGGGCGGGTTTGCATCCATCGCAGTATCATGATTCCCGCTCACAATGGCTTCCAGGACCTCAGCATCACTCGCCTTCTCTTCATTGGCTAAACCAGTGGTCCTGCCCCAATTGTCTTTTGCTGCATGTTTGACAAGACTGCCCACATGTGGAGATCATATGTGGGGTATGTCGAAAAGTAGGCCATTTGGCAATTCTTTGTGATAGTCAGTGAGTCGTGGGTCAGTCATTGGCTGCCTGTATGCTGAGGCTGTCTCCAACACCACATACACGTCATCCCAGTATATTTTTCTGTCACTGGTAGTGGATGGGTGACTGGTCGAATTTAGACACAGGAGTGATCGTTAGCCTAATTAACTTAGACACACAGGCTCTCGAGCTGCTTGGCACTGCAACAGCCACTGCATTAGGTTGTGTTTTATAGCAAACAGTGTATTGCTTACTCTGTCTCACCACATTACAAGAATTTGGAATGGCAACTTACATTGTTAGTGGCAAAATATTTTTTGGTTAGACACTTTTTCTGATTTTGACTTCCAGATAGTGGACAAAGTGCAGTTAGTGTCACTGTCAGTCCCCTTTCAAGATTTGGACTCCTTACTGCTATTTTACAATCTGCTGTATGAGAATATGTTGGCCTGGGCAGAAAATTTTGAAGGCACACCGCCGTTGGTGGTACCTAAACATTATCCGCCATGCCCCGTTCCCTTCTCTATGCATGACAACATGAAAGCAGAGTTGCAGGCAGGATCAAGGCATCATTTCTCCAAGCCACCCCTTTGGTGGTGATTCAGAAGCCAGATGGCACCGTGCACCTTTGTGGCAACTTTTTAAACAGCTGGACAATGTGTGACGTGTTGTGGATTTGTATCCCATTCCACAGCTAGAGTTGTGGGCAAAGTTGTCAGGGGAGACAGGATTTTTTATGCCTCGAGTTGTGCAATGCATACTTGCAGTTGCCTTGGTTCCAGCTTCTCGTAATTTCTTGCTACTCAGCACACTCCTTGAGCTTTACCAGTTTAATCACTATCTTTTGGAATGTTGTCTGTGGCAAGAATTTAACAACGATATTGGTTCAAGACATTCCCTGTTGCATAAACTATCTTGACGATATCTGGGTGACAGGCTCTATACAGGAGGAGCATTTATGAAATCTACAGTCAGTTTTTCAATGCATTTTGGGGAATAGACTTTAATGCAAACTGGAAAAAGGTGCTTTCTTCTCCAAAAAGGTGCATTTTTTGGACATGTGGTTAGCAGAGATGGCCTTACCCCTAAGGACAAGCATGTCAGAGCCATTATCAACCTGCTGACACCCAAGAAACTGATGGAGCTCCCGTCTTTATTGGATACGATTTCATATTATGCTACGGTCATTCCCCAGACCATGAACATCTGACAACCTCTTAACCAATTTTGCCAAAAAGGTATTAAGTATGTCTGGTCTGTGAATTGTCAATGGGCTTTCCAGGCCCCCCAAGCAATATTTGCAACCTGCTCCCTGTTTAACTTCTTTTACACCAGGTATGCCTTTAAGCCTGGCCTGTGATGCATCACAGTACAGCATTGGTGTGGTTCTGTCCCACTGGAGCCTGGATGGCACCTAGAAGCCCATCACTTATGCATCGAAGACTCTTTCTGGCAATGCAGTGTAATTATTAACTGGTGGACAAAAAGGCACTGGTTATCATTTTGGGGAATTAAAAACTTCCATGTTTTCTTCCATGAGTCAAAATTCCCACTGATCACCAACAACAAGCTGCTGATTTCCTTACTTAACCCTCATGCAAGCTGCCAGATGGTACTGCCTACTGATTGCAGAGGTGGGCCCTGTTTCTCAGTAATATTGCTACAACATTTGTTAGCAATCCACCACCCACCACACAAATGCTGATAAACTATTACGGTTGCCACTGGGGCTTAATCCAGAGTCTGATCGACAGGAGGATTTTGTGTTCGCGTTGGATGATGAATTACAGCAAACTTTGTTGCATTTTTCATTGACAGCGCAAGAGGCCACAACTGTCATGGCTGCCAGTCTGTTTTTCTTTAAGATCATTTCAGCTGTCTAGGTGAATTGGCTAGAGTGCATCTCTCCAGATGTGAATCCAGTGTAGTGTATTTTTTTCTCCCCTGTGCTAAACTCAGTGTTGTCCAGTAGACTCTCATGCTTACCACCTGCTGCATGTGTCGCACTAGGGTATGACTCATATGAAGGCATGGGTATCACAGCCTCTTTGCACTCTCTGCCATCTTCCCTTTGCCTGCGGCCTCAGGCCCCACTGAGTTTTGCTCCCATTCTGACCAATGTGGAGCCCATCGACTTGACCTACCCTGGCTCTGCCCCCCACCTCCCCCCCATCCCCTGGTGCCTGCGGCCTCACCTCTGTTGCTACCAGTGGACCAACCATTGCCTCCACCTCCCCTCCATTCCGCCACTCTGGTGGAGGCAGCAGCATTGCCGTTTCTCCTTTGTGGTTGGTCCATTGCTCAGATCTACAGTGCTCTCTCCAGTTCTGTGCCAGAAGCTGCGGCCCAGCCCTGACCATTTTCAGCCCTGCTTGGCCCTTTCAAGGGGGAGGGATTTAGTAAACCTGCCAGTGGGTATCACTACAGAAGCAGAAGACCTGGCATGGCTGTCATTGCAGAACAGTGTGGACAAATGCCGTGGGGGGGATGGGGGGGGGGGGGGGGGGGGGGGGGTAGCTGGGAAGTAAGCCTGGCAGGGTAGTGGCAACACTTGGTTCAACCACCAATGATCTTGCCTCATGCCATTTGCTGTTTCCATGTGCTCTGTTGTCAACCCCCCCCCCTCCCCCCCTACACACACACACACCTGCTGTGTGTTGTGCTTATCACTGTACATGTCTCTACACAGTTTCTGACTATCTGGTTCGCTGTACATTGACTTGCACAGTAAGTTTTCATTTCCTCTTGTGGGATTTCTTTCCCCAGCTTATTCTTGAGCCACCATCGGCCCTTACAGTACCTTGTGCTGAAAGTGTTTAGCAGTATTGTCGTGCCTGTGCAGATACTAAGTAGAGTTAGGGGCCCTGGTGCAGATACTAAGTAGGGGCACGTATGGTTAATGCATGAAAGATCTGTTGGTAGACCGCACTTGAAGGCTAGCAGCTAACTGCGAAGGTCGTAATAAGACCTTCAACTTACTAGGCAAAGGATTTCTTGTCACTGCAGATGTGTCATCCATGGGCAACTGAACTATATTTTGGTTGAGGGAATCTTAAGGCAAGAGACAGTTCGTTTGAAAAAGACATGGCAGATTATCTTCTCCTTCCTTCTTTGCTCCATTCTTGTGCTTCATCTCTAATGACCTTCTTGTTGATCCTAATCTTCCTTTTTTATATGGAAGAGACTTTTTAGTGTGTGAGGGATAGTAGATACCAAAGTCGGGGGCTTGATATGGACAGAGGCTCTTGTAAACCATAATGGAAGTCGATGTCAACATCCAGGAAGGCTGGACTGAGGATGAAGAGAAGTGGATGGGAGAGAAGCTATTGAGGCAGTGAAGGAATGAGGACAGAGTGTCTGACACTCAGTGTAGATCATGAAGATATAATCATGCAAGGACTTGGAATCTGAAAGATTTCGTCTAGATGACTCATAAAATAGTTTGGCATAGGGAAGTGCCATGTGTGTGCCAACTATTCTGCTACAAATTTATTTGTATATCTTCCACTTAAAGGAAAAGTAGTAATGGTTATGGATGTAATTTTGTGTTGTGTATAAGGAATGAGGTGGTGAGTTTGAAATCAGAACAGTGGGAGATCATTATTCGATGAAGGCAAGATGATGAGCATGGCAGATTTTGGTGTGTAGCTAAATGACATTGAGAGTGACTAGTAGGTATCTAGGTTATCTAGGTGGTACTGGAGTGAGGATGGTTGAGGGACAGTTAAGGAAATTGTGTGTATCTCTGATATGGGAAGTTAGGCTGTGTGCAATAGGTTGAAGGTTGTAAAGGTGTTGGTCATACAGACTCAAGATTTTTTTCTGTGGAAGCACAGTAAATATGTGCAATGGAGCAACCACTATGCTGGGGTTTATAGTTTTTAGGAACTGTGTAGAAGGTGGGTGGGATAGCTGTAGTGAAGAGTGAGATGGATTTGGTGTGTAGGTTCTGGGATAAGTCAAAGGATTTGAGTAGGGATTGTATATTATGCTGGAAATTTGGGATGCGGCCACTGTGGCTTAGCCTGTAGATGGAAACCACCTGTTAGGTAATCACTGCAGTGTATCATGACAGGGATGAAGCCTTTTTCTTTAGGGGACATTATCAAACTGGGTCTGTGAAAAGGGCAGTCCTTGCTGTGTTGAGAGGTTTGTGTTGTTTGCGGGGGACATAGGAAAGAAGGGTGAGCCTAAGCTGTAGGTAAAGAATTCATTTAAGGGAACCAGGGGTGGCGAGGTGGGAGTGAGGTGGAGCCACAGTTGGACTGGGGTATGCACTGGACAAGGCAAGGTTTATTGTTGGTTTTTGATTGTTACAGTTGGTGGCAAAGAAATGTTTCCACTGTTGGGATCAAGAGGAGAGTAGCTCTTCGATGGGTTCAACATAACTGAATTTGTGTGTGGAGCTGAAAGTGAGGTTTTGGTTTAGAACTTAAACTTTAGAGGGATTGAGGGATTTGTTAGATAGGTTGCCAACAGTGTTTTTGGTTTGTTTATGTTCAGGGTTTTGTGCGGGGTTGGGAAGGGGCTGTTTGGTGCCTGTTATCCCTTCCACACTAAAATGTATCTTCCACACAATCTGGTCATCTGTGGATGGCACATCTGCAGTGACAATCCATTGTCCAGACAAGTGAGCTGCAAACAGCTCTCATATGTGTTATCTGCACATGTCCCTGATTCTCTGAATGCACCTGTGAACCAGCTGCAAAGGAGTGTCACCCAAAATCACTCTGGACTGGACCATATCCTTTTTCAAGCCTTCAACTACTTATTACCAAGTCCAGAAGTGAGGAACTTCCTACCTGCAACCCTTCTCATCCCTCCCAAGTTCTACACTACTGCTAGCCCAATTTAAAATGTACCCTGGTCCCTTATGCCACATCTGTTCACAACCCTTTGCAACATCTTTCATACATCTTTGAAAGATCCAGGTGCAACACTGTCCTCTGCACCCACCCAACACATCTTATTCTGATCTTGTTATAGGCATATCTTATCCTGTCAGAGGGAACATCATTTATAGAAGCAGTCACATCGTGTACCAGCTCTGCTGTAACTTCCACACGGCCCTTTATGTGGACATGACCACCGATAAACTGTCCGCCTTAATTGGTGGCTACCTCCAAACTGTAGCCAAGAGCTGAGTTGGTCACCCGGGGGTGGAGCACACTGCTGAGCAAAACACGCTCAGCTTCAAAGGCTGACATCTACATCCCCAATTCCCTCCCCCGTACCAACTTCTCTTCTGAACCGTGTAGTCAGAATGGTCCTTACAACATATTCATCCATACCACAATCCTCTTGGTCTCATTAACCACTGCCAGCTGTCCCACACCCACCCCAACCGCTGTACTGAAGCCTCCCACTTCCCTCATTCTGCACTCACATCCTGCTTTCCACATCCTTTCAGGATATGTTTACAAGTGCTGGGTTGTTGCTGTCTTTGCTATAGTAGGTAGCAAGGAAATAAAGGTTATTCTAAATTGCAAGTGAAGATTCCCCAGGCAACTTATGGAGTACCGATATGAACTGAGTGAAGCAAGTTTTGGCTCAGTTTAGGTCAGTAGTGTAGATGTGAAGGAATAGGTTCCACTATAGGAAAAAGTTTTATGTTAAACAATTTCACAGAATTCCAAAATACATAATATGAAAAAGAGGTGAAAATGAAATGCTCATAACAGAAAAAGTCTAAAAACCTGAGAAGTTAGAAGTGGAATAGAAAACATGTGACAACTTAGTGGTCAAGGAGAAAGCACTGGCAACAAAAGCATAGCTACGGGGGGTAGCTGCACGGTCTAGGGCGTCTTGTCACGGTCCGTGCGGCTCCCCACGTCGGAGGTTCAAGTCCTCCCTCAGGCATGGGTGTGTGTGTGTTGTCCATAATGTTAGTTAGTTTAAGTAGTGTGTAAGCTTAGGGACCGATGACTTAAGCAGTTTGGTCCCATAAGATCTTACCACAAATTTACAGTTATTTACAGAAGCATTGTTGAGTCAAAAATGAATAGCAACAGAGACCAAGGAAATCAGAAACAGTACCCTGCAAAATATAAAAGATGATTTGTGATACACACACGAGATTGTGAAGTTGAAAGTAAATTTATATCAACAAGTTCATTAGCATGCTGCTTGTGCACTGCTACAGAAACAGATGCAGTGATCTATGTAGTTAAAGGTAATCTGTACAAAAATGAATTCATATCAAGTAGTGCCATAACAGATGAGCATGAGCTGTTGCTGATAACTCATTTTCAAGATGAATTTAACTGAGAGTGGCCATTGTATGCGGGAAAGAAGTTCCTGTCTGTGATAAGATAAAACACAATCACATTGCTGTCGGTATAAATTGTGATTCCAGAATCACATCCTTTCAGGAACTGCTAAAACAGTGCTGATTCTGCTGTAGAATGAAAGATTTGTTCTGGCAACAACCATTAGGCTGTGGTTAAATAATTTCTCCACAATGTAATGAACTAACAATATAATTTACTCCACGAGTGCTAGTCCAGCGAGCTAGGCATGATAGTTCATGTGAAGTTTGTCAAGGAGAGCTCATTTGGTGAGAGACTGGCCCATGGAGAGTAGTGTCCTGGTCTGAGTGCCTGTTCAGTACACAGTTTTGATTTGCCAGAAAGTTTCAAAACAGTTATGACTTCTCATAAGATCTAACAGTATAGCAGTTTGTCTGGGTGCACTATACCCAATATTTTACCACTAATGAGACAATGTTTTGATGCAGTTTTTCAGCAGTGCACTTATCCAAAACCAGCACTTAAAAGCGTGGACTACATGTGTCATGTTGCCATACATGAACATAAAGCTAACACTTAGCAGGGAATGAAGTGCAACAATCACATAGGATCAATCATGAGTAAAGCAAGTATCAGGCTTCAATTTGTTGGTTGAGTACTAGGGAAATGCAATCAGTTTACAAAGGAGATTGCTCTGGAGATAGAGCCAATGATGCTGGTTGTGCGAACAGCACATGAAATACACACCGAGATAGCTTGTATAGTGCACATAAAAGTGTCTGATGAATCATTTATACTGAGGAGTAGCGTTTCATTGCTCTCTAATGTAAGGAGAGTGAGTCTGGACGGAATAATGTCGATATATCTCAATGTATATTGACGTCCGTCATGACCTATTGCAAAATTATGTACAGCAGAGCGAACCCCCCCCCCCCCTCCCCCACTCGCGCCGTATTTGGGAGGGGGGTTGTCATGGGCTGTCAACGGCACAATTGTATGCCCTCTACCCACGCGAATTAAAAAAAAATACAAGGGGAAATATAAACAAAATTTGGGATTGTTTTCTATTTAAAATTAAAAATCAAAGGCGGACAGTTAAACGGAAATACATACATTTTAAAAACACATTGCAGGATGGTCAAAATTCGTCTCAGCAGGTCTAGGAGCAGACCACGGTTATAAAACATTATCCTCGTTTGGATTCTGTCGTCCGTGCGGTAAAAAGAATAAACAAATGACATTAAGACAGAAGAATGATCTCTAGAAGCAATGCGAGTGTTTGGCGCCAATAAAACACCTGGCTGCGCATATTCTACTATTCTGAAAGCAGCTGTTAAGACGTGTGATGGCTTGCCTACTCCGATATTCTCAGTTCACGTGCCTTCTTTATTGGTTTTTTTCTTGTTTTACATTTGCCAGGAATTTACTTATTTTGTACATAGTTTATGCTATTAAAGAGTTGAATACAGTAAGCAGGTTCAAAATCGGAATGAAGATAACAACAACGCTGTTTAAATAGAGTGATATTCCCTGCCCATTACGATAATTAAAAAAACACAGTTACTATTACGTAAGATTAGATTAGATTAATCCTAGTTCCATGGATCATGAATACGATATTTCGTAATGATGTGGAACGAGTCAAATTTTCCAATACATGACATAATTAAGTTAATTTAACAACATACTTAACTTAATATAACAACTTTTTTATTTTTGTTTTTTTTATTTCTTTTATTTTTTTATTTTTTAATATTTTTTGTTTTTTTCTTAATTTACATTTAAATATTCCTATATGGAGTAGAAGGCGTTGTCATTCAGAAATTCTTTTAATTTCTTCTTAAATACTTGTTGGTTATCTGTCAGACTTTTGATAGTATTTGGTAAGTGACCAAAGACTTTCGTCCCAGTATAATTCACCCCTTTCTGTGCCAAAGTTAGATTTAATCTTGAATAGTGAAGATCATTCTTTCTCCTAGTATTGTAGTTATGCACACTGCTATTACTTTTGAATTGGGTTTGGTTGTTAATAACAAATTTCATAAGAGAGTATATATACTGAGATCTACTGTGAATATCCCTAGATCCTTAAATAAATGTCTGCAGGATGATCTTGGGTGGACTCCAGCTGTTATTCTGATTACACGCTTTTGTGCAATAAATATTTTATTCCTTAGTGATGTATTACCCCAAAATATGATGCCATATGAAAGCAATGAGTGAAAATAGGCGTAGTAAGGTAATTTACTAAGATGTTTATCACCAAAATTTGCAATAACCCTTATTGCATAAGTAGCTGAACTCAAACGTTTCAGCAGATCATCAATGTGTTTCTTCCAATTTAATCTCTCATTAATGGACACACCTAAAAATTTGGAATATTCTACCTTAGCTATATGCTTCTGATTAAGGTCTATATTTATTAATGGCGTCATACCATTCACTATACGGAACTGTATGTACTGTGTCTTATCAAAATTCAGTGAGAGTCCATTTACAAGGAACCACTTAGTAATTTTCTGAAAGACAGTATTGACAATTTCATCAGTTAATTCTTGTTTGTCAGGTGTGATTACTATACTTGTATCATCAGCAAAGAGAACTAACTTTGCCTCTTCATGAATATAGAATGGCAAGTCATTAATATATATTAAGAACAACAAAGGACCCAAGACTGACCCTTGTGGAACCCCATTCTTGATAGTTCCCCAGTTTGAGGAATGTGCTGATCTTTGCATATTATGAGAACTACTTATTTCAACTTTCTGCGCTCTTCCAGTTAGGTACGAATTAAACCATTTGTGCACTGTCCCACTCATGCCACAATACTTGAGCTTGTCTAGCAGAATTTCATGATTTACACAATCAAAAGCCTTTGAGAGATCACAAAAAATCCCAATGGGTGGTGTTCGGTTATTCAGATCATTCAAAATTTGATTGGTGAAAGCATATATGGCATTTTCTGTTGAAAAACCTTTCTGGAAACCAAAGTGACATTTTGTTAGTACTTCCTTTTTACAGATATGTGAAGCTACTCTTGAATACATTACTTTCTCAAAAATTTTGGATAAAGCTGTTAGAAGGGAGATTGGACGGTAATTGTTGACATCAGATCTATCCCCCTTTTTATGCAAAGCTATAACAATAGCATATTTCAGTCTATCAGGGAAAATGCCCTGTTCCAGAGAGCTATTACACAGGTGGCTGAGAATCTTACTTATCTGTTGAGAACAAGCTTTTAGTATTTTGCTGGAAATGCCATCAATTCCATATGAGTTTTTGCTTTTAAGCAAGTTTATTATTTTCCTAATTTCAGAGGGAGAAGTGGGTGAGATTTCAATTGTATCAAATTGCATAGTTATGGCCTCTTCCATTAACAGCCTAGCATCTTCTAATGAACACCTGTATCCTACTATATCCACAACATTTACAAAATGATTATTAAAAATATTTCCAACTTCTGACTTTTTGTTTGTAAAGTTTTCATTCAATTTGATGGTAATACTGTCTTCCTATGCTCTTGGTTGACCTGTTTCTTTTTTAATAATATTCCAAATTGTTTTAATTTTATTATCAGAGTTGCTGATTTCAGACATGATACACATACTTCTGGATTTTTTAATAACTTTTCTTAATATAACACAGTAGTTTTTATAATGTTTGATAGTTTCTGGGTCACTACTCTTTCTTGCTGTCAGATACATTTCCCTTTTCCGGTTACAAGATATTTTTATACCTTAGTAAGCCATGGTTTGTTACAAGGTTTCTTATGAGTATATTTAACTAAGTTCTTGGGGAAGCAGTTTTCAAATGCATTTACAAAAATGTCATGAAATAAATTTTATTTTAAATTGGCATCAGGTTCACGGTACACCTCATCCCAGTCTAACTGCTGTAGGCTTTCCCTGAAATTTGCAATTGTTAAATCGTTGACTGAATGTACTACTTTGGAGGACTGTTTAGTATTGCTGAATGGAGCTATGTCATATATTGTAACTAGCTGTGCACCATGATCAGAATGACCATTCTCAACAGGCTGAGCATTTATCTGGTTAAACTTATCTTGGTCTATAAAGAAGTTATCTATCAGTGAGCTGCTATCCTTTACCACCCGAGTAGGAAAATCAATAACGGGTGTCAAATTGAAAGAACCAAGTAATACTTCAAGGTCATTTTCCCTATTACCCTCTTTCAGAGAATCGACATTGAAGTCCCCACAAATAATAATTTTCTTCCCCCTGTCTGACAGATAGCACAACAAGGAATCCAAATTTTTCAGAAATAGATCAAAATTTCCTGATGGGGACCTACCACATGCTTCTATATGTTTCTCTACACAAAACTTTTTTGTTTCTATACTTTTTGCACAATGATAACTTTTGACATATATGGCAAATCCTCCTTTCTCCATATTTTCTCTCGTTACATGTGCAGAGAGCTTATATCCACTTACATTTACCTTATCCATATCAGTAACAATGTGATGCTCAGACAGGCATAGTATATCTATTTCATCCTCAGCTTCTAAATCTTCTAAACAAACCAGAAGCTCATCTATTTTATTCTTTAAACTCCCAATATTTTGATGAAATATACTTACATTATTTTTAATTATACTTTTATGAGAACCTTTCCTTATTCTAACATTTGCAGTACTCTCCTGTCTGAGTTTCTCATTGTGCTTAGGCCTAGTTCCTATGCCAGTGGTCACATAGTGTTCAGAGAGGCAGATTATGTCAACTGGGTTGGGTGACTTTAATTCATCAATGCAATTACCTAGGACTGAGATACAACTTGGTGGAGAGAAAATTTCTGTTGATTGGTGAAAATTTATGATTGACAGCTGTGATTGGTGATCTAATGTGCTAGAATTGTGCTGTTTAATTTCTTTCCTAAACTGAAGATTTGTTTCAATCCTGACCTCTCGTAGAACTTGACATCTTTCTGTCTTACCTATCCTAAAAAATAATAATACAGATGGAATACGAGAACTCTTAAACAGGGGCTTACAGGAATTTCTCGATTTACATCCTTTATGATCCTAATGATTTTTTTTGTGTTCTCGCTTAACTTCCAATAACTTGGAAACTAATGCGCTATATAGCAAGCTATTAAAAGTAGTTTCATCCTTCACAAATCGAACCATCGCTAAGCGAAAAACAGTTGCTTACATGGTACGCTTTCTTCTGTGTGTGTGTGTGTGTGTGTTTCCCCCCCCCCCCCCCCCCCCCCCCCCCCCACAGCGATTGCAGCATGCCAAGTGGCCAGAAAGTTACGCTAATGTGTTCGGCGAGATCTTGTGAAAGCGAAAGCGAATGGGAATTGTTTACATTGGTCTGTAGAATGGATTTTACAAATGTGAGCGTCTATAGCGCAATAAATTGCTGCAACAACTAGAGGAGGACACAACATTTGCCTTCTTTTTACCCTAGGAGGTGTAGACTGCTGCATTACAGAACAGTTTATTTACGATTTTCTTGTAACATTTGATATTTACTGGTGAATGACGTGTTCTTTAAGGGAAAAAATTGCTAGTAAACAGCAGAAGATCTGACCTTTCGCCAAAAGGCGTTGTGTACCTACTAAAAAACGTGAAGTTATTTTCACTACAATTCCAGTCAAACCAGAGAATGTGGAACATAGCAAACGCTTATGGAATGCAGCCCTTACATTATCTAACGCAGCAGATATGGTACCACAACTATAGCTGAAGGAAAAACCACATAGACATAGGGCCTAATAAAAGGGATCCCCAACAGAGAAGAAACCAGTTTCACTATGTTGCTACATCTGACTCACGAAAGACAATACCTAATCTTAGACACATTCGCTTTTTAAGCAAAAATAGTTACATTTACAAAAATATTTGTGTGTTAGAAAGTCAAGTGAAATGTAAGACGGTGTGAAACATTAGGCTTCCTATGAAGTTGTTACAAGTGCTTCTTATTATAACAACAGACAACAAAAAATGAAATATATTCTTCTGATGCCTGAAATGTGTTTTTTTCTCTTGTTTTACTCGGAATAAGTTGCAATCATACACACATTTGCAAGTGTTTCATCACCTATAAGTTGTAGCTTATATCACTGAATCAGGGAGATTCGGCTGTTTTTACATGTATTTCAGGATCCTTCATGTGTCTTTATAATTTGCTGATGCTTGGAGCGCAAAAATGTAATAACTATTTCACTAATTAACTATAAAATAATTAAATACATGCTTTGATTCTTCTCGTCGCTTGGGGCGCTAGTCTTGCACCATCTGTCAGAAGGAAACAATTTTCAAAGATGATGAGACTTACCAAACAAAAGCGCTGGCAGGTCGATAGACACACAAACATACACACAAAATTCTAGCTTTTGCAACCAACGGCTGCTTCGTCAGGAAAGAGGGAAGGAGAGGGAAAGACGAGAAAGGATGTGGGTTTTAAGAGAGAGGGTAAGGAGTCATTCCAATCCCGGAAGCGGAAAGACTTACCTTAGGGGGAAGAGAGGACGGGTATACACTCGCACACACACATATCCATCAACACATATACAGACACAAGCAGACATATTAATAATATGAAAAGTCTTAATTTGAAGCCATATTGTGTGGCGGTTGGGCAGTAATTACGGGAGGATGACATTCAGAAACGTGTAGATTACTGCACATGGCTTTTGAATAATAGCAACCATGGTTTTTGGAACCTTCCATTACATCATGAGGGATGAAGCATGATTTTATCTTTCCAGTGCTGTGAATTCACAGAACACGGGGTACTGAGTAACGGAGAACCATAATATAGTGTGTCAACAAACACTTCACGATGAAGAATCGGCTTTTGGTGCGCTATAACAGGAACGCGCACCGCTGAACCGATATTTTTTACTCTACCTTCAACAGGGTTGCATATATGGAAATTTTTGATACATTTTGTGGTCGGCTCATTGAGTATGAAAGACAAATTGCTTCTTCCAGCAAGATGGGGCAACATGACACACGTCCTAGATACCTCTGGAACAAGTCCATGCTGTCTCCACTGAGGAGGGAACTGTCAGCAAACGTCCATCATGTTCGCAGGGTCTAACGACATGCGATTTTTTTTATGTGGGGACATTTGAAGAGCAAGGTCTACGAAACAAGTCCATATCCAATACAGGAACTGAAAGACAACACCACCAGTGAAGTTGCCACCATAGATATCTGAATTTTAAGATGTGCACAGCTGTGTGTTGGTGTTGCAGGGGGGGCCACTTTCAACATTTTTTATAAATGTATTTTTCATTGTAAATAAATGGTAAGTCCATTTCAGCTCTTTGTTTCTGTAATTTCACTGTATTTCCTTCATACTTACTCGGGCTACTTTCACCAGGTTATCCTGTACTTAGGCTTAGAGTTCCGTGTTAGCTGTTCGTCTATCATTGCAGACAGACGCGTATAGAAGGTAGTCACGTGATGCCAGTTTCCGGTCCGGGACGTAAACGCAGCCAGACGTAAAGACGTTACTGGCGGGAGACACTCCCTACTCCGTAATAGCAGTATGACTGATCCTGTATTTTCAAATAATTGGAAAATTTGGGCTATAATTATATAAAAATAATGTTAATTTGAATTGTACGGTCGTGGTTATTGTACAAGACGAGTCAGTTTCATTAAAATAAACTGCTACAGTGTACATGTGTAACTTTGACATTTCACACGTGTTCACTTTATCTTTGCTGCAGGTTCTGCGGAAATTCGTTTATGATGCGAGATAGCGGTGTTTTAGTTTGTTTAAGCCTTTTGAGTGTAGGCGTTGTCATTTAACCACAGTACTGTCGACTGTTAGTTTTGAACTTAGTTACGCGTTATTCGAGTAAACTGAGCGTAGAAGTGAACAGGATCATAATTCTGCGTAATAATTGTCCGCAATTTCTGTTTGATAGAACCATGCCAGTAACAACAAAGTTGAGGCAGTCTGCAAATCCTGTCGATCAGGCAACTTTGCCGATAAACGAACGAATTTTGAGAGAATGTCATAATCTATATACCGACCCTGACAAAGGTAAGATATATGGCAGTCAGCTATGTCTCCTACAAAAGAGATTTCTTGCATAGTGTAGAGAAAGGCATTTGGCCTACGAGAAGTAGCGCCAAAGTTTGAGAGCAGGAAGAGCGTGTTCAGAGGGTTAGTTTTTGAGTGAAAAATGAATGAGTGATGCCCTAGCTTATGCTTAAATATGATTCATTCCTAATGTGTTGAATTTTTCTGCATCCAAGCTGATGACAGGTTTTCGTACGCACATTTTCAGAGATAACTGAACGGTGTCGTTGGTACGTCACTGACTGGGTGCATTTCACGTTGTATACATGTTTCTTTCCCTCATAACATTTGTCCACCAATTCAAATAGAAAATATTTGAGGGCTCACAACCATTTCTTAAAGTCCAGTTCATAGCTTGCCGAACGTCACAAGGAAAGACCTCCTTTTCAAACACCATTTGGATTGGGTCCCTGTGATGTCTGCGCTGTCGCCGTTATTTAACCAAAAAAATAGTTTCTTTCCGCTGTGGAAGAATTTGAATTAAAAACTCACAATTGGTTCGCTCTGGATAAAAACAACATATGTTTAAAAGCTGATGGCACGTAGGCGTGTTGACCAAACACCATAAGAATGTTAGACTGATAGATTTGTAATTTAAGGAAATATATTAATAATAAAGTTAGGTATGAAG
Organism: Schistocerca serialis cubense; assembly: GCF_023864345.2. NCBI lineage: Eukaryota > Metazoa > Arthropoda > Insecta > Orthoptera > Acrididae > Schistocerca > Schistocerca serialis. The sequence continues at coordinate 273,086,577 of NC_064646.1, forward strand.
ACTAGAAGTGAATTATCATTCACAGTTTGGCTGAGTTCTATCTGTACCTGTGCTGTCAAAACAAAATTTGGTGAATGTGTAAGGACTAATGCAGTTGTTTCGTTCTGCAGTCTGGCAGAAACAGATGTGTGATTTCTGTGCCTTGTCTTCATTCTGAAGATTGGTTTGATACAGCTGCCCATGTTAATCTAGCCTATTCAAGTCTTTCCACCATGGTGTAACTATCACACCTGCTTACTGTATTCAACCCTAGGTCTCCCTTTACAGTTTTTTCCCTCCTCCCTCTCTCTCTCACCATTTCCTTTACCAAATTAGCAATTCCTCCATACCTCAGGATGCCCTAACAACTGATCCCTCAAGTTGTGGGAACAAGTTAATTCTAACATGCTCACTTGCCTAAACTTCAGCTGTTAGTGACTCTATGCACTACCTTTTGAGATATGTGAACATTCCGTAAAGATTGCTTCTGATTCCAAGGCTTACATGACACACACTATTGTTAAACAAAATTTTTGTTTGGAGTTTGGATTAATGTAGGACTAGTGTTTTAATACCAAAATGAAGATGCACTACACAGCAGTACTTCAGTCTGTACAGAGATGAGCATTCTATTACTATGATCAGTAAAATGTTTTCCCAGTCAATGCTCCAGTAGCTAAAATTAAATGTGGAATTTTCTGTCACAATATAGTTTGCATTCTTTTCCTTGGGCTCCATGTTCATAAGTGTTAGCATATTGAAATGCTGGTGTTTCATTACTTTTAAATGAAAACCCTCAACTTAAAACATGCCATTTTCAAAAATAAAGAAAGAGAAGAGAGAAATGTATTATTTGTTGTGTGAAATAGTTCCTGATGTAAATGGGAAGTTCATGATGGATACGTTTTTAGTTTAATGGAAATATTTGGTTGTGCTGCTCACATAATAAACTTCTGTAGCCTAGGATATGCTGTTAGGGTAAAAGTGAGCAAATAATTCCTTTCATATCCGGAAACTCTTAGAATAGAACAGGGTTTTGTGAGGTCTGTAAACTTATTTTTGTGTGCTCAGTTCGTTGATGCTTCATTGAAGACTTTGAGCCACTGCCAGCCTTAGCAAACTCGCAATGTTTTGTGCAAAAGCACGAGTGTAAACATTGCTGCATGCTATATGCACTCCAGTATGCAACCTAGAGGCTGTGTTAGAATAAGGTAAATTGAAGTTTTATGGAATTGATGGGTTAGCCATCTAATGGATAATGTCATATCTAAACAAAAGAATGAAGAAAGTTGTATTTAGTAATTCAACCAGTATAATCCAGAGGCATAATTCTGACTGGGGAGAAATCACGCATGGGGCCTCCAAGGCTTTGTCTTAGGTTCACTGTTGTGTGTCATACACGTAAAAGATCTTCTGCCTAATGTACAGTAAGCAGAATTAGTTCTTTTTGCAGATGACACTAGCATTGTAATCTATACCAGCATACACACAGAAACTGAAGAAGTGGTAAACAATTTTTTTTAAAAGTAACATTGACTGGTTTTTTGTGAATGGTCTAACCCTCAGTTTTTAAAAGACTCGACATATTCAGTTCTACACATCTAGGGGTACTACACCAATGAGAAGCATAACACATGATGAGGAAATAATAAGGTGGACATTTCGAAATTCTTTGATGTCCTTATCGATGGAAATTTTAACTGGAAAAAGCAAATTTTGGGACACCTTAAACAACACAGTTCAGCCACATTTGCTCTTTAAATCATTTCAAATCATGGGAAGACCACAAATTAGTCATGTGACCCATTCTAGGACATTGCTTAAGTGTGGGGACCCATGTCTAACAGAGGACATTGAACATATACAGAGAAGGGCAGCACGAATTGTTAGAGGATTGTTTAACCTATTGGAGAGTGTTACAGTGATGCTGAAGAAACTGTACTGGCAGACTCTTGAATATAGACATAAACTATCCCGAGAAAGTGTATTAACAGAGTTTCAAGAACTGGCTTTAAGTGATGGCTCTAGGAATATACGACAACCACCTGTGCATAGTTCACATAGGGATTGTGAGGAAAAGATCAGATCAATTACAGCACACACAGAGGCATTCAATCAATCATTCTTCATGTGCTCCATGCTAGAATGGAACAGGAAAAAAACCCTAATAACTGGTACAGTGCGACATTCCCTGTAGCATGCACTTCACAGTGGTTTGCCGAGTATGGATGTAGATGATCAGTAAGTTGAAATATTTTACATATTTTCATTCAATAATGTCACACAGAATAACGTTCTGGGATAACTCATCTTTAATTATTGAACACCATGTATAAAATTTTCTCCTCTGTGCCTTGTACCCATATAAAACGTTTTGGAGTAAAAACAGTTGGGAGAGATCTGGCTTATAGCTTTTCCTGATTTTTCTCAGTTACAAATAAACATGAACATTAGTGTTATGTAATGGTTCCTCATGAAATTTTTCATGGTTGATGTACAATATACATACATACACAGAGTGTAATACCAATATTAGATGAACCAATCACAAAGTTCATATGTCATCATAATGACATGCGTTAAATGTGGATCAATAATTGCCGATGGTGAAAGTAGACATTGGAGCAAGCTACTGATCAATTTGTCACCACAACCAAGACTTTTCCTTGCCCCCATTCTCTCTCTCTCTCTCTCTCTCTCTCTCTCTCTCTCTCTCTCTCACACACACACACACACACACACACACACACACACACACACCTCTACCTGCCATAGTTGTTAGCACATTGGATTCACATTCTGGAGAGGAGACAGCTCAAATCCGTGTCCAGCCATCCAGGTTTAGATTTTCCCTTATTTCCTTTAAATTGCTCCTGCAAATGCTGGGATGATGCCTTTTAAAGGCATTGCCAATTTCTGTCTCCACCCTCAAAACATTCCGAGCTATTTAGCCGTAATCTTTCCTCCTGCTGTCATCAGGGCTTAAGACTATCATGATGCCTGGAAATTAGGAACATCATACCCACAATCCTTCCCACCCTTGCTAAAGTGGTATTCTGCTGCGTACCCAGCTTACACGACATCCTGGTCATCCCTATACCACTCCGCATTGTTTGCAAAGGTGTAATATCCCTGTGGAAGACACAGGCGGAAGACGTGCCTACTCTAATGTAGCACTGTCGTAGGCTTATCCTGTTAAGAGCCCTGTCCACCTGTGAATTCAGCCATGTCATATACCAGCTCTTCTGCAATTTCTGCATAGCATTTGATGTCAGCATTGACCCGTAACTAGCTGCCCACCAAAATGAATGGGCACTGCCAAACTGCACGAGAGCAGTGTTGACCACCCAGTGGCAGAGCACACTGTTGAGCACAACATGCTCAAGGCCATTGTTTGCTTCACAACCCATATGTCTGTAAACCACCTCTCCTCGGCGTCACCTCAAGCATCAGCTTTTATGAACTATTTCGAAGGAAAACTATGCCGACTGAACGATGGAAGCTATTCTTGCAACACATCTGCCATTTCTGTAATCGTCCTACCTTTAATCTCTAGTAACCCACTGCAACCACACGTTTGATCTGACAGTCTCCCTTTCCTCTGTCCTATCACCACCACCCAATCAATACCTGCTTGTTGTCATTATAATACACTAAATGAACTCACGAGCTCCAGGGCCCATGTGTCGTCGTTTCCTGGCCCATGGACATGCAGCCTCTCCATCCCACATTCCTGTCCCGAGCATCTGCTGCCTCTCTGAGATGTTAGCTACCTGTCTCCAATCCCTCTTCCTTCTTCCTACTTCCAACCTCTTTGTCCCTCTTCATCTCGGTCTTTAAAAGATTGGTCCAAAAGCTAGCAAAGTTTTCATTCTTTTTTTTGTCTCTCTGTCAACAATTTGAAACAATTGATTGTTACTTTGATCCTATTCGAGGCATGGCTCAAAAACATTTAGTTTGGATATTCTACACAGTTGTTGTTTATTTATATAATTTTATTTATCTGTAGAAAGTTTAGTGCATTTGGAACACCTATTTCTGTGATTTTCTTTGCATCCATTATTAGTAAATGACTCATTTCCTTCACACTTTTAACTAATTCATGAAGAGCATTGTTACACTGCTGATAGATTATTAACAGCAGCAGTAAATATTACTGTAATTGAGATGTGTGTGCATGAGAAAACATTGTGTGTTAAAGAATTATTTATTTCTGTTGTTGCAGGATTAATTAAAATAGCAGAGCAGTTTGGTCTAAAATTATTAGCTCCAAGAAAAAAAATTATTGTCCTTTTAATAGGAAATCATTCAGCAGGAAAATCATCCTTCATAAATTGGTGTGTTACATTTAGTTCTGCATGCACAACCTTCTTTTCATTCATTAGATATGCTATCATCTTATTTATATCTTGTCTATATGTTCATGTAGTTGTAGAGTTTATTGTTCATAAATAGAAAGCCTCTTACTGTTTGCTGTCTTTCTTATTTGCATATAGTTACTACACCTTTTTCTGCACATTGCTTGGTATTCGGTGGCAGGATTAATGAAATTCATTTATTGAAAGTATGTTGCTGGAAGAACTAAAATGCCTGTCATCTGTTTGATGGATGCTAAGTGGAACCTCTGTTTTATTGAAATCAGCTGCACAGTCATCCACGTAACAGGTCACTCTCTATTTGTGAGTGATGTTTAACATTTATAGTTAAAAGATAAATTCCTTAAGGACTTTTATTATGAATAATTGTTAATAGAATGCAATTTTGATTTTATAATATATTTTGCATATGTTTATAAAGTGACACAGGTTTATTTGATGCAGTGGCCTTCCATTTTAAGTATTAACACCATTATTCTAATACACTTTCTTATCATATAGATGGTAGTGTTACTTAATGTAGTATATTTGCTGGCATAGCTTTCAGAATTAAAGTTTATATTGTACTTGTTTTATTACTGATCAAAAGCAGTCATCTCTGACAGTGTGTCTATGATATGTCAGATTTTGCTGAAGACTGTTTTATCCATGGTATAAAAGTAATTTGATAATTGACAACGAAATATGCTAGGCATCATTCAAAGCCAACAGAAGTTACATCTGCAGTTACAGCTTGCCGGAACATGTTTCCATTGCTGGGTTTGATGAATGTTAATTGATTTCCGGCATTAAGACATAGAGCAGTTTTTTAATTAAACCTTTCATAAATAGTAATTAAAAAGAGGGAGTGAAAGAAAGAAGTGGGTGACACATTGGTGAGATAATGGACTTGACTCTGAGAAGGTTGCAGCTCAAATCCTCACCTGGTCATTCCAGTTAAGTTTCACGATTTCCCTAAATTGCTTAAGATGACAGCCAGGACAGTTCCTTGAAAGAGCATAGTCAATTTGTGAACAGTTTGAGTTCAAACAGCAAGGAGCCTAATCTGCACTACAACCTCATGAAGACAGCCCGGGGTCATTCTATGTCATGAGACATAGCGTCTCAGCTATATCATCTTCAGTTTTGTTGCGATTGTACAGTGTGTACCTACTATCGCTGAATATTAATGAATCAGTTGATACAGAACAAGATACTAGTCTCTTCTCACAGAGTGAAATTGACAATAAACATTTGTGCAGAGTTCTGTTTGATACAACTATCGCACTGCCTGGCTCTGTAGAGAGAAAGCTGCCACCTTCAGTGATGATTGCTGACTGGGCTGAGCAGTACTATGTTCAGATAAATCAAGCATGCTGATGCAGTGGTGTATGGAAATTCTTCTGGTCGTGTGCATGTCAACTCGGCTCATTCGTCGGTGCGTCTGGCAGTGACTATGCTTACTTAGGTTTCATCACGAGGTACCAACCTTGCTTGGCACCTCATTCTTCGGACGACATCACATACGGGATGTGTGAAGGGACCTACATGAACTTCTGCGAAGTCTTAGCTTCATTAGTAACTTGGTGTAGGTAAAGTAGTCACACTACAAGATGCCTACTGTTAGAAGGTGAGGAGCAAGAGAAGAGGAATGTGCCCTGTACAGATGCGCAACACGAGTAGCACAGTCCTGGCTCAGCTGTCTCAATGTTAGCATGGTAAGTGGGTCAGTGTTGGTGATTCAGGCTGTAGTGTCCATGCCTCCTGACATGCCTAAAAGTTGTTTCATCTTCTCCTGGCACAGTGTTAGTACTAGAGCTGGTATCACACAGCCCTCTCTCTTCAGAATGAGGAATGCGCAGGATCCTAAAGTTTGACAAGCCATTGTTCCTGAGGCAATAAGAGTTAGAATCTCAAAACTTTTCATTATATCACAGATTTTTGTGCATAACAAAGACATAATGTAAATGAAAATAATTGAGCAATGCCCAGAGCACTCTCTTTTCAAAATTATTTAAAAATTTGGTTGTGACAAAATATCCTCATATTTTAACAAGATATAGAGTGTAACACACTCTCAAAATGTCATAATTTGTTGTGTGTAGTCTGTCTGCCTCTCAGTAAATTAGTGACTTGCGAATGTTCTTACAAATGTAATCACAGTATTATCAGCCCATAAATACAAAATGTACAGTGACACCAAAAATTTTATAATCAACTATGCTACTGGAAAATCTCTAAAACACAAATTTTGATTTTGGTGTCCTTTCTGTGAAAGTATCAAAATGTGATTAATGTAGTGGCCAATAATTTTTCTGTCGTCCATTTCTTTACAAAATATGTCTGAAGAAGTTGCCTGATTTTGTAAAAGTCGACTTATGCACACTGTGAATGGCAGGTTGCTCTGATTCATTCATAACGAGATATTTAAAGGATGCTCTTTGGAAGCACTGCAAGCTGTTATAAGTCCATATTCCAAAGCAAAGGCCTGTCTGCACCATATCAAACTACCGCTTATGCCAAACAGAGACCACAACCTAAACACCGTAGCACACTCACCATGCAGTCCACAGATAGCATTAGGCCTACAGTTGGTTCAGACATTCCCTGGACTAGCTTATATGCTGGATTCTAGCCTCAGAGGGCACTCCTGATGACTATTGCCCTCTGCATAATGGTGCAGCAGTGGTCAGCAGTAAAGTTCCACTAGCTATTCAGTTCCCATAACAACATCAGGTCATTTCACCTGCCCCCCCCCCCCCCCCATTCCTAGTAGTGGCCATTGGGGATGAAAATGCACGTGGTGTACAGTCTGGAGTAACCATCACTGGGAAAGGCTGTGGATCAGTGTCAACAGATGTTGCTGCAGAAGGCTGAGGCCCGGTGAGGCTTGCTGGAAAGTGTAGGCACTGCCATGGGACGAGAGGGGTCCACCAGCATGGAGAAACGAGTGGCTACTGACCAGGATGAATTTGGTGGCACCACCAAAGTTCATGGGCAGGGGCCACGGTATATGTCATGGACTGGTGGAAGGATATCATTTCATGGATCCAGATTGGATCGTGTCTGAACATCAACGGTCTTCACTGGGGCCACCCACCTGGAAGGACGAGGCCGCAATAACGTGCAGTGGTGGTAGATGCATCACGTCACAGTGGGTATGGTGAAGGTGGCTATGAAGTTGCTCTTCGATCGGTGCGGCCTTCAGTCGGGGTGGCTTTGTACGTTTGTAGAACACAACAGAGGTCATTAGGAGCAATTGCCGGATGTCATTCCCTTGTGGGTTGCAAATGATATACAATCTTGATTGGCTGCAAGGTTGAACTCCAAATATGTCGAAGCCAATTGATGAAGTAATACTTGTGCTGGTTGTATTTTAGACCTTTTGCTGCCAGCCTTTAGAGCAAGAACTCAAGTTTATGGAGATGGTCCTCTGGAGTTTCACTTGTAAACAGGATATCATGAAGGTATGCAGCACAGTGTATAGTATCTTGTAGTACTTGATCCCTGAAACTGGAGTATTGCAGGAGCTGGAGAGGTTTTGGAAGATAACAGATTACAACAGGAGAGACCATATGATGTATTGATCCCTGGGTAAGCTTGTGATGGAATCCAAAGGAATTTTAATAAAATGCTTCTGAGAGGTCAATTTTTCTGAATAAGGTGCCTTGGCCTAACATTGCAAAAACTGTGTTGTGGGTCGGTGGTTTCCAATTCAGCTTGTATGTTCATCATTATATTAAAATCACCACAAAGTCTTCAGGTTCCATTGGGTTTATGTCCTGTTACTAGTGGAGTGGCCCATTGATCATGGGGAATAGGCATTAACAAATATTCATTAGCGAGCCTGTTCCTGTATGTTTTATGGGTGTTTTAGAGCCAGGGGCACTGGATGAACTTTAAAAAAGTGCAGGGCAGCCATCTCCTTATGAGTGATGTGAACTTGGAAATTAGTTGCATTCTCTAATGTGGATTAAAAAATTTGAACAGAACTAACTTTAGCCTTTAAGGCAGTGTACGGTGGTCCTGATTGCATAGTGTATGCTGTTTCGTGAACTTTAAATTCAAAAAGTTTGTGAGTAAAAATGCAAACTTGTCTGACAAGGGTGTGTAATGTGTCTGTAGGCCTGAATATTTGTCTTGGCTGCTTGCAAAGGCATTGGCCCTAAACTTAAGTGTATTATCTTTGCAAGGTCACAGAAGCACTGGTGTCAAAGAGCAACTTCAACAAGTGTTTGCATATGTTTGATTTAAGTCGTTTGCTGAGTTGCATTATTAGAAGTCTGCACATAGGTAGATTTGTCACTAATTGGGTTCACTTCCACAGAGTGTATTTGCATCATAACTGCTACAACATACTTCTTGCAAGTGTCCATTTTTGCTGCAGCTGTGCCATGTTGTGTGCCAATAGAGGGACACACTGTGTGTGTGGTTGTTGTTATTGTTGTTATGGTCTTCAGTCCTGAGACTGGTTTGATGCAGCTCTCCATGCTACTCTATCCTGTGCAAGCTTTTTCATCTCCCAGTACCTACTGCTTGTGTGGTAACAAGCAGTATTTACAGTTGGACAAGATGATGATGATGATGATGATGATGATGATGATGATGATGATGATGATGATGATGCTGCTGCTGCTGCTGGCATGACCCATTGCTGTGGGTGTAGTTGTTTATGGGGTCATCTGGGCTGGAGAAGTGGTGTCCTGCACAATGGCCATGGCATCTTCATCCATCATAAACAAACTCTGGGCTTTTGTGAGCAGTTTCATAGGCTTGAGCCATTCACATTGTTTCCATCTGAGAGTGATCTGATTTCTCCAATGTATGGTTCCTCACTTCAGAGTTAGGGGCAAGACACACATTAATGTCCCTGATTAGTGTGTCTGTGTAGTACTGCCCACACAGAAATTTAATGTTGCAATTCTACTTAATCATTGTAAGTCAGAAGCTCAATCTGCATAAGATTGGTTGTATCCCTTTTCATGCTGCCAAAATTCTAACTCTGTTGTAACAACATGTTTCTGCATTGTAAAACATTCTTTCAATAAAGAAAAGACTTCAAGCAGGTCAAGTTCTGCCGGATTCATGAACAGTTCTAGTTTGAGTATTAGATTATACAGTTCCACAATTTCCTGACAAGAGTATTGCCATTTGTCTTTCAGTGGTGTAAGGTTGGAAGGCCATAAAATATAACTGCAGTCTTCGGCATTGTGTGTGCCACTCTTCACTTTGTTCATTAAATGGTGGAAAAGTCATGAACATGGGTGCCACAGAAGACACGCCTGTTACACTCACTAATGCTTGCATTGCCATCAGCTTGTGGTTACCCTGTGCAGTTTGCATTAGTAATTGTTGTGTTTCCTCCATGGTTGATAAAGCTACTCTCTTACCTAATTACAAAAACATTCAAAGTCGGACTTGTGCATGTTACAGGTCTCGAATTCTGGCCACTTTTGTAAAAAAAACAATCTACACACACAGCCAGTGGGGGCTCACTGCGATTCGTGTGCAACTAGGGATACATACAGGATGTGCCTCAGAAACAGTCTAAGCTATCTTAACTCCCTATTCCATAAGAAAATCCTGTCTAGACTGTATCAAAGTTCTGCCTATCACAAATAGAGTCCAAAGTATAAACACTTTAGTGGAAGTGATAGCACACTTACCGCATACTCCACCAATTGCATCATAATTGACTCAGACTGTCCCTGGCTACTGACATGGATTCATCAGAGAGCATTCCTTATAACAGCCTTCTTCTGGGTAGTGGTGTCACAGTGGTCAACAGTAATGTTACACCAGTGGCAGACAATAATGTTGCACCAGCTGTACAATTCCCGTAGAAACATCAGGTGTTATATGTTGAACATTGTAATGAAGTACATGAAACAATGAATTCAGCATTGCTGACTGGAGTTGTTGGGACTTGAAATTTGTTGTAATTATGTCAGCAATGAACTTGTGATATGGCGGTGCAATATCAATTAAATCCTAGCAGCTTTGAAAATGTTAATTATTTTTTATTCCGTTTAACTACGTGCAAAGTTTGTAAAAGCCAAAAATAATTTTCTTCAGATGTGAATAACTGCTTAATCGAGGCAGTTGTTAATGTTTAGGTTAAGATATGCCTTCATCCTGAAGCAGTGTGCTTACACGTGTATCATTTTACGTAAAGATCACATAAAACATTCATACAGTATCCAATAGTTTTGGAAATAACTAATAAGCTACATTATATAATGATATCTGTAGTACTGTATAAAGACAAGGCATGGTTTAAAGTTATTACCAAAAATCTTGATAAGTTCTTTAGTGATTTACACCAGATTTTTACACAATGCTCTAATAAACATTCGGATGGACTAGGCTCCATAGTTTCGTAAAACACAATGTACAAATTTTTTGTTAAATCTGACTGCCAGAAAGAAAATGCTGCGCTCTGAAAACATGTGGTTTGCTCTTCCTCCTCATATTCTGTATTAAGAGCCAAGAGGAATGTTGTAGTTATGACTTACTGATTTATGATTAGAATACTGCTGTGGAACCTGAATTATCCAAAAGAGATTGAAACGATAAGAAATACTGCCACTGAAGCCACTGTTCTCACAGATCCAGCAGCTGGAGATGTCCCCTCCATACCCCTTAGACTCCATACCCCTTAGATTAATGTCTGTAACGGATTTACCCATTCACCCCTCAGGGGCTCAGCATTCGTTTGTTGAGTACAGGCTTGGCAACCCTGGTGTTCCTGAGCTGCAGATGGGTATGTGCTGCCAACCCTCTGTCATTGTAAGCACCGGGCACGCTTCAGGGACCAAAGTGCGGCGCATTGGTGGAATGTTGTGTGTTTTGGATACCAGAGGTCTTGGCTTCACCGCCTGGACTGCGAGGAAGGTACACACCTCTTTAAAAAACCTCTCAACCTCAAGGTGTTCTATGTGCTGATGAAGTGAATGTCTAGTGGGCAACCTCTGGGGCACCTGCCACTCCCCCCACCCCCCACCCCCCACCCCTCGTCCCCAGTTGTGTAAGGCTTGCTCAGGCATGCAGGACTCTGCCTGGGTCAACAGTTGTTTCCCTAGTGTCTTGTGTGATCTTTATAGAACGGTCTCATTAAACTGCTACTACTACTACTGACGGGTCGGGTGTCCCGTCAGGTAGTACCTTCACCCATTCCTCAAAGAGAGCTCATTTGGTCAGTCTTTCCGAAAAGAAGTCTCAGAATCATAGTAACAGGGCATTAGTGTGCCATTACACTTTCATTGTAGTCAAGCAAACAGAGGGAACCTTTGAGAAGGTCTCCCTTTTCTATATTCACAAGGCATTGGAAGATATTGTTGGGTCTCAAAAAAAGTGTCAAACAAATTTGTAACGAAACACTTCTAGTTGAAACTGCTAATTCAAACCAAATATCTAAGCTTCTGGGATGTAAGGCCTTAGGTGACTACCCAGGTGAGGCTGAGCGGCATAACACCCTTAACTGTAATAAGGGCGTGGTTACCTGCTCGAATATAATGGAGGTGGACACCGCAGAGTTATGTGAAGAATGGAAAAATATAGGCGTCATGGAAGTGCAGACCTATATGAGGAGAGCCAATGGCAAATTGGAAAAATTGGCAACACTTGTTCTAATTTTTAGTACTCAAGAATTACCTGAACGTATCATTGCAGGCTATGCTTGTCTTAAGGTTCGCCTGTTTGTTCCTAACCCAGTGTGATGCTACAAATGTCAAAGATTTGGCTATGCCATTATGGGATGTATTGGGAAGGCTACATGTGGCAGTTGTGGAAGGCTCAGCTCACAAATCAGGCAATTCTTGTACCCTTCTTCCAAAATGTATCACCCAGTGTGGGTCAGAAAGTGTGAGGATTACCACAAGGAAAGGAAAATTCAGGAGTTGAAAGTCAAGATATGCATACACCATGGTGAAGCTAAAAAAGCTTTTAAAGCTATGCAACTGCCAGTTTTTGCTACTTCTTTTGTATCAGCCCTTAAGATGCCAATCACTAAGTGTGATGCGTCCACACAAACTCGGACCACAGATTCAAGTACGAGCACATGCACTTGTCAATGTACATATGGGGGCAAACATTCCACTTGAAACTGAGGTCATTTGGAAGCCGTCAGCAATAGGCTTACCACCTGAGCCACATACCACAACTCCCACCTCAGGAGCCAACTAAGCCATCCCTTCAACCCAGGCACAGCTCCTCACGTCAGTAAAGAAAGTCCTTCGAAAAGCAGTTCCAAGTCGAAGAAAGTGGTAGTTAACCCTTCGGATTGGCGAACTCTCTCCCTTTCTGAGGGCGACTATGCTCTTGAGGATATGAACTCCCAGCCGGGGCAGGAACTGGCTAAGGTTCCGCACTGACCACCTCAGTAAATCACCCTCCCCAAGGGAGAAAGAAAAGAACAACCATCACTGAACAATGGCTTCCATAAGGACTTTACTGTTGCAGTGGTATTTGAATGGATATCGCTCACATTTGGAAGAATTGCAGCTCCTTGTCCAGGAGAAACAGTTCTGCATCTGCTTACAAGAAACGCGTCTGAGTCACCGACACACCTGCATTATATGGTTACCATGCATACAGGAAGGATGATACTACTCGAGACAGGGCAAAAAATGGAGTGGCTGTTTTCATTGATGACAGATGCCACTCCTCTCCTGTCCCTCTTACCACAACCACACAAGCAATTGCTGTGAAAGTTCTCGCATGCTTTAATATCACAGTGTGTTCTTTTGACCTTATCCCTAATGATGCCTTGGATGCAGACGCACTGGCAGAACTCTTCTGGGTGTTCCCACGCCCTTCCTTCTTGTGGGGTACTTCAACTTACACAATGTGCTGTGGGATTCGCCTACCGATTGCTCCAGGGGTCGGACAATTGAGTGACTGTCCATTCTGGAATATATGCCTTCCGAACACGGATCAGACAACACACTTCTCCACAGATACAGGGTCTTTTTCAGCCATTGACTTTTGTTTTTGTTCCCCACCTATTGCAGACTCAGTTCAGTGAAAAGTGGCTCCAGATTTACTTTATAGTGACCACTTCCCAGGATCCGTCTGCCGACTAGGACACTGGCTGACGGGAGACCATGCAGATGAATGATACAAAGGGCAAATTGGTTGCAGTACAGTCGACAGGCTATTTTTGAACAAAAGGACGTGCACAGGAGATGTTGGCCCGTATCACTTATGAGATCCAACAGGCTGCTGCAGAGTCCATACCCTGGTCTAGTCGGACGACGGCGGCCTGTACCTGGGGCTAATGATGACTGTTGGTTGGCAATCGGGGCCAGATGAACAGCTCTGCAGGACCTCAAACACTGGAATCTTGATGCCTTCAGATCTGCGAGAGCGTAGGTGCAGTGAGTGATAAAAGAACAGAAGAGGGCATCCTGGAGGGAATTAATGACTTCCATTAATGCTCCACTTCCACTGCACGAATTTGGGAATCAATAAGATGGATTTCAGGCAAGGGTAGTACATGTCCTTCTGCGGCCTTGTCAGATAATGGGGTCTTGGTTGACACACCAGAAGACATGGCTCAGGTTTTAGTTGAGCACTTCTTTACTATTACTACATCATCCGGACAAGCTTCTGCTTTTTGGTTGTCCTGTAGGACTGCAGAGATGAGAACGCTCAGTTTCTTCTTGCTTAATGAGGAAGTATACAAACTTCCGTTCTCCATGTGGAAACTGGAACCACCTTTGTCTGCAGCCAGACACACTGCTCCAGGACCTGATGAGATCTGTTATGCCATGCTTCATCAGCTGTGCTCTGAAGCTAAAGGATAGCTCCTCTCTTGTTTCAGTCAGATCTGGTTTGATGGACAGTACCCTACAACTTTGGAAGGAGGCAATATTAATTCCATTCTGGAAACCAGGCAGGGACCGTAGCATCCCTAAGAGTTACAGAGTGTAGCCCTTACCAGTTGTATGGGTAAGACTCTTGAACACATGGTCAACCGTCAGCTCGTCTGGCTGCTTGAATCCCAAGGTTAATTGTGCCATTCACAATGCGGTTTCAGGTGCTACTGTTCCACCCTTGACAACTTAATCGTATGGGAGGTGGCGATACAGGAGCCCTCCTTATGCCGAAACAATTTGGTTTGTGTGTTTTTTGACCTCAAAAAGCATATGACAATACTGGGAGGTACAACATCCTTCGCCAACTTTATGAATGAGAACTAAGTGGACGGCTGCCACTTCTTATCCAATCATTTCTGAGGACCTGCTTTTTCGATATCGTGTTGGCTAGGCCATGTCGATTGCTATGTTCAGGAGAATGGGGTCCCTCAGGGCAGTGTCCTCAGTGTCACATTGTTTGCCATCTCTATCAGTGGCATTTCCTCCACAGTCAGAAGCCCTGTTAAATGCCCTTTGTTTGTGGATGACTTTGCAATCTCCTTTTCTTCCTCTGATCTTATAACAATGATGAGGCAGCTACAGCTGACAATTAGAAGGCTGGAAATTTGGGGCAGGACAACTGGTTTTCAGTTCTCACCTAGGAAGACTACATGTGTCAATTTTAACTGTGCTCGTCGAAGTTTTAATCAGCTTGTGCTCACAATCGGGAACAATATTTTATGTTTTCAAGGCACTGTGCACTTTTTGGGTTTATCATTTGACTCAAAATTAACTTGGCTCCCACACCTGAAAGATCTACGAACAAAGGTCTTGCAGTCATTGAATATTTTTAAATGCCTTCCTGACAAGACGTTAGATGCTGTCCACCAGGAGGGCATTAGGATATCAACTGGAGCCTTTCGGACCAGCCCAGTTCAGAATCTGTGTGCAGCGGCTGGTGAACCACCACTCTGGTTTCGGTGACATATCCTTTGGCTTGATAGGCACTGAAAATCTCAGCAGGACTAAGGCAGGTAGGTGAACGGACAGATGGACCACAAAGTTATCCCATAAGAGTTCTGTTTTTATCGTCTGAAGTACAGAACACTAAAAATGGGGAAAATTTGCTGCAACAAGCTTTTTAAGCAGTTTAAATAACGATTTCACCACGGGCTTTCCTTTCTGATTTTCCTGTGCGTTATTTCTGTGAGTTGCACAAAAAGTGGTGATAGATTGATAAGTTGGAGGATTGTAGCTAAATTAGCCTAGGAACAATGACTTTCCAAATTTGAAAATTTCTTATGCATTTCCAATTCCTAAGAAAGGTGCACTCATGAAAACAGCTCCATTACCTACAATAAGTTACAGATTGAGCAGAAATGTGGTAAAAGTTCCTGTAAGTCCTTCGGTGCAATTTGTGTGAACTTAATTGAAATTGAAGACAGTTTAGCTGAGAGGATCTTCCAAAATGGGTCACTTGATGTGAAATGATCCCTAGGGATGTTGTTGAAATAATGTGCAGATAAAAAAAGACAACCCTGAACCTTCAGTTTTGTTAATCAAGACTAACAGATCACAGTTAACACAGTGACTGGGTTGACGCAGCACTCCCAGATCCTACTGCAGTTGTATTTCATTCTTGTCGGTGTACCTGTGAGCTAGCGATCACCACATACAGCAGACCATTGTCGATCTCTATTGGGTAATTGTCCAGTTTAAGACATGCTGTTCCCTGTGATCTATAGCTTTGTATTTCCATGAGGCCTCACACTTCACAAAGTCTATGTATCCACTAGCAATCTGATGCCACACACAGAACTGCCACACAGGTGACAAGCCAGCACCAAGCAGACAAGGGAAGCCTTAATGGTGCAAGGAATAGAGAGAGGTCTTAGCACTCAGAGACGACACTGTACATGTGTATGCAAGTGCTACTTGTGCAAATGCTTGTCAGTTTTGTTTTGCCTGTGTCTGATACAGAACTTACTCCAATAGCTGATTAATACCTAGCATTCCTTTTCATCATGCCTGTCTGCCACTCAGTGCCTCCACTATGTGGCGAGTAGCAATCCTTTTTGTATTCTTGCCATTCCATCTCAGATTTTCCATTATGTATTAGGTTGGTGCATAAGTTTGTAGTGTTTTTCCAAAAGTTTAATGAACACAACATATACACATAACAGAGACTTTAGTAATCAATAATATATTATCCTTCACTATTTACAAGAATCTTCCAACTCTGGGATAGCTTTTAGATTTCATGACTGTAGAAACCACATGGTTTTGAAGTGAAGAACTCATTGAGCCATATTGAGAGTGGTGCATTTTCATCTGGAAAGGAAATCCCTTGAAGGCTGTTAGACAGAGAGCAGAAAAGATCAAAATCTGAGGGTGCGAGATCAAGTGAATAAGGTGATTTGAAATGACTTCCCAACCTAACTCTTGCAGAGTGTTTTTTGTCCATCTAGCAGAATTTGTGCAGGCATTTCGTGGAGCAGCATCACCTCACAGAGTCATCATGGTCATTGTTCTTGGATTGTATCTGCAAGACATCTGTCTTTGACAACAAATGTCAGAAGTGATGTTTACACCTCAGGGAAGCAGTTTGTAGTACACCAAACTGTTGCTGTTCCACCAGATGCATAACATTATCTTTTGCAGATGCATGCAGGGCTTTGTATGGGCTCTGCCATACCTTTCTTTTCCTTATGCTATCATACAAGACACCATTTATCATCACCAGTAATGATACAGGCTAGGAATGGTTGATTATGAGCAAGTGGAGATACACATATGGTCACCTGCTGATTTTTGTGGTTTTGGTTGAGTACACGCGGTACCTATACACACATTTTTTTTAACATTTCCCTTTGCAAGCAAATGTTGCACAATGGTGAAATGATTACATTTCCCAGTTCTCGAGTTCTCTGACATGGGTCATTGTGGATAAATGCATTTAAATGATTGTCATCAATGAAGGTTTTCCTGAATGTGGAAAGTCACTATTGTCAAAACAGTCCTCCTCAAAATGATAAAACCATTTTCTTGCCTTGCTCTGCCCAGTGGCATTATCCTCATACACAGTGCAAATGTTTCTGGCTAACTCTGGTGCTGTCACTCTTCTATTGAACTCAAACAGAACAACATGTTGGAAATGTTCAGATTTCTTCACTTAGTACTCCATTTTCTAACATCAACAGCTTCACTCACTATAACCAAATGACAGTATGTAAACTCAAATAGCTACACAGAAGTACAAATGAAAACTGACAAATGATAAATAAACCTACAGCAACTGGAATATCAACATACAAAACAAAAATGCTACGAACTTTTGCACCAACCTAATAAATAACTTGATGACAGTGTTATGGAAAGGGATTTGTGTGCAGGTGAGAGAGGTGATGTGATACTGCGAGAAAAATTCTACAAAGCACTGAAAGACCTAAGTTGAAATAAGAAACCTGGAATGGATGATGATCCTTGGAAGAACTAACCAGGATGCAGTACTGCACCTGGTATGTAGAATATCGGAGACAGCTGCAGTCTTTTCATCCTCCAAGAAGAATTCAATAATCCCAGTACCAAGCAGAAAGGATACCAAGAAGAAATTTGGAAAAAGAATTAAAGTTCAGGAGGAAGCAGTAAAAACTTTGAAGTTTGCTGATGACATTGTAATTCGTACAGAGATGGCAAAGGACTTGGAAGCTCTGGTGAACAGAATGGATTGTGTCCTGAAAAGATTGAAGGTCAACAAAAGTAAAACCAGGGTAATAGAATGTAGGTGAATTAAATTGGAAGATGCTGAGAACATTAGATTAGGAAATGAGCCACTAAAATTAGTACATGGATTTTGATATTGGAGAATAAAATAACTGATACCAGAAGTGGATAGGAGGTAAAGTGCAGATTTCCAGAAGCAAGAAACACTTCTGAAAAAGACACATCTGTAAAATTCAGATATAAATTTAAATCGTAGGGAGTCTTTTGTGGTGGTATTTGTATAGAGTGTAGTATTGTACAAAAGTGATACATGGATTATATGCAGTTCAGACAAGAAGAGAATAGACGCTTTTGAAGTGTGGTGTTGTAGAAGCATGCTGAAGATTAGATAAGTAGATCAAGCAACTAATGAAGAGACTGTCAAATTGGTGAGAGGAGCTTCATGGCACAAACTGACTCAAATATGGGACAGGTTGACAGGACACATATTGAGGCATCAGAGAAGAGTTAGTTTGGTAGTAGGTGTAAGTATGGAGGAGGGTAAAAATTACAGAGGGAGACCAACACTAGACTACACTAAGCAGGTTCAGAGAGTGTAGGGTACAGTAGTTAACGCAGGTGTTACATGATTTGGACAAAGTAGACTATTATAAAGAGCTGCATCATACAGTCTTGTGTCCAAAGAGCATAAAAACAACCATGTGTAAAACCTTTACCATTGTCTTTTCTTATACCTCACCCTGTAAGCTTATGATACCACTTGGTTTCTAATAAACAGTGTTGAATGAAAATGACAACCATGGTTGTTTCCCCATCATGGTAATTTAAATATAACTCCTTGTGGCTTGCTATTACAGTTGCACTATCTTTTTCATTAAATCACATACTTCATTACCCACTCTCTGTTTGAATGCTTAAGGAAGAAAATAGGGTTCTGTTCTATATCTCCAGTTAGATACCTGTCCTCATTTTCTTTTTTAAAACTATTGTAGATGTTGAAATCTGCTGTTATTTGTCACTACATGAAATATTTCAATTTTCTGTCTCCTTTATTTTAAGCAGTAGTGAAAAAAGCAACTGTTTTTTATACATTTTGCATCATATACCAATTGTGCATTCTTTCTCATTATGCAATATGCATATGCGTTTTGCCATATACTATTTAAAAAGTGTCTGACACAAAGAATGCTCTTGAATATCTGTATTTGAGCACTGAAGATGTTCAAAAATTATAGAATGCCAAATTGTTTGTATATTTTAGATTGTGTGCTAAATTGTAAGCTACATAAAGTAGACCTGTGCAAGTAAGATAAAAATAAAAAAAAGTATTAGATTTAGCAGAGAGAGTCCCTTTACAACACCAATTACAGATAAATTAATTATTGTCAGACATAGCATTTGCTGTTTAAATCATGTGCAGGTTAACAACTGTAGGAAAACACAGCCTGTAGCTTAAATTTGTCAACCAAGTAATCTTTTCTTTTGTGGTTTCCTGTTTGGGAGGAAGTACATCCTTTGTTGCCATCTGACTTGGGCTTTGAAACTGGCAGTAAGCTTGTCCTCATAAACTTCCTCTTTGAAATAATACTGTTACACTATTAAGGAAAGAGCAGAAGCAAGTAGATCTGAAGTAAATCGAGTAAATCAAATACTATCATAATACCTGCAGCGAGAAAATGTGAACAACAGTAATTATCAGTCTTACAGTAGTTTTCCTTGTATAAAAATTAACTTTTGACCTATCAGTGATTATATGTTTGTTTTTTTGTTCTGGTCTCATTTTAAAAAATGTATAAGTTATTAATATTGAATAATTAATTCAGTTAATTCTGACTCAAAAAAGTACACAGTTTTCTGAAATGGATGCTAATTTAATAATGATCCACAAGAGGCGCTTTATTATATTTTATTTACCGCCACCAGTTTTGAACAATGGCTCATTCTCAAGCAGTATGTTATAAGGTCTTAAAAATAAATTTTGTAGAAGGAATGAGCCATTTCAAGGAGAATGAGTCATCGATAGAAACTAGTAGCAGTATATAAAAAAGTGGAAAAATATATCTAAAAACAAAGATGATGAGACTTACCAAACAAAAGCGCTGGCAGGTCGATAGACACACAAACAAACACAAACATACACACAAAATTCAAGCTTTCGCAACAAACGGTTGCTTCATCAGGAAAGAGGGAAAGACGAAAGGATGTGGGTTTTAAGGGAGAGGGTAAGGAGTCATTCCAATCCCGGGAAAAAAAGGACAGGTATACACTCACTCGCGCGCCCACACACACACACACACACACACACACACACACACACACACACACACACACACAAGCAGACATTTGTAAAGGCAAAGAGTTGCCTTTACAAATGTCTGCTTGTGTCTGTGTATGTGCGGGTGGATATGTGTGTGTGTGTGTGTGCGCGAGTGTATACCTGTCCTTTTTTTCCCTCTAAGGTAAGTCTTTCCGCTCCCGGGACTGGAATGACTCCTTACCCTCTCCCTCAAAACCCACATCCTTTCGTCTTTCCCTCTCCTTCCCTTTTTCCTGATGAAGCAACCGTTTGTTGCGAAAGCTTGAATGTTGTGTGTATGTTTGTGTGTCTATCGACCTGCCAGCGCTTTTGTTCGTCAGGAAAGAGGGAAGGAGAGGGTAAGACGAAAGGATGTGGGTTTTAAGGGAGAGGGTAAGGAGTCATTCCAATCCCTGGAGCGGAAAGACTCATCAATTATAACTCAAGTGTCTGTTATTTACTTGAGTGGATTTAATACAGCTTGAAAATGCTAAGTTTTGCAAAGAAAGTATCTTTCTGTAGAATTTCCAGTTGTGAGTAGATAATGATATTTAAATTATCTTTACAGTGCAACCAATTGTTAACAATGTAATACTTGTGGCTGCTAGCTTGCGAACTATGTGGTTCTTAAACTTCCTGGCAGATTAAAATTGTGTGCCCGCCCGAGACTCGAACTTGGGCACACAGTTTTAATCTGCCAGGAAGTTTCATATCAGTGCACACTCCGCTGCAGGGTGAAATTCTCATTCTGTATGTGGTTCTTGAGTTGGGTTCTCTGTGCACTCTGTTTTGGAATGAGAGCTGTCTAATCCTGAATCAGTAGAAGTCGCAAGATTCCTGACTGCTTGCGTTTCATGTTTATTCATTGCCAACTATAGCAGTGAAATAGTACTGTGTTCAGCAGAAGTAGCATTGTTGAATCCAAAGTTTCTTAGCTGTGCTGCGAGTGGCGTATCTGTGGTAAAATAAATGTTAAAGCACTTCTTGGATCATACAATGATTTTCTATGAAAAAAAAAGCTTACTGCCCACAGTGAGAATTGATGCTTTGTGTCCTCGGAGTCTTTCGCGACAGCATACATGAATAAAATGTTCTTGGTTTCCCAACCCATCAGTTCGAATAAAATCATCGAGCTTTTGATGGCTGTCTCCGCTATCATCGTCAGGAGTTCATGGACTGCTGGGGCTGCTACGGTTTCTCACTTATATAGGGATGATGACATCATCAGCAGCCAATCAGATCGACCCAATGTGGCGCTTGCGCGTGTATGCCGACTTGGGCAGCAATCGGAGCTATTGCCTGTGGCAGCACCGGTGACATCCCTTTGAGCACAAGCACCATATAAAACAAAGGGAGCTTGACAAGTCGGCTATAGCGGAGTATTGCCTAAAAAACGGACATAAAATACAGTTCGAAAATACAAAAGTGTTGGCTCATGTGTCTACATATTGGGACTCTGTTATAAAGTAAGCAGCCGAGACTCGTTTAAACAATAATAATTTCAACAGAGACCAGGGATACACACTCAGCAGGGCATGGGGGCAAGCGTTGGACATCGAAAGAAGGCAAAAACAGATGCGCGACGCGGGAGCAGCAGTTTCAAACGTAGCACCTGCCCCTGGCGCCACCTGACGTCAGCGGTGCTGCCACAGGCAATAGCTCCGGTAGCTGCCCGAGTTGACTCAGATGCGCGTGCCACATTGGGTCAATCTGATTGGCTGCTGATGATGTCATCATGCCTCTATAAGGGAGAAACCGTTGCAGCTCCGGCAGTCTGTGAACTCCTGATGTCGATGGCAGAGATGGCCATCGAAAATTCGAGGATTTTATTCGAATTGATGCAGCTGGAAAACCGAGAACATTTTATTCACAATTGATGCTTGATATAAAATGTAAGTATAGTGCATGCAGTGGCTGAGGGAAGTGGGACCTGTTCTCCATGCACCACTTCTCTCCCCATCCCAAGCTGAGTCTAATGAAAAAGTCACTTATTTTCATCCTTTTTGCACTCCCTCCAGCAGCAGTCAAGAAAAAGTGTACATACTGTATTCTAAGAGGATGTCAAATGTCATGGACTGTCACTAAACGTGAAATGGCAAGATTTCTGAATAACTGGTGAATTGATTCCCTTAATTTTGGGCCAGTATGAGATTCTGTTACATTTTCTAGAAAATAATTACTCTAATTTCTTGTAATAATGAAATGGAAATAGTCTTGCAAGTTTTACATAAGTCATATTTTGAATGCAACAGTATGCAACAGTATGATAATCACGTAAGGCTTCAGTGCTATCATTATATAGAAAAAAGAAAGAAAAGCCTGTTATGTCATAGAGTGAACTGCACACATTACATACATAGTTGCTCATGTAGTTGACAAATGTGGTGTCCTTGCCAGTGTTGGCCATTAGTTCCTCACAACACCTGTCAATGCACCATGTGTGAGACATATTCAGAAAGTAAGTGTATTGTGACATAATGAACATTTTTAGGGTTGGCAACACTGAGTGGTAGAAGGGGATCTGCAGATTAGAGCGAGCATTGCAGGACCACAGTAGTATTTAAACACAAGTTGCAGTGCCCAGCTGTGTGGAAGATGTCAGTAAGAAATCCTGCCAAATGCAAGCCATGTGCTGTGATCTGCTCCCTACTTGTTTTTTGTGAATAAAATGGTACATGGAAAATGTGTCGTGAACAGAATGTGTGTTTAAGGGGTGTAAGGAGTTTAGCAGAGGCAGAAAAAATGTTCACGATACACAGAGGATTGGAAGACCTTCAATTCTGACTGACGAGTTGGTTCAAAAAATCGAGGGAACTGTTTGTGAAGACTGCCAATTGACAATGGATGAAATTTCTGTGATGTTTCCACAATTCTTCAGACCTTTCTTATACCAGACACTCACAGAAATTGTGGTATACCAGAAACTGTGCAAGATGGGTCCCAAAACAGCTGACAGAGCAGCACAAGAAAAATCTGGTCAGTAGCACCCATGAAGTTCTTGAACGAGTTGAATTGGAAGATGAGGATTTTCTGAGCTCCGTTGTGACTGGAGATGAAATATGGGTGGCTCATTACATGCCTAAGACAAAAGACAATTGTCAGTTGTGTCACAACAATTCCCCGTTTGCTCAAGAATTCTAAACAAAAATTATGAACAAAAAATAAATCATAGCCTCAGTGTTCTGTGACTGAAAGGTTTCATTTTGGTCGAATTTCTGCCTCAGGGGGAGACCATCAATGCACAACAATATTGAGAGACCCTTAAAAAAAAAACTCAAAAGGAGGGGAATGCTGACAAGTGTAATGTGCTTGGTATTAGACTTCACCCATCCTCAAAGAGCCTTACACGCCAGAGCACTCTTGGACTCATTTGGTTGGAATGTTTTGAACCATGCCCCATATTCTCCTGGCTTGATGCCTTCAGATTATTATCTTTTCACCTCCCTGAAGGCACCCACAAGTGGAATTAAATTTTTAATCAGCGAGCAGGTGCAGAAAGATGTTCTGAAGGGGGAAAGGAGCTGGCGGTAGAGTTCTTTAAGGAGGGCATGAAGAAGCTTGTGCCATGGCTCACCACTGAACAGGATGGTGGTTATATGGAAAAATAATCAGCTAGTGTGTCAACAATATCCTGTAGCTTATTTTCAAATACACATTTTTCTAAAAGAAATGTAAAAATCTAGTACACTTATTTTCTGAACATGCCTCGTATTGGTTCAGATGTACAAGGTGGACCAGAAGTCACGGTCCGAA
The DNA here is from genome assembly GCF_023864345.2 of Schistocerca serialis cubense. Taxonomy (NCBI): domain Eukaryota; kingdom Metazoa; phylum Arthropoda; class Insecta; order Orthoptera; family Acrididae; genus Schistocerca; species Schistocerca serialis. The sequence goes on from NC_064646.1 coordinate 273,110,540, forward strand.
AGTATTCAAATAACTTAACATGTAGTTTCGTGTGTTACGTGGATCTGGAAATATATTCTAGATGTCGGTAGTACGACTGTCTTCTGGTAGAAGTCACTCAGATTGCAATAATGCAGGCAATAATTGTTATGCATCAAACTAAAACAATGCAGGTGTCATTCCACAAATATAAGGCATGTGATTGTTTTGCTTTGCTTGTTGTTCTGGCAAATACTACGGCATGTGATCGTATTTTGTTTTGCTGTGAAGGTGATACTAGTGTATACATTTGTGTTATAATGGCAGATACAGGCAGATTTACAATTGAATACCATCTTCTTAGTGTATGGATGCATGAAAAGTAACAGACAGGTGAGACATATCATGTAATTAAGGGAAACCTTTTGTAATCATTTCAAGAAGAAAGCCCCAACAGAGGCTAATCTTCAAAAACTGGAAAGGCCCTTCTCAGCTTAGTCTGTGAGAGATGCACAACACAGAGGAAGACCCAAGAAATTTGACAACAATTGTGAAGTAACTGAACACTTAAATGCACCATTGCTTTGTTCACTAGCAAAATCAGCAAGGAAGCGGTCAGCAAAGATGGAACATTCCTAGAACATTTGTGCCATGTCTTTGGATGAAGAAAGGTCACCATTTATTTTGACCCTGCAGCATAAATGAATTAAGTGGTCATGATAGTAATACCCAATGTGATTCGTGTGAACAGCTACTTACAGCTTTTCCAACATTAGCAACTCGCAGTAAGGTTGTGATGACAGATGAATCCTCTTTAAATCATAGCTCCTGGTCTTGAAATCTTAATATCTGGGCAAAAAAGAGCTGTCATTGTTATGAAGAACTTAACCAACACTCTCCTCATGTTTTGCTACGGACTGGTGTTACCCATGACCTTATCATCTGGCCATTTTTCTTTGACGGGTCTGTGATTTTTTTTTTTTTTTGGGGGGGGGGGGGGGGGGGCATTGTACCTCGACGTTATCTCGCTGACTATTACATGAACTTGATAAAGTTGGCCTGCTGAACAATGTTGTTATACAACAGGATGGTGCTCCTGGACACTACTGGACTCTTGTTAAAGACTGGTTGGACCACCAATTTCCATCATGGATTCACTGTGGCCAACCAGAAGTCCATACTAAAAAAGTACAATAATTGGCTGTGGTCATTCTTAAAGGAAAAGAGTTCCGTAACTCATATGAGTTTTGTTGAAGAGCTGAAAGAAGAGATTACCTATATCCTGACAATGACCACTCCCGAAATGCTACACCAGGGAAGCACACACACATGGCAGTGAATCCAACTCTAAGAATGGTAGTCACTCCCACACCCTGCTCCTGCCCTCAGAATTAAATAAAATATTGCAGCACATGGGAAATTCTACAGTTTTTAGTTTATGGTGCTCTGGCTGTACCCTTGGCTGTTTTCTGGCACATGTTGTTTTATTAATTTTTCATGTTTTCAGCATAAGAAGTATGAGTACATTGATAAGTTTTCCAGGCTAAAGAAATTCCTTCAAGATTATGCACTCATTTAACTACTGTAGGCCAGTGGAGTGCATAATAATATGTTTTCTTGCAGTATGTTTTCATATGAAAACTTTGTTCACCACCACTTCACTACTCTATTAATTGAAATGGAAATTAGTGTTCCTAACCACCATTGGTGCTTCAGGTTTGATTGTTTTGGAAAATCTTGTTTCCACCCCCTCTATGCATCACCCTGTACTGCCCAGACTGTTCAGTTGATGATGAATTCTGACATTGTCTTTTTGTTTGTCTCCCAAAATTGCTAGCAAAAAGCTAGGGCACTATCCACTGATCTGCTGCACAGAATGGAAGTTGTTATGTAACAGAACAGTTGTTATTTGTTGTTGCCGTGTTGCAGAACCCCAGAATAATATAACTTTTGCATGATGTCCAGAATATGTAATCAGTGTTGTGTTTTGTGGTGTTTGCAATCTGAGTCAAATGATTTTTTAAACATTTTAATCATTTGTGAGATAAGTGGGAGGCAGAACTTTCCTATTTTATTCATCACCACTGTATCACCGCCTACCCAGTACAACATTTTTTTTCTTTCTTTTCGTTTGTAACTCAACATCTTGCTGCCCTGTTCAAGTGTGCTGGTGTCCACATATAAACTGCCGTGTGAATGTCGTAATATTGTGTGTCATACTGCAGTTCCCAACCAGCTAGTAAATATGTTTCAGCAGATAACATAAGAAATTCATATATTTCATCCTTTATGGCTTTATCATAAGTATTTTGCAGTGATATATTAAAAATTAAAGGAATAAAGAAATCAAGACTGAAGCCTATGAAAAGATGAGCAATGAAGTGGGGTTTGGGGGGGAGCAAATAATGTATGAAATGGTGATTGAGTGGCAAACAAGAGGTAAAATTTGAATATGGTAACTACTAAATGGAGAAAGCAATAGAAGATGAAAGAGAACCAGAGAAAACGGAAGTTATAATGCAAGCCTGTCACGAGAGTGATGTATGTTCTTGAAGCCATTGTCCATACTTGCTATTCTAATTTCTGGTGGCCAGAAACATTACACAGAACCATTCTGTCATATTGTTATAACTGCAGTTAGTGTGTTAGAACAACACATGCTATCTTGTTCTGCAGTAATTGGAAAAAATATTGGGTAATGGTCACTTTGCAAGAAAGTTTGAGCGCTTGGAAATATTGCGAGAACTGCACATCAGAAAAATAAACTGCGTTAATATTGTAATAAAGAAAATATCATCTGGCATCATTACAGATGTTGCAATTGTTACTCACTGTATAGTCAAAATTTCAATTAACGTTTACTTTTGGGTCCTAGAGAGAGATTGTTCCATTTTTTTCTGTGGTGTCAGGATCCTAGTTACCTAGCAGATAGTGTACTTCCAGAACAGTCCACTGATATGAAATCAACATTATTGTTTTAACTTTAGATTTTCTGGTAAATGCTGTCTTGTTTTATTTATTTATTTTTCCATTTATACTCACCTCTTAGTGTCGGTTCTGTGTTTCATCTTTTCTCCAGGTACATTGAGGAACATGTTCAGAAAACTGGTGTGGCAATTGAAACACAAGGTTTTGTGATTGTTACAAGTGGCAGGAAACGAGAGACTCTCATGGTATGACGAAACACATTTCATTATTATTTATTGTTTACTTGCAGTGAGATTGTTACACTGATTAGGAGATCTTAATTTATTTCAGTCGTGTACTCATTTACTTGCCTCAGTTCTTTTTCATAGTGAGAGTTACTGAATATAATCTTGTTTCAGACAATAAAAGTTATGGAAATAACAAATAATATTTATTGCAAATCCAAATTTTGGTCTCTGTGTGGCCAGTTTCAGTCTAAAAGACACACAAAGAACCAGTTCCAGTGACATAATGTGCATGCCTTATCATGTATACAGTTGCATAAGCTTTCAATGTAAGTCAGTTATAAAATACATACCAATAAATGTAAGTTCAAATATGAAAACCACGTATATATACGCAACCCAAACTGGACTACTCATGTCAGAGATTGAGTTCACACTGAGGCTGCTGTTTACAGTTGCAATACAACTGGCTTCAGTGTACATTACACTGATCCACAGTGCCCTCATTACATGTGTGGTGTGTTGACAATATGTATAACTTTATTTTACAGTTCACGTTTTAAACATCCCAGCAGTCACTTTGATGGCTGTAACAACCTATTTATGATTACACTTGTTTGCATATGAGGACATAATTTCTGGGGACAAATATATTTCCCCCATTATTACAGATTTAATTGAAAGTTTGTTTGGTTGAATACCATACTGTGTAAGCTATAATGTATATTTATGTGAAACCTGTGAGAGAGAACTATTTAGCAGAAAATTGTTGGGTTCATTTGACATACCACTGCTAGTATGATAAGTTGAGATACCATTTTTGTCTGTTATAATCCATTAAACTGTATGTGGAATTTAGCACTGTTTTAAGATATTTTGTTAAAATAGGTCTTTTGAACAAATTTTTCTGTAATTTTTAAATGATATTCAACTGTAAAGTATGCAGCAGTAACTGATGCCACTAATTAGTCCACTCAATTACCACCTGTATAACTGTAAAACATTGGTCACTATTTTTAGTTACAATCACTTTATTTGTTTTACGTACATAATTTTTTTTGAAGTATAAAATAATAAATAAAATGATAAAACATACAAAGTATAAAATAAAGTAAATATGTATTGTCGATGTATCATGCATGTGAAGAGGCCACTGTTGGTTGGCATGATGTACACTGAAACAATCTGTGTTGTAACTGTAAACAGTTGTGAACTTATCATGACATAAACAGTCTGTTGGGACTGTGTGTATGATTAAGTGGTTTTAATGTTTTAACTTATATTTACTGGTATGGACCAAAATCGGGAATTGCAATAAACATTATTTGCAAATAGTTGCTGTACTCTTTACTACTTGAAATAGATACAGGCACTGGTCACATCTGTTTCATGTGGAATCAAAGCTTATAAAATCTTGTTTCAATGAAAATAATCATAAAATAAAAAAAGATAAAGATAAGATAAAACCTACTCATCAAGCAAAGGCAGGGACGGACACACACACACACACACACACACACACACACACACACACACACACACACACACACACACAGGATTGAACTTTCGCAAGCTTTTGGAGCTAGTGGCTCCCCCTTCTGGCAGAAGAGTTGAAGGGAAAGGAAGAGGGGTGAAGGACTAGAGAGGTTTAGGGAAAGGGATACAGTTTAGAAAAGTCATCCAGAACCTTGGGTGAGGGGAACTTACTGTACGGAATGAGAAGGAAAGACTGAGTGTTGCGGACTGCATCGGGCGAGGTTTGAAAACTTAGAGCTTAAAGGTGGAAGACAGGGTAATGTGCAAGACAGAGATTGCTATTAAAACATTGTGCACGAATTAATAAGTGCAAGAAGCTAAGTGCATTGTACATAACATAGGTTGGAGGGGGCAGTGAAAAATAGATGGGAAAGACAATGAAAGATGTAGAAAACTAAAATGGAGTGAAGCAAGGAGTCGTGAGGATTTCAAATCTCAACTGGTGCAGTCCCCAACAATCAGTCTTTCCTTCTAATCCCACCCGATAAGTCTCACCTGACACAGGGTTTTGAGTGACTTTTCTAAACAGTTTCCCTTTCCCTAAACCTCTCCAGTCCTTGTCCTTCACCCCTCTTTCTTCCCCTTCAACTCTTCCACCAGAAGAAGGACCCAGTGTCTCCAGAAGCTTGTGAAAATTCGATCCTTCTATGTGTGTGTTCCCCTGCAGCCACTTGATGAGTTCTTTTTTATCCATCCATTTATATTATTAAATCTTGTAACATTTAGACAGTGTTATAAACAAAATGAAAATGCTCAGATTGATCATTTCCATGCGTTAATAGTGATTCCACCCCTCTTCTGTTCAAAGTTATATAAATTTTATATATTTTTTCCACTTCATGAATTTTCTGCTACTCTGTAGTACAGAACAATTCACTTCTGTTTCAGGGTAATGCTACTCTGCATTTGTACCCACATTTCAAACCATTGCAACATATACCAGGTAAGAGTCAGTATTACTACTACTACTGCTATTACTACTACATTGTCAGTCTAATGTGTAAATACTGGAAAGTCAGGATGGAATGACAACAATATTGTTGTTGTTGTTGTTGTTGTGGTCTTCAGTCCTGAGACTGGTTTGATGCAGCTCTCCATGCTACTCTATCCTGTGCAAGCTTCTTCATCTCCCAGTACCTACTGCAACCTACATCCTTCTGAATCTGCTTAGTGTATTCATCTCTTGGTCTCCCTCTACGATTTTTACCCTCCACGCTGCCCTCCAATACTAAATTGGTGATCCCTTGATGCCTCAGAACATGTCCTACCAACCGATCCCTTCTTCTGGTCAAGTTGTGCCACAAACTTCTCTTCTCCCCAATCCTATTCAATCCTTCCTCATTAGTTATGTGATCTACCCATCTAATCTTCAGCATTCTTCTGTAGCACCACATTTCGAAAGCTTCTATTCTCTTCTTGTCCAAACTATTTATCGTCCATGTTTCACTTCCACACATGGCTACACTCCATACGAATACTTTCAGAAATGACTTCCTGACACTTAAATCTATACTGGATGTTAACAAATTTCTCTTCTTCAGAAACGCTTTCCTTGCCATTGCCAGCCTACATTTTATATCCTCTCTACTTCGACCATCATCAGTTATTTTGCTCCCCAAATAGCAAAACTCCTTTACTACTTTAAGTGCCTCATTTCCTAATCTAATTCCCTCAGCATCACCCGAGTTAATTAGACTACATTCCATTATCCTTGTTTTGCTTTTGTTGATGTTCATCTTATATCCTCCTTTCAAGACACTGTCCATTCCATTCAACTGCTCTTCCAAGTCCTTTGCTGTCTCTGACAGAATTACAATGTCATCGGCGAACCTCAAAGTTTTTATTTCTTCTCCATGAATTTTAATACCTACTCCGAATTTATCTTTTGTTTCCTTTACTGCTTGCTCAATATACAGATTGAACAACATCGGGGAGAGGCTACAACCCTGTCTTACTCCCTTCCCAACCACTGCTTCCCTTTCATGTCCCTCGACTCTTATAACTGCCATCTGGTTTCTGTACAAATTGTAAATAGCCTTTCGCTCCCTGTATTTTACCCCTGCCACCTTTAGAATTTGAAAGAGAGTATTCCAGTCAACATTGTCAAAAGCTTTCTCTAAGTCTACAAATGCTAGAAACGTAGGTTTGCCTTTCCTTAATCTTTCTTCTAAGATAAGTCGTAAGGTCAGTATTGCCTCACGTGTTCCAGTGTTTCTACAGAATCCAAACTGATCTTCCCCGAGGTTGGCGTCTACTAGTTTTTCCATTCGTCTGTAAAGAATTCGTGTTAGTATTTTGCAGCTGTGACTTATTAAGCTGATAGTTCGGTAATTTTCACATCTGTCAACACCTGCTTTCTTTGGGATTGGAATTATTATATTCTTCTTGAAGTCTGAGGGTATTTCGCCTGTTTCATACATCTTGCTCACCAGATGGTAGAGTTTTGTCAGGACTGGCTCTCCCACAGCCGTCAGTAGTTCCAATGGAATATTGTCTACTCCGGGGGCCTTGTTTCGACTCAGGTCTTTCAGTGCTCTGTCAAACTCTTCACGCAGTATCATATCTCCCATTTCATCTTCATCTACATCCTCTTCCATTTCCATAATATTGTCCTCAAGTACATCGCCCTTGTATAGACCCTCTATATACTCCTTCCACCTTTCTGCTTTCCCTTCTTTGCTTAGAACTGGGTTTCCATCTGAGCTCTTGATATTCATACAAGTCGTTCTCTTATCTCCAAAGGTCTCTTTAATTTTCCTGTAGGCGGTATCTATCTTACCCCTAGTGAGATAGGCCTCTACATCCTTACATTTGTCCTCTAGCCATCCCTGCTTAGCCATTTTGCACTTCCTATCGATCTCATTTTTGAGACGTTTGTATTCCTTTTTGCCTGTTTCACTTACTGCATTTTTATATTTTCTCCTTTCATCAATTAAATTCAATATTTCTTCTGTTACCCAAGGATTTCTACTAGCCCTCGTCTTTTTACCTACTTGATCCTCTGCTGCCTTCACTACTTCATCCCTCAAAGCTACCCATTCTTCTTCTACTGTATTTATTTCCCCATTATGAAAAGGATAAATTGCTACGTATCAAGTACAGGTGGTGTTGAGTTTCAGACAGGTGCGTTAAAGAAATTACTAAACATTTAAGCTTCTGGACAAAAATTCCATCTTCTAAAACAGCACACACACACACACACACACACACACACACACACACACACACACATTCACAGTAGCCATTTATGTGTGCGAGTTGAGCTTGCATGTGGAGTACACGCATGTTTGTTCTATTTCAGGAAGAGGACCTTATGTCTGAAAGCTTAAGTGTTTATCAGTTGTTTTATTGTGCCTTTCTGGAATGTAATGCCTCCTGTATGTGGTGAGTAGCGATCTTTCGTTTTCATAATAGTAATGTGTAAATACAGAATATGTAACAGGTGCAGATCCCAGAATCAAGAATAAAGCAAGACAGGGCAGCAAAGTTAAATTATAGTATTGATATTTCAAGATAATGTCTGAATATTGGTTATTTGTAATAGATTAAATGCCTTCATTTATAAGAGTCTATTTGTAAGATTAGCTTCAGTTGAGAATAGGATCCGGTTAAAATGTTGCTATAATAGTCATTATATTGTATGATCAAGTACAGTTGATAGTTTCGTGTCAGGAGTTTTTCAGTATTTGAAAGTCCATGTTCTGTGCAGTCATTAGGTTAAGGGTAGCTTAACAGAACTGAAGCCGTGAAGAGGAGTTGTAAGTCATGTCTGATGTCTGTATCAGTAATAGCGGTCAGTTAAGAGTCAGAGCTGGAGACTTCATCCGGCACATAGTTTTCGTCCATCAGGATGTTTGACATTGATATGATACTAAAGCAAACATTCTAAGAGCCCAGTTATTCTTCGTAATTCTCTTCCTTGATGATGGTTACCTCAAATCTCTGGATTAACACAAATGAGCGAAAGAGCAGTCATGGCAGTAACCATTTTCCATTGCCTCATTTGTAATAGAACAGCATATTTAATTGTGAACTATTTGAGACAGAATGTTCTCAGAAAGCTATTGTGGTGGTAAATAATTTGAGTGTAAAGGGGACCACTCACTGAATAGCAGCAGCATTGAGCCATCAACAGGCACACTCAAAGAGAAAGAAACTTTCTGGCTTGCAGAAAAAATTATTCGTCAAGCTAGAGTACAAGTACATAAACAAAACACGCATGAGCACAAACACCTGCACCTCTACATTGTGCCATCTGCAGACACAATGCCAGTATTGCATTTTGGCAGTTGGACTAGGATGAGGTTGTTAAGAGGGAGAGGAAGAGAGGTAAGGGATTGGCAGCTAGCAGTTCGGAGGGAAACAGCAAGTTTACTGGCTAGGAATGTGGGAGGGAGGGCTTGTAGGTATGTGATACATGGGTATCGGAACCAATGAGCACAGCACACAATGGACTTGTGGAAGCATGGTTTGGGAGTGGTTGACAGGACACAGAAAGGGGGGAAACTGTTGGATAAGGGTGAAGGGACAGTTTGTTAGCGGAGGTTGAGGCCAGGAGGATTACGAGAGTGAAGGATGTGGTGTAAGGGTAACTCTCATTTGCATAGTTCAGAAAAACTGGTGCAGCAGGGAAAGATCCAGATGGCCTGCATTGTGAAGCCTCCATTAAACTTCAACATGATGTGTTCAGTTGCACGTCGTGCCAATGGATGGCCAACATTATTCTTGGCCCTGTTTGGCTGTGGCCATTTATTCTAATGGACAGCAGGTTGATTGTCATACTGACATAAAAGACTCTGCAGTGCTTTCAGCAGAGCTGGTAGATGATATGACTGCTTCCACAAATGGTCTCGTCTCTGATGGGAGAGGATAAGCCTGTGACAGGACTGGAGTAAGAAGTGCTTAGTAGGCGGATTGGGCAGGTCTTGCACCTGGATCTGCCACCAGGATGCAATCCAAGTGGAAACGGAGTGGGAGTAGCTTATGGTTGGTCCAGGATATTGTGTAGGTCTGGTGAGCAATAGAATACCTCTTCAAGAGGGGAGGGAATCGTCTTGTGTAAGATGCTGATAGATATTGTAGCTGGTTCTTGGGGTTGGTGAGAGGGTTGGAGATGTGTGAGGTATGGCACAGGATATCTTGAGTTCTGTCACAGGCTTATCATATCCCATTAGAGGCACAGTCACTTGTGAAAGCATCGATGTCATCTACCAACTCTGCTACAGTCACTGCACAGCTTGTTATGTCAGTATGACAACCAATCAACTGTCCATCAAAATAAAAGGCCACCACCAAACTATGTCCAAGAACAAAATTGACCATCCAGTGGCACAACGTGTAACTGAGCACAGAATGGTAGAGTACAATGTCTTATTTGTGATACAGGCCTCCTGTATAATTCCCCACTGCATGAGCTTTTCTGAACTACACTGATGAGAGTTATCCTTTGCAACACATCCTGTGCTCCCATCGCCATCCTGGCACCAATATCCTCGAACCCACTGTTCTCACACCATCCAACTAACAATGTCCCCTTTTTCTGTCCTGTCACCCACGTCTCACATATCTAGCTCAAGTATCTGCTGTCCCTCTCTCCTGCATTCCTAGCCAGCAAACCTGCTGCCCCCCCCTCCTCCCCCCCCTCCTCCCCCCCCCCCCCCCCCACCTCCTCCACATCTCTGAATGCCAGCTATCGATCCCACATGACACAACTACCTCTTCTCGTCCTGGTTCAGCTGCTGGAATGCAATCCCAGTGTTGTGTGCCCAGCCTGCACAATGCAGGGGTGCAGGCAGGTGTGTAGGTGTGTGTATGTTGGGCGATTGTATTTGTACTCTAGCTTGACAAAAGATTTATTCTGACAGGTAGCCAGTTTTCTTTCTCTTTTGTGTGTGTGCCTGTTGACAACTTGATGCTTCTGCAATTTGGTGAGTGGTCTCTTAAATTGTTTACATTCTGCCAGATCTTTTCTTACTACATTTTGATATTAAATAGTTCATGAGGTTCAGTACAACACATGGTTTCCCAGACACACTGTTTTCTATAGTGGCTTTCATTTACCTTCTACAGGATGAATAAATGAATCATCTCTGCGATTACATAAGGCATCATGAAGAAACATCAGCAGATACTTTCATTTATTGAAGACAATGTGTTGCGTTGGAATATTTCCTGGGAACTTCCTCCTAGATGCTGCCAGAATGCTAGGTGAGCAAGCCAGCAATTATTTCTCTGGCTTCTTGGTGTCTCTTATCAGAGAGAGACTTAAATCATACTTCTTTTGTACCCAGTTATCCAAGTGGCAACAGACAACCTACTATGTCAGATGGGGATTGGGGAGTGGTGGGAAGGGGGGGGGGGGGGAGTCATGACCCTCCCACCACTACACACACAAAAAATTGCATTTATATTTCTACATACTTCATTTTTCAAATTTTAGCCAAATTCCACAGAATAAAGTAGCTGAAAAGTTGGGGGCCTTGAAAATGGTAGAGAATTAAAGAAAATAAAAACCTATGATTAACATAGGATACTTTTCAATTGTGCATCTGAGAGCAAGTGCACTTTATCAGACTTGTGACCAATCAATGGTTGACCATCCATATTGCCTTCAGCAAACACATTGTGGTTTCTGAGTTGGCAGGTAGAACTGACAAATCACAGGATTTGAGTAATGGAATACAGAAAGCGAAAGACCCCGCCACTAAGAGAATAATAACGGGAAGAGTTATCTTTCATTAGCAGGGAACAGCACTTCTCCCATTCATATGTTTGAATAGCCATAGTTTACAGACTTGCGTTCAGTCATATCATTAAGTGAAATTGGTTATGGTGCATCTACACTTCAGTTTTCTTGTGTGTAGATTATGACATTATGAAAGTAGTGAGTCTCTTGCTGTTATTGTTCTTAAATCAGTTGCATTGAACAAGCACTTCTCAAATTTTAACTTATACTACAGTAATGTACTAAGCACTCATGTAAACAAATTGTAATTATTATACTAAAATATTTTATTGTTACTATTATGAAAATCATTGGCAAATTAAAGCTGGGATGACTGCAAGTAATATTTTGTTATATTTGATGGCTTTGAAAAAGGGGTAGGGCGCCGCAGTTTTGGTGGGCATGTACAAAGAATATACACTACACACTGAACAACAAGGAAAAAAACTTTGAGGTATGCATCTTTGACTATATGTACTGAGCATCCCCGGTTGAAACAAATGATTGTCCAGTGATTGTGAATGTTATTGTTTTCTTTGAAATTTCTGAGGCTTTCCCTGAACTTCTTGATTCATTGCTTGTTGGTGCTCATTTGAGATCTTCTGCTAATGGCATTTTGTGAGTTTCCCTCTTCATTTATTTATTTATTTATTTATTTTGCAAGTACAAGTGGCCGTCATTGTCAAAGAATCGCCCTCCATTATTAGTGGCAGAATGGAGTCGAACTGGTGGCTGCAGATTATATGCCCTTACTACACCAACATCTGAGGGCATTTTATCTGATAATTACGTCTGTAGTGTTTCATTTGTTACCTGCAACAGTCATACACAACAGTGAAGAACCCATGCCCTGTTTATTTCCTCTTTCTTGTTAAAACTAGTATCTTGCTTGTGAATTTTGGTGGCTCCTATGAACAAATGAGCATAGCAGTTTTCTTCCACTGTGGTGATAACATGTGTATCAGTTAATTCTATTTTGTGGTCAATCTGACACAGTCCATGCTCCACCACAACCAATTCCTCCAACTGCCTCAACCTGCGATGCCATTTATGTTTGATGATCCAGGTACTGATGGATAAGTGATAATTCCAATATAGACTTTTCCTCATCTTTACACTGTGTTTTTCTGATATACTGTCTGTCACTCTGGAGATGTGTGGCAGAAAGGCTACACCCAACATTTCTTCTTCTGGCATGTCTCTTTGTTGCGTGTTAAAGTTCATGATATTTTTTATATCTTAGTACAATGGTTCGAATCTGTGTCTAGTCACTCTGATTTAGGTTTTCTGTAATTTCCTTAAATCACTTAAGGAAAATGCTGGGATGGTTGCTTTGAAAGGGCAAGGCTGATTTTCTTCCTCATCCTTTCGTAATCCAAGCTTGCACTCCATCTCTAATGACCTCATTGTCAACTAGACATTAAATACTAATCTTTTTTCTTATTTCTTATATCCCTGATGTCGTACCCTTTGTTTCTCATAATCTGTTGCAGGTGTTAAATCTTGTATCTATCCCAGGTGATGGATCTAGCACTGAGATGCTGTGGTTCACATATACAGGATGACACAGTTAAACGGGAACATTTCCACAATCCAATAAAACTAGAAGTGACGAAGGAAAGAAATTGCATTCATAGAAACTGAAACCTTAAAACTTTGCCGCTTACGAAACATTGATGGCATTTATCGATTTTTTTTAGTTATGTCCTTTAGATGGCATCCCCTTTTACAAATACATTCGTGAAATATGCTGTTGAGATTTTTCATTGACTGCTGCAACATATCAACCTGGATACTGTGAATTGCATCCTGAATTCTCTGTTTTAACTCGTCCAAGGTTCTTGGTTGAGTCGTGTAGTCTTTGCTCTTGAGGTAGTCCCACAAGAAAAAAATTCCAAATGGATAAATCTGGCGATCTAGGAGGCCAGGGAATGTTACCAAATCGTGGGCTCACATGGTAGCCAAACAATTCTCACACATATAGCATTTATTGCCGTGCAGTCTGTGATGTCACTCCATCCTGTTGAAACTAGTATTCTTGAATGTTTGGAAAGTTGTTCAATGCAGGTGTAACGAAAGTTCGTAACATCTCCACATAACGATTAGCATTGATAGTGATTGTTTTTCCCCGTTCATTTGCAAAAAAATACGGTTTGATAATCACTTGTGATGAAACAGCACATCATACTGTCACTTTACTAGCGTGTAAAGGGCACTCATGAACGTCATTAGGCTTTGTGTTTGCCTAGTAATGGTAGTTCTGTTTATTCACATAACCTGTGAGATGAAAATGTGCCTCATCTGACACCACAACTTGGTTAGAAATTCTTTGTCATTGTTTATTTTTGTTATAATTTGTTGACAGAATCCTAATCATAACCGGTAATCATTGTCCTTCAATTGTTGTAACATATGCAGTTTGTACGGATGAAATTTTAAATCAAAATGGAGAATTCTGCAAACACTCTCCTGGGACATTCCAATCACTGCAGCTTGCTTACAAATTGAATGCCGTGGGCTCCATAAGACAGACTCGTGTACAGCATCAATGTTCACTGGAGAACGCACACTTCTTGGTCGTCCTGTTGGTTTCTTCTTGAGGGTATATCCAGTCTCTTCAAAGTCATTAATCCAACATTTTATCGTGTGTTTCGACGGAAAGGTATCATGATGTCTTAAACTATAAAAACATCGACATTCCATCTGCGCCGCTACCAAACTACCATTGTTTTTATAAAGCATTTTTATGGCTAACGAACACTATTGTCCATTCCACTGATCCATTATTACTGAAGAAGCGGACTGTTTACTCGCTAACTGCCATGATCCCGCAGTGCTGCCACCTGCCCATGGCTGCCACTCCTCATTTCAAACATTCCTGTTATTCTGTGTCACCCTGTACCTCACACGAGCATTACAAGTGTGTTAATCAATCCATGTACACAGTGTCCAGTATAAACTGCAATCTAGGTCTTACTATTCCTTGTAAGAAGAATGTCCTTTCTCACCTCCAAAGCACTTTTAATGCTTTCATGGCGATTGTTCAGATGTTTTAGGCACTTACTGAGCCTTTCCTCACCATGGCTCCCACGATGGTGAGATTCATCCGGAAACGCGTTAAATCTTGGAGTGTTTTGCGTGTCACTGAGAGTGAGCAGTGCTGAAGGTCAGCAGTTGTGGATGACAGATTCCTGTAAATGGCAAAGAATGGTACTCGTACATATCAATAAACACACTGTGTACACATGGGACATGAAATGTCTGCTGGGATGATGTTTCACTTTTTACTACTACATTCTTGTGGCTGTAAGGATATTTGTCTGCAGAATGTTTGGAAAAGAGCCCCTACAGTGTCTTTGTGACAAGTTATATCTCTGCATCCAGACATGTAACAAATAACTTGGGGAATTTGCAACTGCATGCCTCCCCCCCCCCCCCTTTTCCCCTCCTATGTAACAAATAACTTGGGGAATTTGCAACTGCATGCCTCCCCCCTCCCCCCTTTCCCCTCCTGAGGTGCTCTTTAATAAACAGCCAGTCAAACTTTTATGTCCGCGCAGTGCAACTATATGTGTGTGGTTTATTGCTTTATCACTGGCAGTCTGCTCAAATACTGAGACACACTATACTGCTGACTTGACATTCCTCAAAACATGCACAATTATTCCTCCCCACTTATTGTGTGGCACTTGTCTAGTATTTTTTGTGGTAATAACAGTTAAATAGTGAAAGTTTGTTCCTTGCTAACAATTTAATTTAACTAAAATCATAAAGGTTTATCTGATGACAACTGAGAAAGCCATATTTAGTCTTTCCTTGTTCTTTTCACTTTGTCTTAGGTTCTTTCCAAGAATGGAATTGTTCAGTTGTCAGTGTACTTGACTTCATACTGTTTTAAACAGGAAATGTGTGGGTGCTTATTAATCATTTAGATCATCAAAAAGTGTAATTATCTACCTACTAATATTTTATTTAGATACTATTTGAGGTGATACTGGAGTGAACTGCACAGCCAGACTATCACTTCTGCTGATCACTAAGAGCATTGTACTTAGATTGGAAGTAGCGGTGAATCAATGTTGGTTCTAATTTTGAAAGTAGTGAAAGAAGATCCAGAGGTGTAGGAATTCTCCTAGCTACTGACAAACAAATAAATATTGTTGATTTTATAGACATAGTTGACAAGTCACTCAGTAGCAGAATTGTTCTTTAAAGCTGAACACCAAATTTTTGGTTCTTTGTCAGTAAATCCATTTCCTAGATTGTCTTCATTAAGCTTTGGGCATATGTATTCCTTATCCTTTCGATGTTGAGGAGGATAGTACCGACAGCAGAAATAATCGTCTTCAGGTTTCTGTGCAAGTAACTAAATGTACTCCTCAATCTTTCCACCTGCACCACATCAGGGCACACCACCATCACCACCACCAAGCACACACTTTGCCTAATCATGCTGTACATCTTTTCATCAGTTATCTTGTATGAATGCCCCCTCCCCTGCACACTCCTTTTTCTGCGTGAAATCATATTGAATCTTTTTATAGATTTCCGAGGTTGTACTGATTGACAATATCATAAAAAATACTGTGCGTGCAGTCTTTAGAAAATGCAGCAGTTTTATCTGTGTTGTCCGGGCAAAATCAGTTTACCCCCATAGTTGTTTATATTTGTTTTATTAAATTTTAATGTTTAAATGGGGAGTCTGTATGTCATAAACATCATGATTTTCACTTCCTAATATATTTCGGTTTTTCTTCTCCTTCATTAAGAGTGTTGATACTGTTTTCTGCTTACTTGCATTAAGTTTTTCCTCTTTCCAGACTTATACGCTAATGTATCTGCTTCAGTACATTGTACTTTATCGAACTTTTTGTGGACTGATCTGGAAAATTGATTTTCTATTCTTGAAGGCAATGTTTGGCATTCTTCAGACTCTCTTTCTTTTCAGTTAACTGATGCACTAAAATTGACCATTATACATGGTTTATTCATATATGAGAGTAGCTCTCAGCTGCCTTCCCCGTTGAGGCATTGCTATCAGCAGTTTTATCACTTCCTGTTGCAGCCACACGCTTCCAGGATGTGGCTTCCTGCAGATGGATGTTATAGCAGCAGGTTGCCCCATCAGTACAGTCCTATGAACTACTCAGTATATGTTGCAGTGTTGTTTCAATGCCAAGGTGTAATGCACTGCAGTCACAGATTTAGTACACTCACAACTGATGTGTAAATACTAAGTTTGTGTTCTGCCATGCATTCCTCTTTCATGTAATTTATTTTTCGTTGTTTCATTTTTTCAGTATTTAATTTTGTAGCTTTCACTCTTCCATATGATTATTTCTTTGACATTTGTTTTGCACTGTGGAAGGAATGGCTGGGGCAGCAAAAAATTAAATAATTTGGTTTTTCATATATTTTGAAATATATTTAGTGTCTTTACAGGAGTCTTAGTTGTTTTTGGAGTGGTTAATAATCTGTAACAAAAAAACATCACAGCTCATTTTGTGTTAAGTCAGTATCACATTATTCTTGATTTGTACTCAAGTGCTTTTCGCTGTACTTGTTCCCCAAACTGATTCTGTAAGCATTCAGTTAAGTTTTGTGTATGCAGTCCAAGAAGTAACAGGACAAGTAGCTTCCATTCAACTCACTCTCTTGTAGAAAGGTGTATTTTAGCTTTATCCATGAAAGCAGCACTTTACATCTAGGTGTAGGTACTGCAATAAGCAAGATGCACTATTTTGGCCATCTGTGTATGTAAAAGCTTGCTTAACTTCTTGGGCGGAGCTTTCCACAAGTTACGAAAGAACCAACGGTCTTTCACTTCCTGCTTCTAATCACATTTCCTGTGGCCAGTTGGTTGTTATTATATATAGCTTTACAACTCAGTGAGAGGGCTCTTATTGTGTCAGGCAATGGCAAAGGAAGGCTTATCAGTGTATCAGGTGAGTCCATTATATCATTAATAAATTATACCCATACAGTCAGGAATGTTGTAAATTTTCATCTGTGTTTTTTATTATGTGATTGTGCTGTAGGTTTTAGAAGCTGGGTGAATGTCCTTTTGCATCTCTGTAGAAGTCACATTTTGTAACTATGTATCAAGTGCAAAATACCATTTGTGATCTTTCAAGTGTTGTATTTTTTTAGGTTTGGTACTGCTTTTTCATTGTTTTAATCAAACTGAAGATTCAGATTTGATTTTCATTGTATCATTCAATGACTGCATTTCACAGGACTGATATTATGGAATCTGGTGAAGAAAATTATGGAAGAACTGGCTAAAAGAATGAAGCTTTAGTCTCGGCAGCAGTGCGGCTCATCTCTGGGCACCTTGTATAATGATTAATCACTAGCTGCCTAGAGAAGGGCATCACTGACTGAGGCTTTAGTCAACGTGCAGAGTAAAAGTAGTTTTATATTGTTGGATCTATTGCTACACAAAATCATCATTGTTACAATTTCATCCTGCTGTGACTTTAACTGCAGTGTTTTCATATTTCAAGAACACCTGTTTCTTACATTTTTCATGTTTGGATATTACATTTGAATGATAACCATGTTTTGTTATCAAAGTTGTTTAGATATTGTGCAGCTTTTGTTGTTTCATGTGTGCTTTTCTGTTAAGGTCGTTTATTCACAAAAAATATAATAATATCAAATATTTAATGAAGACAGTAATTGTGAATTATTGTAGTGAGAACTCAAATTCAATGTCTTATTCTTCTTCTTTTATTTTTATTGCTTTGGATCTTTAAAGAATGTTTTATTCATTACCCAGGTGTTGTGGACTTCTTATCCACTGAGATATCAACTTCAAAGCAGAAAAAATTTAGCCTTGTCACTTTTGTGGACACTCCGGGTCTTGTGGATGGTGGGATGGAGTACCCATTTGATGTTAATGAGGCTGTATTGTGGCTAGGTAAGAAAGAAGAGCTGTAAGATTTTTCAGTTGTCTACCTGTCTCTTTCATCACATTGGAAATGACACACTTAACACACACATTTTAACACAAATGGCGCAATTAATAATTTGTGAGTCCACATTTAATACTGACAATTTTATGCAAAGGATAGATTGCTACTCACCATATAGCGGAGATGGTGTGTCACAGATAGGGACAATAGAAAGATTAAACAAATAACCTTTCAATTAAAAAGGCCCACTCACACAAATGCAACTCACTACAATTTCTAGCTGGCTATAGCAGAGTGTGTGTGTGTGTGTGTGTGTGTGTGTGTGTGTGTGTGTGTGTGTGTAATTATGATGAAGATCTTTTTGGCCAAAAGCTTACTTGTTTGAAAGTTGTTTTGTTGTGCCTGTCTTTGACTCAACACCTCTGCTATATTGCTAGTAGCAATCTATCCTTTTCATAATATTGGCATTCTAAGAGACACTCAAGCCTTTTGATAACAGAGACAATCCCACTGAGTGCAGTGTCATTGTTCTATTCAGATGTAAAATGGCAGGGCAGGGTACACCAAAGTAATTGTTGTAGAGTGGATAAATTACATATTAGAGCCACAGAGAGATGTTACACAATTTCATGTAAAGAAAAGAGAAAATGTGTGATACATCTACACTGCAGTCTACAGTATAGAATAAAATGTACTGGATGTCCCACATAGTGTGTCATAAAGTGTCTTTTCTTTGACATTTATGAAGATGATACCAGATTTACTTTTATAATGTGTAGCTGTAATTAGTCAAAACAAAGCTGCTCATTAGATGTTTTATGCAATGCACAAAATCAAAAACTTCATTTTGGTTTCCATTCTGAACAATATTTTGTCCAAACTTTCATTTCATGCGTCTGATTAATACAAAAACCTCAAATTAATCCATTGTGATATTCAGATCAAGTATATTTCATGACAGCAAAAGGAGAACAACTGTCAGCTCTTCTGACAGAGTGTGGCTACTGTGATACACATCACTGACTTGAAGTTCCACTTTGTTTTTGTCAGATGGTATTGTGAAGACAGCAGTGACACAGCTGGAGACACTGATTCTAATTTTTTGTCTTTTGCTCTTACTGTCAATAAATATTCCTTAACTAAATGTCACACTGGGCTGTTTTGAAGTTTCTCTGTTAAGTGGCAATATGAAATTATCTGTATCTGTTCATACTGAGAACCAATATCATGTTTTCTGTTCCATGGGCACTGTATGAACAGATTTTCAGTCAACCTACCATATGCAACATTAGAGAAAATACTCCTGACAGCTCTTCAGGATGGCTACCTGGCATATTGAAACCCATATGTCCCATCATACTGATCATAAAATCAAAATACTTCGTACAACTGAGAATGTGAATGTGGCACTAGACTTTATAAAAGGTTAACAAGATCACTTATGATGATGTCAAATGGATATACCTTGATAAACAGTTTAATTCTGAAAGTTGAACACTAATTAATGTCAAACAGTTGCAGATAAAATATTCTGTCCAGGTATTTATTGTTCCATCTACTGTGGGAACAATGTTGAATGGACAAAATAGAAACTTGTGTCTTAAGAAACTGACTGACGTGCATAAAATTCATATTTCTTCAACAAACTTTTAATTTGGTGAATGATGGTAGTTTACCAACAGTGAATTTCAGTGGCTAATAAGGCACAATGTCCTATATGATAGTTTATAGAGGAGGTGAGTATTTTTAATATTTCTGAAGATGAATGGTGACTTGTAAGTAGCCGTAAAAAAAGTTAAAGTTTTGACCCTGTCAAAAACTGGTGTAGTAACAATAGTAAATAATTTTCTTGAAATAAATAAAAAAACTACACTATATTCTTACCCTTTCCCTGAGAGCTGGAGGGGGGGGGGGGGTTACGACCTCCCCCCTCCCCCCCTATGCCCCCTGCCCCTGGGTATGGGCACATTTGTTGATAAATTAGATAGCAGTTGCATGTATTAGTTGAAGGTCATGAAACTGATCACAGATTTTGCAGTGAAGTTTTTATTCTGATCAGAATTAAGTTTTCAAATAACCCTATTACACCAGCTATCAGAAATTAGGGAAGAGTAACAGAAATGTGAGCAACTTGAGGAAGAGGGAAAAGGGTGAAAGAAATTGGCATCATCATCATCTTCGTCAGTTTTCTGCTGTGTTAGCAAGTCCTGTGTGTCTTTATTTCTGGCAGTCTGTCACTTTGTTCTTAGTGCTACTGTCCAGCACATCATCCAGGATCTGGAACCTTTTCCTCCCTCACCTCCTCTTCCCTTCCGCATATCCTTCTAAAACAGTTTTTATAAGCACTCCTACTCTTCTCAGTACTTCTTCATTTTTCATCTTATCCATTTTCCTACCTATCCATTTTTCTTACCTTCAGTCACATTCACATCTGAAATGACTCCAACCTTACTCTACTCTTTTACCACTATACAGGACACTCCATACAAAAATGCTTTGTTAATTTTTCCTAAAATCTTTTTCCATGTTGCTGCAGTAAACTCTTTTTATTATAAAATACCTCTTTCATCATTGTTATCCTAATTGTAATTTCTGTGATGCAACTCCAGTCAGTTTCTAGTCTCCTTCTAAGGATTCAAAGCTTTGCATCTGTTCTAATGTCATGATCAGCATTATTTCTATCTTTTATTTCCTCCTTGTGCAATTACTTTTGTTTTATTTGTACTGAATTTCTTTCCATAGCTCTTTCATTTAGCTTTAATGATATCCATAATTTTCTGCCACACAATTTCATCCATTGCTAGAAGAACCTTTTTGCCTGCAAACCTCAAACCTAATACTGACAATATTATTAAAAAGACAGATTTAAGTTTCCCGCCAAAAGCCTTCTTCTGAAATAGAAAACACACACACACACACACACACACACACACACACACATACACATACATTCACAACTGGTGTGTGTGTGTGTGTGTGTGTGTGTGTGTGTGTGTGTGTTTCCTACTTCATTAGAAGGCCTTTTGGTCAAAAGCTTAAATTTATAACATTCTTCTTATGTCCGTGGCTCAACATCTCCTCTATAAGGTGAGTAGCAGTCTATCTTTATCATATTTTCATTATTCCATCCTGAATTTTTCATTGTTTGAACAATCCTAATAGTCTTCTTGCTCCAGTTTATACATCCTAGTGGGCAGTGTTCAAATATGAACTTTATTCAAAGATTGAAAAGGGTGGGAGACTGACAGCAGCCTTGTCGTTCTTCATACTTCCAAGGTGCCGTGCTTCAATAACCAGTTGTTAACCATAGTCTGCACTACTGTTTCAGCTTGGTGGTTTGGAATGGCTGTCACCACCAGGTAATCTGAAAAGTGATGTCTAATTGTCAAGTATATAATTGTCAAGTTCACACCGGTTACCTGCAGAGGTTTGCCTAGAAGGACCTTGAAGGTCCATTTCAATAATTTGAAATAGCCTGTTAGCCTCAGATAAGTTTAGCAAAGGGATCTGCTGAGGGTTCAAGTCGTCTTGCTGCATGCATGGTGTACTGTTCTTTACAAACCACTGCAACCCTATTTTTGTGTTCACCACCATTAATTTTCAATGACCCACTGCTCTGTGTCCTCACCAACTATTTAGACCTTTTACCATTCTACTTTTGAAATGCCCATGCTGTCCACTGCACCCAATTTATGGCTGAGGCCATCTGCATTACCGTGCGTATTACCCTGTCGATGTACGATCTTGAAATCAAATTTGTTGGGCTTGAGTGTCCACTATGTCAGACAGGTAGACTGATCTTTTGAACCTAGTAGCCACTTGAACGCTGCTTAGCCCATTGTTACCGTAAGGCTCATTCTGTATAAATAGTTGCAAAAATATATTACACCACAAGTAAGACTTAATGTGTCCTTTATTGTGGGGTAATTTTTCTCTGCTTTGTTCAATTGATAAAAAATACATAGCCCAGTGCATCATTACTTGCAAGACAAAATAAATTGTTTCCCGTTGCTAATGAACACTTAAGCTGTCTAAAACTCCCCTGTCAATCAAATTTTATTCCCTTCATGAGTAAGTGCACGAGTGGACACACTCTCTCAACAAACATAAATTTCATACAGTGTGTTAGACCCAGAAACTCGGTGATTCCTACTCTATGCATGGTGTTTGGAAAATCTCCACTGCCTCTACAATCTTGAGAGCTGCCAGATTCTATCTCGGCTTGCCACATGTCCCTTATACCATAATTCCTCTCCAGGATTAGGGTTAGATATGCTGTGTACAATCATTTGAAGATTTGTACTAATGATGCCAAATGCTCCTGTAGATCCTTTGAAAACATAATGATGTCATCCAAATAAATCTTGCTTTGTTTCAGTTTTAATCTTTCAAATACTTAATCTAGCAAATACACTCCTGGAAATTGAAATAAGAACACCGTGAATTCATTGTCCCAGGAAGGGGAAACTTTATTGACACATTCCTGGGGTCAGATACATCACATGATCACACTGACAGAACCACAGGCACATAGACACAGGCAACAGAGCATGCACAATGTCGGCACTAGTACAGTGTATATCCACCTTTCGCAGCAATGCAGGCTGCTATTCTCCCATGGAGACGATCGTAGAGATGCTGGATGTAGTCCTGTGGAACGGCTTGCCATGCCATTTCCACCTGGCGCCTCAGTTGGACCAGCGTTCGTGCTGGACGTGCAGACCGCGTGAGACGACGCTTCATCCAGTCCCAAACATGCTCAATGGGGGACAGATCCAGAGATCTTGCTGGCCAGGGTAGTTGACTTACACCTTCTAGAGCACGTTGGGTGGCATGGGATACATGCGGACATGCATTGTCCTGTTGGAAGAGCAAGTTCCCTTGCCGGTCTAGGAATGGTAGAACGATGGGTTCGATGACGGTTTGGATGTACCGTGCACTATTCAGTGTCCCCTCGACGATCACCAGTGGTGTACGGCCAGTGTAGGAGATCACTCCCCACATCATGATGCCGGGTGTTGGCCCTGTGTGCCTCGGTCGTATGCAGTCCTGATTGTGGCGCTCACCTGCACGGCGCCAAACACGCATACGACCATCATTGGCACCAAGGCAGAAGCGACTCTCATCGCTGAAGATGACACGTCTCCATTCGTCCCTCCATTCACGCCTGTCGCGACACCACTGGAGGCGGGCTGCACGATGTTGGGGCGTGAGCGGAAGACGGCCTAACGGTGTGCGGGACCGTAGCCCAGCTTCATGGAGACGGTTGCGAATGGTCCTCGCCGATACCCCAGGAGCAACAGTGTCCCTAATTTGCTGGGAAGTGGCGGTGCGGTCCCCTACGGCACTGCGTAGGATCCTACGGTCTTGGCGTGCATCCGTGCGTCACTGCGGTCCGGTCCCAGGTCGACGGGCACGTGTACCTTCCGCCGACCACTGGCGACAACATCGATGTACTGTGGAGACCTCACGCCCCACGTGTTGAGCAATTCGGCGGGACATCCACCCGGCCTCCCGCATGCCCACTATACGCCCTCGCTCAAAGTCCGTCAACTGCACATAAGGTTCACGTCCACGCTGTCGCGGCATGCTACCAGTGTTAAAGACTGCGATGGAGCTCGGTATGCCACGGCAAACTGGCTGACACTGACGGCGGCGGTGCACAAATGCTGCGCAGCTAGCGCCATTCGACAGCCAACACCGCGGTTCCTGGTGTGTCTGCTGTGCCGTGCGTGTGATCATTGCTTGTACAGCCCTCTCGCAGTGTCCGGAGCAAGTATGGTGGGTCTGACACACCGGTGTCAATGTGTTCTTTTTTCCATTTCCAGGAGTGTACTTAATTGAGGCAGGGAAACCCAAACATTATACACTGATGTCTACATCTACATGGATTCTCTGCAAATCTCATTTAAGTACCTGGCAGAGTGTTCATCGAACCACCTTCACAATTCTCTATTATTCCAATCTCGTATAGCGTGTGGAAAAAAAATGAACACCTATATCATTCCGTACAAGCTCTGATTTGCCTTATTTTATCGTGGTGATTGTTCCTCCCTATGTAGGTCGATGTAACAAAATATTTTCGCATTCGGAGGAGAAAGTTGGTGATTGGAATTTCGTGAGAAGTTTCCGTCGCAACGAATAACGCCTTTCTTTTAATGATTTCCAGCCCAAATCCTGTATCATTTCTGTGACACTCTCTCCCATATTTTGCAATAATACAAAACATGCTGCCTTTCTTTGAACTTTTTTGATGTACTCTCACTCCTATCTGGTAATGATCCCTCACTGTGCAGCAGTATTCTAAAAAAGGACGGACAAGCGTTATGTAGGCAGTCTCCTTAGTAGGTCTGTTACATTTTCTAAGTGTCCTGCCAATAAAATGCAGTCTTTGGTTAGCCTTCCCCACAACATTTTCTGTGTGTTCCTTCCAATTTAAGTTGTTCACAATTGTAATACCTAGGTATTTAGTTGAATTTATGGCTTTTAGATTAGACTGATTTATCGTGTAACCGAAGTTTAACAAGTTCGTTTTAGCACTCATGTGGATGACCCCACACTTTCGTTATTTGGGGTCAACTGCCACTTTTCGCACCATTCAGATATTTTTCTAAATCGTTTTGCAGTTTGTTTTGATCTTCTGATGACTTTACTAGTCTATAAACAACAGCGTCATCTTCAAACATCTACATCTACATCCACATCCATACTCCGCAAGCCACCTGACGGTGTGTGGCGGAGGGTACCTTGAATACCTCTATCAGTTCTCCCTTCTATTCCAATCTCGTATTGTTCGTGGAAAGAAGGATTGTCGGTATGCCTCTGTGTGGGCTCTAATCTCTGATTTTATCCTCATGGTCTCTTTGCAAGCTATACGTAGCAGGGAGCAATATACTGCTTGACTCCTCGGTGAAGGTATGTTCTCGAAACTTCAACAAAAGCCCATACCGAGCTACTGAGCGTCTCTGATGGCTGCTCAGATTGTCTCCCAAATCATTTACATAGATAAGGAACAGCAAAGGGCCTATAACACTACCTTGGGGAACACCAGAAATCACTTCTGTTTTACTCGATGACTTTCCTTCAGTTACTACGAACTGTGACCTATCTGACAGGAAATCAGAAATCCAGTCACATAACTGAGACGATATTCCATAAGCACACAATTTCACTACGGGCCGCTTGTGTGGTACAGTGTCAAAAGCCTTCTGGAAATACGGAATAGATCTGAAATCCCATGTCAATAGCTGTCAACATGTGAATAAAGATCTAGTTGTGTTTCACAGGAACGATGTTTTCTAAACCCATGTTGACTGTGTGTCAATAGACCGTTTCCTTCAAGGTAATTCATAATGTTAGAACACAATATATGTTCTAAAATCCTGCTGCATATCGACGTTAATGATATGGGCCTGTAATTTAGTGGATTACTCCTACTACCTTTCTTGAATATTGGTGTGCTGTGCAACTTTCCAGTCTTTAGTTACGGATGTTTCGTCAAGCGAACGGTTGTATATGATTGTTACGTATGGAGTCTCGTGTCCGTCGGCCATCGTAATTTAATATATTATTATTTTGATTGTTGCCGACTTACGTGGTGGGCCTTAATAAAAATGATATTTCATTCAATTTTGATTAACAATTAAATGCTTTTGTGAAGTTCTCCTTTTTAACAATATTAATCTTAAATTATTTGTTATGTTAATGAATGTTAGACTCGCTGAATCTTAAGACATGAGCATGTAAGTTGAACAATGGAATAAACTTTTCATATTAATTTCCTCGGCTAGTCAGTTCACTTTAAAGCAAAAAATCTTTAGTTATTAATTAAAATTGCGGCCCACACACGTGCGAGAGTATTCCTTCTTACCTCCGTTAACCATTGCATCGTAGTCGGAGTCCTGGCTTTGGCTCTTGGCTGTTGTATTGAAAATAAGAATCTTAAAGCTACGTATTTTCTGCAGTGTCGGGCGGCTGTGGAGAAAAATGTATATTATGTTAATAGCGGGCGAGTATTTTGCTTCCGCTAAATTTTAAAGTTAATATCGCCACATAATGGCATCGTTGGCTGCATCGGCTGCTGCGATTGTTGAACTGTAAATTACTCAAATGCAGGTTAATTCAAAGGAAGGCGGACATGAAATCGGGATCACCTCTTACAAATTAAAAGTGAACAGTGATATTAAATCAATATATTATCTGCTTAATTAGTACAAATATGCTTACATTTGCCAGCACTCGCAAGATGTCCGTCTACACACAACCAAGACAAGAGAAGAAGTGAAGACGACTAAAAAATTAACAAAAGAGCGTATCTTGCCGTCTCTCTAGATCATTTTGTTATATTTCTTTGCACTCGAAACTTACACAGAGAAATTATTATAATACGGAGAAAAAGTTATGTTCGCCTGAGTGGCTAGTGTCCACTTATTATTCAAATTTTAAATCTCTGTTCTTTATAAATACTGTTTTTGAAGTCTTTTCGTATTATTTTGCTGGGGATGCTATAGGAGCTAATTTCATCAGCATACTCCGAAAGTAACCTAATTGGTATACAGTCTGGACCAGACAACTTTCTTTTATTAAGTGATTTAAGTTGCTTCAGTACTCTGGGGATATTTATTTCTGTTACTCATGTTGGCATCTGTTCTCAATTCGAATTCTGGAATATTTAATTCGTCTTCTTTTGTGAAGGCATTTCGGAAGGCTGTGTTTAGTAACTCTGCCTTGGCAACACTGTCTTCGATAGTTTCTCCATTGCTATCACGCTGAGAAGGCATTGATTGTTTCTTGCCGCTAACATACTTCACATATGACGAGAATCTCTTTGGATTTTCTGCCAGGTTTTGAGACAAAGTTTCATTGTGGAAACTGTTATAGGCATGTCTCATTGATGTCCGCACCAAATTTCGAGCTTCTGTAAAAGATCGACAATCTTGGGGATTTTGCGTCTGTTTAAATTTGGCATGTTTGTTTCATTGTTTCTGCAACAGTGTTCTAACCCGTTTTGTGTACCGAGGAGGATCAGCTCCGTCGTTTGTTAATTTATTTAGTATAAATCTCTCAGTTGCTGCCGATACTATTTCTTTGAATTTAAACCACATATGGTCTACTCTTATATTATTAATTTGGAATGAATGGAGTTTGTCTCTCAGGAAGGCATCAAGTGAGTTTTTATCTGCCTTTTTGAATAGGTACATTTTTCGCTTATTTTTTGAGGATTTGGGGATTACGGTATTCAATCTCACTATGACAACCCTGTGTTCACTAATCCCTGAATCGGTTTTGATGCTCGTTATTAACTCAGGATTATTTGTTGCTAAGAGATCGGGTGTGTTTTCACAACCATTTACTATTCATGTGGGCACATGAACTAACTGCTCGAAATAATTTTCAGAGATTGCGTTTAGCACAATTTCGGATGATATTGGTACTAGCCTGGTGGAACAGTAAATGTTGTTTTCAGATCACCTTCCAATGCTGCTTCGAACTGATTGTACACACTCTGTATATTGGTTGGTTTGTCGGATTGAAGGGACCAGACTGCTACGGTCGTCAGTCCCACTCTGTGTATTCATTGTCATAAAGTACCTGCATTTTTCCAAGTTATCCAATGTATTTGTGTTGTTCAGGATAGGGTATGCATCTGTGACTTACCATTTATTCAGGTATCTCTAATGGCAACAAAACTAATAGGCTTTTGTTCTATCAGTGCTGTTTTTGTGGAATTAGTCCACTGGGTGCACTACCAGTGCACCCAGTGGACTAATTCTTTCTTCAATGACTCCATCAAATAATTGCTGAT
Organism: Schistocerca serialis cubense; assembly: GCF_023864345.2. Taxonomy (NCBI): domain Eukaryota; kingdom Metazoa; phylum Arthropoda; class Insecta; order Orthoptera; family Acrididae; genus Schistocerca; species Schistocerca serialis. The sequence continues at coordinate 273,138,632 of NC_064646.1, forward strand.
TGACAAAGTCCTCTATCACAGATTGAAAGTGATGGGGTACCTGATAAGGTTTCCAATGTACAGGTAGTTCATTCCAAGTCAGGATACTGTTTTATGTTACTGGGGCTCCTGGTAAAGTCTAAGGTGAATTAAATAAGTCTTTGTGCTCTGCCAGCAATTATTCCATGTCTTTTTTATGTGCTCCCTCTAAATGAGCTACTTTTCCATGTGATACTGTGAAACTGGTGGTGTACTCCAGCTTCGGCTTGAAATTTCCTCTGTCCAAATCCTCTTACCGTAAAACCTTTAAATCAGCTATTAGTAATCCCTTAAGTAATTCCATGTCTATGGCAAAAATGGTCTATCCCAATGGATACTACCTAATTCCCGTTTAACTCTTCTATGCATATCACACTACAGCACACGAAACATCACATTTTACTAAGTTCCTCATTTTCATCAAAAGGTTCTGCTACACACAATCTATTCACCTGCTACACATAATCTATTCACAGGCAGATTTTCTCCTACGTCTACCTAGACTACCTTCCCTGTATCTTAACGGTACACTATCCTACAATTAACTTTCAGTGGCTGTGCTCGCAGTTTAAATGGCTTCTCTTGACTGTGAGATAAACCTTGTGGCAATCTGGAAACTACGCATTTCCCACAGATGGAATGATATTCCATCAAGCTCCGCTATGCCCTGTTCAGGGTTGTTTTTAAGGTGATGCTAGAGTAACAAGTGCAATTCCAGTATCAACTGCTTGCATTGCTTATTGAATGCAAAATTTCCGTGCAAGCTCAGGATTAATTCTCTCCTACCTGGAAATGCAAAACTGCTGTTCCCAACAAAGTACATTATTCCCACCTACCCCACTCAGTCTGTGATATGGATGGTTCAGCTTTGTAGTTATTGCCACGGACACCTGTGATCTTGTTTCCAATAAAAATATATGTTCTTTATCCCCACTAACATAGTTAAGCAAAATTCTGCCATTGTTGTTGCACCTGGTTTAATTTTGTTCATATTTGTGGTACAAATGCAGAATCAAGGTTTGAAATATCTGCAGTATTTTTAGTACAACACATTTGTAATATGTATTCACTCAGAGTGTATGTGGTACTATTACTCCTACTTGTCAAACTGCAAATAGAATTTCGCTTTGTTTTTTCATCAGTTGTAAGCAGAATGTAACTGAAATTTTTGAGAGAACTTCTGTTATGTAAATCTGCTTGGCTGTTGGTGATTGAACTTGGATGATATTAACAATGAATAAAAACCTTAATCTTTTCTCTAATATTAATTCCCAGTGTGTGTGGTGATGGATTTGGAGCTTCTTATTAGTACTTCACATCAGATATTTGTTGTTCATAATGTGCAACCTGAAGGCACTTGCAATAGTAGTGGGTTTTGTGTGTTCTTTAAAACAAAACTGAACATTTATCTCGGTTTGCCCAAGATACACTGTGTGACAACTGTTGTAGTCAGTTCTGTGTATTTCCAAGTTCTCTTCTATTGATGGTGTATCTTTTATTTTACTTTTAGTACAGTTGTCAGTACAAAACCCAAATTTGACTTTCGTGTTTTCTCTCTCTCTCTCTCTCTCTCTCTCTCTCTCTCTCTCTCTCTCTCTCTCTGCCCCCCCCCCCCTCCCCATCCACCACCACTACCATCACTACCACCAAAGTTATCTTGTTGGCAGCTGTTCACTTTTAAGCTTCTTTTTATGTATTCATTTAGTTATTTGTGGATCAAAATTGTTTACTTTGGGTAATTTTATTGGGATTTCTATTTTTTTGTAAATCTCATTTCATCAAGTTAAAGATTTGTCATTCTATATATCACTGCATGAAAGTACACCTTTTTTATGGATTGCTGGATGGCACAATCTGTTACTCACTAATCGGTCTGTCTGTCAGTTTCTGAAAAATACTAAATATGTACATTAATCCTGTTTTGATATTTGTATTGATTTTTGTAAATGATTCACCTTTTTCTCCTTTGCATTAAATAATGAAGTTTTGGCTATCATGTTGTACTTATTTTTCGGTCTTTTTACAGGAAAGATGGCTGATTTGGTATTCGTTTTCTTTGACCCAATTGGCCAGGCACTTTGTAAAAGAACTCTCAACCTAGTTGAGGCCTTAAATAAAACCCAAACAGAAAAAATGCGTTTTTATTTGTCCAAGGCAGATGATGCTGGGGATGAGTCTGATCGACAAAGGTATGAATTCCGTATGATTTTTGTAGTCACTTTCTAGTGACAGTATTTGATACTACATTAATCCCACTTCTCCTCTAATCTCTCTCTCTCTCTCTCTTTTTCCAGAGTAATGATGCAGATTGTTCAAGAATTGTGTAAGCGGCCTGGTCTGAATAGGACTGGATTTGACATGCCTACTATTTACATACCAGAATTAAACAAGGTAACATTAAATGTGTATAAGGAACTAGAATATCTGCTTACAATTTAAGAAAGAGTTAAAATGTGTACTTCTCAGTGTTCATAATTAAAATTTTTCTTCTTGAAACTACACTGTGTTAGAGAAAAACAGAAAAGTTTAAGGCAAATGCTAAAGAAGGGAGACATAAATCAGATTTAAAAAATCTGAGTTCAGGTAAAGAGTTGAAGGTAAGTGTGAAATGTGATAGGCACAATAGAAATTTCAGAGCATGTACTGGTCTTCAGACAGCTGACAGGTTTATTACTACAGGTGACTAAGGCACATAATGCTGGCTATTGTGGCACTATTAACACTGTACATACAATGACAAGTAGTCACCATTCAAATATGTTGAATCTTTTCCAAAGCCTTTACTGGCAGGAAGCACCCTCCCTCCTTGTTCCACAAAAAAATCCCCCATGTATTATTCTTATTTACTCGTGACCCCTGCATTGTGACTGACTAGTCACAAAGTAGTACTCTGCCTAAAATAGAGTATTATCTCTTTCTTGAATATATCTGTTGTGGCACAAAACACAAATGAACACTTTTTTTTATAATTTATGCAGTACAACACATGACAGCACATTGTACACTAACATGAAACGGGCTGGAGGTGATAACAAGTCAGGAGCGTAACAACATCCAAATATTAAGGTGGTTGACATTGGAGGCTGTCATGATGACATCTGGGCTCCAGAATGGCGGCTGCCTCACTTGTGCAACCTTTGGAGATGACCCTGGCTGCCGTAAATCAGTCCAAAGCACTGGTCTGCCTTGGGATGCAGAATCTGGTGACGAGGCCAGACTCACCCCTCTGGCCATGGTTTCCTGGAACAACTAACAGTGGGAGGCAGGTGGAGGAGGATGGGGGAAGCAGACTCAAGCATGAGGTCTTCTTCCATCAAAGAATGAGGTGTGTGGAAATATTAGGATAATAAGACTGGGGGGCACAGTTCCATAACCGGGGCTGGTTCTGGTGTTGAGTGGTGGTCTGGTCCCTGGTATCAAGTGTAAAAACTTGTTGTCTGTGTTTCTGACAAATGGTGGCTGGGAATCACTGATCTTGTTGGCTGAACTTCTAGTCTCGTGTACCAGATTGGAATTTTGGAGAGGCGGGAGAAACTGTGGGGGAGGGCGGGGGCCCGAGTGCTGGCAGCAGTAAATGCGGGAGTGAACAGCTCTGATTGGCTCTTGTGAGCAAATGATGTTGCCCAATATGTCACAGCATCTTGGGTGGAAGGATCTTGGACAAACGTCTTAATCTGCTATTTTAATATCTGAGTGAATCTCTCAACCTCTCCATTTGATTGGGGATGGAAAGGATGCAAACACATAAACTTCACTCCATTCTTAGTGCAAAAATTCTCAAAGACCTCATGTCTGCAGCAGGCCATCGATGGCGGAAATCTTTGACAGCACCGTCACTGTATTCTACTGTGGTTGTATGGCAGTTAATAATGTACAGGAACTTGGAAAAAATTTGTGACGATGAGCCACGTGGTGTTGAGGAACGGGCCCGCAAAATTGAAATGCATTCATTCTCAAGATTTCGTGAATACTGGCATAGGCTAAAAGAAACCTGACATGGGATCATCTGTTGTTCCACACATGTGTTGCATCAACAGACAAGGCTCTCTATTTCTCACTTGATGTCCAGCCAATAAGTGTGGCGCTGAGCGAGCAGCTTGATCCTGAAAGTGCCCCCAATGCCCCTGATGCAGTAAATGTAGAATCTGCTGCTGAAAGGTTGGTGGATTCACAGCATACAGTGCTGTGTGGTCTGTGGTTAAGAGAAACCACACCCACAGAGGCATGGTGTCATTACCCACAGTAATGCTGAAGAGGAGGAAATTGTTGCCTGGCCATTAGCTCCGGCCACACCCTCAAGATGAAGGTGCAAACTTGTTTGAGAGCAGTGCCCACCTCTGTGGTGACAGCAGTGCGGTCTCCCATAATGGAAAATTTGCCAATGGCCTGTTGAGCCTTTACGTCCAGATAGAAGCAAAGAATTTCCTCTTTATTAACTTGTATTATGGTCCAGGGGTAGGCAGGAAAGGGTGTCAGCGTTTGCATGCTGGGATGTGCTTCTGAAGTGGATTACATAGGTTTATCTTGATAGGAACAATGCTCCGCACTGGAGCGAATGAGCAGAATGATCTGGGACTAGAACTGTTGAACTGAATGATGATCTCAACAGCGTATGGTCTGCTACCAAGTGGAATTTGGTACCATAAAGACATATGAAATTTATTCAATGTGAATACAATGGCCAGTGTTTCTTTTTCAATTTGGAAGAGGGGCAGCAGCCTTTTCAGTAGTTGCAGGGGCAACAGTCTGGATTATTGACTGATCTGGCCTTGTAACACTAACCAAAACGGCCTTGCTGTGCTGGTACTGCGAACGGTTGAAAGCAAGGGGAAACTACAGCCATAATTGTTCCCGAGGGCATGCAGCTTTACTGTATGGTTAAATGATGATGGCGTCCTCTTGGGTAAAATATTCCGTAGGTAAAATAGTCCCCCATTCGGATCTCCGGGCGGGGACTACTCAGGAGGACGTTGTTATCAGGAGAAAGAAAAACGGCGTTCTACGGATCGGAGCGTGGAATGTCAGATCCCTTAATCTGGCAGGTAGGTTAGAAAATTTAAAAAGGGAAATGGTTAGGTTGAAGATAGATATAGTGGGAATTAGTGAAGTTCGGTGGCAGGAGGAACAAGACTTTTGTTCAGGTGAATACAGGGTTATAAATACAAAATCAAATAGGGGTAATGCAGGAGTAGGTTTAATAATGAATAAAAAGTAGAGTGCAGGTAAGCTACTGCAAACAGCATAGTGAACACATTATTGTGGCCAAGATAGACACGAAGTCCATGCCTACTACAGTAGTAAAAGTTTGTATGCCAACTAGCTCTGCAGATGAAGAAATTGATGAAATGTATGATGAGATAAAAGAAATTATTCAGGTAGTAAAGGGAGACGAAAATTTGATAGTCATGGGTGACTGGAATTCGAGAGTAGGAAAAGGGAGAGAAGGAAACATAGTAGGTGAATATGGATTGGGGGGAAGAAATGAAAGAGGAAGCCGCCTTGTAGAATTTTGCACAGAGCTTAACTTAATCATAGCTAACACTTGGTTCAAGAATCATAAAAGAGGGTTGTATACATGGAAGAATCCTGGAGATACTAGAAGGTATCAGATAGATTATATAATGGTAAGACAGAGATTTAGTAACCAGGTTTTAAATTGTAAGACATTTACAGGGGCAGATGTGGACTCTGACCACAATCTATTGGTTATGAACTGTAAAGTAAAACTGATGAAAAACTGCAAAAAGGTGGGAATTTAAGGAGATAGGACCTGGATAAACTGTCTAAACCAGAGGTTGTACAGAGTTTCAGGGAGAGCATAAGGGAACAGTTGACAGGAATGGGGGAAAGAAATACAATAGAAGAAGGATGGGTAGCTCTGAGGGATGAAGTAGTGAAGGCAGCAGAGGATCAAGTAGGTAAGACGACGGGGGCTAGTAGAAATCCGTTGGTATCAGAAGAAATATTGAATTTAATTGATGAAAGGAGAAAATATAAAAATGCAGTAAATAAAGCAGGCAAGAAGGAATACAAATGCCTCAAAAATGAGATCGATAGGAAGTGCAAAATGGCTAAGCAGGGATAGCTAGAGGACAAATGTAAGGATGTAGAGGCTTATCTCACCAGGGGTAAGATAGATACTGCCTACAGGAAAATTAGAGAGACCTTTGGAGAAAAGAGAACCACTTGTATGAATATCAAGAGCTCAGATGGAAACCCAGTTCTAAGCAAAGAACGGAAAGCAGAAAGTTGGAAGGAGTATATAAAGGGTCTATACAAGGGCGATGTACTTGAGGACAATATTATGGAAATGGAAGAGGATGTAGAAGAAGATGAAATGGGAGATACGATACTGCGTGAAGAGTTTGACAGAGCACTGAAAGACCTGAGTCGAAACAAGGCCCTGGGAGTAGACAACATTCCATTGGAACTACTGACGGCCTTGGGAGAGCCAGTCCTGACAAAACTCTACCATCTGGTGAGCAAGATATATGAGACAGGCGAAATACCCTCAGACTTCAAGAAGAATATAATAATTCCAACCCCAAAGAAAGCAGGTGTTGACAGATGTGAAAATTACCGAACTATCAGTTTAATAAGTCACAGCTGCAGAAAACTAACGCGAATTCTTCACAGACGAATGAAAAAACTGGTAGAAGCCGACCTCGGGGAAGATCAGTTTGGATTCTGTAGAAATGTTGGAACACGTGAGGCAATACTGACTCTACGACTTATCTTAGAAAATAGATTAAGGAAAGGCAAACCTACATTTCTAGCATTTGTAGACTTAGAAAATGCTTTTGACAATGTTGACTGGAATACTCTCTTTCAAATTCTGAAGGTGGAAGGGGTAAAATACAGGGAGCAAAAGGCCATTTACAATTTGTACAGAAACCAGATGGCTGTTATAAGAGTCGAGGGACATGAAAGGGAAGCAGTGGTTGGGAAGGGAGTGAGATGGGTTGTAGCCTCTCCCCGATGTTCTTCAATCTGTATATTGAGCAAGCAGTAAAGGAAACGAAAGAAAAATTCGGAGTAGGTATTCAAGTCCGTGGAGAAGAAATAAAAACATTGAGGTTCGCTGATGACATTGTAATTCTGTCAGAGACAGCAAAGGACTTGGAAGAGCAGTTGAACGGAATGGACAGTGTCTTGAATGGAAGATATAAGATGAACACCAACAAAAGCAAAATGATGATAATGGAATGTAGTCGAATTAAGTCGGGTGATGCTGAGGGAATTAGATTAGGAAATTAGACACTTAAAGTGGTAAAGGAGTTTTGCTATTTGGGGAGCGAAATAACTGATGATGGTCAAGGTAGAGAGGATATAAAATGTAGACTGGCAATGGCAAGGAAAGTGTTTCTGAAGAAGAGAAATTTGTTAACATCGAGTATAGATTTAAGTGTTAGGAAGTCGTTTCTGAAAGTATTTGTATGGAGAGTAGCCATGTATGGAAGTGAAACATGGACGATAAATAGTTTGGACAAGAAGAGAATAGAAGCTTTCGAAATGTGGTGTTACAGAAGAATGCTGAAGATTAGATGGGTAGATCACATAACTAATGAGGAGGTATTGAATAGAACTGGGGAGAAGAGGAGTTTGTGGCACAACTTGACAAGAAGAAGGGACCAGTTGGTAGGACATGTTCTGAAGCATCAAGGGATCACAAATTTTTCCATTGGAGGGCAGCACGGAGGGTAAAAATCATAGAGACCAAGAGATGAATATACTAAGCAGATTCAGAAGGATGTATGTTGCAGTAAGTACTGGGAGATGAAGAAGCTTGCACAGGATAGAGTAGCATGGAGAACTGCATCAAACCAGTCTCAGGACTGAAGGCCACAACAACAACAGTATTTCATTTGTGGAGAGGTGGTTTTTCAAGCATTAGCAGAGGCGTTCTCTGAACCATCAGTCTCTCAGTGAGCAAGGATGGCCCCCACTCCGTGGTCCAAGGCAAAAGCTGCAGCCACTATATGTGTCCAAGGTTGGAACATTTTTAAACAAGGTGCTGATAGTAGACACTGTTTGAGCTTCTGAACATTGTTTCACATGCAACAAACCACAAGAAGACCACTCCCTTTTTTACACAAATGTTGTAAAGGATGAGCTATCGAAGATGCCACCAGAATGAGTTTTCCATAATATATAATTTTTTTCCAGAAATGCTTGGTGCTGCTTGCGGTTCTCAGGCTGAAAGGTGGATGCAATTGCTTAGGTGTGTTTCTGCATTGCTATTATATTTTCGTGAGGAAAGACATGGCCTAGGTACTCCAATAAGCTGAAAAAATTCACTTTTGCTGAGATTGAACTTCAATCATGCCTCATGCAAAACTAAAGAGTTCAGGTTTGTAAATGTTACTTGGTGGAACGTCATGTGAGTGTGATGTTTCCATATATAAACTGTTCATCGTGAAAATAAACCTGATGTAAACAAACACAAACAGGATGATTGGTGAGAAGCAGTAGCACACGTACACGGATGGTGTTACGCTTTTGGAAGTAGGTCCTTCTTACATATTAGATATATTAGTACTAAGTTACATTAAATGAAAATCTAAGGTGTACAACTGTACTAACAGCCATCAACTTAATCACACTTTAGCTAAGTAGTATTTATTTCAAAAATCGTGTACAGTCACAGGCTCTGCAGTGTTGTGCTCTGATTGTCGCGCTGTTAATGTGCAGTACGAAAATGGCTGAGGCTGCTTTCTGCTCTGTAGTGAAACGTGTGTGTGGAATATAGTTAAAAAGTGCTGAGAAATAGGCTGTTCTTAATGTTTTTCATAAATTTACAGAGATAATCAGCTTTGATATTTTCTCAGCCACTGTATGATACATTAGTCCACGTCGTACATGTAGCTCAGTTGGTAGCGTAGTGGAATGTAAATTTATTGCAGGTAATAGTTCATTGGTTCAAAACACCCCAGTATCATCCCCCCCCCCCTCCCCTCCCCTCCCCCCCTCCCCGCCCCCCTCTCGTTCAAATTGAAATACCTATATCTCATAATTATAGAACTCATCATTTTTTATGAATAATATGCATCATCTTGTTTCTGATTGCATATTGGATGTGAAATTCCTGTTTTCATTTAAAATACAAATTCTTAATTATCGATGTTTTATGAAAGACTGTTCATAAAAGTTGCTTAAATTAAGGAAACATAACAGTTTAATTTTTAAGGCAAAAATGAAAAACCAAATCCTCTTTATCTGGACTGTGTCCATTGTTTCATACCACAGAGGTAGATAAGTATCGTAGAAACATGAAAAACAGTAATTTTCAAAGCATCGAGCACAACATACAAATGCTGCATTTTTACATTTGCTACTGTACCATTACAATAAGAACCCAGCAGAGCTGATCTGGAGCAAAGTTGTGGGATTTGGCCTGAGAAGTAACAACACTGTTAAGCTGCCAGAAGCACTGAAACTAATACATGTAGCTTTTTCACATGTCACTGCCAAACGCTGGTGGGATATAGAATGGCTCTTCGTAAAAGAAGGAGAAAAAATGAGGCTCCTGTTTAGCTTTGTGTATTCTGTTGTTGATGGGCTCATAATCAATGTAGCAGGTGACACTTCCATAAGTGAAATGTATTCCTCAGGTCGGATAAGGAAGGAGCTAAGAGATTACCAGACAACTGACTGTAGTTAACCCATTAGTGCTGGAATTAATTTTTTTGTGATTTTTTTTAAAAAAATTGTTTAGACGAAAGTCATTACCGCCATTAGCGAGATATTTGATGTTGCCATATGGCAACGCTAGGCGCTTTCACTACCTAAATTTATATAGATTACAACTTCAATTAAAATAAGTAGGTTATTGAAATTTCTTATTACATATACAAGTTTTGCGCAAATTTATTGTTCAGTCTTCGTCGTAAAATTGATACATTATAACACAGTACTATTAATAATCAAAAATCAAACCTTGAACTCAGCATTATTTTACATGAAATGGAATAAAACAGTCAATACACAATCCCACATTACACTTTGAACACATTGTTCTCACAATAGATTTACAGTCCTTGCGTGCACACCTTTTCTTCTTCTTTCCTTCTGTGTGCTGGACGAGGTGGTCAGTCTTATCAAATCTAATTGAATCTGATATGCGGCTGTCGGAACATGCCCTTGATGCAGATGGTCTCCCGGCTCCTTTTGGTAAAGCTTGGTGTCTTTGCAAGTACACTGTTGCTACTTCTCTCTTGAAATTAAGCTGAGAAATAGTTTGGTTTCTTGCTTTATTATACAAAATCCAACTGTTTTGTATGGTGACATATAACATTCATGTAAAGAGACACCAGTACCATTTCTTGCTTCTTATTGCAATGTGATAGCATGCTAGATTCTGATCCATCTGATCAGTACCTCCCATATATGTATTATATTTGGCTACCAGTTTTGGTCTGGGAATCATTATATTTCGCTTTCTTAGTTGTGAGAATATCTTGACTTGGCCAACTTCTTGTGCACCACATGAAGAAGAGATCATTGTGACAACTGAGTTGTCCAGCCACCGCACATACAGTAATCCATCATTCTTCTCTATTGCTGTTTCAATATATCCCCAATCTTCCTTGGAAAATAATTTTTTGTTTTCCAGTGGACATTCCTTAGGAATTCTGTGGTGTTGTTGTTGTGTTGTTTTTGTTTTTTTTTTTTTTTTTGGTGGTACCGATGGCAGAGTATCCACAGTACTTGAGAAATGAAAATAGAGATGCCCCTGTAAATAAATTTTCCATGTAGAAGTTGTAACAAAGTTTTCTCTTCAATTCAGGAATTTCATCCAATAAAACAAGTAACGGACTTGCTGCCTTGCAAAACAACTGTTGCCAAACAACTGCTTATAGACTGCCTTTCCCTTAGGACCTTTTCTCTGATACAGTTCATAATTCACCAAATATCCGTCTTTAGTATTTAGGCTCCAAATTTTATAGCCGAGTCTTAAGTGGCTTACCATGAATGAATTGTTTGCATCCATGGCGACAGTAGTACTTCAGCATACATTCGTCATATGAGAGGTGTTCTTCAGGTACAAAATTCGCAATGCAGTGTTTCAACATCTCCATAACTGGACGAATTTTCCATACCTTGTCATTTTCATCGATCTTAGTGTTATCTGCACAGTGCAGAAATCTACATATTTGTGGAAATCTGTCTCTTCTCAGAGACTGAGACACAGCCGAGTTTTTCATGTCATCTTTTGAGCCCCAATAATTTCTTTTAGAAGGTAACTTATTGTAGCCACTAACATACAAAATGGAGATGAAACACCGTATTTCACCTGCTGTAATTTTTGGGCCCTGACAATTGAGAAATAGTGCATAATGCTTTGTTTCTTTCACTAAATGCTCAATAAATTCCTGGTCAATGAAACATTCAAATATGTCAATGATCAACATGTTTTCATACCTTGAGTAGTCAGGTTTTGGAAATGTAGAGGTAATTTGACTGTCAAAATCAGCTCCTTTCTCCCACCACCTCCCAAATGTATCTTTTTCAGAAGCCCAGTTCACGATATTGTCCTATAATAAGGTAGATCTTACCTCAGATACAGATGGCTCTGGTATATTTGGATGTTGTGTAGCTGTTTCAGGTACAATTGGATCTTGTGCAGTACGCATTGGTGGTGCCGGCGGATTACAGTGCTCATAATCAACACCGATCCTTTCGTTATTTGGCATCCTTATTTCAGCATTAGCCTGTAGTTGACGAGAGGACAGGTTGTCTAATAATTTGTAAAAATAAGAAATGAAACAGCAAATCATAATAAAGTCGGCATCAGTATACAAACATTTACAAACCAAAGATAGGCATACTTACCCACCAACATGTTCATTTCCCAAATCCTCATCTGTTTCTACATTCGGATCTGGGGGCTCAACAAACACATCACCTTCAATGTCGTCATTATAAAGAATCTCCAGCGCCTCAGCAGGCGAGAAACCTCTTCTAAAACAAAAAAGAGAAAATTCGTCCTTTTACTGAGTACAAGCACCTAGCATTGCCATATGGCAACACTGACATTCAAACGACCCAAATGCACGTAATTTATTTCACAGCAAGCAGCAACCTCCAAAGAATATATATTTGAATATTTAAAGCACAACCATACTAAATATCCAAATTATATATCGTAAGTTACTGTGTAAAACATACTTACTCAAACTTATACTCCATTTTTCTTCGTCATTCAGCAAATGACGACTTCCAACACTGTTAACACTGCAGAATTTAAATGTATTGTTAAAACTGTTGCAGTGTAGTGATCTTTACAGTCTTGCGGAACGGAATCCAGTGCTGCCAACACTCTCGCTTCGTTGATGTCGTGGAATCAACGATTTTAAAAAAGAGTGTTACAAACGTTGCCATATGACAACGCACGGCGCTAATATGTTAATACACAGCAGGATCATTTGAAAATTGAATCATAAAGCAATTCTAAACATATTTTCAAATTTGGGGCAGATGTAGAAGCAAATATCACATAGGTGGTCGGAGAGTGTATAGATCAAAAGTAGTAGTGTAACTGGACCTTGCAAAAAAATACAACATAGACCCCTGTAATTCCATGTCAGCCAATTTAAGAAATTAAAAATTAGGAGTGTAGGTCAAAGAACTGTTGTATTTCCACTTGTGCAAATTCTGAGTACTATGTGAGTCATGCAGCACTAGTAAAGTGAACCTTTGAAGTCGGTGAAATACATTTGTCATAGTTGTAAAAGGTATCTTCCTCTTGATTATCAGATGACATCATATTGATTATAAATACTTTTTTTTTTAATGTGAGTGCATCCTGTCTGTTTGCATGTTTACTGTTTTTCCTCTCTTTTTCTTTTTTCGAGTGCTGTGGAGCATATCAACAAAAGTTTGTTGCTGCTGAAGTTTTAGACACACAGCAACAGACTTTTACTATATAGTTCTAACATTCTAACTAATGAAAATGGCTTTGGAAGGAAGGCTTAAACAACTATACCATAATCGGGAGGGGGGAGGGGGGGAGTAGAGAATGAAGACACACTTACTTTGTTATAATTTTCTTTGAAATTTCAGAGCAGTTATTGATGACAATTTCAGAGCAGGTGTTGATGTTGATGATACTTGTAACATAAATACAGAACAGAAATAGCCAAGTTTTTTTTTTATTTTTAATTTTTTTTAAAGTGAAATTAAGGCTCAATACCACGAACATGCTAAACAGAAATTATCAGGCACAGAGTCAGTTTCCAAAATATTAAAGGGAAGCAAAAGGGAGGAAATAACAGGCATCCAGCTCAAAATTTGCATTGTTATGTTACTGAAATTTCTCTCTGCTTGCGTCATAAACTATACTCTCACACTTAAGAGCCTGAGAATTACCTGCTGAATAACATGTGAAAAATGTTTCTTGTTTCCCTTCCAATAGAATTTTTGGTGTTGTTTTAGACATAGTCAACTCTTGGGGGGTAAATGTAAAATTCACCCTGCCAACCATTTTACAGCAGCAGACAAGATGTGCCAACCAAATTGAGAATGTGTGCAAAGACATAGAACGCACTATTAATCAAACTATACAAAATACACTGAATACCTTAGAGAAAGACTGTGAAGCTATTTCAAAGCTTGTGTCTGAACGACTCCAGAAAGATGAAGAAGATCGTAATTTCAACTACAGAACTTCTGGCCGTGGTAAAACAGTTATTTAATTGTAGGCATGTGTGTCGGTAATAGCCTTTGTTTACACTTTCTGTATAATGCACGCTGTTCAGTTTTTTTACTGCACATATTGCTTTCTCTTTGAGCAGATATGTTTACAAAAGTATGTGTGTAGGGTATGCTTTATGTGTATATAAATATGAAAGAGCATGGGAGTACAGGATTTATTGTAGTATATTGTAGCTTTCAATGCAGGTAGAAATGGGATCCTTCTGCTTTCTCACATTAGTCAGTTTATCACAACTTTTAAGTTTCTTTTTTAGTATCTATTTCTTGTGCTTGTACAATCAATTTGGTAATATTCTCATCTCGTTTTTATTTTTCTTTACATCATTGCCATAATTGTGTTATATTTGGTGTACTTGTTACTGTTTCTTTTGCGTTATGAGAAAATTTATGAGAGATAACCTAAAGAGGATCACCATGGTATAGATAGCATTTTTCCAAGTATTTTTCTTCAGATCATGCACAAGTTAGCTTAGCCACTGTTTTGAATTGCGAAACAGACATCTTATGTTTTAAGCATATTTCAGGTGGGGGGAAATTGGTTTATTGAACAACCAGAGTAAGACTAGTGGACACAAAAGTGAGAAAACACAATACAATATGTAGCTTTAGAAGTCATAGGGAAAACACAGATAGGAAATAACAAGGGTAGGAGAAAAGATGAAGGGTGGTAAGGTGTTGGGGACAGAGGAAAAATGTCACTTCATATCCTTGATTAAGACACAAACAAACAGTTACTTCTTTCATTTTGCCTTTGTGTTGTTATTCCATATTTGCTGAAGATTATATAAATATTATTGAAAACGTAAAAGATGATGTTGTTTCCAAATTAATACATAATTATCATCACTTACTTACACTCCAGTAAGAAGAGAATGTGAATTTTTGCACATGAGCTGCTAAAGTAAAGTTTACAGGAGTTATGTAGACCCATTTAGAGTTAGATGCACATAAGTCAGTGGTGAGGCTATGCACAGCAACTAGGGCCTGATGTACTATGTACATATCTGTCTGCATCTGTACCTGTTTGCAGCCAACACTTCAGGGTGTGTATAGATCTTTAGCATTGATTTTTGTTCTAGTGTAGGTATTCTGAGGCTGTTCAGCCATTGTGGAGTCATTCTGGGTGGCACAAAGCAAACCTAACAAGTATTACATTAACAGATAGTAACTATAGTTTTCAGAATGTACACAATATTTTGAAAGGAGAGTTAGGACTGTCAGACTACATGTCTCCATGTGGAGCATACTCCAACATTGCCAGGTGAGGGAACACTGCTATCTCTCTCTCTCTCTCTCTCTCTCTCTCTCTCTCTCTCTCTCTCTCTCTCTCTGCGCCTTGCAGAGTGTATCATGCAGCCATCTTCATACTTCAGTAGCACCCCAGCTCTGGTAGCGTTGCTCTATCTAATATGGTACTCTACCTGTAGATACTTCATTAGCCATTCATTTTCATGATGTTTTTTCAAATGCAGGTAGCATGCCTTAGTTACATATGCATGAATCCACAAGAAAGAGTTAGTGGTCGAAGAATGTCGCCATTTTACTTTTGGCGACCGGAGATTTAGCATTAGTTTTTAACACTTTCTCAGTCCAAATGTAAACCCACATATATGGTGAGTACAGCCTTTTATTCTGGTCTCAGTGGCAGTTGTATGCTTAAAACAGTTTTTCACATTGCACTCACTATGTTGAGCCCGTTTAACGGTTTATCAGTTGAGAATGTAGTTCATGATGTCATTTTCTAAAGAACAGTAGTCTTGGTATCTGATGCTTGAACCTAAGTATATAGCATGCTCTTATTGTATAGCATGAAACAGTACATGTATCTGAGATAAAAGTTGGTGTAATATTTTTATATAACTATAATACTTTGCTAATGCTGTTTCTAACACACAAGCAGGAATCCCAAAAGACATATTAGTGGCAACACTGTAATCCTACGCATTAGTCACTTACATATAATTTCATCATAGTATTGTAATGGTTTTTGAAAGAAACTCATGTTTCATGGTGAATGTGATAGTTTTTGCAGAGATTCTGTATGTAATAGGATATCCTACTCATAAATGTTCCACCAAACTGGACTCTGATTCATTTTACAGACGATTTAAGTATTTTACAGTCTCCTTGCTTCTCTGTTGCAGATAGCATTTGCTCATGTTCACTACTCTTTTTCAGTCAGTAGTCTTCCCGCAATTCGCCCATTACATACTAGCTAAGCACTTCATGAAGTTACCTTTCCTACTTTTTTTGCTCATCAGTTACTTTTTTTCCTAAGAAATTGAGATTTACTGTAAGTCTCATGTTTCTGTGTTCTTGGTATGGTTCTAATGTATTGGTATGTGTAGTTTCTCTCTGTCTTTAATATAATTCGTAGCTTTCTCTTTACATTTACTTATTTTTATTTTATAGCAATATTGTTGTTCTGTGTTTATAAATGTGGACTTATAAGTGAATGCTAATGCACATTAGCTAAGATAGTTGTGGGACAATTTGTCAGCTTTTCAGCATTTCCAACATTTAATCCAGTGGAGTTTTCTTTTGTTTTGTTTTAGACAGTATAAAATCTTAAGTGAAATTCAGTGACAGGTTCTGAGAAAAAAATCGTAATAATTTTTTAAAATGGCAAAATGTGAGGATCTGTGTTCAAAAGAAAAATATTATTTTAGACTGCCACTTGCAAGCTGAACTGAAACAAAACATCGCTTTGTGAAATATAAATAAGTAAATCAAAGTTAACCCCCATAACACACAAAGGCGTGCTGCACACTTTTTATACATGCTGTCTTTATATTACTAAGGTAAATACTTTGTTTACTTCAACAATGATAAAATAAACTTACATTAAGTGAGCTAAAACACTGTTTAATTAAACAATAACAAAATAAACTTTTATTATATCACTGTTGCCGCGTACAAGTATTATCCCACAGTAATGAACAACTCAAAGCATTAAACAACACAGATACGTCAGATCCTTGCCAGCCACTTATTTGATTACTAATAATCCCGTAGATAACTGTCTTGATGTGAGATCGCGCTGCTAGCTTGGAATCTGGATCATTTTCTTGCACAGATCATAATTTTTTTTTTTTTTCACCTAGCCCAATGTTTATTTTATATTACTGCTGCTCATTTGGACGTACGACAACACAACTTATCACGGAGTTAGCCAAAGCAATAACAAAGGAATTGGTACAAAACAATGTTGTTGTGGATTGCACACTTTATACATACGTGCACCCACTTGAGAAGTAAGATCTCATATTTTTAGTATTTTATAATGTGTAAACAGTAAGAGGGCCAGAGTTTTGAGAATTCACCTCATAACTACCGAAGATTCTATGTGACTTGTCTGCTCAAGTTTATTGATGATGTCTTCACAGTCTGGATACAGGCCGAGAACTCTTAATTCTTTCTCTACTGCCTCACTGCATTGTTTCACCTGGTACTCTTCAGCTGTGCATGTCACCTTCTTTGATGTTAATATCTAGTTCTTGAACAGCTCCATAAAACCCTACATTTATATAAAGCTTGCCACCCATCAACTGTACCTCTACTGGAATGACTGCCATCCCTTCCACACTAAAAAGTTGCTGCCAAATAGTCTAGCCACCTGTGTAAGGCAGATCTGCTTGATGAGCAGTCCCTCTGCTTGATGAGCAATCCTTTTCCCAGTGTGCTGAAGTTCTTGCTAAGGTTTTCACAGTTGGGCACTGCCCTCCAAAGCTAATCCACAAACAGACCTCTTGTACTGTATTCACACAAGGCCCTGATTCTCCAATCAACCACACAAAGCAGCTGGAAAGAAGCATCCCTCTTATTACCCTGTTATCACACTAGGCTGGAACAGCTTCACCACATTCTCACCAGGGCAACTACCATTACTATCTTCAGATGCACCTTATAGCATATATCTAATCAGTATTAGATATTTTTCCCAGGATCACATCCACACAAGTCTGCTGTTAGTCACTGACATGTTATTTTATGTGGTGCTGGGAACAGAGGTCCTGCATGTTTGCTAATCATTGATGATAGCCAGCTGTGGTGCCGGAAAAAACAAAAACTAACGTCAATTAGATGTGTACTATAAGGCGCATCTGGAGATGGGACTGGTAGTCCCAAAATCGATTATGCTGTAAAGAAATTAAAAACTGTCCTTACAGCCACAGGCTTGTTTATTTATATTTGCAAATCTTCACACAGCTGCTCTTCCACAATCCATTACAAAGAAAAGCCAAAATAAATATCACCACTATACATCAGAGTAAAATGTCACCCACAGTTGCAGAAGAGGACAAGTCATCTTAAACTTGTGATCATGTGAAAGACAAGGTAGAGTAATATAATTTAGGTTAGGTCTTTTTAGATTCAATATTTTATTCAGAATGTATGTAATTGTATAGAAAAAAAGGCCTACTCACCAAGTGATGACGAGAGAACTCGCATATGGAAGATATTAAAGTTTGAATAACTTTTGGAGCCAGTGGCTCCTTCTCCTGGCAGAAGGGTTGAAGGGGAAGGAAGAGGGATGAAACAGGTTTAGGAAAAGGGGTGAGTTCAGAAAAGTCACCGAGAACCCTGGGTCAGGAGAGACTTACCACACAGGATGAGAAATCTTTCCTTCTCATCCTGTCCGGTAAGGAAAGACTCTTCTCATCACGTCTGGTAAGTCTCCACTGACCTGTGGTTCTGGGCTACTTTTCAGATCTCTACCCCTTTTCCTAAACCTCACCAGTCCTTTCCCTTCACCCCTCTTCCTTCCCCCTCAACCCTTCTGCCAGAAGGAGCCGCTAAAGTTAGCAAACTGTAATATCTTTTATATGTATGTTCTTCAGCCACCACTGCTTCTTTATCTATCCAGTTACTAATATTTTTAAAAATTATTTTTGTTGTTATTTTATTGTTGAGAGAGAGGAAGTCTATTGTATGTAATTAGTGTTATATTTGCTTGAGATATAATTTGCATAATTTAAGGTAAATTCTGGAAATTGTGTGTCCAATATGATCAGCATAGAGGCCTTATTTAACATTGTTTGTTCCAAAGTTACAAAATAGTGATACTGGTATATTATTCCATCTCTTGACTTGCTTACAGGTTGCCTTTTCCTTTGATTTCAGCTTTCTTATTGGGCTCTACAGCAGCATTTGTTCCATTTCTTCTTTTTGTTAACATGGTGATATCACTACTTGGAGAAAAGAGAATAAAATCTCTCATTGGCAGTGAGAAAGCTGATAGTTTACTTCACTACATGGTTAGTATTCATTTGTGTGTTACACAGAATTATATATGATTATCCCTTTTTATTCTTAGTACAATTTTATTGGTAGCTATTTTTGCATCATTTATCCCATTAAATGTTTGTAATGTATTAACTTATTTTAGCCAATTGCTTCGCTCAGGCCCTCGACATGTCAATACATTTGCAGCTGATACAGCTCACAGGCATCTTCTGCATTAACACGTCTGGATTTAATATTGTACACCTTGCACACACTTTCACAATGATTGTATGTACTGTCTAAACAATGTAAATAGCAAATATTCTGAAAAATGTGGGTTTAAATCTAGAGGGGTTTGGGAATTCTGAATTTATAGTTTAGTGTGATGCTTATTGTTGTGGATGAAAAGTGATTGAAGAATGAATCACAAAAAGATATATAGAGATGAGATCCTTTTATGCTCGTGAGCCTTGAATTGTTTCTTCTAACCTGAAGATCTTATGGTGACCAATATGAAAGCCCAAAATGGAGATTCTGCTCTTAGAACTTCTATTTCTGTAATGCCTGGAGAGTTCAGTTGAAGAGAAAGGTATCAATAAACAGAATGTCAATTCAGAAAGATAGCAGTAGTTTCATGGATCGGTCAAAAGGCCATTGGTATTATCTTTTGGCATTTATCTGATAATAAATATGCAAGCAGTAGCTTTTTTACAGTTTATTCAACCATGAACATCTTTTTGAGCCACTGCAGGCTCATCTTCAGATGGAGGTGTTAAAAGAACATTATGCTGTGGACTAAGTGTAGCTAGATGCAGTGCTGGTGCTGCTGGCAGAAATAACAGAAATTTAGTAATCAGTTACGAACCGTTTATGAATCCGAAAGTTTTTTATGTTTTAGGTTCTTACAGTGCACTGCCTTGTGGCATTCACATCAGATTGCTTCTTATAGTGTGCATTATTAAGATATGTACACAAATAAACACAGTATTGGTTTTACTCTGGCGCACAGGATGTAAACATTCGATGTTTTTACAAAGAATATGGATATGACAGATATTGCACTTAATACATAATAGTCTTTGGCAAGAGATGCATTGTATTATGATACAAATGTTACTAGTACAGATTTTACATTTCAGTAAATGTTGCTAGTTGCATACAAAAGGTAAACAGATAGAGATGAATATTTAATACGTAATTAAAAACTTTTTGTAAATTATTGCTGTTTTTGTTGTTTTGGTGCCAGGATCTCCTGGAAATTCTGGAAGAAAAGGTTTTGTGTTGACTCAGTCTGTTCATTCAGTAATTCATCTTCCTGCCGAAATCTTGTCGTTCTTGGTGTGTAACAACTATGGTATTCTGTAAATTACA
Source organism: Schistocerca serialis cubense (assembly GCF_023864345.2). Lineage (NCBI taxonomy): Eukaryota > Metazoa > Arthropoda > Insecta > Orthoptera > Acrididae > Schistocerca > Schistocerca serialis. Next base: position 273,158,960 of record NC_064646.1, read on the forward strand.
AAAAGTTTTTAATTATGGATGAAATATTCACCTCTCGCTGTTTGCCTTTTGTATGCAGCTAGCAACATTTAATGAAATGTAAAAACTGTACTAGTAACATTTGAATTATAATACAATGCATCTCTTGCCAAAGACTGTTGCATGGTAAAGTGCAATATCTGTCATATCCATATTCTTTGTAAACGCATCGAATGTTTACATCCTGTGAGCCAGTGTAGCACCAAGTGTAGCTATATACTGTGTTTGTTTGTGTACATAGCTTAATAATGCATGTTATAAGAAGCAATCTGATGTGAGTACACAAGGCAGTGCACTGTAAGTACCTAAAACATAAAAAACTTTTGGATTCGGAAAAGTTTTGTCACTGATTACTAAATTTCTGTGAGCAGCACCAGGACTGCAACTAGCGTTTAATGAAATGTTCTTGTAACACCTCCATCTGAAGATGAACCTGCAGTGGATTGAAAACATGTTCATGGTTGAATAAATCGTAAAAAAGCGACTGGTTTCTTATTTATTACCAAATAAACGCCAATTTAAATCACAGTTGCAGTTTATCATCCACAATGGATATACTGAAAATAATTTTCTTTTTCTTCCTTTATTATTATCATTATTATATATTATATTAATATGAAAAGAAACGAGAACTGTATAATCTAGATTGATTGTAACACCTAGCCATCAAAAAGGAGTGCCTAACATTTAAACGAAACAAAACATGGGGCACCTGTGATGCCGCCCCCCCACCCACCCACCCACCCACCATATACAAGGGGGTATCCAAAATGAATGGGAATTGGGCTGTGGTGGGGTGGGAGAGTGGGGGAACCCATTAATCGACCAGGCGTCTGTTACGATTACGCCACCTGAGTCTGTGTGTGAATTTGTGTTCCTGTGAGTGCATCTGTTCACCCATGATAAGTTTTTTTAGTAAAACAACTTTTTCAATTTTGGCGAAAATGTGATGGCAGATTGGTGGGAGCAGCAGAGTTGGGGAAATAGGCTGCGGAAACTATTGTAATGCTTAAGAATGCTTATGGGGCTGCTACAATAAGTAAAACCAGAGTCTACAAGTGGTTTTCACATTTTAAAAATGGAGGTATGCCAATTGAAGACCAACCTCATTGAGGATGCCATCAGCTTCAAGAAGTGACGAAAATGTCGACAAAATTGATGCACTTATTCATGAAGACTGTCGCCGAACTATTGATCAACTCTGTGAGATGTCTGGAATATAATGGAATTCAATTCAGATGGTTTTATGTGAGGATTTACACATGAGAAGGGTTGCAGCCAAATTTGTCCCTTGTCTTCTTGTACACGAGCAGAGGGAGCATCGACTTCAGGCATGTTTTGAGCTTCAAAATCAGCTCAAAGAAGACCCTCAATGTTTTTCCAAGATGATTATTGGTGATGAATTGTAGTGATATTGATATGACCCCCGAAACAAAGCAGCAATGAAGCCAGTGGAAGACAAGTGGCTCTCCTCATCCCAAAATAGCTCATCAAGGGAAGTCGAACATCAAGACAATGCTCAATTGTTTCTTCAATTGCAGAGGTGTTGTGCATGCAGAGTTCATTTGTCCCCCCCCCCCCTCCCCCGTCCCGGTAAAACTGTCAACCAGGAGTTCTACTTAGAGGTTTTGAAAAGATTGAGATAGAGTATCCGGAAGAAAAGGGCAGATCTTTGGCGAACAGGCAACGGGTTCTTCCATCATGACAATGTGCCATCCCACAACGCCCTCTCTGAAAGCAGTTCTTGACCAAAAACAGCATGGCACAGATTGTCCACCCCCTTACTCACCGAATCTAGCCTCCTGTGATTTATTTTTGTCCCCTAGACTCATAAGGGACAGGGAAGGAAAGTGTTTTGCCACTGTGGAGGAGGTAAAACAAAAATCACTGGAAGACATAAATAACATACTGATGAGTGAATTTAAAAACTGTTTTGAACAATGGAGGAATTGTTTGAAGTAGCAAGAACTTAAAAAGAATTTATAAAGTGAAATACACAACAAAGATAACAATGATGAGGAAGGCTTAGCTCATGTGGAAAACATGCTCATATGTTGCCACAGCCTCCAACAAATATCTAACATCTGCATCTTGGTTGGTGGTTTTATAGTTTTTAACATTCACATTAAAGTTTATACACTGAAAGGACTCTCCCACTCCCTGGCTCGGTACCAAAATTAAGGAGGGAGGGGGGGGGGGGGGGGGGGGGGAGTGCAAAGGAACTGACCCTATCAATCATTCTACATGAGCCAGAGGCAAGCATCTCTTGCAGGTGATAAGACATGGCCACATAGTGCAGAAAGGAGGACTTATTCTGGGTGCTGTGCCCCTGCTACTAGACTGTTGGCACACTTGATATTGATACACCAAAGGGCTGAAATTGGTGCCCTTTCTCTTGCGTCAAGACTTGCAAGCCGCCAATTTGTACTTCTTTGCAAAATTACCATTAATTCGAATAAGTGTGTAATCAGCACCAAACTTGAAACTTCCTGGCAGATTAAGACTGTGTGCTGGACTTGCCCTTTCAGGCAAGAGCTGTACCAACCAAACGACCTAAGCACGACTCGCAACCCATCCTCACAGGTAGGAGACCTTTACTTCCACCAGTACCTTATCTCCTACCTACTATTAGGTTGGGTTGTGAGTTGTGCTTGGGTAGCTCAGTTGATAGAGCATTTAGCTATGAAAGGCAAAAACCCTGCTACACAGATTTAATCTCCAGAAAGTTTCATATCAGTGCACACGCCTCTGCAAAGTCAAACATTCATTCTGGAGTGTCAAACTTAATGGAATTAAAAATAGAAACAGGGGACAATTTAGTAAATGGACTAGCTGCTCCTGCAATTTACATTGGCCATTTTTAGTTTGACATCCCAATGACAGGTATATTCATTAAATTCTGTCACATGGAGGGATTCAGCGCACACCACCTATTCATTTCTCTACGTGACTGTTTACTAATAATTTGAATTTTTTTTATCATTGTAGTGAGAGTAGAGCAGGTACTGCCCCTCATCTACAGTTTTGGAAACAGTGTTACACACTCCCTCACCCGCCCCGCCATCCTTAACACTCTCTCTCCTTGTATAAGTGTATGTATATCTCTCATGTTGCTGTAGTGTTGATTTTTGGAGGCTTCATAATAAAATCAGGTGGCAACAGGCAATACGCTAACTTACAGTTAGTAGTGTGACCAAAGTAGATTAGTCGACTACATCTAGTTCTTTAAATTTATGTTTAGCTAATTTGGTAATGGAAGTAGTACAAACATTGAAGAGCAGTAGTAGAATCAGTGATAGTCAGCAAATGGTGCCATCAGTATCATTGTTAAATAACGTATGCTATGTAGTCTCAAACTGAAATCTGCTGTCTTTTTCAGCAAAGGGTGACGATATAAAACAACTGTCATGGAATATATGATGCAAATGTGACACACTCTGCACATTTACAACACACGGTTGCTGCTTCTGTTCTCTCTGCACAAAAGTGGAAAACATTTTGGGGTCAACACCATGCACCCTAAACACTGCAACAAATATGCATAGCTTTTCATTTACATGTTTCCTTTATTGCCCATTCGCTCCCCCCTCCCACCCCACCCCAAAAAAAGAAAAATTACAAATACTGGTGCTTCTGTAGATGGATGACAAAGTGTTGTTTCATGATATTCCACGTCAGTTCTGCAACTTTTGTAGACTTTATCTCACAGGTAATTCATCGGATGATATATAAAACAGTATGTCTCTGATTTTTATAAATTGCTTCCTTTTTTGCAGTCACCAGTACGTATGCTGTGGTCATTTGTCCCAGAGCATCATCAGTGGAAGCTACTTATAGTTTTTGTCCTGATGTCAGTTGCTCTCTTCTTCCTGACTAAATGGTCTATTGGTCTTCGTCCAACTTTGTCACGTAAGCAGAAAAATTACTTCACGGATGTCAGGAACCATGTGGATAAGGTAGTTGCAGTTCGGAAGGTAAGATAATAAGCTAGTTATATTTTTGTCATTTGTTCCAATTATTTACTGCATTATACTGTCAGAAAGCAAGAAAGGTACATTTGCTGATGTTGAAACTACAGATTTTTTAATATTTAAATCATATTTTGTTTAATTTTAAACTTTTTTCGTTTTTCAGCAAGAACTTTATCGTGAATATTTGATGCAAAGTGTTGGAGACCAAGATATGTAGAGAAGATAATTTTTTAAATCACGTGCAAATGTCGGTTCGTATCGGTTTAGAATGTGTGAAATTAACAGCGCTAAGAACAGTGCTACAGCATGAGCTATCATTATGTTATGTTACTGAGGTATGCAGAAGATTGTTTCTGGGGAAAAGATTTTTGTACCCACTTAAGTATATGCATTTAGGTTCACATTTTGCCTTCCATGCAGTAAGCATGTATTACTATAAAAATAAAATGAAAGCTTATTGAAGCACATGACTGTGTCTTACAGTGATTTCTTGTATGCAAAGAAATTGGCTGAAGTAGCAAAATGGATCAATGTTCCTATCTGATTCTGTGCTATGTTTGACTGATGTCATAATCACAAAAATTGTGATTATCTGAAACAACTGACTTCCATGGGAAAATTTATTTCAAAATAGCAACTGAAAATAAAGTATGCTAGTTTTAAATTCAAGTCATAATTCTGTCATTTTGTTTGAACAACACAGAAATGGCTGCTTACAAGAGGCATTCCATTTAGTTCTTTGTTATTAAACCATTAGTTTTAAGATAAAACAGTGTATTGTGTATTTTAAGTAAAATATCTGTTCTGCATTAGTACGAAGTTTGTCATTTTAAATTGAATTGCATTTTATTGTTACAATTAGCCAGTTGTTATACATCATTTATTCGTAATTACATTTTCCCTTTTTTCTATAGAACGTTTATTACATTGTTAACTCAAAACTGTGTGTGAGTATTTAGTTTCAAGTGAAAATGTATTAATGAGGTGCTACACTAGTGCATTGTTATAATGTCCAAAATGTTTACTCAGAATGTAATTTTGTACTACAGGTGTGTGAGTTAAATGAATCCCTATGTTGAAAATCACTTGTTACAAACAACATTTTAAAATGAAACTATCCTTGTATATTTTCCTATTTTTGTATGTATACAGCAAGAGGAAAATAAATTAAGTCAAAACCTCCTAAGGATCTTGATGTAAAAGTGTGCTGCTATTTTCAAACTTAGTTTTGCAGTTGCTATGTTAATGTTTTATGATGTGGTTTACATGAAATTGTGTTTTGCAACAATTTAAATTTGTGTAATTGGTTCTGAAAAATGCCATATATATTTCATTGTGTTAGATCCTGATAATATATAGCATGATTTCTTTAAAGTAGTATGGTATTTAAATTTTCATTTCAAATTCCTGAAACGTTCTGTATTTTTGTATCATCTGACATACTATTGAAAACTTCAGAAACTATTATTCAGTATGAAATATCCCCAGCAAAAATAAGAATTAAAACAAATTCAATTGCAGGAGTATGAAGTGAAGTGTGAAACACACAAGGAAAGTACAAACAAATGAAGAAGATGTGATAAAGGACTGCAACCAGGTTGAGGGGAGAGAGACTAATTGAGGTTGCTAATGGTTGCCTAAAACACACATTATTATTATCATTGCTACTACTAATACTACTGTATTTCAGCCTGTCATTCGAAACCTACAATTACCCTTTTCACAGCATTACCAAGTCATCATCAGATTATCTGTTTGCAAAGAAAGGGAAAGGTGGTAGTAAAATACTAGATAACTAAATTCCAAATCCAATTATTTCTGTAAGCAACTATACATACTTGAATATGTTCCAAAGTAACTTGTCGATTCAATAGGTACAAAGACACATTCCCTACAAACGTATGAGCTCACTGACTGTTGAAACTGAAAACTGTGGTTAACTGCATAATAGTATCAGGCTCTTTACTCTTAAATCACAAATATAAGATTAAAATATTCACAATGTAAAAGTGACTGAAAGAAAAACTTCCCAAAGTGAAAAGTTGTAAAAAACCTTAAATCCTGGAGTAGATTTAAGTGATTGCTTGTTTTTTCCCCGCTTGCCACCCGAGAATGGAACGGTAGAAAGACAGCTTGAAGGTGGTTCATTGAACCCTCTGCCAGGCAATTAATTGTGAATAGCAGAGTAATCATTTAGATGTATAGATAAGCTAGATGTAAATTAGAAGCAGGATAAATGAGACCTGCCTGCAGTTGTCAACTGTAGCAGCACACTAGCTGCTGGCTGTCACATCTGTCAACTAAACAGTCAGTAAGAAAGAACTGAGAAATCAACTTACTGTGAGACACGTGTGAGCTGATAGGAAAGGGAGCCTCAACAGATGGAAAAAGGGGGAAAAAAACAGAGAAAAGTAATTTATCATTGATCATATGGTATTATTGGCTGGGAGACCCTGTTTGGCTGCCTGGTGCAAGTTTCTATTTGACACCACTTTGGCGACTTGCATGTTGAAGATGAGATGAAATGATTAAGACATGACAAACACTCAGTCCTGGGCTGTAGGAAATCTCCAGCCCAGCCAGGAATTGAACTGGGAGCTCATAATCTACAGGTAGTGATGCTAACCAATAGACATGAGCTGCTGGCAAGAGAGATCATAACAAATCAGACACCAGTTCGACAAAGGCTTTGTCATTGAAATTGCTTTGTTCATTTACCAACTTCTGTGGGTACTTTTCCAAATTGGTAAACATTTCAATTAAGTCCAAATGGCATCCTTTATGACCATAACATGACGTTCCTTTATGAAGACAAGATAATGTCAAGGTGTTGTCTAGGCATCCTACTTTATGTATCTTTATTTATTTTTTTTTCTTTTTTCTTTTTATTTTTAACTGAGAACGAAAGCAGTTTTATTATTAATGGTACAGTGTTCTTTAAACTGGACATCAAAAGACCTTCTCATCTAGACAGGTGTCACATTTTATTACCTGTTTTTGAGTATTTATTATAAACTAAACTGTTTTTATGTTGAAGCTGATTCTCTGTACAGAAGATTCTTCTTTTTATTCTTAACCATGCAGTAGGTGCGTGCTGTATCATTACGGGGTTAGGGGGATGAGGGACTCCTGTCCCCCATTTGTGTTTCTTAATAACTCATTGAAATGAGTACCAAATGTTCTTTAGTTGCTTTTTCTATGTTTGTATATGTATAGGGATGGAAATAAAACACATTTCCAAAAAAAAAATTCAATAATTTATTTCAGAGACAGTTAACGCATACAGTATGCAAATGAGGCAAACGCATCCACCTTTTATATTTATGACACCATTTTCTAGTTGACTTGTTTTTCTGCCTCCCACACTCATAGCAACATCCTCTGGAATCTTCTCTGGGATTGTCTCGTGGTGTAACTGTTGAATTTATGCCCAGTAAAACATGTGCATGCCACCATAATTCAATGGGAATTTGAGGGACAGCTGATCTGTACTGAATTTGATATTTTATTATTTCCCAGGCCAACCTCTGCAGAAACTGCATTCTTTTTAAAGGTTTGGGTGTCCTAGAATTTGCTCGGTACATGCACAGTGCATTCATGGCAGAAATATTAAGTAAATTATAGGAAACAACCATAGACCACCTATGAGTGTTTCGCAACACATCTTTTTTGATCAAGTAAATCAACTCCAATCTTTGTTGTATTGTAAAAAGTTGCAATTTCTGGTTTCAGTGAATCTCGTGTCTTTTTCAATGGTATCACCATGATGTAATGTAGATATCAACAGAACAGCTTGATTAACTTTAGGGCAGTATGAAACTGGTGTACAATTTCAATGGTATCACCATGATGTAATGTAGATATCAACAGAACAGCTTGATTAACTTTAGGGCAGTATGAAACTGGTGTACAATTCTCAGGGAAGCCAAAGAAAGAAGAATATTGAGGTCTTTGCTGATTAGGTAAGAACTTCTTGGTGATTTCCTTCTTGTTTTTCCAGAGCATTCCAGCTATGTCCCTTGTCTTCTAGTAGCTTATTAGCCAGTGGTATACTGTTGAGCCAGTTGTCACCAGTAATGTTACAGTGAGTCCCGCTGACAGGTTCCACTGATCTCATTTCTACATCTGTGGGAGAATTACTGTTCTCGAAATGGCCTTCGGGCTCAGTGCCAGCATATGTTTCTAAGTTGGAAGTATAGGCAGTTTTAGCATCTACCAAAGCAAATGTCTTAATGCCATATTTGGCAGGCTTTGTAGGAAGATACTGTCTGAATTGGCATTTTCCTCGAAAAGAAAGTAACTGTTCATTGGCAGTCAGATATTCACTTGGAGCAAAGTTTTTTGAAAAATTATGAACAACAGTCTCAAAATATGTCTAATTGGGGCTAATTTATCAATTGCTTTTCGAAGGCTTCTGTCCCTTATGTCATTAAAATGTAAACATCTCAGAAGAAATATAAATATTTTTTCACTCATAGTTAGGTAACAGGTTTCTAAGCCGTTTCCTCTAGAGGTATCTTAGAGCATACTAGTGTTTTTTTCTAGAACTTCTTAGGGTTCCTATTAGGTAGAGTATGCCAAAAAGTGCTCTTATTTCAGTCTCATAAGTGAGTCTAGCATCTCTGTGTCTCTGAAATTTGCCTTACAAATTTCTTACCTAAATATTTCTGCAGTTAACTATAATTTTGTAAACACTGCTATCTAAGAAAAGCTCTACTGGCAGAAGTAAAGCTGTGAGTACCGGGCGTGAGTCGTGCTTCGGTAGCTCAGATGGTAGAGCACTTGCCCGCGAAAGGCAAAGGTCCCAAGTTCGAGTCTCGGTCGGGCACACAGTTTTAATCTGCCAGGAAGTTTCATATCAGCGCACACTCTGCTGCAGAGTGAAAATCTCATTCTGGAAACATCCCCCAGGCTGTGGCTAAGCCATGTCTCCGCAGTATCCTTTCTTTCAGGAGTGCTAGTTCTGCAAGGTTCGCAGGAGAGCTTCTGTAAAGTTTGGAAGGTGGGAGACGAGATACTGGCAGAAGTAAAGCTGTGAGTACCGGGCGTGAGTCGTGCTTCGGTAGCTCAGATGGTAGAGCACTTGCCCGCGAAAGGCAAAGGTCCCGAGTTCGAGTCTCGGTCGGGCACACAGTTTTAATCTGCCAGGAAGTTTCATATCAGCGCACACTCCGCTGCAGAGTGAAAATCTCATTCTGAAAGCTCTAATAACTTATCTTCAGAAAGTATTGATGACGCTTGCATCTTAGGGCCAGGTAGATGAGTTGTTATTCTCTGACCTTGTTCTCATGTTGTTAGGAAGAGACTTAAACCATTTCGTTTTACTGTCCTTCCCAAGATAATAGGAAATACTAGACTCACCATTCTTGCTATCGTATTCATCTGCAGATTGTTCAGTATCATGATCACTTTCCATTAGATGGTTTCATCTTTTGAATCAAATTATTCAGAATCGAATACGTTATTTTCATCACTCTCTGCATCTTCTTCTAGCCACCTCATCCACACATCATGGTCAGGTGACTCATCCACTCTTTCCTTCAGATCTGTTGTTGTTGTTGTTGTTGTTGTTGTTGTCTTCAGTCCTGAGACTGGTTTGATGCAGTTCTCCATGCTACTCTATCCTGTGCAAGCTTCTTAATCTCCCAGTGCTTACTGCAACCTACATCCTTCTGAATCTGCTTAGTGTATTCATCTCTTGGTCTCCCTCTACGATTTTTACCCTCCACGCTGCCCTCCAATGCTAAATTTGTGATCCCTTGATGCCTCAGAACATTTCCTACCAACCAGTCCCTTCTTCTAGTCAAGTTGTGCCACAAACTCCTCTTCTCCCCAATTCCATTCAATACCTCCTCATTAGTTATGTGATCTACCCATCTAATCTTCAGCATTCTTCTGTAGCACCACATTTCGAAAGCTTCTATTCTCTTCTTGTCCAAACTAGTTATCGTCCATGTTTCACTTCCATACATGGTTACGCTCCATACAAATACTTTCAGAAACGACTTCCTGACACTTAAATCTATACTCGATGTTAACAAATTTCTCTTCTTCAGAAACGCTTTCCTTGCCATTGACAGTCTATATTTTATATCCTCTCTACTTCGACCATCGTCAGTTATTTTGCTCCCCAAATAGTAAAACTTCTTTACTGCTTTAAGTGTCTCATTTCCTAATCTAATTCCCTAAGCATCACCCAACTTAATTCGACTACATTCCATTATCCTCGTTTTGCCTTTGTTGATGTTCATCTTATATCCTCCTCTCAAGACACTGTCCATTCCGTTCAACTGCTCTTCCAAGTCCTTTGCTGTCTCTGACAGAATTACAATGTCATCGGTGAACCTCAATGTTTTTATTTCTTCTCCATGGACTTGAATACCTACTCCGAATTTTTCCTTTGTTTCCTTCACTGCTTGCTCAATATACAGATTGAACAACATCGGGGAGAGGCTACAACCCTGTCTCACTCCCTTCCCAACCGCCGCTTCCCTTTCATGCCCCTCGACTCTTATAACTGCCATCTGGTTTCTATACAAATTGTAAATAGCCTTTTGCTCCCTGTATTTTACCCCTTCCACCTTCAGAATTTGAAAGAGAGTATTCCAGTCAACATTGTCAAAAGCTTTCTCTAAGTCTACAAATGCTAGAAATGTAGGTTTGCCTTTCCTTAATCTATTTTCTAAGGTAAGTCATAGGGTCAGCATTGCCTCACGTGTTCCAACATTCCTGCGGAATCCAAACTGATCTTTGCCGAGGTGGGCTTCTACCAGTTTTTCCATTTGTCTGTGAAGAATACACATTAGTATTTTGCAGCCGTGGCATATTAAACTGATAGTTCGGTAATTTTCACATCTGTCAACACCTGCTTTCTTTGGGATTGGCATTATTATATTCTTCTTGAAGTCTGAGGGTATTTCGCCTGTCTCATATATCTTGCTCACCAGCTGGTAGAGTTTTGTCAGGACTGGCTCTCCCAAGGCCGTCAGTAGTTCCAGTGGAATGTTGTCTACTCCCGGGGCCTTGTTTCGACTCAGGTCTTTCAGTGCTCTGTCAAACTCTTCACGCAGTATCGTATCTCCCATTTCATCTTCTTCTACATCCTCTTCCATTTCCATAATATTGTCCTCAAGTACATCGCCCTTGTATAGACCCTCTATATACTCCTTCCACCTTTCTGCTTTCCCTTCTTTGCTTAGAACTGGGTTTCCATCTGAGCTCTTGATTTCATATAAGTGACTCTCTTTTCTCCAAAGGTCTCTTTAATTTTCCTGTATCTATATTACCCCTAGTGAGATAAGCATCTACATCCTTACATTTGTCCTCTAGCCATCCCTACTTAGCCATTTTGCACTTCCTATCGATCTCATTTTTGAGACGTTTGTATTCCCTTTTGCCTGCTTCATTTACTGCGTTTTTATATTTTCTCCTTTCATCAATTAAATTCAATATTTCTTTTGTTACCCAAGGATTTCTACTACCCCTCGCCTTTTTACCTACTTGATCCTCTGCTGCCTTCACTACTTCTACTGTATTTCTTTCCCCCATTCCTGTCAATTGTTCCCTTATGCTCTCCCTGAAACTCTGTACAACCTCTGGTTTAGTCAGTTTATCCAGGTCCCATCTCCTTAAATTCCCACCTTTTTGCAGTTTTTCATCAGTTTTACTCTACAGTTCATAACCGATAGATTGTGGTCAGAGTCCACATCTGCCCCTGGAAATGTCTTACAATTTAAAACCTGGTTCCTAAATCTCTGTCTTACCATTATATAATCTATCTGATACCTTCTAGTATCTCCAGGATTCTTCCACGTATACAACCTTCTTTTATGATTCTTGAACCAAGTATTAGCTATAATTAAGTTATGCCCTGTGCAAAATTCTACCAGACAGCTTCCTCTTTCATTTCTCTCCCCCAATCCATATTCACCCACTATGTTTCCTTCTCTCCCTTTTCCTACTCCTGAATTCCAGTAACCCATGGCTATTAAATTTTCGTCTCCCTTGACTACCTGAATAATTTCTTTTATCTCATCATACATTTCATCAATTTCTTCATCATCTGCAGAGCTAGTTGGCATATAAACTTGTACTACTGTAGTTGGCATGGTCTTCGTGTCTATCTTGGCCACAATAATGCGTTCACTATGCTGTTGGTAGTAGCTTACCTGCACTCCAATTTTTTTATTCATTATTAAACCTACTCCTGCATTACCCTTATTTGATTTTGTATTTATAACCCTGTATTCACCTGAACAAAAGTCTTGTTCCTCCTGCCACCGAACTTCACTAATTCCCACTATATCTATCTTCAACCTAACCATTTCCCTTTTTAAATTTTCTAACCTACCTGCCCGATTAAGGGATCTGACATTCCACGCTCCGATCCGTAGAACGCCGTTTTTCTTTCTCCTGATAACAACGTCCTCCTGAGTAGTCCCCGCCCGGAGATCCGAATGGGGGACTATTTTACCTCCGGAATATTTTACCCAAGAGGACGCCATCATCATTTAACCATACAGTAAAGCCGCATGCCCTCGGGAAAAATTACGGCTGTAGTTTCCCCTTGCTTTCAGCCGTTCGCAGTACCTGCACAGCAAGGCCGTTTTGGTTAGAGTTGCAAGGCCAGATCAGTCAATCATCCAGACTGTTGCCCCTGCAACTACTGAAAAGGCTGCTGCCCCTCTTCAGGAACCACACGTTTGTGTGGCCTCTCAGCAGATACCCCTCCGTTGTGGTTGCATCTACGGATCTGATATCACTAAAATAAAAACAAGTTTATGAGTATCAGTTTCTGTAAATTATAGTGCATGTTGAAGACTGCATCTACATCTACATCTACATCTACATTGATACTCCGCAAGCCACCCAACGGTGTGTGGCGGAGGGCACTTTACGTGCCACTGTCATTACCTCCCTTTCCTGTTCCAGTCGTGTATGGTTCGCGGGAAGAACGACTGTCTGAAAGCCTCCGTGCGCGCTCTAATCTCTCTAATTTTACATTCGTGATCTCCTCGGGAGGTGTAAGTAGGGGGAAGCAATGTATTCGATACCTCATCCAGAAACGCACCCTTTCGAAACCTGGCGAGCAAGCTATACCGCGATGCAAAGCGCCTCTCTTGCAGAGTCTGCCACTTGAGTTTATTAAACATCTCCGTAACGCTATCACGGTTACCAAATAACCCTGTGATGAAACGCGCCGCTCTTCTTTGGATCTTCTCTATCTCCTCCGTCAGACCGATCTGGTACGGATCCCACACTGATGAGCAATACTCAAGTATAGGTCGAACGAGTGTTTTGTAAGCCACCTCCTTTGTTGATGGACTACATTTTCTAAGCACTCTCCCAATGAATCTCAACCTGGTACCCGCCTTACCAACAATTAATTTTATATGATCATTCCACTTCAAATCGTTCCGCACGCATACTCCCAGATATTTTACAGAAGTAACTGCTACCAGTGTTTGTTCCGCTATCATATAATCATACAATAAAGGATCCTTGTTTCTATGTATTCGCAATACATTACATTTGTCTATGTTAAGGGTCAGTTGCCACTCCCTGCACCAAGTGCCTATCCGCTGCAGATCTTCCTGCATTTCGCTACAATTTTCTAATGCTGCAACTTCTCTGTATACTACAGCATCATCCGCGAAAAGCCGCATGGAACTTCAGACACTATCTACTAGGTCATTTATGTATATTGTGAAAAGCAATGGTCCCATAACACTTCCCTGTGGCACGCCAGAGGTTACTTTAACGTCTGTAGACGTCTCTCCATTGAGAACAACATGCTGTGTTCTGTTTGCTAAAAACTCTTCAATCCAGCCACACAGCTGGTCTGATATTCCGTAGGCTCTTACTTTGTTTATCAGGCGACAGTGCAGAACTGTATCGAACGCCTTCCGGAAGTCAAGAAAAATAGCATCTACCTGGGAGCCTGTATCTAATATTTTCTGGGTCTCATGAACAAATAAAGCGAGTTGGGTCTCACACGATCGCTGTTTCCGGAATCCATGTTGATTCCTACATAGTAGATTCTGGGTTTCCAGAAATGACATGATACGCGAGCAAAAAACATGTTCTAAAATTCTACAAGAGATCGACGTCAGAGATATAGGTCTATAGTTTTGCGCATCTGCTCGACGACCCTTCTTGAAGACTGGGACTATCTGTGCTCTTTTCCAATCATTTGGAACCCTCCGTTCCTCTAGAGACTTGCGGTACACGGCTGTTAGAAGGGGGGCAAGTTCTTTCGCGTACTCTGTGTAGAATCGAATTGGTATCCCATCAGGTCCAGTGGACTTTCCTCTATTGAGTGATTCCAGTTGCTTTTCTATTCCTTGGGCACTTATTTCGATGTCAGCCATTTTTTCGTTTGTGCGAGGATTTAGAGAAGGAACTGCAGTGCGGTCTTCCTCTGTGAAACAGCTTTGGAAAAAGGTGTTTAGTATTTCAGCTTTACGCGTGTCATCCTCTGTTTCAATGCCATCATCATCCTGTAGTGTCTGGATATGCTGTTTCGAGCCACTTACTGATTTAACGTAAGATCAGAACTTCCTAGGATTTTCTGTCAAGTCGGTACATAGAATTTTACTTTCGAATTCAAAGAACGCTTCACGCATAGCCCTCCTTACGCTAACTTTGACATTGTTTAGCTTCTGTTTGTCTGAGAGGTTTTGGCTGCGTTTAAACTTGGAGTGGAGCTCTCTTTGCTTTCGCAGAAGTTTCCTAACTTTGTTGTTGTACCACGGTGGGTTTTTCCCGTCCCTCACAGTTTTACTCGGCTCATACCTGTCTAACACGCATTTTACGATTGCCTTGAACTTTTTCCATAAACACTCAACATTGTCAGTGTCGGAACAGATAAGTAATCACTTAAGTTAACATAGTTATTTTATTCAGATTATATTTTTTTAATATTATACTTACAATGAATTTGGTATGAAACTGTTAAAAAAGAAAACACTTACCTTAAGAAATTGTTAGATAGGTGTGTGGTAGACAGTTGTACCCCAACTCACTTCAACATCCTGCTGCTCTCTGTTTAGCTGCCCAACTGACAGCTGTAATGGATCTTCAACAATGGACCCATTTGAAAGGTACTGAACATGGGAACACTGCAACTTTGTACCCCACACGCCCACTCCAGGATTAATGAAAGAACAACCAATGTATTCAGATACTTGCCCTCTGTAAGTCAATGTAATGATTTTGTTTATCGTTAGCACTGCTCGTCTACTTGTAAATAACCAAGAGTTAGGGCAATGTAACAAAATTAAGAGATCAATACCACTTTTGGACTTGAAATTTTTGATGAAGCACATGATACATTGAAGCTTATACAGCAACAATAATTTCATTTACTGTTTGTAATTAGCAAGGACATTCCTGTTAGTCACAATTTGTAAACATAACATTCCTCAGAGGTGGTTGTCCTATTAATTTCACTTTAAAATGGGGAATAATAAGTGAGGACATGATTTTGAAGATAAATGTATGTTGAAAATGCTGTAACTTTCCATTATTTAATTTGCTTAATGCGATGGCAAATTCCATGCAAACTAGTGGAACCATGAAATCTATTTAAGTTGTTCTAGACCACAATTTTTCCCCCAATTCGTTTCGGCCTACTAGGGACCACGGGACTCGGGCTCAGCTAGGGTCTTATGCTTTTTCCTGGTCCAGTATGCCTTCATCTTCTGGCTGTGACCCTGCTTCCTCTCCTTCATCCACTTAGGTCTGGTGGTGCCTGTACACTTATTGCTTGTGAGAGACAGTGGGAAGACTCCCTGCAGGATGGCCTGTCGGTACTGAGTTCGGTTCTCAGTTGTCTTTAATGGGAACTGCAGTTCCTCTAAGTCTGGTTTAACAGAGATGATCCACTTGGCTTTGGACACCTTTCCCCTACTTGTCACTGAGTATCCTGTTGCTGAGCCTGGAGTGATTCAGGCACGTCATGTGCCCATAGAAGGTGAGTCGCCTTTTCCTCATACATGTGACTATGTCTTCCTGATGTTTGTAGAGCTCCTTATTGTGTCTGATTCTGTAGGTACCATCTTCCTCCCTTATGACTCCTAGTATTCTCCTCAGGACCTTCCTCTCTTTAAGTTCTAGTTTCCTGAGTGGGCCTTTTCGATTCATCGAGAAGCACTCAGAGGCATGAGTGCAGAGGCTTTTACTACCAAGCTGTAGTGCTTCAGCTTTATGTTCTTGGATAGGTACTTGGAGGTATATATGCTCTATGGGAATTATGGGCCCTCTCTAACATGTTGCACCTGGCATCTATGGTCAAAATTTTGCTCTCGCGCACTGAGATCCATTCTCCCAAGCACTTGACTGCAGGAACTTCACAGATAGTATCATTTCCTAGTTGCATTGTAGAATAAGCCTGCGTGGTATTGGCGAACAACTCAGTCTTATGTATGTTGACCCTCAAGCCGGTTTTTGCTGCAATACTGTAGAGACTCTGTAGTTGGTGAGTAGCTTCCGCCATGATGTTTGCCAATAGGATGAGATCAGCAGCAAAGGCTCGACAGGGTACATTGAGGTTATCTTTCTTCTTCACTTTCCCAAGTTACTGATGGCCTCTGTGATGTTGGGTATGTGCTATGCATCTGTCACTGTCCTGTTATTAAGATGATGGTAGTGACAGCAAAATCTGTACTCCTTAGAATCGTCTGTAGACTTCTTAGGCATGACTACAGCACCTGCTCCCCATGGACTATTGCTCTTCCCTCTTATCCCATTGTCACAGCAAAATCTGTACTCCTTAGAACCTTCTGTAGACTTCTTAAGCATGACTACATCACCAGGTTGCCCAATACAATAGGCACTTTTTTTCTTCTCTCTTATCCCATCAGCTAATGGCTGGTTGATAAATTCCTTGATAACTGGTTGTAAATATCAAAGTGTCTGATGAGGTTTCAAGTAGACTGGTGCTTCGTATCCTGTTGGAATTTTTGCTATGAATGAGCATCACTAGCAGTCAACCCCAAGGAAAATACAAATCTTCAAACTTAAACAATAAATCCTCCATCCATATTGTTTTTACTCCCTTTAAATGCTCCACCGTTTTGTGTAATGTGGCCCATGGCTGTCTATGTTCACACCCTCTGTGAACCAATCATCCTCCTCCAGAATGTCCAAATTTGCTGCTAACATCTACTTCATTAACTTCATCTCTCCAGAGCCAAAATGATCCAGATTCACTGGTACTTCCCACCATCTCTCCCATGTCCAGATACAATACACTTCTTAACAAAACAACTCACTGAATCTAACACATCGTTCCACTACAGTAGCTCCAATCCACATTACATAAGTGGCTTCACAGTCATCCAAAGTGTTTTTCCAGTGTCATCGGGTACACAGTCATGTGAATTGAGGCTTAGTGTATTTGCAAACAGTTCAACCCGATTGCCCAATGTGATAGACACAGCTTATACTGGCAACAGCTTCCCCTAGCTGGAGACCACCACATATCGCTGAAGGTAAATTTTGGCCTGATGGACACAAAATGTCCAACCCCAGGCTCATATAGTAATCCTCACTCACATAAGACACTACTTTCACACTCTGCTTAAACTGAACTGCTTCCACTTGAAAATCTGTCTCCACTGACCCCAGTGGTCTCACATCATTATCTCCCAACCCACCAACCTATAAGATGGTGGGTTCCATCGCCTCTGACCCATTGTGTCTCTATTGGCTACTGAAACATGCGCCCTGTGTCCATCAAAAACTACTTCTTCTTATCCTCTAAAACACCTAGCGCATCCTGCCTTTGCATATGTACTCACTGCACTCTTTAAGTCTAGCAGGAATGCCTTTTGGTGGACTTGACTTTGCTCTTGCATTTAATGGCTGCTTATTCCCTTCCAGCCTACCAGTATTACAGTCATTCCATTGCTGACATCCATCACCTCCACCCCACTGACAAGGAAATATCACCAACTTGGCCACATACCTTAAGAAGAAAAAAGCACATTTGCAATTATCGGCCCCAGCAATCGCTCATGCACCAAAAGTTTGGTCCATAATTCTGACAGTACACAGTTATGACTATCTGAAGGTACAGCTTTTAAACTTTCATACACACACCTGTAGTTTGTCACTTGCTCCACCCCAGTGCAGTCATCTAATACCCAAGTGTGAACTACTGGACAGTGGTCTGTGTAAAAGATTTGTGAACTACTGTTTTGACACTAGTAATGCTTTCTTCACTGCAACAGAGTGCTTGGTTTCTAATCTAAAGCTGGTATCTGAGACCTCTTTGCTTTGAACATTTTTATGCTGTGGTGCACAAACATTTTAAAGCTGGCTCTGTTAAAGTTTACTACGTCTGGAGGAGAAGTGCTATTCTGTAATGAGGTTGTATCATTAAACTGTAAAACAAAAATTATTAACTTAATTTCATACTGATTCTTCAGTTGCTTAGATTTATTAATTTTGGTTTTGAGGCTTATATGTAGCTGCAGTTTATCAGTACAATAACATAGTTAAAATAATAGTGAAGGTATATATGTGTGATGCTGACATGTTACATACTTATATTAATTAATTTTTTTCACGCAGAATAACAAGTGTTCTCAGACAAGATCTCAAAACGCATTGGACAAGTGTGTCCATCTTCCCCTCCTCTTTCCTCACCTTCAACATCCTGTAAGTAGCAGGACTCTCGTTCTCACTCCACTATACAGTACTTTGTGCTTGGGCATTAGCCAGCTGCAATGGAGCAGGGCGTACGACAAACAATTGTTGCACGTGAAAGTTTCAAAGCTGTACTTTCAGAAAGTTAAAACTGCATATGGTCAGAATTAAGGGCCAAAATTTTCATGCAGGATTGATTGGTGTGGCTGATATCTTTCAAGTGTAATTTTTTGTTCTAAAAATATAAAATCAAGTTAGTGATGTTTCCCTGTGAAGTTGGTGGCACTGCCTCTGCATGTACCCTGTCCATCCACATCTGCAATATCCTACATTTGTGCAGAACACTCTACACCTATCATGTAGACCCACTGACATACCAATCTTCTCACATTCCATTGCCAAACCAATAGCAAAATGCAGATCCTGTGGAGTACCTGTCCGAAACTTTCTTAACATATCAGGTGACAAGCCCCTCAGCAAAGCACCAAGTATTCTTTGCAGCAAGACTGGGTGTCATCATTTTCCCCCAGCTCATATGTATGTGCATTTACCTTCTGTATCCTATCAGCAAAATCCTCCAAGGTTTACATATGCCTCTTCGTAATAGTACTCAGTTGTTCCCAAATGAATCTTGCATTGTTCTGTTTCTGACATTTCTGCAGAAGCCCCTGCTTCAACTGCTCAGACATCTCCACATTTCTCAATATCTCTGTACATCTTAGAAAAGTTTAAGTTTTCACCTCTTCCACTACAGGTAATCTTGCCATCCATAACAAGTGACTACTGAACCAACCACCCATAACCACTGATGTAGTCAGATTCTCCATGAACACTACCATATCTTCAGACCATCTTCCTGAAAAGGGAATGATTAGGCTGGCAGCAGCTGGATCCACCTCATTCTCTGACATCTGAAGCATTGCTATTTGCCCATCTTTAAATGCAATTTGCTGCTGCAACTCTGTGTTATATGTCAACAGTGTGCTACATTTTCCATCAATAAGTGTACAACACCCGACTCCAAAACACCCTGTGTCCCTGACTCTGCCATTGTGAACCATTATCCCTCTTTCACGCAGAGTATACACAGTTACACAACAACTTACAGAATGAAAATTACCACCAAATCACATTTTATGTTTTATCATTAACCACCTTGATTCCCTACATTGCCTCACAACGTGGCCATATTGATGACATGTAAAAAACACTGCTGACACTGAGTCTACACATGGTGCAATATACCCAAGCAGATTGCACCATGAAAATCTAACATGTTCCAAGTACTGCTCCCCACTGTTCTCCTGAAGTTCAGAAACATCATCCAGTTCCTCTGGCCTAACCAAAGTAACATTCTCAGTTAAAATCCTATGTCTGTCACACACACAAAAATAACCAACAGTTCACCCATCACCCAACTGTGAAGACTCTGCAGACCATGTGTGAGACATCATACTACGTATCTAAAAACAAAGATGATGTAACTTACCAAACGAAAGCGTTGGTATGTTGATAGAGACACTAACAAACACACACACACAAAATTCAAGCTTTCGCAACTCACAGTTGCTTCATCAGGAAAGAGGGAAGGATGTGGGTTTTAAGGGAGAGACTTACCTTAGGGGGAAAAAGGGACAGGTACACACACACACACACACACACACACACACACACACACACACACACACCCATCCGCACATATACAGACACAAGCAGACATATGTAAAGGCAAAGAGTTTGGGCAGAAATGTCAGTCGAGACGGAAGTACAGAGGCAAAGATGTTGTTGAATGACAGGTGAGGTATGAGCGGCGGTAACTTGAAATTAGCGGAGGTTGAGGCCTGGTGGATAACGGGAAGAGAGGATATATAGAAGGGCAAGTTCCCATCTCTGGAGTTCTGATAGGTTGGTGTTAGTGGGAAGTATCCAGATAACCTGGACGGTGTAACACTGTGCCAAGATGTGCTGGCCGTTCACCAAAGCCACAGGGTGATCCTCATTACCAACGAACACTGTCCGCCTGTGTCCGTTCATGTGAATGGACAGTTTGTTGCTGGTCATTCCCACATAGAAAGCTTCACACTGTAGGCAGGTCAGTTGGTAAATCATGTGGGTGCTTTCACACTGGCTCTGCCTTTGATCGTGTACACCTTCTGGGTTACAGGACTGGAGTAGGTGGTGGTGGGAGGGTGCATGGGACAGGTTTTACACTGGGGGCAGTTAACAAGGATAGGAGCCAGAGGGTAGGGAAGGTGGTTTGGGAATTTCATAGGGATGAACCCTCTCCTTCCCTCTTTCCTGATGAAGCAACCGTGGGTTGCGAAAGCTTGAATTTTGTGTGTCTGTTTGTGTTTGTTGGTGTTTCTATCAACATACCAACGCTTTCGTTTGGTAAGTTACGTCATCTTTGTTTTTAGATATAGTTTTCCCACGTGGAATGTTTTCCTCTATTATATTCACATCATACTATGTGGATGATGAACTATCAGCTGCCCACTGACCTCTTCTGACTCCAACTATAGCTTACCATTGGGGTGGTGTGGTGGCTGTAGTGCAGAATGGCTGGTGGCAGAAAGTTGAAGTGGGATTCCAGGCCAGTGGCGGGTCAGAGAAATTTGGCTATTAAAACAGACACACACTCAGACACCTGCACTAGGCTGGGATGGAGTAGTGACCCACTCCCTACTGCATGTGCCGAAGGTCATGTGACTGGACAGTGATAGACAACATCCAGCTGGTTGGCTGCAATGCACATGCCCAGGATCGCTGACGATAGTGCTCAGTGAGCAGTATGTGACTTGGTTGCGTGAGTTGCACCCTACGTCAGTCGCACTCTGGAGTTTTGCAGCGGTAGCCAGCTCCATGGTGGACGTGAACAATGAGATGTGGTTCAGGGCCACATACACCACAATGGCAGAAGATGGATGCTAAGCCCAGGATACGACCTGCTGTCCCACCTTGGACAGGAGCCTGGCTTGCTGATGTACAAGCCTGGGATGGCCGTGCTGCTCTGTGGCAGTAACTCCAGGAGGAAGACTCAGTGTAGGAGCCAGGTAATGCGACAGAGACCTTAACTCATGATGGCTGCTGGTGACTCAATTGTCATCCTCTCTCTGGAGTAGCCCCCACACTCTGGTAGAACTGCTGGGCTGTGAATGAACCTGCTATCAAAATGCCAAAATTTATACAAGAAAGCAGCACACCTCTTATGCCAATGCAGTGCTTTTAGTCGCACTCTTGACCACACTACCACAACCCAATGGTAGAAAAATCCCTTGCATGTACTGCAAGAACTGTATGTTATATCTGTGCTGCCACATTTGGCCAAGCCAAGCCTGGCCCATCTCACAATACATCAACAGTTCTGTTGCTGTAATCAGAATGCCAACAGACCATACTCGTTAGCTACCAGTGGCTGCTGCAATTCTTTAACACAGTATTCTCACAGCTTTGCCCATTACATAGTAGTGGCACTACAAGCAAAACACAGGGTTGCTCGGTGAACACTGAAGAGAGTGCAAAAAACCAAGGCTGACTGTGGTTGTCAAACATCAATATTCTCTCCCCTGTGCTGCCAGGTTTGCTAAACTGGGATCCTGTCTGATATCTCTCTGCCTTATGGCACCCTATGAATCAGCTCTAATTTCCTGCATAATTAACCTTAGATGTTTACTTAATCATAATTACCATGATTAAAGTAGCTATTAGAAAAAAAGGATAAATGAGGAATTTACAACACTATTCAAATAAGACTCATATTGAGATACAAATAAATCAAAATTTTCAGTTATCTATGTAGGGAAGTTGACTAGAATTATGGAATGCATTTTGTGGCCACGTATTATGACCATTTTAGAGACCGAAAATCTCTGTATGACCAACATTACCAGTCTTGTGAGTCTCAGCTCGCCCTGGTCATCCATGAGATGCACAAGGCAGTACAGAGTGGTGTCCAGCTTGACTTTCAGAAGGTATTTAATGAGCTTCTGCATTGTCACAAAATACAAGTTTATTGAATATTGGAGTAGCTATGTGACTGGATTTACAGCTTCCTACCAGACAGTACTCAGTACACTGTCCTTCTTGGGTCAAAATTGTCAGATTTGTAAAAGTAACTCTGGGAATATTACAAGGGCGTGTTATTTCATTTCATTTTTAGTTGCCCTTCAGATCATTTCCACACGGTGTTTGTATTATATCTACATCCACATCTAGATGTACATCTACATCTACATGTACATATAGATGTAGATGTGTTTGTATTATATGACACAGGATATATTAATATTACTAAGTAACAACACTTGATTTATGAAAGTATGGGTATTTTTGTAGTTTTGGAATGCATGAGATAGAATTTTATAAAGTCCATCAATCAACTATATAAAGCTATTCTGTGGCAGAATAACTATGAGTTGATTTACCAGAATTTAGGCAATGTTAGTTGAGCATGTGGTCCTAAGGTGTAGAGCACAATTAATTGTCAATGAGATTACATATGTACATAAGTAAAAATAATCACATTTAACAAATTATTACAGCTATGAAAATTATGGGACTGTGATGGAATAGTCCAAAAATAATTTAACAATAAAGTGTTAGAAAATATCATAAATTACTGTTAGACCTCCAGGCATTGTGAATGGCATAAAAACTGTTTTAAATGAGATTTAAGTCTTGAATCTCATTTTTTTATTTTATTTCTGTGGAAAACAGGTGTTATGGTACTGTTCATGACATACAAGTTATCAAGTGAATAGTATCGGGAGCTGTTTTACAGTTGATTATGAATATACATAATCATAACAAGTTGTTCATAAATAGATGCCAAGTTAGTCCCACAGCTCATGAGTCAAGAGCAGAAAGACCTTCACTTTGCAATCTGTGAAGGTCTTTCAGATCACACAAATGAGAATGAGATGTTCCTTAAGAGAATCAAAACTGGTAATGAGGCATGGGTCTATGGTTATAATGTTGAGACATTGAAAGGATGAAGATTTGCAACAACAGATGACATAAAAGAAATTTCGCAGATGGCACTCTGAACAATGCAGCAAGAGGCATACCGAGACTGCTTCCAGAAATGGAAACGGCATTGGGAGAAGTGTATCAATTGTGGAGGAGAGGATTTTGAAGGATATCATGCAGAATAAGTAAAAGGTAAGCGCAGAAAAATTTTGTGGACAAAGTTCCGGAATTTTTTGAACAGACCTCATATAATAATGATTTGCTCTTTTGGAACAATGAAAGTACAAAACATGTCAGCTATCCTTCACTCAGACACTCCATTAATACAACTGCCTCTTCTGGACCAACTATTATGAAAATAAGATGGCGAAACAGTTGACTTTAAAATCCATTGTTTTCTTCCTCTCTCATGTGTTTTACACTATTGGCTTTGGTTAACAAGAATAAGATGATAGCTCAAGAATATGAAATTAAAAATTATGCAGTGCGTTATAAAAAAGTAAAACTATTAATGTAAACCAAAAAAGTATAGACTTGAAGGTGTCCTGTCATACTCATGTGGTGACATGAGACTGTGGTGTCACCGCCAGACACCACACTTGCTAGGTGGTAGCTTTAAATCGGCCGCGGTCCATTAGTACATGTCGGACCCGCGTGTCGCCACTGTCAGTGATCGCAGACCGAGCGCCACCACACGGCAGGTCTCGAGAGATGGACTAGCACTCGCCCCAGTTGTACGGACGACTTTGCTAGCGACTACACTGACGAAGCCTCGCTCCTTTGCCGAGCAGATAGTTAGAATAGCCTTCAGCTAAGTCCATGGCTACGACCTAGCAAGGTGCCATTAGCCTTACATAGCAATTGATACTTATCGTATAAAGCATGTCTCATCAAGAACGATGTATACAACAAGGATGGATTAAAGTTAAGTATTCCAAAAGCTACGTACTTTTCTTTATAGCATTCATTACGTATCCTGTTTCAGACCTCACGCCATCCTTCGTGTGTTTATAGCGTGCATTGCGGTCCCCTCAAATCACACTGTGTCGGCACTTCTGTCGACACATCATATGGCGACGAGTCAAAAAGGGTCTTGTTCTTTCTACTTGCTTACATTTACTTGTGTCATGGCTTCGCCACAATCTCCAGATGTACTGTCCGAATTTTATCGCTTGCAGAATCAGCAGACGCAGGCGTTATTGGATGCCCTTGGACAGCTCGTCCAGGGTCAACGTGCAATGCAAACTGGTGCGGCAGCCGCCGCTTCACCGCTACCGCAGCCACAACTTGCAGTTGCACCACCATTCCGTAATTTTCAAGCAGACGTGGAAACATGGACGGAGTGGTCACGCCAGTTTGGATTTCATCTCGCCGCCTACAGAATTCAAGGTAACGAGCGGCAGCCTCATTTATTGGCGTGTGTAGGGGTGCACACGTACCGTGTGATAGTGAAATTATTTCCCCAACACGACGTAGCAACTCTGTCCTATGAAGAAATTTTGTCGGCGTTAGATGCCTATTTCAAAGAAACAGTCAATGTAGTTGCAAAGAGGTATACTTTCTTTCGTACGAAACGTACGGCCGGTCAAACTAATCGGGAGTGGGTTGCAACTTTGCAAGGCCTTACAATGGATTGTGCTTTTGAGTGTGAATGTGGACTCCCTTATTCAGATACAATGGTGCGTGATGCAATTGCACAGAACGTTTCTGATGTTCGTATACGGGAACAGATTTTGAAACTAGTCAATCTCTCCCTTCAACAAGTGATAGACATATTGGATAGGCAAGACACACTTGACTTTGCTCAGGAATCATTTGAAACTTTGCCAGCCGTGTGTCACATTAACCGGCCCGCCGGGCGCGCTGCACGGAATGATAAACAGCCCTCGCGCTCGTCCGCGCAGCTGCCGCCTAGCTCTCCAAGTGTGCCGCGTAAGCGAGCAAATGCAGTGAAATCATGCCCGCGGTGTGCGACTAGACATTCGCGTGAACATTGCCCGTCACGCCAAGCTATTTGCTTTTACTGTAATAAGAAAGGACATGTTCAAAGTGTTTGCCAGAAAAAGCTCAGATCAGACAATCACAACCATTCCAGGCCCTTTGCTTCGCGCCGGAATCGAACCAAGAATACTCAGGCTCGTGAACCTTCACCCATGGACATTCATGTAGTTAATTCCACTCCGTCCAGTGCCACTTTCTCTAACAGTGACAGTGTTCGTCCCACGACCCTTCGGCCCCTCCTGTCTCTTTACGGGCGCATACACCGCATGTTGGTGTGCACCCTGGACTAGGTTTTCAGGCGTTTCCTAGCTCCCCTCGGACCGAATGGCCGGGTGCGGGTGGCACAGCCTCGCCTGTTGTTAGGCTCCCCACCTCATCGCATACGTCAACATGGGGTCCTCCCCACGGCGGGCGGAAGCCTTATAACACGACCGTTCGCCAATTTGCGGGGGAGGAATGTGGTGTCACCGCCAGACAACACACTTGCTAGGTGGTAGCTTTAAATCGGCCATGGTCCATTAGTACATGTCGGACCCGCGTGTCGCCACTGTCAGTGATCGCAGACCGAGCGCCACCACACGGCAGGTCTCGAGAGATGGACTAGCACTCGCCCCAGTTGTACGGACGACTTTGCTAGCGACTACACTGACGAAGCCTCGCTCCTTTGCTGATCAGATAGTTAGAATAGCCTTCAGCTAAGTCCATGGCTACGACCTTGCAAGGCGCCATTAGCCTTACATAGCAATTGATACTTATCGTATAAAGCATGTCTCATCAAGAACAATGTATACAACAAGGATGGATTAAAGTTCAGTATTCCAAAAGCTATGTACTTTTCTTTATAGCATTCATTACGTATCCTGTTTCAGACCTCACGCCATCCTTCGTGTGTTTATAGCGTGCATTGCGGTCCCCTCAAATCACACTGTGTCGGCACTTCTGTCGACACATCATATGGCGACGAGTCAAAAAAGGGTCTTGTTCTTTCTACTTGCTTACATTTACTTGTGTCATGGCTTCGCCACAATCTCCAGATGTACTGTCCGAATTTTATCGCTTGCAGAATCAGCAGACGCAGGCGTTATTGGATGCCCTTGGACAGCTCGTCCAGGGTCAACGTGCAATGCAAACTGATGCGGCGGCCGCCGCTTCACCGCTACCGCAGCCACAACATGCTGTTGCACCCCCGTTCCGGCCGTTTGACCCGGCGATAGAAACCTGGACGGAGTGGTCACACCAATTTGGATTTCATCTCGACGCCTACAGAATTCAAGGTAACAAGCGGCAGCCTCACTTATTGTCTCGTGTCGGCGTGCACACGTACCGTGTGATAGTGAAATTATTTCCCCGACGCGACGTAGCAACTCTGTCCTATGAAGAAATTTTGTCGGCGTTAGATGCCTATTTCAAAGAAACAGTCAATGTAGTTGCAAAGAGGTATACTTTCTTTCGTACGAAACGTACGGCCGGTCAAACTAATCGGGAGTGGGTTGCAACTTTGCAAGGCCTTACAAGGGATTGTGCTTTTGAGTGTGAATGTGGACTCCCTTATTCAGATACAATGGTGCGTGATGCAATTGCACAGAACGTTTCTGATGTTCGTATACGGGAACAGATTTTGAAACTAGTCAATCTCTCCCTTCAACAAGTGATAGACATATTGGATAGGCAAGACACACTTGACTTTGCTCAGGAATCATTTGAAACTTCGCCAGCCGTGTGTCACATTAACCGGCCCGCCGGGCGCGCTGCACGGAATGATAAACAGCCCTCGCGCTCGTCCGCGCAGCTGCCGCCTAGCTCTCCACGTGTGCCGCGTAAGCGAGCAAATGCAGTGAAATCATGCCCGCGGTGTGCGACTAGACATTCGCGTGAACATTGCCCGTCACGCCAAGCTATTTGCTTTTACTGTAATAAGAAAGGACATGTTCAAAGTGTTTGCCAGAAAAAGCTCAGATCAGACAATCACAACCATTCCAGGCCCTTTGCTTCGCGCCGGAATCGAACCAAGAATACTCAGGCTCGTGAACCTTCACCCATGGACATTCATGTAGTTAATTCCACTCCGTCCAGTGCCACTTTCTCTAACAGTGACAGTGTTCGTCCCACGACCCTTCGGCCCCTCCTGTCTCTTTACGGGCGCATACACCGCATGTTGGTGTGCACCCTGGACTAGGTTTTCGGGCGTTTCCTAGCTCCCCTCGGACCGAATGGCTGGGTGCGGGTGGCACAGCCTCGCCTGTTGTTAGGCTCCCCACCTCATCGCATACGTCAACATGGGGTCCTCCCCACGGCGGGCGGAAGCCTTATAACACGACCATTCGCCAATTTGCGGGGGAGGAATGTGGTGTCACCGCCAGACACCACACTTGCTAGGTGGTAGCTTTAAATCGGCCGCGGTCCATTAGTACATGTCGGACCCGCGTGTCGCCACTGTCAGTGATCGCAGACCGAGCGCCACCACACGGCAGGTCTCGAGAGATGGACTAGCACTCGCCCCAGTTGTACGACGACTTTGCTAGCGACTACACTGACGAAGCCTCGCTCCTTTGCCGAGCAGATAGTTAGAATAGCCTCCAGCTAAGTCCATGGCTACGACCTAGCAAGGTGCCATTAGCCTT
Source organism: Schistocerca serialis cubense (assembly GCF_023864345.2). Classification (NCBI taxonomy): domain Eukaryota; kingdom Metazoa; phylum Arthropoda; class Insecta; order Orthoptera; family Acrididae; genus Schistocerca; species Schistocerca serialis. The sequence goes on from NC_064646.1 coordinate 273,187,191, forward strand.
ACATAGCAATTGATACTTATCGTATAAAGCATGTCTCATCAAGAACGATGTATACAACAAGGATGGTTTAAAGTTAAGTATTCCAAAAGCTATGTACTTTTCTTTATAGCATTCATTACGTATCCTGTTTCAGACCTCACGCCATCCTTCGTGTGTTTATAGCGTGCATTGCGGTCCCCTCAAATCACACTGTGTCGGCACTTCTGTCGACACATCAGAGACAGCTCTAGAAAAGTAGGGACAATCCCAACAAAATCTGGAGAGGTGGCAACACTAGTCACAAACATAAAATGTCAGGGTGTAGAAAACTTAAGATGAAACAACCATATAAAACTAGGTGTAGATAAGTCAGCTGCCAGACAGATTCATTTGTAGAATACTATGGAAAGTGATTCATCTATAAAAGAGATGGCTTACAAACACTCATTCAACTGATTCTTGTGTATTATTCATTAGTCTGGGACCCTTCCCTAGTAGGATTAATAGAAATGTATGTCCAGGTCCAGTGAATATGAGCCTTTGATATCTTCTGTATATTACAATGTATTGGGTTGTGTTATATACTACACCTATTATGTTCCCTTTTTTTCTTTTAACGTGATTGAGGTCACTGAACTATACCTTATGTTACTGTTTGTTTGTGAGTTAACAAAGCCAATGAAGGTGTGGCTTGTATCTCCTCATTGTTATATTGGTCTATCACATGAACCACACCAACTGCTGACCGACCAATTTTGAGTGCAGCCTGCACATATCCCAACTAAATTTGTTCAGTGATTAAAGTGCAGCATTGTTCCTATCACTGGCTGTGAACTGCTTGTAGTAAGTTAATTGGGCTATGTTTGATGAGATGCAGCTGATTGGGAAGTTATTGCAGTAAGTTTTGAAGAGAAATGGAGTTTCAGTTAATGTGTGAATGCCATGGATGGCAAAAATGACCTGTCACTACTATGCACCAATGCCATACTACCAAAGTAGCATGGCGGGTGGCTTACTGCTTGACCCCTGCAGAAGGACAGTGGCTGCAGGTAAGCATTTGACAAAGTTCAACGGCCAGTACCAGATGGCCCCTTCAACAAGGAGGTCACACTACAAGGACATGTGTGCACCATTGACTTCATTGGTGGTGAATGCTGCACTGGATTATGCTTCCACAAACACATCATGCCACCAACAGGAATCCTGTATGATCTGCCACCAGCATATTTAGGGCTGCATTGGTGGCTCTGCAAGCAGCTTCATTGCAGTCAAACATTCAGAACTGAAACTTATGATTAAAATGTGTTTTGTTTTTGATATTCATGTGTTGTTGTTGGAGTGTGCCCACTGTGGGACACTTCAGTTAGCGGTTAGGACTAAACAGAACTCTGTGCAACTGTTCCAGGCAGTGAAATTGTACATTGCTTTTTACTGCCATAGCTGTAGCCTCCAATCCAGTGGAATTGACTCACTCTGTGATCATTCTTCTCCAAAGGATGCAACACAATTGAATTTTTGTTTGAACAGTTGGCAAGTATCACACAGTTGGTGCTGGAGTTTGCTGGACATCTCACCCAGATTGACATATCTGTCTACAACATCCAGCCGATGCCACCACTCTTCCAATAGTCTAGCAGAAAGGTAGATCCATGGTCCTGCTTTATCACAAGGATGGAAAAAACATTTCCTGGTACACAATATCTTAGGTGATACGCAGCAATGTGTTTTCCACCTTGCTAACACAGCCCATCTGGGTACCAACTCAGCCAACAACTACACCCCAAGGGGGAACCTCATGCCCTCCCTTATGCTATGCTGAAGTCTAGGTTGCTCGGCTATATTGATTCACTAGTTCACATGGAGGCAGGCCACAAATTTTTTAGCTGTCACAAACTTGCCTCTGAATCCTACAAAGAATGGATTGCATGACTCCAAGGTCTATGAGGCAACTGTCACTTCCACTATGCCAAATCACAGTGTAAACAGTCCCACTCATCATCGTTGGTACAACACATGGTGTTAGTCCATTCCCCTGATATGGCTTTGTGCGTTGATCTTCTGAAGCTGAAAGATCCCTCCTTGGAGGCATGTTTACTCATCATACGTGCCTTCCAGCAGTCTCTTCTATCCTCAGCATCACTGCAGGACTCCTCATGGTTCTTGCATCACACCCCAGTTGGGATCCACCCATACCAGCCAAACTCCAACACAAGCCGGCTCGAGATCATCAAGGCTAACGTCATTTTCAGCCCCTCCCTTCTTGTTCACAACACTTTATTAGACACCAACAACACTTTCGCAAAGCAAAGTGCAATATATGTGGTAAAAACTGGCATACGGCAAAATTGTGCCCTCCGATTCGGGTATAGTGGACATGGACTTATCTTCCCCAGATGTTGCTTTTCTCCAATCCATGTCTGTTTCCATTCATATGGATGATGTCTCAGTCAATCTTCAGATCAACACCAGATAATCTACTACTATTATTGATTGACCAGAATGCGGCCCTCTGCCCCTCAACATTCTGGCACTCCATTAAGCAGTTTTAGCAATGACTTGATCTCTATCAAGGGGGCTTTCAAGCCCTCATTGAAATATGGCTCCATGTCCTTCACAGCCCACATATTGATTGTCGTGGCACCAGGTGTCACCATTCTGCTGGGACTGGACCTTTTTGATGTCCTAGGGCTGAAAATTAATGAACCAGAATCACTGTCAGTGCCCCCCACAAGGGTTCATATGAGGCCAAATTTTTGTCCCAATATGAAGCTGTTTTTTCATCATCGTTCTTGGGTGTCTCTGACTTCGAAGCTCATGCATCTCTCCTTCCTTTGGCTGTGCCCAAATTTTGTAAAGCCCAAACCACCCTTGCACACTTCAGGATAAACTATGCGCAGAATTACAATGTCTGCAGGATGATGGGGTGCTGACACCATTGTCTAAAGCCGCTAGGCAATGCCTATCTTCATCTTCGAAAAGCCCAATGGGGCAGTGCGTATTTGTGGAAACTCTAGTGCTACAGTCAATGCCCAATCAGTGGTTGACTCATATCCTATCCCCAAACTGGAAGACATTTTTGCTAAGCTGAGTGGGGGCAATGTGTTCTCCAAGACTAACTTAAAACACACCTACTTCCAGTTACCATTGGATGCTGAATCCTGTTACATCCTGGTCATCGACACACATTTTGGACTTTACCAATGTAATAGACATCCCTTCAGCATTGCTAGTGCTCCAGCTATTTTTCAAAGACGTTTGGAACAGTTGATATGAGGTATCACAGGCACCACCAATTACCTTGATGACATACTTGTAGCAGGTCACTCCACTGAAGATTTAGCCAAGAACTTGGACACACTTTTTGCAATGTCTAACTTTGTGCAGGTCCATTGTAACAAGGAAAAGTGTGACATTTTGAGTGACAAGTTGACTACTTAGGCCACATATCCAGTGCATCCGGAATTTAACTCATACCCCAGTATGTCAACGTTATTTGACTTTTTCCGTGCCAGAAAACATATCTCAATTCAAAATCATCTTAGGACAAATGAACTACTACTGCCTTTTTCTTCACCATGCAGCAGCCTTGGCAGAACCACTTTCATAAAAATGTACATCAGAAATGGACACCCCAGTGTGACAAGGCATTTCATGATCTCTGACAGGCCCTTTTCCACCACACCTTCTTACCATCTACGATCCCTCAAAGCCTCAGATTCTTGCTGCCAATGCATCAGACTATGGCATAGAGGATGTACTCTCACATGTGATCAACTGATTGGAGAGGCCGATTGCTTTTGTGTCAAAAATTTTATCATTGGCTCAATGGAACTACAGCAAAATCAAGAAGGAAGCAGTGACATCTTTGATATGAAAAAGTTTCACAATTATGTGTATGGGCGGCAATTTACACTCCTCATGGGCCATAAACTGCTCCTATCCTTACTGAAGTCTACTGCACCCCTCCCCAGCACAACAGCTTTTCAGATCCAGTGCTGGGCTCTGTTTGTTTCTCCATAATACAGTTTCAACGTCCAGTTTTGGTCCACAGCTCATCATGCTAATGCAGACCTTTCCAGGCAGCACAATGGTCAAGACCCAGATATTGGCTCTGACCCAGAGATCTGCTGCTAGCAGTACTCAGATGCTGAAGACACCACAGCCTGGGTCCTGTAGGATGTCACCCTCATCTGACAACACACAGCTACTAACTCAGTCCTGTGTGACATCTTGCGGTTTGTCAAACACAGTTGTACAGTGAATTATAAGATGCTGACATACACAGATCTGCAAGCCTTCTCGGCTTGATGACAGGAGCTCCTAGTGGTCAACAGCATTGTCCTCATACTGGGCGACAATAGGAGAATGCACATTGCATCCCTTGCACACACCACGATAGGCTCCTCATCCTTCTACATGAAGTAGGTAGTGCTCACGAGACGCGTCACCTGTCAACATGTCTATTGGCAGAGCATGCACTTTGCCATCACATCCATGGTGGCTGCCTCTTCTAAATGTCAACGCAAACAGGTCACCGTGCTCTACATTATTTTCCATGGTGCTCTAACCCGCGGCCCTGAGTTCCTCCCAAATTTGTGGACCCCTTTCTCGCTCATTGCTGTCGAAGCACACATTTTCCTTGTGTTATCCATATCTCCTCCACATCTTCCACAGACAGCATCAAAGTGCTGACCCACATTTTTTCTATAGGAAGCATCCTGGAAATTCTGGTTACTTATAACAGTCCTCAATCCACCTCTTTCAGAATTACACCCTTTTGCACAAACAATGGCATCACTTTAATCCACATGAACCTTTCCATCCAGCCTCTAATGTCATAGCGGACCAATTTTTCTGCACTTTTACGATACAAATGTCCAAATTTTGTTGCAACCCCTTCTTGATGATGCCCTGAATCTTTTCCTTGCTTCGTACAGGGCCATACTGCACCACATACAGCCCACCATTCCTCTCTTTCTTTCCTAAACCCTCAAGAACAGAGTCACCACCCCACCTGTTCAAACAGACACCACTTCTCTTCACAGAACTGAAATGTATGAATACAAAGAGTTTTGCTTTGGATATTCATGTGTTCTTGTTGGTGTGTCCTTACTGCGGGACATTTCACAACATGTGCTATAACAAAACTGACTGGGAATCCATGCCTGTTTTAAATAAGCTTCCCCAGTTAGCTCCCTAAAAATCTTTAACAAATTACCGCTCTCTGCATGGTCCATGTCTTGTAAGTAATTTAAAAGAAAATGTATAGCTGACTGGCCAAAAATCTTTTTTTTGTTATAACAGAAGTTTTTGATGAGTTTGTGAACATATGTTAAAATTAAAAATGTATGGCAAAATGTCTGTACTGGTGTATGTAATTAAGTATATCGATATCACACATATGAGCCAAAGCCTATTCCACTGTGTACATGGTCAGTGACAAATAAAGATGAATATATTGTAATTACAACCAATTTTTCAGTGTTATTTCCAGTAGTTAATACATATAATGAATTTATTTATGTGCATGCTGGGACAAATGGTTGTGTTTCCAATGGTTCTATACTATACTAGACAAATTCCTATAGGAAGCTGATATCAGGAACATTGAACCTAACAACTACACCTCCACTGTTAAACAGTGATAAAAATGTTCCATACGTGTTGGTCAGGGACAGTGCATTTGCACTAAACAGACGTATCATGGAACAATTTTCCCTCAAAAATGTAATGGGCAAACAAATTTTTAATTACATGTGAAGCTTTTGGCATACTCACATTGAGATGCACCAAATAACAACTGTGAATTTCGAAGCTGTGGACAGCATTCTACATGTGTGCTGTTAGTTGCACAATTACTTAGTAAAGAGATACAAAGTATGTATGAGAGACTCCAGTGTTGGCAGAGAGGAAGCCATACATTTCTCACATCAATTAACTCCCTTGTTCCTCTGGCAAAAACCACAACAAGAGAACGAGTTGAAGAAGGAAACAAATGCTGGGAAGTATTTATTAATTACATCAATAATGAGAGACAGGTACCATTCCAAGAAGCAATGCCATGAAATGACAAACAATTAAAACTGGAAGTTATATAAATCAGTGAAATAAAATATGTAAATGGACCAAAATAATATATCTAAAAACAAAGATGTAGTGACTTACCAAATGAAAGTGCTGGCAGGTCGACAGACACACAAACAAACACAAACATACACACAAAATTCAAGCTTTCGCAACAAACTGTTGCCTCATCAGGAAAGAGGGAAGGAGAGGGAAAGACGAAAGGATGTGGGTTTTAAGGGAGAGGGTAAGGAGTCATTCCAATCCCGGGAGCGGAAAGACTTACCTTAGGGGGAAAAAAGGACGGGTATACACTCACGCACACACACACATATCCATCCACACATATACAGACACAAGCAGACATATTTAAAGACAAAGAGTTTGGGCAGAGATGTCAGTCGAGGCAGAAGTGCAGAGGCAAAGATGTTGTTGAATGATAGGTGAGGTATGAGTGGCGGCAACTTGAAATTAGCGGAGATTGAGGCCTGGTGGATAATGGGAAGAGAGGATATATTGAAGAGCAAGTTCCCATCTCCGGAGTTCGGATAGGTTGGTGTTAGTGGGAAGTATCCAGATAACCCGGACGGTGTAACACTGTGCCAAGATGTGCTGGCTGTGCACCAAGGCATGTTTAGCCACAGGGTGATCCTCATTACCAACAAACACTGTCTGCCTGTGTCCATTCATGCGAATGGACAGTTTGTTGCTGGTCATTCCCACATAGAATGCATCACAGTGTAGGCAGGTCAGTTGGTAGATCACGTGGGTGCTTTCACACGTGGCTCTGCCTTTGATCGTATACACTTTCCAGGTTACAGGACTGGAGTAGGTGGTGGTGGGAGGGTGCATGGGACAGGTTTTACACCGGGGGCGGTTACAAGGGTAGGAGCCAGAGGGTAGGGAAGGTGGTTTGGGGATTTCATAGGGATGAACTAAGAGGTTACGAAGGTTAGGTGGACGGCGGAAAGACACTCTTGGTGGAGTGGAGAGGATTTCATGAAGGATGGATCTCATTTCAGGGCAGGATTTGAGGAAGTCGTATCCCTGCTGGAGAGCCACATTCAGAATCTGATCCAGTCCCGGAAAGTATCCTGTCACAAGTGGGGCACTTTTGTGGTTCTTCTGTGGGAGGTTCTGGGTTTGAGAGGATGAGGAAGTGGCTCTGGTTATTTGCTTCTGTACCAGGCCGGGAGGGTAGTTGCGGGATGCGAAAGCTGTTGTCAGGTTGTTGGTGTAATGCTTCAGGGATTCCGGACTGGAGCAGATTCGTTTGCCACGAAGACCTAGGCTGTAGGGAAGGGACCGTTTGATGTGGAATGGGTGGCAGCTGTCGTAATGGAGGTACTGTTGCTTGTTGGTGGGTTTGATGTGGACGGACGTGTGAAGCTGGCCATTGGACAGGTGGAGGTCAACATCAAGGAAAGTGGCATGGGATTTGGAGTAGGACCAGGTGAATCTGATGGAACCAAATGAGTTGAGGTTGGAGAGGAAATTCTGGAGTTCTTCTTCACTGCGAGTCCAGATCATGAAGATGTCATCAATAAATCTGTACCAAACTTTGAGTTGGCAGGCCTGGGTAACCAAGAAGGCTTCCTCTAAGCAACCCATGAATAGGTTGGTGTATGAAGGGGCCATCCTGGTACCCATGGCTGTTCCCTTTAATTGTTGGTATGTCTGGCCTTCAAAAGTGAAAAAGTTATGGGTCAGGATGAAGCTGGCTAAGGTAATGAGGAAAGAGGTTTTAGGTAGGGTGGCAGGTGATCAGCGTGAAAGGAAGTGCTCCATTGCAGCGAGGCCCTGGACGTGCGGGATATTTGTGTATAAGGAAGTGGCATCAATGGTTACAAGGATGGTTTCTGGGGGTAACGGATTGGGTAAGGATTCCAGGTGTTCGAGAAAGTGGTTGGTGTCTTTGATGAAGGATGGGAGACTGCACGTAATGGGTTGAAGCTGTTGATCTACGTAGGCTGACCGGTCCATCGTCATTCTTCCGGCGGACAAGGGTTCCACGACCGTGGTACTTGATCGTCGGGAGTATGTGGCTGAGGGACTGCGTCAGCTTTCAGACAACACCACATACAAAGTTTGCCAAGGTAATCCCATTCCTGATGTCCAGGCGGAGCTTCAAGGAATCCTCAGAACCTTAGGCCCCCTACAAAACCTTTCACCTGACTCCATCCACCTCCTGACCCCACTGACACCCCGCACCCCTACCTTCTACCTAAAATTCACAAACCCAATCATCCCGGCCGCCCCATTGTAGCTGGTTAACATTACAGAACGTATCTCTGCCTACGTAGATCAACACCTTCAACCCATTACGTGCAGTCTCCCATCCTTCATCAAAGACACCAACCACTTTCTCGAACGCCTGGAATCCTTACCCAATCCGTTACCCCCAGAAACCATCCTTGTAACCATTGATGTCACTTCCTTATACACAAATATCCCGCACGTCCAGGGCCTCGCTGCGATGGAGCACTTCCTTTCACGCCGATCACCTGCCACCCTACCTAAAACCTCTTTCCTCATTACCTTAGCCAGCTTCATCCTGACCCACAACTTCTTCACTTTTGAAGGCCAGACATACCAACAATTAAACGGAACAGCCATGGGTACCAGGATGGCCCCTTCGTACGCCAACCTATTCATGGGTCGCTTAGAGGAAGCCTTCTTGGTTACCCAGGCCTGCCAACCCAAAGTTTGGTACAGATTTATTGATGACATCTTCATGATCTGGACTCACAGGGAAGAAGAACTCCAGAATTTCCTCTCCAACCTCAACTCATTTGGTTCCATCAGATTCACCTGGTCCTACTCCAAATCCCATGCCACTTTCCTTGATGTTGACCTCCACCTGTCCAATGGCCAGCTTCACATGTCCGTCCACATCAAACCCACCAACAAGCAACAGTACCTCCATTACGACAGCTGCCACCCATTCCACATCAAACGGTCCCTTCCCTACAGCCTAGGTCTTCGTGGCAAACGAATCTGCTCCAGTCCGGAATCCCTGAAGCATTACACCAACAACCTGACAACAGCTTTCGCATCCCGCAACTACCCTCCTGGCCTGGTACAGAAGCAAATAACCAGAGCCACTTCCTCATCCTCTCAAACCCAGAACCTCCCACAGAAGAACCACAAAAGTGCCCCACTTGTGACAGGATACTTTCCGGGACTGGATCAGATTCTGAATGTGGCTCTCCAGCAGGGATACGACTTCCTCAAATCCTGCCCTAAAATGAGATCCATCCTTCATGAAATCATCCCCACTCCACCAAGAGTGTCTTTCCGCCGTCCACCTAACCTTCGTAACCTCTTAGTTCATCCCTATGAAATCCCCAAACCACCTTCCCTACCCTCTGGCTCCTACCCTTGTAACCGCCCCTGGTGTAAAACCTGTCCCATGCACCCTCCCACCACCACCTACTCCAGTCCTGTAATCCGGAAAGTGTACACGATCAAAGGCAGAGCCACGTGTGAAAGCACCCACGTGATCTACCAACTGACCTGCCTACACTGTGATGCATTCTATGTGGGAATGACCAGCAACAAACTGTCCATTCGCATGAATGGACACAGGCAGACAGTGTTTGTTGGTAATGAGGATCACCCTGTGGCTAAACATGCCTTGGTGCACGGCCAGCACATCTTGGCACAGTGTTACACCATCCGGGTTATCTGGATACTTCCCACTAACACCAACCTATCCGAACTCCGGAGATGGGAACTTGCTCTTCAATATATCCTCTCTTCCCCTTATCCACCAGGCCTCAATCTCCGCTAATTTCAAGTTGCCGCCACTCATAACTCACCTGTCATTCAACAACATCTTTGCCTCTGCACTTCTGCCTCGACTGACATCTCTGCCCAAACTCTTTGTCTTTAAATATGTCTGCTTGTGTCTGTATATGTGTGGATGGATATGTGTGTGAGTGCGAGTGTATACCCGTCCTTTTTTCCCCCTAAGGTAAGTCTTTCCGCTCCCGGGATTGGAATGACTCCTTACTCTCTCCCTTAAAACCCACATCCTTTCGTCTTTCCCTCTCCTTCCCTCTTTCCTGATGAGGCAACAGTTTGTTGCGAAAGCTTGAATTTTGTGTGTATGTTTGTGTGTCTGTCGACCTGCCAGCACTTTCATTTGGTAAGTCACTACATCTTTGTTTTTAGATATATTTTTCCTACGTGGAATGTTTCCCTCTATTAGAACAAAATAATATATTATTTGTAACTTCTTCCTCCTCTTGTATTCTATCTGTCCCATGTCCTGTGACTGTTTTTCTTTCATCTAAGAAAAATATCAGCCAAAGTACCAGACCCAAATATTAATCCCTCACCTAAAATCTCATGCAAGAGTGAAATTAGTGCACAATCTGGAAACAAAAGACATAAGATGTACCAAACTTTTTACTATTGTGTGCTATCCATTATAATCAGATTGTCTTACAACGTTTCTACTGTAGGAAAGTACTTACTTACCTACCTCAGTTCTCCCACATGCCTTTCACAAGCAAAAGTGCACTGTAGCATATCTTCTAAATTAAAGAGTCGAGCAGCATACTTTACTCCATCCATCCACATACTTCTAGCGAAAAGACAACAATGGGAAAATGGGAGAATTTCCTGCTTCATCAGAGGTATCCAGACATTCTTTCCTCCTAAGTGCTATGGAGGTGAATGACAACAGTAAAAAGTCATAAGTATGGTAGTACTCCATCATTGTGGTAATGCTTTGAAAGAATCTGTACATTGTTTGATTGTCATTTGTATACCATCTCATTGCTTCATTACAAATCTTGATTGTTGGAAATTTACCTATACGATCCGCTACAGACTGATACTCGCAGATAAGTAAAACCGTTACGATATATACCCATATGGGCAACAAGAGATTGGTATAATATGCCTTTGAACACACACTAATCATTTCAAACTACCTACTTGAAACATCAACATTTGTCTGTTGCAGAACGCTGTCTGCATCTACATCTATACTCTGCAAATCACCGTGAGGTGCATGACAGAGGGTACATTCCATTGTACCAGTTGTTAGGGTTTCTTTCCCTTCCATTCTCATTTGGAACATGGGAAGAATAATTGATTGAATGTCTTTGTGTGTGCTGTCATCATTCTAACCTTATCCTCACAATCCCTGTGTGACTTATATGTAGAGGGTTTTCATGTATCCCTAGAGTAATCATTTGTAGCCGGTTCTTGAAACTTTGTTGATAGACTTTCTCAGGATAGTATACATCTGTCTTCAAGAGCCTGCAATTTCAGTTTCTTCAGTGTCTCTGTGACACCCTCCTATGGATTAAACCAACCTGCGACCATATATGCAATATCCTCTGTTAATCCTGTATGGTACGGGTCCTGCACACTTAAGCAGTAATCTAGGATGGGTCGCATGAGTGATTTGTAAGCAGTCTGTTTAGTAGACTGATTGCACTTCCTCAGTATTCTACCCAAAAGCGAAGTCTACCATCTGCTTTACCCACGACTGAACTATGTGATCATTCCATTTCATATCCTTACAAAGTGTTACACGCAGATATTTGTGGCATTGGCTGAGTCCACCAGTGACTTGTTGATATTATAGTCATAGGATATTACGTCCTTCTTTGTGTGTGTGTGTGTGTGTGTGTGTGTGTGTGTGTGTGTGGTGTGTGTGTGTGTGAAGTGCACAGTTTTACATTTCTGAACATTTAGAGCAAGTTGCCAATCTCTGTACCACATCGAAATCTTATCAAGACTTGACTGAATATTAATGCAGCTTCTCTCAGATAGTACTTAACTATAGATAACTATTAATATTTTCTGCAGTATAATTAATATGCAGCACAAACAGCAAGGGCCCAACACACTTCTCTGGGGCACACCCAAAGTTACTTCTACATCTGACGATGACTCTCCATGGAAGATCAAATGGTGTGTCATCCCTACCAAAGAATCATCAATCAAATTATACATTTCACTTGATCATACTTTTGACAATAAGTACAGGTATGGTACTGAGTCAAAAGCTTTTTGGAATTCAATAAATAATGTATCTACCTGACTGGCTTGAGCCAAATCTCTCAGTATGTTATGTGAGAAAAGTGCGAGTTGGGTTCCACATAATCAATATTTTCAAAAACCGTGCTTGTTGTCATTGAGGAGGTCATTCCTTTTGAGATACCTCATTATGTTTGAGCACAGAATATGTTCTAAGTTTCTATAACAAACCAATGTCAAAGACTTCTGCTACCGGTATCCTTCTTGTAGATGGGTGTGACCTGTACCTTTTTGCCAAAAACTGGGCGCGATATTTTGTTTGAGAGATCTACGATAAATTATAGTGAGATGAGGGGCTAACTTAGCTGCAAATTCATTATAGAATCTGACAGGAATTCTCCATCGTAGCCTGGTGCTTTGTTCAGTTTTAACGATTTCAGCTGTTTCTCAACACAACTGACAATAATACTTATTTCATTCATATTTTCAGTGGTACGAAGATTAAATTGGGGCAGTTCTCCTGGGTTTTCCTTTGTAAAGGAACATTTTAAAACTGAGTTAGGCATTTCAGCTTTTACTTTGCTATGGGCTGGACACTGACTTTGGTGCCACTAACAGCCTTTATATACGGCCATAATTTATTTGGATTTTGTGAAATGTCATTTGACAATATTCTGCTATGGTGGTCATCACGCATAGCTCTCTTGACAGCCAAACGCGTTTCATTCAGCAACTAATTTATCTATAGCCCCACGCTGTGTTTTACACCTGTTATGGATTAATCTCTGTTTCTGTAGGAGTTTATTTAAAGTGACTGTATTCGGTGGCGGTTCCCTCTCGTTATGAACTGTTCTACTGCGCACATATCTATTACAGTATCAAGTGCGTGGTCGGCTATACTTATAAATTTGAGCCAGAGTTCCTCTACATAGTAGACTATACTATGAACCCAAACATAAACCAAATGTCAACATACTTTCGAAAGTAACGAAACGTCGTAAATTCGACACACTTTCAATTTATTTCATAGAAGTGTCTACGACATTTTCGATGTCATGTTAGTATTTCAGCTGTACGTATTTCTGCCGTTTCATAGCATTTCTTAATTTCCGCATCTCAAATAAAGATCGTATTCCCATTTTTGATCTAGACATTTAGCCTTCTATCTTTCTATTGTTTTGTCAACAATAGTGCAGAGTGCAGTCAGTCATGACCTCCTCGGCGGACAGCATTGTGGCAATTGGTATCGAAGTCTATAAACAGAAGTTTTCAAAGAGACAGAATCATCAGAAAATACAAAGGATCGATCACATGTGAAGGTAAAAAAAATAACAATTTAAAATATATAATATTTTTCGTTTTTGTGTTAACTGGACAGAGTCTCTTTGGTAAACGCCAAAGGGACATGTAGTTCTTTGGCGCCGAGCTTCACTATTATAACATCTTTGTTAGTAAATAAACAAGGTGCAAACAGTAAACGTAATGGTTGCAAACTGAGCGAGCTGCGAAAGATTTAGAATGTTGCGAAGTGTTGGAAAATAAGTAGCCAACGGTGATGGCAGAGTTATGTTTATATTTTTTAAGGGCAACATCAAATTAAAGTGTGTCAAGTGCTTCCCTTTTGAATTATTATGACTGTCTCGAGCAAGGAAGGCGAAACAAGCCGCGGAGGACCCTCCCAAAACACCAAAATTAGTGACAAGAAGGACAATGACGGTAAGATATTAGCATGCAAAAACATTGTAATGCTTGATCTCCATTAAAACTAATTGCATTTTAGCACTGAAAGTGTCAATGTTTTAGCTATTTACAGGGTGTACTCGGCTTTGTCATTTTTCTTCATGTTAATTGTTGTTGGATTTCCGTTGTGGTGGAAGACAACTGAAGTACACAGAGAATCCCTACCGTACACAGAAATTTCGTCGCTTAACGATTTGAAGCTTTCGTTCCATGTTAATGCGATTGTTAGCACTCTTGATAAAAGCAGAGGAGAAGATTTCATCAGGGAGTTGAATAAACTGTTTAGAACGTCAGGTGAGTTGATAAAACCTTACATAATATCTTAAACACGTTAGTGAGCAAATTCTTACCTGTATTTCATTTTGTAGAGATCTACAACATCAACTTTACTTGGGTGGATGCAGATAAAGCTCTTTTGGGTAGTATGAAAAGTATCACAGATCTCGAATTGTCATCAATGAGTCGCTTACGTCCTGGGGAAATAAAGTTACTTGAGATACCTGGGCTGTCAAGATTCAGCCCAGACCAAATTTTGGTTGGTCAGAGACGGAGCATCTATTTCAGCACTGATGCAAGTAAGGACCTATTTGTTATTTTATTTTATAGACTAATAGGACAACTACTACAATAGAGAACACACTGCTCTAATTTAATAACAATACTAGAAGTGGTTGACAGGTAGGGAAGCCTAATGTTTACATCCTTAACATGTTTAAAAATGCTAAGGGGAGCCCCATGCATAATGTTTATTACATTCTTAATATTAAAATGTACTATTTTTACGCATAAAATATTACTAATAAAATATGATTACAAGAAAGAAGAGCTGTGGAACAGGAAGTTCAGAAATGATGGTTGGGTGATCAGTTACATAGTAAATGTATGAGCAACCACACTTTGTGCACACGAAATCTTAAAACCCGTGTCACATCCACCTTACCATCACTTGAAATTGAGAGCGGGTCTGCAGATAAGTCTATCTTCTAAATTTGTGTCATAATATGAAATAGGGAAAATGTCAAGAATTATAATTAGTAGGTAATCGAGGAATGTTGGATACAAGTTGTCAGCATTGGCAAGTAACATAGGAAACATGCTATACACACTGTAAACAACATGGTGACTATAATTTTATTGGTGATTTTTTTTTCAAATGGGCTAAGCTACAGCTCTTTCTGCCATCATAACAGTTTTTTTAGTATCTCAGTCATTGGTTTCACCAACTCACAACCAAATTGTCAACTTCTAACGTAACCTACTCGTCTGGCGAAGCTGCAGGTCCATGAGTAACGACTTCCAATTTTTTTTTGCTTTCACATTTGTTAGCATTGCCAGCTAACAACAAAACTGTGAATATGTGTACCAAAAGGTGGCATTGCAGCAGCCATCAACATTGTCACTGACCAAAGCTAATGACTTTTATTAAACATTCCTCATCACCCTAATTACTGTGGCACAAGGATTGCAAAATGCAAAATCTTTGTCTTAAGGGGGGTAGGACGTCAAACGGGCCGACTTGGAGCAGGAGAGGCATCACAGGACATTTTAATTTCCAGTGTCTGTACTTTTACAAATAAATTCATAAAACTTTGTCGGCATCACTAGGAAGGATTCAGGATTCACACGCATTGCAGTGAAAGTTCGAAAACATAAAAAAATAATTTTTTTTGCATTTGAAAATTCATCATTTTTTCACGTACTAATGGCTGCATTTGTTGCTATAGGTACACTTTTCTTCGTAAGTTATAGAGATTATTCGATGAAATTTGCACAGCATACATACCGTACTTACAGGTGCATGAAACTCTAGAATTTATTTAATTTATTAAAAAACAAATGAGCTGTTGTATTTTAAACTTCATGTCTAGAAAAAAAAAACAAGTTTTGTAGTTAATTACCTCAATTTGGAAAATTCTAGAGTTTCATACACCTTTAAGTATGGTTTGTATGCTGTGCAAAATTCATCGAAGAATTTCTCTTATTTATGAAGAAAAGTGTACCTATAGCAACAAATGCTGTCATTAGTAAGTGAAAAAAAATGATGAAATTTCACAGGTAAAAAAAAATCATTTCATTATGTTTTACAACTTCCACTGCTAAGAGTGTGAATTCTGAATCCTTCCTTGTCATCCTGACAACATTTTATAAATTTATTTGTAAAAGTATAGACAGTGGAAATTGAAATGTCCTGTGGTGCCTCTCCTGCTCCAAGTCGGCCTGTTTGATGTCCTAAGTGAGGATTTAGAATCATATTTTATTAGTGGAATGATAGGTACTGCTTGTAGGAAAATGTAAGAGGCCTTTGGACAGACAAGCAGTTATATGAATATGAAGAGCCCAGATGATAAACCAGTCCTAAGCAAAGAAAAAAAAAATCTGAAAGGCGGCAGGAGTATATATAGAGTCTGTACAAGGGAGATGAACTTGAAAAGAAAGAGAGGTGAACATAGTTGACAATGAGATGGGAGATATGGTCCTGCGAGAAGAATTTAACAAGTTCTGAAAGATCTAGACAAAACTACTCCGACTGGTGTGCGAGATGTACAAGACTGGTAAAATACCATCAGACTTCAAGAAGAATGTAGTAGTTACAATTCCACAGCAATCAGTTTAACTATCAGTTTAATTGCTCATGGCTGCAAAATACTTAGTCAAATTCTTTATCGAAGACTGGGAAAACTGGTAGAAGTTGAACTCGGGGAAGATGGATTTGGATTCTGGAGAAATGTAGGATCAAGCGAGGCAACACTGACCATATGAAATCTTAAAAGACAAGTTAAGGAAAGGCAACCTTACATTTATAGCATTGTAGACTTAGAGAAAGCTTTTGACAGTGTTGACTGAATAGTCCAAATTCTGATTGTAGCAGGGGTAAAATACTGGGAGAGAGAGGCTATTTACAACTTGTATAGAAACCAGAATGCAGATATGAGTTGAGGGGCATGAAAGGGAAGCAGTGGTTGAGAAGGGAGTGGGACAGGGTTGTAGCCTATCCCTGATGTTATTCAGTCTGTATGTTGAGCAAACAGTAAAGGAAACCAAAGAGAAATTTGGAGTAGGGATTAAAGTCCAGGGAGAAGAAATAAATACTGGCCGCTGTGGCCGAGCGGTTCTAGGTTCTGTGCTGCTGCTACGGTTGCAGGTTCAAATCCTGCCTCAGGCATGGATGTATGTGATGTCCTTAGGTTAAGTTAGGTTTAAATAGTTCTAAGTCTAGGGGACTGATGACCTCAGATGTTAAGTCCCATAGTGCTTAGAGCCATTTGAACCATTTCAAGGAATAAAAACCTTGAGGTTTGCCAGTGATATTGTAATTCTGTCAGAGACAGCAAAGGACTTGGAAGAGCAGTTGAATGGAATGGACTGCATCTTGGAAAGAGGATATAAGATGAACATCAACAAAAGCAAAACAATGACAATGGAACATAGTCGAATTAAATCAGGTAATGCTGAGGTAATTGATTAGAAAACGAGACACTTAAAGTAGTATATGAGTTTTGCTACATGGGCAGCAAAATAACTGATGATGATGGTCGAAGTAGAGACGATATAAAATTTATATTGGCAATGGTGAGAAAAGTGTTTCTGAAGAAAATGAATTTGTTAGTACCAAATATAGATTTAAGTGTTAGGAAGTCTTTTCTGAAGGTATTTATCTGGATTGTAGCCACGTATGGAAGTGAAACGTGGACGATAAACAGTTTAGATAAGAAGAGAATAGATGCTTTCAAAATGTGGTATTACAGAAAAACGTTGAGGAATAGGTGGATCAAGCACTTGGAGTCCAGAAATTTGTGGCACAACAAATACAGGATCAGTTGATTGGAAACATTCTATGACATCAAGGGATCACCAATTTATTATTAGAGGGACATGTGGGGTATAAAAATCATAGAGGGAGACAAATAGATGAACACAGTAAGTAGATTCAGAAAGATGTAGGTTGCAGTATTTATTCGGAGATGAAGAGGTTTACACGGGATAGAGTAGCATGAAGAGCTGCATCAAACCAGTCTTCAGATTGAAGATCACAACAAAAAATGGCAAGTATGAAATACAATAAACTCATGGGCAGTCAGATTCTGAGGTCACAGTCTGGAAAACAATGGAACAACTAGTAGTGTCATCCTGTTTGGCTTCATCTGTATGTACTTCATTAAATCATGATAATTTGTTAAAATGTTTGTTCTCAAAAATGTAGATTTGAATGAACAGTTTGTTGTACTTGGGAAGTCTTGGGATTCATCAATATTCTGGGTGGTGCTTTACTACAAAATTGGCTCTGTATATTTGTATGAGACCTACCTAAATCTGTCAAATGCTGTTTTGCTTACCGGTGTTTACCTAACAATTTTGTCGCTTTTGGGAGATTTCTGTAAAGACGTTCTAAGGTTGCACACATGTTAGTTAATTGGATAATTCCCAAGATCACTTGCAAGCGATGATATCGAGTGTGTGTCTGTCGTTGTGGCAGATGTCGGTTTTGTTTGAACCATTAACAACAACAATGATGACAAAAGATGACAGCAATTTCACTCACTGTACTTGTCATGCAGACAATTCCGCACGTTGTTTATGCTGCCAGGTGAAATCCTTTCTTTGCCATAGTACCTGTTAACATGGAAAGACATAAAGTTCTGTGACAGCAACTGCTTGTAATGTGATTAAAGGAGTAAAGTGTGTCAGCGATGAACATTGTCCCCTTCTTAGCCCTTTTGCTACTTATATCATTTCTGTGCAAGTGATATTCCAATAGCACAAGGATGTCAAAAACCTTATGTGTTTCTTGAAGGCATGTACACATGAGTCTAGTTCCTAATCCGTGTGGTTTCTGAAGCTCCTTAAATTCTACTTTGGTATGTCCATTACCTGTTCGTGAAGTTTTCATTCCTCTCTTTCCCTTAGTATTTTGGTGGGGTGTGCAAGGCTGTTGGAAATGAGCTAGAGGGACTTGATGATGATGATGATGATGATGATGAAGTCCCATACTCCTTGACAGAGCGTAGGGGACGATGTGAGAGACGCGCACCGCTGTACTAGGCAAGGTCCTAGCGTAGGTGGTTTGCCATTACCTTCCTCTGATCGTAATGGGGATGAATGATGGTGATGAAGACGACACAACAGCACCCAGTCATCTCGAGGCAGGTGAAAATCCCTCAACCTGCTGGGAATCGAACCCAGGACCCCGTGCTCAGAAAGCGAGAACACTACCGTGAGACCTCAAGCTGCAGACAGAGGGACTTCAATGTCACCGCTTCCATTTCCAAACCTCAGGAATGCTACACCACAAGTTTGCTTCTTGGGTTGGGTACAAGTGATCAGTAGCCCACTTGAATCATTGGGAGAGTTTTTAAAGAATTAATGGACTTCACTGGAATCACACAAGCAGCTAGAGTAAGAGGAGTCTATCCTGGCAGAGCTCCATGCGCCAAGGTAAGCCTTGTACAGCTGAGATCTGGCAGGTTCCGCAGTTGTTGCCCACTAACAATTGTTTCATATCGTTCCTCACATCAATGTGCAACTCACCAAGAGATTAATGGCCATGCTTCTATAGGGATTTGTACCATCCTAGTGAACAGAGTTATTAAGCCGAGATCCCAATTTCCTGTGACACACAATGTTTCATGCAGTTGTCAATAAAGCATGTCCAGAGTTCATGGTTAAAGATTTTTATGGCACCCACCAATTCCCAGATCAGGAACACCAGGTTCACCAAACTTATACTTGGCCAACAAAGACTGAGCTCGCTGAGGTGCTCGCCATTTGTCACGACCCAGGAATTACATGTAGCTAATCGAATGCCATCGATGTGGTGAGCTTTACCCACTAGGCCAGGAAGATAGCAAAGAGTTCTGACAGCAGAGAGTTGTAAGTGTATAATGAGAGAATAGTAATGATAAAAAAAGGCGAAGTAGTTGTGTCAGATCCTGATGTAGTTATAACTGAGTAATCTGCAATTTAAAAAAAGGGGGGAGGGATTGGTTGATATCTAAAAAGTTGCAAGATATTTGCCATAACAGTAGAAATAATTTTTTGACACAAGATTTACAGCTGAAATGAGTATGAAAAATAATGTGACATGTATGTAATCTCCTATCACAAAGTGTCTCTGCAATCACTGCTCTTATCTTCATTAACTGCAGCCGAGCTACTTCACATTGCATCACATTCATTTACTTTGACACATTGTAACCAGGCCCTCACTTCCCAACCAAACACAGACCTGGGATTTCAGTACTGATCAGTCTTTCCCAGTAACACCCATCCCAAAAATAATCTTTTTGTATGACATTAGTTGACTTCAACAACTTGCACCAAACTATCTCCTCCCAACCTAACATGGATCTGAGGCTTTAGTGCAGCTCAGTATGTCACCACAACCATTGTTCTAAAAAACATAGCAAAGATAAATATTGTTGCCAGGTTGCTGTCAGTTTTAAGGCAACTTTTCATGACTCAACCCAAACATGAATATTCTAAAATAATATGAATTGATTTCAATTTTTGTGCCCAAAATACATCTCCTATTTTCTTGTCTTTCATTGATTACGTAAAATGATTCTCCCATTGGCTGCATAAAACTGACACATTAATCTAAGTACCTCACAGGAAAAGTGACCTGTCTGGCACTGCCGTTGTTCTGGACTTTAGCCTATACTAGTCAGGACGATCAGTCTTACATCTAATTGTGAGGGGGTGAGAGAGAGAGAGAGAGAGAGAGAGAGAGAGAGAGAGAGAGAGATGGGTGGTAAGCTGTGGACATGCTTTAGTGGCAACAATTCAGTACAATTGTGGAGTATTGGATAACACACCAAACAGAAATCTCTTGGCTTAACTTTCTCAACCTCAAGGATGGTAGAAACCTACATCTGAAAATAGTCTATCTAAAAGTGTGTTGCACCTTTTGGGGTAACTGCCACAAAACTACTTTTATAAGACGTGCTTAGGTATATGGGCTCTGTCTGAATTAACTTCTACTTTCCCAATTGCATCTACTAACTACCATGAAAAAACACTGCCAGTAGTTTAGATTGGGCCATTGGGTGGGAGAAATACCAAACTTAACAAATTCTTGGATAGTTAGAGTGACTAGAGATAATATCTCTCTGGTAGCTGAAAATACACATAATGGAACAGTTGGTGATTTTCAGAATTTTGTTTTTTTTGTTATGGAGATACACAGATGGTTAATCCTGGTAACTAATCAGTACAAAAAGAAATTGTATAATTATTTAGAATATTTTCAGTAAACCTACTAACCACCAACAGTACCTCAATTTTGACGGGTCTCATCCCTTTCACACCAAAAATCCCTCCCATACAGCTTGGCCACCTGGGGCCAGTGTAACTCCACTGATGAAAACTTCCATGCTCAGTATACTGAGGGTCTCACCAAGGCCTCCACAGACAGGCACCACCCCCCACACCTAGTCTGCAAACAGATCTCCCATGCCATTTCCCCTCACATCCTCCATCCTCCCACCACCCTCAAGAGCCAGCCACAAAGGAGTATCCCCTTGTCACCCAATACCACCCAGAACTGGAATGACTGAACCATGTTCTTTGTCAGGTCTTTGATTATCTATCATCATGCCCTGAAATGAGGGACATCCTACCCAAGGTACTCCCACCCTACCCAGTATGTGTGAGCCAGTTGTGTGCTGCCCTCTCATGCCCTAGTCTGTGAAATCGAGTGCTCAGCTGTCTGCTGTGTGCCACCTCTACCTGCACCCCTAGGTAGCCCATGGACGGCTCCCCTCTCTCCCACAAGCTACTAGACATTTTCCCCCAACCCACTCTCTGCCTCCCACCTCTCTCCATCCCTCACCCCCACCTCACCACAGTACACTCACTGTGGGCCAGAAAAGAGCTGGCAGTTGAATGAGCACAATGTAGGAACACGTGTGTGTGTGTGTGTGTGTGTGTGTGTGTGTGTGGGTGGGTGGTTTCCCCCCCCACAGCTTGAGAAAGGAATTCCATTCTCAAAGCTAGCCAAATAAAGCTCTGTACCTTTTGTGTGTGTATCTGTCAATGACACAGTACTTCTGTCTTTAGGTGAGCCGTCTCCTTTATTCGTAAACAATTTGTTATTCTCAACCAGAAACTTCCTTACATTATTATATTTACAGTATGATATTTTTGCAGGAAAATTGTACACCCAGTGTTTGAAGTGCATAATACTGGCATTAGCTTTCTAAGCTCTACACGTCACTCCTTGTGAGGAGATGCTCACTGAGTTTTTCAGACAGGATGAC
Source organism: Schistocerca serialis cubense (assembly GCF_023864345.2). Lineage (NCBI taxonomy): Eukaryota > Metazoa > Arthropoda > Insecta > Orthoptera > Acrididae > Schistocerca > Schistocerca serialis. The sequence continues at coordinate 273,209,228 of NC_064646.1, forward strand.
AAGGAGACAAAACAGAGGTGTGCCAACATGGTCCTGGGATTAAGGTCATCTTCAAAAATGTTTGGTGTGTGCAGTGATAAGTGTTGAGAGAGTAAAGCTAACTTCTTTCAAGTATGTAAATACTTAAAGAGCATTGTACCTTAGGTATAACCCAGTGAGGTAGTGCGTTTGTTAAGACCCTGTCCTCAGATTTGAGAGGAGGAAGGCTTATTCTCTCTGCAGCAATCATGATTAGATTTTCTGTGGATTTCCTAAATCACTTCAGACAAAAGATGGGTGGTTCCCTCAACAAGGCCATAACTAACAATCTGACCTCTTCCCATTAAACATGTATTCATATACCTCTGTTTATGACTTAAATTTTTTAAGCTGACAAATCCCATTTCAGAATAAATTACCATCACCATCACAAATTGATTCTTTGTTTCTGAATCAGAATGGAATGAAATGAAATGAAGTCCCATGCGTCTTTACAGAGCGTAGGGGAACGATGTGGGAGACCCGCACCGCCTTACTAGGCAAGGTCTTAATGGAGGTGGTTTGCCGTTGCCTTCCTCCGACCGTAATGGGGATGAATGATGATGATGAAGACGACACAACAACACCCAGTCATCTCGAGGCAGGAAAAATCCCTGACCCCGCCGGGAATCGAACCCGGGACCCCGTGCTCGGGAAGCGAGAACGCTACCACGAGGGGCGGACGGATCAGAATGAGTCACCACTATTTAAAGTCCTGTCACCAGATCTGAAACTAACATGTATTTTTTTGGCTACGAATACTTCAGATAGATCACAGCAGGTTTCTGCCATTTTCTCAGCTGCTGTGAAATTCACTTTAAACAAATTTTCTATGCTAAATTTTCCACCATCTTCTGTAAGATATTGTGATTACAGTTCAGTTACACAGCAAGCTCATCAACTTTGACGTGTTTTTGTGAAATAGGTGGTACATCCAATGACAGTTCATTTTGTTGGTCACAGTAGATAGTCTTTCCCTACACTGCTTGTGTTTAATATGGATTCTGGAACATATTTGTAGAGAAAAAATCATTCCAGTTATGTGTGCAGTTTGAATTATTTGGAATTCATTACAGCAGGTTTCCTTTACTCTAGATAGCATATCTGTAGATATAGCTAAAATGCTGGGGAAAAAGTCTGGAGCCATAAGACCATACCATAATGCTTCATTCTTTACATTAAATGACAACTATCTCCACACAGCCTATGAAGCTGAAATCTGTCAGGGAGAACATTCAAGTGCCCTGCCCTCCCCTGCTTGAGATACTGACTGATCACAATGGAATTGACCCTACCATGCTGTAGTGTCTTGGAAATGAATCAAAAGAAACCCACATAGAATGTTGTATAGCTAGCAGCACAAGTTACCATTTTGCTTAAGTAGGTAATTTTGGTCAACTTAAATGCAAGTGCACACACACACACACACACACACACACACACACACACACACACACAAGCACACGCATGCCTGCAAAGGTGTGCTTTACTGAGAGAAGTGTGTCAAGTGTAAACCTTTGGCATTGCCATCACTGTTGTATGATCTCCTCCCAATCCGGTATCACTTGCTAGAGATTTAAATTTTCTTTGGAGAATATATATGGGAGGGCCTATAATTTTATTTTAAATGTTTTAGTGACATTTTTATTTCACCTGATTTTGTTTTCCATGTGTCAGAAAATACTTCTGCTAACACAATTATATTCAAATTTCATACAGCATTGTGTACAATTCACTATTAACTCTGGGTAAAATTCCCCGTACCATGTCGGCAGCTTCTCCACTGTGTGTTGCAGCTAGTAACAGTTTGCGCAGTGGAAGATGGGAATTGGACTTCAACAAATTATGTTTTGGATGATTAGACAAGATGATGGAACCAATGTGATCATGAAATTATGTGGCGGTATAATGGAATATATTATCCAAAATATTGTCATATGACACGGAATGTTCTGTAAAACCAAAACTGTATTCTTAGGTTCCTGCGTAACGACAACTACTGAAATTGGAACATTTCAAAAATACCTCAGTTTCTGAGTAACCAAAACCTCTGAAAATGGGATATTTCAAAAATACCTACAAAGTTTTTGAAATGGTCATTGGGGTATGCTATAGATTAGTCTGTTACCACAGCCAGTTTTCCTCCAATTTACATTCATTGGCTTCGCCAACTTGCAAATGAACTATAAAACTGGAATACAAAACAGTATCCCAAGAAATCTTGTCATAGTCTGAGAAACATGCAATACAAGAAATACATATGAAAATCAGGAACCCTTCTTATATCCCAGGTTAACCAGATCAATAATCATCTGTCTTGCACTATTTGTTTTGAGAACAAAAGTAATCAGTTCTTATCGTATGCTGTAATGACTTATTAGATTTAACTATTTTATTGGCTACTGTATATTGTCCCCTGATTGGCTATGGCCAGCAGAAACAAACTGCCAACAGCAGTATGCAGTGGAAGAACCCCTGGATGCTGGAGTTAAAGATGGATTGCATAGGTTAGAACTATGTGTTAACAGTGTAGTTCTTCTTGGCTAATAAAGATGTTATTGAAGTCACAAGAAACCATTAATTTTTACCAGATCCTAAAATAGATCATTTGTGGTTTCATGCCAATTAATTTGCCCAAAAATGATTTTATTGTTTACCATATTATGGACACAGGAGGATTATTGTAAAACTGATTTGGAGCAGATACTACTTGTAGTAGCCATGATTGGTGCTTGGAAAAACTGTGGCATTTCTGAAGCTCCTTGAACTTTGTTGTACCAGTAACAACCAATACTGCAGCGTGTGTGTGTGTGTGTGTGTGTGTGTGTGTGTGTGTGTGTGTACATCTATAATCTCTTCTCCTTCTTCTGGAGGACTTCAGCCATTATTTCACACTGTTGCGGTTGAAACTACAAATCTTCGTATGAAATTGGTAGCTGAAATTTCACTTTGATTAATTTCTCCACAGTGAGAGGTGACATTAGCAAACATGCACAAAATTTCACTTCTGTTAATGCCACAATATGGCTTTATCCTAGCAGAGGCTAATAAGTTAGCAGTTATGGAATAATGTTAACAGTTTCTGTATATTGTATGGAATGGGGTGCTTACTGGTACTGTATATCAAACTTTTCCTGGTTACTTACAGAGGGGGGAGTGGGCAGTGAAAGAAGCAAGTTCTGTCCTTCACATCTACTGCTGCAGAGAGAGAGGAACAATGTGATGGAAACAAGCTCCACCTATCTAATTCAGTTATGGTACAACACATGCACTATGTCTTTGGCACTAAGAATTAGTACAAAAGGAGAAGTGATCCATGAAACTAACAAATGCTTTAATATTTTGTGAAAGTGCTTTATTGATATGTTTGTTTCATTATTGGCATTCTGGTGCCCCAAACGGCATCTATAATGGCACATCAATGCCACAGATGTCATATCAGTTCACACAAGCACAGATTTTCTGAAGCTATTAGTAATTTCCACTCCGATCACTCCATAACTGTCTCCAAGTAGTCTTACAAACCTAGAATTACTTCCTCACACTTTTTGTGAGAAACATGCAAGACAGTGTAGCATAAATTTTATTATCTCCTGTAATGGCTAGTACAACACTACATACTGTGTTATTGAGAGTGACTAGATACAAAACACTTATCACTGAAGTCTTCTGACTACTGTAGTTTTTTACCTCTTCAGAACTAATGAGCCCAATAATCAGGAAGAGTTCGATAAATAGTATGTCTTCTACTGTGTAAATACTTCAGGGTAGTAAGTGCTGATTTGGAATCTGATAATACACTGAATGTTTCCTCATTTTACTGTTAAACAAGGGATACTTCTGATTAGCTTGTTGATACAAGGTGTATCTGTAAATGTCAACAGATACTGGATGATCCTTATAAGATTTTATTCGACCATTCAGTATAAGAGGAGAGGGCTAGTATGGCAGGGCAGAGGGTGTTTGTTGCAAGATAATACTTGACCCCGAGCCACATAAAAATGCTGAGGCTTCCTAAGTTTTCATTAGAATGCTCTGAATCATCTTGCCCATAATCTCAACTATACAGAAAGTGATGTCCTTGTCTTGCATCATTTTGAAGGAGCTGTGGCCAGAAAATGTGTTTCAACTGACTAGGGAAGAAAGTTGTGTGTGAGGGGTCAAGGAAGTTGGCAGTAAACATATGCCACCGGCATACTTTAGTTGATACTCATCTCACCAAATGCATGTAATGTAATAGGAATTATGGGAAAAAGCATAGTATATCTCTGTATATGACATTTGAGTTTCATGAGTAAATATACAATTTTCTATGTATGAAATGAGGTTTAACATTATTGTATGCAATATTTACAATAATTATTGCCTCATTGTTTAAGCTATACAGTATATTTGTGCTGATATGGAAGGTATCAACTTTAGAAGCTAGTAAAATACGTTGGATTCCAGGTCCACTACGCATGCATGACGTTCTTCACAAGTGGCTGTTGCAGGAGGAGACACTTGTTCAAACTATGAAGTCCTTGAGTTCACAGACTGGAGAGAGAGACTATACCAGTCGTTACAGGTTGCCACCTGCTGAGGGCTACAACCTGCTTGTCACAGCAGTTAATCCTGATCCTGAATCTTTAAATACCAGCCATTGGGATTTACCTCAGGCAATAAGTGGTAAGTTGACAGTAATTGCAGGTTCTGCAGTTCATAAATGGCAACAGTGTTCTGTTGTTGATACTTTAAACAACTGGATGTATTTCTCTGCCTGCCAATGATTTGTCGAACTGTATGTCTGAAGTTCCAAATTTATATACATTTCAGGGTTTTCTATAACTTATTCTCCAATACTGAATGACAGGTACAGTAACTGTTTTTTAATGTTGCCTTTTTGGTGATTTTCAGGTAAAGTAAAAGCGTTAGAGCTGAGAGGAAGCTAATCATTATAAGCTACGAGCTTTTTGCCCGCAAATTGTCCATCACACACACACACACACACACACACACACACACACACACACACACACACACGCACGAGAGAGAGAGAGAGAGAGAGAGAGAGAGAGAGAGAGAGAGAGAGAGAGAGAGAAGCATATTTCATGCATATCTGTATACATATTTCGTTTGTGTCCGTAGCGAATTTTACTCTGCAGTTTCATCTGGATACTGAAGAAACTGTTTGATTCTTCACTGTGTTGTGCAGAACATGTTTTGTTAGTGAACATACCACTTCTAATTACAGCAGACCTCCACAACACTGAATTATTATAAGGATGTTGTTGCCTGTGGAGATATAGCACATATGAAAATTTCAGAAACTGCGAAAAGAGAATGGTTTGTGAAGTGAAAATCGTAATGAGAACAATAAAGGACAGAATAGAAAAGACTGCTACCTTTATCCTGAGAACTAATACCTTTATTGTATGATTGCATTGTCCACTATTACTCGAATACATTAAGTCAGGTTTTCTATACCTCAAGGTATGATTATACACTCCAAATCCAGTGAAAAGTTACAAGCACTGCAAGATTCATCCACATCTACACATGTACTTAATACCAGTATTAACAATTTAGTCCTAGTCCATCTATGTATAAAGCAAGTGGCATGATTCAGTGCAGGCCATAATTCTTGCTGTCTCCTTCTCATGATCACTACTTGAGATCTCCGAAGGGCACAATTGTTGCACAGTTATTCTCAGATACCAGTCCTCTAAATACATCCAACAGAGTTTCACACCTTTTGTCCATAGATTTTCATTGTACTTCCCTTGGCATATCTTTTTACACTCGTGGTTGGCCAATATTGACCTGTAAGCAGTGCATCTCTGGACTCATTCATTGTCCAATGTCACACCTACTTGATAAAGATCCCAAATGCTGTAGCGGTAATCCAGAATTAGTTGCATTGCTGCCTCATGTACAGTTTCCTTTACAGATCACTACACTTTCCTAGAATGCACACAATAAAATGAAATCATTTGTTCATCTTTTACACTAATGATTTCATGTGTTCATCCCATTTCATATTGCTTTGCAGTATTACTCATACTCCATACGTAGAGCCAAAATTTGTATGTAATTACATTTTTATTTATTTATTTTTTTATTCCACATACTTAAAAAGTGTAAATGTTTATGGGATTATGTTGCCACTCTTGGTATATTTCATTTTATTATAACATATCTGTGTAATTATATGTTTTTGCGGGCTACTCTCTGGACAATATCTTTATTAGGCCTGAAGACAAGAAGTAAATTATTTTTTAAAATCTGGTTATATTGCAATAAAAAATAGTTAATTTCACTCGAGTTGGATTATGGAAGAACGTTATTATGCTTAATTTTCTAACAAGGACCCCTGGAGTGCGAGGTTGCAAAAGGCCAATGATGTTTGTGGCATTTAATGCCCCACTTATTGTCTACAATGCAGCCACAATATTGTTTGCCAATGGCAACAGGGGGCGGGACTGGAGGTATGCAGTGGTGAGCACAGCATGAAGATATAAAGTGTAGTTGAACTGCTTAGTCAGTAACTCAGAACAGTGCTACAGTGCTAGTGGTGTTGATAAAAAACAGAACAACGGCAATGATAGACAAAGCAAACATTGTGTTATATCTACAACAGATGCCGAACTTGACATTTCACCAGAAAGGGACCCAAGGAATTCTGCAGAGTGAGAAAGAAGTGGCAGATGAAATATTAGTGTTTTTGTAAGGTGAGTCACTAAAGTGTGTGGCGTCGTATACGCTTGACTGTGCAGACAGTGTACCTGAAGAGTACAGTGATGACGATACATGCTTAACAAGTGAAAGTGATACAGCAACAGGTGGCTCCCACCCTCAATGGGGCTGGCACTTCTTTGGCGGGTTTGTGCTTGGCTACTATGGGGTTTCAGCCTTTGCAGCATGTTTTCCCTTCCATGGTGCGTGTCTGTCCTTCTGCTATTCTTTTGCTCCTCCCTTGGGGAATATGTCTGGGATGTTTTTGGAAATGCGTTCTGCATTTTCAGTAGCTGACATCACAACAGTCTCTCAACTGTTTTTTCCCTGTGTGCTCCTGAAGGCCGGGCCATGCATCTGTCGTGTGACAGGTGACCTGCTAAAGCATAATTCACAGCCCCGTTTCGACAGGTAGGGTTTGCATATAACCCCTGGTACAGGTCAGGCCCAGGGAGGAGTGATTGACTGAGCTGCTACCTTCCAAAATTGCCGATTGGTCCCTCTGTCAAGTGTTCTGGAGGTGTGACCTGAGGTGTGAACAATCACCTAAGGTGGGTGCAGCCCCTCTGAAGGCCCCTCCCCCCAGTTGGAAGGATGCTGGCAACCATGGGGGATTTTTCTCACAATGAGCCAATCGTCATCATCACGGTCAATGTCTATTAAATGTAAACGGAGTGAGGCTAACGATTCAGAGAGCCTCCCAGCTGCACCACGGTTCCTTGTGGTTTCATGTATTGAAGACGGTCAGTCCTTTGTTACGGTAAATCCGTTTAGTATTCAGAAAGGTGTTGATGCAATTGCTGATCCTGTAAATCGTGCTCTTGTTTACGCAGTGGCATGTTGCTTTTGGAGACTACTTCTGATTCTCAAGCATAACAACTGCTTGCAGCTTTGCTCCTCCATGGCTGTCCTGTCCATGTTGAGGCCAATCAAATGCTGAATTCTTCCCATGGTATTATTTACACTAGGCTGCTCAATGGTCTGACCGAGGCAGAAATCCAAATATACCTCTCTGAGGAAGGCATCATTGCAGTCCATCTGGTGATGAAAACGATAGATGCATCCTTAGTACCGAGCGAGGTGGCGCAGTGGTTAGCACACTGGACTCACATTCGGGAGGACGACGGTTCAATCCCGTCTCCGGCCATCCTGATTTAGGTTTTTTGTGATGTCCCTAAATCGTTTCAGGCAAATGCCGGGATGGTTCCTTTGAAGGGGCACGTCCAATTTCCTACCCAATCCTTCCCTAACCAGAGCTTGCGCTCTGTCTCTAATGACCTCATTGTCGACGGGACGTTAAACACTAACCACCACCACCGCATCCTTAGTGTCCACACACACACACACACACACACACACACACACACACACACACACACACACTTTTGATAGAGTTGTGCGTGGATCAAAGCAGGCTATGAAGTTATCACAGTCCGACCGTGCATTCCGACCCTGATGCACTACTACTAGTGTCGTCGTTACGACCACAGTCAAATGTCCTGTCGACACACAGCCAAATATGTAACCTGGGGTAGGGATGCTCACAAGGGCAACTGTCCACCTGCTTCTGTCCAATGTATCAATTGCAATGGTAACCATACCACCACCTCCCAAGATTTTCCCGTGCATCTCAATGAGCGGACTATCCAGATCTGGGTGAAGGAAAAAGTGCCTTATCCAGTAGGTCGCAAGTTGTTGGCTAGTTGGAAACCTTGCGTTCTACCATCCGGCACTTACAGCACAGTTCTTACTGAATCTCACTCCGTGAAAGATGCGCCCACACAGACCATGCGACCTCAAATTCAGCACCATAGTTGTAAAATTGCCCAGTGTTATGGTAGCATCCCTGTCTCCTCCTTCAGCTGTGCAACAAGCCACCAAACTTTTGCCTTATGGGGCAAAGTTACCTGCAACACAACCGGCAGGCTGGAAAGGGCAGAAGTAGGACTCCAGTGAAGACTTTCTGTGTCCCTCCAACCAAAAAACATCTGAGTCTTGCTCTGCCAACTGTAAAGGCTCCAAGAAATCAAACAAAGGCAAACGGTCTTCTCCTTTGCCAATTCGGAGATCCTCTTAGATGGTGTTGCCACGTGATACCCTCACCCAGCCAGCCTCATTGTCCGCTAACTGTTTTTCTGCCGTGAACTCCACAGACCAACAGAGGGAGCATGCCAATGCTTCTGTAGATCTCATGGAGCAGGATCCTCTGTGCCCTGTAGCAGTGAGTCTTTGAAGGCAGGCACTCGGCAGCCACTGAGGTGACACCCCTCCCCTTTCCACATTGTGACTCTCCTCCAATGGAAAGTTCGTTCGTGGTCTTCGATCCAACAAACAGAACTTACGGCTGATCATGGAATTGCAGCATCTGCTTGTTCTCTGCCTCCAGGAAACAAAATTGCGTCCTCATGACCATTTTGAGCTCTCGCATTTCTTCTCAGTCCACTTTGACCTTACCTCAGAGGACGGCACTCCATCTCATGGGGAAATCATGCTGCTCATCGAGGATGATGTTCGTATGCAACCTATCTCTCTGACTGCTTGGCTTCAAGCTGTTGCAGTCCTCATTTTCCTTCCTCACTTTTTCCCTTTGTACAGTTTACATCCCTCTGTCATCTTACGTTCCATCACCTTGCAAACACAGCTGGTGAAAGAAATGGGCCAATAACTAGAAGAAAGGGCAGAATTCCTCCAGCTTATTGGGCAACTCTGTCGCCCCTTTCTGCTGCTCAGTGACTTTGATGCCCATCACCTTTGGGGTTCTTCCCAGAACATGTCCAAGAGGTGGCCTCGTGGCTGCCACTCAATCAACTTAACCTCATCTGCCTTAACATGGGAGCACCCACGTTCCTTTCAGGCTCCATGTACAATTATTCCCATTTGGACCTCTCAATCTGCACTGCCAAGTTTGCCAGTCGGCTCAAGTGGTCCGTTCTCTCTGACACATACTGGAATAATCATTTCCTGTGTTCTGTCTGTCTGCTGACTCCTACCCCACCTATGTGCACACCCAAATAGCAGCTTTCTAAGGCTGACTGGAGGCTTTACTCCTCCCTGGCAACCTTCTACAAACAACATTTCTCCAGTTGTGGTGACCAAGTAGAATATCTTACAAGCATTATCCTTACTGCTGCAGAATGTTCCATTCCTTGCAATTCCTCTTTACCACGCTGTTTCTCGGTCCCTTGGTGGACAAAGGTGTGCCGCAACACAATTCGCGCACGGGGACATGCTCTCCACGTTCTTAACTGTCCTCCTACGATGGCAAACTGCATTCATTATAAACAGTTGCATGCATAGTGTTGTCGCATTTTTTGGCATAGCAAGAAAGCTAACTGGATTTCCTTTACTAGTTCTTTTAAAAGTTCCAGTCCCTCTTCCATCATGTGGCCCAACCTCCAACGGCTCTGTGACACCAAGGTCTGTTCCCCAATATCCGGCCTGACAGTAGCAGATGATGTCATAGTAGATCCTATTGTTATCTCCAACACTTTGGGCTGCTATTTTGCGGAGATTTCAAATTGCACCCACTGTCACCCTCCCTTCCTCCATTGGAAACGAGTGGAGGAGGCTTGGGCAGTACCCCTCTCTTCCCAAAATCATGAGTGCTACAAATGCACCTTTTATATGAGGGAGCTAGATCATGCTCTCACTTCGTCCTGATCCTCCGCCCAAGGGCCGGACGATGTTCAAATTCAGATGTTGCAGAACCTTTCTCTTGTGGATAAGTACTTTTTCCTTTATATGTACAATCACATCTGGGCAGAGAGCACATTTCCCAGATGCTGGCATGAAGCCAACTGTCATCCCCAGTCCCAAGCCTGGTAAGGACAAATACCTTCCTTCTGGATATCACCCCATTTCTCTCACCAGCTGTATTTGCAAGGTGATGGAATGTATGATTCATGCCTGGGTGGTATGGTGGCTTGAGTCTCACAATTTACTAACCACTGCACAGTGTGAATTCTGAAGTGTGCCATTCTGCTGTTGACCATCTTGTCGCTTTGTCATGAGTGGTTTTCTGCGGAAATACCAGACTGTTGCCGTGTTTTTTGATTTGGAGAAAGCCTATGACACCTGCTGGAGGACCAGTATCCACCGTACTCTCTATATGTGGGGCTTTCATAGCCGCATGCCCCGTTTCCTTCAGGAATTTTTCAAAGACCGAGTTTTCAAGGTACGTGTGGGTTCTGTCTTGTCGGACACCTTCATCCAGGAAAACAGTGTGCTTCAGGGCTCTGTGCTGAGCATAATCCTCTTTGCTATTGCCATCAACCCTATAATGGTCTGTCTCATGCCCGGCATCTCCTCCCCCTTTTCACTGACGATTTTGCAATCTATTGCAGTTCTCCACGGACTTGTCTCCTTGAGTGGCGTCCTCATTGATGAGTCTTTACTCATGGAGCATCAACAATGGCTTTCACTTTTCCACTGCCAAAACCGTTTGTCTGAATTTCTGATGGGGCAATTGGTTTCTTCCACCATCCTTCCATGTTGGGCCTGTTGCTCTTCTGTTTGTTCAAACTACGAAATTCCTGGGACTCATGCTCAATAGGAAGCTTGCTTGGTCCCCCCACGTGTCTTACCTGGGGAGCAGATTGTTCCACCCTCCACCATATGTACTGGTCCCTTGTCCATTTAAAACTAGACTATGGGTGTTTTGTTTATGCATCTGCATGTCCATCCCTCTTACACCGTCTCAATACTATCCACCATCATTGCATCCGTTTGGCCACTGGCACCTTTTACACTATCCCAGTTAGAGTCTGTATGCAGAAGCTGCCTAACTACCACTGTCATACCACTGTGACTTTCTCCTCAGCCTTTTGTCTGCCATGTCTGGCCACCCATCCTATGCCTCCTTCAGTGACTCCTTTGATTACCAGTATGGGGCATGTCACGTTTCTCTTTTACCTCCTGGAGTTCGCTTTCGGCTCTAGCTCCGACAGCTTAACTTCACACTACCTGCCACTTTCCTGATTGGTGTGAACTCTTCACCATCTTGGCTTCCTGTGGCAGCCCGTGTTCACCTTGGCCTTCATTCGCTTCCTAAGAACACTACTCTGGCCTTGTTTTATCGCCGTAAGTTTCATGACTTTTGTACGGAACTTTGCAATAGTACCTTTCTGTACATTGATGGCTCTCAGACTGACCGTGGTGTCAGGTGTGCCTTTGTTATTGACACCGACGTTTTTTGGTATCGGCTTCCAGAACAGTGCTCAGTATTTACGAGAGAGCTCTTCACCCTGTATCAGGTCATGCAGTACATCCAGCAACACACGTGGACTCTCGACTGTGTTTTACTTTTTACTGTTGTAGCAATATGGCAAAGGACTTTTAATCTTTAGTTCAGGTCATCCATTTCTCTACGGCATATTCTATGGAACCTTCTCCAAGTCCCTGTTTTTGACTGTTTTTCTTTCCATCGATTGGGCTTAATGTGTAGTCGTTTTTAACTCCTTTTTTGTCTTCATGTTGTACAGTTCAGACGTGGGTGCATATGACCCAGGTTGTTTAAGCACCCTAAAACAAAAACAGACAAACAATATCCCATCTCCAGTGAAACATAGTAAAACACAATTGTTGTCCAAGGAGCTGACACTAAACATAATTACGTACATGGAAGATCATCCACAGCATAGTAAGAAAATAATTATGAACAGATGTTGAATAACTCTGCAGCAGTATGATCGTGTAGCACATATGAAATACTACAGATGTTTAAGGGAGGACAAAGCACACTTGTTACAAAAACTGGTGTTAGTGCATTTCGAGGTCGCTCAAAACAATTTATAGGATGTGAATGATAATGACTTACGACATTATGCACATCATATTGCGCGCGACATAGATTACAGTGATTTAAAAGGAAGCGGTGGATGGTCACGTAACTTCAAACATAGCTACAGAATTGGAAGACTACAAAATTTCAAACAAACCTGATGTGACACATCAATCTGCAGAATAAGTCCGAAAATTTGTAGATGAAATAAACAAACTTGTTCCATAGTTCACTAAGGAATTTGTTTTCAACTCCGGCCTATTGGGATTTTAAGAGGAAGTGTATACAAAAGGTACCTTCGAGATTAGAAGTATGAAGAGAGTTGTTTCGAGATCAACTAACTTCAGTGCCTTAATGCACTCGTATACAATTATGCCGATCGTTAATCTGGATGATAAATTGGCTGGAAAGTTATTTATTCTTCTGTGAGAATTGAAGGTGTTTTACCCCCTACAATTCTTTCTCGTGTGCGTGAACTTGCAAGGGCAGTAGGGAATATTTACGTCGCAGTAAATAAGAGTGGCAAAATGGATGTAAGAGAACTGCAGCTATGGTATGAGCACTGCTTTTGGCCAGTAGCTGATCAAAATAACTTGATTTTGCTTGATTCCTGGTCTGCATATAAAAATCCATACCCCTTTAGAGTAAAATATCCCTTCTGAAAAATATGTGACATTGCTGTTCATACCACATGGAACCACTAACAAATTCTGCCTCTGGATTTGTTTTTTTCTTTTTTCACGTCTATAACATACACTGGAGGGGCAAAGAAACTGGCACATCTGCCTAATATTGTATACGGCCCCCGTGAGCACGCAAAAGTGCTGCAACACGACGTGGCATGGACTCAACTAATGTCTGAAGTAGTGCTGGAGGGAATTAACACCATGAATCCTGCAGGACTGTCCATAAATCCGTATGAGTAAGAGGGCTTGGAAATCTCTTCTGAACAGCACATTTCAAGGCATCTCTCAATAACGTTAATGTCTGGGGAGTTCGGTGGCCATCAGAAGTGTTTAAACTCAGAAGTGTTCCAGGAATTGCCCAAATCTGTTGGAATGCACAATAGATGTGAATGGATGCAGGTGGTCAGACAGGATGCTTACGTACGTGTCACCTGTCAGTCTTATCTAGACATATCAGGGGTCCCCATCACTCCAACTGCGCATGCTCCACACCAGCTTGAACAGCCCCTCCTGACTTGCAGGGTCCAGGGATTCATGAGGTTGTCTTCATGCCTGTACACGTCCATCCACTCGGTATAATTTGAAATGAGACTTGCCAGACCGTGCAACATGTTTCCAGTCATCGACAGTCCAATGTTAGTGCTGACGGACCCAGGTGAGGCATAAGCTTTCCGTTGTGCAGTTATCAAGGGTACACGAGTGAGCCTTTTACTCCAAAAGCCCATATCGATGATGTTTCGTCGAACGGTTCACACGCTGACACTTGTTGATGGCCTAGCATTGATATCTGCAGCAATTTGCGGAAGGTTGCGCTTTTGTCATGTTGAACGATTCTCTTCAGTTGTCGTTAATCCTGTTCTTACAGGATCTTTTTCTGGCTGCAGCAATGTTGGAGATTTTATGTTATACCGGATTCCTGATATTCACGCTACACTCATGAAATGGTCATATAAGAAAATCCCCACCTCATTACTACCTTGGAGATGCTGTGTCCTATTGCCTGTGCACCAACTATAACACCACGTTCAAACTCACTTAAATCTTGATAACCTGCCATTGCCGCAGTAACCAATATAACAACTGCACCAGACACTTGTTGTCTTATGTAGGTGTTGTCGACCACAGCACCGTATTCTGCCTATTTACATATTGTCACATATTGTTATACAGGGTGATTCAAAAAGAATACCACAACTTTAGGAATTTAAAACTCTGCAACAACAAAAGGCAGAGCTAAGCACTATCTGTCGGCGAATTAAGGGAGCTATAAAGTTTCATTTAGTTGTACATTTGTTCGCTTGAGGCTCTGTTGACTAGGCGTCAGCGTCAGTTGATGCTAAGATGGCAACCGCTCAACAGAAAGCTTTTTGTGTTATTGAGTACGGCAGAAGTGAATCGACGACAGTTGTTCAGCGTGCATTTCGAACGAAGTATGGTGTTAAACCTCCTGATAGGTGGTGTATTAAACGTTGGTATAAACAGTTTACAGAGAATGGGTGTTTGTGCAAAGGGAAAAGTTCTGGACGGCCGAGAACGAGTGATGAAAATGTAGCACGCATCCAGCAAGCATTTGTTCGCAGCCCAGGAAAATCGACTCGCAGAGCTAGCAGAGAGCTGCAAATTCCACAATCAACTGTATGGAGAGTCCTACGAAAAAGGTTAGTTATGAAACCTTATCGTCTGAAATTGGTTCAAGCACTGTCTGCAGCTGATAAGATTAAAAGAATCGATTTCTGTGATTTTATCCTTGCTCAAATGGAAACAGATGAATCTTTCGTTTCAAAGATTGTGTTTAGTGATGAAGCAACTTTCCACACTAACGGGAAAGTCAACCGTCACAGTGTCTGTATATGGGGCACTGAGAATCCGCGGGAAACAACTCAGTATGAACATGACTCGCCTAAGGTGAACGTTTTCTGTGCCATTTCAGCCGATAAAGTTTTTGGTCCCTTTTTCTTCGAAGGTGCTACTGTAACTGGACTGCAGTATCTGGAGATGTTAGAGAATTGGCTGTTCCCTCAGCTCGAACAAGAAGCACAACAATTCATATTTCAGCAGGATGGAGCGCCACCACATTGGCACTTATCTGTCCGTAACTACCTGAACGTCAACTACCCGAGGCGATGGATCGGCCGCCAGGCAACCCGTGACAGAGCACTTCATCACTGGCCTCCAAGAAGCCCTGATCTTACCCCCTGCGATTTTTTCTTATTGGGGGTATTTTAAGGATATGGTGTTTCGGCCACCTCTCCCAGCCACCATTGATGATTTGAAACGAGAAATAACAGCAGCTATCCATACTGTTACGCCTGATATGCTACAGAGAGTGTGGAACGAGTTGGAGTATCGGGTTGATATTGCTCGTGTGTCTGGAGGGGGCCATATTGAACATCTCTGAACTTGTTTTTGAGTGAAAAAAAAACCTTTTTAAATACTCTTTGTAATGATGTATAACAGAAGGTTATATTATGTTTCTTTCATTAAATACACATTTTTAAAGTTGTGGTATTCTTTTTGAATCACCCTGTATTTGGCTGTATGCTCATATACCTTGAGCCACTTGTTTGGATCTTGGCCATTATCACCAGAGAACCTGGAAGGATGTCTCATGTGGTGGCACATAGTTGCTGTCATCGTAACATCATCTTATTCTTCTGTATCCGGTAGATTGCGATATGTTGAATATGGCTTGAACTCGGGTTTCTCGCCACGTAAATGGCAGCTCCGTTGTGGCCTGATGGGAGCCACTGTGTCATCGATAATGTATGGCATCACAAGTTCCAATACCTGGCGCCTCCACCAGAATAATGTCACGTAGAAGAAGGGATGAATGATGAACACTAACTTCACTTAACGAAGGTTTATTCAGCACTTGCACATACAAGAGCGGGGATCGAACTGCCTCCGGCCAGAATACATACGGTATATGTACAGCTACAGAACATTCCAGTACAATGATTCTTGCCATTTGTGGATACTTCTAGAATGTACTTGAACCGAATATAGAAATTAAAATTTTACAGTTCAGGTGAGTTTTAAACTCATCACCTTCCATGCAACAGTCTAGTATCATAACCACTACACTACAGCGACTGTGCTACTGAGCTTCTTCTGTGACATTGCTCCCTCCTTAAGAGAACAGCGCCTTGGTGTTATGTCCTCCTAGTCCGGGAACAAGTCATCGGTCCTGCATACTCCGACTCCCAATGACTGATGTTCGCCCTCGCGGTGATCTTCTTAGAACTTCCCTTGCCACTACGTTCTTCGTCACCTTTCTGCTTGTTGCATGTTGCTGGAGCTTCAAATTTATCCTGGGTTGCATTCGATGGACGTGGACCATATCTCTGATCTTTCATCGTCTTGTGATGGAGTCAAAATCTTCAACTTCATAAGTAATATCAGACAACTGTCTTACAACCAAATAAGGTCCAAAGTAGCGCCTGAGGAGCTTCTCAGAGAGACCGATCTTCTGAACAGGAGTGAAGATCCAGACGAGGTCACCAGGCTGGTAAACAACAGGGTGGTGGCTCACTTCATACCTTTGGCTATTGTTTTCTTGAGCCTGCAGTGTGCTGATTCGAGCTAACTGCCGAGCTTCCTCAGCTCTGGTTAACACCTGGCCGATGTAGTTGTCGTCCACATCATTGGCATGTAACGGAAACACAGTGTCCATCATCGCTGTCGCCTCATGTCCATGCACCAGGAAAAATGGTGTAAATCTTGTGGTGTCTCGTTTGGCGGTGTTGTAGGCAAACATAATGAAATGTAGCACCTCATCCCAGTTGCTCTGCTCAACTTTGACGAACACTGATAGCATGTCGGCCAACGTCTTATAAGGCGTTCAGTAAGCCTGTTAGTTTGCAGATGGTAAACAGTCGTCATGTGATGAGTAATATTGCTCCGATGGTTTATCTCTGTCACAAGATTCGATTGAAAAACTTTCCCTTGATCTGTAATTAATGACCTAATACTTTCATAGTGTGTCGTATAATCAGTGCAAACAATAATCCATCTGTTGCCACTAGCAGACGTTGGAAATTGTCCAAGGAGGTCAATCCCAACACGCTGGAAAGGCATTTTGGCTGGTGGAATTGGTAGGAGTCAGCTAGATGGTTTCTGAGGAAATGCCTTTCTCCTCTGGCACTCTCAATAGTGCGACACATAGTGACAGACACAACTAAATAAACCTGTATAGAAAAATCTCTTGCAGATCCTATCGTATGTCTTAATAAATCCTAAATGTCCGGCCTCAGGCGTGTCATGGAATTTCTGTAGAACATCGAAGTGCATGTGTTTAGGAATCACTGGTAGCCACCTCTTTCCAAACGCATCAAAGTTTTTCTTGCAAAGCAATCCATTAACTACCTTAAATAGTCCTTTCACATCCTCTGAGCAGTTTAAGGCAAGCATAATTTGAGATATCTTGGTGGCCTCCTCCTGCTCAGGAGAGAGATCCTGTAGTGTAGCGAGACAGTCACTATCTTCATCAAACTCCTAATGGTCTTGCACAGGGTTTTTTGAGGGACAGTTGGTCTCTTGGTGTTTTTCTTCCCCTTCTGTACACAGTGGTAATGTCATACTCTTGAAGACATAGTGCCCACCTGGCGAGTCGTCCTGTTGGATCCTTAAGAGCTGCCAACCAACAAAGTGAATGATGGTCTGTAACAACTGTGAGTGACCTTCCATAGAGATATTGTCGAAATATGGACGTGGCCCAGATCACAGCAAGTCATTTTCTGTCTGCAGTTGAGTAGTTTCCCTTAGCTTTTGTAAGTGTCCTAGAAGCGTAGGCTATAACCTTCTCTTTTCCATCTGAAATTTGCATCAAAATAGCACCAATCCCATACCCATTGGCATCTGTGTGTAGTTCTGTAGGTGCTCTCTCATCAGACAGACCAAGTACAGGGTCAGTCGTCAGAGCCTTTCGCAGCACATTGAAAGAATCTTGTTGAGCACCACCTCAGATAAATGTAGCATTGGCTTTTAACAACTCTTCGAGTGGCCTGGCTTTGATACAAAAGTCTTTGATACAGGCCCTCAGGGGTGATGAATGCAGTTTTCTCATGATCAACCTCATCTACTTTGATTTGCCAGTATCCAAAGTACATGTCCATGGTTGAGAAAAACGTAGGCCCCTTCAGACAATCTAGTGTATCGTCAATTCGTAGAAGAGGGTAAATGTCCTTTTTAGTTATCTTATTAAGCTTCCTGTAATCAACACAATAGCACCAACTGCCATCCTCCTTCCTGATGAGGACCACTGATTATGACCTTGGGCTCTTTGAAGGCTGAATGATGTCATTCTTCTTCATTTTCTGTACCTTGTTGTGAATTATTCGACGTTGCTGGCACATGGTATGGTCTATGGCTTATTGATTGATTGTCTCCAGTGTCAATCCAGTGCTTCACCATCAATGTGTCTAATTTGCTCTTCACTTGTGGATTGAAGCATTCAGAGAACTCTTGAAGAATGGCAAGTAGCTAATTCTGTTGTTCCTTAGTGAGGTCTGGTGATAGTCGAGCTAGAAGATCATGTCTCATAGTGGTAGCACTAATTTCGCCCACAGACTTGGCATGCGACGTTTCTATGACACTCAGCTGTTCTGCAATTAACAGCTCAGCATTTGCTACGCACTTGCCTCTTGGAAAGATCTGCGGTTCTCAGCGACAGTTAACTATCCACAATTCACCGAATCCGTTCTTAAACGAGACGACAGAGGCTGGGATGACCAAGTTATTCTTCAGTGGTATGCTTCTCTTACATTCCACTACAAGATCCATGGGTTGATGCATGGCATAACACATGAGTTACCTTTCTAACGCTGACTGCAGGAATGATCACTTCATCCAACACACGCAGTCTCCACACACTCGGGTGCACATCTTCCTGTCCACAGTATGCCATCTCGTCTAGCATAATCTTCGAGCGACCACAATCTATAATTGCCTGAGAAGCTTTCAAAAGTCCCATCTGAGAATGACGTCATGACTACACTCTTGTAAGATGACAGATTCTAAGGGCTGTATATGGCCACTTATACCCACATGAATGACACATCTTCTTGTAGGTTTTACATATTTCCGATTAGCCACCTTCAGCAGAGATGTTTTGTTGCCGACGAATACGGTTTTCTGCAACTGGCAATGGTACTTCTCCGAAATGACTGCATATGATGCTCTAGAGTACACAAGAGCTTGAGCTGGTCAGCCATCCATGAGGATATCGACGTAGTTTCCTATCATTTTTGTAGTGATCAACGGCGGAGGGTTTTTCTCTTCAGCGGCCTCACCTCCTAGGAAGGTCGCCCTCTTTAGTTTTCCAGGTTGTGGCGGCTAGGTGATTGGCTGGAGCTTCTAAACAGCGATGGAGACCTTGATCGGCGTGTTGGGGAGCGTACTCTTCAGCAGCTACCTAGTGGCGATGGTGACCTACATTGTCCTGCACCCACATCTTCTTGTTCATCTTCTCCGTCCTGGAGTTGGTGTCAGCTAAGATCAGTCTGCTGTCTCTTGGTGCGGGCATCATCAAATATCAGCTGCCTTTTGCGACAATAGCGCACCACATGTCCCAGTCGTCCGCAGTGGAAGCATACTGATTGGTTATCCTGGGTCCTCAAGGCGTCAATCTTTCTTGGTGCTCAAACAGGTTCCTCATGCGGCATCGTAGGAATGTAACTTTGCCTGGGTCTCGACTTTGCTACTGTTTTAAAGGGAAATGAAGGACGAGAGATTGGGTTCAAAGTTGGTTCCACTTCCTCCCTTATGACCTCTTGAAGCATCTCGGTTTTTTGCTCGCCGTACAATCCAAGTGCCTTCTGAACTTCATCTCTCACTATCTGACGAGGAACACTTGCGAAATCAGTTCCTTCCTCCATCACAGACATTGATACAACGTTTGGAAGCTGTTAAAAAACTTCTTGCATGTAATTCTTTTTTGATGCATTGTCTCGATATAGTGGCACCATTTTATGAAGTTATCTGCTGTCGAAACCTCCTTCAGGAGCAGGGCTTGATCATGTCCTCAGCAACACCCTTCATAAGATGTGCAACCTTATCTTCCTCCTTCATGCGAGGGTGCACTATTTTACACAGCTTCAAGACGTTGTGAATGTAGGATGCTGTCGTTTTTCCTGGATGCTGTGCCCTGCACTTTAATTTATCTTCAGCCTTGCACTTCAATCGTCGTGTGTCGCCGAAATACTTGCGTATTTCCGCCTGGAATACTTCCCAGCTTGTGAACTTCTCCTTGTTGTTCTCATACCATTGCTTGGCAGTGCCCTCCAAGTAGAAAAATACATTAGCCAAACACACAGTGTCATCCCATTTGTTAAATTTGGCTATATGCTCATATACCTTCAGCCACTTGTTTGGATCTTGTCCATCATCACCAGAGAACCCGGAAGGATGTCTCTTGTGGTGGCACACACTGGCTGTCTCCAGTAGATTGCGATCTGTTGAATATGGCTCAAATTTGGGTTTCTTGCTACGTAAACGGCGGCTCCATCGTAGCCTGATGTGAGCCACTGTGTCGTCGATAATGTGCGGTATCACAAGTTCCAATACCCGGCGCCTCCACCAAATAATGTCATGTAGAAGAAGATGTAATTAGATGAATGAAGAACACTAACTTCACTTAATGAAGGTTTATTCAGTACTTGCACATACAAGAGTGCGGAGCGAACTGCCTCCAACCAGACACATGCAGCATATATACAGCTACAGAACATTCCAGTACAATGATTCTTACCATTTGTGGATACTTCTAGAATGTACTCAAACCGAATAAAGAAATTATAATTATACAGTTCAGGTAAGTTTTGAACTCACGACCCTCCATGCAACAGTCTAGTATCATAACCACTACACTACAGCAACTGCGCTACTCAGCTTCTTCTGCGACAATATATTTATATTTGAATACACGTGCCTATACCAGTTTCTTTGGCATTCCAATGTATTATCTCACTATCTGTAGCTACGACTTAAAGGATAGACAGTTTTACAATAAGCTCCACAACAGAACTATTTAGCATTAGGTTGCAGGGCAGCACATTTCATCAGTTCCCATCACCCCATTATGCCAATATGATTCTAGATGCATTCTTTAAGAGTTGACACTTAGCTGAACGTCCTGTTCAGTTTGTAACTCCCAAGGAGTTTGCCTCCAATCTTGATGGTGCGAACTTTTATGATCACTGTGATGCCCCATTTTTTATTCGGTTTTCATAGTCAATTAATGTTTGTTTTGAACATTTTTGAATGTTGATAATGTCCATTTCTTGAAATGTAACAGATACATCCCATAGAAGGTTGGTCGCTGCATCTCCCAGACAGTCATTTTCTGTCACTGCCCTGATGCACATTGTGAGTCATTAGCAGCTAATATTTTTCCTATCATAATTGTTAACACAAAATGTTCAAATGAGTCTTACTGAAGAATGAATTTGTGACCTCCCACTCGAGGGGTGCCTTGTAAGATTTGATACTTCAGTTCTCAAAAGCAAAGCAGATATGATAACAGTACTTTGCTTAACATTGTTGTAGCCATTATTGTGTAGTGAAGTGCTTCATGTGCTGTCAAGATCGGCAGTGGGGCAAACAAAAGTTTTCCCGAATGCTAGCAACTTCTACCAATTCAGAGCGAGGGAGTGCGTTTGGCAAGAAAAGTTTGTCAGATAGTACTCCTTAAGAGCTCACCACTGTTTGTGTTCAATATGCCTCCAGTTACACCAAACTTATTTAAATTAAGATTTTTGATTACAATCAGCAACACTGTCACTGCCAATGGAGAGCTTATTCTGTGTTAAGCGTGCGTTAAGAAGATCAGATGCTCTGTGAAGTCCCAACTTCAGCAACATATACATAGTGATAAGCATACAAAGTAGTGCAATCGTCTAAGAAGCAAATGTTATTGATGCAAATGCAAAAGACTCCAAACCTCAAAATCAAACTTTTCAGTGAAATGTGCTCCGCTATGGTTGCTGCAAAAATTCTGTGTTTCAGACTTCAAGTAATGGCCGCTATCGACAGGGGATCTCAGGTTGATTCCGTATTTCTGGATTTCCGGAAAGCTTTTTACACTGTTCCTCACAAGCGACTTCTAATCAAGCTGCGGGCCTATGGGGTATCATCTAATTTGTGCGACTGGATTCGTGATTTCCTGTCAGGAAGGTCGCAGTTCGTAATAATAGACGGCAAATCATCAAGTAAAACTGAAGTGATATCAGGTGTTCCCCAGGGAAGCGTCCCGGGACCTCTGCTGTTCCTGATCTATATAAATGACCTGGGTGACAATCTGAGCAGTTCTCTCGGGTTGTTCGCAGATGATGCTGTAATTTACTGTCTAGTAAGGTCATCCGAAGACCAGTATCAGTTGCAAAGCGATTTAGAAAAGATTGCTGTATGGTGTGGCAGGTGGCAGTTGACGCTAAATAACGAAAAGTGTGAGGTGATCCACATGAGTTCCAAAAGAAATCCGTTGGAATTCGATTACTCGATAAATAGTACAATTCTCAATGCTGTCAATTCAACATTACGGAAAACGATTTTGATTTTTGTTACCTGGAGGCCCTCAAAACTTTGTGATAAGTAATTGCCACACATGAAGTAGTGGGAACTGCAGGCTGGAATATCAACAATAATGAAAAAGATTGATTGATACTGTAAAGATTGCATTTTAAGTTGCAGACTCGCACAACGTTGCAAAAGAAAGGAGAAATACACACACACACACACACACACACACACACACACACACTGAAAATAATTTCCTATACCGAGCACCAAGTGTTCTGCAAAGCCCCACATTGTATGCCACTCTGTAGAGAACTCCCGCTGAACCTAGCATTGCCACCTGAGCCCGACTGCCATTAGAGGTGATACTGCATAGTGGGTAGTGAATAAGGTTGATGACACAATTTTGGCAAAAATCTGTGCTACTTGACTTTTGCTACTATCTTCAGTATCTTTAGTGGGCAAGGAGATGTTGCTCCAACTGACATCTCCAGTAATATTTCATGTCCTAAATTTTTGCACTATGAATGTTTTGTGATGTGGAGACATCATTTACCTCCTGCAAAAATGTTCTTTCTGGTTACTGACATTCTGTGTCTGCAGAAAATTTTGATAAATACCTGGCTATTCGTTGTGTATCAAAATGAATGGAAAGTTTTGAGACCGTAGCGATTTAAGTGAAGACGTACATTTTGGTTAGCTGATGTGACTGAAAACAGTTTTCTTGTAGTAGTGCTGTATAGACTTTCAAAATAAAAAAAATAAGTATATATACACTAAGATGGTATCCGTTCTTTCGGACATGTCCGAAAGAACCGATACCATCGGTGACCATGCAGCTCGTTAGAATGAAATTACAATGAAACGAACACCCTTAGCTGCTTACAGCCGTTGACATACGTCAACGGGGACAGATGAAAATGTGTGCGCCAACCGGGACTCGAACCCGGGATCTTCTGCTTACATGGCAGATGCTCTAGCCATCTGAGCCACCGAGGACACAGAGGATAGTGCGACTGCAGGGATTTATCTCTGGCACGCCTCCCACGAAACCCACATTCTCAACGTGCTGTCCCGCACTACATTCGTAGTGCCCCATTATACTCATTACTCGTGGCGCGTTGCCGATTCCCATAAAGAGTTCGAGCATTGTCTGTGCATTTGCACAGAAGAAGAAGAAGGTGGTCAAGTGGCTGGTGAGCCTTAACTATATATATATATACTAAGATGGTATCTGTTCTTTCGGACATGTCTGAAAGAACAGATACTATCTTAGTATATATATAGTTAAGGACATGTCTGAAAGAACAGATACTATCTTAGTATATATATAGTTAAGGACATGTCCAAAAGAACAGATGCCATCTTAGTATATATATAGTTAAGGCTCACCGGCCACTTGACCATCTTCTTCTTCTGTGCGAATGCACAAACAATCCCAAAACTGTTTATGGGAATCAGCAACGCGCCGCGAGTAATGAGTATAACGGGCGGGGGCACTACGAATGTAGTGCAGGACAATACGTTGAGAATGTGGGTTTCGTGGGAGGTGTGCCAGAGATAAATCCGTGCAGTCGCGCTATCCTCTGTGCCCTCGGTGGATCAGATGGATAGAGCGTCAGCCATGTAAGCAGGAGATCCCGGGTTCGAGTCCCGGTCGGGGCACACATTTTCATCTGTCCCCGTTGACGTATGTCAATGCCTGTAAGCAGCTAAGGGTGTTCATTTCATTGTAATTTCATTCTAACAAGCTGCATAGTCACCGATGGTATCTGTTCTTTTGGACATGTCCGAAAGAACAGATACCACCTTAGTATATATATTGTTAAGGCTCACCAGCCACTTGACCATCTTCTTCTGTGCGATTGCACAAACAATGCCCGAACTCTTTACGGGAATTGCCAACGTGCTGCGAGTAATGAGTATAATGGACGGGGGCACTACCAATGTAGTGCGGGACAATACATTGAGAATGTGGGTGTCGCAGGAGGCGTGCCAGAGATAAATCCGTGCAGTTGCGCTATCCTCTTTGTCCTCGGTGACTCAGATGGATAGAGCGTCT
Source organism: Schistocerca serialis cubense (assembly GCF_023864345.2). Classification (NCBI taxonomy): domain Eukaryota; kingdom Metazoa; phylum Arthropoda; class Insecta; order Orthoptera; family Acrididae; genus Schistocerca; species Schistocerca serialis. The sequence continues at coordinate 273,234,000 of NC_064646.1, forward strand.
GCCATGTAAGCAGAAGATCCCGGGTTCAAGTCCTGGTCGGCGCACACATTTTCAGCTGTCTCCGTTGACGTACGTCAACGCCTGTAAGCGGCTAAGGGTGTTCATTTGAATGTAAAAAAAAAAGTAATGTAAAGCATACCTCATTTTTATACTTTTCGAGTTTCTTTTACATTTAAGTGCATGTTAAGATAACACGAGGCTTGTCTTAAAAGTATCCAACCTTTGGCCAGAAAGAAATATTTCGAATACCTGATGGGGTTGGGTCCCTAATCCCCTTCAAAGTAGTCCCCTTGTGCTTGCACACACTTAGCCCATTGATCCTTCAACTGCTGGAAACACTTCTGGAAGTATTCTTTTGGAATGGTGTTCAGCTCTGTCATTGTGTTCCACATTATCTCTTCCTCTTTTCTACTCTCAAAACGGGATCATTTCAGTGGCGTCTTCAATTTTGGAAACAATCAGAAATTGCAAGGAGCCATGTCTGGAGAATAGGGAGGTTGGCGAATGGCTGTAATTCCATGTTTGGCCAAGAAATTTTGGATCAAGTGGCTTAAAAGTGCAGCGGCGTTGTCGTGATACAGTTGCCAGTTTTTCGCCATCCACATATCTGGTCTTTTGCACCGAACTGCGTCACAGAGTTGCCGGAGAACATCTTGATAGTACACCTTTGCCACTGTTTGTGCTTTTGGTGCATATTCATGATGCACAATTCCACGGACATCAAAGAAGACGGTCAGCATCACCTTGATTTTTCTTTGCACATGCCGCACTTTCTTCGGCCTTGGAGACTCGGTATGCTTCCATTGTGACTACTGTCTTTTTGTTTCTGGTTCATACCCATTCACCTATGACACATCTCCATTTATCAGAGTGTTCAGAAACCCAGGGTCAACGTTGGTGGTGTGCAGAAGGTCCTGTGCAACGTCAAAATGGTCATTTTGTTCCGGCGACAACAACCTGGGCACGAATTTCGCAGCCACTTGGTGCATGTTCAAATCATCACACAAATTTGCATGTGCAGAATCTTACTCACTCCAACCTCGTTGGCAATCTCCTGCACGGTCAAGCAACGATCTGCCATCACCAAATTTCGCATCCTCTCAACAACAGCTGCACTCCGAGTAGTTTGGGGCCTGTCAGAACGCTGGCCACTCTCCACTGATGTGCAGCCATTTTTGAATTGGTTGAACCACTCCTTAATTTGTGTTACACCCATTGCATCTTCTCCAAACAACTGCTGAATCTTACGAATTGTTTAGCTTTGAGAATCACGAAGCTTTTGACAAAATTTGATGCAGTATCTATGCTCAACACGTTCAGCCATCTTGAGAGTATCGGTAATCCAACAAACACATTGTGTAGCATCTCGTGCAGCGACCGACAGGCTGCAAATAACATGCTTTAAGGTGGGGTCAGAATTCACGCATGCACATAAAGGTCTCTTCCTTTACTGTGTACAGTGTCACCGAGCTGTCGTCTCTATTTTGCGCGGGAAAATCAAAGGTCAGATACTTTTTAGACAGACCTCGTATAGTAGGTGATGGTGTGATTCAGATGTTGTTTTATGTTAAATAAACTATTTTGTAAAGTTTCAAAGTATTTTGTGTTTTACACATTTTAATTACTACAAATTTTGTGTGTTGGTATTACATAAAAATCCATAATCTGTAAATAAGTTTTCCACCAATCTCGAATGATGTGCTGTTGGGTTGTTTCTGTTTTTATTGACATCATTTAGTATTTATCCATATTTAGAGAGAACTGCCATTCTGTACAGCGAGTGGAAATGTGGCCTTAAGTTATTTTGCATTTCCTTATGATCATCCAGTGGCAGTAGTTTGTGTACACAACAGCATTCACAGGCATCCCTATGTGCTTGATTGATTATGTAACTGACAACATTAGTGGTTGTACGACACTTCCTTGAGGCGCACATGATGTCACTTTGTTTCTGTCCGACTTAACATCCTGGCTTTTATTATTCAAAAATTCTTCAGGGCAGTCACATATTTGTGAAAATACTCCATGTGATCATATCTTGGTTGCCGGTCAGCAACAGGTCACATTGTTGAACAACGTTCAGAAATGTTAGGTGATGACTCAGCTATGTCTACCATTTGCAAAGTATCATCTGTGAAAAAAGCAAACTGTGTTTCACATAAATAATGTATTTTTGAACTTCTGATCCTTTGAGAGAAGCTGTAGCGTATAATGTAGAATGCTGTAACAGATGCTCGCTAGGGATTTTGGTCTATAATTCTGTCCACGAATTCTTATATCTGTTTTATACCCAGATCTGACCTGCACTAATTTCCATTTAGACTGTGCTACAAACAAAGTGATATATTGATAGATCAGATCTTAGGAAGTAGCTTGTTCCATTATTTGTTTTTATGTGTATCAGTTTTGCTGTAATATCTCCTCTTTTAACAAATGTTTATGTAAGCACTCCCCTTTTGTACCAAGTATCATATTAGAATTGAAATTGTTGATAAAATGGTATATAAATGCTTACAAAGCTTTGAATTGTATTTGTAGGATGATGATTTAACTGTTTTTATTAATTTCAAAATTTTGTGTGTTTTCAAATACTGCATCATCCTAGCTCTATGTTTAAGTGGTGGTGTTTATTTCAGATCTTAACTGATGTACAGTTTCTGTGATTATTAATCAGACTGTGGATCACATTAGTTAAAAATGCCGTCCTTGTACAATCTTTATTTTCTCATATAAATATTGTATCTTTTCTGTTGTCATACTTTAGTGTATCACTATTATTTGTGTTTTGTATAGATTACATTACACCCTTTCTGGACAAGCTTTCGACAGTTGCTAACTTTTCTCTGCGGTCGCAGTGGATTTACTTAACTCCTCTGGAGATAAGACCACGCCGTGCTCCTGAAGGTGGATTTGTGTTGGACGCAGAGTCCTTACCTCAGCTCATCACACCACTGGAAAAGAAATTAGGTATTTATTGCTTCGTGAAGGATTAGTCGCACATTTCTAATGTTTTCTAGCTGCAGTCACAGTAGAGCTTAAATTGCTGAAACTGCTCTGAGGCAGCAGGAGGGGTAAGTACACAATCACTAGATATGTTCCAGTTTTTTGGTAGTCTTATATACATTCACATTGACCAACTGTGTAATTCACATATTGCAACTTCCCAGAGCTCTGCCAGTTGGTATGATCAGTTGTGTCTTTTAGTATTTTTTTGGAAAACAAGAACCAACTTTGAGGTATGATGATTGTGTATGAGAAACAGCAGATGCACAGTTGTATCTTTTCTGTTGTCATACTTTAGTGTATCACTATTATTTGTGTTTTGTAGATTACATTACACCCTTTCTGGACAAGCTTTCGACAGCAAATTTAAGGTACAATCCCTCCAGTTCTTTTCATTGACTAGTAACAGATAACATAAGTTTTGAGCCAGAGTAACCAAAGTTAAGGTGAGCATCTGCATATAAGAATACCTCTGAACCTACAGAGAACCGACTCGTGGAGATAACATCTTGGACCTACTGATAACAAACAGACCCGAACTTTTCGACTCTGTATGTACAGAACAGGGAATCAGTGATCATAAGGCCGTTGCAGCATCCCTGAATATGGAAGTTAATAGGAATATAAAAAAAGGGAGGAAGGTTTATCTGTTTAGCAAGAGTAATAGAAGGCAGATTTCAGACTACCTAACAGATCAAAACGAAAATTTCTGTTCCGACACTGACAATGTTGAGTGTTTATGGAAAAAGTTCAAGGCAATCGTAAAATGCGTTTTAGACAGGTACGTGCCGAGTAAAACTGTGAGGGACGGGAAAAACCCACCGTGGTACAACAACAAAGTTAGGAAACTACTGCGAAAGCAAAGAGAGCTCCACTCCAAGTTTAAACGCAGCCAAAACCTCTCAGACAAACAGAAGCTAAACAATGTCAAAGTTAGCGTAAGGAGGGCTATGCGTGAAGCGTTCATTGAATTCGAAAGTAAAATTCTATGTACCGACTTGACAGAAAATCCTAGGAAGTTCTGGTCTTACGTTAAATCAGTAAGTGGCTCGAAACAGCATATCCAGACACTACGGGATGATGATGGCGTTGAAACAGAGGATGACATGCGTAAAGCTGAAATACTAAACACCTTTTTCCAAAGCTGTTTCACAGAGGAAGACCGCACTGCAGTTCCTTCTCTAAATCCTTGCACAAACGAGAAAATGGCTGACATCGAAATAAGTGTCCAAGGAATAGAAAAGCAACTGGAATCACTCAATAGAGGAAAGTCCACTGGACCTGATGGGATACCAATTCGATTCTACACAGAGTACGCGAAAGAACTTGCCCCCCTTCTAACAGCCGTGTACCGCAAGTCTCTAGAGGAACGGAGGGTTCCAAATGAGTGGAAAAGAGCACAGGTAGTCCCAGTCTTCAAGAAGGGTCATCGAGCAGATGCGCAAAACTATAGACCTATATCTCTGACGTCGATCTCTTGTAGAATTTTAGAACATGTTTTTTGCTCGCGTATCATGTCATTTCTGGAAACCCAGAATCTACTATGTAGGAATCAACATAGATTCCGGAAACAGCGATCGTTTGAGACCCAACTCGCTTTATTTGTTCATGAGACCCAGAAAATATTAGATACAGGCTCCCAGGTAGATGCTATTTTTCTTGACTTCCGGAAGGCGTTCGATACAGTTCCGCACTGTCGCCTGATAAACAAAGTAAGAGCCTACGGAATATCAGACCAGCTGTGTGGCTGGATTGAAGAGTTTTTAGCAAACAGAACACAGCATGTTGTTATCAATGGAGAGACGTCTACAGACGTTAAAGTAACCTCTGGCGTGCCACAGGGGAGTGTTATGGGACCATTGCTTTTCACAGTATATATAAATGACCTAGTAGATAGTGTCGGAAGTTCCATGCGGCTTTTCGCGGATGATGCTGTAGTACACAGAGAAGTTGCAGCATTAGAAAATTGTAGCGAAATGCAGGAAGATCTGCAGCGGATAGGCACTTGGTGCAGGGAGTGGCAACTGACCCTTAACATAGACAAATGTAATGTATTGCGAATACATAGAAACAAGGATCCTTTATTGTATGATTATATGATAGCGGAACAAACACTGGTAGCTGTTACTTCTGTAAAATATCTGGGAGTATGCGTGCGGAACGATTTGAAGTGGAATGATCATATAAAATTAATTGTTGGTAAGGCGGGTACCAGGTTGAAATTCATTGGGAGAGTGCTTAGAAAATGTAGTCCATCAACAAAGGAGGTGGCTTACAAAACACTCGTTTGACCTATACTTGAGTATTGCTCATCAGTGTGGGATCCGTACCAGATCGGTCTGACGGAGGATATAGAGAAGATCCAAAGAAGAGCGGCGCGTTTCGTCACAGGGTTATTTGGTAACTGTGATAGCGTTACGGAGATGTTTAATAAACTCAAGTGGCAGACTCTGCAAGAGAGGCGCTCTGCATCGCGGTGTAGCTTGCTCGCCAGGTTTCGAGAGGGTGCGTTTCTGGATGAGGTATCGAATATATTGCTTCCCCCTACTTATACCTCCTGAGGAGATCACGAATGTAAAATTAGAGAGATTAGAGCGCGCACGGAGGCTTTCAGACAGTCGTTCTTCCCGCGAACCATACGCGACTGGAACAGGAAAGGGAGGTAATGACAGTGGCACGTAAAGTGCCCTCCGCCACACACCGTTGGGTGGCTTGCGGAGTATCAATATAGATGTAGATGTAGATATATGCAACACAATTAATGAAGCCAAATGGCTTTGAAAGCATGGCTCAGTTGTATGTTACAGGTCACATTATGAAGGTGTTATTAATCAAATGAGTAAATTATTAAAAATAGATGGTGTTTTGTAAATTGCCTACCCTCTTTCCTATAATTTCTGTCAGTATTTTAAGATTGCTGATGCAGAGAAAGATGAAGAAAGAACATTCTAGCAGGTCACATGGATTTTAATGCATCTTATATTGTGCTGGCCTTCGGTTCATTGTAATGAAGCTTTGGGTAACTTAATGGAGAGGCATAGTAATATCACAACAGCCTCTGTTCATTTGCAAAACATTTTAGCACAGTCCATCCATCACATCTCAGATGTTAATGTTATTGAATAGGCGTACTTTACCTTCTTGTTCCAACTCCGTAATTCTGCCAAGCTGACAGATAATTATCCTCCCAACCTTGTACAAAAACAAATTCCCATGCCTTATCTTTCCAGTCTCCCATCACCTCCCAAAGTCCCACCGTCCAGCCACAGAGGAGCATTCCCCTCTTAACTCAGTACCATCTAGGACTGGAGCAACTGAATTACATTCTCCGCCAGGGTTTTGATTACCTCTTGTCATGCCCTGAAATGAAAAATGTCCTGCTCACTCCTCTTCCCACTCCTCTCACAGTGGTATCAGTGGTACTCCACTGCCCACCGAATCTACACAATATATGCGCTCATCCTTACACAACCCCTGCTCCCAATCCCTTACCTCATGACTCAACCCCTGTAATAGACCTGGAGGCAAGACCTGTGCCATGTATCCTCCCATCACCACCTACTTGAGTCCGGTCACTAACATCACCTATCCCATCAAAGGCAGGGCTACCTGTGAAACTAGCCATGTGATCTACAAGCTAAGCAGCAACCACTGTGCTGCATTCTATGTAGGCATGACAACCAATAAGCTGTGTCCGCACGAATGGCCACCGACAAATTGTGGCCAAGAAACAAGTGGACCACTCTGTTGCTGAGCATGCTGCCAAACATGATATCCTTCCATAATTGCGTAGGCTTCCGCGGCCAGAGTCAGTCGACATAAAAATTTTCTGAGTTTGATACTGCCTCAGACCCAGAAGAAGGCCGCTGCAATCGTGGCTGAAACATTGGCTTTTCTATAGCAGTAGTAGTTTTTACATTATGACGCGGTACCAAACCCAGAGAACTTTTATGTAGATGATATCCTTCATTTCAATGACTGCTTCACAGCCTGTGCCATGTGGATCCTTCCCACCAACACCAGCTTTTCTGAATCGCGCAAGTGGGAACTTTCCCTGCAATTCATCCTACGTTCCGTAACCCTCCAGGCCTCAATCTTCATTAGTCACTGTTCCTCACCCATCCAACCCCTTCCCTGTTCCAATTCCAGCACTACACAGCCGTCATTCCACCATCACACGCTGTATTTTTATTTCTCTCCTTTTCCATTACTCCCCCTCCCCCCTCCCCACATCTCCCCTGCCCTCTGTCTAACCTGCAGCACTTCACTGTCCGCTACCCCCCCCCCCCCCCCAATACTATCCCACCCCTTCCTTGCCCCCACCCTCCTCCTTACCCCCACCCAGTCACCACTCCCACTAGTGCTGCTGCTCGCAGTGTGGTTTCAGTTGCCTGCCTGAGACTACAGTTGTGTGTGTGTGTGTGTGTGTGTGTGTGTGTGTGTGTATTGTTGATGAAAGCTTTAATGGCGAAAAGCTCCAAAAGCTTTAATTGTGAGAGTCTTTTTGTTGTGCCTATCAGCAACTCCGCATCTCCACCATATGGTGAGTAGCAAGTTTCCTTTTCATAATATTGAAGCTAACAGATACGATAGGTGCATGCCAATTGTAGGATGCTGTATGCCAAAGTAGGAACTGCCAAGAGATTCTGTGCCTCACCCTGCAGCAGAAAAAAATGTTGTGTTGATTAATCCATCTTGTTTATTATTTTCGTGGTAACGATTGTGCGAATGCCGAATGTTATTTTGGGCTCTAGGCACTTATGTTATTCATGGTGTCTTGCTACAAATTTTCTTGACTACCTTAAGTATAGATTTTGTGGACATAATGTGACATGCACTTTGTGTACTCTTGTCTCTGTGTTTTCAGGATGTACCAAAAAGTGGTGAGACCGTGCCCAAATGCAAACCACCACAAAAGTAAACAAAAGAATGAATAGCTTAAAAAGAGTTAAAAGTTAGTAATAGTGTGAGGTTATAAGCATTTGTTTTAATCAGTGTTATAGATATGAGTGGTGTCTGTTCTGTCAGAGATGTCTGACAGAAGACGCAAATCATATGGGCACAACATCTTTCTGATGATAAAAAGTTTCAGTGTGGATGCACAACTAACATTTGAACTTTTACGGGAATCAGAAATCTGTGAATAGGGGGTTAATGGGTAGGGGTTGTTGCAGTGCAACTAGTCGGAAGTTGGGAATTTGGGTCTGACGGAAAGTTTGTCCAGAGGGCTGTGGCTGTTAAGGCAACCATTCGAGAGAACCAGAGAATCTGGGTTCAAGTCCTAGTCTGGCAAGCAGTTTCAACTCTCACAATTGCATTGCCCAGTGCTCTGTGTGGCTATGAGTCATTGTTTCCTTCCTACCTCTTTCACATCCTGTTTCCTTTCCTTTCACTCAAATTATTCATATTAATCAGTATTGTCCAGCAGCTGGTATGATAATTTCAATGACATCTTTGTTTGAAGCAATGCTGAATATTTGTTTTTTAGCCATTTCTGTTTTGAGATGGGGGCATTTAGTATTACTTGTTTGGAAGTTGATTTTAATCGTGCATAATGGTTTTTATCAGCAGTGTTTTGGAAATGATATTGATTTGGAATTTATGTTGCAGCATCTCATGTATCAAATAATCCGTGCATACAACTACTTGTATACGTACCACTGTGCAGCGAGTCCCCCCTTCGCTTGCTGGCAAGTGATCAGTCAGTTTCCAAATACTCTGGCTTGCCTGGATACACAATGGGATTCCATTCACCTCGCTGGGGTGGTCTTGTTCTACAGAATCCTACTGCAGATGCATGTACGGGCCCACAACCAGTACTTGTAAATCCTGATTGGCCTAGTCTGGCTGCGATTTGGTTGCAGCAATTGCGAAGTCTTATTGGCATTCCTGAACACGTAAGTACTGCAATTTTAGGCAGAGTTAAGATGGCTACATGATTTTCTCCCTCTCTCCCTCCCCCCCTCTCCCTCCCCCACATCTCATGGTCATGCTACTGTAGTAAAAATCTATAACTGTCACTTCTTAACGTAATGCTTATTGTATTTGCCTTGTACCACGCACAATGAACACTGTAGTAGCTAAGTACCCTCACCATACTCAAACTAACGTGAAAATCAATGCTAAATGTTTTATGTGCACCCCAAAATGTGTGTTACAGGCAGCTGTGGTGGAATGATGCAATTGGTTGGAATATCACGTGGTACACAGCTCATCCCCCACCACATCCCTTTTTACGTGTGCACTATTATAGCAACTGACAGTGGTAGTGTCCCCCTGAAAGTATTAATATATCACTATTGTTCCATGCTAGTACTACTTTGGGATACTATTATAGTAGAAACATAATTGCTTGAATATATTCATTTATTAATTTTCAAGCTGTGGTATTTGTATATCATTTGCTGAAAAATATTTGGCAAAATATGAGGGCCACGCAAAGGAAAACTGAACTGCAGAACAGTGGGACCATGGAATGGTTCCATTAAAAAATAATTACCACACTTATTAAGGCATTTATCCCACTGGGAGATGAGATGAACAGTTCCTGTTTCGTAGAATATGATTGCCTGCTGACAGATCCACAACTGCACCCACTCTTGCACTTCTTCATCCAGCTAAAACTGACTTACACGCGTGTTTTTATTCAGGTTACCAAAGATCTGAAAAATCAAACTGTGAAAGATCTGGACTGTATGGAGGATGTTGCAGTTTTCCAACCAAATTACTGGAGCATAGCATTTGTCCTATTGGCAGGTGGGGCGGGTGTTATCGCGCAACAGAATGATTTTGGCAGACAGCATTGTGACAGCCCAATGGCAAACAACAGAGCCAACAGCGGAGGAAATGTCCCACATTTCCCCCTCCAGAGAAATCCAAAACTGTCCACACAAGTTCTGTTAAGATCTTCTTCAACTGCAGGGCCCCTCTGCTCGTAGAGTTTCTTGAATGTGGAAACACAATCAATGCACAGCACCTTGAAGACACTTTGCAGAAACTGGGAGTGCACCATAAAGTCAAAACACCCCAGAATTCTGTCAGTTGGATTCATCCTGTTGGATGATAATGGCCGTCCCCTCACTACCAATTGGACAAAGGCTACACTTCAGTGATTTGGTTGGGAAAGACTGGAGCATCCTCCATACAGCCCGGATCTTTTACCCTGTGATTTTTCACATATCTGGTGATCTGAAGAAAGACCATGTGGACAGCAGTTTCAGTTGGATGAGTATGTGCAAGAGTGGGTGCAGTTGTGGATCCGTCAGCGGCCAACCACATTCTACAAAACAGCAGTTGTTTTGTCTCCCAGTGGGATAAATTCCTTAATGCATGTGGTGATAACTTTTCAGTGGAGCAATTGCATGGTCCCATTGTGGCAGGTACTCGGTTTTCATTTGGCTGCCTGTTATGCTTAGGAAATTAAATGCTAATACGGTCCTATGCTGTCTTCTTTAGCAACAAATCTTTCAATGTGCAAAGGATATTCATAACAGTGGAAAGGCTAATCAAAATTATCTATGATGAACATGATGGAGACTGTTCAGTTCTAACTTTGCCATTCCTGCATGTATATGTAGATATTCTGTTTTTATCCCCCATATAAGAGGTGCCCTCCTCCTCCTCCTCCTCCTCCTCCCCCTCCTTCTTAATTCTCCTTCTGCCTGCACCCCCTTTTTTTTATAAAAGAAAAGATGGGCACTCCTTGAGAAAATTTTATTTTGAACATATTCTGACTAATCAAAATTTCAAACAGTTCTATTGATAGGAAGTTAACATAAACTTATTCTAAACTTGTACCATTGATTGTCTGTGTTTCAGTAATGCAAGGAGAAATAAAATAAACAAAAAGAAATTGTTTAGGTTTTTATCTTCACTTCATTTTTTGCTTTATATTTAAGTCAATCATCTGTGATATCACCATTTTTATTTTTCATCATCAGTGATATCATTATCTTATTTGTAAGCCTACTGGCATTTCTTCCTTCTTAACATACTCCCAATGGTTTTTCTAAATGTATTGCTAGTTCTGCAATGGCGAAAGAGTGGGAATTACTAGCATAGTGAATGAAATGAGTAGCAATGAAATGTGCAATCTTTACTGCCACAAATATGTGACTGTTTCTTCCAAATATGGTCAGTTTCCAAGGTTGTGGTTACTGTGGGACCTGAGAAAAAAACTGTTTTCAAATACATAGCAGTTTCTACATCTATACTGATGTGAGAATGTGACAATATTCCTTCATCTCTTGTTTCGAAATGTGTCATCTGCCTGATCTCTCTTAATCGTTAGTGTAGAACCAGCAGCTGATGCACCCTTCATTTCCATTATGCTACACTTAACACACAAATATGCCACTGGGTCCTCTCTAGACTTTTACATTTTCCTGCAGAAATGTATACTGTTGTTGAGTATTTGTCCAATTTTAAAATTGACTCAATCTTGACAACAAATGGAGTCAGGAAAACTGCAGCTTAAACATGGTAGATGTTCATAAAAAGCCAAGTTATCTCTCCCTCTCCAAAATAAATCTGCACAACATTGCCAAAGCTTCATATGTACATGTAAGAACCTCTACACAACACACAAAATTGACTTCAGAGCAATAGTTTAGTCTGGGAATGTAAGGTGCCCCTGCATTTTTCAAATGACAAATTTGGGGAAAAAAACACATCTTATAATGCTGTAAATATAGTGTTTTGGTTAATAATGTGAATACATTAAAATGGAACTGAGGCTTTCGGTTGGTGTACACTAGACAAAAACCATTGTATGGGTAAGGTGCAACGTTCTGTAGATTCTATTTTCAGTATGTTTCCTGCAAAACAAAAAAACAGAACAAAAAAAAAATGAAATAGTTCCATTATTGCTCTTAAAACCTTTCTCATGTGGCACAACTACTGCTTTCAGTCTGCTTTCCATTCCAGACATTAAATGGGTGATAATAGTGGTGCTAACTGACTAAGATGAGCCACATATTATCTTAAATTTATGTTAATATTTTAGCCTTGTATGAGCTTTGTTGCACAACATCACATTATGTGCTTATTCTCATTCCAGTATACACATCATATTTCTGTAACTTGGGAATAACTAACAAATTACTGTTACCTCTTTTCTGACCTTCAGATACAGTAATTATAAACTTAAGACTATTGTCCAGATTTATTTATTCAGTGCATTAAAGATTTTGTGAATAGATTTGTTAAAGCTTATAGTGCTTTGCACTACGACTATAAACATCCCCACACTTTTCTCACTTTTAAGTTTAAGTAAAATCCTACAGGAATTTTGTACCAGAAGTCTGCAATGAAGGCTTTAAGAATAGATTGACTAGAAGAGAAATTCAACATATGTTGTCATTATCAGTTTTCCCAGTTCCCTAAACCCTTTCTTTCAATTCTCAGTTTCCACGTAAGGGATCCTGACCTGGAAACATTTTCCACAATGCTTTCAGATTAGCAATGAAATAATCGTGTGGCAGTTTTGGCCAGGAGGTCTGGGGTTGTTGGTTCACTTAGTACAAGTATTTCTATTTGGCACCACTTCGGTGACTTGTGCTATACTGATTAGATGTAACGGTTAGAAAAACGGAGACCTACGTCCGAATGAAGAACATATTCGACCCGGTAATGAGGACATTATATTGAAAGGCACCGACATTTCTTTTGCCTTTAACATACTCTTAAGATGTTCTTTTTGACTGTGAATGTCTGATTTTACCATTAAATTTGGATGGAAAGTACTTACATGTGCTACATGGTTGCAGCCACATTCATAATAAATAAAAATCTGCAAGTACTGTTTTTCAAAACAGAAGTTTATTCATATGGTGAAAGAGAGGGAAGGATTCAAGGGAAAGAAGACCAAGACTAATCAAGGGGAAGAACCATTGGTTAAGAAAAACGTGACAAGACAAGAAGGAATATTGTAATAAATGTAAGGACAGAGAATATTTGAAAATGGGAATATCATGCTGATAGCAGATATTTATTGAGTCTTGTGTGATGTGAAATATGTCTGAGAAAATAAATCATTAATGGAGCTTGAGTAAGGCATATGGGACAAGTTGTTAGTGGTGGCTATGAAGAGGGTATTAACCAATAAACTTATGGCCATGAATTTGAGGAGAGACATGTGGTCTGACTGCAATGTTGCAGAGGTTAGAAGGACAGTGGGAAAGATTCTGTGTGTAGTGTGATGAGAAGGTGAATAAAGTGTGCCTTATTTCAAGGCACAATTTGAAACGTACGCTACTAGTTTCCATGAATCTCATTATTGTTACAGTGTTATCTTATCATTCTCCTACTTTCTCATTTACATGAAAACTGTAATAGTAAATGCTGAATGCATGTATTACCACAGTGGAATGTTACTACAGAGCATAATATTTGTGTAATCTTTTGCAGGCTCCTATTGCACGTGCATCTATAATGCCGGAGCCACAAGCAGCAGTTCGATTATGGGAGGTTGATGCTTTGATGAGGATCCGTGCTCTTGAACAACTGCTGTCTGCTCGCCTTACGCTACAGTCGTTGTCAGCACTCTTGGAAGAAATCAGCAACATAGTGATTGGGAAGGATGTGGCTGAGGCTGTTGAAGCAGCTGTAGAGGGACTGCATACTAGTGTAGAACATCTTGCAAGAGGAAATCTTGCTCGTGGACTGTCTAGTGCAAGAAATGCCTTCCTCCAAGCAGAGGCTGCATTCACTGATCCTTCTCTGCTTTCTCTTCTGTATTTTCCTGATGATCAAAAGTGAGTAACATGGCCTTCAGCAGCTTCTTTAACATGTGGAAACATAATGTGCCTCAATCAAAGAAATAATATATATTGTTCCACACTAAATATACAATTATGGATCAGTACTCTTCTTGACAGTAGTGAAATATGGTGACTAGATTAAGTTCAACTACCATAATGTATTTATACATAATATTTTGAGGGGGATATACCAAGTCCAGTGCTGTGAACTTCTAGCCAAGAGGAGCAGGACGTAGCTTCATTTCTGGCCTTATTTATTTTTTCCATTGATTTCGTAGATCACTTCAAGCAATTCTAGGATGGTTCTTCAGACTGCAGCAGTTTCTTCTCCCCTTCATCTTACACATGAGCTAATGATTTCTGCATTTTAAGCAAGGGACGTTAATTCTGGCTGCAGGCAGGTGGAGTTGTGCACAGCACACAGTGACATGAAGGAGTGGATTGGGAGCCAAGATAGAACAGGAGACAGTCAGGAGAAGAGGGTGTGATTCCAATCATCATCATCTTGGACAGTTTCCAGCCACTGGCTGGGTCTGTCGGGAACACAAGCCTCTCCATCGTGTTCTGTCTTTCCACCATTCCCCCTCTTCCACCTTCGTCCAGTTCTCTCCTCTTCTCGCTACACATTCCTTCACTCCCTTCACCCATCTATCTCTTGGTCTTCCCCTGGGCCTCTTCCCCTCCAGTTGCAGATCAAACATCCTCTTTGGAATTCTTCCCTCATCCATTCTCTTCATGTGTCCATACCACTGCAGTCTTGATTTTTCTATCCTGTCCTGTACTGGTTCCTCCTTTAGTCTTTCCCTCACATACACATTTCGCAATCTGTCTCGTCTTGTTACACTCAACCTGCTCCTCTGGAACTTCATTTCACTAGCTTGTATTCTACTTTTGTCGCTTTTATGCATTACCCATGTCTCACTTCCGTATGCCAATATGGGGACAAAGTAGGTTCGGTATATAATTCCCTTGGATTTCTGTGGCACCTCCTTGCTCCAAATAAGCCCCCTAATGCATTTGAAGAACTGCCCTGCTTTTCTGCACCTTTCATTTATTTCCATTGCGTTTCCCCCCTTACTTTCAATCATGCTTCCCAGGTACTTGAAGTTCTCTACCACTTATAGTTTTACCCCTCCACAAGTTATATCCACATTTGGCCTATTCTTCTTCCTTGTTGTGACAATTATTTCACTTTTCTTTGCAGAGAAATGCATTCCATATTGTGCTGCCGTTGCCTCCCATACATCTAACTGCTCTTGCACCTCCTTCTCGCAATTTCCCCATAACATCAGGTCATCGGCAAAAAGCACTGCTTTCATTTTATGATCTCCAATCGCATCTGATACTTGCTGTAGGATTTCATCCATAACAATAATAAACAATAAAGGTGAAAGTGCACTTCCCTGTCGCAGCCCATTTTCCAGCTTGAACCATGCAGTACGTTCCCTCCCCACTTTCACACAACTCTCACTTCCCTCATACATTTTTCTGACTTTTTGTGTTATCTCGTCATCTATCCCTTTTGCTTTCAGCACATCCCAGAGCTTGTCCCTATAGATACTGTCATACGCCTTCTCAATATCTAAAAAGGCCATGATTAAGTCCTTCCCGTACTCATAGTGCCTTTCCTGCAGTTGCCTTACCGCAAATATGAGGTCCGTTGTTGATCTTCCCGGTCTGAAACCATACTGCTCCTCTTGCAGTCTACTTTCAATACTGCTTCTTATTCTCTTCTCCAGGATCTTTTCATAGATTTTTCCACAGTGGCATAGCAGGGTAATTCCTCTGTAGTTCTCACATCTCCTTTTATCCCCTTTCTTGAAGATCGGGACTATAATTCCTTTCTTCCAATCCTCAGGAATTCTGTTCTCCTTCCACACCACCCTCAGCACTCTGTATAGCCACTGGGTTCCTACTTCTCCTGCTGCTCGTATCATATCCACTGTTACTTCGTCCCAACCTGGTGCCTTGCCCCCTTTCATCCTCTTTATGGCTTCTTCCACTTCATTCCAAGTTAGATCATCAATTTTCCCACTATTATAATCGTCTGCTGCCTTAGGCTCTCCATCGCTGTTAGTTACCCGCTTGGCGGCATTCAACAGATCTTCAAAGTACTCCTTCCAAATCTTTTTGAGCTCATGCATTTCCTCCACAACTCTTCCATTATTATCTATGATCCTCAGGCACTCGCTTCTGTCGTTCCTCTTATTTCTTACCATGGTGTAAAGTACTTTTTTGTTCCCTTCACTGTCCTCTTCTAACATTCTTGTCCATTTTTCCATCCACTTCTTCTTCTCCGCCCTTACTATGGTCTGTGCCGCTTTCTTGCTTTCCTTATATTTTACCATAGCTTCCTCTGTTCGGGTCTGGAACCATTCTCTGAAGGCTTTGTTCTTTCGAAGTACTGCCTCTTTACATATGTGGTTCCACCATGGGGTTTCCTTAATTCTCCTCTTTGTGCTAGTTCTTCCGCACACTGTCTCAGCTGCCTCAACTAGAGCCCTCTTAAAATCTCCCCATTCTTCTTCCACTGTTCTCTGATCTTCCTTTGGCAGCTTCTTCCTGATCAGTGTCCGGTACTGGGTCCTCCGTTCATCCTCTTTCAGCATCCATGTCTTCAACCTTTTCTCCTGTATGTCTGTTGCCCTCCTATCTTTTTTCTCTCTCAGGGTGGCTACCAACAGCCGATGGTCACTGTCTAAGGCCTCAGACGGAATGACCTTAACATCTGTGAGGCTGCTCATCATCTGCCTATCCACTAGTACATAGTCTACTACTGAAGTTTGGGACCAGTCTCCACTGTACCAAGTTATTTTGTGGCTACTTCTCTTCTTGTACCAGGAATTTGCGATCGCCAGCCCATTCCTCTTGCAGAATTCCAGCAACAATTTTCCTTCTCTATTTCGGTTCCCCCAGCCCTCTGGTCCCATTATCTCCTCGAATCCTTTCCTGTCTGTGCCAACATGTGCATTGAGGTCCCCTATTATAATCTGATTACCTCCATTTAGCTGCTTTTGCATGTCATCTTCAAATTCCTCCTTCTCCTTTTTTGTACACCCCACCTGTGGGGCATATGCTTGGATGATTTCAATGCTTTTTCCTTTCACTCGTACTCTGGCTTTTATCATTCGATCATTGATACCTTCCACCTCCTCCTGCAGACCCTCTCTGACCACTATTACCACTCCATTTCTTCCCCTCTCATTCCCTATCCAGTACAGTTTACATCCTTTACTTAGTGGTTTTTCACCAACTCCTCTCCACCTAGTCTCAGCAAGTCCCAAGATGTCCAATTTCCTCCTTTCCATCATTTCTACAATTTCTTCTAACTTCCCAGTTAGAGTCCTTACGTTTAAGGTGCCCAGTCGTAAACCATCTCGTAATCCTTTTCCATTGCTTGGTCAGTTTCCTTTAAATCCGTTCCGTGATCCGAGGCATGTTCCCTTTTTGAAAGCAGTTGATTTATCCACTACTGGCTTGCTAGGCCTATCGCAGCTTCACCAGAGCCCCGTTAGCCGTCACGTTTCAGGGTTCCCATAGGGCCTTCCCAGCTACCGTAGCGGTCCTGGGGCACACGAAGTCCCCGCTGTACATCGCCCCTATAGGCAGTCCCCTACTTTGTGCCGTTGCCCATCTCCCACGACTTGGACGAGGGGTTGGACTTATGGGAGACAGGTGTGATTCCAAGATGAGTGAAATTTGAGTTGTGTGGGCAGAGTGGGCCCAAAGAGATTACAGGATAAAAAAATCCAGTATCTGTTCTTTTTAACTATCTTTTCAGTGGTTTCCTACCTTTCTTGCTACATAGGAATTTATACAAATTCCAAAAGTTTGTGACCCAGCCTCCACAGAGTTTATAATTTATGTACTATTGCCCTGGTCTCTACTTGTTACGCATCATCTGTTATTTGTTGCATTTCATTCTGTCTTTATGCTAACAGTAGCTAACATCAAATGCTGAAATTTTAAAAATGCGCTATTGATTATTTTGCAGGTATGCTGTGTACATTCCACTTTTCTTACCTGTGATGATTCCAGTTGTTATGTCACTGAGAAAGATGAAGACTTGGATTTCAGTCTTGCGGACCGAGAAACTGAAAGTGGAATAAAGACACTTTCAAACTTGTGGATGAACAAATAGGAAAAAATAATTTGAGAGCTAATGTGACATTAGCTCAACTTTTAATGCCAAAGAATCACAAGGGCAATTCTAATAAATGTTAATGCTTATATCTTATCATTCCAAGAATTGTGCTTTGAGATGTAATTCAAAAGTTGTTTGAAAAGAAAATTGTGAACAAAGTGAACAACAATACAAAGCTTAGTATGTAAACACAATGTGCATTTCTTCCCATGTTTTGTCTTTGACATCACAGTATGTGAATTTATTGAAAAGTCTTGGATTTAATACTTCAAATGGATTATGGTTCTACTGTACTGTACACTCAAACTTCCGCAGACAACATGAACATTGTGTATCATATGAAGCAGCCCGATTTCTGTTGCGCATCTCAGTAATTGTCATGAATGGAAAGATGTGACAGCTATCCTGTTGATAAAATATTCTATCCTTAATAGTATACTACAACACAGTCAAAATACGTTCAAGAAATGGTGTCAAAGCTTCATTTGTCTGCTGGGGGATCCAAATGTGACCAGGATATGGACTGATATAATCATTTAATTCAGATGGCAGCTTTGTATTAACTCTTTACCGGTAACACCTTTGTTGGTGGAACTGCCATTGTGGATGACACCATGGTGAGACTTGGGCTGCAAATAAAAACTCTGGCAGATGACCGTACGCCAATCGGGCACAACTGCTATTAGCATTGAGTCAAGCGTCCCTAGATGCACCAGGCTGAAGGTACCAGTTTGGCAAAACACTTTGTCCCACTGTGTGAATAATTTCGTAACTAGCTGCTACGTGTCCTCATCTAACTGGAATCGCTGACCCTTGAAACCTTTTTTTAAGGGACTCTAGGCATGATAATTGCTTGGATAGAAATCTGGACTATTGGGTGGATGCTTGAATGTATCCCACTTGAGTCAGAGTAACTTGATGAGGCTGGCCTCCCTGATCGGTTGGCATTGTCGAATTGCAACTGGCTTGGAACTTGGTGCACCATTCCACAACAGTGGTTTTTGACAGATGTGCTGCCCCATACACATGCTTCTTTCTCTAGTGGATGTCTGCTGGTGTTTGTCCTTGGCCACTCAAGAAAAGATTAACAGCATATTGATCTAGTTTCGTAGCATTCGGTAATAACGTCATAATAGTGCACATTTCCGCATTCACCACATGCATGTCAGAAAGACATGAATGCCACATTATACCCACAACTTTGCACTTGATGAATGAGTTTCAAGTTGACAGCATAACAGGTTAACAAGTGAAGAATGAGAAGCACAAGGCACTAGGTGTTTTCAGCGACCCCTGGAAAGAAGAAAAGGCAGCCTCAGCCTGGCATCAACTTAGATTCTTTCAAGCTCAGGCACATTTATGCTTACTACAGGAGGAAAGATTATCTCAAGGCAGCAAAGTTACTACTGTCACTAAGAGAAAGTGAACTTTTCAGGGGTGGGAAAAGTCACTAAAAACTTTGCTGAAAAGTGCGGATTTCCGTTACAAAGTGCTAGACGAATGCAAAATCCTGTTAGAAAAGGCTCACATAGTTATGGCTCAAAGCATAACTTGCACAAAATTGTGGACAAAGACATTCTTTCGATTTGTGTTTGTGGTGATGACCGTGAAGCCTGTATTCCGACTACAGTGTTGATGGGGAGATGCATGGAATTGTGCCATTGTCACCATAAAATGGTGAATGAAAAGCTGTGAATATTGGTTATTTATTGCATCATTGTCATTATAAAAGGTAGAGTGAGAAGTTACACCTCGGTTATTATTTACATTTTAAACTATGTATTGTACTGTTTTCAAGATATCAGTCATCATCAAATGCTTATTTTCTGTATTTCTTTGCTCTGTTATTGAAAGCATATGCTTTGTTTAATTTTATCTACATTATTATGCAGTTGTTTATTTGCTGTTATTGTGGTAGCAAGTCAAAAATGAATTCTTATACATACTCTGTTATTACTCGATAGCTTATATTTATGAGATGGAATGGAAAACAATATCATCTGCTGTGTGTATAGAGGCTGTTGTTGCAACATCGCTATTGCAATATAGCCAGCCTAACTGGATGTAATACGAACTGTCAAGTGCAATGTTTCGGCGTCACAGATATAGTCACTTGTCTACATATCGGTGCTTACATACCCACATAGAAGTCATGCTACATTGCATATACCCCGCAGCAATGTCCTCAAACAGGCCTTATCCTGGGTGCCTGCAGAAATTTTTCCCAGATTAAAAAATAGCATACATACATTCTTTTTATATCATCAGTATAAATATACATGCTATGTTAACAATGTAACAATATGAAATTACATCCCCCATATGATTAAATCCAGTGCATCCAGCGAGATAGAAAGTAAAGCTAGAAATATTCAGAAAATATATTTTTGTCCATATACCAGCAATGTTTGACACTGAAAGTTAAAAATCTGAAGTAAGAATTAAGTCTGAAAACTTGAATATCCTGTTGGTTATTAACAAAGTCAACCAGCTGAAATGTCAGCGTCACGGTGTAATGGCTAGTGTTGCTGTCTTCAGATAGTGGGGTGTTGATTTCAATTACTGGCTGGCTCAGAGATCTACTTCGCAGAAATGTCAGTGATTTAGTACTCTTCAAAGTGGAAAAACAGGTTATAAACTATGAAAATGCTTACATATCTTTGATGCCATCTGTAACACTTTGTTTTCATACTGAACATCTTATTAAATTATGTTCATTTCGAAGCTGGTAATAGGCACTAGAATCCATGTACTGGCATGTAGGAATGGTCCCTTTCTGCAGCTTCATAAGAAAGCAGAAATGGTAGATATTATACTGGGCACTCTGCAGTTATAAATAAATTAGACTTTGGCTGGAAGGATAGTGTTTAATTTCTTAATGTGCCACTATGCTAGAAAGCTGAAGATGTCCTGAGGACTACTGTGGCAACATTCTGTAAATTTTCACATTTGCCATGACTGCAGGACTGCACAGAAAGCAACACTACCCAGAGGAAAGGGTATAATTCCCTTTGGCGTGAATAACTAATCAACCCAAGTTACATAGTCATTGCTAAAGCCACAAATTTTCCCATCATACTTGGCAATGCTTGATCTACATTCCAGTACAATCACAGACACTCATATCTAGAAATAATTTAGTACAAAGCTGAGATGGTACACTAACAAGTGTTTTTAAACCATTTTCTTTTTTCACGAGGAATGTAAAAGCTCAGGAAAACAATAATTCCATAAATGGATGGGGCGTTCATGTTGAGGCACTGGAAGTTAAGCAAGTGGCTCAGAATGTGCAGCTCTGATCATACGGCACAGATCGTGCAGCTGTAGTTGTCTAAGCTGCATCAGCAGGAATACACTTCAAGCTTGTCAGAAATCTGTTCCTAATTTTAAATAGAGCCAGAGCTATGCTTTTTCTTGAAATTGGGAAGATTTTCGCTGATGGAAATATTTTCTGCTTACCGCTTAATATCTTGAAAACTGTTAAAACACAATAAAATACCATCACGAAGTCCGACACAAAATTAAATATATTTAAAATGCATTCCAGCTAAGGAAGTGATGTCAGCTGACATCAACTGTGTTCTTAGTCTCTCAGTGGGAAAGAGAATTTGATAAACATGGGACACAATGGAGTTAAGACAATTTGATAAACATGGGATATAATGGAATTAAGAGGTTCAGTGAAGTAGATCATACACTGGTGTGACTGCTATGTTGTTCAGGGACACCGGCCACAACATACATGATGGCTGTAATGCACAAATTACGGAAAGCAATGCTCACACGATCCATATCAGTCACCTGGGATTTTCGGATATACTGCAAGGAGGCGCACCGAGAGCTAAGGGCCACCAGGTACCTCGCCATGCAACCCGAGAGGTCACTGTCTGCATCACAAGACCATGCCTACATTCAGCCATGAAGTAGTAGGGGGTTGCATGTCTCTTTGTGGAGAACCAGCTATTTAAGAAAACCTAGAGATCATTGCAGACAGTTCCTGTCAACGAGAGCTGGCCGATTCATGCGTCAACGACTTGCAGTCTCTGAATTAAGCTGCCATCGATGATGACAGCGTAATGCTGAGAAGTATGATTCTCCATTGGAAAATAGCTCTCTTCGAGTGCTGGTCATTTCAGTGATTAGTTCTGGCTACAGGGAGTTAAGAGTGTAACATTTCTGGCTTTGCAGCCATCATATTCAGGTAAAAGAAGTTGTTCTTGGAGCAGTTGAGAAGGCAGCAGTGGCAAGATGATGTAATGTGGTGTGTGGTACTGATGACAGATGGTTTGTTTGGTATGGGTACGGTGAGAAAGACTGCTGAAATCGTGGTCCTTCTCCACAATTGGCTGCTGCGTTTGGAAGTTGCCCACCAAAATAATAATTTTCTGTTATTAATATTAGGCAAACTAAACAGCGTATTCACTTGCATTTCAATCTAAAGCATCTCTCAATAGCGTGCTATTCCATTATTTCACAAATATTAATAAATAGCACAATGATAAACAACTGCTAAACAAAAAGGCAGATGAAGCACTTCAGAGATCTTCAGATCACACCTAACTTAGATGGTGGGTGATGTGGTTTGGCTGTAAGATCAGAGCTGGTTCGGCAGCATCAGAGGACAGACATGTTGTCTGCCATGGCATCAGTTAAGACTTAATTTGCAATGTCTAGTTTGTAAATGTGAGAGGCAGTTGGACAGCTATATTGTCTGTCACAGTCAGTGTCAAGACTTTATTAGCAATATATGGTTATTTGGACAATTAGTTGAGAACAGTGTGATAGTAATTACGAAAATACGCAGTTCATTATTTTGTTGAAGAATGGAAATTATTTGTGACTCTAAAGTGGAATGTAATTGTGCAGTTTCTTGTATTCTGCGAATAAAAAGCGAGTGGTGTCCCATATAAACAAAATAATTGAAAATTTAATTATTCACATGATATCAGTTCCTCGCTAAGACTTTCTTACAGCCTCAAGATTACGGTTTCACGACCTACACGCTGTCTTCTGTGCAGGGGACAACTACTACAGAAGACTGCAGATTGGTGAACATTTATTAGAACTTATGCATGCACTCAGGGCGGGGGAAGCAAATAGGCACCTCACGTGTACTGCAATCTTAGTACAAATGAGATCTGTGACACGTCATCTGTGGCAACACAGAAGAGGTATGAAGCAGAGAAGTTATTGAGGTAAGGGGTTTATCACATGGTCGTGCATATAATCACCCTCTCTCTCCTACCCTCTGTTTTTTCGACGTGCCGTAGGTGGAGCCAAATCCACAGAATTGTATTTTGTTTGGAACTGTAGAAGAGGTGGAGTTAATTTTTAATTATAAATTGTGATGAACAGATTTTTTTGGTTTTCGGAAGGATAATAAAGAAGATTGTACTCCTACAGGACCTCTCTTTCAAGTTAGGAAAAATAGACAAAATTTTGCAATGACAATGGGAAAACACCACGTAGTTCAGAGTCAGAGCAATGAAACTATCGGTCTCACTGTTCACAGTTACAGACACAATCAAAATTTCAACACACTGCTGTAATGCACCTTCATTACTCCATGCTTCCCATATCATTTGTGTCACAACATTATGTCAGTCTTAGGATGTGAGTTTTTCAGTTACCTTCTTCGAATGGTGTTCTTCAATCTGACACTGAAGTTGATGAACACACTGATTTATTTAACACAGTTACAGTAAAAAACGTGAAATAGTTCATAACTTGTCCATGCCAAGTCAAAGTCCACTAGAGTTGACAATAGAACAGGATAGTTTAATCAAGGATCCAAGCCAAGTTGCTGTAAATGGTAGCAAATCATCCATCTTAGTAATATGGTACATATCCAAATTTGCAAAAAAAAAATGCAGGTTTTTACTCAATTGGCTTATGTAATGATTTGAAACTGTGTTGCATGGTTGATGCAGTTCCCATATACTGGCTGCATATTGTAGTTGATTGCACTATTTTGACATGTTGCTTCTAGCCCAGGCTGCAGAGAAGATTGGCAGTTGTATTGTGTAGATGTCAATGTCAGACCTGGAGCCTGGTTTGCCTTTTGACCAGTGTACAAGATTTCTCCTTGGACTAAAATGTTTATCTGGGGGTGTGATGTACCAAGAGTGATGATATAGTGACAGGTAGCCCAGCCAAAGGCTCCAACTACAGGGCTAGATCCATCTCAATATCTGTCACACTGGAGTCCTTATTGTCCTGGGTTCGATTCCCGGCGGGGTCAGGGATTTTCTCTGCCTCGTGATGGCTGGGTGTTGTGTGCTGTCCTCAGGTTAGTTAGGTTTAAGTAGTTCTAAGTTCTAGGGGACTGATGACCATAGATGCAAGTCCCATAGTGCTCAGAGCCATTTCTTTTCCACCGCTACTCCATGCTTGTCCCTGATTTGCAGCATTCAACTACCAACATTTCTCTCGGAACAACTTCCAATGTGGTTCATGGCCGCAGAGCATCACCGACGAAAGTGAAAAATACCTCGTACTCTTCAGGCACCTAAAGGACTATCATTATATAATCACAGACATTATCTGTGACAATTTGAGTGACAAGTACACCAAAGTGAAAGCCGCTTTAATTCAGTGTCTGTCACCAACATCACAGGAACAATTTCATCAAGGACATGCTACTGATCAATGGCAATGCACCAATTACACCGACGACAATGCCGGCTGTTTCTCAGTGCAACACTGGACATACCGTGCCTCCCTCTATGCAGCACCCGACCCGCACCGACTCTGCTCGACTGCTACCGGCAGCGATGTCACGGCCGCCGCCTGCTGGCTCACTGACCTCGACCCAGTCAAAACAAACAGCTGTGTGACATACAATCCTGCCACGGCTACCGCACCCGCATCTTGTCAACAGCTCCAACACTACGCATGCTTACCGCCCGGCCATTCACTACTCGATCGCCTTGCAACTTGTTCACCCACCCCACAAGACAATGCTTCATACAGCAGTGAACGTGTTCTCACTCCGCCGCCGCCGAGTACTGAGTTTCACATTCGCAATCACACACACGATCTCTTCTACTCGGACTATTATGTCAATACTATGCCGCCGACCTTGTCTTGTATGCCAGGTTACCCTTTGATAGAGACAGATTCTGATTTCGACCCCATCTTACTCAGTGATACACAGCAGACTGCTTCACGACATACATTTTCGCCTGAACAACTGCGACAGCTATGTGAGCAAATTGCGACGTACACCTTGTTGGTACAAGATCAGTTACACATGCTGCAGCCGATACCGACCGAGCACGAAATGCAATGAGATGCTCCTGTCATTGTTCTGCCTTCGACTGCTGACGTTCCTTTGCTGTTACTACCACCTACAACTAATACCCTGACGATCACGCTACATGGATCTATGTCCCAGATGTCACAAGTGTCATCATCACGCCGCCTCAAGTGGAAATTCTACGTTACTGATGTGATACAAGCAACTTATTTACGCCGCTGCCACCTTTCCTTGGTAGTTACAGACACTTTGCTTCTGTACCATGGCATAACCAGCCACATTCCAGTGCTGCTTGCTTTGCCGCCCTCTTCATTACCTTCGCAATGTACGACCAACACATCTGCCGTTTCTGCTTCGACGAGTGAGCATCTTTCTGCTCCGACACACGACCGTGCAGCAGTTTCGCGCGAGCAGCTTGCAGCCTTATGACTCGACCGCAGTGCCAACAGTGACATCACACACGCAGTTCAAGTTCCATCAAACTGTGTCACCTCTTCGTCACGGAGCAGTAATTCATCTGCCGATTCGACTTCTTCACGTTCACATTACATCTCATCGCCTCCTGCTCCGATCCTGGTTTCGCCAACCACATCCACGTCCCACCACCTCTCGTCGTCGCCATGCCTCATGCACAGGGCTCACGGCCACACCCCCCAACCTTCGATCACAGCTGTTTCGCACATCAAAACACCGACACTGTCAACTCCGCTTGGAACAGCCTGCCATCTACCACTGTAACACACTCACCGTCCACGGACTCTGAGGTGAAGCTTACGTCTACACCGAAGTCATCTGCCGCCAAGGTCAGTCATGTGCAGCTTGCTGTTTTCTTCCCTGCTACAACATCAAGCACCTCCATAACTCTGTCATTACCGCGAGTGTTGCTCATCCGGCATCTCTTACACAACCTGTTAAGCGCTAGCATGCTTGCTCCTTTATGTCATATGGCCAATAACAAACTGTTACCACACACGTTGCACTTACCGTGGCGCTCGGCAGCAAATACTTTTGCAATACATCACATCGCATCTTCGACACACTCCGCGCCTCTCATCGGATGAAAACTCCGCTGCGCCACACGGCCTCGACACAACGATGTTCTTCCCACCGACACGCCGCCGCCTTCTGCTGCCACCGTGCCATCAGCAGCATTGCACGGTCACCTGTGGATGCCTTTCGTGCCTCCTTCCTTCCGCTGGTCGTGCCTACCAAGACATCGAGAAATGGTACGATCGCGCCTCGCACTAACACCTGCCACAACACGACCGGTCACGCGCACCTGCGCCATCATCCGGCCGGGTGCACACTCGCCTCTCATCATCCTTCCCATGCTCCACACTACCGGCAGGGGCTCTGTGGCTGTTATCGACTGCAAGAGTCGACCGTCTCATCTTTGAGAACGAACTTCTGTGAAAACTGTTGATCTCAGTGTGTTCTGAACTCTGTATTCGAGCAGATGTGTTTGTACCGATAAAAATATAGTTAATTCATTATAAACGAGCAAATATTTAATGTTGGGTTCGATATTACCGTACGTAACATCCCGACTCCCAGAGGAGTATTAAACTCAGTGTCTTTTCTGTTTTTTGTCTATGCATGTCATGTGACTGCACACATGGTATGTTCTTAAGGTTCTAGGCCCCTGAGCCGTAATCTGTGTGAGACGTAGTGGTCTCTCATGTGATGTTGATCTTCCTCCTTTTGCAGACTTTCTGGAATTGCAGCATTTCCCCAGCAATTTTCTCATAAGTTCCAAGTGGAAGCCCAGCACCTGTGGTTTTTTACCAGTTTTCATTTGGTAAGAAACATTCATTACAGACATGTCCAAGAGGTGAAGGAAAACTTTTTGAACCATTTGATTGACTTTGTGCACATTCAATAGACCTGATCTTTAGGTCAATTTTATCAATAGTGCTAACAATGTTTCATTTTGACAGTGTGTTAATTCTTTAAATGTTAGCTGTTCCAGTTTACTGCATTGTATTCACCTATTTCAACAATCTCCTGACAAATGATCAGTGTAGGAAGTAATTCAAATGTTTTATGTTATACTTTCTGACACGTTCCACACCCACGACAATCATCTCATCTTTTGGGTCTATGGAACGAAAACTGAACCTAATCTAATCTGAGCACAAAACAGACTGTGACCTTTGTTGAAGTAACGTTTCACTAGAGTGTAGTACGACAATGCCAAGAAACACTAAGGTCACAAGTATTGTCAATTTCTGTTCCTCTTTCTGTGTACACTATAATATCTCAAATAAATCTACTTTCAATATCACACAACATAAACTATTTTATTCCAAATCTGCGTCTTTTGCTTGGTATACACTGTTTAAAACAGGTCTTTCTCTCCACAGGATTAGGACTCATCAGTGCACAAATCTCTGAATTGATTTAGAGTTGACTTGAATTTCATTGTTAAGAAATTCACCATATACTTTATTTTATAAGGTCCATCCATACTCTCAGCGTCTTCCAAAACGCCTGCATCACTAAAGTGTAACATTCAAAGAACTATTAGAAAACAGTCCCAAGGCATTACTTTCGAAAGAAAGTGGGGTAAAAATTACATATTAAACCCCTGCCCTCCCCTTACATTTTTCAATATGGTGTAGACATAAAGATTAGACTTCAGTACCAGTCAATTAGTCACCACAACAAATTTTCTGATTTCACATTCTTTGACTTCACCAACTCACAACCAAATTGTCACCTTCCAATCTAACCTAGACTTTGGGATTTACTACAGATCATTCTGTCACCAAAACAAAGATTTTTTGCTGGGGGGCGGGGTGTCCAATACGTAACTTAAGCTGAAAGATGTTTCAGTTAGTGTGTCTGTAGACCAATAGCCCCACAGTCCACTTCCATCAACATGCTAACTGCTAAAAACTGACAAATCTCATCTACACTTGTATCTGTCCATTGTATAAACAATGAAATAATGTAACTATGATAAATTTATTGTTTAAAACTGTACAATTAAAACGTGAAATAGTGTAACTATCATTAACTGAATATGTAAAGCTATATAATTAATTCTTGAATGTAAACTGTAGAATGATTACTACTGAAATCTTCTGATTAATAAGAAGTTTATGCATTTATATGTATTTGTGTGTATGTAAAATGATGATGTGTGTAAAATATAAAAATTACTAACTACTAAACAGATGTATTTATATATATGCATAATGTAAAATTAGTAACAACTACACTTTCACGAATATGCAAAATGTATTTTAACGAAGACAGTTGCATGGTAAACATTCTGAACGGCTAATAAATGAACATATGTATTCCTCAGGAAGATCCTTGGCACCGTCCATTCACTACTTTGTAAAAGGTGCTAGTTTCACTGGAAATGTATCCCATCAAATGCTTGTCAAATATAAGCACAAAACATTCATTTTCACTAGGTTCCTCATTCAAGGCCAATTCATACTGATCATCACGTCAATGTATATTCACATCACGGTCTAATAAATGCTACCACAACACACTCTGGTGCGAAAACTGTTACCGTTTCACAGATGGAGCGACATTAGCGCTCCAAGTGGCGAGAAAGCAGTCAGTCACAGTTGTCAGAAGAATAATGTTTGTTTTTAATTACTTTTTACTTCATTAACGAAATAGTTGTTCTCTTTTTGCGTTCCATGAGTTAGTGTTACCAAGAGACATGAGTTATCGTGAAATACATGTAAAAAGAGCCAAATCACACTTTTTCAATGACATAAGCTACTGCTATAAATAATTCATGAAGAAATAATTTCGAATATGTCTACATTTGCGGCTTATTCCGCTGAAAGCACTAGAATATAAACATCCTTCATGCGCAAGAAGCATATATTTCTGTTGTTGTCTGTTATTATCAGAGGATCTTTCCTTTACACTTAAAACTTTTTATTGAGTCCAGTGATTCGCTCTTTCTTACATGTCACTCTAC
This sequence comes from Schistocerca serialis cubense, assembly GCF_023864345.2. NCBI lineage: Eukaryota > Metazoa > Arthropoda > Insecta > Orthoptera > Acrididae > Schistocerca > Schistocerca serialis. The sequence continues at coordinate 273,263,117 of NC_064646.1, forward strand.
TTCCTAATACAATAATGTTTTTGTACATGTAATCAGTTTTGCTTCGAACACGAATGTGTTGAAGATTCTTGCCATTTGTGGCCCAAAATTAGCAACTGGTTTCTCTTGTGTTGGGAAACAGTTTTATTCCTTTTGATGATTCATTATCACGTTTGTGTGGTTTTCCATTAAGTTAAAGTTGTGGTGGCTTATTTGATACGTTAAATAACGCAGATATTACATTTCATATAGGTTTTCTTCATTCCACATTCACTGCTTTGGCTGAAACTGTAGCGAACAAAACTTGCTTTGTTGTATAGATATACGATGCCTTTCTGTAAAAGATCAGGTCATCTCTTGTTTACAAGTAATTTTTTGTTATTAAAGGAAAACGATATTATTCAATAAATGTCTGTATTTTACAAGAGAATCATATTTAAACTGTTTTGTTATGCACCGTTTCGTACCTCCCATGGCCATTAGGACAATAAATAATCGCAAATGTGGTGCAATTTTTAAGTTTAGTCGATTTTTATGGCACAACATATTGTAGAAACTATGATTCAAATTAGTATTAACGTTAGTATTCGCACTCATCCGATACTGCATTCAGATTTCGCAAGTGTTGCTCGCTGGCCGGTAGGAGAGCTGCTGTCGCTGGGGGAGGGGGGGATAAACAAAAAGGAAGGGGAGTGTTGTGACTGTTGTTTTAAAGTACCTTCACACCGAAAACCAATGCAAAAAACAAAAAAACACAACTGTTGTCAGTATGGCAAACTCGCAACTGTTGTGAGTTAGTTTAAATTAGATTAAGTAGTGTGTAAGCTTAGGACCGATGACCTAAGCAGTTTGGTCCCATAAGGTCATACCATAAATTTACAATTTTACTTAAGTCCTGAAAAAGCGACATTAGTGACTTCTACAAATAAACCCTTGCATAGTTTTCTTAGAAGAAATAAAGAAGGTGCCACGGTTTACTCATCAACTGGCAGTTTTGATGTGGAATATCCAGAAACAGGCAGGGTTTCCGATGGCAGTTGGAGGATGTCTCTGCAAAATAAATGTCTTCGGAGAATGGGAGGCAATGCAGGAAGGACAGCAAAGAATATAAGGGATGAATTTGGAGTCTACTTTGTATCAGATGTTGGTTAAGTGAAATGCCATGGGAAATATTAATAAATAAATATCGAGTATGAAGACAAATGTAATTGAAAACTTCAGAACAAAATCCTTATAGCTTTAGTTACTAACAATATAAGCCATTAATTTGCAAACTACTTTGTATCAGATGTCGACAAAATGATATGACAAGAGAAATAAATAAATTTCCAATGAAAATACAGTTGTAATTACAAAATTTCCGACCAAAAGTCCTATAGTTTCAGTTACGCCAGTGAATGACGCTTTACTTAAGATTGTAAATATTTTTCTCCCTGGCTTGTTCAAACCTTCGAGATACTTCATATGCTCGAAAAATATTAACTTTGGAGTGTAGATCTTAGTTGACTCAGAGCCACTTCTATACCCGCGCCGGCGAAACATTGCACTTGATAGTTCGCTTTTTGTCAAGTTAGGTTGGCTATACTGTAATAGCGATGTTGCAACAGCAGCCTCTATACACACAGCAGACGATACAGTTTTCCGTCCTGTCTCGTAAATGCAAGCGATTGAGCAATTGAAGAGTATATAAAAATTCGTTTTTAGTTATACTACAACGACAGGAAGTAAACAACCGTATAATAATGCACGTAAAAGCATAACAATGCACACCCTTTTGATAACGGAGCAAAGAAATACATAAAACAAGCATCTGACGACTGGTACTTTAAAATCAATACTGTACATAGTTTACAAAATAAATAATAACCGAGATTGCAATAAATAACCAATATTAGTAATTTTTCACTCGCTAATTTACAGCGATAATGGCTGAATTCTATCCAGCTCGCTATCGTCACTGCTGTCCGATTCATCGCCAAAACCATCTTCATCGTCGTCATCAGCAAGACAAATCATTAACTGTTCATGGCTACTGATAATGCCTTCTATTGGCTGTGCTGCTCGTGTAAGCTTCTTGATGTGCTCAACTTTTTTCCTCCGTGAGGCTGCATCCACAGTCACAAGAGCTTCACCCAACAGCTTTCCCACCTCTGATATTGTAAAGGACTTGTTGTTGTTCCTTATGTACATTATTACATCACTCCATACTAACTCAATAGGGTTGAAATGGCAGTGATATAGTGGCAGCCTTATTACTCTATGACTCTGCCCCTTGACAATTTCGTCTACTTCATATGTAGGTGTCGTAGGCTTATTTTCTTTAACAAGAAAATATAATAGAACCTTTGTCATACTCATACCTGCTGCAATATTTCGAGCCTGTAACCACTGCACCGTCACTTCGTTCCGATCATTTGTGGTTGGGGCTTTGTTCAGTATCACCAAATGATATGGAGCATTGTCCATTACAATTGTTGTAGAGACAGGAAATTGTTTTAAAAGGTTCCCGAACCACTCAACAAATCGTGTGTGATCCATATTGTCATGGTAATCACCAGTCTTTTTCGATCTAAAAACTAAAAGTGCGTCGGGGACAAAACCACTGGAGGAGCCTGCACGGACCACAATTAATCTAGCTGCTCTTCCCATCGGCTGATGGCCGCTACTGCTGGGTGTGTTATCCGTCCAGCATTTACTGACAGCTTCCCTGGCATTAACCCACGTTTCGTCTAGCCAAATCATAGAATGAATGTCTCTGCCCACAATTTTGTGCAAGAAAATGCTTCGAGCGGTAACACTACGTGCCCTTTCTAACAGTACTTTGCATCCGTCTAGTGTTTTGTAACGGAAACCCATACTTTTTGGCATAATTTTTAGTGATGTTTTGCCACCCCTGAAGAGTTCACTTTCTTTTAAAGAGACTAATAACTTAGCTACAGTTGGATACTGTTTTCTGCTGTAGTAAGCATAAACATGCCTGGGAATTGCATCAGTCTGGAAAGAATCTAAATCTGTGATAGGGCTAGGCTGCTTTTTCTTCTTTCCTGGAGTCGTTAAAAATGTATTATTTGATCCAGACAGCTCGGAATCATTACAGCTCACTTCAGTATCTTCCAAGTTTTGTAGTAATACTCCCTTAATTAATGCAGTTCTTGCACTAATTCCAAGAGTTTTCGACGTATGTTCCACCACTTTATCGGCAGGAATTGATGGCTGTCCATGAATTCTTACGTAGTTTTGCTCCTGCTCGTAAAACACACGAGTTCTGCGTAGTAACTCCAGTGCCTGGCTGTTTAGCGGCACCCCTCGACGCAAAGGATTGTCACTAGGTGAACGAAGTCTTTTCGGTGGCATTTTACAAGAATGTAAACTCACAATGTAACAAAAGTCACAACGATATAGAACACAGTACAACGAAAACACGCGGTAAACAACATACAATTCACGTTGGTTACACATTCACTAAACAAAGCCGGCAACGCGGGAACTTTGACGTCGCAGCACTTAACAGCAGTGCTCACTGTGCTTTGATTGGCTGGCGGCCCACGCTGAACGCCTAGCGGCTATCGTTCTTCACTTATGCTGCCAACTTCATACGCAAACGTCAAGTGCAATGTTTCAGCGGTCCGGGTATAGTTTTGGCCATTTTACAATACTCACAAATGTACTGTGTTTTCATATTCGTGCATTTCCCTTCACACACCACAAGTGTTACACCAATTTTATCCGAAACTTCTTTCAACAAATCTTTCCTTTTATATTTGTCTTTAAATGTATAATCAAAAGGATCCTAAAGAGGTTTCCTCATTCCAGTTTCTAACGAAAGTTTAATTGTTGGATCTGATGACGACTCGTGATTAGCCATTGTCGAAAGTAACACAGCAGACGTAGAAAGAAACACAGCAGACGACACAGCAAATGCGCATGCGCAAGTCACACAACTCTGCCATGTTTTTGTTCACTGACCATAAACTACAAACTCAAGATAAAACTGACCTCAACTAGATTATTCAGACTAGTGACTTCAAAAAACTGTTGACAACTGTTGAAAACTAAGTCAAAGGTACCTTTAGACTGTGTTCACACTGTCCATCACGACGCGGCTCGTCAAGTCAGTTCATGCCACATGATTTCAACTCGAATTGCCGTCCTCAACTGTTCTTTTAGCGGGAATTGCGATCTTCGCAAGATAATTTTCAATTGTTTTTACGCGTGAAGTGCACAAAAACAATGCGGTAGCTTATATGCGCGGATGCAGGAGTCCACATTTGTGCAAAAATGACATTTATTAGACTCCAGTGACCTGCAGCTTGCAGGGATAGCTTGTATAGTAGAGAAGGGAGAGAGAAGTACAAAACAACACAAAGAAAGTGCGTAGGTCCGAGAAAATGTCATTACATGGTACAGAAGGGGAATTTCACTCATTATACAAGAAGCTTGAGGAAGAGCAACCTGTAATTTTATATTTTGGAAAGTGGAACTATCAGTTTTTTCGTTTGTTATGACAAACTGCACTCAGAATTACTAAAAGGAACATAGTGTCATGAGCTGCCATCACACCATGTGAAAATGTGGTTTAAGGTTAACTTTAGTTAATTTTTGTGCATTAGTCATATCTCCCTCGGTACTTTTCCCTTTAATTCTCTCTCAGTACTTTTTCCTCCGAGATATACAGGTTTTATTTACATTACGTTTTCGGCTTATAGTCGTTTAAGTGCGTTATTTGTATCTGGTTAGCTAGTGAAACCACGTAAATGTTGACCATTAATGCTTGCAAAACTGTTTCACACGCAATTCTGGGGGCTGCTTAACAATAAAGAGGCCTGCTACCAATACTATTTAAACAGACGACTTGCAGTATCCGAAGGGTTCAGTGCATTTCTTTATTTAATGCTAAAAATGCCTGGCAACATACAAGTAAATTCCACCTACTAATCAGTCTGATTCTACCCACAGTACTGTTTTCACTTCAAGTTGCAGGCATGTTGCAAACCATTTCATTTTAAAATATAAAATACAGTACTAGGATCTACAAAAATTCACTTTAAAAATGTAGTAGAGTGCCAGTAATTTAGTGCACTGATGTCGTACATTTGAGACTACTGTTTCACTGGTTCAATTAATCTGTCATTTATTATAAATTTTTATAAAAGAAATAAAGAAATGAAACGATGTATGGAGATCTCCCATGGGTGTGTATTGGGAGGAAATGAGCTTGTGGGTCACGTGATCAATAATGGATGGATGACGTCAGCCATCAAAACTTTCCTCCAGAGAAACCTTGACTTAGCTGTGATCTGACTTGCCAGTGTGGATTAGACAATGGTCTCCATACTACCTAGATGTTGAACTTCAGCTGACTGATCTTGCCAGCCATAGATGCTCACATTTCGTTTCTTGCCAAACGACATCATGGCTTCTAGGGAATGTAACTTGAATACGAAAAGAAATACTTTTCGTTTGCGCTCCCACATCAGCCTATTACATCACATGTTGACATAATGTTCAAAACAAGAAATCAGTCTGCAATTCTTTGTCATGTACAGACTGATGGAAATTTGTTTGCCAAACTACAAACTGGCGGACGCTGCAAAGCACATGAATCTACATACATGCTGCAGTTCTATACTCAGAGTCCAGACTGCTACACGTGCGTCTCGCGGGCCCCGAGGAATCGCTTCATGACGTCATCAGAAAGGCTGAAAGCGTGACAGCGCTGCCTGGTGACTAGACCTGTAAACAACTCTGTTGACGTAAGTGACGTCACACTTTGGCTACACTGTTTATACAGACTTGCCTTCAGCTGTTGCTTTGGAATGTCAAATCAATCCAGATTGTTTGAATGAAGCTTCCGTTAACAGAATAAAATGTAGAAAGAGGGTTTAAATGCGAATAATCTGGATTATGGTGACATGATAAATCCGCAGCGTAGTCGAAGTTACATATTAGAGTTGTACGTGATTGATTGAAGCCAACTGATTACAAATTGTTGGTCGAAAGGCAGAGTGATTTATAGCATAACAAATATTACGCATTGCGGACAATGTGTCTAAATGTTTTTAATGCATTAACTGCAGCTTACTAATGTAGGCTAACTACCACAGAGACGTTTGCAGCACGAATTTGTCTTTGGACCCATACCAGCAGTAGCAAATGCGGAAAAACGAATCAAATATGGTAAAGGATGCGTAGTGGAACGTCCATTGCATTTTTCCAGTTTGTGTACGATATCTGTACATAATATGCATCAAAACACGTCGGATGCTTGTTCGTTTTCTAATATATGTTTTTTTGGGATGACCTAGTTGTTTTATTTTTTTTATTATGAGAAATGCGTTAAATGTGGGAAAGTGAATTTAAATATGCCGCAAACAAATATTAGGCAAAGACACACGTCTGTCTGTTAGCACAACCTTTATTTCTTGTTCGCTGTATTCCACAACTGTCAACGAAATTATCGCTTTTCAACCTAATGTAGACCTCAGACTATGCTACAAATAAAGTTATTACTCCAGTCAAGGTTTCTAGGGAAAAGGGGGGGAGGGGGCGAAATCCAGTATAGTGCTCTTGCCCAGATATGTGCTACTGATATGCTTAAATTTTGATCGTTGTTTTTCTGTAAACAAACAGCTATATGCCAATCACATCTTCCTGTATGTAGTTTCTCAAAAATCTAGCTTATGTGATCTTAAGATAAAAAGAGCTCAATGAGGGAATATTAATAGATTGAAGCAATACTGACACCCCCACATTGTAAGACTACTATAGATGCAAGTCACTGATTGTCAGTGTGTGTCAGTGGGACAAAACATTTGAAGTAAATCACGAAGCTTTAGGTTAGTTCAACTATTACTTCTTAATGTAGTAGGCAATCACAATTTTCTTCCGTATTTTTATGTATATACATACTACACAAGCAACCAAATGGTACCGTTCCACTCGCAAATAGAGAGAGAGAAGAAAGGCTGTCTATCATCCGAGCCCTGATTTCTCATGCCTTCTAAATTTTCTCAATAGTGTTATACAAAATAATACTCGCACATAGTTTGAAACTACTGGTAACCTATCTAGCATCCAGCCTCTGAGTTGCTTCAATGTGTTGCTTAAATCTGACCTGGATCTCAAACTTTGGAGCAGTACTCATGAATGTGTCACACAAGTGTTCTATACGGGTGTCTAAGTGATCTTCCCCTCATTTCCAGTCACAAAACGTATTCATCTTCCCAGAGGAAGGAAGTAATGACCCTGAAAGCTAGAAATGATTTTTTTTTATTCAAGTGCTGTTTTTCTCTCATACTTCGTACAAAGCATTTCAGAATTTTACAATGAGTACTGGCAGCCCTACATATAATGGTAACATTAAAACCCTGTTAATTTGAACCTTAGTGTTAACTAGCATATGCATCTTTGAGTCAAAACATTAAGTTTAATTATAATTATAGAAGGGAGGCTAATAAAATAATTTTTTTACTTTGTATTTTTTTAATATCTTAGGATTTTCAGTTTTCTGCCTGATGTCTAGCAGCAGCCTGTTAAAGACTTTCGATCAGAATGTGAAATTCCATTCTGAATCGTAGGCAGGGATGTATAGTCTACATGGACATTGTTTTTCCTTCCAGTATTTTGCAAGTTCATTTCACTGAACAGAGTAAAATTACCCCCTATTATGAACAACAAATACTATTAGGGAGTAAATATGTTGACATGTAAGTGAAAGACTCCGAAGGCCCTGAAGAGACTTCTGTAAGAAGCTGCACTATCGATTTTACACAATAATTTTACTCACATGGATCAAAAGTTCTGTTAACTTGCCATATCAGATTTGAATAACATCGCAAGCATTTCATAACAGCCTCCATCAACATCACCAGTAATGGTACTGGTATGTAATGGTATGGTGTACTGTAGCAGCACATTAGAAGTGTTTCAATTGAATTGATTCTGCATTATTTCTCTTCCCCATGTCCTTGACATTAATGCTACCAAGTTATGTTCTTGTACGGTAATTAGTTTCCATGTTATAACATGTTAAATATAGAAAGTTTAACTGTAACCAAGCAGTAGTTTTCTTTGATGACAATATCAGTTCCAATTCACAACTGAATTTCAAAATCTGTCTTGTGGGGTGAAAATCCGTTACTGCTGCTATCTTGCGCTGACAATGAGATTACTTTCATAGAAATACTGAATTATTTCATTTGTAATACAGTTTCATAGTTTTTGTAGTTGCTCATGATCTTTACACTTGTATGCAATCGATGTAGCATCAGCATACAGAACTATCCTTGAATTTGAGGAGCAGTATTCTGTCATTTACACAAATCAACAAAAGAAAGTATCCCAGTACAAAGTCCTGGGTACCCTGCATTACCTATCAGTAATGGTAGATCTGTGTGTGCCACTCGCCATCCTTATGAGTGAAAACTGATTTGTGTTAGATAAGGTTTTATTAAACTGTGAACAATTATCAGCATAATTACCAGCCGTTTTCCCTTAGTATTTACTATCTCTCTCTACAAGCAACTGATAGAGATTAGCTAAAACAAATCTGTGATTTCAGATGGAGGTCTGTCTATATCTAAAATTATGTTTCCTTTCCCATCTATAGCTTATCGCAGAAATTTCAGTAACACCTTCAACACGTAGGAATTACATCTTTGAGCACCAATTATCGCCACTTTTTGCAACATCACCATAAGGTTTGATATCCCTACTGAAAGATGAGCAGAAATTCTTTGTTAATGGGTGCATAATAAGATTCTTTTTTGGTATACCAGTGCTCAGTAATAACTGAAACATCTGGTTTATTAAAACATGCTGTTATGTCCAAATCATTGCACTTATTTCCTAGGCTTGTAAAGTTTTGGAGGATGATTTTGGTTTGCAGGTTGCATTGTATCCACATATTTTTAAAATTTTTTTTGTAACCATAAATATCCCCATTAAGCAAATCAGATGTGCTTGTCAAACTGGGAAGATGAAACAAAAAGGCCACAAATGTACAAAATAATAATAAAAGGAAAGATTCCAAAAGAGTTCCTGACAGCAAAATGTAAAACTTAATTGTTTTTGGATATATTACTTACTTATATCCTTCATTCAAAAACTTAAGAAGACTGCTAGTTTAGTGTCTTCAAGGCATAATGCTTTTTCATTGAGCATCGCAACAATCAAGTCTGAGATAGTAGCGTACTATGATACTACCTATGAAGAAATTGATGCACTGGATGTGAAGTGCACAGTTTAGTCTACCCAGCAGGTGTTCCAGAAGATGGCCCTGCACTGTTCTATACCATCATGAATATACCTATACATTAGTGATATATTCATCACTGACAGAAAATTGAATAATCACATTTTTGCTTCAAGTTTCTGAAATGGCAGTTGATGAGATCATATCTGAAGAGACAGCTATCAACCCACACTTTCAGCATGAGGTAGGACTAGCAATTACCAGAATTCTGAAATGTGGATCTTGTAAACCTAGAGTTACTCTAGGAAAACACGTAAGATGTGACACGTGTTCCAGATCAAAGATGAGAAAATGAAAGGTTGCTGTATTAGTTATAGCACACAAATATGTAGTGAATAAGAAGTGTGAAATGACTGTGTTCGCCGGCCAGGGTGGCCGAGCGGTTCTAGGCACTACAGTCTGGAACCGCGCGACCACTACGGTCACAGGTTCGAATCCCGCCTTGGGCATGGATGTGTGTGATGTCCTTAGGTTAGTTCGGTTTACGTAGTTCTAAGTTCTAGGGGACTGATGACCTCAGACGTTAAATCCCATAGTGCTCAGAGCCATTTGAACCAACCATTTTTTGACTGTGTTCAAAGCTATGTAGACTTGTTTAATTCCTGGTTTAAGTAATTCACATTATTTCATTGCTGTTTCCTGCTGTCATCCATTAATACCTGAATGTCAACAACTGCTTTGTTATTTTAAACCCTTCAACATGTTCATTGTGGCTGACACAAAGGTCAATAAGAGCTACTAACACCGTGCTTTTAAGTGTCATCTGCAGTGAATGTGCAAAACAAGAACATTTCTGCAATTTAATTGGAAGTCCTAATTCAGTTCCTTTTTCAGGCATGTTTATTTTTAAATATTAAAACTGATGAGAGTTTCATTACTAGACCACTAATTTTGAAATCTGGATGACATTGTCCCAGCACTGCAACAAAATGTGCACCATACACAACAGGTTCAATGCAATCTCTCCTCTCCACAAATTTGCACCTCAGATGTGTTGTATGTCATATAATACTACAGTTAATTTTCCATATATCTGAGCAAAACCAGTTATTGCGTGTCCAAGTTTACCTGATCTAGGCATTGCACCTTTCCCTTAACTTTAGTATGCTTTACAATAAAATTTGTATGAAAAGTTTTCTGTGTAAATTACCTACTCTACACCTACAGCTAATGCTTGTGTAACCCAGTGTGCCATTCAGGTGGGTTTACTTGTGTGTCAATATAATTGTCAGGTTTGGTATGAAAGGGTTTCTTGAAATATATTCCCAGATAAATTTTTTAGTATCTATTATCAGTTTCAAAATATATTACGCACTGTCAGTGCCATTTCAATGCAAAAATTTTAAATCATTCTGGGGAATATACCAATAACACAGTTCCAGCACACCCCAGAAATTTGATTTTAGTTGCTTCAACCAATGAGAATTACGGACCAAGTCTTGCACTGCCCTGTTTTGTGTATTAACCCGTTGGCTGGGATGAAGGTGCCGGTGGTCACAGCAGACTGCTCTGCTGGGGCCAGCAGTGATATGGTAACAACCAGGTATCAGCAATTTTACACTTTTATCTTACTGAGGAAAAATATTTACTTATATTTGATATTCCTTGCCGTTTCCAGACTATTTTTGGGTCTGCAGTATTTTTATTTAAATGTCTTACAAAACCAAACGATTAAATGACTACAAAGTTATTCATGAATTCATTTTTAGACACACATTTATCTGTGTAAAGGATAATTCCTGAAACACTAATTAGCATTCTAGCTGTTCTTTTTAGCCACGACTGTACAGATGCATATACTTCACACTCAAAGTTCCTAAATGCCTGCTTAACACATTGACTACCATGCTGCTCCCTGCTTAACACATTGACTACCATGCTGCTCACAGCAGAGCAGGACACTTAATGCTGTATGCCTGACCTGGTGGTGAAACATCCATTACTAATCATGTCAGGGTCAAGAAATGCAGAAAATAATCTCTCAGGGAGTACTATAATCTAAAAACGTAAAATTATAACTAAAATGGCAATTTCCAATTATGTCTACCAAGCAAATTATACTTTCAGTCAGTGATTTCCTTTGCCATAAATGAATAGTAAACGCACATGCCAGAGGATGGTAAATATTCATACTTTGCCTCTGAGAAGCAGCAAAGCCATTGGAAACAGCTATGCACATAGTCCAATTTATGTTGAAATTATCACCTGGGTATTTTAATTAAATTTGGTCTACTATAAGCAACATGATAAAGGAATCAAAAGAAACACACACACACACACACACTGAATTAATTTCTTTATTAACAACGCTCGGATTTCCACATCACCATAGAGGTACCAAGCTTGAGGCGTTACTCGTTTTTTTACATGGCGAGTTTCGCCAGTAGGCCTATAAACCATGAAACAGACAAAAAGCTACTTCTTGCTGTCTTCTCTTCTTTGGATTTTCACTTCAGAAACTCTGAAACATCCATTACAAAAATAGATTACATCACTCACAAATCTGGATTCAGTCACTACAATTAATAACTATTTTACTGTAAAAAATACTGACTATGATGAATGATGTAATTTTGAACATTCAAAAGTTTTCAGATGTGCAGGTTACTGACGTTAGAATACAGTTACTACACAATTTTTGATCAGGAAAAAGTTACGATGATTGCAACTTCAATACCGAAGCCATTTGTTATGAGAATACGCCGTTACCACAAATAATCCACATAGATGCATTGAAAGAAACTTGACTGGGTAACATAATGCACCAGAATACTATAGGCACAAAGAATGAGATTTCTGTAGATTTACCATACACTTTACTTTTCTTGAGCATTATAAGATTACTAACGGAAGTTACTTACCGTCCATTATCTGCAATATAAACTATCCTTTCTCCTCTGCAAACATCTGCTTTTTCAGCAAGTATTATCAATTGTTTTCCGTGATTGAAAAGCTTTAACGCACACAAATCACAAATCCCACCATTATACACACACACCCACAAGGCATTAGCATGTCATGTTCAAAGAATATCCGGGTTTCGAAAACTACCAGCGATATTGCCTAGCGTGAGAGACGACGTCACGTGCGTCTCGCGGGCCCCGAGGAATCGCTTCATGACGTCATCAGTAAGGCTGAAAGCGTGACAGCGCTGCCTGGTGACTAGGCCTGTTGACAGGAGTGACGTCACACGTTGGTCACAGCGTTTATAGGAGGATGCTAAGTTCACCGTACTTGGATATGATGTGACGTCATTATGACGTATACACGCTACATCGAAAACGATAGAAACCGTATATCGACTATTCGACTTTTGTGAACTTTCGAGAGGTTGTGACAGGGTAGCGCTGTGCTCTGCGCCATTCGTTTGTGAACAGTAGACTCCAAAGCTGAACTGAGTATATGATGACCAAACACATTGGTTCTCCGAGTAAGAGACCTTTACTGGTGCCATCTGCTGCTAGCTTCATCCAGCAAAAGTAACGAGACTTCTGCATAGTTAAAGGTATCCGCTCATGTTGTGATGCAATTCGTATTTTGCATAATCTTGTCTTAGCAAATTATACTGCTGACATAAACCATATTGACATGGCCAGGTACATGCTAAAACTATTGTGGTTGTATACATGACACAATATACAGTATGTCTGGTTTATCATACCACCATGGAATGCTTTGACACTGCATTCAATCATTTGATACGTCAGTCAGTACTAGACACTAACCTTTGGTCGACGATTTTTCTTCAACAATGCCTCATTTTTCTTTTTAAGTTCGAAATTCAGTCATTCTACACACCAGTCACTACTGGACACTAAGGTACCTGTCTCTGCTGTCCGAGTGTAAAATTACTTGGAAAAGTAAAGACTATCTTGGGATGGACATATAAATTACTTAGCTAACAAACTTGCATGGGTTCTCTTTCAGCTATATAATTTAAGAAAAAAAAGTCAGCAAGGGTATGCTGCTACAATCTAATATGTACTGACAAGACCAATTGTATGAAACCATTCTAAAATGTTGATAATAAATAAATATTATTTTCGGCGTAAGCATTCAACACAACAATCACACAATCTAATCTGTTCGGGACATAGGAAGACTTCACTTTTTTATGAAACGTGTTGTCTGTGGTGTTTTCAAGGCCACAGTCAGGAATATTTCTACTAATATCCAGCTCTTTTATTTTGGCGAAATACGTATACGCTGCCACACTGAGCTGTTTTCAGAATCGCACGTGTCAAAACAAACCACTAGCTGACGACAGTTTAATATGGGATATAGTGAAGGAGAAGACCGGTAGAGCCAGACATGAAGAGGAACAAATAGCATTAAGAGTAAATGATGCATTGGTGACAGATGTGTATAGTGTTGCAGAACTTTTTAACAAACATTTTATAACTGTTACTGAAAAGATGGGGTTGTCAGGTTCGGTAGATGCTGCTATGGATTACCTTAGACCAGACATTTCAAGTAACTTCCATAATATGAATTTGACCCTCACTACCCCAACAGAAATAACGTCCATCATAAAATCTTTAAAATCAAAAACATCTAGTGGGTATGATGAAATATCAACAAAGTTAATTAAAGAATGTGATTCTGAGCTAAGGAACATATTAAGCTATCTGTGTAACCAGTCGTTTATCAGTGGAATATTTCCCGAATGGCTGAAATATGCTGAAGTTAAGCCACTGTTTAAGAAGGGAGATAAAGAAATAGCATCAAATTTCCGTCCAATTTCACTGTTGCCAGCATTCTCAAAAATTTTCGAAAAAGTAATGTACAGTCGTCTTTATAACCATCTTATCTCAAATAACATACTGTCAAAGTCACAGTTTGGATTTCTAAAAGGTTCTGATATTGAGAAGGCTATCTACACTTACAGTGAAAATGTACTTAATTCATTAGACAAAAAATTGCAGGCAACTGGTATATTTTGTGATCTGTCAAAGGCATTTGACTGTGTAAATCACAATATCCTTTTAAGTAAACTAGAATATTATAGTGTAACAGGAAATGCTGCAAAATGGTTCAAATCTTATATCTCTGGCAGGAAACAAAGGGTGTTATTAGGAAAGAGACATGTATCAAGCTATCAGGCATCATCCAACTGGGAACTAATTACATGTGGGGTCCCACAAGGTTCCATTTTGGGGCCCTTACTTTTTCTTGTGTATATCAATGACCTGTCATCAGTAACATTACCAGATGCCAAGTTTGTTTTGTTTGCTGATGATACAAACATTGCAATAAATAGCAAATCAAGTGTAGTCTTAGAAAGATCAGCCAATAAAATATTTGTGGACATTAATCACTGGTTCCTAGCCAATTCTTTGTCACTAAACTTTGAAAAAACACACTACATGCAGTTCAGAACTTGTAAGGGGTGTCCCAAGAGTATATGTCTAACATATGATGACAAGAAGATAGAAGAAGTGGACGGTGTTAAATTCTTGGGATTACAGCTTGATAATAAATTCAACTGGGAGGAGCACACCACAGAACTGCTGAAGCGTCTTAACAAATCTCTGTTTGCAATGCGAATTTTGTCAGACATAGGGGATATAAAAATGAAAAAGCTGGCATACTATGCTTACTTTCATTCCATAATGTCATATGGGATTATTTTCTGGGGTAATTCATCAAGCCAAGCTAAAGTTTTCCGGGCACAAAAACGTGCAGTAAGAATTATATGTGGTGTGAACTCAAGAACATCCTGCAGAAGCCTGTTTAGGGAAGTAGGGATACTAACTACAGCTTCCCAATATATTTATTCCTTAATGAAATTTGTCATTAAAAATATATCACTTTTTCAAACCAACAGCTCAATTCATGGAATCAATACTAGAAATAAGAATAATCTTCACAAGGATTTAAAGTCACTTAGTCTTGTACAAAAAGGTGTGCATTACTCAGGAACACACATTTTCAATAACTTGCCAGCAGCCATAAAAAGCTTAACAACCAATGAAATTCAGTTTAAGAGAAGCCTAAAGGATTTATTGGTGGCCAACTCCTTCTACTCCATTGATGAATTTCTTAGGAAAACCAACTGATTTGTATATAAGTACAACATAACTTCTGCACAATTTCAGTGCAGTAATGTGTTCACTGAAAATTTGTGTGTGTGTGTGTGTGTGTGTGTGTGTGTGTGTGTGTGTGCTTGTGTGTGTGTAAGTGTGTAAGTATAATCTAACTTCTGCACCATTTCAGTGCAGTATTGTGTTCATTGTAAATAAGTATTACAGTAGTTGTATTACATGTTTCTTACCTTATAAATAAATAAAAAACTTTTTTATTTTAAATTCAGTGCAATAGTATTTGTAAAATGACTCTTAGTGTTCATTAAAAAATGACGATCATTCCACTTGGGACCTGTGGAATGGTACATTAGCTTATTTGTTTTAGTTGTAAATATTTGTCATGTATTGTTGTTTTTCTGACATGTTCCACATCCTGGAGGACCTCCTCACTACGGATCAATTGGAATGAAAGTAAATCTAATCTAATCTAATCTAATCTAAAATCTCGAACGTTCGTAAAAGTCGATAGGTGTGTTAATCGACTAAAGCGTATGTACGTCATAATGACGTCACAGCATATCCAGGTTGGGTGAACTTAGCATCCTCCGCGTTTATACAGACTTGCGATCAGCTATTGTTTTGGAACGTCAAATCAATCCAGATTGTTTGAATGAAGCTTCCATTAACAGAATTAAATGTAGAAAGAAGGTTTGAATGCGAATAATCTGGATTATGGTGACATAATAATCCGCAGCCTAGTCAAAGTTACACATTAGAGTCTTACGTGATTGATTGAAGCCAACTGATAACAAATTATTGGTCGAAAGGCAGAGTGATTTATAGCATAACACATATTACGCATTGAGTGCAATGTGTATAAATGTCTTTAACGCATTAACTGCAGCTTACCAGTATAGGCTAACTACCACTGAGACGTTTGCAGCACGAATTTGTATTTGAACCCATACCAGCAGTAGCAAATGAGGAAAAACAAATCCAATATGGTAAAGGATACGTAGTGGAACGCCCATTGCATTTTTCCAGTTTGTGTACGATATCTGTACGTAATATGCATCAAAACACGTCGGATGATTGTTCATTTTCTAATATATGTTTTTTGGGGATGACCCAGTAGTTTTATTTTTTTATTATGAGAAATGCATTAAATGTGGGAAAGTGCATTTAAATACGCCGCAAACGAATATTAGGGAAAGCCACACGTCTGTCTGTTATCACAACCTTTATTTCTCATTCGCTGTGTTCCACAACTGTCGACGAAATTATCGCTTTTCAACCTAATGTAAACCTCAGACTATGCTACAAATAGTTATTACTCCAGCCAAGGTTTCTAGGGAAAGGGGGGGAAGGGGGCGAAATCCAGTATAGTGCTCTAGCCCAGATACGTGCTCTTGCCCAGTGTGCGTTACCGATATGCTTAAATTTTGATCGCTGTTTTTCTGTAAACAAACAGCTATATGCCAATCACATCTCCCTGTATATAGTTTCTCAAAAATCCAGTTTATGTGATCTTAAGATAAAAAGAGCTCAATGAGGGAATATTAATAGATCTAAGCAGTAAGCCTACTGACATCTCCAAATTGTAGGACTGCTATAGATGCAAGTCACTGATTGTCAGAGTGTATCAGTGGGACAAAACATTTGAAGTAAATCACAAAGCTTAGGTTAGTTCAACTATTACTTCTTAATGTAGTAGGCAGTCACAATTTTCTTCCATATTTTGATGTACATACATACTACACAAGCAACCAAATGGTACCTGGTGGAGGGGTACCTTGTACCACTACAAATCATTTTCTTTCCTGTTCCACTCGCAAACAGAGAGAGGGAAGAAAGGCTATCTACCATCCGAGCCCAGATTTCTCATGCCTTCTAAATTTTCTCAATAGCGTTGTACAAAAAGAACATTATTTTCCCTCCAGGGATTCTCACATGTGTTTGCCAAGCATCTTCATTATACTCGCACATATTTTGAAACTACTGGTAACCTATATAGCATCCACACTCTGAGTTGCTTCAATGTGTTGCTTAAATCTGACCTGGATCTCAAACACTGGATCAGTACTCATGAATGTGTCACATAATTGTTCTATATGGGTGGTGTAAGTGATCTTCCCCTCATTTCCAGTCACAAACTATATTCATCTTCCCAGAGGAAGGACGTAACAACCCTGAAAGCTAGAAAGGTTGTGTTTTTTTTAATTCAAGTGCTGTTTTTCTCTTATACTTTGTACAAGTCATTTCATAATTTTACAATGAGTATTGTCAGCTGTACATATAATGGTAACATTAAAATCCTGTTAATTTGAACCTTAGTGTTAACATTAACTCGCAATTGCATTCGTGAGTCGAAACATTATGTTTAATTATAATTATAGAAGGAGAAGCTAATAAAATATTTTTTTTACTTTGTATTTTTTTATTACCTTAGGATTTTCAGTTTTCTGCCTGATGTCTAGCAGCAACCTGTTAAAGACTTTCGACCAGAATGTGATATTCCATTCTGAATCGTAGGAAGGGATGTATAGTCTACATGGACATTGTTTTTACTTCCAGTATTTTGCAAGTTCATTTCACTGAACAGAGTAAAATTACCCCTATTATGAACAACAAATACTATTAGGGAGTAAATATGTTGACATGTAAGTGAAAGACTCTGAAGGACCCCGAAAAGACTCGCTGCGCTACCAATTTTACACAATAATTTTACTCACATGGATAAAAAGTTTTGTTAACTTGCCACATCAGATTTGAATAAAATCGCAAGCTTTTCATAGCAGCCTCCATCACCGTCACCAGTAATGGTACTGGTGTGGTGTACTGTAGCAGCACATTAAAAGTGAAACTTCCTGGCAGATTAAAACTGTGTGCCCGACCGAGACTCGAACTCGGGACCTCTGCCTTTCGCGAGCAGGTGCTCTGCCATCTGAGCTACCAAAGCACGACTCACGCTCGGTACTCACAGCTTTACTTCTGCCAGTATCTCGTCTCCTACCTTCCAAACTTTACAGAGGCTCTCCTGCGAACCTTGCAGAACTAGCACTCCTGAAAGAAAGGATATAGTGGAGACATGGCTTAGACACAGCCTGGGGGATGTTTCTCATTCTGGAAACATTAAAAGTCTTTCAATTGAATTGATTCTGCATTATTTCTCTTCCTCATGTCCTTGGCATTAATGCTACCAAGTTGTGTTCTTGTACAGTAATTAGTTTCCATGTTATAACATGTTAAATATAGAAAGTTTAACTGTAACCAAGCAGTAGTTTTCTTTGATGACAATATCAGTTCCAGTGCACAACTGAATTTCAAAATCTGTCTTGTGGGGTGAAAATCCATTACTGCTGCTATCTTGTACTGACAATGAGATGACTTTCTTAGAAATACTGAATTATTTCATTTGTAATACAGTTTCATAGTTTTTGTAGTTGCTCATGACCTTTACACTTGCATGCAATGGATGTAGCATCAGCATACAGAACTATCCTTGAATTTGGGGAGCAGTATTTTGTCATTTACATAAATCAACAAAAGAAAGTATCCCAGTACAAAATCCTGGGTACCCTGTATTACATATCAGTAATGTTAGATCTGTGTGTGCCACTCGCCATTCTTAAGAGTGAAAACTGATTTGTGTGAGATAAGGTTTTATTAAACTGTGAACAATTATCAGCATTATTACCCAGCCATTTTCCCAGAGTATTTACTATCTCTCTCTACAAGCAATTGATAGAGATTAGCTTTCCCATCTATAGCTTATTGCAGAAAGTTCAGTAACACCTTCAACACGTAAGGAATTGAGCACCAACTATTGGCACTTTTTGCAACATCACCATAAGGTTTGATATCCCTACTGAAAGATGAGGAGAAATTTTTTGTTAATTGGTGCATAATAAGGTTCTTTTTTGGTATACCAGTGCTCAGTAATAACTGAAACATCTGGTTTATTAAAACATGCTATTATGTCCTAATCATTGTGCTTACTTCCTAGGCTCGTAAAGTTTTGGAGGATGATCTTTGTTCGCAGGTTGCATTGTCACCACACGTTTTCTCTTTTTTCTTTTTTTTGTAACCATAAATATCCTCATTAAGTAAATCAGATGTACTTGTCAAACTGGGAAGAGGACACAAAAAGGTCACACATGTACAAAATAATAATAAAAGGAAAGATTCCAAACGAGTTTCTTACAGCAAAATGTAAAACTTAATTGGTTTTGGATATATTACTTACTTATATCCTTCATCCAAAAACTTAAGAAGGCTGTTAGTTTAGTGTCTTCAAGGCATAATGCTGTTTCATTGAGCATCGCAACAATCAAGCCTGAGATAGTAGTGTACTATGATACGACCTATGAAGAAATTGATGCACTGGATGTGAAATGCACTGTTTAGTCTACCCAGCAGGTGTTCCAGAAGATGGCCCTGCACTATTCTATAGCATCATGAATACTTGTGTGGTATATACATTAGTGATATATTCATCACTGACAGAAAATTGAATAATCACATTTTTGCTTCAAGTTTCTGGAATGGCAGTTGATGAGATCATATCTGAAGAGACAGCTATCAACCCACACTTTCAGCATGAAGTAGGACTACAATTACCAGAATTCTGAAATGTGGATCTAGTAAACCTAGAGTTGCTCTAGGAAAATAAGTAAGATGTGACACGTGTCCCAGATCAAAGATGAGAAAATGAAAGGTTTCTGTATTAGTTATAGCACACAAATATGCAGTGACTAAGAAGTGTGAAATGACTGTGTTCAAAGCTATGTAGACTTGTTTAATTCCTGGTTTAAGTCATTCACATTATTTCATTGCTGTGTTTCCTGCTGCCATCCATTAATACCAGAATGTCAACAACTACTTTGTTACTTTAAAATCTTCAACATGTTCACTGTGGCTGACACAAAGGTCAATAAGAGCTACTAGCCACGAGCTTTTAAGTGTCAGCTGCAGGGAATGTGCAAAACAAAAAAATTTTTGCAATTTAATTTAAAGTCCTATTCAGCTTCCTTTTTCAGGCGTGTTTATTTTTAAATATTAAAACTAATGAGAGTTTCATTACAAGACCCCTAATTTTGAAATCTGGATGACATCATCCCAGCACTGCAACAAAATATGCACCATGCACAACAGGTTCAATGCAATCTCTCCTCTCCACAAATTTGCACCTCAGATGTGTTATATGTCATATATACATTATACATCATATAATACTACAGTTAATTTTCCATATATCTAAGCAAAACAAGTTATTGTGTGTCCATGTTTATCTTATCTAGGCATTGCATCTTTCCCTTAACTTCAGTGCGCTTTACAATAAAATTTGTATGAAAAGTTTTCTGTGTAAATTACCTATTCTACACCTACAGCTAATGCTTGTGTAACCCAGTGTGCCATTCAGTTGGGTTTACTGGTGTGTCAATATAATTGTCAGGTTTGGTTTGAAAGGGTTTCTTGAAATATATTCCCACATAAATTTTTAAGTATCTATTCTCGGTTGCAAAATATATTACACACTGTCAGTGCCATTTCAATGCAAAGATTTTAAATCATGCTGGGGAATATACCAATAACACAGTTCCAGCATACCTCAGAAATTTAATTTTAGTTGCTTCAATCAATGACAATTACGGACCAAGTCTTGCACTGCCCTGTTTTGTGCATTAACCCGTTGGCTGGCAGGAAGGTGCCGGTGGTCACAGCAGCTTGCTCTGCTGGGGCCAGCACTGATCTCATGGTAACAACCAGGTATCAGCAATTTTACACGTTAATCTTACCGAGGAAAAATATTTACTTATATTTGACATCCCTTACCATTTCAAGACGATTTTTCGGTTTGCGGTATTTTTATTTAAATGACTACAAAGTTATTCATGAATTCAGTTTTAGATACATATTTAACTGTGTAAAGGATAATTCCTGAAATAGTAATTAGCATTCTAGCTGTATCTTTTTAGCCAAGGCTGTACAGATGCATATACTTCACACTATTTCCTAAACGACTGCTTAAGACATTGACTACCATGCTGCTGACAGCAGAGCAGCACACTTAATGCTGTATTCCAGACCTAATCATGTCAGGGCCAAGAAATGCAGGAGATAATCTCTCAGGGAGTACTATAATCTAATAATGTAAACTTATAACTATAAAGGCCATTTCCAATTATGTCTACCAAGCAAATTATGCTTTGAGTCAGTGATTTCTTTTGCCATAACTGACTAGTGAACACGCATGCCATAGGATGGTGAATATTTATACTTTGCCTGTGAGAAGCAGCTATGCACATAGTCCAATTTATGTTGAAATTATCACCTGGGTATTTTAATTAAATTTGGTCTACTATAAGCAACATGATAAAGGAATCAAAAGAAAGACACACACAGATTTAATTTCTTTATTAACAATGCTCTGATTTCCACATCACCATGGAGGTACCAAGCTGGATGCATTACTCATTTTTTTACATGGCGAGTTTCCCCAGTAGGCCTATAAACCATGAAACAGACAAAAAAGCTACTTCTCGTTGTCTTCTCTTCCTTGGACTTTCACTTCAGAAACTCTGAAACAGCCATTACAAAAACACATTACACCACTCACAAACCTGGATTCAGTCACTGCAATTCATATCTATTTTACTGTCAAAAATACTGACTATGATCAATGATTAATTGTGAACATTCAAAAGTTTTCAAATGTGCAGGTTACTGTTAGAATACAGTTACTACACAATTTTTGATCAGGAAAAAGTTACGATGATTGCAACTTAAATACCAAAGCCATTTGTTATGAGAATACGCCGTTACCACAAATAATCCTCATAGATGCATTGAAAGAAACTTTACTGAATAACATAATGCATCAGAATACTATAGGCACAAAGAATGAAATTTCTGTAGACTTACCATACATTTTACTTTTCTTGCGCATGATAAGATTACTAACGGAAGTTACTTACCGTCCATTGTCTGGAATATAAACTATCCTTTCTCGTCTGCAAACACGTGCTTTTGCAGCAAGTATTATCAATTTTTTTCCGTGATTGAAAAGGTTTAACGCACACAAATCCCGCCATCATACACAAATCCACAAGGCATCAGCATGCCATGTTCAAAGAATATCCGTGTTTCGAAAACTACCAGCGATATGGGCTTGCATGAGAGACGACGTCATGCCATGATATGACGTCATGATTCCTCGGGGCCCGCGAGACGCTTCTGACGACGTCATGTCATGATGTGACGTCATGATTCCTCGGGGCCCGCGAGACGCTTCTGACTTCTACATCCAGGTTGTATAGAGATCACTGGGATTACACCATTTGAAATACATTGCAGAATGTTTTGATGGGACAGAAGTGACATGGCGTACAGCCAATGTGAGTTGGCCTTTAGTCCACTATGAGGATTCACTCAAGAGTTATTGTCGGAGAAAGCATAATTCTGAGGTGCAATTACACTGTCAACGTCTGTACTCATTATTTCCAAACTTTTGCTTCTTTCTCACCAATGAAGGTCCTGGTTCGTAAATAATTTCATCACTCAATGAATCTTCACAGTAATTCCTTGCGGTCCTTGTGGTCCCCCTACATTACTACCAGATTTCGCAGCTGAGTCTTCATTTAGTAATATTTCTCTAGTTTCATCATCATTGAAACCTTTTGAACATGTCACTCTCACAAAACACGAAAACCCAAGTGCAAGTATCGATTTAGTTGTCATTGTTCAAATGTGTACAAGGCCTCCTGAAAAGCAAGTACTTCTTGGTGTTCGCGATAGATGGCAGCACCATCACAGAAGTGAGCAGTTATACCGATACGGATGTCAGATACACCCGATACAAAGGCGAAAACATAACCATATGCTCATAGGGGTGTACTCGTGACAGCGAGGTTAACGTGGGGCAAAATTTGGATACGCTGTTTCTAGTATTGGCACCACTGTTAAAGGGTTTGCGATGAAGTCTTTGTGGCTGTGGATTTATGAAGCTATGTGACGTAAACAAGAACAGTTATTGCCACATATTTCAGAGTGAGGTAACTATTGATTCAACAACATTTAAATGTCAAAATTTGTGCTGAAAATATGTGAAATAACTTTAATTGTCATTTGTAAGTTATTACCGACAGAAAATGAGTATCCATGTTCTATTCTAACCTCATTATTACCTATTTTTCTTCTTATAGGTACCGTACAGTATTTGATTTTTCAAGGACGTCACTCGTGGTCTGTCTCCACAGGCGTTTGGTCGGTGTGTCTTGACTCTCACTTTGATGACCCGAGTTCAATTATCGCTGCTACCAGGCATATTTCCTTGGCGAGAGTAATGAAATGGGGTGAACTCAACCTCGTGATGCCAGACGAGGAGCTATTTGAATGAAAAGGGCGCCTCCAAGTTTTGAGAAGCCGATAAAAGCCTGGAGAGATCCCACGGCTTTCCATACGGCATATGCATTACGCCAGGCGCCACAGGATGACATGACGGTTGGTCAACACTGCGTGCTATTCTGAGTTTAGTTTTTAGACGTCACTTTTAACATTTTACTTTATTTTTACATTTTTGTGTTTAACGTCCTTTTCACGCAACACTTCATCCTTTTACTGTTGTCAAGAACGGACAATCCACGTACTTCTAGGCAGAAACTCAACAATTTTGCTGAATGAAATATTTCACCATGTTGAAAATAAATTGATGGTTCATCTGCTTAACGGGATTATAGCGTGACCTGTTACAGTTAATTTGTTCAAACAAATTTCGGGCTTCCAGCCGATCGTACTTTAACTGATTGCACGATGTTTCGATCAGGCACCCATCAGTCATCTTCAAGTGAGCCATCGAAGACTAACGAAGGCTTGCTCCGTTCTGTCCTCTATACCGCGCTGCGAGTGATCCGCGCATGCATCAAAATTCGAGGTAACAGATGGATACAGAGCTTTAAACACTTCACGGTGGCAGCGCCCTCAGTGGTGGAACCGCGGAACTCAGCTTTCCTCTTGTGTTACCGCTCGGCGCGGCCGTTTGCGCACTCTGTCGTCTTCAATTAGAACAAATCGCAGAGACGACGCGGCTCCATGCACAGTCCAACTGCTAGCCGCTATCACGGTTCATCAGATTTTCCACCAAACGTATTTCAGCGAGTTCTTTAGTAATGGCGTTCCAGAAAGATGTAGCTGTGGTTGGAACCACAGTTCTATCACACTCTATTGAATATCCAGTGAAAATACGGTGTTCGGCAATAGCGGTCATGCTTGGCTGCAAAAGGCGCGTGCAGCGTTGACGTTCAGTGCAGCTTTCTTTCACATTGCGTGTGGTCCGTCCTATATAAGTCATACCACACTGAGAAGGTATTTTGTAAATACGGACTTCCATAATTACGAGTCGTCCTTCACTGATCCCAGAAGGTCTGCAATCTTAGATGAGGGACGGAAAACCACTCTCACTTGAGATTTACAGAGTATTCTTGCTATTTTAATCGAAATGTTGGCCACAAAAGGGAGAAAAGCTGAAGATTTTGCCTAAGTTTTCTCCTCTTTATCCACTTCCTGGGTCTTGATTTTAACTGACAGTGCCTTGTTAACCTGCTGAGTGGAATACCTATTCTTTCTAAACACTCTCTTTAGTTGGGCGAGCTCTTTAGGTAAACCATCTAGGTCTGAGAGAGTGTGAGCTATGTGTACGAGTGTCGTAAGCACGGTGTCGTTTGCGACGGGTGACGACAACTTGACGCTTGCAAATACAAATAAGTGTGAGTGGACTTACGATAAACTGAATTCCCCAGAGAACCACCACTCTTCCGTCTAACCAAGACATTCGAGAAAGTCAGACCACAATCTTTCTCTATGTCTATGGTGAAGCGAATGGTGTTATGAACAGAGTTAAGGTGTTGACGAAACTCCGTCAATTTATCTTCTCCACGAGGCCACAATATGGAAACATCGCCCACGTACCCCCAAAACATAGTTGGTTTAAGCGCAGCTGATTCGAAGTTCTCCATAAAAAGGTTGGCCATCAAGGGAGACAGAGGGCTGTCCATGCGACCTAGTCAGTTTGTTCAAAATATCCTTGGTTGAACATAAAATAGGCTGAAGACAGAGCATGCCGAAATAAGCAATGATGTACGGTGACACCACAGCATGACAAAGTTACACAATTAGGATATTTATAGATATATACGCTTGTATGGAAACTGTCCTGACTAACACCAGCATATGAGCAGAAAAGTCTGTCCTTGATACAGTCTGATCGCGCCAAGGGAAACAACGCCGAATGCCGAATACAGCAGCGGCAGTCCCTATGGTGGGGTGAATAGCACACACTTGGAGGCTAGGAGAGGCTCTCGAAGCCGGAGAACTGAATGGTACTTTTTTTTTTCTTTTGTGGTAGGGTGTGGTACACCATCATCGGCGGATGGCGGCCTTACTGTCCTAGTGTAAGGGTAAAATTTTTCTGTCTTACAATGACATCATTGCAATGACATCATTGGAGTGTGCGTTGAAGGTGTGAAGGTGGGACTTGTAATCCCGTTCCACCCTCCGACGGTGAAAGTTCGAGCTTGCAAGCAAGAGGGAACACATCTGCTTAGGTAGTGATAATAGTGGTCACACTGTGGACATTACATACTGAGTGGCCATATTAAGACTGAGACGTTACTAGTGGTCGTACAAGTTCTATCCCTAGCCATAGTCCGAATCTGATTCCTCGAGGATGGTAAGAGGGACAGGATAGTGGTGCAGTGCTTTGGAGTCGTGTGCCAATGTGGTGAAAGCCAATGACTATGTCAACTTAGTCGTAGAGATGCCTTGCCTTCTCTCGAATGGACGACTTTAGAGTATTGGGATAATAAATCTAATAAAAATTATCGCAGAAAATACTAGGATTGTTTTTCTTGATTTATATCAATCTTTCTCCATGTTTGTCTATCTGTGGAGGTTAATAACCCTCGTGAGCGGAGAGGCATGCAGGCTCCACTGAAGCACATTATTCTGCAGGCGCCGGAGGGGCTGCATCCAGGAGGCATTAATTGTGGCCCCTGTGGGGGAGCCATAGGTGATGGAACGGCGGACAGCCGTCTGGTACAGTCGGAGCCTGGTATCTATGTTCAGTTTCCTACTGTCGAAGAGCGGGTACAATGCTTCTGTTCTTTTTGGGTGACGTATTCTGTAGGCCGATGGGAGAGCAATCTTTTTATCCATCTGGTCACCTAGATATTTGACATCTGGGGACCATGGGACCTGCACGCTTGCATAGTGATGTTGTGACGAAGGATTGGGCGCCGTCTGGTGAACTAGACCGCCGTAGTTTTGTCGGCATTGAGGGAAATCTTGTTCGAACGACACCAGGTCACTGTTGCGTCCACTTGCCTTTGGAGCCGAGCAATGAGCTGATCCATGTTACAGTAGGTCGTATAGAGCGCCACATCGTCGACGTACTGCTCCAGCTGGCAGTGTGGGATGACTCACATATCGTTAACATAAATGTTAAAGGGGATGGGAGACAACACAGAACCTTGAGAGGTACCCATCGACATGTGATGTAGGCTCGTGCGTTTTCCTTGCTGACTAACCAAGAAGGTTCTATTGAGGAGGAAATAATCCACGATCTTGATATAGATGTATGAGACGGTCGTCTGTCTCAGCATTTTGCACACGACATTGTCCTGCCAAATCTTGTTGTACACATTTTGCAGGTCGAGGAAAACAGCTGGCGTCGACATGGTGGAGTTAAAGGCCTTGCTGACATGTTCTGTGATCCTAAGAATTTGGAGTTCGACCTACAGGGAGGAAGCTAATCCGAACTGTTCCAGACAGATTGTCCGAGCCACCGCCAGAGGATGGGAAATGTGGTGGAGGATCAAAGGTTCTAGGATCTTTGCCATGGTATTCAGAAGGTTAAAGGACCTGTTGTTAGTAGGGACCATAGGATCCTTCGACGACTTGGGGATGGCAGTCAGTTTGATCTGCTTCCACCGTGGGGGGAAAAGGCCGGTTATTAGACAACAGTTCAGGGTGATGGTAAATAAGATCCGTGGCTTGCATGGGAGCCGGTAGAGGTGTTCATTTAACGTGCATCCAAACCTGGAGCCGACTGCCCACTGACTTGTACAGTTTATTTTCTTTATTGCAATTTCTTTCCCCTGCCCACCCTTCAGGGGAGAGCTGGCAGCAGCACAGTCCACCGCTCTTCAGCCAAATGGCTTTACAAAAATACAGAAAGGGGGATTCTTACATATAAAGGGGGGATAAAAAGAGGGACATAAAAAACACAGTAAATGGAAATGATGGGAGTGAAAATATACATTAATATGGGGACATGCACTGGGGGCAGTTGAAAAGTCTACATAAAGTTAAAAGAACACAGTTGGTAATTCAAAGTGCACTTAAAAACACTGGAGGCAAATACAAGTTAAAAGTCTGCCATAGGATAAAACTCAAACAGAGCGAGAAACATAAAAAAAACACTGGAAACGACAGAGCACTCATGAAGAATGAAAACCGCTGGTAGGGACCTGCCGCGGTTCTGGAGGTTGGAGAGGAGTGAAAAAGAGGGGAGAAAGGTGTGGTGGAGGGCTGGGGGAGGGGAGGAGGAAGAGGAAAAAATGGGGGGCAGGAGGCGCACCAAGAGGCAGGAGATGGGCGGGGCAGGTGATGAATAGTGAAGACAAGGCAGGAGGGAGTGCAGAGACACAGTAGGGGGGGGGGCATGGGAGAGGGAAGTAGTGGGGGAGGGGGAAAACCACTCAGGGGAAGGGGAGGGGAGAGGGAGCTCTGAGGAACAGGGGGGAGGAATGTCGGCTTAAGAGTTGGTAGGAGGGGTAGATGTCAAGTTGAAGCTCATGATCCAGGAGGGGTAGGTGCTGGAAGTTACATTGGGAAAGGAGGTGGAGGGTGTGGCGATGGAGAGAGGGCAGGACACAACAAGACGTGGCAATGGGCTGGGGGTGGATAGTTAGGGGGACAACAGAGGGTGGGGGGCATCAAATTGGGAGATGATATACAGGGTACAGATGTGTTCAAGGAAAAGAAGAAGGAGGGGGAAGGGGATGAGGTCGTAGAGGATGCGCGTGGGGGACGGAAGGCGGATACAGAACGTGAGGTGGAGTGCATGGCGTTCTAGGTCTTGGAGGGCTTTATAGAATCTGGGAGTGACGCTGGCCTAACAAAGGATGGGGTGGATCAAGGATTTGCAGGTGTGAAGGACAGTGGAAGAAAGCAGTCCCCATGTCCAGCTGGACAGGTGTTTCAGGAGGCAGACTGTGTTGTGGGCTTTGTGTTGGCTTGTAAGGAGATGGGGAGCCCAGGTGAGGTGGCAGTCAAGGGTGAGGCCAAGGTATTTTAGGGTAGAAATGAGGTGGATAGGTCGACTGTAAATGGTTAGGTAGAAATCATGGAGATGGAAGGAGCAGGTCGTACAGCCTATGGTGTTCGCCTGGGTCTCGGAGGGGTTGATACAAAGGAGCCACTGGTTGCACCAAGCGGTGATCTGGTCAAGGTGGGTTTGGAGGGTACGTTGGGACTGTTGAAGGGTAGGATACAGGGCCAGGAAGGCAGTGTCATCAGCAAATTGGAGGAGATTAACAGGTGGGGGAGGTTTGGGCATATCAGTAGTATACAGGAGATAGAGGAGAGGGGGAAGGACGGAGCATTGGGGCACGCCAGTGGAGGGATAGAAAGTACAGGAGTTGGAATTGTGGATAGTGACATAGGAGGGACGATGGGAGAGGAAGGAAGCAAAGAAACGGACGAAATTGATAGAGAAAGCACTGTTCTGAAGTTTGAAGAGGAGCCTGGGATGCCAGACACGGGCGTAGGCGTTCTGGAGGTCAAGGGAAACAAAGATAGTGGAATGACTGGAGTTGGGCTCCGAGCACTTTGGGACTTAACTTCTGTGGTCATCAGTCCCCTAGAACTTAGAAGTACTTAAACCTAACTAACCTAAGGACATCACACACATCCATGCCCGAGGCAGGATTCGAACCTGCGACCGTAGCGGTCACGCGGTTCCAGAATGAAGCGCCTAGAACCGCACGGCCACACCGGCCGGCAATGGGAGTTAAGTTGGAGGGAAAGAAGATGGATAAGGTTAAGGAGCTGGACGTTGGCCGAGAAGGAGGGCCAGAAGCCACACTGGGTAAGGGGAAGGAGATGGTGCTGGTTAAGGTGGCGGTGTATACGGCAGGAGAGGATGGTCTCGAAGACCTTACTGAACACGGAGGTAAGGCAGATGGGAGGATAGGAAGAGGTGTCAGAGGGGGGATTGTTGGGTTTAGGGAACAGAAGGACACGGGAAGTCTTCTGCAGGTCGTGGTAAAAGCCAGTGGAGACGTGGACTTTATATAGGGTTTCAAGGACAGCCAGGAAGGATGGGGGGGGGGGGGACTTGTGGAGCTCTGGCGCCGACCTATATAGTGGCCGGCGGCGGAATACTCGTGGCACTGTTTTAAGGTCACGTGTGTGGCGGACGCGAATAGGTCCCTTGGAAGTGGCAGCCTCGGCTAGCGCTCATACCGTCGCGTGAAGTCCGTCCGTTACTGCGGCTAGACGCTGAGGCGTGCAGGGGCCACGTAGGCTGCACGCGTGACTGAGGTGCCCGAAGGGTTGACGATCACTTTTGCGGAGATCTCCGATATACACTCCTGGAAATGGAAAAAAGAACACATTGACACCCGTGTGTCAGACCCACCATACTTGCTCCGGACACTGCGAGATAGCTGTACAAGCAATGATCACACGCACGGCACAGCGGACACACCAGGAACCGCGGTGTTGGCCGTCGAATGGCGCTAGCTGCGCAGCATTTGTGCACCGCCGCCGTCAGTGTCAGCCAGTTTGCCGTGGCATACGGAGCTCCATCGCAGTCTTTAACACTGGTAGCATGCCGCGACAGCGTGGACGTGAACCGTATGTGCAGTTGACGGACTTTGAGCGAGGGCGTATAGTGGGCATGCGGGAGGCCGGGTGGACGTACCGCCGAATTGCTCAACACGTGGGGCGTGAGGTCTCCACAGTACATCGATGTTGTCGCCAGTGGTCGGCGGAAGGTGCACGTGCCCGTCGACCTGGGACCGGACCGCAGCGACGCACGGATGCACGCCAAGACCGTAGGATCCTACGCAGTGCCGTAGGGGACCGCACCGCCACTTCCCAGCAAATTAGGGACACTGTTGCTCCTGGGGTATCGGCGAGGACCGTTCGCAACCGTCTCCATGAAGCTGGGCTACGGTCCCGCACACCGTTAGGCCGTCTTCCGCTCACGCCCCAACACCGTGCAGCCCGCCTCCAGTGGTGTCGCGACAGGCGTGAATGGAGGGACGAATGGAGACGTGTCGTCTTCAGCGATGAGAGTCGCTTCTGCCTTGGTGCCAATGATGGTCGTATGCGTGTTTGGCGCCGTGCAGGTGAGCGCCACAATCAGGACTGCATACGACCGAGGCACACAGGGCCAACACCCGGCATCATGGTGTGGGGAGCGATCTCCTACACTGGCCGTACACCACTGGTGATCGTCGAGGGGACACTGAATAGTGCACGGTACATCCAAACCGTCATCGAACCCATCGTTCTACCATTCCGAGACCGGCAAGTGAACTTGCTGTTCCAACAGGACAATGCACGTCCGCATGTATCCCGTGCCACCCAACGTGCTCTAGAAGGTGTAAGTCAACTACCCTGGCCAGCAAGATCTCCGGATCTGTCCCCCATTGAGCATGTTTGGGACTGGATGAAGCGTCGTCTCACGCGGTCTGCACGTCCAGCACGAACGCTGGTCCAACTGAGGCGCCAGGTGGAAATGGCATGGCAAGCCGTTCCACAGGACCACATCCAGCATCTCTACGATCGTCTCCATGGGAGAATAGCAGCCTGCATTGCTGCGAAAGGTGGATATACACTGTACTAGTGCCGACATTGTGCATGCTCTGTTGCCTGTGTCTATGTGCCTGTGGTTCTGTCAGTGTGATCATGTGATGTATCTGACCCCAGGAATGTGTCAATAAAGTTTCCCCTTCCTGGGACAATGAATTCACGGTGTTCTTATTTTAATTTCCAGGAGTGTAGCAGAAATATCACGTGATCAGTCTCTAAAATCGGTTTTTGAAGCAGCGCCATTGGCCTCGTTCTGGATAAGTGCTCGGGAAGAGTATCCAGCTATAGTCAAAACTGTACTGAGATACTTGATGGGCTTTTCGATAGTAAATCTGCGTGAACGAGTCTTTTCAACTTCACTTTAAAAACTAAGTACAGGAATAGATTGAGCATAGATAGTGATATGAGGCTAAAACTGACAGTTTTACTCCAGATGTTGATTCCCTCATGGGGGACAAATACTGTCAAGAATCCCAATGAATTCTTGTTAACAATGACCACAAGATTTTGAGTATTTGCATGTAGTTGTGACAACTAAGTTAATACAATGAAACTCTTTCCTCGATAAAAAATTGATATTTTCGAATCATCCTTCTGCAGTATTTGTTATGAAATAGGCCTACTGGATTATGCGCTTATGATATATATACAGGGTGTATAATAATTATGGCGTAAACGCATGCAGTTGAAAGTACACGCGGCGCGGGATTAGCCTAGCGGTCTGGGGTGCTGCAGTCATGGACTGTGCAGCTGATCCCGGCGTAGGTTCGAGTCCTCCCTCGGGCATGGGTGTGTGTGATTTTCCTTAGGATAATTTAGGTTAAGTAGTGTGTAAGCTTAGGGACAGATGACCTTAGCAGTTAAGTCCCATAACATTTCACACACATTTGAACATTTGAAAGTACACGATACTAGAAGCAAAAAAGTTTCAGTAAACATAGGGGCGAAAATGCATACGTTAAGACCTACGTGCAGTTTTCAACTTCGATACTGAGAAACAAATCTCTTCTATTGCAAGTTCTTTGCTTTCCATATTTTGGGAAGTGGTAGTACGGACAAAAATAGGAAAAAAAATGTCTAGCAAACATGTGCTCTAAAACGCATACCTTAAAAGTTACGAGCACTTGATCATTAGAAGAGTTGTGTTTCAAAGTAGCAAAGTTAAACAAGTGCTCATAGCTCTTAAGGAATGCATTTTAGAGCATATGTTTATTGGTCTGTTTTTTCTTGTTTTGGTCCGTACTACCAGTTCCCAAAATATGGAATGCAAAGAACTTGCAGTAGAAGAGATTTGTTTCACAGTATCGAAGATGAAAAATTGCTCGTAGCTCTTAAGGTATGCATTTTCGCCCCTATGTTTTCTGAGACTTTTTTTGGTTCTGGTATCGTGTACTTCCAACTGTATGCAGTTTACGCCATTAATTATGATACACATTGTATATATAGTATATGGTATATGTGTGTACTCATTTATTTACTTTACTTGTATATTTACGCTGAAGAGACAAAGAAGCTGATACATCTGCCTAATATCGTGCAGGACCCTCGCGAACACGCAGAAGTGCCGCAACACGACGTAGCATGGAGTCGACTAGTATCTGAAGTAATGCTGGAGGGAAGGGCTACCATGAATCCTGCAGGGCTGTCCATAAATACGTAGGAGTGCGAGGGGGCTGCGATCTCTTCTGAACAGCACGTTGCAAGGCATCACAGATATGCTCAATAATGTTCATGTCTGGAGAGTTTGGTGGTCAGCGGAAGTGCTTAAACTCAGAAGAGTGTTCGTGGAGCCAATACGTAGCAATTCTGGAGGTGTGGGGTGTCGCATTGTCCATCTGGAATTGCCCAAGCCGTCGGAATTTACAGTGTACATGAATGGATGTAGGTGATCAGACGGAATGCCTACGTGTTGCCCGTCAGAGTCGTATATAGACGTATCAGGGGTCCAATATCACTCCATCTGCACACGCCCCTCACCATTACAGAGCCTCCACCAGCCTGAACAGTGTCCTGTCGACATGGAGGGTCCATGGATTCATGAGGTTGTCTCCACACCGGCTCGATACAATTGAGACGAGACTCGTCCGACCAGGCAACATGTTTCCAGTCACCAGCACTCCAATATCGGTGTCGACGGGCCTAGGAGAGACGTAAAGCTTTGTGTCGTGCAGTCATCAACGGTTCAGGAGTGGGCCTTCGGCACCGAAAACCCGTATCGATGATGTTTCGTTGAATGGTTCGCACGCTGACACTTTTTGATGGTCCAGCATTAGAATCTGCAGCAATTTGCGGAAGGGTTGCACTTCTGTCACTTTGAACGATTATCTTCAGTCATCGTTGGCACCGTTCTTGCAGGATTTTTCCAGCCGTAGCGATGTCGGAGATTTGATGTTTTACCGGATTCCTGGTATTCAGGTATACTCGCGAAATGGTCATACGGGAAAATCGCCACTTCATCGCTACTGCGGAGAAGGTGTGTCCCATAGCTCGTGCGGTGACTGCAATACAACGTTCAAACTCACTTAAATTTTGATAACATGACAGTGTAGAAGCAGTAAGTGATCTAACAACTGCGCCAGACACTTGTCTTATATAGGTGTTGCCGACCGCAGCGCCGTATATTGCCTGTTTACATTACACTATATGTGAATACGTATGGCTATGCCAGTTTGTTTGGCGCTTCATTGTAGTTACTGGGTCTCTCTGAGTCTCTAAGCTCTTTCTCTCTCTCTCCTTTTGTTTCTTTCTTTCTTTTTCTTTTTTTCCAAAATAAGGGTATCCACATCTAAGAGTGCTGTTCTAGGTCATTTCGAACTTGTACAACTACACCTTTCTTTAGAATCAGGAAAATAAAACAAGGTATGTCATTAATTACAGCATTAGTGTCTGGGATACAGTATTCCTGTATCCGAGTCCTATTCAAGAAGAATGCTATTAACTCTCAACTCGTTTTTTAGTCTTCAGTGATGAGCTGTAATAATTCTAGCATGCCTATAGTTTGAGTTGTTTCCTTTGATCTAGTTCCGTTATTTAACACAACATTCAAATTACTAATTTCCCCTGTGATTTGATACGTTACTTTCCGCCCCACTACGATTAAGATCTACCGCAAAATAAGTGGAATAACTACATGTTATAAATGTCAGTGTAATTGTTGTGCTATCAGCCTGAGTACTGTCTGAATGCTTGAGAATAAGCATGTGCTGACACGAAAGAGAGTGAATGCGTCATTGTAATTTAATTCTTTTTCATATTTTGATTAACTGGCATTGGTTTGTTGTATCTTTGATGACAAGGATTTATCATCTGTCGTTGCTCTGTCGATGTCACTAGTTATTTCAGTTGACTGGGCTCACGAAGAATAGGTAGAGAAGTTTGATAATTTACTATTTGTTAGTTAATTTTGCTACATCATTATTATGGAGAGTGCAGCGTCGCGTGCTGTAGCAATCAGATTCCTTTTCTAATAATCGGATTGCCGTTTATCATAGAGAAAAGGCGGTACATATCGAAATATGTGTCTTCACAACTTTATTGAATCAAAAATACAGGCTGAACAAACTAAACATCGCGAAGTGGACCACCTTTGTTACGATGCGTGTAAGTTTCTGATTGTAAGTGCTATTACAGTTAAGACACGATCCAGGGATGCTAAATAAACTATTTTGTAGCTAACACCATGTATTA
Organism: Schistocerca serialis cubense; assembly: GCF_023864345.2. NCBI lineage: Eukaryota > Metazoa > Arthropoda > Insecta > Orthoptera > Acrididae > Schistocerca > Schistocerca serialis. The sequence goes on from NC_064646.1 coordinate 273,297,941, forward strand.
GAATAAGACAGAATGGAGAAGTGGATGCCAGCTCATTCAGAAATACTTTTTAATGAACAATTTGACTGTTTAGCAAGGAACGTTTCAACGACAGGAATTCTTCGAAATACACAGTCCAGTCACATTAATGTGACCACCGCCTACGTTCGACGTGAACATGCAATACCCACTCACAGACGGCATGTGGCAGCACTAGCAGTGGGGGATCTGTGAAGCGTGTCGGGGGACGCGGAAAACAGTGCAGTCTTTGTCGTGGTGGTAAATGGAGCGATTTATGTGACGACTAAAGGGACCTGATCACTTGCTTTCTGGCCAAGAGTGGAAGCATTTCGGAAACGGCTAAATTTGTAAACGATCCACGTGCCGCCGTGGTTAAAGTACACCGTGCATGGCAAAATGGCGGTATCTTCAAATGCTGCAGAACTGGCTCCTTCCACAACTTCAGGAGGACTCCGATGATTTCTTTTTCCAACAGGATGGAGCTCCACCACATTGGCAGAACAACATACGTCAGTTTCTCAGTGGCACTCTGCCTCATCGCTGGATAGGGCGCACAGGAACCGAGACATTGCCCAGTATTCGTGGCCTCCAAGATCGCCAGACATGACCCCATGTGATTTTTCCTTGAGGGAATATATGAAGGAAAGTGTGTTCCTCTCCCATTTACCTCGTGACGTAGAAGAAGTGAGGAACAGAATAACAGCCACCATTACCTCTGCCAAAGCAGATATATTAAGCAAAGTTTGTAACGAATTTAGTTATTGTCTAGATGTTGTTCGTGCTGCTGCTGATGAATACATAGAGCATTTGTAATAGCACTGCTAAAACTTTAAGATTTTGATCCCTTGTTTGTAGTATGTTTTCATCAATAAATATGGAGTTTTGAAATTAGGTCATTCTTTTTGAAACATCCTATACTGCGCGGTCCATTCGCCTGGATGGCGATATATCAGGACACGACCATCGAGCTGTTGAAACAAAAAACGCGATTCACCGAGCGTCTGACAAGTTTCCATCGATCCACTGCCCAATCTCGATTATCCTGTGCCCACTGCAATCGTGATCAACGATGTCGTTGGGTTATCATTGGAACACGTAGTGTCCGTCTGCTGCGTTCAACAGTACTCAACGAACGGTGTGCTGCGAAACACTTGAATCGGCACCAGCATTGTACTCTGCTATCACATCTGCTTTGCAGAATGGACAAACCTCCGATCCCGTGTTCTGTGATGAGGCGTGGACGTAGAAGCAAGCGAACAGTCAATCAGCTCCGCCGTTCCAGTGATCAACGTTCCCAGACGCCGGGCCATGAATCTGCCCTCCGTCAAAGTCACTTACATCAATGGATTTCCCAATTTGCAGTCGGTATCGTTGATAGAATAATTCACCAGTCATCTCTGACCCGCTTATATTCTTTCATTGTCACACCATGTGCCCTGAACGCTAACAGTTGGCATTCAAACTTAACAGTGAGCAGTGGTCATAACTTTTTAGCTCATAAGTGTGAATTATACGAGTATGTACATTCTATATCATATCATACTGCTCACATGATGTCGTCTGTAGTAAGGATGGCTGTTTTGTGTACTATATACCAAACTCAAATAATACTTATACTCTAATTCAGTAATAACAACAACATTTTTAAGAGTTTTCTAGCTGTTCTGATGCGGTTTGTCACATCTTGCTCTCCTGAGCCAACCTCTTCACCCCAGAGCAGCGCTTACATTCGTCGTCCTGTTTGATTTGCTGGATATATTCCATCCAGCGCAAAAAATGGGAATATGCTCATCTTTAATTAAAAGATTCTAACTGAAAATCTTCTTCAGCACCTTTAAACATTTTCCCAAAAATTTCGCATGCGGACATTTTTGCCCCTTTTTTGAATATGCAACTCATCTCTAACTCCCACAAGCTCTCTCACACCCACTAGTTTATCGCTGTAAGTCTCTCACACCCACCCACTCCCAGTTGCCAGTTGTCACTCACATATTCAGCCCAACTGATTGTCATGATCTCTTTGTGTGTCTCTGTCACTGATTCCTGTCTCACAATCACTGTATCCGTTCTGTCCTACCACTATTACCTCCTCTCACTGTCGCTGTCTAACTCTTGCTCTCTCTTATTATTACGACCTCATTAATTCCTTCCCACTCATGCTATCTATTCTTACAGCCACTATCTCCATCTTCATAGTTGTCACTGTCATAGATTACAACAGCTCTCACCTACTTCTAATTTCTCCTTTTCTTTATTCCTCTCCCACTGGCGCTATTTCCCTCATACTTTTCCCAGCACTGTTCTGTCACTGTCATCTACAGGGTGTTTCAAAAATGACCGGTATATTTGAAACGGCAATAGAAACTAAACGAGCAGCGATAGAAATACACCGTTTGTTGCAATATGCTTGGGACAACAGTACATTTTCAGGCAGACAAACTTTCGAAATTACAGTAGTTACAATTTTCAACAACAGATGGCGCTGCGGTCTGGGAAACTCTATAGTACGATATTTTCCACATATCCACCATGCGTAGCAATAATATGGCGTAGTCTCTGAATGAAATTACCCGAAACCTTTGACAACGTGTCTGGCGGAATGGCTTCACATGCAGATGAGATGTACTGCTTCAGCTGTTCAATTGTTTCTGGATTCTGGCGGTACACCTGGTCTTTCAAGTGTCCCCGCAGAAAGAAGTCACAGGGGTTCATGTCTGGCGAATAGGGAGGCCAATCCACGCCGCCTCCTGTATGTTTCGGATAGCCCAAAGCAATCACACGATCATCGAAATATTCATTCAGGAAATTAAAGACGTCGGCCGTGCGATGTGGCCGGGCACCATCTTGCATAAACCACGAGGTGTTCGCAGTGTCGTCTAAGGCAGTTTGTACCGCCACAAATTCACGAAGAATGTCCAGATAGCGTGATGCAGTAATCGTTTCGGATTTGAAAAATGGGCCAATGATTCCTTTGGAAGAAATGGCGGCCCAGACCAGTACTTTTTGAGGATGCAGGGACGATGGGACTGCAACATGGGGCTTTTCGGTTCCCCATATGCGCCAGTTCTGTTTATTGACGAAGCCGTCCAGGTAAAAATAAGCTTTGTCAGTAAACCAAATGCTGCCCACATGCATATCACCGTCATCAATCCTGTGCACTATATCGTTAGCGAATGTCTCTCGTGCAGCAATGGTAGCGGCGCTGAGGGGTTGCCGCGTTTGAATTTTGTATGGATAGAGGTGTAAACTCTGGCACATGAGACGATACGTGGACGTTGGCGTCATTTGGACCGCAGCTGCAACACGGCGAACGGAAACCCGAGGCCGCTGTTGGATCACCTGCTGCACTAGCTGCGCGTTGCCCTCTGTGGTTGCCGTACGCGGTCGCCCTACCTTTCCAGCACGTTCATCCGTCACGTTCCCAGTCCGTTGAAATTTTTTAAACAGATCCTTTATTGTATCGCTTTTCGGTCCTTTGGTTACATTAAACCTCCGTTGAAAACTTCGTCTTGTTGCAACAACACTGTGTTCTAGGCGGTGGAATTCCAACACCAGAAAAATCCTCTGTTCTAAGGAATAAATCATGTTGTCTACAGCACACTTGCACGTTGTGAACAGCACACGCTTACAGCAGAAAGACGACGTACAGAATGGCGCACCCACAGACTGCGTTGTCTTCTATATCTTTCACATCACTTGCAGCGCCATCTGTTGTTGAAAATTGTAACTACTGTAATTTCGAAAGTTTGTCCACCTGAAAATGTACTGTTGTCCCAAGCATATTGCAACAAACGGTGTATTTCTATCGCTGCTCGTTTAGTTTTTATTGCCGTTTCAAATATACCGGTCATTTTTGAAACATCCTGTATGTTTCACTGCCACTATTTCTGTCTCTTTCTCTCACGCTGTCATTCCCTCCTTCGCTCTTTCTATAAACACAATCACTGTCTACTATTTTCCAGTATTTATTATTTTACGCCTCTATGCCATTGCCATTGTCTTCTTCTCTCTCAGCATAAAAAAGTGTGAATATGTTCGCCAGCCAAAATTTTTAGGAAAAATGTTAGAGGTGCCGAGGAAGGTAGAATATGGCAGCTGGTACTCCACTTGTCGGTCAGTCTTTTAAATAAACAGGAACATATTTGCATTTTTTTTGTGCTGCGACAGGAGCTTCTTCCGCTGGTTCTCTTCTTTTCTCTGCTGCGGCGCTGCATGTAACGTGCAGGAAAAGAAATGTATAGGTTAGTAAATTTGGTTCGTTTAATTACGTGAAATTAAAATAACATAAAACTAATTTTACCCCTAAGAACAGATTTTACGTAAGGAAAAAGTTTTGCTTGTGCTTCAGTACTGCAATACAGGGTTCACACAACCCTTATGATGATAACGGAGACACTTTATAGCATATTTCTCCGTGCTATGCCACTTTATAAACTATGTTTTCGTCTCACGTCGAATTTTACGTGTGTGTTTTAAGTGTACACAAGTAGGGTAACTTTGAATCACTATATCTTAGAAACGGATAAATATGTCAAGAAAATTTTCAAGATTGTTCGAGATCGGGATCTTAGAAATAACTCGTAAAAATTACAGATATTTGCTGTGCATAGCCGTCCAGCAATCCGTGGCTCGGGTTTGCTATGAAAAAATGCTAAAGAACGCTTTTTTCAGGTTTTCTAAGGAACCGCCCACGAATCAGTGGTGCATCCATGTACCACCTGAGGCCTACCGTTGACCACACGAAATGCAAGAAGAACCAACCGATTTGCTCGATTTGTCTAAGCTGTAGGAAGAGAGTAATATTCATATTTGACCCTGTGCTGCAGGATAGTGACACAAGATCGGTCTGTTGGGTATACAAATGGTCCCTAGCCCGAGTGCTATCCAAAACACTTGACATTACTTTTATATCATCAACAGAATCCGACATACGAACCTCGGAGAAATCCAGTTTTTATGCGCGGCGTTTGGAATATATTGGGGAAAGAATACTGTTGCGTAGGTACCGATATCTGTCCTCTTCTACAACTTCCCTCCCCCCCCCCCCCCTCTCCGGCACCCTCAGGTGCTTCGGAAACTATTCCCTGATCTCTTAATATGTGTCCTATCACCCTGTCCCTTCTCCTAGTTATTTTTACATGTCCTATTTTCCTTGCTGATCCTGCGGATGACTTTGTTTAGCGTTTCATATCCATTATTCGATCATCAACAGTATCTGTTCTTTCGAGAACAGTTACTGTCTTCATATATATACACTCCTGGAAATTGAAATAAGAACACAGTGAATTCATTGTCCCAGGAAGGGGAAACTTTATTGACACATTCCTGGGGTCAGATACATCACATGATCACACTGACAGAACCACAAGCACATAGACACAGGCAACAGAGCATGCACAATGTCGGCACTAGTACAGTGTATATCCACCTTTCGCAGCAATGCAGGCTGCCATTCTCCCATGGAGACGATCGTAGAGATGCTGGATGTAGTCCTGTGGAACGGCTTGCCATGCCATTTCCATCTGGCGCCTCAGTTGGACCAGCGTTCGTGCTGGACGTGCAGACCGCGTGAGACGACGCTTCATCCAGTCCCAAACATGCTCAATGGGGGACAGATCCGGAGATCTTGCTGGCCAGGGTAGTTGACTTACACCTTCTAGAGCACGTTGGGTGGCACGGGATACATGCGGACGTGCATTGTCCTGTTGGAACAGCAAGTTCCCTTGCCGGTCTAGGAATGGTAGAACGATGGGTTCGATGACGGTTTGGATGTACCGTTCACTATTCAGTGTCCCCTCGACGATCACCAGTGGTGTACGGCCAGTGTAGGAGATCGCTCCCCACACCATGATGCCGGGTGTTGGCCCTGTGTGCCTCGGTCGTATGCAGTCCTGATTGTGGCGCTCACCTGCACGGCGCCAAACACGCATACGACCATCATTGGCACCAAGGCAGAAGCGACTCTCATCGCTGAAGACGACACGTCTCCATTCGTCCCTCCATTCACGCCTGTCGCGACACCACTGGAGGCGGGCTGCACGGTGTTGGGGCGTGAGCGGAAGACGGCCTAACGGTGTGCGGGACCGTAGCCCAGCTTCATGGAGACGGTTGCGAATGGTCCTCGCCGATACCCCAGGAGCAACAGTGTCCCTAATTTGCTGGGAAGTGGCGGTGCGGTCCCCTACGGCACTGCGTAGGATCCTACGGTCTTGGCGTGCATCCGTGCGTCGCTGCGGTCCGGTCCCAGGTCGACGGGCACGTGCACCTTCCGCCGACCACTGGCTAAAACATCGATGTACTGTGGAGACCTCACGCCCCACGTGTTGAGCAATTCGGCGGTACGTCCACCCGGCCTCCCGCATGCCCACTATACGCCCTCGCTCAAAGTCCGTCAACTGCACATACGGTTCACGTCCACGCTGTCGTGGCATGCTACCAGTGTTAAAGACTGCGATGGAGCTCCGTATGCCACGGCAAACTGGCTGACACTGACGGCGGCGGTGCACAAATGCTGCGCAGCTAGCGCCATTCGACGGCCAACACCGCGGTTCCTGGTGTGTCCGCTGTGCCGTGCGTGTGATCATTGCTTGTACAGCCCTCTCGCAGTGTCCGGAGCAAGTATGGTGGGTCTGACACACCGGTGTCAATGTGTTCTTTTTTCCATTTCCAGGAGTGTAGTTAAAGACTATCCAGCCATTGACCTTCGTCTGTGCGAATGCGCACAGGTTGCCCAAACTCTTCCGGGAATCGTCAAAGCGTGCGTGAGTAATGAGTGCATGGGCAGATGTCTATAAGGTACATTACTTATGTAGAATTGTGGACAGTTGGGAATGTGAGTCTCACGGGAAGCGTGCAAGGGATAAGCCCCTGCAGTCGCGCTATTGATCTGTGTCCTCGGTGGCTCAGATGGATAGAGCGTCTGCCATGTAAGCAGGAGATCCCGGGTTCGAGTCCCGGTCGGGGCACACATTTTCAGCTGTCCACATCGAAGTATATCAACATCACCTGTCAGCAGCTGAGTGTTTCAGTTAGTCATCATTTATTACAGGGAAAAGCTGCACGGTCATCAAGAGTATCTGTTCTTTCGAGAACAGTTACTGTCTTCATATATCCATTATTCGATCATTTGTGACTTTTCTCTCGAGAGAGTTTGTATATGAGAAATTTCAGAATTCGGCTGCTGATGCACCTAAGGATTTTCGTTCTGCTTCTCGCTTGGTCCACAGAGAGCGCAAGTGAACGTTGTACGCAGATCGTAGTACTACGCAGACACTGAGGGCGGCTGCAACGTTGTCCTGAGCAGCGAGGTTAAGTGGCGTCTGGCAGGCACTGAACTGGACGCGCCGTTCCGTGGTAGCCGGACCTGGCCAGTTGCAGGCTGTTCTCATTTCGCCAAATGCAGGCTCGTTTCTGACGAGGCTAATCTAAACAGCGCGTCTGGCTCTGATCAGCGTAGCCAATGACGTTCCTGGAACAAGCTCTGTCCATCACCGTTACGTAACATTTAATTCTGCACCGACAAAAGTGGAAAACTTTGACCGGACGCTACCAAGCTGATACTCTAATGTTGCCACGTCTATAGGATACGTTCATAAAATTTGAAGCTTATGTGAGTTTATTTTCAGTAGTTTCGGTAGGGAAGAAAAGTCATCCCTAGAGAAGAATGGTGTGACTACATAATTGTTACTGGGTGTGTCTAAAATTACTGGAATATTTCCGGTGGAGACCTCAACACAGCATGCCCAAAATACGTGCACCTGCAGTTTATTGCCATCTTTACGACTTTGAGAAAGGTCGGGTAATTATCGTGAGGGACACAAAAGCGTCGTGCGGACAGATCGCACAGGCAGTTGGCTGTTCTGCAATGGCTGCATAAGTGACTACCAAATGGACTCAGGACAGCAGTACGGTAAGAAGAATAGGCACAGGTCCGTCCAGAAGGGCTACATCACGAGAAGATCGTAGGATCGTTCTGCTGGTTCTGAGAAATAGGCGCATGGGGACAGCTGTAATCCGAGCAGAGGTTAGAGACAGCGTGTAATCAAGAATCATCGGTAAGATATTACTGGAAGCTGGGTTGAGGTTTCGAGTTACCATACATCGTTTACCGCTGACGCCTGACGCCTGACCTGCGTGATGTGATACTAAAGTCAACAGGGACTTGAATGCATTCTACAGCGCTGACCGGTTTGTTTGTAGCGTTCAGGTTGGTTCTAATGTGTACGTAGGTGATTTGGTGAAAGGTCACAGGAAGCAGCGATTCTCGAGACCCATACCTCTTCTATTTATGGGATCACGTTGTAGGCAGTTCCCGGGTTCCCGGGTTCGGTTCCCGGCGCGGTTAGGAATTTTCTCTGCCTCGTGATAACTGGGTGTTGTGTGATGTCCTTAGGTTAGTTAGGTTTAAGTAGTTCTAAGTTCTAGGGGACTGAAGACTATAGATGTTAAGTCCCATAGTGGTCAGAGCCATTTGAACCATTTCATAGGCAGTTATTCGACAACTAGCTGTTTATTCTCACGAGGCAATGGGCTCTATCGACAGGGGACGTCAAGCTGATTCCATATTTTCAGATTTCCAAAAGGCTTTTGACACCGTTCCTCACAAGCAATTAATTAAATTACGTGCCTATGGAGTGTCGTCCCAGTTGCGTGACTAGATTTGTGATTTGCTGCCGGAAATGTAACAGTTCTAAAAAATTGATGAAAAGTCTTTGAGCAGAACAGTAGTAATATCTGACGTCCGCCGAGAAAGTGTTAAAGGCTCTCTGTTTTTCCTGATCTGCATAAACGATATAGGACACAATCTGAACAGCCCTCTTAGATCGTTTGCAGATGATGCTACTATTTACCGTCATGTAATGTAATCGGATGACCCAAAACGAATTGCAGAATGATTTAGACAAGATATCTGGATGGTGCAAAAAGTGGCACTTGACTCTAAATCAAGAAAAGTATGAAGTCATCCACATGAGCACTAAAAGGAATCCTCTAAATTTCAGTTACATAGTAAGTAATACGAATCTAAAAGCTGCAAACTCAACTGAATATTTAAGGATTGTAATTACGAGTAACAAATTGGAACGATCACAAAGATATTGTTGTTGGGAAATCAAACCATAGATTGCGGTTTATTGGCAGAACACTTTGAAAATGTAAAAGGTTTACTAAATAGATTTCTTGCACTACGCTTGTCCGCCCTCTTCTGGAGTACTGCTGTGTGGTGTGGGATCCGCATCATATAAGGCTGATGGAGGACATTGAAAAAGTTCAAAGAAGGGCACCTCGTTTTGCGTTATCGCGAAGTAGGGGAGGGAGTGCCACAGATATGACACACGAATTGGGGTGACATTAAAACAAAGACGTTTTCGTTGTGGCAGGATCTTTTCATGAAATTTCATTCACCAGCTTTCTCCTCAAACCTCGAAAATATTTTGTTGCCGCCCACCTACATAGGGACGAATCATCATCATGATAAAATATGAGGAACCAGAGCTCGTACGGAAAGATTTAAGTGTTGTTCTTTCCCGCTCGCTGTTCGAGAGTGGAACGGCAGAGAACTAGCTTAAATGTGGTTCAATGAACCACAGAAGCACACGGAGGGAGTACGGCGGTGAACTTTCACGAAAACGGGAATAGCAACAGGACGGAAATGCAAAATTCTAACCACTTTCTGCAGCCGGTCTGGAACTCAAGGCAAACGAGGAATAATAGAGGGATTGGCAGGCGAAGCCTGCATCGTGATCCCCAGAAAAACGTAGTGGAAATCAAACTATCTAACCCTTCAAACAGGAACCGCAGCAGAAGTCCGCGTAGGATCTGACAAACGGCCGCTGCGGCCTTAGCCCAAAACATAGCCGCACATAATATCGGTACGGGCAACATTATCTTGTTAAAGTATGCGGACATAGGAGAATTTTTGCGTGAGAGGGAAGAGGTGATCGGCAGACACGATTTACACACCATCATGCTTTTTATCGTAGGTGACGTCGGGCTGGCGGGAATTATTGACAGTGCGAGCCACATTACGGCTTTATCAGAGAATGCATATAATAGACGCATAGAAAAGCACCCTTGGCCTGCTCTCAAAATCACTAAAACAAAAATAAAAGGTGCCTTGACCTTCAGACTCGACTGGTGGTTAACTAAATGGCTTTCAAATGGCTCTGAGCACTATGGGACTTAATATCTATGGTCATCAGTCCCCCAGATCTTAGAACTACTTAAACCCAACTAACCTAAGGACGTCACACAACACCCAGTCATCACGAGGCAGAGAAAATCCCTGACCCCTCCGGGAATCGAACCCGGGAACCCTGGCGTGGGAAGCGAGAACGCTAGGTGGTTAACTGCCAAGGTATATGCTAGAGAAAAACTTCTTAGTCGTCCCCGCTCCGTCTATCGAGATAGTGTTTAGAATAGACTTCCTAAATGAATAGCAAACCGTTTTGGATGAAGGAAGAGGTGAACTAACACTGCAGAAAGAGGGCGTGGCCAGATTGTCATTTGCAGATCGCGCTGTCCGGACACAGATCCCGATAGAGCGTTTAAACCAGAGATACACAACCAATGGGGAAGGAGCCGTAGGACCACCACGTCGATACGATAGTAGATCGACAGCATGCGGCGTGACACAAATTCGACAAGAGGTGCATAAAGCAATAGATTGCATGTTAAGCAACCTAGATAATTTCCTAACGCGCGACAAGGAGTCTTTGGGGACTCTGTTAAGAGAGAACCCCGGTGTAAACTTGCCAGAGACAGGTGCAATTACAAATTTCGAATGTGCGTTTCGGGTACGGGAGCATAAGAAACTTTTTGTGCCTCCCTAGACGATATCACTGACATACCGGCAGAAAGTCCACTTTGAGATTAAGAAAATTCTGGACGATGATGTTATCGAACCTGCGACCTCCACCTACGATAATCCAATCACTGTGGTTGAGAAACAAGACGGCTCGATTCGCTTTGGTACTAGATTCGCGCCAAATCAACTCGATAATTGAACTGGAAATGGATCGAGCGGAAAAACTAAAAGAACTGCCACAAATTTTCCATGGAGTTATTGTTTTCTCCACGACTGATCAAGCTTCTGGTAAATGTTATCAATTCAAACGGTTATCATTTGGTTGGAACGTCTCTTCGGCTGCTTTCATTAGAGTACTAGACAGAATCCTCAGTGACCTTATTAAGCGGGAGATCACCAGCTATGTGGACGATCTACTGATTGCTGAGCCGGCGTGGAGGCAACACAGCATGATGTCAGGGGAAATCCTCCATACATTCAGAGTGTGTATAATATTTCTGGCATTTTATTTCTGGCTTTGTAGCCTTCATATTCAGCTACAAGAAACTATTCTCAGAGCAGTTGAGAAGGCAGAAGTGGCAAAATGACGTAATGTGGTGTGAGGTTTCGATGGCAGATGGTTTATTCGGTAGAGGCATCGTGAAAAAGACCGTCTAAATTGTGGTCTTCTCCGCGATTGGCTACAGCGTTCGGAAGTTGCGCGCCAGTATGATAATCTTCTGTTATTAATATTAGGCAAACTAAACAGCGTCTTCACTTGCATTTCAAATTAAAGCATCTTTCAATAGCGTGCTATCATTCCATTATTTCACAAGTATTAATAACTAGCAGAATGATAAACGACTGCTAAACAAAATGGCAGATGAAGCACTTCGGAGATCTTCGGATCGCACCGAACTTGGATGGCGGGTGAAGGGGTTCGGCTGTAAGATCAGAGCTGGTTCGGCAGCATCAGAGGACAGACGTGTTGTCTGCCATGGTATCAGTTAAGACTTAATTTACAATGTCTAGTTTGTAAATGTGAGAGGCGGTGTCAAGACTTTATTAGCAATGTATGGTTATTAGGACAAGTAGTTGAGAACAGTGTGATAGTAATTACGAAAATACGCAGTTCATTATTTTGTTGAAGAATGGAAATTATTTGTGACTCTAAAGTGGGCAGTTTCTCTTGATATGCTAATAAAAAGCGAGAGGCGTCCCATATAAACAAAATAATTGAAAATTTAATTATTCACTTAACATTAGTTTCTCGCTAAGACTTTCTTGCAGCCTCAAGATTACCGTTTCACGACCTATACGCTGTCTTCTGTGCAGGGAACAACTACTACAGAAGACTCCAGGTTGGTGAACATTTATAAGAACTTATGCATTGCACTCAGGGCAGGGGAAGCAAATAGGCACCTCACGTGTACTGCAATCTTAGTACAAATGAGATCAGTGACACGTCATCTGTGGAAACACAGAGGAGGTATGAAGCAGAGAAGTCATTGAGGTAAGGGGTTTATCATATGCTCGTGTACATAATCACCCTCTCACCTACCCTCTCTTTTTTCAACGTGCTGTAGGTGGAGCCAAATCCACAGAATTGTATTTTGTTTGGAACTGTAGAAGATGTGGAGTTAATTTGTAATTAGAAATTGTGATGAACAAATTTTTTGGTTTTTGGAAGGATAATAAAGAAGATTGTACTCCTACAGGACCTCTCTTTCAGTTAGGAAAAATAGACAAAATTTTACAATGACAATGGGAACACACCACATAGTTCAGAGTCAGAGCAATGAAACTATCAGTCCCACTGTTCACAGTTACAGACACAATCAAAATTTCAACACACTGCTGTAATGCAGCTTCATTACTCCGTGCTTTTCGTATCATTTGTGTCACTACATTATGCCAGTCTTAGGATGTGAGTTTTTCAGTTACCTTCTTCGAAAGGGGTTCTTCAATCTATCTGAAGTATCTGACACTGAAGTTGATGGACACGCTGATCTTTTAACACAGTTATAGTAAAACACATGAAATAATTCGTAACTTGTCCATGCCAAAGGAAAGTCCACTAGAGTCGACAATAGAACAGTATAGTTTAATCAAGGATCCAAGCCAAGTTGCTATAAATGATAGCAAATCATCCACCTTAGTAATATGGTTGTTGTTGTTGTTGTGGTCTTCAGTCCTGAGACTGGTTTGATGCAGCTCTCCATGCTACTCTATCCTGTGCAAGCTTTTTCATCTCCCAGTACCTACTGCAACCTACATCCTTCTGAATCTGCTTAGTGTATTCATCTCTTGGTCTCCCTCTACGATTTTTACCCTCCACGCTGCCCTCCAATACTAAATTGGTGATCCCTTGATGCCTCAGAACATGTCCTACCAACCGATCCCTTCTTCTGGTCAAGTTGTGCCACAAACTTCTCTTCTCCCCAATCCTATTCAATACTTCCTCATTAGTTATGTGATCTACCCATCTAATCTTTAGCATTCTTCTGTAGCACCACATTTCGAAAGCTTCTATTCTCTTCTTATCCAAACTATTTATCGTCCATGTTTCACTTCCATACATGGCTACACTCCATACGAATACTTTCAGAAATGACTTCCTGACACTTAAATCTATACTGGATGTTAACAAATTTCTCTTCTTCAGAAACGCTTTCCTTGCCATTGCCAGCCTACATTTTATATCCTCTCTACTTCGACCATCATCAGTTATTTTGCTCCCCAAATAGCAAAACTCCTTTACTACTTTAAGTGCCTCATTTCCTAATCTAATTCCCTCAGCATCACCCGACTTAATTAGACTACATTCCATTATCCTTGTTTTGCTTTTGTTGATGTTCATCTTATATCCTCCTTTCAAGACACTGTCCATTCCATTCAACTGCTCTTCCAAGTCCTTTGCTGTCTCTGACAGAATTACAATATCATCAGCGAACCTCAAAGTTTTTATTTCTTCTCCATGAATTTTAATACCTACTCCGAATTTTTCTTTTGTTTCCTTGACTGCTTGCTCAATATACAGATTGAACAACATCGGGGAGAGGCTACAACCCTGTCTTACTCCCTTCCCAACCACTGCTTCCCTTTCATGTCCCTCGACTCTTATAACTGCCATCTGGTTTCTGTACAAATTGTAAATAGCCTTTCGCTCCCTGTATTTTACCCCTGCCACCTTTAGAATTTGAAAGAGTGGTACACATCCAAATTGCAGAAAACTGCAGGTTTTTACTCGATTGGTTTAGGTAATGATTTGAAGTGTTGTTGCATGGCTGATGCAGTTGCCATACACTGGCTGCATATTGTAGTTGAAGGCACTATTCTGAAATGTTGCTTCTAGCCCAGGTTGACAGTTGTATTGTGTAGATGTCAATGTCAGAACGTGAGTCCGGTCCGCCTTTAGACGAGCATACATGATTCCTCCTTGGACGAAAACGTTTATCTGGAGGTCGTGATGTACCATCAGCGGTGAGCTGGTGACAGTTAGCCCAGCCAAAAGCTGGCAGAAAGGCAAAAACTATAATTTCAAGCTGTGAACAGAGAGAAAGAAATTAGCAAAATTTTATAAAATGGACAATAATTAGACTTTTCATCCATAGACCGATACATAAACAGTAGTCTCCACACAGGAGAGAGTGATTAACAAACGCAGCACCGAATTTCAAAATGGCTCCAAGCACTATGGGACTTCACATCTGAGGTCATCAGTCCCGTAGACTTAGAACTACTTAATCCTAACTAACCTAAGGACATCACATACATCCATGCCCGAGGCAGGATTCGAACCTGCGACCGTAGCGGTAGCTCGGTTCCAGACTGTAGCGCCTAGAACCGCACGGCCACTCCGGCCGGCACCGAATTTCAGACTGGGGGAATGCGCATATCAACTTGCAGCAATAAAGACATTGACGTAATGTTTAAATGAATTGGCCAAATTTGTACAGCTGTATTTATAATTTGTTCGTAAGATCAGTATTAGAGGCCTAGTAGAACAACCACTACACTCCAACTTGTTTTAGAAAGTTAGGAGCATGAGTGGAAGTATCTATTTTCAACAGTCGTTCGAAAGGTAGTGTATTGTATTCTGTAATCAAATAAGCTAATGATTGGACAAGGGCTGTGTGCAGAGGAGAAGAAAAATTATCATTTGTAATAACGTTAATGAACAAAGGTAGCAATGTCTTCCGTACTTAATCGATAGCAGGTGTTTGGGCTTTACTTTGCTGAGTAACTGTTGATGCTCCTTCAGCCATTCTGGTGGTTTACCAAGTGGCCACTAGGCTATAACACTTTACACCACTTATTTTTAAAAGTGGGTTCTTTTTATTCATACTTTACACCAGCCACTAAATTATCTCCTTTCTTTGCTTCCATTTAATCAGGAACACATGTGTAAGATTACATATAATTATCCATTGTACAATTATTCACAATATGAATGTGAGTCATGTTGTTGAAAAAAACAGGCAACAACCAGTTCAAACAACAATAAATTTAAAATAAAACGAACAGCGGTTTGGTAACGGCGCTGTTTGTGTAAATAAATTGCATTATTAACAGTGACTGGTTCCTTTTTTCTTCTTTGCAAAAATCAGCTTGTATTTTGTAAAGAGATATGGTCTAAAAATGGCATTTTTTGACAAAATGGGAGGAAGAATGTTTTTGTTCCATTGCTATTAATACTGAGGCATTACGTTTTATTTTTACAATACAAGTGCAGAAATACAGCATTAGGCTTTTAATTCGTAGAGCTTTTCATATATTTTAAATTTTGTATTTTAAATTTTGGACCTCCAGAGGGAAGCACAGCTTGGTACAGATACAATGTGGCATCTAATAATGCATATTTGAAAACGTTTCCACAATTATTTTCTTGTGGTATGCGTCCACAGTTTCTATAAATTTATTGAAGGATTTCATCTTGCTTTCAGCTGTTAGAATTTTATTTTGCAGTTGGAATTTCGGCATTAAGCCATTTTCAAGCATCAGCAAAACTCAATACGACGTGACGAGAACAATATACAGTGGGATTAGCAGTAGATACAAGCAATTCTGTCGTTTTTGCCATCCATATGCCGTACTTCCAGGCAGAGATTACAATGTAATATACACATCCGCACATCAAAGGACAACTAGTCAGTGTTACTAGTCAGCATTCCATTTTATGTGCTGCGGTTCTGAGTGCAGACTTTTAGTTTGTGATATCTACAATTCACCCAAAATCGAAGCACATAAAATGGAATATTGACTAGTATCGCTGACTAGTTGCTCTTCGAGGTGCATATTACGTTGTTATCTCTGCTTAACATAAGCCTATATGTGAAAATCTTGTAAGTATGGTATACGAATGTCAAAAAACTACGAAATTGGTTGTAGCTACTGTTAATTCCACTTTAAGTTGTTCTCATTACGTTGTATTCTGTTTTGTAGATGTCTGAAAATGGCTTAGTGCCGAAACTGCAATCACAAAATGAAATTGCAACAGCTGAAAGCAAGATGAAATCCTCTAAAAAACTTCACCATTGTTCGGCACCTGGATCAAGTCTAGCGACTTGCAATACAGTACTGAGAACACAGTAACACTAAAAACGTGTTTCCTGAAAAATGGTTTTCCGTTTCCTCTCTTCAGATGTTGAAGTCGAAACACTAAATATGTGTTGTGACATGCAGGGACTACTGTAGAGTATTGAAACTCGATGTAGGGACTGTAAGTTGAACCTAAACATAAAGAAATACATCATAATGCGCTAACATAGGTGGCAAGATGCATTATTGGTCAGTAATATCATAGCCGATCAGGCAGTGGAAGCAGTCACAGTTATAAAAATATAATAACGGATGTGAGTCATCAGCGATTTTATGTGAAGGGAGGGCACACAACAAGTCATAGGAAAACCAGTTGCCTGATAGATTCATTGGAGGACACGCAAGGAACTGCAGTTCATCCACCAAGTATACAAAAATCTGGTTCAACAACTTCTTGAGCACTGCTGAAGGACCAGCAATACTTAGGATTAAAAGCCAAGATCGTATGTACATCTTGTCACTGATTTGGTTAAACAGTGGAAGAGCGTCATAGGGAATCATGCAGCAGCTGTAGTGGCAGAGGCTTCAAGAGAGGCGTCGTGCGTCACAGAGAGGTTGACTGTGAACATCAAGAGTGTGCACATTCCAAGAATGCACAATGTACATATTGTCTCTGTGCTGTCATAAGCTGTCGCCAGCACACCGGTTGGCAAAGATGTAGCAAGAAGACCGATAGCAGGCGCTGGATCCAGCGCTCCTATCAGAAGAAAGGCCAAAGACAGACTCGAAAGCAACGCGCCGCCAACGCCCTTTCGACCGCAAGTGTTTAGATCGCCGTTGCTGACCGGAGGGCTCAGTCTCACTCAGTCAATCTGTCCAGTCACTAGTGCAGGTCTCTAGCTGAGTCACTGGCTCACTAACTCGCATCCTAGTTTGGCGTCTGTCATTCATTGCATAGTGGTACTTTACCAGCTGTGAGGGTAACTTGGACTATTAGTGATGAGCTTGTACCAAAATACATGGACTCTTAAAGCTACGTAGCTCGCTGTTTATGTAAATAAAGAACCCTCTTAATACATGTGTGCAGTTGTGTTGTAGAAATAGGATACCAGCCACCGAACAACGTCCTCTCCCTTGATCCCTATGATACAAGACACTACAGTCTCCTCCCATTCAATACTAGATTCAAAAGAAATAAGGTTGCACACGTTATAGGGAACTATTTATGCCGCGCGGGATTAGCCGAGCTGTCTAGGGCGGTGCAGTCATGGACTGTGCGGCAGCTCCTGGTGGAGGTTCGAGTCCTCCCTCGGGCATGGGTGTGTGTGTTTGTCCTTAGGATAATTTAGGTTAAGTAGAGAGTAAGCTTAGGGACTGATGACCTTAGCAGTTAAGTCCCATAAGATTTCACATATATTTTTTGAACTATTTATCGTGATTTACTACTGTGCGATGGAATTCCAGTCTCGAAGTGTGTCTGAGCACAACGACCAGTTTCCAAATCGATCAGCATAGCGCCAATGGTCGAGCAGTTTACTGCAGACGTGTTCCTGACTTCCTGCAGAGGGCAGAAACGGCGAAGCTGTTACGCAGCCTAACAGAAAACGAAATGTATACATGTCTTGACACCTGGAAGGAACGAACGCAGATATGCCTGGACTCAAATAGATTTTAGCAGGAAACTCGTCATGTCAGGTACACTATCTGATGAGAAATATCCGAATACCGCTATGTAATACGAAGTTGAGCGCTGGATGTCACGAGAGGCGGAGGAGTCAGTATAAAAGGAGGTGGGGAGTATTGTGTTGTCAGTAGAGAAGCAGTAACAGGGAATGGGTCGGTAAATACAGCTCATTGACTTCCAGCATGGGCTAGTCATTGGATGTCACCCAAGTCACAAATCCATCAGGGACAATTCAGCCTCTCTAAAGCTGCCCAAGTCAACTGTTCGGGATGTGACTGAAGTGGAGACCCGGAGGAATAACGACAGCTAAATCAGGACCATGCCAGTCTCATGTACTGACGGACAGTGACCATCGGACGTTGCAGAGGGCTACCAGCATTTTATCTAGTACAATGATAGTTCGCAAGGAGTTAAAAAGAATAGGTGCAATGGTCGAGAAGCTCTTCATATGCCACATATTTCTGTAGTCAGTCCTAAGCGACCATTCAGGTGATGTGAAAAGCAACGCCACTAGACAGATGGCTGGGAACAAGTAATTTGGAGTGATGAATCACTCTATGCCTTACGTCAATCCGATGGAAGGGTCTGAGTTTGGTGAATGGAGAACATTATCTACCACCATGTGTAGTGCCACCAGTGACATACAGAGGAGAGTGTGTGTTGTGGAGGGTGCTTTTCGTGGTTTAAGAAACGACTAAATGTTGAATGATATGAACATATTTTACAGCATTCTGTAATGTAACCCGTACAGGAACAGTTTGATGACGCTATTTGTTTGTACCAGCATGGCAATGCACCGTGTCACAAAGCCTCGTCTCGAGGCAACGGTTGATGGACAACGACGTTATTGAAATGGACTGGCCTGCCGAGAGTCCCGACCTAAACGCAGTGGAACACCTTTGGGATGAGTTAGAACGTCGACTTAGGTCAGATCCTAGCATCCAACATCACTACTTTCACTGATTTCGGCTCCTGAGGAAGAATGGGTGGCCATTCCTCCTCAGACATTCAGGCACCTCATTGAAAGGGTCCCGAGAAGAGTTCAAACCATCACAAAGGTGGACACAGCCTCTATTAATTCAAAATGGTTCAAATGGCTCTGAGCACTATGGGACTTAACCTCTCAGGTCATCAGTCCCCCAGAACTTAGAACTACTTAAAACTAACTAATCTAAGGACATCACACACATCCATGCCCGAGGCAGGATTCGAACCTGCGACCGTAACGGTCGCGCGGTTCCAGACTGAAGCGCCTAGAACCGCTCGGCCACTCCGGCCGGCCTCTATTAATGTCCACTAGTAAGTGTCCGGATACTTTTTGATCAGACAGTACACGTTTTTCAGGAAAAGACCAAGAGGGTAAGTCAGGCAAATTAAAAAAACGCCGAAAGCCTTTCTTCCGACCCACCATTGGTGAATGGAAAAGTTGTGAAGGACAGGGAGGCACGGAGGCTCGTGGAGATTGCGATAGTGAGTCATTATGTATCGTCCACCTCACGTTAAAAATTTGATTGCGGGGTGTAAAAGTAGATATCGATAGACCATTCCATGACTTTTATTCTATCAGAGTGGGCAAAAGAGTGCGGAATCAACATGTTGACATAATTGCACAAAATGCGAACTGATAACTCATGTGAACGTCCACACAAAGGTCGAACAATGATGTTTGTAATTTTGTGTGTTTCAGCAGTCCTTTGTACCTTTTCATTTCAACCTAAAATCTGTAGTTGCCGCAGTATGCTGATGTTAGCTTGTCACGCCTGCTCGTTAAGAAGAGAGATGCTGCAGAAGTACGCATTTCCAGCGAGAAGATGTTGACAGTGGCTGATCATTAAACAGAATCAGCGCTTGTTTGGCGCGTGTGCATTTCTCAACAGCCGGCAGCTGCGGCTCGCGGAGGTCAAGGAGACGTTTGCGGTCCTCTGCTGCGCCAAGCGCGTCATTGTTGTCCGCCTCGCTTGCACATCACGCGTTCCGAAACGGGTGAAGGAGCTTTCTCTTAGCTTCTGCAAACTCTTTAGCCCAGCGATATCTTGCGCACTATGATTTTACGTCTGTGCTACAAACTCATAAGTTACGAGGGTGAGTCAAATGAAAACCTTAAATTTGTAATTATAAATCGAAATTTCGTGTCATTATCCTGTAAGTTGGTAAGAGTGCTACAAACAGCGGGCAGAATGGCCTGTTGGTGGCAGCATAGTGCAGATGCACACATACCGTCGCAGTATCAGTATAAAAATGGCCACCCCACTTGGCACTTGCACCAGGGAAGAACAGCGTTCTGTTATTCGGTTTCTGCGTAGTGAAGGTGTGAAACCTATTGCAATTCATCGACGAATGAAGGTTCAGTACGGTGATGCATGTTTGTCACAGCGGCAAGTCTACGAATGGAGTAGGAAGCTCGCAAATGGTGTGACTTCAGCGGAAGATGCCCTCGTCCAAGTCAGGCACGACGAGTTGTGACTCCACAGAACATTGCAGCAGTTGAAGCCATAGTGAAGGAAAACCGCGGAGCGACACTGAATGACATTGCAGCATGTTTACAGATCAGCCATGGGTCAGCACACCACATTGTGCATGGTGTGCTCCAGTTTCACAAAGTGTTTGCAAGATGGGTGCCACGGCAGCTGACTCCTGAAATGAGAGAACGGCGTGTTGATGCTTGTGAAGAATTTCTTCGGCGCTTTGAAAGAGAAGGTGGTGGCTTCCTTGCAAGAATCGTTACTGCGGACGAAACCTGGGTTCACTTCCACCAACTGGAAACGAAGAGAGTGAGCAAGGAATGGCGCCATTCCTCATCAGCAAAACCCAAGAACTTTCCAACAGAACCATCAGCAGGGAAGGTTATGCTGACTCTCTTTTGGAAAGAAAAAGGCGTCATTTTGGAGCGTTATATGCCTAGAGCGACCACTGTCACCAGTGCATCATGCACAGATCTCGTAAAAAATCATCTGCGGCCTGCAATCAAATCAAAGCAACGTGGATTGCTGTCAGCAGGTGCCCTATTGCAACATGACAATGCAAGGCCCACACTGCCCGTATAATAGTTGCAACAATCACAGACCTGCGTTTTGAGTGTCTTTCTCATCCACCATACTCACCAGACGTTGCCCCAAGTGATTTCCGTATGTCTGGACCACTCAAAGACGCAATGTGAGGAAAGAAGTTCCGTGCTGATGAAGAGGTACGCCACGCGGTGCACGAGTGGTTGCGCGGACTACCAAAAGAATTTTTTCTAAAGGAATTTATGCAGTTTGTAAGCGCTGGAGGACTTGCATTGAGCGTGGGGGAGATTAAAAGTGCTACAGCTTTGTACCACTTCTGCACAATAAATAATATTTAAAAACAGATTTAAGGTTTTCATTTGACTCATCCTTGTGCATTTACTCTCTGGAAATTTCGATTAATGTTCCTGCAGAGGCCTTATTGCCGTACCAAGCATTTGTTCTTGTTTTTTTAAATTTTTTTTTTTAGCGAGACATCAATGGTATAATAAAATGACAGTAAATTTTCCGATTTTGCGCTTGGTTTTAGACAGTAGTAATGGATTTACTGTTGTTTAATTTTAAATGGTTTCTGAGGCCGCAAACAAGCTAAGTTTGCCTCGCTATAAATCCACTCTTGTGTCCACGTTCTTCATTGCACATTTTGCAACAATTTTCAAAGTAAATAGTACGCTATTATATAAATATATAGACGAATGCTAGGGCGGCCATAAGATAGTCTCTAGGCGGGGCATCTAGACCTGGAGGCATGCAGTATTTTTAATGTTTTGGAAGACGAATGGCGACTTGTATCTAGCCATAAAAAGTCCCATTTCCGAACTTGCTAAAAACCTGCGTAATACAGACTTTTAAATAATTTTCTTGAAAGAGGAACACTTGATTACACTATATTTTTTGCAGTCTCTCAGAGCTAAGGGGGATTGCCCCCCTCCCTCTTTGTTCACTGGTATGGGCGCCCTTTCATGAGTGGGAAGGTCAGACAACAAAAACACAAAGGATGCATTCCTAAGAAAGCAGTGGCGGATATGGCTATGCTCTCTTGTGATGATGATTTAAGGCAGTTTTTTAAATAGAATTTCGACCAACCCAGGAGTAAGTACTGTACTGTCGAGAGATGTGTATCTTCTATTTCAACTGGAGGGAAGGTATTTTTATCTGGGAAGGCAAAATTTGGATTCACTGATGGTAGGATATACTTTTAGAGATTTGTTCAATGATTGATTTATTGTTCCACGATCACAATATGTCTACCATGACTGATCAGACGGAATGACGCAACCTGCTGTTTTAAATGGAGAAATGCACCAGTAAAATACCAATAAGGGTGGTAGTTACGTCCATTTTGTTTCGGTCCTGTTTGGAAGTTGCTATATATGATTCATAGTTATCTTGAAAGAACTGCACCTAAACTTTTAGTTTTATGAGGTATTTATTATGATGCTCTCAAGGATGTTTGTGTCTTACTGTTCAGAACTATACTGAAGAGCCAAAGAAACTGGTACACCTGCCCAATATCGTGTAGGGCCCCAACAAGCACGCAGAAGTGCCGAAACACGACGTGACATGGACTCAACTAATGTCTGAAGTAGTGCCGGAGGGAACTGACACCATGAATCCTGCAGGACTGTCCATAAAACCTTAAGAGTACGAGGGAATGGAGATCTCTTCTGAACAGCACGTTCAAGCCATCCCAAATATGCTCAATAATGTCGCCAGTGGAAGTGTTTAAACTCAAAAGAGTGTTCCTGGAGCTACTGTGTAACAATTCTGGATATGGGTTGTGTCACATTGTCCTACTGGAATTGTCCAAATCTGTCGGAATGCACAATGAACATGAATGGATGCAGGTGATCAGACAGGACGCTTACGTACGTGTCACGTGTCAGAGTCGTATCTAGATGTATCAGGGGTCACACATCAATATCAGTGAGACTGTAGACGCCCCACATCATTACAGAGCCTCCACCAGTTTGAACAGTCCCCTATTGACATGCGGGGTCTATGGATTCATGACGTTGTCTCCATATCCGTACACGTCCATCCGCTCGATACAATTTGAAACGAGACTCGTCCGACCAGACAACATGTTTACAATCATCAACAGTCTAATGTCGGAGTCGAAGGGCCCAGGCGATGAGTACATTTTTGTGTCGTGCTGTCATCAAGGATATACGAGTGGACCTTCGGCTCCGAAAGCCCATATCGATGATGATTCGTTGAATGGTTTCCACACTGACACTTGTTGATAGCCAAGCACTGAAATCTGCAGCAATTTGCGGAAGGGCTGCATTTCTGTCACGTTAAACGATTCTCTTCAGTTCTCGTTGGTCCCGTTCTTGCAGCATTTTCTTGAGCCGCAGCGATGTTGGAGATTTGATGTTTTACCGGATTCCTGATATTCACGGTACACTTGTGAAATGGTCTTACGGGAAAATCCCCACTTCATCGCAACGTCGGAGAAGTTGTGTTCCATCGCTCGTGCGCCGTTTATAACACCACGTTCAAAGTCATTTAAATCTCCATAACCTGCCATCGTAGCAGCAGTAACCGATCTAACAATTGCGCCAGACATTTGTTGTCTTATATAGGCGTTGCCGATCGCAGCGTTGTACTCTTCCTCTTTACGTATCTCTGTATTTGAATACGCATGCCATGCCTATACCAGTTTCTTTGGCGCTTCAGTGTATGTACTGCTCTGTTCTGTGTTCGTCTTTATCCAGGTGGGCTGAGTGCGGCGATGACAATTATGCGATTATGTTTACAGTGCGTAATTGCAGGACACTAGAAAGATACTGAATTGTTATGAATGAAGCGCAGCTACCCATAGGAGCCCAGTGTGGGGCCGGCCGGAGTGGCCGAGCGGTTCTAGACGCTACAGTCAGAAGTTAAGTCCCATAGTGCTCAGAGCCATTTGAACCAACCCAGTGTGGGCTGCAATTATTATCGTATGGCAGCGAAACTTGGTAGACAAGCTAATGCGTTAATGGGGAACCGATTTACTCTTAAAAAATTGATTCCAATTTTGGCCATCAGGTGTAAATATGGGGCTGCACAGCATCTCGTCGACATGTCCTGTGCTCATATTAAACATATCGTGTTAGCGGCGGTTAATAATAAAATTAACATAATGCCTTTTCACTTGTTTGACCTGTTCTTCCCAGGTTCCGTTCCTAGTCCGTTACATACGGAAACATTTCTGTACGTCTTACTTGCATTCACAGCGCCAGATTTGCAACTGATGGCAAAATTGGAACTAATTATTTCCAGCTTAAAACCGTTCCGCATTAGCGCATTAGAATATCTGCTACCATACGATAATTACGGCCCACACTGGACCTCCACGAGCAGCTTTGATTAGAACCACCCGGTATTAAATCCTTGCAAAACTAAATGGCATATACAGCCATGGAAATAAGTATTAGTACGGTAGGTGGTGACAAACTACGATGGTGTGTTGGGACAGTAAATCACCCACAGCGCCCATACGAGTAAGTACGATGATGTAGCGTCAGATAATCATGTTCTTAGTAATGAAGCTTCCTGTATGCCATGAAACTATTCTGGGAAAATAAAATATGTTACATTCCGCACGGTCTACGACAGGGCAAAATCTATTCATACAGCCGACTACTTTCAACCAAACAAACAAACGGCTGACGCAGCCCCTGAGTGCATGCCACATTTGTGTAGTCGTGTGGCGGCCGCGAAGCAACAGCACGTCGGACGTGGGTACCGTGGAACGGCAGAATGGGCCGCAAGGGGAAGGAAACGACAATTGAGGAACGAAACAATATCTTCAACACAAGTCGTATGCCCAAATTGCGAACATCATAGGACGAAGCCGAGTGACTGTGCAATCTATCATTAAGCGATATAAGGACAGACATGTAGTAATAAACAGTGAACGACACGGTCATCCACAGAAGCTTACAACAAGAGAGACCAGAATGCTACTAAGAATCATCAAGAAAAACCCGAAAACGACAGTGTCGGCACTATCCGCATATGTACATGACCACTTCCGAAAGGACATCACTCCAAGGGCAGTTCGTAATATTCTCAATCGTTCGGGCTACAGAACCAGGGTACCGAGACGAAAGCCCTACATCAGCAAAAAGAACAGGAACTGACGGATGGAATTCGCGAAACAGCATGTATCCAAGACAGCATACTTCTGGGATACTGTATTGTTTAGTGATGAAAGCAAATTTAATATCGTGCACAATGATGGTAGGATCTTGGTCTGGAGAAGACCGAATACAGACCTCGACCGAAACAACATTCAACCCACGGCGAAGCACGGAGGTGGTGGAGTGATGGTATGGGGCTGTATGTCAGCCTCCAGTGTCGAAAAATTAGTGCTTGTGGAAGGTACCATGGACAGATTTGTGTATATGAACGTTCTCAAACCGAACTTACAACAGAGTGTTGACGCCTTGGGTCTTCCTAGAAATTATTGCTTCCAACAGGACAATGATCCCAAACATCAGGCGCAAATTGTCCGGCTGTGGTTGCTCTACAACACTCCACACACTCTTAAAACACGAGATCAGAGTCCGGACCTGAATCCCATCGAACACTTGCGGAGTGAGTTGGAAACACGAGTGAGAAACCACGACATCCGTAGTAAGGCCTCTTTGATACAGGCTCTCCTTCGAGAATGGGAAGGTATCACTTCGGAAACTGCAAGAAAATTGGTCCATTCCATGCCACGGAGGTTGCGAGAAGTAATACATCGGAAGGGTATGCATACGAAGTATTAAACATGTTCTGGCTTTGTTAGAAGTGTCATTTTCTGTTGGTGTATGAATACTTAATTCCCAGCGCAGTAGAGAACTTGGCAGACGTTTTTGTATTTTGTTTTGTAAAGGCTTGTTCATTCTCGTTCTATATACCAGCATAGCTGCATTGCCGACTGGCCAATGTGTATAGTGCACATCCAATTAGTGTTTTTGGTTTTGTATTGTCAATAAAGGCAGTTTGCTTTTCCACGCTCTAGTGTATGAATACTTATTTCCATTACTGTAGGCGATATACGCGATGAGCTAAAACATAATGGTCACATCACTAACAGGGTATCGTTACAACTTTGGAAAGCAGCGATTCTGTGTGATATAAATTTGGCAGGCCTCCGCAGGTGTGCTACCAGATGTCTACACGCAGTTCTCGTAAATTACGAGCCAGTTGTTTGTGAGTGTGTAGCTAATGTCCGATAGCGTGCCAGATGTGCTCCCTCGGGTTCAGCTCAGGTGAATCTGGTGCCAAAGGGATTAATGTAAGTACACTATTACGCTCCTCAAATCATTATATCACATTCTGGCCTTGACACGAACAATTATCCTGTCAGATGTCGCTGCTGTCGGATAAGAAATCAAGCATGAAGGGAAGCAGGTGGTCGGCCGTAGTTCACAGCAGTCATGGTGCCTTCGATTATTACCACAGGTTCCATCAACCCTGGCGAGTACCCTCATAGCATAACATACTACCCTCGCCGGCCAGCGTCTGTGGCGTGGTGTACATATCGCGAAGCCATTCCTGAATGAGTGGCGTATCCGGACAAAACTACCGATATGATGTCACTAGCAATGTGATTTATCCCACCAACCAACACGTTTCCATTGATCCACACGGTCCAGTACCGACGATTCCGTGCCCACAGATATCGTCATTGACGATGAGGTTGGATCATGTGTGACTTATATGAAGGGCTTATTTCAATAGTGGTACAAGTCCACTTTTGTTCATTCAGAGATACAGAGTCCTGAAGTTAAATGAGCGCTGAAAAATCTGCAGTTGAGATACCAGAAATATTCAAGCATATGGCTTCTTGCTAGAGATTAACCTTTCTTTCTGTTTGTTTGGACCTACAATGTCAGAAGCATTATAGACAGAAAAGTGGATGCAATAGACTTGTACCACTATTGAAATAAGCCCTTCATATGTTGTATAAGCTGAGAGGCTGTGTAATTGAAACTCTGCTGTTGTAGACATTCTTTGTTTTATTCAGATCCCATCTGGCATATCGAATTTTGTTGTTGGGAAGTCATCTACATCTGAGAGTGTGTGTAAACGGCAAAAAAAAAAAAAAAAAAAAAAAAAAAAAAAAAATCGGACTCACTCCACGAGACCAAAGAAAACCCGAATAATTTGAATCTTATGATGTCAATACACCATCATAACACTAAACACAGAGATACAATCGACAAGCCACATACTGGAGTAGCAAAAGTCCACAACAGCTGTAAATATCCTGAGTATCTTGGCCTCAACATATTTCAACAAACTACCTAAAAATGCCCACTGAATGCCCCTGAATAAATTTAAAAGTAATAACAAAAGCGTGTTCTAGGCGCTCCAGTCCGGAGCCGCGCTGCTGTTACGGTCGCAGGTTCGAATCCTGCCTCGGGCATGGGTGTGTGTGATGTCCTTAGGTTAGTTAGGTTTAAATAGTTCTACGTTCTAGAGGACTGCTGACCACAGCAGTTGAGTCCTATAGTGCTCAGAGCCATTTAACAAAAGCGTGTAAAAAGTGAAACCTATACAGTAAAGGAACTTGAGGAATTTGAAATATTGTTAAAAGGGGAAAAAGGCAACCGAAAGCATAGGAAGACTGTATTTCTATCAAACTCAGTGAAAAATTTGTTAACAAAATGTCAGAAATAGAAAATATTTTTAATATTGAATTTAAGTGTTGCAGAGAAAATAGGATTCAGCTATTCATTAGAAAATGCAAGGCTATATATGGAAGAGGCAACACCTATGCAATTTGATAAAACTGAAATTCCACCCACCGCTCCTACTGACATTAGGAAAAACATAAATTGACTCAAAAGTAAAAGCTCACATGGAATTGACGGAATTTCCAACAGAGTACTAAAAGCTTTGCATGGGGGCTTAATTATTATTATATTTGAAAATCATTTTTTATTTTGGTGGCTGTATGTCCGATTACGCTGTGTCGTAAACGGTTGGCCCTGACTAGTTTTAGTACGCAATCTGACTGCATAGAACAACAACAAAGAATGAAATGAAAATTTCTTGTTAACAAAATTAATTAATTAAGCCCCCAGCAACTATAAAACCTACGAAACCAAAGCACAAGTGTAATTGTTCTGTGTGTGGGAGTGTGACTCAACGTACACATCTGGCACGGTTCTTCTTCAACAAGACAAGAAATTTCAAATACCATTTATACTGACGTGATAGAAAAAAAATTAGAAAGACTATAATTGCGCAAGAAACCCAGAATTACACTCTAA
This sequence comes from Schistocerca serialis cubense, assembly GCF_023864345.2. Lineage (NCBI taxonomy): Eukaryota > Metazoa > Arthropoda > Insecta > Orthoptera > Acrididae > Schistocerca > Schistocerca serialis. The sequence goes on from NC_064646.1 coordinate 273,326,213, forward strand.
TACAAGAACACACGCCAGATGCTTTGTTGACGGAACCTGTAATGACGCATTATTCAGGACGCTGAAATAATGAGAGAGAAAAGAAAAAAATTTTTTTTTACCTTCGTTTATATTGATGAAAAGCACTCTAAACATTACAATCTCTCCACACCGACTCGCCACTACGACATCTCAGCAAGCACTTACTACCACGAGTTCTCAACAAGCACTGACTACTACGAGTTCTCCCCAAGCACTGCCAGTGGAGGCGGCTGAATAATACTCTTTGGCGCAATCTCTGGCGCTGTGGCTCAGTGTAGCCACCTTTCAGCTTATTCCCAACAGATAAGTAGCATTCTCAGCCACATATGCAGTAGATCACTCAAAAATGGCATTTTTCCAGATAGACTGAAATATGCTATTGTTAAACTATTGTATAAAAAAGAGGATAGGCCTGATGCTAACAACTACCGCTCAATCTCACTTCTAACAGCTTTATTCAAAATTCAATAGTAACTTTACATATTTGTGAAAATGAAGTACTAACAAAATGCCAGTTTGGTTTTAAGAATAACTTTCCAACAGAAAATGCTATATATACTTCCACTGATCAAATATTAAATGCTCTGAATAACCAAACATCACTCATTGGGATTTTTTCTGATCTCTCAAAGGCTTTGACTGTGCATCATGAAATTCTCCTAGAGGAGCTTATGTATTGTGATACGAATGAGACAGTGTACAAATTGTTTAGTTCATATTTAACTAGAAGGGCACAGAAGGTTGAAATTAACAGTACAGATAATCTGCAAATATCAGCAGAGCCCTGCAACTGGGCAGATATCATCAATGGTGTCCCATAGGGTTGAGTCTTGGTCCCTTATTGTTCTTAATATATATTAATGACTTGCCACTCTATATTCATGAAGATGCAAAGTTAGTTCTTTTTGCTGATGATACTCACCAAACAAACAAGAATTAGCTGAGGAAATTGTAAATAATATCTTTCAGAAGATAATTAAATGGTTTTCTGCAAATGAATTCTCACTAAATTTTGGGAAAACACGGTATACAAAATTCTGTATAGTAAATGGCATAACATCATTAACAAATATTGACTTTGAATATAAGTCTGCTGCTAAGACAGAACGTTCAAAATTTCTTGGTGTGTGCATTGATGAGAAATTGAATTGTGAGAAACATAAAGATGATCTGCCGAAACTTACGTTCAACTACTTATGCTATTAGGGTTATTGCAAATTTTGGTGATAAACGTAGCAGTAAATTAGCCTACTATACCACTTTTAATTCACTCCTTTCCTACGGCATCATATTTTAGAGTAGTTCATCATTAAGAGAAAAAGTATTCATTGCACAAAAGAGTATAATCAGAATAATAGCTGGAGACCACCCGAGATCACCTTGCAGGCATTTATTTAAGGAACTCGGGATATTCATAGTAACTTCTCAGTACATATATTCATTTATGGAATTTGTTATTAATAACCCTCCCAAATTCAAAAATAATAGCGAACTGCATATCTACAACACTAGAAGAAAGGATGAACTTCACTATCGCGGGTTAAATCTGACTTTGGCAGAGAAATAGGTGAATTGTGATACCACAGAAATCTTTGGTCATTTGCCAAAAAGCATTAAAGGTCTGACAGACAGCATATCTACATTTAAAAGCAAATTAAAAGAATTTCTCAATGACGACTCTTTCTTCTTAATAGATGAATTTTGATGTGAAAAACTTGTGTTCCACATCATTACGAAACGCCGTATTCATGATCTGTGGAACAAGTATTAACGTAATGTAATGTATTTCATTGTGGCATACAGTATTAGGTTTGCAAAAGGTGATGGGTCTTTATAACAATGTACTTTTCTAAATTAGTTACTTATGTAAGATCCTCCTTGTAACGTAATGAGGTAACGATTCATGTAAAATCACTGTAATGTCGTAACTATAAGTGTATATAAAGTTTATATGGCGACACCGATTGCATTTGAATATGTTAAAAGGTGAATAAATATTCTGTTCTATTCAAGATAGGAACACAGAAGAGTTGACTGCTGTGAAACCCCACGTTCAAGAATGTACGCTGTGTGGTGTTCTCTAGAACACTTGTTCTTGCAGTATTGTACTTTGTTGGCAGGCCTGTGACACACGGCCGCCTATGATGTTTCCCAGAGTGGGTAAGCCTCCCACTTCCACATTCTGTGACGAGGCGTGAACCTCAAGCACTTTCGTACCTTCTCGTGATTTCATTGTTCTTCAACCATTTTCCACAAATACGTAAGTTGGTAGCACACAAATTGATAATTATGTGTAGAATTCTGGGAGGAGGGGGGGGGGGACTAATGTGATAAAGGCGAGATAGATTGCGACTGCTCTATTCCAAACCGATTTCTCTAGTTGAAAAGTGCTTCGTTTGTCACAACATAACCTCTATATAATGTTGATTGCGAGGCAGCGTAACAGACACTTTCATCCACTACATAAAACTACTTTCAATTTCTGTCCCTTTACATATCGATCTTCTTATTTGTATTTATTTATCAGCTTTCTTCCTGTGGTTCATATTTCGTCTTTGGTTAGTCTTTTAGAAATTATGCTTAGTTTTACTTGCACGATTGGAAGTCAGAACCACCTCTTTTTCGCCGTGACATAACAGGTTTTGTGGAGGAAATCTTCCGTCGACTGATATTGCAAAGCCTGATTTGAGAACAATGATCATCTCAATTTTGATACTTCATGAGAAAAACCTCTTGACGTAATTTTTGTATTTCAACCAAAGCACGAGATCAAGATATCTGCTTCCCTTCTTTTCCATAAGCGTATGTCAGCGGTTTCCAGAAGCGTATGTCACTGACATGAAAAGAACTTTAAGCGTCAGAAAGATTTTGACAGTTTACTAATGTGAAACTGAAATAACGCAAAAATAATTTTACATCTCACACTGGATTTTATATGCATACCAATTTTGCATGTGCTTCAGTACTACAACATGGGGTACCCAGAACCCTTCTGATGATAACTGGGACTCTGTACAGCATATTCTCCGTGCTAAGTCGCTTTATAAAGTACATTTTCACGTCACGCCGGATTTTACGTACGGTTTTTACGTGTACAGGTAGGGTAACTTGAACCTCTATATCGGAAACGGGTAAAGATATCAAGAAAATTTTCAAGGTCGTTCAAAGACGGAATCTTAGAAACATATTGCAAGAATTTCATCCATTTGCTGCACATAGCCGTCTTGGAACCCGTGACTCAGTTTTAGTACGTAAGAATGGTGAAAATCCTTTTTTTGGTTTTCTAAGGAACCACTCATGAACTAATGGTGTCTCCATAAGCCTCTTAAGCCCCACCATAGGTCGCATCAAATGCAAAAAGAACCAACCAATTTGCTCCGTTTGCCTAAGTAGGAGGAAGTGTGTAATGTTCACAGTGTGACCCTGTACTGTAGGATAGCGACATTAAGATGATCCTTCTATTGGTTTAGAAACGGTCCCTAGTCCAAGAGCTATCCAAAACATTTGACCCCACCATTCTGTCACCAATAGAACCTGAGGTTTGAGCCCCATAAGAACCCTGTTTGTATGTGTAGAATATAGTAGGTAGTACATGCTATTGCATGCGTAACGATCAAGTCCCAACTTATTCTGTTTGATAATTATTTTTGCAGTTTTCTGGTGATTTTTCTTCTTCACATTTTTAGCAGTTCCGTCTCCTGTTCAATTAGCGTATTTTAAACACGATTTACATGCTATCGGAAGCAGCAATTTGCATGGGACTCTCAATGTCATTTGGATACATTAGACAATCGATATAACTAGCCATCAAAATAACTTAAAATTACATGAAACTTGATTTGAGTTGTAACACACTTCGTAATTCTGATGTAAGGCTTGTCTGGAACCTTGGGAACGTCGTCACTAGGCACTGGAATAAACACATTAGCGTACGTTGAAGGGAAGCACTTCTGCAGTATGGTGAAGTCTTGACACACTTTGTAATTCTGACGTAAGGCTTGTTTGACGCTATTGGAATGTCGTCGTTGGCCACTGGAATAAAAGCGTTGTCCTCAGTTGAAAGGAGTCACATGGACAGCTGTGGTGATGTCTTGACACACGTTGTAATTCTGGTGTAAGGCCTCTCTGACTCTCATCCATGGCAATGTCGTCGCTAGTCACTGGAATAAAAGCATTAGCCTAAGTTGAAGGGGAGCAATCGGGCAGCTTAATACAGGTCGTAACTCTGATCTAAGGCTTATTTGACGCCTCTCGAATGTCGTCGCTGGCCATTGAATTAAAAGCGTTATCCTCTGTTGACGGGAGGCACTTGACACACGTTGTAATTCTGATGCAAGGCTTGCCTGACGCCATCGGTGCCCACTAGATTAAAAGCATTAGCCTCAGTTGAAGTGGGGCATTTGGGCAGCTGCGGGGAAATCTCGACACACGTTGTAATTCTGATGTAAGGCTTGCCTGATGCCGTGGAAACTTCATCGCTAGTCACTGGAATAAACTCGTGAGTCTCAGAGGAAGCGATATCGACAGCTTTAGGTAGCAGCCCCTTTGACAGCTGCATATGTTGATGGCATTATACTGTTTTTGGCTAGGGCGAAGATAGTAACAGTGAGACACTAGCTCCACAGACGATGAACATAGTGAAGAAATGTAAGATGACGTAAAAGAAATTATACAGATACTTACGGAAGAAGAAATTTAATTGTGATGGGAGGGGGGGGGGGGGGGCTGGAATTCGATAACAGGGAAAGGAAGAGAAGAAAAAATTGTAAATGAATACAGACTGGGTGAAAGGAATGAAACAGGGGCATAATTTAATCATTACTAACACAAGGTTTAAGTATCATGAAGAAGATTGTACACGTGGAAGAGATCTGGAGACACTGGAAAGTTCCAGATTGATTATATAATAGTAATATAGAGATGTCCGGAATTAGATTTTAATTGGGTAACTTCGAAAGATGAAATATTGAAGGCAGCAGAGGGTCATATAGGTAAAAAGAAAAGATCTAGTGGAAATCCTCGGATATCACAGGACGTATTGAATTAAAATGATGAAAAGAGACAGTATAGAAATGCAGCAAATGAAGCAGGCGAAAGGAAATCCAAACTTCTAAAAAGTGAAGGTGACAGTGAGTGCAAAATGGCTAAGCAGGAATGTCTATATAACAAATGTAAGTATATATAAGCATATGTAACTAGCGGAAAGACAGATATCCTCTACAGGAAAATTCAAGAGGCCTTTTGAGGAAAGAGAAGCAGCTGTATGAATGCCAAGACCTCTGATAGAATACAAATCCAAAACAAAGAAGAGAAAGCTGAAAGGTGGGAATATGCAGGGGGCTACACAAGGGAGATGAACGTGAAGGCAAATTATATAAATGGAAGATGAGGGGGAAACATGATATGCGAGAATAATTTGACAGAACACTGAAAGATCTAAGTCGAAACAGGGCCTTGAGAGTAGACGAAATTCCGTCAGAACTACTAATAGCCTCGGGAGAGCCAACTATGACAAAGCTCTTCCACATGATGTGCAAGATGTATGAGACAGGCGAAATACCCTCAGATTTCAAGGAGAGTGTTAACAATTTAAATTACAAACAAAGTTACTGAACTATCAGTTTAATAAGTCATGATTGCAAAATACTAACACGAATTCTTTAGAGGAGAATGGAGAAAATGTTAGGATCTCGGGGGAGATCAGTCTGGATTCCGAAGAAATTAACAAACAATACTACCCTACAACTTCTCGCAGAAGATGGTTTACGGAAAGGCAAACCTACGTTTACAGGATTTGTAGACTTAGAGAAAGCCTTTGACAATGCTGACGGGAATGCTATCTTTGAAAGTCTGATGGGAGCAAGAGTTAAATGCACCGAGTGATAGGCTACTTATAATTTGTACAGAAACCGGACGGGGGTTGTAAGAGTCGAGGGTCGTGAAAGGAAAGCAGTGATTGAGAGGCAGTGTTACAGGATGAAACGTCCCCATAGAAAAATTTATGAATGACTGTGCTGATAAACCTCTTACATTATTTGCTTTTCAAACAGCTGAGCAAAACTGAACGTACTCATGCATTACTCTCTTTACCTATTCTGATCAACACTAGACTGACACACAATATTTTTAGCGCAACACAATCTGACTTTCAATAATCCCTACAAAAGAATGGCCCTGACTAACATTAACCTATACCTTTCACAAATCACTTAGCTCACAAAAATCTTTGTTACTCGAACTACTGCAATACAGCGAGCGCCACTACTGCCAGCTAAATAAAAGATTCAAACTACTGAAGGCACTAACTACTGATAGCCATAGTTAGCAAATGAAAGATTTTGATAGAGAACAAACAATGTATTCACCTTAATAGTGTTCAAAAGCCATAATATACATAGCAGTTCATGGCATCCAGTCTTACAAATTTACTGTCTCTGATGGACACACGTCCAGATCATCCGCTCTCAAAACTCCGCCATCTCTCTCCCCACATCCACCACTGCTGGTGGCTCACCTCCAACTGCGCAACGCTACGCGCTGTTAACATCCAGCTGCCCAACACTACAATAACAAATTCCAACAATGCCACCCAGCCACAGACTGCACACAGCACAGCCAGTGATTTTCATACAGAGCGCTACGTGGCGGTGGCGTTACCAATATAAGAACCTAAACAGCCTACTTACAAGGGTTCTAGCTTATACTTGATGTCTGTACATTGAGCAAGCGAAATGGAAAACAAAGGAAAATTTGGAGTAGGAATTAAAGACCGCGGAGAATAAATAAAAAAACTTCTAGGTCTGCCGATGGCATTATTATTCTGCCAGAGACAAAGAAATTGGAAGAGAATGGACAGTGTTTGGAAAGGAGGCTACAAAATGAACATCAACAAAATCAAAACAAGGGTAATGAAATGTAGTCGAATTAAATCAGGTGATGCTAAGGTAATCAGATTAGTAAACGAGACGAAGTAGTAGATGGGTTTTGCTATTTTGGCAGCAAAATAACTGATGATGACCGAAGCAGAGAGGATGTAAAACGTAGACTGGCAAGAAACACGTTTCTGGAGATAACATCCGTAGAAATCGAAAGGTGTCTTGATAACAGGGGAAGGAGATGAAACGAAAGTCAGTATCTTCTTGAACAATACACGAATGACGCAAGTTGACTGACAAAAATATAGTGAGATAATTATTGACAACGAGTTCAGATTCAATGACAACACGTCACTGATCGATGTACAAAATTAAGTACAGGCAGCCCGACTCATCTGGGCCGGCCGATGTGGCCGAGTGGTTCTAGGCGTTTTAGTCCGGAACCGCGCTGGTGCTACGGTCGCAAGTTTGAATCCTGCTTCGGGCATGGCTGTGTGTGATGTCCTTAGGTTAGTTAGGTTTAAGTAGTTGTAAGTCTAGGGGACTGATGACCTCAAATATTAAGTCCCATAGTGCTTAGAGCCGTTTGAACCATTTCGGCTCTTCTGGCAATTCGACTCTGAGGTTCTAACAATCATCTGCAGAGGAGGATTATTATCTTTCTTGTCGTATGCGTCACCAATATGAATTAATGCTCTAACAAGACAGTACAACTGTAAGTACAAACTAGCACACCGATTAATTAATATCTGTATCGTCGTAGTCTACAGAACAGCTTGGATCCAAGCGGTGTGTATTCTATCGCACTACCAACAATAATGATTAAAACCAAAGAAACAGTGGCTGAATAAATAAATAGAAACAAAAGTAGAAAAACTTGACACACATCAGGAACTGCAAAAATTGTCATTATCAGGGTGATATTGTCGTCGTTAGCGAAAGTAATAATAGGAGACAGTGCTTGATGGAAGTATTCACTGAGGCGAGTAAAACTGAATAAGTAGTTTGGTAAGGAATATATATTTCAGTTAATGAGCAACCACCCTACCTAAATGCACATAACTTTTATAGTGAATGTTAAAACTATGAAGGAGAACTGTTTGCAATTGTAAAACTTGTCGACAAATGTAATATATTAGATGCCCTTCCAAACAACGCCATTAATACCCATCGATAATAAAACTGCACTATATTCATTGAGGAATCCAGAACTTTTAAGGTGAGCAGTTAAAAAAAATAAAATGCAAGTTTTAAATGTGCAATTGTCTTTCTGGCGAATTCGTTGGTTACCAGAACTCACATTTGAGCTGCAGCAGGAGATCCTTTCCAGTTCATAAATGCGCGAAGTTTGTAATCCGTTCTTGAGTTTGTGAATTACATACACAGTTTTTTATCTTTTTTATAGCTGAAAAGCTTCTCTCAAATGAGGCCCTGGATGCAGAAATAGTCATAATAAGTTGAGGAAGTTTTTCTGTTTCACAGTATGCAGTCTGTATTCCATTTGACGAAAAATTAAAAATAGCAACAACACTCTCATCACGCATTTTTCCGGGATTATACTGTGTACCTAATCACCATCTGTGATCTTAAACAGGAAAAAAACAAACAAGGAAATGACCCATAGCGATCTTTTATTCACTGTGTAAGTTCTGGGTAACATTGTTCAAATTGATCAAAATTAAGTGCCTCTAAATGTACCAAAAGTAACAAGTCCATGGTACTGAATCTATCTTGTAACTACCCCATCACCATGAGCGAAATCTTTCATTAGATTCTCACAACGTTTGTTTCGAAACTGAGCGCAGGTTAATGCCCTGGACATTTAGTTATTGGTTCATCCATATGTTGGCCAGGGTTGACTCTTTCCCAAATTCTTTCAAATGCATCACGTTTGGCTTCAAACATTTATTAATTCATTAATTTTTCTTACACATTAGCCAATGTTATAAGCTCAGACTCGCATATTTCATTTCTGGTACAGGTTTCTGCTGCACCATTGATTTATTTAATCGTAGTGATTACCTAGTTACACGACGAGCTCGTTTCGGTTTTTTGCCATTATCCAGCGTACCTGTGCTGATGGTACTTCTGAAAGAAGTGTAACGGTGTTCCATATGTCTGTATTAGTTTCTATGTCTACGTGTGCCACATTATGCTCGTGTCTTAGCTGGGCGGTCCATATTGCATCTTGATGCGTAAGTATCAATTACTTTTGTGCTCACTTTTATTTGTGTGATCTCGGTCACTCTATTCTTGGTAGCTATTTGACGGCTCCGACTCCAGAGATGCTATATGTTCACAACGGAAGTTATACTTCGCGGAAAGTCAGTGATTACGTTTAATTTTCAGAGATAGTAGTTTTTGGTTTTAACTAAATAATAAGAGCTGTATTGTTGTGCTTGTCTTAATAATTTACTCTTTTTCCTTTATAATGTCAGTAAAATTTTCCAAGTGTTTTTAAACGTAAAATATACATGTCTTGTGCGTCATTTCACGCATGCCCAGCTTGTGCTAGAGATCTGCTTGGGGAGGGGGGGTTACTGTCAGGGAACAGGACTGGCTATATTGCGGCCTGAGCTTTGTAAATGTGCTGGACGGCGGATATTTATTTTGGGGGGCACGCCTTCGCATGCTGGAGAGTCGCTACTTCCATCTGGCCTTTCGGTACTGTGTCGTACACTGGAATTCGCCCAGACCTGTTTCTTGCTGCCATGCTTGGTGGATGTGGTTACGTACACTGTTCTTAATTTTCCAGGTCCAGCGCAATAATAAAGAGTGAGCACCATGTCTTGTGTACAGTAAAGCGTCAACCGCAGTTCGTGGAAACGTCTGCGCTTTTGCTACTGAGTTTCGTTTGGTGTTCTTACCGTAAGATGGTCTGGCTTAGACCACTAACCGTTACTTTGGCCCATGCCCCTAACACTAGTAAGAATGTGCGCGAATTACACACAGATTCAGTTGTAAGAGGGCTTGCTTGCATTTTACCTGATTCTGTTTCGTGAGAACCTGATCAAGGAAGATCAGAAATGCAGATGACAAATGGGTGTTCATTGGACAAATATATTATACTAGAACAGCTTCAACACGATACCACAGTTCATCAAGAATAGTGACTGGCATTTGTGACGAGCCAGTTGCTAGGCCACCATTGACTAGACGTTTTCAATTGGTGAGAGATCTGGAGAATGTGCTGACCAGGGCAGTAGTCGAACATTTTTTGTATCCAGAAAGGCCCGTACAAGACCTGCAACATGCGGTCGTGCATTATCCTGCTGAAATGTAGGGTTTCGTAGGGATCGAATGAAGGGTAGAGCCACGGGTCGTAACACATCTGAAATGTAACGTCCACTGTTCAAAGTGCCGTCAATGCGAACAAGAGGTGACTCAGACGTGTAACCAATGGCACCCCATACCATCACCAGTATGGCGATGACGAATACACGCTTCCAATGTGCGTTCACCGCGATGTCGCCAAACACGGATGCGACCATCATGATGGTGTAAACAGAACCTGGATTCATCCGAAAAAATGACGTTTTTCCGATCGTGCATCCGGGTTCGTCGTTGAGTAGACCATCGCAGGCGCTCCCGTTTGTGATGCAGCGTCAAGGGTAACCGCAAACCATGGTCTCCGAGCTGATAGTCCATGCTGCTGGAAACGTCGTCGAACTGTTCGTGCAGATGGTTGTTGTCTTGCAAACGTCCCCATGTGTTGACTCAGAGATCGAGACGTGGCTGAACGATCCGTTACAGCCACGCGGATAAGATGCCTGTCATCTCGACTGCTTGTGATAGGAGGCCGTTGGGATCCAGCACGGCGTTCCGTATTACCCTCCTGAACCAACCGATTCCATATCGCTAATACATTATCACATTTCTTTGTCAAAGTTGATAAGTCAAATACTTTGTTGTTGTTGTGGTCTTCAGTCCTTAGACTGGTTTGATGCAGCTCTCCACGCTACTCTATCCTGTGCAAGCTTCTTCATCTCCCAGTACCTACTGCAACCTACATCTTTCTGAATCTGCTTGGTGTATTCATCTCTTGGTATACCTCTACGGTTTTTACCCTCGACGCTGCCCTCCAATGCTAAATTTGTGATCCCTTGATGCCTCAGAACATGTCCTACCAACCGATCCCTTCTTCTTGTCAAGTTGTACCACAAACTTCTCTTCTCCCCAGTTCTATTCAATACCTCCTCATTAGTTATGTGATCTACCTATCTAATCTTCTGCATTCTTCTGTAGCACCACATTTCGAAAGCTTCTATTCTCTTCTTGTGCGAACTATCTATCGTCCATGTTTCAATTCCATACATGGCTACACTCCATACAAATACTTTCAGAAACGACTTCCTGGCACTTAAATCTATACTCGATGTTAACAAATTCCTCTTCTTCAGAAACGCTTTCCTTCCCATTGCCAGTCTACATTTTATATCCTCTTTACTTCGACCATCATCATTTATTTTGCTCCCCAAATAGCAAAACTCCTTTACTACTTTAAGCATCTCATTTCCTAATCTAATACTCTCAGATTTCACCCAATTTAATTCGACTACATTCCATTATCCTCGTTTTGCTTTTGATGATGTTCATCTTAAATCCTCCTTTCAAGACACTCTCCATCCCGTTCAGTTGCTCTTCCAAGTCCTTTGCTGTCTTTGACAGAATTACAATGTCGTCGGCGAACCTCAAAGTTTTTATTTCTTCTCCATGGATTTTAAATCCTACTCTGAATTTTTCTTTTGTTTCCTTCACTGCTTGCTCAGTATAGAGATTAAATAACATCGGGGAGAGGCTACAACCCCATCTCACTCCCTTTCCAACCACTGCTTCCGTTTCATGCCCGTCGACTCTTATAACTGCCATCTGGTTTCTGTACAATTTGTAAATAGCCTTTCGCTACCTGTATTTTACCCCTGCCACCTTCAGAATTTGAAAGAGAGTAGTCCAGTCAACATTATCAAAAGCTTTCACAAAGTCTACAAATTTTAGAAACGTTGGTTTGCCTATCCTTAATCTATTTTCTAAGGTAAGTCGTAGGGTATGTATTGCCTCACGTATTCCAACATTTCTACAGAATCGAAACTGATCTTCCCCGAGGTCGGCTTCTACCAGTTTTTCCATTTGTCTGTAAAGAATTCGTGTTCGTATTTTGCAGCCGTGGCTTATTAAACTGATAGTTCGGTAATTTTTACATATGTCAACACCTGCTTTCTTTGGGATTGGAATTATTATATTCTTCTTGAAGTCTGAGGGTATTTAGAATGTCTCATTCATCTTGCTCACCACATGGCAGAGTTTTGTTAGGGCTGACTCTCCCAGGGCTATCAGTAGTTCTAATGGAATGTTGTCTACTCCCGTGGTCTTGTTTCGACTCAGGTCTTTCAGTGCTCTGTCGAACTCTTCACCCAGTATCGTATCTCCCATTTCATCTTCATCTACATCCTCTTCCATTTCCATAATATTGTCCTCAAGTACATCGCCCTTGTATAGACCCTCTATATACTCCTTCCACCTTTCTGCTTTCCCTTCTTTGCTTAGGACTGGGTTTCCATCTGAGCCCTTGATATTCATACAAGTGGCTCTCTTTTCTCCAAAGGTCTCTTTAATTTTCCTGTAGGCAGTATCTATCTTACCCCTAGTGACATAAGCCTCTACATCCTTACATTTGTCTTCTAGCCATCCCTGCTTAGCCTTTTTGCACTTCCTGTCGATCTCATTTTTGAGACGTTTGTATTCCCTTTTGCCTGCTTCATTTACTGCATTTTTATATTTTCTCCTTTCATCAATTAAATTCAATATTTCTTATGTTACCCAAGGATTTCTACTAGCCCTCGTCTTTTTACCTTCTTGATCCTCTGCTGCCTTCACTACTTCATCCCTCAGAGCTACCCATTCTTCTTCTACTATATTTCTTTCCCCCATTCCTGTCAATTGTTCCCTTATGCTCTCCCTGAAACTCTCTAAAACCTCTAGTTTACTCAGTTTATCCAGGTCCCATCTCCTTAAATTCCCACCTTTTTGCAGTTTCTTCAGTTTTAATCTACAGTTCATAACCAATAGATTGTGGTCAGAGTCCACATCTGGCCCTGGAAATTTAAATTTCTTACAATTTGAAACCTGGTTCCTAAATCTCTGTGTTACCATTATATAATCTATCTGATACCTTCTAGTATCTTTAGGATTCTTCCATGTATACAACCTTCTATTATGATTCTTGAACCAAGTGTTAGCTATGATTAAGTTATGCTCTGTGTAAAATTCTACCAGGCGGCTCCCTCTTTCATTTCTTAGCCCCAATCCATATTCACCTACTACTTTTCCTTCTCTCCCTTTTTCCTACTACCGAATTCCAGTCACCCATGACTATTTAATCTTCGTCTCCCTTCACTACCTGAATAATTTCTTTTATCTCATCATACATTTCATCAATTTCTTCATCATCTGCAGAGTTAGTTGGCATATAAACTTGTACTACTGTAGTAGGCGTGGTCTTCGTGTCTATCTTGGCCACAATAATGCGTTCACTATGCTGTTGGTAGTAGCTTACCCGCAGTCCTATTTTCCTATTCATTATTAAACCTACTCCTGCATTACCCCTATTTGATTTTGTATTTGTAACCCTGTATTCACCTGACCAAAAGTCTTGTTCCTCCTGCCACCGAACTTCACTAATTCCCACTATATCTAACTTCAACCTATCCATTTCCCTTTTTAAATTTTCTAACCTACCTGCCCGATTAAGGGATCTGACATTCCACGCTCCGATCCGTAGAACGCCAGTTTTCTTTCTCCTGATAACGACGTCCTCTTGAGTAGTCCCCGCCCGGAGATCCGAATGGGGGACTGTTTTACCTCCAGAATATTTTACCCAAGAGGACGCCATCATCATTTAACCATACAGTAAAGCTGTACGCCCTCGGGAAAAATTACGGCTGTAGTTTCCCCTTGCTTTCAGCCGTTTGCAGTACCAGCACAGCAAGGCCGTTTTGGTTAGTGTTGCAATTCCAGATCAGTCAATCATCCAGACTGTTGCCCCTGCAACTACTGAAAAGGCTGCTGCCCCTCATCAGGAAGCACACGTTTGTCTGGCCTCTCAACACATACCCCTCCGTTGTGGTTGCACCTACGGTACGGCCATGTGTATCGCCGAGGCACGCAAGCCTCCCCACCAACGGCAAGGTCCATGGTTCATAGGGGTAGGCATATAGCGTACCAAACATTTATTTCTCTTCAGATATCCCTCTTTCAGTGCTTTATAAATCGCTTTACATGTATCTGGAATTGTTTTGGTTAATGTGGTATTCGAGTGGTGTATTCACCCCGTTTACATGGAGCTCCCAACTCGGATTTCGTAGATCGATTTGCCAACACCGCTTCTGGTTGGTCATGTAAAGACTTCAAAATCGAATCTGGAGATCCGCTTCTGGTTGCCGGTTTTCCAATTCCGCAGTTGATTTTCGCTCCCATGCAAACGCAACCAGCTTTGAAACGTGCTCGGGCTGTCAGGTTTCGTCTTGTTTTTACAAATTTTTGGCTAATACGGACGCAGCGACTTTTCGTACAGCGAACGATTTCTATAAATATTAGACTGAAGCTGTTCACACCTCGTCTAACTTAAGATAAATAGCGATTGTGCTGACTAAATCACAAACTGTAACAATTGTTTTCCAGGCGCCATATTTAACTGGGCTAACAAATCCGCTTCAGGCCTATACATGTAAACGCGACAGCGAAAAACGGTTTCCGAAATTCGGTTTTCGTCTTCCGGTAGATGTGTCGCATGTAGAGGTAGTGATGGTTAAGCTGAAGTAGATCTCTCCTGTAACAGTAAATCGAATCACAGTGTTACAGTGAGCCTGTCTTCTGCCATATATCAATTCTCATCTAAGTATTCTGCTTTGTAATATCAGCAGACACTTTACTGACCAAATACTGAATTTCAGTCTTCCATTCGTGAGTAGTTTATATAAGATTTGACGACCTCCATTACAGCTCTCTGAACAAATTTTGCTGAATGCTTTCATAAGTAACAAATTTTGGCCGGCTCTGTGACCGAGTGGTTCTAGGCGCTTCAGTCCGGAACCGCAATGCTGCTGCGGTCGCAGGATCGAATCCTGCCTCGGGCATGACTGTGTGTGATGTCCTTAGGTTTAAGTAGTTCTAAGTTCTAGGGGACTGATGACCTCAGATGTTAAGTCCCGTAGTGCTTAGAGCCATTTGAACCATTTTTTTAACAAATTTTGCTGAATGCTTTCATTAGTAACAAAGTTTCCTGAATGCTTTTACTATCTAGAAGTAAAACCCACGGGTTCATCCAAGTATGTTTCCTTCTTTTCCGCCGCTTCTCTTCCAAATGCACATACAATCCAATTGTGGTACAAGCTACTGCAACGCACTGTAACAAGTCGCTGTTGTTGCTGTTCGCCATCTTGAACTCTGACAAAAAACATGATGACCGTGTAATACCTCTTTTTAGCAGCACGACAAAGATCTTTCTCAAAGAAATTTGACGAAAATTTGATCATAATTCTTTGTCAAAGAAGTACGATAGGGTAATACCGGCCTGAACGCAGACTGCAGAGTCGGGCAGAGCGGCACTACGCTCTGACGTAAGTACACTTCCAACAGCGGCGGCATAAGGAGCCTCTTGACGGCGTGTCCACTCCGACGTCTCTTATTCGTTGCTGCGTCTGGCAGCGATTGTCCCTATTTGCGGTTCCGTCGCGAGGGCCAACTTTGACGTACAACATCGTTCCTCGGACGACACCACACGGTTCAAAATGGGGGATGGTTGAGTGTGTTGACACTGCAAAGTGACTCGTCGAAATTAGGACTATCGATATTTTGAAAAATATCGGGAATCCGATATATCAATATTTAAAAAACTCATTATCGCGCTGGATATATCGAAAAATGTATCGCTATATCGACGGAAAAAATATCGAGGTACCGGCATATAAAAACATTGCCTGCACAGTGTAAATATAAATTTCCTTTACTTCATGTCTATGGTCACAAATTTTTAAGTTTCGCTCTGTAATGACCATCTTCAGATCTGTTTCATGAAAACATATCCTAATATACTGCCCGTTTTAGAACTGTATATTTAAGTATTGATTTATTATTAGATATTCTGTACATCAACAAGGTAGCAGCCTGACTATCCCACTTACAGCAAGAATTGAAAGGAAAACGACGCGCGTTCGCGCTTGGCGATAACCACTATGCTAACAGTGGTGACTGTATGTACACAGAAGCGCCAAAGAAACTGGTATAGGCATTCATATTCAAATACAGAGATATACAGGGTGTTTCAAAAATGACCGGTATATTTGAAACGGCAATAAAAACTAAACGAGCAGCGATAGAAATACACCGTTTGTTGCAATATGCTTGGGACAACAGTACATTTTCAGGCGGACAAACTTTCGAAATTACAGTAGTTACAATTTTCAACAACAGATGGCGCTGCAAGTGATGTGAAAGATATAGAAGACAACGCAGTCTGTGGGTGCGCCATTCTGTACGTCGTCTTTCTGTTGTAAGCGTGTGCTGTTCACAACGTGCAAGTGTGCTGTAGACAACATGGTTTATTCCTTAGAACAGAGGATTTTTCTGGTGTTGGAATTCCACCGCCTAGAACACAGTGTTGTTGCAACAAGACGAAGTTTTCAACGGAGGTTTAATGTAACCAAAGGACCAAAAAGCGATACAATAAAGGATCTGTTTGAAAAATTTCAATGGACTGGGAACGTGACGGATGAACGTGCTGGAAAGGTAGGGCGACCGCGTACGGCAACCACAGAGGGCAACGCGCAGCTAGTGCAGCAGGTGATCCAACAGTGGCCTCGGGTTTCCGTTCGCCATGTTGCAGCTGCGGTCCAAATGACGCCAACGTCCACGTATCGTCTCATGCGCCAGAGTTTACACCTCTATCCATACAAAATTCAAACGCGGCAACCCCTTAGCGCCGCTACCATTGCTGCACGAGAGACATTCGCTAACGATATAGTGCACAGGATTGATGACGGCGATATGCATGTGGGCAGCATTTGGTTTACTGACGAAGCTTATTTTTACCTGGACGGCTTCGTCAATAAACAGAACTGGCGCATATGGGGAACCGAAAAGCCCCATGTTGCAGTCCCACCGTCCCTGCATCCTCAAAAAGTACTGGTCTGGGCCGCCATTTCTTCCAAAGGAATCATTGGCCCATTTTTCAGATCCGAAACGATTACTGCATCACGCTATCTGGACATTCTTCGTGAATTTGTGGCGGTACAAACTGCGTTAGACGACACTGCGAACGCCTCGTGATTTATGCAAGATGGTGCCCGGCCACATCGCACGGCCGACGTCTTTAATTTCCTGAATGAATATTTCGATGATCGTGTGATTGCTTTGGGCTATCCGAAACATACAGGAGGCGGCGTGGATTGACCTCCCTATTCGCCGGACATGAACCCCTGTGACTTCTTTCTGTGGGCACACTTGAAAGACCAGGTGTACCGCCAGAATCCAGAAACAATTGAACAGCTGAAGCAGTACATCTCATCTGCATGTGAAGCCATTCCGCCAGACACGTTGTCAAAGGTTTCGGGTAATTTCATTCAGAGACTACGCCATATTATTGCTACGCATGGTGGATATGTGGAAAATATCGTACTATAGAGTTTCCCAGACCGCAGCGCCATCTGTTGTTGAAAATTGTAACTACTGTAATTTCGAAAGTTTGTCTGCCTGAAAATGTACTGTTGTCCCAAGCATATTGCAACAAACGGTGTATTTCTATCGCTGCTCGTTTAGTTTTTACTGCCGTTTCAAATATACCGGTCATTTTTGAAACACCCTGTATAAACAGGCAGAATACAGCGCTGCAGTCGGCAACGCCTGAATAAGACGGCAAGTGCGTGGCGCAGTTGTTGGATCGATTACTGCTGCTACAATGGCAGGTTATCAAGATTTAAGTCAGTTTGAACGTGGTCTTCTAGTCGGTGCACGAGCGATGGGACACGGCATCCCCGAGGTAGCGATGAAATAGGGATTTTCCCGTACGACCATTTCACGAGTTTACAGTGAATATCAGCAATCCGGTAAAACATCAAATCTCCGGCATCGCTACGGCAAGAAAAAGATCACGCAAGAACGGGACCAACGACGACCGAAGAGAATCGTTCAACGTGACAGAAGTGCAATCCTTCGGCAGATTTCAATTCTGGGCCATCAACAAGTGTCAGCGTGCGAACCTTTCGACGATATGGGCTTTGGCACCCGAAGGCCCAGTCGTGTACCTTTGATGACTGCACGACACAAAGCTTTGTGCCTCGCCTGCGCTCGTCCCGTCAACAATGGGACCTCGCGGGGTAGTCGTGTGGTCTGAGTTGGCTTGTCACGGTTCGCGCTGCTGCCCCGTCGGAGATTCGAGTCCTCCCTCGGACATTCGTGTGTGTTGTCCTTAGCGTAAGTTAGTTTAAGGTAGGTTAAGTAGTGTGTAAGCCTAGGGACTGATGACCTAACCAGTTTGGTCCCCTAGACCTTACCACAAATCTCCAGATCTCAGCATTAGGCTGTTGATCACTGGAAAGATGTTGCCCGGTCGAGCGAGTCTCGTTTCATATTTTATCGAGCGGATGGACGTTTATGGGTATGCAGACAACATCATGAATCCATGGGCCCTGCATGTCAGCAGGGGACTATTCAAGCTGGTGAAGATTCTGTAATGCTGTGGAGCGTGTGCAGTTGGAGTGATATGGCACCCATGATACGTCTAGATACGACTCTGACACGTGACACGTACATAAGCATCCTGTCTGATCACCTGCGCATCCATTAATGCTCATTGTGCATGCCGACCGATTCGGGCACTTCCAGCAGGGCAATGCGGCACCCCGCACTTCAGAACTGCTACAGAGTGCTTCCTGAAAAACTCTTCTGAATTTAAACACTTTCGCTGGCCACGAAACTCCCGAGACATGAGCATTATTGAGCATATCTGTGATGCTTTGCAATGTACCGTTTAGAAGAGATCTCTACCCTCTCATACTCTTACGTATTTATAGATAACCCTGGAGGATTCATGGTGTCAAATGCCTCCAGCATTACTTCAGACTTTAGTCGAATCTATGGCAGGTCGTGTTGCGGCCCTACTCAACATTAGGCAGGGGACCAGATTCTTTGGCTCTTCAGTGTAAGTGGCAGTGGCACAATAAAAGGTGTCCGATGTGTCCGACTTCGGTTTCGTCACATATCGGATTTTGGCAGAACAATTCTTGTCGACTTCCCTGTTTTTCATTTCTGCCAACGCCAGCTACCTAGTAGTTGCAGTGTCAAACCTGCGTGGTGAATTTGAACGTTGCAGTTTCGGTTGGTAGCGCCGACCGCCGATTATGTCAGCATTTCCCTCTCACACGTCTCCGCCTACCGCAGTGATCAATCTTGTAATTCAGATTTTTGTTCATCATTTTCAGCAACTGTTTCTGAAGAGTGCTGACGTGAAGAAACAGCACACTAGTCGCGTTAATTTTTTTTTAACGCAACTGGTGTTCTATTTCATTACATCGGAAATATTGTTATTCTATTCGCACCGCCATACCCCAGTGCAATCGGACTTCTTCTTTGTGCCACCGCCGGCCACGGTGGCCGTGCAGTTCTAGGCGCTTCAGTCCGGAACCGCGAGACTGCTACGGTGTGTGATGTCCTTAGGTTAGTTAGGTTTAAGTAGTTCTAAGTTCTACGGGACTGATGACCTCAGAAGTTAAGTCTTATAGTGCTCAGAGCCATTTCAACCATTTGTGCCATCTATATTTGCTACAGACTCTCATAGAGCGAGATTGGACGTGATGAAAGCCCAAAAGATAATTACTCTCCTTCATACAGTAAAAATAAAATTATATTCTTCTACAGTTTCAAAAGAACAATGCCAAACATTTACCGAAAATTTCCAAAAGAATATAATATACAACAAAAATGTATGCTCTCGATATTGCCATTTAGATATCGACATTCCTATACGTTGCGATACCGCCGTTATATATCGATATTTATAGAAAAAATCACTTTTATCGATATTTATCATCAGCCGTACTGAAAATACTGTATCAATACAAAGCATTAGATAAAACACTAAGTAGAATAGGGAAAATACGACGCATCACCTCCAGGCTGAGAGAATCTCAACTCCGGCTTGCCTCTCTTATATTCCTAACAGCCAAGGGGGCGACCCAACGGCGCAGCAGGAAATGTGATATCTTAAAGTGAGACGAGCCAGTTGTATAGCAACGAAATACATCCCTGACGAAAAGAGAAACAAGCAAGCAATGAATAGCTGACGATGACCAATTTAGAAGCCCAGATGGACATTAAGTGATTAACCCGGAGGACGGGGGAAGAGAAGGACGAAGAGGAGGAGGAGGTCTCCCGCTCTGGTTCCAAGCCCGCCGTTGCGACGCCACTGTGAGGAGGATGCGGACTTGCAGATAGAATGTCGGAGGTCGGGACGGCAGCAGCAGATGGCGGAAAGCCGATCCCGCGGCGAGCGCTGTGGCCGTGTCAAGGCCCAGGCGTGGCGCCGCTGTCGCAACAGGCCGCCCGCCCTAATTGGGCGCGCGATCCGCTCATTACGGCGTCTCCTCTGAATAACTCCGTGTGGTCGGGACCGGCCACTCTGCACGAAGGGCCGAGGCCGGCGGTGGACACACAGAAGGGCTGGATCGCTGGTCGAACGTCCTTTGGATGTGTGTCCGGCAACGCGCCGTTGCGACGGTAGATGGCGCTGGCTAATAAAAGTTCCTCTGACCACGTGCGGTGTGTTCCTCGTGTGTTGCAGGCTGCGTAACTGACGCAGCGTGCTGTAAGCAGCAGAATGGCACGGTATTAATATCGGGAACGAACTGAGATGGTGTTTGTGTAGGACCAAGCAGATGGAAACGGTCGAGAGGCAGAACCCGACCGTCCAAATCTGGGCCGGCCGGTGTGGCCGAGCGGTTGTAGGAGCTTCAGTCTGGAACCGCGCGACCGCTACGGTCGCAGGTTCGAATCCTGCCTCGGGCATGGATGTGTGTGAGGTCCTTAGGTTAGTTAGGTTTAAGTAGTTCTAAGTTGTAGGGTACTGATGACCTCAGATGTTAAGTCCCATAGTACTCGGAGCCATTTGAATCCAAATCTGGTGTACACATAGTCCAACGCCACCCTGCACGTTCGTCTGTCTGAAAGGACCCATGATCACAAAAACACCGAAAAGAATGTGAAATCTTTGGAGGACTTCACATGGGGTCGTGGCCAATATTAAACATGAATAAAATATGTTAATGTGACAGTGACGACTAACTACTACTACTGCTGAATCAAAAGCGATATTGTAAATAACTTGTATTTATTGTAAATTAGCTCTCGATATAAATTAGATCATATTGAACAAATCATGAATGAAAACAAATTAAACAAATTGTACACTGTTCTTAGATATACTACACTGGTAAGATTGGCTCTCAGCTCTTAAGTTGATGCGAAGTTAGATTTAATTATGCCCTTGGATAAGCAAATGGTAAATGCGATCTGACTGCGTTCCTATAATCTCTTTTGTGTCTGAAATAATACGTACTTCGGACACCACCACCAAGAAACAAACCAAACAACATGCAAAAAGACAAATAACCAATAACAAATCATAAGCAAAACTGCACGGATGCTCAGTGGATTGCAAGAACACGACCCAACAACTATTTCTGAACTTTACTGCCGCTGCTGCAAGTTTTACAATACCGTCTACCAGCGTGCTGGCTCTATCGATACTGCTGGGGCGACGACTGCAGCTGCCTAGTCGCTGAATTAAGATAAGTCTCTCAAATATCTTGAGCAGAATAAACTACTCAGAAACTGTTAATACCACAAGCCCTATATTTCCTCTAAATGGTATACAACGCTTTCAAGACTGGCTCAACAACATTTAAGGTGCAGCCCAGTGTGTCTTGTACTAACGTGCAATACCAGTATGATAGCTCTGTGCACTGGTTGACTACGTTCAATGGTGACTGCCAGCCTATAAGGCGGAATCAACTGCAATGATACTAGTAGTCAATGCAAAGCCTATCGTGGACGCCGATGTCCTACTGTAGCTGCAGACTCTAGGTCATACACAGCACAGTCTTCAGAATCTAAGTCGCTATCTCAGAGCGACCGAACTTTGCGACTGTCCGCTTTCACAGCACCAGACGCTCTCCACTCCTGCCTCGCTCTCTCACGATGCTCTTGCGACAATCTTGCCGCCAAACTCTAATCAGCCAATTCCGACGCTGCAAAGGCCTCCCACATCTCCCTCGTGGAGTGATACAATGTCTCCACCTATCAAAAAAATTTTCTGTTCAAACAGCGGGCGTTGACCCTCAGCGTTTCCCGCACTTTCTTATGAACTGCCGAATCAGAGCTCAGCCCATTTGCCGCTAAAACAGCGCGCGACCGGGCGGCGCCAGCGTGTACGTTGGACGCTTTCTGTCTGCTCGACATTTCCCCTCTCTCTCTCACCTGGCACCCGGCGGTGTTCCTTTTTTATGCTTGCCGGTCAGTGACCCCATCCCCTGGGACCCCTGGCCCCTGCACAATGCTCTTCCGGCGCTCGCCGGCCGTCGCCTCCCCGGCTGAGCCTGTCCACTCCTCGCCTCCACTGGCAAATTTGCTTTGCTTGCACCTACAGCATGCAACTAAATATTATCATTACCGAAGCCCGTATTATTTCAGACATGTGTTTAATCATCCCGTATCTCTCTTTCTAATCCACCTAATAAGACTAATTAACCATTATATGGGTTTATTTACTTCAAACATGCAGAATAATCTGCGAAATGAACGTCACCAATGAAAGCCACCTTTCATCTTGTGTTCGTTGTTGATGTCTGTGAGAGAACTTGTTTTGGTATAGCCATGTTGCCTCTCGTCCGTCACAGCCTACAACACACAAGGAGCACACAGCACGTGGTCAGAGGAACTGTCATTCGACAGCGCCATCTATCGTGGCAACGATGCACTTCTTGCAGTTTGTCGATTTTATTAACGTTTAAACTAAAACTAAACTAAACTCCTCCCGCATAGACCATGAAGACCCAAAGGTACCGACTGGCCGCCGTGTCATCCTCTGCCCACAGGCGTCACTGGATGCGGATATGGAGGGGCATCTGGCCAGCACACCGCTCTCCCGGCCGTATGTCAGTTTACGAGACCGGAGCCGCTACTGCTCAATCAAGTAGCTCCTCAGTTTGCCTCACAAGGGCTGAGTGCACCCCACTTGCCAACAGCGCTCGGCAGACCGGATGGTCACCCATCCAAGTGCTAGCCCACCCTACAGCGCTTAACTTCGGTGACCTGACGGGAACCGGCGTTACCACTGCACCGAGGCCGTTGGCTTTTATTAATGTTTACCCTTTATAAATTGTGAAATGCACATACAGTGCATTGAAGCAAGAATACTTTATAACTGAATATCTACGTCTATTAACCAATACACAGATCTTAGTTTCACCATATGCAGTTTCCTGAGTCCACCGAGAAATTTTCGTAATAGACACTCTTCAATCAAATGCTGCGTAGTTTGCACAGCGACTTCACAGTAGCACGTTGGGGAATCCTTGAACTCCCAGTCATACAAACAGACACAGCGCCTTCCATTCCGTCTGTGCAATCGATTCAGAGCTGTCCATATTTTTCTGGGAAGATCAAACCCATTTACACGTTTCGTAGGAACAGTAATGATGCGAGAATTTGCTCGAGCCAACTTCTGCCTAAATTTCTCTCCAGTCTTGCCACGCATCGAATACACTGAAGAGCCAAAGAAACTGGTACATCTGCCTAATATCGTGTACGGCCTCCGCGAGCACGCGGAAGTGCCGCAACACGACGTGGCATGGACTCGACTAATGTCTGAAGTTGTGCTGGAGGCAACTGACACCATGAACCCTGCACAGGACTGTCCATAAATCCATAAGAGTACCGGGGGGGGGGGGGGAGGAGGTCTCTTCTGGTCATCGGAAGTATTTAGAGTGAGAAGAGTGTTCCTGGGGCTACTCTGTAGCAGTTCTGGACGTGTGGAGTGTCGCATTCTCCTGCTGGAATTGCCTAAATCCGACGGAATGCACAATGAACATGAATGGATGCCGGTGATCAGACATGATGCTTACGTATGTGTCATGTGTAAGAGTCGTATCTAGACGTATCAGGGATCCCATATCACTCCAACTGCACACGCTTCACATCATTTCAGACTCGCTTGAACAGTCACCCACTGACAAGCAGGTTCCATGGATTTATGAGGTTGTCTCCATACCCGTACACGTCCATCCACTCGATACAATTTGAAACAAGATTCGTCCGACCACGCAACGTGTTTCCTGTCATCAACAGCCCAATTTCGGTGTCGAAGGGCCCAGGCGAGGCGTAAAGCTTTGTGTCGTGCAGTTATCAAGGGCACACGAGTGGGCCTTCGGCGCCGAAAGCCCATATCGATGATGTTTCGTTGAATGGTTCCCACACTGACACTTGTTGATAGCCCAGTACTGAAATCTGCTCCAATTTGCGGAAGGATTGCACTTCTGTTACGTTGAACGATTCTCTTCGGTCTTCGTTGGTCCCATTCTTGCAGGATCTTTTTCCGGCCGCAACGATGTTGGAGACATGATGTTTTACCGGATTCCTGATATTCACGGGAATCTCGTGAAATGGTCGTACGGGAAAATCCCTATTTCATCGCTACCTCGGAGATGCTGTGTCCTATCGCTCGTGCCCTGACTATAACACCAAGTTCAAATGCACTTAAATCTTGATAACCTGCCGTTGTAGCAGCAGCAATCGATCTTGTCTTATATAGGGGTTTCCGACCACAACGCCGTGTTCTCCCTGTTTACATATCTCAGTACTTGAATACACATGCCCACACCAGTTTCTTTGACGCTTCAGTGTGTAAGAGAGGCATCTTGCGTTATCCCAGGTGGCTTTCTGGATTTAAGTCTATTGAAAAGTATATTCTGTCGCTGGTTGTACAGAAGTGAGCTCTGATGAGTACTTTGGGAACTCTCTTCCAGTTGCTGCTTCTCGTCTAATTGTGGGGTGGATACTGGCAGGCATGGAAATGGTGTCGGTTTAGTAATGCCACTAATTTTTCTCACTGCATGAGTTAGCATCACATCAATTTTGTGTGCACGTGAAACGATTTCGCTTAGTGGAGCACAGTACTTTACCGTAGAGTAAACCAACGCCAGTGTATCAGTAGGAAGGTTGTCTGTGTTTGCACCTCATCCTGACCCAGTTACTTTTTTGATGATATCAGTTCTGGTGTTCACGTTTTTTGCTGTATTTTCTAAGTGGCTCTTAATAGCAAGAAGACGGTCCAAAATGACCGCCATGTATTTTGCGCATGGGTTATGTCCCAGAGGAACATTCTCAAATACCACATTAAATACGCGATCCGCATCACGGTTATTAAGGTGGGAAATATTTATCTCTGTTTTGGATGGGTTTGGCTTCAATCTCCATCTTTTGCAGTAATCACCCATTATGTTTAAATCTGTAGTAAAAGCTCTTCCGCTCTCTGGGTTTCCTGCTTGATAAGCTAATGATAGATCGTCAGCAAATCAGATTTTTCAGTGTTAGTAGTGTTGAGCATATCGCCAGTAAAAAGATTAAAAAGAGCTGGCGATAGCACAGAACCTTGCAGCAGTCCATCATTAAGCCCAGCCATCTAGTACAGTTTTCTCCAAGGAATACTTGGAATCGCCAGTTGCTTAACATGCTATCCATTAGATTAAACAGTATTTTGCATGATATGATTTCTGAAAATTTAGGTAGCAGGCCAAGGCGCCATACCGTATGCGGCCGCAAGATCAACAAATGCTACTGCAGTTTATAGTTTACGCGGCACTCTGCTTCGATAGAAGATGTAACCAATAGCTCCATAAAATAAATTGTTCCAAAACAGAGGCAATAACCGAGGCAATAGCGAACCACCAACAGCTATTGTGCCCATGACTTTTACCAGGCTATTTACGACCGTCCTCAGGATTAAGTAGCCAGGCCACGAAAAGCTCCATTTCCAAAAACAATTTTATTAGGCTGGTCTCCTGCAGAAATAAAATTTCACAGCATAGAATTTCTCAGAAAATATTTTTCAGTGTTAAACAAGAGAATAATATTTCATAAACAATGAAGCGCTCCAGACAGCTAAGCGAAATATGTAAACTTAGCCTCAAGTAAAATTAATGTTCTTCAGAATCTAAATTTGATAACAGGGAATTTGTTAAAAAACAAATCTCACTATTTAATAAAAAGAATAATAAGCAATGAAGACCTCGAATGACGAATTGATGTACTTCAGCACAATTCTGAAGCGTTGACATAAAAGCCTAGTGTACCCTTGGAATAGTAATTGTAATTATTCAGGATAACAAACAATACAGGACTATAACAGAGAGAGAAATACAATTTAAGAAACCAATTATATCGTTAAACACCAATTTATACAACCAGTAAGGTTTGGCAAAAAAAGAAGAATAAACTGGAGAGATATTATGAAACGTACTCCAGCTGAGATTGTAACTTAAAACATTAACCACTGTTCCCAGCAATAGCAGCCGACACAGGGGAAGATGAATATACAGGTAAAATATTAACAATGACAGACAGAAGTGTTAATTTTCAAATGAGACCCTAAGCAAGTTTAACACAAAGTTCTCACCGAATAATGTGATCGTCCTGGAAGAGTCATAGTACTTCATTGTCGTGCGCCAAACTTAATGAGCTTCAGCTAATTTCCATCTCTAGGTGCTCCGCTAACAGCTAGGCCTCGACTGCGGGAACGCATCAGAAGTAAAAACGCGCCAAGACTGGTTTGCTCACTCGGTCACAACATAGAGTCAACTGCTGTTCTTCATCAACATCTACAAGAGTACTCTGAAAATCACACTTAAGTGCCTAGCAGATGGTTCATCGAACCACCTTCACGGTAATTCTTTATCATTCCAATCTCAAACAGCGCGCGGAAAAATGGTTCAAATGGCTCTGAGCACTATGGGACTCAACTGCTGAGGTCATTAGTCCGCTAGAACTTAGAACTAGTTAAACCTAACTAACCAGAGGACATCACAAACATCCATGCCCGAGGCAGGATTCGAACCTGCGACCGTAGCGGTCTTGCGGTTCCAGACTGCAGCGCCTTTAACCGCACGGCCACTTCGGCCGGCAGCGCGCGGAAAAAAGACCACCTATATCTTTGCGTGCGTCTTCTCATTTCCCTTATTTTGTTACGATGATCGTTTCTCCCTATGTAGGTCGACGTCAACAAAATATTTTCGCATTCAGAGGAGAAATTAGATGTTGATGGAATTTCGTGAGAGGATTCCGCCGTAACGAAAAACGCCTTTGTTTTAATGTTCTCCTCGTTGAACATCTCCTTCTCTCCTACATCATGTTCAGATTCGAGTCCAGCAATCCAACTGTTCTCCTGCTAGAACGGGGAGCAAGATTTATTCACATAATCTGTGGAGAGTTTTAAAAATGTCCCATTGGACTGTAAAGATCCAAGAAAGACTGTTTCTTTTTCCAATTGAATCGATCGATGCCAGTCTCTATCTATGAATCGTCCGATACCAGGTGGGGTGATATTTGCGTGGTTTTTGCAGAGGAGGTTGGTATTTTTATTGTATTTATCCGTTACTAACATATCTTTATCGTTTTTTATATTTAAGGGAACATTCAGTATGCTTATTTGCAAGAATATGTTCAGTCAAGAAAGCTAAGCACCCCGGTATTTATTATGATCAGTTTAAGTAATAATGAATCGAATGTTGTGTCTCGTAAAAATAATGTAATGAAACAAGTTACTGCAGTAATACAATAATCTAATGAAACAAATTGTTGCATGAGTACAAAATTTTATAGACAATATCGAAAAAGTCAGAGAACATTTGTTTCGGTTTAAATATCCAAATATGTATCTTTGGTGTAAGATTGTCTTTGGATTTGTGCACGCGCCATGTAGGTGAGTAACTCAAAGTTGAAACTGTAGAAAGTTTTTACGAATGCAGATTGATATTTGTTAACGTCTGCATTGTGTAACAATACTTATTTTTACTGGTGTTTGAATGAAAGTTAACACAGTAAGTTGTCAAGTTAAAAGCTAAAACTATATTCCAGTCGTTAAAATGAGAAACCCGGACCTGATTAATGGAATGTTAGAATATATTATTGCTGACCATGAACTGTTGAATATAAGTATTTAAAAATTTCTTTTTACCGTTTCCAAGAATGATTGCCTACATCTACATCTACATCCATACTCCGCGAGCCACCTGACGGTGTGTGGTGGAGGGTACCCTGAGTACCTCAGTCAAGAAAGCTAAGCACCCTGGTATTTATTATGATCAGTTTAAGTAATAATGAATCGAGTGTTGTGTCTCGTAAAAATAATGTAATGAAACAAGTTACTGCAGTAATACAATAATCTAATGAAACAACTTGTTGCATGAGTACAAAATTTTATAGACAATATCGAAAAAGACAGAACATTTGTTATTGCCTATCGAAGTCGCGGGGGCAAACGATACATATCGAACGTGCGATTGTAAATCGATCATGCGAGTCTCGTGGCAGGTGTTACGATCAATTGTTTGTGATCGCCATTTTTATCCGTTTTCCGTCGTTCCTTTAGTTCGTCTACATTACATTTCCGCCCTAATTATTTGTGAATTGATTGGGAAACCCAGACGCTTTCTGTCGATAGCGAGTGTAATGTCTGGTGTTCCTGACGCTTCTTCCGCAGATTCTCTGATAGTACCAATTGGTGGAGCGAATAAAGTTGTAGAAGTAGACGAATCTCATATAGCTAGACGGAAGAACCAGAAAGGACGACCTTCCAAATGTGAAATAGATCACATATGGCTATTCGGTGGAATAGAAAGAGTGTCCCGGAAGTGTTTCGTTGTCAGAGTATTGTCCCGAGACAAGGTCACTTTAGTGGGTCTCATAAAACACTTCATATTGCATGGTACTAAAGTTATTTCAGACGGGTTTCAGTCTTACAAGACTCTGAAAGCTGAGAGGTTCGACCACGAATTCGTGAACCATTCTGTGGAGTTCGTGTCTTCGGATGACCCCAGTGTCCACACCCAGAATATTGAGCGGCTGTGGAAATCTGTTAAGTCTTCCATAAAAAGAGAAGAGCGTCCCGGACAAAAGGGTCGAACTGTACTGGTTTCAGTACCTATACTTCCACAACTTGCGTTTGCAGGGGAAAGTTAACGCATGCGACACTCTACCGATATTCTTGCGTGATATTGGCAGAGTCTACCCTGGCCATGGGAAAAAGGGAATTGTCCCTGTAGCATAATGATCGATTTACTATCGCACGTTCGATATGTATTGTTTGGACCCCGCAACCTCGATAGACAATCATTACTGGAAATTACCCTTTTTACCATCGGTACCATAAATAATCTATACCACTGCTAAAATAAGTGGTTTTCGTTTGATGTGCAATTTTGACTTCAAATTCAAGTTTGTGAGAGGTCCCTTTAGACGGTCCAGACGGCCTTTCGCTTTTGAGCTTACTATTGCACGGAGAGACCATATTCCGATCTTCCCCGTTGTAGCAGTTTCAGAAGGCCGAATTTAGTATTTCGACTGTCTCTCTAACACCTTCTGTTAAGGTGTCTGCAAGGGCAGTGAGCGTCTGATTTCGATCCGTTTACTGGCTTTACGTAAGACCAACAATTTTTAGGATTTCTTGCAGAGTTCTGTTCATGTACAACGCTCAAGGATGATACGTAGACGAGCAGGAGACCGCAGCCACTTTCAGCTATTGGAACACTGTTAGCAGTACGTATCTGATATCGGATTGCGATAAGTGAAAATTAGATTCTTTTATCTCTTGTAAGTCAGTGTCAGAATATAGCTCCAATTTCCTCAAATTATACCTTCTTTTATGAAATGAATGTGAGGGAAGACAAGTTAGGTGAACATTGTCCCCTGATTAAACAGTTTTAACGATATTTTTGGATGGTTAAGGAAGAAAGGCTTTTGGATTCCCTGGTGCAATTACTTGCTCACCGAGCTGCGGAGGATATAGAAGTGTTTCTCGATGCACTGTGGGAACGTGATGGTAGGGATGTACAGTAACTTGTAGAAATTTGCTGTTAATGCCTCATGAATAATGAGTTGCCCTCAGTGACAGTTCAGTATGCAGAGAATTGTGCATAGTTTACGTAATATTATATGCTTGGATTTAACATCTACTTGCTAGTGATTTACATATTATAAATAAATAATCGAACTTTGAATTGTATATCAGCATGCTTTTATTCTGGGTTTAGCCAAATGTTGGTTGACCTGCTTTTCTAATGTCCGTTCACTTTGCGGAGCAATATTTCTCCTCTCCCAAGTGGTTACTGTTTGCTGTATGTTTACTGAGACACATAGCAGCAAACATGTCTTTCATAAATGATGACCTCATCTATAAACAATGGGAGGGAAAAGTTCGTAGTTTTGAGAAATTTCACGGTAAAGTTTCAATAAAATCTCACAAATAACATATTCAAGCACACGCAGAACAATTTTTTAAGTTCAGGTAAGTCTTAGTTTTTAAATATAAGTACAGTAACGACAAATCTTTGAACTGGTAAATTGTACCCCAAATTTTATTCTTAATAATTCGTCAGGGGGTACTTAACATTGTTTACTTGCAACTGATTGCATTTAATGATGGTTAGGATTTACTTAACGCTGCTTAATTGGTAGGTGAATTAACGAAAAAATACTGCGCAACCTCCAAAAATACAGATTTAAAAGATCCGGATTGTTTCAGTATTTTGTATTAGGATTTGCAATAACTGCTTTTACAACAATGGAGTACAACAACCCCAACAATTTATCAATGATTCAGCAAAATATAAAATTAATATTAGCTTGGACCTTACTACAGCGCGTGAACAATGTTAAGAATAATCCTAACAGTTGTTTAGTCATCCTGTCAAGTAAATTCACGTAAATTATGATAAGCCACAAACATTGTGTACTTATTCGAATAAATATTCACATTAACCTAATCAGCAACTACTTTTGTGGTCTATTTGTTTTAGCGAACATGTTCAGGATCTTTATCTGAGTTTTAGTGATCTACATCATCCTGAAATTAGTATAAATCGCCTCTGAAAAGTGATTTCCTGGCACGAACGCCGCACTTTTTACTGCTGTTGGCAGCTATGTTTCTAGCACTTACTGCTGTTTACACTCACTGCCATTAGCGAGAATTTGAAATTAGAGATAGGGCTACCATTTCTCGGTTTATCGTGGAACTATCAACCAATATGAGTAAAGCACATCACGTACCCTGTTTTGCCTGCAGTAACTGTTCCTCATCGACTGTTGCTTACAGTTGTTTACGGCCAGGTCTTCAAATGTTCTAACAAGACGACATTTGATCTCTTTAGACATAGGCCAATAATGAGTTGTAGCAACTAATGACAATCAGTTTCTAGGGAATTCAGAGCACTTGAACTATCAGAGGCTGGAAAAACTTGATGATCTGTCGGGCGCATAATCTCTGAGCAACGCAAGTTCACGCGCTATTCATCAGCACGTGTGTTGTGGAGTCATAGACCGACAGTGGTTCACTTGGCTGCTGCAATACCAGGACTTCCGGCTCCTCGAGGCGTAATTGCGTTGTGGATTCCCGCAAAAGCGCCCGTCTTTTTCCTGCAGCGATTTTCCTTTCTGCCCGTCGTCAGATAGTTGGCTGTCATCCTGTTGAGATAGGCAACATTCCGCGAAACTCTGTGGCGTGACCGAGCGACCACTTTCCCGGGAAATATACGTTGTTACAGTACACGTAGCGTTGGGGAAAGAGTACATTGAATTCCGGACAGACGCTGGAGGCCCCGATGCGCCATCCCACAACGATTACGATGATGCATGTGCCACAGGAGTGATCTCAGGACGTCTCTCCGACTCTACTCCGCTTAGAATTACTTGACAGTTGACACTTCACACGTTGGAACTGGCTTCCTCCAGACAGAGCGCTCAACGTCACTCCCGAACCGTTCGCCTTCGTCAAACTGTCACAACGATTAGTCAGCTCACTTCCAATTCCTTGTCCGACATTATTTATTGATGTGTCTGGATCCCGAATCATGAATCTGGTAATTTTATTTCGTATTTAATCACAAACGGTAACCACATCAAAAACAACAAACACGCACAAGAACGCTAGTGAAATACACACGTTTCATAGACAGCGCTAACCAAACACTACTGGATCCTTCCGCACAGGAAGTGGTTTAGCGTCGCATATGCCATAACCATAGTCATAGAGGCCGGCTTACATTAGTTAAGCTTCGCACGACATTGCGTGAAGCCGATTTTTTGAAGGCTGTAATTCATCGTGAGACCAGGACACCACCGTCATAAATATTACCACTTAATCTGATTTTGTCCACTGTAAATGTTTTTTTTTAACTCCTTCGATTGTGAAAACGATGAGTTTGTTTATATCAACTTTCTACTACAATTCACGTTTTTCTTTTATTTGTTTTATTCGACGCCTTTTGGAAAACGATTCCCATTTTCAAGTGTGTATTTCTTTGTGCTGTGCCATTCTAATGTTTTCGCTGTGTGAGGTTCTGCTTTGTTTCGTTCACAGCAGTAAATAAAAAGGCGCAATTTTTTGCTAGTTCACGATTTTTCCGTGTAATTAGTGACGAAATTGGGAAAAACTTGTACTTAGAGTTTTCTTATGGTCCGTTTGTGCAGAGTCTCACACATGTTAAGCGTCATTACAACTTTCAGCGCACAGTACACATCGAGAATTACTTACATAAACAAATAGTTACAAGGGTGTTTTTAGATGTAGTTGACAGAGGTAATGCTACAGGTCCTCCACAGATATGGTTTTGTACAGAAAGTATTTACCTTAACAATATGAATTACAATTTACTTACATCTGTAGATCAGAAATCAAACCCTCGTGTACTCTGAGACATTTATTTACACTGAAGCGCCAAAGAAACTGGTATGGACATGCGTATTCAAATACTGAGATATGTAAACAGGCGCTGGCCGAAGTGGCCGTGCGGTTAAAGGCGCTGCAGTCTGGAACCGCAAGACTGCTACGGTCGCAGGTTCGAATCCTGCCTCGGGTATGGATGTTTGTGATGTCCTTAGGTTAGTTAGGTTTAACTAGTTCTCAGTTCTAGGGGACTAATGACCTCAGCAGTTGAGTCCCATAGTGCTCAGAGCCATTCGAACCATTTTGAGCCATATGTAAACAGGCAGAATACGGCGCTGCGGTCGGCAACATCTATATAAGACAACAAGTGTCTGGCGCAGTTGTTATATCGGATATTACTGCTACAATGGCAGGTTATCAAGATTTAAGTGAGTTTGAACGTCGGCGCACGAGCGATGGGACACAGCATTTCGTGGTAGCGATGAGGTGGGGATTTTCATGTAAGACCATTTCAGAAGTGTACTGTGAATATCAGGAATCCGGTATAACATCAAATCTCCAACATTGTTGCGGTCGGAACAAGATCATGCGAGAACGGCACCAATGACGACAGAAGTGCAACCTTTCCTCAAATTGCTGCAGATTTCATTGCTGGACCATCAACAAGTATCAGCGTGCGAACCATTCAACGAAACATAATAGGTATGGCCTTTGGGAGCCGAAGACCTACACGTATACCCTTGATGACTGCACGACACAATGCTTTACGCCTCGCCTGGGCCCGTCGACACCAACATTGGACTGTTGATGACTGGAGCATTTCGCTTGGCCGGACGAGTCTCGTTTCAAATTGTATCGAGCGGACGGACGTATGGGTATGGATACAACCTCATGAATCCATGGACCCTAAAAGTCAGCAGGGGACTGTTCAAGTTGGTGGAAGCTCATTAATGGTGGGGGCGTGTGCAGCTGGAGTAATATTGGACCCCTGATACGTCTAGATACGGCTCTGACAGGTGACACGTACGTTAGCATCCCGTCTGGTCACCGGCATCCATTCATGTCCATCGTCCATTCCGACAGACTTGGGCAATTCCAGCAGGACAGTGTGACACCCCACATATCCAGAATTGCTACAGAGTAGCTCCAGGAACACTCTTTTGAGTTTAAACACTTCCGCTGGCCACATTGTTGAGCATATTTGGGATGCCTTGCAACGTGCTGTCCAGAAGAGATCTTCATTCTCTCGTACGCTTACCGATTTATGGACAGTCCTGCACGATTCGTGGTGTCAGTTCCCTCCAGCACTACTTCAGGCATTAGTCGAGTCCATGCCACGTCTTATTGCGGCGCTTCTGCATGTTTGCAGGGGCCCTACACGATATTAGGCAGGTGTACCAGATTTTTTTTGGCTCTTCAGTGTAGTAGCCTTATACTCGGAAGTAACAATTCTACAGAAAATAAAGAATAAAAATCTAACTCTCAAAATCAGTTACTCTTCCATGGAATAAACAATGCACCTCACTGGTCGGTCTCTTGTTCAAAAATGGTTCAAATGGCTCTGAGCACTATGGGACAACTTCTAAGGTCATCAGTCCCCTAAAACTTAGAACTACTTAAAACTAACTAACATACGGACATCACACTCATCCATGCCCGAAGCAGGGTTCGAACTTGCTACCGTAGCGGTCGCGCAGTTCGAGACTGTAGCGCCTAGAACCGCTCGGCCACCCCGGCCGGCGGTCTCTTGTTCCCATACATGTATTTTATAATGGTGTTTATTTTTGTGTGCTACTAATTTTATTTAAGTATATTGTCGAAGCAGCTGAAGAAATTCATCGACTCACTTTCTCGTTTTACGTGTACCATTTTGTCTTCCTATTTTCCGTAATGTGTATATATCTCCAGTTGTTCTAGCGAATCCAGTTCATGCCCTTTATTTAGTTGGTGGAATACTTTGACATTTTGCTCTACTTTTGGAAATGGGTGTCCTCTACTGTGTGTGTGTGTGTGTGTGTGTGTGTGTGTGTGTGTGTGTGTGTGTGTGTGTGTGTGTGTGCGCGTGTGTGTGTCGCTACATCTATATCTACATGGTTACTCTGCAATTCACACTTAAGTGCCAGAGTGGCAGAGTGTTCATCGAACCATTTTCATATTACTTCTCTACCATTCCACTCTCGAATGGCGCGTGGGAAAAAGGAACACCTAAACCTTTCCGTTCGAGCTCTGATTTCTCTTATTTTATTGTGATGATCATTTCTCCCTACATAGGTGGGTGTCAACAAAATATTTTCGCATTCGGAAGAGAAAGTTGGTGATTGAAATTTCGTAAATAGATCTCGCCGCAAAGAAAACCGCTTTTGTTTCAGTGACTGCCACCCCAACTCGCGTATCATATCAGTGAGACTCTCACCCTTATTGCGCGATAACACGAAACGAGCTGCCCTTCTTTGCACTTTTTCGATGTCCTTCGTCAATCCTACCTG
Organism: Schistocerca serialis cubense; assembly: GCF_023864345.2. Lineage (NCBI taxonomy): Eukaryota > Metazoa > Arthropoda > Insecta > Orthoptera > Acrididae > Schistocerca > Schistocerca serialis. The sequence continues at coordinate 273,361,576 of NC_064646.1, forward strand.
GTAAGGATCCCATACCGCGCAGCAATGTTCCAGCAGAGGACGGACAAGTGAAATGTAGGCTGTCTGTCTCTTTAGTGGGTTTGTCGCATCTTCTACTGCTGATGTTGTGTGTCCGTTGTGTGTGTACCTGGTGTTCAAATTTCAGCTTATTTGTCCTAGGTAGAACATGGAGCATTCCTGGAACGTTACTTTGTATATTACAGAGTCTGAGTGTGGGTCATGATTACACTTTTAATTATGTATTCGTCTTTTGTAGTTTATTTGATGTACAAAACCCAACTATTACTTGTTATGTTTGAGAATATTTGCTATCTTTTTCGATGTATTGCCAATGATGGTAGATATACATTTGTGTTTGTCTTTGTCTTATGTGGGGCACTTTGTGTTTGGGTCTTCCTTCACTTTGTTTTGGACTGTGTCAGCCATGGAAACAGTATAACCATTAGCAACTGGAATCTGTTTCACTATATTTATTTCTTGTTCCATGTTGGGTCACAGGTATTTTAGTTGCCCTATGTAGTAATGATCTGTATGCTGCCTGTTATGGATGTCTCGGCGAAATGAGGTTTCAGGGATTGTGGTAACGGTCATTGTATTTTTCCTGTCAATTTTGAATGTGCATGTGTTGTTGGCTCTAAATGGCTCTGAGCACTATGGGACTTAACATCGGAGGTCATCAGTCGCCTAGAACTTAGAACTACTTAAACCTAACTAACCTAAGGGCAGCACACAACACCCAGTCATCACGAGGCAGAGAAAATCCCTGACCCCGCCGGGAATCGAACCCGGGAACCCGGGCGCGGGAAGCGAGAACGCTACCGCACGACCACGAGCTGCGGACAACATGTGTTGCTGTTTCTGGTAATATTTAGGTCCGTTTAGTTAATGCTTTTGTTTTGATCGTGTTCCACTGTAAATACAATTTTCTCATGTAGATTACTGAAGCAGTTCGGAATGTCTGTTACTTCCGTGGCATCCCCTTTCACTGACAGTAGTGTGTCATCTACTTAACCCAATGTTATTGCGTAGCGCAATGGTTAGTACGTAATTCTGACAGGCAAAAGGTCGTACGTTCGAATCTCATTAGATGCTGCACATTTCTTTTTATTTCTAAATCTAAACAAAAGAGTTTGGTTATTATTTTTGTTCAGTTTAAATGATATATTTTTCTAATACTTCACCCCGACATTTTCATCATCATATTCACGTTTTTGTTTGCTCTTATTTTTCTTCCTACCATTCTTCTCTCATTCGGAATCTGCCTGTGTCACCCAAAATCTACATCCAAGTGCCAACACGGAGCTCAGCGGTTGGTAACGCAGCAGCTCATGCACCCAGTGATAGAGAGAAATAACCGTTTAATTTTAATGAATTTTTTCTGTCTTGTGTTTGATCATAAAGGCTATGTTTAATCACCGTGAACAAAGCAATCGTGATTTTAGTTCTACCGCAGACTGTCCACAGCCGTTTGCTCGGACACATTGCACATCACGAGTTTGTGGTGAGCTCAGGAGATGAGTTTAAATTCACGACTACAAAACGCGTTTGACTGCTGTATTTCAGTAATTGATCACTACAATGAGCCGTCTACAGAGCTTCTCGCATTTCCGTCATACCTAGCGACGGCCACTTGCTCCGCGTTACACATTAACAGCATTTGTGAAACTACCCGTCGCGTTTGTGTGTCACCTATAACGGAGCGGTAGCGCACAGACGATGTGGCGACAAAGTGGCGGCAAGTGACTGCCGTCAACCATCAAGTAATTTTAATCGGACTGTAGTTGCACGTCGACATCATATGTAGATACGCCGCGATATATCATTAGTTCCCGTCCAGAATCTTGCCCCCTCTTGTCGAATGAGCATTTAAGGACTGTAGTAGAGAAGGCGAGTGGTCGACATCGGTTTAATGGGAGCAAAGAAAGATCCCATACCATTTAGCTGCAATATAGCAGGTCAGCAACCGGAAGCAGTTAATTCCATAAATTATCTGGGAGTACGCATTAGGAGTGATTTAAAATGGAATGATCATATAATGTTGATCGTCGGTAAAGCAGATGCCAGACTGAGATTCATTGGAAGAATCCTAAGGAAATGCAATCCGAAAACAAAGGAAGTAGGTTACAGTACGCTTGTTCGCCCACTGCTTGAATACTGCTCAGCAGTGTGGGATCCGTACCAGATAGGGTTGATAGAAGAGATAGAGAAGATCCAACGGAGAGCAGCGCGCTTCGTTACAGGATCATTAAGTAATCGCGAAAGCGTTACGGAGATGATAGATAAACTCCAGTGAAAGACTCTGCAGGAGAGACGCTCAGTAGCTCGGTACGGACTTTTGTTAAAGTTTCGAGAACATACCTTCACCGAAGAGTCAAGCAGTATATTGCTCCCTCCTACGTATATCTCGCGAAGAGACCATGAGGATAAAATCAGAGAGATTAGAGCCCACACAGAAGCATACCGACAATCCCTCTTTCCACGAACAGTACGAGACTGGAATAGAAGGGAGAACCGATAGAGGTACTCAAGGTACCCTCCGCCACACACCGTCAGGTGGCTTGCGAAGTATGGATGTAGATGTAGAATTTTAGAAAACTGCGGTATATCTATAAAGGAGACCGCATAGAAGACACCAATACAACACATTCTTGAGTATTACTCCAGTGTATGGGATCCGTAGCAAATTGAATTAGAGGCAAACATCGAAGCAGTTCAAAGCTCGGCTATTATTACCGGTAGGCCTGAACAACATACAGGCTCTAGATACCGGCTCCTATGTTGATACCATATTTATCGACTTTCGAAAGGCATTCGACTCAGTTCCGCACTGTCGCTTGCTCCAAAAAGTGCGCGCTTACGGTCTATATGATGACATATGCGGGTGTATAAAAAGTTTTGTAACAGACAGAGAGCAGTATGTCGTCCTGAATGGGGTGACTTCAACAGAAAGAAGCGTAACTTCAGATGTGCCCCAGAGCAGCGTAATAGGTCCGCTGCTTTTTACGATTTACATAAACAATCTGGTTGATGATATTGACAGCGGTATTGGGCTGTTTGCCGATGATGCTGTAGTCTACAGGAAAGTAGTATCACACGAAAGTTGTGAACAAATCAATGAGGATTTGCAGAAAACAAATGCGTGGTGTAATGACTGGCAGTTATCTCTCAATATTAGTAAGTGTAACCTACTGCGTATAACAAGGCAAAAATCCCTATTAATGTACGAGTACAAAATAAATGCCCAGTCTTTGGAAGCGGTAACATCTGTCAAGTATCTGGGTCTGACTATTCGAAATGATCTCAAATGGAATGATCAGATTACACAAGTAAGTACTAAATGCATTAAAAACAAGATTTTCATCAAGCTGTATGAGCACTACCGCTGATTCACCGTAATCCTTGTAGTTTAATTTATGGGAAAGGCCATTGGAACATAAATCAGAATACAGCGTCCACATGGCAGCGTCCACAGGCCACTTCAACAACCGTGAAGATCCAGAACAGAAAGTGCCGAAATGCAGGAAGCAGAAAGTCCTCAGCAGAATGCTAGAAACTGAATGCCTTTGTCTCGCGTTCAACATGGCACACTTTCACCCACCTCTGCCTCACTTGCATCCCGTTGGTGGGCCAATTATACTTCCAAAGTATCAGCGACAGACATGCCTCCACTTTGCCAACCAAAGACTGTAGTATGCGTAGCAGTCGAGAACCTGAATAAAGAATGTCTTTGCAGTAGCTTACTTGCATAAAAGTAAGTAACTTGAAAGATGACTATTAAATAGAGTATCTCATTCATAAAATAAGGAAAATTTCGGTATTTTCTGTTCTTTCTTGGACAGTTTCCAGCCACTGGCTGGGTCTGTCGGGAACACAAGCCTCTCCATCGTGTTCTGTCTTTCCACCATTCCCCCTCTTCCACCTTCGTCCAGTTCTCTCCTCTTCTCGTCACACATTACTTCACTCCCTTCACCCATCTATCTCTTGGTCTTCCTCTGGGCCTCTTCCCCTCCAGTTGCAGATCAAACATCCTCTTTGGAATTCTTCCCTCATCCATTCTCTTCATGTGTCCATACCACTGCACTCTTGATTTTTCTATCCTGTCCTGTACTGGTTCCTCCTTTAGTCTTTCCCTCACATACACATTTCGCAATCTGTCTCGTCTTGTTACACTCAACCTGCTCCTCTGGAACTTCGTTTCACTAGCCTGTATTCTACTTTTGTCGCTTTTGTGCATTACCCATGTCTCACTTCCGTATGCCAATATGGGGACAAAGTAGGTTCGGTATATAATTCCCTTGGATTTCTGTGGCACCTCCTTGCTCCAAATAAGCCCCCTAATGCATTTGTAGAACTGCCCTGCTTTTCTGCACCTTTCATTTATTTCCATTGCGTTTCCCCCCTTACTTTCAATCATGCTTCCCAGGTACTTGAAGTTCTCTACCACTTGTAGTTTTTCCCCTCCACAAGTTATATCCACATTTGGCCTATTCTTCTTCCTTGTTGTGACAATTATTTCACTTTTCTTTGCAGAGAAATGCATTCCATATTGTGCTGCCGTTGCCTCCCATACATCTAACTGCTCTTGCACCTCCTTCTCGCAATTTCCCCATAACATCAGGTCATCGGCAAAAAGCACTGCTTTCATTTTAGGATCTCCAATTGCATCTGATACTTGCTGTAGGATTTCATCCATAACAATAATAAACAATAAAGGCGAAAGTGCACTTCCCTGTCGCAGCCCATTTTCCAGTTTGAACCATGCAGTACGTTCCCTCCCCACTTTCACACAACTCTCACTTCCCTCATACATTTTTCTGACTTTTCGTGTTATCTCTTCATCTATCCCTTTTGCGTTCAGCACATCCCAGAGCTTGTCCCTACAGATACTGTCATACGCCTTCTCAATATCTAAAAAGGCCATGATTAAGTCCTTCCCGTACTTATAGTGCCTTTCCTGCAGTTGCCTTACCGCAAATATGAGGTCCGTTGTTGATCTTCCCGGTCTGAAACCATACTGCTCCTCTTGCAGTCTACTTTCAATACTGCTTCTTATTCTCTTCTCCAGGATCTTTTCATAGATTTTTCCACAGTGGCATAGCAGGGTAATTCCTCTGTAGTTCTCACATCTCCTTTTATCCCCTTTCTTGAAGATCGGGACTATAATTCCTTTCTTCCAATCCTCAGGAATTCTGTTCTCCTTCCACACCACCCTCAGCACTCTGTATAGCCACTGGGTTCCTACTTCTCCTGCTGCTCGTATCATATCCAGTGTTACTTCGTCCCAACCTGGTGCCTTGCCCCCTTTCATCCTCTTTATGGCTTCTTCCACTTCATTCCAAGTTAGATCATCAATTTCCCCACTATTATAATCGTCTGCTGCCTTAGGCTCTCCAACGCTGTTAGTTACCCGCTTGGCGGCATTCAACAGATCTTCAAAGTAATCCTTCCAAATCTTTTTGAGCTCATGCATTTCCTTCACGACTCTTCCATTATTATCCATGATCCTCAGGCACTCGCTTCTGTCGTTCCTCTTATTTCTTACCATGGTGTAAAGTACTTTTTTGTTTCCTTCACTGTCCTCTTCTAACATTCTTGTCCATTTTTCCATCCACTTCTTCTTCTCCGCCCTTACTATGGTCTGTGCCGCTTTCTTGCTTTCCTTATATTTTACCCTAGCTTCCTCTGTTCGGGTCTGGAACCATTCTCTGATGGCTTTGTTCTTTCGAAGTACTGCCTCTTTACATATGTTGTTCCACCATGGGGTTTCCTTACTTCTCCTCTTTGTGCTAGTTCTTCCGCACACAGTCTCAGCTGCCTCAACTAGAGCCCTCTTAAAATCTCCCCATTCTTCTTCCACTGTTCTCTGATCTTCCTTTGGCAGCTTCTTCCTGATCAGTGTTTGGTACTGGGTCCTCCGTTCATCCTCTTTCAGCATCCATGTCTTCAACCTTTTCTCCTGTATATCTGTTGCCCTCCTATCTTTTTTCTCTCTCAGGGTGGCTACCAACAGCCGATGATCACTGTCTAAGGCCTCAGATGGAATGACCTTAACATCTGTGAGGCTGCTCATCATCTGCCTGTCCACTAGTACATAGTCTACTACTGAAGTCTGGGACCAGTCTCCACTGTACCAAGTTATTTTGTGGCTACTTCTCTTCTGTTCTTTCTGCTCTAGCAAATTTAATAGTCAGGCTTGTACATATGTACTCATCAAGCTGTTGTTGCTGTGGTCTTCAGTCCTGAGACTGGTTTGATGCAGCTCTCCATGCTACTCTATCCTGTGCAAGCTTTTTCATCTCCCAGTACCTACTGCAACCTACATCCTTCTGAATCTGCTTAGTGTATTCATCTCTTGGTCTCCCTCTACGATTTTTACCCTCCACGCTGCCCTCCAATACTAAATTGGTGATCCCTTGATGCCTCAGAACATGTCCCACCAACCGATCCCTTCTTCTGGTCAAGTTGTGCCACAAACTTCTCTTCACCCCAATCCTATTCAATACTTCCTCATTAGTTATGTGATCTACCCATCTAATCTTCAGCATTCTTCTGTAGCACCACATTTCGAAAGCTTCTATTCTCATCTTGTCCAAACTATTTATCGTCCATGTTTCACTTCCATACATGGCTACACTCCATACGAATACTTTCAGAAATGACTTCCTGACAGTTAAATCAATACTGGATGTTAACAAATTTCTCTTCTTCAGAAACGCTTTCCTTGCCTTTGCCAGCCTACATTTTATATCCTCTCTACTTCGACCATCATCAGTTATTTTGCTCCCCAAATAGCAAAACTCCTTTACTACTTTAAGTGCCTCATTTCCTAATCTAATTCCCTCAGCATCACCCGACTTAATTAGACTACATTCCATTATCCTTGTTTTGCTTTTGTTGATGTTCATCTTATATCCTCCTTTCAAGACACTGTCCATTCCATTCAACTGCTCTTCCAAGTCCTTTGCTGTCTCTGACAGAATTACAATGTCATCGGCGAACCTCAAAGTTTTTATTTCTTCTCCATGAATTTTAATACCTACTCCGAATTTTTCTTTTGTTTCCTTTACTGCTTGCTCAATATACATATTGAACAACATCGGGGAGAGGCTACAACCCTGTCTTACTCCCTTCCCAACCACTGCTTCCCTTTCATGTCCCTCGACTCTTATAACTGCCATCTGGTTTCTGTACAAATTGTAAATAGCCTTTCGCTCCCTGTATTTTACCCCTGCCACCTTTAGAATTTGAAAGAGAGTATTCCAGTCAACATTGTCAAAAGCTTTCACTAAGTCTACAAATGCTAGAAACGTAGGTTTGCCTTTCCTTAATCTTTCTTCTAAGATAAGTCGTAAGGTCAGTATTGCCTCACGTGTTCCAGTGTTTTTACGGAATCCAAACTGATCTTCCCCGAGGTTGGCTTCTACTAGTTTTTCCATTCGTCTGTAAAGAATTCGTGTTAGTATTTTGCAGCTGTGACTTATTAAGCTGATAGTTCGGTAATTTTCACATCTGTCAACACCTGCTTTCTTTGGGATTGGAATTATTATATTCTTCTTGAAGTCTGAGGGTATTTCGCCTGTTTCATACATCTTGCTCACCAGATGGTAGAGTTTTGTCAGGACTGGCTCTCCCACTGCCGTCAGTAGTTCCAATGGAATATTGTCTACTCCGGGGGCCTTGTTTCGACTCAGGTCTTTCAGTGCTCTGTCAAACTCTTCACGCAGTATCATATCTCCCATTTCATCTTCATCTACATCCTCTTCCATTTCCATAATATTGTCCTCAAGCACATCGCCCTTGTATAGACCCTCTATATACTCTTTCCACCTTTCTGCTTTCCCTTCTTTGCTTAGAACTGGGTTTCCATCTGAGCTCTTGATATTCATACAAGACGTTCTCTTATCTCCAAAGGTCTCTTTAATTTTGCTGTAGGCGGTATCTATCTTACCCCTAGTGAGATAGGCCTCTACATCCTTACATTTGTCCTCTAGCCATCCCTGCTTAGCCATTTTGTACTTCCTGTCGATCTCATTTTTGAGACGTTTGTATTCCTTTTTGCCTGTTTCACTTACTGCATTTTTATATTTTCTCCTTTCATCAATTAAATTCAATATTTCTTCTGTTACCCAAGGATTTCTACTAGCCCTCGTCTTTTTACCTACTTGATCCTCTGCTGCCTTCACTATTTCATCCCTCAAAGCTACCCATTCTTCTTCTACTGTATTTATTTCCCCCATTCCTTTCAATTGTTCGCTTATGCTCTCCCTGAATCTCTGTACAACCCCTGGTTCTTTTAGTTTACCCAGGTCCCATCTCCTTAAATTCCCACCTTTTTGCAGTTTCTTCAGTTTTAATCGACAGGTCATAACCAATAGATTGTGGTCAGACTCCACATCTGCCCCTGGAAATGTCTTTCAATTTAAAACCTGGTTCCTAAATCTCTGTCTTACCATTATATAATCTATCTGATACCTTTTAGTATCTCCAGGGTTCTTCCATGTATACTTCATCAAGCTATTGTGCGTTTTGTGGCGGACGTACATATTGTAGCAGTCTCAGTTAACATTCTTTGACGGTTCACGGGAGGATAGTTTATTGCTACCGCTCCGTATGGGGCCGTATTCTGTATTATTATTAGTAGTAGTAGAGGGTTTTTTTGGGCGCACGACAGCTAGGTCTTCAGTGTCCTGTATTATTAGCGTCGTGGTCTTTACACGAGATGTATGTTGCAGGAAGTGTCCAGTTTCTTGATTCATTTCGGAACGGGAACTCCGGTATTTTGAAAGTAAGGTTTCCAACCCCCCCATGAACCATGGACCTTGCCGTTGGTGGGGAGGCTTGCGTGCCTCAGCGATACAGATGGCCGTACCGTAGGTGCAACCACAACGGAGGGGTATCTGTTGAGAGGCAAGACAAACGTGTGGTTCCTGAAGAGGGGCAGCAGCCTTTTCAGTAGTTGCAGGGGCAACAGTCTGGATGATTGACTGATCTGGCCTTGTAACATTAACCAAAACGGCCTTGCTGTGTTGGTACTGCGAACGGCTGAAAGCAAGGGGAAACTACAGCCGTAATTTTTCACGAGGACATGCAGCTTTACTGTATGATTAAATGATGATGGCGTCCTCTTGGGTAAAATATTCCGGAGGTAAAATAGTCCCCCATTCGGATCTCCGGGCGGGGACTACTCAGGAGGACGTCGTTATCAGGAGAAAGAAAACTGGCGTTCTACGGATCGGAGCGTGGAATGTCAGATCCCTTAATCGGGCAGGTAGATTAGAAAACTTAAAAAGGGAAATGGATAGGTTAAAGTTAGATATAGTGGGAATTAGTGAAGTTCGGTGGCAGGAGGAACAAGACTTTTGGTCAGGTGATTACAGGGTTATAAATACAAAATCAAATAGGGGTAATGCAGGAGTAGGTTTAATAATGAATAAAAAAATAGGAGTGCGTGTAAGCTACTACAAACAGCATAGTGAACGCATTATTGTGGCCAAGATAGACACAAAGCCCATGCCTACTACAGTAGTACAAGTTTATATGCCAACTAGCTCTGCAGATGATGAAGAAATTGATGAAATGTATGACGAGATAAAAGAAATTATTCAGGTAGTGAAGGGAGACGAAAATTTAATAGTCATGGGTGACTGGAGAGAAGGAAACATAGTAGGTGAATATGGATTGGAGGGAAGAAATGAAAGAGGAAGCCGCCTTGTAGAATTTTGCACAGAGCATAACTTAATCATAGCTAACTCTTGGTTCAAGAATCATAAAAGAAGGTTGTATACCTGGAAGAATCCTGGAGATACTAAAAGGTATCAGATAGATTATATAATGGTAAGACAGAGATTTAGGAACCAGGTTTTAAATTGTAAGACATTTACAGGGGCAGATGTGGATTCTGACCACAATCTATTGGTTATGAACTGCAGATTGATACTGAAGAAACTGCAAAAAGGTGGGAATTTAAGGAGATGGGACCTGGATAAACTGAAAGAACCAGAGGTTGTATAGAGTTTCAGGGAGAGCATAAGGGAACAATTGACAGGAATGGGGGAAAGAAATACAGTAGAAGAAGAATGGGTAGCTCTGAGGGATGAAGTAGTGAAGGCAGCAGACGATCAAGTAGGTAAAAAGACGAGGGCTAATAGAAATCCTTGGGTAACAGAAGAAATATTGAATTTAATTGATGAAAGGAGAAAATATAAAAATGCAGTAAATGAAGCAGGCAAAAAGGAATACAAACGTCTCAAAAATGAGGTTGACAGGAAGTGCAAATGGCTAAGCAGGGATGGCTAGAGGACAAATGTAAGGATGTAGAGGCTTGTCTCACTAGGGGTAAGATAGATACTGCCTACAGGAAAATTAAAGAGACCTTTGGAGAGAAGAGAACCACTTGTATGAATATCAAGAGCTCAGATGGCTACCCAGTTCTAAGCAAAGAAGGGAAGGCAGAAAGGTGGAAGGAGTATATAGAGGGTTTATACAAGGGCGATGTACTTGAGGACAATATTATGGAAATGGAAGAGGATGTAGATGAAGACGAAATGGGAGATAAGATACTGCGTGAAGAGTTTGACGGAGCACTGAAAGACCTGAGTCGAAACAAGACCCCGGGAGTAGACAACATTCCATTAGAATTACTGATGGCCTTGGGAGAGCCAGTCATGACAAAACTCTACCATCTGGTGAGCAAGATGTATGATTATATTCAAGAAGAATATATTATATTCAAGAAGAATATAATAATTCCAATCCCAAAGAAAGCAGGTGTTGACGGATGTGAAAATTACCGAACTACCAGTTTAATAAGTCACAGCTGCAAAATACTAACGCGAATTCTTTACAGACGAATGGAAAAACTTATAGACGCGGACCTCGGGGAAGATCAGTTTGGATTCCGTAGAAATGTTGGAACACGTGAGGCAATACTAACCTTACGACTTATCTTAGAAGAAAGATTAAGAAAAGGCAAACCTACGTTTCTAGCATTTGTAGACTTAGAGAAAGCTTTTGACAATGTTAACTGGAATACTCTCTTCCAAATTCTGAAGGTGGCAGGGGTAAAATACAGGGAGCGAAAGGCTATTTACAATTTGTACAGAAACCAGATGGCAGTTATAAGAGTCGAGAGGCATGAAAGGGAAGCAGTGGTTGGGAAAGGAGTGAGACAGGGTTGTAGCCTGTCCCCGATGTTATTCAATCTGTATATTGAGCAAGCAGTAATGGAAACAAAAGAAAAATTCGGAGTAGGTATTAAAATTAATGGAGAAGAAGTAAAAACTTTGAGGTTCGCCGATGACATTGTAATTCTGTCAGAGACAGCAAAGGACTTGGAAGAGCAGTTGAACGGAATGAACAGTGTCTTGAAAGGGGGATATAAGATGAACATCAACAAAAGCAAAACAAGGATAGTGGAATGTAGTCAAATTAAATCGGGTGAAGCTGAGGGAATTAGATTAGGATATGAGACACTTAAAGTAGTAAAGGAGTTTTGCTATTTAGGGAGTATAATAACTGATGATGGTCGAAGTAGAGAGGAAATAAAATGTAAACTGGCAATGGCAAGGAAATCGTTTCTGAAGAAGAGAAATTTGTTAACATCGAGTATAGATTTAAGTGTCAGGAAGTCGTTTCTGAAAGTATTTGTATGGAGTGTAGCCATGTATGGAAGTGAAACATGGACGATAACTAGTTTGGACAAGAAGAGAATAGAAGCTTTCGAAATGTGGTGCTACAGAAGAATGCTGAAGATAAGGTGGGTAGATCTCGTAACTAATGAGGAGGTATTGAATAGGATTGGGGAGAAGAGAAGTTTGTGGCACAACTTGACTGGAAGAAGGGATCGGTTGGTAGGACATGTTCTGAGGCATCAAGGGATCACAAATTTAGCATTGGAGGGCAGCGTGGAGGGTAAAAATCGTAGAGGGAGACCAAGAGATGAATACACTAAGCAGATTCAGAAGGATGTAGGTTGCAGTAGGTACTGGGAGATGAAGAAGCTTGCACAGGGTAGAGTAGCATGGACAGCTGCATCAAACCAGTCTCAGGACTGAAGACTACAACAACAACAACAAGGTTTCCAAAATGCTTTATCTCTCTTGTAGCGCCTACCACTGCAGTTTGTTGAGTTTTATCATGCTGACTATACAAAGCCACGACAGAACAAATGTGATTTAGTACCTGCCCTCACTGCAGCTGAATTTACGAGGGCGAGTCAAATGAAAACCTTACATATTTTTTTAAAATGTTATTTATTGTGCAGAAGTGGTATAAAGCTGTATCACTTTTCGACATAAACTCCCCCCACGCTCAATGCCAGTCCTCCAGCGCTTACGAAGTGCGTAAATTCCTTTCGAAAAAATTCTTTTGGTAGTCCACCTAACCACTCATGCACCGCGTGGCGTACCTCTTCATCAGAACGGAACTTCTTTCCTCCCATTGGGTCTTTGAGTGGTCCCAACATATGGAAATCACTTGGAGCAAGGTCTGGTGAGTATGGTGGGTGAGGAAGTGGTTGGTCGATGTGAACCCAGGTTTCGTCCCCAGTAACGATTCTTGCAAGGAAACCATCACCTTCTCGTTGAAAGCGCCGAAGAAGTTCTTCACAAGCACCAACACGTCGTTCTCTCATTTCAGGAGTCAGCTGCCGTGGCACCCAACTTGCAGACATTTTGTGAAACTGGAGCACATCATGCACAATGTGGTGTGCTGACCCATGACTAATCTGTAAACATGCTGCAATGTCATTCAGTGTCACTCGGCGGTTTTCCTTCACTATGGCTTCAACTGCTGCATTGTTCTGAGGAGTCACAACTCGTTGTGCCTGACCTGGACGAGGAGCATCTTCCACTGAAGTCACACCATTTGCGAACTTCCTACTCCATTCGTAGACTTACTGCTGTGACAGACATGCATCACCGTACTGAACCTTCATTCGTCGATGAATTTCAATAAGTTTCACACCTTTACTACGCAAAAACCGAATAACAGAACGCTGTTCTTCCCAGGTGCAAGTCGTAAGTGGGGCGGCCATCTTTATACTGATACCGCGACGGTATGTGTGCATCTGCGCTATGCTGCCGCCTACAGGCCATTCTGCACGCTGTTTATAGCACGCTTGCCAACGGCGCGAAATTTCGATTTGTTATTACAAATTTAAGGTTTTCATTTGACTCACCCTCGTATGTTGTTGTTCCACCTTTAATCGCTAGGGACAGAAATTCCTAGAAACTTCAAGATTGAGACTGGTTTCAGTAACTTATCGCTGATCGCGTAGTCAAACGATATCGGATCTTTTTCTCTGTTTGCGTGAATCATACTGTAATTATTTACATTGACTTTGTACCAAGCCCCGATAATCTAGAGGTACCCACAGTAGGTTTATAACTGTCACCTTCTAGTATACGTCTGTGTCGTCTGTGAGACAATTAAAACCTGTGAGCCTCCCAACAGATAAAGATTGCGTACTGCATTGGGATTTGAGTCTGGCTCCTTGATTTCGTGGGCAATGATCTCAGAGACTGAACTGTCCCAGACAAGACTCAAAAGGAACCCCTTGTGTGCGAGATCGCAAGTTCAATCTCTAGTAAGACTCGTTTGAAAGTGTTGTGTTCATTGAGTTCTATTATTTTATTAAAATTGTCTATGTAATCCATATAAACTGTAGTTCCAGTTGTTACGGCTTTCTTTTAACTGGCACTTGTACTACTTCCCATGTTTAATACCTGTTGTAGTTGTCTCATCAAGTATTATTTTTATTTTACTTGGTTGACTTGTTTAATGCAAACTGCTGCATAGGCACAGTTTTGAGTACAGTGTTAATGTTTTTCCTGTTTGCTCCTTTCGTATTTGTGTATTGTTCAGCTTTTTTACCTTTTAAAATGCAGTACCATGACACTCTAAAAGATTGCATCTACTGTATTTTCCCTCACACTTCTCTGTTTTCCTGCATTTCTTCATTTCTGTTTATCTTATTGGTATTGCTTAAGTTCCTTATATATTCTGTAGTTACATTGATAATTTCTTTCTTCTTTTAATTGGTTTGTGTATCACTCTCCATGTTTTATACCTCCTGAGGTGGCCTTGTCAAGTATTGATGTTATTTTATTTTTTTAGTTTTATTTATTAATATAAACTGTTATGTAGGCTTGCTGATCCTGTTTTGTGTTAAATTTTTTTCCTGTTTACTCCGTTTTTATTTATTTGCTGTTAAGATTTTTAATTTTTACATTGCATTGCCACCACACTATCAAAGATGTTATTTACTGTACGTTTCTGCTTCAGTCTAGATGTGTAACTTCACTTCCAATGTTGTTTACAAACATTGTAACTCCTATGCTAATAATACCTAGTAAATGCCTGAAGATGGCCTTGTAAGCCGAAAGCCGGTTAATACAATAAAAGTAATACCGTAGAACAAAAGCAAACTAGCGCTTTTCGTTTATTATATGTTGTTCTACTAAGATCAGACGGAAGATTCAGCCGACGTGCCGTGTTAACAGTTATGACAGGAAAAATATTAGCTGCTAACGACTCACCGTGCGCATCAGCAGGGCGACGGAAAATGAGTGTCCGAGAGGTGCAGAGATCAATCTTTATGGGACGTACGTCACAAAATGAACATCGTCAGCGTCCAAGAAATGTGCGAAACAAGTCATTAAACTGACCGTGGACACCGAATGAAAAATAGTGCGCCATAGTGGTCACAAAGGTTCGCGCCATCAAGATCGAAAGCGAACTCCTTGGGAGTTATATAACTGTGCAGGTGGTTCAATTAGGTATCCACTCTTAAAGAATGCATATAGAAACATATTGGTGATGAGAAATGGCGGAATGTGATGGCATGCAAGCACACGGTCTGTCATGGAGCTTATCGTAGGGGGCAGAGCACCTCCAACTTCTCACAAAACAATAAATAACTTACCAGCCAATTCACCATCCAGATAAACAGTCGGCGTAATTGTGCGGAAAGCGTTAGGACACTGACGTTAGTTAATATTGATACAACTCTCTTAGTAGATCTCATTTCCAGGGTTGCTTTCATATGCATTGCCTCTTCAAATTACGACTGGTTGGAGTTGAAAACAAATGCCTTTCTGAAATGTTCAAATGTGTGTGAAATCTTATGGGACCTAACTGCTAAGGTCATCAGTCCCTACTCTTACACACTACTTAACTAAATTATCCTAAGGACAAACACACACACCCATGCCCGAGGGAGGACTCGAACCTCCGCGGGGACCAGCCGCACAGTCCATGGCTGCAGCGCCCCAGACCGCTCGGCTAATCACGCACGGCCAAATGCCTTACTGAACGATGGGATAAGCTTGCTTATCTCATCTACAAATTTGCGGGCTGATTCCGCAGTTTGCTGTGCATCGTCAAGGTGGCGTTTTGTTTGAACTTTATTATCTTTCGTCTTCCACTTCTGTAGCATTGTTTGAAGTTCTGCAACATCCATTGCTTCTCTTGAAATCGCTTAAATCTAGGTCGCGTGCAATTTGATGTGCATAACATAGTAGGTCACTATCATACACATCTTGCAAATTGTATTGAGCATCCTTGAAAGGCGCAAACACCAATGTTCGTCACAAGTAAGCCTTGTCCTCTGTTGAATATCTGTGGCTTTTCTTATGCAGTACACGGTCATAATGCTGCTGACTTATTCGAGGTCTGTTTGTAACTGTATTTTACTATGCTGCGTATGATCTTCCATGTACGTATGTATTTTTAGAACCCGCTCCTTAGACAACAATTGCCCTTTATTAAGTTTCGCTCGAGACAGAATTTGTGGCTCCCTGTTCGACGAGGATGATGAACTACATGGCTCGACAGCTATTGAAATATCACTTTCACTTAAAAAGCGCGTATCATCATTGTACTCCTTGGTAGATTGACCGCATACTCGAGCGTATACGACACTACACATTCCACTGACTCACCTGGCAGAAACGCTAATATTTCATCTTCCACTTCTTTCTCTTTCGGCGAAAGTCCTTGGGTTCCTTTCTGACGAAGTGTCAATTTCAATGCATATAATGCAGTGTTTGCTTTGTTTATCGTTGCTATTGCTCTGCTTTATATCAACATCTATAGCACTGTATCACTATAGCAGCGTTGTGAGTTACTCGACGACTAAGCAGTTCAACTACGCTCCGTAGCCTCAGGCTGTGCTCACCATTGGATGTCTTCAGACCCGCTCCAGGTTTCTATTGGCAGCTGATATTGTGTTTGCGTGGTAGACAATGTGTGCGGCGTCGAGTGCCATAAACATCATTGGCCCTTTTGTGACTTCGCGTTCAAGGAGTCCTTTGTAAGAACGATGAAAGTTTGTAAGTGGGCTGCGTCTGTGTTGGTACAGCTGGTTAGCGCTTTGCAGTGGATCTCTGACTGCGCTTTCTTTGTAAGAGACTCTGCGGCTGGTTGGACTCATTGGAAATTAATCGCCAGTAGTGTTGGGCAGTTGGAAGTTAGTCGCCAGCAGTGATGGAAGTACTGTTGGGCAGTTGGAGGTGAACAGCCAGCAGTGATGGATGTTACATGTGAGAAGTTAACATTGATGGAGGGTAGAGGTCTGAAGTATTAGAGTAGGCTAACGATCTGTACATGTTCAACTTGGAGATCGAATATTATTCGTGAATATATATACCTTTGTACTAGATGTCAATGACGATTTATACTCGCATTTGAACTGGATGTCACATTATTAAGGTAAAAAAAATACATTTGCAGTAAAATCTTTCCTTTGATAACTACATGCCTATTAGTAGTTAGTGGCTTTAGTAGTTAGAATCTTTCATTTAGCTGGCAGTACTGACGCTGTATTGCAATAGTTCGCGTAATGAAGATTTTTGTGAGGTAAGTGCTTAATGAAATCTATAGGTTATTGTTAAGATTTCTTTTTAGTCAGGGCCATTCTTTTGAATAAATTATTTGAAGTCAGGTTGTAATTTTTTTGAGCTGTCAGATTGCGTTGCGCTAGAATATTGTGGATCAGTGTTGACATGATAAGAAAAAGTAAAGGGAAAGTAGACTCAGAACGTTCAGTTTTACTCAGCTGTTTCAGTATCAAATAACGTAGAAGTTTCATCTTCTCAGTCATTCTGCAATTTAAGTACAGACACACTCATTTAAATAAAGAAGTTTCAAGTTTTGAAGTCTGGTGGCCGTTCTACACGTCACAGAGAACTGCAACCCAAATCATTGACATTCGATCGTGTCTTGTGTACTTCCGGTGCAGGGTTTATCAGAATAAGGTGGGAGAGTTGAGAGGCCGAATGCAGGCATACAGTGATATTCCCTTCTCCTCATACGAGAACAGATGAGGATAGAGATTAACTTATACACTATTTTTGGACACAAAGGCATATGACACTGAATAACGAAACCAATGTAAATGGGTTTGTTTCTGGAGAGCGGTCCACAATTCCTATTACATACAAACATCAAAAAAAGTTCTGCATCAGCCCGGTTCCCAGAAATTCTAAAGATAGATGTTGACTGCGGATATTGTATCACAGACACATTCCCTTTGACTATTCAGAAATGTCACTAAACCCGCCCAAAGATGTAAACAACCATGCTTGAGCAGCGCCTATTAGACGGAGGGAATCCGACAGCCGACCAGTTCCAGTCATTCCACCAGTAAGGAGGTACACGGCTCGTGTTGTCTGTAGTTCAACCATGCCTAGACGGTCAATACAGCGGTTCGATCGCGTTCGCATTGTTACTTTGTACCAGAAAGGGCTCTCAACAACGGGAGAGTCCAGGCGTCTCTGAGTGAACCAAAGCGATGTTGTTCGGACATGGAGGAGATACAGAGAGATAGGAACTGTCGATGACATGCCTCGCTCGGGCCGCCCAAGGGCTACTACTGCAGTGGATGACCGCTACCGACGAATTATGGCTCGGACGAACCCTGACAGCAACGCCATCATGTTGATAATGCTTTTCGTGGAGCCACAGGACGTCATGTTACGACTAAAACTGTGCGCAATAGGCTGCATGATGCGCAACTTCACTCCCGACGTCCATGGCGAGATCCGTCTTTGCAACTACGACACCATGCAGCGCGGTACAGATGGGCTCAACAACAGGCCGAATGGAGCGCTCAGAATTGCATCACGTCCTCTTCACTGATGAGTGTCGCATTTGCCTTCAACCAGACAATCGTCGGAGACATATTTGGAGGCAACCCGGCCATGCTGAACGCCTTAGACGCACTGTCCACTGAGTACAGCAAGGTGGAGGTTCCCTGCTATTTGGGGTGGCATTATGTGGGGCCGACATGCGCCGCTGATGGTCATGGAAGGCGCCGTAACTGCTGTACGATAAGTGAATGTCATCCTCCGACCGATAGTGCATCCATATCGGCAGCATATTGGCGAGGCATTCGTCTTCATGGACGACAATTCGTGCCACCATCGTGCACATCTTGTGAATGGCTTCCTTCAGGATAACGACATCGCTCGACTAGAGTGACCAGCAAGTTCTCCAGACATGAACCCTATCGAACATGCCTGGGATAGACTGAAAAGGGCTGTTTATGGACGACGTGACCCACCAAGCACTCTGAAGGATCTACGCCGAATCGCCGTTGAGGAGTGGGACAATCTGGACCAACAGTGCCTTGATGAACTTGTGGATAGTATGCCACAACTAACACAGGTATGCATTAATGCAAGAGGACGTTCTACTGGGTATTGGAGGTACTGGCGTGTACAACAATCTGGAGCAGCACCTCTGAAGGTTTCTCTGTATGGTGGGACAACATGCAATGTGTGGATTTCATGAGTAATAAAAAGGGCGGAAATGATGTTTATGTTGATCTCTATTCCAAGTTTCTGTACAGGTTCCGGAACTCTCGGAACTGAGCTGATGCAAAACGTTCTTTTGACGTGTGTATTTCTAGACGTTCCAGAGGTGACTTAAGAGAATATTTTGTAGTTGAGCATATTTTGAGAAAATATTCGTTTACATGTTACAAGGAAAAGAAAAGCCACTCACGAGTACATCTAATATTGATGTCCTTTAGGTAGTTAACTACAAAAGCAGTTGGAAAAGGCACTTACAGTTTACTATGCATGTTTACATTAATGTCCTGACACATTCAGTGAAAAGTAAGGGGAGGAGGATAAGTCATTTCTGCTGGACTCATAACCAATGCAAGGAAAGGAAGGAATGTTACCACTAAACCGAAGACGAAGTCATTAGAGTCGGGTCCAGGTCCCCATCGGGGGATGGCCGGAGGAGGAAATTGGCTGTCTCCTTTTCAAAGGAACCATCTATGCACTATCCTTGAGCGTTGTAGTGAAGCCACGGAAAAACTAAATCTGGTTGTGGTTGCAGTACACTGAGGTGACAAGTCATGGGAAAGCAATATGCACATAGTATCGCGTACACAAGATATAAAAGTGCAGTGCATTGGCGGAGTTGTCATTTGTACTGAGGTGATTCATGCAAAAATGTTCTAGACGTGATTATTGCCGCACGACCGGAATTAAGACTCTGGACGCGGAATAGTAGTTGGAGCTAGACGAATGAGGCATTCCATTTCGAGAATTGTTAGGGAATTCAATAATCCGAGGTCTGCAGTGTCAAGAGAATACCAAATTTCAGGCATTCCCCTTCACCGCGAACAAGGCAATGGACGATGGCCTTCACTTAAAAATCGAGGGCAGCGGCGTTTGCGTAGTGTTGTCACTGATAACAGACAAGCAACAATACGTGAAATAAATGCAGAAATAAATAAGGGTCGTACGAAGAACGTATCCGTTACGACAGTGCAGCGACATTTGGTGTTAATGTAATGGAGTATGGGAGCAGACAACAGCACGTCATCACCTGCAGAGCCTCTCCTGGGCTCGTGACCATATTGGATGGACCCTAGACGACTAGAGACTGTGACCTGGTCAGATGACTCCAGATTTCAGCTGATAAGAGCTGACAGTAGGATTCGAATGCGGCGCAGACCCCACGAAGCCATGGACCCAAGTTGTCAACAAGGCACTGTGCAAGGAGATGTGGACTGTATTTACATAGAATGGACTGGGTCCTCTGGTCCATCTGCACCGAACATTGACTAGAAATAGTTATGTTCGCCTACTGGGAACCATCTGCAGCCTATCATGGACTTCACGTTCCCAAACAATGATATGATTGTCATCCAATATGGATGACAATGTGCCTTGTCACCGGACCACAATTGTTCGTGATTGGTTTGAAGAGAATTCTGGACAGTTCGAGTGAATGATTTGGCCACCCAGATCGCCATACATGAATCCCATCGAATATTTATGGGACATTAACGAGTTTGTGCAGACAACACGCAATTATGAACGGCTATAGAAGCAGCATGACTAAATATTTCTGCAGGAGGCTTCCAACGACTTGTTGATTCCATGTGACGTCGAGTTTCTGCATTAGACCCGGTAAAAGGAGGTCCGACACAATATTAGTAGGTATCCCATGAGCTTTGTCACCTCAGTGTAAGTTACCACTGCGTCGCTACAACCGGTCCGTACAACGAGTTCTTCCTGCTTGTGCGCAGGAGTGTTGCAAACAAGAGTCGTCATGCACGCTTACAAGTAAAAGCCCGAAGCCGTTGAATCCCGGCATCTCGACTTATTCACCTTCCCGCGAACGTTGCGTTGAGGTATTCTCGAACGGGAATTGCAGAATATGCTGACGCGCCATTTGTGTTAAAACCAAGTTTCGTTACGAATGTTCAGCAGTACATCTTTTAAGAAATATGCCGTTGTTTCTTGCAGGAAAGTCTTGTATGCCTTACCCACTAGGTGAGGAAAGAGGCCACTACCACAACTGAAAAACAGGGATGCAATCAACGCAGTGCTCACTACGTCTCTTTCATGCTTCTAGTCATCTTGCAATTTTCTGTAGGTTTTCTTACAGCTATATCTAGTATACGAATAATTAAATAGTGAGATTATACTAAACTTAATTATTCAGTGGTTTTCGTATGCGACTGCGTTTAGCAATAGCACTAAATAGGAATGAATTATTCTTAGCTTGATAGAAAACGAAAGCGAAATACGAGGGTTGGAACTTTAATAGTGGCAACTATTGATTTACAGCTCGAACGAAGTAGAAACGTGTGTCAAAGTTTCACTGACCTTCAAAGTAGTGACCAGCATTCTGTATAACCCGTTGCCAGCTATGTGGAAGTCGTAGGATACTCTTAGCAGTGGCAGTTGTGTTGGCAGTTCGAGCGGCGCGGTCTATTGCCCGTCGAAATTTTAGCAGTTCTGAAGCGAATGCCGTAAAGTGTTTCCTTCAGTTTAGAAATCGAGTTGAACTCACGAGGGCTTAAGTCAGGGGAGTGCAATACGTGGTATAGCACTTAGCAGCTGCATCAGTCAAACAAATCAGTAACAGCTTGCACTGTACGTGCTTGAGCATTGTCCAGCAAAATGATGGTCAGGTCTTGCAGAAAGTGTCATCACTTCTGTTTCTAAACTTGTCGTAGGTTCTGTTCCTAAAATGAACAGCATAGAGACAGAAGTGATGACACTTTCTGCAGGACATGACCATCATTGGTCAAGCACGTACTGTGCATGCTATTGTTGATTTGTTCGACTGATGGGGCTGCTAAGTGCTATACCACCTACTGCACTCCCCTGACTTAAGCCCTCGTGAGTTCAACTCGATTTCTAAACTGAAGGAAACACTTTACGGCGTTTGTTTCAGAACTGCTACAAATTCGTGGGGAAACAGACCGCGCCGCTCGAACTGTCAACACAACTGGCACTGCTAAGGGTATCCTACGACTTTCACATCGCTGGCAGCGGGTTATACACAATGCTGGTGACTACTTTGAAGGTCAGTAAAACTTTGAAACACGTATCTATTTTGTACGAGCTGTAAATAAATAGTTGCCACTATTAAAGTTCCAACCCTCGTATTTGCAGATCTTGGAGCTATGTGCTTGGTAGGAGCTCGTACGAGTACTGTAGACGGAATAGGTTCCGCGACTTCGTTAATCGTCACTAGGTCCTTTTCATAAGTGCAATTTTTTATTGTGCAGTGCTGAAATTCTTCTGGTTCCGGTAAGCACCAGCAGATGGTTTGCCACTTCCCTTTTGGGATCGGCGAGTACAGTCAGAGACCGCAACATGAAGATAAACTAAGCGTGATAACTCACCTGCGGAGTTCTGAAACTGCTCTTCGTTATTCAGAAACGCTCTTAACAGACAGGAACAGCGTCATTTCGGAGAGATTGCTTCAACCAACGAGACAATGCGTGACACGTAAAGGAACGTACACAGAGATGCCGACAAGAAAAAAATGGCCCTGAGAACTATGGGACTTAACATCTGTGGTCATCAGTCCCCTATAACTTAGAACTACTTAAATCTAACTAACCTAAGGACATCACACACATCCATGCCCGAGGCAGGATTCGAACTTGCAACCGTAGCGGTCACGCGGTTCCAGACTGAAGCGCCTAGAACCGCTCGGCCACACCGGCCGGCTGCTGACAAGAGCTGGTGACTTATTTAATTATGCATTCTTTATATTATGAAGTATTATGGCATCAGCATCTGTATACAAGGACGAAGGCCGGCGGCACTGTAACGAGCCGCCCCTTCCCCCACAACTTCACACACACACACACACACACACACACACACACACACACACACACCTAGTTTTTTCGGTTCCGCGCCGCAATCGGCAGAAAGGGAACCCTTACAGTATCGGTTTGTTGATCGTCTGTCTGTCTGCCTGCCCGGCTGTCGAAAACCCTTTTTCACAGGAACGAATAGACGTACCGATTTGAAGTTTTTGCTACTATTGAAATCTATGGTCCATTGGAGGTATAAAAAACTGAAGCTGCAAGTACCTGATGGAGCCACACTTGCCTCATTCGACATACAAAACCTTTATTCATCAGTGCCAATAGATACCACACTACAAATAATTAATGCCAACCTACATAAACACAAAAAAATCCCCTCAACTCACATTAAATAACTAATGGACCTGCTTGAATTCACACTTTCACACAACTATTTTAAATTTAACAATAAAATCTAGAAACAAACAGATGGTCTGACAATGGGCTCAAATCCTTCCGGATTGTTAGCAGAAATACACTCCTGGAAATGGAAAAAAGAACACATTGACACCGGTGTGTCAGACCCACCATACTTGCTCCGGACACTGCGAGAGGGCTGTACAAGCAATGATCACACGCACGGCACAGCGGACACACCAGGAACCGCGGTGTTGGCCGTCGAATGGCGCTAGCTGCGCAGCACTTGTGCACCGCCGCCGTCAGTGTCAGCCAGTTTGCCGTGGCATACGGAGCTCCATCGCAGTCTTTAACACTGGTAGCATGCAGCGACAGCGTGGACGTGAACCGTATGTGCAGTTGACGGACTTTGAGCGAGGGCGTATAGTGGGCATGCGGGAGGCCGGGTGGACGTACCGCCGAATTACTCAACACGTGGGGCGTGAGGTCTCCACAGTACATCGATGTTGTCGCCAGTGGTCGGCGGAAGGTGCACGTGCCCGTCGACCTGGGACCGGACCGCAGCGACGCACGGATGCACGCCAAGACCGTAGGATCCTACGCAGTGCCGTAGGGGACTGCACCGCCACTTCCCAGCAAATTAGGGACACTGTTGCTCTTGGGGTATCGGCGAGGACCATTCGCAACCGTCTCCATGAAGCTGGGCTACGGTCCCGCACACCGTTAGGCCGTCTTCCGCTCACGCCCCAACATCGTGCAGCCCGCCTCCAGTGGTGTCGCGACAGGCGTGAATGGAGGGACGAATGGAGACGTGTCGTCTTCAGCGATGAGAGTCGCTTCTGCCTTGGTGCCAATGATGGTCGTATGCGTGTTTGGCGCCGTGCAGGTGAGCGCCACAATCAGGACTGCATACGACCGAGGCACACAGGGCCAACACCCGGCATCATGGTGTGGGGAGCGATCTCCTGCACTGGCCGTACACCACTGGTGATCGTCGAGGGGACACTGAATAGTGCACGGTACATCCAAACCGTCATCGAACCCATCGTTCTACCATTCCTAGACCGGCAAGGGAACTTGCTGTTCCAACAGGACAATGCACGTCCGCATGTATCCCGTGCCACCCAACGTGCTCTAGAAGGTGTAAGTCAACTACCCTGGCCAGCAAGATCTCCGGATCTGTCCCCCATTGAGCATGTTTGGGACTGGATGAAGCGTCGTCTCACGCGGTCTGCACGTCCAGCACGAACGCTGGTCCAACTGAGGCGCCAGGTGGAAATGGCATGGCAAGCCGTTCCACAGGACTACATCCAGCATCTCTACGATCGTCTCCATGGGAGAATAGCAGGCTGCATTGCTGCGAAAGGTGGATATACACTGTACTAGTGCCGACATTGTGCATGCTCTGTTGCCTGTGTCTATGTGCCTGTGGTTCTGTCAGTGTGATCATGTGATGTATCTGACCCCAGGAATGTGTCAATAAAGTTTTCCCTTCCTGGGACAATGAATTCACGGTGTTCTTATTTCAATTTCCAGGAGTGTATTTATTAGTAACCTAGAAGACAAAATCTTGAATTCCAATCACCACCTCCTCAAAAATATCATCTACTACTACAGATATGTAGATGATATCATAATTTTAATCAAAGGCACTAAAGATGACATCAGTGAGTTGAATCAGTTTTTCAACAACTCCCATGAAAGCATAAAATTCACAGTCGAACGCCAAAAAGATAACAGTATAAATTTCCTAGACCTTACCATTACAATAAAGAATAACAGACATCAGTTTGAAATTTATCGGAAGCCTACCACAACACATACTACAATCCACAACTCCTCTTGCTACCCCACAGCACACAAAATGGCAGCATACCGGTACATGATTAATAGAGCTATCCAACTACCACTCTCAGAAGATAAACGTGATCAAGAAATTGAAATAATAAAACAAACAGCTATTGAAAATGGCTATAACAACTCCATAATAGACACTCTATAACACTCAATAATGGCAAAGCAATCACAACACAAGAAACAAAAAGAAAATAATGTCTTGCATACAATCCCCTTTCTGGGTAACATTTCATACCAGATTGCTAATGTCTTCAAACGGAAAGGCATAAGTATATCCTTTACAACAGACAACAAGATTGGACAGAAGTTACCCCACAACATCAGCACACGAAACCCACTTCATCACACAGGTGTGTACAAAATTGAATGTTTGGACTGTGACTGCTTCTACATAGGCCAGACAGGCAGATCATTTGAGATTAGGTTCAAGGAACACAAGGCAGCACTAAAAAACAAAACATACCACACATCAGCAATAGCTACCCACCTACATGAAACAAAACACCATGTTAACAACACAAGTATTAGCATCCTACACATCCAACCAAAAGGCAGAAAACTAGACATCCTTGAAACACTCCAAATATACAAACACCAAATGAAACAACCAGAATCCATCTTAAATGACAAAAATGACAATATTTACAATAGTATCATCTCTGTTTTCAGCAACTGCCTACACTCTTAAAATACACACACACACACACACACACACACACACACACACACACACACACACACACACACACACACACGTGCACATATCCTAATATTTACCATAAATATTGACAGCCGCCAAGAGTACAAGAGATTGACCTCATTCACTGATAATCCATCACCCCAACAGCTTGTACCCCCTGTCAGCTTAAAACTGTATGTACATCATCTACTGGCACAAATGTATATCTATCTGCATATTTTTTAACATTAACCAGTGTATTACCCCAACCTTTAGGCAGCTAATATATGCAACATGTAATCTTAAGACTCCTTGCCATGTAAATGTTTGCTCTCATATAATCACTCCTTCCTCTCTCTCTCTCTCTCTCTCTCTCTTTCTTCAAAGAGTGTCATCTATGTATGATTTTACTGCTGTAGCCAATATGATCATTGTAATTGAAGCCTATAACATTTTACATAATTGTTTTTAGCAAGTATGAAGTTTAAGCCATTTTAACATTTCACCTGATTGCATAAACGAGTACGAATGTTTAGCTGTTTTAACCTTTCAAAATTGGATTTATATACCACCTGAAGTACACACACATATATTTGACACCTCAAAACAAACACCTCCAAATGGTTTAAACGATTATTCTGTAATAATGTTGTTACAATGTATATTCTTTGCACTTTGCGATTATGTCTTCTCTTCTGCTGTACGAACCTTGCACCCAGCTGATTCCAGACGCCATATTTGTTTACAAATGTGGCAGTATACATGTGAAGTGTTACGACAGAAAAAGGAACCTGTGACCACTGGAGGTACTCTAGTTTACTTATTAAAGTTTACCATTAAATATCAGTTTAATTTTTTTGTCAAAAGTTATCCAAAACCATATTCTGAAATAGTGTCTTGTTTCTCCACTAGGCAGTGCCACAAGTTCCTCCAAATGTCGTAACACAACATACACACATATGTAATACTAACTAATGTAAATCCACCCGATGATGGAGGTTTAAACCTTCGAAACGCGTCGTGGAAAAAATAAAACGGTGACTGGTAACAGTAAACTTGTTGTTTCATTTAATGTCAGTACAGTCACGGTAAAGCCTAACCTAAAAATGTTCGCATTTAAAGTTAAACTGAAGTTTCTAAGTCAATGTTACTATCATTTATGTCACATGTCGCAAACTCACTCATCAAACCCTATAGGCTACTTCCCGTTGGCCTAGAATCATGAAATTTGGCAAAAAGTAAGATTTCACGGTACAACCAAAGAAAAAATCCTAAAACTGTCAATTTGTAATTACATCATACGAAAAAAAATTTTTTTCTTTGCTGTCTGAGGGTCTGTATTTCCATCCTCCTTTGACCAGTTTTTTTCACTAGCGGGTGGACATATCAATTTGAAATTTATGTCCCATACAGAGGTCTACAGGCCCTAGGCGGTACAAAAATTGTAAGCCTCGAAGTGAATATAATCAAAAGATACGGCCATTTATATTACACATATTTTGATATTCAAAAACGCACTCCTCAAAACCTATAGGGTGTTGTCTGCTGATTTACAATAATGGAACTTGGACCTCAAACTTGAAATTTAACATTCTCGAAAGTTTTGGAACACCTGGGAGCGATATCTTGCCAGTATCAGTGAAGATAACAGCAAAAAATCGTTACTGCCCTCGATTAGTTTCATGTAACATAACTAGTAATTCCTCATCTGTTAAGGATTTAAGATTCAGTTGGGGTGACATTGTATATCCCTGGTTTGACAGCGAAAGACACATTAGTGAGGGACAGTTGGTGTATCTGTAACAGTTACATCTGAGGATGAGGGTAAAAGCCTCGAAGTCGATCATAGTGTAATAAAATGAATAGCATTTAACTGCAGACAGAGGGCAATTTATTTTTCAAATCAAATGTGTGTGAAATCTTATGGAACTTAACTGGTAAGGTCATCAGTCCTTAAGCTTACACACTACTTAACCTAAATTATCCTAAGGAGAAACACACACCCATGCCCGAGGGAGGACTCGAACCTCGGCCGGGACCAGCCGCACAGTTCATGACTGCAGCGCCTCAGACCGCTCGGCCAATCCCGTGAGGCTCCTAATTAGTCATATAATTGAAAGTGACTGAGTTAGCATTATGCAGTGTGAAGTGAGGAGACGATAAATCTTAAGAAGTATTTCCTTATGGCTGTAGTGTTATTTTGAACGGACAACCGAACCACAGTTTTAAGTGCTGAGGAGCCTGTGGGGTAGGGGATTGGAGGGTGGGGGCGGGGGGGGGGTGGGGTGGGGTGAGGGGGTGGGGGGAGTGAGTTGCGAAGCCATTGACTCGTTCCCTTCTTAGTCTGCAAAAGTGGTAGGGACAATAGTTACGGGTTGCAGATGCAATAATATATCAGCTGGAATACTCCCGTGTATTTCGTTTCCGCAAACACATGAGTAGCCGGTCGCTGTGGCCGAGCGGTTCTAAGCGCTGCAGTCTGGAACCACGCGGCTGCTACGGTGGCAAGTTCGAATTCTGCCTCGAGCATGGATGTGTGTGATGTTCTTAGGTTAGTTAGATCTAGGGGACTGATGACCTCAGATATTAAGTCCCATAGTGCTTAGAGGCATTTGAACCATTTTGAAACGCATAAGTTTTCCGAAAATCGAATGCTGTGAATATTACTGCAATACTGACTGGAGAAAGAGAAACTCCAAGATCAAGAGATATGATCACAATGAAATTTATTCCACGTATTAGGGACATGACACTGCACAAATCATCAAATTTACAAACCTGTACATGCACTGTGTCTCTGGAAATTTAGTACGGAGTAGCGGCACAGTGCGCTCCAATCAGAACCGTTAAGAGGTCATGGCGTGGACTCAAAGAGCGCCTGATGTGCTGGTGGGAAGTACTCTACCACGCGGTTTGTAGGCGCGTCCACACAGCATCAACTGTGCCTGCGGCAGAACCTGAACGAACAAGATGGCGACCGACTATATCCCAGAGATGTTCGACGGGCGACATGTCAGGCGAACGGGCTGGCCAGGTAAGCAGTGACACCCGTCGTTCTTCGAGGAAGGGTTGCACATTCCTTGCCGCATGCGGCTAGGCTTTGTCCTGCTGAAATAAGGCATGTGGATCGACCTGCAGGAGAAGCAATGCCTCAGGCTGTAAAACCTCGTTAGAGGCAATAGCGCCCCAAAGTATCACAATTTGTGTTTGTCCACATCTGTAGCTTCGCGCACACGTTGCCTGCGGTGTCGGCAAAACGCAGATGCTTACAAGCTGTGTGTACCCGATCACTTACGTCACTAAGACCAACAACCTTCTCTCCAATTACAGCTGCAGCATTTTAATTGAGACGTATATTGCGCTGGGCGGAGTTCTGAGTGCTGCAGAACGTTTTGGCTGAACCTTCGTTGGTAAGTTCAGTAATCGGTGCACTCATGCAGTGTGCTGAAAAAATAATAGTTCCACTTTCTGCCACCAGATTAAAATATGGCGCTTAAGTAATCAGAATAATCAAACACATGATAACGGTGGTTCTGGTACGTTTATTAGGATATGGTCACTAGTCACAACATGTGTTCAGTATGGTCTGATCAGCAACATGCTGCCTCAGTAACATACATTGGCGACAGTTGCTCAGAGCACATCTTATATAATCAGAGCGACATGTCACTGTATGGTGTACTTCAGCTGAGAAAGATTCCGGATACATCCCTGACAGACATGAGCTTTCAGGTATCCGCAAAACAGAAGTCGCATGGATTTGGGTCTGGTGATTTGGAAGACCACACATCTTCAAATTTCCTAGAGATGATGCGTTCATTACTGAAGGTATCTGGAAGCAAATATTTCACGTGGCAACCGACATATGGTGTCGCCCCACCTTGCATGAAAGTAGTGGTGTGGACACAGCTGCCTTTTTGCAAAGCTGGAATCACATCCTTATAACGTGCAGATGTCACATACTCACGAGGTGTCATTGCCTCGGAGGAGACTGTGAAACCGCACCACACCGTCACATAAGCTGGAAGTTACCTGTACAACATTCGGCGCAGTAGCACCCCTATGCGGCAGTTCCGTGCATTCACGGCACGGTGCTGAATAAAATTTGCCTCGTCTCCCATAAGAATATTTTCTGGCCACATGTCATCCATTTCCATAAGTGTCAGAAACGGAGGGCAAAGTCATGGCATTGAAAGCTAACTTGGGGCTTCATTTGATGCAGTTTTGAAGTGTTGACCAGGGGAGAGACAATTGGCGGAGACTGTTCTAGCATTGGCTGCAGAATTTGAATCATGCGCTGGCACGGTCGGCTATAACTACAGCAACTTCATCAACTGCTACCAGGGAATGAGCCGCCTCCCTTTCCTTGGAGCACCTCTTAACTCGTCTGTTTTTACAAATTGTTCGACCGTATTCTTTAGCCCATTTATTAACGTGGGGCCTCTTCGTCGGTGATATTCCCGCAATGCAGCGCTGATATTGCTGCCATTCTGATAAAACAACTTTACCGGCAACGCCGCGGCCATTTTTCTCAATAAACATTGCGTGTTGCATGGAAAACTTACATCTCCTTAAGGCTTTACACCAACAGTCACTTCAAAAAAGAAATCAACACGTGTTGCATAGCGCACTGACGTCATAAGAGGAAACACTTCATATTTTAACTGTTTACAGACCCATATTTTCAGCCAATGGTGGAAGGTGGAACTATTATTTTTCTGCATATTCCAAGAGTGCACCAATTAATGAACATACCTGCGAAGTTTCGGCTTCCTAAGATGGACACAGCCTGAACTGTAACACTCGGAAGACCGTCAGTTTAACTATAATAACCCTGTGTTATTATAAACAGGGATGGTTTATTAACGATTCGGCGTACGATTCAATTCGCTACCACACCCGTACACATATCCAGGCGGGAAGATGGCACTCCATCCTAATATGCCATCAACCGGCTCACACACCATCGTGGGGATCATGTCCTGCGCATTGCATAGCACAGCAAGTCATGTAACATGATTTTGTTTACGTTTCTGTGTCAACGCCTCAGTGTGACCGCACTTATAGTTCGTTATGGTTTTCATCCTGTGTCGAGGCGCGATTTGTTCTAAAGGTCTGTAAGCATGTATTCCACAGATTCTATAGATGAGTTCTTGGCGTTTATCGTGAAGATGGATTCGGTAACGGAGGAAAGACATGTTTCGTAGAAGGAGCTATGTTGAAAGGTCAAGCACGCTAATTTACGTACAGATTACGCGCTTGGGTACTTTGAAAGGAAGAGAGACAATGGTAGACCTTTGATACCAGTCAGTAGAATCATCGGTAGTATTTCAGAAGAGCTGCATTTCTGTCCAGTAACGTTGGGAAGACTGACAAATGAGAAGGCGACTGCAAATTAAGCCCGGAGCTCTTTTCTTGTCACACACAGAAAGGCATGGGAGAAATCGTGTCGAATGACAGACACTGTCAGCTTTGATAAAAAAGTAATTAGTAAGCATTTATCTGCATACTAGCTGTTACCCGCAGCTGCACTCGCATTTCAGTAGTTTCGTTATGATGAGTAAGCAAGCAAGTAACTTCTGGATGTTTAGTGCTGTAACAATGTGCATAGTGCCGGTAATAGGGACAAATGAATGTGTTTGTGTTGTTTTGCTGTAGGTAGAAACTTAGTTAAAATAATGAAATCCATAAAATTGTTTTTTTTTTCTTTTCAGTTATTTATTGCACAGTCTTAACTGAACACAGTTCTATAAATAAAGGTTATGGTCTTCTTTTGGAAGAACGTAAAGCTTTTGTGGATTGGACGCTGAAAGAAACAAGACGGAAAAAATCGGAACACAAGAAAATAATTAATGTGGAGTGACGAATTTTCGAGAATACGTTTGTCTAAGTGACATGTTCAAGTGATAAACAATAGAAGACCACCGGTTAATGTAAGTTCTAGGCAAACCATTGCAAATGGGAAATGCAGATACATTAATAGCCGGTGTAACCGCTAGAATGTTGAAAACATGGATGCAAACGTGTATGCATTGTGTTGTACAGGTGGCGGATGTTAGTTTGTGGGATGGAGTTCCATGCCTGTTGCACATGTTCGTTCATTACAGTGATGGCTGAAATTGTCATCCGGCGATATCCCATATGTGGTCGATTCGAGGGAGATCTGGTGATTGAGCAGGCCAAGACAGGATGCCAACACTCTGTATAGCACGTTGGGTTACAACAGAGGTATGTGGGCGAGCGTTATCCTGCTGGAAAACACCCCTCTGGAATGCAGTTCATAAATGGCAGCACAACAGATCGAATCACCAGATTGGCGCACAAATTTGCGGTCAGGCTGCGTGGGATAACCACAAGAGTGCTCCTACTGTCATACAAAATCGCACCCCAGACTATAACTTCAGGTGCATGTCCTGTGTGTCTAGCATGCAGACAGGTTGGTTGCAAATCCTCAACTGGTCTCCTTCTAAGCAATGCACGACCATCACTGGTCTTGACATCACTGAAGTCGCAAATGGCGGTGGTTTGGAGTCAGTGGAGCGCACGCTACGGGGCGTCTAGAACGGAGATTTCCTTGGAGTAACCGATTGTGTCTCTGTGTCTCTGTGATGACACCTGCTGCTCAAATTGCTGCTGCAGATGCAGTACCATGTTCCAGAGCCATACGCCGAACACAATGGTCTTCCCTGTCGGAAGTGCCTCGTGGCTGTCCACAGCCAGCTCCTCTTGCGAGCGTACATTCTCGTGACCATCGCTGCCCAGCAATCATGAACAGTGGGTACATTCCTGCCAAGTCCTTCTGCACTATCGCAGAAAGAACATCCAGCTTCTCGTAACCATATTATAGGACCTCGTTTTAACTCAGTGAGTGCCGATAATGGCTTCTTTGTCGTCTTAAAGACATTCTCGAGTGAAATCAACTCACCATATCCTATGTCAAAGGTAACTAACGCTCACGACCGTTACAGAGTGTATTTAAAGCAAATCTGATCTGCATCCCCAAAGTGGCGCTACTATTGCCATTATTGTGCGACTGGGGCGAAATTTGAATAGACATCATTTTTCAGGAGAAACACACTTACCAACTTTCGTTTGTTTTGCACAAATCCTTTTTGTTGTGGTTTTCTCCGTCAATGGAATTTGATGTCAGATGCAGCGTAAATTTCGTAATATTTCTACGTGCAATAACATTAGTTGCCCTCATGTGTCTGCATACTGGGTAAGCATAGCTTGTGTTGTGCGGCCCATTCCCTCCCCTCCCAAGTGTCCCAACGCACGACGCAACTGCCGAGTGGTGCGTGTGGAGGACTGTGGTCAGGAGCAAGCACCTATGCATTGTGCTACTGAGGTAGCTGTACACCGTACATCATGCACATTGTACAGCAAATTTAATAACTTTTTAACGAAGTTCATGTTCAGTGATGTAAAATAGTATGTTCCATTTCCTCCTTCACTCTCTCAGATATCCTTTTTTTTATCGCCTTCTAAAGTGGTCTATATTCTTCCTCAGGGTTCAAGTTATCTACATATCAAATTTCATCAAAATCTGTTCAGCGGTTTAGTTGTGAACTGGTAATAGAAAGAGTCACTTTCAAATTTACGAGGGTTGGAACATTAATAGTGGCAACTATTTATTTGCAGCTCGTACAAAAAAGATACGTGTTTCATAGTTTTACTGACCTTCAAAGTAGTCACCAGCATTGTGTATAACCCGTTGCCAGTGAAGTGTTTCCTTCAGTTCAGAAATCGAGTTGAACTCATGAGGGCTTAAGTCAGGGGAGTGCAGTAGGTGGTATAGCACTTAGCAGCCCAATCAGTCAAACAAATCAGTAAAAGCTTGCACTGTACGTGCTTGAACATTGTCCTGCAAAATGATGGTCAGGTCCTGCAGAAAGTGTCATCACTTCTGTCTCTAAGCTGGTGGTGGGTTGTGTTCCAAAAATGAACTGCATAGAGCCAGAAGTGATGACACCTTCTGCAGGACCTGACCATCATTTTTCAGGACAATGCTTAAGCACGTACAGTGCAAGTTGTTAATGATTTGTTTGACTGATGGGGCTGCTAAGTGTTATACCACCTACTGCACTCCCCTGACTTAAGCCCTAGTGTGTTCAACTCGATTTCTAAACTGAAGGAAACATTTCGGCGTTCGCTTCAGAACTGCTACAAATTCGTCGGGCAATAGACCGCGCCGCTCGAACTGCCAACATAACTGGCCCTGCTAAGGGTATCCTACGACTTTCACATCACTGGCAACGGGTTATACACAATGCTGGTGACTACTTTGTAGGTCAGTAAAACTTTGAAACACATATCTATTTTTTACGAGCTGTAAATAAATAGTTGCCACGATTAAAGTTCGCCGGCCGTTGTAGCCGAGCGGTTCTAGGAGCTTCACTCTGGCACCGCGCCAGCGCTACGATCGCAGGTTCGAATCCTGCCTCGGGCATGGATGTGTGTGATGTCCTTAGGTTGGTTAGATTTAAGTAGTTCTAAGTTCTAGGGGTCTGATGACCTCAGATGTTAAGTCGCATAGTGCTCAGAGCCATTTGAACCATTTGATTAAAGTTCCAACCCTCGTATATTATTAGTATGGAAGCCTTCATTATAGCAGAAAAATATAGCAGACACTTAGAAAGTTGATATTTTCACTGTGCTATGCGATTTGTTTGCAGGAAAAATGATAATCGTTTCCATGTTATCCAATGCCTACAAAAAATAGGGGAGGGGGTGCTTGTATACAGGTACAACCAAAACAAGAACAGATGTATAAGCATTTACATCTTCATAAAAAATCTGTGGAATTGGAGTATTTGTTGGGTTGTTATCATCCTTCTTCCTATATTAATTTTTCAAACGAAGAGAAGTGAATACACAGTTCGCGATTTACAACGCTGTACCCAGAACTCAAGGTTGTGCTGTGATTTGAAACCACGTGGAGGGCATGAATTAACGGTTCCATCGTTTCTGCGTTTAACTGTGATTAAGAGTTCTTAGCCTACTCTACAGGATGAAGAATAGCAGACTTAATTTGTAAGGTATACAGTATATGCAGCACATAGCTACTCTGATGACAAAATAAATGTGAGTACAAGCTGTTTGTGTAGACTAGAGGAACCTGTCTGTAGATTTTATGAACACTTACGTCTGATGATAGCCAGGGATACTATTAAGCCACACAATAGCTTCCATAAAATTATTCTGTGTTGTTTTACATAACGACGTTTTCATAAAATCAGAAAAATGCGTGCAAATTGACAACGACTGCGGAAACCTACGGACCAGTAATATTTATTAACTATTGGTGGAAGCATCTCCATAGCTTAAATAACGTCTTCATCGAGTTCGTCTAACAAAAGCTATAGTGGATGTTCTCCTTTTGCATGACTATGCAAGACCACAGACCAGTCGTTACCCAACCGGTCCTTGTGAAAATTGGATGGGAAGTCTTGCCTCATCCCTCAAACAGCCTTGGCTTTTGCACCATCAGACTCACATCTTTACAGGTCGCTAACAGAAGATCATTGTGGAGTTCTACTTCGAAGATGAGAAAAGTTGTGAAAACGTCGTTACGTCTACGGCTTACGGTGCAGGACTGTGTGTTTGACCAACCCAGAATACACGGTCTTGTTAAAAGACGCACAAAAACTGTAGAAACGGCGCAGATTATATTGAAAAGTTGTGTATTAATCGTCAATGTTATGGTTTTAAATCTATGTAGCTGCATTTGAAATTCTTGACAAATAAAAAAATGGGTGATATTTCTTTTTGACTGACCCTTGCACATGATTTCACGCTGCTTCAGTTGTATGCTATAGTTTATCAATCAGAGTGATAGATGTGGCGTGCCAGTGTCTCGGCAACCAATGACAGGTTGTTTTTAGTGGGTGAAATACACTGCTCAGCCAGAACAATATGACCACCTACCTAACAGCTGGTATGTCCACCTTTAGCACGGATAACAACGGCGACGTGTCGTAGCATGGAAGCAATGAGGCCTTGGTAGGTCGCTGGAGGGAGTTGGCACCACATCTGCACACACAAGTGACTTATTTCACGTGAATTCCGGGGAGTGGGGCGGCGAGCTGTGACGCCCTCTTCAGTCACACCCCAGATGTGTTCGATCGGGTCCAGATCTGATGAGTTGGGGTGAGGGGGGGAGGGGCAGCACATCAATTGGAACTCGCATTGTCTTCTTCGAACCACTCCATTACACTCCTAGCCTTTTGCCTTGGCACATTATCTTGTTGAAAAATGTCACTGCTGTCGGGAAACATGATGATCATGAAGAGGTGTACATGGTCTGCAACTATTTGTGACCGAGCGAGGTGGCGCAGTGGTAGCACACTGGACTCGCATTGGGGAGGACGACGGTTCAATCCCGCGTCCGGCCATCCTGATTTCGGTTTTCCGTGATTTCCCTAAATCGCTCCAGGCAAATGCTGGGATGGTTCCTTTGAAAGGGCACGGCCGACTTCCTTCCCCATCCTTCCCTAATCCGATGAGACCGATGACCTCGCTGTTTGGTCTCTTCCCCGAAACAATCCAAATCCAATACAACTATTTGTGATACTCCTTGGCCGTCATGGTGCCTTGCTTGATCTCCACTGGACCCATGGAATGGTCCCCAGAGCATAATGGAGACGCCACCAGCTTGCCTCCGTTCCGCAGTGCAGGTGTCAAGGAGTTGTTGGCATGGAAGATGACGGATTCGCACCTCCCATCGACTTGACGAAGAAGGTATCAGGATTGATGAAACCATGTAACGTTCTGCCACTGTGCCAACGTCCAGCGCTGATTGTCACGTGCCCATTTCAGTCGTAGTTGCTGATGTCGTGGTGCTAACATTCGCACATGCATGGGTCGTTGGCTGCGTAGACCCATCGTTAGGAGTGTTCGATGCACTGTGTGTCCAGACACACTTGCCCTTTGACCAGCACTAAAGTCTTATATTAGCTCCGTCACAGTTCGTCGCCTGTCCTGTTCTACCAGTCTGCCCAGCCTATAACGTCCGACGTATGTTAGAGGTGTAGCCACCCAACCCCACGACATCTGGACGTGGTTTTACCTTGGTTTGCCACGTTTTGAAGGCACTCCTCGAACATCCGACAAGTTATGCAGTTTCTGAAATGCTCTTGCAGAGCCTCCAGGTCACCATAATGTGCCTTCGATTACACTCAAATAGATCGCGCGCCTTCCACATTCTACACATGGACAGCAAGCTTACTGGTACTCCATGCACTGTGCTCGTGTGTCAATAGTAGTCATTCCTAGCCGGACGACGTTGCTATCGCCTGGACGGGCTAACATCGATAGTAGGCCGGTTGTCACAATGTTCTGGCTCATCAGAGCATGTGCAGAACGTGACGGGCGGGGAAATTGTCGAATTCTCTTTATATCTTGATAGGTCAGGAGAGCGGGGGTAAAATGCGGTTGAAACATG
Organism: Schistocerca serialis cubense; assembly: GCF_023864345.2. NCBI lineage: Eukaryota > Metazoa > Arthropoda > Insecta > Orthoptera > Acrididae > Schistocerca > Schistocerca serialis. The sequence continues at coordinate 273,398,548 of NC_064646.1, forward strand.
GTAGTCGAGGGAAGGCAGGATTCGGTTACGATTGTGGACGGGGCCGTAATCAGTTACTACTGGTTGCCTTTTACAGTTACACACAGTTATTTTTGAAACAGTAATTCCAGACTCAACAATACCACACGTTATTAATGAAGGAACAATCAAATGTGTAAATAATAGTGTTTTCAGTGCTTCACAATTTAGCAAATCACCATAAAATACAGATACAGATAATGTTAAAAAAAAGCCACTGTGATCACGGCTGAAGGCCTTACACGCCAAGAATGGCAATAAATTAAGAATGTTTAAAAACTCGCTGCAATTACAGCTTACAGGTATTGAAATATTAAAGTAAGTGGCCACAAACACAGCAGAAGGTATCAGACGCCAGGAATGACAGTAAATAAGGTTTCAAGGCTTACTGCTAAAAACAAATATCGAATTTTTTTAAGCAAATCACCACAATCACGGCTGAAGGCCTGACACGCCAGGAACGGCAATTATATAAAAAATTTAAAAACCTGCTGTAAAACAGCAAATACACGCAAAGGTTAATTAAAAGAAACAAGCAACTGACCACCGAGCGGGTGAAATAAGCTGACGGTAACGTTGTAACACAACCCTTACACTGCTAGATTTATACCAGAAGGCGACCGGAACTATTAACTAGACAAGCATAACATTTAATGTAGCCATTACGGGGTATGGTAATAAATAATACAATAATAAAACAGATGGACCAGTCACAGACGGTGCGCCAGGAATCGACCTCTGAGAAGGTTCGGCAACAAACACTTTCTCGAGCGATGAGATGGGCAGCCAAGGGTTGTATTCACTTCACAAGATGGTAACTCAGACTAGTGGCAGTCTAATGAATGACTAATGATAATCTTGTTGAAGCTACCTGACGTCCAATAAACCAAATGCAAGAATGGAATAACTCTCCAAATCCGGAACCGGCAGACTGCACTACGCCCCTAGAATACTGTGCTTAGAGCGCCCGGAACTACCACCAGAGTAGAAGAATCACAAACAGCCTACAATCAAGAAAGCTGTCAAAACTCCACGCCTTACCAGACAGCAGCGGCAAGTAACTCAGACTAGTGGCAGTCTAATGAATGACTAATGATAATCTTGTTGAAGCTACCTGACGTCCAATAAACCAAATGCAAGAATGGAACAACTCTCCAAATCCGGAACCGGCAGACTGCACTACGCCCCTAGAATACTGTGCTTAGAGCGCCCGGAATTACCACCAGAGTAGAAGAATCACAAACAGCCTACAATCAAGAAAGCTGTCAAAACTCCACGCCTTACCAGACAGCAGCGGCAAGGCGAGAAAACGTACACTGCCGTTACATACACTAACCCCCAGGGCAGGTAACTGGGGCGTTAGCGGCCACCGGGCAGGGAAAATACCGCTGGTTGAGCTTAACAAATTGTAACAAGCTGGACGCAGTAAATAGTAATAAGAAGTCGAGGAAAGCTTTCCCCAAGCACTTCACCCACTGCTCTTCGCCACAGCGACACTACAAGCAGCAACACGAACCCAGGTCACTGGAGAATCGCGAGATATCACAATGGTGGAGTTTTCTCTACTTGGGTTGAAATGCACTCATCTAGAAGCCTGCAGGATCTGGTTTTCGACGAGGTCGTGCACCCTCGTGAACACAATCCTTCCATCCGCAGTCCATGCACGCCGCCAGCGGTCCCGGCGTGTTCTGGCACTGCGCAGACCTGGCTCCTCCTGAGTCCCCAACCGAAGGGCCACACTCACACGACACGGAAAAACAACGAGGTCTCCGCAAAGATAGGGTAACGGTTACTACATATCGATAACCGCCGCTGCTGCCACTAGCGGACAGGCAACGCTTGCGAAACGAGTGGTGCTAGTCAAGGCGAGAAGAAGATAAACAACTGCAACCATGTCAACTAAAGGATACGGCCTGGCCTCCGACAGAGGGCGGAAACCTACAGACAACAGCAACGCGACCCGCAACACGGCTCAGCGGTTTTACTTTTCTTGTTGAAACATAACGTCACTTAAAGCTTGTAGATAGAGCAGAGCCACAGGTATTAACACTTTGTACAACGACCGTTTTCCGCATTGCCGGCTGTGCAAGCCATAAGTGATCGTGTTGTGTACCCATTGACACTCCATATCATTACTCTCGGTGCTGGGCGGTTATGACGATGACGAATTCAGTGTGGTTACGCTCGTTCTGCAGGGCACCTGCACGCACAGATACGTCCATCATGATGCTGTACGTAGAGCTGGAACTCATCTGGAAAGACGACATCGTGCCGCTCCAGTGCATCAAGTGTTGTTTGGTGCATCACTGTCAGGTACACACCTCTCTACTGCTGTAGCTAGGGAAGCCGTGGCAATGGTCGCCACGCAACCAGTACATGGTGATCCACATGTTGTCGCATCTTCCGTGTGGCTACGTGCCTTGTCGCAGAAAAGCACACGTCCTGACTCAGGTTACGTGACGTGTCTTTACCATCCTCTCGGCCGCTGTTCCCTTGACGCCATTTAGTATGATCTTCGTGGATGCATCCAATCTACATTCACACAGCAGTCCTGTTGAGCGATACAATGTAGTCTCGAAAGGCCATGATCCTGCCGCTGTCGAATTTCGAAACGTGTTGGTACATGTTTCTTCTTCTTACATGAGGAATAACATGATCTTCTTACAAACGAACCATAGTGAAATGCGATTTCTGAATGAGAAAACTGCGCACAATGTTTCGTTATACACAACGTAGATGGCCTTACTCCCACCTACTTTGTACGATTGCTCTGAAATGTTAGTCAGTTGCGTATCCAAGCATATAGTAAGTACGCTTCATGTCAAGCACATCCTTGTTACATGCCGTCTTCTAGGAGTCGCATGTTTACTGGTCACCGTCGTATCTTTTATACCTGAAAGTCAGCAGTACGCCTAAGCTAAAATGTTCACTTTCCTTTTCATGTCGATGACTTGAGCAAAGCATTTTTCCATGAATTCCTCGATGAAGTCCATTAGACACTAGAATAATAGTAGGATCTAGAGGAAATTCCAAGTTAATGTGTTTTCTGTAAAAGTGCAGACTTCATTTAACGGTAAAAATAATTTGTGATTGCAGCAGGCTGAAGTATTTACGAGTAAATACCTTCCCAGTACGATATGGTTTTAGCAAGTCAGACTGCACGACTTGTGAACAACGCTGCATACAGCATTAAGTTACCCATTGTTGAACACTGAAATCCACACAACTTTCTGGGGAGAGCAACCGTAGCTCAAAAACATTTTGAACAACACTCAATAACCAACCACTGAAATAAAAAATAAAAATTATGTCAATTAAAAAGACAAGAATGATGAGATTTGTTAGTAGCTTCCAGGAGCTGCTTGCGCCAAATATGCCTGTTAGCTATACAGTGGATATACGCACATTACGCGGAATTTTAAATTTTACCTCACTGATTTTATACAGCTGTTATCTACCAGATCTTATAATAATACAAAAGTGATTTCTGGTGTTCCCCAAGGTAGTGTTATAGGCCCTTTGCTGTTCCTTATCTATATAAACGATTTAGGAGACAATCTGAACAGCCGTCTTAGGTTGTTTTCAGATGATGTTGTCGTTTATCGATTAGTAAAGCCATCAGAAGATCCAAACTAATAGCAAAACGATTTAGAAAAGATATCTATATGGTGCAAAAATTGGCAGTTGGCCCTAAATAACGAAAACTGTGAGGTCACCCACATCAGTGCTAAAAGGAATTCGTTAAACTTCGGTTACACGATAAATCAGTCAAATATAAAGGCCGTAAAATCAACTAAATACCCAGGAATTACAATTACAAAAAGCTCCAATTGGAAAGAACACACAGAAAATATTGTGGGGAAGGCTAACTAAAGAGAGTGTTTTGTTGACAGAGCTACTAAAGAGGCTGCGTGCACTAGACTTGTCCGTCCTCTTTTAGAATACTGATGCACGGATTGACGGGGTACATCGAGAAAGTTCAAAGAAGGGCAGCACGTTTTCTATTATCGCGAAATAGGGGACAGAGAGTCACTGAGATGATACAGGATTTGGGGTGGACATCATTAAAACAAAGGCGTTTTTCGTTGCAGCGGAATATTCTCACCAAATTTCAATCACCAACTTTCTCCTCCGAATGCGAAAATATTTTGTTGCCATCGACCTAGATAAGCAGAATCGACCATCATAATAAAATAAAGGAAATCTGAGCTCGCACGGAAGGATATAGGTGTTCGTTTTTTCCGCGCGCTGTGCGAGATTGGATTAATAGAGAGTTATTATGAAAATGGCTCGACGAACCCTCTGCCAGGCACTTAAATGTGGTTTGCAGAGAATCCACGTGGATGTAGATGTATGAGGGTTCGAACTTCAATAGTGGCAACTATTTATTTACAGCTCGTACAAAAAAATGTGTTTCAAAGTTTTACTGGCCTTCAAAGTAGTCAGCAGCATTGTGTATAACCCGTTGCCAGCGATGTTGAAGTCGTAGGATACTCTTAGCAGTGCCAGTTCTGTTGACAGTTAGAGCGGCGCGGTCTATTGCCCGACGAATTTGTAGCAGTTCAGAAGCGAATGCCGTGAAGTGTTTCCGTCGGTTTAGAAATCGAATTGAATTTACGAGGGCTTAAGTCAGGGGAGTGCAGTAGGTGGTATAGCACTTAGCAGCCCCATCAGTCAAACAAATCAGTAACAGCTTGCACTGTACGTGCTTGAGCATTGTCTTGCAAAATGAAAGTCAGGTCCTGCTGAAAGTGTCATCACTTCTGTCTCTTTGCTGTTCATTTTTGGAACACAACCTACGACCAGCTTCTACCTTATTCCATCTTAAGCCTTCCAAAATTCTGATTCTAGCACTAGATCCCCAATCACTTCCCCGTCGACTCTTATTTTTTCTGCTATCACGTCATCGGACAAGTCCCTCATGAGGCATTCAATGTACTCTTTGCACCTCTCCGCCCTCTCTTCTGCATTTAACAGTGGAATTCCCACTGCACTCCTGATGTCACTGTCGTTGGTTTCAATTTCATCAAAGTTTGTTTTGAATTTTCTATATGTTGAGTCAATTCTTCCGAAAATCATTTATTTTCAGGTTTCTTCACATTTTTCTTGCAGCCATTTCGCCTTAGCTTCCTTGAAATTCCTGTTTATTTCATTCCTACGTGACTTGTGTTTCTGTATTCCTGAATTTCCGTGAAATTTTTTGTACTTTCTTCTTTCGTCGATCAACTGAGGCATTTCTTCTGTTAACTATGGTTTCTTCGCAGTTACCTTCCTATGTTTCTTCCCAACTTCTGTGATTGCCCTTATTAGAGATGTCCATGCCTCTTCAGCTGTGCTGCCTGATGAGCAGTTTCTATAGCCTCAGAGAATTTCAACTTATGTCTTCTTTCCTTAGTACGTCCCTATCCCACTTCTTGACTAGTATTTAAAACTTCAGCCTACTCTTCATCATACTAAATTGTGATCTTAGTCTGTATCGCCGGCCGCGGTGGTCTAGCGGTTCTAGGCGCTCAGTCCGGAACCACACGACTGCTACGGCCGCAGGTTCGAATCCTGCCTCGGGCATGGATGTGTGTGATGTCCTTAGGTTAGTTAGGTTTAAGTAGTTCTAAGTTCTAGGGGAGTGATGACCACAGATGTTAAGTTCCATAGTGCTCAGAGCCATTTGGACCATTTAGTCTGTATCTGCTTCTGAGTACACTTTACAATCCAATATCTAATTTGGGAATCTCTGCCTTGCCATGATGTGATATAACTGAAATTTTCCCATACCTCTCAGCCTTTTGCAAGTATACTTCCTCTTCTTGTGAGTCTTGAACAGAGTATTCGGTATTACTATCTGAAATTTATTGCAGGACACCATTAGTATTTCTCCTCTCTCAGTCGTACTACCAAGTCCATCTACGTTCATTAATGTGCGACGGTCACGTGCAACCTATTTACGATATATTAGACTGAGCTACCTTCAACAATCAAAACATCTCTAGAAATTGTTTTCAACAGCCTTGTTACCTTAGTTTGTATGCAGTTTGCAGCTAACTGATGTACACGATTTTCAGCCCTTACTATTCTGTTTTGCAACAAAAGGAATGCTATATTTACACTGATAGGTTGTGTTAGAACAGTCAGAAGATCTTGCAAATGTATCTTGATTTGACTTACGTTGAGATTCCCTTTACTGTTTCTGATGCACTGTGAATATTGGTCCACTACCTCATACTTGATTGAAATTGATCAGATCCCATTACTGTTCATTTATGAAAATATAAATTGTATACAAAACGTAATATTTTCAGGGCATTCATGCCAAGGACATAAATTGTTATGCAGTCACAGGTTAAAGTTATAGACAGAAGAAGCGCCTTTCTCTCTTTCTCTAGCAACTCTCTTCCAGGATACTTTCTCGTTGTCAGTATTCTGACTAATGGAATAATACAGGCAACGGTAGTCTTCAATTTATTCTACCAGTGTAAGTATGTTCAGTTATTGCCATGGTGGTACGTGAAATATCCAATACCTTCACAACCTCTCAGATAGTGTGCCTCATGCTGTAGTCGCACAACTTTCCCATCTTGAACTCACTTGCCAGGTGACGGCCGTACCAGATCGAACCACATCCCAGTAACACGGCGAGCCTAACCATCCCTGTGACGACAGGTGGCTCTCCCTCCTATACAGTACTACCTAGTTCCATTTCAGTTTCTTTCAACTACTCATGACTTTTAACAATAATTCTTTATCGTTATCTTGCATTAAAATCTTCTATTCAACCACCTGTATTTTTGGGTTCCCGTCCACCTACGTGGTGTCAGAACGATTGAGAAAGTAAAGGTAAAAGCATGCCTTCTTCATGCCACATTAAGTTCCTCTTTCTCTGTTACGGCCCTGCCGCTCCCTAGAATGAATAAGTACAGGACTATCACTATTCGAAGCTGCTTTATAGCCGGAAAAGTCTTTGTTTTAGCATTTACGATACCAACAGAAAAAGCAAATTTACTTCCAGAAAACAGCACAGAGGACAGCGCCGGAGCGTCGTGACGGTATGCTAATGAAATTTGGAAACTTGTGATAAGATCTTACGGGACCAAACTCCTGAGGTCATCGGTCCCTAAGCTTACACACTACTTAATCTAACTTAAAATAACTTACGCTAAGGACAACACACACACCCATGCCCGAGGGAGGACTCGAAACTCCGAAGGGAGGAGCCGCGAGGACTGTGACAAGGCGCCCTACACCTCGCGGCTACCCCGCGCGGCCGGTATGTTAATGACATGTGTATCCTAATGTTCTGTATTTCACAGAAAAGACATCGATTCCGAAGAATAAATGCTAACCGAATGAATGCCACCAGCATTATAACTGACTGTTTTAGAATACATTTTTATACCGAAAAACAACGATCGGTAACAGATTTTGTGTTCCAGTTAAATAATTTATTGCACCCAGTTACTTATATAATTAATTGACTGAGATTACTCGAATGTTGGTTAGTAAATAATTATTTATGATCGCCAGCTCATGCTTCAGCCAACTGCCTTGCCGCAGTGGTAACACCGGTTGCCGTCAGATCACCGAAGTTAAGCGCTGTCGGGCTGGGCTAGCACTTGGATGGGTGACCATCCGGTCTGCCGAGCGCTGTTGGCAAGCGGGGTGCACTCGGGCCTTATGAGGCAAACTGAGGAGCTACTTGATTGAGAAGTAGCAGCTCCGGTTTCGGAAACTGACATACGGCCGGGAGAGCGGTGTGCTGACCACATGCCCCTCCATATCCGCAGTCAGTGATACCTATGAGTTGAGGATGACACGGCTGCCGGTCAGTACCGTTGGGCCTTCATGGCCTGTTCGGCAGGAGTTTAGTTTAGTTTTAGCTCATGCTTGAGCAAAATTTATGAAAATACCTATGTCTGTTTGAAACTGCTGTTACGTAAAAAACACTGCAAAGTATTTTGGCGACAACAGTAACTACACAAGTGGAGATAAACACTTTAGAATCGGTGAAAACCTATATTGGTTAGCCACTAGCAAAAGTAACGCGGCATCAATAAGTAACATCACTCACAATAATGTTATCTGTCGCCGGCCGAAGTGGCCGTGCGGTTAAAGGCGCTGCCGTCTGGAACCGCAAGACCGTTACGGTCGCAGGTTCGAATCCTGCCTCGGGCATGGTTGTTTGTGATGTCCTTAGGTTAGTTAGGTTTAACTAGTTCTAAGTTCTAGGGGACTAATGACCTCAGCAGTTGAGTACTATAGTGCTCAGAGCCATTTGAACCATTTGTTATCTGTCGCCAGGTTTTGTCGAACAATACATACAACTAATTAATGTTCCATAATAAATTTCCTGGTAGTTATTCTCAACAATGGTTTGCAGATCGCAGCAAACACAATAAGAAACGCCGTAATCGCGAGACATAAGAGTACACAAAATATAAGCGGAATGCATAAAATATAATCAGTTTTGTTAACTGTTCTGCACCACTACACTTTGTCAGTAATTTCGAGTTACTTTCTTATTATGCACTGAATTCCTTGATCATTGCCGGCCGGTGTGGCCAAGCGGTTCTAGGCGCTTCAGTCTGGAACCACGCGACCGCTACGGTCGCATGTTCGAATCCTGCCTCGGGCATGGATGTGTGTGATGTCCTTAGGTTAGTTAGGTTTAAATAGTTCTAAGTTCTAGGGGACTGATGACCTCAGAAGTTAAGTCCCATAATGCTCAGAGCCATTTGAATCATTTTTTGATAGCAGAGTACAATGCTGGTGCCGATTCAAGTGTTTCGCAGCACACCGTTCGTTGAGTACTGTTGAACGCAGCAGACGGACACTACGTGTTCCAATGATAACCCAAGGATAGGAAATTAAAATTACTGTGGCTTAACTTCCTGCAGTACTACAGGATTAAATAGTGTTCATAAATGTTTCCCTTATGACCGATCTTAGTTCCGCCATATTTAATACTGCTATGTCTTGTTGGCCACAAACGGATTCTATTGGTTTTCCACAGTACTGCGCTTAGACCTCAATAGACAATAGACGCCTCTGAGTTACGCCCTGTGCCTTTCCCCATCTCGTGGTGAATCTGCGCCCTTTGTGGCATCCGGTCCTGGACGACAGGGTTCGTTTCACAATTCCTGAATGCTGACTCTTTCGGCCATATACTTAAATAAGAGCGAAACGCTCGTTAACTCACATGCTCTGGCAGGTGACCCTGAGAGTAGGTAAATGTAACATTCAGCGCACACACAGAAGAAATTCACTACCGCACAACTACACTGTTGACTAAGAATTACTGGAAACAGTAACTATCTTGAAGTATCTAGGAGTACTTATCCGTAGCGTCCTTAAGTGAAATGACAACGCACAAATAGTAGGAAAAGCAGATGACATATCGAAATTCATATGAACAATGTTAAGGAACTTTAATTCATCCAGAAAAGAAGTAGCTTACACGACTCTTGTTCGACCGATTCTTGAGTATTGTTCATCAATCTCGGACCCTTACCAGGTAGGACTGATTGAAGAAACAGAGAAGATCCAACGAAGAGCGGCGCGTTTAGTTACGGAATCGTTTAGGCGGCACTAGAGCGTTACTGATATTCTTAACAAACTCCATAGGCAGACGCTACAAGAGAGGCATTGTGCATCATTGAGAGATTTACTAACATTTCGAGAGATTACTTTCTGGAAGAGTCGGGCAGCATATTACTTCATCCAATATACGCCTCGCGAAATAACTACAGCTGAAAAATTCGTGAAATTAGAGCTAGTACAGACTCCTACGTACAATCATTCTTCCCTCGCGCCATCCGCGAATGGAATAGGGAAGGGAGTATCAGTTAGTAATACTAGAAGCACCCTCCACCAAACACCGTCAGGTGGCTTGCTGAGTAATGATGTGGATTTAGGTCTCTGTAAGGCTTGTCGCCACTATCGAGAATTCGGATAAACGAACAGTTTAGTTATTTGTAGTTATTTTGTTACTGGTTTATCAATGTCATCAAACACAGTAGGTACCTTCCCTGTCACCATTATTATAACCGAATTTCATGTTATTAAGAGAAATATTATTTGTTTTGAATGAGAAATACATTTGCCATTTAAAACTTGAAGTTAACTAATTCAAAACCGGAAGCAATGATGGGGAAGTGAAATTCATAGCTGTTGGTAAACCTGTCGAGGTATAAGATCGTCGTTCACGAAACTCTTCTGTTCCTAACGTTTCGTGCAGAACTGCGCTGGAGATATTCAGAGGCGTTGGTCCTTCCCTGAGTCGGTAACAAAGCCTTCATTCTGTCAACTGAAATTCATGATACATTGTAGCACATTTAATTGCACTGCATAATGATCAAGGTTCAAATGGTTCAAATGGCACTGAGCACTATGGGACTTAACATCTGAGGTCATCAGTCCCCTAGAACTTAGAACTGCTTAAACCTAACTAAACTAAGGACATCACACACATCCATGCCCGAGGCAGGATTCGAACCTGCTACCGTAGCGGTCGCGCGGTTCCAGACTGAAATGCCTAGAAACTCTCGGCCACCACGGCCAGCTCCTGTGAAGAGTCGTGGACATCCAACCATTTAGGGCCTAGTAGTAGTTTCACTGTCCTTCTACCTCTTTCCGTAGATGCTAACGACAGTAATCATGATCATTCTACCAGCTTCGCCGTTTTCGAGATACTCGTCCACAGGCTCTGCGTAATAATAATATTCCCTCTCCCAAAGTAGCTTATCTCAATGGATTTCCCCACTTGCAGCCCATATCTTCGCTGGTCTGATCCCTCGTCCGTGGCTGCTCAGCTTACATAGTGCAATATTCCTAAGAAACGCTTTGGATCTTGCTACGCAAAGTCCCTGACTTGGCCAGCGTTCGGGTAACACTCATTTGACAAAACTTCCTGCAAAGATGACTTGTTTTTGACATCACACACAATATCGACAACCGTAGGAACTCCTATCTACTTTCGTTAGCGTTCGATGCAGGCTCCTGTTACACGGGTAACAGCTCACAAGACTTCTTGCACACGTGACGCAATTCTGACTTCACACGCATTAATGAAGATTTATGAAAACACGTCGTTCATGGTACGATTTATTATAATCCAACGTCAGATAATGACTTATCGGCGGTTAAAGCTTTTATGAAGCCTAAGTTAAAAGCACAGAGGCTAAAATTCCTCAACGTCATCATGCTGCAGCCGATATGAGTGGAATTGCGAAGTGGAAGATTGCTGGTTGCTGGTTCATGTCATGGCACCTCCAAATTTTCTTCCCCTTTCTAAAAGATTATGTGCCTTCCTTATTAAGTTCTATAATTTTCGGTATTATGTACAGTACATATAAGAGTGCTGTCGCAGGAGTGAGTCGTCATTGTCAGTAACTTACAAATTAAGCGTGAAACACGCAAATCCAAGTAAATATTCGAAACACGTAGCTCATCTGATAAAACAAACTACCATTCAGAATAAAAAGCATGAAAAGGACTGACATGTTTGCAAAAGAATGGAAAGGAAATTTAATATCAGCCATTAATAAGTATAAAAGAAAATTTACGAGCTAATTCCTTAAGGACACTTATTTGCCAAACAATAATGTCTTCAATGAAAGTGCTCCTTTAACCACAAATATCAGGTTTTTCGTTATTTTATTACATCAAATCGCATCGATACCGACGCGTTTTCGAGAGATTCTCGATGTGCTGGTGTTTTGGAACCGTGTTTATTCATAGACCATACGTTAAGCGAGTTGCCGCTTGAATTCGTCTTCCAGAATAGCTAACCATCCTTTTCACCTGCAGACCAACTCCTGGAATTAGTTTTCAGAATTTCTGAAAATAAACGATATTGAGAAATCTTAACGAAAAGTGTTGAGTATACTGTATGTTTGAAATGGATTCAGTGCTGGCTGGTTTCAGCTTGTTTTTTGCTTGCAAATTAGCAAGTCGTCTCACATTCGTGGTTGATTACGACATATCAGGAAAAATAGTTAGTACACTTTTTCAGTAAGTTCCTGAATTAATTCTTGCAAACACTTTAATCTCTACCTTGTCCACAGTCCAGTCCACGCCAAAGTAGAACATTACACATTCATAAACAACGTAACTTCCAGGTTTACGTATCCTGCAGTAAAGAACCAGCGTAACCTCTAGTTCTCTCTATCTCGGGCGAATGTTATTGTTTTGAACGTCATGTTTGCCTCACGTAGTGTGAACCATACGATCACGGAAGTCTACAGTCCGTCTTCGATAGACGTCTAAATGACGTCACGCCTAGTCTTATGAGATGAGTGTTACCCTGCACGTTCCTACTACAGAATTTTTCAATACTGTTTTTGAATATTCCGTTACAAATATACATTATAGTTATTCAGTTAATGATCATTGCTCGTAAAATCCTCAAATACGTACTTTTACATCCAAAAAATGATATTAATATTGCAAAGAATAATCGCAGCAACAGTTAAGGGATGAAGGTGAATGGTGTACTCTCCTATAAGAATGCCGCTCTATGCTTTTCACTGCTACGTTTACGGTGCCCTACGTCCTCTGTGACCCACATATTATAACTTTACAGAAAGGTAACAAAATTACACAGTAATGACACGACGTAGCAATTTTACAAATGCAAAGTACTTGTCAGAATTTGAACTCGATATTTGATAGTGGCAACATATACTCACATCTGACCGCTTTTCACAAAGAACATTATCAGCATTTAATTCTCCCATATAAAGATATACATTCAGGGTGTTTCTAAATCCCTTAAGACACTGAAGGCGAGAAGTGAGTACAGCTTGGCATCAATTTGAATATGACCTCATTCTGGCAACAATGTTTACTTACCATAGTAAGATGACGTGTCCCACACCCTCCATATGCTGATTGTACGAGCAGCAATAGTTCACTGTGAGTCTCACAATCATTAAATTTGTTGTAAGCAACTATCTAGAGTGCTAATGCTGCCGGGTTTTAAAATACAAAGGAAATGAGCGTTTGGCGTCATTTGCCGGAGCGTTTGGCGTCATTACGGAGCAGGTACGGCCGCCTTGGTGCAGGTCTTATTATATTCGACGCCAGATTGGGCGACCTGCGCGCTAGATGGGGTTGAAGACAACACAACACCCACTCCCGGATCGGAGAAAATCCCCAACCCAGTCAGGGATCGAACCCAGGTCCCTTAGGACGGCACTCCGTCACGCTGACCATTCAGCTATCGGGGCGGACAATACAAAGGTAACAGAATGGGTTCCAATTTCCAGCAGTACGGGTTTGTAGTCGAGTTCTGTCCTTCGATTCTGCAGAAGGGAGTGATATGGGTCGGTAGGCGAAATAGTGTTCACGAAAGACAAATCAGGCGCCTGCGTCTTAGGGAAAAGCAGCGTGGCCTTATCAGAGGAGAGTGGACTTTGCAGCTACGACTCTGCTTCTGAGAACGGCCACGGAGCAGCGTCCAGCGGCCACGGCCAGCGCTGCGTCACCTCAACGGCGGCCGGAGCAGCGGAGGCGACCCGCGTTGTGCTGTACCACTGCGAGGGGCCTTCGTAGTAATCGTAGGCAGGCGCGGAGCTTCGGCGAAGTACACTGCGCCTCGCCTCGTGCTGATTCCAGAAAACTGTTAATATACGATAACACGCAGAGCCACGTTCATATTATTGACAAAGGCTGGGCACACGCGACTCCCATCCCTCATGTTAACTTACACCTGTAACGACAGGTGGGCCATCTAGTCACTAATTCAAAATTAAGATAAATTTGCCATATTAGGAATACAGTGGACCCTATAAGACAAGATAGATGTTAGCAAATAGAAAGAGAGAGAGAGAGAGAGAGAGAGAGAGAGAGAGAGAGAGAGGGAGCGAGGGAGATGCCAACTGTTTGTTGGTTGGGTTGGGTTTTTTGGGGAAGGAGACCAGACAGCGAGGTCATCGGTCTCATCGGATTAGGGAAGGACGGAGAAGGAAGTCGGCCGTGGAATTGCAAAGGAACCATCCCGGCATTTTCCTGGAGCGATGTAGGGAAAGCACGGAAAACATAAATCAGGATGGCCGGACGCGGGATTGAACCGTCGTCCTCCCGAATGCGAGTCCAGCGTAACTGTTTGTTTCAATATATAAAACCGTTCTGCCTTTCGCAATCTTTTCCATTACCTCTTGCTTGCATCTGGCTTCCTTGCCTACAGTTTGGTCGATTGATAGTAACCGGGCCAAATATCTCACGAAATAAGCATCAAACGAAAAAAACTACAAAGAACGAAACTTGTCTAGCTTGAAGGGTGAAACCAGATGGCGCTATGGTTGGCCCGCTAGATGGCGCTGCCATAGGTCAAACGGATATCAACTGCGTTTTTTAAAATAGGAACCCCCATTTTTTATTTCATATTCGTGTAGTGCGTAAGGAAATATGAATGTTTTAGTTGGACCACTTTCTTCGATTTGTGATAGATGGCGCTGTAATAGTCACAAACGTATAAGTACGTGGTATCACGTAACATTCCGCCAGTGCGGACGGTATTTGCTTCGTGATACATTACCCGTTTTAAAATGGACCGTTTACCAATTGCGGAAAAGGCCGATATCGTGTTGATGTATGGCTATTGTGATCAAAATGCCCAACGGGCGTGTGCTATGTATGCTGCTCGTTATCTTGGACATCATCCAAGTGTCCGGACCGTTCGTCAGATAGTTACGTTATTTAAGGAAACAGGAAATGTTCAGCCACATGTGAAACGTCAACCACGACCTGCAACAAATGATGATGCCCAAGTAGGTGTTTCAGCTGCTGTCGCGGCTAATCCGCACATCAGTAGCAGACAAATTGCGCGAGAATCGGGAGTCTCAAAAACGTCGGTGTTGAGAATGCTACATCAACATCGATTGCACCCGTACCATATGTCTATGCACCAGGAATTGCATGGCGACGGCTCTGAACGTCGCGTACAGTTCTGCCACTGGACACAAGAGAAATTACGAGACGATGACAGATTTTTTGCACGCGTTCTATTTGGCGACGAAGCGTCATTCACCAACAGCGGTAACGTAAACAGGCATAATATGCACTATTGGGCAACGGAAAGTCCACGATGGCTGCGACAAGTGGAACATCAGCGACCTTGGCGGGTTAATGTATGGTGCGGCATTATGGGAGGAAGGATAATTGGCCCCCATTTTATCGATGGCAATCTAAATGATGCAATGTATGCTGATTTCCTACGTAATGTTCTACCGATGTTACTACAAGATGTTTCACTGCATGACAGAATGGCGATGTACTTCCAACATGATGGATGTCCGGCACACAGCTCGCGTGCGGTTGAAGCGGCATTGAATAGCATATTTCATGACAGGTGGATTGGTCGTCAAAGCGCCATACCACGGTCCGCACTGACTTCCCCGGATTTCTTTCTGTGGGGAAAGTTGAAGGATATTTGCTATCGTGATACACCGACAACGCCTGACAACATGCGTCAGCGCATTGTCAATGCATGTGCGAACATTACGGAAGGCGAACTACTCGCTGTTGAGAGGAATGTCGTTACACGTATTGCCAAATGCATTGAGGTTGACGGACATCATTTTGAGCATTTATTGCATTAATGTGGTATTTACAAGTAATCACGCTGTAACAGCATGCGTTCTCAGAAATGATAAGTCCACAAAGGTACAAGTATCACATTGGAACAACCTACGTTCTGTATTTTAATTTTAAAAACCTACCTGTTACCAACTGTTGGTCTAAAATTGTGAGCCATATGTTTGTGACTATTACAGCGCCATCTATCACAAAGCGAAAAAAGTGGTCCAACTAAAACATTCATATTTCTTTATGTACTACACGAATATGTAATAAAAATGGGGGTTGCTATTAAAAAAAAAAAACGCAGTTTATATCCGTTTGACCTATGGCAGCGCCATCTAGCGGGCCAACCATAGCGCCATCTGGTTCCCCCCTTCAAGCTAGACGAGTTTCGTTCTTAGTAGTTTTTTCGTTTGATGCTTATTTCGTGAGATATTTGGACCACCCTGTATAAAACTGTTTTACCTTTCGCAATATTTTCCATTATATCTTGCTTGCATCTGGCTTCCTTACCAATAATATTGCTGAAATACCAAAGCTAGTCCGTATTTTCAATAGTTTTTTGTACACGTTGAACGTTTAATCATTTAGGGTGTTCACCTGTTGCACACACTGTAGTGCTCCGTCCCGCTCCTGATGTCAGCTATAACGTTCCTACCACGAATTATTTAGTGGATAAGGACTTTTATTTGTTATGCAGTGATCTGGCAAAAGTCATACACATGTACAGATGACGGTGGTATCACGTACAGAGAGTATAAAAGGGCAGTGCATTGGCCCAGCTGTCATCTGTACTCAGGTGATTCACGTGAAAAAGTTTCCGACATGATTGTGGCCGCACGACGGGAATTAACAGACTTTGAAAGCAGAATGGTAGTTGAGAGCTAGACGCATGGGATATTGAGTTTCCGAAATTGTTACGGAATGCAATATTCCGAGATCCGCAGTGTCAAGTGTGGCGAGAATACCAAATTTCAGGCATCACCTCTCACAACGGACTACGCAATGACCGATGGCCTTCACTTAACGACCGAGAGCAGCGGCGTTTGCGTAGAGTTGTCAGTACTAACAGACATGCAATACTTGGTGAAATAACCGCAGAAATCAATGTGGGACGTACGACGAACATATCCGGTGGGACAGTGTAGCGAATTTTGGGTTAATGGGCAATGGCAGCAAACGACCAACGCGAGTAACTTTGCTAACAGGACGACATCGCCGGCAGCGCTTCTCCTGGGCTCGTAATCATATCGGATGATCCGATGGACCCTAGACGACTGGGAAACCGTGCCCTGGTGGGATGAGTCGGGATTTCAGTTGGTAAGAGCTGATGGTAGGGTTCGAGTGTGGTGTAGAACCCACGAAGCCACGGACCCAACGTGTCAAGAAGACACTGTGGAAATTGGTTGTGGCTCCATAATGGTGTGGGCTGTGTTTGCATGGAAAGGGTTATGTTCAGCTGCTTGGAGACTAATTGCAGCCATTCGTGGACTTCATGTTCCCAAACAACTATGGAATTTTTATGGATGACAATGCGATATGTCACCGGGCCACAATTGTTTGCGATTCTGGACAAATCGAGCGAATGATTTGGCCATCCATGGAACATTTATGGGACAGAATCGAGATGACAGTTAGTGCACAAACTTCTGCACCAGCAATACTTTCGTAATTATAGATGGCTGTAGAGGCAGCATGGCTCAATATTGCTGTGGGGGACCCGAACGACTTGTTGAGTCACGACATGTCGGGTTGCAGCACTACGCCCGGAAAAACGAGCTCCGACATGATATTAGGAGGTACTCTATTACTTTCATCACTTCGGTGTATAACTGATGTGAGCGTGTGTTCCATGGTGTAGTGCACAATCGTAGTCTAATCCGAAACAAGAGGAATTCACATCAATTTTCATGTCATGAATTCTCCTTCCATTAACTCCAATTCTTCAATATCACTCCCCTTTCGCTAACAAGAAGAAGAATCAGGAATATGTTGGACGTAGAATGTTGAATTCCGTTCGTGGGTAGAAAGATTGCAATTTTATGAAACAAACAAAGTCTCAGTAAATCGATGTTGAAACATTTCGTTAATCTCTGGTTGCAATTTCTTCTTTCCTGCAAGTTTATGATTATAATTTCTCCCGATAAGTTTTTCCAGAATGAAGAAAGGTTCAAATAACTGTCTCCATTTGGAATCACTTTCCCAACTTAATTAAAATAAGGTTAAATATCAATGTTGAAATCAGATACGAAGTGCAGTAAAAGATAACTACGCCGCCAAGAATCGTAATAATGCATACTGAAATATCTCTCCCTTATTCGTTACAGATAAATTAAAGATCTGCAACTTTCAGAATTAGCTCATATAAATCCCTTATCAGAAACTGAAACCCATTAATAAGTCAATTTAGGACCATTGAGCCTAAATATTCGTGAACTGAATTCGAAACCTTTTATAACATTGTTCACTGACTCCCTTTGACTAGCATATTGTTATTAACAACGGCTAAATGAGCTGCAATTGCTCACAAAGCTTCATTTAAAGTTCAGTATACGACTGAACACTGATGTGCCTATTAATCATTCAAGTCCTTTCACAATTAACACTCATAGTTATTGTTATCACTGTCGGTCACACAAGTCCGCAATAAAATTTATCGTCAATTGTCTTCAAATGAAACTTTCTTAGACTTCACCTGCGCTCTCAGAAATTTCCTTAAAGGGCTTAAGAAAGCTTTCTTTAAATAGAAGCCCTCAAAATTACATACGGTACCTTCTTATTGCCGGCCAGGGTGGCCGAGCTGTTCTAGGCGCTACAGTCTGGAAACGCGCGACCGCTTAGGTTAGTCAGGTTTAAGTAGTTCTAAGTTCTAGGGGACTGATGACCTCAGAAGTTAAGTCCCATAGTGCTCAGAGACATTTTAACCATTTGAACAGCATTTTCCCATTTTCGAAAATCTGTATCTGTTGTCGATATACATCCCGAAACCATGATTTTTGGGTACCAAAAGTACCAACTGTGGGGACTGTAATTGCTATTCATGAAAAATCGTCGAAATTTTACCCTGTGTTCTTAAGATATCCTCGCGGAGCGTCGAATATCCTTATCAGTTACAGCCATCCAGACGTTCAATGTTATCGTACTTCTGCACGTAAAATATGCATGTAATATTCGCTACGAGAAGTAAATGTAGGTAACTGGCGGACTGAACACATAGCAAGAATTATAAGGTCATCACAAGGGTTTTGAGGTCACCAAGTCCCGATTTTAGTTGGCTTTTATTCACCAATATAATTTTATTTCACGCAGTCTCTATACAGGGTGAGTCACTAACTATTGCCACGTAGAATAACTCCGAAAGTATAATAGGAGCAGAAACGTTTGTGGGACAAAAGTTGCATGAGACAAAGGGTGCCATTATATGACGTTGGTGTTTTGTTGCTAGGTGGGGTCGCTTCAGAGATATGAAGATAAACTATGTTTTTTTTTTTAATGGGATGCTATAGTTTGGTACTTATTTTCTGATAGCGGCTATTTAGATGACTACAGTGATGTGTAACATTAAGGTCCTTGATGGTCAACGAAAGTCACAAAGGTGGCATGAGCGTCCATTTACAGAAGGCGTTCGAAGTGATGACCACTGGTATCAATACTGTGCTGCAACCTACTTATCATGGATTGAGTGGTATTCCTTATCATACTGGCGCTTATAGAAGCACATGCTCTGACTATTCTCTCTCGCATACCTTCAGGTGCAGTTGGAACATCTTTATAAACAGTGTTTTTTTACGAATTCCAGCAAGAAAAAATCCAGAGGCGTCAAGTCTGGCGAATGGGCTGGCCACGATTCATTTCCTCCGCGGCCAATCCAGCGATTTGGGAATTATCACTGCAACTCATTTCTAGGCATCAGCGAAAAATGTGTCGGACACCCATCGTGTTGATATCACATTCTGTCCTTGTTCCTAAAGGTATTTCTTCCAATAACAGACGTAATGTTTCTTGAAGGAATGTGGTGTACTTCCTACCATTTAGATTTACTTGGATGAAATAGGGGCCTATAATTCTGTCCTCCGAGCGGTTCTAGGCGCTTCAGTCTGGAACCGCGCGACTGCTACGGTCGCAGGTTCGAATCCTGCCTCGGGCATGGATGTGTGTGATGTCCTTTGGTTAGTTAGGTTTAATTAGTTCTAAGTTCTAAGGGACTGATGACCTCAGATGTTAAGTCCCATGGTGCTCAGAGCCAATTCTGTCCTCGAGAATCCCACACCATACAGTCACCGACCACGGTTTTTGGTGTTTAACTTTCCGCAGCCAACATGGATTTCCAGTTGCCCAATAATGTATGTTAAACAAATTAACGTTTCCATGGTTCGTGAGTGTAGCTTCGTCAGTAAAACAAATCAAATTAATAAATGTGTCACCCCTCTGAATCTGAAGTTGAGCCCATCGGCAGAATACAATGCGACGAATACAATACACACCAGTTAATTCTTGGCGGAGACTGATATGGTAAGAATGATATTTATGGCGATGCAGAACACGAACTACACTACTCTGGCTCATGTAAGATTCCCTTGCGATTTGGCACGAACTAACAAAAAAATGGTTCAAATGGTTCTGAGCACTATGCGACTTAACTTCTGAGGTCATCAGTCACCTACAACTTAGAACTAATTAAACCTAACTAACCTAAGGACATCACACACATCCATGCCCGAGGCAGGATTCGAACCTGCGACCGTAGTGGTCGCTCGATTCCAGACTGTAGCGCCTAGAACTGCACGGCCACTCCGGCCGGTACACGAACTAACACAAGGATCTCGAACCACAATGGCAGGAGTACCAATTTCCTTTTCCTCGTTAGTAAGTTTCCTTTGCCGGATATGTTTCCGATGCGTTAAATACCCAGTTGTTTTCAATTTATCATACACATATTTAAGTGTATGACGTGTAGGGTGAATACGTTGAGGATATCTTTCAGCGTATAAGTCTTTAGCTCTCACTGAATTTCATTGGCATTCTCCGTAAATGAGAAGCATATCGACTTGTTCTTCGAAGGAATACATCGTTCACATTCGATTGACTCGACGATACTAGTCTTACCGTTCTTATTAGTGTCGCATTGCGAAACCGTCGACTGTTGTTTACATGTCAATGGCACGTTAGATGGATACACCGTATTCGGAATATTTATTATTTGCACGATATATGAGAGAGAATTGTCAGAGCATGTACTTCGATAAGTGCCGAAGTGATAAAGAATACCACTCAATCCATGATAAAAAGATTGCAGCACTGCATTGATACCAATGGTTATCACTTCGAACACCTTCTGTAAATGAAATTACAATTAAATCAATACCATTAGCTGCTGACAGGTGTTGAAATACATCAGCAGGGACAGTTGAAAATGTGTGTCCCGACTGGGTCTCGAAGCCGGGATCTCCTGCTTGCATGGCAGACGCTCTATCCATCTGAGCCACCGAGGGCACAGAGGATAGTAAGACTGCAGGGACTTATCGCCGGCACGCTCCCCGTGAGACCCACATTCCCAACTTAAGAGTCCACACAGTACATTCGTAGAGCCTCTGCCATTATACGCATTACTCGCGGCAGACAATCCACTGAGTCCCGTCATCTTCATACCTTCTGGAAAGGGACGTTCATGCCACCTTTTTGACTTTCGTTGACCTTCAAATACCTTCCTGTTACACATCATTGGATTCGTCTCGATAGCCGCTATCAGAAAATAAGTACCAAACTATAGCATCCCATTTAAAAAGAAAACAAAGTTGACCTTCATATCTCAGACGCGACCCCACCTAGTAACAAAAAACCAACGTCATATTATCACTCCCGTTGTCCCATGCAACATTTGTCCCACAAACTTTTCAGTTACTATCATGCTTTCGGAGTTATTATAGGTGGCAACAGTTAGTGACTCACTCTATATAATGGGCACTTCACACCTGTACGTATATGGCTTAAGTGGTACTGCAGTGACATAAAATGGGCTAAAAAGTCATAAGAGGACTGAAAAGAACTTAAAACGCCTGCCAAAAATTAGGTAAAACTGGAAAGCTGCAAATTCAATAAAATATTTCTAATAACATTTTTTTCTCTTTACTCCTGGTATACAATACTTTTTTACAAATAACTTATTAAATAATGTAATGCCACAGTGTTCACTCATATCTCACTATCAGTCACTGCGCACACTATACACACATTGTTTCATAACACTTCACTCACTACACACAAACACACACACACACACACACACACACACACACACCACTGGTGATCTCTGGGCCGTTTTCTGTGCCACCACTTCCCATTTGCTATCCTGAGAAACCGAGTCAGCACCCCTCTACAATAAGTGAGATGTTGAGCTCAGAAAGAGGAAGAGATGTTAGTATTGGGAAATGCATAGATTGGGGGTAAGTTTGTCAAGAAAAGGAAAAAAACATATTGTGAAGATGTTATGTGGAATGTTGCATGTCTTATAATCATTATTATTATTTATTTGTGTAACTTTTTTTTTACCAAACCCCTACTCTGTTTTATCTAAGTAATCCTTCAATGTATAAAATGTATTGAATAACAGATGCTTTTTAGCTACCCTTTTAAATAAGTGTATTTTTGCAATTTCTTTTATCTCTTTTGATAATTTATTGTACAGATTTATTCCTTGGTAGAAACTGCTGTTTTGACTTTTTTGTTTATTTTTTCTTGGAAAATGTAAGTTGAGTCTAGCTCGTGTTCCATGGTCATGGACAGAACTGTTTGTGCAGTAATTACCAATGTTATTTTTGATGTGTACAACTGACTGGTAAACGTATTCACACGGAGCAGTTAAAATTCCCAGTGTTTTGAACAGATCTTTACAATGAGCGCGACTACCATTTTTGGTTATGATTTTTACAGCTCTTTTCTGGAGTTTGAAAACTGTGTTAATATTTAGTGCATTTGTTCCCGAAAAAAATAATGCCATAGTTAAGAATTGAGTGTACATGTTAATAATATGTAACTAAAAGATACTGCATATTACACACTGATGATAGGATTCCAAGGGCATAACATGCTGATGACATTCTGTTTGCAAGTACCTTTGTGTGTTCACACCACTTCAACTGAGAAGCAATATTCATTCCTAGAAATTTTGCATTTATTACACAGTCTATAGAGGTGCCATCTACATTTAATTTAACACGGTCATTTTCCCCTCTTCAAACTGAAATTCAAGGCATTAGTTTTCTTTATGTTCAATGTCACTTTATTGCTTATTGACCAATCATATACTTCCTTGAGAGCTTCATTTGCTGTCTCGGCAAGGAGTTCTCTTGTTTTCTCATTGACTATAATATTGCTGACATCAGCGAAAAGAATTTTTTCACCATGAGTAACACTACTGGGAAAGTCATTGATGTATATCAGGAATAGTCTTGGTACTAATATGCTACCTATATGCCGTGTAGCTGCCGAAGGGAACTAATTTGAAGCGTACAGTACTGTTGTTTGAAACGAAAAGCTTTGGTAGATAAAAAATCAGTCTCATTACTTTTCTCATACACACTCTATGTGCCAAAGTTTATGAACGTGTAAAGGTGTATAAATAATCTCCCAAAACTTTACTGACCTATAGAATTCGTTTTATATAAGCAACACTTCCTGTTGTAGCCAGGGAAAGAAGGAAACCTTCCGCACTTTTCTGTCAGAGTCCAGTAAGGAGGAGTAGAAAGGGGAAATATTTCGGTGGAGTTTAAAGGTAGGCCCTTTGCAATTGACAGAGATAGTTTTCACAAGATGAAAGGAATGCCTCCATTGGTTTGAAAAAGCCCTGACGTGAAGCCCAAAAGGACACAAGTGGGGGATAGTCTGCTACGAAAGACGCAAGACCGAAAAGGGGACCTGCAAGACTCTAACATTGCAATTTTCGATGTAAATCAATTATCAATTTTGAGACGTATCATGCAGCGAGAACTAAATTTTATGGGTGATACAAAAAACATTGTATGCCAGAGAACGGATTATTACTCATCCAGTGTTTGCGATATATACACTCCTGGAAATGGAAAAAAGAACACATTGACACCGGTGTGTCAGACCCACCATACTTGCTCCGGACACTGCGAGAGGGCTGTACAAGCAATGATCACACGCACGGCACAGCGGACACACCAGGAACCGCAGTGTTGGCCGTCTAATGGCGCTAGCTGCGCAGCATTTGTGCACCGCCGCCGTCAGTGTCAGCCAGTTTGCCGTGGCATACCGAGCTCCATCGCAGTCTTTAACACTGGTAGCATGCCGCGACAGCGTGGACGTGAACCGTATGTGCAGTTGACGGACTTTGAGCGAGGGCGTATAGTGGGCATGCGGGAGGCCGGGTGGACGTACCGCCGAATTGCTCAACACGTGGGGCGTGCGGTCTCCACAGTACATCGATGTTGTCGCCAGTGGTCGGCGGAAGGTGCACGTGCCCGTCGACCTCGGACCGGACCGCAGCGACGCACGGATGCACGCCAAGACCGTAGGATCCTACGCAGTGCCGTAGGGGACCGCACTGCCACTTCCCAGCAAATTAGGGACACTGTTGCTCCTGGGGTATCGGCGAGGACCATTCGCAACCGTCTCCATGAAGCTGGGCTACGGTCCCGCACACCGTTAGGCCGTCTTCCGCTCACGCCCCAACATCGTGCAGCCCGCCTCCAGTGGTGTCGCGACAGGCGTGAATGGAGGGACGAATGGAGATGTGTCGTCTTCAGCGATGAGAGTCGCTTCTGCCTTGGTGCCAATGATGGTCGTATGCGTGTTTGGCGCCGTGCAGATGAGCGCCACAATCAGGACTGCATACGACCGAGGCACACAGGGCCAACACCCGGCATCATGGTGTGGGGAGCGATCTCCTACACTGGCCGTACACCACTGGTGATCGTCGAGGGGACACTGAATAGTGCACGGTACATCCAAACCGTCATCGAACCCATCGTTCTACCATTCCTAGACCGGCAAGGGAACTTGCTGTTCCAACAGGACAATGCACGTCCGCATGTATCCCGTGCCACCCAACGTGCTCTAGAAGGTGTAAGTCAACTACCCTGGCCAGCAAGATCTCCGGATCTGTCCCCCATTGAGCATGTTTGGGACTGGATGAAGCGTCGTCTCACGCGGTCTGCACGTCCAGCACGAACGCTGGTCCAACTGAGGCGCCAGGGGGAAATGGCATGGCAAGCCGTTAAACAGGACTACATCCAGCATCTCTACGATCGTCTCCATGGGAGAATAGCAGCCTGCATTGCTGCGAAAGGTGGATATACACTGTACTAGTGCCGACATTGTGCATGCTCTGTTGCCTGTGTCTATGTGCCTGTGGTTCTGTCAGTGTGATCATGTGATGTATCTGACCCCAGGAATGTGTCAATAAAGTTTCCCCTTCCTGGGACAATGAATTCACGGTGTTCTTATTTCAATTTCCAGGAGTGTACATTACTTCGATACTTAACGCAACAAGCCATTATACACCAATTGCTAGAGGCAAGTATTGCCTCACTGTGGTAAGCTACATTTGGCTAAGCTTTTAGGTTTGGCGGAATCATGGGAAATAACTTCTACAAATGTATAAGCGTTTTGTAAAAGTAAAAATACCAGACTCCAGATACCAAGGAGCTTGGGGTGGGAGGGGGGAAGGAGAAGCAAGTGCCCATGCACGGAGAACAACAATTCCAAACCGAGCGAGGTGGCGCAGTGGTTAGACACTGGACTCGCATTCGGGAGGACGACGGTTCAATCCCACGTCCGGCCATCCTGATTTAGGTTTTCCGTGATTTCCCTAAATCGCTCTAGGCAAATGCCTTTCAAAGGGCACGGCCGACTTCCTTCCCCGCCCTTCCCTAATCCGATGAGACCGATGACCTCGCTGTCTGGTCTCCTTCCCCAAACAACCAACCAACCAACAATTCCAATAATGTATAGATATTTGACCATCAGCACATAAGAGATTATGATAATCTTCTTTTTCATTCGTGCAATCTCCAGTCCTCTTAACAACTTCTCGTAAGTGATCTTTGCCGCTCCTTGACCAAATTTTTATCCCCATGGTTTTCCTGTTGCAATGAAGTTGTGCAGTTATCCCGGCAGCAGTGTCTTTATCGTCAACATTCCGACCCACAATTTTATTGCACAATATTATTGGGCATTCTGGGTGGAACGTCAATAACATTGGACAGTATTATTCTGCAGTACTATTGACTGTCTAGAGGCCGCTTTAGAAGACTGTTAGAGGACGCTGATGGGCTTCCTGGCGACTCAGCATGTGACATGCGGTAGGTGTTTGCTTGGCGCCAGGCCAACGAGAAGCGATCAGTATTTACGGTGCCGCGGAGAGGTTCGGGTATTCCCAGCGACAAGCGGCTAAGAGCTGTTTTGTCAGCACAGAGCACCAGGAGAGGCGGGGTGTGGGCGTTGTTCTGGCCAGCGCAGCCCATCTCAAGGGCGCCATCAAACTGCTGAACTGTCTCCCAGCCCATTTCCTTTTGGTGCGGCTGCGTCTGAACGAGTGTGCAAGAGACCTAACTGTCGTCCTTTCAGTAATAGTTATAATCTCTTTGATTTCTTTCCTTCTTCTCCACAATAAAATGCTGATGCCTGGCAAACAAATACAGTACAAAACTATTTTATTGCATTTTCCAGCCTCAGTTCACAGAAAATAATTTCATTACAGGTTTCGATTACTTAGCGTGTCACCAACAGATGACATGTTTACAAGGAAACAAAATGGGGGAACTAAATTCCATATTGCTAATTAAAATAACATCTATACATAACTACACTCACCTGAATACATTACATAGTTAGTCATCAACCGAGCAGGTTGGAGAGGCGCTGACAGTGCGATCTGAAGTTGGAACTGGGGGCTACGGTTAACAACGGAATTATATAAAGTTGGCAACCCTTCAACCACAAATACGAGGGTTATTAAGAAATGAAGGTCCGACTTCTTATAAAGCATTAGACCATTACAAATTTTTTCAAGAAACTGTTTCTACCAGGTGTACCGGTATGAAATTAGCGTTAAGATACAAATGTGTCGATAGGGAACATTTGTTGTGAACGAGCCTTAATTTGTGTTTCTTTGGTTGGTATGACATCTGTCAAAGATATTTAGTATACATCAAGTCATGGAACAAACAACATCATATGTTTTCATTGTGTTAACAATGCCGAATTTTGTACCAGAAAGTGATGATTTGCGGAAAGCATTAACTTTTTGTTTTCATTTGAGAGAATGTTCTGTAGAGTCGCATCGAATGCTTGTCGAGGCATATGGTGTTCGTGCTCCATCAGAAGCAACATGCAAAAGATGGTTTCAACGGTTCAGGATAATGATTTTGTTGTAAGAAATGAAGAACGTGGAAGACCACCAAAAAAGTTCGAAAACGCCGAATTACAAGCAATATTGGATGAAGATGATACTTTGAGTCAGAAGCAAATGGCAGCAATGATAAATGTTGCACAACAAACAATTTCTGACCGTTTGAAAGCTATGGGAAAGATCCAAAAGTGTGGAAAATGGGTACCACATGAACTGAATGGAAGACTGATGGAAAACCGAAAAACCATTTGTCAAATTTTGCTTCAAAAACGTGAAAGAAATTCAGTTTTGCATCGAATTGTTACTGGCGATGAAAAACGGATTTATTTTAAGAATCCTAAACGGGAAAAATCATGGGTTAATCCGGGACAACCATCAATTTCGACTGCAAAACCAGATCGATTCGGCAAGAAGACAATGCTCTGTGTTTGGTGGGATCAGAAAGGTGTGGTGTATCATGAGCTTCTAAAACTCGATAAAACTGAATACTAATCGCTACAGACAACAAATGATCAATTTGAACTATGCATTGATCGAAAAAAGACCTGAATGAGCAAGAAAACATGGCAAAGTAATTTTTTCACACGACAATGCACCTGCACACAAAGCAAAACTGGTTCAAGATACAATAAAAACACTTGGCTGGGAGCTGCTACCCCACCCACCGTATTCACCAGACTTGGCCCCTTTCGACTAGCATTTGTTTTCATCAATGGGACGCGCATTGGCTGAGGAACACTTCGATTCCTACGAAGAAGTCGAAAATTGGGTGTCTGATTGGTTTGCTTCAAAAGACGAATATTTCTATTGGCGTGGTGTCCAAAAATTGCCAGAAAGGTGGTCGAAATGTATAGAAAGCAATGTTCAGAACTTTGAATAAAATGTTTTTACTTTTCAATTCAAAATTAGTGTTTCATTTTCACAAAAAACGGTCATTTCATACCGGTACACCTTTAATTCTTATACGTTTCTCTCTATTTTTCTGCATTGTCTCCATATTTCTTCAACATTTGTCATAACGTTCTACAAGCTTTTGTACCTCTAAGTCATAGCCGCCTGCCGTCTTTGAGGATACCCAGTTTTTAACTGCTTCTTTCACCTCATCGCCTGTTGTGAAGCGATTGCCGCCGAGAAACACATCTAGGTAGCGGAAAAAGCAAACATCGCTCGGTGCCATGTCTGGACTGTGTGATGGGCGCACAATGGTCCCACGCCAAAGATCTGATCAGGTTTCGGGTGTGAATAGCAGAATGGGGTCTGGGATGCATGCAGCAACAAAACTCCACACGGCAGAAGGTCACGTCGTTTATTCTGTTTAGAACGTCGAAATTTAGTCTGGGTAGCGCGGTAAGTGGCTTCGTTTACTGTTGATCCTTGCTGCATAAACTCGACTAACTAGACTCCATGTCTGTCCCAAAACACGGAAGCCATAACCTTGCTGATAAGATTGCCTTCTTGATCTTGATTTTGACTGGAGATGTGTGACAGTATCCCATTGTCTGACGTTTAGGCTTAGAGATCCTGCGAGAAACCCACGTCTCCTTCCCTTTGACAATGTTTTCTAAAAACTGACCATCTTTCTTGTGACATCTGTCCAAAAAGCAAAAGCATAAACCATTGTTTTCATTTTATGTTTCTCATTAAGTTTCGCCGGCCAGAGTGGCCGAGCGGTTCTAGGCGCTTCAGTCAGGAACCGCGCGACCGCTACGGTCGCAGGTTCAAATCCTGCCTCGGGCATGGCTGTGTGTGATATCTTTAGGTTAGTTAGGTTTAAGTAGTTCTAAGTTCTAGGGGACTGATGACCTCAGATGTTAAGTCCCATAGTGCTCAGAGCCATTTGAACCATTAAGCTTCCTGGGAACTCACCATGGGCAAAATTTGCGAAATTGCAACTTATCAAAGACACTTTTGTGCGAAGTTTTTTAACCTACGTTCGGGAATTCAAATGCTTAAATTGAGACAGTGAGTCGCCGGTCTTCACGAAACTTTTCGTCCGCGGCTTTGACCAAATATCGCGGTTCATAATGGATACTTAGCTGTCCATCCTTGAGAGCTTCCACCCACTTACCCAATTTGCTGTCACTCATGATGTTGGGCTCATACACTTCACTTATCTGTCGATGAATTTCAGCTGCCGCAATGGTCCTTGCTTTCCAATTGTTCTAGACACTCTGAATGGACACTGTAAAGAGCACACTGCGACCATACAAATGCAAATGGCGTTGTTTAAAGAGCAAACAACGCCAGAAATCTGTGCGCATGCGCGTATTAAAGATCGCACTAGTCACGAGGGTGGCCTTCTGCCGATTTTCTTCTTCTACTAAGCGCTTCAGTTTGGAACCGCGCGACTGCTACGGTCGCAGGTTCGAATCCTGCCTCGGGCATGGATGTGTGTGATATCCTTAGGTTAGTTAGGTTTAAGTAGTTCTAAGTTCTAGGGGACTGATGACCTCAGATGTTAAGTCCCATAGTGCTCAGAGCCATTTGAACCATTTTTTCATTAAGAGTCATTCTTTTTTTGTATATCTATGTTTTGATGGATGGGAAAACATTTGTTGTAGTGTGATCTATATTTTCAATTAATTAAAGCGCAAATATTCCAAAAGATAAAAATTTATTTTGCGAGCACATTCTGCTGTCCTTGTTAGTATCTATGACCGCTTTTCAGAGAACTGGGGAAACCGCACTTAAAATCAATCTTTTTTTGCTGTATTTTTTTTTGGGGGGGGGGGGGGAGGGGGTCAATGAATGAAACATTTAGTAGTTAAAATGATAGAACTGTTTTAAAAACAGGATTGTAGAAAATTAATTATAAGGTTTTTTTGTCTTGGTAGGAGCAGGAAACAGGTGGGGAGTCAGTTGGTTTAAAATGGGAAAACCTGACCAGTGTAAAAACGGATGGAGCCCCTGCGCTACAAGTAATACGCACTGGAATCCTGGGTTACGTCAGGTCAAAAATGGCTGAAATCGGCTGTTCCTTATTCGCGGCAGTTCATTGTCTGATGCACCAGGAAGCGCTCTGTGCACGCTCTGTGCGAAGATTGTCAACATAAAAAATCTTATGGACACAGTTGTTCGAACAGTTAATTATGTTCGCTCGTGAGGACTCCCACATCGCCAGTTCAAAGAATTTCTGGCTGAAATCGAAGCGGAATACCCGGACATCCCCTACCACGCCAAAGTAAGATGGCCGAGGAGAGGAAAGGGGCATCACCGATTTTTCTCCTAGAAATCAGTTCCTTTTTGGACATGAGAGGACGTCCAGAAGAATTACTTCGTGACCCTAAGTGGGTGGCGAATTTGATTTTTTGTGACATGGCGAGTCATTTAAATACTATAAACATTTCACTCCAAGGCGAAAATCACTCTGTTGTTGATTTAATGCAGACGATTCAAGCATTTAAAAAAAAAAAAAAAAACTTATGTTGTGGAAACCCCAGTTGCGCGAGGAGAGTTATGGACACTTCTCTGCATTAGACAGCGTAAAGGAAGATGTGGAGTTTTCAGATTATGTTCAAATAATTTGCGAATTACAAGAAGAGTTTAAAAACAGATTTTTGGATGTAAATGATCTTCAGCCGGGCCTAGATATCTCTGTTCGTCCGTTTTCCCTTCGGGCAGGGGACGTCTCACAAGCGTTTCAACTACAGCTGATTCACCCGCAGCGCTAAATCCGCCTGAGGGAACGCTTTGGTATGTGTAAAACTTTGGATGACTTTTACAGCTGTTTTCCATGAGAGAAGTATCCTTTACACAAGCACGCGGCGAAAGTTCTCTCAGTGTCTGGTTCCACGTATGTTTGTGAGCGCTTTTTCTCTGTTTTAAAGCTTGCTAAAACTAAGAACCATTCACTACTTAGCGATAAACATTTGATTAATTCCTTGAATTTAGCAGTCTCCCGGAATATTGTACCAGACCTAGACAAAATCATTTCCTCAAAAAGAAAAACGTGTAAAATGTTAATTGTCTTCTTTAACAATGTTGACTGTAAGGATGAAAGGTCTTTATAACCGTAATTCTATTTTTTAAAACTTTTCAAACTTGATCAATTGAAATTATTGCGTACAAAACAGCAAACTAAGGTTCAAAAAATGGCTCTGAACACCATGGGACCCAACTGCTGAGGTCATTAGTCCCCTAGAACTTAGAACTAGTTAAACCTAACTAACCTAAGGACATCACAAACATCCATGCCCGAGGCAGGATTCGAACCTGCGACCGTAGCGGTCTTGCGGTTCCAGACTGCAGCGCCTTTAACCGCACGGTCACTTCGGCCGGCAGCAAACTAAGGATCCGATGTCTAAACGCTGAAAAGGAATACAAAAAGCTGTAGGACGAAGTACAACAAAAAACTTTACTTGTAACTACTAATAGTAAGAATGAGACTCTATATCCCTTACGTAAAATTATTTCTAAAATAGAAGATTTATGACAGTAGTTCATCTAAGAAATTCAAATATCTTTCAGAAGACGCCTACTGTACGTATGACGAGTCTGTATGTGCAATACTAATAGAATCAACCTGTGGGTCGTAAAACTACTAAGTTGTTCTTCGATTCTCATTTTGGATATTGTTTTCTAAAGCTCTGCTTAGTAATTCTGACACTCGAACACTAGTTGTTACCTAAACAGTAAATAGTTTGCTTGTTTTACCGCTCATCGACCTCTTTCACGGAGCTGTGCTTCCGCTCTCATATTGTTTACGTTGGATCTGACTGCGGAACAGTCCAGCGCTGAGCAGTTCTGTGCGGTCTCAGTCCCTCCGCAGCTTTCTCTCTCGCTCTCTCTCTCTCGCTCCTATGCCGGCACTAGCGACACACGGTCGCGTACGGGGCGCCGAAGTACACTGCTTTGCGCCCGCGGAACGCGGACGCGCCCGTCTGGCTCAATTTTTGGATGAGCCTGATTAACTTGAAACTGTAATTATTGCTACGCACAGCCATTTCACAATTCCGTAATCCTCAGAGTACACTGTCCATTGTCACAACTGTGCCATTCTGTAATACACTCCTGGAAATGGAAAAAAGAACACATTGACACCGGTGTGTCAGACCCACCATACTTGCTCCGGACACTGCGAGAGGGCTGTACAAGCAATGATCACACGCACGGCACAGCGGACACACCAGGGACCGCGGTGTTGGCCGTCGAATGGCGCTAGCTGCGCAGCATTTGTGCACCGCCGCCGTCAGTGTCAGCCAGTTTGCCGTGGCATACGGAGCTCCATCGCAGTCTTTAACACTGGTAGCATGCCGCGACAGCGTGGACGTGAACCGTATGTGCAGTTGACGGACTTTGAGCGAGGGCGTATAGTGGGCATGCGGGAGGCCGGGTGGACGTACCGCCGAATTGCTCAACACGTGGGGCGTGAGGTCTCCACAGTACATCGATGTTGTCGCCAGTGGTCGGCGGAAGGTGCACGTGCCCGTCGACCTGGGACCGGACCGCAGCGACGCACGGATGCACGCCAAGACCGTAGGATCCTACGCAGTGCCGTAGGGGACCGCACCGCCACTTCCCAGCAAATTAGGGACACTGTTGCTCCTGGGGTATCGGCGAGGACCATTCGCAACCGTCTCCATGAAGCTGGGCTACGGTCCCGCACACCGTTAGGCCGTCTTCCGCTCACGCCCCAACACCGTGCAGCCCGCCTCCAGTGGTGTCGCGACAGGCGTGAATGGAGGGACGAATGGAGACGTGTCGTCTTCAGCGATGAGAGTCGCTTCTGCCTTGGTGCCAATGATGGTCGTATGCGTGTTTGGCGCCGTGCAGGTGAGCGCCACAATCAGGACTGCATACGACCGAGGCACACAGGGCCAACATCCGGCATCATGGTGTGGGGAGCGATCTCCTACACTGGCCGTACACCACTGGTGATCGTCGAGGGGACACTGAATAGTGCACGGTACATCCAAACCGTCATCGAACCCATCGTTCTACCATTCCTAGACCGGCAAGGGAACTTGCTGTTCCAACAGGACAATGCACGTCCGCATGTATCCCGTGCCACCCAACGTGCTCTAGAAGGTGTAAGTCAACTACCCTGGCCAGCAAGATCTCCGGATCTGTCCCCCATTGAGCATGTTTGGGACTGGATGAAGCGTCGTCTCACGCGGTCTGCACGTCCAGCACGAACGCTGGTCCAACTGAGGCGCCAGGTGGAAATGGCATGGCAAGCCATTCCACAGGACTACATCCAGCATCTCTACGATCGTCTCCATGGGAGAATAGCAGCCTGCATTGCTGCGAAAGGTGGATATGCACTGTACTAGTGCCGACATTGTGCATGCTCTGTTGCCTGTGTCTATGTGCCTGTGGTTCTGTCAGTGTGATCATGTGATGTATCTGACCCCAGGAATGTGTCAATAAAGTTTCCCCTTCCTGGGACAATGAATTCACGGTGTTCTTATTTCAATTTCCAGGAGTGTAGTTCCAACATTTGGTATGCCCTTCTGTATACTCTTTCTTTCAGCATAAAAAGTAAGTCTGCAGTGCATGAGTCTGCGAGATGCGGGGCAGGTGCGCTGGGGAATTCCGTTGCACAAATCAACGGTTGATCCATGTAATAGCAATGATTCCAGAACTATAAGAAGAACTGTTAAAGCATATAAGTCACAGGCCTCACCAGCAGAGGTACTGTCTATTCATAGTAAGCAAGTTTCACCAGCAAATAAAAACACGAAAGTTTCAACGTGGCCGGCCGAAGGGGCCGTGCGGTTCTAGGCGCTGCAGTCTGGAACCGCGAGACCGCTACGGTCGCAGGATCGAATCCTGCCTCGGGCATGGATGTGTGTGGTGTCCTTAGGTTAGTTAGGTTTAACTAGTTCTAAGTTCTAGGGGACTAATGACCTCAGAAGTTGAGTCCCATAGTGCTCAGAGCCATTTGAACCATTTTTTCAACGTGTTTGACTTGATACATAAATTAGAAGTAGTACATTAATGAGGAGAGCCAAAGAACATCGCTGCCTTTACTAAGTGAGCGAGCTGTTCGTGGAACTACAGTGGCAGACGCTATATGATAGGCATTGCGCATCACGAATAGGTTTACTATTGAAATTTCTAGAGAGTATTCCAGGAAGAGTAGGGTACATATAACCTCGTTCCGTATGCATCTCGTGAAATGGTCTTGATGGGAAAATGAGAGGAATCAGACATCATATGGAGGCTTACCGACAGAAGTTCTTGGCACTTACCTTTCACGAACGGAACAGAAAACTGGGTCATGCACTGCTATCGGAAGTACACTCTCCCACAAATCGAAACGGGACTTGCGGCGCATAGATGCAGATGTAGAAGAGCCTATACCAACTTCAGAGTATTACAGGCTCGTAAGAACAAAATAAAGACAAGTCAGAAGCCAACAAATATTAACGTGCTTGCTACTAGGTAGCAATTACCGAAAGTGTGCACGTCAGATCTTACAGGAAAATCTAGGTGTAGGATCTGTTTGTAATGACCTTTTCATCGAAGACAAGCCAAATCCTAACCTTCGATCATTTTTTTTATAATTTCGAAAGAGATCATTTCAGTTATCTGTGAAAATATACACAAAAGCCGAAGAAACTGCTATAGGCGTGGGTATTCAAATACAGAGATATGTAAAGAGGCAGACTACGGCGCTGCAGTCGGCAACGCCTATATAAGACAGCAAGCGTCTGGCGTAGTTGTTAGATGGGTTACCGATGCTACAATGGCAGCTTATCGAGATTTAAGTGAGTTTGAACGTGGTGTTACAGTCGGCGCACGAGCAATGGGACACAGCATCTCCGAGGTAGCGATGAAATGGGGATTTCCTCGTACGACCATTTCCCGAGTGTACCGTGAATATCAGGAATTCGGTACAACATCAAATCTCCGACATCGCTGAGGCCGGAAAAAGATCCTGCAAGAACGGGACCAACGACGACTGAAGACACATGACAGAAGTGCACCTCTTCTCCATATTGCTGTAGATATCAATGCTGGGTCATCAGCAAGTGTCAGTGTGCGAAGCATTGAACGAAACATTATCGACATGGGCTTTCGGGGCGCCGAAGGCCCGCTCGTGTACCTTTCATGAGTGCGGGACACAAAGCCTTACACCTCGCCTAGGCCCGTCAACACCGACATTGGAAAATGGCTCTGAGCACTATGGGACTTAACTTCTATGGTCATCAGTCCCCTAGAACTCAGAACTACTTAAACCTAACTAACCTAAGGACATCACACCACACCCAGTCATCACGAGGCAGAGAAAATCCCTGACCCCGCCGGGAATCAAACCCGGGAACCCGGCCGTGGGAAACGAGAACGCTACCGCATGACCACGAGCTGCGGACACCGACATTGGACTATTGATGACTGGAAACATGTTGCCTGGTCGGACGATTCTCGTTTCAAGTTGTATCGAACGGATGGACGTGTACGGGTAAGGTGACAACCTCATAAATCCATGGACCCTGCATATCAGCAGGAGACTGTTCAAGCTGGTGGAGGATCTGTAATAGTGTGGAGCGTGTGCAGTTCAAGTGATACGGGATCCCTGATACGTATAGATAAGGCTGACAAGTGAGACTTAGGTAAGCAACGTGTCTGATCCACCTGCATCCATGCCCATTGTGCATTCCGACAGACGAGTGCAATTTCAGCAGGACAATGCGACACCCCACACGTACAGAATTGCTACAGAGTGGCTCCCGGAACACTCTTCAGAGTTTAAACACTTTCGCTGGCCACCAAACTCCTCAGATGTGAACATTATTGAGCATATCTGGGATGCGTTGCAACGTGCTGTTCAGAAGAGATCTCCACCCCCTCATATGCTTATCGATTTACGGTCAGTCCTGCAGGACTCATGGTGTCAGTTCCCTCCATTTCCCTCCAGCACTACTTCAGACATTAGTCGAGTCGATGTCACGTCGTGTTGCGGCACTTCTGCCTGCTCGAGGGGGGCTCTACACGATATTAGGCAGGTGTACCAGTTTCTTTGGCTCTTCAGTGTCACTCACTAACAACTATTTCTTTCTCTGATAATGTTATTTCTGCTGTATCGGGGGGCCTAGCCGTACTCTGCCAGCAACCCACGTTACAGTGAAGTTACACAGGCAGCCGGCTTCCTAGCTGTCACACTCATGGCCTGCCCCACTGCACACGGCCACCTGGCAGTGAGCAAAGCACAAGCAGAGGTCGCTTGTCCCGTGACAGGATCCTAGATCGACTGTATCCTTGATGCTGAGGGCTGTACTTATACGGATGCCGGACCCTAGGAAGCTAGTTCGCACGGCATGAACTACCTGAACCAGGCACCGAATGCTTATGCATTTCTTCAATCATAGACCCACTTTGGAGCCACTGAAATGACGACGGAAAGCTTCGTGTTAGTATTTTTGCGAGGGAATTTGTCTTCGTTTGCGATACACTGGACTTACTATGTTATCGTCGTACTGGAATCTTAAACAGTTGGGACTGCCCTGTCAGGATTTGAACTTTTTTCGCAGAGATCTTTGTTTTATTACTAGTTACTAACATTTTCCAACAGTATTTTTTTAAAAGAAGCCTTATTGATACAATACAGTAATAATTATACAACATAGCCGATTAACTAAACTAATTTGAGCCGGCCGGGGTGGCCGAGCGGTTCTAGGCGCTACAGTCTGAAACCGCGCGACCGCTACGGTTTCAGGTTCGAATCCTGCCTCGGGCATGGATGTGTGTGATGTCCTTAGGTTAGTTAGGTTTAAGTAGTTCTAAGTTCTAGGGGACTGATGACCTCAGAAGTTAAGTCCCATAGTGCTCAGAGCCATTTGAACCATTTGAACCTAAACTAATTAGTGCGCCTGATAATTAATACAACAACAATTGCAGCTATTTACTTTTATTAGTGGCTATTACTATTGCTATGGACAAGGTAATTGCAAATCTATACGAAGTCTAATTCTGCAGCATTACAGGTGTGCCAGAAGTATTACAAACCTACTATTGCTGACCTGCCCACCGAGCTAATCCCAGTTGGGCGTGACGCTGGCTCAAAATTTCAACAGTGGTTGCTTTATGAAACTTCCTGGCAGATTGAAACTATGTGCCGGACCGAGACTCGAACTCGGGATCGTTGCCTTTCGCGGGCAAGTGCTCTTCGCAGAAGAGCTTCTGTGAAGTTTGGAAGGTAGGAGACGAGGTACTGGCAGAATTGAAGCTGTGAGGACGGGTCATAAGTCGTGTTCGTGTAGCTCACATGGTAGAGCACTTGCCCGCGAAAGGCGAAGTTCCCGAGTTCGAGTCTCGCTCCGGCACACAGTTTTAATCTGCCAGGAAGTTTCATATCACCGTACACTCCACTGCAGAGTAAAAACTTCGTTCTGGAGTGTTTGTTTTAGTTCTAGAGGCCTTGTGCCTCCGGATTATATTCATGTTAATTTTTCCTTGTGATCGGCTGCGCCAAACTTACAACATTCGCGCACTTGTCATATTTCTGTTTTTGTCTTTAAATTGGCTCCTCCGGGATTAGAAATTTTTTCATTATGATCTTGGACTGTAACTGGTTCTTTTTAGACTTTGTTTCTGCACTAGCTGTACTACGAACTTTTAATCCAGAAATTTGTTTACTCCATTACTAGTCCTTCTGCCTGAAGTACTGTTTTGTGTTCAAGCCAGTAGAGTTTATTTTGCTCGCGCCTAATTCAGGATTCACTAACAAGAAGAGAGTTCGTGTTCTTTTAATTAATATGAATTTAGTGATCATTGTATACCTTGGGCCTTTACTTCTTAATTTTAATTTTATTTGCGAATGGTGGAGGGAATAACGATACTCGACAAGCTGCTGTGATCTTTCTATCGTTGTAAACTGGCTGGCCGAGCGATTCTAGGCGCTTCAGTCCGGAACCGCACGACCGCTACGGTCGCAGATTCGAATCCTGCCTCGGGGCCGCATGGGATTAGCCGAGCAGTCTAGGGCGCTGCAGTCATGACTGTGCGGCTGGTCCCGGCAGAGGTTCGAGTCCTCCCTCGGCCATGGGTGTGTGTGTTTGTCCTTAGGGTAATTCAGGTTAAGTAGTGTGTAAGCTTAGTGACTGATGACCTTAGCAGTTAAGATTTCACACACATTTGAACCTCCCTCGGGCATGGATGCGTGCAATGTCCTTAGATTAGTTAGGTTTAAGTAGTCCTAAGTTCTAGGGCACTGATGACCTCAGATTTTAAGTCCCATAGTGCTGAGAGCCATTTGAACCATTTGTAAACTGGCGAGCTTTACATAAGAGAGATTAATAAATGCTACGGGATTCAAAAAGTAAGTTACACATTGTTATCGCACCGCAAGTAACTTTTATTGGATGCTGCACAACACTTCAGAGTGACATAGATACGTGACACAATTCTTCAGCATAGACACCAAATCTCTGTAAGCAACGGTCGGAAAGTTCTGCCAGTCACTCATTTCCTCGACTATAAAAATTCGGTACTTCGTCACGTAGCCATAAAAACCGCTGCGTGAACTTCATCATCGTTGGAAAATTTCTTTCTCCCACATATTCTTTCAGCATTCAGAAAAGATGTAAATCGCGTGGCGCAGGATCGGGACTTACCTGGTCAGCACCATCCACGTTTGTGCACCCTTTGTCAAATTGTGGGCACTACTTCACTACGATTGGGTGCGATACTGCGTAAGGTCCATATACTGCCAGAACTGTACGGTGAATCTGCGGGCTGTTTAAACGTTTTACCACACGTACCACACTGCGCCGCATACTACTCTAGGATTACGTTTTCAATGCCTAGCAAATTCACTTCCACACTGTTATTCGTTATTCGTACCGCACCAGAACTGTGTCTGGACCGTGTCGTCTCTTTTGAGAGTGCGCCAGTATTGTTGCACAGTAGTCTTGGCGTTGGACAACATGTGTGACTTACATTCTGTAGTTCCTACGTACAAAATTGTTAAGGCTTTCGTGGCCACTTGTTGACAAACTGCGTATTGGCTTCTGTCTCGGGTTCTTCGGCCGACGTTCGTCTAATGATTTTTCTGACATTTCGCCAGCACGAGTGGCTGGCATTGTCAAAGCTTCACCCTCCATTGCCGGTGGTGAACTGGAGCCGAGCTCGCGGCCGCAGACTATATGTACCTGGCGCAGCCAACGTCCGAGGGCTTCTCAGCGGTCATTTCCGGCGCGGTTCTCCTCTTGCTACCTGCGACGGTCGTTCGCTGCAGTACGGGCAGCCAGGATCCGTTTACCTTAAGGCTTTCCTCTTTCTTGTTGAAACCCAAAAACACGCGAACAGTTTCAACAAGAAAGAGGAAAGCCTTAAGGTAAACGGATCCTGGCTGCCCGTACTGCAGCGAACGACCGTCGCAGGTAGCAAGAGGAGAACCGCGCCGGAAATGACCGCGGAGAAGCCCTCGGACGTTGGCGCGCCAGGTACATATAGTCTGCGGCCGCGAGCTCGGCTCCAGTTCACCACCGTCAATGGAGGGTGAAGCTTTGACAATGCCAGCCACTCGTGCTGGCGAAACGTCAGAAAAATCATTAGATGAACGCCGGCCGAAGAACCCGAGACAGAAGCCAATAGACAGTTTGTCAGTTCCTACGTAGCTTGACTCTAGGACCGCGTACCTCTACGCGTAGCATGACCATTGTATTGTAGCGTCAGCAGCTGTAGCTGGGTGGACATTTCTACGGCACTCTCGCGCCAACTGAAAGAGATCTTGGTGAAACGCACGGCTCTTCGACGATTTTTTCCTGTCTCTTCTATTAATATTACCTAACTGAGGTTCCCGAATACGAGCAGTACACGATTATAAATGGTATGAGGAAGAATTACTTTAGATTTTTTCAATGACAGTCTTTCATACACTTCTGCCACAACCAGTTTTATGTGACTGTTTTATCTTACATGGGTCTAGACGCATACCGCTCTATTTTTTACGTTTGTGATAATCACCAGTAACTGATTTCCAGCGCTGTAGCCAAACAACAATTGATCGCCGCACGGTCTCAGGCGCCTTGCCACGGTTCGCGCGGCTCCTCCCGTCGGAGGTTCGAATCTTCCCTCGGGCGTGGGTGTGTGTGCTGTCCTTAGCGTAAGGTAGTTGAAGTTAGATTAAGTAGTGTGTAAGCCTAGGGACCGATGACCTCAGCAGTTTGGTCCCATAAGACCTTACCACAAATTTCCAATTTAAAAACGGATGGAGCCCCTGCGCTACAAGGGATGCGCACTGAATTCCTGGGTTACGTCAGGTCAAAATCGGCTGAAGTCGGATGTTCCTTTTCGCGGCAGTCCATTGTCTGATACTATAGGAGACGTTCTGTGCGAAGAATGTCAACATAAAAAATGTTATGGACACAGTTGTTCAAACTGTTAATTATCTTCGTTCGTGTGGACTTACACAACGCCAATTCAAAAATTTTCTGGCTGTTATCGAAGCGGAATACCCGGACATCCCCTACCACGCCGAAGTAAGGTGGCTGAGCACGGGGAAGTAGCTTCATCGATTTTGCTCCTTGAAATCAGTACCTTTTTGGAAATGAGACGACGTCCAGAGGAATTCCTTCGTGATTCTAAGTGGGTGACGAATTTTTTTGAGTCACATAGATGGTCACTTAAATACTTTGAACATTTCATTCCAAGGCGAAAATCACTCTGTTGTTGATTTAGTGCAGATGATTCAAGCATTTCAAAAAACTTATTTTGTGGAAAAAACAGTTGCGCGAGGAGATATGGACACTTCCCTGCATTAGACAGCGTTAAAGAAGATGTAGATTTTTCAGATTATGTTCAAATAACCTACGAATTACAAGAAGAGTTTGAAAGATTTTTTGAGATAAATGATTTTCAGCCGGGCTTAGATATATCTGTTCTCCCGTTTTCCCTTCGGGCAGAGGACGTCTCACGAGTGTTTCAACTACAGTAGGTTGACCTGCAGCGCTATATTCGCCTGAAGGAACGCTTTCTTTTGGGTAAAACTTTGGATGACTGTTACAGCTGTTTTCCATGAGAGAAGTATCCTTTACTGAAGCACGTAGCCAAAGTTCTCTCAGTGTCTGGTTCCACGTATGTTTGTGAGTGCTTTTTCTCTGTTTAAAGCTTGCTAAAACTAAGAACCGTTCACTACTTAGCGATAAAAATTTGATTAATTCGTTGAGGTTAGCAGTCTCCCGGAATATTGTACCAAACCTAGACAAAATCATTTCCGCGAAAAAGAAAAATGTGCAAAATTTTAATTCTCTTCTTTACAAAGTTGACTGTAAGGATTCCATTTTTTTAAAAGTTTTCAAACTTGTAACCTCCCCGCGGAAATTGTGTAAGACTAACAAAGTTAATAAAAATGGAGCCACGAAGCAATATCGTCCCCAGAGAAATATTTAAATAAAAAATAATAAATGGGAGCCAAGTGCAACCTCCCCACAGTGATATCTAATGACAATGACAATCAATCTGTAAGAATCGCAATCTGACCCAAGTGTAAGCTGCCTACAAAAATGAAAGACATAAAAATGTTCCAAAGTCAGTTCCCCACAAAAATGAAAGGTAATTCAATGATAATGAAATTTCAGTGACAAAGAAAACTCAATTAGACCGAAAAGTCGATCTTTGGCCCTGTTCTTACCTCAGTAAAATTGCATCTGCTCTTATTTTTCGCCATAGCTTGGAGGAAATGCATCGTAAAAATTCTTTGAACTTAAGTAAATTTTTTCTTTAAGGAAATGCATGGGAAATTTTCTTTCAATAAAATGTTTGTTTTGTTAAAATCCTTGGTTTGAAAACAAAATTATTATTGGGGCACTTGTTGAAAATTAATTACAATAAATATACATTACATTATCTGATGTGCGCAATGCAGCTTCATTACCTTATTTAACAATATACCTCATTCAGCATCTTGACCAGAGACCCATGTCGACGCCCGCGGACTCCTCACACACACCAACGACCGGCTACAACTCGCAACTGTACTAGACTACTACATGCTCTCGCGACTCGCTACGTACAACAACTGCCGACTCCTTACATGCATACCCTGCATACACACGTGTTTCAAACTTGATCAATTAATATTATTCTCCAGGATAGCCACCAAACCTCTGTAAACGACGGTCGGTAAGTTCTTGGAACTTACCACAAATTTCCAAAATACAATTGATGATTCCGGCTGTTTACACGCAGTGCTTTCCTTATTCTGTGAACTACTGCCATTCTCTGCAATAAGTGTCAAGCGTCTGCAATTTACCGCAATATTCACCCGTTGCGACTTCCCCATACGTACGTCGTCGTCCGCGAACGGCGTCATCATGCTTACCACCGCTTTTCACACGTCCAGTGGAAACTCACCTTCGTGACCTTTCCTAGAAACTTGTAGGACAGCCATCGAGTGCATAACTCGCAGTGCCCCAAGAATATTTTCTGCGATGGTCTGCTATGACTAGAAAATGCCTTCTCTCAACACTTTCTGCGTAAACGTTACTAGGAAAAGCAAAGCTTTTTTTAGTGTGCATTCGCATGCCATGAGGACATAAAACAATTCTGTAGGAATTTTGACCATGAGATCTACCAGTTTACTCAGCAATGCTAGGTGCGGTATGTGCCGGAGTTAGCTTTATGTGTGTTTCCTCCTTCCCTCGTTCAATTTCTGGAAGGGTGACAATCAGTATTTCTGGGTGCATGACAAAATTTCTCCACTATTATAGAAAGTAATATATATCTTTATCCTGGAAATGAAGTAATATGTTTCTTGCGTCATTTCAGAAATGTATTTCACGGAACGCTAAGAGTAAATGTTTCCAGGATGGCCTAAATGTTTCTAACTGACGAACAATATTCAAAAATCATTTGAACCAGAATTTCACCATTTCTACCAGACACCAATACTCTACTAGATTTCTTGATGAACTTTCTTGCTTTCGCCGGCCGCGGTGGTCTCGCGGTTAAGGCGCTCAGTCCGGAACCGCGCGACTGCTACGGTCGCAGGTTCGAATCCTGCCTCGGGAAAGGATGTGTGTGATGTCCTTAGGTTAGTTAGGTTT
The DNA here is from genome assembly GCF_023864345.2 of Schistocerca serialis cubense. Taxonomy (NCBI): domain Eukaryota; kingdom Metazoa; phylum Arthropoda; class Insecta; order Orthoptera; family Acrididae; genus Schistocerca; species Schistocerca serialis. The sequence goes on from NC_064646.1 coordinate 273,441,505, forward strand.
AAGTAGTTCTAAGTTCTAGGGGACTGATGACCACAGAAGTTAAGTCCCATAGTGCTCAGAGCCATCTGAACCATTTTTTTTCTTGCTTTCATCACCATCGTCGCTGTAGTAGCATCACCACCATCGTTAATACCTCTATTTCATCCACATCTACACAAATACCCCGCAAGCCACCGTACGCTGCGGGGCGGACGGTACTCTGTACCACAAGTAGTCGTTTCGTTTCTTTTCCTGTTCCACTCGTTGAGAGAGCGAGGAAAAAACGACTGTCTATGTGCCTCCGTATGAACCCTAATTTCTCGTGTCTTATCTTCGTGGTCGTTGCATGGAATGCATGCTGGCGGCAGTAGGATCGTTCTGCAGTCGGCTTCAAATGCCGCTTCTCTAAGTGAATGCCTTCTTCCCTCCAGGGATTCCCACCTGAGCTCCAGAAGTATATCCGTAACACTTGCACACTGATTAAACCTACCAGTAACAAATCTAGCACCTCGCCTCTGAATTACTTCGATGTCTTCTTCACATCCGACCTGGTGTGGGTCCCAAAGACTCGAGCAATACTCAAGAACAGGTCGCATTAGCGTCCTTTACAGATAAACTACACTTTCCTAAAATTCCCCCAATAAATCGAAGTCGGCCATTCGCTTTCCTTGCCACAATGCTCACAAGATCGTTCCATTTCATATCGCTTCTCAACGGTACGCCCAGACGACGTGTCTGTATCAAGCAGGACACTAATTATGCAGTATTCGAACATTACAGTTTTGTTTTTCCTATTCACCAGCTTTAACTTACATTTTTCTACATTAAGCGCCAGCTGCCATTCATCACAGCAACTAGAAATTTTGTCTAGATTATCTTGTTTCAACCTATAGTCAATTATCTTCCACACCTTCTGGTACACTATAGCATCATCAGAGAACAACCGTAAGCTGTTGCCCATCCTGTCTGCCAGATCATTTATGTATACAGAAAATAGCAACGGTCCTACCACACTTCCCTGGGGCACTCCTGGTGTTACCCCTGACTCCGATGAACACTCACCGTCGAGGACAGCATACTGTGTTCTATTATTTGCAAAGTTTTCTAACCAGTCATATATGTGGGAGCCTGTTCTGTATGCACGTACCTTCGTTAACAGCCTGCAGCAGGTTACCGTGTCGAATGCTTTTCGGAAAACTAGAAATATGGAATCTGCCTGCTGCCCTTCATCCATAGTTTGCATTATATACCGTGAGAAAAGAGCAAGGTGGATTTCGCACGAGAGATGGTTTGTAAAGCCGTGCTGATTCATGGACATGGGCTTCTCGGTCTCTAGGAAATTTATTACATTCATACTCAGAATATGCTCTATAACTCTGCAGATAACCGATTTTAACGATATTGGTCTGTAATTTTGCGGGTTCGTTTTTTTATCCTTCTTATGTACAGGAGTCAACTGCGCTTCTTTCCAGTCGCTTGGCACTTTGCGCTGGTCTAGAGATTAGCGATAAATGCAAACTAAGTAAGAGGCCAGTGACTCAGAGTACTGTTTGTAAAAACGAGCCGGGATTCCATCCGGACCTGGCAACTTATTTGTTTTCAACTCATTTAGTTGTTTCTCTACGCCAGGGATGCTTATTACTATGTCATCCATAAGGGACTCTGTGCTATGGTCAAACGACGGTACGTTTGTACGATTCTCCTGCGTGAACGATTTCTTAAACGTGGACTTCAAGACTTCAGCCTTCCATCTGCTGTCCGCTGCTGCGAAACCACACTCGTCAACGAATGACTGGATGGAAGCCTTAGACCCGCTTAGCGATTTTACAAAGGACCTGGTGACACTCCTCAAAGTGTAATCAAAGGCTTAACACACATGTCTGGGGTATGGGAAGGTCAAAGATAAAGGCCATAAATTCAACTAAATACCTAGGAATTACAATTACGAACACTAAATTGACACACAGAAAATGTTGTGGGGAAGGCGAACCAAAGACTACGATTTATTGTCAGAACACTTAGAAGATGCAACAAGTCTACTAAAGAGACCGCCTACACTACGCTTGTCCGTCCTCTTTTGGAGTACTGCTGCGCGGCCTGGGGTCCTAAACAGACAGGATTAAAAGAGAACATCAAGGAAGTTAAAAGGATAGCAGCACGTTTTGTATTATCGCGAAATAGGGGAGAGAGTGTCACGGACATGATAGAGAATTTGGGATGGACACTGTTAAAGCAAAGGCGTTTTTTGTTGCGGCGAAATCTTCTCACGAAATTTCAATCACCAACTTTCTGCTCCGAATGCGAAAATATTTTATTGACGCCGAACTGCATAGGGAGCAACGATTATCGTAATAAAATAAGAGAAATCAGAGCTCGCACGAAAAAGGTATAGATGTTCGTTTTTCCCGTGCGCTTTTCGAGAGTGGAATAATTGAGAATTATTGTGAAGGGACTGATGACCGTAGATGTTAAGTCCCATAGTGCTCAGAGCCATTGTAAGGTGGTTAGATGAAACCTCTGTCAGGCACTTGAAGTGTGATTCGCGGAATATCCATGTAGATGTAGATGTCACTCTAGATTTTCGAGGTACTTGTCCGGCGATGCGATTTGTACTATTTCGCAAGACTGCATCTACATATATACTCCGCTAGCCACCAAACGGTGTGTGGCGGAGGGCACAATTCGCGCCAAAGTCATATTCCCCCCCCATCTGTTGAGGGACTGCATCGCTTCAGGATTCTACCAATAAACCGCAATCTAGAGTTCGCCTTACCCGTTGTTGTATAATCTGATCATTCCATTTGAGTTCATTTCGAATAGTCACACCCAGATACTTGACGGATGTTACCGCTTCAAAGACTGGGCATTTATTTTGTACTCGTACATTAATGGGAATTTTCGCCTTGTTATATGCAGTAGGTTACACTTACTAATATTGAGAGATAACTGCCAGTTATTACAGCACGTATTTATTTTCTGCATATCCTCATTGACTTGTTCACGAGTTTCGAGTGATACTGCTTTCCTGTAGACGACAGCATCATCGACAAACAGTCTAATGCCACTGTGAATACCATCAACCAGATTCTTTATGTAAATCGTAAAAAGCAACGGACATATTACACTGCCCTGGGGCATACCTGAAGTTATGCTTGTTTCTGTTGAAATCACCCCGTTCAAGACGATACACTGCTCTCTGTCTGTTAGAAAACTATCTATCCAACCGCTTATGTCATCGGATAGGCCGTAAGCGCGCACTTTTTGGAGCAAGCGACAGTGCGGAAATGAGTCGAACGCCTTTCGAAAGACGAGAAATATGGCATCAACCTGGGAGCCTGTATCTAGAACCTGTTGTATATCATGCACAAAGAGGGCTAGCTGTGTCTCGCATGACCGCTGTTTCCTAAAACCGTGCTGGTTTTGCGGATGAGCTTCTCAGAGTCTAGAAAGGTCATTATGTCTGAACACAAAATACGTTCCATGATTCTACAACAAATCGATGTCAATGAAATTGTCCGGTAATTATGTGCATCTGATTTTCTACCCTTTTTATAGATTGCTATGACGTGGGCCTTCTTCGAGTCCCTGGAACTTTCCACTGTTCCAACGATCTCTGACAGATGATGGATATGAATGGTGCTATATTTGTAGCATAGTCAACATAAAATTTTACAGGGATACCGTCTGGGCCAGATGCCTTCTTGGCGTCTAAGGATCTTAACTGTTTTACAATCCCAGATACACTAAACACTATATCAGTCATCCTTGCGTTTGTTCGATAATTCAAAGGGGGAATGGTGCTGCAATTCTCTACATAAACGAGTTTTTGAAAACTACTGTTTGTCACGCCGTCAGTAAAGTGCACTATCCGTTCGGAAGTATCCGGACACCCCTATTTAATGCGGAATTGATTACCAAATGCCACGAGAGGCACACCCGCCAGCATAAAACGTGGCGAGAATACTGGTCATCAGTAGAGAAGCAGTAACAGACGAATGAGTTGGTCAAGAGAACTCACTGACTTCGAACGCAGACTACTCACTGTATGTCACGTGAGTAACGAATCCATCGGAGACAAAATGGCTTCAAATGGCTCTGAGCACTATGCGACTTAACTTCTGAGGTCATCAGTCCCCTAGACTTAGAACTACTAAAACCTAACTAACCTGAGGACATCACACACATCCATGCCCGAGGCAGGATTCGAGCCTGCGACCGTAGCAGCAGCGCGGTTCCAGACTGAAGCGCCTAGAACCGCTCGGCAACCGCGGCCGGCGACGAGGTAGACTTCGCGTACTGACGGAAAGTGACTGTCGAACTTTGCGGCGAGTGGTTGTAAGAAATAGCACGAAATCAGCGGAAGGAATCACGCGTGAGTTCCAGAGTGGCTGTTCAGCTAGCGCAGTAACCCTGTGGCGGAAGTTAAAAGGGTTGGGGCTCAGTCGTCGAGCATATCCTTACAAGCTGCCCATTTCTGTAGTCGATGCTAACAAGGAGAGCTCCCTAGCGGTGGGATCGACTTTCTGATACAATCGATACGGTGTAGTACATTACACTGCAACCATTCACCCTAGTGGGCCCCCGTTGACGAGTAATCTACAAGATAATTTTCTTGTTGTGGTCTATAAGTTTAAACACAGGAATAATCTACAGACGGGTTGCATAGCGTAATGGTTAAAGTACAAACCTCGTATCCGGAAGGTTGTCGGCTCAAATCAGATACATTCAAAAATTTTAATTTCAAATCTTTATCAAAGTGACTTCTATCACTAATTTTATTCAGTTAATCACTTAACAAGCAGTTTCTTTTATTTGCATTCGTCACTTCACTGTAATAAAAGTGTCCGCCTGCTTAGCTGGGCAGTAACGTGCTTGTCTCTTATGCAAGCGGGCCCGGGTTCGATTCCCGGGCGGGTTGGAGATATTCTCCGCTCGGGGACTGGGTGTTGTGTTGTCCTGATCATTATTTCATCCTCATCACCGGGGTTCAAGTCACCCAATGTGACGTCGAATAAAATAAGACATGCACTTGGCGGCCGAACTTCCCCGAATAGGGGCCTCCCGGCCAACGTTCATTTCCATTTTTTTTTTCTGTAATAAAAGTTTTAACTTCTTCAATTCCCTTTTTCCTTCCTACCATTCCTTTTGCCCTTGGACTCTTCGTGTATTTGAATTTAATCGTTTTTATTTATCTGTCACAATGTTTAAACATTTGCAAATGCCGATCCGTCGGTTAAAAAACAAAAAATTGACTTGTATAGACAGTGCAGTGGTGTCAAGAATGTATTTTTGTTACAAGATGTACATCTTTCTCGATGGCAGCCGTTATACAGACATTTAAAATATAAATTCTTATTGCGCTACGGACAAAATAACGTGTGCGATGATTTAAACTAAAGCAGCAATTATAAGTAAAATGAAATTCAAACAAAATGATAAACAGAAATAATGAAATCAATAATTTGAGCAAAAATGTAAGACGACAAAATGGAAGGCAGTTAAATCAAAATTTATACATAACAATAATGAAAGTCACATGAACAAGGATTTCAAGTGGAAATAGACATGCAAGAAAAACGAGAGAAAATGATGTATTTCGTACGATGATTAAGATGACGTGACAAAGGAATAGAAAAGAATTGCATTTAGATCAATTATTAACTGAATGAAAATAATCATTAAGGCCATTTCAATAAAGATTTAAAAACAAAAAAAATTTGACAGCACCCATCAAGATTTAGACGCATATCCTTTAGCATATGATCTCAATACCTTAAACATAAAGCCATGCAGCCAGTCTGTAAACTGTTACAATTTTTAACGTTATACAGCATCACGTGAAGTTCTGACATTTTTCGTTGATTATTCGCAAACGTGGACCCACCAGGGTCAGTGGCTGAAGGATGTGATTTTTGGACCTTAACCTGCATCACCGTATAGATTGCTTCAAAAAGTCCATCCCACCGCTGGGGACCTCTGCTTGTGAGCCAAGCTTGAGGTGGCGCAAGCAGCGACGCCAACGGACAATGGATGACGGAAAAGGAGTGATTTGGAGTGATGATTCACGCTGTACCCCGAAGCATTCCAGTAAAAGGGTTAGAGTTTGGTGAATGCATGGAGAGCATTACCTCCCATCATGTGTAGTGCTTACTGCCAATTACAGGGGCTGCCAGGGGCATGGATGTGTGTGATGTCCTTAGGTTAGTTAGGTTTAAGTAGTTCTAAGTCTAGGGGACTGATGACCTTAGATGTTAAGTACCATAGAGCTCAGAGCCATTTGAACCATTTTTTTTCTGGTGAATAAAACTGGTCCCCTGTATTGCTGCTTTGATTCTTGCTCTGCCCCTGAGGCGAAACGGAGAACCAACATCTTATTGGGCCGTTAGTTAATCTAGGCACCCTACCCAATTACCGTGACTGATCGTGCCGTTACGACAGGAGTTCAGGTATAAGCAAAGGTTCATCCATTTTAACATATTAATAATATAGTTTATTCATTCCAAAACCAAATACCCCTCCAAATTAACCACTATCTATATATTCTTCAGAATAGCAAACCGATATCCTTCAGAGAAGAAAATCGTTACTCACAAAATATCAAGCCAAGATGTCTTTAACATCACAGTAACTGTGCAGTTCACAGATACTGGCTAATATCTTTAAGAATGCATACCTTGCCAAAACTCAGAAAAAAATCTCACAGTGTCTCAAAAACATTAAAACAGTTTCCCCACATGTAATTACAGTAGACTGTCAACACAAATTTTCAAACAAGATGTAAGAGGTCCATGACTCAGGAATTTATTGCTAGCGCACTGGAGCACATGTAATTTCGATGGATTGCTCAGGCGCTGCCTGCGATATGTAAGCTATAAGAGAATCTCAGACCAGAGAGCAGTGTTGACTGCAGTAGGAACTGTGTAGCAGTAGTAGTAGCTATCAGTAGTGTGTATGAAGTTGGCTGGGCCGGTCGTGGGGAGCGATGGCGGTGCCTGAGGGTTATAGTATAAGGTAAAAGCAGCCTCGCGCATATATACTATTGTTATATCAAGTCCCAAAAAATGTTTTTAAAAAATCTCTTAGTAATAATCTTTGTTACAAAAATTAACTTTTGAGAATCATTCATCTCAATTTAAAGAAAATGCTGATTTCTCCAATCCGTGGTCATCCCGATTATTGTAAAGAAAAATCAGTTGTTTCTTTTTATACATGACAAATCTAGTGGCCAGCATTGCACTGAGCTGTACCAGAAAAATTTCTTATAGGAGCAGATATATACGCGTTATACGGCGACATTATTGAGGTAAGAATTTACAATTTTATTGAGAGATTAGTCACGTTATTATTGTGAGATTACGGAATTTGTCTGTTGGGAGTTTACAAAGAAGCATAAAATCATTTGTTTCTTTTTATACATGACAAATCTATCGGCCAGCATTGCACTAAGCTGTGCCAGAAAAATTTCTTATAGGAGCAAATATATACGCGTTATCCGGCGACATTATTGAGGTAAGAATTTACAATTTTATTGAGAGATTAGTCACGTTATTATTGTGAGATTACGGAATTTATCTGTCGGGAGGTTACAAAGAAGCATAACAATTTTACAAAAAATGCAAAACTTTCGGTAAAGACTGTTCGGTCCTGTTAATGAAAATAATATAACCATTCAGTAGAACAGTAATAAGTTTACAAAAAACGACAGGCTGGCTTAAAGGTAATTTGATCTGTTGAAGACGCATCAGCCTTTACGTCATACATTCTACATATGCTGAACATCTCTTCACGACCTGTGGGGCTACTGATGTCCGCTTTCATTATAACATATCTCAACTTCAAAGTATACCTTTAAACATAGTGCAGTCCGTTTCCTGAAATTTGCATACTTCAGACAGAGGCTGATTGTAGATCATCCACGAGCAAGAACTAACAGTAGCGCTTACTGCGAGAATTAACGTTTAAATCTCGTCCAGAATGGTAAAAAACTCTTCTAAAGTCAGGTGCGGTAGTTCAGATAAATCACAATTAAGTTCAGTGAGACATGCAGTCTCGCCCCAAAATATCTACAGTGGAGACTCAGCCGACACGCAAGCCTTACATTAGCTGCGACAGTAAAATCATAGACCACAATTTTACCTGGTGGCACAAACAGAAAACAAAATATTCAGCATTAATGAACAAGACAGGCACCGCAATGTTCGTAACATCATCCCGGACGAACCACCGTAATCCTTGTATATCTCTAAGCAAATGGCAGAATAGTGGTTGAAAAGCAACATTCTTGTCCATCCGACGAAGCAGATATGCAGATTAAGAAACGAATGCATAACTGCAGAAAAAAAATCAAGCGAAAAAAAGGCAGTGCCTGACAAGAACCTCAAGACTTTTTGTAAATCAAGAAGCGGACCTACTGGAATGACTCAGAATCCTGCAACTAGTTTTCTAATTCAATTAAGTGAAGTCATTTTGAAATTAACTACGGGAGATAATTTTCTCAAAATTGACTATGAACCTGTTGTTGATAAAAGAATCCTTGTGTTCGGATGTGTAGAAGCGGAGAAAATCCCATGTAGAAATGGAACTGTCCACGTGGACATGACGTTTGATAGTTATTTGAAACAACTGAGACAACTGTACACTATACACACTGTCATCGGAAGCACAGCAGGATAGACGAAGCTATTTCCTGTTTTATTCGCTTTGGTCCCAGACAAAAGTCAAAATACACATGAAAGTTTTTTTTTCTGGATTGAAAAGTAAGATGTCTAGTCGATCAACGAAATCTTCACTGCTAGACTTTGAAATAGCCACAATTAAAGCTATGACAACAATGTTTTCTGAAACATCGCTTTCAGGCTGCAATTTTCACTTCAACCATCGTCCGTGGAAGAAAATACAAGAATTGCAATTAACAGAAGAATACAGGAATATAGAAGTAACCAGACTCCAGAATGAGATTTTCACTCTGCAGGGGAGTGTGCACTGATATGAAACTTCCTGACAGATTAAAACTGTGTGCCAGACCGAGACTCGAACTCGGGACCTTTTCCTTTTGTAGGCAAGTGCTCTAGCGTCTGAGCTACCCAAACACGGCTCATGCCCCCTCCTCACTACTTTACATCTGCCAGTACCTCGTCTCCTACCTCCAAACTTCACAGAAGCTCTCCTGCGAAAGGCAAAGGTCCCGAGTTCGAGTCTCGGTTCGGCACACAGTTTTAATCTGCCAGGAAGTTTCAGTAAACAGATTGTTTTGCCACATGTGTGCTTCAGTGACATATATTCCATCAAACAGTGTTGTGCAATGTTTTTAACCAGGGTATAAGACCACGGGAATGCTGTGGAATTTCGTCATATGAAACTTAACTCCTCAATACATCAGAAACACCAGAACTTTTAAAATGAAATGTCGTGACTGACTCATCATCAGCCAAGCCACGTCGCAAAGGACAGATACCTAAAATTTGCAGATGGTTTCGGTCTTACACTGTAGGGATCGTTTATGAAGGGATTTTTCGAAATTCCACCCCTAAGGGGGTGAAGTACAGGATGACTAAGAAGGTTAGCAATTGGTTTCTCGGTCAGAAATAAAAAAAAAAAAATATGTGTTTCAGTATTTTTGGAAATTAAGCCGCTAAGGGGGTAAAATAAAGGGTGAAAGTTTTTTGAAGTTGAATAATTATTAAAGTACTATTAAAGCATTTGTAAACCTAAGTCTACGAAAACTGCTATTTGACTTCTCGGCTAGAAATAAAAAAGTACGTGTTTCAATGTTTTTGAAACTCAATCCCTAAGGGGTAAAATAGGGGATGAAAATTCCTATCGAAATATTTATTTACGTAAGCATTTTTGAAATAAAATCTCTGAAAATTTGTGTGTGGTTTCTCAGTTAGAAATAAAAAGCTACCTATTTCAAAGTATTTTTTTTTTTTGGGAAATTCAGGCCCTTAGGGGGGTAAAATAGGGGATGAAAATTTTTATGAAAATATTTCATTATATTAAAACCTTTTTAAAGCTAAACTTTTGAAAACTGGTATTTGTCTTCCAAAGAGATATATGTCGGAGGAGGATAGTGTCTTTGGAAATATCACAGGATTAACGAAGACCTCCTATTTCAGCTACCAGAATCGCTTTTTGACAGAAATGCCATTCGGGAAAGACCATGATTCTGTGGCAGTATTAATATGGAAAGCTTAGAAGATGTTGCAATTTGTGAATAACATAAAAATTCAACTAAACAAAAAAAACATCTGCGCTTGCCATACAGTCTATGCGTGCGAAGCAGCGGGCGCTAAGCTAGTGAGAGCATAAAGATTCGGGTGATGCAAGAAGGTTTTTTTAAAATCTCTGGCATTCTTACCAAAAACTGATCTAGAAATTTAAATTCATAAAATAATTCAGCAATGTTGGACAGAGAAAAAAGGAAAAACTAAAAAAAAATGTAAACTCGCGTATGTAGTACGTGCATAGCCTGAATAAAATGTGAAGGGAGGCTCTTATTACAAAACGGTCGGCCAAGCCAAAACCACTGTTGTTACTTTCTTTGACGGTCGGAAAACCCACAGCTAAAATACTTGTGGTCGAAGACATCAGTTTGAGTTCGCAGGTCGCAAACCAATGGTCGTTAAGCCCACGACGCCGAATTGCAGCCTTATTGACCTCTCAGGGATGCAAATAAACACTTGAAGGAATTCTACGTGGATTTTATAAAATAATCCGACGTGGAAGCCAATAGGGAAATTGTAACCCATAGTGTGATGAGCCACAGCACGAAACAGTCTGCGAACGATGTGACAGTTCCCATGCTACACGCGAGCCGCTGCACAGGGCCTTATGACTCGCAAGAGTAGAAATTTTGGGGCCCTGCAGCAAGACTGCCTGTAGTTCGGTAGGTGAGGCTGCAAATCGAACCCGTCAATGATAAAGACGATATGATGGGTGATCCTGCTCGGACAATCAGGACAAAAATGGGGGAAAATGTATAAAACTGCCAAGCAGGGGCAGGGTAATGATCAGGCCGTGAGAGAAGGACCCAGTCATTTGCATGCTGCTTCGCACAAAGTTTTGTAATTTTATCTTTTTGAGGCATGTTAGCCTATTGTACACTTATTTTCAGACTGTGAGCCAGATCGCTGTGTTTGCTCCGATGCATATTGTCACTTTGTGACATCCTCATTCTCCATACCAGATTAAATGGACTTCGTTACGCTCCGATGCCTGATTGTTCAAGTATCAAACTGTGTTCCTTATGTGACCTCATCTTCCAAATATTACGTTGTTACCGCTGTGAGCTAATCACTGCAGACAATAGACACCGTGCACGCAGATAACAAACGGCTGCCGTTCAGACTACTCTCTAGAGGCGTTAGCTCTGCTGCGTCACCGGAAGAGGGTAGGAGTTAAGCTTCAGAGAGCATCATCTCTGAAGTGCGGGAAACGGAAGATGAAGATTGCCGGCTGTCTTCCAGCAGCCACGCGACATCACAGGAAATCAATGCGTCACACTGACATTTCACCATCCACATACATCTGCATGTAACACCGACTCCTTCAAATGGTGACGTGAAGTAGCTAATACACGCCAGCCCCCCTCCCCTCCACACACAATTATTTACCCCTTGTCAGATTACTAAGTCGTATCGCTGCCCAGTCAAATCGGTTCTGAGAGTATATTTGCATTGTTTATCTGCAAATTACAATGGTAATAAACCTTTTTTGTATTATAGACGTGGAACACTGCAACTGTTATGGATAAAGGTTTCCAGAAATTACTGCAGTACACTGCCGCACTCCGTTTAAAGAATTCAAATAAATCAAGCTTTGCCACCCACCTAGCACAAAATTACAGACTTAAAAACAAACCTTCATATTCTATGCAGTGCAGACAAACAAATGAAGATGGTCTTCCTGAAACAAGTTTCCACTCATAACAAGAAATCATCCACAACATCGTGAACGAACAAATTGACTTAGCTAAAGACGCACTTTTTCAGAATTTTAAAGAAACTTTATACTTCAAAAACTAAACAACCCAGGGGAAAAAACTACACACACAAACACGCACGCACGCACGCACGTGCACACGCACGCACGCACACGCACGCACACGCACAAACCCACCCTCTCCCCCACATAGAACCCTCCAAAATGCCAACATAACTTAATATTTGATTAAAACAACCCACATGCAAAGCTCTAATAATTAATTCATAACTAATGGTCAACGTTTATTAAGCAAAAAGCAGTACGCCAAACGTAATTTCAATACTAAAATTGTTGATGAAATATCATCCTAAACTCTTAGTTTTATATATTTTGTAAACAGCACAAGTCAGTTTTGCACCGTGAATAAATCTTATTTTTGTAACAATGAAGTCAACGGTCTTGCCGCCGCGGTAACACCAATTCGCGGCAGATCACTGAAGTTAAGCGCTGTCGGGCTGGCCTATCATTTGGTTGGGTGACCATCCGGTCTGCCTAGCGCTGTTGGCAAGCACGGTGCACTGAGCCCTTGTGAGGCAAACTGAGGAGCTACCTAATTGAGAAGCAGCGTCTCCAGTCTCGTTAACTGACATACGGCTGGGAGAGCGGTGTGCTGACCAGATACCCCTCCATATCCGCATCCAGTGATACCTTCGAGCCGAGGATGATACGGCGGCCGGTCGGTACCGCTGGGCCTTCATCGCCTGTTCGGACGGAGTTTAGTTAGTAACAACGAATATACTGTAAATCGATACACACAGCGTGTTTATAAGAGGAGTTCAAGTTTCAAAACATTGTAGAAAGGGGACCACCACTCATAATGTCCGCCCAGCTAGCCGTGATGTCTAACGCGCTTCTTCCCGAGTGGGAAGTGGAACATGTCCGGCGGATCAGCGTCGAGGTCCGGTGTGCCGACCAACCTGTGGACGGTTTTTAAGAGGGCTTTCCATCTACCTCGGCGAATGTGGGCTGGTTCCCCTTATTTCGTATCAGTTACATTATGTCGGCGATTGCTGATCAAACACTGTCCCCACGTATGCGTTCACGATAATTACTCTATCACGCAAACATTTGCGGTTACACTCGTCTGGTATGAGACGTTCCTGTGGGGATCCACTGGGGGCCGAACCGCACAATAGCCGTGGGTTCGGTGTGGGGCGGCGGTGGGGTGGATGGACTGCTGTGGCCTGTTGTAGGGTTGTGAACCACTGAGGGCTACGGCGGGGACGAAGCCTCTCCATCGTTTCTAGGTTCCCAGTTCAATACACAGTACACACACCACTCAATTATTGAAAGAGGGGGAACCGACATGGAAAAAAAACTAATGAAAATTTTACCCATACATGGTGCTGCAAGCGTCTTAACATGAACGGTAAATGAGGTCGGCTACAAATGACAGTTCAATTTCGGTACGACAGCTATGGTTTGAATTGCATATCACAACACCAATACTGTTCAATGTGCATAACTGTACAAGTTCGGCAGTCAACAGTTAGGTAAGCACATCCACCACGGCAAGGTCGTATCACATTGGATGAGAAAAACCGGTTTTTAACTATCCTGAGGCCAAAAATCACATAAAAAGCAAAATGACGTCGATTTTTAACTGTCCTGAGGCCAAGCATCGCATAAAAAGTGAATGACATCGGTTTCTAACTGTCGTGGGACTGACGCAAGATATGTTAAATATGGAGTCCACCGTTTTCTGTCACAAGCTGAAATCGAGAGACAGCACGTTCCACAACGGATCGGAGTGTCTCAGGGGACACGTCAGAATGCGTTGCGCCACGCGTGCGTTCAATTCAGCTAAGTTCGTGATTGGAGCACTGAATACAGCACCTTTCAGATCATCCCAGGTGATCCGGACGGCCAGTCTGTAGGGCAACGATGGCTCATAATTGTAGCGTTTCCGAAATGTCTCTGCAGCAACTGCTTCACTGGATGTGCAGCGTACATAGGAGCACCGTTTTGCATAACGGTGATCCTTCTCACTCATCCACATTGTTGAAGGGTAGGAATGACGTTGGTGCGCAACAGACTGTCATAGCGTTTACCAGTGATGGTACAGGTAACAGCATCTGCAGGACTAATCTCCTCGAACGAATACGATGTGGAAAGGGAACCACCACTCACAATGTCCGTCCGGCTAGCCGCGCGGTCTAGCGCTGCTTCCCGAGTGGGAAGGCGTGCCGGTCCCCGGCACGAATCCGTCTGGCGGATTAGTGTCCAAGTCCCGTTTGCCGGCCAGCCTTTGCAGAATGAAGTGGTATCGGGTGACGTGCGTGCGGATTTTCCGTTGTCCATAAACTGCAATTCTGCGTATTCCCATGTCCTTGGAGATGAAAATGGGCTTCTTTTGTCCACAGAGTATTCCATGTCCATTCATTGTTTACTTTCATGCGAGCAACATATTCCAGAGCGAACGTTTGTTTTGCTGGGAAGTCAGCGGGAAGCAACTCCTGAACCTGGGTGATTTTGCATGGATACTAATGCAGGATGTTTCGTAGAATTTTATACACCATGCTCATAGGTACGTCCAACATTCGCCCAACTCCCCGTGCCCTGTATGTTTACACGCCACAGCTCGACCCCTCCTGCAGTGTTGTAGCCGCATGTCGGCAGTCGTCCGATTGACTTCTTCCCTCCCTCTGATGGTTGGTTGGTTGTTTGGGAAAGGAGACCAGACAGCGAGGTCATCGGTCTCATCGGATTAGGGAAGGACGGGGAAGGAAGTCGGCCCTGCCCTTTGAAAGGAACCATCCCGGCATTTGCCTGGAGCGATTTAGGGAAATCACGGAAAACCTAAATCAGGATGGCCGGACGCGGGATTGAACCGTCGTCCTCCCGAATGCGAGTCCAGTGTCTACCCCTCCCTCTGAGACAATGCACTTAAAAGGAACCTATGTTTTTGAATTTTATAATGTTTTGCCCAGACCCATGGCAGATAGTGACCAATACCTTTTTCCAAACTCCCTGAGTGTGCGGAACTTCAATAGTACTACTGGCGTACAGTCACCATTCCTGTCAAAGAGCCTTACCAGCAGTGCGCGATCTTTCATGGAGACAGTGACGTTGGACGTCTCAGACCAATCTAAGGAACAGCTGGGTGTCTATTGGTGTGCATATTCTAATGCTTATAGTGCTATCTATTGGTCAAATTTTCATTAAGTTTCTTTTTTCCCATGACGTTTCCCATAGCGTCGATAATATGCTGTTCAAATTTGGCATTATTCTGAGCAGTGCTTCTCTTTCTACAACTTTCTGAAGCTGGAAATTTATAATCTTCACCCTGAACTTACTGTCACAAATGTCAAAAGCGAGTTCTGAGCAAAGAAATTTTCTGCACCAACACAAATCTTTGAACGCAACTTTGCTCTTGCTGTTTGCTTTATTTATATTCTGTAAAACACACGGGAGTTGTTACCCGTCACAAAGTTGGTGAAGTGCTATAAAATTTAACATTTCTGGAAAACATACTTTATATTTTCGAGAATAATGTGTCACCAAGAATAAACTAAAGGATACTAATAACTGTAAGTAAGGCATATAAGTCGATCTCGTAATATGAATAGTTCTTACCGCATTCAGTGCTTAAGTGTTTCGTTTTTACGTTTTGCCATAGCTACACGACCTCCACAATGCTCGAACATGCAATAAATGTGTACCATCTGACGATGAACGCCTAGGTAATTCTAAACCAGTCATGGGAAATAAAAATTGAAGAATTACAAAAAGCGACTGTTTGTAGTAATTTCTGGACACTTTCATAATTATAATAGTAAACGTAAAGAATTCCATGCACTTATCAGTACTGATTTACTGCAACATAAACTGTAAAAATCCGGAATGGGTTAAACCTACCAATACCGGATGTCAGCTTTGACCAATGATATACGATGATGTGGCGTGTGACGGCGTACAAGCGCAAAAGTGTATAAAACATAAAAGTGACATTATCTTGCTTGTATATTATTTTTTGGAATGTAGTTTGTGGTGTCAGAATGATGTGTAACGTAGTTCGAGGTCCAGTTTAGACTGAGGAAAGCTTCTGTGAAGTTTGGAAAGTAGCAGACGAGGTACTGGCGGAAGTAAGGCTGTGAGGACGGGGCGTGAGTTGTGCTTGGGTAGCTCACTTGGTAGAGCACTTGCCCGCGAAAAGCAAAGGTCCCGAGTTCGAGTCTCGGTCCAGCACACAGCTTTAATCTGCCAGGAAGTTTCATATCAACGCACACTCCGCTGCAGAGTGAAAATCTCATTCTGGAAGTTTCATATTTCCGAGTGCCGTAGAAACAATACTGTTTCGAGGATAAAATTGAAACTTGACTTAAATTTCTTCAGAATACGTGTTAACACCAAAAGACCAAGTTTCATCAGCATCATCGCCATCGCTGTTCCTAGCGGAGAAAATCTGACCTTCTCTGATAGAACCATGTGAGTAAAAAGACATTTAATCACCGTGCTGGCATAAGCTGCAATAAAAGCATCAGTTAAAAACGTGCTCTGACTTACTCTAAATATAAATTGCAGGGGATCGGATGATGTCTACATTTTGTTGCACCCACTTCCCAACCCCTCGCCCCACACTCCACATCCCAATGCATATTCCGTGACTTTCATGATAAAACTGCCACTTGCTCGTAGAGGAACTGGAAAATGCAGTAAGTGTCGGCACCCAGACTGATGCCATATTCCTGTCCTGGAGGATTGCCATTTCGAGTGCATCGTGCACAAATATCATTGTACATGCTGTTGTGCTAATTCCGCTGGAAGGCCGACAGACGACTACAGCTGGAAGCACTGTTGAAGAATTGTGGGCACTGTGGGGATGAAACAGTACTGCGATGTACTTCAAAGGACACAAGCTGACGAACACAAACGTAAAACGAGTACTTTCAGTCCCAATCATTTCACCTCATGACTATGTAAGCTTTCTAAATGAAAATGCTGAACATTTTTTTTCAAAATCTTTCTCCTCGAGTAACATGGATATCGCATTCAGTTGCTGAGCACTACTCACTGCTGGTTGGCATGAGCTGCGCTTGTGAACAGTGTCGTGAAATAAAACTTTAAACTAAGTGAAATTTTGAATTTGAATTCATGAAAATAGATCTGATTAATTTCCAAAAGAAACTAATAGTGTACTTCGTGAAAATTATTTAACTGTAACTTAGAACTGAAGTATGTAATGAAAGTTGCCTAACATGAAGTGCAAATTTTTAGTTCAAATATCCACGAAATAAAATACTCGTGAATTCGGTAGAAAATAACTGTTTGATATTACCTACACTCTTCAATTAAAACTAATCTGCTTAACAAAGATGTAGGCAGAGAGGGGGGAGGGGGGTCCAGGGTGTCCAGACCCCCCCCCCCCCAAATAACCTAAATGAAATTACGCACTACCTAGTTGCTGTGTAGTGAAATTGAAAGATACTTTTGATTTTCAGTCATATGACGAAAAAGGGATATGCAGTATCGATAGTCAGCAAGTCCAACTATAGATTCAAACTATCCATAGCACTATCGACTATCGCACATCCCTATTTTAGCCAAGACCAAATTGTAGGCCTTACTTGAGCTCAGTTGCTGTTTTATTAATCAGTGCAGTTATTACATGCAGCTGAATTTAATGTAAGTGCTAACATTTATTGTTCTTGTGCTGTGTGCTGTTGTGATAGTTTCTAATTATTCATAAGTTTGAACAAAAGAAGAAGGAAAACAATTTTGTTTCGACCGCTAGCGTTCTAGTAAGTTAGAAATATGTAGCCACTGCTATAATAGCCTAATTATCTAGCTATCAAAGTTTAATGTCAGCATTGGAATCGTTATTTGGAGGCTTGTGAAACTTTGGGATTGCAGTATTTCAGTATTTCACGAGGCAGCGGAGTGGTAAATATCTTACAAATAACACTTAATTAAAATCAATGCATAAAAATACCCTTGGATTCGTCTGTATCGCCCAAAAATCGCGTTGATCAACAAAAGTATGTCGCAAACGATGACGGTTCCATTTATTTAAAAAATTTCGTCAATTTTCTATAATCAGTAGCCCAAATGGCAAAATATCACCCAATCATCCACCTGTGGTGTACCCAATTATGAAAACCAGTTCCGATGCGGAGCGGTAGGGACGGGTTTGTGGATAGCAGAAGGGGTGTGTGATGGCA
The DNA here is from genome assembly GCF_023864345.2 of Schistocerca serialis cubense. Taxonomy (NCBI): domain Eukaryota; kingdom Metazoa; phylum Arthropoda; class Insecta; order Orthoptera; family Acrididae; genus Schistocerca; species Schistocerca serialis. Next base: position 273,459,627 of record NC_064646.1, read on the forward strand.
CCACATTCTATAGTTCGTTCGTTTGTAAAAGATTCAGTTTTGAGTGAACAGTGAGCACGTAAAGATGCGCAGGAAATAGCGCCTCCCGCCAAGTATCAGGGCCTGGTTAGAGATTTCGCCTGTGCCATGCAGCCCACATAACTGTCGAGCAGTTCCTTCTTTATGACAATTCTCGGTCGCACACTGTAGGGGCAATGAAGAAGCTCCTGTAGCGTTTCCGATGAGAAGTGTTTGATCACCCTCAATACAGTCCGTCCCCGGTAGCTGAGTGGTCAGCGCGACAGACTGTCAATCCTAAGGGCCCGGGTTCGATTCCCGGCTGGGTCGGAGATTTTCTCCGCTCGGGACTGGGTGTTGTGTTGTCCTAATCATCATAATTTCATCCCCATCGACGCGCATGTCGCCGAAGTGGCGTCGAATCGAAAGACTTGCATCAGGCGAGCGGTCTACCCGACGGGAGGCCCTCGTCACACGACATGTATGTACCCACAATACAGTGCGTAATTGGCTCCCCCTGACTCTCATCGACAAGAACCGCTGGCTATGAAGAGAAAATTTTTCCACAGACAACGAGCTGCAGTCTAGTGCAGATAACTGGCCGAAAGCACAGGCATCTGCTTTCTATGACGAGGGTATTGGAAAGTTGATACAACACTACGACAAAACTCGAAGTTGGAGCGGCAACTATGTAGAGAAGTAGGTGGAAGGTGTACCTAACTGTTGCAAATAAAACGTTTCGCGACCGATCGGAGCTTACTTTCTGGACAACCCTCGCATTTACGCTCTTGGCTCTTGTAAAAGTGTGTGTGTGTGTTTATTTGTGTATTCCATATCTCCTCCTGAGCCACTGGATCGATTTCAACCACGTGCCCATCAAAATGTACAAGAAAATCTAGTGTACCTTCACACGATAATAGATCTCATATTATATAATTATTCAGAAAATGTGTGGGCACACAGATCTAACGGCTATTAGGTAAAACATAGGAACAGTGGTAATAAAAATACATACTTGAAAAACGCGCACACCTGAGGGTAAGAGCAAGAAAGTGTATAGGCCAGAAATGAAGGACAAAGAAATAAATGTATCGTAGTTCATGTAAAATAAAAGGAAAAGGAATTGAGTCTACTTCAAGTCAAAAGTCTCAGTCAGTCTGTTGTGATATTTTATCCTAGCGTCATGTACAACTCTAATGTACTGATCTGCTTTCTAACGTCTGTACTGTATGCATACTTCATGGGTTTTATTTACCCTGTAACCTCATGCTTTTCTTATAATATCTTTTATCTTATTGTACCTGCCAAAAACATTACGTTTCCATACTAATACGTTTCATGTAATTTTTCCTGCCAAACACATCATATTAAAACTTCCTTCAACCATTTCGTTGCCACCTCATCATAAACATATAATATAAACATTATTCTACCTGCCTGTACTCATTTATACTTCCACCTTGAATCAACATCTTTGTTAACTAAATCATATACGCAATTTTATTCGACATGCCTACTCACACATGTTACTACTTCTATTCCTCTGTACTCAATTCTTTCACATTTCTAGGTGCACCTGCTACATTCTCGATTTCTTGTCTTCTTATATCCATTTTTCATATCTCTCTTATTACTCATGACATTTATTTTATGTACAACACCTAACAGTAAATGCTTTCCTAAATGAGCTTTCATAAAACTATGGGCGCCGTGATATACAAATATTTCCAAAAAAGTTTCATCAGAAAAGCAATGCAGCCACATTCAAGCTATTTTATTTTATGCATATGCATCAAAAAATCGTCATCGTTAACAAGTAAACAAAATGAAGTACACATTTTTAGGATAAGGCAAATCATACACAAAAAGATTCATTATAAATACAATGCAGCAACTAAAGCAAAGTTTGTTATCACAAAAATGTAATATACCAGTGTCATCACAAAATGGCAATAACAAGTCGGCGTTAAAAGGTATTTTGGTGCACCAATAAATGTATTATGCAAAAGTTAACATAAGGCAATGACTGTGTTATGCAATAGTCACATTATGCAACAAAATTATATACATTTCGCAACATTACCCAAATCCATGGCAAGGAAATTAATTTACAAGTGCTAAAAATGTAAATAACGGAAACATAATTATGAATTGGTAGCATACTTTTCATTAAAATACTCATTTTACCAAAAGAAAACATCTGTATTTCAATCAATAATCTTCTCATTCATATTTCCCATCTTTGTCTAGTGTCATCTTAAAGTAGCCAAAAAAAAATTCATTCAAGGTGCATTTCCAAGTGCAAATATGTCCCATAAATCTGGAATATATGCATTACAGCCACATTCGTTTTAATATATGTGTATCTGTCTTTATATAACCTGAAACAAAAAGGTGTATAGTTAGTTACATGATCAATAGATTGCAGTGCAATAAAGCAGCTGGGGTGGATGAAATTAAGTCGGAACTCATCAAATACAGTGGAATGTCAGGTCTTAAATGGCTACACAGGATAATTGAAATGGCCTGGGAGTCGGGACAGGTTCCATCAGACCGGACAAAAGCAGTAATCACACCAATCTTTAAACATGGAAACAGAAAAGATTGTAACAACTACAGAGGTTGTGGGTAAAATCTTCTCAGGTATTGTTGACAGGAAAATGCGAGTATTAGTTGAGGACCAATTGGATGAAAATCAGTGTGGGTTTACGCCTCTTAGAGGTTGTCAGGACCTTGCGGCAAATAATGGAGAAGTGTTATGAGTGGAACAGGGAATTGTATCTATGCTTTATAGATCTACACTGCTGGCCACCGTAAATGCAACACCCTGAAGGAAGCATCCGAATCGAGTGAAATTTACACCATGAGTTTGCAGCGATGAGATATGCAACTGATTAGAATTTCAGCGCAGACGCACATCACGCGCGCCTGTGGCTTGGCGATTTCGACGAGTGTTCGTTCGGCACGTGTGTTTACGTTGTGGTTGTTTCACAAGACGATCAGTTATGCCTCGTAGACAACAGCGAACATCTTTTGATCAAGTATCCGAGTTCGACAGAGGAAGGATAGTGGCTTACCGAGATTGTGGATTATCATACAGAGAAATCGCTAGTCGTGTTGGACGAAACCAAACAACTGTAATGCGGATATGTGACAGTTGGATGCAGGAGGGTACGACGGACCGACGTGGTCGATCGCATTCACCTCGGTGCACCACTGCACGTGCTGATAGGCAAATTGTGCGCATGGCAGTGACGGATCGCTCAGTGACATCCCGAACCATAGCACAGCACATTGCGTCTGTAACGCATCATCCAGTGTCTGCGCGTACCATTCGACGCCGTTTACAGCAGAGTGGTCTGTCCGCAAGACGTCCATTGCTTCGTCTACCATTGACGCAGAACCACAGACGTCTCTGTCGCCAATGGTGTGATGACAGACGGATGTGGACGGCAGAATGGAATGACGTTGTCTTTACTGACGAGGCACGCTTCTGTGCAGCACCACGATGGTTAGATTCGAGTGTGGAGACACCGTGGAGAGAGGATGCTGGACAGCTGCATTATGTACCGCCACACTGGTCTTGCACCGGGTATTATGGTATGGGGCGGTATTGGATATTACTCTCGCACGCCTCTAGTACGCATTGCCGGTACTTTAAATAGCCGGCGCTACATATCCGAGGTGCTGGAGCCAGTTGTCCTTCCTTAACTTCAGGGCTCGGCCACAGCCATATTTCAACAGGATAATGTGCGACCACACGTGGCACGCATTGTCCAAAGGTTCTTCGTCAATAACCAGATTGAATTGCTTCCCTGGCCGGCTCGCTCTCCGGATCTTTCGCCGATAGAAAACATGTGGTCCATGGTTGCCCAACGAGTGACCCAGATTACATCCCCAGCTGCCACACCAGATGATCTTTGGCAACGTGTGGAAGCTGCTTGGGCTGCTGTACCCCAGGAACACATCCAACGTCTCTTTGACTCAATGCCGAGACGTGTGGCAGCGGTGATCTCCAACAATGGCGGCTACTCTGGCTACTGATTCTGGCAGGAACCACATGTCACAGACGTCTGTAAACGTAATCATTTGATACTTGGTCAACATGTTATCTACAAAATAAATTTTGTTGTGCTACCTCTTGTCTTTCATGGTGTTGCATTTACGGTGGCCAGCAGTGTAGAAAAGGCATATGACCGGGTTCCTAAGAGGAAGTTATTGTCTGTTCTATGAGATAATGGAATAGGAGGCAATCTTTTGCAAGCAATTAAAGGTCTTTACATGGATAGTCAGGCAGCAGTTAGAGTTGACGGTAAATTGAGTTCATGGTTCAGAGTAATTTCAGGGGTAAGACAAGGCTGCAACCTGTCTCCACTGTTGTTCATATTATTTATGGATCATATGTTGAAAACAATAGACTGGCTGAGTGAGATTAAGATATGTGAACACAAAACAAGCAGTCTTACATATGCGGATGACTTAGTTGTGATGGCAGATTCGATTGAAAGTTTGCAAAGTAATATTTCAGAGCTAAATCAGAAATGTAAGGACTATGGTATGAAGATTAGCATCTCCAAAACGAAAGTAATGTCAGTGGGAAAGAAATATAAACGGATTGAGTGCCAAATAGGAGGAACAAAGTTAGAACAGGTGGACGGTTTCAATTACTTAGGATGCATATTCTCACAGGATGGCAACATAGTGAAAGAACTGGAAGCGAGGTGTAGCAAAGCTAATGCAGTGAGCGCTCAGCTACGATCTACTCTCTTCTGCAAGAAGGAAGTCAGTACCAAGACTAAGCTATTTGTGCACCGTTCAATCTTTCGACCAACTTTGTTGTATGGGAGCGAAAGCTAGGTGGATTCAGGTTACCTTATCAACAAGGCTGAGGTTACGGATATGAAAGTAGCTAGGATGATTGCAGGTACTAGTAGATGGGAACAATGGCAGGAGGGTGTTCACAATGAGGAAATCAAAGAAAAACTGGGAATGAACTCTATAGATGTAGCAGTCAGGGCGAACAGGCTTAGATGGTGGGGTCATGTTACATGCATGGGAGAAGCATGGTTACCCAAGAGACTCATGAGTTCAGCAGTAGAGGATAGGAGGAGTCGGGGCAGACCAAGGAGAAGGTACTTGGATTCGGTTAAGAATGATTTTGAAGTAACAGGTGTAACATCAGAAGAGGCACCAATGTTAGCACTGAATAGAGGATCATGGAGGGATTTTATAAGGGGGCTATGCTCCAGACTGAACGCTGAAAGGCATAATCAGTCTTAAATGATGATGATGATGATAATGATGAAGGTGATGAGTTAGTTACAAAAGAAAAAGTATGTACTTTAACAGAACAGTGCTTTCATATGTCACATACAGTAAAGGAAAAAAAAGAACATCATAAAGAATATAATAAGTCAGAAATGTATGCCATACCAGTAACAATTCAAGGCAGTTTTCAACACGATCTTACATGATCAAAATATAAATATCACTATTCTGGAAATGATTTAATACGTGTTATATGATGTAGTCCTTTGGTTGGTATTGTTTCCATTTCTACTGCATTGTCATGTACTATTCGACGAATTCTGTATGGTCCATTGTACACTGTAACCTCCCCACAAAAATTTACAAGACAGAAATATTATTTATGAATGCCGATGGACATTGCGCTAAGTGTAACTTGCCCACAATGAAATGTACTGACAATGGCAACAAAAATGTGAAATTCGCAATCTGACTCAAATATAAATTCCTCACAAAAAATTAAAGTCTATTCAGTGATAAGAAAATTCAATTAAACCGAAACATCGGTCTTTGGCCCTGTGTAAATCAATCAGAATTAAAGTCTTACCTCAGAATAACTGGATGTCAAATTTCTGCTCTTATTTCTGCGCACGGCTTGGAGGAACTGCATTGCAAATAATAATATTCCTTTTTTCTGTGAATTTACTGAAATTTTTCTTCAAAAGAAGTGGAATGAAATGGGAAGTGCAACGAAATCTTTAGTTCAATAAAAAATAAATTTTTTTGAAAAATGCTTTTGAAATCAAAATTATTATTGGGGGGACTTGTTAGAGATTGATTACAATAAATAAGTTTTACATTGTCTAATGATTATATTAATTAACAATATACCTCATTCAGCATCTTGACCAGTGTTGCCGACAGACTACATCACACAACCGCACTGGGCTGCTACTACTGACCGACCGCTCTGCATGACGACTACTGACTGAGTACTGCTCTGCAACTAAACAGAGCTACAGACTCGCAACGACTGCTGACAGACTCGCAACGACTACTTGACAGACTCGCAACGACAGACTGACTGACTGAGAACCGCTCGCAACACTCGCGCGGTCAAGCGCATACTCTCTGGTCACAGATGCTACAATGCCTCGCCATCGCTGCTATGTTACATACGTGTTTCATAACCCTCCACTGGGGGGGCAAAAATTTGGCAGCGATGGTGAGTCATTTGGACTTGCCAAGCGCGGCAAAATTTTTCTTTAATTAACAAAATTCTACAACTTACAGAATATTTAAATGTTGTGCACACGCACTAAGTACAAAAGACAAAATGTGAGTACAAAACATAGTAGCAAATCAGAAAAATGTATATACAAATTATTTGACAGATAACAAAGTGCACAGGCACTGAGAAGAAAAAAAAAATTCTTTAGCATATTCAGAACAAATAAACAGACTGGTAAAAAATATTATGTTGACAAGTGACATGAGTGCACATGCACTGTAGTTCAGAAAATAAAAAAATGTATATACAATATAGAAGACAAGAGTGTACATATACTGTACTTCAGAACAAATCGAAAAATGTCTTTAGCATTTTCGCAATAAATAAACATAATGGCAAGAAAATCATGTCCAAAGTGCACATGCACTGAAAAATGTCTTTAGTATTTTCACAACAAATAAACATAATGGCAAACATCATGTCGACCAGTGACATAAGTGTACTCGCACTGGAGTTCAGGAATCGAAAAAAAATGTATAACCTACGAACAGAAATGATGTTACCAAAAAAATGATTTTCATTATGTGACAAGAATTAGGATAGGAAAGGGAAGGATTGCATCATGGTTGTAGCACTTTAGATTGCACACAGCTGTTCTGAAAGTCCATATCTTTCCACAGAAGTACAACACCAAGTGACACAACTTGAAGTTCTTTTCCCATCAGAATTTATCAGTGTAGCCAAGACACTGAACTGTCGTAGTAATGTTCCATGTTTTCATTTTGGCAGTACATTAGGTACACCAAACAGTGGGACCATAATAACGTCTTCATTGCTCACGGTGGTGGACAGCATGTCGTGTCAACACCACGCTCTTACAAGGCACACCAACGTAGAATTAGTGCAAAAACCAAATATAGTGCTCCATGATCACTAGGATAAACAGGACAAATGGACATTGCAGTAATTCAAGGTAGTTAGCTTATGAGGTGAAGGACATCAAGTCACATAATATTGACAATTACAGACTTAATTAGCAGTTTGTGGCATTCATAGCCCAGTTATTGAACATTTCTGTACCAAGTATGTAGTATTACAGAAAAATGTTCATTAATTGTTTTACATAGAATCAGTAGCCTTCTTTTCCTAGTTACAAAATGTAGCATGGTTAATTAATCATTTGTCATTCCAATATAGTAAGAATCATTAGCCTTCTCCTGATTACAAAGCATTATGAAACAATCACATTCTTTTCCAGTTACAGAGTATAATTAAGAATCATTAACCTTCTCCTAATTACAGTTAATTAATCATTTGTCATTCCAATAATAATCATTAGCCTTTTCCTAATTACAGGTAATTAATCATTTGTCGTTAATTAATCATTTGTCATTCCAATATAGTAAGAATCATTAGCCTTCTCCTGATTACAAAGCATTATGAAACAGTCACATTCATTTCCAATAACAAAGTATGAACATTGAAAACAAGAGCTAATTAATGGCATAATTAATAACATAATTCGTTGATTGACATTAATTATTGGCACTCAGTGGCCAGCAAGTATTGAATAGAATAAAACATAGTTCATCATTCAGTATTATTCAGATCATTACAAAGTCATTATTAAAATCAGTTAATTACAATCATAGCATTAATAATCGTGGGCATTATAAGTAGTCTCATTACAATAAACAGTGTTTCTCCTTCAGTAGTATTTAGATCATTACAAAGTCATTATTAAAATCAGTTAATTACAATCATAGCATTAATAATCGTGGGCATTATAAGTAGTCTCATTACAATAAAACATTGTTCCTCATTCAGTAGTATTCAGATCATTACAAAGTCATTATTAAAATCAGTTAATTACAATCATAGCATTAATAATCGTGGGCATTATAAGTAGTCTCATTACAATAAACAGTGGCAGTTATTAGCTGGTGACAAAGCATTATTTTATATATATATATATTTTTTTTTTGTCTCATTAGGAAGTCATTACTCAAGTGACATACTATTCAGAGTTGATCAGTATTATTCAGAATTATCATAAACTAATGACATTATGTGGGACTGGCAATACATTTTTTTGGTAGCAATGCATTGCGTTGGGATCGATAATTAATTGCTGAAACATAACACTATTTGCTTTTGACCTATTGCAGCAAATGAGGATAGGTAACGTCATTCGTCATGAGTCAGCTGTAGCAAGATTATGTAACAAGGCAGTACATGTGATCACATTTATAAACGATAGACACAAATGGGTAAAAATATAAAAATGCAAGTACTAGAACAGGTATAATAAGTAACAGGTTTAGTAAGTATCAACAAAAACGGATTATTGACCTGAAAGAAGAAACGCACACTATGCTGAAAAGTAGTGAACTTCGAATTAACAGGTAGTGAAATGTGTATAAAATGTGTTCCATAGCTGTCCTTTCCAAAATTTTCCGTCATTCTACTATGCAATATAACACCTGCTGTCAAAACAAACTGCAACAAATACTTAAATAACTACGTAGCATAAATACATAACTTCAACACTATCCTCATCTGTAAAGAAAAAACTTCATTATCAATCACTTCATTATCCATATTATCATAACTTCATTATCATCATCACCTGTAAAGAAAAAAAAAACTTCATTATTCATAACAGCATATCCTTCATCATCATACATCAGTATTCATTATCATCTGCAAAAAATCTCTTCATTACTCATTATACAACTATTCCTTATCTCTAGCATATTTCATCACTAAAACTAAGATGTGTAGTTCTCTCTGACAGCCTGCATCAATCACCTTGTATTCTGAAAGAAAAAATTAGTTAAGACTGCTATTCTACGATGAGTATAGTATATTCTTGTTAATGCTTGTTAATCCTGATCCATTTACTCTTCCTCATAAAGTTATTGCATCTTCTATCGTTTATTCCGTAGGTGAAATTCCATTTCTGTTGAATTTATTTCTTACACGCACCATTTCTTTCTGAAATTGATGAACAAAGATTAATGTCCTGCATTTAAATCATATACCCACTAGATAATGACTGGTTTATGGTGACATAATTAACCATACAGCATAACATGACAGAAAACGTAATATGTCAAAAACATTGACAGTGTTCAAAGCCAAAAAGTACAGAGAATATCACAATGCAGCAGCAAAAGAAAAATGTAAAACAATCACGATGTTGAGATGTCATAAGGCAAAAAATATGTCAAAGTCAACTGGTGTGTGTTATATCTTAACTATTTCACAATACATACAAACAAAACTGGAGTACAATCATATACACAAAAAAGTGGAAAATGTGCACGGTCTGATGTGTAACGACAAGAAAAGCGACCTGCTAACCTTACCTTGCCGGGCACTTGCCAAGAAAAAATACGATAATCATCAGTAATTAGTCAGGTGAATTAATTGCATTAGTAAATGACATCATAGTGTGTTGAATCATACAGTGGTTTCACTCAATAAACGGTTTAATGTTTGAGATATGGTGATTGCCTTTCGATTTTCTGGTTCTCAAAGTTTCGACGTGTACAACATTGGGGTGAGGGATGCTGCGAATCCGATATGGACCTGCGTATAGAAGTTCAAATTTACTGCACTTACCTTTTAATTTACTGGATAAATAGTGTGTACGTATCAATATCTTCTGTCCAACGTGAAAGTCGCGGCGTGTACAAACCTGTTTTTGCTGTCTTCTCCGGCGCTCTGCGGCACGTTTGATGTCGTTCAGCGCAATGTCAATTAATTCGTGGTGACGTAGGCGACGACTTTTGGGAAATTTTACTAATTCTTTAATTTTGTTTGGTGGTTCAACGTTTTTCAGTATAACAGACGGAGATAGCATAGTGGATTCATTTGGAATGGAATTAATTACATCTTGGAATGAGAGTATGTGTGTATCCCAATCAATATGTCTTTTGTGGCAGTATATTCGGCACAGCTTACCAATTTCTTTCATTAATCTTTCACAGGGGTTCGAAGAAGCGTGGTACTTGGATATATAAATCGGAGAAATGTTTCTGGCTCGTAACATGCGTGTCCATATGCTACTACGAAATTGAGATCCATTGTCAGAAATTACTTTCATTACATGCCCTACTTGAAATAGAAAATGTTTTACAAATGCTTTCGAAACAGTTTTAGCAGTAGCTTTGCGTAACGGAGTGAAAGTAACAAATTTTGAAGTGAGCTCAACAGCGACAAAGATGTAGCAAAAACCTCTGTTAGTTCTGGGAATCGGACCAAAAATATCTACAGCAGCCATGTGTCTTAATTTAACAGGTATAATGGGATATAATGGAGGAATATGTGAAGTGGTGTCTGATTTAGCTTTCTGGCAAATTTTACAAGACGCTAAAACTCGTCGTATACGTTTCTCCATGTTGGTAAAATAACAGTTCTGTCTCAGTATAAGAAAACATTTTCGTGCTCCGTAATGTGCGTAACTTAAATGAGTGTACCAGATTAGTTTGTTAACCAGTTCGTCAGGAATGCATAATAACCAATTGTTGCTTTCAGGATGAGAGCGGCGAAACAGAATGTCATTGCGTACAGTGTAATGGTTTCTAATCGTTACATTATTCATATCTAGCCAAAGGTGTTTAATTTCTTTCCACACATTGTCCTTATTTTGCTCCTTTGCTATGTCCTGTAATGACGATGAAATAAAGTTTTCAAATGCAACTTGCTGAATGTACATGACACTGAAATTTGTTTTGCAGAAGTTGGTTGCTACGTCTTGCTGATTGTTGCCGAGAGAACGCGATAGTGCGTCTGCTATAACATTTTGTGTGCCGGGAATGTGGACAATCGTAAAATTAAATTCTTGTAAATATAGTTTCCATCTACTTAACCTGTATCGTACGTGCTGTTATTTACGGGAGAATATTGTGGCATATCCACTATATGAACTGCTTTGTTATTTCTTACTGACGTGTTACGCTATGGATGACACCTATTGTCTGTTTCATTCGTGATAATATGTTGTTGCTGATGTTCTTGCTGCTGAAAGGATCGACTGTTATGAAATGTACGCTGAAAATTGTGCTCATCATTCTTTTTACGTCTGTCATGATAGTAATTTCTATACGGCGCATTGCGATACGAGTTGAAATGGTGTGTTGTCTGTACGTAGTTATTTCTTTGCTGCCATGCGTTACTATTTGTTGGAGCTGGGACTATACGTGCACGCGGCGAAACATTAAAGCCTGGTTGACCTTGTAGACTGCATTGTTGGTTAGGTATGCTAAGCGGTTGACTTTCATGCTATTGTGGTGGAAAACGTCTATTGTTACCAAAATGTGGTTGCGACTGCCGAAAATTTTGTACATACTGATGATTACGATTTTATCTGTTAATAAAGTTACGGCGGTAGTTGTCATTACGGGAGTGCCTGCCGAAAATTGTCACATTCGGTAAAAGATTTGTCATATCGGGTTTTCAGTACAATATTTCTTAATTCTAGATAGAGCAATAGTTAAAGAGCTGTTTTGATAGATATATAGGATAGTAGAAGAGAAGGCAGCAGTGCAGAAAACTAAAGATGCAACAGCACTACTACAGCTCGGGGCCCTATGCTCGCTACGGCACATATTCATTAAAGCGTAATGAATCCCCTGAGGTCAATCACGCACTGCAAATAAACTTCAGCTTTTGTGTTATACGCAATGGCGCTACAAATTCAGAAATAAATTGCTGTCTGCATGCTAATTCTAGTTTCTTCATTATAGGCAATGCTGTTGTAAATACAAAAATACATTGTCGCCTCAGGTTCAAAGCTAGCTTCTGCATTACAGGCAGTAGCGGTGAAAGCATAAAAACAAATTGTCGTATACAGCGCAAATCGTGTATCTGTGTTCTGCCATTATTAAATTCCTTACACTTCCTTACAAATGCAAACTGCTTATTATCAACGTTCTCGTCACTGAATTTGAGAACACGTTCGGGTTTGCGTGAGAATTTGTTTGTCTGTGTCATTTCGTACTTCAAGTTACGTAGCTTTTCAGATTTTAAGTCGCGTGTCTTTTCGGATTCTAATTCGCGTATTCTCTGTAAATTGTTCACATGATACGCGCTGCGTGACTCTGACAAATGTTCGTAACGTGGCGGATTCTGTGACGTATTGGTGACTGAAATAATTGTTAATTCTGTTACTTTAATACTTTCGTCAATTTGGTTGTTGTGTCGTTCACTTTTATTAACAACTTCCGTATTAACAGTGTGTAAAACTTCCACTGACTCTAAATTAACTTCGTCGCGAATCTGTACTGCGTTTTTAGGGCATTGTTTGGTGACTGCATTAATCCCGTCTTTATGTGATTCTGTTGTGTCTACACGTGTGCTACTTAATTCTTGTGCAACAGTGCCAACTTCTTCATTACTGTTATTAGCACAAGTCTTAGTATCTACACGTAATTGTACTTTATTGTCCCGACATTGCACGGTAATATCTGTATTCTGTTCACTAACTTGTTTATTCTGTTCTTTAAGATCGTCTTGTTTTTCGTTTGTGAGTTCGAAACTTTTATCAATTGTTTCGCTAGGTTGTCTGAAATGGTTGTCGAAAATTTCATCAAGTTGTTGTTTGAGTTTTTCGTTATCTTGTTTGATCTGTTCACTCCGTTGTCTGATCTGTTCACTAAGTTGTTTGAGATTTTCGTTATTTTTATCAAATTTTTCATTAAGCTGTTTGAAATTTTGCCGCAAAAATGCCATAATCGGATCCGATTCAAAATTACCATTTCTATTCTCTGTGCTGTTCAATAGTGGATCTGGAACTTTCTCGCTTACTGTAACCATTTGGTTATTCTGAGATTTAGAAAAAAGTTTGTCAGTCGAATGTACACTGTCAGACATTATTTCGGAATTAAATAAATCCGTCCTACTTTCAGTACATTGTTCATTTTCACTAGACAAATTTGTCTGTACGTTACTTGAATTTTCCAAATCGGGTGTGTTACGCTCGGCAGCGCTCATTACAATAGAGCGTCCCGCGTCATCAATTGTCGTCAAATTAACAGACGAGACAATTGAGTTCGTTTGTTCATCATTAATATAAAAGTCATCACTAGTGGTTGTAATGCACTGATTGTTAGTGAACACAGGATTGTCATCACTACACTGTTTGTCACAATTACTATCGGTCACGCTGTTTAAGTCGGTAATTTCATTCAAAATACCTCGCGATACACTATTCAGAGTCTTTCGCGGCATTTTTACAATAGTCACAATTTTTCACAAAATAAATAAGCAAAATGCAAAAGCAACACACAAATACAACAGAGCAACGAATTGCCGTTGACCTGTAGAAAGAAAGTCACAAGTTAATAAAAGCGTTGCGCCAAATCCTAATTATATCTAAGCAAATAAGAGCAGATATCTGACTGTTGTTCAAAAGATTCTCAACGAAATTCGATCCTGGACTGGGTGTCGCCAAGTGTAACCTCCCCACCGTAATTTTACAAGAAAGACAATACTCAATAGAAATGGGAGCCAAGTGTAACCTCCCCATAAAAATTTGAAAGAAAGAAATATGACAATATTTAATTATGAATGCTAATGGACACTGCTCTAAGCGTAACCTGCCCACAATGAAATGTACCGACAATGACAAAAAAAAATGTGAAATTCGCAATCTGACTCAAATATAAATTCCTCACAAAAAATTAAAGTCTATTCAGTGATAAGAAAATTCAATTAAACCGAAACATCGGTCTTTGGCCCTGTGTAAATCAATCAGAATTAAAGTCTTACCTCAGAATAACTGGATGTCAAATTTCTGCTCTTATTTCTGCGCACGGCTTGGAGGAACTGCATTGCAAATAATAATATTCCTTTTTTCTGTGAATTTACTGAAATTTTTCTTCAAAAGAAGTGGAATGAAATGGGAAGTGCAACGAAATCTTTAGTTCAATAAAAAATAAATTTTTTTGAAAAATGCTTTTGAAATCAAAATTATTATTGGGGGGACTTGTTAGAGATTGATTACAATAAATAAGTTTTACATTGTCTAATGATTATATTAATTAACAATATACCTCATTCAGCATCTTGACCAGTGTTGCCGACAGACTACATCACACAACCGCACTGGGCTGCTACTACTGACCGACCGCTCTGCATGACGACTACTGACTGAGTACTGCTCTGCAACTAAACAGAGCTACAGACTCGCAACGACTGCTGACAGACTCGCAACGACTACTTGACAGACTCGCAACGACAGACTGACTGACTGAGAACCGCTCGCAACACTCGCGCGGTCAAGCGCATACTCTCTGGTCACAGATGCTACAATGCCTCGCCATCGCTGCTATGTTACATACGTGTTTCAACACCAAGAAAAATTTATGACTTTGATGCTAATTTTTTGTTATTAAGGGATGGGATTTCCAAATACTTTCTGACCAATGTATAGATTTTTGATATTTACCTTAGCATGTCTCGACTTTCTCCTTCGCTCTGCAGCTTATTTGAGGTTACTTACCTTTCTGTGAAGTAGTTTGCATGAGTTAGGCAGCGATGTTTACATTTGTTTCTATAATATCGTCAGCTGCCGGCGTTGCTAGTCAGTGCTGTGCGTTATTTCCACGCTGCTGATTCTTCGCCGGATTAAGCAGAGTAACTTCAGCTATCTCAATGTGTCACGAAGACCTTGATCTACTAGCGTTTTGCCAATGTTGACTTGGTTTTGTCTCTTGTTCTTTTGATAATACGAGGTGCGACACTTAAGTAATGAGACTGATGCGAAAAAAAATGTTGCTTACTGTTTTATTCACGTTTAGTGTTGTCTCTCTTCTGATTGCACATACTTTTTCCAGCGCTTCTGCTATTGATGGTAACATTTCTGGAACTCATCTTCTGTAATATCCTCCAAGACCCTCGTCACAGGTTTTTATACATCTTGTGTTGTTTGAAAATGGTGTCCCTTGACCGCCGTTTTGACTCTTGGAAATAGAAAAAAGTCGCACGGAGCGATATCTGGTGAATAAGGTGGCTGTGGTAGTGCTGAAATTTGTTTTGAGGTTAAAAATTGCTGTACTGACAGAGCAGTATGGGATGGCACATTATCGTGATGCAGAATCCAATCATCAGCAATGTTGGTACGGACACGAAGAACATTTTTACGAAGTCTTTCTAAAATTTCTTTGTAGTAATATTGGTTAACTGTTTGTCCAGGAGGCACACATTCTTTATGAACAACTCCCTTGGAATCAAAGAAGCACAGATGCATGCATTTCCCTTTTGACTTAGACATACGAGCTTTTTTTGGTCTGGGTGATCCCTTCGAGCACCATTGCGAACTTTGGCGTTTTGTCTCTGGTTCTTACTGAAAAAAACAACTTCCATCGTCAATGATAACACGGCTCAACAATTCTGGATTGATTTCCATTTGCACTAACAGATCGGCTGCCACATTTTTCCGTGTTTCTCGCTGTTGTGGTGTGAGATTTTTGGGGACCATTTTTGCACAAATCTTTCTCATACCAAGATCTTCATTTATTATTAGATGAACCGTTTCTCGATTGATGTTCAGTTCTTCTGCAATCATTTTCACGGATAATCTTCGATCAGGTCGTCAGAATGTACGAGTTCACGCAACCTGGCCAAGTTGACAACTGTCCATCAGGTTGATGGTCGTCCACTGCAGTCTTCTTCTTCAACATTCGTTCTGCCTTCACTAAGTATTGTACGCCAACGAAAAACTTGAGCTCTTGACATAACCTCCTCTCCAAAAGACTTCTAAAGCCTGCTGTAAGTTGTCGTCGCGTTTTAACCCAATTTAACGCAAAAAGAAATGTCATACCGTTGCGCAATATTATGCGGTTCCATTTCCATTACGAGAGACACAAACACATGTTAACGTATTACAGCACAACTCACGACTGAGCAGTTGCATCGATGTGCCGCATGGACTAGAAGCAACTTATAGACAAAGGTCAAAGATATTGTGCCTACGCAAGCCTGAAGGGTTGCCACATCTTGCAAAGAAAATCAGTCTCATTACTTTATTGTCGCAGCTCGTAGTGCCCATTTTCATGACTGTCTCTGTAGTTTCTGTTTTGTAATGAGTTCTGTGGGCTTGATCTATCATAACAGTATCTGTTAGTACACGAGTTATGACTGCAGTTCTTCTGATTAGGTTGATAGTATCTGTGTTCGTTTTAGTAGTGTGTTCTGTCGATTACCGTGATCAAGCCAGAAATTGCTTATTTATGTTCTTTTTCTGGTGTTGATTGACTTTAGTTTGACTTTCTTTAAAATTCTTATGTGCATGATATTCTGTTGTGACTAAGAATGGTACAGAAAGTGTGACATCAGTATCAATGTCTGTGGACAAATTCGTCATCTTTTTCGTCAAACCTTCTACATTCTTTGTTAACATATTAAGTTGTTCTTTTTGTTCAGTTTTAAAGCGTCTACCTGTTCACTAACTGTTTCAACAGTGATATTACGGTGGTCGTGATGTTCTGTGTGTTGCGAGACTACTGCACTCGGAAGCGTGGCATTTATTATTGTAACCCTTCTTATCGTTCTGCTATTTTGTCGGAAACTGGCATTCTGAGCCCGTGGCTGTGTACGAAATATAGGTTGACTCTTACATAGAAGACAACAGGAGGCACCCAATTTTTACAATGCTATTTATTTTTTGAAATGGCACCGATACCAGTTTCGAACCGAAAGGTCCATCTTTAGACAATCAGCTCACCTTAAGATACATTTTACATTAGCTTTCACTTTTTGTTTCCTCAACTGTCGAAATTTCCTTGGGGTGGTGGTACCCTACAACCGAAACAAAAAGTGAGACGATGTCTTTTAACTTTAATTCCGCCGCAAAACGATTTTAAGTGATGTAAACTAATTATTAAAGGGATGATATTTTCGTTACTTACGATGAAAAATCCGCGCCATTACGTCCAGTTCCGACCTGCTTGTGACCATGCAGCAACGAAAACTGTATGATGCACTTTTTATTTGTATATGTATACGCGTGACCTGAAGCACCACTCAAACACCAAGAAGTTTCACCACAGGGAAGTATGTATACAAAGATGGCGATATTACTACCATCACAATGCCAAAGACTTCCACTCCCAGAGATATTTAGATTTATATAATACACACCAAAAAAAGTTTTGCGTCACCCCGGTTCCCAGAACTCCTGAAGATATATGTTGACTGTGGATATTGTATCACAGATACAGTCCCTTTGACTGTTCAGATATGTCACTAAACCCGCCGAAAAATGTAAACAACCATGCATGCGCAGCGTCTATTAGACGGAGGGGGTCTGACAGCCGATCACTTCCAGTCACTCACCCAGGAAGGAGGTACTAGGCTCGTGTTGCCTTTAGTTTAACCATGCCTAGATGGTCAGTACCTCGGTTCTATCGCGTCCGCGTTCTTACTTTGTGCCAGGAGGGGCTCTTAACAAGGAAAGTGTCCAGGCGTCTCGGATTGAACCAAAGTGTGTTGTTCGAACATGGAGGAAATACAGACAGGAACTGTCGATGACATGCCTCGCTCGGGCCACCCAAGGGCTACTACTGCAGTGGATGAACGCTGCCTACGGGTTATGGCTCGGAGGAACCCTGACAGCAAATCAACCATGTTGAATGATGCTTTTCGTGCAGCCTCAGGACGTCGTGTTACGAGTAAAACTGTGCGCAATAGGCAGCATGATGCGCAACTTCACTCCACGCGTCCATGGTGAGGTCCATCTTTGCAACCACGACGCCATGCAGCGCGGTACAGATCGGCCCAACAACATGCGTAATGCACCGCTTAGGATTAGCATCACGTTCTCTTCACCGATGAGTGTCGTATATGACTTCTACCAGACAATCGTCGGAGACATGTTTGAAGGCAGCCCGGTCAGGTGACCGCCTTAGACACACTGTCCAGCGAGTGCAGCAAGGTCGAGGCTCCCTTATGTTTGTGGGTTGCATTATGTAGACCGACGTACGCCGCTGGTGGTCATGGAAGGGACCGTAACTGCTGTAGGATACGTGAATGCGATCTTCCGACGGATAGTGCAACCATATCGGCAGCATATTGGCGACACATTCGTCTTCATAGACGACAATTCGCGCATCCATTGTGCATTCCTTGTGAATAACTTCCTTCAGGATAACGACATCGCTCGACTAGAGTGGCCAGAATATTCTCCAGACATGAACCCTATCGAACATGCCTGCGATAGATTGAAAAGGGCTGTTTATGGGCGACGTGACCCACCAACCACTCTGAGGGATCTACGACGAATCGCCGTTGAGGAATGGCACAATCTGGCCAAACAGTGCCCTGATGAACTTGTGGATAGTAAGCCACGACGAATACAGGCATGCATCAATGCAAGAGAGTGTGCTACTGGTATTTGGGTACCGGGCTGTATAGCAATCTGGACCACCACCTCTGAAGATCTCGCTGTATGGTGGTACAACATGCAATGTGTGGTTATCATGAGCCAAAAAAAGGGCGGAAGTTTTGCATCACATCGGTTCCGAGAGTTCCGGAACCGAGGTGATGCAAAACTTTTTTTGATGTGTGTATATGTATGTGATAATAGGAATTTACAAATTACTAATATTCCCATACTTAGTATTTATATTAAAAGAGAACTGATTAAAATTAAGATAAACAAATGAAGCAGTCAGTTTATTACAAAGTGTTTTAATACAAATAGTAAGCATGGGAACATTAGTAACCTGTTAATTTCTGTTGTCACATACAGGTACATATATCGAAATATCTGTGAGAGTGTAAGTCTTTGGCATTGTTATGGTTGTAATATCGCCATCTTTGTATACATATTTCCATGGGTGAAACTTCTTGGTGTTTGAGTGGTGCTTCAGATTGTGTGTATACATACACATAAAAAAGTGCATCATACAGTTTTCGCTGCTTCGTGATCACAAGTAGTCAACACTGGAACGTAATGGTGCAGATTTTTCGTCGTAAGTAATCAAAACATGCCCCCGTTAATAATTTGTTTACGTCACTTAAAATCGTTGTGAGGCACAATTAAAGTTTAGGGCACCACCACCACAAGGAAATTTCATCCATTGAGAAAACAAAAAATGAAAGCTAATGTAAAATGTATCTTAACGTGGAGTAGCCGTCTGAAGATGAACCCGTTGCTTCGAAGCCGGTAACGGCGCTTTTTAAATAAATAAATGGCATTGTAAAAAGTGGCTTGTTGCTGTTATCTTCTGTGTAAAAATAAACCTATACTTTATCGTTCTGTTGTGCGGTTTGTTTTTGAGTTTTAATCGGATTTATTTCATTACCTTAAATTCAGCATTTCCCTTAGATACAGTTTTATTTCACGGCACTGTTAACATCGTAACACAGGGCCGACCAACAATCAGTACCGCTCAGCATCTGAACACGATATCTGAAGTGTAAGTTACAAAAGGAAAGTGTTTTTGAAAAAAGAATATTCAACATTTTCATTTACAGATAAATTTTTGTAGGAAGCTTACACATGTCGCCTTTATTCGCCTAGGATAGTTCTCTGGTTTTTTTGTGAGTGTGCTTCTACTGGAACACAGGTTCCCAAATGCAAATCAACCCTACATTTGTATTTACTAACATTTGTGTTTCTCTTTCAGCTATTTCAATTTTGCCTTTTTTGTGAGTGATTATATTTTTTTTCGTCCAAAGATTTTTAATGTGAAGATCTTTGTTACAAAGGTACATAATAGTACATACCACAGGAAATATTTCAATGTCACTTAATTTTTTTCGAAGATATTTCTATTGCATAAATGATTTCATTAGTTTCGGTTATTCCTCGCTTCCCTTACGTACAGGAAGTTAAGATGCGAAAGCACTAATCTCCCCTCTCTTGATACCGAGTACACCCCACTACAAGGACCTAAACGTCTGTAGTTCTGAACTCCTAACGGTGAATTGTGCGAACTGCTCGTGATCGGAAACCTAAACTGTTCCGATTGTTCTCTTAGTTCAGTTCAGGCTCCAGTCCTGAACTGGGCGAACTGCGGCGGATCGGAAGACTGAATCTGTTCAGTTGGTTCACCTAGATCAGTCAGTTTCGAGTACCGATCCTCCCCTACCAAGGCCGTTCTTGAAACTTACTACGTATTTTTACGCCTTATTTACCCCGTATCTAAATATTTCTTTCCCACATTAAGAATTACATTTTGTGAAGTATTAAATAGGACTAAATTTTTCCGTTTTCCAGAAAAAGTAAGTAAATGCTCTTGTTGACGATGGGAATAATTTAACCTTTAGTGGTTCCTACTATCCAGGTTCCAAAGTAAAAAGATTTGGGTAGCAACTGAAAGAGCTCAGAGAAGGTTCTATGTACAAAAAAAAGTTCTTAGAAACAGGCGAGCTGGGTTTGTTCCTAAAGGTCATTCAGTTTCTATAGGCAATACAATTTTGCTTCTGATTTATTAGTTTAAGACTGCTCCTCTTTATTAGTGCCCTTGTTTTTTTGGTACTTTCACGATAAAAACGAATTATTCACTGTAGTTCGTTTGGACTAGTTTATCGAACAATTTCAATGATAAGAACTATCTCAGAAGATGCCGTTCCGTAAAAAGAACGACTTTTCCCATCACTGCTGTTAAAATGGTTGTTGTTGTTGTTGTTGTGGTCTTCAGTCCTGAGACTGGTTTGATGCAGCTCTCCATGCTACTCTATCCTGTGCAAGCTTTTTCATCTCCCAGTACCTACTGTAACCTACATCCTTCTGAATCTGCTTAGTGTATTCATCTCTTGGTCTCCCTCTACGATTTTTACCTTCCACGCTGCCCTCCAATGCTAAATTTATGATCCCTTGATGCCTCAGGACATGTCCTACCAACCGATCCCTTCTTCTAGTCAAGTTGTGCCACAAACGTCTCTTCTCCCCAATCCTATTCAATACCTCCTCATTAGTTACGTGATCTACCCACCTAATCTTCAACATTCTTCTGTAGCACCACATTTCGAAAGCTTCTATTCTCTTCTTTTCCAAACTATTTATCGTCCATGTTTCACTTCCATACATGGCTACACTCCATACAAATACTTTCAGGAACGACTTCCTGACATTTAAATCTATACTCGATGTTAACAAATTTTTCTTCTTCAGAAACACTTTCCTTGCCATTGCCAGTCTACATTTTATATCCCCTCTACTTCGACCATCATCAGTTATTTTGCTCCCCAAATAGCAAAACTCCTTTACTACTTTAAGTGTCTCATTTCCTAATCTAATTCCCTCAGCATCACCCGACTTCATTCGACTACATTCCATTATCCTCGTTTTGCTTTTGTTGATGTTCATCTTATATCCTCCTTTCAAGACACTGTCCATTCCATTCAACTGCTCTTCCAAGTCCTTTGCTGTCTCTGACAGAATTACAATGTCATCGGCGAACCTCAAAGACTTTATTTCTTCTCCCTGGATTTTAATACCTACTCCAAATTTTTCTTTTGTTTCCTTTACTGCTTGCTCAATATACAGATTGAATAACATCGGGGAGAGGCTACAACCCTGTCTCACTCCCTTCCCAACCATTGCTTCCCTTTCACGCCCCTCGACTCTTATTACTGCCATCTGGTTTCTGTACAAATTATAAATAGCCTTCCGCTCCCTGTATTTTACCCCTGCCACCTTTAGAATTTGAAAGAGAGTATTCCAGTCAACATTGTCAAAAGCTTTCTCTAAGTCTACAAATGCTAGAAACGTAGGTTTGCCTTTCCTTAATCTTTCAGTATTGCTTCACGTGTTCCAGTGTTTCTACGGAATCCAAACCGATCTTCCCCGAGGTCGGCTTCTACCAGTTTTTTCCATTCGTCTGTAAATAATTCGCATTAGCATTTTGCAGCTGTGACTTATTAAACTGATAGCTCGGTAATTTTCACATCTGCCAACACCTGCTTTCTTTGGGATTGGAATTATTATATTCTTCTTGAAGTCTGAGGGTATTTCGCCTGTCTCGTACATCTTGCACACCAGATAGTAGAGTTTTGTCAGGACTGGCTCTCCCACTGCTGTCAGTAGTTCTAATTGAATGTTGTCTACTCCTGGGGCCTTGTTTCGACTCAGGTCTTTCAGTGCTCTATCAAACTCTTCACGCAGTATCATATCTCCCATTTCATCTTCATCTACATCCTCTTCCATTTCCATAATATTGTCCTCAAGTACATCGCCCTTGTATAGACCCTCTATATACTCCTTCCACCTTTCTGCTTTCCCCTCTTTGCTTAGAACTGGGTTTCCATCTGAGCTCTTGATATTCATACAAGTGGCTCTCTTTTCTCCATAGGTCTCTTTAATTTTTCTGTAGGCAGTATCTATCTTACCCCTAGTGAGATAAGCCTCTACATCCTTACATTTGTCCTCTAGTCATGCCTGCTTAGCCATTTTGCACTTCCTGTCGATCTCATTTTTGAGACGTTTGTATTCCTTTTTGCCTGCTTCATTTACTGCATTTTTATATTTTCTCCTTTCATCAATTAAATTCCATATTTCTTCTGTTACCCAAGGATTTCTACTAGCCCTCGTCTTTTTACCTACTTGATCCTCTGCTGCCTTCACTACTTCATCCGTCAGAGCTACCCACTCTTCTTCTACTGTATTTCTTTCCCCCATTCTTGTCAATTGTTCCCTTATGCTCTCCCTGAAACTCTGTACAACCTCTAGTTTAGTCAGTTTATCCATGTCCCACCTCCTTAAATTCCCACCTTTTTGCAATTTCTTCAGTTTTAATCTACAGTTCATAACCAATAGATTGTGGTCAGAGTCCAGATCTGCCCCTGGAAATGTCCTACAATTTAAAACCTGGTTCCTAAATCTCTGTCTTACCATTATATAATCTATCTGATACCTTTTAGTATCTCCAGGATTCTTCCATGTATACAACCTTCTTTTTTGATTCTTGAACCAAGTGTTAGCTATGATTAAGTTATGCTCTGTGTAAAATTCTAACAGACGGCTTCCTCTTTCATTTCTTAGCCCCAATCCATATTCACCTACTATGTTTCCTTCTCTCCCTTTTCCTACTGTCGAATTCCAGTCACCCACGACTATTAAATTTTCGTCTCCCTTCACTACCTGAATAATTTCTTTTATCTCATCATACATTTCTTCAATTTCTTCGTCATCTGCAGAGCTAGTTGGCATATAAACTTGTACTACTGTAGTAGGCGTGGGCTTCGTGTCTATCTTGGCCACTATAATACGTTCACTATGCTGTTTGTAGTAGCTTACCCGCACTCCTATTTTTTTATTCATTATTAAACCTACTCCTGCGTTACCCCTATTTGATTTTGTATTTATAACCCTGTATTCACCTGACCAGAAGTCTTGTTCCTCCTGCCACCGAACTTCACTAATTCCCACTATATCTAACTTTAACCTATCCATTGCCCTTTCTAACTTTTCTAACCTACCTGCCCGATTAAGGGATCTGACATTCCACGCTCCGATCCGTAGAATGCCAGTTTTCTTTCTCCTGATAACGACGTCCTCTTGAGTAGTCCCCGCCCGGAGATCCGAATGGGGGACTATTTTACCTCCGGAATATTTTACCCAAGAGGACGTCATCATCATTAACCATACAGTAAAGCTGCATGCCCTCGGGAAAAATTACGGCTGTAGTTTCCCCTTGCTTTCAGCCGTTCGCAGTACCACAACAGCAAGGCCGTTTTGGTTAGTGTTACAAGGCCAGATGAGTCAATCATCCAGACTGTTGCCGCTGCAACCACTGAAAAGGCTGCTGCCCCTCTTCAGGAACCACACGTTTGTCTGGCCTCTCAACAGATACCCCTCCGTTGTGGTTACACCTACGGTACGGCTACCTGTATCATTGAGGCACGGAAGCCTCCCCACCAACGGCAAGGTCCATGGTTCATGGGAGGAAGTGGTTGTATGCTGTTTAAATGTAAAGACTGACTTGACAACCGCCACCTCTGATTCATTAGATGCATAATATTAAAATTTCCAATAGAAGAAATGAGCCTACGTAACTCATCTGAAAGATTTTACATATGGTCCAGGTAATTGTCGACATAATGAAAGCATACTGTAATATCGTTGCCTGCCGACCACAATATCGATAGTCGCCTCTCTCTCGTGAGCGGAGCGTGGCGTACGTGTCTGTGTATGTGTAGTGCCAGAGTCGCGGCCTGCATAAACGCAAATTGCTCCATTTTGGTAAAAAACGGAAAAAAACTTTCACCACAAAAGCTATGTTTTACAGCAGTTTCAACAGTATCAGTGATACACTGTAGCGCCAAAGAAACGGATATAGGCATGCGTATCAAAGTTCAGTGATATGTACACAGGTAGAATACAGCACTGCGGTCGGCAACGCCTGTGGCAGACAAGTGTCTGGTGCAGCTGTTAGATCGGTTACTGCTGCTACAATGGCAGGTTATCAAGATTTAAGTGAGTTTGAACGTGGTGTTATAGTCGTCGCACGAGCAATGGGACACAGTATCTCCGAGGTAGCGATGAAGTCGGGATTATACCGTACGACCATTTCACGAGAGTACCGTGAATATCAGGAATCCGGTAAAACATCAAATCTCCGACATTGCTACGGCCGGAATAAGATCCTTCAAGAACGGGACCAACGACGACTGAATACAATCGTACAATGTGTCAGAAGTGTAGCCCTTCCGCAAATTGCTGCAGATTTCAATGTTGAGCCATCGACAAGTGTCAGCGTGTGAACATTTCAACGAAACACTATCTATATGGGCTATCGGAGCCGGAGGCTCACTCGTGTATCCTTGATGACTGCCGACACAAAGCTTTATATCTCGCCCGCGCCCGTCAACACCGACATTGGATTGTTGATGACTGGAAACATGTTGCCTGGTCGGACGACTCTCGTTTCAAGTTGTATCGAGCTGATGGCCGTGTACGGGTGTGGACACAACCTCATGAATCCATAGAACCTGCATGTCAACAGGGGACTGTTAAAGCTGGTGGAGGCTCTGTAACAGTGTGAGGCGTGTGCAGTTGGAGTGATATGGGACCCCTGATACGTCTAGATACGACTCTGACAGATGACACTTACTTAATCATCCTGTCTGATCACCTGCATCCATTAATGTCCATTGTGCATTCCGACGGACTTGGGCAACTGCGGTAGGACAATTCGACATCCCACACGTCCAGAATTGCTACAGAGTAGCTCCAGGAACACTCTTCTGAGTTTAAACACTACCGTTGGCCACCAAACTTCCCAGACATGAACATTATTGAGCATAGCTGGGATACCTTGCAACCTACTGTTCAGAAGATATCTCCACCTCTCGTACTGTTACGGCTTTATGGACAGCCCAGCAGGATTGATGGAGCCAGTTTCCTCCTGCACAACTTCAGACGTCGTGTTGCGGCAGTTCTGCTTGCTCACAGGGGCCATGCAAGATATTATGCAGGTGTACCAGTTTCTTTGCCTCATCAGTATATATTATGAAAGATAACTTCTGCACTCGTATGGCGTGCCATAGAGATAGCAGTTAACGGCGTTGCAACGGCTACGGAGCCAACAACCGTCGACTTGATCATCATTCAGTGAGCAATCTGACTGAAAGAGAGTTAAGATCCATGTAAGTAAATTTTACGATTGGAGAGACTTTGCTCGCATATCGAGCCCAGAGTTCATAAGTCAGCCGCGCCGCGAAACAGTTATACGTGCATTCGTAAAAATCACTAGTAGCATTGTTAGGATGTTCCATGGTTAATTTAGAGAACTGTGCTGACAATTAAAACTATGTGAACACTGATTTTGTGTGACTGTGGTGGTAACCAAACGGGCTAATCGGCACGACAACGAGTTTCAGAGTACTGCTAGTGGACAACGTAGCTCAAATACAAAGTATAACTTAAATTCACTGTTTGATGAAACCAGTTATGAAAAGAGCACATTATTGTGTTTTGCAGGAAGCATATATTTGGATCTTCACTGGATACTGTGGGCCTCACTGTGTAGTTGTATGCTTCCTTAAACTGCCGACAGCTGATTAACAGTTAGAGGATAAAACTTCAGTGGGCGGTTGGAACAACAAGAAAATAAGCCCCTTGGGGAAACGGGTACGTGAGATCTAGGCACACAGTCATAAAATATTCCGGTCCACGTGCCTGCGTTGCGTAACACTGTACTGTGTGCAGCAGTTGCATATGATGTTCTCCCGAGTCGCTTACAGCAAGTAGTGTAGTATAGCGCTTCTATAGGTGCATGATCCGATGTCCTAATTCACTACCGATTACGCAGTATCGCCTCTGTCTAAATATGTCATAACTATACACCGCCGGCCGCGGTGGTCTCGCAGTTCTAGGCGCGCAGTCCGGAACCGCGCGACTGCTACGGTCGCAGGTTCGAATCCTGCCTCGGGCATGGATGTGTGTCCTGTCCTTAGGTTAGTTAGGTTTAAGTAGTTCTAAGTTCTAGGGGACTGATGACCACAGATGTTAAGTCCCATAGTGCTCAGAGCCATTTGACAAAATCTACCGTCTTGTAGGCATTTCACCCCCGGATATTAGATGAAGAGCGGCGGCAGAGGTTGAGAAGAAAACCCAAGAAAATGATTCAGGGCCTCCCATGTCGGAAGCGAAGCATATTGTCTTAAGCTGAAGTAGAGAAAGAGTTTTCTTCGAACAGTTGAAGCCATTACATCACCACCTTCCGCTCGCCGGATAGGAGTGTGACGAAACAAGACAACTGGAAGTAATAACCAAAACGTAAGGGAAGGACCCGCTGATGGTTTTCAGTACCCTACCAGACATGAAAGACTTTGAACAGACTGCTAACCGGAATGACAAGATGCAAACTAACCTTGAAGCGGAGGCGCTACATTACTGAAGACGCAACCTGTGAATGTGGAGAAATTCAAGATAGTCAGCACCTCTTGGTCTGCCCGAAGTTGCCTGATGCCTGCACGCTGGGGGTAAAAAGTTCCAGCAACAAAGACTGTCGAATTTTGGGGAATCCAAATTAATTTGACATGTACAAAGTCTTATGTACACAGTGTGGTCCATTGATAGCGACCGGCCCAAATTTCTCACGAAATAAGAATTAAACGAAGAAACTACAAAGAACGAAACTCGTCTAGCTTGAAGGGGGAAACCGGATGGCGCTATGGTTGGCCAGGTAGATGGCGCTGCCATAGGTCAAACGGATATCAGCTGCGTTTTTTAAAATAGGAACTCCCATTTTTATTACATATTCGTGTAGTACGTAAATAAATATGAATGTTTTAGTCGGACCACTTTTTTCACTATGTGATGGATGGCGTTGTAATAGTCACAAACGTATAAGTACGTGGTATCACGTAACATTCCGCCAGTGCGGACGGTATTTGCTTCGTGATACATTACCCGTGTTAAAATGGACCGTTTACCAATTGCGGAAAAGGTCGATATCGTGTTGATGTATGGTTATTGTGATCAAAATGCCAACGGGCCTGTGCTATGTAGGCTGCTCGGTATGCTGGACGACATCATCCAAGTGTCCGGACCGTTCGCCGGATAGTTACGTTACTTAAGGAGACAGGAAGTGTTCAGCCACATGTGAAACGTCAACCACGACCTGCAACAAATGACGATGGCCAAGTAGGTGTTTTAGCTGCTGTCGCGGCTAATCTGCACAGCAGTAGCAGACAAATTGCGCGAGAATCGGGAATCTCAAAAACGTCGGTGTTGAGAATGCTACATCAACATCGATTGCACCCGTACAATATTTCTATGCACCAGGAATTGCTTGGCGACGACTTTGAACGTCGTGTACAGTTCTGCCACTGGGCACAAAAGAAATTCCGGGACGATGACAGATTTTTTGCACGCGTTCTATTTAGCAACGAAGCGTCATTCACCAACAGCGGTAACGTAAACTGGCATAATATGCGGTATTGGGCAACGGAAAATCCACAATCGCTGCGACAAGTGGAACATCAGCGACCTTCGCGGGTTAATGTATGGTGCGGCATTATGGGAGGAAGGATAATTGGCCTCCATTTTATCGATGGCAATCTAAATGGTGCAATGTATGCTGATTTCCTACGTAATGTTCTAACGATGTTACTATCAGATGTTTCACTGCATGACAGAATGGCGATGTACTTCCAACATGATGGATGTCCGGCATATAGCTCGCGTGCGGTTGAAACGCTATTGAATAGCATATTTCATGACAGGTGGATTGGTCGTCGAAGCACCATACTATGGCCCGCACGTTCACCAGATCTGACGTCCCCGGAATTCTTTCTGTGGGGAAAGTTGAAGGATATTTGCTATCATGATGCACCGACAACGCTTGACAACATGCGTCAGCGCATTGCCAATGCATGTGCGAACATTACGGAAGGCGAACTACTCGCTGTTGAGAGGAATGTCGTTACACGTATTGTCAAATGCATTGAGCTTGATGGACATCATTTTGAGCATTTATTGCATTAATGTGGTATTTACAGGTAATCACGCTGTAACAGCATGCGTTCTCGGAAATGATAAGATCACAAAGGTACATTGGAACAACCGAAATAAAATGTTCAAACGTACCTACGTTCTGTATTTTAATTTAAAAAACCTACCTGTTACCAACTGTTGGTCTAAAATTGTGAGCCATATGTTTGTGACTATTACTGCGCCATCTATCACAAAGCGAAAAAGTGGTCCAACTAAAACATTCATATTTCTTTACGTACTACACAAACATGTAATAAAAATGGGTGTTCTTATTTTAAAAAAACGCAGTTGATATCCGTTTGACCTATGGCAGCGCCATCTAGCGGGCCAACCATAGCGCCATCTGGTTTCCCCCTTCAAGCTAGACAAGTTTCGTTCTTTGTAGTTTTTTCGTTTGACGCTTATTTCGTGAGATATTTGGCCCGGTCACTATCAATGGACCACCCTGTATATTGTAGACAAGTTTTGAATTTGTAAGTAACTGTACTATCGTCGATACAAAAATAGTAATAATTGTCACCACCATCGATGGGATACGCACACTCTCCATCATAATGTAACTTGCTTAATACAGATATAAACTATCTGATCAACAGTATCCAGATACCTGTTAGGGGTTGGGCTGTGTCCACTCTCCGCCTTTATGGCGGCTTGAACTCCTCTGCGTACGCTTCCAATGAGGTGTTTCAATGTCTGTGGAGGAACTGTAGCCCATTCTTCCTAAGAGCCGAAATCAAAGAAGGCAGTCAGAACTTTGGGGTATTGAGCGAAGTCGACGTTCTGACTCGCCCATAGATGTTCCATTGGGTCCACATCGGGATTTTGGGCAGGACAGTCCATTTTAGGAACGTTGTTATAAGGAAACTGTATCTTCACAGCTGCTGCTTTATGACAGGGTGCTTTGCCATGTTGATAAAAACAATCATAAACTGTCAAATGTTCCTCAGCTGTCCACAGTACACAACGCGGTAAAATGTTGACATATTTTCCGTATATAGCGTTTTCCTAAGCGCCGTAAGGGGTCTACACAGCAATCACGAAAAACGCTTCCTTACCATAACACCACTCCACCGTACTTCATTGTAGGTGCCTTACATGATGTCAGGTAATGTTCTCCAGGCATTTGCCAAACCCAAATTCTTCCATAGGATTACCGCTCGGTATAGCGTGATTCATCACACAAAATCACTCGTTTCCAGACCGACCTTGTGGCCGAGCGGTTCTAGGCGCTACAGTATGGAACCGCGCGACCGCTACGATCGCAGGTTCGAATCTTGCCTCGGGAATGGATGTGTGTGATGTCTTTAGGTTAGTTAGGTTTAAGTAGTTCTAAGTTCTAGGAGACTGATGACCTCAGAAGTTAAGTCCCATAGTGCTGAGAGCCATTTGAACCATTTTTAGGAAAGTGCTGTACCACCTCTCTTTCGAAGAAAATTTCAGAGCCGCACCGTGAACCGGTAAAATCATGGCCACGATTTTCTGGGACACTAAAGGAGTTATTCTGTTTGACGTTTTCCATAATGCTGCAACGATCAACTCTGAAGAGTATTGTGCTACCCTGGAAACTGAAGAAAAACTTCAGTGTGTTTGTAGCTACGAAAATGCGAACTAATTTCAGCTTCTCCATGACAACGCAAGGCCTCACTCAAGTCTGAGCGCCCGAGAGGAGCTCACAAAACATCATTCGACTGATCTCCTTCGTCAACCCTGCAGCCTGGATCTCGCACCTTCAGACTTACGTTTGTTTGGCCCACTGAAGGACGCACTCTGCAGGAAGAAGTACGTGGACCATGGGGATGTTATTGGTGCAGCAAGGGGTTGTCTCCGACGTCGACTAGTACAGTGGTACCTTGCAGGCACATAGGTCCTCCCAATAAGGTGGCATAAAGAGATCGTACTGAATGGAATGTTGAAAAATAGGGTTTCGTAGCAAAGGATACCGGTCAGGCCCAACGGTTATGATTGGTATCTGTGTCATTACTAGGCGTATAGGCGTTATTGGATGCGGATATGGAAGGGCATGTGGTCAGCACATCGCTCTCCCGTCTGTTTTCGTGCCGGAGCCGCTCTTTCTCGATCAAGTAGCTTCCCAACTGGCCTTACAAGGTTTGAGTGCGCCTTGCTTGGCAACAACACTCGGCAGACACAGATACACCCCTCTAAGTCCTTGCCAATCCCGGCAGCGCTTGACCTTAGGTGACCTAACGGGAACTGCAGCTAGTGTGACGTCCCTTGTCGTTCAGGTTCCTCGGCGGTACATGACCTAACGGGAACTGCAGCTAGTGTGACGTCCCTTGTCACTCAGGTTCCTCGGCGGTTCATGTACCTCTACTAATTGAATTTCATTTCCTGTTGGTGCAAATGTATTACCCGCAAGTACATTTCTCCCATCTGTCAACGGTATAGGTCTGGTAGATCCAGAAGACGTACCTGTAGTATTAGTGTTTGTCCAACCTACATTATTCATCTGATACGTTCCCCAATTTGATTTATTCAGTGGCTCCATAGGAGCGCAATTAATCCTACGGCCATCGTCGCAACATGGATTGTTTGACGACTGCCGACCCACAAACTTTCTTTTCCTATTTGTATTTACACCGTTCACCTGTTGAAAACCTCCTGCTCCTGGTATTTGGTTATTATTTCCTACGAAATTCCCTATAGAGTATTTGTAATTCATATTCCAATTTTGATTATTCTTTTGTGCACGACCCACATGTCCACTACTGTTCTTAGAATTATTGTTACTTCGGTTAAAGTCTGGAGAGTGACTATTACTTTGATTACTATTATTCCATTGATCGCTCCACACATTATTCCTAGAATAATAATTACTATTTTTATTCGGCCATTGTCTCGCATCTTCCATCAGCATGTCGATCGAATCGATTACTGACAGAAATCGTTCTACACCACTATCGGGTACATGTATAAGTTTCTCTCTGATATTAAAAGGTAATCTGCCTTTTAATATTCTAATAACTTCCCTACTAGAAATCGGTTCAGTCCAATAACGTGTCTTGTTGAAATAACGTTCAAAATATTGTCTCAATGTTTCTTTCTTTGAATTGTAAAATTCAGGCTGATAAACCTCTTTACGTAATCTCTCTTGTCTACTTATTGGCCAATATTTTGCTAGAAATTGTTTTTCAAATTCGGAACATGTATTGCAGGTTTCGCTTTTATCAGCGGCCCACAATGCTGCTTCTCCCACAATTTTTGATACTATGAATTGTAGTTTGTCATACTCTGTCCAACTACGTGGAAATATACTTTGGGATTAATGTCGTTCTTTTCACTCGAAAAAATAGGAAATTGTCTACTTTTTATAATACTATGTACTACCTTCAATGATGTAATACAACTTCTTTGAACATAAGGATCATCCTCTTAATCCGATTGGCTGTTTGCTTCCCATGGCTCACCTGTATACGCGCTATGTTGTACTCGCGGACGTTTTCTCTCGCAATTAGTTTTCGTATGCCTACCTATTTGTTCATTTTCCGGCTTAATATTACTGCTTGATTGTTGCTCTAAATCATTAACACGTCTAATTAATCCCTCTATTTTTTCTGTAACACTGTAATGATTCTTAGTCAAGTTGTTAACCCTTTCCAATACGACCCCAAACTGTTCCGAAAAATTACATTTTCATGGATTTTGTCTATACGGTCAATAATTTTAACTTATTTTTCTCGATTACCTAATCTGGATTATATATTATCAATTTTATTACCAACGTTAACCGGCTGATGAGTAAACTTGTCCTCCCAATCAGCGATCATTTTAGCCTGTTGTGCAAATTTATTTTCTAAGGCACGTTGTTGATCCCTAAATTTGGCATGCTGCTCCATTATCCTAGCATCGATGGCAGATAATCTATTTTCTAACATCTCCTGCTGTTCAGATAATTTAGTATTTAAATCACCCTACATATTTAGCTTTGATAGTATAGCACTAAGTACATCCAGATTTCCTGAACCAGTTTGTGTAACATTCATCATGCATTCATCGCCTGCTTCCTCCTTGGGATCAAAATTATCATCATCTAGTTCCATAACCTTACTTTCCATTCCAGAACCAGATACGCTGGGACTAATAATTTGGTTCGACTCTGTAAACGATTCTCCTCCTAGGTTAAAGATTGTTCTGTTAATCTCCTCATGTTCAGATAATTCACTTAATTTATCACCAGATTCTGGAATGTTATTCTCAAAATTGCTACGTAAGCTCCTGCTTCGCTTTGACATGAAGGAAAATCTTGTTAACTACGGTTTACTACAATTGAAGGGTTTGGTGCAAGAAGGAGGCAGCTCCACTTTATGCAGTTTGTGGCAAATTAAAAGAAACGTTTTAAAAATTCAGTTTTCACCAAAACGAAAAAATTGGCAGCCTTGTTTTAGGTTTTGGGGTATCTAATACTACTGACGAAAATACAAACAAATGCATGCACTCAGGTACGTGCAATAGAGTTTTGAATTTTGGAGCTGCCTCCGTTTTGCTCCAAAGTGAATGAAAAACTCTTTGTAGGACCATTTCCTTCATAATTAACCATATTTCAGTTTAAAAAACATTTATTAATAAAGAAAGTACAACATTATTGGCATAATACATTAATTCTACAGTTCTTCTTCAGTCTTCTAGCTCCTCTTCAGTCACCTCAGGCCGTTAAAAGCATTAATAATACGATGCCTTGCTTCGACGTCAAAGCCGGCCGGTATGGCCGAGCGGTTCTAGGCGCTTCAGTCTGGAACTGCGCGACCGCTACGGTCGCAGGTTCGAATCCTGCCTCGGGCATGGATGTGTGTGGTGTCCTTAGGTTAGTTAGGTTTAAGTAGTTCTAAGTTCTAGAGGACTGATGACCTCAGATGTTAAGTCCCATAGTGCTCAGAGCCATTTTTTTTTCAACGTCAAAGGTAGTGAAACACTTGTATTTGCAACTGAAATCATTACCTGTAGCCCGCGAGGCATGTTTTTTTCACTCGTGCTCTAGTGCTTCTTTGGAAGTCAACCTTCCGCTGTTTTCTTATGTTCCATGCCCATTGTTCCTTGTGCGATCCTTTTTTTCCTCTTCAGTGGTCCAACAACTGTGTCTCTGCTTCTTGAATCTTCTTCTGAATCACTAGAAGTCTCATCATCAGCAGGCCGTAGTTTTCTGAAGAGTCACAATTAAACGCTCTTTCCTCTTCTGATTCACTCATATTGACAGAAACCGTGAAATCAAATGACGATGAAGTCACAAAACAGATCGTAAACCTGATAAAAAATATCCCTCACAGAGAACGGGTGATGTTTACACCGGTC
This sequence comes from Schistocerca serialis cubense, assembly GCF_023864345.2. Classification (NCBI taxonomy): domain Eukaryota; kingdom Metazoa; phylum Arthropoda; class Insecta; order Orthoptera; family Acrididae; genus Schistocerca; species Schistocerca serialis. The sequence continues at coordinate 273,493,862 of NC_064646.1, forward strand.
TGCTGAACAATATATAACACAACCTGGCTTCTTGCTATTGTTTGGGGGAAGAAGCTCCCGGAGCTGCCTCTATTTTCATGCAAACTCGGAGTACAGGCAGCTCCAACTGTTGTATTTTTCTGAAACTAGTGGGTGGAGCTGCCTCTCTTGCACCAAACGAAGGGGCTTTTTTTGTGTGTGATAGAATGTTCAACTCAATAGAGCCAAAAAGTGGAGCTGCCTCCTTGCGCCAAACCCCTCAATTACAATGTTCAAACGACACTACATATACTCCTACTTGACACAAGCACAATGAAAATCTCACTATTACCAATATGGTAAAATAATGAAAACTACGGTACCTGAATAATCACTTATTTTGATTTGTGCTTACTGTTCATCGTGTATTTGGGATTGTTGCAGCTTCGCCCACGTCCCTGCCGGCAGCTCTCGAACAGTTGTCCGATGCGTTGCGTCGCTCCGTCTGAAGATATCTCGTAGTCGCGAAGCGTTGACCCCCACGTGGCAGTCGCAGAGGCGTCGAGCTCCGCACCTTCTCTCTGCCGGCGTCGTCGGTGTGAAGCGCCAAACGGTGTGTAGTCCGGCGTCGTAGGTGCCGACTGCTGTGACGTTCCTTCCCTCCTTCTACACTCGCCGGGAACAGACATGACTCGTAACGATGTTCGTCCCCGTCGGTGTGACGAGGAACAGCACCTATAACTCTCGTAAGAACACAACTCCCCTCGGTGTTTACAAATATTCTGCTATCTGTCCGCAACAGTCTCCTCAGTTTGTGCAAACTGGTAAACTGCAATCGTTTATTTTTTTTAATGCCCAGTTAGTTCCGTGATGAAATAAAATCTTTTTTCTTGATTTCATCATTACGATCGTTTTTTACATAATACATAGCGAGGATGGAAATTTACTGTCTACTATTCCGTTGCTATGCCGTTGCTACGGCCAGTTATTAACAACGGTCCGACGTAACTCTAGAGATAACTTACGTCGGAGTAAATGTTTAGCTTGAGGAACTATACCAGCAGCCCAACATAGCAGGAGCTGTGCAGTGGGCCGGCCATGTGGCCTGGATGGAGAATCACAGATGGCCTCGGAAGCTCCTGGATTTCACACCTACGGGAAAGAGACCGCCAGGGAGACCCAAGAAGCGTTGGAGGGATGGACTCCATGAAGATTTAAACCAAGTGTCAATAGATGTGGACGGATGGCGGATAGCAGCAATGGACAGAATACAGTGGAGGAGGAAACTTTTAGATGCGTGCGGTCCACTGGGCCCGATCACGTAGTAGTAGTAGTAGTTTAATGCGCCGTAATACTGGTTTAAACTAATCACTCTTCACTGTCCATTATTCATGTACTCACTTAGTCACTTAAAATGTTTAAAGAGTTAGGCGACACGTAAGATTTATCTTTTGATTCAGATCTTATTGTTTTTTCTGTAATTAATTGTTTGTTCCTACAACACACGCACACCGATAAGTCATTCAAGATTAACTTCTGTTCAGTTCATTAATCGTGACGCTGACGGCAAGTTTTGACTAATCGGCGTACTTGTCTTTCTTCACGTCTTCGTTTTATTGTGTCCTACTCAATACCACGAATTGTTTTCTGTCGTTGATCCATTGCCCTCAAGGTTTGTAACTGTTCATCAGTACGAAGGCTAAGTCCGATAAACCAATATGACTCAATTGAAGTCTAACACTCGTCTTACTATACCGTCGCGTTGAGAACGGCACAGGTTAACTTTCATCAGTCGTAAGCCTAAGCAAGACTTCAGTCTCTACCTCACAAATTATCAAACTTCCAAAACTGAAACAATCTAACAGCGTTTGCGTCCAGACAACTCTCGGAAAAGTACTGTAGAGTGACTAAAGAGCAACCAACTGAACATTTCCATATCCGAGTTGCACTGTAGTCGCATTGAATTTCCTTTTCGCTGCGGCTACAACTCTCTTCCATGGTAAATGTTATCTTTGACTGAATTACTTTCTTGGATTTAACCTTCGTTCATATCATTTTGAATTTATTCTATAGATGTTTGATAGAGAATCTAGGATAATTCTTTCCTTTTATCTCCCCTTTCTGTGTGCTATAATATGTAAATGAATAATATAGGTGTTAATCAAAATATTACCAATTTAGATTTTATCGTCAGTAGTTGCCGTCGCTGTCAAGATGACTCACTTCCCTACTTTAAATTCCCACAAAGTTTGTTAATTGGGGTTTTCTCTCCTTGGGGCCTTACACAAGGCCGTTGGCTGGGGAATAATATGGTGTATTGGAATCCTGAATAAAACCAGCCTGCTTTCAGAAATAAATGTGCTGCATTACTTATTGAGTCAACGACATTGCCAGAGTAGTAAGACCAGTTCCCGTCAGATCACCGAAGTTAAGTGTTGTCGGGTTTGGCTGGCACTTAGGACGGTTACCGTCCGAGTCTGCCGAGCGCTGTTGGGGAGCAGGATGCCCTTGTGAGGCCAATTGAGGAGCTACTTGACTGAGAAGTAATAGCCCCATGTCCTGACACCATCAAACCACCTTTCCTTAAGGCCCTCCCCCAACCAGCAATCTCCCACCTCACAGCCATCCTAAACAACTGCCTTCCTGCACAGTATTTCCTTCCACCTGGAAGGTCGCAAAAGTAATTTCAATCCCCAAACCCAACAAAGAGAATGTATCCCTCAAAACTATCGTCCCATTTCACTGCTAAATCAGCTGTCCAAATTACTCGAAATCCTCATACAAAATTCGCTCCTACAGTTCCTATCGGCAAACAACATCCTTATCCCCGAGCACAGCACAGCGCAGCAAGCCATTCGTCTGTTGGAGCACATCTGCACAGAGAAGGGCTGGGGTAACAGCACCGCTGCCATTTTCCTGGACATAGAAAAGGCGTTCGACCGGGTTTGGCATGGCAGCCTGCTATACAAACTGTCTAAGATGAACTGCCCACTCCATCTGATAAAAATAGTCAAATCGTTCTTGGTAGAAAGAAAATTCTACTCCGTAGTAGACACTGCAACCAGTGTTCTAAAACCCATAGAAGCAGCTGTCCCACAGGGATCTGTGCTTGGCCCCCTCCTATACTTCCTGTACACGAATGATCTGCCGAAAGAGCTGGGCAGTAACATTGCCCTGTATACAAATGATACTGCACTGTACCACAGTGGCGGGAACATAAACTATCTAGCCTACAGCCTACAACGCCACCTAGATAAAGTGACGAAGTGGTGCAATCTGTGGAAGATAAAGATAAATGCAAATGCCAGACAATTCTAAAAGGCAGGGGACTTACAGTACCTGCCAAACTCAAAATTTGGAAGAGAGTCATCCTGTCATTCTCTACGGCTCTGAAGCGTGGAGCATGGCAGCAGACACCAACCTCAAGCAGCTTAAAATTCTCCAAAACAAAACCTTCTGAATCGTTACAGACGCTCCGTGGTTGTCGAGCAATGAGGAGATCAGAGCAATGCTAGGACAGCCATCATTCTCTCATCTCATTAAGCAGAAATCATTAAAATTCTATTAAACATCCAACGCATCACCACATCAACTCATCAACTCTCTGGGAATGGATCACAACCCTGACCAGAGAGCACCAATCACTACCATCCACCGCCAATTCAGGCGCTAGTAATAAGAAACTCGTAAGCAAACATACAATCATATCTTCATAGCCACTACCATCATCTACCCAGCGGACAACCGACGCCTAGCCGATACCGCATAACCCCCGAATGCGCATCAACAAGGATCATTTCGAAAGACAGAGCATTTTTCAAGGACGCTGGCTCTTCATACGCATCATGGGTATAGGCCCAGCCATTTCATGTTGAGAAGTAATGGGACCGGTCACGAAAACTGACAACGGTCGCGAGAGTAATGTGCTGACCACATGCCCTTCCGTATCCGCATCCGATGGCGCCCACAGATTGACAATATATATAAATGACCTAGTAGATAGCGTCGGAAGTTCCATGTGGCTTTTCGCGGATGATGCTGTAGTATACAGAGAAGTTGCAGCATTAGAAAATTGCAGCGAACTGCAGGAAGATCTGCAGCGGATAGGCACTTGGTGCAGGGAGTGGCAACTGACCCTTAACATAGACAAATGCAGTGTATTGCGAATACATAGAAAGAAGGATCCTTTATTGTATGATTATATGATAGCGGAACAAACACTGGTAGCAGTTACTTCTGTAAAATATATGGGAGTATGCGTGAGGAACGATTTGAAGTGGAATAATCATATAAAATTAATTGTTGGTAAAGCAGGTGCCATGTTGAGATTCATTGGGAGAGTCCTTAGAAAATGTAGTCCATCAACAAAGGAGGTGGCTTACAAAACACTCGTTCGACCTATACTTGAGTATTGCTCATCAGTGTGGGATCCGTACCAGGTCGGGTTGACAGAGGAGGTGGAGAAGATCCAAAGAAGAGCGGCGCGTTTCGTCACAGGGTAATTTGGTAATCGTGATAGCGTTACGGAGATGTTTAGCAAACTCAAGTGGCACACTCTGCAAGAGAGGCGCTCTGTATCGCGGTGTAGCTTGGTCTCCAGCTTTCGAGAGGATGCGTTTCTGGTCGAGGTATCGAATATATTGCTTCCCCCTACTTACACCTCCCGAGGAGATCACGAATGTAAAATTAGAGAGATTCGAGCGCGCACGGAGGCTTTCCGGCAGTCGTTCTTCCCGCGAGCCATACGCGACTGGAACAGGAAAGAGAGGTAATGAGAGTGGCACGTAAAGTGCCCTCCGCTACACACCGCTGGGTGGCTTGCGGAGTATAAATGTAGATGTAGATGTAGAACACCGACGTTGGACTGTTGACGACTGGAAACATGTTGCCTGGTTGGACGACTTTCGTTTCAAATTGTATCGAGCTGATGGCCGTGAACGGGTGTCGACACAACCTCATGAATCCATAGAACCTGCATGTCAACAGGGGACTGTTAAAGCTGGTGGAGGCTCTGTAACAGTGTGAGGCGTGTGCAGTTGGAGTGATATGGGACCCCTGATACGTCTAGATACGACTCTGACAGATGACACGTACTTAATCATCCTGTCTGATCACCTGCATCCATTAATGTCCATTGTGCATTCCGACGGACTTGGGCAACTGCAGTAGGACAATTCGACATCCCACACGTCCAGAATTGCTACAGAGTAGCTCCAGGAACACTCTTCTGAGTTTAAACACTACCGTTGGCCACCAAACTTCCCAGACATGAACATTATTGAGCATAGCTGGGATACCTTGCAACATACTGTTCAGAAGATACCTCCACCCTCTCGTACTGTTACGGCTTTATGGACAGCCCTGCAGGATTGATGGTGTCAGTTTCCTCCAGCACAACTTCAGACGTCGTGTTGCGGCAGTTCTGCTTGCTCACAGGGGCCCTGCAAGATATTATGCAGGTGTACCAGTTTCTTTGCCTCATCAGTATATATTATGAAAGATAACTTCTGCACTCGTATGGCGTGCCATAGAGGTAGCAGTTAACGGCGTTGCAACGGTTACGGAGCCAACAACCGTCGACTTGATCATCATTCAGTGAGCAATCTGACTGAAAGAGAGTTAAGGTCCATGTAAGTAAATTTTACGATTGGAGAGACTTTGCTCGCATATCGAGCCCAGAGTTCAAAAGTCAGCCGCGCCGCGAAACAGTTATACGTGCATTCGTAAAAATCATTAGTAGCATTGTTAGGATGTTCCATCGTTAATTTAGAGAAGTGTGCCGACAATTAAAACTCTCTGAACACTGATTTTGTGTGACTGTGGTGGTTATTTATTTATTTAATCGTATAGTGATCTTATACAATATACAGTTGATATAAGGCAAATGATTTTATACAATATACATATGATATTAGACAAGGTTAAACCTTAAAGTCCGCGTTTTTCAACCAGTTTATTAAGCTGGGTGTGAGAGTGAGCAAGTCATCGGGAATTCCGGGGTATGAATGGACAGCGTTGGACTAAATGTTCAATTGTCTGTTCTTCTTGATTACATTCACACATTGGTGAACTGATTCGAGCGCGGACGGAGGCTTTCCGGCAACTGTTCTTCCCGCGAACCATGTTGTTGTTGTTGTTGTGGCCTTCAGTCCTGAGACTGGTTTGATGCAGCTCTCCATGCTACTCTATCCTGTGCAAGCTTCTTCATCTCCCAGTACCTACTGCAGCCTACGTCCTTCCGAATCTGCTTAGTGTATTCATCTCTTGGTCTCCCTCTACGATTTTTACCCTCCACGCTGCCCTCCAATACTAAATTGGTGATCCCTGGATGCCTCAGGACATGTCCTACCTACCGATCCCTTCTTCTAGTCAAGTTGTGCCACAAACTTCTCTTCTCCCCAATCCTATTCAATACCTCCTCATTAGTTACGTGATCTACCCACCTAATCTTCAACATTCTTCTGTAGCACCACATTTCGAAAGCTTCTATTCTCTTCTTGTCCAAACTATTTATCGTCCATGTTTCACTTCCATACATGGCTACACTCCATACAAATACTTTCAGGAACGACTTCCTGACATTTAAATCTATACTCGATGTTAACAAATTTTTCTTCTTCAGAAACGCTTTCCTTGCCATTGCCGGTCTACATTTTATATCATCTCTACTTCGACCATCATCAGTTATTTTGCTCCCCAAATAGCAAAACTCCTTTACTACTTTAAGTGTCTCATTTCCTAATCTAATTCCCTCAGCATCACCCGACTTATTTCGACTACATTCCATTATCCTCGTTTTGCTTTTGTTGATGTTCCTCTTATACCCTCCTTTCATACGCGGCTGGAACAGGAAATGGAGGTAATGACAGTGGCACGTAAAGTGCCCTCCGCCACACACCGTTGGGTGGCTTGCGGAGTATAAATGTAGATGTAGATGTAGGATGACATGACGGCCGGTCGGTTCCGTTGGGCTTTCAGGGCCTGATTGGACGGTGTTCGTTTATTACGTGCTGAACGCTCCTGGTATACTGGCGGGTCCACCTCTCGCGAAATCTAGTGGTCATTTCCGCGACGTCCGGATACTTTTGATCGGATAGGGTAGACTAGTGAAGACGGTAGGTGTGCGGCGTCGCCGGCGGCAGCTGTGGGCGGTGGTGGGGGCGCGCGGTTATAAGGCGCGAGGCGGCGGCGGCGGCCCAGCACAGCAGCATGAAGTTCCCGGTGCGAGGGCTGGTGGCGCGCTGGCGGTCGCTGGTGTTGCTGCTGTGCCCGCTGGTGCTGCTGCCGCTGGCCGTCTCCAGCTACTCGGTGAGTCGCCGGCGCGGCTTCCTCGGCCACCTACTGCTGTTGTCGCGCGTCTGCGATGTTTCCGCCCAACTCCGTCTCGCCCGTTGGCAGTAGCTGTCTAGTGTTTCACAGATACCCCGTGCGAGTGCGAGAACTTCGTACGTCACCAGTGCTACAACTGACCGCTGCTTTCTTATCTTTGTCCACCGTAAACGATAGAGCGTACAGACCAGTTTTCCTCCAGAGTGCATCTACGACTGACATACAAGGTGTTTCAAAATACGTGTTACACACTTCTAGAGGTTTCAGAGCGACTTAGTAGATCAAATGTCACATAGGAACCGATGCCCGGAAACGTAGAGAGCGTCAAAGTTATAGGCACCGCCGCCTGTAAATCATATATAAACGGGCTGTTTCCGTGATGATGTTACAGACTTTCTAAGATGGCGGAGAGGGATAAACGTATCAATTTGAGGTAAGGGTCCCTGTACCCCAAACGAACGTGTCGAAGATTCGAAAGTTGTACAGGCCACACCAATATTCAGGAAAGGTAATAGCAGTAATCGACATAATTACAGGCCCAAGCCGGCCAGAGTGACCGAGCTGCTCTAGGCGCTACAGTCTGGAACCGCGCGACCCCTACGGTCGCAGGTTTGAATCCTGCCTCGGGCATGGATGTGTGTGATGTCCTTCGGTTATTTAGGTTTAAGTAGTTTCTAAGTCTAGGGGACTGATGACGTCAGAAGTTAAGTCCCTTAGTGCTCAGAGCCAATTACAGGCCCATATCATTAACGTCGATATGCAGGACGAAATGGTTCAAATGGCTCTGAGCACTATGGGACTTAACATCTATGGTCATCAGTCCCCTAGAACTTAGAACTACTTAAACCTAACTAACCTAAGGACAGCACACAACACCCAGCCATCACGAGGCAGAGAAAATCCCTGACCCCGCCGGGAATCGAACCCGGGAACCCGGGCGTGGGAAGCGAGAACGCTACCGCACGACCACGAGATGCGGGCGATATGCAGGACGATTTTGGAACATATATTGTGTTCGAATATTATGAATTACCGCGAAGAAAACGGTCTATTGACACACAGTCAATATGGATTTAGAAAACATCTTTCTTGTGACACACAACTAGCTCTTTATTCGTATGAAGTGCTCAGTGCTATTAACAGTGGGTTTCGATTCCGTATTTCTGGATTTCTGGAAGGCTTTTGACACTGTACCACACAAGCGGCTTGTAGTGAAATTGCGTATTTATGGAATATCGTCTTAGTTATATGAATGGATTTGTGATTTCCTGTCAGAGGGGTCACAGTTCGTAGTAACTGATGGAAAGTCATCGAGTAAAACAGAAATGATTTCTGGCGTTCCCCCAGGTAGTATTATAGGCCCTTTGCTGTTCCTTATCTATATTAACGATATGGGAGACAATCTGAGTAGCCGTCTTAAGTTGTTTGCAGATGACGCTGTCGTTTATCGACTGCTAAAGTCATCAGGAGATCAAAACAAATTGCAAAACGATTTAGAGAAGTTATCTGAATGCTGTGAAAATTGGTAGTTGACCCTAAATAACGAAAAGTGTGAGATAAACCACATGAGTGCTAAAAGGAATTCGTTAAACTTCGGTTACACGATAAATCAGTCAAATCTAAAGGCCGTAAATTCAACTAAATACCTAGGAATTAAAATTACGAAAAACTTAAATTGGAAGAAACACATAGAAAATATTGTGAGGAAGGCTAACCAAAGACTACGTTTATTGGCAGGACACTTAGAAAATGTAAGAGACCTACTAAGGAGACTGCCGACACTACGCTTGTCCGTCCTCTTTTAGAATATTGCTGCGCGGTGTGGGATCCTTACCAGGTAGGACTGACGGAGTACATCGAAAAAGTTCAAAGAAGGGCACCACGTTTTGTATTATCGCGAAATATGGGAGAGAGTGTCACTGAAATGATATAGGGTTTGGCCTGGACATCATTAAAACAAAGGCGTTTTTCGTTGCGACGAAATCTTCTCACGAATTTCCAACCACAAACTTTCTCCTCCGAATGCGAAAATATTTGTTTGACGCCGACCTTCATGGGGAGAAACGATGACCACGATAAAATAAGGGAAATCAGAGCTCGTATGGAAAGATATAAGTGCTCGTTCTTTCCGCTCCCTATACGAGATTGGAATAATAGAGAATTGTGAAGATGGTTCGATGAACACTCTGCCAGGCATTTAAATGTGATTTGCAGAGTAACCATGTAGATGTAGATGTAGAAAGTTATAGGCGAACGCCGTTCTGATACATGTTCTGGTACCATTGTTGCTGAAATTGTAGGGTTGAGGTGATATTATGGACCAAAACAAGGAAAAAATATCCAGCAAACATGGGGTCTAAACTGAATCCCTGAGAGCTATGAGCACTTTTTCATCTTCGCTACTGTCAAACCCATCTACCTATTGAAAAAGTGCTCATAGTTCTTAATTTGTGCATTTTAGGGCCCATGTATACAGGGCATTTTTCCTTATTTTGGTCCATGTTTTTCACCTCTGGAGGTAGTCTACCTATAATCTTAGCAACAACACTACCAGTACGAGTATTCCACTGTCAGAGGTATCAGAACGGTTTTCACTTATAACTTTCAAAAATTCTACTCGTTCATTTCCTGTAGAGGTACCCTTACCTCAAATTTATACATTTATACCTCTACATCATGCTAGAAAGTTTGTAACGTCATCACAGAAACACCCTTTACATAAATACATTTACAGTTGGCGGCGCCTGTAACTTCGACGCTATATAGCATAGTCGGATGACGTTTCCGGACATTGGTTCCTATGTAAAACTCGATCTACCTAGTCCCTTCTACAACCTCTGGAACTGTGTAACATCAATTGTGGAATACCCTGTAGTAATTGCTGTTGTACTCGGTGATGACCTGCGAACACATTTAAGACCAGCGTATGCAGCACTTGGCGAAGTGGTTACTGGGAAATGCACATCCATAAATGTCCGCTGCAGTATTTTGCATACTGCAGAAACAAAAGGTCATTTGCCTTCAAGGACTGGCTTCTTGGTAAGACTGCAGGTGTACACTAACATGACGCGACGTTTATCTTAATAACATTGGTGTTTTGATTTAGAAATACCTTTTCGTAGTTGCGATGAAAATATTGCTCTTGCTGTAACACATACGAACAGCAGTGTTCGCAACTGATTTCACTCCACTAAGATCCTCTGTTACAGCAGCCATATGTAGTATATGTGGGTTAAAACAGTCTTGCTTGTAACTCAGCGTTTTATTAACTACTCGTTCCGACTTCGTGGGACATCTTTAGATTATTCATAGCGATAACAAAATAAATAAAAATTAGAGTATGCTTCTAGCCTGAACGATTTTGAATGTGAATGAGAAACTGTTATTGAACTTAAAATTTTCGTTTCGCAACATATTAAAGAAACCCGGTCTGAAGCACGCGTCAAATCAGATAAACCCCCTGAAACATTTTCCTTTTCCGCCATATTAAAAACCATAAAACAGCTCTGTGGTAGACTAAAGCGCGCGTCGAATCAGATGAAACTGCAGAAACCTCGTCAAAAACAACTAATGAAATATCGTGTAAGCGCGGGATGGATACTAAATAAATAATCAAACTGATTGAGGCGTAAATTAATATAATCGTACCAACAGGACAGAATGGTGCAGTGGTGGAAACACACAAAGAAGAAAACTCTGTCACAGAGCAGTTTTTATGGTTCTTAAAATGTTGGAAAAGGTTAGGATTCAGATGGTTTATTTGATTTGACGCGTGCTTCGGTCTATCACGCAGCGGTTTTACGGTTTTTAGTATATTCCAAAAGGAAAATTTTAAGGTCAGTACCAGTTCATTCACATTTACAATCGTGCAAGGTAGGACCATAACCTTTTTTTCTGATTTTGTGCGTTTATTTCATCCACCTGGTTCTTTTAGCTAAATTAAGGAGTTACAAAACCGAATAGACTTAGGAAACCGCCCATTAAAGTGTAAATATACAGATTTGTACATTATTGACGTTATTATGTGCGCTATGGGCTGGTAGTAATCGTTGCATATCAAAAGAACATTGTAATACTTTTTGTATCTATTCAGTTTTAGAACCACAAATGGCTCTTGTAGCAGCCATGTAAAATATATTTCTAAATTTAAAAAGACAGCACTACAAAAGACGATTGCTTACAAGCATTTTCACAAAGAAGCAGAGATCATGTTGGCGTTTGATTTCTGCTTGGGTCAAATTTAATGTGTGAAGCGCTGATATTCGACTTGGCTCTACATGAGAGAGAAAGTTATTCATTTACGCTAAACCGTCTTCCCTGATTGATATTTTCATGCAAGTACGTGCTGTGTTCCAAAATCATGATTGAAAAGGGGGGAAATATCGAACAAGCTTAGTTGCGAATTAATTTCTTATGTTTAGACGTCAGAACAGCACGCAGTAACCTTGCAGTTACTAAAGCAGGAATTATGTGATCCGGATGGGTATCGGACAGGCGTTATTTCTATGCACTACGCCTAGAATGCTAGTGAATGATCTCTCTTAGTTACAGCCATACACCATCTACATAATTCAGTGAAAGCGAGTGCTAGAGAAATAATTAGAATTCGTAATTTCCCGATTTTTGTCTAGCACCAGATATATAAGCTAGCTACATTTCGAGGTTATAACACTACCAGAATAATTCTCTGTTCCAGAATGTTTCACGGAACGCCTGAGTACACTCATTTAAATTTTCATAACAGAATAAATCACGTAATACAGCAGGAGCCAAACATGTTGGGTCGTAGCAAACATAAGTACTAACAAGCCAGAAAGTAGTGTCTGTTGCTATTTCTGTCTTCATGTAATTCGGACAGTTTCATTATGCCATTGGTGCAGAATTATCGGTTACTCAGTTGTTGCCCGACAGGTTGCGTTTACAGAATGTCTGACAATGTTGTGAAATTAAGACGGTGTATCGCGAGAGACTTCACACTACTGAAAGCGTATTCCTCATTTCCATACTCGACCGTTTACGCATTGCTTTCGTGGATGCTGCACTCGGTGCGAGTCCCAGTCTTAGATGGGTGCGTCGTTTAACTATGCTGCAAGGAGGAAGTCGCGGTTTGTTGATTCGTACAAGTCGCACTGCTTGCTCCCCAGTGCGTGACGATGGCGACAACATTTAGCGCACCGACGCCGGAAATCCCTACAATCGCAGCGCAACAACGAGTCGACAGCGCTGCTTGTTGTCCATTCCGCGAATCTTTCGCAACTTCGCGAGGTGGAAGGAGACAAATTGTTATGGAACGATGCCACTCAAATCTGTTCAATGAGAAGAAAACTGTAAATGACCCGTCACCGAGATTCACCGAGGTTTATTTTCTTTCGGCATTCGCTTGTAGATTCCTTGCATAAGGGTGCCACAACAAATTCGGGGCGATTTATGGAAACTTTAAGCAAGAATGTAAATCATCTTCTACAAGTTAATAGAACGAAATAAACGTTTGTTAGCGCTCTTTTTCTTTTGCAGCATAAAGCAACAACTCACAATTTCTCAATTTCTTTCTGATCACCGTAGAAAGAAAGATCAGAGGCGGTGAACAAACTTGTATTACGCTAGGAAGTGACAGGAAATTGTCATTTGCATAATCACCTAAAGATACTTTAAAACATACACACACACACACACACACACACACACACACACACACACACAGTTTGGTCTCTCATATCACAAAAACACGTTCAACAGTATCTAATAGCCGGCGGTTCTAGGCGCTTTAGTCCGGAACCGCGCTGCTGCTATGGTCGCAGGTTCGAATCCTGCCTCGGGCATGGATGTGTGTGATGTCCTTAGGTTAGTTAGGTTTAAGTAGTTCTAAGTCTAGGGGAGTGATGACCTCAGATGTTAAGTCCCATAGTGCTTAGAGCCATTTGAACCATTAAAGTATCTAAAAACAGTCAACATTTGGCAACACCATCCAAAAGATAACATCAAGGAAACAGATGCTCGTTTCCTAGTTCTGTGATAATGAAATTTCGTATGGCAGAAACACAAGAAGAATAGCTAATAAGCCGGCGGGAGTGGCCGAGCAGTTCTAGGCACTACAGTCTGGAACCGCTCGACCGCTACGGTCTCAGGTTCGAATCCTGCCTCGAGCATGGATGTGTGTGATGTACTTAGGTTAGTTAGGTTTAAGTAGTTCTAAGTTCTAGGGGACTGATGACATCAGAAGTTAAGTCTCATAGTGCTCAGAGCCATTTGAACCAAGGCGCTTGAGACTGCAAGGCTACCAAGCGCGGCACGCAAAATCAGAAAGCGAACTGAAATCTATTCATTCACTCAGTGACCTTACTGGCACCGAATTGGAAGCTAACAGAGACATGGTCGAAATACTGAGTTCGGTCTTTCAAAATTGTTTCACCGCGGAAGATCGTAGAAGTGGCAGGTATTGAGAAAATCATGGCGGAATAGAAAAGCGACCACAGTCGTTTGGCAGTGAAAAGACCTCAGGACCAGATGAGGTACCTGTAAGATTCTACAAAAATTATGCTCCCCTTATAACAGCAGTTTATTGTAGATCGCTGGAGGAATGAAGACTTCCTAGCGACAGCAAAAAAGCGCAGGTGATTCCCGTTTTCTAGAAGAGTCGTAGAATAGATGCACATAATTATAAGCCAATGACACTTTTGCAGAAAGAATATCTCCTCTATAAAAATCATGATGGAGTCCACAAACAGAGAGCTTGCGAGGCTCAGCCCGTTCTATTCCTCCATGAGACTCCTAGCGCTGTAAACTGCGGCCCTCAGGTTGATGTCGTGATCCATGACTTCGGGAGGGCATTTGACACCGTCCCGTACTGCCATTTAGTCAAAAAACTATGAGCTTGCCAAGTATCGGACCAGATTTGCGACTGGATGCAAGATTTCCTTGCAGAGAGACGTCAACTTGTGGCTCTTATTTTAAAAAAATCGTCAGATGTAAAGGTAATTTCCAGAACAGCCCAAGGATGCCTGATAGGACCGTTACAGTTTACAATGTATAGAAATCACCTAACAGAGACTGTCGCATGCTCCTTAAGACTGTTCGCAGATGATGCGACTGTCTATAAGAAAGTGCAACGTCACAGTATCAATTTGCAGAATGACCAGCAGATGGTTGGTGGATGTGCAGGCTTTAGCTGTCGACCCTGAACGTAAATAAATGTAACGTACTGCGCGTACAGAGGAAAAGCAACCCACTACTGTACAACTAGACCACTGATGACAATATGCTGCCGGCCGGGGTGGCCGAGCGGTTCTAGGCGCTACAGTCTAGAACCGCGCGACCGCTACGGTCGCAGGTTCGAATCCTGTCTCGGGCTTGGGTGTGTGTGATGTCCTTAGGATAGTTAGGTTTAAGTAGTTCTAAGTTTTGGGAGACTGATGACCTCAGAGCCATTTGAACCATTTGACAAGTTGCTGGAAACAATATCTACCGTAAAATACCTAGAAGTAACTATCCAGAATGACCTTATGTATAATGACCACATAAAACAAATAGGAGGAAAGCAGATGCCACTCTGAGATTCATAGGTAGAATCTTAAGGGAATGTAGCCCACAAAGGAAATAGTTTACAAGACGCTTATTTGACAGATTCTTGGTTCTTCTTAACGAATCTGGGATCCTTACCAGGTAGGACTGACAGAGGAGATGGAGAAGACCCAAGGAAGAGCGGCGCTTTTCGACACAGCATCCTTTAGCCGACGCGAAAATGTTACAGAGATGTTCAACAAAATTCTATGGCAGGCATTGCAAGAGATGCATTGCGTATCACGGAGAAATTTACCATTGAAATTTCGAGAGAATACTTTCCCGGGAGAGTCGTACAACGTATTTCTCCGTCCCACATACATTTCGCTAAATGACAACGACGAGAAAATACGAGAAAGTGGAGCTAATACAGAGGCTTACCGACAATCAGTCTTCCCACGCGCCATTCACGAGTGGAACAGGAAAGGAGGGGGAGGGTTAGTTAGTGGTACCAGAAGTACTCTCCTCTAGTTACAGAGTATGATGTACACGTGCATGACTCATTATTTGCGTAAAAATATCGTGGGGGTAATACGTCCCAACTATTCTTGGGAGTGTGTAGGTGGAGGTGAAAAGAAGTAACATTCGAAAATATATAACGGCCGATATTAACACCAAATCCACACTGATGACCGTCACGATCACTCTAGAATTATGGGTAATTGGGAGTTCCAAATGGTTCAAATGGCTCTAAGCACTATGGGACTTAACATATGGAGTCACCAGCCCCTAGACTTAGATCTACTTAAACCTAACTAACCTAAGGACATCACACACATCCATGCCCGAGGCAGGATTCGAACCTGCGACCGTAGCAGCAGCGCGGTTCCGGACTGAAGTGCCTAGCACCGCTCGGCCACAACGGCCGGCAGGTAGGGGGTGGGAAAAGGGGGGGGGGGGAGGGGAAGCGCTATACAGTGAAGGAATTTCTAATAAATTTTGTACAAGTCTCACTCACTACTGCGAAAAATTAACTGTGGGGCAGCAAGACACCGCTACCATACCTATAGCTAAGGGTTTTGGGATCTGAAGTCGTGACAGGACTGTTCAATGGAACCAGGCTCGCTATGAAATATCTCATGCCAAAAGTTACCAAAACGACAGTTCTCAATGGCGAGTCGAAGGGAGAAGATGTGTTGATTCCACGTATTCTCAGCATTTACTTCGGCATCTATTTGATTTCAAACGACGTCAGTTATCCGTTGTATCCTCAGTGACCATCAACAAGGCACAAGGCTAATCGCTTCAAGTGTGTGGATTAAATCTGGAAAATCCAAACGTTTCACATGGTCAATTACACAGGATGTTGGGGACATAAGTGCAGATATTTTGATCATTGGCGCCGCACTAAGCACCCACTCTAGTGTGTTAGTTGTTTTTTCTCTGTGTGTAACACTGTTTCCGCAGGCACGTCGTATGGCACGTAACCTGATGTTTTTTGCACAGTTGTAACTGCTGTAACTGCACAACCAAGAGGACTACACCTTTAAATAAAGACTAACCGTTTTGCGTCCATGCATCCACACTTCAACACTTGACCTGCTTCCCTGGGGCAAATAAGCATTAACTGATTGCTCTTGCCACACACACTTGGAGATACTAACCGGCCTAAAAACATAGTACTCCTAATAGCTATTCCTGATGAGGTAAATACTGATGTAATGTTATTCAGCCACCAATAAAAAATCTGCACTTACACTCTAACACCCTGTATGTGCATGCTCACGAATGGGTCAGCCTAAAACGTTTTTTCGCAAAAGAAATATCGTTGTCCAAAAGCACTTGCTTAATTTTTTTCAGATTTATTTTATTGCACAAAGAATCATTGTCTCTAATTGATTTTGAACATGTAAATGTGTCTGCTTTTTATGTGTGTACTTACGTGGAAAGGAAAAGAGGCATTGCAGCGTGTACCGGGCACAGCTGGTACAGCGGTACAAAAAAATCGAGACTGAGCACAGTACTGATGAGCTATTTCTTCAAAACAAGAGGTTTAGGAGATACGACAAAAGAAAATAATCAATGCCGCAAATTTGTGCACCAGTTAGCGACTGTCTCCTTCAAAATAGTACTCACGTGAGTCAAGGTACGCCTGTGTTCGGTCCTTCCGATTATCAAAACATTTGTGAAGGACAGTTTTCGTGAGGCTGTGCGGTAGCTACTTCTTTAATACCTCTCAAGGCATCACTAAAACACATCAGTAGTAAACTGCTCGTCCACTGCTAATGAGCTGAGCGATTTTGATAAAACTTGCCCCAGTATACGGATACAATCTCGCACAGATACAGCACGAGTAATAGTTCTTTAATATTGTTAGCAGTCTGACTTACTTTGCATCAAGGCAGTACAACTGTCAAATGCGATACGCAGACAGTGATACACGTGTTCACATACCAGCGAACACCAGATAGTGGTCTCTAAGCGTACGAAACCTTACAAATTGCCGCACGGGGCAGGTGCGCGGTCTAGGGCGTCTTGTCACGGTTCGCGCGGCTGCCCCCGTCGGAGGTTCGAGTCCTCCCTCGGGCATGGGTTTGTGTGTCGTCCTCAGCGTAATTTAGTTTAAGTTAGATTAAATAGTGTGTAAGCTTAGGGACCGATGACCTAAGCAGTTTGGTCCCATGAGAC
The DNA here is from genome assembly GCF_023864345.2 of Schistocerca serialis cubense. NCBI lineage: Eukaryota > Metazoa > Arthropoda > Insecta > Orthoptera > Acrididae > Schistocerca > Schistocerca serialis. Next base: position 273,511,334 of record NC_064646.1, read on the forward strand.
CTTACCACAAATTTCCAAATTTCCTTACAAATTACACATTTTGTATCTGAACTGCCAGTAATATTAATGTTCTGAAGGCATTACTTGACTCATGCTATTGGAAAGCATCAATATTGTTATTCATTGTTTTGTCCCATAGTATCGCTATCTTGTGCTTCATTTGAAGTCCAGATTACCACGCATTGTACTCTGCTTAGGACTTCTTTTGGCTCCTGTACCGCTCTTCGTTTTCGTAATGCAGTGAAAGTTTCCCTATGTACGACCTATTTGGCAAACACATCGCAAAGACACCCGCTCCCCCCTTCTAGGTAAAGCAAAAGTGCTTAGAACCTTTCTCGTAACGAAACCGGAGTGAGATGGCATAACAGCTAAGCAGTATAATGTAGTAGTAATCGCCAGGTTCAGTTGTGGTTTCTATTTCAGACCGAAAATCTGTTGTCTTTTCTACTTTCTCCTGTCTGTTAGTACAATCTAAACGACGATTAGAAATAATTTTCCGCTAATGATATTCTTTTCTTGTCGGACACTCGTGTAGCTCATGTGAACATGGAAGCATCTCTCTGGACAAAATCTGCGCGTAGAGCGACTGCAGCTGCTGAATCTTGCGTCTCACGTTTGTTCCTTTACGAAGTTTCGTCAGACTTGTAAAATAACAATTTCTTCGCCACCAAGGTTTTATTTACATCCGTTGCGAAACTTCGTCACTCGACGGCTACGTCTAAGAAACTTTGCGCACTGTCTTTTTAGATGCACATAATTATGAACTTCGCCGGCCGCGGTGGTCTAGCGGTTCTAGGCGCTCAGTCCGGAACCGCGCGACTGCTACGGTCGCAGGTTCGAATCCTGCCTCGGGCATGGATGTTTGTGATGTCCTTAGGTTAGTTAGGTTTAAGTAGTTCTAAGTTCTAGGGGACTGATGACCACAGATGTTAAGTCCCATAGTGCTCAGAGCCGATTATGAACTTCGTTGTAACAATCACTTATTCTCGTTTCGCTGATCCTGTGCTTCGTCAAAATTCGGTATATCAACCGAAGTCTGTTTTAGTTGATTGTTACGTCCGATTTAATAATTCCCATTGCTCACACAGCTGCCACTGGAATGGAAACATCCCTCTGACAACATGGAAGCTGTTGCTAAGGACATTTTCGAAGTTCCAGTAAGTAGCTACTTAGCTCTCAACGGGAAGCTGATTAGGGACTTCTGGTTTTATCTAGCAACCGTCGGATCATAGTTACCTAAGCACGTCCAGTGGACGACGGGTCAACTTTGGTCTTTCGTATCTTTTCCTTATCGCCCTCTATCTCTTCCAGGGACCCCTCGGTGAACTCTGAATATGTACCGTGACACCACAAAGGTTACTCATTCTGATTCGTTTAAGATATTAACTAAATATTAAGCAAATCGAAACATTTACAGAAAAACTGAAAGTGCTTATATACATTGAGCAGACAGTAAGCACTTAACAGGTTTACAGGCACGCTGAGGATACAAGATATTTTCGTGCCGTGCCTTAACCCACTTTGTAAATCAGACTGAAATCTCTTGTCCTTCCATGAATGTTTACTCTTTTTATATCTGTATCTACATTTATACACCGCATTCCACCTATCGGAGTGCGGTGGAGGATACATGATTGTAACTATAATTTCCCCTCTTTTATATCAGCAGTCTGAGAACACAGGGAATTGTAAGAAATAACAACAAAGCTCCTTTTATTCACTTTAATATTAATAAATAACATTTAAACACGAGCTCCGTGATTTTAAATGCATAATTTGATGCGCTTTGTAAGATTAAAGTGAACTCGATGGAGCAGTCTGTATTGCCGTCAATTGTAGCACACTTACTGATAATGTGACCTGTCAGGTGGTTTAAATTTGTAGTCGTCATCGAGTAAACTCCTCTTTCAGCATACCCCAGAAAAAGAAATTAAAGGGAGAAAGGTCTGGCTAACTTGGGGACCACTCTTCATGACCGCTTCTTCCAATTCAGTGAAGAAAATTGTCAATCAGCCAATCTCCAACAGCTACAGCAAGATGGGCTGCGGCCCCAGCCAATCTCTAACAGCTGCAGCAAGATGGGCTGGGACCCCATCCTGCTGAAACCAGTCTGGAAGTCCCTCATCCAAGCGCTCAGTTTGAGGCATCAATTAGTGTCTCAGCATGTTTGGATAAGTGTCACTTCTTACATTTTCATCAAAGAAGATAGGTCGTAGCACATGAGCTTTCGACAAACCACACCACACCGTCACCTTTTGGCAGCCCTCTCTTCCAGGGGTTAAACAAACCTGTGACCATTCTGTCTTCTGTGGACATTCTGGAAAATGGTACCGTATACATAATACGTCTGTACACTTTAATATTTATAGATGAAAAACAGTATATCTTTATAAAACTGGAGCACAATTTACCTTTAAGCACGTCAATAAATAGTAGTCAGTACCAAGTATCCCATCAAATTAGCGAGCATGGCAAAGCGTATGCAGCTGTCATAGAATGTACTTTTTATGTCTATCGTCAGATTTTTGCTATGTATACAAAATTCTACTTTCGGTTTACTATGCTACCAAACTCACCAAGTTGATGGACGCGTATATGTTCGAGATCATATCTTGAAGTTTACAGAAATAGTCGGTCTGTACCAGCCAGGTCAGCTGAGAGCGCTCCGCTGCCTCCTGGACCCCGGTAGGCGCGCCGGCCCCAGATCGAATCCGCCGGTGGATGAACGACGAGTGAGGTGTGCCGGTGAGCCTGGATGTGGTTTTTAGGCGGTTTTCCGCATCCCCTGCGTGAATACCGGGTTGGTTCCCACGTCCCGCCTCAGTTACACGACTCGCAGAAATTTGAAAACGTTCGCACTATTTCATGGCTTACAATACACGCAGACAGTTGGGATACACTGCTTCCGTCCCATAGGGTGCGGGGTGGCGACAGGAAGGGCATCTGGCCACCCTCTGACACTAATCGCCTAATCCGCAGTAACTCGGCCAACCTAGTGTTGAAATGGGACAAAGGTCCTAAGGAAATGATGATACACGCGAATGTTTGTTCATTCATAGCTTGCATGTATTTGCTATTTCTTACAGGAATTATACCTCGAGTTTTGTTCAACTACAAGCGTATAATAGACAGAGAAATTATAAATTTGAGGAAACCTTTATATTACTCACCGAGTTAGTTGAAAAGGCATGACACAGCAGCACAAACTCAAAACTAGAAATGCTGTTTCCATGGTTATATGTTTGAGTGTACACGTAATCCTATCCCCGCAAGATCTGTAATTATGAAGGAGATATTCCAGTGTATTGTACTAGAAATGAGTAAGAAATTCAGAAGTGGATGCCGAATTGAGTGATATTGCGTCATAGCGTATTTCGTCACTTGTAAGTACCTCTCGGTGTTTTTGGCGTTACTGTTGCCGTTACGAAGCTACCGTAGAGATGGTGTCAGAACGCTGTTTATTGTTGAACTAACAGTGACGGCTTACGGCGAGCGCCCGTGATCGACATGTGGGAAGGTCGACGAGCAAGGGTGTGTCTATCCTTTATAAGAGAGTAAAGGCAACATTTGCTTGGAGTGATGTATGCTACACGTCGGAGGGATTGTCTGTCATGGGACTCGTGTGATCTTGTAGTCTAACGCAAGGGAAAAACGCTGAGTTATTTAGCGGGAGGACGAATGTAAATGAATGATTGTGACACAACTGCGCCGTCTAGCTCACTCTAGGACACGAATTCGGGTTCCTGCCTTTCGTGGACAAATAGTGAGCTACCCGAGTACTTCTCAAGCATCGAGAAACAATTCCGAAAAGCATATTGTTCCTCACAAAAAATAATTTCAGGATTATGTATGTTGCGAAGCGAAAGAGTCTTCCAGAATACAGAACCAGAGCCTGTGTCTCAGCTATTCAGTGACATCTTGTGCCAATTTTCTTTGTTATCTGTATGTATCGACCCTGAGGATCAGCCGCCGGGCATATAGTCTAGATTCAGTAACTGCTCTCTTGAGCTTTCTGTATCTGGCTATAACTGATCCTAAGTTGTCCTGAGTCTTTCACGATATGCAGGAGTAGTCATTTCAGATATTAGTCAACGGGTGTTGTAGGAGCCGCTTATGTCTGAGAGACACGTGGGTCACGATGAAGACTCGGAATAGACAGCATGAGGTATACCTCTGAAGTTTCTGAGAACTACCCGATCCCAGTGTGAGAAGTGGACTTACTCTGGCAGCTGTGCGGCAGAAATGACGAGTACGCATCCTCAGTGGCGACTGATCACGTGCGGTGAGCAACATCTTGCCAAATTCTAGTACGAGTAGCACGGATTGCGCAGAGAATGATGGAGAACCTGGGGTAAACTGGCCCGGAGGTGGATACTTCTGGTCAACACGTATCCCGCGTCTAAATTCAGTGAAAGAATACTTCTAGGAACAAATCCGGAACGAACCAAGACCAACTGGAAGTGAAATAACGTAGTACCCCATTTGCTTCCGAGATCTGGGACACAGACGTGCCCTCTCGGCCTTTTTACCATCACTGACAACTTTCGAAACAGTCACTTATTTTGCACATTCTAAATGCTAGACATATTGCAAAGATGTTTGTGTACGGGGCAATCGATCACTGGAAGTAGCGCGGTCTTGACGACCTTATAACGTATGTCTCAGGTGAAACACTTGGCGAGCGGTAGGGCTAAACGCGACCGCGTATTTCGCTGCGAACTGATCGTTTGAATGACTCAGTCTGAGACTATTCTAGGGTTTCATGTCAGTGTGGTCCTAATTCAGATGCGCTACCATGGATGAGTAACATATAAAGTTGTCCGCCGCGGTAGCTGCGCCTTCAGCGTGGCGGATTGTTAATTGAAGGGGCCCATATTCGATTCCGGCCCGGTCGGCGATTTTATCCTCTCGGGGACTGATGCTTTGTTGTCCTTACAGTCTCATTGTCATAACTGACGTTCCATTGTTGAAATGTCTGTATAAGTAAGCCCCGCAAACGTTACATTGAGTCACCTTCCGTTTATCATTCTCACATTACAGTTTACAAATGCATGGTAAGATTCTTGCTAGCATTTGGAAGCTCAGCGTATCACCTGCAGCTCTTCCAGATCTTTAATGTGCATCTGTCTGTTGCCATATTTAACGTTCGTTGCATAGTGAACTGCTCAGTTTTCGAGGACTGTCTCAGAATCGGATTTCCATTAGTTCATTCGACTACTAGGGTCATCGAATTCGTAACATACTCGCCTAGTAAAATTGTTTCAACTTTCTTTTGCGGTGATTCGTTATTCTACATGTTCACACTTGGACTATTCTATGCTTTATTATAGCAACGACCGTGTATTAGATGAAATTATAATCATTTGAATCAAAATTTATGAGGTTTATTCACAATTCCACGCCACTATTAAATTTATGCATAAATATTCTTACACTTTCACAATTTTGTGTGTATGTGGAAACTTCCATCGAAGTACAATATGTAACTTTAGAGACATTCTGCGTTCAGTAGGAATGCCATAGTACACTGACGTGACAAGAACCACGGATATCTTCTAATATCGTGTCGGAACTCCTTTTGCCCGACATAGTGCAGTACCTTGACGTGGCATGGACTCAATAGGTAGCTGGAAGTCCCGGCAGATTAGATTTAGATTAGATTAGATTAATACTAGTTCCATGGATCATGAATACGATATTTCGTAATGATGTGGAACGAGTCGAATTTTCTAATACATGACATAATTAGGTTAATTTAACAACATACTTAAGTTAATATAACAACTTTATTTTTTGTGTGTGTTTTTTGTTTTTCTTTATTTTTTCTTTATTTTTATTTTTATTTTTTTATTTTTTATTTTTTAAATATTTTTTCTTTTTTTTCTTAATTTATATCTAAAAATTCCTCTATGGAGTAGAAGGACTTGTCATTCAGAAATTCTTTTAATTTCTTCTTAAATACTTGTTGGTTATCTGTCAGACTTTTGATACTATTTGGTAAGTGACCAAAGACTTTAGTGCCAGTATAATTCACCCCTTTCTGTGCCGAAGTTAGATTTAATCTTGAATAGTGAAGATCATCCTTTCTCCTAGTATTGTAGTTATGCACACTGCTATTACTTTTGAATTGGGTTTGGTTGTTAATAACAAATTTCATAAGAGAGTATATATACTGAGAAGCTACTGTGAATATCCCTAGATCCTTAAATAAATGTCTGCAGGATGATCTTGGGTGGACTCCAGCTATTATTCTGATTACACGCTTTTGTGCAATAAATACTTTATTCCTCAGTGATGAATTCCCCCAAAATATGATGCCATATGAAAGCAATGAGTGAAAATAGGCGTAGTAAGCTAATTTACTAAGATGTTTATCACCAAAATTTGCAATGACCCTTATTGCATAAGTAGCTGAACTCAAACGTTTCACCAGATCATCAGAAATACTGAGCCATGTTATCTCTATAGCCATTAAGAATTCCGAAGGTATTGCCGGTACAGGATTTTGCATACGAACTGACCTCTCGATTATATCACATAAATGTTCGATGGTATTCATATCGGGCGATCTGGATGGCCAAATCATTCGTTCGAATTTTCCAGAAAATTCTTCAAACTAATCGAGAACACTTGTGGCCCGGTGACATGGGGCATTGTCATCCATAAAAATTTCATCTTTGTTTAGAAAGAGGAAGTCCATGAATGGCTGCAGATGGTCTCCGAGTAGACGAACGTAACCATTTCCAATTAATGGTCAGTTCAATCGGACCAGAAGCCCCTTGCCATTCCACGCAACCGCAGCCCACACCGTTATGGAGCTACTACCAGTTCGGAATGTGTTTTCTTGGCATCTTGGGTCCATGGCATCGTGGGTTCTGCGCCACACTCTAACCATACCATCAGCTCTTAACCAACTGAAATTGAGACTCATCGAGGCCACGGTTTTCCAGTCGTCTAGGGTCCAATCGATAAAGTCACGGTCCAGGAGAGGCGCTGCAGGCGATGACGTGCTGTTACCAAAGGCACTCGCATCGGTCGTCTGCTGCCATAGCCCATTAACGCCACATTTTGCCCCACTGCCCTAACAGATACGTTAGTCGGACGCCCCACATTGATTTCTGCAGTTATTCCAAGCAGTGTTGCTTGTCGGTTACCACTGACAACTTGATACACATGCAGCTGCCCTCGGTCGTTAACTGAAGGCCGTCGGCCTCTGCGTTGTCTGTGGTGAGAGGTAATGCCTGAAATGTGGTATTCTCGGAAGACTATTGACACTGAGGATCTCAGAATTCTGCATTCCCTAACAATTTCCGAAATAGAATGTTCCATACATCTAGCTCCAGCTACCACTCAGGGCTCAAAGTCTGTTAAATTCCGTCGTGCGGCCATAGTAACATTGGAAACCATTTCACTTGAATCGTCTGAGTTCACATGACAGCTCCGCCAATGCACTGCCCTTTTATACCCTGTGTACGCGATACTGTCGCCATCTGTATATTTGCAGCTCCTATCGAAAGACTTTTCTCACCTCACTGTAAATCGAATGCATCGCTCGAGAAGTAATGGTCAGCGTTTTCTGAGATGTAAAATAATTGATGAATACTGACTGCCTAGAAAAGGGTGAAACAATAATTGGTGAATAATACGCAAGTCTCCTGATCTAAGTGTACGAAAAAATACGTTTAAAGAGCGCTAGATGGAAAAAGGAGAAAAGATATTTCATCAGATTAATGCACCTGTTCAAAAATGTGCAGTGGCAATAGCAAAACACAAATCTGAAGTATGATTTGTTGGAATAGTCTCATAATGACCACACTTAACCCTGACTTGAACTCTACCTTCTCCCACATCTAAAGAGCTTCACGGCTGTCAATCGCGTTTGGGTCCAATGATTAGTTGACAGCATTGGTAGATGGATTTGTGGTACAGCTTTCAGAATCATTCTTCAGAGATTAAAACTATTCTCTGAAAAAAGAAGAAAGGTTGACATAGAAAATACACTGTATCTAAACGAAGTCCCACCTATAAAAATAAAGTGATATGTGATCTACAATTAGACTGTCGCTGCCTTGGCAGTACCCCTTCTTCGCTGCCACACACACACACACACACACACACACACACACACACACACAGATATATTTATATATACAGGATGTTGCAAAAAGGTACGGCCAATCTTTCAGGAAAAATTCCTCACACACAAATAAAGAAAAGATGTTATGTAAACATGTGTCCGGAAACGCTTAATTTCCATGTTAGAGCTCATTTTAGTTTCGTCAGTAACGTGATCAAATTGTAAATTTTCACAATCAACATGTATGGGCTGACGAGAATCCGCACGCAATTGTGCAATCACGTCATCAACACAGATTTTCTGTGAACGTTTGGGCAGACATTGTTGGTGATGTCTTGATTGGGCCCCATGTTCTTCCACCTACGCTCAATGGAGCACGTTATCATGATTTCATACGGGATACTCTACCTGTGCTGCTAGAACATGTGCCTTTACAAGTACGACATAACATGTGGTTCATGCACGATGGAGCTCCTGCACATTTCAGTAGAAGTGTTCGTACGCTTCTCAACAACAGATTCGGTGACCGATGGATTGGTAAAGGCGGACCAATTCCATGGCCTCCACACTCTCCTGATCTCAACCCTCTTGACTTTCATTCATGGGGGCATTTGAAAGCTCTTGTCTACTCAACCCCGGTACCAAATGTAGAGACTCTTCGTGCTCGTATTGTGGACGGCTGTGATACAATACGCCATTCTCCAGGGCTGCATCAGCGCATCAGGGATTCTATGCGACGGAGGGTGGATGCATGTATCCTCGCTAACGGAAGACATTTTGAACATTTCCTGTAACAAAATGTTTGAACTCACGCTGGTACGTTCTGTTGCTGTGTGTTTCCATTCCATGATTAATGTGATTTGAAGAGAAGTAATAAAATGAGCTCTAACATGGAAAGTAAGCGTTTCCGGACACATGTCCACATAACATATTTTCTTTCTTTGTGTGTGAGGAATGTTTCCTGAAAGTTTGGCCGTACCTTTTTGTAATACCCTGTATATACTACTGGCCATAAAAATTGCTACACCACGAAGATGACGTGCTACAGACGCGAAATTTAACCGACAGGAAGAAGATGCCGTGATATGTAAATGATTAGCTTTTCAAAGCATTCACACAAGATTGGCGCCGGTAGTGGACACCTACAACGTGCTGCCATGAGGTAAGTTTCCAACCGATTTCTCATACACAAACAGCATTTGATCGGCGTTGCCTGGTGAAACGTTGTTGTGATGCCTCGTGTAAGGAGGAGAAATGCGTACCATCACGTTTCCGACTTTGATAAAGGTCGGATTGTAGCCTATCGCGATTGCGGTTTATCGTATCGCGACATTGCTGCTCGTGTTGGTCGAGATCCAATGACTGTCAGCAGAATATGGAATCTGTGGGTTCAGGAGGGTAATAAGGAACGCCGTGCTGGATCCCAACGGCCTCGTATAACTAGCAGTCGAGATGCCAGGCATCTTATCCGCATGGCTGTAACGGATCGTGCAGCCACGTCTCAATCCCTGAGTCAACAGATGGGGACGTTTGCAAGACAACAACCATCTGCACGAACAGTTCGACGATGTATGCAGCAGCATGGACTATCAGCTCGGAGACCGTGGCTGCGGTTACCCTTGACGCTGCATCACAGACAGTAGTGCCTGCGATGGTGCACTCGACGACGAACCTGGGTGCACGAATGGCAAAACGTCATTTTTTCGGATGTATCCAGGTTCTGTTTACAGCATCATGATGGTCGTATCCGTGTTTGGCGACATCGCGGTGAACGCGCATTGGAAGCGTGTATCCGTCATCGCCATACTGGCTTATCACTCGGCGTGATGGTATGGAGTACCATTGGTTACACCTCTCGGTCACCTCTTGTTCGTATTGACGGCACTTTGAACAGTGGACGTTACATTTCAGATGTGTTACGACCAGTGGCTCTACCCTTCATTCGATCCCTGCGAAATCCTACATTTCAGCAGGATAATGCACGACCGCACGTTGCAGGTCCTGTACGGGCCTTTCTGGATACAGAAAATGTTCGACTGCTGCCATGGCCAGCACATTCTCCAGATCTCTCGCCAATTGGAAACGTCTGGTCAATGGTGGCCGAGCAACTGGCTCGTCACAATTCGCCAGTCACTACTCTCGATGAACTGTGGTATCGTGTTCAAGCTGCATGGGCAGCTGTACCTGTACACGCCATCCAAGCTCTGTTTGACTCAATGTCCAGGCGTATCAAGGCCGTTATTACGGCGAGAGGTGGTTTTCTGAATACTGATTTCTCAGGATCTATGCACCCAAACTGCATGAAAATGTAATCACATGTCAGTTCTAGTACAATATATTTGTCCAATGAATACCCGTTCATCATCTGCATTTCTTCTTGGTGCAGCAATTTTAATGGCCAGTAGTGTATATGTATAAGATTGATAAGTTCTACAGTTCAGAGAGAAAATATACTGTCAGTTAACAGGGAAAAAGTATGTTTTCACCCGGGAGAAAGTGTATTTTTAATCGGCGAGGAAATGGGCCGCAAATGGGGAAATACAGTGACGTAGGCAAGTTCTACAAAGGACATATTATTATGGCCCGATGCCTGGAAGCGAACACCTCGGGAACTGCGAAGCTGGTCGGCTATTTGAGTGCTACTATCGTATCGGTGGAACGCGGTTGATGCGCGGTGGACCACAAGGGGTAGGCGGCAAGGTGTTGAACGCCCATGACTCATTGCAGAATGTGGATGTCGAAGGCTTGCCCGATCTGGTAAAAAAGGATAGGCAACTGTTTATGACAAATTCAACGACGGAGTCAGTGCAGCTGCAAGTGACACTGCTGGACATAGGGCTCCGCAGCAGGCGATTCCTGCTTGTTCCATGCAAACCCAACGACATCGGCAGTTACCAGTGGGCAAGCGATAATCGAAATTAGACTGTGGATCAATGTACACGTGTCCCCTAGTAGGATGAATCACGTTTTTCGTTTCACACCAGGCCATTGGTTGTGTACAGATGCTTTCATGCGACCTGTGGTAGTAATCTAAGGCACACACAAAAGTTGAATAAAAGACACCGTTAAGGCCTTGAAGGCCCAACTGTACCGACCGGCCGCCGTGTCATCCTCAGCGCTTAGGCGTCACCAGATGCGAATACAGAAGGGCATGTGGTCCGCACACCGCTTTCCCGGCTGTTGTCAGTTTTCGTGACCGGTGACGCTACTTCTCAGTCAAGCAGCTCCTCAACTGGCCTCACAAGGGCTGAGAGCATCTCGCTTGCCAACAGCACTTGGCTGACCCAGACAGCGACCCATCCAAGTTCTTGCGAAGCCCGACAGCACTTAACTTCGGTGATCTGGCGGAAACCTGTGTTACCACTGCGACAAGGTGGTTGGCCCAACTGTGAAATAAGTGAACGTCAATATGGGCCACCTGCATCTGTTCATGATTCCAGTCTTTCCCGCCGGCCGTGGTGGCCTAGCGGTTAAAGGCGCTACAGTCTGGCACCGCGCGGCCGCTACGGTCGCAGGTTCGAATCCTGCCTCGGGCATGGATGTATGTGATGTCCTTAGGTTAGTTAGGTTTAAGTAGTTCTAAGTTCTAGGGGACTGATGACCTTAGAAGTTAAGTCCCATAGTGCTCAGAGCCATTTGAACCAGCCAGTCTTTCCCAATGGGGATGGCACTTTCCAGCAGGTTAATTGTCCGCATCACAATGCTACATCGTGGTACAGTAGTTTGTGAAGCATGATAGTGAACTCAGGCTGGTATCTTAGCTACCAAATTCACTTCAACTTAACCCGCTGGAACACATTTGGGACGCTATCGGTCGAAAGCTTCGCGTCCACAAGTCTCAGGCCAGCTATTTACGGGAATTGCGTGACCTGTGTTTAGATATCTTGTGCCACATGCTTCTGGAAAACCCTACCACTGCTTGTCGTGCGACACAGAATTGCTGCTGCATTGCGTTCCGAAGGTGGACCAGCAGCCTCTGCAATATCTGGTCATAATGTTTTCGCTCAACGAAGTATTTATTGGGAGAGGCGCCTTAAGACGTGGGCACACAATGGGATTCTCCTTTTCAGTTTAGTCAAGTTATAGCATTTACTGAGATGTTCGCAATATACTTCAAATCTTACTACACTCATGTTCATAAATTAAGGATAATGCTGATACATGGTGAAATAACACTCTGGTGGGCGGTTTGCAGGTTTAAATTACCTCAGGGTATGACCATGCGGTGCATTTGACCTGCGGTCGCAGCATGGTGGCGCTGGCAGCGGTCCATATACTCAGAGGTGTGTTGGTGCATGTCAGAGTACGGTGCAGCGAGTAAGTGTGCAGACGTTTTCAGACGTTCTAATGGTAACTATGTGTTGAAAATGGCCCAAAGAACACATATTGACGACGTTGTGAGGGGTAGAATACCAGGGCGACTGGAGGCTGGTCAAACACAGCAGGTCGTAGCCCGGGCCCTCCGTGTGCCACAAAGTGTTATCTCAAGATTATGGCAACGATTCCAGCAGATAGGAAACATGTCCAGGCGCTACAGTACGGGACGTTCATAGTCTATGACACAACAAGAAGACCGATATCTCACCATCAGTGCCCGCAGACGGTCAAGGAGTACTGCAGGTAGCCTTGCTCGGGATCTTACCGCAGTCACTGGAACAGTTGTCTCCAGACACACGGTCTACAGACGACTAAACAGACATGGTTTACTCGCCCGGAGACCTGCAAGGTGCATTGCACTGACCCCTGGTCACAGGAGAGCCTGTAAAGCGTGGTGTCAAGAACATTGTACATTGTCATTGGAACAGTGGTCCCAGGTTATTTTCAAGGACGAGTCCAGGTATAGTCTGAACAGTGATTCTCGCCGGGTGTTCATCTGGCGTGAACCAGGAACCAGATACCAACCCCTTAAAGTCCTTAAAGGGACCTTTGAGAAGGTGGTGTGGGGTGGGATTATAACTGGTGCACGTACACCCCTGAATGTCTTTGACAGAGGAACCGTAAAAGGTCATGTGTATCAGGTCGTCATTTTGCACCAGTGTGTCCGCCTTTTCAGAGGTGCAGTGGGTCCCACCTTCCTCCTGATGGATTATAACGCACGGCCTCACCGAGCTGCCATCGTGGAGGAGTACCCTGAAACAGAAGATATCAGGCGAATGGCGTGGCCTGCCTGTTCTACAGAACACGTCTGGGATGCTCTCGGTCGACGTATCGCTGCACGTCTTCAAACCCCTACGACACTTCAGGAGCTCCGACAGGCACTGGTGCAAGAAAGGGAAGCTATATGCCAGCAGCTGCTCGACCACCTGATCCAGAGTATGCCAACCCGTTGTGCGGCCTGTGTACGTGTGCATGGTGATCATATCCCAATTGATGTCGGGGTACATGCGCAGGAAACAGTGGCGTTTTGCAGCATTGCATTGCACTGACCCCTGGTCACAGGAGAGCCTGTAAAGCCTGATGTCAAGAACATTGTACATTGTCATTGGAACAGTGGTCCCAGGTTATTTTCAGGGACGAGTCCAGGTATAGTCTGAACAGTGATTCTCGCCGGGTGTTCATCTGGCGTGAACCAGGAACCAGATATCTGGGGAAGTTTTCTCAACTTATCACCAATACCGTGGGCTTACAGATCTGAGCCGTGTGTGTTCCCGATGTGACTATGCTATTAGCGCCAGTTTTGTGTAGTGCCACGTTGTGTGGCACCAGATTCTGCAATCACCCTTAATTTATGAGCATTAGTGTAGTTCAACAACCACGAGGGAAATAAAATTTAGAAAAACAGCTACACATTTATTAAAATTACTTCTAGAGAAGCGCCCAACATATTAAAAACATAACTCTGTCATTTACTGGTTATCGCAGTTGCTTCCACATATCGTTGGGAAGCCCAGCAGTGTTAGATAATTGGAAGTTTACTGTACATATTTGGAGTAGCAGATTATCTTGTTGAGAAATAATGTAGTTTAATTACCGGATTTAAGAGATATGAGGCACAATACTGCATGACGAGAAGATGAGTAGCGCCATCCCTGTTTACGTCAAACAGATGCTGAGGCACACCGCGCTTTATCTCGTGTAATTGCCGAGAGTATTTAGTGGACGACGATTCCACGTGAGTTCACCCTTCAGTACTCGCGTCGCATGGTAAATAACTGCAGAAGTTCGCTTCATATACTACTATTCTAAGCACAAGCCGCCACCGGAGTGATAAACTTGCACGAATTAAAAAAAAAAAAATCTATAAGTTCGAGCCTGCAAGGCTGCAGTAATTCACATTCGTGAAATATCGTTCGTATGAAACACTGGATCTTTATTCAGACGAAGTAACGAGTGCTATCGATAGGGGATCTCAAGTTCATTTCTAGAAGCTTTTCGAATCCGTTTCTCACAAACTGCTTCTAAGAAAATTGAGACCCTGTGGAGTATCGTCTCAGCTATGCAACTGAGTTTGTGATTTACAGAAAAGGTAACAGTTCGTAATAACTGACGAGAAATCATGTAGTACAACCGAAGTTACGCCTGGAGTTCGCAAAGAAGCTTTATAGGCCCCCTGCAGCTCTTAATTTATATCGAAGATTTAATAGACAATCTGAGCATCCCTCTTCGAATGTTCACAGAAGGTTCTGTCGTTTACCGTCTACTGAAGACACCATAAGGCAAAATTCGTGTTACAAATGTTTCAGACATTTGGTGGGAAAAGTGTCAATTGAACCTTTGAACCTGAACAATAGCAAGTGTGATGTCTTCCACATGCGCACCAAAAAAGAACTCCGTTAAATTATGATTTACACCTAAATCATACAAATTAAGAAGCTGTTGATTCAATTAAATACTTAGTGATTGTAATTACATACGACTTAAATTATAAGCATCACATAGAAAATGACGGGAAGCTGAACCAAAGACTGAGTCTTATTGACAGAACACTTAGAAGTTGCAAAAAATCTACTAAAAACATTGTCTACACTACGCTTGTCCGCCCACTTCTGGATTGTCATTAGGCGATATTGCATCCTTACCAGGTAGAATTAATGGGGGACATCAAAAAAGTTCAAGGAAGTACTGCTTGTTTTGTGCAAACGTAAAATAGTGTAGAGAGACTCATACGATTAGTGAGTTAGGGTGGAATCATTGAAATAAAGGCCTTTCTCTTTGCGTTGATACATTTAAACCTAACTGCAGTCATCCAATGACCAACTTTTTTGACACAGAGGGAAATGACCAACGTAATGAAATGAGAGAAATAAAGTCTCTCACAGAAAGATTTTGGTGTTTATTTTTCACAGGTTCTGTTCGAGAGTGGTTCGGTAGAGAAATTGTAGATAGTAGTTCTACGAACCCTCTGGCAAACACTTAATCGTGAATTGCCTAATAATCATCTACATTAGGAACAGAAGGTATGAGTAACAATCACTTGCTATGTATCATATGTAGCAGTAAAGATTGATACGAAACGCTTATGGCCGGGAGTCTCGATATGGGGACGTTCGGCCGCCGACTTGCAATTCCTTTCAGCTGATGTCACACTTGGGCGACTTGCGTGTCGATGATAATGAGGACAAAATCTCCGACCCGCCTCGTATCGAACACGAGTCCGCTGTATGCCAATCAGACGCGCTGACTGCTCGGCTAAGGGAACAGTCGACGGACGGACGCAATTTAAGTGACTCTTCGAATTGTCATCGACGGCGCTGTAACTGCTGTGGGCTTCATAACAATACAATGTTCAGAACACTGAAGTAGAATGTTTTGGAACAACGTAATTTTTTCTGGGTTGCATTTGTTCCCAACACCTATCTTCATGGGAAGTAACCTTTGCAGTGGGCATACCCAAATTGAACTGATGGTTATTAGAGGTCCGTTGTTATATGGAAGAGTCCCAGTTTTTTGCTTTGTGATAGCAGTCTGATTTTGATATCTGTGAAATGTATTGCCTGTGCCTGTGAGTACCTGTGAGTGTTATGTTGTATTATTAAGAGAAGAGAAGGTGGCTACTACTTCTTTCTACGAGACACTGCGACTGCAAAGGTGTATAGAGATGACTTCATAATGCTTATATACATGGTTACACTTGGGCAGTACGTAATGGTGTTCTCCTGTAAGACGACAACGTTCGACCTCACAATTCTCTCGTAGTGCACCAATGCCTTCAACAGTAAAGTACTGTACAGGTTGGTCTCACCACGTCAGTCTCATAGCGCAGGAGTGTACTATTGCCAGAAGCTAGTTGCTGTTCTCTTCCATCCCTTCCTCTCGCTTTATCCTCTCTCACAACAATGTCTCTATGTCAACAGCTTTACAAAAAGAACTGCATTAACTTCCTATGACCCTTATGTGAAATTTTCCACCATCTTTAGTACGGATAGGGATTGTAACTGCTGTGTGCGGATGTGAGCTGAGATGATGACGTTTTGCTCTCAGCTCCAGGCTGTGATGGCTTCAGTTGCATGGCTTGACGCTGCAGTGGATTAACGTCGCTGTTGTGGGCTGGCGGCGGGGATCCAATGGATGTCCAGCATGATACACAAATCCGCCGATCGGCCTGCACCAGTAGCCTGCCCGGTTACTGCTCACATTGAAGATGACCCCTCGCCCGTGGTCAAGTGCGAGGTCGCCACTTGGCCTGGCAGGCAGCGAAAGACTTCCCTGGGGGCCGAAAGTAAGGTCTCCCTGGTCAGTCTGAAAAAACAGATTCCAGCCGCTGTCACTGACTGACACTGTCTCTCAGTCAGATGCAGTCGCCTGTCCTGTTTCAGAGGAAACCCCTCGCCTGCAAGAACTGTGCAGTAACAGAGAGTGGGGTTATTGGTAGTTGGGAGCTCCAATGTCATGTGCATTATGGGGCTCCTTGGGGACATGGCTGCCAAGGAGGGGAAGAAAGCCAAGTGCAGTTCATGTGCATACTGGATGCAGTCCTTCCAGATGTGGAACAGATCTGTCCGGATGCCTTGAAGAATACAGGGTGCAGCCAGATGGTGGCTCACATTGGTATCAGTGATGTATGTCGCTTCGCTTCGGAAGAGATTCTCTCTTGTTTCGAGCGGCTATCAGAAATCGTAAAGGCTGCCAGTCTTGCTTCTGAGATGAAAGCAGAGCTCACTATATGCAGCATAGTCGACAGGACCGATTGCACACCTCTGGTACAGAGCCGAGTGGAGGGTCTGAATCAGAGACTAAGACGGTGCAGGCTGCAGGTTCCTCGACTTGGGCCATAGGGTGGTGGGGTTTCAGGTTCCACTAAATAGGTCAGGAGTCCATTACACGCAGGAGGCGGCTACACAGGTAGTAGGAGCATTGTGGTGTGGACTGCGTGGTTTTTTAGGTTACAGGGTCTTGGAGAAACACAAAACAGCTTCAGTCTCAAAAGGTGCAAGTTGAACACAGGAAGAACGTAGATCTAGGAACCATTGGTATAACAGTTGTAAATTTTCGTAGTTGTGTTGGTAAAGTACCAGAGATCCAAGCGATAATACAAAACATTGATGCTGAAATCGTTATAGGCACTGAAAGCTGGCTAAAGCCGTAGATAAGTCAACCGAAATTTTTGCGAAGGACCTAACGTTGTTTAGAAAGGATAAGCTAAATACTGTTGGAGGTGGCGAATTTGTCACTGTTAAACCTAGTTTATCTTGTAGCGAAACGGAAGCAGATAGTACCTGTGAGTAGTATGGGCAGGGGTCATTCTTGGTAACCGGAAAAAAATGGATCCTTTTACCGACCTCTCAACTCAGCTGATACAATTGCTGAAAGGTTCAAAGAAAACTTGAGTTTAATTTCAAACATATATCCAACTTATATAATTATAGTTGGTGGTGACTTTAATTTACCCTTGATATGTTGGTGTAAATACATGTTTAAATCCGAAGGTACGTTTAAAACATCAGTAAACTCTTGACCCCTTAGCAACAAATAATCCTGAGCTAATAATGAGCATCAAAACGGATACAGGGATTAGTGAACACAGGGTTGTCTTAGCGAGCCAAACTGAATATTGTAACCCCCTAATCTAAAAAAAAAAAAGCAGATAAAAATTCCCTTGACACCTTCCTTAGAGACAATCTTCACTCCTTCCAAATTAACAATGTAAGCGTGGACCAGATGTGACCTGAATTCAAAGAAATAGTGTCGACCACAATGGAGAGATTTATACCAAATAAATTAACTAACAACGGAGCTGATACTCCTAGGTAGACAAAACAAGTCAGAACACCGTTGAAGAAGCAACGAAAAAAGCGTGCCACATTCAAAAGAACACAAAATCTCCTAGATTGACGATCTGTTACAGAAGCTCGAAATTTAGCGTGGACTTCAGTGCGACATCCTTATAATAGTTTCCTCAACGAAAGTTTGTCTCGAAACCTGGCAGAAAATCCAAGGAGATTCCGATCATATCGGAGGTAAGCTAGCTACAAGACACAGTCCAATACCCTCCCTGCGCCATAGAAATGGAAATACTATAGATGACAGTGCTGATAAAGGCAGAGTTACTAAACACAGTCTTCCGGAATTCCTTCACCAAAAGAGATGAAGTAACTGTTCCAGAATTAGAATCACGAACAGCTGCCAATGTGAGTAACTTAGAAGTAGGTATCCTCGAAGTATTGAAGCAACTTAAATCACTCAATAACATCAACGCCGATACGCAGCAGAATTATGGAACACACTGTGTTCGAACATTATGAATTACCTCGAAGAGAACGGTCTACTGACACATAAGCAATATGGATTTACATCGTTCTTGTGAAACACAACTACCTGTTTACTGGTACGAAGTGCTGAGAGCTATCGACAAAGGATTTCAAATTGATTGCATATTACTAGATTTCCAGAAGGCTTTTGACACCGTACCTCATAAGAGGCTTGTAATCAAATTGTGTGCTTATGGAATACCGTCTCAGTTAGGCGACTGGATTCATGATTTCCTGTCAGAGAGGTCACATTTCATGGTATTGGTGCAAAGCTATCGAGTAAAATAGAAGTGATTTTTGGCATTTGCCAAGATAGTGTCATAGGGCATCTGTTGTTCCTTATCTATATAAACGATTTAGGAAACAATATGAACAGCCATCTTAGGTTTTTTGCAGATGATGCTGTCATTTGACGTATAGTAAAGTGATCAGAAGACCAAAACCAGCTGCAAAACAATTTAGGTAAGAAATCTTCATGGTGCTAATATTGGTAATGACTCTGAATAATGAAAAGTGTGAGGTCATCCACATGCGTAGCAAAAGGAATCCGCTAAGCTTCGGTCACACGATAAATCAATCAAAACCAAAGGTCGTAAAGTCAATTAAATACCTAGGAATTACAGTTTCGAACAACTTAAATTGACAAGAACACACAGAAAATGTTGTAGGAGAAGACGAAACAATGACTGCGTTTTATTGGCAGAACAATTAGAAGATGCAACGCATCTACTACAGACACTGCCTCTTTTGGAGTACTGCTGCGTGGTGCGGGATACTTACTAGATAGGATTACCAGAGCACATCGCGAAAGTTCAAAGAAGAGCAATACATTTTGTATTACTGAGAAATAGGGAAGAGAGTGTCATGAATATGATACAGGATTTGTGGTGGACATAATTAAAACAAAGGCGTTTCACGTTGCGGCAAAATCTTCTCACGAAATTTCAATCAACAACTTTCTCCTCCGAATACGAAAATATTTTGTCGGCGCCGACATACATAGGGAGAAACGATCATCATAATGAAGTAAGGGAAATAAGAGATCGCACTGAAAGATATAGATGTTCGTTTTTTTTCGCGCACCGTTCGAGATTGGAATAATAGATATTTATTGTGAAGGTGGCTCGATGAACCCTCTGCCAGGCACTTTTTTAAAGAGTGAAATGCAGAGCATCCGTGTAGATGTTGACGTACCATCTGGTGGTATCCAAGTTCCCTTGCGAACGCTCTTTCCAGAAAATTAAGCGTTTATAATCTTTAGGTTGGCTCCACGTGCACAGCTAAGCAGTTTCACTCCATTAGCTTTATTTTCCGTAGGTTTTCAGTTCCAGCTGTTCACTTCCAAATGATCTCCACCAGACTTAAGCATTAGCGTCACTAAGAGAGAGCTCCATATCATATCCTGGTGTCTTAATAATTAATTATTAGTGACCTTATAAATGGGGGCAGGGGTATTGCTCAATTTCTGCTTGGAATGCTACTTCCTCATTGATCAAACAACAGAGGGACAGTTAATGTTACTTGCTCACTCGTTGTAACTAATATTCAGTAACGATATGCAGAGGCGTCGGTTATGTTTGGGAGTGCGCTGGCGCTAGTTGATTATGGTGTGTGTGTGTGTGTGTGTGTGTGTGTGTGTGTGTGTGTGTGTCTTTCAGCATATGCCGTATTACTGTTCGTGGTCGGCGTAGACGTGCCTGCCGAAGATTTAAATTTCCTTGCAGAGCTCTCACGTTGCACTTAAGACTTGAAAATGATTGGTTCGCGGGGAGAACATAAAAATTGACTGGTTTCAGGGAACGTGCCGAAGTTGGTAACAGCAACACATTCGTGTATCCATTATTGGGTGTTCCCGGTGTCAAAACAAAAAAGGAAGTAGCAGCAGTCCCTTTACGACAAGTATATGAGGAAGAGGCCCGCATCGATTTGTCGGTAACATCGTGATGTTGGTCGAGCAAGAGCCTTACGCATAGCGGCTGATGTCTCGGTGGCAGCCCCGCATCTAACGGGCAGCGTCCATCCAATCTCCGCGACAACGGGCGCGACTCATCTCTTCCGGCCAGTTAGCGGCCAGAATTCGCCCACAATGGCACCAGCGTAGCGGCCACGGCCTAATCTCTTAACTCTCTGACCGCGCTCACGTGTCCACTACACTTCCGCTCGCTGCAACCTGTTTGCAAGGCGCTACACAGCCCGTGAGCCGTTTGTTACCCCTTGACAATAACAGTATCAGATTGAACCTGCGGAATTCAGAATTTCGATGCCGAGGTCGGTGGAGACGGAACATAAGCTCAATTTGAGAAGCTTCTGACGGAGAACCTCAGTAGAGTCATCGCCTGGAATCTAGGGAAATCCAGCAGACCTAATTGAGGATGAAAGGACTGTGATTTGCGCCAAACAGATGCGAATTAAATTTCTTAAACACCACTCTTGGCGGCGTAAAGGTTGGGTTGGCAAGAGGTTGTACAACACAAGAAAAACATTCTTACAGATGCATGAGCCAATGGTGCCAATGGCTCTGAGCACTATGGGACTTAACATCTGTGGTCATCAGTCCCCTAGAACTTAGAACTACTTAAACCTAACTAACCTAAGGACATCACACACATCCATGCCCGAGGCGGGATTCGAACCTGCGACCGTAGCAGTCTCGCGGTTCCGGACTGAGCGCCTAGAACCGCACAGATGCATGAGATTCACAGTATACACAAGTCAAATTCACTACATGGCCAAATGATAAAAACAAAACGCGTTCGGTGATACGTCACACTATGCACCCAACGGTACAAAAATGCACGGATAACTGGGCAACGTCATACTCATTTTCTGTACATGAATTAACCAGTGCGTATATCTGAAAGCATTCGAATACGGCATCAGTACAGCCGAACACAAGTATGGACATTACGGAAGGGAGACTTTAAAGTAACCATATGTGACAAGGTCTGCTACTAGCGAGGTTTATATGAAGCATGAACGTCATCTAGGATCGCATGCTATAACGATAAAGGAAATGTTAGGGACTTCTAATGTGAATTGTACGAAATCAAAGAACAATGTCAACTACCTGGAGAGGACTTGCGTTGCAGTTTAGGTATACACTGTAGATCAATGACAGAACAATCGCACAAGACTCGACAGAAATCGATTTACATGGTTTTGTTGGTGGTCGGTACAAATAACAGCGTGTTACGGTGCATAGTGTGACACCGAGGTGTCATCTATGGATACGATGGATATATGAAAAACAATATTTATCTGAGCGTATTGTAACGACAATAAAATTCGGTGAAGATGATTTCGTGAACTGGAGTCTGTTTATTGGACTGTGATATAATCAGTAGTTTTACCCGATGTCAGACTGATGCAGGTGTTCATCGAAACGTCTTAAACTACGGCATACTTAGCAAAGTCCACCTCTGTAGCGAGAGCCAATGATCGTTTACATGCTTCGAGATTTCCGCACAGCTCGTTGTATCATGTTTGAGCAATGGACCGGGCCATCAAGTACGATGGCACAACACAGTCTCTCATGAAGAAACTTTATTGTACGAATCATTGCCAGATACTGTGCTTTTCTGAGGTGCTATATCCCTGTCTGTAAAAATGTTACGCATTTGTTTCTGATTGCTAAAATTATCGAGTCTCATGTCGCCTTGAAACAAACATTCGGGTGAATTCTTTTTCTCACATCAGTGAGTGGATGTTCGTCGTTTTCAGGCATCCTCTCGTCGCTTTCTCAGTTGTTGGATATGCCCATGTTCCTGATTTCACTATCTTCTATATTCGTAAATCGTCCACCCGGACTGTGTGTTGAATGCGTGTCACTCGATAGCTTCTTTCTACATCGCAAGATTCCTTTCCAAACGTTTCGTACGTTCCTTTCACAGAGTTTCAAGTGTTTCTTAGGTCCTTCTTACTGCTGCCGTAGATAGCTGGCAATCGCACATCTCATTCTTGATGTCACTACAACTGTCTTAGGAAATGATCCCAAGCGACCCAAAATGTGATACAGAGCGAGGCGGCATAATTGTAAAGGTGGACTTAACTTCAGGGAGCAGAAGTGTTCAGATTCTCGCCAGACCACCCTAATTTTAGTTTATCGTGTTTTCCCCTGAATCATTTAAGGTTGGTAACGGAATGGTTTTTAAGGCAAGAACACTCCCCTCCATCTACACCCCTGACCACAATCTGATCTTTCTTCCTTCTTCAGTGTGAATTTATGGTCTAATCTTCCTCCCTTCTTTCCTCTGACATATTATACAGTTATATAATAGTCCTAGTAGTAACCGATTCGTTACCATAAGCCATTTTTCTTAATACCCTGCCTCTAGAAGAGATTGTCAAGGTACATTAAATTTTTTATACTGTGGAGTTCAACAAGGGTTTGCAGCTCATTATCTGTATTCAAAGATACTAAATGGCAGGAATACATGATAAACGTTGATATAAAAATATTCATTGTTACTGTTGATATTTTAGATTAGTCTTCTATGTTAAAAAGCTCCAGTATTTCCGTGGACCGTAGACTTCGTTATTCTCGCAGAGCTGTCTTAAATTTTCTCAGACAATTCCCTTTCTCTAGAGTCTGCTTGCTGTTCATCAAACAGATTATAATAGCATACCTTCTTCATTTCTCCGTTAGCTTCTTATTTATTCAGTAGCCCTTATATCTGTTTCGTGTTTGCGGCGAGTTGTTCTTTCAGTCGAACTCTGCTGATCGTTCGGAACATAAAACACGATAAACGAAAATCAAACAACTTCGATCTTGGACAAGCGAAAAAAAAGAGAGAGACAGAGAACATGGTACATATGAACCATAAGTGTTACCACCATCTGGTGTGTACCTCAGAGATTGCTTTGTGAATGATTTCGAGGATATTAACTTTTAGCTTGTAAATTTTGAAATTTACCCAGAAAAAACTGATGAAACTAACAAAGTTTTCAAAAAATATAGCGAATACGAGTATATGGCACTTCTCTCTCGAAAAAACTTTCTTGCTCAAAGCTCTTTAAGACACATGAAGTTCTACCGTTCACACTACGATATAATGTGCTTGCTGCCACTAACTGCCTTAAAATCAAAGATTTTATTAGAAGTGTGAAATATCTGATAAAATTCAAAGCGGAATGAATGTGATTGTAAGTAGCCTGTTTATATGTTGGCAGCGCGATAGACTGCATTAATAACTCTGGCAGCGCTGTGCGCCCTCTGTAAGAGACTCTGTGGCTGGTCGGACTCGCAGTTGGAGGTGAGCAGCCAGCAGTGATGGCAGTTGGTAGTGAATATTCCTTCTAGATCGCAAGATTCCTTTCCAGACATTTCGTACACTTCTTTCACAGAGTTTCAAGTGCGTTTCTTAGGTCCTTCTTACTGCTGTCGTAAATAGCTGGCAATCGCACATCTCATTCTTGATGTCACTACACCTGTCTTAGGAAATCATCTCAAGCGAGCCAAAGTGTGATACAGAGCGAGAATGATGGCAGTTGGAGGTGAATAGCCAGCAGTGATGGAGGTTGGAAGTTTATAGTTAGCACTGATGGAGGTTAGGGCTCTGGTTAGCGCGAGCGGACGGTCTGGACGTGTCCGTCATAGAAATTTAAAATTATCGACGATTATATAATTTTTTGCAACCGGATGTCACGGACGATTACATAATTTTTTGAACTGATTGTCACATTATTAAGGTGAAATTTGCTAAATACAGGGTGTTACAAAAAGGTACGGCCTAACTTTCAGGAAACATTCCTCACACACAAAGAAAGAAAATATGTTATGTGGACATGTGTCCGGAAACGCTTACGTTCCATGTTAGAGCTCATTTTATTGCTTCTCTTCAAATCACATAAATCATGGAATGGAAACACACAGCAACAGAACGTACCAGCGTGACTTCAAACACTTTGTTACAGGAAATGTTCAAAATGTCCTCCGTTAGCGAGGATACATGCATCCACCCTCCGTCGCATGGAATCCCTGATGCGCTGATGCAGCCCTGGAGAATGGCGTATGGTATCACAGCCGTCCACAATACGAGCACGAAGAGTCTCTACATTTGGTACCGGGGTTGCGTAGACGAGAGCTTTCAAATGCCCCCATAAATGAAAGTCAAGAGGGTTGAGGTCAGGAGAGCGTGGAGGCCATGGAGTTGGTCCGCCTCTACCAATCCATCGGTCACCGAATCTGTTGTTGAGAAGCGTACGAACACTTCGACTGAAATGTGCAGGAGCTCCATCGTGCATGAACGACATGTTGTGTCGTACTTGTAAAGGCACATGTTCTAGCAGCACAGGTAGAGTATCCCGTATGAAATCTTGGCGGTGAATCGAGGAAGTACAGTACATACTGACGAAACTAATATGAGCTCTAAAATGGAAATTAAGCGTTTCCGGACACATGTACACATAACATCTTTTCTATATTTATGTGTGGGGAATGTTTCCTGAAAGTTTGGCCGTACCTTTTTGTAACACCCTGTATATTGTTTGATCTGCAACAAAATCTTTCCCTTGCTAACCGCATGCCTATTGGTACTTAGAACCTACAGTACTTAGAATCTTTTATTTAGCTGGCTGTATTGGTGTCTGCTGTACCGCTGTAGTTCGTGTAATGAAGATTTTCTGTGAGGTAAGTGTGTTATGAAAAAAATTGTTCAAATGGCTCTGAGCACTATGGGACTTAACTTCTGAGGTCATAAGTCCCCTAGAACTTAGAACAACTTAAACCTAACTAACCTAAGGACATCACACACACATCCATGTCCGAGGCAAGATTCGAACCTGCGACCTTAGCGGTCGCGCGGTTCCAGACTGTAGCGCCTAGAACCTCTCGGCCGGCTGTTATGAAATGAATAGGTTATCGTTAGGATTTCTTCTAATTCAGGGCCATTCTTTGGTGTTAATTATTTGAGCAGTCTGATTGTATTTAAGTTGTATTTGTCAGGAATAATTCTGTAGGTCGTATATGAAATGATAAAGACAAGCAACGTGTCAGTACCTCAGTTTCACTCAGCAGTTTCAGAATTAAATTAAGAAGTTTCGTGTTCCCAGTTATTCAGCTTGAGTAAAAAATTTAATAAAGGAGTTTCGTGATGACCACTGCATGCTGAAAAGTGCTGTGGTGGAGCTTCCTGTCCAGACTGCTGATCTACTGTTTGTGACGACGCAAGATGCGAGAGCCAGCTGATCAATTACCAGTCTCACTGGAGCATGACCGGCGAGCTCTCACTTTCCAGGAACTGGACAGCGGCCCTTTCTTCGCACAGGTGGGGGAAAGTGTATCAACTGCTTGCCTTTCTATTTGGAGGAACCCACCTCTCATTGCTTAGAAAAGGTTGTGAAGATAGTATGCGGTGAAGTAACACACTAATCGTTTTTCCGTGCTCGCTCGTTGAAAGGAAACGATGAAAAATGAAAGCAGAGCAAGTAAGTGATTTGTTTTTACGTATAAACTGTTCTCGTGAATTACTCTATACACTACTGGCCATTAAAATTGCTGCACCAAGAAGAAATGCAGATGATAAACGGGTATTCTTTGGACAAATATATTATACTAGAACTGACATGTGATTGCATTTTGACGCAATTTGGGTGCATAGGTCCTGACAATTCAGTACCCAGAACAAGCACCACTGGCCGTAATAACGGTCTTGATACGCCTGGGCACTGAGTCAAACAGAGCTTGGATGCCGTGTACAGGCACAGCTGCCCATGCAGCTTCAACACGATACCACAGTTCATCAAGAGTAGTGACTGGCGTATTGTGACGAGCTAGCTGCTCGGCGGCCATTGACCAGACGTTTTCAGTTGGTGAGAGATCTGGAGAATGTGCTGGCCAGAGCAGCAGTCGAACATTTTCTGTATCCAGAAAGGCCCGTGCGAAACCTACAACAAGAGGTCGTGCATTATCCTGCTGAAATGTAGGGTTTTGCAGGGATCGAATGAAGGGTAGAGCCACGTGTCGTAACACATCTGAAATGTTATGCCCACTGTTCAAAGCGCTGTCAATGAAAACAAGATGTGACAGAGACGTGTAACCAATGGCACCCCATACCATCACGCCGGGTGATACGTCAGTATGGCGATGACGAATGTACGCTTCCAATGTGCGTTCACAGCGATGTCGTCAAACACGGAGCGACCATCATGATGCTGTAAACAGAATCTGGATTCATCCGAAAAAATGACGTTTTGCCATTCGTGCACCCACGTTCGTCGTTGAGTACACCATCGAGGGAGCTCCTGTCAAGGGTAACCGCAGCCATGGTCTCCGAGCTCATAGCCCATGCTGCTGCAAACGTCGTCGAACCGTTCGTGCAGATGATTGTTGTCTTGCAAACGTCCCTATCTGTTGACTCAGGGATCGAGACGTGGCTGTACGATACGTTACAGCCATGCGGATAAGATGCCTGTCATCTCGACTGCTACTGTACGAGGCCGTTGGGATCCAGCACTGCGTTCCGCATTTCCCTCCTGAACCCACCGATTCCATATTCTGCTAACAGTCATTGGATCTCGACCAACGCGAGCAGCAATGTCGCGATACGATAAACCACAATCGCGATAGGCTACAATCCGATCTTTATCAAAGTTGGAAAATGATGGTACGCCTTTCTCCTCCTTACACGAGGCATCACAAAAATGTTTCACCAGGCAACGCCGGTCAACTGCTGATTGTTATGAGAAATCGGTTGGAAACTTTCCTCATGTCAGCACGTGGTAGGTGTCACCACCGGCGCCAACCTTGTGTGAATGCTCTGAAAAGCTAATCATTTGCATATCACAGCATCTTCTTCCTGTCTGTTAAATTTCGCTTCTGTAGCACGTCATCTTCGTGGTGTAGCGATTTTAATGGCCAGTAGTGTATAAAGCTACTCCATACACGCACCAATTACACTCACCTGCACTATACAAATATACATACGACACGACTCTCAGACAACCGCCAGGATAGGAGTCAATGTATGCGAAGAAAGAACACCCTTTATCTCAGGTGGCTGAACCCACCCGCTGAGATATCCTGACCACCAGTACCACACGACATTTTGCATGGCAAGAAATCATTTTGACGGCTGCATGAGATAGCGCCGATCCCTATTATTGCTATAAGCTTAATTTCATTTCTGCATCGTCTCACCAACGTTGTTCCTAGCGTCAGTGTGCGTAGAAAGAGATTCCTAGTAGTGGGTGATCAACGCTTGTAATCGCACCTACTAATTCCTCTTGTGTCGCTGCGTCGTAACTCCACTGAAATCTCTGATGTGGTGTCGTGTAATTTCTGATTATTAATGTTCACCAAGTTTTTCTTGATCATACTTTGTTACGATCTCAAACATTCAACAGAATATTCACGCTACTTAAGCTTAACGCTAGCACGTAGCGGATCGCCGCCTTACGACGCAGAACATTATCACCGTCTGGAGTGCCGTCGTAAAACCACACTTTTGCCTTGGCACTTTACGCCCGGCCACAACTTCCTTGTAATGAATTCCGTCCTAAGGCGCGACATGTGCCTGATCAGTAAACAGCACACTTTCCGCAGAAATCAACAGAATGCCGTAGCCCAGCCTCCCCTACCAGGAGAAGGTAGATCAGATTCAACAACTGCCGTCTCCTAGACGCAAGCAGACAGGTTCACTGTACTTTACGGTTTTGTTGTTACGGGCCAGTTGTTATTGACTTCTCGCATTATTCTAAACTTTGATACTAAAAGTCTTCAATAGTGCTAAATCCATCATTCAAAGGGAAATGAATCGAGCGTGTGGGGGGAGGGTGCATGGCGGGGGAGGATAGAGTTAATATTCGGTTTCTTCACTCATTGTGTTCACTTCTCGGATAGATGTAATACGAAAAAATGAGATGAAGAAATCGAGATTAGTTGTTAGATCCTTAACTGGGTTAATAGTATTATTGGCACTATCGGCCAGTGAAAATATTTGTGTAGAAAATAAGTCATGTTGTGGGCACAGAGTGTTCTGAGGGAACAAAATTGAACCTGACGATGCCATTGAGATCATTAGTGATGGAGAGCTACTTCAGATGGACTAGATACGGAAGGGACTGGAACGTGCCATATTTACCGTATCATCCCGAATACGACTGCGATAATTTGAAGGAAACTCAGAATGCATTTACCACTGCGCCAACCCACTCGCTCGGTAGTTCAAACTCTTCTATGCAGTATAATTTATACGACTACATCTGTAATTTGATGTAGGGTCAAGCAAAACCAGGATCGTCTCCGTAATGGCCGATAAAAATTGGTGCAATACAAATAATCGGCAAGTAATTATGCCACGAGGATTAGGTCTTTTTTACGACAGTATTTCTGCACATAGAGCCATTGCCACAGGTTTCTAGACCAGTTGATAAAAGAATGCAAACTCACCTTGCAGAAATTTATGTTCCTGTACTCATGACACGGGTTAGAGCTCTTGAAAATATTATTGACTTTTTCTCCCTCAGAATTTCAACGCGATTTTTTTCCGGGTCGTTTGTTTTGTTACGATTTCTTTCAATACACTGCAGCCCCTGAGTCGGAAAATAGTTACACAAGTAAAGTCGACGTTCAACTATAGATGTGTACGTCGTACCATCTTACAAATGCATTTCAGACTGTAAATAAGTAATTGAGAGGAAAGTAAGAGCACTCAAATATACACACATAAAAAAAATTGCATCACCTCGGTTCCGAGAGTTCCGGAACCAGTACAGAGATCAACATAAACATCATTTCCGCCCTTTTTATTGCTCATGAAAACCACACATTGCATGTTGTACCACCTCACAGCGGGACCTTCAGAGGTGGTGGTCCAGATTGCTGTACACACCGGTACCTCTAATACCCAGTAGCGCGTCCTCTTGCATTGATGCTTGCCTGTATTCGTCGTGGGATATTACCCACAAGTTCATCAAGGCACTGTTGCTCCAGATTGTCCCACTCCTCAAACAGCGATTCGGCGTAGATCCCTCACAGTGGTTGGTGGGTCACGTTGTCCATAAACAGCCCTTTTCAATCTATCCCAGGCATGTTCGATAGGATCCATGCCTGGAGAGCATGCTGGCCACTCTAGTCGAGCGATGTAGTTATCCTCAAGGAAGTCATTCACAAGATGTGCACGATGGTGGCGCCCATGAAGACGAATGCCTCGCCAGAATGCTGCCGATATGGTTGCACTATCGGTCGGAGGACGGCATTCACGTATCGTACAGCCGTTACGGCGTCTTCCATGACCACCAGCGGCGTACGTCAGCCCCACATAATGCCACGCCAAAACAGCAGCTCCACCTTGCTGCACTCGCTGGACAGTGTGTCTAATGTGTTCAGCCTGACAGGGTTGCCTCCAAACACGTCTCCGACGATTGCCTGGTTGAAGGCCTATGCGGCACTCATCGCTGAAGAGAACGTGATGCCAATCCTGAGCGGTCCATTTGCCATGTTGTTGGGCCCATCGGTACGGCGCTGCATGGTGTCGTGGTTGAAAAGCTGGATCTCGCCATGAACGTCGCGAGTGAAGTTGCGCACAGTTTGAGTCGTAACACGACGTCCTGTGGCTGCACGAAAAGCATTATTCACCATGGTGGCGTTGCTGTCACTGTTCCTCTGAACCATAATCCATAGGTAGAGGTCATCCACTATAGCAGTAGCCCTTGGGTGGCCTGAGCGAGGTATGTCTTCGACGACAGTTCCTGTCTCTTTATATCTCCTCCATGTCCGAACAACATCGCTTTGGTTCACTCCGACACTTCCTTTGTTGAGAGCCCTTCCTGGCACAAAGTAACAATGCGGACGCGATCGAACCGCGGTATCGACCGTCTAGGCATGGTTGAAGCACAGGCAACACGAGCCGTGTACCTCCTTCCTGGTGGAATGACTGGAACTGATCGGCTATCGAACCCCCTCCGTCTAATAGGCGCCGCTGATGCATGATTGTTTATATTTTTGGGCGGGTTTAGTAACATCTCTGAACAGTCAAAGGGACTGTGTCTGTGATACAATATCCATAGTTAACATCTATCTTCAGGAGTTCTGGTAACTGGGGTGATGCAATACTGTCTTTGATATACACTCCTGGAAATGGAA
This sequence comes from Schistocerca serialis cubense, assembly GCF_023864345.2. Taxonomy (NCBI): domain Eukaryota; kingdom Metazoa; phylum Arthropoda; class Insecta; order Orthoptera; family Acrididae; genus Schistocerca; species Schistocerca serialis. The sequence goes on from NC_064646.1 coordinate 273,542,181, forward strand.
AAAAGAACACATTGACACCGGTGTGTCAGACCCACCATACTTGCTCCGGACACTGCGAGAGGGCTGTACAAGCAATGATCACACGCACGGCACAGCGGACACACCAGGAACCGCGGTGTTGGCCGTCGAATGGCGCTAGCTGCGCAGCATTTGTGCACCGCCGCCGTCAGTGTCGGCCAGTTTGCCGTGGCATACGGAGCTCCATCGCAGTCTTTAACACTGGTAGCATGCCGCGACAGCGTGGACGTGAACCGTATGTGCAGTTGACGGTTTTTGAGCGAGGGCGTATAGTGGGCACGCGGGAGGCCGGGTGGACGTACCGCCGAATTGCTCAACACGTGGGGCGTGAGGTCTCCACAGTACATCGATGTTGTCGCCAGTGGTCGGCGGAAGGTGCACGTGCCCGTCGACCTGGGACCGGACCGCAGCGACGCACGGATGCACGCCAAGACCGTAGGATCCTACGCAGTGCCGTAGGGGACCGCACCGCCACTTCCCAGCAAATTAGGGACACTGTTGCTCCTGGGGTATCGGCGAGGACCATTCGCAACCGTCTCCATGAAGCTGGGCTACGGTCCCGCACACCGTTAGGCCGTCTTCCGCTCACGCCCCAACATCGTGCAGCCCGCCTCCAGTGGTGTCGCGACAGGCGTGAATGGAGGGACGAATGGAGACGTGTCGTCTTCAGCGATGAGAGTCGCTTCTGCCTTGGTGCCAATGATGGTGTTATGCGTGTTTGGCGCCGTGCAGGTGAGCGCCACAATCAGGACTGCATACGACCGAGGCACACAGGGCCAACACCCGGCATCATGGTGTGGGGAGCGATCTCCTACACTGGCCGTACACCACTGGTGATCGTCGAGGGGACACTGAATAGTGCACGGTACATCCAAACCGTCATCGAACCCATCGTTCTACCATTCCTAGACCGGCAAGGGAACTTGCTGTTCCAACAGGACAATGCACGTCCGCATGTATCCCGTGCCACCCAACGTGCTCTAGAAGGTGTAAGTCAACTACCCTGGCCAGCAAGATCTCTGGATCTGTCCCCCATTGAGCATGTTTGGGACTGGATGAAGCGTCGTCTCACGCGGTCTGCACGTCCAGCACGAACGCTGGTCCAACTGAGGCGCCAGGTGGAAATGGCATGGCAAGCCGTTCCACAGGACTACATCCAGCATCTCTACGATCGTCTCCATGGGAGAATAGCAGCCTGCATTGCTGCGAAAGGTGGATATACACTGTACTAGTGCCGACATTGTGCATGCTCTGTTGCCTGTGTCTATGTGCCTGTGGTTCTGTCAGTGTGATCATGTGATGTATCTGACCCCAGGAATGTGTCAATAAAGTTTCCCCTTCCTGGGACAATGAATTCACGGTGTTCTTATTTCAATTTCCAGGAGTGTATATATATGTGTGTGTGAGTGTGTACTTAAATACCATTTATGAGTACAACGTAGCACACTTATTCTTCAGTATTTCATGTTTTTGCTCGTTTATACTCAGTACCCCGCTTATTAAATGTACAAAAACACTATTTTTCCAACTTCGTGGGATAATAAAATATAAGAAAACGTAAGAGTAAGACACTACGAATGTTAAGTTCTAGTAATGTAAATGTCATTGTGGGACACACATTATTACATCAGTAATGAATCAACATTTACAACATCAGCATTAGAACAGAAACTGCTTCTTTCGAGGAGAGTCTGACGATTGATCAACCATTTTGAATCATCTTATAATCCTAATCACGAGATCTCCAGCTCTCTTCTTCAATTCAAAATGGCTCTGAGCACTATGGGACTGGCTGTGGTCATCAGTCCCCTAGAACTTAGAACTACTTAAACCTAACTAACCTGAGGACATCACACACATCCATGCCCGAGGCAGGATTCGAACCTGCGACCGTCTTCAATTCAGAATACACTAATTTCTGCACATAGTTCCCAAGGAGAGCAGTCTGTTATTGTCAAAGTTTTGGATCTGATGGACAGTCAACATATTCTGTAGGCTACTTGCAAAATAACGGAGGAGCCCCATCTTGCAATTTCTCATCTGACGTTGACTGTATTAATCTGCTGTATCAATCTTTGGATTTGTTAAATTTATTTATTTATTTTTTTTTTTAGGCTTTGTATGTAAATTTATATCACCTGTAAAGAACATAATGCCGGCCGGGGTGGCCAAGCGGCTCTAGGCGTTACAGTCTGGCATCGCGCGACCGCTACGGTCGCAGGTTCGAATCCTGCCTCGGGCATGGATGTGTGTGATGTCCTTAGGTTAGTTAGATTTAAGTAGTTCTAAGTTCTAGGGGACTGATGACCTTAGAAGTTAAGTCGCATAGTGCTCAGAGCCATTTGAACCAAAGAGCATAATACGAACGAGGTGGCGCTGTGATGAAGGTGCTAAACTCCCATTTGTAATTCCCAACTCCTCATCCAGATTTAGATTGTGATTTGCCTATTTCGATTAAAATGAATTCCGGAATGGGTCTTTTGAAAAGAAATCAGTCCCCGTGTTTGTCCCATCTAGCCTTGTGTTCCATTTTAATCCATCTCGTTTTTGAGGGTATGTTAAATCTTCCTGTTTTCATTCATAAACAGCATAATAACTGGTGACAAAACATAAGATGCATCAACGCTATCTTCAGTGTATCTCTCTAAACGTTTAAGCTATAACGCAATAGTAATCTATACGAGGACTGAAATAACAATCTCGTATTCTCTGGAAAGTGTATCCAGAATGCCAACTTCTTGAGTGTACCATTAGCCATTAGCAAAACCGTGACACCAAAAGGTCACTTTGTAGAAGCACTTAATTCAAAAATCACAGAACGTTGGCTTTTGAGACGATTGACAGAGCTACCGCAGTGTTAATGCTCTGGATTCTGGACGACCGAGGTTTAAACCGGTCTCCGGCAAACTTGGTTTAAAAAACTATATAGTCAGAGCAACCACAACTGCGAATATGCATCTTGGCAATTAGAAAATGGCTTCAGCCGTATGAAATTCCTTTATTGGCTTCACGGCCGATTTCGTGGCATTACAGCCACATCTTCAAGTGAATATCTACACTGAAGCGCCAAGGAAACGGGTATTGGCATGTGTATTCAAATACAAAATGGTTCAAATGGCTCTGAGCACTATGCGACTTAACTTCTGAGGTCATCAGTCGCCTAGAACTTAGAACTAATTAAACCTAACTAACCTAAGGACATCACACACATCCATGCCCGAGGCAGGATTCGAACCTGCGACCGTAGCGGTCGCTCGGCTCCAGACAATAGCGCCCAGAACCGCACGGCCACTCTGGCCGGCTGGGCTTTAGGAACCGAGGGCCCTTTCGTGCACACGTGATACTGAACGACACAAAGCTTTACGCCTCGCCCGTGGCCGTCAACACCGACTTGACTGTTGATAACTGCCGGCCGTTGTGGCCGAGCGGTTCTAGGCGCTTCACTCTGGAACCGCGCTGCTGCTACGGTCGCATGGATGTGTGTGATGTCCTCAGGTTAGTTAGGTTTAAGTAGTTGTAAGTCTAGGGGACTGATGACCTCAGATGTTAAGTCCCATAGTGCTTAGAGCCATTTGAACCATTTTGTTGATGACTGGAAACATGTTGCGTGGTCGGACGAGTCTCGTTTCAAATTGTATCCAGCGGACGGACGTGTACGGGTATGGAGACAACCTAATGAATGCGTGGACGCTGCATGTCAGCAGGGGACTGTTCTGCAGTGGTGTGGGTGTGTGCAGTTGCAGTGATATATTGGATCCTGATACGGCTAGATACGACTCAGGCAGGTGACACGTACGTGAGCATCCTGTCTGATCACCTGCATCCATTCATGTCCACTGTGCATGGCGATGGACTTGGACAATTCCTGCAGGACAATGTGACACCCCACACGTTCAACATTGCTACTGAGTGGGTCCGCTGGCCACCAAACTCCCGAGACATGAACATTATTGAGTATATCTGAGATGCCTTGCAACGTGCTGTTCAGAAGAGATCTCCACCCCCTCGTACTCTTACGGATTTATGGACAGCCCTGCAGGATTCATGGCGTCAGTTCCCTCCAGCACTACCTCAAACATTAGCAGAGTCCATGCGACGTCGTGTTCACGGGTGCCCTACACGATATTAGGCAGGTGTACCAGTTACTTTGGCTCTTCGGTGTAGTTATAAACTTATAACCATTACATTTGCCCTCTACTATAACGGTATATCTCAAACATAGCTGTAATGGGAGGTTAACCACATACCCCAGGTCATATGACAAGCAACACTGGGTATGCATGGGAGACCCAACATTCGTCGTCGATTTAGAATGAAAACTAAACAGCTAATGAGAGGGCACATCGAAAATATAGAAGCTGCAAAATAACGATCCTATCCCCATTTAATTGGAAAACTTACAATAAAATGTTGATCAACAATCGACAAAACCCGTGAACATTATGTAGTTAAATATCAAATTGAAATAGGATTAAACGGAACAGCTCACTGAAAGCTATAACCAGATGTTGTAACTTTCAACTAGTTCGAAAGATAAATTGTGGGAACCAGTGATAGGTTCAATATTTGATTTCCATTGTAGAAAATACAGTACCTAGATACAAAATTTCACTGCTGACGGTAGGAAGAAATAATAAAAACGATGAAACCTGATTCAGCTTTTGCGTATTTTCGCCAGACAATTTCGGACTAAACAAAAGCGCCTTGCCCATCTAAGCTAGTTCCCTGCCTCTAATGACCTCGATTTTGATGTGTCGCTGATCTCTAATCTTCCTTTAGTCATTTCATTTGGTTAAGTCAGAAAAAATTCAGAATTAGAATTCTCCTCACCTCAGCATTACCATTCGGAGACCAAAGACGTGCTACTCTAGATAACTAACTGGGTTAAGGCCGGATTCCGGGCAAACGTGAATCCCAGAACAATTGGTCGCTTAAGATTTGTTGTGGTCTGCAACTGGTTCCGCGTGGCTAGGCGCAAGGTGTCTTTTCAAGATTTATTTTAGGGCATTGGTATCTGTGGTGGGAATCATTTATAGTCAGTAGTGTATGATCTTTCATCGGTAGTCTATCTACTTATTCTTACTGTTACTTTAATGCCCGGTCGTCGAAGACGATGTGAAATGGTTGGTGTCATTTCACCGCAGTGAACTTGGAATTCTTTCTTCACTTTATTGCTGTTTTATAACAGTAATATCACCACCATAATTTATTTGCAACAACGGTACTTAAAGATTCTTCCACCAAACTGCATCTACTTTTATAACTTATACTGTTTTCAAAGTAGGCTATGTATTGCAAGTCCTTGTAATGAATGAGAAATTTGTATCCGTCACAGTATTCCAACCACACTCACTGGATCTGCACAGGGGTGGAACAGGAATTCGGTTGAGGTCTTTTCAAAATAACTACGCCAGGATTCATTTAAAGTCATTTAGAAATGCGAATGGAAAAAATGTAAAACTGAAATTCTATACAGCACCTCTATAGACGTAGTTTCACCTAGGAATATTGACCACAGAACAAATACTTCATTTGTTCCGTGTTCGGTGTCATGCGTAAAAACTAATAATGAATTTCTGCGAGTAATTTACAGCCTTCTTGTACTGCTGCTCTGCGTTGTTCTCAGTCTTCCCTTCATCTTCTAGAGGCAGTTCTAGAATTGTAAAGGGCGCCTTCCCTCTTCCAGGCGCCCGCACCATACGAGTCTACATCTTTGCAAACTGTCCACGATGTCCCTGATCTTTATTTTATCTTTTATGATTATGTTTGTTTTACTGGATGATGCACATAAGACTTTCATCTCAAATAACTGTAGCATCATTAATAATAGTTTTAATATCTTTTCACCTTTACGGAAAGTGAACAAGAGTACACAAAAATCGCATTTTCACTATATCGTTAAGACCACAGACATTAACTACGTTTTCTAAATTGTTCTATAGTGTTTTTAGGCGCTATAATAAGAAACTGTAGAAAAAACATACAGTGATACAGCTCTTTTGCAGATGTAACAAGAAATTACAGCGTAAAAGTGCGATAAATATGGGGATTATTTGTTAATGTTGCGGCCATGGCAAGCCGCTAGAAAGTTAACTCAAACTCACTTCTCCGTCGTGAGTGTCATAAACATCAAGTATAGTTTGAAAACTGCGCATCCAGTTGTTGTCTACAATAGTTCTGAATATAAAACTCATCAACTGGTTGTTACTTTGAAGAGTTTGCTTTTTGATGTGTCGGTTATACATAATTTTAGTGTCATAATAATTGATTTTAGGGTCAGCTTTCAAACTTGCTTCCATAAGTTCTTCCAGTATTTCTTGAAGTTTACCTGCGCCTGAGGCAAGCGATATAATACCATCAGGATTCCGACAAAGTTGGTTTCACTGGAATAGTGTCCAACTTTTTCGTAAATTACAGTTTGGATTTCAGGAGGATTCGTTAACTGGTCGTTCATATACACATTCACTCATCAAATTTTACAAGCGTTAAATAATAATAATAAAAGAGGACTATTTGGTAATATCTGTGGCCTATACAAGGTATTTGACTGTGAAAAACCAATACATTGTTGGGAAAAATTCATGTTTTATTGAATTAAAGTTGTGATTCAAGTCACGCTTAACAGAAAGAAAGTGAAATGTTATGCTACATGATGTAACAACTATAGCAGGATATAGTTTTTCTAATCCAAATGGGGTGAGGGGAAGAGGGGGGGGGGGAGGGGGAATAGTATGGTGGGACCCACTGATGGTATTCCGTAAGGTTTAACATTAGATTCATGTTCTTTCTCAAATGTGTACGGAACCTTACAGTACATATACATCCATAAGAATTAATTCCTCCTGCGGATGACACAAGTATTCTAATGAAGCAGAAAAAATCTGCAAATAGTTTGCTTTTAAAAATTATTGAATTGTCTCTGCAAAATTTAAGAGTAAAATGCAGTAGGGACACGTATTCAATTCTGCACATCTACCAGTACAAAACCAACGCTGCATCCGATAATCCCAATATTAGAAGAAAAAATTGGCCAGTTCCGAGTAGGACTTGCGCACTGAGGCTTTCATACAAACTTATATATGTATCCAGTATGGACACTTCATACAATCCAGAAATCGAGAATCTCGATTTTTTTCCTGTTTCCGACGGTGACACTGCAGAAATATCGGTCCCAGGAATTCCAAGACTTTCTAGAATGATTTGATTTCAACTTCGAAGTCGGATGACAAATTGAAAAATAATTTATGTCGTGTTGTATAGTTACAGATTATCCATAGATAGATAAACACTCTTCAAGACACTGGAAGAAATGAAGATGGACAACAAAACCAGGAAGCTAATCCATGAAACACCAACAAATACAACATTCAAAGTGAAATTTATGGAAGAGATCTCGGAACCATTCGAAATCAAGACAGGAGTGAGGAACAGAGATGGGCTGTCATCCATTCTATTTAATTCGGTTTTGTAGAAAATAATCAGAACATAGGACAAAGGAGTGAAAGGGGTGAAGATGGGGAGACACAAGGATAGAATCGTCAACATGTCTGGCGTTTGCCGGTGATATAGCCATCATAACAAATAACAGAAAAGAAACCAGGAAGCTCTAGAGACACTACATGAAATCCCATTGAGAAACAGAGCTACAAATCTCATATGAAAAAACGCAATACATGGACACAAAATCCACAGACAGATACCCACTGGTAACGAAGTGTAGACAGATAACTAAACCAGATAGCATCAAATACCTGGGAGAGATTATACAGAAAACAGGACTGAACGCAACATCCAATGGAGAAAGGATCACAAGACTACAAAAAGCACACAAACTTAAAATGAACCATTACAACAAAGGAAGTATTTCCATCAATGCCAAATTACGACACCACAGTACAGTAGTCTTACCAGAGGTCTTGTATGCATCAGAAACAACAGTAATCAAGGGAAGAACGAAAATTAAGGAGATGGAAAAACAAGAGAGAAAATAATCAGAAAGATCTACAGGCCAGTTCAGAAAGAGGGTATCTGGATAAAGAGACTGACAAAAGAACTGTACCAACAGACAGAGACGATTACAGACAACATCAGGGCGAAGTTCTACGGACATATACATAGGATGAACGAAAACAGATTGACCAAGAAAATTTTTAACATAGTGATAACTAATACAGTGAAAACCATCTAGGTAAAGGAAACCATGGAAGACCTCAAGAAAGTGAACGTCTCCGCAGAAGATATGACAGACAGGAAAAAATACACAACAAAAAACAGAAATTGCAGCAAGCGCCCACAGAGGAGAAAACAGGATAGAAGTGGACAGAAGAGAGGAAGAAGAAACACAGTAAATATATGAGAGGCTTTTGAGTGACAAAAGAAAAGGAGACAAAAAGAGTCATTAAAATTTATTGTTTTTTCTCTCTTTAATGGGGGATTAATGTTAATAGTAATAGTTACAGATTAACAGTTTTCTGATTTTTGTCGTTTACTTGTTCTGTGGAATCTCGATTCTTGTCAAATTTCATGGTTGCAGGACAGGGGGAGGAACTCCCATTACCAGACGGGCCGGAGACTGACATATGGGCACCTGCAATTCACTTTGGGGGTGACAGTGCTGCATGAGTCAGGCAAAGGAGTTTGGCCTATCGTGGGCGGGTGCGATTGGGGGGGTGTGGGCGTGGAGTGGGGGCTGGTCCCGCCAAGGAATGCGTCCGCGGTGGGCGTGCCAAACCCATCGTAAGCCATATTGTTTTTTAATGGACTTGTAGTCCGAGGTGATATGTTACAGTACAGCATCACCGGTCTATAGCGGTCTAACTGTGTTGGTGGGGCAGTAAATTTCCACAGGGCAGTGACTGCGTCACTGCAATTCACTTTGGAGGTGTGGCGGTGGGACTTGTAGTCCCGTACCACCCTCTGACGGTGATAGTACTACATGAGTCAGGCAGAAAAATTTTGCCTAACATGGGCAGGTGAAGGTGTGGCGGTGGGACTTTTAGTCCCGTACCGGCGTTTTTGCTGTGGTAAGCCATATTCTACCAAATCTTTTATATTTTACTCAATTATACTGAATACCTGCGAGAGAGCAAACCTAGACTCGAAAGGAAAAATGTGGCTTATGGTAAGGTCATAGATCAGAGAAGAATTTTTACTTCGAAATTTTCTGCTTAATTAGTGCAAAAGTATAATCGATTACGTGACTTCTTCTGTAAACAGTCATCATACAGCCCTATTTAGATACAAATTAAGTTAATAACCTGTATATACAACTCCTGACATATCGTACAAGCATCCAATGGAACAGTGACTGACAGTACAATGGCGTTTCGCATACGAGGCCAACTCACGAAATTCCGGAACTTTGACCACAAAATTTTTCTACACCTACCCTTTACTTATTGAAGATGGCCTCCTTCGAAATACTCTCCTCCACAATAGATTGCGGGCTTTGAAATAGAAAATGTGGTGATTGGCCCTCAACTACGTACCCTCAGACTCAGTCTACCGGCCATTAAAATTGCTACACCATGAAGATGACGACAGGAAGACAGGAAGAAGATGCTGTGATATGCAAATGATTAGCTTTTCAGAGCATTCACACAATGTTGGCGCTGCTAGCGACACAGACAACTTCCTGAGATGAGGAAAGTTTCCAACCGATTTCTCATACACAAACAGCATTTGACCGGCGTTGCCTGGTGAAACGTCGTTGTGATGCCTCGTGTAAGGAGGAGAAATGCATACCGTCACGTTTACGACTTTGATAAAGGTCGGATTGTAGCCTATCGCGATTGCGGTTTATCGTGTCGCGACATTGCTGCTCGCGTTGGTCGAGATCCAATGACTGTTAGCAGAATATGGAATCGGTGGGTTCAGGAGGATAATACGGAACGCCATCCTGGATCCCAACGGCCTCGTATCACTAGCAGTCGAGATGACAGGCATCTTATCCGCATAGCTGTAACGGATCGTGCAGCCACGTCTCGATCCCTGGGTCAACAGATGGGGACGTTTGCAAGACAACGACCATCTGCACGAACAGTTCGACGACGTTTGCAGCAGCATGGACTATCAGCTTGGAGACCATGGCTGTGGTTACCCTTGACGCTGCATCACAGACAGGAGCGCCCGCGATGGTGTACTCAAGGACGAACCTGGGTGCACGAATAGCAAAACGTCATTTTTTCAGATGAATCCAGGTTCTGTTTAGAGCATCATGATGGTCACATCCGTGTTTGGCGACATCGCGGTGGAAGGACATTGGAAGCGTGTATTGGTCATCGCCATACTGGCGTATCACCCGGCGTGATGGTATGGTATGCTGTTGGTTACACGTCACGGTCGCCTCTTGTTCGCATTGACGGCACTTTGAACAGTGGACGTTACGTTACAGATGTGTTACGACCTGTGTCTCTATGCTTTATTTGATCCCTGGGAAACCCTACATTTCAGCAGGATAATGCACGACCGCATGTTGCAGGTCCTGTATGGGCCTTTGTGGATACAGAAAATGTTCGACTGCTGCCCTGGCTAGCATATTCTCTAGATCTCTCACCAACTGAAAACGTCTGGTCAATGGTGGCCGAGCAACTGGCTCGTCACAATACGCCAGTCAATGATGAACTGTGGTATCGTGTTGAAACTGCATGGGCAATTTGTCGAATGAATACCCATTTATCATTTGCATTTCTTCTTGGTGTAGCAATTTTAATGGCCAGTAGTGTATTAAAAGTTTGTGCTGGTTTCATTGTATAGGGGCTGGGATACGTAGTTGCCGCATTAAAAGCCAAATACTGTTGAGTCTACAGTATAGAATTTGAATATACACATGAATCGAATCGTCGAAGGTTCCTATCACTCGGCAATTGCGAATTTTGAACGTAACATAGACATTTATAAATGAAAGATTGCAATTACATAAATTCTGCAGGTACTATTTTAACTACTTTACATGATGAGTACGATAACAGAAGTACCTTTAAGAATGCCCTTTATTACTGTGAAACATTTATTGGAGTCGATGGTCCAGCAATTAAATAAAATGTAAGTAGTCCACCGTCTTTGGCACTCCCGGCATGTCTCCTTCATCGACACAGCGTTATCATGGAATTCCCAGACCCCGCCTAACGTTCGGCACCACGAGGCCGCCGCTGAGCCGTGGACCGCCGAGAGGCCCCATCGTGGCCATGCCAACTCCGAACTTAGAATATTTTCAGAGGGCCACAACTCGCCCATTACCTCACCAGATACACCGCTCCCAGCGCCGTTTCCAGTTCTGGAAGCAGCCTTGGTACGCCTCTCTCTGGATCACGGGATCACGCGAAACGCTATCTACTAACTTTCTTTCATCTCATTTATGGCTGCAAATAACGGAGTTTTCAACTTTAGAAATAAGAAAAAGTTCACATGTGCCAGGCCTCGAAAGTACGGAGGATGACAGCATACTTTTTTTAAATTTTTCCAATAATCATGCACCAACAAAAATGAATGTGCGAGTGCGTTATTGTTATGCAAAAGCCATGAATTGTCTCGCCACGTTTCAGGCCGTATTTCCTTCTTAAATTTTCTCACAGGCGCCACAACACGTAACGATAGTACCATCGATTAACAGTTTGTCCCTGTGGCACGAATTCACGATGAATTAGTAGTTCAAACTCAAAGAAAATTATCAGCATGGCTTCCACATTTGACCGGATCTGACGAGCCTTTTTTGGCCTTGGAGAACCTTTCCCAACTCACTGGCAAGACTGAACCCTGGTCTCAACATCATGGCTGTAGTCCTATGGCCCACTACCAGTTACGATTCTGTTAAGGAACATCTCATTCTCATTTGCGAGATAAAAAACTCTTCACAGATTGTGAGGCGAAGGTCTTTCAGGTCTTTACTGATGAGCTGGGAAACGGACTTGGCGGTAAAACGACACATTCCAAGATGCGGTGCTAGAATTTCATAACATGATCCAACTGAAACGTCACACTCTTCTGCAATGTCTCGGACAGTGAGTCTTCGATTGGCACGCACAATTTCGTTGACGTTCCTGGCATGAGCATCGTCGATAGACGTCGAAGGGCTTCCTTAACGATGGTCATCATTCACTTCCGTCCAGCTATTTTTAAACCTTGTGAACTATTCCTTACACCGAGTGCGGCTTAAGCACTCATCACCGTAGGCGTCCCGCATCATTTGGTGTGTCTCTTTGAAGGTTTTCTTGAGCTTCACGCAAAATTTAATGCGGAAGCAGTGCTCCTCTAACTATGCCATCTCGAAATTCGCAAACTGTGCGACACGACGTTCTACTCAATACAGCACTGAAAAACAACTAACAGACATAGAACAATGAAACTTTCGGCAGTTACACATTAAACAAAGGCGTGCGCAGAGATGCCAACCGCATTTCGTTCCAACACAAGACTGGCGCGAAATTACAAATGTTCCGGAATTTTTTGAACAGACCTCGTATATTCCATTCTTCTTTTTGTCACTGTGACTTCTCCCTTTTACAGTTCCAGTCGCAAATTGTTCGCGGGAATAATGACTTTAGATAAGCCTCTAATCTCCCTGGTTTTATTTTCATGGTCTTCTCGCGAGATATAAGTAGGAGAAAGCAATATACTGGTAAACTCTTCTAGGAACGTTCGCTCTCGGAACTTAAACAGTGCATCACATCGCGATACAGAACACCTCTCTTGCAGCGTGTGCCACTGGAGATAGACTGAATGAACCTGTGACAAAACGCGTGGCTCTGCTGCAGAACTTCTCTATTTCCTCTATCAAAGCTGCCTGGGACGCATCTCAGATTGACTAGCTGTATTCAGATACTGGTAGAAGGAGTGCTTTGCAAGTGGACTACATTTGTTGAGCATTTTTCCAATAAATCTTAGGAATGGCGGTTATCGCTGAAACAGCAGGTTTTTGGTTATATCTGTTTTTTTTCCTTCAATGAAATTTTAATCTGACTGTTAAAACGGCTCAAAATACTCTGTTTTTGAAATAACCGATATTTGGTTTTTTATTCCTATTATTTCCAGTAATAAACGTAGAAATCGGACAAAGATTGAAAAAATTTAACTCTCTGTTATACATTCTTAAGCATTTTCTTATGATTTCATCCACCAGACACTACGGACTTCTTCTACAGACTATTTCACCGTTAATTAAATTTTGTAAATAATTTTCAAAATTTGATTTTCATTTAAATTTCTAGCGTTTGCAGTAGTGTGTGTTTCAGAATCTAGATCTTCCCCATTAGTTCCAGCTAACCGATTTCAATTATTTCTAAGCGCGGTTTTCGACATTCGTCTTCATTTCGCCTTCTCGCGTAGGTAGTACCATCCACACTTCTGTTGCAAGAAGGTATGAGTCGTAAATCTGCAACCACATTAATGATTTTCCTCGTCCAGTTCATAAGATCATGCAGGTGCATCCACCGATGAGCCAAAACCCCGCGATACTGAAAGCCGCCTGATGTCTGTAGGCAAGGGACGCGCTAAGAGCTGTATACAGAGTAGTATGTTGCAAGAATGTTGCAGGATAGGCTGGGCTGAGAGATAATTGTTCAGAAAAAATTCGATAGTTGCGCTGTTTCCGAGTTGGTTATAGTTGTAATTAGTCAATCAACGTTGCGCGCGCAAATTCAAGCGCACCGCCAGAGACTGTGTCGCGAAACGTGTTCTTTGTTTGGTTCCCTAAAACCGACCAGGAGAGCGATACAAAAACTGGACATGGGATGGTAGTAAGAATCAAACCCGAGCCAAAGGCTGAGCAGTCTCATCCGCTATCATTTACGCTATGAGATTAAGAGACTATGACACCAACTGCATCTTCACAAGCTGAGACATGGTCGCGAATAAAACAGTGTCCCGAATATAGAATACATTTCCTTTACTTTACGTCTAAGGTCACAAATTTTTTGTCGTCAGACTACTGGTTTCGGCCCATAATGACCATCTTCAGATCTGTTTTATAAAAACATGTCCTAAAGTAGCAATTTTGTGTTTCACATTTGCCGACGCCACTACGGCTCCAGTACATTAGGACGTGTTTTTTACAAAACAGATCTGAAGATGGTAATTATAGACCGAAACCGTTAGTCTGATGACAAAATATTTGTGACCATGGACGCAAAGTAAAGGAAATTTATACTAACTGTATCTGGCGGCCCGGTTACGTTTGCGCGCGCAACTGTCTGATTAGCTAACTTCAATGCCAATCAACCCGAAAACGGCGCAATGCGTCGAATTTTTTCTTAACAATTATTTCTCAGGGCAATCTATCCTGCAACACCCTTACAACCTTATCGGAGTGTTTCTGAGCGCCCTGTGTAAGTGCAGCGCAGAGGAATGGGGAATTATTCTAGCGACTATATGGGCCGCAAATGGAGGAATCCACTGACATGAGCTACTTTGTTAAAGGGTAGATTGCTATGGCCTGGCGACTGGGAATGAGCATAGTCAGAAAAACCAACGAAGCTGGTCAACTGTACACGAGCTACTGCCAAGAACATACAGGGTGTTTCACTAAATGTGTTTGCCTCTGTAAGTTACGAAGTAATAGGCGACGGAAATATTTATTGCGGTAGGTCACCATAAGAAACGTTACACTGTCTGCGGAGCTATGAACATAGTTTATTGTGTTATTATCCAAAGAGTTATAGCAAAAAGATACAATTTTTTTAAATGGAACAACAGTTGTTTCTATCATGCACTGGAATCAGTAACACCAGCTGTGTATGGAGAGAAGTCTTCCGAAGTAAGAGTGATTTCAGGTGTGCCGCAGGGGAGTGTCATAGGACTGTTGCTATTCACAATATACATAAATGACCTTGTGGATGACATCGGAAGTTCACTGAGGCTTTTTGCAGATGATGCAGTGGTGTATCGAGAGGTTGTAACAATGGAAAATTGTACTGAAATGCAGGAGGATCTGCAGCGAATTGACGCATGGTGCAGGGAATGGCAATTCAATCTCAATGTAGACAAATGTAATGTGCTGCGAATACATAGAAAGATAGATCCCTTATCATTTAGCTTCAAAATAGCAGGTCAGCAACTGGAAGCAGTTAATACCATAAATTATCTGGGAGTACGCATTAGGAGTGATTTAAAATGGAATGCTCATATAAAGTTGATCGTCGGTAAAGCAGATGCCAGACTGAGATTCATTGGAAGAATCCTAAGGAAATGCAATCCGAAAACAAAGGAAGTAGCTTACAGTACGCTTGTTCGCCCACTGCTTGAATACTGCTCAGCAGTGTGGGATCCGTACCAGATTGGGTTGATAGAAGAGATAGAGAAGATCCAACGGAGAGCAGCGCGCTTCGTTACAGGATCATTTAGTAATCGCGAAAGCGTTACGGAGATGATAGATAAACTAGAGTGGAAGACTCTGTAGGAGAGACGCTCAGTAGCTCGGTACGGGCTTTTGTTGAAGTTTCGAGAACATACCTTCACCGAAGAGTCAAGCAGTATATTGCTCCCTCCTACGTATATCTCGCGAAGAGACCATGAGGATAAAATCAGAGAGATTAGAACCCACACAGAAGCATACCGACAATCCTTCTTTCCACGAACAATACGAGACTGGAATAGATGGGAGAACCGATAGAGATACTCAGGGTGCCCTCCGCCACATACCGTCAGGTGGTTTGCGGAGTATGGATGTAGATGTAGATGTATACATCAATTTAAATTACATTCCTATCACTTTTAGTTTGGGAGCTACAGCCCTTCAAAGTTTCAGGGACAGATATCACACGCTGTACATAGTACATGGCAGTGTGGTGGGTGATGGATGTTCTGGCGGTGGGAAGTTGATTTAAATGAGATGTTCAAATGTGTGTCCATGTTCCAGAATGCACAACGCAATGCACCTTCTAAAGGATCTGCGGACGAGATGTAACATCGCCGGTGTCACGGAGCAACATGCGTCCTCGTTGCGCCGTTTTAGATCATCTCGGGATGTGGGCTCAGTGACGATCCTTTAGATATCCCCACCAAAAGAAACCTAATGGTGTTAGATCGGGCGACCTTGCAGGCCATGAATGAGGACCATGGCGCCCCAACTACCTTCCTGCAAATCTGTTGTTTAGTTCTTCCACAACAGCACGCGCAGAATGGTCTAGGTGACCATTATGCTGAATCCACATATGGACTCCCGTGTGTAGACACACATGTTCAAGGAGACCGCCCAAACTGTCGACTATAAACGCGCGATATAACTCACCTGTCAGTGTACCTGGAAAGTGGTGTGGACCGATGATTTCATCCCCAAGGATTCCACAACATACACTAATAGACCACCCACGTTGACGGTCGACAGGTCGTACCAACCGAGGATTGTCTGCGGCCCAGTAGTGCACATTATGGCCTTTCACTGCACCATAATTTGTGAACGTAGACTCATCAGAGAACATAACACCTTGTAAAGACTCCAGCGTGAAATTACGCATGGCCCATTCATAGAATGTAACTCTCGCACGGAAATCGATCCCATGCAGCTCCTGGGTCAGTGACAGGCGGTACGGGTGAAACCTGTGGCCGTGTACTATATGCCACACAGATGTGAGACTGACACCATTGACTGCAGCAACGGCTCGTAAGCTGACATGTGGATCATGGTGTACTGCAGCTAAAACAAACACCGCTGTCTCCTCACTTCTCTCAGTTCTTCGTCTGTTACTGTGGCGCATTACCAAGCTGCCTGTCCCCCGAAGTCGTTGTTCGGCACGTAAGAACGTAATGGCTGCCGGAGCTCTTCACCTACGATATCTCAAGGCGTACGCCACGGCTGCTTCAGTGGCATCGTGTCGGCACTCGCCGAGAATCAGCAACATGTCAACGTACTCGTTGTTCGTGTATGCCATCTCCATCCGATGTCAGTAACTGTGGTACATTGAGCCCCGTTTGTTTGTGTGGCTCGAACTGTCGGGTATACGGCCGTGTGCGACGACAGTCGGCAGTCTAACAGAGCATCGAGGAATCTTCTCGCTCCGTGACAACGGCGACATTACAACTCGGCCGCACCACATTTAGAAGGCGCATTGCGTTATGCGCAGCGTGTTTGATATCTGCCCCTGAAACTTTGGAGGGTTGTAGCTCCCAAACTAAAAGTGATAGGAATGTAACTTAAGTTGATGTATACACGGCTGGTGTTACTGTTTCCAGTGCATGATAGAAACAACTATTGTCCCATTTAAAAAACTGTATCCTTTTGCTGTAAATCTTTGGATAATAACGCAATAAACTTGTGTCCATAGCTCCGCAGGCAGTGTAACCTACCGCAATAATATTTCCGTCGCCTGTTACTTCGTAACTTACAGAGGCAAGCACATTTAGCGAAACACCCTGTGTATGGAAAGAGCCTGCAAGAGATGAAACAGCGAGTCGGCGACCAGGTGTCGGACGTTCAGGCCGCGCCAGAGAACGTGGGATAGACGGAGATACGTGGCAGACCTGATGACGCAGTACAGTGGTGTAGCAGGTACAAGTATTTCGGAGCACACACTGCTGAACAAGGATCTCCGCAGTGGACGACACCCAACGTCTTCCATATTGATACAACGATGACATCAGTTATGTTTACAGTGGACGTCGGATTATCGCGATTGGACCGTGGATCAATGCAAACGTGACGCTCCGTCAGATAAATTACGATTCTTATTACACCAGGTCGATCGTCGAGTGGGGATACGTCGTTATCTCGGCGAACTGTTGTCCGAAACATGAATCACTCCACGATCGCTGAGCTGTGGGAGCAGTATTATGCCGTGGGAAACATACACCTGGGCTGCCATGGGCCCTGTGGTAGTAATCGACATGACAGCTGTGACCACGTGGACATCCCTTTACGCATCACGTCCTCCCCGATGGCGACGTCTTCTTCCAGCAGAACAGCTGCTCGTGTCGCGAGACCACGGTCGTGCTACAATTGTTTGAAGAGGGTGATATTAAATTCACGATGATGTCTTGGCCACTGCGCACTGTGGAAGAATTATCCGAATGGTTCGGAAATCGGTACCTATGATGTGCATGTGCAGACAAACAAATGATTAGAATTTCAGCAAATTTGGATGATTAATTCAACAGAAAGAGCTTCACAAATTGAGCAAGTCAATAACGCGTTGATCCATCTCTGGTCCTTATGCAAGCAGTTATTCCTCCTCATATTGAGTCCTAGAGTTGTTGGATTTCGTCCTGAGGGATATCGTGCCAAATCCTGACCAGTTGGCGCGTTAGATCGTCAAAAAATTCCGAGCTAGTTGGAGAGCCCTGCCCATAGTACTCAAAACTAACTCAATTGGGGATATATCCGGCGACCTTGTTGGCCAAGGTTGGGTTTGGTAAGCACGAAAACAAGCAGTAGAAACTCTCGAATATCGTCGATGTATCGCTGTGCTGTAAGGGAGCCGCGGATGACAAAGGGCTCTAACATGAAATGGCATCACAGACCGTCACTTCTGATTGTCAGGCCATATGGCGGGTGACAACCAGGTTGGTCTCCCACTGCTGTCCAGGCTGTCTCCAGACACGTCTTCATTGATCACTGGGGCACAATTCGAAGCGAGACTCATCACTGAAGACAATTTTACACTTTTCAGTACTATTCCAGGCCGAATGTGCCCTATACCATTGCAAAAGAACTTAATGATGTATAGAGATCAACGGTGAACTGTGCCTCTTTCTGTGAACCGCCTATTAATGGTCATAGTGGACACTGGAGCACCAGTTGCACGTCGGATAGGCGATAATGATGAATCCGGGGCTCTGAGCGTCTCTCTGACGACTGTTCGGTCCTCACTTTCTGTCTTCTCTGTAAGTCGACCGCTTTCTTCTTTGACGCTGTGTTCGGCCATGGTCCAGCCATTCCTGCCAACATCGTAGAACAGTGGTCTCGCTCTTCTTCAAATGTGGAGTGATTCACCGGTTACTCCAACCGGCTTCTTTACGCCCACTATACATCCTCTCCTAAATGCTGACATCTGTGTATATTGTTCACCAGCCTGTCTGCGAGGCACTGGTACTGTCCCACTGAGAACTCGCATGCAGTGTCACACATCCACCCATCAGCATCCAAAGTTTACAGTTTTGTGACGA
This sequence comes from Schistocerca serialis cubense, assembly GCF_023864345.2. Taxonomy (NCBI): domain Eukaryota; kingdom Metazoa; phylum Arthropoda; class Insecta; order Orthoptera; family Acrididae; genus Schistocerca; species Schistocerca serialis. The sequence continues at coordinate 273,561,291 of NC_064646.1, forward strand.
TTTGCATATTTCCCTCTTGGCGCGTCTTTTTTTACCGTAGAGTGTATCAATGACACTATAGAGTGCCAATTCTACATCCACAAACCAGCGACCCGTACACGTGCCACATACCTCCAGAAGTTATCAAGAACTTTTCGAATCCATATAACGCAGAATTTCTGTTGTATTGTGTTCCAAATGCGGACCAACAACCTATTAAGCAAAATGTCGTAGTGTTCTTGCCATCAGTGTGTCTCAAACGGACGTGAAGAAGAGCAGCTTTGTAGCGACTCGTTTTGCTTTTTGAAACTGTTCAAAGGTGACATCGCCATCTTAGTATTCGTTTGTTAAAATATCACAGAATTAGTAACCTTTACTTATTTGTGCTTTGTCATTTTAAATTTCGGCGAAGACTTTAAGTTTATTTAAATTCTGTGAAGATTTGGATGGTTTCCAAATTTCTTATACGCTGTTGCCGTATCTCATTTTCCAAGCAACAGATGCCTCTGCGATACGTACCAATTCTAAATCTAGTGTTGTCTCCCATCTATCTCTAATCACACTCACTCTTAGCCATTGTTAAGCACCTCTACAATCCTGTACCTAATTTATCAACACTGATTCCTCTGTAACTTTTACAATTCTTCAGGTTCCACTTTTTAGTATAGGCTTGAGCAAAATAATTCTAGTCGTAAGATGTTAGTATATATCTTTCAGTAAATAAAAAATAAACTGTTAAGCTACCAACGGAAAATGTTCCTACTGGAGCGCAAAAAAAAGGCGAATATTCTGCTGTTTGAAAGACTGACTGAAAAGTGACGTATCATCTGCCTCATTCTATCATCCTCCAAAAATTTTGTCATGCGAACATATAGCGCCCTTTTTAACATGCAACTCATCTCTCATTCCCATAAGGTCTCCTAAATGTTAATCCTCACACTCACTTGACCATCGCTGTAGCGCTATTACCCACCCACTCTACTTGCCCTTTCTCACTCACTCATTCAGCCCAACTTATTGTCATTATTCATTTGTGTCTCTCTAGCTCTTGTTTCACAGCAACTGTCTCCTTCGTTCTGTCCTTCTACTATATACTGTCTTCCTCCTATTCTCTCTTACTGCTGGTATTTCACTCCTTCCCACTGCTTCTTTCTCTTCTCACTGTCACTATCTCTCTCTTCCTCCTTGTCATTGTCGTAGACCCTGTCTCACTATTACTGGCTCTCATCCACTTCCACTTTTTCTTTATTCTGCCCCCACTGGCGCTGTCTCCTTCTCTCTCAACATAAAAAATCTCGAATATGATCCCAGGCAAAATTTTTTAAGGTGCTGAGGGAGGTGGAATGAGGTAGCTGGCACCCTACATGCAAGTCCTTTAAAAATGAGCATATTCGCCTTTTTTGCGCTCCGTTAGTATCACTTTTCCGCTGGTTCTCTTCTCTTCCCTGCCACAGCAGGGCATGCATATCAAAAGAACTTTATGCGTGAGTAAAATTTTGATAGTTTACTTATGCGAAGCTGAAATAAACCAAAATTACATTTTGTATCTCATACCAGATTTTTCGTGCACAAAAATTTTGCATGTGCTTCAGTACTACAACACGGGGTTCCCAGAATCCTTTGATGATGATTGAGACACTTTACAGCATATTTATCAGTGATACGTCACTTCATAAATCACGTTTTCCAAACACACCGTGTTATACGTGCCTATTTCACTTGTGTAGGTAGGATAACTATCAACTTCTGTATCTCGGAAACGGATAAGGATATCAAGAAAACTTTCATCGTTGCTTCAGATCGGGATATTAGGAATAAATTATAAGAATTTCAGTCGTTTGTTTTGCATAGTCGTCTTGGAATCTGCGGCTCGGTTTTTCTACGAAAAAATTGTAAAAAAACCTTTTTGTTTTTTTTAGGAACCGCCCATGAACTAATGGTGTCTCCATAAGCCCCTTAAGACCTACCGTAGACCACATCAAATGCAAAAAGAACCAATCGATGTGCTTCGTTTGCGTGAGCAGGAGGAAGTGTGCAATATTCGCACTTTGTCCTTGTACTGTAGGATAGTGGCACTAAACGACACTTCTGTTGGATGTCCTCCGTTTTTTAAGCGCGGTATTTTGGTGTACATTAGGTAACGCATGCAGTCGCATATGTACCGATATTTGTCATCTCTAAGACGATGGTTGTCAATCTCTGGAAGATCGGTCATACCTGAAACCTAATTATTAACCAGTTTGGGTGAGGTACCTCAGTGATGAATCCGAACTGGAATACTGTATCGACCTGTGGTTTTCGTAACTCACTTTTACGAGAATGTAGCAAAACTTCCTCCAACTACGTCACGGTCCACTCCGTCCCTCGACCTTGTCAAACTCCCTCTCTAATGACCTCGATGGCCACGGGGCATTACACGTTAAAAGCAAAAAAAAAAGGGACCGATGAAAGTCTCCACTTTGCGTAATCGCGCTCCTTTAGGAGCAGATTAAGAAACTGTTTGAATTAAATATCAGATACATTCCATGACTTTACAACTATAGGAATGAGTCCCTTTTATGAAAACTTATACTCATTTCATGGTGGCGCATGTTGGCCCAACAATCTTTTGACAAAAATTATCAATTTATGAAAATGGCTAAAACTTTTTCTTTAAAAAAAGGCTTTTTTCTTGCACATTATGAATTAAAAAATGATGACCTTATAATATAAATCACATGCAAACTGTGTTTCGCAGGCACTTTCATCACTGGAACAATCAGTGCAATCAGCGATGATCAAATGTCGCATCAATTTATTTTTAGTTATTCTTTTCTCACAGTTGCTTAGACGAAAAACAGAAGGAAAGTACCAATACTAACAAACAAGGAAGCCAACAGCTGACAAAAACAATCCGAATCGCAATCCAAAGCAGAAGTCCGTAACAACAATGTGGCAGCCGGCTGGTGTGGCCGAGCGGTTCTAGGTGCTTCAGTCTGGAACCGCGCGACCGCAACGGTCGCAGGTTCGAATCCTGCCTCGGGCATGGATGCGTGTGATGTCCTTAGGTTAGTTAGGTTTAAGTAGTTCTAAGTTCTAGGGGACTGATGACCTCAGATGTTAGGTCCCATAATGCTCAGAGCCGTTTTTGAGCAATGTGGCAGCGTCCCCAAGATCGATGGCAAAATGCCGCGAGAGTGAAAGCATACTGACTCGACAATAACTTGAATAGAAAGAAACATCTTCAAACAATCGCAAGTTTCAGGTCACTAGAAACAAATGAGAAATGGGTGTGAGTTCATCTGCCTTAACTGTGACGATTCTAAAAATCCGTCCGCATAGTATTTCACAAATCGCTACGTTTCTAAATATGGTTCAAATGGCTCTGAGCTCTATGGGACTTAACATCGGAGGTCATCAGTCCCCTAGAACTTAGAACTACTTATACCTAACTAACCTAAGGACATCACACACATCGATGCCCGAGGCAGGATTCGAACCTGCGACCGTAGCAGTTGCGAGGTTCCGAACTGAAGTGCCTAGAACCTCTCGACCACCGCGGCCGGCCGCTACGTTTCTGAGAGTTATACATATATTATGTGTACACTAACAACTTAATGGGAGCAGTTGAAAATTGCGTCCTGATCATACCAATGCGGAGACCGTAAACAACATGAACATCGGCAATAGACCAACGATCCTCGTTATTCGGTCGCCGAGGTATCATTAAAAGTTACAGCTTCTTATGTGCTGCAAAGATTAATTACTGAATAAAATATATTAATATTCAAGGAAGAAATGGTACATTATGCTTTAGATTTGCGACTCCCTTGGAACGCATTTCCAGCCGTAAGTCCATAGTAGTCTGTCAGGGATCGTTTGTCGCCATTTAGCAAAATCACCCTGTACAGAATTATAGAGTAAGAACAACAACGAGCCTATAACAAACAAATCGACCAGGGCAAAGAGTCGAGTGGAAAACGTAATAATTTTTGCCAATAATGTATGGAGGTGCGTGAGACGCGGTCAATGTGTGACAGACTGACCAAGGAAATTCTTTACTGAATTACGAGCGATAACAAGGGTCAAAGACGATGACGCAATGGAAGGTGGGTAATGATAGCAGAAAACAAACAGAAGTAAGACGGATATGTATCGCTGACTGCAGTAACGCCCAGTACGACCTAGAACGTTATTCAGTAGTGCATGTCAAATGTCAGTTGACGACGATGATGACGACGACGATGATGACGACGACGATGATGATGATGACAACGACGATGACGACGACGACGAAGACGACGACGACGACGATGACGACGATGATGATGATGACGACGACGACGACGATGTTGACGACGACGACGACGATGATGACGACGACGACGATGACAACAACGACGATGACGACGACGACGACGATGACGACGACGACGACGATGATGACGACGACAACGATGATGACGACGACGATGATGACGACGACGATGATGACGACGACGATGATGACGACGGCGATGATGACGATGACGACGACGATGACGACGATGGGTTTGGTAGTGATGAATGCAACACGAAGTGGAAACTTAAAATACTTACACATCTCGAATCCTAAAATGTGTCTCTTTAGCTGCCAGCAGTACATAATCCTATCCTGAAGAAGATTGGAGCACTTTTCCTCTCATTCTACGTCTGCTCTGCACCCTGCCAGTCGCCATACGGTGTGTGGCGGAGGGAACGTGCGGTACTACTACCATCCCGCTATCATTTCTCTTTCTCTTGAATTCAGTGTTGATTCTATTTCAGTTAGCATCGGTTTTCCGTCTTGAACTTACTGTAATTTAATTAAAGAGAATTACACAAGACTCATTTCGCTTTTATTTATAAAGCGTCAGTATTACAATCTGTAATACTGTTTAGAGTGAGAAACACATATAACTTCATTTTACAAAGGTAAGTGTAAATAACACAAATGCAGTGTAAGAAATACTGCAGAAAGGCAAAAACTGCCAAGTGTATATGTGAAACGAAGTCTTGCGTCGTTAACCGTTGCTAGCAAGAAGGGAAGAAGCACTGATTTGGAGAATATGTAAACAAATACCAATTACCAAGGAAGATTCATAAATAAAAGCGAAACTGCAGTAAGCTCAGGACGGAAAACCAATAATAAATGATTTTAACAGCCCGTGCGGAAGATGACCATGCAAACAAACGTATTGATTGTGTTTCATTTCTAGCAAGAAGAGAAAGAGGAATTACTTTAATGGCTGAGGTGGAAATCGGCGTAATCAGTGATTGCTGGCTCGGTACTAACAGAGCGATTCAGGACCGCGAGAAGAAATATCATGCAATACTTCTTCAAAAAGTATCTGACTTCGCTACTGGAATTTATAGGAAATGCAGACTTTTTTAGTGGGCATGCTATTTGCATTCAGGGCTGCAGCAATCAATAGCATCACCGTATCAGTAAAGTCCAACTTAGCTTGACACTCACCCATAAAAGGGCTGCAGGAACATTTAAAAATAAAATTAGGGCAGGAAACAATGATAACACTAATGGAAAATATTGTATCTTTCAAATAATAACTATTACCGGTAATCTAATAAATACAAAGAAAATACGAGAGCACCATTTGCTGGTAGTTTAAACACAGAAGGCCGGCTGGGAAAAGCTCATGGAGGTAGAAAACTGGTCACAAACTTGAAGCCGATGTCCGCCATCTTAACTAGCCCAAAACATTAGGTTCACCGCATAAATACTCCCACCCCCCCAATAATTTAAGAAAATTATTAGTTATATTATGCTTTGTAAAATCAAAAAGTTATGTTTGAATTTTTTATTTTCCTTGTTTTATGATAGGTACCTTTAAAAATACATTCAGTAATGAGTTTAAAAAATAATTACAATGCTAGTAAGCAAGTTAACTGAAAACGAGTGATGTGAATCATGATAGTGTTAAGGTGCTGCAGGCACACTTAGAATTTGTCCCAATGCGCGAACCTTGGGGTAAAGTCTGGCGCCGGCGCGCCAACGCTGCGACCGCGGCGACATCAAAAGGACTGGAGCAGAAGCGCCTGGAACCCTCCGCCTCACGTCGCCATGACGTTTCGAGACATTACGACGCCGCGGCTGTATAAAGAACACCTTGCTATCGCAGTCATTCAGTGTGGATAGTTTCGTTCAGTGCATGCTGCAGACGTGTTTAGTGTTCTGACATTAGTGTCTAGTGGAATATTTTACATGACTATATTTTATTCATTTAATTTAGTCTGTTAGTGTATTGTGAACTAAGTTTGGAATGGATAAATTTGTTGCCAAAAAGGCGCGCTCGGAAGTTGATGATACTGGAAGTCAACCTCCACCAATTATTGTGTCATCTATTGCTTCGTCGTCTTCACGCGAGAACCGTTCACAGCCGAAACCTGGACAATCCGGTAAGTCATGATCACTTCAGATGTCCTGGTTGATCAAATATACATGGCTAGAATATGAAGCATTTACCGAAAAAGTATTTTGCAATACCTGCAAAGAGGCAGATGCTAAAAATCTATTACAATTTTCTGCAAAAAGGAAGATGCATTTACTGTCGTAGGGTTTTCTAACTGGAAAAAGGCTTTGGAAAATTGAGTCTTCATGAAAATACGTTTACGCATAAAGAATGTGTTCTGAAACTAAATTCTATCACTAACCGAAGTGTGGCCTCCCAACTGAATGAACAGTTAGGTAGTGATATGAAGAAAGGCCGTTTAGCTCTTGAGAGAATTTTTACTACCGTGCAATTAGTGTGCATTAGGACATAAACTCAAATACTTTTCAATTGTTGGAACTCTGAAAGAATGACATACCTGAGTTTAAAGATTGGTTAGGGCGTCAGGGTATAAGTTGATGTTCCACGATATTCAAAATGAAATCATTGATCGACTAGGAAAGTCTGTGTTGAGAAAGGTATTGGCTTCAGTAAAGAAGACTGAACATTTTTCTATTATGGTTGACGAAACAAGTGATTCTTTGATTCACGAACAAGTGTCATTTTGTATTCGTACTGTCGATGATTCCTTAATCTTGAACGAAAACTTTATTGGCTTATACGAGACCTCCAACACTGAATCATTATTTTAAAAGACGTTTTTGCTCGTCTTGATTTGTCAATGGATAACTTAAGAGGACAGTGCTATGATGGTTCCTCGAATATGAGAGGTAAGTTCAAAGGACTAAAAAGAGTTAGTTTTGGATGTACAACAAAAAGCACATTATGTGCACTGCACTGCCCACGGTTTAGACTTGGCAATTGCAGACAGTCTCCGCCATCTTGCGTCTATGAGGGATATTATGGCTTTAGCCAAGAACTTAATAAACACCGTAAGGGAATCCAACGAAAGGATGGGACTTTTCAGAAGCATATGCTGTGAGAGCGCCAACGACCAAGCTGGTCTACAATCCCTTTGTCCGACTCGAAGGACTATGCGAGCTTCTATTATCTTCAGAATGTTGAAAAACATTGAAGAACTTCTAGTGTTTTTTGAAACATTTTCTACAGAGGGCAAAACAGAGGCAGATTACAAAGCTGCAGGCTGCCTTGAGTCAATGTTACAATTCAAGACTTATTTCTTTTTACGTCTTTAATGCCATGCATTGAACCCAGAAGAGGATGTCAATGAAAAAATTCAATGCCCTCACTTAAGTGTTGCTGATCAGTAAAAAAATATGAGGGCTTGATTTGTATATTGAATGGAAGTGATAGTTTTGAACACGTTTGGGAATTGTGTTTAAAAGAAAAACCTCCACAAGTTGATGATCCTTCGCTTCCTGGGAACAGAAGTACACCAAAGAAGTATGAAAACGACGAAGGCAGCTCACCACACACTTCCAAAACCCAAAAGGATTACTACAAATCTATTTACATTGAAGTTTGTGAAACGGTGCAATCTTGCATTACTGAGAAGTTTCCTTCAACTGGACTCTCACAGGTCATTGCAGTTGAACAAGAGTGCTTGTTTTTAGTAAACAGAGGTGAAACAAATTTGGAAAAATGAACTGAGTTTTTGAAAAATGACCTAGACATTGAGAAACAGACCTTACACTTGAATATGTTAGCCGATATCGCTAATAAAAAACAACTGGTCTTAAAAAACATGCGTGATGTAAGAAGTACATTACAGAAGAGCCTGCAGTCGGAGAAATTTCATGTGAAGTAGTGAAGTGCATTAAGCTTCTCCAAGTAGTTCCAACCACGACAGCAACAGCAGAACGGTCATTTAGCGTCCTTAGACGTCAGAAGTCATATATCCGATCAACAATGGGACAGAAGCGATTGAACAACTTGGCTGTTCTTCATGCCCGCAGAGATTTTTTGGATGAATTTGGATATCCGATCAGTCAAAAACGACTTCATATTCAGTAATCCAGTCAGACGGTCAACATTTGCACATTTCTAAAGACACATCTAGCCCTAATAATGGCATTTAGAGCAATATTAAAAATCTTTATAAAATAGAGAATTAAATACATACATAAAGGTAAATTTTCAGTTTCGAATAACTATTCTGCACACACCAGTTGCAATGCCGACACACTTCGTCCAACACGAGCAGCAATAGCCCAGGCGGATGCAGCACATTCTCTCAAGCCAATAATGTGCTGTTTTTCAAACACACTGATTTGACGGTACGGTTCTCTCATACGTCTGCGGGACATCCTGCACGTCTGCTCAAGTCTCACTGATCTGTTACCTTTAGTTTATAGCAACAACGTGAGCCGCACGCACTTTTTACGGGTTGGTTGTGTTGTGCCGCGACATGTTTCTAATGCTTATCATTTCTGCAGAACATACTAATGTACATGACCTGTGATATGAACTACGTATCTCTAGTCGTTCAAGATGTTCTGTTTTTTCTGAACCTGAATGTATTTTTAAACTCGTGCTCTTTAGTGTCGAGGTAGTGTCTGTGAAATATGAAGAATCTATTTTGATATGAAAATACGTAAATCTCGGTGCAGGGCAGAAAAAAACTACGGGTAAATTTAATTTTGAATGGAAATATGACAAGCTCACGCTACACCATGGGAAATCCAGACTAGCCGGTACATCAAACAATTCATCTGTGAGAAAGCAACACGTTTTCAATGAAATTTACGTATGCCATCTGGCTGCAAATCAAATGACTCACAAGGGGAGGCCGCCAATTGTGAAATTCAGAATCGATTCATACTGCGCATAATAAAAGCTCATGGCCAGAGGTGCAATGTGGCAAAGCACCAAGATGCACTTCTCAGCCGTTGTCGAGAAAATCGACACTTAAAAGAAACCGTTGCGGTGAAATACTCTCGACGAATAATTATTTTCTACAGCGTCGTCGCGCAGCGGTAAGCGCTCGGGTTCGTAAATCCGAAGGTCGCCGAATCGAATCTCGCGCCATGCAATTTTTTTATTATTAGTTTTTTGTAATTCAAATATATATAAGTATTAATGAATTGCTTATGCATGGTGGATCGCTGTCCAATCGTACCGCCTCTATTTTTCCGTATTTTTTAACAGTGTGTACCAAAGCTCTCCCGTCCGCACTGATTTTCGACAATGTTATATGTTGCGCTAGGGACCGCATCTACCTTCTTTCGAAGTTAGCAGGCAACTACGGTGTTATGCGGCGGCTCGTTTCGGCCCATTCAACGTCTGTCATTCAAGTGTAACGAGCGAGTAACGGAGTTTATATTTCATTCCTGCCACAGCAAATTTGTGTTCTTGGGGTCTCTATTCTAATTCGAACGTTTGACTTACGCTATACGTATTCGTTTCGGAATATCGTTTCTACGTCTTCCGTTAACTACAAGTGGTTAACATTATGAAGACAATTAATAACATTTGTGAAATACAACTTTGTTTGCGGAAAACATAATGATGTTCGAAGTCGCCAGTTTTTCCACGACAAACGACTTTCAACAACTTATTATATGCATAATTGTTGCAACTGATTGCGGGGAATTATATATATATATATATATATATATATATATTTGAATTATAAAAACAAATACTAAAAAAAAAGGTTGCATGGCGCGAGATTCGATCCGGCGACCTTCGGATTACGAACTCGAGCGCTTACCGCTGCGCCACGACGCTGTAGAGAATTATTAATCGTCGAGAGTATTTCACCGCAACGGTTTCTTTTAACTGTCGATTTTCTCGACAACGGCTGAGAAGTGCATCTTGGTGCTTTGCCACATTACACCTCTGGCCATGAGCTTTTATTATGCGCAGTATGAATCGAATCTGAATTTCACAATTGGCGGCCTCCCCTTGTCAGATCATAATATTAGCCCTGAATACTGTTAATCTTAATCTTTAGCCTTGCAAACAATCACTGTACCAGAACTATTATTGCAATCACAGAGCATATGAAAACAAAAATTAACGCATCTGACTTTCTGATAAAATTACTTGAAAATTCATAAGATAGTACTTTAGAGAAATCTTCTACTGGTATTAAGCATCAGAACGGATACCGCTATTACTTTCACAAAGACATTCTAACAATCACTTTGCCTTGCAGTGGGCATGAACTTTGATGGTAATTAAATTTATTGGTCTAGCTGTGAACACGCTCGTCTGCTCTGCAACTTGTGACTGACAAAAATCAAATTTCATTTACCGTACTGCAATGTGCAACGCAAGACGGTATCTTACCAGTTTCCATAAAATTTTTCAGTACACAATTTGCGATGTACAATCCAATATGCAAGCACAGTCACAAACGTAAAAATGAAAATGGGCAACTAATTTTAACAGATTATAAATGAGAACAAGGAATACAAGTTTAACTATGCTTCATTAAGCCATCACAACAAGACACCTTTTCATAAAGTTCTCACACCTAGACAAGTTAGCAAAAATATTTCTTAGTAACTCTTATTGTACAATTGTCTACCTTGACATTTGTTTCAACTATAAGATAAAACCATAAGTTGCATTATAAAATTTCTACAGCAAGCTACAACCGTACGCAACGTTCTAACAATAAAAAAGCTGCACAGTTAAAAATATAAATAAAACTGGATTAACTTAAAAAGTTAGCTTTTATCATTCTTCCATTAATACACTACTGGCCATTAAAATTGATACACCAAGAAGAAATGCACATGATAAACGGGTATTCATTGGACAAATATATTATACTAGAATTGACATGGGCTTAAATTTTCACGCAATTTGGGTGTATAGATCCTGAGAAATCAGTACCCAGAACAACCACCTCTGCCCGAAATAACTGCCTTGATACGCCTGGACATTGAGTCAAACAGAGCTTTGATGGCGTGTACAGGTACAGCTGCCCATGCAACTTCAACACGATACTACGGTTCATCAAGAGTAGCTACTGGCGTATTGTGACGAGCCAGTTGCTCGGCCACCAGTGACCAGACGTTTTCAATTGGTGAGACATCTGGAGAATGTGCTGGCCAGGGCAGCAGTCGAACATTTTCTGTATCCAGAAAGGCCCATACAGGACCTGCAACATGCGGTCGTGCATTATCCTACTGAAATGTAGGGTTTCGCAGGGATCGAATGAAGGGTAGAGCCACGGGTCGTAACACATGAAATGTAACGTTCAAAGTTCAAAGTGCCGTCAATGCAAACAAGAGGTGACCGAGACGTGTAACCAATGGCACCCCATACCGTCACCCCAGGTGATACGCCAGTATGGCGATGACGAATACACGCTTTCAATGTGCGTTCACCGCGATGTCGCCAAACACGGATGCGACCATCATGCTGTTATACACAGAACCTGGATTCATCCGAAAAAATGACGTTTTGCCATTCGTGCACCCAGGGTCGTCGTTGAGTACACGATCACAGGCGCTCCTGTCTGTGAAGCAGCGTCAAGGGTAACCGCAGCCATGGTCTCCGAGCTGACAGTCCATGCTGCTGCATGCGTCGTCGAACTGTTCGTGCAGATGGTTGTTGTCTTGCAAACGTCCCCATCTGTTGACTCACGGATCGAGACGTGGCTGCACGATCCGTTACAGCCATGCGGATATGTCTGTCATCTCGACTGCTAGTGATACGAGGCCGTTGGGATCCAGGATGGCGTTCCGTATTACCCTCAAGAACCCACCAATTCCATATTCTGCAAACAGTCATTGGATCTCGACCAACGCGATCAGCGATGTCGCGATACGATAAACCGCAATCGCGATAGGCTACAATCCGACCTTTATCGAAGTCGGAAACGTGATGGTACGCATTTCTCCTCCTTACACGAGGCATCACAACAATGCCGGTCAACTGCTGTTTGTGTATGAGAAATCGGTTGGAAACTTTCCTCATGTCAGCACGTTGTACGTGTCGCCACCGGCGCCAACCTTGTGTGAATGCTCTGAAAAGCTAATCGTTTGCATATCACAGCATCTTCTTCCTGTCGGTTAAATTTCGCGTCTGTAACACGTCATGTTCGTGGTGTAGCAATTTTTTATGGCCAGTAGTGTATAATTTCGTATGATCAATATCCTCCACTACACTTCCTTCTTGTTCCGAACCAAGTACATTGCCAGACTGTCCAACACACACTACTGCTCTATTCAAATGAAGTAACGTCTCTGATCCGCATCGATGGTCTAAAACACAGTCTTACAAATAATACCATTATGTCTATGTTACAGAGGTTGAATACATTTATTAAATTCGCAGCTTTTCTTAATATGCAAGTATAAATACAAAAAACGCTAAATACGGCATTTACCTCCACAAACACTGAAATCAGCATGATATTTGCTCGATCTGCTTCTGGCAGCCAGTCTCATCACTGGATTCATGACCTTGTCAGCCAGCTACAGCAAAGGACATGCAACCGAGCTATCACGTACTGTATATCTAATTGCTACCGTCCTGTTAGGTCCCTGGCTAGCCACAACCTCGTAATTCATGATATATTCGGAGAAAATAGTCAAATATTTGTGACAACCATGATTATTAACTTGTAATGGTCAGTCAAGTGAAAACGAGACAGATGGGTAAAAAGTAAGTAAAAAGTTTTTGTTTCAAAAACAATCGCCTTAAATGTTAATACAAATATCCCACTGTGGGACAAGACGGGCAATACCTTCACGGAAAAATATCTGCGGTTGTCTACAAAAACCTGTTTGTCCAAAGCAAATCGTCACCCGCGAATGTCTTTGTTCAGGGCTCCAGAAGCATGGAAATCGCATGGGGTGAGATCGGGACAGTACGGAGGGTGTTTAACCCTTTGACCACCAATTTTAATTCAAAAATGTTAATTTAAGGTTATTTTAATTAATGTCTTAATCGGAAGTAACAACACGAAAAGAATATTTCCCTCTATTTCGTTTTCCACGGAGGTTGGTGTGGGGGGGAGGGGGGGGGGCGGGAGGTAGGACATCCAGGATTATTCGTAAGTACCTCCAGGGTTTCAGAAGACGAGTACGCAAAACTACAAGACACATTGAAAACGGAATCACGTCAGTAGACACACCATCTCTCCAAGTTTGTAAATCAGACTACAGGTGCTCCATACAGACTTTGTTTGTGATGTGGCAAGCGTCAATTCTTGGTTGAAAGTCGTTGACACGATGTGTCTGGGAAGGCGCGAAGGCACCCCCCTTTCCGAGTCTGGTAACTGGGTTGCCTATCAGCAGGTGTGAACTAATTTGACGTGTAAATACGGTAATGAACCTTGCGGATAGCACAAGCTACAGATGCAATCTGTAATGTGAGAATTCTGCTAACCATTAGTAAGCTTCCCTTTGTCAGTGGGACATTGATAGATAATAATAACAAGCAACAAATTGCAATTGGTTCTCTGATAATCTATCGTAGGACACATAAGTTCCGTTAATAGTCAAAGGGTTAAGCAGTAAGGTCTTTCCAGCGACAACTTTGCAGAGTACTCGAAACAACCTTGTCAACATGTGGTCTGGCACAGTTTCCTTCGAGTATACTGCAGAACTTTCGCTGGGGACTTCTTACACAGCCTCCATACCGTCCCGATCTCTCCCCATACGATTTCCATGTTTTTGGACTCTGAAGAAAGACGTTGGTGGCTTTCAATCTGCTTCGGAGGCAGAGCTGCATCTTTGGGTACAATCACTTTTCCGTAGGCAACCGCATACATTTTTGCTTTAAAGGCATTTACCATCTTACCTCACAGTGGGATAAATGTCTTAACCGTTACAGCGGTTACTTTTCTGATAATAAACAGTTTAACTTATTTTTCCCCAACGGTCCCTTTTTCATTTGACTGCCCCTTGCTCGTTTTTCCCGTAGCAATTTAAGCTGTGCTAGTAGGTCTCAGCCTTACCACAATACCAGCCACATGTCCTGTGCTATGATTGGATGATGAGGTCAACTGTCTGTGCTGTGATTGGCTGAGACGAGCAAACAGAGCAGCTGCCATACCGATTTCAGTGTCTGAGAAGCTAACGTGCCGTAATTAGCGGTTTTTCTATTTGTACTTCAGTATTACGAAATTATACAGTTTCATTAGCACACCACATTAAAGAGCTCTGCAAAAGGAGCCATTTGTGGTACGGCTTGTTGTCCTAAGGTCTAGGGAATGCGACATCAGTCTGTAACACCTCTAATCAGTCTGGTTCCAGAAAAATTTTCCCATTCAATGCCCAGTCCTCGCCAACAGCTTCACTATTTACAGTGAGAATTTTGCATAATCGATCTCTCTCGCACAATCTTCCTCCACATGGCCAGTACGCAATCCCTATTCACGCTGGCGATCCTCCACAGGATCTAGGGACTGCGGCATCAGTCTATAAAACCTCTAATCAAATTGGTTCCAGAAACATTTGCCCATTTAATGCCCAGTTCTCGTCAATAACTTCATCATTTACAGTGGACTTCTTGCATAATGGATCTCTCTCGCACAGTCTCCCACCACATGGCCAGTACGCAATCCCTACTCACGCCAGCGATCCTCCAGTGGATCTCTCTCTCTCTCTCTCTCTCTACTCTTACTCGCGACTACCAGTAAAATCTTTGGTCTACAAAATTACTGTGGCCAGCTCATATTTATCAAACATAACTCTACCCCTCTAGCAAATTAGAGTAACAATATGATTTAAAACGCAAACAGTTCTTTTAAACTATGGTGTGAGGAAATGAGGATCTGTATAGTTACACTCTCCACCTATGTATGTGCAATATATTGCATTTATTAACGTTCATGGTCGAGTTCCAGTCCCTATGACAATTGCAGATTACTTAACAACTGCGCAATCAGCTACATACATGACGTGACAAAAGTCATGCGACAGCAATACACACGTATACAGATGTCGGGAGCATCGCGTAAACAAGATATAAAGAGCAGCGCATTGGTGTAGCTGTCATCTGTACTCAGCTGATTCATGTGGAAAGCTTTCCGACGGGAATTAACAGACTTGGAACGCGGAATAGCAGTCGGAGCTCCTCGCATGGGACATTCCATTTCGAAAATCGTTAGAGAATTCAATATTCCGTGATCCACATTGTCAAGAGTGTGCCGAGAATATCGAATTTCAGGCATTACCTGTCACCATGGAAACGCAGTGGCCGACGGCCTTCACTTGACCGAGAGCGGCGGAATTTGGGTAGAGTTGTCAGTGCTAACAGGCAAGTAACACTCCCTGAAATAACCGCACAAACCAACGAGGGATGTACGACGAACGTATCCGTTAGGACAGCGTGGCGACACTGGACGTTAATGGCCTTTGGCTGCAGGCGAGAGACGCAAGTGTCTTTGCTAATAGCATGGCATCTCCTGCAGCGCCTCTCCTGGGCTTGTGTCTATATCGGTTGCATCCTAGACGACTGAGAAACAGTGGCGTGCTCAGAAGAGTCCCGATTTCAGTTGGTAAGGACTGATGGTAGTGTTCGAATGTGGCGCAGAACCCACGAAGCTCTGGATCCAAGTTGTGAACCAGGAACTGTGCAAGCAGCTGCTGGCTCCATAACGGAATGGGCTGTCTTTACATGTGATGGACTGGATCCTCTGGTCCAAGCGAACCGATCACTGATGGGTATCGCTATGTTCGGCTACCTGGAGACCATTTTCAGCCATTCGTGAATTTTATGTACCCAAACAACGATGGAATTTTTATGGATGAAAATGTGACATGTCACCGGGTCACAGTTGTTCACGATTCGTTTGAAGTACATTCTGGATTATTCGAGCGAATGATTTGTCCACCCATATAACACGACATGAATCCCATCGAATATTTATGGAACAAAATCGAGACGTCAATTCATGCACAAAATCCTGCACTTGCACGACTTTTGCAATTATGGTCGGCTATAGAGGCAGCATGGCTCGATATTTCTACTGGAGACTTCCAACGACTTCTTGAGTCCCTGCGACGTCGAGGTGCTCCACTACGCCGGGAAAAGGAGATCCGACACGATATTAGAAGGTATGCCATGATTTTCTTCACCCCAATGTAATCTCTGGTATACGAAGTTACTGTGGTCAGTATACAACTGTCAAATATAACTCTGCACTTCTTGCAAATTGCAGTTGCAATTTCAGTTTACGATAGCAAAAAGAATTTTTTTACACTGATGTGACGGATTGGGGACCTGTATAGTTACAGTCTCCAGCCAGGTATGTGCAGTGCAGTCCGTTTACCAACGGCAGGGTCAATCGCCAGTCTCTGCGACAATCGCAGGCTACGTGGGACAACTGCTAATATCCTATAGGACCACCTTTTGCCCGGCCTTGTGCAGCTACTCGACATAGCATGGATCCAACAACTCGTTGGAAGTCACCTGCAGAAATGTTAAGCATGGTGCTTCAATAGCCGTCCACAATTTCGAACGTGTTGGTGCAGGATTTTGTACACGAACCGATTTCTACACTACTGGCCATTAAAAATGCTACACCAAGAAGAAATGCAGATGATAAATGGGTATTCATTGGACAAATATATTACACTAGAACTGAAATGTGATTACATTTTCACGCAATTTGGGTGCATAGATCCTCAGAAATCAGTGCCCAGAACAACCACCTCTGGCCGTAATAACGGTCTTGATGCACCTGGGATTGAGTCAAACAGAGCTTAGATGGCATGTACACGTACAGCAGCCCATGCAGCTTAAACACGATACCACAGTTCATCAAGAGTAGTGACTAGCGTATTGTGACGAGCCAGTTGCTCGGCCACCATTGATCAGACGTTTTCAATTGGTGAGAGATCTGGAGAATGTGCTGGCCAGGGCAGCAGTCGAACGTTTTCTGTATCCACAAAGGCCCGTACAGGACCTGCAACATGCGGTCGTGCATTATCCTGCTAAAATGTAGGGTTTCGCAGGGCTCGAATGAAGGGTAGAGCAACGGGTCGTAACACATCTGAAATGTAACGTCCAAAGTTCAAAGTGCCGTCAATGAGAACAAGAGGTGACCGAGGCGTGTAACCAATGCCACCGCAAACCATCACGCCGGGTGCTACGCCAGTATGGCGATGACGAATACACGCTTCTAATGTGCGTTCACCACGATGTCGCCAAACGTGGATGCGACCATCATGATGCTGTAAACAGAACCTGGATTCATCCGAAAAAATAACTTTTGTCATTCGTGCACCCAGGTTCGTCGTTGAGTACACCATCGCAGGCGTTCCTGTCTGTGATGTAGCGTCAAGGGTAACCGCAGCCATCGTCTCCGAGCTGATAGTCCATGCTGCTGCAAACGTCGTCGAACTGTTCGTGCAGATGGTTGTTGTCTTGCAAACGTCCCCATCTGTTGACTCAGGGATCGAGACGTGGCTGCACGATCCGTTACAGTCATGCGGATAAGATGCCTGTCATCTCGACTGCTAGTGATACGAGGCCGTTGGGATCCAGCACGGCGTTCCGTATTACCCTCCTGAATCCACCGATACCATATTATGCTAACAGTCATTGAATCTCGACCAACGTGAGCAGCAATGTCGCGACACGATAAACCGCAATCGCGGTAGGCTACAATCCGACCTTTACCAAAGTTGAAAACCTGATGGTAAGCATTTATCCTTCTTACACGAGGCATGACAACAACTTTTCACCAGGAAACGTCGGTCAACTGCTGTTTGTGTATGATAAATCGGTTGGAAACTTTCCTCAGGTCAGCATGTTGTAGGTGTCGCCACCGGCGCCAACCTTGTGTGGATGCTCTATAAAGGTAATCATTTGCATATCACATCATCTTCTTCCTGTCGGTTAAATTTCGCGTCTGTAGCACGTCATCTTCGTGGTGTAGCAATTTTAATGGCCAGTAGTGTAGATTATCTCCCTCAAATGTGAACATTTGTGGCCTGGAGGCGTAGCACATTGTCATCCATCGATGTTTGGGAACATTAAGTCCATAAATGGCTAGAAATGGTCTCGAATTAACCGAACATAACCATTTCCAGTCAACAATCGATTCATTTGGACCAGAAGAGCTGAGCCGTGCGTGGCTCGTGTTCGTGCCATCTCTTACTTAACATCCTGTTTTTGCCGTACTGCCACCTCGTTATGTTAGTTTCAATGACTGGTGTCACTGAGCTGCTGCTTTGCCTGCCCGTGAGCGGTAGCAGCAGCGCTTATCGATATAAGCCCTCCGTATTATCTTTGCTGGACTGCTATTACTTCCCGATCGTCTTGTATCTACCAGTCAGTTGGAACATGCCAGCAGTTAGTTCGGACCTGGCAGTGTTTGAGTTGGCACGTGGCACAAGTTCAGTTGGGGCGCGGCAGCAGTGAGGTCCGGACCGCCACGGCTCGCCCGACGGTTGCCGACACACATGATTGGAGTGGCGACGACTTTGGTTGGTCGTCGGTCGGTCGTCTTGCCGGACGACGTGTATTTGGCCGGCGATCGCTTATGGGTTGGCTGTGTGTGCCGACTCGTGATTCGTACCTGTTATTGTACAGACACTGCCGTTAGCATTGTCTAGCTCTTCGTGCAAGTGTTCTTGAAACTGTGTGTAGTTTTGTGTGATTTTGACTGACAAGTTATTTTAAATGTTGTCGCCACACTGTCTCTGAGGAGTCGGTCGGTTGGCATGGAGCAGTGAGGAATTCTCGGCGGGGCGTGGTTTAGCCAGGGCCTGATGGCGGTCTCTACGCGGTGTCGGAGAGTCTGGTGCCGTTCCCATTGCTACGAGGTCCGTGGCGCACTTATCCTGGACACGAAAGTTGAGTTTGTATTTAATTTACCAGCAAGTCAAGACTGTTCACATTGTGCCATTTGGTTCTCGTTGTTGGTTGTTGGGACATTCCCGCGAGCAACAACGTGTGGTTCGAGTTGGCGGAGGTTTAGCCACCGTCCGGTGGAGTCTAACTGTATTTCCATATTTGCAATTGAAGTGCACCAGCGGAATTTTCTGCCTTGTGGCCGTTAACGTTCCGGTTACCTGCCCTGGCCGTTGACGTAAATTTAGGCAGTGTCCTTTCCTCACCGTGTTGTCGCTGTCCAACATAGTGTGTATACTTGGTTGTGGGCGTCCATGCCTTTTACGTTTGCATTGAACTCCCGATTGTGTGCTAGTCAAGTGGAGTGTAAGCTACCTTGTCAGTGGGTCTGTTGACTGTCTGTTGGTTAGGTTGTCGTCGGATCGAGAATGGTTGGGCCGACTGCTTGTCTCACCTAAGTGAACGTTAATATTTCAAGTGCTGTTAGTTGCACTGCATTTTCTTATTTTCTGCTGTGTGTATTTGTATGGCTCATAGCCGATGGTTTTGAATTAAAGTCGACTTGTTTTTAGTGGTGATTTAAGTTATGGGCCTTCAGCCGTTTTAAGATTAGAAGTTTCTTGCTTGCCAGGTGTTAGATTGTTTGGGCCTTCAACCTGATTAATATACTGTTTAAAGATAAAGCCTTGGCCCTTCTGCCTACTAAAAATGATTTTAGTTGTGTTTTAAGTCATGGGCCTTCAGCCGTTTTAAAAGTACTTGTCAAGTGTTAGACTGTTTGGGGCATTCAGCCTCGTTTAAGATAAGGCTTTGTTGTTTAAATTTATTTTACCTTGAGTTTTAAGTCATGGGGCCTTCAGCCGTTTTTAAATTAAGGATCTTTGTCTTCGAGCATCAGACTCTTTGCGGCCTTCAGCCTAATTGAAGATAAGGCCTTTTGCCTTGTGTTTTTTTTATTTAATTTTACCTTGATTCTTAAATCCTTCAACAGTCCTTAAATTAAGGTTGTTGCTTTTCAAGTGTTAGATTTTTGGGCCTTCAGCCAAATTATACCACTTACTTAACGTGAGGTCTTCTGCCTTCCAAATATTCTTTTTGGGGTCTGGATTTTGAGTTAATGGCTTTCAGCCTTTTTTTAAAAATTAAAGTGGTTGTGCCCGTAAGGGATAAAACGGTGTGGCGTATTCAGCCGATAACTAAGTTCAAGAATCTGTACTGTAAGGTTTGGTCAAATAAATAAAGTTATATGTGTTCGAGTGTAACTGACAGCCGTTCATTTTGGCCCCTTTCCACAATTCCAACTACCTGTCCTGTCCTGCGGGTTTAGCAGGGGTTTCAGACCTACTCCACTTCATATAAACACAGCCCACGCCGTTAAAGAACCACCACCAGCTTGCACAGTGCCTTGTTGACAACTTGGTAAGAACTTCGGTCCTTGGCTTCGTAAGATCTGCGTCACACGCGAAGCCCACCATTAGTTGTTACCAAATGAAATCGGGACTCATCTCAACCTAACCACGGTTTTGCAACCGATGTGGCGAGACGCGCTGCAGGCGATGTCGTGCCTTGGCAATCGCGTCGGTCGTCCGCTGTCATAGCCCATTAACACCAAATTTCACCGCACTGTCCCAACTGATACGTTCATCTACGCCCCGCCTTAATTTCTGCGGTTATTTCACGCAGTGTTGCTTGTCCGTTAGCACTGACATCTCTACGAAAACTCCGCACTCTCGGTCGTAAAGTGAACGGCATCGGCCACTACGTTGTCCGTGGTGAGAGGTAATGCCTGAAATTTGGTGGTACTGTGACACTGAGGATCTCGGAATATTGACTTCCCTAACGGATTCCGAAATGTAATGTTCCACGCGTCTAGCTCTAACTACCATTCGGCGTTCGAAATCAACAAATTCCCGTCCTACGGTCATAAGCACGTCGGAGACCTTTTCAAATGAATCACCTGAGTACAAAACACAACTCCGCCATTGCGTTGCCCTTTTATACCTTCTGTACGCGATACTACCGCCATCTACATATTTGCTAGTATCCTTTGATACCTTTCACCACAATGTAGAGTAGCTTCAGAGAGACACGAAACATTGGGAACCACTGGCATTAAAAGTATATAAGTGGACAACCGACGGCAATGGGCTCGTCGTTTCGCTTTAAGCCTGAAAATAACAATCTGTGCAGTCGAATTTTTTTAATGTCAGTGGAAGTACAGTGAACTATCAACCACGAGCTGAGGTAATCGTCTTGGGGTTGAAGCTCTTTTCTTCCGTGTTTGCTTTAACAATATGTGTCTTTTTGGATAGGGTCCGCCTTTAGCAAAACACATTTTTTGTTTTTTAACCCAAACATGTTTCACTGCAGTTGCAGCTTCTTCAGTGGGCCTTTATCTTCCATCTGTTAAAGATTAAGAGTGTTCTTTGCTGTTTGTATACATGTAGCTATTAGTTTTTAAATCGTACTTACAGATATTTGAAAAAAAAAACACATAAATTACGAATTCATAGCTTTTTACCACATGGTGTGGTTTTTCTGATGTGTTGTGTTTCTACAGTGCCCGTTTTTTGCACAGTTTGTCATCTGCAACCACTTATACCTTAAAGTAGACAAACTGTTTAAGCCAAAATTACGATTTGAAAGGCTTGTTATTTCTGTTTCTGAGATTATTTAATTCTATGTATGTGTCTATTTACATAATGTTTCACTTACGTTTTCCTTTTAATCATCTTCATCACTGTCGAACACTGTATATTGATTGATTGGCGACTCCATGGAGTGTCCTGTGCACCACGACCAGATAATGGGTATACTTGGAAGGAGAGACAGCATTGGTCGTATTTTTTGTTTTATTAACCGCAAAATCGATTTTCGGTCACTTAGTGACCATCTTCAGTGCTGCAATATATAATTTAAATTGGTAGGCACTGGTGTCAACAAGCTTACAGTGATCACATAAACTGAGGCCGCTGTTTACCCACTGTATATTGAGTTGTCACTGTCGCTGTAACTGTTTCACTGCTTTTCCAGCTGTAAAAAACAAACATGGCGGGCAGTGGAACAATTGAAGGTGTAAAAACAAGATGGCTGACAGTGGAACAGTTGAAGGTGTTCATTTCAGAGGTGTTAGTGATTCTTTTTTCCTTTGTCTCTCTCTCTCTCCTTTTCTCTCTCTGTCTCTCTCTCTCTCTCTCTCTCTCTCTCTCACACACACACACACACACACACACACACACACACACACACACACACACAAAGGTAAAAAGAATCACTAACACCTCTGAAAGATTGATAACAACCGCCAGGAACACCTTCAACTGTTCCACTGTCAGCCATCTTGTTTTTACACCTTCAATTGTTCCACTGCCCGCCATGTTTGTTTTTACAGCTGGAAAAGCAGTGAAACAGTTACAGCGACAGTGACAACTCAATGTACAGTGTTAGACAGTGATGAAGATGATTAAAAGGAAAACGTAAGTGAAACATTATGTAAATAGACACTACATAGAATTAAATAATTTCAGAAACAGAAATAACAAGCCTTTCAGATCGTAATTTTGGCTTAAACAATTTGTCTACTTTAAGGTATAAGTGGTTGCAGATGACAAACTGTGCAAAAAACGGGCACTGTAGAAACACAACACATCAGAAAAACCACACCATGTGGTAAAAAGCTATGAATTCGTAATTTATGTGTTTTTTTTTTTCAAATATCTGTAAGTACGATTTGAAAACTAATAGCTACATGTATACAAACAGCAAAGAACACTCTTAATCTTTAACAGATGGATAATAAAAGCCCATTGAAGACGCTGCAACTGCAGTGAAACATGTTTGGGTTAAAAAACAAAAAATGTGTTTTGCTAAAGGCAGACCCTATCCAAAAACATACATACACGAGCTGTGGATCTGCCTTGTACGGCCTTGTACTGTTTAACAGTCTGATCCGGGTCAGCAGGCTTCACCGTGAGTGGTTATCAAGAGAGCAGCATCTTCGTTGCGGTAATGTAATCAGGCAGTGTCCACGCCGGCTTTGCCAAGGCAACGAGTGGCGACGCGAATGTAAAAATGCGCGGGGCTGTTGCGAAACGGAGAAGAGCGACGGGTCCCGCGGCGGCAGCTGTCTGCGGCCGGGACGCCGCCGTCGCCTGGAGACGCCGCTCGTTGGCCGCATTAGGACGCGTTGATCCCCGACCCCGCCTTGCGACACAGCGGCCGCCGGCGCGACGCCCGTCTGGACACACCCCCACCGTGACGTCGCCTTCCGACGGACCCGCCTCGCAGGCCCGTCTCGTCGAGTGCTACGCGAAAACGCGCAATCCCTGTGTGGTCGCCATTCTCGTTGTCGTAATCCACAGATCGGACTGTGCAATCATCAATTATTTTTTGATGACTGCTTTGAAGGCCTATCGATTCCCCTACGTGAACCTACACTGCTTCTGTATAGCTAGAGTTGTAAAACTAATGTAGGCTACCACACACTATAGTTTTCCTAGCAGCTTTGGTCATGAAGATCTTAAGCGCCTTACCTGCACGTTAGGTGTGTTGCGTATCTATCAGGCACTACCTCAACGCGATCGCTTTGTTTGCGAATATTATCACTGTCTTGCTAGATTCCCCTAGAAACCGGAAACTATTAACCATCTATAAACTCAGCCAAAATTTGTAAATGGCCACATAACCTACAGAACATCTGTTACATAAAAATAAACAGTTGTTGTTGTTGTGGTCTTCAGTCCTGAGACTGGTTTGGTACAGCTCTCCATGCTACTCTATCCTGTGCAAGCTTCTTCATCTCCCAGTACCTACTGCAACCTACATCCTTCTGAATCTGCTTAGTGTATTCATCTCTTGGTCTCCCTCTACGATTTTTACCCTCCACGCTGCCCTCCAATACTAAATTGGTGATCCCTTGATGCCTCAGAACATGTCCTACCAACCGATCCCTTCTTCTGGTCAAGTTGTGCCACAAACTTCTCTTCTCCCCAATCCTATTCAATACTTCCTCATTAGTTATGTGATCTACCCATCTAATCTTCAGCATTCTTCTGTAGCACCACATTTCGAAAGCTTCTATTCTCTTCTTGTCCAAACTATTTATCGTCCATGTTTCACTTCCATACGTGGCTACACTCCATACGAATACTTTCAGAAATGACTTCCTGACACTTAAATCAATACTGGATGTTAACAAATTTCTCTTCTTCAGAAACGCTTTCCTTGCCATTGCCAGTCTACGTTTTATATCCTCTCTACTTCGACCATCATCAGTTATTTTGCTCCCCAAATAGCAAAACTCCTTTACTACTTTAAGTGCCTCATTTCCTAATCTAATTCCCTCAGCATCACCCAACTTAATTAGACTACATTCCATTATCCTTGTTTTGCTTTTGTTGATGTTCATCTTATATCCTCCTTTCAAGACACTGTCCATTCCATTCAACTGCTCTTCCAAGTCCTTTGCTGTCTCTGACAGAATTACAATGTCATCGGCGAACCTCAAAGTTTTTATTTCTTCTCCATGAATTTTAATACCTACTCCGAATTTTTCTTTTGTTTCCTTTACTGCTTGCTCAATATACAGATTGAACAACATCGGGGAGAGGCTACAACCCTGTCTTACTCCCTTCCCAACCACTGCTTCCCTTTCATGTCCCTCGACTCTTATAACTGCCATCTGGTTTCTGTACAAATTGTAAATAGCCTTTCGCTCCCTGTATTTTACCCCTGCCACCTTTAGAACTTGAAAGAGAGTATTCCAGTCAACATTGTCAAAAGCTTTCTCTAAGTCTACAAATGCTAGAAACGTAGGTTTGCCTTTCCTTAATCTTTCTTCTAAGATAAGTCGTAAGGTCAGTATTGCCTCACGTGTTCCAGTGTTTCTACGGAATCCAAACTGATCTTCCCCGAGGTTGGCTTCTACTAGTTTTTCCATTCGTCTGTAAAGAATTCGTGTTAGTATTTTGCAGCTGTGACTTATTAAGCTGATAGTTCGGTAATTTTCACATCTGTCAACACCTGCTTTCTTTGGGATTGGAATTATTATATTCTTCTTGAAGTCTGAGGGTATTTCGCCTGTTTCATACATCTTGCTCACCAGATGGTAGAGTTTTGTCAGGACTGGCTCTCCCACGGCCGTCAGTAGTTCCAATGGAATATTGTCTACTCCGGGGGCCTTGTTTCGACTCACGTCTTTCAGTGCTCTGTCAAACTCTTCACGCAGTATCATATCTCCCATTTCATCTTCATCTACATCCTCTTCCATTTCCATAATATTGTCCTCAAGTACATCGCCCTTGTATAGACCCTCTATATACTCCTTCCACCTTTCTGCTTTCCCTTCTTTGCTTAGAACTGGGTTTCCATCTGAGCTCTTGATATTCATACAAGTCGTTCTCTTATCTCCAAAGGTCTCTTTAATTTTCCTGTAGGCGGTATCTATCTTACCCCTAGTGAGATAGGCCTCTACATCCTTACATTTGTCCTCTAGCCATCCCTGCTTAGCCATTTTGCACTTCCTGTCGATCTCATTTTTGAGACGTTTGTATTCCTTTTTGCCTGTTTCACTTACTGCATTTTTATATTTTCTCCTTTCATCAATTAAATTCAATATTTCTTCTGTTACCCAAGGATTTCTACTAGCCCTCGACTTTTTTCCTACTTGATCCTCTGCTGCCTTCACTACTTCATCCCTCAAAGCTACCCATTCTTCTTCTACTGTATTTATTTCCCCCATTCCTGTCAATTGCTCCCTTATGCTCTCCCTGAATCTCTGTACAACCTCTGGTTCTTTTAGTTTATCCAGGTCCCATCTCCTTAAATTCCCACCTTTTTGCAGTTTCTTCAGTTTTAATCTACAGGTCATAACCAATAGATTGTGGTCAGAGTCCACATCTGCCCCTGGAAATGTCTTACAATTTAAAACCTGGTTCCTAAATCTCTGTCTTACCATTATATAATCTATCTGATACCTTTTAGTATCTCCAGGGTTCTTCCATGTATACAACCTTCTTTCATGATTCTTAAACCAAGTGTTAGTTATGATTATGTTGTGCTCTGTGCAAAATTCTACCAGGCGGCTTCCTCTTTCATTTCTGTCCCCCAATCCATATTCACCTACTATGTTTCCTTTTCTCCCTTTTCCTACACTCGTATTCCAGTCACCCATGACTATTAAATTTTCGTCTCCCTTCACAATCTGAATAATTTCTTTTATTTCATCATACATTTCTTCAATTTCTTCGTCATCTGCAGAGCTAGTTGGCATATAAACTTGTACTACTGTAGTAGGTGTGGGCTTCGTATCTATCTTGGCCACAATAATGCGTTCACTATGCTGTTTGTAGTAGCTTACCCGCATTCCTATTTTCCTATTCATTATTAAACCTACTCCTGCTTTACCCCTATTTGATTTTGTGTTTATAACCCTGTAGTCACCTGACCAGAAGTCTTGTTCCTCCTGCCACCGAACTTCACTAATTCCCACTATATCTAACTTCAACCTATCCATTTCTCTTTTTAAATTTTCTAACCTACCTGCCCGATTAAGGGCAGTATGTATAGCTAAACTGAAACTGCCGATATTTAATTGGGCTTTTATTCGAAAATTGTTGATTTGTAACATGAAACAGAGGGATGCTGTAGCACAAATACAAAAACAATTCAGATTTGTAAGACGCAATTTCCTCGAAAAAAGTAAAATTTAAGAAAACGCACAGTAAAAACATACCAAATAACTCTTCAATACTGCGTCTAGCTTATATATGAGGTTCATTCAAATAAAATGTCAATGTCTTGTGACTAGGACCTCCCGTCGGGTAGACCGTTCGCTGGGTGTAAGTCTTTCGATTTGACGCCACTTAGACGACCTGGGCGTCGACTGGGATGAAACGATGATGATTAGGACAACACAACACCCAGTTCCTGAGCGGAGAAAAATCTCCGACCCAGCTGGGAAGCGAACCCGGTCTCTTAGGATTGACATTTTGTCGCGCTGGCCACTCAGCTACCGGGCTTGGACTTCATTCAAATGAAACCTGGTCAGTGCTTCTACCTTTGCCTTACACGTAAGGTGGCACCACGTAACTGAAGGTGTGGTGGCGCCATCTACAG
This sequence comes from Schistocerca serialis cubense, assembly GCF_023864345.2. Lineage (NCBI taxonomy): Eukaryota > Metazoa > Arthropoda > Insecta > Orthoptera > Acrididae > Schistocerca > Schistocerca serialis. Next base: position 273,588,521 of record NC_064646.1, read on the forward strand.
AGAGTGACGCGTGCGCGCCGTTTGATGTTGCATAGCGTCAGTGTGGTTTCACGCCGAAGAGAAGGTGGTCACACAAGTTACCGTCCACTACCGAACATGCAGGCGAGCGAACGGGAACAACGAGGAGTTATTCGATTTTTTTCTGCGGAGGGAGTTGGAGGCCGTGAAATGTATCGACGGATGCAGGCTGTGTACGGAGAGTACAGTCTGAGTCGTTCAAGTTTTGTGGAATGGCTCAAACGATTCCTCGAGGGGCGCGAGTCACTGGAAGACGATGTTCATCCTGGACAGGCACACCGGAAATGGGTGCGGAAGTGAATGCTATAGTCTTCGACAACCGCGGAATCAACATTTGAACTTTCGAAAAAACTGTGCGCAGTGAGTTGCCCACCAGCTGATCGCCGAACAGCGTAATACTCGAACGGCACTGTCTCTGAGTCATCTGCAACGTTATCACAAGGAGGAATACGGCTTTCTGTCGTGTATTGTCACAGGTGACGAAATATGGAGTCACCATTTTGAACCGGAAAGCAAGCGTCAGAGCAAGCGCTGGAAACTGGCGACTTCACCATCTCCAAAGAAATCCAAGACCGTGCACACCAGTTCTGGTAAGGTCGTGATATCCTTTTTTGACCACAAGGGCCTACTGCTTGTCGAGTTCCTGGAACGGCGAACCGCCATCAATGCCCAGCGTTATCAAGCCACTTTACAGAACCTTAGACGAGCCATCAAGTCGAAACGCTGAGACATGTTTTCAATGGTGTTATCCTCCTACATGATAATGCCCACCCACACACGCCCAATGCGGTACAGACAAAATTGCAGCAGTTTCCGTGGGAAACGCTGGAGCATCCACGGTGCAGTCTCGACCTTTCACCGTGTGACTTCAATGTGTTTGAACTTCCAAAACAAGAACTTTTAACATTGCAGCGCGTCAGCAATCGTGAGTAATTTAATGATTATAAAGAATCCGCCTCGATTGCAAATAGAAACCGGATGTTGACCTAGGTTTCGGCGTGGATAACCACGCCTTCTTCGGAACACACTTGGGCAGTTTGTAGTTTTAGTGTGTTCCGAAGAAGGCTTGGTTATCCGCGCCGAAACCAAGGTCAACATCTGGTTTCTATTTGCAATCGAGGCGGATTCTTTATTATCATTATTCTAAAACAAGCTATTCGAGGGCATCGATTCGCAACGAGTGACGAAGTATATGACTGGGTCCAGGCCTGGATCCGACAGCAACCTACTAGCTTCTTCAAGGATGGAATCGACCGGCTAGCGTTGCAATGGGATAAATGTGCCAACAGTTTTGGCGACTATTTTTGAATATGTGTACTGCGTATAACTATATTTTTGAGTTAATAAAATCGTTACCGTTACTTTACACTAGTGACCGGGCTTCATTTGTATGCCTCCTAAAAAACATGTTTTTGTTATTCATAATCAACTTTCACACTTATCAATAATAGCAGGAAATTCATGACTTTGACCATGATGAATAACGTTCTACTGACACAAAAACAATAATAACATAGATTCTTTATGTTTGTCGATGTAAACTGTACTTGAATCAAAAAAATTGCTTTGGTTACATAGAAACACAGAAGTTATGCAATCAACTAATTTTTATTACTTATAAAATGCAATTTATAATGTGAAAGGATATAGAATGCACAATGGACTAACATCGAACAACGTGTGGTTCTGATTATGTGCAAAATGAACAAACAAACAAAGGAGATGTCGACAACTCCCAGTTTCTCTCTCACACATTCATTTGTGTTTCTTTCCCTACCAATGCTACCATTACTACAGGTAATTCTACCATTTACTACGTCATCTATTTATTGTACAAAACGACCGAGCCGCAGTTTTGCTAGAGCGCAACTGTAGTAATAGCCTGTCATGTGAAACTCAGCTTCCTCTATCCCTTCAAGGGCTCGACAGGTCTGCAGATAGCGGAGTCCGGGAGATGCTGTATCTTTTGACTACCACAAAGCGTTCCACACTGTTCTGCACGGAACGTCGACAGACTGAGCTGAAGACTTGCTGGATAACAGATCTCAGTATATCGTTCTTGAGACAGAAGAAGAGTCGACAGTCACGTCTGGCGTACCACGGGGAAGTGTGACGAGGCAGTTAGTGTCAACGACGTAGATAATTCATCCAACTGAGAGAGTTTGTAGCTCTCTGAACTTCATAGCCGACAACAAATGGGTCGGGAAACAGAACAGAGTGGAAAACACAATAAGGACTACGGTTTCAATGAAACACAGGTGAGCGAATGGGTGGTAGGAGGACCAAGGAAGTTCTTCACTGGATTCTAAGATTTAAACCAGGCCTGGCCTACACAGAAGTGTAAATAGTCTCAGAATGTACGCGGTCAGCTGTGGAATGTAGAACCGATGTACACTCCAAACCCAAAACTCTATTAGCAGCGACAGGGACCAAACCCATACCTTTTTCTATTTTCTACTATCTCTCAACTAGTAGAAGCCAACCTCGGGGAAGATCAGTTTGGATTCCGTAGAAACAGTGGAACACGTGAGACAATACTGACCTTACGACTTATCTTAGAAGCTAGATTAAGGAAAGGCAAACCTACGTTTCTAGCATTTGTAGACTTAGAGAAAGCTTTTGACAATGTTGACTGGAATACTCTCTTTCAAATTCTAAAGGTGGCAGGGGTAAAATACAGGGAGCGAAAGGCTATTTACAATTTGTACAGAAACCAAAGGGCAGTTATAAGAGTCGAGGGACATGAAAGGGAAGCAGTGGTTGGGAAGGGAGTAAGACAGGGTTGTAGCCTCTCCCCGAGGTTGTTCAATCTGTATATTGAGCAAGCAGTAAAGGAAACAAAAGAAAAATTCGGAGTAGGTATTAAAATTCATGGAGAAGAAATAAAAACTTTGAGGTTCGCCGATGACATTGTAATTCTGTCAGAGACAGCAAAGGACTTGGAAGAGCAGTTGAATGGAATGGACAGTGTCTTGAAAGGAGGATATAAGATGAACATCAACAAACGCAAAACAAGGATAATGGAATGTAGTCTAATTAAGTCGGGTGATGCTGAGGGAATTAGATTAGGAAATGAGACACTTAAAGTAGTAAAGGAGTTTTGCTATTTGGGGAGCAAAATAACTGATGATGGTCGAAGTAGAGAGGATATAAAATGTAGGCTGGCAATGGCAAGGAAAGCGTTTCTGAAGAAGAGAAATTTGTTAACATCCAGTATTGATTTAAGTGTCAGGAAGTCATTTCTGAAAGTATTCGTATGGAGTGTAGCCATGTATGGAAGTGAAACATGGACGATAAATAGTTTGGACAAGAAGCGAATAGAAGCTTTCGAAATGTGGTGCTACAGAAGAATGCTGAAGATTAGATGGGTAGATCACATAACTAATGAGGAAGTATTGAATAGGATTGGGGAGAAGAGAAGTTTGTGGCACAACTTGACCAGAAGAAGGGATCGGTTGGTAGGACATGTTCTGAGGCATCAAGGGATCACCAATTTAGTATTGGAGGGCAGCGTGGAGGGTAAAAATCGTAGAGGGAGACCAAGAGATGAATACACTAAGCAGATTCAGAAGGATGTAGGTTGCAGTAGGTACTGGGAGATGAAAAAGCTTGCACAGGATACAGTAGCATGGAGAGTTGCATCAAACCAGTCTCAGGACTGAAGACCACAACAACAACAACTATCTCTCTTCTCTTAATTTTAGTTACATTTCTAACTTTTCCAAGGATTATTGATCAGTATTCAGGGATATGACAGGAATGATTAATCGAAGCAAAAAAATTCCAGTAATGATGAGTTCTAAACTGCACACCTTAACAGCTATGAAAAAATGGCTCTGAGCACTATGGGACTCAACTGCTGAGGTCATTAGTCCCCTAGAACTTAGAACTAGTTAAACCTAACTAACCTAAGAACATCACAAACATCCATGCCCGAGGCAGGATTCGAACCTGCGACCGTAGCGGTCTTGCGGTTCCAGACTGCAGCGCCTTTAACCGCACGGCCACTTCGGCCGGCTAACAGCTATGAGCAATGGTTCAAGCAGAAGAGATTTGTTTCTTAGTAAGAAAGACGAACAAGTGCTAGTAGCTCGTAAGGTACGCACTTTTGAGCCCGTCTTTACTGGGCATTTATCTTGTTCTTGCCAATACTACTATATCTCTAAATACGGGAACCAAAAATATTGCAGTAGAAGAGTTTCGTTTTAGAGTATCGAACACGAATCAGTGCTCAAGTATGCATTCTAGAGCCCATGCTTACTAGACCTCTTTGCTTCGAATGATAATTTCTGTCATACCCCTGAATATGGACCATTCCTCCTGAGACACCCTGCATTTTTTGTTTAAGTAGTAGTAGACTGCTTAATATTTCAGCAGCTGAACTATTGTTTTTCAAATTATTATTGCACATTCAAATCATATTGTATATTTGAAATTAGTGTAGAACCATATAAGAACTAACTGTAATAGGCACACACACACTAGCCCATACCCATCCAATTCCGGTTGCCATCCTCTCACTCACTCATTCAGCCCAACTCATTGTCATTCTTTCTTTGTGCCTCTCTGTCCCTGCCTCACAGCCACAGCCTCCTTCGTTCTGTCCTACTTCTCTCTCCTCTCACTGCCACTATCTTTCTCTTGGTCTGTCTTGCTGCTACTAGCTCATTCTCTCTTTCCCACTCTTCTCACTGCCACTGCCTCGTTGTCATTGTCACAGATTCTGTCTGTCATTACCACTGGATTTCACCTACTTCCACTTTATCCTCTTCATTCCTCTCCCACTGGTTCTTTCCCTAGCAGCGTTCTGTAACTGTAACTGACTTGGCAGAAAATCCTAAGAAATTTTGGTCTTATGTCAAAGCGGTAGGTGAATCAAAACAAAATGTCCAGACACTCTGTGACCAAAATGGTACTGAAACAGAGGATGACAGACTAAAGGCCGAAATACTAAATGTCTTTTTCCAAAGTTGTTTCACAGAGGAAGATTGCACTGTAGTTCCTTCTCTAGATTGTCGCACAGATGACAAAATGGTAGATATCGAAATAGACGACAGAGGGATAGAGAAACAATTAAAATCGCTCAAAAGAGGAAAGGCCTCTGGACCTGATAGGATACCAGTTCAATTTTACACAGAGTACGCGAAGGAACTTGCCCCCCTTCTTGCAGCGGTGTACCGTAGGTCTCTAGAAGAGCGTAGCGTTCCAAAGGATTGGAAAAGGGCACAAGTCATCCCCGTTTTCAAGAAGGGACGTCGAGCAGATGTGCAGAACTATAGACCTATATCTCTAACGTCGATCAGTTGTAGAATTTTGGAACACGTATTATGTTCGAGTATAATGACTTTTCTGGAGACTAGAAATCTACTCTGTAGGAATCAGCATGGGTTTCGAAAAAGACGGTCATGTGAAACCCAGCTCGCGCCATTCGTCCAAGAGACTCAGAGGGCCATAGACACGGGTTCACAGGTAGATGCCGTGTTTCTTGACTTCCGCAAGGCGTTCGATACAGTTCCCCACAGTCGTTTAATGAACAAAGTAAGAGCATATGGACTATCAGACCAATTGTGTGATTGGATTGAGGAGTTCCTAGATAACAGGACGCAGCATGTCATTCTCAATGGAGAGAAGTCTTCCGAAGTAAGAGTGATTTCAGGTGTGCCGCAGGGGAGTGTCATAGGACCGTTGCTATTCACAATATACATAAATGACCTTGTGGATGACATCGGAAGTTCACTGAGGCTTTTTGCAGATGATGCTGTGGTGTATCGAGAGGTTGTAACAATGGAAAATTGTACTGAAATGCAGGAGGATCTGCAGCGAATTGACGCATGGTGCAGGGAATGGCAATTGAATCTCAATGTAGACAAGTGTAATGTGCTGCGAATACACAGAAAGATAGATCCTTTATCATTTAGCTACAAAATAGCAGGTCAGCAACTGGAAGCAGTTAATACCATAAATTATCTGGGAGTACGCATTAAGGGTGATTTAAAATGGAATGATCATATAATGTTGATCGTCGGTAAAGCAGATGCCAGACTGAGATTCATTGGAAGAATCCTAAGGAAATGCAATCCGAAAACAAAGGAAGTAGGTTACAGTACGCTTGTTCGCCCACTGCTTGAATACTGCTCAGCAGTGTGGGATCCGTACCAGATAGGGTTGATAGAAGATATAGAGAAGATCCAACGGAGAGCAGCGCGCTTCGTTACAGGATCATTTAGTAATCGCGAAAGCGTTACGGAGATGATTGATAAACTCCAGTGGAAGACTCTGCAGGAGAGACGCTCAGTAGCTCTGTACGGGCTTTTGTCAAAGTTTCGAGAACATATCTTCACCCAAGAGTCAAGCAGTGTATTGCTCCCTCCTACGTATATCTCGCGAAGAGACCATGAGGATAAAATCAGAGAGATTAGAGCCCACACAGAGGCATACCGACAATCCTTCTTTCCACGAACAATACGAGACTGGAATAGAAGGGAGAACCGATAGAGGTACTCAAGGTACCCTCCGCCACACACCGTCAGGTGGCTTGCGGAGTATGGATGTAGATGTAGATGTAGATGTAGAACTATGTTGCACTGCCACTATGTCCTCCTCTCTCACACACACTGCCATTGTCTCCTTCGCTCTTTCTATGCAACAAAGACTGTCTTATCCTCCAGTAGTTATTTATTTTCCGTCTCTTACACGTTGTAACTTCACTTTCGGCATAAAAAAGCGCGAATATTTTCATAGTCCAAAATTTATGGAAAAATGTTTTAACCCATTGAATGTCAAGGTAACGATCTATCGTCACCCCCTACTGACGCTAATACTGTCAAGGTGTCGATTCGTCGGCACTCTGCTTCGTCTTGTTTCGCTTACAGAATCGGGTGCTTGATGGTGTTGGCATGCTGATTACAGATTCTCTTTGCCTCGAGCTACGTGTAGGTCGATAGCCACTGCTATAACTTCCAGGTGACTCTCAACACAAATAAATATAATACGCTGTCAAGCTGTATTGGTGTGACCACCTGTCGAAAGCAGCGCGGTCCGTTACGAGACGTGCAGGAAAAGAGTCAGTGAGGTTCTGGAAGGTACCGACAGGGATGTGGAGTCAAGCCGACTCCAGTGCTATGGCCAGCTGCTCGAGGTTTCATGGTTGAAGACCCATGGCACGAACAGCCTGACCGCTGGAAGACGCCAATGTGGCGAGGTAAAACAAACTGCACACAGGGGTGGACGTGGTCCCCCAAGGACAGATGGACACATACTTGTGTTGATCCTTGTGCCTTCTAGAATGACGATATCATCTAGACGATGCCACGAAAACATTCCACAAACCACAAAGCATCCAGGGTGTTTGCTTTCAGATGTTTCACGCAGTACACGTCGACGGCCAACGTTCGCTGGAGCATAAAACTTGATTCGTGTGAAAAGGCCACCTGTCGCTACTGAGTGAGGGTCCAGCTGCGGTAATGACGTGCAAATTCCAGCCATCGGCGCCGATGGACAGCAGTCAGCATGGGTGCATGAACCAAGTGCCTGCTGCGGAGAACCATATGCAGCAGATTCTCTGAAATGTCGTTGAGGAGGCACTGTTGTAGCACTATTGTTCACCTGAGCAGTCGTTAGCTCAACAGTTGCACGTCTATTCGCCCAGACATATCTCCGCAGTCGCCATCTGAGGTCCACGGCGCACCACGATTTCCTCGGTGCTTGTTTTGGACAGTGCCTTGTTACGATGCACTGTATACTTCAACCACGGCGGCACGCGAACGGTTTGCGAACTAAGCTGTTTCGGAAGTACTTCCAACCTTAGACAAATATACACCCATACGTGTAAGTTACCAATAATGTTTTTTTCTCCTTATCCTCAATTGGAATAGGGAAGGCAGTGGGGGAGGGAAGTGGAGGGGATAAGGGTTCTTCTAAAAGACACCGCCGGTGGTAGTCAGTGTACAGATCTAGATGGTCTTACAGGCCTTCTTATGACCTTTACTTCCTAATCTACTAAACCTCTACGTATTCTTTAAAAAAAAAAAAAAATAAACATGCCACCATGGTTCATATATCTTGCTGAATTCTAGATTCCCTTAGCTAGGGGAGTGAACTGGTCTGGTAAAAAAACCACCAACCCTTCTACAGGCCACAAGTGGCACATCGGGACCATCCGACCGCCGTGTCATCCTCAGAGGAGGATGCGTATAGGAGGGGCATGGGGTCAGCACACCGCTCTCCCGGTCGTTATGATGGTATTCTTGACCGAAGCCGCTAGTATTCGGCCGAGTAGCTCCTCAATTGGCATCACGAGGCTGAGTGCAACCCGAAAAATGGCAACAGCGCATGGCGGCCACGATGGTCACCCATCTAAGTGTCGACCACGCCCGACAGCGCTTAACTTCGGTGATCTCACGGGAGCCGGTGTATCCACTGCCGCAAGGCCGTTGCTCTTGTAAAAAAGACAGCTTGAAATTTCTCTAAAGTCAGTACCGCCATTAGACTGTTGTTTATTTACAGTGTTACATTTACACATACACAATCATGATTTCGGCATCAAAGTGCCATTATCAAGTGTTTCAAGTGTTATAAATTACCTGGGATGGCATACTGTCGTATTAAAATACACTATTAGACACAATGTCTGAAAGTCGATGTTTCAGGCAGAGCCTACTGCTTTGTTTCATTACTGTGTGCACCGTCTTCACTGAATTAAGTCAAGATGGTGTAAACAGTAATGAAACAAAGCAGTAGGCTCTGCCTGAAACATCGACTTTCAGACATTGTGTCTAACAGTGTATTTTAATACGACAGTATGCCATCCCAGGTAATTTATAACACTTGAAACACTTGATAATGGCACTTTGAAGCTGAAACCATGATTGTGTAAGTGTAAATGTTACACTGTAAATAAACAACAGTCTAATGGCGGTACTGACTTTAAAGAAATATATTATGACTGTGGCCTCGCATTATGAAAAAATTATTACAGCTTGAAATATTTCTGTAGTACTACAAAAAATTAAGAAGTTTGAGAGCCCTATGCTGAAAATTGCATTAAGCTACGGGAAGTATTTTTCGAATGACTTTTAACATTTCCAGTTAGCTTTAGCTCATCTGATATTTTACTTTTCTCTGCCTCGTGATGACTGGGTGTTATGTGATCTACATCTACATCTACATTGATACTCCGCAAGCCACCCAACGGTGTGTGGCGGAGGGCACTTTACGTGCCACTGTCATTACCTCCCTTTCCTGTTCCAGTCGCGTATGGTTCGCGGGAAGAACGACTGTTTGAAAGCCTCCGTGCGCGCTCTAATCTCTCTAATTTTACATTCGTGATCTCCTCGGGAAGTATAAGTAGGGGGAAGCAATATATTCGATACCTCATCCAGAAACGCACCCTCTCGAAACCTGGCGAGCAAGCTACACCGCGATGCAGAGCGCCTCTCTTGCAGAGTCTGCCACTTGAGTTTATTAAACATCTCCGTAACGCTATCACGGTTACCAAATAACCCGGTGACGAAACGCGCCGCTCTTCTTTGGATCTTCTCTATCTCCTCCGTCAACCCGACCTGGTACGGATCCCACACTGATGAGCAATACTCAAGTATAGGTCGAACGAGTGTTTTGTAAGCCACCTCCTTTGTTGATGGACTACATTTTCTAAGCACTCTCCCAATGAATCTCAACCTGGTACCCGCCTTACCAACAATTAATTTTATATGATCATTCCACTTCAAATCGTTCCGTACGCATACTCCCAGATATTTTACAGAAGTAACTGCTACCAGTGTTTGTTCCGCTATCATATAATCATACAATAAAGGATCCTTCTTTCTATGTATTCGCAATACATTACATTTGTCTATGTTAAGGGTCAGTTGCCACTCCCTGCACCAAGTGCCTATCCGCTGCAGATCTTCCTGTATTTCGCTACAATTTTCTAATGCAGCAACTTCTCTGTATACTACAGCATCATCCGCGAAAAGCCGCATGGAACTTCCGACACTATCTACTAAGTCATTTATATATATTGTGAAAAGCAATGGTCCCATAACACTCCCCTGTGGCACGCCAGAGGTTACTTTAACGTCTGTAGACGTCTCTCCATTGATAACAACATGCTGTGTTCTGTTTGCTAAAAACTCTTCAATCCAGCCACACAGCTGGTCCGATATTCCGTAGGCTCTTACTTTGTTTATCAGGCGACAGTGCGGAACTGTATCGAACGCCTTCCGGAAGTCAAGAAAAATAGCATCTACCTGGGAGCCTGTATCTAATATTTTCTGGGTCTCATGAACAAATAAGGCGAGTTGGGTCTCACACGATCGCTGTTTCCGGAATCCATGTTGATTCCTACATAGTAGATTCTGGGTTTCCAGAAATGACATGATACGCGAGCAAAAAACATGTTTTAAAATTCTACAAGAGATCGACGTAAGAGATATAGGTCTATAGTTTTGCGCATCTGCTCGACGACCCTTCTTGAAGACTGGGACTATCTGTGCTCTTTTCCAATCATTTGGAACCCTCCGTTCCTCTAGAGACTTGCGGTACACGGCTGTTAGAAGGGGGGCAAGATCTTTCGCGTACTCTGTGTAGAATCGAATCGGTATCCCGTCAGGTCCAGTGGACTTTCCTCTATTGAGTGATTCCAGTTGCTTTTCTATTCCTTGGACACTTATTTCGATGTCAGCCATTTTTTCGTTTGTGCGAGGATTTAGAGAAGGAACTGCAGTGCGGTCTTCCTCTGTGAAACAGCTTTGGAAAAAGGTGTTTAGTATTTCAGCTTTACGCGTGTCATCCTCTGTTTCAATGCCATCATCATCCCGTAGTGTCTGGATATGCTGTTTCGAGCCACTTACTGATTTAACGTAAGACCAGAACTTCCTAGGATTTTCTGTCAAGTCGGTACATAGAATTTTACTTTCGAATTCAATGAACGCTTCACGCATAGCCCTCCTTACGCTAACTTTGACATCGTTTAGCTTCTGTTTGTCTGAGAGGTTTTGGCTGCGTTTAAACTTGGAGTGGAGCTCTCTTTGCTTTCGCAGTAGTTTCCTAACTTTGTTGTTGTACCACGGTGGGTGATGTCCTTAGGTTAGTTAGGTTTAAGTAGTTCCAAGTTATAGGGGACTGATGACCATAGATGTTAAGTCCCATAGTGCTCAGAGCCATTTTTTTAATATTTTACTTCTATAAAAACATGAAGTCGCCAAGATTTAGTCGCCATGCGGTGAATGGTCAACTTGAGCGTTTTCTACCATATTTGAGTGGTGTCCGTTAGACTGATAATAGCGACAATCGATATATGTGCTGAACCTGAATTTCACATATCATTCTTTGAGCAATTAAAGACGGAGCCATGTTGGGAAAAACATTAATAGTTGTCCGTTATTCAACGACATGTCGTCATGCAAACGTCACAACAATGTAATATAAACTTCTTCCCAGCTGAGAGATAATGGCTGAATGTTGAGTGAATGACTGCGATAGCTTCGATGAACTGCGAACTGACCTGTACAGGTTCTTACGGATGCTTAAACGGAATGACCTTTTATATGCGAGCTAAGGACTGAAATGTTAGTTCATTTCCATAAAAAATTAAAAAAGACAATGGTAGCTCATTATGTATACCGGTCGCACGCTTGTCGTTGTTGGAAACAGAGCAATACTCGCGCAACTGAAGGTCGGGCAAACGACTTACTGTTGCCCGTACAGATTTAGACCTTTATGTGCAAGAGCGATTGGGTATTCCACTGCGGCCAAATGAATGATAGCAAAGCGAGTGTGACAGCGGTCAGTGGCACAACCGTCATTAGCGCTCCTGTCCTTGCGAATTTCGTTGCCTGTTTGCGGTTCTGGTCTTCCAAGGACGTGACGTCCGCTAGTAATTTGGGTAGGGGTCAGACGTCGAGGAATGTCTCACCCGTTCCGCCCTTCCGTCAAGGTTGCAGCGTCATTCGTTTGAGAGGATCATTCCGTGGAGTGGCCGTTTGCGCAATTCAGTTTAGGCGGCGCAAGCACAAAAAGACGCGGCATAAGCACTTTCTCGAAAGGCGTCAACGACACTGCGAACGCCTTCTCCTCGCTTGAGGCGGTACCAGTCTACACTACCCCGTTGTCGAACATTTTACTGCAGAAATAGGAAAATATTTAGCGAAACAGTACGCACACATTAGTATGTCACCGTTTTATCAGTAAAAGATTGAAATCACTTCCATCGTCAGAAAAGTTCCAGGACAGGTATTTTTATCTCTAAGTTTGCTATACTAAAAAGGAACAAATGTTGTTTTTATGTTGCCTGATATGTATGCGTCCTTCAAATAACCTTGCGCATGTTTCTACACAAACTCACTGGGTGGCAGGGCCGTGCTTAGGAACACTGCTTGGGTTCTTGGGGCATTAGTTACGGTGACACAATGCCTGCTAACTGTGAGCAAAAGGTGAACATTAAGTTCTGCTTTAAGTTCAGGGAAACCCCTAGCAGAACGTGGACAGTGATTAAGCAGGCCTTTGTAGGCGGCAACTTTCAAGAAGTCGTATTTCGAGTGTCATAAAATATTTCGTGAAGGCAGAGATTCACTGCAAGACGATCCCAGAGCTGGTGACCCGTCTACAGCACATAGCGTGCAAGCGTGGAGGCTATAAGGCAGCTATTGCAAGAAGACCTGCGTGCGATAACAGAAAATCTTAATTTGAATCGTGATGCGTGAAATGAGATTTTACGCGAAGTTTTAAGGAAACGGAAACTTAATGCAAAATTTGTCCCTCCCACACTAACAGACGAACAGAAAGAAGAAAGACGAAGAATTTCGCTGAACTAATGGATAGAGGGAAGGGGGTGAGACAGGGTAGTAGTCTATCCCCGATGTTATTCAATCTGTATATTGAGCAAGCAGTAAAGGAAACAAAAAAAAAATCGGAGTTGGCATTAAAATCCATGGAGAAGAAATAAAAACTTTGAGGTTCACCGATGACATTGTTATTCTGTCAGAGAGAGCAAATGATCTGGAAGAGCAGCTGAACGGAATGGACAGTGTCTTGAAAGGAGGATATAAGATGAACATCAACAAAAGCAAAACGAGAATAATGGAATGTAGTCGAATTAAATCGGGTGATGCTGAGGGAATTAGATTAGGAAATATGACGCTTAAAGTAGTAAATCAGTTTTGCTATTTGGGGAGCAAAATAACTGATGATGTCGAAGTAGAGAGGATATAAAATGTAGACTGGCAATGGCAAGGAAAGCGTTTCTGAAGAAGGGAAATTTGTTAACATCCAGTATAGATTTAAATGTCAGGAAGTCGTTTCTGAAAGTATTTGTATGGAGTGTAGCCATGTATGGAAGTGAAACATGGACGATAAATAGTTTAGACAAGAAGAGAATAGAAGCTTTCGAAATGTGGTGCTACGGAAGAATGCTGAAGATTAGTTGGGCAGATCACATAACTAATGAGGAGGTGTTGAATGGAATTAGAGAGAAGAGAAATTTGTGGCACAAATTGACTAGAAGAAGGGTTCGGTTGGTAGGGCATATTCTGAGGCATCAAGGGATCACCAATTTAGTATTGGAGGGCAGCGTGGAGGGTAAAAATCGTAGAGGGAGACCAAGAGATGAATACACTAAGCAGATTCAGAAGGATGTAGGTGGCAGTAGGTACTGGGAGATGAAGGAGCTTGCACAGGATAGAGTAGCAAACCAGTATCTGGACTGAAGACCACAACAACACAATGGATAGAGCCAGACGTGATCCCACATTTCTGTCAAAGATTATTGCTGAGGATGAAAGTTGGTGCTACCAGTATGACCCTCATACGAAGTGTCTCAAAGTGCTGAATGGCGGAATCCTAGATGACCAATCTAGTTGCTAAGTAGGGTTTCAATTTTTTTAAAAGACCTTTCCTGGAACTTTTCTAACGTAGGGAGTATTTACTATTAGACACTTTTGCGAAGTTATGTTCTTCATTTTCACAGAATGAGTTTGTTTTATGCCCTATTTGGCTCAGTATATAAGCTACTGGAATTCCCATCAAATAAGATAGAAGATGAGGGGCTCCGACACCATTGACATAAAACTATCAGATCTTGCCAACTGTAGGACTCGCAACGTCGAAATCCTTGGATATGTTCCCCAAAACTCAAGAATGTAGTTTTAAAGCACAGTAAAATAACACATAACCGACTGCGTTAATCCAACCGCAGTAAAATGAAAAGTAACGGTGTCATCAAACCGAAGGTTGATCTGAATGGTAAGAGCCTTTAGTAAGTGTATTATGATCGAAGGTCTTATGTCCTAATCATCCTCCGACCTGGATAATGGTCGATCAACTATTTGTTTAAACCTATGCTATTCAATATGAAATTTATTCCTCTCTGCATATTGGCATAAATTATTGCGATAGGTGACAACGGAGGGCCGAAAAAAATGCTAGGCTCAATTTTAGATCGTGCCTGGATCTTTCTAATCACAAAATACACTTAATATGAAATATTTTGAACAATCTGCAATAATTTGGAGCTATTCATTTGACCAAACTTAAAAGTTTAAAATGTCGTCGCAATCTACTCACTAAGAGCTACAATTTTTTGTTAAAGGTTTGACACAAAAAGTCAAGTATTACAGTTAGAAACTGTGTATGTGTCCTGAGGCAGCATAATTCACAGCGTGCAAATTACCGAGAGTATTCTCATCCCGTATTTGGGGATGAATGTAGGTAGTTACACATAATTTCAAATCTTTTCGAAACTTTTTCTCGCTGACACCCCCACAAAATAATGAAAAAGAAAACATTTGTCGCTTACTACATTTTCACTGTTCACACAGTAAAACTTCAACATCGAGAATGGCGTTTTAATTCGTTACCTTTTTTTATAACAACTATTCGACACATATTTTGCAGACAGTATCCACATCTACCACTGAATGTACCTGCAAAATTATACAATTGTGCGACTCACAAGCCAGGACATATGACGTCATAAACAGAGAGATATTTGAAACAGAGCCCAAATTACCCTGACTGTACTCCACTGTTTGATAATCAAAGAGCTTAGCGTCTACCAACATACTTTAAACGTAATTTCAAACCGTTTCTAAATCTTTTCTCTTTTACATGCTTAACGTAAAACATTTAACACACTAATTTATTTTTAAAATAATCAGAAGTTCGTAGCTGTTTTATACACGGGAGTTCGATACTCTAAAGAATCGGGAGTTTATTGGTCTAAAAGAAAAGTGACAGCACTGTACCATTCATTTTGTCTATAGATTTCAGCTGTTTATAACAATTAAAAATATTATTACCTTAATGTCACCTTAAATTTTATATGACATGTGGAAAAAAAGGGATTGCACTATAGTAAAACTTAAGGTCATTTTGCTAAACTGATTCTACAAGCTAATTCTGAGAAAAATATTATAAAGAGAAGAAATTGAGGAAGCACTTTAATAAGATGTGGTAATCCTACAGCGACATTTTGTGATATCGTACGGTGCACAATTTCACTATGTACGATAGTAGCAGTCGTGCTACACACCGTTGGGTGGCTTGCGGAGTATAAATGTAGATGTAGATGTACCACTCAACATCAGACCACAACACAAGGGGCCTAGTAGGAAAACAGTCCAATATAGCATATACCACTCTGCAGCATAAATATTCACAGATATGTTAAATACAGTATAGATCGCGTGCGTTCTGGATTAAAAAGAAAAAATGAACTAATATAAAAGGATTCGGAAGTTATGGACGTTGCAGCATCTTGCTGAAGAGATGTACATGACAGGCCACTATGTCCGTATAACATGGACGACGGAAAACCGCGGAAGTATCCGAGTTCAATTTCAGACCATGTAAGTTTGCTACCTTAGAAATGTTCCCTGCAACTACGGTACACCGTGCTCGTGTACAATGCCTTCTGCGTGTGTCAGCATGAACGTCTCATCCAGGCAACGTTCTTTGATCATTCGTGCGTCTTATAGTGTTATTCTCTCAGCTACGCTAATTCTTGCCCGATAGTTTTTGGGTATCGGATGGCTGATTTCGGTACTAACGAAGAAATGCTTCTGATCATAAGACTGGTCAAATGAAACAGTACTGAAATGTGAATGAGTTACCGCCTCGTGCGCACTATAGAGGGTGTCCCAGGAGCAATGGTCAACAGTCAGGAATATAACAGGAAAGATCATTCGAAGCAATAAATTCTATTAAAATGGGCTCTAAAATACTAGGAGCACTTATTCACCTTCGATTCTGTGGAACACGTCTCTTCTACTGCAAGCTCTTTGCTTTTCATGTTTGGGGAGGAGGTAGTATCGACCAAGTGGAAGAGATGAGTTTCACAGCAAGATATGTACTTGAGAGCCCACGTTTACTGGGAATCTTTATGTTTTGGCCCATGCTAGCATCTCTCGAAATATGGAAAGCAAAGAACTTGCAGTAGCAAAGATTTGTTTCACAACGTCGAAAATGAAGTGTTCATAGCTCTTAAGTTGTGCACATGCTTTTTACTTCCGATTATCGTTCCGATCATATCCCTCAATATTGATCATTCCTCCTAGAACGCCCTGTATGTTGCTACAGTCCATGGTAGCCGCTGCAGTACTCTACGTACACTGTAATGATTGTGGGAGCACACTCATAATGTACTTTAAAAATGAAATCTCTTCAAGTGAACTATACCGAAGCAACCTAAAAGTTGCACAGAATTAGTGCACACCAATTATTAAGAAGATAATTATACAGGGTGAACATTAATAAAATTGATAAACTGCAGAGAGGGATTGCTGACTGGAAATGGAGGGGAAAAAAATCCTATGAAAATGTGTCCGGAATGGGCAATGTGCGTGCAACGACAACAAATCATCCTGGAACAGAGTACATCTACATCTACATGGTTACTCTGCAAATCACATTTAACTGCCTGCCAGAGGGTTCATCGAACCACTTCTCTATTATTCCAATCTCGTATAGCGCTCGAAAAGAATGAACACCTATATCTTTCCGTACGAACTCTGATTTCCCTTATTTTATCGTGGTGATCGTTCCTCTCTATGTAGGTCGGTGTCAACAAAATATTTTCGCATTCGGAGGAGAAAGTTGGTGATTGGGATTTCGTGAGAAGATTCAGTCGCAACGAAAAACGCCTTTCTTTTTATGATGTCCAGCCAAATCCTGTATCATTTCCGTGACACTCTCTCCCATATTTCGCGATAATACAAAACGTGCTGCCCTTCTTTGAACTTTTTCGATGTACTCCGTCAGTCCTATCTGGTAAGGATCGCACACCGCGCAGCGGTATTCTAAAAGAGGACGGACAAGCGTAGTGTAGGCAGTCTCCTTAGTAGGTCTGTTACATTTTCTAAGTGTCCTGCCAATAAAACGCCGTCTTTGGTTAGCCTTTCCCACTACATTTTCTATGTCTTCCTTCAAATTTAAGTTCTTCATAATTGTAATACCTAGGTATTTAGTTGAATTTACGGCCTTTAGATTAGACTGATTTATAGTGAAATCGAAGTTTCAAATGATTCAAATGGCTCTGAGCACTATGGAACTTAACATCTGAGGTCATCAGTCCCCTAGAACTTAGAACTATTTAAACGTAACTAACCTAAGGACATCACACACATCCATGCCCGAGGCAGGATTCGAACCTGCGACCGTAGCCGTCGCGCGGTTCCGGACTGAAGCGCCTAGAACCGCTCGGCCACAACGGCCGGCTAAACCGAAGTTTAACGAGTTCCTTTTAGCGCTCATATGGATGACCTCATACTTTTCGTTCCTTAGGGTCAACTGCCACTTTTCGGACCAGTACAGCGTTACATCGCAGCCATATCACAACAGATGTTCAAAGCGGCCTCAATGGGATTGCAAGTGATAATGATGGTAGAGGTTGTCATGCAGAAGATACATAATTGGACTTTGGCTAGCACCAAGTTGGCGGGTCACTTGCCTGGAGCTTGTACTAGGATCGTCTCAATATCCTGTAGCACCTGGTCCTCGAAATCTGTTATCCGACAGTCGCCGCCTCCCTGCACTTTCGTCTGTCTGAAAGGATCGTGACGACACAAACGCCGAAAAAGGGCTTGAAATGTTATCTGGTGATGTAGTTGGTGTCTGTGAAGGTACTTATTTTGGTATAGCCGTGCTGCCTTTCGACCGTTTCCATGTGCTTGGTAGTACACAAACACTATCTCGGCTTGTTCGCGACATAAATACCGGACCATTCTGCTGTTCGCTGCGTCAGTCACATAACCTGAAACACGCAAGGAACACACGGCGCATGGTCAAAGGAAGTGTCATTCGTCAGCGCCATATATCGTGGCATCGATGCGTTTCCAAACACCAGCTCTTAGGACATCTTTTCCTCAATTTTCAATGAGGAATACGTCTCAGCCGCTTGTCAGTTTTATTAATGTTCACCGTGTACAGCGTCTTTCTCCTCCTCACGTGTTCTCTTCTTCATTGGAATTTTTAATACTTCTTTTGTTCGATGTTTTTCTTGTTTCGTAGGGAATTTGTATTTGATAGCTTTTCACGAGTCGTATGATATCACTACGCTCATAAATGACGTAGAAGATTGCGTCCGCTACGCATTACTACATACTGTCGCAATGCTACACAGCTGGGGCAATTACAAGAAAGGTTATCACACTGATAAACCGGTTTTTCCATGGTTTTACGAGTCTCGCGATGTACATGTTTCGTACGTGAAGAACCGTGTATTTTGAACCGTTTTCTCTACAGACTATCTGTGTTGGACAAACTGCAGCAACAGTTCTCTTCACTTCTGGAAAATCCATCTACGCCGTCTGCAACCGCAAGAGTGTTCGCACGTGCCTGCTTGATGTGTGCCACAACGACAATGAGAAGACTACGTAGGCGGGAGAGATTCTCTTGCAGGAAGTGTCAAACTGTTGCTGCCTGCGTTCAGAGTAGTGCTGGGACGCCAGCTGCAGGTGTTTTCATGCCAACAGGTTACACAATATAGCAGATGCAGACTCTGAAACAGCATCGAGGAAACTGTAGCGAACAGCGTACATGCGTCTACTGAGTTTATGAGCGAGAGCGGTTATTTCAGCAGCCACCAAAGTGTATCTCAACGTCGTCACATTCCAGCCCCAGAAGGCCGGTGTGGCCGAGCAGTTCTAGGCGCTACAGTCTGGAACCGCGCGACCACTACGGTCACAGGATCGAATCCTGCCTCGGGCATGGATGTGCGTGATGTCCTTAGGTTAGTTAGGTTTAAGTAGTTCTAAGTTCTAGGGGACTGATGACCTCAGATGTTAAGTCCCATAGTGCTCAGAGCCATTTGAACCATTTGTGGTGTCACTGCCAGACACCACACTTGCTAGGTGGTAGCCTTTAAATCGGCCGTGGTCCGGTAGTATCCGTCGGACCCGCGTGTTGCCACCATCAGTGATTGCAGACCGAGCGCCGCCACACGGCAGGTCTAGAGAGACGTCCTAGCACTCGCCCCAGTTGTACAGCCGACTTTGCTAGCGATGGTTCACTGACAAATTACGCTCTCATTTGCCGAGACGATAGTTAGCATAGCTTTCAGCTACGTCATTTGCTACAACCTAGCAAGGCGCCATTATCAATTGCTATTTATCTTGTGATGCATGTACCGTCAGACCGATGTTCACCAATTATGGATTAAAGTTAAGTATTCCAGCAGCTTCGTACTTTATTTGCTAGTCTCAATTACTTTACCTGTTCCAGACCTCACGCCAGCCTGCGTGAGCTTAAACGCGTGCCTTTCGGCTACCTCGTAGTGGCTTGGCTGTCTCGCCAAGTCACAACACCATTCCAACCCGTTTCCCTTGTCTACTTCGCTCTCATAAGAGCTCTCATTTCCACACTATGTGGGATCTGGGAGACAGTGTTCCTAGTAACCTCGGACTTCTCGCATGTGATGCATTTGTTTACACTCAAGTTCAAAAAATGATTCAAAAGGCTCTTCGAACTATGGGACTTAACTTCTGAGGTCATCAGTCCCCTAGAACTTGAACTACTTAAACCTAACTAACCTAAGGACATCACACACATCCATGCCCGAGGCAGGATTCGAACCTGCTACCTTAGCGGTCGCGCGGTTCCAGACTGCAGCGCCTAGAACCGCTCGGCCAACCCGGCCGGCTTTACACTGAAGTACTGTCTGAAAAAATACCCAGTCAAATCTTCATAAGGTTTCAATGTGATATGGAGATTGTCAGCTTACTTGGAAAGCTCAGGAATGTAAAACTTTGCCCTTTCAGAAAAACTTAGAATCCTTTGAATACAATATCTGTAACTCATGCAGTCTATCAACTCTTGGGATGATCACACAGGTGCAGTCGGAGGTAGAGCACGTGGTACATTTCGGTTCATTTATATAATGCTGGGAAAGTGCAATTAGTCCACAGAGGAGATTGCTTACAAAACTCTCGAATCAGCCACCCTGGAATATCGCTCAAGTCTGTGAGACACATGTCAAAATGCAGGGGATACTGAACGTAAGCAAAGAAAGGCAGTTCGCATTGTCACACGTTTGTTTGTCTCTCTGGAGAGGGTCACAGAAATGCTGAAAAATAAGTTCTGGGTCGGCCCCTGCGGGTAGGTGCCAACTAACCTGCCACGCGGGGTAGCCGTGCGGTCTTAGCCGCCTTGCCACGGTTCACGCGGCTCCTCCCCCCCCCCCCCCCGTGCCCTTCGTGTCGGAGGTTCGAGTCCTCCCTTGGGCATGGGTGTGTGTGTTGTCCGTTGCGTAAGTTAGTTAAAGTTAGATTAAGTAGTGTGTAAGCCTAGGGACCGATGACCTCATTAGTTTGGTCTCATAGAACTTGCCACAAATTTCCAACTACCCTGTGAAAGGTTACTTTCAAAGTTTCGAAAACAGTGTTAAAGGGGTATCTAGGAATATACAGCTCCCTTACCACTTTGCTCGTAAATACATTGAATGATTCTCCCTTCCTGGCATCTTAACCACAGTCGTCAAATGACGCTATCGGCGAGATGCAAGAAAGCATAACTCAAGCTGACTACAGTCTCTAATCTACCGATGATTCTAATATTAACCAGATCTTTTTGCTGTGGCACCCTAGGAATCAAATACGGTGTGCCGAACGCAAGCAGCGTGCACCCAGATTCACTCAGCTTGGTATTCCATTGCTGCCAGAGACGTTTTCCGTGGTCATCGGGGCTTAGTTCGAAGCAGGACTTATCACTGAATGCAGCTCTACTCCAGTCAATGAGATTCTCAACCGAAGACAAGTCTGGAGACGTCCTTTGCGATACTAACCTGACTATCGCTCGCCTTACAGCCCTACAACCAGGAGTGATGGTCTGCAGTGCTATTTCTTTCCATAGCAGAATCCCTTTGGTTGTCATCTGCGGCACCATTACAGTACAGTGGTACGTCGACGATATTCTACGCCCCATTTTGTTGCCCTTCATGGCAAGCCATCCTGAGCTTACATTTCACCAAGACAATGCTTTCTACTGCTTCGTGTTTGCCAAACCCTACCTTGGCCAACATGGTCGCTGGATGTCTCCCAAATTGAGAATTTTTGAACATTAAGGGCAGGGTCCTCAACCAGCTCCGGATTTTGACGATCTAACGCACCAACTGGACTGAATTTGGTACCATATCCCTTAGAAGGACTTACAACAACTCTACCAATCGATTGTGTTTGCATAAGGGCCAGAGGTGGACCAACGCGTTATTGACTTGATCGGTATGTGAAGCTCTTTCTTTTGAATAAATCATACAATTTTTCTGAAATTGTAAACTTTTGTTTTCCTGTACATGTACATCACATCTACCGATTTCCGCCCCATTCGGATAATTCTTTTGTGGAGTGTCGGTTTCTTTGCTCTAGAGTGTATAAAGGGGACAGCGTACAGAACACTTTTACGACCCACTCTTGAGTACTGCTAGAGTATTTGGGATCCCCACCAGCCAGGATTAAGGGATACAATGAAGAAAATCAGAATATTATTTGCTATTTATGCTACCTGTAGGTGCAGATATAAGGTCTGAGGTATTACGGAAATATCACGTGAACTCAAATGATAATCCCTGTAGGGAAGAAGACGTTTTTCTCGCGAAACACTATTGAGTAAGTTTATAGAACCGGCATTTTCAGACTGACGCATATCTCGCTTAATGACACCAAAGACAAGGTTCAAATGGTTCAAATGGCTCTGAGCACTATGGGACTTAACTTCTGAGGTCATCAGTCCCGTAGAACTTAGAACTACTTAAACGTAACTAACCTAAGGACATCACACACATCCATGCCCGAGGCAGGATTCGAACCTGCGACCGTAGCGGTCGCGCGGTTCCAGACTGAAGCGCCTAGAACCGCTCGGCCACACCGGCCGGCAAAAGACAAGGTAAGAGAAATTATGGCTCTTACGGAAACACATAGATAGTCCGTTCCCTCGGTCCGTTTGCAAGCGGAACAGGAAAGGGGATCACTAACAGCAGTGCAAGGCACACCGACTACAACTCTATGGTGCCTTGCAGAGTATGTAGGCACAACAAGCACAAAAAATGACAAGCAGTTTCTCTGGAATCTTGAACAGATTGTGCTATTTCCACTCTTTAGTTTTTGTGTACCAGTTTATGTGTTCGCACCCTTCGGACACCATGCCACAGATAAGAAGCCTCATAACGTTGCGCGGCGGACGCACCAGCAGCCTTGGCGGTCGCGAACGATTTGCTAGTGAAGCTGATTGCCCGGTGTGTGATAGCGGTTACTCAATGGCAGGCGCGGTCACTGTGTCTGTTTAGGTTGGACGCCGGCCAAAGGCGATCCCTCGGACTCGGGCACACGCCGTGCAAGCGGCGGCCCCGTCCTTTGGACAGCAGAGATAGCTGCGGCCAGGGTCCTTGTGCCGTTGCATCAGCCCACTATAAGAGTTCCTCCAGTCACCGGTTGCACGTACAGGGCTATTACAAATGATTGAAGCGATTTCGTAAATTCACTGTAGCTCCATTCATTGACATATGGTCACGACACACTACAGATACGTAGAAAAACTCATAAAGTTTTGTTCGGCTGAAGCCGCACTTCAGGTTTCTACCGCCAGAGCGCTCGAGAGCGCAGTGAGACAAAATGGCGACAGGAGCCGAGAAAGCGTATGTCGTGCTTGAAATGCACTCACATCAGTCAGTCATAACAGTGCAACGACACTTCAGGACGAAGTTCAACAAAGATCCACCAACTGCTAACTCCATTCGGCGATGATATGCGCAGTTTAAAGCTTCTGGATGCCTCACGGTTTAAAATTTACGGCCCCTTTTTCTTCTGTGAAAAAAACGTTACACGACACGTGTATCTGGACATGCTGGAAAATTGGCGCATGCCACAACTGAAGACCGACAGCGCCGACTTCATCTTTCAACTGGATGGGGTTCCATCGCACTTCCATCATGATGTTCGGCATTTCTTAAACAGGAGATTGGAAAACCGATGGATCGGTCGTGGTGGAGATCATGATCAGCAATTCATGTCATGGCCTCCACGCTCTCCCGACTTAACCCCATGCGATTTCTTTTTGGGGGTTACGTGAAAGATTCAGTGTTTAAACCTCCTCTACCAAGAAACGTGCCAGAACTGCGAGCTCGCATCAACAATGCTTTCGAACTCATTGATGGGGACATGCTGCGCCGAGTGTGGGAGGAACTTGATTATCGGCTTGATGTCTGCTGAATCACTAAAGGGGCACATATCGAACATTTGTGAATGCCTAAAAAAACTTTTTGAGTTTTTGTATGTGTGTACAAAGCATTGTGAAAATATCTCAAATAATAAAATTATTGTAGAACTGTGAAATCGCTTCAATCATTTGTAATAACCCTGTATCAAATCGCCAGAGCCATAATTTTGTAGATACGATTTTGCAGCTGGTGTTGTGACGTCGTCGATGTTAAAAAGTAAGCAAAAATCCATAAGAGGCATCTATTATTCCAAAAGAAGAAAATTGGGTAGGAGTATATATTGATCGAGCAAACTTTGAGATTACCTATGTTCATTGTTTGGCATATAATTCGAGGCTTCGAGTGTAGTTTCTACAGTTGACAAATCCCTGGGCTACCTTAACTGATTGTTGTTTTGTGAATGCTTACGGGTCAATGGCTTTCATAACGGGTGGTTATAACTGAAGTGCAGCTACACACAGGGGTCCAATGTGGGCAGTAATTATCGTATAGCTGCGAAACTTGGCAGATATTCTAAAGCGTTAATGCAGGACCCATTTACACTGGACCAGTAGTTCCTGTGTTGGCCACCAGGTGCAAACCGGGCGCTGTGAATGCAAGAAAGACGTATAGGAATGTTTCCATTTGCAATGGATTATTAACAGGACGGGTGAAGAGGTCAAACAAGTGAGAAAGGCATACTGTTGATTTTATTATTAAGCATAGCTTACTCAGTTTGTTCAGTATGATCACCGGAGACGTCGACGAGATGCTGCATTCGTATAATCACTTGATCAGCAATTGCTCGCAGCAGTTCCGTTGGAATCTGAGCAAAGTATTCCTTTATATTAGCCTTCAGATCAGGTAGAGACCCAGCGTGACCCTCGTAAACGCGTTGTTTTGGATATCACCAGCGCCAAAAGTCACATGAATCCATATCACTGCCGCGCGATATTAGCCGAGCGGTTTGCGTCGCTGCAGTCATGGACTGTGCGGCTGGTCCCGGCGGAGGTTCGAGTCCTCCCTCGGGCATGGGTATGTGTGTTTGTCCCTAGCATAATTTAGGTTAAGTAGGGGTGTTGCCTGATCTTGCATGAAAACAGTAGTTTGCACAGAGTTGCGCTCTTCCAAAATAGGAATCACATACAGAACAAGGAGTTCTCGATAATATACAGACGTCACAGTACACCTGAAAGACCCTCTGGGTGTATTCCCATCAAAGAAGAGCGGACCGAGAATAAAGGTGCTTGTGAATCCACACCACACAGACATATATGGCTCGCATTCGGGAGGACGACGGTTCAATCCCGTCTCCAGCCATCCTGATTTAGGTTTTCCGTGATTTCCCTAAATCGTTTCAGGCAAATGCCGGGATGGTTCCTTTGAAAGGGCACGGCCGATTTCCTTCCCAATCCTTCCCTAACCCGAGCTTGCGCTCCGTCTCTAATGACCTCGTTGTCGACGGGACGTTAAACACTAACCACCACCACCACCACATACATGGCGACTGAAATGGCTCTTGGCGCACAACAAGCGGTTTAACAGTACCCTAGATTCGGCAGTTCTGTATATTCATTGCACAATGTTGTGAAAAGTGTGTCTCATCATCCCGTATAATATTGCCCGGCCACATGTAGTCAACTTCCACCCTTGCCAGAAAACGAAGAGCAAATTTAGAACGCTGCTGCGGATCACGAAGTTTCAGTTGGTGCACCGTCTGGATCTTGAACGGGTACCAGTGTATTATAGACTGCAAACTTCCCGTACTGTTGACCATGGGATGGAAATCCTCGTAACACTGCACTTGCACTACCTGGGCATGTGCCGCATGGTAGTTACAGCTACAGAAACCTCGTCAGTAACTTCAACCGTGATAGGACGCCCTGCTCTCTCACGTGCCACACCAAGCTCAGCAGTGTTTGCGAATTTTATGATCATCTTCTTTAACTCATTTAATGACGTCGGGCACATCCTCAGACGTTTCATTCGGCGTTACTCTCTCAAAGGAGCACTGTAATTGCTGCCGTTCACATAAAACAGTTTCACTAAGTCTCTATTCTCGATCGCCATTATGTTCTCCCACGTAATGGCTAGTCATCTGACGGCGTGGATGTCATAGCGTCATACCAACAGTGTACAGCGCCAGGTTTGCACCTGATAGCCAAAATTGGAACTACTTTTTTCGGTGTAAATAGGTTCCACATTAACGCATTAGCATATCTATCAAGTTTCGCTGCCATAAGATAATTACAGCCAACACTGCACCTCCGTGAGGAGCTGCACTTAAGCTGTAGCCATCCGGTGTGTTTTCTGAGCTGCTCTTTAATGGTTGAATAACAAACAAAAATTTTACGTAATGTTTGTTTATCATTATTACTCTCCGTCAGCCGCGCGGGCTTGCCTCGCGGTCTATGGGGCAGTGCCACTGTTCGCGCGGCTCCCCCCGTCCGAGATTCGAGTCCTTCCTCGGGCATGGGCGTGTGTTTTGTCCTTAGCGTAAGTTAGTTTAAGTATAGTGTGTAAGCCTAGGGACCGATGATCTAAGCAGTTTGGTCCCATACGACCTTACCACCACAAACTCTCTGGCACAAAATAAAAACATTTATCTGCCCCGTTTCGGTGTAACTGTCATTAGTGTTGCCACCACACTATTACACAGAAAAGAAGATACACTGTGTCGTCTGTAGCTGTGAAACCAAACCACCGGCTGTAGCTCCCTTCTTTCTGTTAATAACTGCCGCATCACAGTAATATACTGCCCTCCGCCGGCTGAGGTGACTATGGTAACTTGTGACGTAGTTTTTATGGCGCCAGCCATTCCATACGTCTAAAGTAAATCAAATTATCTTTTATACTACTTCAGATGACACTGAAGACCAATTCTAAACAAGGTTTATGGATCGAAATAAATTTCTGGGACACTCATAACTTGCTGATTCTGTGCGCATGGTAGTCACGTTTATGATTCATTGATTGAACCGGCTTATCATGGGAATAGAAGGGTCATAAACATACAAAAACTACAATCACTACAAAAAGCTAAAATAACAACTGAACAAAACGTGAGTGGTGTACATATCAAATGATTGCATTCGATTAGTAGTATACAAATCTGGAATTTTACCAAGATGAAAAAAATGGCTCTGAGCACTATGCGACTTAACTTCTGAGGTCATCAGTCGCCTAGAACTTAGAACTAATTAAAACTAACTAACCTAAGGACATCACACACACCCATGCCCGAAGCAGGATTCGAACCTGCGACGTAGCGGTCACGCGGTTCCAGACTGAAGCGCCTTTAACCGCACGGCCACACCGGCCGGCTTTACCAAGATGAAGTACTTCCTAAGCTATCTACGCATTTTTACCGACGTTTTAATAAATTAATATTAATACGTTAAAAAAGTTACTTGTATCGAGGTATTTCACGTCAAACATCGACTGAGAGACCTCTGTGACTTCAGGATGTTTTTTAAGGAAAGTGTCAAAAAGTTAGCTGAGCAGTGCTATCGTATCTGAAATACTTCTTCCGATTAATATCACTTCAGTTGTAAGTAGGTTGTTTAGGTTTTTTTATTGGTAACGCCACCTCTGTATGAAAATCACTGGCTGTGCTGTGTGCAGTCTGTGTCTGCTTTGCATTGTTGTAATACTCGCCATTGTAGTGTTGGGCAGCGGCAGCTGGATGTGAACAGCGCGTAGCGTTGCGCAGTTGGAGGTGAGCCGCCAGCAGTGGTGGATGTGGGGAGAGAGATGGCGGAGTTTTGAAATTTGTCATGAACTGCTATATTTATATATGATGATATCAAGGCAAATACATTGTTTGTTCTCTATTAATATCTTTCATTTGCTAACTATCCCTATCAGTAGTTAGTGCCTTCCATAGTTTGAATCTTTTATTTAGCTGGCAGTAGTGGCGCTCGCTGTATTGCAGTAGCTTGAGCAGCGAAGATTTTTGTGAGGTAAGTGATTTGTGAAAGGTATAGTTTAATGTTAGTCAGGGCCATTCTTTTGTAGGGAATTTTGAAAGTCAGATTGCGTTGCGCTAACAAAATATTGTGTGTCAGTTTAAGCACAGTCATGTAGAATTGTTCTAAGGGGACGTTTCACAGTCAGTTCGACACATGCACACGCTTTGTTTAAGCAGTTCACATTTTAACAGACTCGTTTCGGGCGGATATGTTCCCATCTCCAAAGAATCAGATTCTACAAAATAGGCAGTACAGTACTGACATTAAAAATTTAATAATTTTGAAGTCAGTGTATATGTTAAAACAGTCGCACTGACTTGTCTTTTTCTTACTTCATTAGCATTCCTCTTTAGTAGTCACCAATTTCTCGGCAAGCTCACTCTTGCTTCGAAGGAAGGAAGGTTACAGGTCATTAGAGACGGAGCATAAGTTCGGAACGTTTCAAGGTTGCCCGGAGCGATTTAGGGGAACCACGGAAAACCTAGACAGGATGGCTGGTCGCGAATTTGAACCGTCGTCCTCCCGAATGCGGGTCCAGTGTGCTAACCACTGCGCCACCTTGCTCGGTGCGCTTGTTTCAATCCGTAGAGCGTCCTCCATCGCTGACATGTGTGCTAGGACCAGAGGCAAAATTGTCCATCTCAGGTTGGGAACATTTCTTTGTGAAAAGCGTCTATTTAAATTGGAATGGCATTAACGAATAGTGTGAACACTTATCAAATAATAGCCAGTGTTGTCGTTCGAGATGTTCTTGTTATTAACAGCTTCGTATATTCCTTGATCTAGTTCTTAATTAATATAACTTTCTTTCTACAAATTACTCTAAAACAATGTAAACGAGAATGTACGCTAAAATACATACAAATCAGAGAGATGGAAGTTTTTTGTACGCGCAGTTACAGAAGACCGTCGGTAAACTTTCATAATGATGAAAAAGGACCAAGCAAAATGGAACCTGGAGCCCAAAGGAAATTTTACGGTAATAGTGATAGCGGAAATAGTGTTTCCAGCAACATTCTTCAGTGTGGTTGCAATACACAGCAGTGCTGAGGTACGGTGGGGCAATTTGTCGAAGAAGCAGGCTGTTACAGGCAGTTGACAAGTGTTTCCGGTATTGTCCCAAAAAGGGTGGAGAGTTTTTCGCATGGCCAGGCCATTCTACCTTGTTTTTTTTTTCTTTTGTACATGTGCTATCGTCCGAAGAATGAAGTGCCTCGCTACGGAACATATGTAAAAACAGTCGCTGCCCGAAGCAACAACGATTGAGAGATGGTGGCGTGGACACACCCAGAAGAGTCTCCATACGCCACTGGATCAGCTCGCTTTCTTATGGCAAAGTGGATGGCCGCTCAGCCCAGTCAGCCATCGTCGATGCCGACAGCATCATTTCTATATCCAGCAGTGCGACAGTTGTCTTAAGACAGGTCTCTGCATAAAAGTTTATATTCAATTGTACTCTACGAGAAGAGACTAGGATTTTGTTCTGTATCAAGTGATAAATTAACGTTCCGTGACAGTAATGAATGCTCGTGACATGGGTTGTAACAGAGTTAAGTGTTTCCTCTTGTTCTAGTTGTAATAAAGTAAATATGCTGTAGTATCACCTCGGCCCCACCAGGAATAAACTAAGAATCCACCACTGTCCGGGCCAGTGCTATTTCCTCCGGCAAAACAGTAAATGCTGCCCTCTCACTTTCAAGAATATTATTTCACTTCCGTTCGATAAATGGCAAGCGGGTACGGAAAGATACTCGAACTGTTGCTTGTCTACAGGCACGTCCAACGACAGAACCATGAATTTTCATCTACAGCCAGAGTTACAGAACGCAGGAGGTAATACAAGGTGTGGCTAAATGGATAGGAGACTGCAGTTATATGTAAAGAAATTTTAATAACAATATTATAATTAAATGAAGTTGTATTGTTCCAGAAACCTTTTCAAGTCTCTATGATGTACACTATTGACCATTAAAATTGCTACACCACGAAGATGACGTGCTACAAACGCGAAATTTAACCGACAGGAAGAAGATGCTGTGATATGCAAATGGTTAGCTTTTCAGAGCGTTGACGCAAGATTGGCGCCGGTGGCAACACCTAAAACGTGCTGACACGAGGAAAGTTTCCGACCGATTTCTCGTACACAAACAGCAGTTGACAGGCATTGGCGAGTGAAACGTTGTTGTGATGCCTCGTATGAGGAGAAATACGTACCATCACGTTTCCGACTTTGATAAAGGTCGGATTGTAGCCTATCGCCATTGCGGTTTATCGTATCGCGACGTTGCTGCTCGCATTGGTCGAGATTCAATGACTGTTAGCAGAATATGGAATAGGTGGGTTCAGGAGGGTAATACGGAACGCCGTGCTGGATCTCAACTGCATCGTATCACTAGCAGTCAAGATGAAAGGTATCCTATCCGCATGGCTGTAATGGATCGTGCAGCCACGTCTCGATCCCTGAGTCAACAAATGGGGACGTTTGCAAGACAACAACCATCTGCACGAACAGTTCGACGACGTTTGCAGCAGCATGGACTATCAGATCGGAGACCAGGGCTACGATTACCGTTGACGCTGCATCACAGACAGGAACGCCTGCGATGGTGTACTCAACGACGAACCTGGGTGCACCAATGGCAAAACGTCATTTTTTCTAATGAATGCAGGTTCTGTTTACAGCATCGTGATGGTCGCATCCGTGTTTGACGACATCGCGGTGAACGCACATTGGAAGCGTGTATTCGTCATCGCCATACTGGCATATCACCCGGCGTGTTGGTATGGGGTGCCACTGGTTACACGTCTCGGTCACCTCTTGTTCACATTGACGGTACTTTGAACAGTGGACGTTACATTTCAGATGTATTACGACCCGTGGCTCTACCCTTCATTCGATCCCTGCGAAACCCTACGTTTCAGCAGGATAATGCACGACCGCATGTTGCAGGTCCTGTACGGGCCTTTGTAGATACAGAAAATGTTCGACTGCTGCCCTGGCCAGCACATTCTCCAGATCTCTCACCAATTGAAAACGTCTGGTGAATGCTGGCCGAGCAAGTGGCTCGTTACAATATGCCAGTCACTACTCTTGATCAACTGTGGTATCGTATTAAAGCTGTACCTGCACACGCCATCGAAGCTCTGTTTGACGCAATGCCCACGCGTATCAAGGCCGTTATTACGGCCAGAGGTGGTTGTTCCGGGTACTGATTTCTCAGGATCTATGGACCCAAACTGCGTGAAAATGTAATCACATATCATTTCTAGTATAATGTATTTGTGCAATGAATACCCGTTTATCATCTGCATTTCTTCTTGGTGTAGCAATTTTAATGGCCAGTAGCGTAAATATGCAGACTGAAGTGACGAATGAAAATTTATACCAAGGCCGGGCTTTGACACAGGTCACCCTCTCACTAGCAAACCCGCTAATCACTACACCACAGTGGCTTTCCACAAGCACGTGGGCCACCCTGGCACGACTCCCTCGTCAGTTCAATTTTCCTTTTATGCCTCAGCCCACCTGGCATTCCCCCTGAACTCGAAAATCACTGCAAAGGCTCTCCAACTGTATCGGAATAGCACCTGAGCATCAGACGAACCGAGGGATCCTACGTGATACGGCACATGAAACTGTACAGCTCCCGCTTTGATCAACGCATCCAGGCCTGGGTTCCGGCAGCATCTCTCGTTTCGTCCGATACGGAGGTGCTGTTCCAATACAACTGGAAACCCTCTGCAGTGCTGTTCGAGTTTAGGGGGAATGCCAAGTGGGCTGAGGCGTGAACGGGAATGGGAATTTGGATGGAGCAGGGAGCCGCGCGGTGACAGTCCGTGCAGTTGTGCAAAGCCACTGTCTCAGCGTGGCGTAGTGGGACGCGCATCTGGCTAATGAGCAGGAGGTCTGGGTTTGGATCCTAGCCTTGGTACAAATTTTCATTTGTCTCTTTATTTTGCATATACACGGTCATTTGTTCCACCGTGTACAAACTCTAGGATGAGAGGATACGGAACAAAAATGATCTAGTGAACTTATGTCAGGAAATGCATGGTTTCCATGCTAGATACCATTTATTCAATCATTCACTGTTACAGAGGCTGCGGTCTAATACGCACTGTATCATGTAGCAAAAGTTACAGTATGTGCTGAAAATGTTTTCCATGTGCCTCGACCCATGCATGTACGCGCCATAGCAAGTTCTGTGTCACGAGTTCACATAATCCAGGCTGCATCCGAACAGTCTCAAATGCAGCATGAATACGCTGCTCCAGTGTTTCCTCATCGAAAATGGGCTCTGCATACACGATACTTTTAAGATGGCACCATAGTCAGAAACTGCACGGGTTGAGATCCGGTGAACGAGCAGACCATGCAACTGAACTCCTTCGTCCGATCCATCGACCAGGGAAGACACGATTGAGATGCGTCCGGACGTTAACGGCGGATTCGTCTCGAGCGCCATCATTTAGCAGCCGTCCACCCCGATAGCTGAATGGTCAGTGCGACGGACTGCCGTCCTAAGGGGCCCGGGTTCGATTCCCTGCTGGGTCGGTTATTTTCTCAGCTCAGGGACTGGGTGTTGTGTTGTCTTCATCATCATTTGTCCCCATCCGGCGCACAGGCCGCCCAATGTGGCGTCGGATGTAATAAGACCTGCACCAAGGCGGCCGGACCTGCCCCGTAAGGGGCCTCCCGGCCAATGACGCCAAACGCTCATTTCCATTTCCATTTAGCAGCCACATAGCCCTTCGAATCATCAGTGGCACCTCTTCCAACAGGGGAGGCAAAGTCACCCTCAAGAATCGCCGATAGTTCCGGCCTCTTAGGCGACGTGGAAGGACGACTGGCCTCAAAATACGGCCGCCAATTAACCCGGCCCACCCATTCCGGCTGCACCGATACTGAGGATTCGCTGTCACCACACCATGGGGGTTTTGCATACTATTCCACAGATGACTGTTATGAAAGTTGAAGATACCATTCCGTGTAACGGTGGCGTCATCTACAAATAGAATGAATAACACAAATCCCTGAATCGTGGTTGCCTGGCGAAGAAAACAATGACGAAACGGCTCCCGAAGTCGAAAGTCTGTCGCTAGTAAACTCTGCACACGCTGTAAGTCATAAGGTCAGTAACAGTTGTCATTGAGAATGTTCCATACGGTCGTCTGGCTGACCCTGTACTGGCGGGCCAGCTGCCTAGTACTGACACGGCGGTCGCCTTCCGCAGTGTTAATCACATTTTCCTCCGAGTCTGGTGTCTGAACATTTCGGGTACGTCCTCCATGACTTCCTGCTTCCTGAAACGACCCCTTCTTAGCCAAAAGGCGAAACGCTGTTGCAAACACTGAATGCTGGGTAGTTGTCGGCGGGGATGGGTCTCCTGATACAATCTTGCTGCACGCCGCCGTTTGCCATTTGCCTTTCCTTAGATACACACCCTGTCGGCAAGTTCTCCATTAGAATACAGAACCATTGTGTACAACGCTGTATCACATCCACTACAACGTGAGTCAGCAAGAGAAGTGAATCGGACACAACATTACCAATTATTATGGCAGGAGGTAGCACTAGGGCATGACGTATCAGGAACAGCACCACCGTCTAGGAGGCTCTTAGCACTATGGGACTTAACATCTGAGGTCATCAGTCCCCTAGAACCTAGAACTACTTAAACCTAACTAACCTAAGGACATCACACACATCCATGCCACAGGCAGGATTCGGACCTGCAACCGTTGCAGTTGCGCGGTTGCGGACTGAAGCGCCTAGAACCGCTCGGCCACCGCGGCCGGCCCCCTATGAGGAAACCATGCACACTGTAGCTGTGGCTCTACAGTACAGCGCGTATTAGACCGCAGTGTCTGTAACAATATGATTAAGAAAATGTTCTCTAGCATGGAAACCATGCATTTCCGGGCATAAGTTTTTTAGACCTTTTTTTCCCGTATCCTCTCATCGATCAATCCCTAGAGTTTGTACACGGAAGAAAAAATGGCCCTATATATGTCATAAATATTATAATTAATGTTCATGTGGAACAATATAAGTATACACTATTGCCATTGACATTGCTACACTAATTCAAATGCGCAAGAAGGGAATGGATGGCTTCAGTGTAGAAACTCCTGGGTTGCTGACGGATTCAGTGCCATAAAGCAGCTCCTCGTGGATTTTGGGAATTCCTTATCGACACTTCAATGACAGTGGCACGTATGGTGATCCGACAATTCGTCCGTGTGAGTGATAGGGAACCATATTTGTATTCTACGTAGTGAACCTTCTAAACACTTTTTAAGCTTCATCATGGTAGTGGATTGGCAGTAGTGAGTAATGATTGTATTTTACACGTTCTAAACATTTTTATACTTCATCATGTGTGTTTCGGTGTTGGTGGGTAGCAACTTGTTAGTTGTCTTTTTTATTAAGGTCGTTGTACACATTACGTTTCTCTTCCCATAACTCTAGTCGTAGTTGCATCACATCTATAAAACTGATAGACTTCTCACTTATTGGTCCTCCACAATAAAATATTAATATAAAAATTTCGTTGTTATTTCAAACTATGTTAATGAACTCATTGAGTAATTCTACCAAAGAGTTGCAAATGCCTGATACGAAGAGAGAAATCGACGGGAAGTGCACTTCGAGGAGATACAGCAAATTTCTGTATGAATCAATGGTAGCCAGAATCGAAGGGTGATCGACAAGACGGTTGTAACCTAATACAGACTTTCATACTCTGTGGTCATGACAACTCTTGGACCAGTTGCTTTTGAGATATTTTCTAGATTGTGTTTCAACATTCTGGAAAAGGTCAGCATCCGTTTACGAGACAGTTTTTGAAGCAGTTCGCTTACTTTAAGAAAGAAAAAAAGGAACACTGCATCTTCCATGCCCGATTTCTATTTTTCCTCTTAACCTGTTTTCTTATTGAATGCAAGAGCAGTAGAGTCACGCTCACTTCCACTAGACTCGCTCTCATCTATTTCGCGGCAGTGCGGCAGTACACATCTGAACCGGAACTGTATGGCTAGCAGTGGTTGGAAATGTCGCCTACTATACGGCTACAATTTGTGTGCACAGCAGTGCCGCCGGGCTATATTGTCGGCAATATGTAATTTCTGTGGCCTTCTAAACTCTCTTTAACAAGCTACACTTCGGACACGCCTAACTGTACTGAGGGGGCGCTGTGGTTGGGAGTGGACTCCCGTTAAGGTGGATAGTAGTTCAGATCCTTACAGGGGCATCTAGATCCAGATTTAGGTATCGTGTGACTTCCATTACTCACGTAAGGCCAATGCTGGGAAACTCCTCTAACAAGGACGTGGCCCATTTGTTGCTCCATCCTGTCCAATTCGAGATCGCCTCTAATGACCGCGTAGTCGATGGCACTTTAAACTCGAAATTTATTTCTCCGTCTCTAACCACTAGCTGATACAAAGTAAACTATATGAGATTACGCGACTTCAGTAAGGGGCTGTTTCACTATCACGTACTTGGATGTTGGTTCTTCTTAAAATAAAATAAACGGCTCGGCCCTTTCATCCTGCATTAGATGCGCGCCGACTGACCGTCCATTCCTTCATCCTATATCCGAGGTGTCTTTTCTAAGGTGCTTTGCCCGCCGCTAGTGGTCTGGCGGTAGTGTTCTCGCTTCCCGAGCACGGGGTCCCGGGTTCGATTCCCGTCGGGGTTAGGGATTTTTTCCTGCCTAAAGATGACTGGATGTCGTTGTTGTGGTGTTCATCATTCATACCCATTACCGTCGGGGGAAGGCAATGGCAAACAACCTCCGCAAGGACCTTGCCTAGTACAGCGGTGCGGGTCTCCCACATCGTCCCCAACGCTTCCCATCATCATTGCAAGCAGCATTACGTGAGAAATGGTCAGCAAATTGCTTCCTCTTTAATTTCGGCTTTCGGAAGCAGAGCCACTACTTCTTCTTCCAGTAGTTCCTCGTTTATCCTTCTGGAACCAGACCCAACTTCTCCACGTTGCAATCAAACAAACTGCCACCACAGCAAAGTAGGACGATATCTCTAAAAATTAAAATGATAACATTAGTATAATGAGCAGAAGATAACACGAAAATACATTACTTATTAAAGTACATTACTTTCTTAGAACGCAAAGACACGTAATTCAACGAAACTATCGTTGGGAGTATAATCATGACTTGATTTCTTACATGTAGGATTTACAAAAGAAAAGAACAGGAGCATGTAAACGCAAACTGCTGTTTATAACTAAAGAGTTCACGAATACAAATATAGATTTCTACGGGAACGATATCTCTGGGAAAATATTTCAGCCAGGTCCTACCGCACGAGCTTCGAAACGTAATGTTAGCTACAAAGCAAAGAGGGAAACCAATGGTTCAAGACAGTATAGTGACGGAGAGCGTCAGAGAAAAGTAAAGTTACAGCTCGCCGTGCCGCTGAATGGTAGCGATAAAGAAAATGGTGACTGCAAAGGACACTACCGTCTGTAGAAGGAAATTTAGGATCTGACGTCCTGTCGACATGGAGATAATAATCCTATTGCATCAGGCTGGGGAATTTAACCGGCTATGGTCTTGTAAAAGGCACCATCGTGGCATTCATCTACAGTGATTTCGAAGAAACTACAGAATATCGTAGCTGCAGATATTGCAAGGACACATCGCGGCATTCGTTTGCAGTGATTTTGAAGAAATGACTGAATATCGTAGCTGCAGATGTTCAACGTGCACTTAAGCAAGAAATAGTTCCTGAAAGGCTTGAGTATGCAGTTGTGAAACCTCTGCACGAGAAGGGAGATAAGGCAGGTACGGCAAATTACCGGCCAGTCTCACTACTCACAAATTTTTCTAAGGTTTTAGAGAAACTAATGCATATCAGGATTGTTAAGTACCTCAGTGAGCATAATATCATGAAACAAAAATCAGTTTGGATTCTATGAACAGAAGATACAATATTTGTATTTGCTGCAAATGTTTTGGAGTCCATCAACAAAAAGATAAAGATGTTTGGAGAATTTTGCGATCTATCAAAAGCGTTTAACAGTGTTAGTTACCAAATACTTTTACACAAAGCTACATGACTAGATATAAGTGGTGTAGCAGGGAAATGTCTTGATTCATATATATCAAATACAAAACAGAAAGTTATACCGAATAGTCTAGTGGTGTCTCAGCATCATCGGAATGGTGTATCATCACATGTGGAGTGCCTCAGGGCTCCTTTCTGGATCCCCTAGTTTTTATTATTTTTGTTAATGATCTACCTCTTTGTACAGAATATTATAAATTCGCCATATTTTCTTATGATATTGCGCTACTTATTGATAGCTCAGTAGCCGGTCGTCGTGGTCGAGCGGTTCTAGGCGCTTCAGTCCGGAACCGCACTGCTACTACGGTCGCAGGTTCGAATCCTGCCTCGGGCATGGATGTGTGTGATGTCCTTAGGTTAGTTAGGTTTAAGTAGTTCTATGTCTAGGGGACTGATGACCTACGATGTTAAGTCCCATTGGAACCATTGGATAGCTCAGTAGACAAAATTGAGGTGCCAGCTAATAAGGTTCTGGATATTCTGAACTGGTTTAACATAAATGGTCTTTCTGACAAACTATATTCAGTTTCACACAGCACCTAATGATGAAGAAACAGGAGAAGCTCTATGCAGACATCAGGAGTGGATCGTTCAAAACACCTGGGCTTACATACTAATAGCGAACTAAGCTAGTCCAGCCACATCCTCGATCTGTGCAGAAGACTGAAATCTGCAACTTACGCTTTACGCATTGCCTGCTCTTATAGAAATACGGAAAACAATAAATTAGCTTATTATTGTTATTTACATGCCATTATGGCAAATGGAATCATACTTTGGGGAAATCAACCACTTACTAGAAAAGTTCGATGTACACAGAAAACAGCCATAAGAATCAAGAGTAGCACCCATATGTGGAAATCTTTTTGAGGAACCTGAAACCTTCAAATATATATATATATATATATATATATATATATATATATATATATATATATATATAGAGAGAGAGAGAGAGAGAGAGAGAGAGAGAGAGAGAGAGAGAGAGAGAGAGAGTGAGAGTGAGAGAGAGTCCCTTGAGCGTTTCAAGGGGGTAAAAAGCCCCTTTTCAAGCCTAACAGTGTGTATCATAGTTATGATGCTAGAAGAAAAGAGGGTATCCACTGTGAACATGTAGTCCTGAGTATGGTTCAGAAGGGGGTCCACTTCAGTAGCTGTAAGATTTCTAATGCCCTCCCTTTACAGATTAAGTGTTTAGAAGATGATGGGCTCTTGTATTAAAAAAAGCTTAAACCAGTTCTTATTGCAAGGGTCATTTTACACCATAGAATACTCCCGAACCACAATGAATGGTACCCATGTACCTGTAACTCTCATACACATTCCTAAATCTTTATTTGTGACTTTGTCTATTTGTTAGTGTAATCGTATTTATTTTTCTATAAAACATTTTCTGTAATATTTTATTAACTGAAATATTTATTTTTCTATAGTAGAAGCTAAGTTGGGGATACTTTAGTATGAAATTGATTAGTACTATAACATAATATCATAACAAATTTATAAAACTGACACGTTCCATATTCTAGATATATTTACAAAAAAATGGCTCTGAGTACTATGGGACTTAACACCTGAGGTCATCAGTCCCCTAGAACTTAGAACTACTTAAACCTAACTAACCTAAGAACATCACACACATCCATGCCCGAGGCAGGATTCGAACCTGCGACCGTAGCGGTCGCTCGGTTCCAGACTAAAACGCCTAGAACCGCTCGGCCACAACGGCCGGCGATATATTTACAACAGGAACCACCAGAACACGAAATAAATAACCAAATAAAAATAAAATGAAATTTGTAACTCACTTCTCCCGAAAGTATAGATCACTGCATAAACTCATACAGTCACCATTTCTATATGATACGATAGGATAAAAAAAAAAGAAGACACCCCAACGAGCTACGCACCTCTCTCACCAACTGAATGTATGGGAGGCTCCTTAGCAACACTTCTGAGAATCAGAACATGCAGCTGCACAAAATATTTTAGTGTGTGATGGATGAAGAAGCTCTCTCCGAGCGGTCACTGCTATTTAGATTTCAATATATGTTTGAAACTCCATTCGCTGAGTTCATTTATCAAGACTACGGCGTACCGGATGGTGGGGTCCATGTTTAGACATGCCATCAAGCACATGTTTGGCACGTGACTTCTGGCGTGGCTCGTGACTTCACCAATCCCAACCTGCGGCGGATACTTCCGCAAGAGATTATGGCTGGCATAGATCTTTATTGGTGGAGCGCGGCAGATGGTGACCCTGAACAAGGCCGAACGTTAACTGTCTCCATGGCTGACAGACGCAACACAATCAGCGACGATTGATTGGCATCCCAGAAGTTCGGTCACAGAAACTTTCCGTAACTCAGGTCACAAACAGATAAATGAAGTACTGTGTTTAATGTGTCACGCAAGAAGTAACTGTCAGTCTTCCAATCTAGGCCCCTAGTCGGACTTAATAACCCAAAACATATAACAGCATCAGACTGCAATACTCGTTTACTTTTCGCGAATCTTTTTCTCACTGAGGCATTTCAACAGGAGTTACGCCACTTTCATTCAAATGAATGGCATCGATACGACTGGACGTGAACCTAGGGACGTCTGATGCGTTCTCAAGTCATATCTTGGTGTATCTGTTGCAACTGACGCTCCAAATTCCTTGAACTATACCCCAGGCGAAGTTGTCTTCCATTTGGTCTCAGACACGTTCGTGAATGACCGGCTGGAGCCCTTAGCAGTACGAAGTGTCACGTAATTAGCTCCTGGAAGCCAAGAGTACACATGCAGTTATCCCACTGGAAGGTTGAACTCGGAAGTTCCTCTAGCAAAGATTTGACTACCATCTTGTACCCAAAAGTAACCACATAACATCCACTGGTCGATCCTCTTACAAGCCCTACACGCTACTGATAGGATTTGACTCATAAAAATTACCCTCTAGGTCGAACTGGTCAGACACCTGAAAAGGAGTACCTTTAGCCACTGGCCAGCAGACTTTTCCACCGACAGACCAACCTCTAAGGGGAACCATATAGAACTGGTGCCACCACGGCAGGCCTCAAGTTTAAATGATACAATTGCAGCATCTTCACGGAGTGTATCACGTAACTGTCAGTTATGCAGTGATGCATGTGTGAGGGGCTGCAGGTATCAGTCGTCCAGGTCTATACATTGGCGAATTCAAGTCACCAGATTGAAAAAAAAGTGTCCAAATCATTTCCAAGTTCCAAACCGACATCATGACTCCTCGGATCCTAAGCGTTTTAGGGACCAAGTATGATTACATAAACACTGATGTCTTCGAGAGTCTGGGAGGTGGATAAAGTCCCATAGACCTCCTCCCAAAAGTTAGCCCCATTTGACCTCATGGATCAGTCAGACCTAGTGGTGTGGCAAAATTGTCTGCTTTGCTCCTGCCCAGTTCAGAGAGAATTGGAGAAGGGCATTATCACCGTGTCAGAGAGCTTGGAACAAGTAACAGGGCCAAAACAAGTCTCTGTACTAAGTCCCCATTAGCTTCCCCTAGGCCACATGATAGTTATTTCAGGCATCAAGACATTTTAATTCACTACTACCCCACAAGGTGCAAGCAGTTCCAAGTGACGTCCACAATCTGCGTCCAGTAACCCGCCTCATTGTTCAAGGTAACGCAATCCCAGTTCCGTGTATGCTGAGACGACACCAGAAATAGCAAGCTCATTACATGAATCCAAGGACGGTCACTACCTTTCCCAGTAAAAACGACTCCAGAAAATACAAGACTTGATAAGAGAAGATCATGAAATATGCAGATATGAAGGTTTACTGACGGATCAACAACACAACTTTCCACTTTCCCGTAGTCATTTCTATTCCGAAACACTTTTGACATCGCGGAACACCATTTATACAGTGAGGTGACAAAAGTCATAGGATATCTCCTAAAATTGTGTCGGACCTCTTGTCTCCCGCCGTAGTAGAGCGACTCGACATGGCATGAACCCAGCAAGTCGTTGGAAGTCTCCTGCAGAAATACTGAGCCACGCTACCACTACAGCCATTCAAAATTACGGAAGTGTTGTCAGCGCAAGATTTTGTGCACAAACTGACCTCCTCATCATGTATCATAAATATTCGATGGGGTTCACGAAGGGCAATTTGGGTGGCCAAATCATCAACTCGAACTGGCTAGAACGTTCTTCAAACCAATCGCTAACAATTGTACCCGATGACATGACATCGTTGTTTGAGAACATGAAGTCCATAAATGGCTGAAAATTATCTCCAGCTAGCTGAACATAACTACACTCCTGGAAATGGAAAAAAGAACACATTGACACCGGTGTGTCAGACCCACCATACTTGCTCCGGACACTGCGAGAGGGCTGTACAAGCAATGATCACACGCACGGCACAGCGGACACACCAGGAACCGCGGTGTTGGCCGTCGAATGGCGCTAGCTGCGCAGCATTTGTGCACCGCCGCCGTCAGTGTCAGCCAGTTTGCCGTGGCATACGGAGCTCCATCGCAGTCTTTAACACTGGTAGCATGCCGCGACAGCGTGGACGTGAACCGTATGTGCAGTTGACGGACTTTGAGCGAGGGCGTATAGTGGGCATGCGGGAGGTCGGGTGGACGTACCGCCGAATTGCTCAACACGTGGGGCGTGAGGTCTCCACAGTACATCGATGTTGTCGCCAGTGGTCGGCGGAAGGTGCACGTGCCTGTCGACCTGGGACCGGACCGCAGCGACGCACGGATGCACGCCAAGACCGTAGGATCCTACGCAGTGCCGTAGGGGACCGCACCGCCACTTCCCAGCAAATTAGGGACACTGTTGCTCCTGGGGTATCGGCGAGGACCATTCGCAACCGTCTCCATGAAGCTGGGCTACGGTCCCGCACACCGTTAGGCCGTCTTCCGCTCACGCCCCAACATCGTGCAGCCCGCCTCCAGTGGTGTCGCGACAGGCGTGAATGGAGGGACGAATGGAGACGTGTCGTCTTCAGCGATGAGAGTCGCTTCTGCCTTGGTGCCAATGATGGTCGTATGCATGTTTGGCGCCGTGCAGGTGAGCGCCACAATCAGGACTGCATACGACCGAGGCACACAGGGCCAACACCCGGCATCATGGTGTGGGGAGCGATCTCCTACACTGGCCGTACACCACTGGTGATCGTCGAGGGGACACTGAATAGTGCACGGTACATCCAAACCGTCATCGAACCCATCGTTCTACCATTCCTAGACCGGCAAGGGAACTTGCTGTTCCAACAGGACAATGCACGTCCGCATGTATCCCGTGCCACCCAACGTGCTCTAGAAGGTGTAAGTCAACTACCCTGGCCAGCAAGATCTCCGGATCTGTCCCCCATTGAGCATGTTTGGGACTGGATGAAGCGTCGTCTCACGCGGTCTGCACGTCCAGCACGAACGCTGGTCCAACTGAGGCGCCAGGTGGAAATGGCATGGCAAGCCGTTCCACAGGACTACATCCAGCATCTCTACGATCGTCTCCATGGGAGAATAGCAGCCTGCATTGCTGCGAAAGGTGGATATACACTGTACTAGTGCCGACATTGTGCATGCTCTGTTACCTGTGTCTATGTGCCTGTGGTTCTGTCAGTGTGATCATGTGATGTATCTGACCCCAGGAATGTGTCAATAAAGTTTCCCCTTCCTGGGACAATGAATTCACGGTGTTCTTATTTCAATTTCCAGGAGTGTATTTCGAGTCAATGATCGGTTCAGTTGGACCAGAGGACCCAGTCTGTTCCATTATTCCGTGTAAACACAGCCCACATCAGTTGGCACAGTGCTTTGTTGACAACTTTGGGCCACGGCATTGTGAGATCTGCACCACACTCGTGCCCCACCGTCAGCTCTTACGAATTGAAACCGGGAGTCATCTGACCAGGCCACAGTTTTCCAGTCGTCTAGGTTGCAACCGATGTAGTCACGAGCCCAGGGGAAGCACTGTAGGCGATGTCGTGCTGTTAGCAAAGATACTCGCCTCGGTCGTCAGCTGCCATGGCCCACTAAAGCCCAATGTCGTCACACTGTCCTAATGAATACGTTCGTCGTACTT
Organism: Schistocerca serialis cubense; assembly: GCF_023864345.2. Lineage (NCBI taxonomy): Eukaryota > Metazoa > Arthropoda > Insecta > Orthoptera > Acrididae > Schistocerca > Schistocerca serialis. The sequence continues at coordinate 273,631,357 of NC_064646.1, forward strand.
TTCCGCATTGATTTCTGCGGTTATTTCACGCAGTGTTGCTTGTCTCTTAGCACTGACAACACTACGCAAACGCCGCTGCTTTCGGTCATTAAGTGAACGTCGTCGGCCACTGCGTTGTCCGTGGTGACAGGTAATGCCTGATATTTGGTATTCTCGGCACATTCTTGACACAGTGGATCTCGTAATATTGAATTACCTAACGGTTCCCGAAATGGAATGTCTCATGCGCCAAGCTGCAACTACCAAGTTTGTCAATTGCCGTCGAGTGACCATAATCACCGCGGAAATATTTTCACCTGAATCATGTGAGTACAAATGACAGCTCCGCCTATGCACTGGCTTTTTATACCTTGTGCACGCGACACTACCGCTGTCTGTGTATGTGCATATCGCTACCCCAGGATCTCTATCACTTCAGTGTACGTATATTAGTGAAATTGCGTCAGATGTATCTCAAGGATATCAACAAAAGCCTCTACGACATCAACAGTTCCCGAGACGAAATCTACGTTTTGTAAGGTTGTGTAGGGGAAATGCAGCTATCAGCTGTAATACATAGGGTTCTTTCCGTTACGATCATCTTTTTTTTTTTTATCTAAAGTCAGGATCCTCGTTAGATACATTGCCCTTGTACAAAGGTCAGTATAGACTGGAAACACGATCTCATAGAAGGAAGCATGACACGTAAACACACTGACTTGGCATCGCGCCTTTTGCAATGCTGAGTCACAAGTACGGGAGACATAATCGCAAATTCTGTACCAGAGTTCAGTAATACAAAGATAGCACTCACAGTGCGCATATCGGAAAATTTCTTTCCATTCAACAGCGCAAACTCGTGAGTTCTAATGGAAGAGACTGAGAGAGGGTAAGAGGGAGGGAGGGGGTGGTATTGTCAATTTTGTTGCGCGCATCGTGGGCAGAGTACGCGTTTAAGACAGTTGCTACCACTTGATTTAATCAGCTTCGTCTGAGGTGACGTTTCCATAATACTGATGTCATTTCTAGTAACATCGAACCCATATTTCTTGACTGTTTAACACTTAAGTTGTGTAGCATTGCCGTAAGTAATTTTATTTAGTATCATGTCGAGTGCTACTCTCATTCCGTGTTAATAACTACGAACTCGAATTCAGCACCTTTTCGTTTTTAAGGGATCACAGCGATGGTTTGCATTGGTTTGCTATACTAACATGAACAGACACAGCTGGTGCGAAACCTCTCTGTCGAATGCCTGAACTTGTAGTTTTGTACGTTCATGTTCCATTCTCCTCGTATACTTATACTGACAAAAGTCATGAGTTTGGTGCTAACATATCAAGCTGTACCTGCTAACCAACGGTTGCACGGACTCACAACAAAAAGTGCGTTGAGCGGCGATTAAGCCTTTAGTTTATGCTGGGAGATAAGCAAACATATACGACAGGGCTGTCTAGATCGAAGCGTCTGAGTTGAAGCACTTTAGACAATATACTATTGCATTCATATGCCCTTTCGTTACCCGCGGTCTTCTGCACTCTTTTCCGAGAATGTTTTGTTCTGTGGCACGTAATCAGGCTTCATTTATCCTGTTAAGAAACACGAGAAGAGTGGTCTGTGCATCAAACATAACGCATCTTATTAGCAGACAGCATTATAATTTGGTTTTGTTATATTGGATTAGTAATACAGATATATCAAAGATACCATAACGGTTCCAAAACTGTACAAGATGTACCAAATTAATGTTTAAACTATTTGAACGCATACAGCGAGGCAATCATTTTTCACTGCAATAAATTCATAAACTAAATGGAACTAAACTTTATGACAGTCGTTTTACATTAATTTGCAGGATACAGAAAGAATAGCTACCGCAATGTAATCAATGACAACAACACGTAAATAGACTGCCAATTTTCGTTCAAAATGGCTCTGAGCACTATGGGACTTAACTACTGAGGTCATCAGTCCCCTAGAACTTAGAACTACTTAAACCTAACTAACCTAAGGACATCACACACATCCATGCCCGAGGCAGGATTCGAACCTGCGACCGTAGCGGTCACGCGGTTCCAAACTGACGCGCTTAGAACCGCACGGCCACACCGGCCGGCACCAATTTTCGTGTCTCATATTGAATACGCCTTTCATGTGCAATATGGCACAATCAACTAATATGAGGAATATTAACTCGTTTTTGAATGGGAGAGTATATCCCTAGCACGTTGGAATAAGTAATCAATATTAAGCCTTCAAACAATGGTTCAAATGGCTCTGAGCACTATGGGACTTAACATCTGTGGTCATCAGTCCCCTAGAACTTAGAACTACTTAAACCTAACTAACCTAAGGACATCACACACATCCATGCCCGAGGCAGGATTCGAACCTGCGACCGTAGCGGTCACACGGCTCCAGACTGAAGCGCCTAGAACCGCACGGCTACACCGGCCGGCAAGCCTTCATGGCGCAGATTTGCACATCTGAAAAGCAGAGTTTGAACTGGATTTTTCTGTGCTCTCAGTCAGAACTTAACTTTTCCGATTTCTTTGCTTATTTGAATAGAATGGGGAAGAAGAATTGGCATCAGTATGAGCTAGTTTTCCAAATATACAGCTTACCAAAAAATATAAGTAAAATATTTTTTAAACATTTTTCCGTATTTCTTGACCAGACCTAAGTATGAAAATAATTATGAATGATCTTTTATGAATAGTGCGGAACGAAGAGTTAATGTCTTGCATCTACAGCTCTATGAAGACCCTGAAATTTGTATGTTCATCTTAGGAGAAGTCAAGAAAGTTGGAAGTTCAGCACACCTATTTCCCCATATTATGTGCCTGACGTAATTCTACTGTATCAAGTATTTCAAACAGGTAGTAAAGAAAAAGGGAATCAATTTCCGAAAAAGGGTGTTTATTAACAGCAGGCTCGTTTTCTAAGGTAACGACGAGGCGACTTTTTTAAGTAAGTATTGTTTTGAAATACAAATAAAAAAAGTTGACTTTTATGAGCAATTTTATTTTTGCATGAAATCCTGCAATTTAATCTACTTCTCTACCTCATTTCCACAAATATTAAGGCACTTATCATATTGTAGAATCGGATTTGAGCACCATCCTTGTAGAAAACTGCTGCCTCAGGATAACTTTCGATAATTTAAAAGTTCTCTTGTTGTTGTTGTTGTTGTTGTTGTTGTTGTTGTGATGGTCTTCAGTCTAAAGACTGATTTGATGCAGCTCTCCATGCTACTCTATCCTGTGCAAGCCTCTTCTTCTCCAAGTAACTGCTGCAACCTACATCCTTCTCAATCTGCTTAGTGTATTCATCTCGTGGTTTCCCTCTACGATTTTTACCTCTACGCTTCCCTCCAGTACTAAATTGGTGATCCTTTGATGCCTCAGAACGTGTCCTACTTACCGATCTCTTCTTCTAGTCAAGGTCTGCCACAAATTTTTCTTCTCCCCAATTCTGTTCAGTACCTCCTCATTAGTTACGTGATCTACCCATCGAATCTTTAGCATTCTTCTGAAGCACCACGTTTCAAAAGCTTCGGTTCTCTGCTTGCCTAAACTGTTTATCGTCCATGTTTCACATCCATACATGGCTACACTCCATACAAATACTTTCAGGAAAGACTTCCTGACACTTAAATCTATATTAGACGTTAACAAATTTCTCTTCTTCAGAAACGCTTTCCTTGACGTAACAATTGCACAAAACACACTTCTTGTCACTTAAGAGCGTTGGAATGGTACGGAAATGGGTGACAGTTTTTCAAGATGGCCGTATGAATGTGCATGACGATTTGGTGCAGGAAGTTGATGACAAAATGAGAAGATCTACGCATTACAATTTCGACTTTATGTGATGAATTTCCTCAAGTGTCAAGAAGTGTACTTCGTGCAACTGTTACAGAGCATTTAAATTATCGAAATTTATGCTAAGGTGGCAGATTTCTACGAGGGTGAGGATAGTATTCAAAGCTGGTTGTAAGATACGATAAGTGTCTTAATATTGGTGGGAATTATGTAGAAGAGTAGATTAAAGTGCAGGCTTTCATCTAAAAAAAAAAATTGCTAAGAAAAGCCTACTTCTTTTGTCTTTTTTTCGAAGTGATACTTTAAAAACATGCGTCATATCTACATTCACCTCAGTATAGTTAAGGCAAAAACAGATGGAGGAGCAATGCCTAATATTTGCCGGAGAATACGTAAGTGAGCTTCCTGTGGAAGGTTATTCGGGATTGCGGCAGCTTATCTGAACCGGTCTGAGCAGACGGCAATAAAACTGAAGCCCCCGACGAACGGTTGGGTGAATCCGACAAACCGACTGACGCGGTAGCCACCGCCGGCGCAGATAAGGGAGATCTGCTCCTTATCTCGGTCCGAGGCAGTGCAGGGAGTGATGCCTGGGTCAAAAGGCGACAGCCCCGGGAAACGCGAGCTGGCAGGAAAGAGCCGCTCCCTCTAATCCAGAGGCCACACTCGCTAGAAATTACAGAGCTGACATTCAAGCAGCAGAGAAGACACAGCCCTTAAACACACCGCACGAAAACTCGACGTCCTCAGGAAGCATAACGCTTGATACCGTGCCACACCACCCCTAGCCTTGGCGAGGAAGAAAACCGCGAAATTTCTTCCGCTATGCGGTACCCATATGAAGCAATCGCCGATGATCAGTTCCCTTTTAGCTACCAAACATCAGAAATGTTGACTGCCACACTTCAGCTGCCGTGTCGCAAGAATCCCCCACTCGTACTAAACCTCCAGAAATATTCTCTGTCTTTTAATCTCCAATGCCTCGCATTCGAAGTCAATGTGATGCGGTTTCCCCACCCACACCACACATTCTACATTTTGGGTCTTCTTCTATTGTCCCCATTGTATGTAGATGCCCGCATCTCGTGGTCGTGCGGTAGCGTTCTAGCTTCCCACGCCCGGGTTCCTGGGTTCGATTCCCGGCGGGGTCAGGGATTTTCTCTGCCTCGTGATGGCTGGGTGTTGTGTGCTGTCCTTAGGTCAGTTAGGTTTAAGTAGTTCTAAGTTCTAGGGGACTGATGACCATAGCTGTTAAGTCCCATAGCACTCAGAGCCTTTTTTTTGTGTGTAGATGTTTTTTGAAATTCCTATGGCCTGGCAATAGTCCAACCATGAGTTTCATTTCTGTCCTGTTGAAGCTCAGGATTGAAAGACTTCTCTTAGAACATAACTTCGGCATCAATACTTTGTCATGTTTTTGCTTTTGGACACTAGCCCAATATTCTACATGCTGTCTCCTTGTCCAGTCTCATAGTTTTATTTTGATCGTCGTCTTGGTGATTGTCAGGACAGGTTCCGGTCCAATAAATGGTGTCATCGCCCCTATCCTGGCCCACCTATCGGCTTACTCATTACCATTAATCCCTGAGTGACCAGAGACCCACAATAGGTTTACCCTATTGCTTTCCCCTGGCTCCACAAGGCCTTTGTGGCATTCTGCCACGATCTTTGATCTTGTTGCAGAGGCTGCCAGTGCTTTCAGGGCTGCTTGTCTTTCTCAATAAATGAAAATGCTTCGACCTCTGTAGCACCTCTGCGAAGTCTCCTCCACGCACACCCTGCTAGCAGATATTTTTGCTCGAAACAAAGTGGCCGTCTTCCCTAGAGAGATTGCATTCTCCAGCCTTGGCTGCACCCCGTATACCAAGCCCTCAACACCTTGGTCTGCTTTCAACCCTCAGTGAACCAGACTATGTCCCCAGTATGGTGTCGAAATTTGTTCTCCCAGAGCTCTCCCAATTACTACATTGAAAGGCTTGGTGAAACAGCTGGGAGCTATCATATAGTCGACCGGCATTTTCCCAACCATACCTATGTCTATCTCACTCAGTATTTTAGTGTGAGATGCTGGATACCCCAGTGAATTTTTGCCAGTCTTAAACCTGTGTGCTCCAGCTGCTGCCTCCATCTTTACCCACAGGTGTAATGGGGGCATGTCCAGCATGGTTTTCATCCCAGCAGTGGGTGTGCTGCTAACTCTGCCTGTAATGGCTAAGCTGGATGAACCAGACCTGAAGAAATTGTGCCTCGCAAAGCACTGGTTAAGGACCTCGTTGCACTGGTCAAGGGCACTGGTTGGCTTTACTAGACATATATGGAACGATAGCGCACAGTAAACTCTGTTTCGGTGCAGACAGCAGCGGGCTTGACCTATGTCTTTGCTTCCCTGATAAAATCAATCAATCAGTCAATCAAACCCCCAGAAATGTCTCAGTTTAGCCTGTGAGTCCGTAGATGGTAGTATAAGGCGGGTACACTGTAACTGGCCAGACTTTGCCATCCGAGTTTTGCGATAAAAATGGTTCAAATGGCTCTGAGCACTATGGGACTTAACATCTGCGATCATCAGTCCCCTAGAACTTAGAACTACTTAAACCTAACTAACCTAAGGACATCACACACATCCATGCCCGAGGCAGGATTCGAACCTGCGACCGTAGCAGTCGCGCGGTTCCGGACTGAGCGCCTAGAACCGCTAGACCACCGCGGCCGGCTTTTGCAATAATTAAGCCAGTCCTTGAGCTGACTTAGGTAGGAATTCTTCCTACCTGTAACGTGGAGACGCTCTCGCAGTTTTACGTCCCCTTGCAGGGGCCTAGCAGCGCCGTCGGATTCTGAAAGTACAATACTACTGTCTATGTTTTACATAATGAAGTTGGGGGAACTTTTTTGTAGAAATAATTTTTACACGGGATGCTAATATAGAGCGTTTATTTAAGAAACGCTGTAAAATAAACTTGTTTACACTGATTACAAGCTAACTATTAACGGTACGAGTGGATGGTCTACGTGACTAGATCCAGGCATTCCATCGACGGCTGCCGACTATGGCGTCCAGTCTGTTAACTATACCTCGTATAAGATCGCACATCTTCATTTGTGACAAAGTTATTCATTTATCGATTAATATCCTGTCATTGTAAAACTACTGAAAGATATTTTTTATGGGTCGTAGATCCTCCTAATGTCTGAGTGGCAAATTACAAACATTTATTAGTAACAATTACTCGATTCGGACCAGAACAAATGTACTTTCCCTAAATATCTCTTTGCCGACGTCACAGAGATTTCTGCATCGGCATCTCATCCCCCTGGCTTTGAAAGCGGCAGAAAGCCAACCACCTCTACTAGCCAGTGTGGAAACCTACCGCTTGCTGCTTACTCCATACGTACCGCAGCGGTGATACACTCACTACACACATGTGAAATTGCAAATCTCGTAGTAAAGCAAAATGCGCTCTTATCTGCAAATAAGAGGTACTTTACATTGTGAACACATCTTTTGTCGTGTAGAAGAGAGCACACTCGTCATGAAGATGAGGGTCGCATGGAATCCCAACTCAGTTTTACAAAGACTACTACTCTGTGGCACTGCCCCCTTACTTAGCTTGCATTAATCGCGAATCTCTTGTCCAGCGCAAAGTCCCAAGCGACTGGAAAAAAGCACAAGTAACTCCCACATACAGGGTGAGTCATAGCTATTGCCACCAAGAATAACTCCGAAAGTACGATAGTAACTGAAAAGTTTGTGGCACAAATGTTGCATGGGACAATGATGTCCATAATTTGACGTTGGTTTTTTGTTGCTAGGTGGGGTCGCGTCAGAGATATGGTCAACATTGATTTTTTTAATGGGATGCTATAGTTTGGTACTTATTTTCTGATAGCGGCTTTCGAGACGAATCCAATGATGTGTAACAGTAAGGTCTTTGAAGGTCAACGAAAGTCAAGAAGGTGGCATGAACGTCCGTTTACAGAAGGTGTTCGATATGATGACCATTGGTATCAATGCACTGCTGCAATCTTCTTATCATGGACTGAGTGGTATCCTTATCACTTCGGCATTTATCGAAGCACATGCTCTGATAATTTTCTCTCGTATATCGTGCAAATAGTGAATATTCGCTGAATACAGCGTATTCATGTAACGTGTCATTGACATGTAAGCACCATTCGGCGGTTCGCAATACAACACTAATAGGACCGGTAAGACTAGTATCATCGAATCAAGCGAATGTGAATGATGTATTCCTTCAAAGAATAAGTCGATATGCTTCTCACTTAAAGAGAATGCCAACGAAATTCAGTGAGAGCTAGAGACTTATACGCTGAAAGATATCCTCAACGTACTCACCCTAGACGTCGTACCTTTAAATATATTTATGATAAATTGAGAACAACTGGATCTTTAACGCATCGGAAACATATCCGGCAAAGGAAAGTTACTAACGGGGAAACGGAAATTGGTACTCTTGCCACTGTGATTCGAGATCCTCGTGTTAGTTCGCGTCAAATCGCAAGGGAATCTGGCATGAGCCAGAGTAGTGTTGTTCGTGTTCTGCATCGCCATAAATATCATCCTTACCAATATCAGTCTCCACCAAGAATTAACAGGTACGGATTGCATGCGTTGCACTGAATTCTGCCGATGGACTCAACTTCAGATGCAGCGGATTGACACATTTATTAATTTGATTTTATTTACTGACGAGACTACATTCACGAATCATGGAGATGTTAATTTGCATAACATGCTTTGTTGGACAACTGAAAATCCATGTTAGCTGCGGCAAATTGAACTCCAAAAACCGTGGTCGGTGAATGTATGGTGCGGGATTTTGGAGGACAGAATTATAGGCCCCTATTTCAGCGAAGGAAATCTAAATGGTGCGAAGTACACCACATTCCTGCAAGAAACATTAGGTCTGTTATTGGAAGAAATCCCTTTAGTAACAAGGAACATAATGTAGTATCAACACGATGGGTGTCCGGCACATTTTGGCTGATGGCTAGAAATGAGTTGCAGAGACACTTTCCAAATCGTTGGATCGGTCGCAGAGGAGATGTGTCGTGGCCGGCTCGTTCACCAGACTTGACACCTCTGGATTTTTTCTTGAGGGGATTCGTAAAAGACATTGTTTATAAAGACGTTCCAACTACACCTGAAGATATGCGAGACAGAATTTTCAGAGCAAGTGCTTCTATAAGTGCCGATGTGATAAGGAATACCACTCAATCCATGATAAGAAGATTGTAGCGCTACATTGATACCAATGGTCATCACTTCGGACAACTTCTGTAAATGGACGTTCATGCCACCTTTGACACCTTCGTTGACCTTCAAAGTCCTTACTGTTACACATAATTGGATTCGTCTCGATAGCCGCTATCAGAAAATAAGCACCAAACTATAGCATCCCATTTTTTAAAAAAAGTTGGTCTTCATATCTCTGAAGCGACCCCACCTAGCAACAAAAAGATCAACATTATATTGTGACCCCCGTTGTCCCATGCAACTTTTTTCGCACAAACTTTTCAGCTCCTATCATACTTTTGGAGTTATTCTTGGTGGCAATAGTTAGTGACTCGTCCTGTATAAGAAGGGTAAAAGGACGGACCCGCAAAATTACAGATCAATATCATTAACATCAGTTTGCTGAAGAATTCTTGAACATACTCTCTGTTCGAGTGTAATAAATTTCCTTCAGATGGAGGAACTTCTGTCTGCGGATCAACACGGTTTTAGAGAGCATCGCTCATGCGAAACTCAACTTTCCCCTTTCTCACATACATGATACCCTGCGAACTATGGATGAAGGGCAACGGACAAATTCCATGTTCCTGAATTTCCGAAAATCGTTTGGCACTGCTGACTGCTAACGGAAGTAAGAGCATGTGGAACAGGTTCTGAGATATCAGTGGCTCGAAGACTTCTCAAGTGCCAGAACGTTATATGTTGTCCTCGATGGCGATTGTTCATCAGAAACAAGGGTATGATTGGGAGTGCCCCAGGGAAGTGTGAGAGGACCGCTGTTGATCTCTATACATAAATGATTTGGCAGACAGAATCCAGCAGTCTGCGATTGTTTGCTGATAATGCTGTGGTGTTCGGGAACTGACGTCGTTGAGTGTTTGTAGGAAGATACAAGATGGTTTAGAAGTTAGACAAAGTTTCTAGTTGCTGTAAGGAATGACAGCTAGTTCTAAATGTAGAAAAACTTAAGTTTATGCGGATGAGTAGAAAAAACGATCCCGTAATGTTCGAATATAGCATTAGTAGTGCGCTGTTTGGGTAACGTTGCAAAGCGATATGAAATGGAACGAGCATGTAAGGATATTGGTATGGAAGGCGAATGTCGACATCAGTTTATTGGGAAATTTTAGGAAAGTGTTCATCTGTAAAGGAGGTCGCATGTAGGAGGCTAGTGTAACCCATTCTTGAGTACTGCTCCAGTACTTGGGATCCTCACCAGGTCGGATCAGAGGAAGACATCGAAGCAGTTCAGAGGCGGGCTGCTAGATTTGTTACCGACAGGTTCGAACAACACGCAGGTATTACGGAGATGCTTCATGAACGCAAATGAATATCCTTGGAGTGAAGAAGACGTTCTTTTTGAGGAACACTGTAGAGAAAATTTAGAGAACCGGCACTGGAAGCTGACCACAGTTCGATTCTATCGTCGCCAACGCACATTTCCCGTAATGACCACGAAGATTAGATGAGAGAAATTAGGGTTTGTACGGAGGCGTGCAGACAGTAGTTTTTCCCTCGCTCTGTTTGCGAGCGGAACAGGAAAGGAAATGAGTAGTAACGGGACAGGGTGCCCTCTGTCATGCGCCGGGCGATGGCTTGCAGAGTATGAATGTAGATATAAGTAGGTGACTAATTTTCTGCACAGTAGGCTTATTAATTGAATTAAAGTCATTGAAACGAAATTATTAGAATCAATAAAGTTGATATTACTGAAGGTGCTTTGACACGAAATTGTGTGACTGAAAACCGTTCAGAAACACTGAACCTGCAATGTAATGACTGTGTAGCGACAAATCAAAATTTGTGCTAGAGCAGAAATGAAACCCGCATCTCTCATACTTATCGCGAGCAGTCGGCTTAACACTTCGTCTACCTGAACACGCCTCCAGGTCAAAACACAGCCTTTACATTGCTGGCTCAACATGTCATTGCATTTCATTCAGTTCATCTTCGAGTCCATTCATTCCAGATCCGTGACTTTAAGTCAGTTGACCCTGATGATGGAGACGTGTGACGTGTTTCCGAATGCTGTCTTCCAAACGTCCTCGCTTCAATATACGTTTCATTCACGTTTTCATAAGGTACGTTGAGGCAGGTGGTTAGGTAGTTAGATGCTCCATAGATCATTTGAACGATTTTTTTTCATCGAAATATTGTGGAAGGAGTCAGTTTATAGTATATGGTATGTATACATGTTTAGTTCTAACATTAATGGACGTAATACTTTCCAGTTCTTCTCATACAATTAGAATAAAAATTATTTTTTTACGGACTATAAGCCTTTAAATAAAAATTGTCCCATGATATAGAAGGGGTTGTCCAGAAGACATGATTTTAGGTTACATTTAAAACTTGCTTTTCTACCTGTTAGACATTTTATATCATTAGGCAATGGATGAACAATTTTTGTTGATACATACTAAACTCCCTTTCGATCCAGAGACAGCTTTAATAGGGCTAAGAACGATAATTATTTCTTTCAAGGCTGTAGGCAACGACGTCAGTATTCCTCTCAAATTATAATTATTTAGGACGAATTTCATTACTGAATATATATTACATCGTGAAGGTGCAGTTAAAATTCCTAATTACTTGAATAGGTACCTAAATGATGACTGCGGTTGAAAACCACATTCTTACTACTCGCTTTTGGGCTATCAGTAGGTTCTAAGTGATGTCGTACCGGTGTCCCAGAAAATTATGACGTAAAACATCATCGACAAAATCAGAGAAATTAGAGTTCATATGGTTGTTCATGGTCAGTCATCTGCTAGTCTGGCAAACACAAGAATAGACTACAGTGCTATAAAAAGAATTAAATGAAATGGTCATAGACTGTACACACTGTCTTTTGCATTCTGGAAGTCACCCGTAAAAGAGTTGGACTTCACTGTTGTGTTTATACATTTTATGACAGCGTCGTTTCAGAGCTAATATTTTGCCTGTTTTATACGAATTAAAAGATAATTATTTGTCTTCTGTAGATACAAGCAGACTGAGGCGAGTGCATTCAGAAGCCTGTGAATGCTGCATGCGTTCGTAGGAGCTGCTTGAACGTGATCGTACTGTGGATTTTCCCCTAGCAGTGCGCAGCTCCAGAGAAGTTCGTGGTCACTGCCCCTTAGCGGTAGCGCGGAAGCTTTCCGGCGGCGAGATAAGAACTGAGGGACGCGCGCGTGGTCGTCATTAATATCGTACGCTGGGAGACACTCGCCAGGCTAGAGCCACGTTTCAAGTCTGTCCGCGGTTCAAGGCCCGATCTTCCGGCGGCAGCGTCTGCCCCATATTCACCGCAGCCTTGTACACTGCCCTCTGATCCAGAACTACATCACAACGTCACTGTCATTCCAGCAGTGCCAGCAGATAGTGTCTCCATAAAGGCGCTCACAAGTCGTCAGCAAATTACATGTTTCGTACATACGCAAGATTACTGGGCAAAGTATTAGTCATTTCCTTAAAAGACCACACCAGTCATTTTGGAAGGCGCTGTACAATGTGTAGAAATGCTACCAGGTAGTCGCGTGCTATCGCTGATTTCATCAAACAATGGAAAATCCGGAAAGGGATAACGACAATATTATGAACAGGATAGATTGATACTCACCACATACGGGGTACCGCAAATCTTTTTGGTCAGACTGAGACACATGATAGTGGGTCCACAAAGAGACAGGGAATCAGTGGTTCGAAATGCATATTTTTTGTCTTATAGACGTACACAGCGTACACCGCATAACAACAATGCAGCTCATAGTAATTGTTCAAAGTGACGACCGCCAGTCTCAATGCATGGTAACGGCGAAAGAAGTTCTGCCACACTCTCTCAAAGATCCATGGTGTTTGTTGTATCAGGACACAGGGAGCTTGGACCCTAGCAATCAGGTATTCATCTGGTCCTGCGCAACGTTTTGCCGTAACCCGAGGGGAAAAAAATCCAAAGGTGTGAGATGCGGCGATCTCACTCGCCCTGGGACACGACCTCCACTGCCAATCCCACGATGAGGTTACGTTTTGATCGGATGCTCGCCGACTTTAACATCGAAGTGGTCTGGTGGGTGCATGTTATTTTGAAATCACATCGTTTCACAGATAACAAGAGGTAGAGTCTCCAAGAACTGTGACAGCACATCTAGCTGGAACGCCGGGTAACCTTTACCATTCAAACGAGAGGTACCAAAGAAAGTCCAATTAGGTGATCCCGGACAATGCCCGCCCACGCGTTGAAAGAGAATCGTTTCTGGTGGCCACCGACGTGGGTGATGTGGAGCTCTCACTCCAGACGTAATTGTCGCGGCTGTTGGAAACATCAGCACTGGAGTTTTGAATAATTAATACCAGCTACGTTGTTGTTATGCAGTGTACACTGTGTGTGTCAACAACGCAATAAACATGCATTTCCAACCATTGGTGTCCTATCTCAATATAATCGGTTGTAGATCGAAAATCACCTGTTTCAATAGACCCACAAGGGCTGAGGTGCCCTTCCAGGAAACGCTGAGTCGCAGACAGGCACAACAACAAAACATCTGTTATACATCTGAGCTTTTGGCCGAAAGCAACTGCTGTACGCAGCCGGGCTCAATGGTCAGACACAGTGGTGATGTGTGTATGAGTTGTGCTTTTGTCAATGTGTGTGTTTTCCACATTAGAAGAAGGCCTTTTGGCCGAAAGCTTAAATATATAGGAGTCTTTTTGTTGCGCCTGTCTGCGAGTAAGTCTCCGCTACTCGGTGTGTAGCAATATATCCTTTTCATAATATTGTCACCATCGCTGATGTACGAGGTGCGACAGTAAAGTAATGAGACTGATGTGGGAAAAAAATGTTGCTTACCGTTTTAGTCAAGTTTAGTGTTGTCTCCTTCAAAGTAGTTCCCTTCTGATTGTACACATTTCTTCCAGCGCTTCTGCCATTGATGGTAACATTTCTGGCACTCAACTTCTGTAATATCCTCCAAGACCCTCGTCACAGCTTTTTGGACATCTTGTGTTGTTTGAAAATGGTGTTCCTTGACTGCCGTTTTGACTCTTGGAAATAGAAAAAAGGCGCACAGAGCGATATCTGGTGAATAAGGAGGCTGTGGTACTACTGAAATTTGTTTTGAGGTTAAAAATTTCTGTACTGAGAGCAGTATGGGATGGAACATTATCGTGATGCAATTATCAGCAATGTTGGCACGGACACAAAGAACTCTTTTACGAAGTCTTTCTAAAATTTCTTTGTAGTAATATTGGTTAACTGTTTGTCGTATGAGTTCATGCACCCTGGCCAAGTTGACATCCGTCCATGAGGTTGATGGTCGTCCACTGCAGTCTTCATCATTTAACATTCGTTCTGCCTTCATTAAACATTTTATGCCAAGAAAAACTTGAGCTCTTGACATAACCTCATCTCCAAAAGCCTTCTGAGCTTACCGTAAATTGTCATCGCGTTTTCACCCAATTTAACGCAAAAAGAAATGGCATACCGTCGCGCAATATTATGCGGTTCCATTTCCGTGACGAGAGACACAAACACGTGTTAACTTATTACAGCACAACACACGATTGAGCAGTTGCATCGATGTGCTGCGTGGACTAGTAGCAGCTTATAGACCAAGGTCAAAGATATTGTGCCTATGCAAGCCTGCAGGGTTGCCACATCTTGCAAAGAAAATCAGTCTCATTACTTTATTGTCGCACGTCATATGCCATAGCAGAGAAACGATGTCTATGTGCCAGTCGGCTTTACGGAATAAGAGCAGTAAAATGGGTCGACATGAAGAAGTGACAGAATAGCAGAAAGAAGCTATCGTATTTAAACGTGCCCATAAGTACACACCGAAGGAGATAGCGCTGTGCCACCACTCTGGACTCGCACTCAGTAGAACGACGGTTCAAATCTCCAGTGAGCCATCCAGATTTAGGATTTCCGTAATTTCCCTAAATCGCTACGGGAGAATGCTGGGATGGATCCTTTGTAAAGCGAACGGCCAATTTCCTTACCTTCACCACCCCGAGTTTTGGATGGGAGAGACTGGCCATTTAAAACCGAAGCCGGTACGTAAATTTGCCATAGCAGTCGCACTAAAATTTTTGGTCTTTAAGTTAAACTCTTTTAGAAAACGAGTAAGGTTTATTTGTAAAATTTCCATTGCTTCGAAACGTCGAGTTATTATAGAAAATGGGAAAGCAACCACTGCTACTTTAATAACAACATTGTCAGTTAGAAACTTCAACAGACACAAGACTTAAGAGGTGGTATAGCGTTGTGAGACAATAATGGACCTCATTAAACGTATTCGCAATTGCGAATAATGACAACCATCAGCTGTAGAATGGAATGACTACAGTGAAAATTTGTGCTGCACTGGGACTCGAACCCGGAAACTTATCGTGAGCTGTCGCCTTACCATCCTTTTTTATCTCAATTTGTTCGTAACTGATTGTTGTACTTGTTCGGAACGGACGTCCCATGACGCTCTTGTTCAAGTTCATCGTTGATCCATTCACTATGTTTTTCATTTTTTTATTACAGAGGGCATCTAATCCTCTGACCGAATTCGTTGAGCTACCGTGCCAGCACCGTTTGGCTAGCCGTGCACGACTCAGCCAGACCCAAACTTCCGCATGCCGTCAAGCATGTGTCTACGACCTGTACTCGTACATCCATTATGTATATTCCCGTACAGGTTGTACGTTGTACTTGAAAGTCGCTTGCCCGGTATCGGCAGATAAATACGACATTGCAGTGCCTGTGTTATTCCGATTACGATGCAAAGTTCCTTTGGACATGAGTTGTGCACGGGTAGCCAAATGGTAAGGCGACCGCTCGCAATAAGCGGTAAATCCGGGTTCGAGTCCCGGCGTGGCACAAATTTTCACTGTCGTCATTCCATTCTACAGCTGATGGTTGTCATTATTCGGTATTGCGAATATATTTAATGTATTTCGTAACGGCTGTAGTCACCGCAACGCCTGTTCCTTTGGACATGCATGATGTCCAAAGGAACTTTGCATCGTTATCAGAATAACACACTGCAATATCGTACAATAATGAATGTGTTGCCGTGTGGCGTCGTCTTTTGGACGATGAACATGCACGTACAGTGTGGAAGACTTACCCCCATCTGGTGTAAACGGTAGCTTCTCGAAGCCGTCGCCGGACATTGGTTGTATTACGGAATGACACCATCCCCAGTCAGGAAATTCTTTACGAAGTGCTGTATCAATAAAGTACAACGATTCATTCGCTGAAGGAGGCACAAGAAACTTGTGATATCATATAACAAGGAAATATCCACAATGTTCCCTGGAAGAGAAGGTAAATTTGAAATACTTATAATTTCATTTACTTACTACAAATAATAACAATAAAAAAACCGAAAATCGGTTCTTTTAGAGCGGTTTTAACAGTCTGTTTAACGTGGAAGTGAAAAAAAGGTATAACAGAAAACCGATTGTTACAGTGATAAACGCCATTCCTAGCCTGAGTTTGTGTTCCGTCTTCAAATGACCCCGTAGTCGATATGCCGTTAACTACGGATCTACCCCCCTTCCTTCCCATGAGCACACTTTGGACGGACTTGCCCGATTTGTCGGTGTGTAGCAGCGCACTATCCAATGTGTCTACAAGGAATGGTATACCATTTTCGACCATATAACTCGGCATAAGAACAGTTGTCGTAAAGAGATCTTATCTGACACTGACCGGTGGCGAGTGCTAAGCTTTTTCACTGGCAGTCTGTTTCGGACTGAGTAAAATTGCCACAGTCAATGAATGCAAGTCTTCTCAACCAGTTGCCCAGTAAATACCGCAAAAGGAACTGCATGCAGCTGACATTTGGAACTGGGTACTTTGGAAAAGACCAGCAGCACGTAAAGCTGTCTTGAGTGCATTAGACAAAACAGGTTCTGAACATTGACCAAATGGTTCAAATGGCTCTAAGCACCATGGGACTTAACATCTAGGCCGGCCGCTGTGGCCGATCGGCTCTAGGCGCTTCAGTCCGGAACCGCGCGACCGCTACGGTCGCAGGTTCAAATCCTCCCTCGGGCATGGATGTGTGTGATGTCCTTAGGTTAGTTAGGTTTAAGTAGTTCTAAGTTCTAGGGAACTGATGACCTCAGATGTTAAGTCCCATAGTGCTCAGAGCTATTTTAACCATTTGAAATTAACATCTGAGGTCATCAGCCCCCTTCACTTAGAACTACTTAAACCTGACTAACCTAAGGATATCACCCACATCCATGCCCGAGGCATGAGTCTAACCTGCAACCGTAGCAGTAGCGCGGTTCCGGACTGAAGCGCCTAGAACCGCTCGGCCACAAAGGTCGGCTATGGCGGCCAGAGCCAGAATGCAGTCCCCAAAGTGCTTCTCCAGGACATCAAACACTCTCCACTTTCATGGGATAGAGCTTCGTCTTGCATGAACCACATCTTGTCGGAATCAGTGTCACTTTGGATAATGTGGATGAAATTATCTTCCAAAACCTTCACGTACCTTATAGATCTTATAGTTAGAGACATTTGAGTCTCATCTTTATCTACGGTGATGATGGAAGCTGAAAAAATGAATCAAAATTTGTAACACGGCCGGCACTTGGCCCGGGTCTCCTTGCTCACTAGGCAGGAGACCCGGGTTGAAGTCCCGGCCATGGCAAAAATTTCGATCCATTGCATCAGCTTCCATCACTTTCACGTACCGTTCGGTAGTCACCGCTACATCAAGGAATACCGCATCGATTATTCAGTGACTGGACACTGCACACCACACAGTCACCCGCTAAGGGTGAAGAGATTTCTCGATTGCGAAATGCGGATTCTCAGTCCCGCAAATGCGCCAATATTGCTTATTGACGAACCCATCCAAATGAAAGTGGGCTTCATCGCTAAACCAACCATACTAATTCCCATCCTGCCCCGCGGCCAACCGTGCAATTTGAACGTCCTAACGCCAACCGTTCAGAAGCTATGACGATTTTGTTTGTGGAGCGACTTCTTTTGAAAATGGGTATTCTCTTGTGTTCTGCGCTCAATCGATGCACCTTATTTTTAGAGTAGACATTTTATTACTTCGAAAGTGCACATGACTCACTACCGGTTACCGATTCTTCATTTCTGATATTTAGATTACTTCGAAGATACTCGAGATAAAGTAGTGAAGTGGTCTATGTCATGTCAGTAATATCTTTATCTGCTTTGTCTGAGATACTTTTGTCGAACAAGAGCCGCTACTGCTCAGTACATGCGATGATAAAGACTCGCTTGATGCTAACACCGCCGGATCCTTGGTTAAACTGTAACCTGCCTCTGGCGTCAATAAAGCGTTAAACTTGGCGCTTGCTGTAGTTAAATCCTCTGAAGACGTGCACAGGTAGCGCCATCCACAGCTCCTTGTTTGTGACCAGATTAGCAGATCTTCTTTATACGCTGGTACACTTGCGCGATGGCGTGCGCAGGGCCACTGCTGAGCAACAGAACAGTTATTGGAACATACCTGAGCGAACCCACTGAAGAGTGGGTCCTTTTCTGGAAATGCTGCTCCTACGCGCTCACACAAAGCGAACTTTCAGCAAGTAAACTGGTGATGTCATGCTGTTACTGTCAGGGACGTAAGTGTTCTGCGTTTCACAATGCCAAGGACGTCACATGGAGCATAGAGAAATACGAGGTGCGACAATAAAGTAATGAGAGTGATGTGAAAAAAAATGTTGCTTGCCATTTTAGTCATGTTTAGTGTTGTCTCCTTCAAAGTAGTTCCCTTCTGATTGCACACACTTTTTCCAGCGCTTCTGCCACTGATGGTAACATTTCTGGAACTCATCTTCTGTAATATCCTCCAAGACCCTCGTCATAGCTTTTTGGACATCTTATGTTGTTTGAAAATGGTGTCCCTTGACCGCCGTTATGACTCTTGGAAATAGAAAAAAGTCGCACGGAGCGATATCTGGTGAATAAGGTGGATGTGGTAGAACTGAAATTTGTTTTGAGGTTAAAAATAGCTGTACTGACAGAACAGTATGGGATGGCACATGGTTCCATTTCTGTGACAAGAGACACAAACACGTGGCGTTAACTTATTACAGCACAACTCACGACTGAGCTGTTGCATCGATGTGCTGCTTGGACTAGAAGCAGCTTATAGGCCAAGGTCAAAGATACTGTTTACTTTTTAATACATTATGAGAGTGACAGTGATCAATGTGTTACAAATATTTACTATTAAAAACAGTCTTGATAACGATTTATTTGTTAAGGTGACCAGTTTCGACCACTACTGTGGTCATATTCAGACCATTGGGTAGGAACCTCTTTCTGCTGGAGAATCACTACTGATAGTGATTCTCCAGCAGAAAGAGTTTCCTACTCAATGGTCTGAAGATGACCATAGTAGTGGTCGAAACCGGTCACCTTAATAAATAAATCGTGATCAAGACTGTTTTTAATAGTAAACAAAGATATTGTGCCTAAGGAAGCCTGCAGGGTTGCCACATCTGGCAAAGAAAATCAGTCTCATTACTTTATTGTCGCACCTCATACATCACGGTATTTGTAAATAAAAACACCATGAAAAAATTATCAGGAACGAATGAGTTTCAGTCCCGATTGGACATGTAGTGACAAAAAAATAAATGTATTCAACATTACAGCAATAGAAGACCTACATGTCCAATAGTCAATATTTGGTGAAGGTAACAAGCGCTGTAAAAACATTCATCGCACGTAATCGATAGGACTCCTTTGGATTGTCATTGTGTTTAGATTCTATCCGACTCATACAATCAGACACATTTCCAAGTAAACGAGTCGTAAGCAAACCGACGACAAACGAATACGTGGGCGAGCAGTAATATATTAGAATACAGCTCTAGGAATGTGGTTGAGGTAGAATGTCACATCATGTTTATAAGTTCAGGTCATAGCACAGATGTAGCAGCTCGCTAATTTCCTTCTAGCACTCGATATCAAGCTCTGCAGGGTGTCTCAAACATTTTGGGTCAAACTGAAATGGGTGATAGTGGATCCACTACCGGTTATATTGAGATATGGAACCATGGTCGGAATTGCATATTTATTGTTTTGTGGACATACACAGCGCACAGAGTATAACAACGAAATAATTCACGGTAACTGCGCAAAGTGACGACCGCCGGTGTCAGTGTATGTACAGCAATTGCGCGTGAAGTTCTGCTGCACTCTCTCAAGACCCCTGGTGTCTGTTGTACCCCAGGTGACAGGCAGCTTGGACCCCAGCAAGCAGGTCATCATTTGCTCCTCCGTGGGCTTCATACACAAACGTTTCGGCGTAACCCCAGAGGAAAAAAATCCAGACGTGTGAGATCCGGCGATCGCACTGGCCATGGGACACAACCCCCTGTTCCAGTCCAGCCATGATGGTACATGTTGATTGAAGTGCTCGCGGACGTCAACAAAATGGTTCAAATGGCTCTGAGCACTATGGGACTTAACATCTATGGTCATCAGTCCCCTAGAACTTAGAACTACTGAAACCTAACTAACCTAAGGACGTCACACACCACCCAGTCATCACGAGGCAGAGAAAATCCCTGACCCCGCCGGGAATCGAACCCGGGAACCCGGGCATGGGAAGCGAGAACGCTACCGCACGACAACGAGATGCGGACGGACGTCAACACCAAAGTTGGCTGGTGAGTGCAGCATCATGTTGAAACCACATCCTTTCATGGACAACAAGGGGTACTGTCTCCAATAACTGTGGCAGCAAATCTCGCAGGAACACCAGGTAACACGGACCAGTCAAACGGGCAATGGTCTTGAACAATGCGCACTCATTATTGCGCCACCGATGTGTGTGGCGCAGGGGTTACCCTCACTCCATACATGACTGAAACTCCGTCACGGGTGAATGAGGCCTATTCTGTGAACAATATAAACTGTACGAAGTTCGGTACTACGGCACTGCGATTTATGAATCGGGTGGATACCAGTTCCACCAATACTCTCCATACTGTATCCTTCGAAGTGTGCGTTTCACAGCTAAGTTGTGGGTGCTTATTGTTAGGTGGTCGGCCACAAAGTCCTCCTCAAAGTCTGGTATGTGGATATGTCTTTGGCGAGAAACTTGGCCGGCTCTCTGTGGCGTGAACAACCCAGTCTCTCGTAAGTTGGTATCCACGGAGATAAGCTTCTTCCAGTTAGGATAACGCCTTTTGTGTAAGCGTTTTCTGTACATTGGTGCTGTTTTACGGGAACTACATCCTGCCACATCGTAAATTAAAAGTATATCTGCCACCTTCTGTCACGAGTAACGTTCCACTTTTCACTGCGCGTCATGCTCTGTACACAGTGACACACCTCACCATGGACACATCACAAGCCGCCTGATGCAGTGGAGAACTGTCATCACATGACACATACGCCGTGGGCTAAGTTGTGTACAGTGTATGTGCTTGGTGGTCAAGGGCATACGCTGTTTACCACCTGCTGCCCTTTCCAATGTACGAGGGGCGTTTGAAAAGTCCATATAAATATAAAAACTACTTATGTGTTTGGGGTAAACCTTTTTTATTTTCCGACATACTCTCCTTTTAGACTTATACACTTCGTCCAACGCTGTTCTAATTTGTTGATCCCTTTTGAATAGCAAAAATTGTCCAAGTCCGCAAAATAGCTATTAGTTGCTGCAATCACCTCCTCGCTTGAAAAAAATCTTTGTCCCACCAGCCATTTCTTCAAATTGGGGAACAATTAGTATTCCGAGGGAGCCAAATCTGGAGAATAGGGGGCATGTGAAACGAGCCAGAATCCAATTTCCATTAATTTTGCGACCACAACTGCTGAGGTGAGTGCTGGTGCATTGTCGTGATGGAAAAGGGCTTTTTTGCGGCCAAATCGCAGGCGTTTTTCTTGCAGCTTGGTTTTCAAACGGTCCAGTAACAATGAATAAAATTCACCTGTAATAGTTTTACACTTTTCCAGATAGTCGATGACGATTATCCCTTGCGAATCCCAAAAGACAGTCGCCATAACCTTTACGGCCGAAGGAATGGTCTTCGCCTATTTTGGTGTAGATTCTCCCTTGGTAACCCATTGTTTAGATTGTTGTTTGGTCTCAGGAGTATAGTAATGTATCCATATTTCATCCACAGTGACGGAACGACGCTTAAAGAACCTGAGGATTCTTCCTGAACAGCTTCAAACCATCCTTGCAACATTTCACACGATTCCGTTTTTGGTCAAGCTTGAGCAATCGCGGAACCCATCTTGCGGATAGCTTTCTCATGTCCAAATGTTTATGCAAAATATTATGTACCCATTCATTCTAGATGCCCACAACACTAGCAATCTCACGCACCTTAACTCTTCTGTCATCCATCCCCATATCATGGATTTTATCAATGATTTCTGGAGTTGTAACCTCCACAGGGCGTCCAGAACGTTCAGCATCACTTGTGCCCATATGACCACTCCAAAAATTATGAAACCACTTATAAACTGTTCTAATCGAAGGTGCAGAGTCACCATAACGTTTATCAAGCCTCTAGTCTCCAGAGGCGTTTTGCCTTTCATAGCCGGCCGGTGTAGCCGTGCGGTTCTAGGCGCTTCAGTCTGGAACCTCGTGACCGCTACGGTCGCAGGTTCGAATCCTGCCTCGGGCATGGATGTGTGTGATGTCCTTAGGTTAGTTAGGTTTAATTAGTTCTAAGTTCTAGGCGACTGATGACCTCAGAAGTTAAGTCGCATAGTGCTCAGAGCCATTTGAACCATTTTTTTGCCTTTCATAAAGTAATCTTTAATCACCACACGAAATTTTTTTTCGTCCATTTTTTGACAATCAGTCGACGTCTTTGATTCACACGAGTGCCAAACACAAAGAAATAGACCACTATGGCTGAAACTTGGTGTGCGTTCTTTCCTAAGATGCTACTAACTATACATGACCTCGATACGAGCCGGTGGTGCCATCTCTCGGGCTTTGCAAAGACTTTTCAAACGCCCCTAGTACAACAGACACTCGGGATCTCTAGGAGAAAGCGGCAGAAATTCATGCGCCTTTGCAGTACATGCACTGAGACTGATGGTCATCACATAACACAATAAATATGCATTTCAGATAATTGGTTCTGTATCTCTATACAATCGGTTATGGCCCACTATCACCTGTTTCAATTTGACCCAAAGACTTTGAGATACTGTGTATAGTCATCACTACAGCTCATATGAGGCGCCTGTATTCAATATTGGGGTCATATCTATTATCCATGAACCATGGACCTTGCCGTTGGTGGGGAGGCTTGCGTGCCTCAGCGATACAGATGGCCGTACCGTAGGTGCAACCACAACGGAGGGGTATCTGTTGAGAGGCCAGACAAACATGTGGTTCCTGAAGAGGGGCAGCAGCCTTTTCAGTAGTTGCAGGGGCAACAGTCTGGATGATTGACTGATCTGGCCTTGTAACATTAACCAAAACGGCCTTACTGTGCTGGTACTGCGAACGGCTGAAAGCAAGGGGAAACTACAGCCGTAATTTTTCCCGAGGACATGCAGCTTTACTGTATGATTAAATGATGATGGCGTCCTCTTGGGTAAAATATTCCGGAGGTAAAATAGTCCCCCATTCGGATCTCCGGGCGGGGACTACTCAAGAGGATGTCGTTATCAGGAGAAAGAAGACTGGCGTTCTACGGATCGGAGCGTGGAATGTCAGATCCCTTAATCGGGCAGGTAGGTTAGAAAATTTAAAAAGGGAAATGGATAGGTTAAAGTTAGATATAGTGGGAATTAGTGAAGTTCGGTGGCAGGAGGAGCAAGACTTTTGGTCAGGTGATTACAGGGTTATAAATACAAAATCAAATAGGGGTAATGCAGGAGTAGGTTTAATAATGAATAAAAAAATGGGAGTGCGGGTTAGCTACTACAAACAGCATAGTGAACGCATTATTGTGGACAAGATAGACACAAAGCCCATGCCTACTACAGTAGTACAAGTTTATATGCCAACTAGCTCTGCAGATGATGAAGAAATAGATGAAATGTATGACGAGATAAAAGAAATTATTCAGGTAGTGAAGGGAGACGAAAATTTAATAGTCATGGGTGACTGGAATTCGTCAGTAGGAAATGGGAGAGAAGGAAACATAGTAGGTGAATATGGATTTGGGGGAAGAAATGAAAGAGGAAGCCGCCTTGTAGAATTTTGCACAGAGCATAACTTAATCATAGCTAACACTTGGTTCAAGGATCATGAAAGAAGGTTGTATACCTGGAAGAATCCTGGAGATACTAAAAGGTATCAGATAGATTACATAATGGTAAGACAGAGATTTAGGAACCAGGTTTTAAATTGTAAGACATTTCCAGGGGCAGATGTGGATTCTGACCACAATCTATTGGTTATGAACTGCAGATTGAAACTGAAGAAACTGCAAAAAGGCGGGAATTTAAGGAGATGGGACCTGGATAAACTGAAAGAACCAGCGGTGGTACAGAGTTTCAGGGAGAGCATAATGGAACAATTGACAGGAATGGGGGAAAGAAATACAGTAGAAGAAGAATGGGTATCTCTGAGGGATGAAGTAGTGAAGGCAGCAGACGATCAAGTAGGTAAAAAGACGAGGGCTAATAGAAATCCTTGGGTAACAGAAGAAATATTGAATTTAATTGATGAAAGGAGAAAATATAAAAATGCAGTAAATGAAGCAGGCAAAAAGGAATACAAACGTCTCAAAAATGAGATCGACAGGAAGTGCAAAATGGCCAAGCAGGGATGGCTAGAGGACAAATGTAAGGATGTAGGGGCTTGTCTCACTAGGGGTAAGATAGATACTGCCTACAGGAAAATTAAAGAGACCTTTGGAGATAAGAGAACCACTTGTATGAATATTAAGAGCTCAGATGGAAACCCAGTTCTAAGCAAAGAAGGGAAGGCAGAAAGGTGGAAGGAGTATATAGAGGGTTTATACAAGGGCGATGTACTTGAGGACAATATTATGGAAATGGAAGAGGATGTAGATGAAGATGAAATGGGAGATAAGATACTGCGTGAAGAGTTTGACAGAGCACTGAAAGACCTGAGTCGAAACAAGGCCCCGGGAGTAGACAACATTCCATTAGAACTACTGATGGCCTTGGGAGAGGCAGTCATGACAAAACTCTACCATCTGGTGAGCAAGATGTATGAGACAGGCGAAATACCCACAGACTTCAAGAAGAATATAATAATTCCAATCCCAAAGAAAGCAGGTGTTGACAGGTGTGAAAATTACCGAACAATCAGTTTAATAAGTCACATCTGCAAAATACTAACGCGAATTCTTTACAGACGAATGGAAAAACTGGTAGAAGCGGACCTCGGGGAAGATCAGTTTGGATTCCGTAGAAATGTTGGAACACGTGAGGCAATAGTAACCTTACGACTTATCTTAGAAGAAAGATTAAGAAAAGGCAAACCTACGTTTCTAGCATTTGTAGACTTAGAGAAAGCTTTTGACAACGTTAACTGGAATACTCTCTTTCAAATTCTGAAGGTGGCAGGGGTAAAATACAGGGAGCGAAAGGCTATTTACAATTTGTACAGAAACCAGATGGCAGTTATAAGAGTCGAGGGGCATGAAAGGGAAGCAGTGGTTGGGAAAGGAGTGAGACAGGGTTGTAGCCTCTCCCCGATGTTATTCAATCTGTATATTGAGCAAGCAGTAAAGGAAACAAAAGAAAAATTCGGAGTAGGTATTAAAATCCATGGAGAAGAAATAAAAACTTTGAGGTTCGCCGATGACATTGTAATTCTGTCAGAGACAGCAAAGGACTTGGAAGAGCAGTTGAACGGAATGGACAGTGTCTTGAAAGGAGGATAGAAGATGAACATCAACAACAGCAAAACGAGGATAATGGAATGTAGTCAAATTAAATCGGGTGATGCTGAGGGGATTAGATTAGGAAATGAGACACTTAAAGTAGTAAAGGAGTTTTGCTATTTAGGAAGTAAAATAACTGATGATGGTCGAAGTAGAGATGATATAAAATGTAGACTGGCAATGGCAAGGAAATCGTTTCTGAAGAAGAGAAATTTGTTAACATCGAGTATAGATTTAAGTGTCAGGAAGTCGTTTCTGAAAGTATTTGTATGGAGTGTAGCCATGTATGGAAGTGAAACATGGACGATAACCAGTTTGGACAAGAAGAGAATAGAAGCTTTCGAAATGTGGTGCTACAGAAGAATGCTGAAGATAAGGTGGGTAGATCACGTAACTAATGAGGAGGTATTGAATAGGATTGGGGAGAAGAGAAGTTTGTGGCGCAACTTGACTAGAAGAAGGGATCGGTTGGCAGGGCATGCTTTGAGGCATCAAGGGATCACAAATTTAGCATTGGAGGGCAGCGTGGAGGGTAAAAATCGTAGAGGGAGACCAAGAGATGACTACACTAAGCAGATTCAGAAGGATGTAGGTTGCAGTAGGTACTGGGAGATGAAGAAGCTTGCACAGGATAGAGTAGCATGGAGAGCTGCATCAAACCAGTCTCAGGACTGAAGACCACAACAACAACAATCTATTGGTCCATAGTACCTGTCTCGTCCTCTTTGGCACAGATTTGACGCACACGCATTACAGTACTAGAGTTATGCTTGACACTGTTTACAAGTTTAGGAAATGAGAAGTGATAATAATGCAGACAGACCGTTCATCTCTCTGAGTTAGCCTACATTGCGCGCTTTTGCGTCTCCAAAGCATCCAGTATTCATCGCTAAAGACTTTCGTTCACAACGTGGGCGCTCCTGTGCAGTTCTTTGTGTATAGGGTGTTAAAAACAGTGTACAGTATTCCACATTTTGAAAAGTGGTTGTACCGACCGAAACAAGAAATAAGACCAGTAAACAAGACTTGTAAGATTCCTTGTTGCTCATCTCTGTCTCTCCGAAGTTTACTCGATGTTTTTCATTGGCACAGTATCTAGAAAGATGATCCATGCTTGAAGGAAAGATATTCAGGAATTTAAATTTTCTTACGCATCAACTATAAAATGAATAATTGCAAAACTTTTCTCTTAAATATTTCCGTCTTTTATTACTTCGTTTTGAACACAAAATACTGAACTAAAGAACTTTGCTATGAATCACAACCATGCCTTTCTCAACAAAAACTACCAAAAACACACCAAAAAGACAAAAAAATCAGTGATTTATTTCGGTGCACAAAGGACGTTCTTGTTAGCTGCAACAGGCAGAAGACGCGCTTTCTTGCTGTTGCAAATTTTAGCGATTCAGATCGAGAGAAACTCACGCTCCAATGTCCTTCTTCGGCGCGCCTATGCACAATTGTGCCTAGAAACAGCTAAGTGAAAAATCCGTACAATACGCACGTTTATTTGTATATAAACGTCAACTTCGGAATCTTACTTTGTGTGAGACCGCGTGTTTTTGTATTGGAAGTTCTAGATTCACTTATTTTACTCTTGAAGATACACTCCTGGAAACGGAAAAAAGAACACATTGACACCGGTGTGTCAGACCCACCATACTTGCTCCGGACACTGCGAGAGGGCTGTACAAGCAATGATCACACGCACGGCACAGTGGACACACCAGGAACCGCGGTGTTGGCCGTCGAATGGCGCTAGCTGCGCAGCATTTGTGCACCGCCGCCGTCAGTGTCAGCCAGTTTGCCGTGGCATACGGAGCTCCATCGCAGTCTTTAACACTGGTAGCATGCCGCGACAGCGTGGACGTGAACCGTATGTGCAGTTGACGGACTTTGAGCGAGAGCGTATAGTGGGCATGCGGGAGGCCGGGTGGACGTACCGCCGAATTGCTCAACACGTGGGGCGTGAGGTCTCCACAGTACATCGATGTTGTCGCCAGTGGTCGGCGGAAGGTGCACGTGCCCGTCGACCTGGGACCGGACCGCAGCGACGCACGGATGCACGCCAAGACCGTAGGATCCTACACAGTGCCGTAGGGGACCGCACCGCCACTTCCCAGCAAATTAGGGACACTGTTGCTCCTGGGGTATCGGCGAGGACCATTCGCAACCGTCTCCATGAAGCTCACACACCGTTAGGCCGTCTTCCGCTCACGCCCCAACATCGTGCAGCCCGCCTCCAGTGGTGTCGCCACAGGCGTGAATGGAGGGACGAATGGAGACGTGTCGTCTTCAGCGATGAGAGTCGCTTCTGCCTTGGTGCCAATGATGGTCGTATGCGTGTTTGGCGCCGTGCAGGTGAGCGCCACAATCAGGACTGCATACGACCGAGGCACACAGGGCCAACACCCGGCATCATGGTGTGGGGAGCGATCTCCTACACTGGCCGTACACCACTGGTGATCGTCGAGGGGACACTGAATAGTGCACGGTACATCCAAACCGTCATCGAACCCATCGTTCTACCATTCCTAGACCGGCAAGGGAACTTGCTGTTCCAACAGGACAATGCACGTCCGCATGTATCCCGTGCCACCCAACGTGCTCTAGAAGGTGTAAGTCAACTACCCTGGCCAGCAAGATCTCCGGATCTGTCCCCCATTGAGCATGTTTGGGACTGGATGAAGCGTCGTCTCACGCGGTCTGCACGTCCAGCACGAACGCTGGTTCAACTGAGGCGCCAGGTGGAAATGGCATGGCAAGCCGTTCCACAGGACTACATCCAGCATCTCTACGATCGTCTCCATGGGAGAATAGCAGCCTGCATTGCTGCGAAAGGTGGATATACACTGTACTAGTGCCGACATTGTGCATGCTCTGTTGCCTGTGTCTATGTGCCTGTGGTTCTGTCAGTGTGATCATGTGATATATCTGACCCCAGGAATGTGTCAATAAAGTTTCCCCTTCCTGGGACAATGAATTCACGGTGTTCTTATTTCAGTTTCCAGGAGTGTATATGTCAACTATCCCGACAAAGTCTATTACCAAAATTTCAACAACCGCGTTTAAAAGATGACTCTAGGAATATATTACCACCCCGTACGTAACACTCACGTAAGAATCGTGAGGATAAGATTAACATAACTACTGCACGCACAGAGGCATCGAAACAATCATTCTTCCTGCTCTCCATGCATGAACGTAACGGAAAGAAACCCTAGTAACTGATACATTAGGACGTACCCTCTGCTATGCATCTCACGGTGGTTTGCAGAGTATATGGAGCCGCGAGACCGCTGCGGTCGCAGCTTCGAATCCTGCCTCGGGCATGGATGTGTGTGATGTCCTTAGGTTAGCTACGTTTAAGTAGTTCTAAGTTCTAGGGGACTGATGACCTTAGAAGTTAAGTCCCATAGTGCTCAGAGCCATTTGAACCATTTGCAGAGTATAGCTGTATATGTAGTAGTTACCATGGATCTATACAAGTATAGATATTTTGTATGTAACTAACAGTTTTGATACATCATATTACAAATATTTTAAATGGTGATAAAAACTGTAGAAATTAATGATTACTGAAGTATTTAAAAATGCAAATGTCGTGTGACTAGGGCCTCCCATCGGGTAAACAGTTCGTCGGTGTAAGTCTTTCGATGTGACGCCGCTTCGGCGACTTGCGCGTCGATGGGGACGAAATGACGATGATTAGAACAACACAACACCCCGTCCCTGAGCGGAGAAAATCTTCGACCAAGCCGGAAATCGAACCCAGGCCCTTAGGATTGACATTCTGTCGCGCTGACCACGTGTGTATATATATATATATATATATATATATATATATATCGTCGTTGATCGTTGCGGATGCCACATGGCCTCCGTTAAAGTTAGTTTGCTAATACTTCTACTCAGTTTTTTTTATTACAGAGGCCAACCAGCTCTCTGACCGAGCACGATGAGCTACCGTGCCGGCTAACCACTTACCTACCTGGGGCGGGTTTTTAAAAATATGAAATATGTTTAACACATTATATTCATTTCAATCGTCTGAAACAAATTTTCATTACAAGTGTTTGCATTTGAATACGAGGAACTTATTCTTTACTGTCTGTAAAAATTTAAGTGATAATCAAAATTTTCTGTTGTGTGAAAAATGTTGTTGGATTAGTTACTGACTTTATTGAACGTATTGAGTTGCACACTAAAGCTAAAAATGTGACACTGACCGATTCAAATGGTTCAAACGGCTCTGCGCACTATGGGACGTAACATCTGAGGTCATCACCCCCTAGAACTTAGAACTACTTAAACCTAACTAACCTAAGGACATCACACACATCCATGCCCGAAGCAGGATTCGAACTGCGACCGTAGCGGTCGCGCGATTCCAGACTGAAGCGCCTAGAACTGCTCGGCCACAACGACCGGCTGACCAATTCCATTACATCCGTTATTAATGTCTTGATTTAGCATTTCCTAATTTTGACTCGGTACATAGATAGTACTAAACATAGACCGTACCACGTGCTGAATGAACGACCATTGGTATGGTAGGCGTTTAAGGCCAAGCGTGGTTTCCTTACATCACTTGAGGTGAAACATCCGAATGACTTTATTAAAAGGACTATGGCCGATTTCCCCATCCTTGTTGAATCCGAACTTGTGCTCTGTTTCTAATGGCACTGACATCGACGGAACGTTAAGCCTGGAGGTTCCTTCTACCCTTCGACGAGGTGATGCTGCATCGGACGTGCAATACAGGGCAAAAACTCTATTGTATGATGATTTGGTCATTTCCATGTAAGTTTAGCGCTGTTAACCGGAGCTTGTGGACACCGACGGAAAAAGGGGAAAAAAAAGTTGTAGCTGTTTCGTTCCTCCACCCTTGCCGTAACCGACCTGGTGCGCTAAATCACAAAAAAGAACAAGAAAGGACCGATAGAGTTTGAGTCTCACGCTCCGGCGGTGACCTGCTTCGGTCAACTGGCTCTCCGCCCGCAGCGCGTGTCGGAGCAGACGGGCCGTGTTTTGACAGTGAGCGGTCGCTGCTTGGCCCCCCTCAACGAGAGCATCCTTGGACGGGCGGCCGTGACCTCGGCTACACACCAACCACTTGGCCGTCGCCTTCCGGCTCTCGCCATCCACATCTCTGGGTTTGGAGGCTGTCGACACCGCCCACTGGTGTTCGCATAGTGACCGACACGAGCTATATGTTCTGTACTCTATGGCCAGGAGATGGTATACTGCGTTCATCGAAATAACAAACCTGACCTAAATACTTCACCATGTATTCTTCCGCGTTTGCTAGAATCTCATTGGATTTCGTATCACGTGGATCGGAAGCCAAGCTGTGTCCAGTACAGTCAAGTATGATAATAAGGATACGTTTTATGCTGTGTTACACGCACATACTTATGTGAGCAGTTGCAATTCAGACAGCAGAGAAACAATATAGCTTCGAATGGCATTTAATTTTTAACGAGAATGAAATAATATTCTGCAAAACTCTAGCTTTACCGCAAGCTTCTTAGGTGACCAGATGGAAAGCATACACTACTGGCCGTTAAAATTGCTACACCAAGAAGAAATGCAGATGATAAACGGGTATTCATTGGAAAATATATTATACTAGAACTGACATGTGATTACATTTTCACGCAATTTTGGTGCATAGATCCTGAGAAATCAGTACCCAGAACAGCCACCTGTGGTTGTAATAACTGCCTTGATACGGCTTGGCATTGAGTCAAACAGAGCTTGGATGGCGTGTACAGGTACAGCTGCACATGCAGCTTCAACACGATACCACAGTTCATCAAGAGTAGTGACAGACGTATTGTGACGAGCCAGTTGCTCGGCCACCATTGACCAGACGTTTTCAGTTGGTGAGAGATCTGGAGAATGTGCTGGCCAGATCAGCAGTCAACCATTTTCTGTGTCCAGAAAGGACCGTACAAGACCTGCAACATGCGGTCGTGCATTATCCTGCTGAAATGTAGGGTTTCGCAAGGATAATATGAAGGCTAGAGCCACGGGTCGTAACACATTTGAAATGTAACGTCCTCTGTTCAAAGTGCCGTCAGTGAGAACAAGAAGTGATCGAGACGTGTAACCAATGGCACCCCATACCATCACGCCGGGTGACACGCCAGTACGGCGATGACGAGTACACACTTCCAATGTGCGTTCACCACGATGTCGCCAAACACGGATGCGACCATCGTGATGCTGTAAACAGAACCTGGATTCATCCGAAAAAATGACGTTTTGCCATTCGTGCACCCAGGTTAGTCGTTGAGTACACCATCGCAGGCGCTCCTGTCTGTGATGCAGCATCAAGGGTAACCGCAGCCATGATCTCCGAGCTGACAGTCCATGCTGCTGCAAACGTCGTCGAACTGTTCGTGCAGATGGTTGTTGTCTTGCAAACGTCCCCATCTGTTGACTCAGGGATCGAGAGGTGACTGCACGATCCGTTACAGCCATGCGGACAAGATGCCTGTCATCTCGACTGCTAGTGATTCGAGGCCGTTAGGATCCAGCACGGCGTTCCGTATTACCCTCCTGAACCCACCGATTCCATATTCTAACAGTCACTGAATCTCGACCAACGCGAGCAGCAATGTCGCGATACGATAAACCGCAATCGCGATAGGCTACAATTCGACCTTTATCAAAGTCGAAAACGTGATGATACGCATTTCCCCTCCTTACACGAGGCATCACAACAACGTTTCACCAGGCAAAGCCGGTCAACTGCTGTTTGTGTATGAGAAATCGGTTGGAAACTTTCCTCATGACAGCTCGTTGTAGGTGTCGCCACTGGCGCCAGCCTTGTGTGAATGCTCTGAAAAGCTAATCATTTGCATATCACAGCATCGTCTTCCTGTCGGTTAAATTTCGCGTCTGTAGCACGTCATCTTCGTGGTGTAGCAATTTTAATGGCGAGTAGTGTACTTATAGTATGTCGTCTGGTAATCTCTTAGCTCCTTCCTTATCCGAATCCGAAAAATACATTTCAGTTCTGGACTTGTAATCTGCTACGTTGATAACAAGTCGATCAACATAACAGAATCCACGAAGCCACCCACGTTCTATATCCCGCCAGCTTTCGGCAGTGACATGTGAAAAGCTGCGTGCATTAATTCCAGTACGTATGGCAGCTTAATAGTCTTTTTATTTCTCGCGACAAATCCCTAAATTGGCTCCAGATCAGTTCTGTTGGGTTCATATTGTAATGGTACAGTGGCAAATGCAAAAATGCAGCATTTTTATGCTGTGCTCGATGCTGTGAAAATTATTCTGGTTCGTGTGAGACTACGTCTGTGGTATAAAACAATGGACATAATCCAAACAAAGAGTGTTCGTTTTTTCATTTTTGTCCTAAAATATTAAATTTTTACGTTTTCTTAATTTAAGTAATCGTTATTAACAGTCTTTCATTAAAAATCGACAATTTAGAATTTATTTTTGAAACGAAAACAGGAATTTCACGTGCAATATGTAATTATAAACAAAAAGATGTGCATTATTCATAAAAAGAGATGAAGAATTTTACAGTTACGAGATGCAGGTATTTCAAATTTAACGATAAAAAGGATGAACAAGGCGAGATTTGAACCAGCAATCCATGAACTGCACCAGCTAATCAATTTGTTCCGCTAGACATCCAGTGTGTATTTCTACTACGCCGGCCGCTGTGCCCGAGTGGTTCTAGACTCATCAGTCTGGAACCGCGCTGCTGCTACGGTCACAGGTTCGAATCCTGCCTCGGACATGGATGTGTGTGATGTTCTTAGGTTAGTTAGGTTTTGTTAGTTTTAACTCTAGAGGACTGATGACCTCAGTTGTTAAGTCCCATAGTGCTTAGAGCTATTTGAACCATTGCTATTTCAGCTGTATCAAATCCAGTCCGTCGAAAAACTTCAAAGCCGATTTTTTTTCTTTAAGAACAACCTATTTCTCGTCACTTTTTAACCGTGTTCCACACGCGTGTTTCACTACGGAGCAGGAAGCAGCCTCAGTTATTTCCATATTGCGTATTAACAGTGCGACAGTCAGAGCACAACAGTAAAGAGACCGTGACTGTACACGACTTTTTAAATAAAAACTACATAGCTAAAGCGTGATTAAGAAAAACGCTGATGGCTGCTAATACGTTAGAATATCTTAAAGTTCCATTTAACGTAACTTATTAATAAGATATCTAATACGTCAGTAAGGTCTACTTCCAAAAGCGTAGCGCTTAGTCTCTTTCTCTTCAAACCAACCAACCAAGACCGCAACAACACCAGTCTGCGTGTACTACGGCTTCTCAACAATGATCGCATTTGTATTGGTTTACGTCAGGTTTACTCTTATGTTGAGCAAAGTATACGGTAGACACTGATCACTGTTCAAACCAGATGTCGAACTGCAGCTGTTTTATTGCGCTATCAAAACATCTCACAACTTCGGTACTTCGTCATTTACAGCATGACAACCATCAAATGTCAAATAAAATACACTGCCCGACAAAAAAAGTGAAGCATCCACAGGACACGGTCTGGTGCCACTCTAGCTTCGCACACGCACAAGCCATCGGCGAGTATGTAAACGAAGAGAGTTTGAATTTCCAGTGACTGGAGAAAGACCACCAAAGGGCATTAGTGTTCAAAAATGGCCCTGAGCTCTATGGGACTTGACATCTGAGGTCATCAGACCCCTAGACTTAGAACTAGTTATACCTAACTAACCTAAGGACATCATACACATCTATGCCCGAGGCGGGATTCGAACCTGCGAGCGTAGCAGCAGCGCGAATCCGGACTGAAGCGCCTAGAAGCGCTCGGCTACAGCGGCCGGCGGCATTAGTGTTGTTCGTATTTAGTGTTGTTCCAGGTATTGGTAGGGTATATAATTGGAGAGAACAGCGTCAGATGTTTGGTGATCACTCTGAAAGTGTTGAGCGCCACTGACAAGGGATTTCAAACTGATTCAGTATTTCTAGATTTCCAGCACTGTGCCTCACAGGCGGCTTGTAATCAAATCGCGTACTTATGGAGTATCGTCTCAGTTATGCGACTAGATTCATGATTTCTTGTCAGAGAGGTTACAGTTCGTAGGAACTGACGGAAAGCCATCGAGTAAAACAGAAGTGATTTCTGGCGTTCCCCAAGGAAGTGTTATAGGTCCTCCGATGTTCCTTACATACATAAACGATTTAGGAGACAATCTGAGCAGCCGTCATAGGTTGTTTGCAGATGCTGTCGTTTATCGTCAAGTAAATCGCCAGAAGATCAAAAAAGATTGCAAAACAATTTAGAAAAGATATCTGTATGGTGCATAAATTGGCAATTGAACTTAAGTAATGAAAAGTGTGAGGTCATCCACTAGGTGCTAAAGGGAATCCATTAACCTTGGTTACACTATAAATCGGCTGCCAGAGTGACCGAGCGGTTCTTGGCGCTTCAGTCCGGAACCGCGCTGCTGCTACGGTCGCAGGTTCGAATCCTGTCTCTGGCATGGATGTGTGTGAAGTCCTTAGGTTAGTCAGGTTTAAGTAGTTCTAAGTCTAGGGGACTGATGACCTCAGATGTTAAGCCCCATAGTGCTTAGAGCCATTTTTGAACACCACAAATCAATCAAATCTAGAGGCCGTAAGTTCATCTAAACACCCAAGAAACGCAGTTACGAACATTTGAAATTGGAAAGAACACATAGAAAATATTGTGGGGAATGCGAACCGAAGACTGCGATTTATTGGCAGAACACGTAGAAAATGTAACAGATCTACCAAAGAGACGCCTACACTTGTTCGTCCTCGTTTAGAATACTGCTGCACGGTGTGGTATTCTTACTCCTTACCGGAGTGCATCGAGAAAGTTAAAAGAAGAGCAGCTCGTTTTGTATTATCGAGAAACAGCGGAGAGTGTGTAACGGGCATGATACAGGATTTGGGTGTACATCATTAAAACAAAGGCGTTTCTCGTAGCAGTGGGATCTTCTCGCGAAATTTCAGTGACGAACTTTCTCCTCCGAATGCGAAAATAATTTGTTGACACCGACCTACACTGGGAGAAATGATCACAATAAAATAAGGGAAATCAGATCTCGCACGGAAAGATAAACATGTTCGTTTTTTCCGCGCATTATTCGAGGGTGGAATAACAGAGAACTGCTGTGAATGTGGTTCGATGAACCCCCTGTCATGCACGTAAGTGTGATTTGCAGAATATTCATGCAGTTGTAGATGTAGATGCAGGAAGACACGGAGACGCCACGCACTGATCAGAGACAGCGTAATCAGCATCTGACCGAATTTGAAACGAGCCTCATTATTGGCCTGCATTTGGTCGGTTGCTGGAATCGTGCAATATCCACACTTGTGAGGCGTTCGGATGTGACAGTGTCCCTTTTTTGGACCGCATGGGAACATGAGGGCAGGCATATTCGTCGTCAATGTTCCCGTCGACGACGTCTGGCGACCACAAGGCAGGATTGCCGTATCGTGCACCAAGCACTTCGCAAACCGTTCACGTCTGCTCCTGCCATCCGTAAACGGGTAATGAACTCCCAGCAATACTGTCTGTGATCCCCGCACCGTTGGCCTGGGACCAGCACCAGCCTGACTATGTAACTACCGTCCCGTGCCTAGGCTGCCGTTACCGCCACAGCACAAACGACTCCGTCTGGAGTGGCGGCAACACTGGGAAGCCGATGAATGGTGTTGCAGTGTACTGAGTGGTGAATCTTCGGCTAGTATGGCGGCGACCTGGGGAGAGGTCATGTCCTCGCAGTGTTTTGGACTGGCACAGTGGTGTTACTTCGTCGCTTCATGGCACGCGAAGCCATCGGCTATCACTTCCGGTCACAGCTGGCAGTAACTGAGGGAACTTTGACGACACAACGGTACATCACGGACATACTGCCTCCTCATGTATTACCTCTCATGAGACAGTGTTCTGGTGCCACTTTTCACTGGACAATGCTCTTCCACGCGAGGTACGTGTTTCTATTAGGGCTGTTGATACTATGTCGATGTATCAATACTTTTACAAGAAATATCGATGCATATCGGCGGTATGCTTTCCCCCGATATAGCTATATCAATACGGTATACTGACATTTTTATTATATATTACGTTTTTTCACAATTTTCGGAAAATATTCGAAGCTCTACTTTTGAAATTGTAGTAGGACATAATATTACTTACTACTTACTACCTTTTGAGCTTTCATCACTTCCAGTCTTTCTCTTTAACTTT
This sequence comes from Schistocerca serialis cubense, assembly GCF_023864345.2. NCBI lineage: Eukaryota > Metazoa > Arthropoda > Insecta > Orthoptera > Acrididae > Schistocerca > Schistocerca serialis. Next base: position 273,668,478 of record NC_064646.1, read on the forward strand.
CTGGAGCAAGTAAGCGGTATTTTCAACCTCTACTCTTCACGAGCGTTTGTTGGACAGCGAAGCCTTCATTCAGAACTACCCATGGGATGCCGTAGTGCATCTCCTCTGCGGAAGGAAGGCGGTTCAAATCCAGGTCCGGCCAGCAAGGTCTGAGTTTGCCGTTGTTTCTCTAAATCGCTTAAGGCGAATGCCAGGTTGGTTCCATTGAAACGGACATTGCCGATTTTCTTTCCCAGCCTTCCCCAACAGCAACTTGTGCTCTGTCCACATTGTTCGGGAGACGACTGAATTTTTTACTCGCTTTTTACGAGTTACACGTAATTAATTCTTTGGCTACTGTATTTATCGATTTCTGACGAATAGCATGGCGTTTGTTTTCTCGGCAACGGAAACCTTGGTTTGCTCGACAGCGGAATGTATGAGTAAAACCCAAGTGGAAAAAAAAAAAAACATGATCAGTTGTTTGATACGTTTGTCGATGTCCGATTCACGCTACTTTTGAAATGACACTACAGAAATGTCATCATTTTTATTGATCTTGAAACAGCTCATTTAGTTCTTCTCTAGAAATCTGGAGCATCCGTTGTCATAGCCTCATGGGACGCATTGTGGGAATGTACACTGCCTGACAAAAATAGTGAAGCTTTCAGAAGTGGAGGCGAAAGCGAAATGAAACTTTATAGTTTAAGGGGGTATGTGATGTTAAAAAATGGTTCGAATGCCTCTGAGCACTATGGGACTTAACTGCTGTGGTCATCAGTCCCCTAGAACTTAGAACTACTTAAACCTAGCTAATCTAAGGACATCACACACATCCATGCCCGAGGCAGGATTCGAACCTGCGACCTTAGCGGTAGCGCGGTTCCAGACTGTAGCGCCTAGAACCGCTCGGCCACTCCGGCCGGCTATGTGATGTTCTTTCAGTGCTTACAGCATGAGTGAAATCTTCAAAGAAATTGACAGTACGAGGCCACCTGATGTTGCACTCCCTCTGCCTAGTTGGATGCACTGATTCGGTCGCGAAGGATGCCACTCCACGTGGGTGGAGTTGACGCCCGAAGTAGTTCCACTCGTGTTCTATCAGTGACGTATCTGGGGACCGAGGTACCTGCGGAAGTACCTCAGTATCAGGCTGACAGTTCATAGAAACTAGGACAGTTGATATTTTTAAAAATTTCGGTGATCCAATATATTGATATTTAAAAAAATATCATTATCTGCTGTCGATATATCGAAGAAAAATATCTATATATATATAGGCGGAGAAAATATCGATGTATCTGCCTATAAAAATATCGGTTGCACATTGAAAATATATTGCCGGTTTTAGAGCTGGATATTCAAGTATTGATTTATTATTAGATATTCTGTAAATCAACCAGCTATCATTACTAGTAGATGATTTTTTTGTAGGGGTAAGCAACAGGGAGAGACGGGTAATATACAATTTGGGCAAAAGCCAAGAGGGAGTAATAAGAGTGGAAGACCAAGAACGAAGTGCTCGGTTTAAAAAGGGTGGAAGACAAGTATGTAGTCTTTCGCCCCTACTGTTCAATCTGTACGTCAAAGAAGCAATGATGGAAATAAAAGCAATGTTCAGGAGTAGAATTAAAATTCATGGTGAAAGGATATCAATGACACGATTCGCTGATGACATTGCTATCCTGAGAGAAAGCGCAGAAGAATTATATGATCTATTGAATGGAATGAACACTCTAACGAATACAGAATCTGGAAAGTGTAAATCGAAGAAAGGCGAAAGCAGCGATAAGTAGCAGAAATGAGAACAGCGAGAAACTTAACATTGGGATTGATGGTCACAAAGTAGATGAAGTTAAGGGATTCTGCTATCTAGGCAGCAATATAACCCATGACGGACGGAGCAAGGAGGACATCAAAAGCAGACTAGCTCTGGCCAAAGTGGCATTTCTGGCCCAGAGAAGTCTGCTAGTATCAAACATAGGCCTTAATTTGAGGAAGAAATTTCTGAGAATGTACGTCTGGAGTACAGCATTGTATGCTGATGAAATATGGTCTGTGGTAAAACCGGAACAGAAGAGAATTGAAGCATTTGAGATGTGGTGCTACAGAGGTATGTTGAAAATTAGGTGGACTGATAATATAAGGAAGGAGGGGGTTCTGCGCAGAATCGGAGAGGAAAGGAATATATGGAAAACACAGAAAAAGAGAAGGAACAAGATGATAGGACACCTGTTAAGACATCAGGATACGACTTCCATGGTACTAGAGGGAGCTGTAGAGGGCAAAACACTGTAGGGGAAGACAACAAAAAATTGAGGACAGAGGTTGCAAGTGCTACTCTGATGTGAAGAAATTGGCACAGGAGAGGAATTTGTGGCGGGCCGCATCAAATCAGTTTGATGACTCAAAAAAAGAGTAAATCATAGGGTAATCTCGTAGCGATTGTTAGAAGCGACTTTCGATTGCATTTGCTAGAGAAGAACATCAACAACATTTAGCTAGTAACCATAAGCGTGAGCTACAATTTTAATGATGTCCAACTTATTCTGCTAGATTGGCCTTGAGAGACAGAGAGTCGAATAGCGCGGTAAAGCATTGCGTGAAGAGCAGCCATTTTTTGCTGTTTGCGATGAACAGAAGAGCAATGAATAATAGAATCAGTCGTCGTTTATTTCTTAAATATATTAAAGTGAGCTTTACTGTCCTGTAACGTAATCTGTAACTGTCCTGTAACGTAATCTCAGTTTGGATTCCGTAGAAATGTTGGAAAACGTGAGGCAATACTGACCCTACGACTTATCTTAGAAGAAAGATTAAGGAAAGGCAAACCTTCGTTTCTAGCATTTGTAGACTTATAGAAAGCTTTTGACAATGTTGACTGGAATACTCTCTTTTAAATTCTGAAGGTAGCAGGGGTAAAATACAGGGAGCGAAAGGCTATTTGCAATTTGTACAGAAACCAGATGGCAGTTATAAGAGTCGAGGGACATGAAAGGGAAGCAGTGGTTGGGAAGGGAGTGAGACAGGATTGTAGCCTCTCCCTGATGTTATTCAATCTGTATACTTACCAAGCAGTAAAGGAAACAAAAGAAAAATTCGGAGTAGGTATTAAAATCCATGGAGAAGAAATAAAAACTTTGAGGTTCGCCGATGACATCGTAATTCTGTCAGAGACAGAAAAGGACGTGGAAGAGCAGTTGAACGGAATGGACAGTGTCTTGAAAGGAGGATATAAGATGAACATCAACAAATGCAAAACGAGGATAATGGAATGTAGTCGAATTAAGTCGGGTGATGCTGAGGGAATTAGATTAGGAAATGAGACACTTAAAGTAGTAAAGGAGTTTTGCTATTTGGGGAGCAAAATAACTGATGATGGTCGAAGTAGAGAGGATATAAAATGTAGACTGGCAATGGCAAGGAAAGCGTTTCTGAAGAAGAGAAATTTGTTAACATCGAGTATCGATTTAAGTGTCAGGAAGTCATTTCTGAAAGTATTTGTATGGAGTGTAACCTTGTAAGGAAGTGAAACATGGACGATAAATAGTTTGGACAAGAAGAGAATTGAAGCTTTCGAAATGTGGTGCTACAGAAGAATGCTGAAGATTAGATGGGTAGATCACATAACTAATGAGGAAGTGTTGAATAGGATTGGGGAGAAGAGAAGTTTGTGGCACAACTTGACCAGAAGAAGAGATCGGTTGGTAGGACATGTTCTGAGGCATCAAGGGATCACCAATTTAGTATTGGAGGGCAGCGTGGAGGGTAAAAATCGTAGACGGAGACCAAGAGATGACTACACTAAGCAGATTCAGAAGGATGTAGGTTGCAGTAGGTACTGGGAGATGAAGAAGCTTGCACAGGATAGAGTAGCATGGAGAGCTGCATCAAACCAGTCTCAGGACTGAAGACCACAACAACAACAACAACGTAATTTCCAAATCCAAAAATGAGAGAGTAAACCCAGAGTGGTGTTCTGTCGTACACTGACTCTTGGGATGCATTTTGTTAGTCTTGTCGAAGAAGCTGCAGCTGGGCAACGGTCCAGTTATACAAAAATATGATGTCACTGCCTGCCGTGGTGGTCTAGCGGTTCTAGGCGCTCAGTCCGGAACCGCGCGACTGCTACGGTCGCAGGTTCGAATCCTGCCTCGGGCATGGATTTGTGTGATGTCCTTAGGTTAGTTAGGTTTAAGTAGTTCTAGGTCTAGGGGACTGATGACCACAGTAGTTAAGTCCCACAGTGCTCAGAGCCATTTGAACCATTTTATGATGTCACTGGTTTCTCATATGCACTACAGAGTGAAAAAATTATTATTAGTTTCGGACTCTTGTTTGTTTTCGGTATCATAACTGATAATGAGCACGTAAGACCCCGAAATCGATCGTGATTTAGGTATTAAAAAGAAAGAAAGAACCTTGTGAATGAAGATATATTTTCGACCTCTACTATAATTTCCAGTTGCAGATGTTCCTCCAGTAGGATTACTCCTGAAGAGATACGGGTAATTGCCACAAGAGGCGGCCCATCATCAGCCACATGACATCAGCTGCCGGATAAAAGCTTTCTCCACACATCCCCATGCATTACGGGCTTCAGCTGTGCTTATGGATGAGTATTTTTAAATGTCATCCACCGGTTAGGAACTCTCGGTCATTTCGCATCTCCTGGGACCCACCAAATTACTTCCTCGGTCCATCTGCGATCCATACCTCTAGCTACAAGCCTTACTACCTTAATGATCACAAGAATTGTACGTGCAGCTAAACTGAGACATGCGCCTGAAGGCAGAACGTAGACATGGAACAGGATTGTGAATAAAGTATGCAGATTTGAGCTGAATATTTCAGTGCAGCCACGAGTTTTGGAACTACGCTTGACGCTGTAGCAGGTGATACGGCGAGCGGCGTAGCTAGTTCGCCGCTCATCGCTGCCATTACATGATTGCCGTCGAAGGGGGGACGTGTCTAATTCCTCTCATCCCGTCACTGATTTCGCTGTACACCATTAACAGTGACCACCGCCCGTCATCGAGGCTGCAGACTAAAACGACCTCGCTAGTCTCTCCTGACAATAGCTCAACGAGGCGATACCTCTGGAAAAAGGGTGGTACCTAACACATCAATAGAAAGATAATGATCATAAGAGACAATAAACTGCATAAACTGCAGAATATTAATGACAAAAAGAAGGATACTAGTTTAACCCCTTCATTACCGAGGTTAGATTCTACGAGTGTATAGTTTGTATTGACGGTCAGTGCATTGTCCTGAGAAAAAATGAGACTGAAATGCTATTTTTTTTTAAGAAAAAGAGTGGTGTGACTTACCAGAATTTTAGAACGTGTTGAAAAGTGAATACTATTTATGTTATACCTGTATAGTAACTGAAATACGTGCAACACTCGCTTTAAACTCGACACTGAACACCTGACAGTTATGAAAAGAATGCCGCTGGAATGTGGAAGTTTAAGTCATTGCTGAATATAGTCCCGATGCTACATCGAAAAAAAATATATTGCTGTACTGTTGAGATGTAATAAACAGTCTCTCATTCGTTATTGTACAGACTGGTCCGAAAGTCCTGTCACCTGACCCCCCCCCCCCTCTCTCTCTCACACACACACACACACACACACACACACACACACACACACACACACACACACACACTATTTTGGTCATGGTGGTATGTATTGATTTATTTATTCATTTCTAACTTGTCATAGCAGATGCGTGACAAACGTTGATACATTACGTTCCAACCTGTTTAGCGATAACTTCAGTATGGCCACCATCATTGACGAGGCACAAACTGATGAGGGGACCAGGTCCTGTGTGAAATTTCCCAAAGCGTAGGCAGTGTGATTTCCTTTAATGCCTCCCTAACAGCTTGCTTCAGTTCGTCAATTGTCTAGTACCGCTGTTTTGCGACATGTTGCTCATTTATTCCCCACAGGGAATTGTAGCATGATGTCAGATCTGGACTCCTCGGAGGCCACTCGATCGGCGCTGGCAGATGCACTAATCCTCTCCCAAACCCCCTCTGGGCTGACACTTGAGCCAAGAATTCTCGGAGAGCGAAGTGGTGGGCAGAAGCTCCATCTTGTTGCAACCAACTGTCGCCAAAAATATTCAGCCTCAGGAGCTCTGCAATGAACCATTCAAGCAACATTTGCAAGTAGGTATGTTGATTCAGTGAACTGTCAAAGAAATAGGCTCTGGGATGTGCCTACTGGACACTGCAGCCCAGTTCATAGCATATGGGGGCCTATTCTCAAACCCTTCACAATGATATGAGTTTTCCTTGGTTCAGAAAAAAATATGCCTTTTCCGACAAGATCGATAAATTGGCCTGAGAAGAAAACTTTGACCCTCTGTGGGAGCGTCACACACACACACACACTCACACACACACACACACACACACACACACACACACACACACACATCAAGCAATCTTGAGCAAGCTTCATGTTTTCGCCGCATGTCTTCATCACTCAACTCAGTTACAATATACACTCTTGATGTTCACAATTTCAGATAAATTTGAGAGTGTGAAATTAATAGCATCTGCTTATCAACATGTTTATACAACTACAGCTATTGTCGATGATAATAATAATAATAATATGCATAACTTATCTGACAAAAGAAAGAATTTTTTATGGAATTTTGTTCTTTTGTACATAATTAAGTACAGTTTAGAGCAAGATCGAAACTGTAAACTTTCGCAGCTCTCCGTTTCGCATTTTTGTGTAAGTGGGAGTTTTCATGGTTTTGCTTTTTTTCGGACAAATGTACAAGATCCCAACAGATTCATTAGTCCAGATAGCTGTTCTCTTGTAGTACGCTTATTTGATTACGTCACTTTCTCAATCAACGAATCTGGTCTCGGAGGCCATAGTACATTTGCGGCTAACTTTTCTTGGTAATTTACTTATCTGTTCCCAAAATGAGATTTTCAGCCTGCAGCGGAGTGAGCGCTGTCATGAAACTTCCGGACAGATTAGACCTGTGTGCCGGACCGAGACTTGAACTCGGGACCTTTGCCTTTCGCGGTCAAATGCCTACCCACTGAACTACCCAGGCACGTCTCAAGATACCTCCTCAAAGATTTACTTTTCTGTTAGCATACACGAAAGCCGATGCCCGCACAGTAAACAACCGACTCCAGACACAAACTGCCGTTTTATGATGGAAATGATTAAACACATCTACCAACATGACCACTTGACTAGAATACCAACGAGGCGCTGAGATCCATAAGTCCGCAGCTCGTGGTCGTGCGGTAGCGTTCTCGCTTCCCGCGCCCGGGTTCCCGGGTTCGATTCCCGGCGGGGTCAGGGATTTTCTCTGCCTCGTGATGACTGGGTGTTGTGTGCTGTCCTTAGGTTAGTTAGGTTTAAGTAGTTCTGAGTTCTAGGGGACTGATGACCATAGATGTTAAGTCCCATAGTGCTCGGAGCCATTTGAACCATTTGAGATCCATAAGGGCCTAAAGCATGCAAACACATCGTCGTCGATCCCACATATAAGTGCATATCAGACAAACCAGTGAGACAGTTTTTCGTGAATTTTCATACATACAATGTGGGCTTACAGCACAGATGAACTTGAACCACCATAAAATCAACAGATTTCAGAAGCATGAATAAATTCTAAAATCTCAGAATCTACTGTGATGTGCTTAAGGCCATTATGGTTCTCAGCGCCTCATATGGATTACTGTGTAATAAAGTTCAAAACTTAATATACTATAAATCATTTAGAAACCCACAAAATAGGTTTTTCTGTCAGTATAACTATAACATATACTGACGTCTGATCTAATTTCACCATATAGTGGGTGATCTGGCATATCTGAGGAATGTGCGGTGATAAAAGTCTACCACAATGTGCTGCCATATGGTGCTGCCACATGGTGGCACTGACGTAAACTTGCAGTTGTGCACATCATGAATCGTGCACGTTGTTTATCAAATCCGTATGTATTCGGCCCATACGGCAGTTATATCACGCGAGATGCACATGCGCAAAAGCTTCTTAAAATGTGGTCAACTGAAGGTGTGCTCGCGACTCCGATGCCAAGTTTCACAGAGTCTAGAGCAGAGGTAGCGCCGTAGATTTAAGTGCCATGTATTTACGTTACATTTAACAGCATTCAAAGAAAAATATCCATTAAATCCGTAAGGTGTAAAAACTTAGGGTATTCACGTGCTCTTGTACTCTTATACAGTAGCAACCACTGCTCATTTAAGGATTTTGGCCTAACAGATTTTAATTCCAAATCTTTCTCCATGTGTGTCGGCACAGTCGCTTTGGGAATTTCAAGTGCAGCAGATCTTTTGATTTTATGGAAGATCTGATCGCCGAATCCGCCACTGCTGTACATGTTTCTTGTCTTGGTAATGGTCGACCGGTCCCTCTTCCCATCCAAAATGGATCAGGTTCTGAAGAGCTTCTGTTGCCATCGCATTATCGTTCACTTTGGTGACGCTGTTTTATGGAATCGTACCGCAAAATCCCGTTGCATATCTCTTTTGGTTTTCCTGGTGTGTGCACATTCATGACCCCATACACTTGTCAGAATACGTTCTTTCACGCTGTAGCTATTTGTGTCCGCCATCCAAAGGAGTGAAAAGATATATGGAGTATAAATACACATCATGGGCAAAAACGAGCGGTGGGGGGTGACAGGACTTTCGGACCTTACTGTAGAATATATTAGCATAGTACAGCAATTTCTAAACATGTTATTGTCCAGAATTACTAAAAACAAACTGAAATTACCTTTATTTCTGGAAGACGTGCTGACACCATGATAAACAGTTTTCTTTAAGATGGTGCTGCGACCCAGTGGAACATGCAGATAGGAAAGCCAGTGAAGCACTGAAAACACAAGAAGAGAAAGCATATGCTACAATCAGGCACGACGAGTTTGGATTCTTCCATGAATTCACAAAAAATATACAGTTTGGATGTATCATGTACTTTACTTGAGGACTGAGGAAGATAAGGACTGAATCATGGAAAGAGACTGAGAGTCAGCCTGTTAACTTCTGACACAGATTCTTCCGTAAGATTATTAAGCGAGCAATTTGTGGATGGTGTAGTCCCACATCCGTTATTACGTGATCCGTAATTTGTTTATAGTAGTAGTTTTCGCCATTGTACATTGCAGGGACCATTATTATTTTATGAAAGCTCACTTCAGTTTTCTAATAAACGAGTAAAGATAATCAAGCATCATACATAAGTAAAGGGGGCCTACACAGAGAGATCGTTGTATACCTGCTCTTTGTCAGCCTGTAACACCTCCTTCTGCTCGGGTAATGATCGCAACGTATCATTACGCCACGAAGCACAGCGATGGAACTGTTCGTTCAGTACATCCTACGCATTCGTGCCTGATGTGCTAACAAAAATATCCGCCAATGATTGATAAATTGCAGATTGTGGAGATCGAGAGACAGCTAAAGGCTCTTGATGTAAGTAGCGTCAAACAAACGAGCGCCCTATTAAAACTGCCTAAATCGGAATTCAGCTGGAGCAGGACCGCTTTTATTTACCCACAAATAAAGGAAGTAGCGCGTCGTTGTTACCAATACGAAGTACAGGATGTATCAAAAAGAATCACTCGATTTAAAGAAAATCGTGTTATGTTATTTGAGATATGTGCGTGAACAACGTACTGTTGGAAGAATGTGAGACTGGTTTTTGAACACTCCCCCACCCTGTTACATCTCAACCGGCCTGCAAAATCACTTGACTTGATCCCCGTAGAAACTCTGTGGGACATGGAATAGCGGGTAAAACGAAGCCATCAGCATCTCCACAATCTGGTGGAATTGCGCGATCAAGTACTCAGCGAGTGGCTAACCTGTATGCGACGTACCTGCACAACCTTGTGGACTCACTTCCCAACCGAATACAGGCGGCTACCTACACCTACATCTACATCTGCATGGATTCTCGGCAAATCACATTTAAGTGCCTGGCAGAGGATTCATCGAACTACCTTCACTCTAATTCTCTATTATTACAATCTCGTACAGCGCGCGGAAGAAACGAAGAGCTATATCTTTCCGTGCGAGCTCTAATTTCCCTTATGTTATTATGATGATCGTTTCTCCCTATGCAGATTGGGGTCAACAAAATATTTTCGCATTCGGAGGAGAAAGTTGGTGATTGAAATTTCGTGAGAAGATTCCTCTGCAACGAAAAACGTCTTTGTTTCAATGTTGTCCACACAAATCCTGTTTCATTTCAGTGACACTCTCTCCCATATTTAGCGGTAATAGAAAACGTGTTGCCCTTCTTTGAACTTTTCCGATGTCCTCCGTCAGTTCTGTGCGGATCCCACATCGTACAGCAATACTCGAGACGGACAAGCGTAGATGTGAACAGTCTCTTTAGTGGATCTGTTGCATTTTTTAAGCGTTCTTCCAATAAATCGCAGTCTTTGCTTTGATTTCTTCACACATTATCTATGTGATCGTTCCACTTTACGTTACTCGCAGTTGCAAGCCCTAAGTATTTAGTTGGAATTACAGTCTTTAGATTTGTGTATTCATCGTGTAACCGAAATTTAACGGATTGCTTTTACTACTCGGGTGAATGATTTCACACTTTTCTCACCAAACAGATACCTTGTCTAAATCATTCTGCTGTTGGTTTTGATCATCTGATAACTTTAATAGACGGTAAATGACAGCATCATCTGCAAAAAATGTAAGAGGGTTGTTCCGACTGTCTCCTAAAATGTGTATGTAGATCAGGAACACCATAGGGCACTTCGTTGGGGAGTGCCAGATATTACTTCTGTTTTACTCGGTGACTTTCCGTCATTTATTATGAACTGGCCTTTGTGACAGTGAATCACGAATCCACTCACACAAGGGGACGATACTTAATAGGCACCGAATTTGATTGGAAGACTCTTGTGAGGAACAATGTCAAAAGGCTTCTGGAAATCTTGTAATATGGTATCAGTTTGACAAACCCTATCTACAGCACTCACAACTTCTTGGGAACGAAGAGCGACAGTTAAAACTTTACGATTACTCGTCGTAAGTCTTGGCGTTGTGAAATGATCATGCTGGCATTCGTTTGAAGTGAGTTAGGGGAACCATTAACTCTGAAGCCAGGCGAATCCCGCTTCTTGCCACCGCAAATCTAGTGCCTTACTACTGCTGCACGTGACTTGGTACGTCATTGGTTTGACTTAACGTTTCACAACCACGTGACGGATGATCCACACCCCTTCTGTTCCGACTCGCATAGAATTTTGTTCATTACCGATCACATTGGTCAATATCACAGTATATACCGTTTCCACATTTTCTTCACTATCGTCACTGACGAAATTAAACAGCATACTAAGATTCTTAAATCGTTAGGCCGCCATATTTTCGTCAAGAGATCATTCCGGGAGCAACTGCAGCAGCGAAACAAGCTATAAACGGGGTTTTCACGGCCTAGTAATCTCCTCAGTTCTATTATTTCGATAACAGTTAGTAAAAGTGAATGTTTGCGTTATAGCCAGGAATAACATCGTTCTACGGTTTATTGACAGAACACTGATACAGTAGAATACTGTTACCAAGCGCCAAGTTGTAGATGAACACTTTATGGATGTTATGTAAACATATGGTGGCTATAACATTGTCGAGGAAGTGCACGTGAAATACAGAACTGCTGTGGAAATCACAAGTCCGTTGACATTCTAAGCCTAGTGAGCGTTGAAGTCCAAGTTCCAGTATATCATTCGGATTCGAAGACCAGAGCGCAGTCGCATCAACGTCAATCAGCAGATCCGCCGCAGCGTAGCACTCCCTAGTTGTGGAGTAGAACATAGCACGATGAGAACTGGCTTGTATACGTCTGTAGCTGTGTTAAATAAGGCATCATCTTCACCATCACGCCTAATCCAGCGGCGCGGAAGTTCGTCGTTCAGGTATGGCGAATATCGGTACTCAAGTGAGGTGGTGCCCCAACTTTTTGGAAGACGAAATTCTCGAAATCAGAAGTCAATTGTGGAAACAGCCACAACTGCAACATATCAAGGCAGGAGGTACGCATCACGGAAGAAAAACGGCCCTTACAGCTTCGTCTGTGACACTGCATAGAAAACATTAGTCTTCGCCGAAACTCGTTCATTCGCCGCAGTTTCATGAGGATTTTGGGTACCCCACACTCTCAAACTGTGACGATTAAAATTTCCAGATAAATGGAACGCTGCTTTGTCGCTGAATACTAGCTTGAATATGAAATGTTCATCCTTACGTGCTTACTGCCATGTGATGCAGAATTGAAGACGCCAGCCACAATCTTCCGGATGTAATTGTTGCACGAGCTGCAAGAAACGTAATCGCCGTTGCAAAATCTTCCATACGGTTCGATGTGGTATTCCAAGTTCGTGGCTTGCGCGGACCGTTGACTTTTTTGCACTGCATACGAAACTTTCCCTCGCCCTCCCCACAGCTGCATCTGGCATGCTTGGTTGACCGTTACTTTTCTGTTTACAGAGACAACCAGTGTCCCTAAACTGTAGATACCAACATACAATGTTTTGTTTAGATGGCGGTACTTTCCCATGTTTCCTTCTGAATGTACACTCCTGGAAATTGAAATAAGAACACCGTGAATTCATTGTCCCAAGAAGGGGAAACTTTATTGACACATTCCTGGGGTCAGATACATCACATGATCACACTGACAGAACCACAGGCACATAGACACAGGCAACAGAGCATGCACAATGTCGGCACTAGTACAGTGTATATCCACCTTTCGCAGCAATGCAGGCTGCTATTCTCCCATGGAGACGATCGTAGAGATGCTGGATGTAGTCCTGTGGAACGGCTTGCCATGCCATTTCCACCTGGCGCCTCAGTTGGACCAGCGTTCGTGCTGGACGTGCAGACCGCGTGAGACGACGCTTCATCCAGTCCCAAACATGCTCAATGGGGGACAGATCCGGAGATCTTGCTGGCCAGGGTAGTTGACTTACACCTTCTAGAGCACGTTGGGTGGCACGGGATACATGCGGACGTGCATTGTCCTGTTGGAACAGCAAGTTCCCTTGCCGGTCTAGGAATGGTAGAACGATGGGTTCGATGACGGTTTGGATGTACCGTTCACTATTCAGTGTCCCCTCGACGATCACCAGTGGTGTACGGCCAGTGTAGGAGATCGCTCCCCACGCCATGATGCCGGGTGTTGGCCCTGTGTGCCTCAGTCATATGCAGTCCTGATTGTGGCGCTCACCTGCACGGCGCCAAACACGCATACGACCATCATTGGCACCAAGGCAGAAGCGACTCTCATCGCTGAAGACGACACGTCTCCATTCGTCCCTCCATTCACGCCTGCCGCGACACCACTGGAGGCGGGCTGCACGATGTTGGGGCGTGAGCGGAAGACGGCCTAACGGTGTGCGGGAACGTAGCCCAGCTTCATGGAGACGGTTGCGAATGGTCCTCGCCGATACCCCAGGAGCAACAGTGTCCCTAATTTGCTGGGAAGTGGCGGTGCGGTCCCCTACGGCACTGCGTAGGATCCTACGGTCTTGGCGTGCATCCGTGCGTCGCTGCGGTCCGGTCCCAGGTCGACGGGCACGTGCACCTTCCGCCGACCACTGGCGACAACATCGATGTACTGTGGAGACCTCACGCCCCACGTGTTGAGCAATTCGGCGGTACGTCCACCCGGCCTCCCGCATGCCCACTATACGCCCTCGCTCAAAGTCCGTCAACTGCACATACGGTTCACGTCCACGCTGTCGCGGCATGCTACCAGTGTTGAAGACTGCGATGGAGCTCCGTATGCCACGGCAAACTGGCTGACACTGACGGCGGCGGTGCACAAATGCTGCGCAGCTAGCGCCATTCGACGGCCAACACCGCGGTTCCTGGTGTGTCCGCTGTGCCGTGCGTGTGATCATTGCTTGTACAGCCCTCTCGCAGTGTCCGGAGCAAGTATGGTCGGTCTGACACACCGGTGTCAATGTGTTCTCTTTTCCATTTCCAGGAGTGTATTTTGTACTGATGTAACAGATAAACAAGTTGTGTATTCCAACACACAAAAACTCTTTTCTTGCATTGTTTCTGTTTAATCAAGGCATTGCGATGGTAACGCCAACCGGTGGGTACTGTGCGAACTCGGTGAGCTTGCGGTTCTGTTCATGCACCAGTCGCATTTGTATATGTAATTCTTTGGAAAACATAGAACTTTGAAAACGAATGACTCATGTATCGTAGCCCTGCATAATTCATAATCAGTAATAAGATGTATGAATGCAAGTTGTCTGTTCTTTCGGACATGTCCAAAAGAACAGACACCACGCAGCTATGATGTACACTGAAGCGCCAAAGAAACTGGTACAGCCATGTGTATTCATATACAGAGATGTGTAAACAGGCAGAATATGGCGCTGCGGTCGGCAACGGCTATACAGGGTGTTACAAAAAGGTACGGCCAAAATTTCAGGAAACATTCCTCACACACAAATAAAGGAAAGATGTTATGTGGACATGTGTCCGGATACGCTTACTTTCCATGTTAGAGCTCATTTTATTACTTCTCTTCAAATCACATTAATCATGGAATGGAAACACACAGCAACAGAACGTACCAGCGTGGCTTCAAACACTTTGTTAGAGGAAGCGTTCAAAATGTCCTCCGTTAGCGAGGATACATGCATCCACCCTCCGTCGCATGGAATCCCTGATGCGCTGATGCATCCCTGGAGAACGGCGTGTTGTATCACAGCCGTCCACAATACGAGCACGAAGAGTCTCTACGTTTGGTACCGGGGTTGCGTAGACGAGAGCTTTCAAATGCCCCCATAAATGAAAGTCAAGAGGGTTGAGGTCAGGAGAGCGTGGAGGCCATGGAATTGGTCCGTCTCTACCAATCCATCGGTCACCGAATCTGTTGTTGAGAAGCGTACGAACACTTCGATTGAAATGTGCAGGAGCTTCATCGTGCATGAACCACATGTTGTGTCGTACTTGTAAAGGCACATGTTCTAGCAGCACAGGTAGAGTATCCCGTATGAAATTATGATAACGTGCTCTATTGACCTTAGGTGGAAGAACATGAGGCTCAATCAAGACATCACCAACAATGCCTGCCCAAACGTTCACAGAAAATCTGTGTTGATGACGTGATTGCACAATTGCGTGCGGATTCTCGTCAGCCCACACATGTTGATTGTGAAAATTTACAATTTGATCACGTTGGAATAACGAAACTAAAATGGGCTCTAACATGGAAATCAAGCGTTTCCGGACACATGTCCACATAACATCTTTTCTTTATTTGTGTGTGAGGATTGTTTCCTGAAAGTTTGGCCCTACCTTTTTGTAACACCCTGTATAAGACAAGTGTCTGGCGCAGTTGCTAGATCGGTTACTGCTGCTACAATGGCAGATTATCAAGATCTAAGTGAGTTTGAACGTGGTGTTACAGTCGCCGCTCGAGCGGTGGGACACAGAATCTCCGAGGTAGCGATAAAGTAGAGATTTTTCCGTACGACCATTTCACGAGTGTACCATGAATATCAGGAATCCGGTGAAACATCAAATCTCTGACATCGCTGCGGCCGGAAAAAGATCCTGCAAAAAAGGGTTCAAAAATGGTTCAAATGGCTCTGAGCACTATGGGACTTAACATCTGAGGTCATCAGTCCCCTAGAACTTAGAACTACTTAAACTTAACTAACCGAAGGACATCACACACATCCATGCCCGAGGCAGGATTCGAACCTGCGACCGTTGCGGTCACGCGGTTCCAGACTGAAGCGCCTAGAACCGCTCGGCCACACAGCCGGCCTGCAAGAAAGGGACAAACGACGCCTGAAGAGAATCGTTCAACGTGACAGAAGTGCAACCTTCCGCAAATTGCTGCAGATTTCAATGCTGGGCCATCAACAAGTGTCAGCGTGCGAACCATTCAACGAAACATCATCGCTGTGGGATTTCGGAGTCGAAGGCCCACTCGTGTACCCTTGATGACTGCACGATACAAAGCTTTACGCCTCGCCTGGGCCCGTCAACACCGACATTGGACTGTTGATGACTGGAAACATGTTGCCTGGTCGGACGAGTCTCGTTTCAAATTGTATCGAGCGGATGGACTGTACAGGCATGGAGACAAAATACATCTTGTTACAACTCGGACAGGTGACACGTCCGTAAGCAACCTGTCTGATCACCTGCATCCATTCATGTCCATTGTGCAGGACAATGCGACACCCCACACGTCCAGAATTGCTACAGAGTGGCTCCAGGAACTCTCTTCTGAGTTGAAACACTATCGCTGGCCACCATATTCCCCAGACATGAACATCATTGAGCATATCTGGGATGCCTTGCAACGTGCTGTTGAGAAGAGATCTCCAACTCTTACGGATTTATGGACAGCCCTGCAGGATTCATGGTGTCAAATCCCTCCAGCATTACTTCATACATTAGTCGAGTCCATGTCACGTCGTGTTGCGGCACTTCTGCGTGCTCGCGGGGGCCCTACTCGGTATTAGGCAGGTGTACCAGTTTCTTTGGCTCTTCGGCGTATATTATGTAAACTGATGATGGAGAGGGGGAGGAAGGACTTGATGAGGAATCGGCGGCGACGAGTGAAAAAGTGTTCCGGACCGAGACTCGAACGCCATCTGGACACAGTGTTTATCGCAAATGCGCTCTCCGGGCCACACAGAGTCCCATCTAACCCCACTTATGCGCAGTCCCCGTCCATGTCGCCCATGCTCGCTAACTTCAGATTCCCCCGGAGATCGAACGTTGATGGGCAACCGTACTGGGGGTTGTGGATTCATTCCCCATCAACTCGAAATCAGTTATACGAAAGCGTGGTCTGTTAACGCAACTGCCTAGTAAGCAGAAGATCCTCGGTTCGAGTCCTGATCCGTCACACATTTTACTCATCGCCACTGATTCCGCATAAAGTGCCAACGCAGCTGTTATCGTCAGTTCCTTCGCTTTCCTTTCTCGCCCCTCCACCTTCAGGTTGCATAACGATAAAACAGTTCACACAGAAAAAAGCTAGGATGTCGCACGTAGGAGGCAGGAGCATGGTAACAGGAACGCAGAGAGAGCTAATTACATTTCTCAGTGCAGCCAAGAATACGGCACAGAAAGAGGACACGTGTTAAGCAACTTCCTCAATTCAGACATGACAGATAGAAGAGTCCCGCTAATTAAAGGAGTTTATTACGATGCAGGCAAATATGGTCCAAGGACGACGAAATTAAGCCACCCTGCGGTCGCAGTCAAAGCAGTAGGCAACTGCGTCTCCTAGGAAGGCAATGTCACTTCTACGTCTGTGCGTAATCTGACACCAGTGTACATGTTTCACTACTGTGGGATGTTGCCTCATGTAAGGACATTCACTATACCAACTGGTTCAAAAAAAAAAAAAAAAAAAAAAATGGCTCTGAGCATTACGGGACTTAACTTCTGAGGTCATCAGTCCACTAGAACTTAGAACTACTTAAACCTAACTAACCTAAGGACATCACACACACCCATTCCCGAGGCAGGATTCGAACATGCGACCGTAGCAATCGCACGGTTCCAGACTATAGCGCCTAGAACCGCTCGGCCACCCGGGCCGGCCCAATTGGTTCGTCCTGTTTTTTATTTTCATTTAGTCACCTGAAATGTCAAAGGAAAAGATGACAGTATATTTAAAGACCGTCTTTGCTACTATGAAATGATAGTTCTTTCATAGACACTTCATTCGAGAGAGAGCTCGAGAAAATGGGTACTATCCTTCTGAGCGGCGACATTGCTTGATTTTCTTTCATTTGTGGCTGACTCTTCGTAATACCAGTTTACGACTCATTAAAAGCAATGTCTGTGTTTAAACTTCAAACAACCATAACTAAATGGGACTTTTTAAAAGAAAAGTGACAACATGCATTGACGTCAGTTTTCTTTTAAAGAAATTTGACGTTCCTGATTGAAGAAATATTTCGAGTTAATTCGTCATTGTTCGTAAAGAAACTGCCGACATGCCAAGTAAGTTTTTATTTTTTTAGGGAACAAAATTACAGGGTGTCCCATAAAGAATGACCAGATTTTAGCTTGCAATAATATTTAGACAAATGTCATTAGGTAACTGAAACAGCGCTAGATGGAATCATAATGGTCTAGAGTTTCAGAAAAAATCCGCTAGATGTCGCTACGAGCTTTGACCTCAACTTTGGATAGGGCGTACAGGACCGCGAGAACAGGCTTTACACTCTTGGCCTCCTAGGTCCCCTGACTTAACACCATGTGATTTCTTCCTGTGGGGATATGTTAAACAATATGTTAACGTTCCTCCCTTACGTCGTGACACTGATGAACTAAAAAGCAGAATATCAGCTGCTGTAGCTTCAATGACAGAAGACACCTTACGCTCAGTTTGGGATGAATTCGGCTATCGGCTAGATGTCGTCCGTGCAGCCAATGGAGGATATATTGAACACTTAGGATGGAATTTTATAAACTTCTGTCTTTTCTCAGTAATTTAGTATGCAATTTGTTGGTGTTAAGCCCATCTTCCTGATAAATAATTCTACTAAAAATCGGGTCATTCTTTTTGGGACACCCTGTATTGTGACTAGCCGAGTGGAGCGCTAAGCGTGATTTCCGGGTCAACGAAATCGCTGCGGTTGATTAAAAAACTGGTTTTGAAAATAGCGGTTTTACCTGCTACCTTATAGAACTAATGTCCACATTCAGACCGCGAAGGCTTGCAGGTATCTGTAATCATTGAATTATCTCCGGATGAATGTGAGGTGCGATCTTCGTGGGTGTAACTCGCGATCTAAAGAAAAGTAGGCACTATCTGTTCTCTTAAATATGTACCGCTGGCTGAATAGCCAGGTTATTCCACATTAAGAAGCGCGTATCGTTGCAGCCTGTGGAGCGCAAGCCGTCCAGCAGTTGATCAAACGCTAGACTGGAAGTCTGACGCACTGCCTTCGGTCTCGTCATTTTTTCCAAGTCTTCTCAAAACGTTTGTATCGCTACAGTGAATTATGTTTTTTAAGCACCAATAGTAATAATAATAAAAATAGTAATAATGACAATGTTAATCACAGTGTCACATTCGTGGATGTATATATTAAGAAATTGTGATGAAATGAACATTCATTCACCTACAACGTGCGACAACGAAGTAATGAGACGGATGTGAAAAAAATGTTGCTTACCGTTTTAGCCAATTTTAGTGTTGTCTCCTTCAAAGTAGTTTCCTTCTGATTGCATACACTTTTTCCAGCGCTTCTGCCTTTGATGCTAACATTTCTGGAACTCATCTTCTGTAATATCCTCCAAGACCCTCGTGACAGCTCTTTGGATATCTTGTGTTGTTTGTAAATGGTGTTCCTTGACCGCCATTTTGACTCTTGGAAATAGAAAAATGTCGCACGGAGCGATATCTGGAGAATAAGGTGGCTGTGGTAGTACCGAAATTTGTTTTGAGATCAAAAATTGCTGTACTGACAGATCAGTATGGGATGCAGAATCCAACTATCAGCAATGTTGGCACGGACATGAAGGACTCTTTTACAAAGTCTTTCTAAAATCTCTTTGTAGTAATATTGGTTAACTGTTTGCCCAGGAGGCACCCACTCTTTATGAACAATTTCCTTGGAATCAAAGAAGCACACAAGCATGCATTTCACTTTTGACTTTGACATGCGAGCTTTTTTTGGTCTGGGTGATCCCTTTGAGCACCATTGCGAACTTTGGCGTTTTGTCTGTGGATGGTACTGAAAAAACCATCTTTCATCACCAGTGATAACACAGCTTAACAATTCTGGATAGATTTCCGTTTGCTCTCAGATCAGTTGCCACATTTCCGTGACGAGAGACACAAATATGTGTTAACTTATTACAGCACAACTCACATCTGAGCAGTTGCATCAATGTGCCACTTGGACTAGAAGCAGCTTGTAGACCAACATCAAAGATATTGTGCCTTCACAAGCCTGCAGGTTTGCCACATCTTGCAAAGAAAATCAGTCTCATTACTTTATTGTTGCACCTCGTATACATTCATGTGCGTTTTCAAAAGTTGTCAGAGAGAAATCATCAAATTAATACACTGTCAAGTCATATTAATGTGACAACCTATCAAAAGCCTGAATAACCACCTATTGCAGCACGGACAGTTGTGAGACGTGCAGAATAGAGTGAATTATGTTCTGGAAGGTACCTACAGGGCTGTGGAGTCATCCCAGTTTCAGTGCCATGGCCAATTGCTCTAGGTTTCTCGAATGAGGATCTGTGGTGCGTTCAGTCCGATTGAGGTGGTCCCACAGATTCTCTATTGGGTTTAAATCCGGGGAGTTTGGTGGCCAGAGGATTGCGCTAAACTCTTTGAACCATGCAAACACTGCGATCTTTGTGACACATTGCACTGCCCAACCGGTAGATGCTGCCCTGTCGAGGAAAAACAATTACTATATATTGGGGTGGGTGGACTTGGTTCTCAAGGATGGATGGCTAGTTGTGTTGATTCATTGTGCTTCCCAGAATGACGAGATCACCCAGGGAATGCCACGAAAATATTCCTCAAATCATAACGCTCCCTCGCCCGGCCTGGATCCTTGCGACGATTGTTGCACGGTGTTGGTTTACTGACGTTTCAGGCCGTACATGCTAACGGCCATCTGCCTGATACATCCTAAAACGTCATTCACCTGCTAAGGACACCTGTCGCCATTCACTGGGCTTCTAGTTGCCGTATTGGCGTGCAAATTCCAGCCTTCATCGCCCATGAACAACAGTCAGCATGGATGCATGAACCAAGCGCCTCCTTCGAGGCCCATAAGCAGCAACGTTCGCTGAAGGGTCGTTGATGACGATCATGATGATGATGTTTGATTTTTGTGGGAACTGACGGTTGTTGAAGACGCACTGCTTGTAGTCCCTTGGTTCTTCTGGGTGATACACTACAGTTGCCTCTGCGCCGGCTTTGAACAACGCCATTTGGCTTTGGACGGTATATGTACTTTAACCATGGTAGCAAGGGAACAGTTTCAAGCTTAGCCGTTTCGGAAGGGCTTACACTCTTGGCCCGAAAACCAATGATCATGCTCTTTTGGATGTCAGATAAATCGCTCTGTTTCGGCATCACGACAGCGACACACGTCTATGAGTGGTAATTGCACGTTGAATCGGGCGCGGAGGGGGCGAGCTTTAAGTCCTGGTATGTACAGTTTGTTAACAACGTCCAGAACGAGGGTTTCCTTGTTCTGGGTCGACTGAAGCCTGTGAAAGTTGGTCGGGTTCGATCCACGAGTGTTTTGTGTCCGGCAGCCGTCAAAATTGTCGCGCAATGTCCAACCAATAGCAATACGTGTACACTAGCGCCAGAACTGGATTGTCCAGGTGTTGAGCTTCGGTAGGCGGATCATGCTTCCTCCGCTTCCTATACCCCGCTGAAACTACTTTCAGGACGTCAACAAACTAAATGTGTGTGCAGTCACTTAACTGCCATAATTTAGAAACGTAGTTCTACACAACTAAGAAAAACTAAAAACTTGTTAAATTATCTGAGGGAAAGAATATGCTAGATCGATGCTGTTGTCATTAAGATATTTCCATTACCGTTACAAGAACTTCAAATACGTGACATTTCACGAGGAAAATACTGAAACTGTTACAATCTGTTCAGTGTGTCCCTATGCATGGTTTATTTATCAGAAATGATTCACGTAACGAGGCATTATGGTTCGGTTAAGAATGAAGCACTGCAAAATTAGCACAAAGTATCGTTTCACAGACCTGGGACAGCCACAATGGTACTTCTTTCAGCGGCAGGTATCGAACTGAGAAAGAGATCAATTATGATTAGGTTGCACCAGATAAAAATAACTTGGCACATAGGAAACGATCTTCAAAATTAGCTAACAATCGCGCCTGTACTATCCTTCAGTTCATAATTGGCGCCATATATTGTCTACGATATTAGAAAACTGAAATTTGACTGCTATCTTTCGGACCTACAACAACAATTATAGGTATTTCTAAACAAATATATATATATATATATATATATATATATATATATATATATATATATATATATATATATATAATGTATTGTCTAAGTGAACAACAGATATGCCAAGCGCTAATATTTATGAGTTATACGTATTTTGCTACAGAATTTTGTAGTGAAGTTATTACCTTACTACACGTGCAGCAAAACTTGAAATCATCCCTAGAAACTACCACTAAACAATTGACGCTGACGTCGCCCTGCTGTCAATAAGGCATTTTTGTTTTGCCTTCGAGATGTCATCGTAATAACATGTAAAATCGCTCAGGCTAGGGGAAACAAATTACCGGTACCAGGATTTGTCATTAGGGTGCACCCTTTGCATTAGACTAATCGAAGCAAAATAGTCAAAATTAGAGAATAGCTCATGTTTATCGAAATCTGAATCAACATTGTTTATGTTTTGGATAGCCTGCTGTATAAGTTAGGGCCTACTTATTTTGTAAATGATCTAATTGAACATGTGAGCCTCTAAAAATCTGTTATATTACATTTTTTTATTACCTTTTACTACCATTTCGTCATTCACCAGCCATAGCTGGACAGATAATGTTAATTTTACAGTAACATTACCACATTAAAATTAATAAAAAAACTGCAATTTAAACTATGATACTAAAGAGAGTACTGTAAAACATATATAGGTGTATAAGAAGTAGATTATAATATTAAGACAATCATGTGGTAAAATAGCAGAGTTGTTGCTGTTTTCCTTGGCACTGAATTGCAGCTCAGTTAGACTCTGCTCTATCACCACAGAAGTATTTTTCTTTACTGTACAAAGGATGCTCTTTTAGTATACACGAAATTTTAGTTCTAAATTGTTTGAGCTGTAATTACTGAATATCCTTAGGTAGAGTATTAAATAACTTTAGGGCCATCATTGGGAAGCTGTTCTGTGTCTTTTAATTGACATCTTGGCCTATCTAGGCCCTATACTGTATTTGTAGCAAGTGCTGTATTGGGGTCTCTTGATTTGTTTCTGTGTGAACAAGCCAGTTGAAAATATATTGACTGAAAACAGATGGAACTCCTAATCTGGAAATAATTAGTTTGGAACGGTCAGTTTTTGTTTTTCCAAGGTAATGATCCTTGTTGCTTTCTTTTGTATCAAAAGCACATTCTTGCAGCCTGCAGAATGGCCTGCAGTAACAGCCTGTAGCTGATATGACTGTGGAATACTGTTAATAGGTACGGTACTGGTGTGGTATAAAACTTTTTATTTTCCTCAAGAACTACAGGACCTGTGAGATTTTGGAACATAGGCCTACATGTTTAGT
Organism: Schistocerca serialis cubense; assembly: GCF_023864345.2. Taxonomy (NCBI): domain Eukaryota; kingdom Metazoa; phylum Arthropoda; class Insecta; order Orthoptera; family Acrididae; genus Schistocerca; species Schistocerca serialis. Next base: position 273,691,823 of record NC_064646.1, read on the forward strand.
GCATAGGTTAACTTGGTATGAATGAAAAAGGCCAGAAGCTTAACAGCTGCTGTGTCACCCAGTGCTCTAGTATCATTCCCCACTTTTTAGAATAAAGTTGTGTCATCTGCAAACTGCAAGTTATGCCCATTGGATACATATAATTAAAAAACAACAAGGGCCCTATTACGGACTCCTGTAGCTTGCCATGTATTAACTTCATTTCAACTGATTCTGCTCTGATTCTGCTCCTTGAACTGATACAGTGTGTAGTCTGTTATTTAGGCAGGCTTTGATAATTTGTAGAACAACAGCCACAGTACCATGTGATTTTAGCTTGCTGAGACTGGCCTTATGTGTGATACAATTAAATGCCTTACTAAGGTCACAGAGTACCAATGCTATCGACTACCTGTCTTCAAAACCCTGACTGTTACTTGTAACTAAGTCAAGTACTGCTGTTGTAGTTGACTTGCCTTTCCAAAAGCCATGCTGTGTATCATAAAAGAGGTTATTTCCTTCAAAATAAATTAATAGCTGATCTTTCATTATGTCTTCCATCACCTTGGCTAGCACTGGTGTTATAGATATAGGATAGATATAGGTCTGTAGCTTGATGTAGTTTACCTTTTTTGTAAACTGGTACTGTGTGTGCTACTTTATGGAAGTCTGGAAATTCCATGGCAGGGAGGCATTTATTTATTACTGCTGGCCATGGGTGAGCTATTATGCAAACTACAGTTGTCAATATAGTTCAGGACATGCCGTAAATAGCAGGGGTCCCTGAGTATTTGTTGTCTTTTACTATTTTTATTATGTCTTTTGGATACACACTCATCCACATGACAATGCTAAATTTATTTCCAAATTTCGTAGCAACTACAGGATCTGTTCTGAAGTTATGAATTTCACCTGCTGTGCTTTTTACTGTGTTTATAAAATATTCATTAAATTCATCTGGACTGCAAGAATTGGAGCAAGAGGTGGACGTTTGCCTATATTCATTAATCAGATCCAATGTTGCATTGCAAGGATTGTGAGCTTATTCAATAAACCCAGCATTGCTTTCCTTCTTTGCTTTCTTTACTTCTTTTCTGTACTTCCTTTCAGCCTGTAGGTAATTGCAGAATAGTCTGTCCTTGATGCCAATATCTTCAGTGTATTTGACTTTTTCATTAGGTGTTGAACTATGCATTTTATTTTAGCTGATCTAAAGGTACACCAGCTCTTTCATTTGACAGTTTTGTGTGTGTATTTTGATTTGGAAATTGGATGTCTCGTGGGTTTTAGTGGAAAATTTTCATCAGATCTGACTTTAAGAATCTGGAACATGGAACTGAATGTATTATTTGGTGCCAATTCTTCACACATTTGATGCCGGTCTTCAGAAGACACCGCAGTTTTCAAATCATCTAAATTTTTATTTGTAATAACCCTACTTCTGAAAACGTAATTTGGATGCCAGCTGGGAATTTGTTGAGTACTTACTGAGTTTGTCCATAGCTTCTTGATTACTGCACTGTGACCAGCAAGCATAGGGTTGACCACACTTTCTCTGTAGTCCTAACTGTTTAGGTTTGTAACAACTGTATCAAGACAGACATCTCCTCTTGGTGGTAGATAACTTGCCACAAATAGTCCATAGCTTCATATTAAGTTCATAAAAATTCTCTCTTTGTTACTGTCATCCCCAGTTTGGATGTTGAAGTCTCCACACAAGGCAATTTTTGCTCCTAGGTGCACTAAATGAGACAGACAGCTTTCCAGTTTGTTGGTGAAGTTTTCAAAATTGCCATTTGGGGAACAGTGCTCAGAAACAATGACACTGGCAATTTTAGAGTGTAGAAACTGTAAAGACAACTGCAGAATTCTATGTCAAAACTTTCCGAGTGGTTTAACAAAAGCAAAATAGGTTGCAGTAAGTGTACAAGCAGAAAATAAGCTAGCTATATGTTTCAAATTTAATAATTTATTTCGTCCATATGATCAAAACTGTTTACAAAGAAAGGCTGAAAAACTTAATTATGGAAAATATGTTACAAATTTCAGGGATCTGTTGGTTCAGCAGCACTTGAAATGGGATAAATATGTATGCACCTTGTCGAAGAATCTCTGTGTGCTATGGTATGGGTATTGCGCGTTAGTTTATTAAAAATAAACAGTTATGCAGGCATAGACCAACATTCATTACTTCACATTCAAGTTGTCATGACAGAAAATTGGGTGCACCATACTGTGACTAAATTTTTTGATAACTTACCCTGTGATATAAAATATCTGACAGACAGCAAAGTGAAATTTGAAAACAAACAGAAAAAGATTTTCCTTGACAACTCCTTCTATTCTGTAGAAGAATTTCTATTACTGTAATGTATAAAAGTTGGTGGGTTGCAATTACTGACATCTGGATGTTTAATAATAATAATACTAAAACTTATAAATGTTCAGCATGTAGCCATATTTACAAATAAAATTGCAGTGCAAATGTAAAATGACTCATTCCACATAATAAAGGTTCATCAAGAAAATGATCCGTGGAACATGAAACTAACTAACATACTATGCACAGTTCCATTCACTGCTTCACTATGAAGTCATTTTCTGTGAAAACTTGTTACATTATGCCCTATTAATCTGTCCAGTATTATCTGTACAGTCTATGCTGTATAATAGTATTAGATCAACAAATATAAAATACAAGTACTTAGACAATATGCACAGTAAAAATTGTGATTTCAGTCATGTAGTATGTATAAATCACATGCATTTATTCTCGGTTTACATTTTATCATATGCTATTTATTTACACATAAGTAACTGACTAAGCACTACTACTTAAGAGGTCTTGTATTGTGTAGCAGGAAGAGCAAGAAAGAAATAATTACAGTGTTGTCATCTGTCTGCAAGACAGAAACTGAATTTAGCAGAAAATCATTTTAAACTTTCAAATGGCCCACCGAGTATGCAACTGAAGGCAGCATTTTCTCACTTGCAGGAGTCACGATGTGGCTTTGTTGTGCTTGTGATGGCCGTCTACTGGATGACAGAAGTTCTCCCACTGCCCATAACTTCACTGTTGCCTGTCGTCTTGTATCCAATGCTGGGCATACTCAGTTCCAATGATGTCTGCATTCAGTACCTGAAAGAAACCAACATGATGTTTGTAGGTAAGTATGCACATACAGCCGAGTAGTTGCTTGTGTTTCTGATTGCTTTTCTTGACTCGTCTAAAGGCAACTATCATTCATATCTCAAACTATGCCACAGCAAATCTACAATTAAATTAGCTCTGAAGAAAGACTTTAAATGAAAACTGAAAAAATTTCTGTTTTCCTAACATTAAGAAAAAAAAAAAAAAAACTCCACAAGCAGGCCCGAAGGACCATATGATGCTGGATGCTGAGTGGCTGCTGTATCATCTGTCATCTTCTGCCCAACACTGTCATTCAGATGCAGTATGGAAGGGCTGTTGTCAATTTTCCAGGCCTTGCAGCCACTACTTCTCATTCAAGCAGCTCCTCAATGGCTGGCTGGACCCTATTCCATTCATACCCCCAAGGAAAAATCTCTGGCGTATTAAGAACTGGACCTGGGTCCTTGGCATGGCAATCAGATGCACTGACCACTCGTCTGCAGAGGCAGATACTCTGAACTCAAATACATTTCACAAAATGTCTGCTTCCATGTAGGATCATTCAGAGTTTGTAAGGGATCCACCTCAGTCACACTGTAGAGTCTTAACCACTGCTGGATGACAGTCCTCACTGATTTCTGAGGACTCTGTGGGAAGCTTTTATACACTTAGTTGACTTGAAACTGACTTTCAGTGCATCTTTCCTCTTTAGCACAAATGCATTTTCTGCTGCAAATATATTTATATTACATTTTTATTGAGATATCTGAAGGCATATTATCTGAATGCCAAGTTAAAACACAAGAACATTCTCTCTTTGTGTTTATGGAAGCACACAGCTACAGTTAGTAATGACACCATATTCTCCAATAAGAAAAACGTATACATGCTTCTCTAGATAACTATACAATTCAGTGGCAGTATCATAATTTCTAACTTCCCTCTTTTAAATTGTGGTAAGATTATGCAACAGTGTTGGTGATAATATACTTTTATTAAATCATCAAATAATTTATAATCATCCTATTCTTTGTATTTATAGCTACATCCAAATTCCATTAGACAACATGGTGTGCTTTGTGTAGTGCACTTCATACCAGTTGTATCTAAACCTTATCCCATTTGCTCACAGATAACATGTGGCAAGAATGATTACTTTAAAATCCTGTACAGTCATTAATCTTTCTAATTTTATTACTGTATTCTCTACATAATATCGCATGGTTGCGATGGTTGCAGGTAATATTAAGAGAGCTTTTAATAGTATCCACAAATGCTGTAAAGAGCAACTATGTTGACATGTGAGTGTACAAATTCCATAGTCATTGGAAGGCCTCAACACAAATTTTAGTTGGCAACTTAAGAGGATATGCTTATTGTTCATTTTTTTTAACTGCCTCTGTGTCTTTTAAGACACAAGTGCAAAGCACACAATTTTTCTTCTTTCATTCTTTCTTATTTATTTTTTATGGATTTGTTGATTCCATTTTGATTGTATCAAAAGCAAAATTCACTTAATAAAACTACAAAATTATGAGACTGATTGCTGAACAGTACTTACTTTCAGGAGGCACAATATTTAGTATTGTTGACAAACACATATAAAAGTGCATGATACAATCATGGCCTTCAGATCCTCCAGTTCATTATTTGGAGAGGAGGGAGGGACAGGTTGGAGAAGGTTGAAAAAGGCAGGGTAGTTCACTCTTACCCAGGATGAGAGGATCTCACCTCTCATGACGGTGAGGGTACACAACGATCTTGCCCTGCTATCCACACAACAGGTAAGTCCCTCTCATCCTGGATAAGAGTGAATTACTCTGCCTTTTTTAACCTTCCCCAACATATCCCTCCTATTCTCCTCAAATAATGAATTAATCATTCTGAATGCTAGAATAGTTTCATGCACTTCTGTGTGTGTCTTTTAGCAGCACTAAGGAGGAAATGAAGTGAAATTTCGTAGGTTGAAAAGATATGTCATGTTACTTCAATTACTACAAAATTGAGTCAAATTTACAAAGAACTTGGCAGTATGAGTTCACTTATTGATATGATGTTACACCCCACCTGGTCTGGATGTATAGGTGTGACCAAAAAGTAATGGGAATTTTTTAATTTCATGGGCTTTATACATCTGATTTTCAAAATATTTTTTTACCTTGTTGGTACACATGGTCCAGTTGTATGTTTGCTTTTTCAGCTGTTTTGAATATTTAGTTTACTATTGACAGCCAAAAAGGTTATACATGCTTTCAAGCACTAGGTGAGTTTTTTCTTTCGGAAAAGATGGATCAAAATATTTGCATTAAATGTTGCTTTAAAAATGTAATAAATGGCAGCACTGCATTTGAAATGTTGACTGTGGGTTTTGGTGAATCTGCTATGGGTAAGACAAGAGTTTACAAGTGGTGTAAATCTTACAAAGAGTGTCGAGATGTCGCTGAAGATAATGACAACCCTGGACACACTAACATGTCAGTTACTGACAGCGATGCAGAAGAAGTAAAAAGTTGGTTCTGGAAAATTGCTGAATCATCATCAGAGAGTTTGCTGATTATTTTGGCACATACTTTGGCTCATGCCAAGCAGTTTTTTCAGATGTTTTGGTCAAGCAATGTGTAGCAGCAAAGTTTGCTCTGAAATTTTTGGATTTCAACCAAAAATGACATTGCATAGGCGTCACTCAAGAATTATTGGATGAAGTTGACAATGATCCAGAAATAGTAAAGAAAATTATAAAATGTGACAAAACATGGGTGTACTGGTATAACATTGAAATCAAGACCCAATCGTTCCAATGGAAACTGCCTGAAGAGTCAAGACCTAAAAAAATCTGGCTAGCTTGATGAGATTTGAAGGTTCTTCTCAATTTTTTCCTCCATTACAATATGATAATGCATCATGAATTGCTGTATTACAGTTGTACAGCCAATGACAAATACTACCTTCAAGTTACGTGCTGTTTGTATCAGAACTGCAGCAAAACCATTTGTGGAAATTGCACCACAATCATGCTCCCACTCACACCTAAATGCTTGTTCATGATTTTTTGCAAAAAACAAAACCATTATGTTGCCTCAGTCACTGTATTCACTGGAAATGGAACTCTGCAACTTCTTTTGATTCCTGAGGCTGAAGAGAACCATGAAAGGACACCACTTTTCCACCATTTATGAGATTAAAAACAAAATTGCCGAAGGAGCTAAACACAATAATGAAAAGTAAGTTCCAGAAATGCTTCCAAGTGTGGAAAAAGCACTGGCACAAGTCTCGTATCTGAGGGGGATTACTTTGTAGGCTAGGAAATTTATGTTGATGAATAAATAAAGATTCATTAAGAAAAACAGAAATTCCCATTACTTTCTGATCACACCCTGTATGCACTGATTTTGTTGGGAAGGATATCATAAAACTGTTGTGTCTTCTCCTTAAGTAAGCCGGCCCACAACTGTTGTAACTGGTCCCTGATATCCTGGATGCTGCCGCTGAGACAGAGTTGATGTTTGAGCTTATCTTACATGTTCCATCAGGGCTTACCATAGGAGTACCTCAACATCATGCAGATAGTTCATAGAGACACCTGCCCTGTGGAAAAATGGCATTACAATACTGTTGCATTTCATGAGGATGTACAATGTCTGTGATGTACCATTGTTTGCATCAGAGTTGCCTCGATCACAACTAGCCATGACATTCAGCCATACCAAATTGCCCCTGACATCATGACGCCAGCAGAAACAGTCCTGTGCCTCTCCAAAACACTGGAAGAATGAGACCTCTACCCAGGTCACCACCACTATCACTAGTGGTCATCATCTGCAGTAATGTGGATCTAGGATTCACCACTGAACACAGTACAATGCCATTCATTAGCAGATTGCATGTCCTGTCAAGTCACCACTCCAAATGCAACCATTTGTATTGTGGTGCTAATGGCAGCCTAAGTGTGGCAAAATAATTACATTGTCTAGCTACTGCTAGCCTCTGACCAATCATGCAGAATGACACAAGATGTTGCATGTGCCATGTGTAGGCATTCCTTAAAGTTCCCATGGCCTGTCATCAGTCTTTCCATTAGTTTAATCTGTCTCCTTTTCAAACCCAGTGTTACAGAACTTCTCTTGAAACATGCATTCAACATCATTAGCTTGTCATGTTTCTGTATTTGGAGCTTACAAGTGGACCATACCTACTCATCACCACTGAATTTGTCCAAATTTATTGTAGATGTAGGGCTTGCCCAGAAATCTGGTAGCTCTGGATGGCCAAATGTTTAGAAAAAACACCATTTTTGCTGTGATACGGGCAAGGCATGAGCCTTTTATGGTAGCCCACTTCAAAGAGAGCAGTTGATGGAGTGACAGAACTACTGAGCAGTAATCCCAAGGTGCTGGGATCGGGTCCCTGCACAGAGACATTTTCTACTTTTACACTGCTTACATTGCAAATCAACTGAGATAATTCTCAATTATTGTACTTATTAACATTTTCATAAAGAGTATGAAGAGGAACAGCAAGGGAAAATTTAAGTTTGGAAATAAATTTCGAGGAAGGAATTCTAAGACAAGGTCGCGCGCAGGTTCAGACGTGCCAGACCGGTTAGGACACGTACCAGACAGTTGCGCAACAACTAGCAGGGTATGGTATAAAAGACATGGAGAAACATTTTTGCTCACAGTTGATTCCCATTCTGTTGGTGGGAAAGAACATTTTATTAAAACTGTCCTGTCTATTTGGAACGTTACGGAATGTTGTGTGTCGGAGGAACCATTTGCTAGAGGTAATTGTACACACATTCATGCATATTTAAAGCTAGCAGAGTCAAAATTATGTATTTTTATTATTTTACAGTTGATGATTTACACATGTTGGGGTAATATTCAGCACAAAGACAGGGGAAGCAGTAAATTTCTCAGCATCTTGCACACATTGTAGACATTGCATTTTTACAATTACCTGGTTGTTTTAAAGTTTCTCATCAAAAACAGACTTGGTTTATATTCATAAAAAGTTCTCTCTCGTCACACAGCTCAACAGTAAACCATATGTAAAGCATCATTTCTCTAAATATTGGTGAGGATAGCTGGTGATGCACAGTGAAATGTATTTTGATGCAGTATTCTCAGGATATGATTCTTTGTGGCCCTCATTGAGATAAGAGCATTTATGAAGTTTTCTGATAAGAAAGAATTCTCTTATCTCATCAAGAGCCACAAGCAACACTGCATCAAAATACATTTCACTGTGCATCACCAGTTATCCTCACCAATATTTGGAGAAAATATGCCTTACACTTGGTTTACTGTTGAGGCATCACAAGGTTTCATTAGCCTTGTGCATTTGGGGGGATCTTGTTACTACTACACAATAGCAGTTCTCCTTCATCCTGAAAAATTTGTCATACAATTGTGGATTTGTTTGTCCTCTCCATGAATCGATAAACAGAAAAAATTTGTTCTCCTGGCCGGAGGGTGTATTCATGTCAAATGCAAAATATTGAGCACTATTTCAGTTTATTTTTACTGTAAGTAACATAAGAGATTAAAATTTAAAAAAAGTCCACTCAGCAACTTGATCTCACAACTTTCGACTCACTGTTCACACTTTCCACTGTGCCAGCCACTGCCTGGAAACTACATAATCAAAATGGTTCATGCCCCACCTGATCCCACCAAAAATGCTGCTTTTTTTCTAAACTCTTGGCTATCTGGAGCTTCTACTTCTGTCACATTCATTTCTAGCTACGAACTGGATGAAATTTGTGATGATGAGCAGGTGCAGTCCTTTTATTAGTCAAATATTCTTTGTGTGCCTCTTATTCTAGCTGCATAATGTTGTTGTTACCATTAGCCTAGTGATAGGTTAGGTTCCAGTCTAACAGATTGAGGTATCGCACCTGTCCTAGCCAGCCTATCAGCTTGTTCATTGCCACTGATTCCTTAGTGACCAGGGACCCACAGCAGGTTTACATTGTTGTTTTTCACTTGCCTTACAAGGGCTTCATGGCACTCTGCAATGATCTTTGATCTCACTGCAGGGGCTGATAGAGCTTTCAGAGCTGCTAGGCTGTCTCAATGAATGTAGAGGCACAATCCATGTAGCACTTGTGGAAATTCTCCTCTGCATACACTCCGATAGCAGATATTTCCTCCTGGAATATGTAGCAAGTTTCCCTAGAGAGGCTACTCTCTCTAGTCTAGGCTGTACCCTTTACACCCAGGCTGTCTTTTTGATCTGTCAGTAAACCAGACTATGTTTTCTGAGTGGTATCAAGGTTCATTCTTCCACTGCTACCTATTTCTAATTATTACCTTGAAAGGTTTATTGAAACAGCCAAAGTTGTTGTATAGTCTTCTGGCTTTTCCCTGACCACTCCTATATTCACCACATTTACTATATTGATGAGGGGGGGGGGGGGGGGTCTGCATTTTCAGTAAGTTTCTAATTATTTCCAGATTTTGTATGTCCCTGCTGCTGCCTCCATTGTAACTCAAAGGTGTCATGGGAGCATGTCCAGAATAGTCCCCATCCCAGAAGTGGGCATGCTGCTAATTCCATCTGTTATGGCTAAGCAGGCCAACCTCTGCACCTAACCATGCTCCTTAGCAGCCATGTACTGTTGTACTTAATTCCAGCATGCTGTAGCCCCAAAACATGTCATAGGTATCATTACAGCAGTATATATCCAGTACATGCTCCTGGGGCTTAGACCCATTTTTACCAAAGGCCCTTCTAGTGCACATAAACAAATCATTCGCTTTGGAACATACGTTCTTTATGTGTGGGGTCCAAGATAATTTTGCATCCAAGATTACCTCTAGATACTTCACCTTCCCTGTACTGGTAGAGTTTTGTCAAAGAGCTTGAGATTTCAGTATGTGTCCTGGATATGTATCCTCATGAACATACTGCAACAGTTTTATTGGTGACTCTTAGAGTCTGTTTCCTGCACCAGTTTTGCACAATGTTCAATGTACACTGTGCCATTATTCTAATGATGCTAGCAAATTTGCTAAATATTATTATGACTACATCATCTGTGGAACCTTGGCAGATATGACCACTAGTATTTAATTGTCTGAGGAATTCAGTCCCCACTAGGTTCCACAGTAGTGGCGACAGAATGCCTTCTTGTAGACATCCTCTGGTGGTGTTCATCACATGATGGCTTATATCAGTTACTCAGCATGGTATTAATCCACTTACATATAGTGGTGTTAATGCCTTGTTCTTCTGCAGCTTTAACCGTGGATTCAAAGTCTATATTGCTAAAAGCCCATTCAATGTCCAGGCAGAAGCAGAGCAATTTCCTGCAAGTGTAGTGCTTTTTCCAACTTCCCAACAAGTTGATGAAGTGCTTTTTCATGATTTGCCTGGTTGATATGCATGTTGGGTTACATGCAGAGTATCCTCAGTTAACTTCCCTTCACTAACATGCACATTAACCAGATTTTCTAATGGTTTTAGGAGGAAGTAGGACAGGCTGATTGGTCTCATATCCTTAGCCTTGGTATGATCAGTTTTCCCTGTCTTCAGAATGGAAACAACCTTCACTGTCCTCCAACATTAGGAATGACTACAACTGCTAGACTGACTAAAAATTCTTCATAGGATTATAATCAGTCTTTCTCCTGCTTGTTTCAGTAGATCTGTAAAGATTCCATCAGGGCCTGGTGACATGAACAATTGAAGTGTTCCCACCAACCATTGGATTTTTAAAATTTTTTTCACATACCTTCTCTGGCAGATCCACAATTCTCCGTTTGATTATCTGTAAACCAGTGGCCTCTCAGAGACTGCTTGGTCTGTGTTGTCTGCCAGAGTGCATCGAGGGAAAGGAATCTTGAGGAGCATATCCAGTATCTCATGTGCTGTCCTTGCACACCTTAGAGTGCCTGCTGGGTTGGTTTATATTGAAGATTTTACAAAGTCTGGCACATGTAGCTGTACCTTCTACCACCTCACAGGATATCTTCCAGGATGATAGTTTCACTTGCTTAATCACAACATTGTGTTTGGCAAGGGCCTCCTAATATTTTTTGTCCATTGTCCTTTGCTTTTTGCGGTATTAAACAGTCTTCTTACCTGCTTTCTTTGCAATTCCAGGCTGTTGTTCCACCAAGGTATCACTTGGTGATAGGACAGTTTTCTGAGTACAACATCATAATGGCAGATGTCACTTCATCTGCTATTTTCTCAAGTTCTTCTAGATTCCATATTGAGTTTCTGACTTCTGATAAGTGTGAGTTTAGGTCTTTCCTATACGAGTCACATTTTGTTTTCCTTGGATTCCTGTAATCTGAGGTCTATTTAGTACCCATTTCAATCTCAAAGTAAATATACAGGAGATATAATTGGATAGATAAAAAAAATCCACTCACCAAGCAGAAGTAGAAGAAAACAAAAAAGAAAAAGAAAGAGTTAAGGAATTGTGCAAGCTTTTGGAGCCAGTGGCTCCTTCATCTTGCAGAAGGGTTGAAGGGGAAAGAACAAGGATGAAGGAAAAGGACTGGTGAGGTTTAGGAAATGAGAAGAGTTATGGAAAATCATCCAGAATTCCGGGTCAGGGCAGACTTACTGGACAGTTTGAGGATGGGAGGCTGAGTGTTGGGACATTTGATGAGATTTGACAATTTGAGAGCTTAAAGGTGGAAGACAGGGTAATAAGTAAGACATAGATTACTGACAAAACATAGTACAAGCATTAATAAGAGCAGAAAGGTAAGAGCATTATATATGGTAGACATGTGTGGAGGGGGGAGGGGAATTGACAAGTCAGAAAATAAGATACTCAAGACTAAAAGGAAGTGAAGAAAGGAATAGTTACTGAAAATAAATGCTGAGACTGAAGAAATTAACATAAATTAAGACAGGATTGGTGGTGAGAACCAAGGACATGTTGTAAAGCCAGTTCTCACATGTGTAGTTCTGAGAAACTGGTGTCAGGGGGGAGAATACAGATGGCACTTTGTGGTGGAACGGGCACTGAAGTCACAAACTACGCTGGTGGGGACTGGTGGCGCGTTGTGAGTAACTGATGCTGGTGACAGATGTCAGCTGGCAGCTTACAGGGCCTGGTATTCTGTAATGGTCCATGAGGGAGAGGGGTCAACGAGAAGTGAGGTCATGTCTAGGAGACATAGGTTGGTTGGTTGGTTGGTTTGGGGAAGGAGACCAGACAGCGTGGTCATCGGTCTCATCGGATTAGGGAAGGATGGGGAAGGAAGTCGGCCGTGCCCTTTCAGAGGAACCATCCCGGCATTTGCCTGGAGTGATTTAGGGAAATCACGGAAAACCTAAATCAGCATGGCCGGACGCGGGATTGAACCGTCGTCCTCCCGAATGCGAGTCCAGTGTCTAACCACTGCGCCACCTCGCTCGGTGAGACATAGGAAGCGAACATTATCCAAATATTTGGAGTTTTAACTGCAAACCACAAATGGAATACACATTTGAAGAAATTTTCATGTGATGATCGATTTTTTTAATGAAGTTACTATGGTAAAAATGACTATTTTTGAATAATTGTGCATGACATGTACTATTTAATGAGATTTTGCATGATAAAATTGAATATACACACATACATCAATGTTATGGGTTTAGGAGGTATGCATGAAACTTCAGCATTGATTTTTTTTGGAAACTAGGGGCCAGGCATGCAAAGCTGCTAGCCAGGTACTCAAAACAGGTCTCTCTACAATACACACAAGATTCATCAAAATCTATATTTAAGAGGTCTGATGTTTGCCTTGAGAGAACCATCTAAACTGTGTGCTATCATATTTTCATTGTTTGTGTATCATATTGGGAACCATTCCAGCATGGCAAACTGTCTAAAAAAAAAACACACACTCTGGTTGTCTGGTGTATACCAGACCCATTGTCATTAATCCATTACATGGATTTGGTCCAGGTCTGACCTGCCTCTCTGTCTTGCAAGCTAGCGTGTTATACATAAAGCTATATGGGCAACTGTTCATGGCAGCATTATGAAGTAGTGTTTTGTAATTTGTAACAATAAGATTCCAGTTTCAGTTATACAGATCATCATCTCTATGCGTCACTTTTGCTTTCGTAGAAACGCAAAATACATTTACATGTCTATTTCTTTTATGTGCTGTATATCAAGTGAGAGTCTGTATGCAAGGTGGGGATCAAATTTAACCAGTCCAGTACTCCTTGTGGGGAAGTGACAAGCTATAGTGCACACTATAGTAAACAGTGGTATTATTGCTAATTTGCCTTATGTCATCTTAAATTATGTAGATATAAATATTTCTGTAGAATAAATTTTCTGTGTCTTCATCTACTTGACTATTCTGTTGACAGGTGGTCTCATTGTTGCCATTGCAATGGAACACTGTAATCTTCACAAAAGGATAGCTCTGAAGACCATCCTCATTATCGGAACAAGCCCACGCAGGTGAGTCCTTTGTTATTGTTTTAGGCATTTCTGACTTTGTTCCTCAACAGGGTTAAAATTCCCTTATAAAAATAATTAGTTAATATTTACTTGATAATCATCTTGATCTCATCTACAAATTTACTACCAATCAAAAGAATGTTTCATGTTGTCAGTTATTTATACTTTTGTCCTGAAAATCATATTTTTACATGATGAGGCTATCACTATATAAATTGTCAGTAAATGATGCTGATAAGTACTCCAACCATGATATATTGTATTGCAACTCTTGTGTCTCTACACCATCAATTTTCAAAAAATAAAAAGCAGAACAATTGCACTGTATGATCATAATTTATTTATTTGGTGGCTTACTGCATCTATAAGTCTATAAAACACGTTTTTTAGATGTTTGTAATGTCATTAGAGCATTTAAAAGATTACTATCAAAATGCTTGAAGGAGCCTACTATCCAAAAAATGTACTTTGTATTTGTAAAGTTATGTTGCAGATCTTTGTTTTAATAAAGAGATCCCATAGTTTTCTGTTCATAATATTCAAAATGTACTCACTAAATATGTGTAGGTTTTCCAGCAGGTTGTGCAGGGAAAGAAAAGGCTGACAACACACAAGTCATTCTGTAGCAGTGACTTTCCATTCCAAGAAAGCATAATTGTTGACAACATATTGCCCACCTCACATGTTAGCTATGTATAAAGCCTTACCTAGTTCTCAGACAGTGGTTATATTATGCATCAGATCTTCTGAGCTGATATAAACACACTACCTAAGAATAAATCTGAAATTACACATTATTTAGAAATGATGCTATTTTGCTGCATTTGTCTGTCTGTAGTACAAATGATGAAGGTCTCACAATGCTACATAGTGTTTTTTGACTTTATCATGTTACCTAATCGGATTTATTTAAGTACAATGCTACTTACACAGACACTTTGTTACACTTTTGAGCTACAGTATGATGATATCTGTTCAGGTTAACACTTGGCTTCATGCTGACCACCATGGTCCTATCCATGTGGATCTCAAACACAGCCACTACAGCAATGATGACACCAATTGTTCAAGCAGTTTTGGAGGAACTGAAAGCTGTAAGTCAAGTAACTACATGAGTCTGTACTAGCGAGATCCAGAAACAAATTATTCATAGTTCTTTTTTTTAGTTCTAAAACTGTTTTGGTTGTACTCACAGATGAATTAACTGCCTATCTTGACTGCTTATCATGGCTGCAGACAGTATCATATATTATTAAATATGGACTCATTGTATCTTTCAGAAGCAGACTTTCCAGTACTCCAAGTAAAATGTAAAAGTAAACGGCATAGGATTAAGATTTAATGTGAAGTCTTTGTATTTTAAAGAGCTGCCAACTTATTTTTAGGTATGTAATAACACATTGTGGAGAACACAGTACCAGCATGAGTGTCTAACTAGGTATACAGCATTTTTAGGGTTCCATACCTCTGTTGGTATAAATGGAACCTTCGTAGGATCACTTTGTTATCTGTCCATCTGTCAGTCCGTCTGTCTGTTTGCCCGGCTGTTAAGATCCCTTTTGCCAAGGAACAGGTAGACATATCATACAAAGGTCTGCAGTCCCTCGGTGCAAGTCACCAAAATGGTGCCCAATAGAATGACTTGCACCGGGCCACTGAGCCACACAAGATTGTTATTATTATCTACATATATAAACAAGTTTGTAAGGAGCCCTCAGAGTATGAGTCCTACTTGCACTTGTCCGGTATTCTGAACACTATATTTGCTATTTCCTTATATGAGGGCTTAAGAGAGGCAGACATTAGTACACTGATGTCCATAATAACTGCTGGACCATAAAACAGTCAATACCTAAGCATGAAATTGAAGTTACTTGTAACTGATATTGATGGAAATAAATGATAATGTTTCATAACAGTACGCACAACCACTGCCACAGTACTAATATTTTGTAGTATTGAGATGAGATGAAGTAGGTGATGCTATATCTTGTGACAAATAGGAAATATGATGTTTGATGTATCAGAGGTACTGGTAATCAACCTGCTTTGAACCAATTCACATTTCATTGGTACTTATCCATGAGTTAGATTAGATTAGATTAGTTTTTCATTCCATAGATCCATGCTGAGGAGATCCTCGTGGATGTGGAACATGTCTTTTTTTTTTTTTAAAAAAAAGCTGAAATAACAATACTAATAGTATGAATATGTACAATACATCATTTGTTTCTATTAAAAAATTCGTCATTGGAGTAGAAGGAGTTAGGCACTAGTAAGTCTTTCAGGCTCCTTTTAAACTGAGCAGTTGCCAAGTGACCAAAGCCTCATATATGCAGGTATTGTCTGTCTCATAGTTAGCAGTTGTGTAGGCTGGAAAATAAATGTTCCCAGGTTTTCTACAGAGAATACAAACCATCGGATTGGGAATTATCTAGTTGGGAGGAATTTGGTATCAGTACTCTGTATAGTGGATTTATGAGAGCTTGTGGTATTATGGCCATCATGCATTCTGTAAAACCTCTCAAAGCACATATCAGCTCACATTGCTTAACCACTGACATACTGAGCTACAAGCGGTGATGCTACAGATATTGGCGTGCATGTCACATTGTGGGAAAATCAGATATATCGTTAAGACAGCAGAATGTCGTTATTCAAAAACTGGTAGTTTTGAGTTCATATTTCTACACATTAAGGAATGTATCTTGAATTAGATGAAAAATCTGATATCTCAACACTGATATGCTTAGCTCTTCTGTAGAAAGGTATGAAAACCTCATATCTTGTAACAGTCAAATCTTAAGGTATCAAACCTCAGAGGAAAGTTTCTGCTTGGAAATTTATCACTCTTCATTCACTGTTGTGCCAATTTAATATTAATAGGCCTACCAGTGCTTCAAAACCAACTATAAAGTCTTAATCTCAAGGTTCATATTTTGTGATTTCAGACAAGGAATTTCCCATAGCAGCAGAAGTAGCTAGTAACATTCAAACACTACTTGATACACTTAAAGTAAAATTCCATGGGGTTCAGGTGGATAAAAGGTTAAAATGGAGGCAACACATAGATAAAGTAATGAAGACTTATCTCTCACTGTGCTAACCAAATGACAAACATTTGTTTCTTTTGTGTATTTTACCTTCTTGTTATGTTAAGGAATTGTCTTCTGTGGCAACATACCTATAGTAAAGACTGTGTTCATTAAGCACAAGCAAGCAGTAAGAATATTATTCAAAGGACATAACAAAACATCTTGAAGAAACCTTTTTAAGGATCATGAAATTCTTACAATCATTTCCCAATGCATTTACTCTGTAGTGAATCTTGTTGATACATCTAGATCTACATCTACATGATTACCCTGCAATTCACAATTAAGTGCATAGTTGAGGGTTTAACAACCATCCTTAAGCTACTTCTCTGCAATTCCATTCTCAAACAGCATGCAGGAAAGATGAACTTTTAAAATCTTTCCATTACAGAAGCTCTGATTTCTCGTATTTTATTATGATGATCGTTACTCCCTATGTAGGTGGGTACTAACAAACTATTTTCACACTCTGAGGAGAAAATTGGTGACTGAAATTGCATGAAAAGCTCCTGCCACAGTGAAAAAATGGCTTTGTTTTAACGACTGCCACCCCCAATTTGTGTTTCATATCCATGGCACTCTCTCCTTTATTTCACGACAATACAAAATGAGTTGCCCTTCTTTGAACTTTTTGATGTCTTCTGTCTATCCTGTCTGATGTGGATCCCACACCACACAACAGTACTCCAGAAGAGGGCGCATGAGTATAGTGTAAGCAGCCTCTTTAGTAGACCTGTTACATTTTCTAAGTGTTCTGCCAATAAATCACACTCTTTGGTTTGCTTTCTCCACACCATTATCTATGTACCTGTTCCAATTTAAGTTGATCAAACCGTCCATGGGTGTACTGCTGGTTCATAGTGTCCAACGGACAGAATATTTCAGTGATCAGACATGTTGCCATCATTGGGTGCACTGATGAACTGAGCTCCCAATGGTGTGTGATCAACTATGGCACTATGAAGCAGCAGAACACCCATGGACTGTTCAATCAACAAATATGCCGGAAGAAACTGAAGAATCACACCAATTTAAATTATTTGTAATTGCAATCCCTAAGTATTTAGTTGAGTTTAAAACCTTTAGATTTGTGAGATTTATCGTGTGACTGAAATTTAGCAGTTTCCTTTTAGTACTCATGTGGGTGACTACAAACATTTCTTTATTTAGAGTCAATTGCTACTTTCTACACCATACAGATATCTTGTCTAAATCATGTTGCATTTCAGTTTGTTCATCTGATGACTTTACAAGATGGTAAATGACAGCATCACCTGCAAACAATATGAGAGGGCTACTCAGATTGTCTGCTAAATCATTTATGTAGATCAGGAACATCAGAGAGCCTTTAACACTTCCTCGGGGAATGCCAGATATTACTTCTGCTTTACCTGATGACTTTTCATCAGTTATAATGAACTATGACCTTTGTGATAGGAAATCACAAATCAAGTTGCACAACTGAGACAGTACTCCAGACACACACACTTTAATTATAAGTTGCTTGTGAGGATTGGTGTCAAAAGCCATCTGTAAATCTGTAGATATGGAATCAGTTTGGATCCCCTGTGATAGCACTAATTACTTCATGAGAATAAAGAGCTTGTTGTGTTTCACAAGAATGATTTTCTGCTGATAATAAAAATCAGTTTCAGCTGAACTGTGATGCACACAGTACATGGAACAAAAACAATGTTCATATAGACTTCAGCTCCTTATCTAGGGTTCATAGCAAAGTTATGTATTCTGCTGCAAAGGTATGCAACAGGTTCCCATCTAATCTACAGCAGGAAACTGGAAATACCTATCAGTTAAAAATAAAATTGAAAAGTGCCTCATTAACTAATCCTTCTGCTAATTGGATGGATATCTAGATTCATGGGTGAAAAGTTAGCAAGTAGCATTGTTCATTGTAAAGCAGCATGACAAGTAGTAAAAGTAGAAAGAACAGAAGTTAAAGGTGTAAGTAACTATTTTATTTGAAAACAGCAAAGTAGCCAAGTAAATTTTAAACTGCAAGTAAGTGATGAGCAGCAGCTATTTAGTATAACTGAGCTCTTTTTTCCTCAGAGTAGTAGTATTCTTTTTAATTTACTTCATTAAATTTAGCTGGCATAATCATGAATAACACTGAGCAGTTTACTAGTAATATTTTATAGTTAATATACTGTACAAATTGAGTTTTTGTGATTTGCTTGTATTTTTAATGTATACCTTGACTTGTTCCACATCCTTGCAGGTCCTCCTTCTGATGTGCTCTACAGAACACAATGAATAAATGACTATCATAATGTTTGGGTTGTCAGGTACAGAAAACGATCATTACCAAGAAATCTGAGTGCGCTGTGCACACATTCTAACAGATCATTTTTGAATGTGTAGTGAGAATGAATGTTGTCCTGACACACATAGCAAGGGGAATCCAAATTTATCTCCATTCATGTTGAGTGTTACACTTCAGGAAAATGTACTATGTTTCTTCAGTTAAAAACTGTTTGAACCAATAGCATATCCAAAAGTTGCTCCTCAAGTTCATGTACATAGCAATTAACCAAAAGTGTGATACTGAGTTGAGTTCTTTTCAGAAAATATCTACGCGATTTCTTTTTTTTTTTTCATCCACACAGTCATCTCTGAAAAGAAAGAACTGCATTTCACATGAACACTGTTTGCTAAATCTTTTGTAGTACTTGGACAGAAGATGTTTTTGTCTCCAGAAATACCATTACATTCGAACAAATAGAAGACAGCCAGGTGTCTTTTTTTTTCTCAAAGTATCTTAAATTTGTTTGTCTGATACATTCACTGATTCTGGGTGTTTTGATAAATTAATTAAGCTTCTGTGTTAAGAGAAATAACTGCATTAAATTTTGAAACGTGTTTTTGCAGCATGAAGATGTAGAGGCAAGACAAACTTCTCAGGTTGCAGCCATTGCAGATTCAGAGGAAGCCAGCGGGGTATATGATCCTGAAACTCGCCGGAAGTCAACTGTGCTGAAGAGTGATCTTGAGTGAGTTCAAATTCAGCATAATAATGAACACAATAACTTATAAGTACATTAAATGTTGAATGGTATCAGTTTTAGTGTAGTGATAATGCAGAAAACAAATACAGTGTATTTCTAACATAACTGTAAATATAATAGATTTACTTCTGTTTCTGAATAATGTTTATTTGTAAGTATTATGGGTTGAAGGCAGTTTGTGGAAGTGATTATCAATCTAATGCAACAACCTGATTTGAAACACATCATCTTTGTGAAGCAATAATAGTTATTTGTCCATTTCATTAATAATAACCGTGGTATCAGCAGAATACTATGCTACAAGGTGTTTCAAAAATGACCGGTATATTTGAAACGGCAATAAAAGCTAAACGAGCAGCAATAGAAATACACCATTTGTTGCAATATGCTTGGGACAACAGTACATTTTCAGGCGGACAAACTTTCGAAATTACAGTAGTTACAATTTTCAACAACAGATGGCGCTGCAAGTGATGTGAAAGATATAGAAGACAACGCAGTCTGTGGGTGCGCCATTCTGTACGTCATCTTTCTGCTATAAGCATGTGCTGTTCACAACGTGCAAGTGTGCTGTAGACAACATGGTTTATTCCTTAGAACAGAGGATTTTTCTGGTGTTGGAATTCCACCGCCTAGAACACAGTGTTGTTGCAACAAGACGAAGTTTTCAACAGAGCTTTAATGTAACCAAAGGACCGAAAAGCGATACAATAAAGGATCTGTTTGAAAACTTTCAACGGACTGGGAACGTGACGGATGAACGTGCTGGAAAGGTAGGGCGACCGCGTACGGCAACCACAGAGGGCAACGCGCAGCTAGTGCACCAGGTGATCCAACAGCGGCCTC
This sequence comes from Schistocerca serialis cubense, assembly GCF_023864345.2. Taxonomy (NCBI): domain Eukaryota; kingdom Metazoa; phylum Arthropoda; class Insecta; order Orthoptera; family Acrididae; genus Schistocerca; species Schistocerca serialis. Next base: position 273,712,328 of record NC_064646.1, read on the forward strand.
AGGTTTCCGTTCGCCGTGTTGCAGCTGCGGTCCAAATGACGCCAACGTCCACGTATCATCTCATGCGCCAGAGTTTACACCTCTATCCATACAAAATTCAAACGCGGCAACCCCTCAGCACCGCTACCATTGCTGCACGAGAGACATTCGCTAACGATATAGTGCACAGGATTGATGACGGCGATATGCATGTGGGCAGCATTTGGTTTACTGACGAAGCTTATTTTTACCTGGACGGCTTCGTCAATAAACAGAACTGGCGCATATGGGGAACCGAAAAGCCCCATGTTGCAGTCCCATCGTTCCTGCATCCTCAAAAAGTACTGGTCTGGGCCGCCATTTCTTCCAAAGGAATCATTGGCCCATTTTTCAGATCCGAAACGATTACTGCATCACGCTATCTGGACATTCTTCGTGAATTTGTGGCGGTACAAACTGCCTTAGACGACACTGCGAACACCTCGTGGTTTATGCAAGATGGTGCCAGGCCACATCGCACGGCCAACGTCTTTAATTTCCTGAATGAATATTTCGATGATCGTCTGATTGCTTTGGGCTATCCGAAACATACAGGAGGCGGCATGGATTGGCCTCCCTATTCGCCAGACATGAACCCTGTGACTTCTTTCTGTGGGGACACTTGAAAGACCAGGTGTCCCGCCAGAATCCAGAAACAATTGAACAGCTGAAGCAGTACATCTCATCTGCATGTGAAACCATTCCACCAGACACGTTGTCAAAGGTTTCGGGTAATTTCATTCAGAGACTATGCCATATTATTGCTACACATGGTGGATATGTGGAAAATATCGTACTATAGAGTTTCCCAGACCGCAGCGCCATCTGTTGTTGAAAATTGTAACTACTGTAATTTTGAAAGTTTGTCTGCCTGAAAATGTACTGTTGTCCCAAGCATATTGCAACAAACAGTGTATTTCTATCGCTGCTCGTTTAGTTTTTATTGCCGTTTCAAATATACCGGTCATTTTTGAAACACCCTGTATGATCTTTCTTCATTTTTTCCACTGTGATTGACATTTGTTATTAAAATGAAGGAAGCTAGCTTACAGTATGTTAAGAAGAGTTTTTTGAATTGATCTTAGTTAGTCAAAGGTAGATGAAGAAAATGAAAAATGTCTCCGACTTTCTATTAAGGCAGGTTACTGGGGCATATATTGAGGTCAGCAATGTCGGACATCTCTATTTGCACCTACATAGATACTCAACAAGCCATCGTATGGTGTGCGGTAGAGGGTACCCTGTACCATTGCTAGTCATTTCCTTCCCTGCTCTACTTGCAAATAGAGCAATGGAAAGACAACTGTCTATATGCCTCTCTATGAGCCCTAATATCTCAAATCTAATCCTCATGGTCCTTATGTGCAGTGTATGTAGGTGGCAGTAGAATCATTTAGCACTCAGCCTCAAATGCTGGTGCTCTAAATGTTTTGAGTAGTGTTCCCCAAAAAGAAGGCTGCCTTCCCTCCAGGCATTCCCATTTGAGTCCCTGAAGCATCTCCATAATACTTATGTGTTGTTCAAACCAACTGGTAAAAAACCTAGCAGCCCATCTCCAAATTGCTTCGATGTCCTCCTTCAATCTGACCTAGCATGAATCTGAAACCCTCAAGCAGTATTGAAGGATAGGTCACACCAGTGTCCTATATGCAGTCCCCTTAACAGATAAGCCACACTTTCCTAGAATTCTCCCAACAACCTGAAGTCAACCATTCACCTTTCCTACCCCAATCTTCATATGTTCACTCCATGTCATATTGCTTTGCAACATTACGCCAAGATATTTGAAGGATATAACTGTGTCAGGCAGGACACTACTAATGCTGTATCTGAACATTACAGGTTTGTTTTTCCTCCTCATCTCCATTAACTCACATTTTTCCACATTTAGAGCTAGTTGATGGTGGTAGTTGTTGTATACTTCACACATAGATCTTTTCACAGGTGCATGAATCTCTACTAACCTTTACTTATCATCATTTGTGCATTCTCTTTTTAACCAAGAGTGCAACAGCCTCTGCTTCCACAGCATCCTCCATATTTTGTTATTAAACCATTATGCGTCTTTTCCATCCTTTATCCACTTGCTAATCGTAACTCTCCAGACCACAATTTACAATCTGCTTGAACTTTGCCCATAATTCCTCTACATCCATCATACTGGAACTAAGTGATGTCAAGTCACTCTCCAAATGAGATGAACAACTGCTTATCTTCTCTATCTAGCAGAAACACGCTCCTAGCCTTCTTGACTGAATTAGAACTTGAGCAACCATAGTTTCTGTAATGATATCATGATCACTAATCCCCATTTCTGTACTGACTTTGTTGATAAGATCTAGCCTGTTTGTAGCTACAAGGTCTAAGACATTTCCATTTTGTGTGGTCTGCCAAGCTAGCTGCTGAAGATAGTTTTCAGAAATCATGTTTAAATATATTTCATACGACTGTCCATATGCATCTGTACCTCGCCCCCTCCCCGTAATGAATCCATAGACATCCCAGTCTATTCTTGGTAGGTTAAAGTCACCTCCAACTGGTATAGCATGATCTGGGTATTTACTTGCTACTGACTGTAGATTTTCTTTGAATGACTCTAGAACTGTCACAGCAAAGTCGGGTCACCGGTAAAACAACCAACAATTAACTTAGTTTCACCTAGCCTGTTATAAGTGACTTCACTGGTGCACTCCACTTTGACATCAATAGAGACAATATTTTTGCCAACTGCAATGAATACTCCCTCTCCTATGGCCTCTTATCTGTCTATCTGATATACGTTCCGTTACTCGCTAAGTATCTCATAGCTTTTGACTTGGCGTTTCATATGTGATGATAGTATAAATAACACATGTTAAGATATTCTCAGTGAATAGTTATAATGAGTGAAAATAAACCCTCTGTGTCTGGTTTTTCTGAATATTGAGTGGATTTGAGGTGCCATGATTACTTAGAACTCGGTCAATACTTCAAAGAATCTGTTTCTATAACTACATGTGCACTCAGTATCCATGGTCAGGGGTTGCGGCATCCAAATATCATACGAGTATTTCCACCAAGTACATATTAATCTGCTTTTTGAGATGGAGTATAGAGGGTTGGTTATTGCGACCTTGTCACATGAACAATGAATGTTCCTAGGAGAGTATTTGGTCTAGTCTGGGTACAACACCTGTTTGGGATTTATGGATGCCACATGCCCAAAGAAATGTTTCGACTGGACTGATAACGCCACACTATTAAACAGTGCTTCTTAAATAGCATGGATCATGATTTCATTATAATTGATTAGTTATTCTGGTATAGTAATATGTACACATTTTAAATTACTTTGCACTTACTAAAGTAAAAGTGCTGTTCCATAATTAGATGAAAATGCCCTAATTAAAGTCAGCATGTCATTTATGTATGATTTTACAAGCAGATGGAAATAGCTATTAAAACTTCTTTGCCATCCCAAATCACTTAAACATTTCTGAGTATACACACTTCATGGGCAATCACTTGCTAATCTTCTTTCTCAGTTAACATAACAACTGGACCTTGTCTTGTCACCTCCTGGAATCTGGGGTACAGGACTTTTATTCATTGCAGAATTTTCTTGGATTTTGATCACTGGTTGTCTGCAATTTTACTAAGGCATATATTTAACATTAATCAGTACTGCAACAGTTTTGCCGCTGTCCTGCAGTCGAGATAGATGCAAACCTTTACAGAACATTGCCAACATCAAATTTACAATCTTCTCTCTGCCCCTTTCTGACACAGTCATTACAAAGCAGAGAAGGGGCTGTCCATTATCCTGGAGCTTGGTGTCTGTTGTCAATCCCCAGCAAAAATATGTATGACTGCAGCATACATGCCTGGCATTCTCCATTTCCCACAAGGACAGCACTCCTCCACCTGCAGAACATAATGACAAAAGTAGTGTACTGCCTGCGTATGGGCAAAGGAGACCCATGATGGCTTGCTGAGTCAGTATTCTTTTTTACATGGCAGAGGTACTGCAGTGGACTCTGGAGATCATTGTCAGGTTATACTGTTGACGTGTACATCTGTACATCATATATGCAACCAAACGCATCAGTGGGAAAAATACTATGTTATGCACTAGAAAAGAGAAAACATATAAAATTTTTAGATCAAAGATGTTTTCTCCAGGAATTTGGACTTTCTCAACTCTGTGTGGTGCAACATAGCACAACATGTAGTCACTGAGTTATGAATTCTGCAGTTCAGCTGTTATCAGTGCTACACATCACAACATGCAGTCATTGAGTTATGAATTCTGCAGTCCAGTTGTCATCATTGTAGGATAATGTGTCAAACCTGAAAGATAAGGACTACTTGTTTAAATCTTGAAATTTGCATCAGTGTCAGAGTTATTTTGGGAGGTAGCCCATCTTTATCCAGTCGTATATGGCCCTGGGATTCACTTTAATCAAAGAACCTGAAAACATATAGCTTTCAAAACACATTTTGTCCAACTTTAGTTATACCAATCAACAATGAAAAGTAGAGGCATGAAAGTGAGGCAATAAATACATTGACATAAGTGGATGTGATGTTTTGTAAGCAAACATAGTGCTATAGCATCAAAGTTGAATAAGGGATTTTTCAAGTTTATTTCCAGCTTCTTCACTTAAAGTAATATATTTTATGTATATATTTTTATACAAACCAGTATATTTTTAATATTGTCTCCAATGTCAGTCTGACATATTATGTGAACACAAATCAATCCGCTGAATATTTTGTGGTTTTATTTCCTAGTTCATTGGACAGCCTGGATTTCATCATATGAAAGTGCTGTTTTCCACTATTTAAATCAAAAGGATGGCAGTGTATCCATAAGGATAATATAAAAGAGTGCACTTTGCACATATTACTGAAATTTGATAGCTGTTTAGGTATTTTACCTTAATGTACTGAGCCAACAACTATCACTCATTTAAGAATCAACTTTCTGTCAAATTTAGTTATTGGGGCATGGCACAATCTCAAGCTCATTGAGTCACTTATATAAGAAAATTGCCACTTTAGTATCTTGCCCCCTCTTCAATAAATTTCTACAGATGTTCATACTGATGTGAATGGGGCTTTGTTCATCTCTGTATTTAAAAAACGAATTGATGTGTATATCCAATATTACATGCAAGCTACATCTCAGACACCAAGTTAAAAAAAAAAATAAATAAATAAATATATAAGGAGTCAGGGGAAGGGCAGTGGGACGACAAGGAGGAGGAGGGAGAGAGAGAGAGAGAGAGAGAGAGAGAGAGAACAAAATGATGATACTAATGTTATCATATTATTTGAAGCATTTATTATATTACATTGAGTATATTATGTACAAAGCTATGAAATACTTGCAAGACTTCTCTATCTCAGAAATTTTTTTTGTTTACTTTCATTTAGAATACCATAAAAGTAGTCATTGTGTATAACACGTATTAGCCATATTTTTTTCGTGATGACTTAGCATTAAAAAAACCAAATCATTTGAAAAGTTTGTTCTTCAACAGTAAACTGAAGCGCCCAGATAAGGAAACCATCTGCTACTTCCTTGGCATTGCCTATGCCTCTAACCTTGGAGGTACAGGAACTCTTACAGGAACTGGAACAAATCTTACCTTCAAGGGCATTTTCCACAGGTAAGTTCCTGTTAATGGTACAGAATATTTTCTCTCTTCTCATTTAATTCAATGTGTAAAGTCATCGCTGATTAGTCATTTTTAGCTAAAAGAAATAATCATCTGCAGCCTTAACTTCAAGTGGTCTCGTAATTGACATTTCAAAAATGTCTTCTCATTTCAAACTGATTTTAATGTTTGTTTACTCCGCAGTATAGGACTTCAACAATATTGTGGTGTGTTACAGCCTTTTCCCTGAAGCTGAAGGCATAAATTTTGCAAGCTGGATGATTTTCTGTGTTCCATTGATGCTTCTGTCTGTCACTGCTGCATGGATGTGGCTTAATGTCCTCTACATGGGGTTGTTCAGGTGAGTGTAAATATTACAGTGGAAAATATTTGTATTAGAGTATGGAAAAGGAAAATTTATGTTGATCGTAGTGTATTACGTTAGTTCTTTGTGTGTGTGTGTGTGTGTGTGTGTGTGTGTGTGTGTGTGAAGAAAAAGAAGAAATATCATGTATACGATCTCCAGTTTGAATTTTAAGTAGTTCAATTAATGTATTATTGCTCTAAAACAATCAAAGTATCATACATTTCATCCTAGATTTTCTGTCATATTTGTTGTTGCAGAAAACAAACAGATCATGGAAAGAAGAAAGGAGAAGAACATGCTAAGGCTGTCCGTCAAGTTATCCATCAGTCATACAGTGAACTAGGTCCTATGACATATCACGAAGGCTCTGTGTTGTTTCTTTTTGTTGCCATTGTGTTGTTGTGGTTCTTCCGTGAACCTGAATTTATACCTGGCTGGGCCAAGTATATCTCCAATGTGTAAGTATTTTGAATATTCATATGTTTTTCAAATAGCTGAAAGCATGCACAAAACAGAATAAAAACTTTGTTAGCTTCTGGAATAAATCCTTTGGCAAAATAAAGCTCACACTCACACCCACCCACCCACCCACACACTCACTCACACACACACACACACACACACACACACACACACACACACACACAAGTGCATGTATATTATGCCAGCTAGAAACACAATGCCTTTACTGCAGTTCGGCAGATGGACTGGGTTTGGATTGTGTTGGATGAGGTGGTTAGAGGAAGAAAGAGGCAAGAAACAGAAGAGGGAGCTGGAAACCAGTAGCTAGCAGCTTAAGGGGAGGCAACAGGTGTTCAGGATAAGAATGCAGGAGGGAGGGGAAGCAGGGACACAGACTGGCACACAATACACGGGTACTGTTGCCAGTGAGGTGCAGCATATGATGAAGATGTGTGGAGGCATGGAATGGGAGAGGACAACAGAACAGAGGAAGGAGAAACTGTTATGCAGAGAGTGAGGGGGCAGTGGGTTAGTGCAGACTGAGGCCAGGAGGATTATGGGAGCAAAGGATGTGTTCGAGGATAATTCCCGTCTGTGTATTTGAGAAAAGCCGGTGCTGGAGAGAAGGTCCAGATAGCAAGGGTTGTGAAGCAGCCACTGAATTCAGGCAATCTGGGCTCAGCATCATGTTGTACCAATGGGCGGACCATTTTTTTCTTGGTCACAGGCTGGAGATGGCCATTAATTTTGGTGAACATATTGTTGGTGGTCTACCCAAATAAAATGTTGTGCAGTGACTGCAGTAGAGCTGGCATGTGATATGGCTGCTTTTCCAGGTGGCTCTGGTTCTGTGGGATAGGATAATCCTGTGACAGAACTGGAGTAGAAACAGGCAGATTTTTCATCTAGGTCTTCCACAGGAATATGACCCTTATGGCAAAGTGTTGGGAGTGAGAGTGGGATAGGGGTGGACAAGATTGTTGTGTAGGTTGGGTGTGTGGCAGAATATCTTTGTTGGAAGTGTGTGAAAGGACTTGGGTAGAATGACCCTCATTTTTGGGCATGATGGTAGATAATCAAAGCACCGGTAAAGGGTCTAGTTCAGTTGCTCCAGTTGGGGCGATATTTGGTGATGAGTGTCACTCCTGTGCAGTTGATTCTTGGGAGCGATGGGAGGGGTGAGTCAGAATATGGCAAGGGAAATCTGTTTGTGGACTAAATTTGGGGTGTAGTTGCTGTCTGCGAAGGTCTTTATGAGACCTTCAGTTTACAAGGGAAAGGAATTCTTGTCGATGTAGATGTGACATCCACAGAAGTAACATTGTGCCAGCAGAGCTCTCTGAATTACTACCAGTAACGACCTGAAGTAGATAATCAAAGCACCGGTAAAGGGTCTATTTCAGTTGCTCCAGTTGGGGCGATATTTGGTGATGAGTGTCACTCCTGTGCAGTTGATTCTTGGGAGTGATGGGAGGGGTGAGTGAGAATATGGCAAGGGAAATCTGTTTGTGGACTAAATTTGGGGTGTAGTTGCTGTCTGCGAAGGTCTTTATGAGACCTTCAGTTTACAAGGGAAAGGAATTCTCGTTGATGTAGATGTGACATCCACAGAAGTAACATTGTGCCAGCAGAGCTCTCTGAATTACTACCAGTAACGACCTGAAGTCATACCTAATAGCTCCCCTCACCATGATGCTAGGAGTAACACCACTGTGCCTCTCCATAACATTGGAAAAGTGGGTCATCCTCCTAAGCCGCTGCCATACTCACTGACATGTTGTCGATGTTGTTGACCAGAACATCAAAATGAGTATGTCTCCCATCATGTTCACATGCAAACCAACTTCAGGTGACTGCCACATCTGAATGCCCCAAATATCTGAATAGTGCATCATGTGACCACCCAGCCAAATGGAGACTCACAATATTGCTATCTCACACAAGTATGCGGCACCTCCATGTCCTTCTATCTCTACGTCTACATCTACATCCATACTCTGCAAACCACTGTGACATGCGTGACTGAGGGTATGTCCCATAGTTTCCGTTATTATGGTTTTTTTCTCTTATATTCATATATGGAGCACAGGAAAAATGATTGTTTAAATGCATCCATATGTGCTGTAGTTAACTAATCTGGTCCCTAAGGGAGTGGTACATAGGAGGCTGTAGTATATTGCTAGAGTTATCATTTAAATCTGATTCTTGAAACTTTGTAATTAAGTTTTCTCAGAATAGTTTATGTCTATCTTCAAGAGTCTGCCAGTTTAGTTTTTTCAGCATCTCTGTTACACTCTCACATGGACCTAACAAACCTGTGACCATTTGTGCTGCCCTTCACAGCATACATCCAATATCCCGTGTTAGTCCTATTGGGTATTGGTCCCACACACTTGAGCAATATTCTATGATGGGATGCACAAATGATTTGTAAGCAATCTTCTTTTTAGACTAATTGCATTTTCCCAGTGTATTCTGCCAATAAACTGACATCTGCTATCTTCTTTAGCCATGACTGAGCCTCTGTGATCGTTCCATTTCATATCTCTGTACAGTGTCACAACCAGGCATTTGTATGAGTCGACAGATTCCAGCTCTTACTCACTGATATTATAATCACAGTATGCTACATTTTTCATTTTGCGAAATGCATAATTCTACATTTAAAGCAAGTTGATACTCTTTGCCCCACTTTGAAATCTTATCAAGATCTGACTGAATATTTTTGCAGCTCATTTCAAACAGTTCTTCATCATAGATAGCTGCATCAAATGTGAAAATTCTGAATTACTACTACTATTTTCCACAAGGTCATTAAAATACAACATGAACAGGAAGGACCACAATGCAGTTCCCTTGGAACGCTCTAAGTTACGTTTACTTCTGTTGATGACTCTCCACCCAAGGTAGCTTGCTGCATCCCACCTACCAAAAAATCCTCTGTCCAGTCACAAAGCTCACTTGAAACCCCATATGATTGTAGTTTCATTAACAAGCACGGATGTAGTCCTGCGTCAAATGGTTTTTGGAAATCAAGAAATTCTGTGTATACCTGACTTCCTTGATCCAAAGCTTTCAGTATATCATCTCCTTCACAGTGATCACTCAACATCTGATGCTGTTCATGCCTCTTATATCCTGTCAGGGCTGGAAACATTACCAAACACAAACAACTCTAATGCACTCTGGTAACAATTCTACATGTCACAGAGAATTTCAGCTCTACTCATTTATGTACCTGCTAGTACTGTCTATGTGTACAAAGTGATATTGCTCCATGGACAGTATGAGTCCCATTCAAAGAATTCTAGGTATGTGGTCATTTCATCTCATAAAAGATAAGGGGTGATCAAAATGTTTCCATTTGAGGGCATTGTTGCAGTGATTATGCAGTATGATGCATCCATGATGTGAGTATACAAGCATCAATGTACAGGCAAGGAATTAGTGTGGTATTCATGTCTTTCTGATATGTGTGCAGTAAATGCAGAAATGTGAACTGTGGTGACATCATTATTGATTCCAAAGAGGACCAACATGCTGTTATACACTGTGGTGACAAAAGTCATTGGATAGCAATATTCACTTATACAGATGGTAGTAGTATTGCATACACATTGTATAAAAGGACAGCTCACTGGTTGAGCTGTCATTTGTATTCAGGTGATACACATGAAAAGATTTCCAACATTATTAAGGCTGGATGATGAGAATTAACAGACTTTGAACACAGAATGATAGTTGAAGCTAGACACATGGGAAATTGTTTGGGAATTCAATATTCTGAGATCCACAGTGTCAAGAGTGTGCCGAGAATACCATGTTTCAGATATTGCCTATCACAATGGGCAACACAGTGGGCAATGACAGCGAGCAATGGCGTTTGCTTAGAGTTGTCAGTGCTAACAGGCAAGCAACACTGCATGACATAACCATAGAAACTGATGCGAGATGTACACTGAACGTACCTATTAGGACAGTACAGTGAAATTTGGCATTAATGGGCTATGGCAGCAGATGATCAATGCAAGTGCCTGTGGTAACAACAGTTGTAGAACCTCTTCAGGGCTCATGACCATATCGGTTGGACCTCAGATGACAGGAAAACCATGGCCTGGTCAGATGAGTCCCAATTTCAGTTGCTAAGAGCTGATGCTACAGTTTGAGTTTGGTGCAGACTCCACGAAGCCATGGATCCAGGTTGTCAACAAGGCACTGTGCAAGCTGGTGGTGGCGCCATAAGAGAATGGGCTGTGTTTACATGGAATGGACTGATTCCTCTGGTCCAGTTGAACTAATCATTGACGATTTGCAGCCATTCATGGACTTCATATTCCCAAACAATGATGGAATTTTTATGAATGACAGTGTGCCACATCACCAGGCCACAGCTGTTCACAGCTACTTTGAAACACACTCTGGACAATCAAGTGAATGATTTGGCCACCAAGATTGCCCGAAATGAATCCCATTGAACATTTATTAGACATAATTGTCAGTTTATGCACTAAATGATGCACTGGCATTACTTTCGGACAGCTATAGAGGCTGCATGGCTCAGTATTTCTGCAGGGGAATCCAATGAGTCCATGCCACCTTGAACTGCTGCACTACACCAGCAAAAGGAGGTCTGACATGATATTAGGAGGAGTCCCATGACTTTTGTCACCCCAGTGCACTTTATTGGCTGCAGAAGGACAAACACCAGCAGACATTCATTGGAGAATGAAGAATGTGTACGAGGCAGCATGTCAGTTGAAAACTACCATTGTGGAATGGTGTGCCAAGTTCCATGCTGCTGCTTCATGTCCCCATATTGTGAACATCATCATGCCAACTCAAGTGTAAGACACTGAAGATTTGCCCTGAGGAAGGCCACATTGAAGATTTCTTTGAATTATGTTTATTTGTTTTTAGTTTTCCATCTGAAAACTAAGAAATTTAATACTGAAAGTTTCCTCTGATCATTTTTTACACGATCACCTGCATTTTATGTTGAGCTATTACTGTCTGTTTAGACATGACACTTGCATTGCTTGTAATGCATTGAATGAAATATAAAATGTAAATTGACTGCATAATACATTTCCAAGTATAACTGTTAATGTTAGATGTGACACACTACATTATGTGAAAACAAAAATAATCAATTATTGATAATATAATGTAAATGGACAGATAAAAAGATCTACTCACCAAGCACTGAATATCAAGAGCTCTGATGGAAACCCAGTTCTAAGCAAAGAAGGGAAAGCAGAAAGGTGGAAGGAGTATACAGGGGGTCTATACAAGGGAGATGTTCTTGAGGACAGTATTATGGAAATGGAAGTGGATGTAGATGGAAGATATGATGCTGTGTGAAGAGTTTGACAGAGAACTGAAAGACCTAAGTCAAAACAAGGCCCCAAGAGTAGACAACATTCCATTAGCACTACTGATAGCCTTGGGAGAGCCAGCTCTGAAAATACTCTACCATCTGGTGAGCAAGATGTATGAGACAGGCGAAATACCCTCAGACTTCAAGAAGAATATAATAATTCCAATCCCAAAGAAAGCAGGGGTTGACAGATGTGAAAATTACCAAACTATCAGTTTAAAAAGCCACGGCTGCAAAATACTCACACGAATTCTTTACAGACGAATGGAAAAACTGATGGAAGCCGACCTTGGGGAAGATCAGTTTGGACTCCGTAGAACTATTAGTTTAAAAAGCCACGGCTGCAAAATACTCACACGAATTCTTTACAGACGAATGGAAAAACTGATGGAAGCTGACCTTGGGGAAGATCAGTTTGGACTCCGTAGAAATGTTGGAACAAGTGAGGCAATACTGACCCTACGATTTATCTTAGAAAATAGATTAAGGAAAGGCAAATCCACGTTTCTAGCATTTGTAAACTTAGAGAAAGCTTTTGACAATGTTGACTGGAATACTCTCTTTCAAATTCTGAAGGTGGCAGGGGTAAAATACAGGGAGCAAAACGCTATTTACAGTTTGTACAGAAACCAGATGGCAGTTATAAGAGTCGAAGGACATGAAAGGGAAGCAGTGGTTGGGAAGGGAGTGAGACAGGGTTGTAGCCTATCCCCCATGTTATTCAATCTGTATATTGAGCAAGCAGTAAAGGAAACAAAAGAAAAATATGGAGTAGGAATTAAAATCCATGGAGAAGAAATAAAAACTTTGAGGTTTGCCAATGACATTGTAATTGTGTCATAGACAGCAAAGGACCTGGAAGAGCAGCTGAACGGAATGGACAGTGTCTTTAAAGGAGGATATAAGATGAACATCAACAAAAGCAAAATGAGGATAATGGAATGTAGTCGAATTAAATTGGGTGATGCTGAGGGTATTAGATTAGGAAATGAGACGCTTAAAGTAGTAAATGAGTTTTGCTATTCGGGGAACAAAATAACTGTTGATGGTCGAAGTAGAGAGGATATAAAATGTAGACTGGCAATGGCAAGCAAAGCGTTTCTGAAGAAGAGAAATTTGTTAACATCGAGTATAGATTTAGGTGTCAGGTAGTCTTTTCTGAAGGTATTTGTATGGAGTGCAGCCATGTATGGAAGTGAAACGTGGACAATAAATAGTTTAGACAAAAAGAGAATAGAAGCTTTCGAAATGTGGTGCTACAGAAGGATGCTGAAGATTAGATGGGTAGATCACATAACTAATGAGGAGGTGTTGGATAGAATTGGGGAGAAGAGAAATTTGTGGCACAACTTGACTAGAAGCAGGGACTGGTTGGTAGGGCATATTCTGAGGCATCAAGGGATCACCAATTTAGTATTGGAGGGCAGTGTGGAGGGAAAAATCATAGAGGGAGACCAAGAGATGAATACACCAAACAGATTTAGAAGGATGTAGGTTGCAGTAGGTACTGGGAGATGAAGAAGCTTGCACAAGATAGAGCAGCATGGAGAGCTGCATCAAACCAGTCTCAGGACTGAAGACCACAACAACAACGACGACTCACCAAGTGGCAGCATGGGAACACACACACACAAAAGGATTAGACTTTCACAAGCTTTTGGAGCCAGTGGTTGCTTCTTCTGGTGGAAGAGTTGAAGGGGAAGGAAAAGAGGTGAAGGAAAAGGACTGGAGAGGTTTAGGGAAAGGTGTACAGTTTAGAAAAGTCACCCAGAATCCCGGGTGAGGGGTGGCCTACCAGATGGGATGAGAAGGAAAGACTGATTATTCGGGACTGCACCGGATGAGATTTGAAATCCTAAGAGCTTAAAGGTGGAAGACAGGGTGATATGCAAGACAGAGATTACTACTAAAACATCGTACATGAATTAATAAGAGTGAAGAGTCAAGTGCGTTGTAAGTAACAGAGGTGGGAGGGGGGGACAGCGAAAAACAGACAAGTCAGAAAATGAAAGAGGTAGAAAACTGAAATGAAGTGAAGGAAGGAGTAGTTACCATGACTAAATACTGAGATGGATGGAATTACTGTAAATTAAGACCAGCTGAGTGCAAAAACCAAGGACATGTTGTAGTGTTAGTTCCCACTTGCAGAGTTGTGAGAAACTGGTGTCTGGGGGAATATCTGGTGTCTATGGTAAAACAGGCACCAAGGTCATGACTGCCATGTTGTACAGCATACTTTGCAACAGGATATTGTGTGTTGCCTGTATACACCCACTGCCTATGTCCATTCATCCTGACTGATAACTGGGCAGTAGTCATGCCGATATAAAAGGCTGAACAGTGTTTACATAGTGTCTGGTATATGACGTATGTCGTTTGATAGGTAGCTCTCCCTATGATAGTATATGTTTTGCCAGCTACAGGGCTGGTATAGGTGGTGGCAGGAGGTTGCATAGGGCAAGTCTTACACTGGGGATGGTCACAGGCATAGGGGCCATAGGGTAGGGATATGGGTGCAGAAGAAACATAGTGTCTGACAAGGATATTGGGGAGGTTGGACTACATAATGTGTAATAAACAACTGGTTGCAACAAAATGTCTGTTTTGTACCATTTTCAGTTCTTATTACTGGTATATCCATTTAAGAATGACTTCAGAATTAAATTTCTCTTGAACTGCAAGTGATTGAAATCATTGTTTGCACTTCCTCTAGTAGTTTCTCATTTTGGTTCACTCATTCTTGCCGTTTGGTTTCAGTTTCTTTGCTAAGTACAATTACACCAATTCTATGATTCTTTCTTTTCCTGATCTATGAACAGTGAGACTTGGATATGGAAATTCAAAAATTTGTATATCAAGAATGTGAAGGTCATTTTCATTAGCATTGCTTTCTAATCTGTATTAATTCACTCTCTAAAATAAAATTATTAGTTGACATAAAATGGAGTACATTTATCTTCTATCATTTTTCAGGGAAATTGAAGATGCAACACCTGCCATGCTCATTGTGTTTCTTCTTTTCTGTCTGCCAGCTAATCTCAATTTCTTGAAGCTGAACAAATCTGGTAAGTAAACACATATATGTAAGTTCATTCAACATATCAAAGTCAAGTTTTGGTAGAAGATAAGCATGTCATTGTGTTGTGCTTCTTTTCCACAGTTAAATGTTTAATAAGTAATCTACATTTTCATTTTTATATAGTTCAGTAAGTTTTGTAATCAAAAAGTTGTTTAGTTTTATGTATAAAACAGAACATTACAAAATATAGTACTTGGGATGATGTTATTTTTCAGGTATGATAAATCATATTACAAATCTTATGTAGTTATCTTCAATATGGCACCCATTTATACACTGCTATCAGTAAAAGGTGTCTCATGTTGTCTCCTTGCTTTCAGCCATTTCCCCTAATGAGTTGTTCATCGGAGTTCAGTGCACTGCCAAACTGTGCTTACCCACAAACTGGACCACTCAGTTGCTTCATATGCTGTGCAGCTGATGGGTTTACAGCTTTTTCATCACTCATGATAATTAAATTCCCCCTCCCCTTACCATCACACAACACCGGCTCCTCTGATCTGTGCAGGTCTAACTGTCACTACAGCACACACTCCATTTCCACAATCTTTCTGGCTTAAACCTCTGCTACTTTCCATCTCCAACCTCCCTTCCCAGTCTTACCTACTTCCCATTTTATTTCCCTGACTCTTTTCTGTTTTTTAATTTCAATCCCATTCCTCCCCCATTCCATCTTTGTACCCCCATGTTTTTTATCACTTGCTCTATCCTCTCACTTATGTTAGTGTTACCAGTGTTAAGAGACACCTTATCACTGCTGCTGAGAGCCGTCTATCACCTCATATCCCATCAGTCAATACTGTCCTACCACTTTCTTGTCTGACACACATTCCCACATTGTAGCAATCTCATTCCTTTCTTCCTAATATAACTGAATAAAAGTAGAAATCAAACAATGGCACATCCAGGATGGAATGTAACAATATTATGAGAAGGAAAGTTGCTACTCACCATATAGCGGAGATGCTGAGTCACAGATAGGTACAACAAAAAAACTTTCACAATTAAAGCTTCCAGCCATTGGCCTTTATCGACAATGGACACATACACACACACACATTCATGCAAATGCAACTCACACACATGACTGCAGTCTCAGGCAACTGTGGCTTCAAGTTGCCTGAGAATGCAGTCATGTGTGTGAGTTGCGTTTTCGTGAGTGATTGTGAAAGTCTTTTTGCTGTGCCTATCAGTGACTCAGAATCTCTGCTATATGGTAAGTAGCAGCTTTCCTCCTCACAATGTTGAATAAAGATAGGATGGATATCTGCTAAAACTGTGGCAATATTTTAGAAACCATGGCTGAGAAAACTGGACTCTACAAGGATTAGAGGGGGAAAAAAGATTATTGATTTCCTTCTTATCTGCAACATGGTTTGTACACGGTCAGTACGGCACATGTCAATCTTCCTCTTACCTCTCAGTTATGAACTACATATGATCTAGTTCTCTTATATACTGAGTGACAAAAGTCATGGAATACCTCCCAATATCGTGTCGGGCCTCCTTTTGCTGGTTTAGTGCAGCATCTTGACATGACAAGGACTCAACAAGTTGTTGGAAGTCGCCTGCAGAAATATTGAGCCATGCTGCCTCTGTAGCCAATGCAGAATTTTGTGCATGAACTGACCTCTCAATTATATTCCATAATTGTTGGATGGTATTCATGTTGGGTGATCTCAGTGGCCAAATCATTGGCCTAAATTGTACAGAAAGTTCTTCAAACCAATTGCGAACAGTTGTGGCCTGGTGACATGGCACATTGCCCTCCATAAAAATTTCATCATTGTTTGGAAACATGAAATCCATGAATGGCTGTAAATGGTCTACAAGTAGCTGAACATAACAATTTCCAATCAATGATCAGTTCAGTTGGACCAGAGGACCCAGTTCTTTCCCTGTAAAGTCAGCCCATACCACTATGGAGCCACCACCAGCTTGCACAATGTCTTGTTGACAGCTTGGGTCCATAGCTTCATTGCATCTGCACCATACTTGAACCTCACCATCAACTCTTACCAACTAAAACCAGATCTCATCTGACCCGGTTATGGTTTTCCACTCATCAGTGATCCACCCATGTGGCCACAAGCCCAGGTGAGGCACTGCAGGTGAAGTCATACTGTTTACAAAGGCACTCACATTGGTCATCTTCTGTCACAGCCCATTAATGCCAAATTTTGCTGTACTGTCCTAATGGATATGTGAGCTGTATGTTCCATACTGATTTCTCAAACAATGGAAAATCCAGGATGGAATGCAACAGTCTTTTTGCTGTGCCTATCTGTGACTCAGCATCTCCGCTCTATGATGAGTAACCACATTGATTTCTGTAGTTTTTTCATGCAGTATTGCTTGTGTATTAGCACTGAGAACTCTATGCAAATGCCACTGTTCTGAGACGTTAAGTGCAGGCTGTTGGGCACCGCATTGTCCATGGTGAGAGATAATGCCTGAAATTTGGTATACTCAGCACACTGTGGTTCTTGGAATATTGAATTCCCTAATGAGTTCTGAAATGGAATATTCCATGCATCTAGCTCCGACTATCACTCCACATTCAAAGTCTGTTAGTTCCTGTCATGTAGCTATAATCATGTTAGAAACCTTTTCACATGAATCACCTGAGTACAAATGGCAGCTCCACCAATGCACTCACTTTTATACCTTGTACATCTGTATATGTGCATATCACTATCCCATGACTTCTGTCATTTCAGTGTACATACAATAGCATAAGAAAAAGATAGATTGCTGCTCACTGTAAAAATGACATATTGAGTTGCAGACAGGCACCACAGAAAGACACTTAGACATACACACACACATATTGATTCACACAAGCAACAACACCTCACGAACACATGACCACCAACTGCAGCAGCTCGGACCAGAATGCAACTGTCATGTAGAGTAGAAGCAGCAGTCTGGAGTGGGTGGAGAGGGGAAAGGAATAGCATGGTGCATGTGGACAGAGAGAAGAGTGCTTTCTTATAGGGCGTGCAGAGACTAGACTGCCAACAGATGCAGTGTTGGAAGGCTTTGGAGCAAGGAGGAGAGGAGGAAATGGGGAGTGAAGAAGGAGAGGAGTGGGGAAGTGAAAAGACTGGTGGGTGCATTGGCAGAGGGTGGCATACAAAGAGGGTTGGAGACAAGAATAGGGAGGAAGTAATAGGACAAATGGGATGGAAACTGCTGGATGGAAGGTGTGGGCACAGTAGTTTACTGTAGGTTAAGGCAGGGATAATTCAGGAGCGAAGAATGCGATGTATGGGTAACCTCATCTGTGCAGTTGAGAAAGACTACTGGTGGAGGGGAGGATCCAGAGACCTTGGGTAGTGAAGCAGCAGATCAAGCATGTCATGTTCAGCTGCATGTTGTGCCAAAGGGTGGTCTACTTTGCTCTTGGCCATAGTTTGGCAGTGGTCATTCTTCCTCGTGGATAGCTGGTTGGAAGTCATACCAATATATAAAACTGTGCAGTGATTTTTATATTGATATGATTACCAACCAGCTGTCCACTGGGATGAATGTCCCATGCTACTCTATCCTGTGCAAGCTTCTTCATCTCCCAGTACTTACTGCAACCTACATCCTTCTGAATCTGCTTAGTGTATTCATCTCTTGGTCTCCCTCTATGATTTTTACCCTCCACACTGCCCTCCAATGCTAAATTTGTGATCCCTTGATGCCTCAGAACATGTCCTACTATGCCAAACTATGGCCAAGAGCAAAGAACCCCCCTGTGGCACAACAGGCAGCTGAACATGATATGCTTGATTTCAGTGTCTGCTTCACTACATGAGTCATCTGGGTCCTACTCTCCACTGCCAGCTTTTCTGAAATGAACAGATGGGAGTTATCCTTGCAACACAATCTTCACTCCCTGAAATTATTCCACCTCAACTTACAGTAACCTACTATCCCCATACCCTCTACCAACAATTTCCAGCCCCTTTGTCCTACCCCCTCCTCCCTATTCTCGTCTTTCACCCTCTTTGCATGCTGCCCTCTACCAACAGACCCACCTGTCTTTCCTCTTCCCCACTCCTCTTCTTTTTCACTCCCCATTTCCTCCCTCCCTGCCCTAAAGCCTCCCAACACTGCACCTGTTGGCAGTCTAATCTCAGCAAGCTCTGTCAGGCTACGCTCTTTTTTCCCTCCATCTATATCGTGCTTTCCCTTTCTCTTCCCCACCCTCTCAATTCTGTGTGTCATTTGCATTCCTATCTGAGGTACCAGAGATTGTGGTCATATGTGTATGATGTATGCTTGCTTGTGTGAATGAATATGTATGTGTTTCCTTTTCTGACAAAGGCTTTGGCAAAAGCTAATGTGTAAGTATCTTGTTGTCGCGCCTGTCTGTAACTCAACATGTCACCTTTACGGTGAGTAGCAATCTATCTTTTCCTTATATTGTTGGTATTCCAACCTGGGTTTTCCATTGTTTGTTATATATACAGTTCAGTTAACTGTTTCAATATGTATTTTCATAGAAAACAGATCACTCACCAATACTGATCATCGAGAAAATGTCCAAAATATTTTTTGCTGGGTGCAATTATCCCACCCACACAACACGAAAGTAGCGCAAACTGAAAACACAAATAACTGAAATATGTGTTTTTGCATTCACAGGTGATGCATCTCCAGCGCTGCTTCACTGGAAAGCTGTGCATGAAAAGGTTCCATGGGGGCTTGTCTTGCTGCTTGGTAAGAAAGTTGTTATAGGTAGTAAAATGATTGGACCAAACTACTTAAGCATATCTTTATATATTATCTGTCCATTGGCTCATGGACAGTACAGCATACTACAATATTGGACTTGACAACCCTATGGTTATAGTGTATTTATTTTCATTCATACCTGTAAGGGCATTCATGTACACAGTTATGTAAGATAACACAATTTCACATTTAATTTATAAATAGTGAACTGAAACAAATATTATTATTACTTGTTACCAGAAAATTCTCTTACTAAATAGATGGAGTGGTACTCTAGCTATGTCTCTCTCTCTCTCTCTCTCTCTCTCTCTTTTTACATCTCTCATAGATTATAATATAGAGTTACGGAGTTGATTGTACAGTTTTATCCCTATGTGATGGACTGATGGTTCTTTTTAGTATCTTGTTAATGTTTGTCAGTCAGGAAAATACCGTATTTACTCGAATCTAAGCCGCACTTTTTTTCTGGTTTTTGTAATCCAAAAAACCGCAGGCGGCTCCCCGCCACAACTAACTTCTGTCGTCGAATATGTGTAGCGCTACGCAGGCATGCTTCACAGCCACAAAGACAAATACTGGCACCAAAACCTCTGCGTCAGTAAATAAATAAAAAAAAAAGGTGGAAGACGAGGTTTTTTTTCTCCGCCCCGAGTTTCGACCACTGCATTTTCATACATTATCCAACGAAGTAAATACAAATTCCGTATTGTTCCTCTTCGAACGTAGCAGCATTTCAATGTACTACGAAAATCCGACTGGCAAGACTGTTTGGGATATTTGTCAATATGGCCAGCTCTGCTTTCTGAATTTTTTCCTAAATGTGAGAAGAAATGGTTGCTAATAGGTACTTTTATGAATTGTGAATCACATGCAGTATTCTCTTCACCATAAGAATAATACGAATATAAACATTTTGCCATGTATTCTTTCGTGTTTGCTGCTATCTCATTTAAATCCTGTCCGCCTAATAAACTACGAAACAAGAGTGAGACAACAGCAGACGCGGAAGAATATACATACCATGTCATGTTTATATTCGTATTATTCTTATGCCTAATAGTGATACAGTCAGAAATGAAGCACGGCAATTGACTAGATTTTTAAATCTAAGATGACTCTAATTTCTGTGCATAATGTAATGTACTAAAGAGGCGTCTGCAAAGATTTTCAAACGGAAAAAATTTTCGCTAAATTCTCGTTCAGAACATCTTCTATCATACGCAGTCTATTATTTGGTTCTTGTTAATCATTATCAAAGAAAGCAGCAGTGTAAGTAGCAACGAATAGCAGTCTCTTGCCATTGTTTCGCTAGTGAGACGATTTCTCTCTCTCTCTCTCTCTCTCTCTCTCTTTTTTTTTTTTTTTTTTTTTTTTTTTTTTTTTTTTTTTTTTTTTTTTTTTTTTTTTTTTTTAATTGTAAGCGGCGGTAGCGTGCACATAAGCAAGCCATGCCGCAAGCAGCAACAGGCCGTAAACCCTCATTTTCAGAATGCGACAAACAATGCATGACACAGTAAAGTAATGCATTTTCAGCTTTGAGTGATGGAAACACCTATAACACAGAGAAACTGCACTTGTCAGATCAAAGAAAAATAAGCAATCAATTCAAACCAAACGAAGCATGTGAAAAAGGAAGGGCACCTGTATAAATATGGACGGAGCACCTGACGCATAACAACGGCTACCTGGTAAAGCTTAACTGCTAAGCTTACGACTCGAACCAAACTACTACAGCCGTATCGTCGTTCATTCAACCTAAATTGTGTCTCATATGTCAATGGACCAACTTTGTTTCGATTTGGAAGTGCAGCCTAAAACTTTTCTTTCCCCTTGAATTTCGAGTCTCATTTTTCAGGTGCGGCTTAGATTCGAGTGCGGCTTAAATTCGAGTAAATACGGTAATGATTACCTTCTTGATGTCTTGTTCAATCTTGTGAATAATTGATTTTATTTTCATATTTTCCTTATTAATTTCATTGTGATGTTTCCAAGTTGTACATACAGGGCAGTGGTAGTATGTTTAACATGTTGACTAACACGTGGCTCATCAGCAGACACAGCAGAGCCCACTAGCAGCTACAAACTCCATTCTGTTCAGTTCAGCATCTTTGGATGGCATGTTTGAAATACATTCACCGTGACATGCAGCTTGTTGCTGAAACAGATACTGTGGAAGAATGTGGCCCGTAAATGTGATCTTGGAATGGTGACATATCATTAGTTTAGACTTGGTCACAGTTGTGGGTTCTTACAGTTATTCTGTAGATTTCTCCCATTATTATGCATTAATTTGTGTTTCTTGATTGAATTGATGCTGCTGATAGAAAAATGGGTACAATATTTTGTTTGACATTCTTTAGAAACCAACAAATATTTTGATAGTCTCTTAGTTCTGTATCAGGAAACACAGATGGCCACTGCCTGACAGTTACATGAGGGAAGATAATGGAAATAGAAAAGTGTAAAAGTGTCACCAGGAGTGTTACTCATGGATGATATGAAATTGTGAAATGATTGAAGGAGGTAGTCACATTCTGTGAAACCTATAATATATGGTTCTGCCCACTTTGTTATTCACAGATACACTGACTGCTGCATACCTGCATCCTCAGTTCTACTCACCTCCTCAATAAATTGTATATTCCATACATGATCATTTCCTTTCTTTTCATTTATAGTTTACCTGTTAGTTATAACTAGCTTTTATTTATAATTCCTGTTGTCAGATAACCAACTTGCAGCAGTCAGTGCCCACATGGCATACCATGTTCACATGATACAGTGAGATGTGGTGTACCTTTCTTTTTTCCGAACTTTGATGTAAAGGACAGATATAAACAGAGATGGATTAAAACAACTTTGTGTGATTTTCAAATTTTTTGCTAATGTTTGTTGGTGATGTTTGGTTTGTGGGGTTCTCAACTGTGTGGTTATCAGCGTCCATACGTATTCCCAATCTTTGCTCAGTCCAGTCTCACCACTTTCATGAATGATGATGAAATGATGAGGACAACACAAACACCAATATCCTGGGCAGAGAAAATTCCCAACCTGACCAGGAATCAAACCCAGGACCCTGTGATCCAGAGGCAGCAATGCTAGGCACTAGACCATGAGCTGCAGACTTTTGCTAATGTGAATTGCCTGGGCTGTATTAGCCTTCTCTGGTCTGGCAATGCGGCCACTGGTGGACACACTGTATTAGGTATGAGGCTCTGCTGTGTCTGCAGATGGCCTCGTGGCAGTCAATGTGTTAATTTTTTAAACAAAGGCCTTTGTGAATGTGGAATGGAGTTCCCAGTAATTATTATGACGGCTCTCTTTTTTAATTGTGGAAGTACTTTGTGGTGCCCAAAAGTTATCCTAAAATATGATTCTGTTGGGGTTTGGTGTGTTGTTTGGAGAAGGAGACCAGACAGTGAGGTCATCGGTCTCATTAGATTAGGGAAGGTTGGGGAAGGAAGTCAGACATTCCCTTTCAAAGGAACCATCCCAGCATTTGCCTGTAACGATTTAAGGAAATCACAGAAAACCTAAACCAGGATGGCTGGACGCAGGATTGAACTGTCATCCTCCCGAAGCCACTGCGCTCCTCACTCAGCATATGATTCTGTATTATAGTTGTGAATGAAAGTGTGCATAGTACACTTTCATAATTGCCTACTCATATGTGCTACTTTTCAGGCTCTTTAGAGTATTGTTCAACTTTGAGTTAACATGTTACTCTGGGCAGCAGTCAGAACTCTTTCCTTAAGAAAGTGAACTCAAATTATAAACTGTGTTCTGAAAGACTACAATTATTCATTTTTCTTCTTCTTCTGCTACTATTACTACTGCTACTAATCCTACTATTGCAACTGAAGAAGAAGAAGAAGAAGGAGAAGAATAGAAGCAATAGTAATAGCAGTATTTTATTTTTTTCCGTTTGAAGATCACTTCATTCATTGATGTTCCTGTTTTCCATTTATCTTGATACTTCCCTTTGGTTTCCTGTTGGATGCTATTATCCTTTATTCTATCTTTTTATCCTTTGTTCTCCACTCCCTCCTAAAATGAACTCAAAAGATTTCATGCCAACCTTCTGAATTCATTGTGTTTTGGTTTTTTACACTTGCTTTTGCATCTTTGTCTCACATGAATTTCTCTACATTCATTCATTCATTTGATTTGTCCCTTAGATTATTCTCATAAAATGCTTGTACATATGAGATATGTTAATATGATGAAGTGATAGTGGGTGATTTGTGAGATAACAATTGAGTACTGCAATTATTGAAACTATGTGGTACAAGATTTGAACTACACTTCCAGTAAGTATATGTGACACAAAATGATTGTCATTTGATTTTTCTGGTGTCTGAATTGCGTAAATGAAATGTGAAATTTGCGTATGGCATTTTTGGCTGGGAGACCTCATCTGTGATGGTAGACAGCTGATGCAAGTCTTTCTATTTGATGCCACTTTGGTGACTTACTTGTTAACAACAATGAGAGCACCTAGGTCTGAACAGGGAAAATTCCCAACCTGGCTGCAAACCAAACATGGGGCCCCATGATTGAGAGTCAACATATGAGTTAAAAGGAAAATCCAGGATGGAATGTAACGACATTATAAGAAGGAATTGAGTTATACATAGCTAAGCAACTACATGTTATACCTAAGTGCTGCATATTTTGAAGGTAATAGAATTTAGTATGCCAGATTTTGTTCAACATCAGATTTTAAAAGAATGTCAAACTTCTATAGTTGAATCTCCATAAACTCTTTAACAGGATAAAGACAATTTTCTATAACTAGAAGATTTAGTTTGTGTTTAAAACTTGCCAAAACTCACGTAGTTTCTGTTCTTGTTGGAGGCTGTCATATGTATGAGGTCTGTTCAAAAAATTCTAGAACATTCGTAATTTCACACCAATGTTGTGTTGGAGCAAAATGTGGTTGGCATTCCTGAATGTCCTGTGTTTAATGTGTGACTGCCAGACGTTTCATTGCTGTTTGTTTGTTACTTATTGTTCAGTGCTCTATTGAGTAAAATATTTTGTCACACAGTTTGCAAATTTCCAGATGGTAGAATTACAGGAGCAACATGACTGCATTGAATTTTGTGTGAAACTCAAAAAGGTCTTTACAGAGATACACCAAATGATGCAGGAAGCCTACAGTGACGAGAGCTTAAGCCATACTCAGTGTTACAAACGGTTCACATGTTTTAAAAATGGACAGACAGAAGTTGAAGATGACCCTCATTCAGGACACCCTCCAACATCTACCAATGATACTCATGTCAGGAATGTCAATGAAATTGTGTATGCCAATCAAAGACTGGCTGTCTGAGAGATTGCAGAAGAATGTAACATTTCAGGGCCAGGACCTTGCAATCTGTGAAGAGCTTTTGGATCATGCAAATGAGAATGAGATGTGAATCTATGGTTATGATGTTACAACCAAGGTTCAGTCTTCACAATGGGTTGGAAATTGGAAAAGGTTCCACAAGACCAAAAAAAGTTTGTCAGGTCAGGTCATATGTCAAAGCCATTCTGATTTTTTTTTTTTTTTTTTTTTTTTTTAAGGATTTGTGGAAATTGCCTGAAATGTGGCAAGACAATTCCTGGCTCTTGCATCACAGTAACACACCTGCACATTCATACCTGTTGGTGCTTGACTATTGCACAAAAAACGAAATCACTGTGCTGGCTCATCCTCCTTACTCCCCAGACCTGACCCCTGAAGACTTTTTTTATTTCCAAAGTTGAAAAGCCTGTTGAAAGGACAAAGATTTGCAGTGATAGACAAGACAAAAGAAAATTCGCAGACAGCACTTCATGTGGTCCAGCAAGAGGCATACAAAGACTGTTTCCGGAAGTGGAAATGGTTTTGGGAGCAATGTATCAGTTCTGGAGGAGAGTGTTTTGAAGGAGAGCATACACAATAAGTAAATGGTTAGCATAGAAAAATTTTGTGGATGAAGTTA
The DNA here is from genome assembly GCF_023864345.2 of Schistocerca serialis cubense. Lineage (NCBI taxonomy): Eukaryota > Metazoa > Arthropoda > Insecta > Orthoptera > Acrididae > Schistocerca > Schistocerca serialis. The sequence goes on from NC_064646.1 coordinate 273,737,973, forward strand.
TGGAATTTTTTGAACAAATACTTTACAATATCAGCATACAGTTTTGTTTTACATGTTATTATTTGTAACTGACTGTTTTTTTTGTATTGTGTGCATGAAAACCTTCATTTATGTGCCAGTTCTCTAAATTTTGTCCTTTGGGCAAATTAATTCCAGTATGTATTTAGAAGGAAGTGGTAAAATGTTGTGCTTTCTACAGAGTGGTCTGCAATGGTCAAGCTTTCCTTAAAAGAATATTTGCCTTATGGATTGTTTCTGGATTTTAAATGTTGTTTGAGATTCACTGCCATTGCCCAGCTCTGAATTGACTGAATGGGGTTCTTACTGCTATTATACAGGTGGCCTGCATTTTGTCACAGTATAACTTCAATAGTTAGGAAAGTAACTACAATTAAAACTCCCTAAGACATATGAGTATCTTGACTCTAGATGATAACCCCCTTTTCTTTTAACAAACCAATTCTTATTTATTTTTTCCATAGTTCTTCTTTCAGCTTTCCCTGCTTTTTACAAATTTTGTTTCAATAAAATAATGTAACTAACTGCAAATTCCCAAAAGCAATACTGAACACATTTTTATGCTACAACAACAAACTTAAGAAATAAATAGTAAGTACTGAAGACAAGTTCTGACATGTTTTGAGAGTATTTATAGCTTACTTTCTCATAAATTATGGTCTTTTAATTACAATAGTTCCACAACTAGAATACAAATCTTAGCAAAATTGTATATTTTCATAAACAGGAAAATAATAGATATTAAACACTAATAATGTATTTTTAAAATAATTTAATTTCTGGATTAGAAATATCTGACCATGAAAATGTTGAATGTCAGTAACTTTTGAGTGAATAAGTTTTCTGACAAACTAAGATGTTTGCATAATAGAAGACAATGAGAACTTTCTAATAAGGTCTGTTCAAGTTAATTCAAATATATGAAATGTATTCAGAGTTGTGAACATGACCAACCATCAGTTGTATAAGGGAATGATGCCAATGAAAATTAGTGTCAGACTGGGATTTCAACCCATGTTTCCCACTTCACGCAAGCAATCACCTTAACTGCTTTGGCTGCCTGTGCATGACTCATGACCAGACTCAAACTTCCATATGTCATCGTTTCTGCACCACAACCTTACTTCTACACACATTACGTAATTCCCACACAGGGGAGAACATTTTAGTTGAAAGTCACTGCCTAGTATTGGCGGATAAATATGATACTGCAGTGCCTGAGTTGTTAAGAAAGATTCAGTGTTCCTTTGGATATGCATGCATGTCTGAAGGAGCATTGCACCATTCTTCTTAACAGCACAAGCACTGCAATATTGTATTAATTCAAATAGTCATTAGTCATACAGAAATGTTATGCACCATCTTGGTTACAGTATCTGTTTTTAATTATTTTTAAACAAAAATGTTGTTATTGAAATTAATTACATAATGACAATCTGCAAAGTGTTAACTAAGAACTGAATAATAAAGTCCTGCCTAATACATAAAATAAAGAGAATGCAAACACTCGCCTAAAGATGACAGGTATGTGGCACGTAGAAACATATGGAAGTACACTGTTTCCTACTGCATCACCTTACCTTTTCCCTTCTGTCCCCACGTTTCTTTCCCTGTACAGACCATGTACTGCCTTCTCCTACAACTTCCCCAAACCCCCTCCCCCTCAGTGCATGCATATGCTCCCTCTCCCCCCCACTCCCCATCCCTTTTCCACCACTCTCCCTTTCTCTTTCACTTGCTATCCCCCCCCCCCCCCCCCCCCCCCCCCGTCCTCCCTTCATGTTCTTTCCCTTCCTTTCTCCTCCCCCCTCTCCTCACACTCTATCTCTTGTCTGCTCTACTCTCTGATCGCCTTTCATTTCGTCGTGCAGGCGCTGATACATCTGTCAAAAGACCTGCCTCATACAATCCTGCTACTCCTTTCTCACTTTGTGCATCCTTGTCTATCCCTTGCCCGCCTTCATCTACTGAGGCAACTGCCCTCGATAATCGACAATGAACAGCCAGTCTCAACATGCCTACAAGTGTGAGCATTTGGATATCCCTGTTGTTGTGTGAATGAATGTGAATGTGTGTACTTTTTCTAGAGAGAGAGAGAGAGAGAGAGAGAGAGAGAGAGAGAGAGAGAGAGAGCAAGAGCACAAGAGCAAGAATATGGAAGCTAGTGTAAATACTGCATTCTGTTGATTGTTTCTATGCACCACACATCAGTCAATTATAGGTGATTGCCTTTATTTTACATATTATTCCATTTAGAAATTTCCATTGTTCTTACACAAAGTTCTGCCTAACTGTTTAAATAAAACTCAAAATTTTTCATTTCTACGTGTTCTCAATTGCATGCCTGACTGGATGTATAAAAGAAAACATGGTTACTAATTAAATGAATATCTTCTATTTTTGCTTTTAATTGTTATCCATATACCAAAAGAAATTATAGGATGATGAACCCTGTTTTTGGAAAAGATTGTACTTACTAATATGTGATACAGTAACCAAAATAAATTTGCACATTAATTAATGTAGAAGGACCATAAATCCTGGTTTTGGCAGGACAGTCCCGGTTTTCACATTAATGTTTCTGAAAAACAAGTTTCCTAGAAGTAGAATATTATAGAAATAAATATTTTCACTGCATTTGGTTTATATTGTCATATGCCTAAAGGAAGAGTAAGAGGTATGTTGAAAAGAAAAGCAGGTAGTACCTACCTTGTAGGTTATGAATTAAGGAACAATTTTGGATGTAGTTAGTGATGTTGATGTCTTTGGCCCAAAATGGTGTCAGTAATTATAAGTCAAACAGCATCAATGAGCCACTTTGACCAACACCATTCTGCTACACTTGGTATGGAGACATCACTGTATTCCTGCAATTCTTCTGTTGCAGTTCCCCATACTGTTGTGTGAATACAAGGATTTAAATTTAAGACCAGTGTGATTTTCAACTAGGTTTTTGAATTCAACAGATTTGTTGACGACTTCTCCTTTATGCCGAAAGAAATAGGCTTGACACCATCTGCTGTAATCATCTACAAAGATCACAAAAGTTCTCTCATTGGCCCTTATACATCAGAGACAATTCCAGCGAGATCAGCTCACTGAATTTCAGACCTGTCGCATTCGTTTATGAGCATTTTGATGATACCTAACTGGTTCAAGTACCCTAATCGAGCATGCAGGGTTTGCATATGAGTTCTCATAACTTTCAATTTGGCAAGGTCATGCACGTTTGGGCAATTTTCTTGTAAATAAAACAAGTTACCAGCTCTGTCTGCAATCATTTTGATTTCACCATTACAATCTTGTATGATTACATGAGATTTTTCAAATGTCACTGTGTGGCTATTGTCCACAACCTTTGCCACTGAAATGAGATTGGGTCTGACTTTTGGCACATCTAAAATATTTTTCAGCATTTTGGAGTTGGTGCCACTGGCTGTTGTTGTGATGTATTTGTCATCCTTAGTGGTTACTTATATAGCATTGTCGTCTGCAAGCAATACACTATATTGCATTTCTGTCATGTGTGTGAACACTATTGGATCATTCAACATGTGTGATGTTATGACATGTGGACACCTGAACATGTACTGGCCACAAAATGTATCCACATATCACCCCAACCATGCTATCAGTTATATTGAATAGGCCGATATTTAATGTCAACTCTTCTGAATAATTATTCTCTATATTTCAAACAATGGAAACTCCAGGTAGGGATATCAACAATGTAGGAAAAGACAGATTTCTACTTACCATAAAGAAGACACGTCAAATTGCAGGCAGGCACGATTAAAATGCACTCATATGTAGCCTTCAACCACAGCATTCATCAGTAAAGAAAGACACACACACACACACACACACACACACACACACACACACACACACACACACACACACACACACAAAAGAAAAAAAAAATCAAGCACACCTCACACAGTCCGGCCCGAGATGCTGGAGTTGGTGGTCGTGTGTGCACGAGGTGTGTGTGTGTGTGTACTACATGTGAATGTCTTTTAATTGTACCTGTCTGCAGCTTGTCGTGTCTTCTTTACAGTAAGTAGCAATCTATCTCTATATTTTGCTTGTTCATATTTTCAAAAAGCACAAACGAGCACTAATAGCTTGTACTCCCTTATAAAGATTCATGTTGGAAATATAAATTTCAAGCTACTTTTCATATTTGGATATACTGTAGTTAGTATCTGTTGTCAAAACAACCAGAGATGCTTGCAAGTATTACTAAACAATAAAGTGCCCAACAGTGTAAGCACAATTCTGAGTCACGTAATGCATCTGTCAAAATATTTCACCTTTCACTATTAAACTTTCAATAAACTTTAAAAACTGTCAATAATTCTCATATTAACTTCAACTATCCCCACTGTTTAAAAAATACTCATTCACATTCATGAGAACAAGTTAATCACATCATTATGCAAAAAAAACCTGAGCAGTCATATGATTTTCCAATGTGTCTTGATTGCATATTGTATAACCCTTTACCTACCCTTTTAGGTGATTAGGATCTTGATTCAGTTTTGATAACCAGATTCAAGCAAACACACTTCCAAAACAAAAATGTTCACCAGCAGCTTTTTTTTCTTTTCACTATAATTTTCCTCTCCACTGGTTTTCTGATAATTCTTCACAATCACACATAGTATGGTATTCATTTCCATCCAGTGTCTGACTTCAATGGAATACAGACATGAACTGAACAAAATTACAGTAGTAACAAGTTCTTTTTCGTATTGACAATGTTATAATTTATTCTATGTCGAATCTGCTGGCCCAGTGACTTCATCCTCTGACATGGCACGGTTGTCAGCTCGGCGCGTACAGTGACCAACATCCAGAGTTGCCATTACCATGCTGCTGCAAGTCCACCATCATTGTTTCAGTGTCCTCAAATGCATAGAACATAAGAACACAAAAACACTACACACAGTACATCTTTTACATAATTTTAACTTATTACGTGTATGAATATTAACCACGAAACTCACTGACTACATGCCACTTCATATATTGCAGTATTCTTACTGAAAGATCATACTTGTAAAAGTGTTCTTGAAGAAAGGCAGTGCTGATCAGCAAAAAATGTGCAATATTCACTCAAGAATATCAGCACATACCCACCCCCCCACCCCCTAACACCTTCTAGTGGTTTGATATATGATTGCATCATAATTCAGTTTTCACTAATACACAAAGAGTGATTTAGCATCATCATTATTGTACATTTTCGGTGTAGTGCTATATTGTACACGTAAACAAATTAACGCTTGGCATGGTGGCTGATGGAAGCGACTGCAAAGGCATTTCCCATTTACAGCTGCTCCCATCAGCCAGCACACCAAGTGTCAACTTTGTTTGCATGATTAATACATTCAATAGCCTTTCTGTGTCCAACAATTCCATCTTTCCAGTATTAATTCAAACGTCCCCTTACTATATTAACAATTGTAATTTGCTACCCTTAAATAAAGAGTGCATTAAGTTTCTACATATAAGTTGTGTACCATTATTTATGAATCTTTTTTTAAATTTTTTGTAGGCATCTAATTGCCTTTGTCTAACCAGTTTATCAGTACAGACAGTTTCATGTGTTTGAGTTTTTAAGTTTACAGTCACTGCAATATCTTATCAGTTAATAATCTTATATTTTCTTTCTTTAGTTGAGATCAGTGCTTCATTTCTCAAGTGATGCAACAGTGAAGCATTTGTAATTACTCACAATATCTAACCTTCTAAGGCTGTATTGATTACAAAATAATCTCACCTATACTTTGATCCATAAAAATCCTGTTATTTTCTTATTGTATTATTATCTCTAGGCATACTAAATAGCATCTATCATCTTCCAGAAAATTTTATAGTATGGTAACTTGTATACCAGACTACTAAAGGCTATGAATTCTAGATTGTTCCGGTTCTCTTTCATGATTGATAGTACTTATATTAACCCTTGTTATATTCCTTTTAAAACTAAGATACTGTTGCTATATCACTATTTTACTATACTGTGACCTGAAGTAGCATACTCAGCAGTAGGCATCCCTGTATCATTATCCAATGAAAAGGAGAGTAGCATGCAAAACAATTATTCTTACTCACTGAGATGAAGCTCCTCCCACAATACTTTTGTCCTAAGGTTTGGCCACTCATGCCTATAAATCCTCTCATCCCTAACTATCCTTCCATTTATTTATATATTAAAATAATAATCCTCATTGTTCACACCTTTCATAAGTAAACTAAATCTTCTGAGACTAATTTCATTATCCCTACTGATCGCTACTTGTCCCTGGACATTTATCATACTTTGGATATGCCTTACTGTATATGCTTTCTTTCAGCACTGTTTAGTGAATCTATAAATATAGTAATATATAAAACAAAGATGAGGTGACTTACCGAACGAAAGCGCTGGCAGGTCGATAGACACACAAACAAACACAAACATACACACAAAATTCAAGCTTTCGCAACAAACTGTTGCCTCATCAGGAAAGAGGGAAGGAGAGGGGAAGACAAAAGGAAGCGGGTTTTAAGGGAGAGGGTAAGGAGTCATTCCAGTCCCGGGAGCGGAAAGACTTACCTTAGGGGGAAAAAAGGACAGGTATACACTCGCACACACGCACATATCCATCCACACATCTAATTGTCTTTGTCTAACCAGTTTATCAGTACAGACAGTTTCATGTGTTTGAGTTTTTAAGTTTACAGTCACTGCAATATCTTATCAGCTAATAATGTATGTGTGGTATGTGTGGATGGATATGTGCGTGTGTGCGAGTGTATACCTGTCATTTTTTTCCCCCTAAGGTAAGTCTTTCCGCTCCCGGGACTGGAATGACTCCTTACCCTCTCCCTTAAAACCCACTTCCTTTCGTCTTCCCCTCTCCTTCCCTCTTTCCTGATGAGGCAACAGTTTGTTGTGAAAGCTTGAATTTTGTGTGTATGTTTGTGTTTGTTTTTGTGTCTATCGACCTGCCAGCACTTTCGTTCGGTAAGTCACCTCATCTTTGTTTTATATATAATTTTTCCCACGTGGAATGTTTCCCTCTATTATATTGATATAAATATAGTAACTCCTTCATATTCATTATCCTTTAAGTCAGAACCTCTTATTTTATACCCCAACGCTCATCAGAATATAAATTGCTATTTGGAATTTCTTATACCCAAGGAGTTTAAATTATTTGGTGGAATTGTGATCTGGATTACTTTGTATACCTTTTCCTGAACATTCTTCACATCTGGGGTTAAGTTAGTCCTTCCTTTAAGGAATTTTAGTAAGCAGTTTTACACAGAGTGGTCTATTACATCTTGTGTCCTTAACTTTTCCCCAGCTTCTAATATATTTTTCTCTTTTTTTTTTTTTTTTTGAAGTGAAATACTTTATACTCCGGTCTACCTCCTTGCTCTCTTTTGACAGTGAGAAGTGTCAAGTTGTTAGTATCTTCCAGTGTGTTTAACCAATTTACATTGTATTTTCTGACATGCTCTATTTTGTACAAGCCTTTAATCTTTCTTATCTTAGGATCTCTAAGTTTCAATGTTTTCGGGTTTGTCAATTACTTTCCATGGAACATTGATTCTTTAAAAAAAATTACTGATTTTCCTCTTGAGTTTTGAACTACATCCCTGAGCTATTTTAACATTTACTTTATGTCTCTTTAACCAACTTTTCGCCTTGAAATAAGGTTTTGTCTAAATTGTTTTTTTGCTTTTGGTGTCCTCGGGACCATAATAACTTAGCTAATGATGGTTCCCCTATAATCTTTTGGCCCAGGATTTCAAAAGGTAATAAACCTGTGTGAAGGTGTGGTAGTTCATTCAGTAAGGTTTCGAATTCACCAATCATTTGGGACCACTTGCTGTGTTCTTTGTTAAGTATATTCTACAAAGGCATCTGATTTATTTCATAATTCTCACTGCTGGATTACTGGATGGGTGGTACACCAGACCATTCACGTGTTTTACATTATAATTATCCAAGAATTTTTTACATAATTGTCCACAGAACTGATTACTATTACCAGGTAATAACCTTTTCGGTACCTGATACTTAACGGAGTAATCATTCTTAAGACATTAAATTATTTCTTTAGCTGTAGCCAACTTTAAAAGAAATACTTCTACAAATTTTGACCAGCAGTCTAACACTACAAAAATATAAGACATGCCACCTTTTCCATTCATTAATGGACCGTAAAAGTCAATGCCAGTGAGATCCCACATTCCTTTAGGTATTAGCAGGTAAAGTGTAAATTTATATGGAGTACTTGTATCTTTAGCTTTCTGACATATTTTGCAGTGCCTGATGTTGCATCTAACAACCCTGCCCATACCATGTTCATAGTAGAATTTATTAATATGTTGCAGACACTTTTTTATACCAAACTGAGAGTATCTTTCATGTACGTAAGTAACTAGATCATCTAGTGCATGCATGGGGACACAAATTCGCCACCTCTTCTCCTCAATTTGGCTGCACCAATACGATGTCCTCTTGAACAGCGATCAGTGGTCTTTCTTTTCTTTAGCTATACCATCCTTTTCCAATAGATCTTGCATCCTGTTAGATACTTGTCTTTGTTCTGTTCCCCCATAATAGTATCAGCTGACTTCTTTTCATACCACTTTGCACTCTGTGATTTAAAAAAATAAATATATATTTCTTAACCTCTCTCTTCTAACATAGGTAAGCTTTCTGATTCCATGGGTAACCTAGAGATAGCATCTGTAACAATATTCTCACTTCCCTTACATATCTTATTTCAAAATCAGATTCCTCTGAAAAGAAAATCCAGCACATTAATCTTGGATGTAATGACTTGCTTTTCATTAGGAATGTGAATGCATGATGGTTTGTATAAATTTTGGTCTTTCTACCTGATAATAGATATCTAAATCTTTTAAAACAGCCTTCACTCTCCTTTCTTAATTTATTAACTGATTCATCTATATGACCTACAACTTGGTTGAGTTTATTATCTACATAATTTTTAATCTATTCAATACCGACATCGCATTCTTGTCTGACAGTAATCTTAAAATTAGGAAACTCTTCAGTTGTTTGATTTATTTGGGTCTGCATATTATCCTTTTCCTTCCTAGAATCACTAATATGTTTCTCTAGTTGTCTGTTCACAGACACTGTCTTGGTTCCCAAATTTATGATTCCTGTCATTACTTCCTAAAGCTCATTCTTAAACACTTCTTTCATTCCATCAGTCGTAGCATTCTCCAGTGCACAACTACAATCAAAGTGTTTTTAATCGTATCATCCATAGTGCCACTTTTAATGGCCGTTGCATCCCTACGGGCAGCACTATGATGGGTCAAAGCATTCTTAATTTTATCATCTATGGCATTACTCTGGGCTGTCAAAGCATTCTCTATGGCACTTTTAATCTTAACATCCATGGTAAACAAAGATTCCTTGATAGTGCTTGCCCGTTCAGTCATAGATCCCCATGTGTCAACCATTTCTTATTGCATTAATTAAGTGCTGATTATGAATTCCCTTCTCTTTGAATAATTACAATAAATATTAGGGGTTAACTGTTTAGTTATATCCTGACTTTACATTTATTCTATGTATTTAATTTAATTACTTAAACAGTTAACTCTTTAGCTTGTCATCTAGAAGTTATAAACTGCCTAACACTCAAACTGAGATCACCAATGCAAAACACTATTAGTTATTGTTCACTAAACTCACAGAGTTTCTTTCACTTAATCATGTTGGATATCGTTGCGGTGATACACTCTGTCAAAGGCAGCAGACCAGCAATGGCTGCGCGTCATATCAGTGTGCTGGCAGGCTGCTACACATTCCCAGATGTATCAGCTATAATTAATACCAGTTTCTCTGCAGACAACTCTATGATGCTGCTAGGCTGTTGGTCAGGTGGCTCATAGGCACCTATGCTCACCATCACCAGAACCTGTAAGAAACTAACCCCATTTTTTCTTTATCCCCAGGGCCTCTTCTTCTTTTCTTGTGTTTTTGTCTTCTTACTTGGTCTTTGTCTTCTTTCTTGCCCCTTCTTTCTTCTCTGTCATCATATTTTCTTCTTAATTTCAATTGTAAGGTTTGTTCGAGAGTTAATTTTGTTTTCACTTTATTTTTGTGCCCATATTTTCTTCATTTCTAGTCCTCTCTGGCCATACTGCTACCACATACCATTATCAATAATCCAATATTCTTTCGGCCAGGTCCTACGATCTCGGTCACCACTTATGACACACAGACATCTCGACACATACTGGCCATAGAAATTTATCCACATATCAGGCTGACTATGTTATCAATTATATTGAATGGGCCAATATTTAATGTTGTCTCTTCTGAAGAAGTATTCTCTATATTTTGCAGGTTTGTATTTTCAAAAGGGCAAATGAGAACTATTAGCTTTTACTCTCTTGTAATGATTAGTGATGGAAATATCAATTTCAAGCTACTTTTCATATTCGGATATATTGTGGTTAGTTTCTGATGTCAAGACAACCAGAGATGCTTGTGTGCAGTAGCATTAAGCATATATCTGATTTGCATACTGTACCAGTAAAAATATTTCTCTTTTCACTATTAAACATTCAATAAACTTTAAAAACTGTCAAGAATTTTCAGATTAACTTAAGCTCTTCCCACCGTTTTTTTTTTTTTTTTTTTTTTTTTTTTAATTTAAAAAAAAATAAAAAAAACCTCACTCTCAATCATGAGAACAAATTAATCACAACTTTAAGAAAAAGAAAGGAAAAAAAATACATAGCAGTTGTCTGATTTTCCAGTGTTTTTGGTTGCATATTGTTTAACCCTTTATCTCTCCTATTTAGCTGATTCAGTTTTGATAACCAATTTCAAGCAAGCACTTTTCCAAAATAAAAATCTTCAACAGCAGGTTTTTTCTCTTCACAATAATTATCTTCTCCATTGCTTTATTGATGGTTTATTCTCAATCAAACATAGAATGGTATACATTTCTATTCAGTGACTGCCTTCAATGGAATACAGACATGAACTGAACACAATTACAATAGTAACGAGTTCTTTTTCATATTAACAATGTTATAATTTATTCTGAGTCGAATCTTCTGGCCCAGCTATTTCACCCTTTGGCGTGGCAGCTCAGCACGTACAGCAACCAACTTTCAAAACTGCTTACCATGCTGCTGCGAGTCCACTGTCATTGTTTCATCATTCTCGAATACACGGAACATCAGCACACAAAAAACACTACACACAGTACATCTTTTACATAATTTTAACCTATTATATTTATGAATATTAATCAAGAAACTCATTAACTAAATGCTACATCAGATACTATAGTATTCTTATCACAAGATCATACATCGAACAGTGTTCATGAAGGAAGGCAGTGTTGATCAACAAAAAATGTGTGATATTCCCTCAAAAATATCAGCACAATGTGCAACCACTGTCTATGCACCAAATGATGTTGAAGCCACAAAGCTTCAGAGGAGGCTCACTCATAGAGAAACAGCAATGAGCTTCATCGACATTATTTAAGCTGGAACACTTAGTTTCTTCTTGCTCTGATTTGTTGCTGTCCCTCACATCACTTTTTGACTTGTTCACAAAACATTACACTACTTTAATAACTACAGTGGCACTCACACTTTCACTGTCTTTCTGAATCCTAGCATTGTGTTCTTCGAAGATTTTTACTTTCAGCATTTCGACATCTGGTAGATTGTCATGGCATTCAGTAGAAAATCTGAAACTGTCATAACTATTTGGAAGACTGTAGAGCAGCATTATTAACTATAGGTCACCATTTATGTTGACATCCACTGCTTGTAACTTGTTCACAGCATCAAAGAATTTAGAAACATGTTGTGCCACACCATTAATAGGTTGCATTTTGTGAAGTGTGAGGCATTTGAGCAGTGTTGCTTTGTAGATTAGTCCTCTGGATGCATAGATTGATTAAGGTTTAAGCCATACATAATGTGAGGTAGTGCAGTTCTGCACTTGCTTCAACACAGTGGCATTGCTTTTTTGTCTGCCACTAGCCACTAGCCATACTTTGCATGTAACTTCTGCAGCGGAGAACACTTCACATGTGTTAGCTGCTACTGATTGCAGTAAGTCTCCAGATACATAGCCTCAAGTGTTGGATGTGACGAGTAGCACTTCAACTTGCATTCTCCATGTGTTGCAGTTATCATGTGTTAGTGTTTCTAATCAAACTCTGTGTGCAGTAGTCATATGTGCCATATTTATCATGTAAACAAACTTGTTAATTTCCACACTTTTAAGTTTATGAGTTTGAGTTTCCTTATAATAAAAAAATTTAGATTTTTCTGATTGCCTAAGCTGTTGGGATGTAGTTTGATAAGGTAGGTATGACACTTAATCACAGGACAATTTTATTCATAACTCACGGCATGGAGAATAACACAGAATTAAGAAGGACAACGGAAGGTTTACCAGAAGACAGATAAATTGACTTGAAAACATGTGCATAGCATTGTCTATAGACACAAAAGACATTACATGGTAGTAAAATTTGAATCTCAACAAGAAGTAATATTGGTAGTAATGGAATGTGAATTGGTAAAGTTTCTATGTCAAAAAACATATTGTGGAAGTCAGGACTTGAATATTCTTGTGGCATCTCCTTCAGTGCATTGAGGATATTTACAGTTACATGTCAGATAACATCCTTACTGATGATGTTTAAAGCAAGCAACAGAAATATTTTTAAGCAAATTGTGACATTCACATTCATGGCTGAAGGCAAATAATAATAATAATAATAATAATAATAATACATTTCATTAAGGATTAATGAATATGACAAAATTATAAAACAGGGATTCAGCTTTTAGAAATTTAACGTTTTCAAGACTAAGCCTCCCCCTCTCATCCATCTGCAACTGCTGAGTTCTGTCAATCATCTAACATTACCAAGTTTTAAACTAACAAATGTGAGTGGCATTTCCTTCGCAATCACATTTTGTGCAACAAAGTGCTAAACAAATGAAAATGGTACAAAATTTATTCAGAAATGATCAATATGTTTCATCTCATTTTCTCTAGGAATGAATTGAGATTATAAAATGCTTTTGTGTTGCCAGCCAAGAGGTCTCATTTAAATGCCCAACATTTTGATTTTCACAAAAATTGAAAAACTGAGAAACACATCTGTTGAAATGTCAGACCTTTGATGAGCTCATCTAGCTGGAAATATGAAAACCTTATGTTTATTAATAAGTGGACACATTTATTCTGCAATCAGATACAGCCAAACAGCTGTTTAGACACGGCCAAGTGCTGTAGAAATTGTGTTTGTTTGGATGTTTCCATTATTGTCTGAACTGTTGAATGTAGTTTATTTCTGTGTAATTCCTTTTTTCACATGAAAATCCTAGAATATGGCATTAGGGTTACACAAGATTTCAATTCATGTGACCAGTATATATTTCCACTGGGGCTTACCATATATGAACTGAGTGTAAGAAAGAAGAAAATATTTGGAAAGTTTGTTGTTCATAACAATACATCATTAGGAAGGATTTCTTACATGAATTGTCTAGTGTTTCCTGAACATTGCAAATTACACTGTTTAATGAGACTGGAAAACTTTTAACTGCTGCTACTTAGTCAAAGAAGAAATAGTTTTGTATGTCAGTAGCTTTCTATCTACAGACAAGTTTTATTTCTGGAATCAATTTACTAGTGTTTTGGTTGTGTATCAGCCTATCTGTGACCACAGTACTGACAGCTTTAACATGCCAATTTTTAAGCTTTGTGCTGTAACAAACCAAACTGCAATAGTTCATGGTACCACCATTCGTAAAAGCTCATATAGTTGGGACCAATACGTGAGGCATAAAGACTACAGTGTCCACCAGTGGAGACGTTGAGTCACAGACAGCCTCAGTGAAAAACACTGCAAAACATTTTTGTCAAAAGCTTAAAAATCCTTCTTTCAACCTAGGAAACACACACATTCTCACAAGCGCACCACCCACACATATGACCACTGTCTCCTGGCACTTGTCCCTGCTATAGTGTCTGTCGGAAGTGTGTTTCTCTTTGAGTAATTCCAGTAGACAAAAACCTCTACTCACTCCCCATGTACTGTAAATACTTGGCATTCATCATGCTTTTTGCACTTGAAACTGTGTCTGTTTTGCCTCCAATTTTTTAAGTACAAGCCATAAAATTTTGAGAATATTTTATAATGTGTTTGTTAACAGGTGGAGGATTTGCAATGGCAGCTGGCACTAAGGCATCTGGACTAAATCAGTTACTTGGTGAAACATTGGTTGCACTTGAAGTTCTCCCACGAGAAGTGATTCTCATTATAGTTTGCACAGCCACAACTTTTCTCACAGAAGTCTCATCAAATACTGCAATTGCTAATATTGTTACACCTGTACTTGCAGAAATGGTGAGTAAGAAAAACCTTTTTACAGTTTTTAAATATGATTAAATATTGATTGTTTGTGCTTCTTAGATTCACATAATTCTGTACTCTCTCAGTACTGACAAGAGATCAATTCTGCTTCAACGCACCCTTGAGGCTGTGTAGTAGAACCTGCCAAACTTTCTCTAGGCTTCTACATCACTGTGTTGCACATCATATAGCGTTCTCCCTATTCTGTCCTAGCTTTGCTATCATTGCCCCTGATCTGTTTCCCAGGATTCTTACTTCTGATTTTTTATTTTTTTTAGTTAGTGTCTTAGCTTTTCTTTATTTTTTAATCACTGTTGTTATATGGGGGGGGGGAGACAGTAAATGGCTTTTCTAGAATTCAAGTTGTGGCGATACTGTTGGTTGAATAGAGGGAGAGTGGGCATGGTTTATAGTGACCAACGGGAAGTTTGTATTCAATTGTTCAGTTGCGATAATTCAGCGGACACATGAGGAGTGCTCATTTTGTGTTGAAGTGGATTTCTCGAATTCCCACTTGATCATTGCAGTGCAGCACGCTTTTCATTTGCAATTTGCTGTATCCCTCACGGATGTGTTCCTGAATGCAATCAATTTTAAATTTTGTAAATGCATTCAGAACAGCAGGTGATGTTTCATCTGTATGAATAGAACCTGAGAGAAGCGTTACAATACCACAAAATGTCAAACGAGTTAGAATGGCAACACTGCAATCTCCAAAACACTCAACTAGGAAACATGCACTTGTTCTTGGCATTTCAAGATGTTCTGGAGAGAACCTTGAATCTTCATAACGAACTGAATAGTCACCTGTATAAAATGTGCCTGGTCCAGCTACTGTCAGTATGGGATTATGTAACATGAAGAACATCTTGTGAAGACATTCTTACAACCATATCCCGTGACACAAATGTGTTCTTCCCTGATGAGGCATATTTTCACCTCAGTGGGTGTGTAAACAAACAGAATGTGCAGTACTGAAGCAGCACAAACCCAAGACAAATTCACCAGAGACCCCTCCACTCAGACCACTTCACTGTGTGATGCACTATATCATGAATAGGCATCATTGGCCATTACTTTTTCCAGGAAAATCATCATGCTCTAACTGTGAATTTGTATCATTACTTAACCATACTGCAACAGTTCTTCCAGCCAGCTTTGAAGGCAATGCAATTACAGCATACCTGTTTTCAACAAGACAGTGCCACTGCACACACGGCTGGCATAACCATGAATTTTTTTAGGCAAATGTTTCCTGGACGGCTTATCTCTCAGATGGGGGATCTCAACTGGCCCACATGATCAGTGGACTTAGCCCCATGTGATTTTTTTCTTTGGATTACCTGAAATCAAAGGTGTTTTACAACCTTCCCAACACCCTGGAAGACCTACAGAACAGTATTGAGGCTGAAACTGCAAGAATAGCTGAAGACATGTTTGAAAGAATGCATGATTACTTCAGAAAAAGACTGCAGCAGTGTGTGGATTGTGAAGGTAGTCATCTGACAGATATACTGTTCAAATAAACCATGTAGTTAGAAACATCCATTATTGTCCAATATGATAAAAATAAAAATGTAATTTTCTAAGTGTTCATTATTTTTTTTTAATTTCATTCCCAAATCAGCAATTTACTGTGCTACACCCTGTATGACATTATCTTCTGGGACAGTGCTGCTATTTAATGCAAAATTACGCAAAAACAATACTGAGTTAAGAAGATAACAGCATATCTTGTGGAGGCCTCCTGACAGAGTATGGCACTCTTACACTTATTTCCCAGAACATAAATTCCTAAACAACATTAAATGAATTTTTCACTTTACAGAACATGACAACAATATTAAACTTTCCTGATGTTCTGCAAAATATGTGTTCCCTATTTAACATGAGTTCTTAATATTATTTTTTGCATGGGATATTTAGATTAGAGTAACTGCTGATAAGTATTAGCTGCACAATAAGTAGCAATATTCAATAAAACAAGCTTCTGTTAACATATATTTAGATAACTGTTTTTCTCTGCTAAACATTTGTAAATTTTACCCTGAGATGGAATAACGGTAACATGTAGTAGTGACACAGATCAGTATAATTTCACACCAGGCTACTGTTGCCAGTCAGAGAGTTATCTCACTGTGGCAGCCCCTGTCACTGGTGAAGTATCTGCATATTAATTTTGTCACATAGATGTTAAACTGGTAATAGAGGTGAAAAACAAGATGTTTCATACAAGTCTAAAATCAGTAGCCTAATTTATTTATTTATTCATTAATTCATTTCAAAGCAGCAGCTTTCCTGTTAATTTTAATTCATTAAATTTAAGGTGGATAAATTTGTATATTTTATAGAAGTTGTCTTTCTCTCTCTCCCGTTTTTTTTTTTAGATCTATAACTTATCCATCCCCCACCTATCGCCGTCCTGCATGAACCGTGGACCTTGCCATTGGTGTGGAGGCTTGCATGCCCCAGCAATACAGACAGCCATACCATTGGTGCAACCACAACGGAGGAGTATCTGTTGAGAGGGCAGACAAACGTGTGGTTCCTGAAGAGGGCAGCAGCATTTTCTGTAGTTGCAGGGACAACAATCTGGATGATTGACTGATCTGGCCTTGTAACATTAACCAAAACAGTCTTGCTGTGCTGGTACTGTGAATGGCTGAAAGCAATGGGAAACTACAGCCGTAATTTTTTTTCCCCGAGGGCATGCAGCTTTACCGTATGGTTAAATGATGATAACGTCCTCTTGGATAAAATATTCTGGAGGTAAAATAGTTTCCCATTCAGATCTTTGGGTGGGGACTACTCATGAGGACATCATTATCAGGAGAAAGAAAACTGGCATTCTATGGATCGGAGTGTGAAATGTCAGATCCCTTAATCGGGTAGGTAGGTTAGACAGGTTTAAAAGGGAAATGGGTAGGTTAAAGTTAAATATAGTAGGAAGTAGTGGAGTTTGGTGGCAGGAGGAACAAGACTTTTGGTCAGGTGATTACAGGGTTATAAATACAAAATCACATAAGAGTAATCCAGGAGTAGGTTTAGTAATGAATAAAAAAATAGGGGTGCGGGTAAATTACTATGAACAGCATAGTGAACGCATTATTACAGCCAAGATAGGCTCGAAGCCCACACCTACCACATTAGTACAAGTTTATATGCCAACTAGTTCTGCAGATGAGAAAGAGATCGAAAAAGTGTATGATGAGATAAAAGAAATTATTCGGATAGTGAAGGAGACAAATATTTAAAAGTCATGGTGCACTGGAATTCGATAGTAGGAAAAAGAAGAGAGGGAAAAGTAGAGGTGAATGTGTAATAGGGGTAAGGAATGAAAGAGGAAGCTGCCTGGTAGAATTTTGGACAGAGAATGACTTAATCATAGCTAATACTTGGTTTAAGAGTCATGAAAGGAGGTTGTATACGTGGAAGAGGCCTGGAGACAAAGGAAGGTTTCAGATAGATTCTGTAACAGTAGGGCAGAGATTAAGGAACCAGGTTTTTAATTGTAAGACATTTCCAGGGGCAGATGTAGAC
Organism: Schistocerca serialis cubense; assembly: GCF_023864345.2. Classification (NCBI taxonomy): domain Eukaryota; kingdom Metazoa; phylum Arthropoda; class Insecta; order Orthoptera; family Acrididae; genus Schistocerca; species Schistocerca serialis. Next base: position 273,755,984 of record NC_064646.1, read on the forward strand.
TCTGACCACAATCTATTGGTTATGAACTGTAGATTAAAACTGAAGAAACTGCAAAAAGGTGGGAATTTAAGGAGATGCAACCTGGATAAACTGAAAGAAACAGAAGTTGTAGAGAGTTTCAGAGAGAGTGTGAAGGAATGATTGACAAGAACAGGGAAAGAAATACAGTAGAAAAAGAATGGGTAGCTTTGAGAGATGAAGTAGTGAAGGTAGCAAGCATCACATTGGTAAAAAGATGAGGGCTGGAAGAAATCCTTGGATAACAGAGGAGATACTGAATTTAATTGATGAAAGGAGAAAATATAAAAATGCAGTAAATGAAGCAGGCAAAAAGCAATACAAACGTCTCAAAAATGAGATCAACAGGAAGTGCAAAGTGGCTAAGCAGGGATGGCTAGAGCACAAATGTAAGGATGTAGAAGCAAATATCACTAGGGGTAAGATAGATACTGCCTACAGGAAAATTAAAGAGACCTTTGGATAAAAGAGAACCACTTGTATTAACATCAAGAGCTCAGATGGAAACCCAGTTCTAAGTAAAGAAGGAAACGTAGGAAGGTGGAAGGAGAATATATAGAGGGTCTATACAAAAGCGATGTACTTGAGGGCAATATTATGGGAATGGGAGAGGACGTAGCTGAAGATGAAGTGGGAGATATAATACTGTGTGAAGAATTTGACAGAGCACTGAAAGACCCCAGAAGTAGACAACATTCCATAATAAATACTGATAGCCTTGGGAGAACCAGCCCTGACAAAACCCTACCATCTCGTGAGCAAAATGTATGAGACAGGTAAAATACCAGCAGACTTCAAGAAGAATATAATAATTGCAATCCCAAAGAAAGCAGTTGTTGACAGGTGTGAAAATTACTGAACTATCAGTTTAATAAGTCACGGTTGCAAAATACTGACACAAATTCTTTACAGATGAATGGAAAACTGGTAGAAGCTGACCTTGGGGAAGATCAGTTTGGATTCTGTAGAAATATTGGAACACGTGAGGCAATACTGACCTTATGATTTATCTTAGAAGATAGATTAAGGAAAGACAGACCTATGTCTCTAGCATTTGTAGACTTAGAGAAAGATTTTGACAATGTTGACTGGAATGCTCTCTTTCAAATTGTGAAGGTGGCAGAGGTCAAATAAAGGGATCAAAGGGCTACTTATAGTTTGTACAGAAACCAGATGGCAGTTATAAGAGTCGAGGAACGTGAAAGGGAAGCAGTGGTTGGGAAGGGAGTGAGACAGGGTTGTAACTATCCCTGGTGTTATTCAATCTGTATATTGAGCAAGCAGTAAAGGAAACAAAAGAAAAATTTGTAGTAGGAATTAAAATTCATGGAGAAGAAATAAAAACTTTGAGGTTTGCTGATGACATTGTAATTCTGTCAGAGACAGCAAAGGACCTGGAAGAGCAGTTGAATGGAATGGACAGTGTCTTGAAAGGAGAGGAGGATGAGAGATGAATGTCAACAGAAGCAAAAAGAGGATAATGGAATGTAGTCTAATTAAATCAGGTGATGCTGAGGGAATTAGATTAGGAAATGAGACACTTAAAAGAGCAAATGAGTTTTACCATTTGGAAAGCAAAATAGCTGATGATGGTGGAAGTAGAGAGGATATAAAATGTAGATTGGCAATGGCAAGGAAAGCGTTTCTGAAGAAGAGAAATTTGTTAACATCTAGGATAGATTTAAGTGTTGAGAAATCTTTTCTGAAAGTATTAGTATGGAGTGTAGCCACATATGGAAGGGAAACATGGATGATAAATAGTTTAGACAAGAAGAGAATAGAAGCTTTAGAAGTGTGATGCTATAGAAGAATGCTGAAGATTAAATGGGTAGATCACATAACTAATGAGGAGGTACTAAATAGAATTTGGGAGAAGAGGAATTTGTGGCACAACTTGACTAGAAGAAGGAATTGGTTGGTAGGACATGTTCTGAGGCATCAAGGTATCACCAGTTTAGTATTGGAGGGCAGCTTGGAGGGTAAAAATCATAGAGGGAGACCAAGAGATGAATACAGTAAACAGATTCAAAGCGATGTAGTGTGCAGTAGTTACTTGGAGATGAAGAAGCTTGCACAGGATAGAGTAGCATGGAGAGCTACATCAAACCACTCTCTGGACTGAAGACCACAACAACAACAACAATAACTTAACATCATTCCACATCTCTGAAGGTTTTCTGCCATGATGGAGATGACAAATGATTGATTAACTCATTCATGCACATTCCTTCTTTTTTTTCTCTCAGGGTAGCTTTTTTCACATAAAATGTCCCCAAAAGCAGTCGGTATGTTACATTCATTCCTCTTTTCCAGGCTAAGGCAATGGAGATCCATCCCCTCTATTTTATGATGCCAGCTGTACTGTGTTGTTCATTCGCCTTCATGTTGCCTGTTGCCACTCCACCTAATGCCATTGTGATGGCAGCATCAAACATGAGGTCATCCGATATGGTAAGTATGGGACTGTTGTTTCTCAATACTTCAGCCATTTATAGAGTACAAGTCAATTACACATAAGATATTTTTAATATTTCCGTATTTTGTAAAAGTGAAAGATAATAAGATGTTTAAATTCATTATAAAATCCACCACTTTAAGTATCTCATATACATTCTCTCATAAAATTTCAGTATCTCTAATTATTTATATAATTTTTTATCTACTGCCTTTATTTCAACACTCATAAAATCATGTTCATTTCTTCTCTCTCCATTCATCATTATCCCAGTGTTTACACTGCTTGCATTAATTTAAATTCCATTCTCGCACAATTTCTGTTGAGGTCCACATCTTTTCAAGAGCTGATATGTTCTCTTTAGTTTTGATATAGTTTACTAATAATATCTGAGAACTGCCCATGAAATAAAGATTTTTCCAGAGCTTGTAACGCATTTGTTTCCTTTATTGTCAGCATCATGCACCACAATTTAGAGCTCAATTGCAGTTATGTTGTGTTCAGAAAGTGAATTAAGAAGCTAATGTTCTGATTCGTATCCTGCACATTGAAGGTGAAATAGTTGCTGATTTTCATGACCAACTTATTTTTTGTTTATAACAGAAATGCCATGAATACTCAGAATATGTTAAAACAATATCAGGAATTTTAAGAGGGAAGAAAGTATACCAATGATATTATGAGGAGCATTCAAAAGAAAGGGTACCGAATAACATAGTGGGTATAAATGAAGTCTTTATTCAGAAGTAACCACCAGAGGCCTGAGTCTAACTATCCCAATTTCTCACAAGCCGGAGGAACTCACGGGGTGACATGTCCAGGCTGTAGGGTGGGTGCTCAAGCTGTTCCCACTTGAACTTGGCTGTTACACTCTATGTGGCTCTACACTGATGTTGATGCACATTTATCGTGGAGCAGCATTACCGCCTCCATGAATAGCCCAATCCATTAGCTGTTAATGGACATATGACAGGTGACAGTCAGGTTGGTATCCCACTGTTGTCCAGTGCATCTCCAGACTCATCTTCAGCCTGGAATCTCAGTGAATGAAGTAGAATTGTTGTCAGTGATGAGTCCCGATGACTGTCAAAGATGTGTCTGAAGATGCTTCGGATGGTGGTGGAGTACCAACCTGATTGTCAGCCACCATATGGCTCGACAACAAGGGTGCCATTTCTTTTCATAGCAGGACTCCCTTGGCTGTCATCTGCAGACCCTTACATCAAATCCTACCTTAGCCAGCAAGGTCACAGGATGTCTCCCCAGTGGGAACGCATTTGGAGCATTATGAGCAAGGCCCTCCAATCATATCAGGATTTTGATAATCTAACATGCCAGTGGTCTTGCGGTAGCATACTCGCTTCCCGCACACAGGGTCCCGGGTTCGATTCCCAGTGGGGTCAGTGATTTTCCCTACCTTGAGATGATGAGTGTTGTTGTGTTGTCTTCATCATCATCATTCATCCCCATTACGGTCGGAGGAAGGCAATGGCAAACCACCTCCGCTACGACCTTGCCTAGTCGGCGGTGTGAGTTTCCCACATTGTTCCCTACGCTCCTCGGAGTATGGGACCTCATCATCATCATCAACATGCCAGTTGGAGAGAATTTGATATGATATCCCTAAGAAGGACACCCAGCAACTCTATCAATCTATGCCAAACTGTGTAACTGCCTGCATAAGGGCTAGAGGTGGATCAATACATTATGGACATGCTCAATTTGTGAAGCTCTTTCCCTTGAATAGATCATCCAGTTTTTCTGAAATTGTAAGCATTTGACTGTCTGTACATGTGCATCACATATACTGATTTATGTTCCATTTGGATAATTCCTTTGTAGTGTGTGTGTGTGTGTGTGTGTGTGTGTGTGTGTATTTTACAGTGTATATCACGAATTCAGTTATGTTGTCCATTACAGTATGCTGATGCAAAGATATCATTTATTACGTGTTTTCTCCAAAACAGGTTCTAAACCTCTCTCCCTTTACCCTTCCCACAGAATATAAAATAAATTTAAACTCGTATAGATACTATGTAATCAGTTTTCAGTATCTTGATATAATGTTCTTATTTTCATGATCTTGCCATAAAACTGTATCATTTCATATATCCTACTGCTCTACACACTGTCTGGGTGGACTTCTAAGTATCAGTCAACTCTTCATAAAGAACCTTTGTCCAATGTGAACTTTAATGCTGTGTTTATGCAGAGCATTGTACATAGCAAATCTCTCTTATATCGAAGAGCTTTCTTTAAGTTGAGCCCCTGGTCCATTACAAATGTGGATGCTTAATTCCACAACAGTTATAGCTATCTCCAGAATTTTGTAATGTAAGGATATATTCACTTAAGTTTGTAATGTCTGGGAACTTTCCTGTGAGCAGCATCTACAATAATATTGGATCTTGCTGCAAGACAGAATATCTTGTGATAATAATCAATAAAAATATTGCACATCATAGCACACTCATTTGGGTTGATGGCTTCCTTTGCTTTAGGCATTAATTCAGGTCTCACTTCATTGGTTGTATGATATATATGTTCAGACACAATTCTTGGATGCGACAAGGTGTCTTGTACACTCATTGTGCTGTATTGGACACCAGTGCCAGTAGCTCTTCACCACGGACAATATTGAAGTGACAAATCCAACCCACTCTCTCAGAATCATGAACAGTTGATCCCTGAATTAATCACCTTTAAGTGAAAACAATTACATCACAATGCTCCTGGTTCGATACAGTGTATCTGTAATAATAAGAATATTAAATATTTTTACCAAATGAGAAAGTTGATAAATTCATGCACACTTATGGTGCAGTCATGATTCTGTATTTGTGATAGTAAGATAATGAGTGTTTGTTTGTGCTTGTTAAATGGGTTGAATTAAAAAAGCTTCATTTCAAGGTCATCACTTTTTCAGTCTATTTGCCCCAGTCACCTAGCCTTCCTCGTATTTCTTCTGGTAGTCTTTGACATGGATGTAAATAATTCCCTACGTAACAACATATCTGTAGTAAGGTGAAGGGTATTGTGTCTCAGTTAATACCGTCTAGTTTTGTTGTTAATAAGGTTTGGTCTTTGGTGCACCATGACTGTTGTCAGAGAATGGTATTACAAAACTCATTTCCTTGATTTAAGAGTTTCTGCTACCATCTCCAAGTTTTTGTGAACATAGAGGGCACATTTTCTCAAATGTTCCATCTTTCCTTTATATAATTATAAATTTATACTGAAACTTTTGGGCTCTTTTACTCTCAACACACTTCTCTTGTTAAATGAGTCATTAGAAAATCTAGGCAGCTTGGCTCTCATAGTCTTTAGTGTGTTAGAACTTCCTGGAAATCCAAGTATATCATTTGGAGTTTGTGTTCTTGTATTATTTGGGTTCATTTTGGATTTTGATCACATGTAAGGAAATTTAGCAATTACTCGAAGAGCTCACTGAGAAAGGGAGGAGGGAGGGTTCTTTTATTTGATTTTTAATGAGACATTATCCAACAGGACAAAGTTAATTTTTTCACAGAATCTAGTTCATTAACTGTGAATTTAAGAGACAGTATAGCTACTCCAAGACTAAATTATTCAATCTGACAATGAATTAACATTCACAGATGCAAGAAAAATGTCAAGCATCAGTGGAGGTCATGAATTTACTTTCTTTTTCCGATCAAGCACTAGCACATATGTCCATATTTATCAGTTCTATATCTATGTGAGCAGAATGAATTATTTGACAAATGTAAGGAGGACTCCCTAAATGCTACTGTATTTACACAAATTAAGATTTAACATTTTGGATGCATTGTTTTCATTATATTTGCAAAAAGAAATTTTCTGATAATTATATATAAGTCTAAACTTGTCAGGTATTCTCTTAATATTTGTATGCTTTTTCAGATGAAGGCTGGTCTGGGTATGAACGTTATCTGCATCATACTAGTATCAATACTATTTCCAACATTTGGTTCAGCTGTCTATGGCTTGGATACATTCCCTGATTGGGCAAGAGGAACAAATATAACAACAAGCGTGTAGCAGTTTGAAGACTGTTGCAATCTTGCTGTATCATCAGACTGAGCCATGAATGCATTTGTCTGAAACTAATCAGGAAAAATTATGTTCCTCAAAAGAATTCTTTTTTGTTTGCTGCAGCTGCAAATGTTCTTGCAAAAAGGAAACCAGATAATTTGTGATCAGGTATTATTGTACTAAAAGTACAATCCTCTGTGCAGCTAACATAATCAGTATTTATTCAGTCTATTTATTGAAACCAAATATCTGGACAGAGTAACTTTGTGCTAGTACATACCATAGGTGACATATGACTAGAATGCAGAAAGGCAGTTAAGCACAGTATGTACGATTAGCTGATAATGTGTTTAAAAGTGTGTACCAGTGGTGTCAGCAACTGTGATGTACTTTATAAACAATGAACATTGGACTATCACCAGATTCTTGTTGTGAAACAAAGAAATACTGAATGAAGTTCAAGTCCAAATCCATATGCAGTTGGGAGTGGAATAAGATGCATAGTTTAAAAATAACCAACAGCAATTAACCAAAGTATGACTAATTGCTCAAAATGACTGCTATGTTAACAACAGCAGGAAGATTTCAGAAGATACACAGTACTTGTGAATGCCATGAAATATTTGAGAACAATGTCCTGATACTTTTAAAGTAAAATATTAGTTCCTTACTTTTTCTTACTGCAAAACTGCCAAGGATTTCATAACATGCTACTCTGTATCACAACATATTACATCACCAACCTTCACTCAGATGTAGCAATGCAAGTTTTAATTGTGATAAGTACATTTCCATTAAACATATATTTTTTGTTTCATTCAAATTTCATTACATAAAAACACAAACATTATCCATTATGTTACAATGAGATTAAAGTGTTTCAAGATAGCTCAAGTGAAATAGATATATATGGAGTGAAGCAAGAAAACAGAGAATTGCTATTGTACAAAAAAGGAAAACGAGTATGTTGTTAAAATTATTTGTTTAAATGAAAATTGCATTATGACATGAGTACAAAGGAAGTTAAAAAAAGGTATTCCATATTTTGAGAAGTGGTAGTATGGGGAAAAAAATGAGGACACATACCTCTGCTGTTTTTCATGGCTGCAGAAAACATTTGTTAATGCTTTTACTGTCAACAATATACACATTTCTGGGTAACTGCAGCACTTACATGAAATCAATTTGTGTTTTGATAAGTCTCTGAAAAACTTTTACATTAATTTTATCTTTGGACTTGCCAGCATAATGGGGGGGGGGGGGGGAGAAGGGGGGTTGTTTTGGGGAAGGAGACCAGACAGCGAGGTCATCAGTCTCATCGGATTAGGGAAGGACGGGGAAGGAAGTCGGCCATGCCCTTTGAAAGGAACCATCCCGGCATTTGCCCGGAAGGATTTAGGGAAATCACGGAAAACCTAAATCAGGACGGCTGGACACGGGATTGAACCATCGTCCTCCCCCAGCAGAATGGAAGGTAGTTTCTAATAACAAATGTTTTGCAGTAGAAGATGTGTTTCACAGCAGCAAAGATGAAGAAGTACCCATAGCTCTTGAGGTATGCATTTTAGAGCATATGTTTACTGGATATTTTTGTCTTGTTTTTGTTCATACTACCACATCTCAGAAAATGGAATTTTGTTAAGATCCTGTATATATACTAAGTATGTTTAAAATTATGTTGTCCATTTACTTCAAAGCAAAACCTCAGACTGTAAGTGGAGTGCCTCATGCTGCCACTGTCAACTCTGAAGCTAAATACACACTGCAATTTGTAATAAAGTTTCCTTCTGAAAATCGTTTGTCATTACTTGGTTACATGCTTAACTGGCTGTATGTGTAATTTGATGAGATTACTAACTGTGCTTTGTGCCAAAGATTTCTTAAGTCAAATTTTTATTAACACTTTCTGCTATATCATAAATTACACTTTTATATGCACTTATTGGATGACTCAACAATGGTGTAAATTGTTTACAAGACAATTGATTTATTTCAGTCATTGTAATTTATGTACCTGTATGTTTCATGTAAAGTTAGGAGTATACTTCACTGCACTATTTAAATTTTCATGTCTAAAAGTGACACCAGTGGCATAATGCTGTCATATGTAGATGGTGTCACATGGTGGTCTCAATTGTAAAACACAAGTACAAATCTTGTTCACAGTCAAATAAAAACTGTTCAGAATATCTGATTTGCCCTTAATCTTTAATACTTGAAAAATGATACATGTACAATAAATTTTAAGAGAAGAAACCATTCTGTATGAGACATGTGATGACATTATTGAAGCATAAAACTCTGATCTATTTCTAAATATGTTTTCCAGTGTGATAGATTACTACTCTCACTACATAGAAGAGGCACTGAGCAGTGAACTGTTGTCAAAACAAAAATACACACACACACACACACACACACACACACACACGTGGCCACTCTTGTCAATGGGAGCTTAGGCGAGTAGCAATCTTGGTTGGGGTGGGCAGTGGAGGCACAAAAGAGACAAGCTGTGGGGTGGGGGACAGGGATAATAGGGAATGCAGCATCACTGGGGGAGGGAGGGGGGGAGGCAGTGGTGTGTTGTTGTGGTCTTCAGTGCAGAGACTGATTTAATGCAGCTCTCCATGCTACTCTATCCTGTGCAAGCTTCTTCATTTCCAAGTAACTACTGCACCCTACATCCTGCTGAATCTGCTTAGTGCATTCATCTCTTGGTCTCTCTCTATGATTTTTACCCTCCACACTGCCCTCCAATACCTAATTGGTGATCCCTTGATGCCTCATAACATGCCCTACCAACCGATCCTGCTCTAGATAAATTGTGCCACAAATTTATCTTATCCCCAATTCCATTCAGTACCTCTTCATTAGTTACATGATCTACCCATCCAATCTTCAACATTCTTCTGTAGCACCACATTTCGAAAGCTTCTATTCTCTTCTTGTCTAAACTATTTATCGTCCACAATTCACATCCACACATTGCTAGTACAAATACTCTGAGAAAAGACTTCCTGACACTTAAATCAATACTTGATGTTAACAGTGGTAGAGGAGAGAAATAGCCAAGTGGAAAAAAATTACTCGGGTGTGCATGTTTGATACTGAAGTGAGATTGATGCAGACAGAGAGACTAGCAAAGGTTGAGGCCAGGGGGTAGGTGAGGAGGGAGGGAGAGAATATGTTATAGGAATAAAGAATATGTTACAGGGAGAGTTCCCATATGTGAAGTTCAGAAATGTTGGTGGGGAGAAACCAGACAGCTTGGGCTGTGAAGCAATCATTGAAGCAGAGCATACTGTGTTGCCTGCTATGCAACAATTGTCTCTCAGCCACAATTTGGCCAGTCGGAATACAGACAGCTTATTAATAGTCATACCCACACAAAATGCCACATACTGGTTGCAGGTAAGTTGGAAGACTTTTGGTAGGGTAAGAAATGCTCATGACAGGACTGAAGGAGGTTGTAGTGCATGACGTATATTGTTGCTATCCTGTGCAAGTCTGTATACCCTACATTCACTTCTGTCTGCTTGCTGTTCCGAAACCTTTTTCTCTGTCTACAATTTTTACCCAATACTTCCCTCCTTTATGACATTGATGGTTGCCAGAATCCTCAGTGTGTGTCCTGTCATCTGACTCCTTCTTATAATCAAGTTGAGCATTGGGCACAGAATATAGTATTAAAGCTCAACCTATACAAAATCCAAGCAGTACTGCCTGGTCATTCTAGGCTCATTAGCTGAAAGCATCAGGATTTCCTACGACCTTTAATCCTAAAGGGAACAAACATCAATTTCTCTCCTTCAGAAAAGAGACTATGAAAGTCAAAACTGGACTGAGCATGCAACTGTGATGAGCAAGAAGGCATCAGCATCTCCCCATGCCCTACAAAAATATACAAAGCTCTTTCCTTTTGACCTGATTACAGTGATGTTATCCTATAAGGTCTTTTTCAGGATAGCTCGTGGCACCTGGAATTGGTTATGAATGCCATGTTCAACATATCTGTGACATTCATCTCTTACATCATATTTCACCATTATATGCATACCTTTCCTGATTGTATGCAGAGATTTCCATGCACTCTGTCTCCTCTCTTGTCTTATCAACACACACTGACCCTCATATCGCTCTTTGACCTCAATGCTCTTGTCTGAACAATGTGAGAGAAACACCTGTTCCCATCAAAGCAAAATCATTTCTACCCCACTTCCTCACTCAGTCACTTTCTCAAAACCTCATTTATATTAGAGAGCTGAGTAACATCTTCAGTTTCAAAACAGACAATCAAATCATTTTATTTCTTTTCATCATATTGTACTTATCATTATTTCATAGGTAACTATGATGTAAAAAAAAAAAAGGTGTGGCACACCTATGTGATGATGAGAGGGCCTGAAGGCCTTATCTGATCAGGTTAAATAAACAAATTCATGTACTCCCTAATTCAGTTCAGTATCTCTTTATCAGTTATATAGACTACCTATCTAATCTTCGGCTTCTTTTGTAGCATAGTGTTTCTGAAACTTTTATTCTCTTATCTTTTGTAATGTTTACTGTCCACTCTTCATCATTGTGTGAAGTTACAGACAAATACTTCCAGAAAAAACTAATTAGCACTTAAATTTGTATCACATATTAATCTATTTACCTTTTTAAGGAAAGATTTTCTTGCTATTACTCATCTACATTCTATATGTTTTCCATATCTACAGTTCTCAATTAGTTTGACACCCAAGTAACAAACCATGTATACTACTTTCAATATTGCATTTCCTAATTTAATGCCTGCAGCAGAACTCGATTTAATTCAACTACAGTCAATTACCCTTGTTTTTTTATGTTGATATTCACCTTATAAAATATTTTCAAGGCATGATTCAATCCATTCAGTCTAGTCCTTTGCAGTCTCTGTCATCAGTAAACCTCAGATTTTTTAGTTTCTACTCCCTGAACTTTAATTCTCTTTCCAAATTTCTCCTTTTGATTTATTTTATTTATTTATTTATTATTTCGAATTCCATGGACCCATATAGTGATGAAACACAAGGATGTGGAATGAATGGGTTTACGTTATTATATAGATACAATAAACAGTGTACAATAAAATAATGTACATTACTGAAAATATCTTAAGGTAATAAAATAAAAGTATATTTATACAGTGACCATCATATACCAGGAAGACAAATAATGGCTAGCACATTAGAAATTGAAAGTCTCAAAACATAAATGCAAATGTCAATACTAGTTTACAAAAACAGTCACTGGTTAATCCTCATATACGCGTCAAGAGAATAAAATGACTTATCCATAAGATGTTTTCTTCATTTAGATTTAAATGCAGGTGGATCATTAATGTGGACTTCAATATCTGACAGAAGTGAATTGAAAACTTTTGTGGCAGAATAGCAAACACCTTTTTGTGCAAGACTTAGATGTTTAAGATCCACATGTAAATCATTTTTAGACATTGTATTGTGATCATTCCTGCACTATTAGATGTAAAGAGAGAATGGTTATCACAGACAAAAACCATCACAGGAAATAAATATTGAGAAGTAGTGGTTAATATTTGGAGCTTCTGGAACAGGTTTCTGCAAGAATATCATGGCTGAACACCAATCATGATTCTAACTGCTCTCTTTTGTGCAATAAAGATTTTTTGGCTAAAGGCTGATTACCCCAAAAAATTATACCCTATGACGTTATAGAGTAAAAATAGCCAAAATAAGCAGCTTTTATAGCATTGATATCACCAACAGGAGTAATTATACGCTGGGCATAAGTTGCCACACTGAGTCTTTTTTGAAGGTGTTTACCCAGACAAATTTAACTTGCTATCAATTAGAATGCCCAGGAACATCGCATATTCACAAAGTAATATATTTTGGTTATCACAGTTCAAGTGGATTACTTCATGTTCTTATCAACATGTATGAAACTGCATATATTGAGTTTTTTCCGTATTTATATTTAATCTGCTTCACTTAAACCAGTGTTAAGATGTGTATAAATACAGCATTACATCTATTTTCTAATTCATCAGTTGTTTGGGTTTCAAGCAGAATAGTAGTATCACCAGCAAAAAGAGTAAATTTGCTCTCAGTGTTTGTACAATGTGGGAGATCGTTGATGAAGATAAAAACAGTAAAGGTCCCAAAATGGAGCCTTGTGGCAGTCCACATTTTAATGTGCCCCAGTCAGATGAAGCAGGACAGCCATCAGTCCATCAAGTATCAGCTTCTGCTTCTTATTGTGTGGATACGATTCAATTCACATCCCAGTGCTGCCATTTAAACCATAAAAATTAGCTTTCCCTAAGAGTATATTGTGGCCTACACAGTCAATAGACTTTGACAAGTTACAGAAAACTCCAATAGGTGACATTCTGTTATTTATTGACTCAAAAATTTCATTTTCTACAGAGAAAATAGCCTGTTCTGTTGATCTGGTGATTTTACTATAGCAAACTTTAATCTCTCTGGGTCAACACCTTGCTGCAAACATTCATTGAGAATGTAACATAGGACTTGACATGTATAACCACTACAGTACTTTATAATTTTGGATGAAATGTTGTCAGTGCCTGTGGCATATTTATTTTTTAAGGCTTTGATTATATTTTTACCTTCACTAATAGTCACTGGAGCTATACAAATAGGGTCACATAAGTTGTGGTCACCTTGCCGTGAAAAATGAATGGCCATATTTAATTAGACCTCATTTTCCACTACAGTTAAGAAGTGACTGTTAAATATGTTAGAAATTGTTACATGATTATGTATCACCTTGTCATTGTAGCTTATATCTATGGTATTTTCATTCTTATTGTTCTTGCCACACTCTCTATTTATGTTATTACAAGTTGATTTTATTTTGTTCCTGGAGTTATCAATTTCAGATTTAATATGTAAGCTTCAGGATTTATTTATCACTCTTTTTAAAACTTCACAGTACAATTTATGATATTATCTTTCAAGGGGGAGGGGGGGGGGGGGGGTGTAGAATGCTATTAATGAGGCACCTAATTCTCTCTTAGTCTTGCAAGAAATTGTAATTCCTTTGTGATTCTTGAGTTTCTCCTGGTGTATTTGATAATCAAAATATCCACGGGTGTACTGCCGGTCTACAGTTTCCAACGGGCACTGTAGACACTGTAGACCGGCAGTACACCCATGGATATTTTGATTATGTAATTCTTTTGATAATCCATGGTTTCCTGGAAGAAACCTTAATGTTTTTCCTCACAATTCTTTTTGGAAAAGTCATTTTTCTTTTCAAATATAGAGATAAATTCATTAAGAAAATATTAAATTTGTCATTTGCATTGGTTATCCTATACACTGAATCCCAATCAATCTGTGACAATTGGTGATTAAAGGATGAAAGTGATTCAGTGTTTGTAACTCTAAAGGACTGGTAGGTGTGGGAAACTTTGTTAATTTCCATTAAATGTACAGATCAAATAACAATGGTGACAGGCTGTAATCCTTTCTCACTTCTTTCTCAATTACTGCCTCCCTTTCAGCCGGTTTGACTCTTATAACTACATTCTGGATTTTGTACAATGTGCCTTTGATAATTCCAGAAATCAAAGGAGTGTATTCCTATCAGTATCGTCAAATGATTTTTATAAATGTATAGTTTTTGTACATGTAGGTTTCTTCTGTTAACTCTTATCTTCTACGTTATGTTGTAGAGCCAGTTTTGCCTCTATACTCCAAATTAACCCACACACACACACACACACACACACACACACACACACACACACACACGGAGGTTACATATCACTCCAAAATTTATTTTAATGGTATAATAAATTAATTATATTTGATCTTGCTTTAGCAGCAGCAGTAGTTTTTGCATATTCTCACTTCATATCTGTTGTACTTTGTACAGTTTAAAAATTCTGCCACTGAATAGAAGCAGTGATCTAATAATAATGCCCTTAGGGATTTGTGAAACGAGAGAGTGAAGAAATAACTTTAATTTTATGTAGCAGACTATTGTACATTTGTATTGCACTAGTTGTACTGGAGGTTTTAAAGGCTGTTGACATTACTGACTGAGCATTGAGTTTGTCTCTTTGCCTGGTATTATGTTCATGTACATTACAGTTTTTATTTATCTCTTTGATATTTTTCCTCACCTATTTATAATTTTCTAGAATAAAAAGACTGGGGAGAGGGAGGGTAGAAGACTTCTGAAAGAGGGCCCTACATGAGTCAGCCAGTTTTGCATGGTGCATTGTTCTTATAGCTCTTTTTTGGATCAGGACGATTACCGAGCTAGCAGCTGTGCTATTCTAGAATATAATTCCATACTGTTGAATACTGTGGAACCAGGTAAAGTATGCAGTTCTAAAACTGTGGAAGCTTGCATTGTGTGCAAGTAAGCTTCAGCTGTAGCATACTTTTTTCAGTGTCGTATTCATTTTTGTTATATGTGTCTGCCATTTAAAATCTTTTTGAAGCCATATGTCTACTATTTTTGTTTCCAGTGAGGGTGTAATTCCAGTGGCGTTTATTGTCAAAGAAGTGTTGCAGGCTTGCCCTTTCAAACAGAAGTTAAGCACATTTGTTTTTGAAAGTGTTTATTCTTAGTTTATTTCCTCCAAACCAGTCATTTAGCTAGTCTGTCGCTTTATTTATGTTTTCTTGTAACTGTGTTTGTTTAATATTTAGTTGCTATTCTATGCTTGCATCTGGGTCATTTATATATAGAAGGAAATGAATAGGCTCAGGAATGGATCCTTGAGGGACTCCAGTTTTGATTATTCCTGCATATCATACGTATGTTCTAGTGCTATCATTTAGTTCATAAGTTATTACTACTTTTGTTTCTGATTTGTCAAGTATGAGGAGAACCATTTTAATGCAATGCCTCTAGTACAAAACTTTTGGGGTTTATCCAACAGGATTCTCTGGTCCAAAATTTCAAAAGCTTTGCTTAGGTCTAAGAAAATACGGGCAACATTTTGTTTATTATCCAGTGTTTCTAGCGCATTTTGTGAGAAACTGTGTATAGCACTGGTGGTAGATTTATTTTTCCGAAAATCATGTTGGACATCAGTGAGGATTTTGTTCTTATTCAGAAATTACATTAATCTGTTTTTTTGATTATTTCAATGAGTTTGGCAAAAAGTGATAATAATGAGACTGGTCTTCAGTTTTCCAAATTTGCTCTGTCACCTTTTTTATGAATACGGATCACTTTGGCAATTTTAAGACAGTCAGGAAAGGTTCCAATTGAGAAAGATGAATTGATTATCTCTGGAAGGAGTGTTCCAAGATTTATAATACATTTCTTTATGAGGAAGTATGGAATACTATCAATTTCTGAGGATGTTTTTCTGAAGGTTTTTGCAATGTAAATGATTTCATTCGGAGATGTGTCATAGAGATAGATCGAGTGGAGACAAGAATTTACTTTATTCTGTTGGTTAATTGGGCTATATTTCTTATTATTAATTATTAGATTTTTTTGTATTGTCTACATAGTACTGCCTGAAGAGATTTGCCTTCTGCTGTGGGTCAGTAATTGCTTTGTTGTCACAGTTCAGTGTGATATTTTCTGCTTTATTACTTTCCAGATTGCTTTGCTTTCATTTTCTGACTCTGATATAAACATATCATTGGCCATTATTTTTGTCTGATGTATGACTTTTCTATGCACCTGAATATATTTTGTGATATAACTGTTAAGGAGAGGAGATATGGTTGTGATTTTTTCTGTAACTGAGCAATTTTCTTTTTGTGTTACCTGAGACATTTATGCCTCTTGTTATCCATGACTTTCATTTTAGATTTGTGTTCTTTACCACCCGAGCTTTGAGAGGAAATACTGTTTCAAAATAATAGCTGAAGAAGTCAGAGAACTTTTCAGACTTCTTGTTTGTGTCATGCAACCGAGAAACTTCTTCCTACCTATCTCTTGGTGACAAGTGGTTTAAAGTTTCTATGATTTGTATGTTAAAACTTCTTCCAGTCAAAGTCCTTTTATGGATTTTTCTGGATAGTAAACAGACTGAGAGGGTTAAGCTTCATGATCACTAAAATTTGTATTCACACATTTTGCTGTACAGGGTGTGTTAACAAATATTTGGTCCACAGTAGTGGCAAAAGTTTTTGTAATTCTTGTTGGGATTGTAATTGTTTGTTTTAAATTGAAAGTATCTATTAGGTTGAGCAACAGTTCTTTCCTCCTGCTTGTTGCAAGAAAGTCAGTGTTGAAATCCCCACACAGTACTATTGATTTCTTGCCTACATGTATCCTGTTTAGTAATGTTTCAAGTTATTGATAAATGCCTCAAAATTCCCATTTTAAGAGTCATAGATGCACATGACAACTGTATTTGCACCACTGATTTCTACAACTGTTACTTCAAAGTCTCTTTCTGTATTGAAGTACTGAAAACCATCAATAGTTTTGAATTTCAATCCACTTTTAATTAAAATAGCAGTACCTCCATTTTTGTATTTTCTTCTACAGAAGTACGAGGGTCACTCCAAAAGAAATGCATACTATTTTTTTTGAATCCATCTTCTATTCTACATGTTTGAAAGTGTTACAGTGTGTAGATACATCCTTTAGGAACAATATTTTCATTTCTCCACATTATTTCCATCCCTCTCAACTGCCTTACGCCATCTTGGAACCAACTTGTTGGAGCCACTGTTTGGCAGCGCGCACAAGGGAGTCATCATCTTCAAACCTTGTTCCACGAAGAGAGTCTTTCAGTTTTCCAAAGAGATGATAGTCACATGGAGCCAGGTCAGGACTGTAAGGCGGGTGTTTCAGTGTTGTCCATCTAAGTTTTGTGATCACTTCCATGGTTTTTTGACTGACATGTGGTCGTGCATTGTTGTGCAACAGCAAAAGATCCTGCTTCTGCCGATGTGGTTGAACACGACTCAGTTGAGCTTGAAGTTTCTTCAGTGTCATCACATATGCATCAGAATTTATGGTGGTTCCACTTGGCATGATGTCTACAAGCAGGAGTCCTTCAGAATCGAAAAACACCATAGCCATAACTTTTCCAGCAGGTGTGGTTTTGAATTTTTTTTTTTCTTGGGTGAATTTTCATGATGCCACTCTATTGACTGCCTCTTCATCTCTGGTGAAAAATGATGGAGCCATGTTTCATCATCTGTCACAATTCCTCCAAGAAATTCACCTCCACCATTCTTGTACTTTTCCAAAAGTTCGCTGCATATCATTTTTCTTGTTTCTTTATGAGCCACTGTCAACATCCTGGGAACCCACCTGGCACAAACCTTTTTTAGCGCCAACACTTTCAGTATTCTGCAAACATGTCCTTCCCCTATCCCAACGTAGCATGACAATTCATTCACTGTGATATGTCTGTCAGCAGTCACCAATTCGTTAACTCTCTGCGCATTGTCTGGAGTGTGTTCAGTACGAGGCATGCCACTGCAAGGACAATCATCAATATTGCCGTGCCCGCTTTCATCACGTAACCTGCTTGCCCACCAACTAACTGTACTGTGATCAACAGCAGTATCTCCATACACCTTTTTCAACCTCTTATGGATGTTTCCCACTGTCTTGTTTTCACAGCACAGGAATTCTATGACAGCATGTTGCTTCTGACGAACGTCAAGTGTAGCAGCCATCTTGAAGACATGCTGTGATGGCACCACTCACAGAAACAGGTTGAACTAAGTTTGAAAACAAGTGGGAAGGACATATCTACACACTGTAAAACTTTCACACATGCAGAATGAAAACTGTATTTTTACAAAAATAGTGTGCATTTCCTTTGGAGTGACCCTTGTAGTTTGCAAGTGTGTAGCATGGTATTGTAAATGAAGCTATCTGATCTGCCTTTAACCAGTGTTCCAAGAAACTTAGAACACTGACAAAATGCAGTTTAGTGTTTAGCAAAACCCCAATGTCTGAAACCTTGTTTGTGACTGACTGGACATTCTGGTGGTGTATGGAGAGCTACATGAACTCAATATTTCATTGAATCTCCACCCGCACTTTGATTGGTGTCCTGGTGTAATTCTGAAATCACTCCTACCTTACACATTGCACTGCATAAGTGTCCTCTACCTCACGATTTTTCTCTTAGCATGTCACAACACCCTGGTTGGTTGGCGTCCATAACATTGCACATTGGTCCACTCTCAGGCCAGTACTTATTGTACAGTGGTTTTTACCTACAAAACATAGTTTCGTCTAAGACTACTAATACACATAACCATCTCAACACATAGTATAAAATTGTTCTCCCCATGCTATACTCTTTAATTAATTATATTTTAACTATTCAAAGGAAATTAACAGAACATTTAACTCTTAAACTGCAAGAAAATTTGCATTTTCTTTTAAAGTGTTTAACTACTTCAGCAAAATTATGCATTGCTATTGAAAGCATACACTGAAATCACTTAATTAGGTTAAATTCTGATTATTCCCTATCCACTAATTCTATTCTCAAAACTTGACAACTATGGCAAAGTCTTCATGACAGCTTTTACCAGGTTCCATAAATATGCTTAACTTTATGATTTCTTCTTCAAAAATTTTTAAGAAGTCTTTTACAATAGAAAATAATACACAAAATTCATAACTTGAGTATGACTTCAAAATCACATAAGATATTAAATTCAAATTCATATAACTATAATTTGCAATTTATTTGTCTCTTATTACATTACTTACCTCAGTTTTGTTCGGAGGGGTCCTGTCCATAAAAAATCATCGGTGCATGTGCTTGGGGTCTCCTTTTGTCTCCTTTACTTCTGAATGCTTTCTGCTCCTAGGATGTTCATCCATGTGGCTCCCCCCCCCCCCCCCCCTTTTTTTTTTTTTTTTTTTTTTTTTTTTTTTTTTTTACCACATCATTTCCACAGATTTTCTTAGATTGCTCAGAGTCGTTGGCTGCTTCCATTTGATGGTTTTTTGTCTCATCTGGCACAGAGATAAATGGTCCACTTCCAGCCTTGAGAGACATCACTCTGTACCACACACTGCTTGTTTATAGAATTAGACACAACATGTTTGTCATTGAGAGGTATGGCTACCGAGATATCATGCTTCAGGTGTAAATTACTTATCATGTGGAAATACAATTTATTCAAAACAACATAAAGAATTAATCACATCATGTAATTGTAAACTGTAAAGAACATTTATACATCAATCACTTGTTCAAAGTTTAAAGAAACATGAATAACCAAGGAGTTCACATTGCGTTTACAATTTAACAGAAGATTTAATCCTCTAACATCACCATCCAAATACCAAACACTTAAATTTGAAATTTTCAGGAGACTTCACTGGAACAACAAGCCAATGAGTATCACCAAGAAATAATTTCATGAATTGGGAATATACATAGAAATTAATTTTTTAATAATATACTTAACTTTTGGGGTGCTGAGTAATCAAGTCCAAGATTTATCTACATAAATTAACAACCTGACAGTGACCTGTGTTTGATCTTCTATGTATTGTTTCCTGTTGCACCAGTTAGATAAATTCCTCATTTTTACTTTTAAAATTGTGGCAAAACAAATGAATACAAACACATTCTACAATGTATATGTAACAAAGCTGTACTCCTCTGACATCTGCAGCCTCTGGTGTATGTATAAAATTGTGACAGTGCAATTTTACAAATCCATAACTGCAACATTTATCTTAATAAACTGATAATTAAAAGTTCTGAGTTTACAAATTGTCAAGTAGAGCATTAGGCTTTGAAACTGTATGAGAAAATTTGACATAAGTTAAATTTTGATTGATGTTTATTTTCAAACAAATTATTTTCAGTTAACAATTACATTTAATAAACTTTACTTTTCTTATTAATGATGGCATTATTTTAAATAGTAACATTTCCACAAATTCTTGTATTGATGTTGAGCATTTTACAACAGTTGCTCTCAAAATATAAAATTTGAATATGATGTTAAACAGAAAGAGGATTTCGTATTACAAATTTAAAATACTAACAAAGAGATAGAGGGGCTGGCCAGTACTTACCTCAGCTCAGTACAGCTGATGTTGTTGTTGTTGTGGTCTTCAGTCCTGAGACTGGTTTGATGCAGCTCTCCATGCTACTCTATCCTGTGCAAGCTTTTTCATCTCCCAGTACCTACTGCAACCTACATCCTTCTGAATCTGCTTAGTGTATTCATCTCTTGGTCTCCCTCTACGATTTTTACCCTCCACGCTGCCCTCCAATACTAAATTGGTGATCCCTTGATGCCTCAGAACATGTCCTACCAACCGATCCCTTCTTCTGGTCAAGTTGTGCCACAAACTTCTCTTCTCCCCAATCCTATTCAATACTTCCTCATTAGTTATGTGATCTACCCATCTAATCTTCAGCATTCTTCTGTAGCACCACATTTCGAAAGCTTCTATTCTCTTCTTGTCCAAACTATTTATCGTCCATGTTTCACTTCCATACATGGCTACACTCCATACGAATACTTTCAGAAATGACTTCCTGACACTTAAATCTATACTGGATGTTAACAAATTTCTCTTCTTCAGAAACGCTTTCCTTGCCATTGCCAGCCTACATTTTATATCCTCTCTACTTCGACCATCATCAGTTATTTTGCTCCCCAAATAGCAAAACTCCTTTACTACTTTAAGTGCCTCATTTCCTAATCTAATTCCCTCAGCATCACCCGACTTAATGAGACTACATTCCATTATCCTTGTTTTGCTTTTGTTGATGTTCATCTTATATCCTCCTTTCAAGACACTGTCCATTCCATTCAACTGCTCTTCCAAGTCCTTTGCTGTCTCTGACAGAATTACAATGTCATCGGCGAACCTCAAAGTTTTTATTTCTTCTCCATGAATTTTAATACCTACTCCGAATTTTTCTTTTGTTTCCTTTACTGCTTGCTCAATATACAGATTGAACAACATCGGGGAGAGGCTACAACCCTGTCTTACTCCCTTCCCAACCACTGCTTCCCTTTCATGTCCCTCGACTCTTATAACTGCCATCTGGTTTCTGTACAAATTGTAAATAGCCTTTCGCTCCCTGTATTTTACCCCTGCCACCTTTAGAATTTGAAAGAGAGTATTCCAGTCAACATTGTCAAAAGCTTTCTCTAAGTCTACAAATGCTAGAAACGTAGGTTTGCCTTTCCTTAATCTTTCTTCTAAGATAAGTCTTAAGGTCAGTATTGCCTCACGTGTTCCAGTGTTTCTACGGAATCCAAACTGATCTTCCCCGAGGTTGGCTTCTACTAGTTTTTCCATTCGTCTGTAAAGAATTCGTGTTAGTATTTTGCAGCTGTGACTTATTAAGCTGATAGTTCGGTAATTTTCACATCTGTCAACACCTGCTTTCTTTGGGATTGGAATTATTATATTCTTCTTGAAGTCTGAGGGTATTTCGCCTGTTTCATACATCTTGCTCACCAGATGGTAGAGTTTTGTCAGGACTGGCTCTCCCACGGCCGTCAGTAGTTCCAATGGAATATTGTCTACTCCGGGGGCCTTGTTTCGACTCAGGGCTTTCAGTGCTCTGTCAAACTCTTCACGCAGTATCATATCTCCCTTTTCATCTTCATCTACATCCTCTTCCATTTCCATAATATTGTCCTCAAGTACATCGCCCTTGTATAGACCCTCTATATACTCCTTCCACCTTTCTGCTTTCCCTTCTTTGCTTAGAACTGGGTTTCCATCTGAGGTCTTGATATTCATACAAGTCGTTCTCTTATCTCCAAAGGTCTCTTTAATTTTCCTGTAGGCGGTATCTATCTTACCCCTAGTGAGATAGGCCTCTACATCCTTACATTTGTCCTCTAGCCATCCCTGCTTAGCCATTTTGCACTTCCTGTCGATCTCATTTTTGAGACGTTTGTATTCCTTTTTGCCTGTTTCACTTACTGCATTTTTATATTTTCTCCTTTCATCAATTAAATTCGATATTTCTTCTGTTACCCAAGGATTTCTACTAGCCCTCGTCTTTTTACCTACTTGATCCTCTGCTGCCTTCACTACTTCATCCCTCAAAGCTACCCATTCTTCTTCTACTGTATTTATTTCCTCCATTCCTGTCAATTGCTCCCTTATGCTCTCCCTGAATCTCTGTACAACCTCTGGTTCTTTTAGTTTATCCAGGTCCCATCTCCTTAAATTCCCACCTTTTTGCAGTTTCTTCAGTTTTAATCTACAGGTCATAACCAATAGATTGTGGTCAGAGTCCACATCTGCCCCTGGAAATGTCTTACAATTTAAAACCTGGTTCCTAAATCTCTGTCTTACCATTATATAATCTATCTGATACCTTTTAGTATCGCCAGGGTTCTTCCATGTATACAACCTTCTTTCATGATTCTTAAACCAAGTGTTAGTTATGATTATGTTGTGCTCTGTGCAAAATTCGACCAGGCGGCTTCCTCTTTCATTTCTGTCCCCCAATCCATATTCACCTACTATGTTTCCTTCTCTCCCTTTTCCTACACTCGAATTCCAGTCACCCATGACTATTAAATTTTCGTCTCCCTTCACAATCTGAATAATTTCTTTTATTTCATCATACATTTCTTCAATTTCTTCGTCATCTGCAGAGCTAGTTGGCATATAAACTTGTACTACTGTAGTAGGCGTGGGCTTTGTATCTATCTTGGCCACAATAATGTGTTCACTATGCTGTTTGTAGTAGCTTACCCGCATTCCTATTTTCCTATTCATTATTAAACCTACTCCTGCATTACCCCTATTTGATTTTGTGTTTATAACCCTGTAGTCACCTGACCAGAAGTCTTGTTCCTCCTGCCACCGAACTTCACTAATTCCCACTATATCTAACTTTAACCTATCCATTTCCCTTTTTAAATTTTCTAACCTACCTGCCCGATTAAGGGATCTGACATTCCACGCTCCGATCCGTAGAACGCCAGTTTTCTTTCTCCTGATAACGACATCCTCTTGAGTAGTCCCCGCCCGGAGATCCGAATGGGGGACTATTTTACCTCCGGAATATTTTACCCAAGAGGACGCCATCATCATGTAATCATACAGTAAAGCTGCATGCCCTCGGGAAAAATTACGGCTGTAGTTTCCCCTTGCTTTCAGCCGTTCGCAGTACCAACACAGCAAGGCCGTTTTGGTTATTGTTACAAGGCCAGATCAGTCAATCATCCAGACTGTTGCCCTTGCAACTACTGAAAAGGCTGCTGCCCCTCTTCAGGAACCACACGTTTGTCTGGCCTCTCAACAGATACCCCTCCGTTGTGGTTGGACCTACGGTACGGCTATCTGTATCGCTGAGGCACGCAAGCCTCCCCACCAACGGCAAGGTCCATGGTTCATGGGGGGGTACAGCTGATAGATACACATAAAACAGAACTGAAAATTTACATTCCTAGCTTTCGGAACTTTGTTCCTTCATCAGGGAGGAGAGAGGGGACCTAGGAACCTGCTACACCGTATGTGCCATTTGGCTTCTCCCACCCAACACCAGTCCCTCTGAACTGCGGAGATGGGAACTTGCACTCCAACACATCCTTTCATCCCGCCATCCCCCTGGACTGAACCTACGTTAAACAACCTCACTCCCATTCACTCTTCAGTCTTCTCCTCTTTCCCTTTCCTCTGTAGCCATTCACGCATCTTTTCATCCTACATAGTTGTGTTTATCTTTATACTATATACCTCTTTACTTCTGTATGCATCCTCTTTGGTTTGAAGCTGGCACAGTACTTACAGTAGAATATCTTTGGCTTCCCTCTGACAACCATGCCTCCATCCTTGCTACCCTCCCTGTTTACCTTTCCCTGTTGCTTCATAACATGGGTTGTGAGTAACTGAATCCATTTTCCCTTCTTCCCTTTTTTCCCCTCTCTCCTCCCTGATGAAGGAACAAAGTTCCGAAAGCTAGGAATGTAAATTTTCAGTTCTGTTTTATGTGTATCTATCGGCTGTACTGAGCTGAGGTAAGTACTGGCCAGCCCCTCTATCTCTTTGTTAGTATTTGTTTCACATCTTATATGAGATTTTCCATTAATCATTTAAATTTAAAATACTTATCTACTTTTGAGTTTGGCAGAATCTGTACTCCCTTATAACGTTAACCCTTGCAATACTTTACATTTTAAAATTGCAAAAGAAAATATTTATTGTTTTTAATCATTTCTCCTATGAGATGCCATATGTTTTCAATTTTTCAGTTAAATTTAATCCAAAAATTTAAATCTTAGTAATAGATGTTACTTTCCTCCCCCTCCCCTCCCCCCCCCCCCCCCCCCTCCTCCTGTGAATATCGTGTTCAATATTTTCAGGTTCAGGGCGTTATTTACATGTAAATAGCTCTTGAAAGAAAAAGTAGACAACTATGTACAGTGGTCATGAAGTTAGTGGTACACATTATTGAAAGTGCACTGATGTTCCTAAGAGTGTTTTGAAAGATATTTTCAGGTTCTGGAACCGACTTATACATCAGGAACTCTTTAAAAAGTGTGTTGTATATATAATTCAATGACAACTAATGTGTTTTTTTTAGACGGTAGGAATAAAGTACCCCCTTTGGTGCTGCACATTATGAAAAGTACCGTGGTATTGCTAGAGTTAAATAGTGAATGAGTAGGTGTTAACGGCAAGTATGAATCATTTCTGTACTTGAAATCTGGTACTGAATTCTTCATTAAATATAAGGATTGAGTGCAACAGTACATTGTCCACATCCCTCCCATCCCAAGTGTCAATGATTTTTGAGATCCAAGTGTATGTGATGCCTAAAACAAGTCATAACTCGAGGTTTACCTGGGTGCACAGATTGTGGTGGTGGAAGACTTCAAGTGCATCCAGCATTCTCATGGAATCACACATAGGTCTTGGTGTCAGCTGTTGTCCCTGAAAATGTGAGTTTCAGATGGAGTAACTGCTGGATTAGGTCTGCTGATGGATACAATAATGGAAGAGCCATTGATGTTAACATCAAATGTTCTGCTGTGGCTTGCTAATACTATGTATGGAACATCATATGGTGGTTGGAGAAGTTTTTGAATGATATTATATTTGACAAATATCTGTTTGCATGACTGTTAGTCGTCATGAAGCATGATCACTGGTTAGAATGTTCTTTTGAAATAGCTGGATGGAGCTTTTGAATCTGCAAATGTTGATGTTGTGCAAAGTCTGAGGCATTAGTGAGTGATATTGTTTGACATTTTTGTGAATAATTCTCCAGGTAACCAGAGAATTTGTACACACAATAGTAATTCAGCTGTCATCACATTGAGGTCTTCTTTAGAAGCCATTTGGAAACATTGTAGAATGATAAGGAGGCTGACACTCCAAAGCTCTGTGGTATGGTATCCAAATGACACTTTTAACTGTCAATGGGGCTGTACCACAAGCAATATAGCACTTTGTATGAGCATGGTATTTGAATACATCAGAGCTGTAGGCCTGTCATTGTTTTGAGTTCGTCATGTCCTTCATGGGTATTGGCATGTGCTATGAAATCACATAAAGTTCCTTTGCAGTGGTGTCAGTATGAGATAGTGGATCTGCTGGGCCATTCTGCTCACTATCAATATTTAGTTAGGGGTGTTGTGGAGCCCCTTAGGCAGATAGCATTCAGGACTGGAAGGAAAGTAAATGTGCACTCGGTATGTCTGCTGTGGGAGGGAGGGGGAGCAGGTGCAGGGACCTCATCTAAGATGTGGAGATGGCCTTGCCTGCAGGTATCAATCACGCAGGCTGCAGTCGTCTGCAAGTTGTGGCTGATGTCAGCACTAACAACGACTGTTGACTGGGTTCTGAGGCCATCCTCTGTTCATACAGGCAGCTGGTGGAGGAAAGAAGGCTACTGGCCTTGTGTGGGGTGTGCAAGCAGAGTTCAAAATCTGCAGCATTGTTCTGAGAGATGATAAAGGTACTTTCGTTTGGAACCAAGTGGAGGATCTCAGCCAAAGGATTCATCAACTCTGTGACAGTCTTGGCTAAAGATTTCTAGACCTACATTATTGGTTGGAGATTTGTAGGACTCCATTTGATGGATCAGGGGTGCACTATACAAAGGAAGCAGCTACTCAGGTGGCAGAGTACTTGTGGAGTGCATGTGAGGGTTTTTTAGGCTAGGCATTAGTTTGTGGTACTCTGATGAGCACTCACTGGTCAGTATGCAGCAAGGGAAGTCACACCACTTTCAGAGTAAAGACACTTAGACTGTCAAAATTTTAGCTGTAAATTGTCAAAGTATTTTTAACAGAGTTCCCAAATTTACTGCCCTAAAGGAAAGTTCTCATGCTCAAATTATTCATGGGACCGAGAGCTGGCTGAAATCCAAAGTGGAAAGCTCTGAGATATTTAATGAGTCATGGAATGTATATGAGAAAGACAGATTAGAGGCTATAAGGGGGAGGGGGGGGGGGGGAGAGGTGAGTGTTCATTGCAGTTGACAAAAATATTATCTCTATTATGGTCATAGTTGACTGTGGCATTGAAGTTAGCTGTTCACGTGTCATAGGTCGTCTAGGTTAAACCAAGTTAATCGATGGAGTTTCTACCAGTCACCTGATAAGGAAAGTCTACATTCAGTAGCACATAAAAATTCAGATCACACAATACTAGTTGGAGGTGACCTTAACATACCAAGTATAGACTGGGATGTCTATGGATTCATTTGAGCGGGTGCAAGCAGACAATCATGCTAGTTCAGTGGACCGCAAACAATGGAAATGTCTTAGACCTTATAGCTACAAATAGGCCAGCGTGAGTACATAAATGGGAATGTCACTATAGCAACTGTGGTTATAAAAGTTAATAAATCAGTTAAGAAGGCTAGAAGAGTGTGCTAGATAGAGCAGATAAGCAGTTGTTAGCACCTCACTTGACATCACTTAGTTCCAGTAAGATGGATGTAATGGGATTATGGGCAAAGGTGAAGCAGGTGGTAAATTGTGGTATGGAGGGTGATTAGTAAGTGGCTAAAGAATGGAAAAAACCCACCATGGTTTAATAATGAAATTTGGAGGATGCTGAGGAAGCAGAGGCTGTTGCACTCTGGGTTCAAAAGAGAGCACACACAAATGATGACAAGCAAAGATTAGTAGAGATTCATGTACCTGTGAAAAGATCTATGTGCAAAGCATACAACAGCTACCACTGTCATACCTTAACGAAAGATCTGGCAGAGAACCCAAGGAAATTCTGGTCCTATTTAAAATTGCCCACTGTGCCTAATGCTTCCATCCAGTCAATTGTTGACCAGTCTGGTGTAGCAGTTGAAGATAACAAAACAAAACCCAAAGTTTTAAATTTTGCATTCAAGAAATCATTCACTCAGGAGGAATGCACAAACAGACTCCCTTAAGTAATAAGCATCCCTGGTGTAGCAAGACAGCAGCAAGAGTTGAAAATGAGTAAGTCACCTGGTCCTTATGGAATCCCAGTTCAGTTTTACAAAAAGTACTCTACAGCATTAGCCCCTTATTTAGCTTTCGTTTATCATGATTCTCTTACGCAGAAAAAAGTCCCAAGCAACAGGAAAAAGTGCAGGTGACTCCTGTATGTAAGAAGGGCAAATGAACGGACCCACAAAATTACAGATCAATATCTCTAACATCAATTTGTTGCAGAATCCTTGAACATATTGCTAATTCAAACATAATAAATTTTCTTGGATCAAGAAGCTTACGTTGACAAATAAACATAGCTTTAGAAGGCATTGCTCATATGAATCTCAGCTTGCCCTTTTCTCACATGGTATACTGTGACCTATGGATGAAGGAGAACAGGTAAATTCCATATTTCTGGATTTCCAGAAAGCATTTGACACAGTGCCCCATTGCAGGCCATTAATGAAGGTACAAGGATATGGAAAAGGTTCATAGGTATGTGAGTGGCTCAAAGATCTCTTAAGTCACTGAAGACCATGTGTTGTCATCAGTGGTGAGTATTCATCAGTGGCAAGAGTATCATCAGGAATTCCCAGGGAAGTGTGATAGGATTGCTATTATTCTCTATGTATATAAATGATTTGGATTTGGTGGACAGGGAAAGCAGCAATCTGAGGTTGTTGGCTGATGATGCTGTGATGTACAGTAAGGTGTCAAAGTAGAGCAACTGTAGAAGGCTACAAGATGATGTAGATAAAATTTCTAGTTGGTTTGATGAAAGGCAGCTAGCTCTAAATGTAGGAAAAGGTAAGTTAATGTGGCTGATTAGGAAAAACAAACCCATAACATTCAGATACAGCATTAGTGTTCTGCTTGACACAGTCATGTTGCTTAAATATCTGGGCGTAATGTTGCAAAGCAATATGAAATGGAATGAGCATGTGGTGTCTGAGGTAGGCAAGGTAAATGGCTGACTTCAGTTTATTGGGAGAATTTTAAGAAAGTATGGTGCATCTGTAAAGGAGATCGCATATAGGATGCTAGTGTGACCTATTCTTGAACGCTGCTTAAGTGTTTGGGATACATACCAGGTTGGATTAAAGGAGGATATCAAAGCAATTCAGAGGTGGACTGCTAGATTTGTTAGCAGTAGGTTCAAATGACACAAAAATGTTATAGAGATGCTTTGGGAATTCAAATGGCAATCCCTGGATGGAAGGCAATGTTCTTTTCAGGGAACTCTATTGAGAAAATTTAGAGAACAGGCATTCAAAAGTGACAGTGGACTGTTCCTACTGCTCCAAAATTGTATAGCACATAAGGAGCATGAACATAAGATTTGAGTAATTAGGGCTCATATGGAGTCATACAGAAATTCGTTTTTCTCTCCCTCTATAAGTGAGTCAAACAAGAACAGAAATGACTAATAGTGGCACAGAGTACCCTCCACCACACATGTATACTGGCTTGTGGATAACTGTGTAGATGTATATGTAATTATCCATAGTAAATTGTGGAATGAAGTACAAATGCAACAACTGGCATGGTGATGCCTTGTTGGGCTCCTGGCAAAAGTGAACAAGAGTGACTTATGGTCTGTTAAGAGTGAAATATCTCCCATCAAGCATGTACAAGAACTTTTTGATTGAAACATATGCCATGTAGAGCTCACGGTCATATGTTGACCAATTTGCTTTTGATGATTATAATTTTTTACTAAATGAAGGTAGAGGGTGTTGTACACACTGCTGTAATACAACTGCTATGGCAGTTGATGATGTGTCCACCATCAGAGAGGTGTACCAGGAAGGAGAAGCCTCTATAGTAGCTCATACTCTGGTGAAGAACACTTTCTTTCCATCAGTCTACTGTAGTGTGTTTCCAAGTATAGGAGAAGTTTTTAGGAATTAGTTGAGAGCTACTGCCAGCATTGCATGATTACACAAAAAATGCCAATAACAATTTTTCAGGCCCAAATAATGTCATAATTCACTATTGCAATTGGCTGAGGAAATGGAGAAATAGCTTTTAGTCAGTCTGGAGACAGCAGGATTCCCTGTGTGTTGATAAGGTTCCCCAAGAATTTTACTTTTGTTGTACCAAAGCCACATTTTGATGGGTTAATCATTAAGCCCCGCTTTCATGGCATAGTGAACAGTTGCTGGATGTGTGCTAAATGCTCTGCCACACTATATGACATACAAACACAACATCAATATAAATGTAACGGAACTCTAAGTCTCTAGATATTTGATCCACAAAGTTCTGGAAATTCTGGGCAGTATTGCACAATCTGAATGACATTTGCACAAATTCACAAAGTTCGAATGGAGCACAAATTTGCTGGGGCACGAAATGGTCATGACTTCAGGGTACTGATGAACCAAGTAGTAATATGATGAATCACCAGCAGTCACTCTGATTCAGCATGGTTGGCATGGTATAGGCATGCTTGAGCAGACAACTGTATATTATAGAGTGAAATGATTCCCTTAGTTTACATACACATAAATAGGTGAGATTTTCTGTTGGAGTTTACTGTAAAATTTTAAAGAAAGGGAATCCACTTCACAGGCATAAAAATGGTAATGCATAATTACTTTTTAATTTCTCTTTGCTGGCATAAGAAAATAATAATAATAATAATAATAATACTGACTTTTTTCCTTTAATAAGATCAGTGTTATTTATATTCACTACCAGAGAAAAATGGAAACTAAATCCAGGTCAAAATGATCATTGTTGCTTTATGGCCCACTTGGTGATGAATAATTAATTGTACACATATTTAATGTGCATACAAAGATAATTACTTTGTATAAAGTTAATTGGATTTTGTGAAAATATGCAGGTTCGAATTTCAGAGGTAAAGAATTAATGATAGAGTGCCTACCTCACTGAATCAGTGTGTCACCAGGCAAATCACTTCAAACTGAAAATAAATCGCTAAAAATATTCAATTCATACAAATAAACAGAAAACTTAAAGTTACATTAGTTCACAAATAAAAAAGCAGTTTGGCAGGAAGTGAACAAATTATTACTAGTTAAAAGCTTACAATGGAGACACTTACATCTGTACCATGCCACTGCCAAGAAAGGAAGAAAAAGAGAAAATATGTCAGGCCTATTACAGCTTAAGATTAATTATAAATTGTGAAACAAAGATTATTACCACATGAGAGTTACAGAGATTGATCTGTAAACAGTTATTACCCCTGTTTTACAAGTACAGTTAAAGGAAATAAATTATCACTGTTCACTCAATACAGTTTTGTGAGCTTCTAAGTATTTTTACTTATATAACATGAGAGTTTTTATGTGCAATCAATATGCAGAAAGAGTACTTCACAGTTTTCTCAAAAGGGACTTTATACAATTCCCTAGAATGATGAAAGCAGTGTTCATTAAGACAACATAACTTTCAGCATTTGACTGTCTATGATGCATTCATTTTTATGGGAGGTCTTGTAAAGACAATGTAAAAATTAGTCATTTGTTCACTTTAATTGATTATATGATGTCTGTGGTAAAAAGAATTTTTGACTGAACAATGTTCGTTGATGTTTAAAAGTGGATTTGCTAAATGAACATTAGTGTTAGATGCTGTTAGTGGCATGTCAACGAACTCTTTAAATTAGACAGAAATCAGATCAAATTTACTCTAGATAATTTTAGATCATAGTGTTGTGTTAACATCTGGATTGATTAATTAATGCTTAGGACTCTGTTTAACACGTTTTTACTCCCACATTCAGGTAAAGTCTGCAGGAAACCTGAGCTAAAACCAGAACTACTCTTCAGACATTAAAATTGTTCATAATTATAAATGATGATGGCATCCTCTTGGGTAAAATATTCCAGAGGTAAAATAGTCCCCCATTCGGATCTCTGGACGGGGACTACTCAAGAGGATGTCGTTATCAGGAGAAAGAAAACTGGCGTTTTACGGATCGGAGTGTGGAATGTCAGATCCCTTAATCAGGCAGGTAGGTTAGAAAATTTAAAAAGGGAAATGGATAGGTTAAAGTTAGATATAGTGGGAATTAGCGAAGTTTGGTGGCAGGAGGAACAAGACTTCTGGTCAGGTGACTACAGGGTTATAAACACAAAATCAAATAGGGGTAAAGCAGGAGTAGGTTTAATAATGAATAGGAAAATAGGAATGCGGGTAAGCTACTACAAACAGCATAGTGAATGCATTATTGTGGCCAAGATAGATACGAAGCCCACACCTACTAAAGTAGTATAAGTTTATATGCCAACTAGCTCTGCAGATGACGAAGAAATTGATGAAATGTATGATGAAATAAAAGAAATTATTCAGATAGTGAAGGGTGATGAAAATTTAATAGTCATGGGTGACTGGAATTCGAGTGTAGGAAAAGGGAGAGAAGGAAACATAGTAGGTGAATATGGATTGGGGCTAAGAAATGAAAGAGGAAGCCGCCTGGTAGAATTTTGCACAGAGCACAACATAATCATAGCTTACACTTGGATTAAGAATCATGAAAGAAGGTTGTATACATGGAAGAACCCTGGAGATACTAAAAGGTATCAGATAGATTATATAATGGTAAGACAGAGATTTAGGAACCAGGTTTTAAATTGTAAGACATTTCCAGGGGCAGATGTGGACTCTGACCACAATCTATTGGTTATGACCTGTAGATTAAAACTGAAGAAACTGCAAAAAGGTGGGAATTTAAGGAGATGGGACCTGGATAAACTGACTAAACCAGAGGTTGTACAGAGTTTCAGGGAGAGCATAAGGGAACAATTGACAGGAATGGGGGAAAGAAATACAGTAGAAGAAGAATGGGTAGCTTTGAGGGATGAAGTAGTGAAGGCAGCAGAGGATCAAGTAGGTAAAAAGACGAGGGCTAGTAGAAATCCTTGGGTAACAGAAGAAATATTGAATTTACTTGATGAAAGGAGAAAATATAAAAATGCAGTAAATGAAGCAGGCAAAAAGGAATACAAGCGTCTCAAAAATGAGATCGATAGAAAGTGCAAAATGGCTAAGCAGGGATGGCTAGAGGACAAATGTAAGGATGTAGAGGCTTATCTCACTAGGTGTAAGATAGATACTGCCTACAGGAAAATTAAAGAGGCCTTTGGAGATAAGAGAATGACTTATATCAATATCAAGAGCTCAGATGAAAACCCAGTTCTAAGCAAAGAAGGGAAAGCAGAAAGGTGGAAGGAGTATATAGAGGGTCTATACAAGGGCGATTTACTTGAGGACAATATTATGGAAATGGAAGAGGATGTAGATGAAGATGAAATGGGAGATACGATACTGCGTGAAGAGGAGTAGACAACATTCCACTAGAACTACTGATAACCTTGGGAAAGCCAGTCCTGACAAAACTCTACCATCTGTTGAGCAAGATGTATGAAACAGGCGAAATACCCTCAGACTTCAAGAAGAATATAATAATTACAATCCCAAAGAAAGCAGGTGTTGACAGATGTGAAAATTACCGAACTATCAGTTTAATAAGTCACAGCAGCAAAATACTAACATGAATTCTTTACAGACGAATGGAAAAACTAGTAGAAGCCAACATCAGGGAAGATCAGTTTGGATTCCGTAGAAACACTGGAACACGTGAGGCAATATTGACCTTATGACTTATCTTAGAAGAAAGATTAAGGAAAGGCAAACCTACATTTCTAGCATTTGTAGACTTAGAGAAAGCTTTTGACAATGTTGACTGGAATACTCTCTTTCAAATTCTAAAGGTGGCAGGGGTAAAATACAGGGAGCAAAAGGCTATTTACAATTTGTACAGAAACCAGATGGCAGTTATAAGAGTCGAGGGACATGAAAGGGAAGCAGTGGTTGGGAAGGGAGTAAGACAGGGTTATAGCCTCTCCCCGATGTTATTCAATCTGTATATTGAGCAAGCAGTAAAGGAAACAAAAGAAAAATTCAGAGTAGGTATTAAAATCCATGGAGAAGAAATAAAAACTTTGAGATTCACCGATGACATTGTAATTCTGTCAGAGACAGCAAAG
This sequence comes from Schistocerca serialis cubense, assembly GCF_023864345.2. Lineage (NCBI taxonomy): Eukaryota > Metazoa > Arthropoda > Insecta > Orthoptera > Acrididae > Schistocerca > Schistocerca serialis. The sequence goes on from NC_064646.1 coordinate 273,789,880, forward strand.
GACTTGGAAGAGCAGTTGAATGGAATGGACAGTGTCTTGAAAGGAGGATATAAGATGAACATCAACAAAAGCAAAACGAGGATAATGGAATGTAGTCGAATTAAGTCGGGTGATGCTGAGGGAATTAGATTAGGAAATGAGACACTTAAAGTAGTAAAGGAGTTTTGCTATTTGGGGAGCAAAATAACTGATTATGGTCAAAGTAGAGAGGATATAAAATGTAAACTGGCAATGGCAAGGAAAGCGTTTCTGCAGAAGAGAAATTTGTTAACATCGAGTATAGATTTAAGTGTCAGGAAGTCATTTCTGAAAGTATTTGTATGGAGTGTAGCCATGTATGGAAGTGAAACATGGACGATAAATAGTTTGGACAAGAAGAGAATAGAAGCTTTTGAAATGTGGTGCTACAGAAGAATGCTGAGGATTAGATGGGTAGATCATATAACTAATGAGGAAGTATTAAATAGGATTGAGGAGAAGAGAAGTTTGTGGCACAACTTGACCAGAAGAAGGGATCGGTTGGTAGGACATGTTCTGAGGCATCAAGGGATCACCAATTTAGTATTGGAGGGCAGCGTAGAGGGTAAAAATCGTAGAGGGAGACCAAGAGATGAATATACTAAGCAGATTCAGAAGGATGTAGGTTGCAGTAGGTACTGGGAGATGAAAAAGCTTGCACAGGATAGAGTAGCATGGAGAGCTGCATCAAACCAGTCTCAGGACTGAAGACCATAACAACAACAACAACAACAATTATAAATAACATGAATCAGGAGGTGAATGCCAAATAAGGTTAGGAAAGTATATAATATACAACAAATTCGATGTTTTGGAATTTAGTACTAGTATGTGGCTTTTAGACAAAGTTAGTATGCTTCAAACAGTATTAGCAACTGTACAGATATTCTGGTGAATACTATCTTCAATCACTTTAAAATTTCATCTGTTAGCATGAAACGTACATGTCTACTTGTGTCTGTATATGTGCGGATGGATATGTGTGTGTGTGTGTGTGTGTGTGTGCGAGTTTATACCTGTCCCTTTTTCCACTTAAGGTAAGTCTTTCTGCTCCTGGGATTGGAATGACTCCTTACCCTCTCCCTTAAAACCCACATCTTTTCGTCTTTCCCTCTCCTTCCCTCTTTCCTGATGAAGCAACTGTGGGTTGCGAGAGCTTGATGTTTGTGTGTGTGTTTGTGTGTTTTTTTATTGTGTCTACCTACCAGCACTTTCCCGTTTGGTAAGTCACAGCATCTTTTTTTAATATATTTTTCCCATGTGGAATGTTTCTTTCTATTAAAAGAATCACATGTTGGCAAGTATCTTAAATAGTTTGTTTTCATTTTTAAAATTTAACATTGTGATTAGTTATTGTCGATGTACAGTCTTCCATGTTGAAGTATGATGAATTGGACCCCTTGTAGGAAGGAGGCATCAGTCTTCATTATCAGGATCTGTTGCAGAAAGGTAGGGATCCAGACAGCTACATTGATGAAGTGGTAAGTATTCAAAGGCCTCCGGATAAATTGGTTCATTTCCAGGAGGCATCATACACAGATAACATAAAACAGCTTTATAGGGTTTGGTGCATAAGTTCCTAGTGTTTCCCCATAAGTTTGATAAACACAATAGACACATATAACAGATACTTTATTCATGAATTATATAGTCTCCTTCACTATTTACAATGCTGGGGTAACTTTTCGATTCCACAACTGTAGAAATCACTTGGTTTTGATGTGAAGAACTCATCCAGCCATGTTCAGAGCACATTTTCATCCAGAAAAGAGTTCCTTGAAGTTCGTTTGTTAGAGAGCAGAAAATATGAAAATCTGAGGGTGCAAGATCAGGTGAATAAAGTGGATGCAGAATGGCTTCCAAACCAAATCCTGTATAGTATTTTTGTCAGTCTAGCAGAATACAGGCGGGCATTATCAAGGCATAGCATCACTTTATGCAGTCTTCCTGGCCATTGTTCTTGGTCTGCATCTGCAAGACATCTCAGTTGCTCAAAACAAATGTCAGCAGTGTTGGTTACACCTCGGGGAAGCAATTTGTGGTACACCACACCATTGCTGGTCCACCTGATGCATAACATTATCTTTTGTAGATGCACATAGGTCTTTGTACAGGGTGTTGCTACTTTGTTTGGACTCAATCATTCCTTTCTTTTTGTTATGTTAGCATGAAGACGCCATTCCTTGTCACCAGTAATGATATAGGATAGGAATTGTTGGTGTTATTCATGAGCCAAATAATGATGAGTAAGCAGAAATGCATATATGCTCACCCACAGATTTCTGTGATTTTGGTATAGAGCATGCAGTAATTATAAGCACGATCTTTGAATCTTCCCCATTGCAGACAAATGTTACACGATAGTGGAATGATCACAGTTAATTACATTTGCCAATTCTCAAATACACTGATATGGATCATTGTGGACTAATGCTACCTCCATAAAATGAGAAAATCATTTTCTTGCCCTGCTCTATCCAGTATCATTATCCTCAATCACAGTTCAAATGTTTCTGGCTGCCACCACAACTGTTGCCCCTCTATTGAACTCAAACAGAAAAATATATCACAAATGCTCCAATTTCTCTATTTGGCACTCCATTTTCTAGCATCCACAGCTCCATTCACTATCTCCAAATGATGAAGTACAATATGTAAACTCAAATAGCAATAATAAACTAAAAATAAAAAATGACAATCAACAAATAAACCCATAGCAGCTGGAATACCAAGATGTAAAACAAAAATACTACCAACTTATGCACTAACCTAATACATTTGTATCACTGACACATAATGTAAGTCCTATATTAGGCTGTCCTGAAATAAAACTGTTATTAGCACATAAACAGAATTCACATGAGAACATAAATTAATTGTTAGTCATTAGAGTACATTAAATATATCTGTGATTTTTTTTGTGGTCTCTTTCTTTCTTTTCATTTTTAGATGTGCAGATCAGTTCACAGTCCTTGAACTGCAGATTTTGAATATTGGTTCACTTATTGTCTGTTTATCTGACCTTTAGAATATTTCACAGGTAAGTATTTTAGATGTTAATTTCCACTACACATGCTGAAGAAATGTCTCTTTATTCCAGAATTTTAAATTTGGTCACATGCAGTTTATACCATTAATGGTCACACACCCAGCATTCCACCTTGACAATCCAATACAGTGTAGACAGTGCTGTTGGATACAGCAAACAGGGAAACTGGATGTTTACTTGCTCAGCTGCAGTGGCCTGGTGTGTGCTTGCATTATACTTACATGAGGGTTAATTTAGTTTGTCTGTAGATGAGGTCTGAAACAGGATCAAACTTGAATAACGCAAGTGAGATATCACAGTTTATTCATACATGTACAGGGTGACACATGAAATGTGTTATCAAATGTTTTTTTCACAATTTATGGCGCACATTGGATATCCCACTGGGATCTCTACAGCAGTACCAGCAGAGCTTGGAAAAACAAATGAGTTACGAAATGATATGTAATTCACAATACTGCTGCTAGGAGACAATAAGCAGCAATGACTGACAATGGAAGACTGACAACACAGCAACGATCAGCAATTGTGTTACTTTTTCATAAAATGAAAAGCCTTGTTGTGACTCAGAGGCATTTTCGACAATAGCTTAACACACGATGGGTCCATTACAAGAAGACCATCCACAGGTTGTATGATAAATTTGTACAGGAAGGAACAGTATTGGAAGTGAAGCGACCTTGACCTAAGCCTGTTTGTTTGCCAGAGAATATTGAAGCAGTACGAGTTGCTGTACAGAGAAGTTCTGGGAAATCGTGTAGAAAGGCAGCAGTGCAACTGGGAATATCGAGACGCTCCATTCAGCGCATTCTTAAAAGTGACGTCCATATGTACCCATACAAGATGACCTGTGCACAGAAGCTCACTGAAGAACACAAGCAGCAGAGACTACTGTTTGCTCAGTAGGCAGAGGATAGGGAAGAAACTCTCAACAATGTTTGGTTTTCAGACGAGGCACATTTTCATTTAGACAGTGTGGTTAACAAACAAAATGAACGCTTTTGTGCCACTGAAAACCCACAAGTGCTTCATGAATGACAACATTATACTCTGAGGATTACAGCAAGGGCAGCAATTTCCAGTCGCGGATTTATTGGACCCTTTTTCTTTGAAGAAACTGTGAACAGCGAGCGTTATTTGAGCAAGCTTCGCAAAAGCTTCATTCCACAGCTTCTTGCTACTGCCTTGGCCTTCAACACACAGTGGTTCATGCAAGATGGAGCAAGGTCGCATGCTGCAAACACTGTGTTGGAGTTTTTACATGAGCATTTCGACAAGCGGATCATTTCACTCAGGTTTTCAGGTCACTTCAATGATGGACAAAATTGACCCCCCAATAGTCAAGACCTCAATCCATGTGACTTTTTCCTTTGGGGGTACCTAGAGGAAAAAATTTTCCCGAAACGTCCACATGATTTAATGCAGCTCAGAAGACTTATTCTTGAAGCTTGCAGTGAAATTACGGAAGACATGTGCCGTAGGGTAATCACTAACTTCAGTGTTCGTTTGAAGGAAGTTAGGAAATGAAATGGTGGACATATTGAGTATGTGCTGAGTTAGAACAAATCTCCATGGATGGCTCTTCATTGTAGTATATGTTTCTTTCAGATTGTATTGACAATAAAGTTTATATTCAAAAACAAAATGGTAACACATTTCGTGCACCACCCTGTACTTCATTTGTTGTCCATAGCAACACTTGCTATCAACATTTGGAAGAGTCTCTTTAATGAGTCACTTTGCGAAGCCTAACTCAAAGCACTTCTATACAAAGTTTGTATTATGACAGTCTTTTATTTCCTTTTTACATAAACAGACATTTTAAATATTCATGTATTTTTTTAAATAAATAGAGAATACTCTCAGAAATATTTACACACTTCATAGGGAACAATACCTTTAGTTGCTTTTTTGGTTGATTCAGGATATAGAACCAAACAATGAGGTCATTGATCCCATCAGATTAGAAAAGGATGGGGAATGAAGCCGTCCATCCGCTTTCAAAGAAACCATCCTGGCATTTGCCTGAAGTGATTTAGAGAAATCGCAGAAAACCTAAATCAGGATGTCTGGATGTAGGTTTGAACCATCGTCGTCCTGAATGTGAGTCCAGTGTGCTAACCACTGTGCCACCTTATTCGGTAATTTTAACACATTTATAAAAATGTGACATTTTGGCCTGAATTTGTATGGACATGCCAGAGTTAGTGGTCATGTGTGCTTGTGAATATGAATGGTGTGTGTTCCTCTGTTTGTCTTTCACTGATGAAGGCTGTGGCTGAAAGCTTTGTGAAAGCGTCTTTTAATTGTGGCTGTCTGCAGCTTAATGTGTCTTCTTTGTGGTATGTAGCAACCTCTCCTTCCCTACATTGTTGATGTATGTAGAGAAACATAACATCCTTTCCATCAGCATCTATTCATGCATTTCTAGATGAACACGTGAATATGTTGATGGTTTGCACACTGTCCTGAAAATTTTTTTTATTATACCATTAATTTTCACCCTTCAGTGCACCAGTGACAATTATCATCATAGACATATTTCTCCATAGTGTTGTAATGAGCTCTAAACACCACAGTTCTATTTTCATTTAACAGAATAAGATTCTTGTAAAGAATATGCCCTTTCTTATTGCTGTTTACATATATACAAATACAGTAGACATGAAGAGGATTTGTCAGCTACTGGCTTCAGTGTCTTGCAGCTTAACTACGCTTTTCTGATCATATGGCTTTAAAAATGATGATAAGGAATAAGAACAACAAGAAATACACAGTCACTGAAAAATATGTACAAAGAAGACTTATTAATGCCAACAACATAAGGGTATTTAATAGTGTGCTAGAAAGGGTGCAGTGGGGCATAGAACAAACTAATGATGTAGACAAAAAGTATGACAGTTTTCTCACTAATTATAAATATTGCTACAATGAAGGATTCCTATTAAAAAGAATTAAAGTCAGTGAGAAGACAAACACATGGATAACACAAGGGATTAAAAAATCAGCAACCACCCTTAGAAACCTAAGAAAACATGCTAAAATAAATGCAACAATAAAACCACACTATAGGAAATATAGAAGGGTCTAAAGGAAAGTTTTACAGGCAGCAAAAAGGCAAATCAATGATTCATACATTAATAATGGAAGCAATACATCAAAATCGATTTGGAAGGTTATAAACAATAGCATAGGAAAATGTAAAACCAAGATCCATAACTTCAAAATTAAAAGTGAGGGTAAAATGATAGAAGATGCTCAACAGGTAGCCAATATATTCAATGAACATTAAGTGAACATAGCACTGAACCTAATTAAAAGTCTGTGCAATTCAAACAACAAAAACATAAAAGTACCAACTTGTGAAAAGACAATATTTCTGTACCCAGTAACAGAATGTGAAGTTACAAATCCTATTAATAAACTAAAAAATAAAATGTCTTGTGGTATTGATGGAATTCCAGACAAGGTAATCAACCATAGTTCTACCAGTATAGATAGTCACCTAACTGACATTATTAATACTTCTTTCAGGATAGAGCTGTTCCCATCAAAACTAAAACTCTCCATAATAAAGCCACTTCACAAAAAGGATAGTACAACTGACATAAATAATTACAGGCCAGTGTCATTATTTTCAGGTTTCTCTAAAGTAATTGAAAGAGTAATGTATGAAAGGCTAGCTGACTTCCTGAATAAAAATAAAATACTGACTAATGCTCAAAATGGGTTTAGAAAGAACAGACCACAGAAAGGGCAATCTTTCAATTCATGAAAATGGTTCTAAATGCCTTGGACAAGAACGAATTAAGCTGTGGAATATTCTTAGATTTATCTAAAGCATTTGATTTAATCAGCCATGACTTATTGCTTATGAAACTAGAATGTTATGGGGTCCAGGGACTTGCCTTCAAATGGTTCAAGTATTATTTCTCTAATAAACAACAGAAAGTACAAATATGTCATGAAGGCAAAAAGTATCTTTCAGATTAAAAAAAAAAAAAAACTAGCTATGGACTGCCCCAAGGTTCCGTGTTAGGCCTTTTGTTGTTCTTGGTGTACATAAACAATTTGCCAAACCAGCTGACAGTTGCAGAAACAGTGATTTTCGCTGATGACATTAGCATTTTTATAAAAGGATACACAGAGGATGATCTACAGCAGAGTGTCTCTAGGACAATAAACGAGACAGGAAAATTGTTTAGTGATAATGTGTTGATTATAAATTAGGATAAAATGGTATTGATGAATTTAGTAATATTAAAAGTAAAGCTAGAAGAAGAGTAAAAGCTGAGTTAGGGAACTATGTTATTGCACAAGCTCCATATACAAAATTCCTTGGTATATGGGTGGATGAGCACTTGAGATGGTAATAGCATGTAAAGAATTAAGTAAATGCTGCTGTGTGCTAAGAATGCTTCGGGAATGCTGCAACACTGAGTCATTGCTGTGTGCCTATTATGCTTACATGAACAGTTTGCTTAGATATGGTGTGATCTTCTGGGGAAATACAGGTACAGCAAAACAAGCTTTCAAACTTCAAAAAAGGGCTATTAGAATAATGAAATGGGTTCCCTGCAGAGTGTCATGCAGGGAAATATTTAAAGAATTTAAAATAATGACTCTTCCTAGCTTATAAATCTATGAATGTGTATGCTTTCTGAAAACTCACCAGGAATTTTCAACATTAAATAATCGGGTTCATAACCATGAAACAAGGAACAGGGATGATTTTTCACAGACATACCCACAAAGGAGCTCTCTACCAAAAAAGTGTAAACTACCAGCCCAAAATACTTTTTAGTGCATTGCCTTCTACAATAAAGAAAATTAAAGAATTTCATAAATTCAAGGTAGAGCTTAAACAATTTTTACTAACATGTAGTTTTTATAGCATTGAAGAATATCTGAATATGGAAATGTAATATTATTTATATATACTGATATAAAATATTTGTATTTATTATCCAAGTTTCTGAAACAAATTAAAAATAAGAAACTATATTGTAATTGACTACATCCATACAATGTATATTGTTAAAGGATGAATAAAGAGATGGATTGATTGATTGATTGCTTATATAGTTTTCAGTAGATAGGAGACAGTTTTTGCTTCAGTATAATTAGATTAGACAACATTAATGCCTGTCCCATAGATCATGAATACAACACTCTGTGATAATGTGGAACATGCCAGTTTAACAAAAGGTTTCTTTACATGCCATAATTCAAGTTTTATTATTAATATTATTGGTTGTAAGAGTACTAATTTACATCTAAATTTCACCTATTGATGATGCCATACAAAAGCAGTGAATGAAAATAGTCATCACAAGCTAATTTATTTTTATGTTTATTACCAAAATCTGCAACAACTCTAATAGCATAAGTAGCCGAACTTAAACGTTTCAGCTTATCATATCATCAATGTGTTGCTTCCAATTTAGTCTCTCATCAATGGAACCAACTAAAAATTTAGAGTGTTCTCCCTTAGCTACATACTTCTGTTCAAACTCTGTATTTATTAATGATGTCATGCCATTTACCATACAGAATTACGCATACTGTGTTTTATCAAAATTTAATAAGAGTGCATTTGCAGAGAACCACTTAATAATTTTCTAAAAAACATTATTTACAATTTCCTCAGCTAATTATTGTTTTTTCAGTGTAATTACAACTCTTGGATCAGCAGCAAAAAGAACTAGCTCTGCACCTTTGTGAATATAGAGTGGCAAGTCAGTCATATACAGGGTGTCCCAGCTATCTCGTCCACCCAAAATATCTCTGGAACAATAACAGCTATTGGAAAATGACTTTCACCGGTATCAATGTAGGGCTGGGGCACATGAATGTACATATTTGGAAACATTCTAAAACGAAAGCATATTTGTTTTTTAACACAAACTTATGTTTTTTTAAATGGACCTCCTATATTTTTTCTTCAGCAATCCATAGCATGACAAAGCACATACACAATGGCGTTGATTGCATCACAATATTCCCATTACATCCCGAGATATTGAGACGCGAAGTTGACGCTTGAAACACCCAACATGCGCTGCTAGCACACGTCCTGAGGCTCAGGTGTGAACCCCATGCTGCCCGTAATCGCGATGTGATTGACATGTATAATCACACCTCCATACTTATCAAGAGGTCCGAAATGAATAATACGGTCTGCTGCCATCAACTCTCATAAGCACATAATGATTTCCCTCTTGCACGTTTTACGTATCTACGTACACAATATGAACCAGTACCGATTGGTGTACACCCATCAGGTTGTCTTATTTATCCTGCACACCCAAAATAAGGTTCATCTAATGCGTTATATGACCCATTGTGCCTGTCACGCAGGGCCTGGCTCTACCTAGTCAAGTGTCCAATGTAGTTCCCACTACTGCCACAGTTACCACTTCGCCTTGTTTATGATTTGCGACCCATACAAACTCCTGTACTCCACCACCCTCCGAGCATCCCATTTGTTGTTGCTTTGGCGTGCAGTACACCGCTTGCCAGTGTAGTCGTGCATCAGAGTAATCTAGTGACAGCATGGAGGAAGTACACATTGTGAATAAACGTTGTGTTGTGGAACTTATACTGTACGGTATAATATACACACATGAAGATATGGTAGAAATGCTGCTGATCTGTGGAGAATGTGCGTTGACAGGAAATACGTTATGAGATTGCTTGTTTGTTGATAGTACTGTTAGCAAACATTATGATTATTAAGTAAATATGTCTGTTTTCTACCCTACTCTACATACCTGTACTGTACCCTGTTGTAGGTGGACGAAATGCTGGTCAGGCAGAACGACTGTACAGAAGACGATTCCCTGACAAGCCATCGCCTTCGCGCCGGATGTTTGGTCGTCTCACATATCGTTTACGTGAAACGGGAAGCTTAAATCCAAGACCTCGACATCGTCCTAGAACACGCACAGATGAACGTGCTGAAGTTGCTGTGCTCGCTACCATAGCTGTAAATCCTCAAATCAGCACACATCAAATTGAACGTGAAGTTGGTGTGTCAAAATCAAGTGCACAGTGTTTTCTTAAACATCATAAATTTCATCCTTACCATGTTAATTTACACCAGGATCTTCATGGAAATGACTTCCGCAATAGGGTAACATTTTGTCGGTGGGCTCAGCAAAAACTTCTGACTAATCGAAATTTTTTTGCAGATGTTCTCTTTACCGACGAGGCATCATTCTCAAACAAAGGAATTGTCAATATGAGGAATATGTATTATTGGTCCACAGACAATCCAAAATGACTCCATCAGGTAGAGCATCAACGTCCGTGGAAAGTTAATGTTTGGTGTGGAATTATTGGAGATACCATTATCGGACCTTTCATTATAAATGGCATCCAAATTGGCAGACAATACTCCAGTTTTGTACAACACAATCTTCCTGTTCTCTTGGACTCCATACCTCTGAACCGGAGAATGGTCATGTGGTATCAGCATGATGGATGCCCTGCACATAATGCCTTACGAGCATGACAACTTCTGAACCGTAAGTTCCCTGGTAGGTGGATTGGACGAGGTGGCCCAGTTAGGTGGCCTGCTCGATCTCTGGACCTTACACCACTGGATTATTTTCTTTGGGGAGCAGTGAAGGATGCTATTTACCAACATGAACCAACAACACCAGAGGACATGCAGCAATGCATTATTGATGCTTGTACAGCCATCAAAGAGGAAACAGTAGCATGAAGTAGGGCATCCTTCATCCGCAGAGTGACCCAATATATGCAAGTCAATGGGCATCACTTTGAGCATGAGATGTGAACCCTGTGTTTAGTATGTAGTGCTGATATCACAGTGGAAGTTTCTACAAAGGGCCATTTTACCCAGTGATGTTAAGAAACATTTGTTTGCAACAATCTGTCATTTAACGCATTAGATAAACATAACATTGATAATTATGTGATAATAAAACTAATTGGTTAAACATGTTTACATTCATCTTCTATGTCCTATCTGAACTACCCAAATCAAAACATTTTCACCTAAACAACGGTAAAATTTTTAGTCCACTTGCTCGTTCCACTAAAACCATCAACATGAATTTTACTATTACGAGTGAATGATTAACTGTCACTTGCGCTAGATCTACAGTAAAGTAAAGTTTTAACGTTGAACGGCATTACCTTTTTAGTAACGGATTAACGATAAGCGAAGTTAACTTTGCGACTAACATTGCGGTACACAGATATGTTACAGAACCGCATCACCCCTAGCCTATGGGATAAATACCTGCTGGAATGTACGACGTTAATGCAGGATGGCAGCAGACCGTATTATTCGTTTCGGACCTCTTGCTAAGTATGGAAGCGTGATTACGCATCTCAATCACATCGTGATTACAGGCAGCATGGGGTTCACGCCTGAGCCTCAGGACGTGCGCTAGCAGCGCATGTCAGGTGTTTCAAGCGTCAACTTTGCGTCTTAATATCTCGGGACGTAATGGGAATATTGCGATGCGATCAATGCCATTGTGTATGTGCTTTGTCATGCTATGGATTGCTGAAGAAAAAATATGGGAGGTCCATTTAAAAAAACATAAGTTTGTGTTAAAAAACACATATTCTTTCGTTTTAGAATGTTTCCAAATATGTACATTCATGGGCCCCAGCCCTACATTGATACCGGTGAAAGTCATTTTCCAATAGGTGTTATTGTTCCAGAGATATTTTGGGTGGACAAGATAGCTGGGGAGCCCAAGATTGAGCATTGTCAGACCCCATTCTTGAGACCTCTCCAGTTGAGGAAGATGCTGATTTTTGTGCATTATGTGAACTATTTATTTGAAACATCTGTACTCTTGCAGTTAAATATGAATTAAACCATTTGTGCACTGTACCACACATAACACAATACTTAACTTATCTAGAAAAATTCCATGATTTACACAATCAAAAGCCTTTGAGAAATAACAGAAAATCACAATTAGTGACGTTCGGTTATTCAGAGCATCTAATATTTGATCAGTGAATGCTTATTTAGTGTTTTCTGTTGAAAAGCTTTTGTGAAAATCAGATTGGCTTTTTGTTAGTACTTTATTTTTACAAATATGGGTAGGTACTCTTGAATACATTCCTTTTCCAAAAATTTTGGACAAAGCTGTCAGACGTGAGACTGGTCAAAGTTGTTGGCATCAGACCTATGCCCCTCTTTATGTAATGGTTTAACAATAGTATATTTCAATGTGTCAGGAAAAATGCCCTGTTTTGGTTAGCTACTACATGTCACTTAGAATCTTATTTACCTGTTGGGAACAATCTTTTACTACTTTGTTGGAGACGCCATCAATTCCGTGTGAGCTTTTACTTTTGAGTGAGTTTATTTTTCTCCTAACTTCAGAAGGAGAGGTGGGTAGAATTCAGTTTTATCAAATTGCATAGATATTGCCTTTTCCATATATAGCCTTCCTTTCTTAATAAACATCTGGATCCTATTTTCCCCACAACATTTAAAAAATAATTAATAAAAATATTTTCAACCTCTGACGTTTTTTTAATACACTTTTCATTCAGTTTGATGGTAGTACAGTCTTCTTGTGCACTTAGTTGCCCTGTTTTACTTTCAAAAATATTCCAAATTGTTTGAAATTTTATTATCAGAGTTGCTAATCTCAGACATAATACACATTCTTCTGAACTTTTTAATAACTTTCCATAATATGGTACAGATATTTTATAATATTTGACTGTTGCTGGGTCATTGCCCTTTCTTGCTATTACATAAATTCTCTTTTCCAGTTACTCTTACCTTTTTATTATGCTATGGCTTTAATATGGTTTCCTATAATTATATATCATTCTTTTCTTAGGGAAACTGTGTTAAAAATACCCATACAATACATGCATATATGTACATGAGTATAGGTCATTCTAATCTCTATAGTAGGCCTATACTTATATTCTTTGTACTGTCACATAAATGATATAGATAGATTTTTCCTTTTAATGCTTACAAGGGAGATGACTTCTATATAGATCAAGATTTCTATGCACATTAGGACAAATGTGTGTGTGAACAGAAATTAATGTTACTATAGGTATTTTGTTATGTCTTTGTGTGAATTGTTGTTGTGATCCTCAGTCCAAAGACTGGTTTGATGCAGCTCTCCATGCTACCCTATACTGTGACGCTTCTTAATTTCCAAATAAATCTGCAACCTATACTACCTACATCCTTCTGAATCTGCTTACTTTTATTCTTCTCTTGGCCTTCCTCTCCAATTATTATCTACCCAACTCTCCTCCCCCCCCCCTTCCCCCCTCCACCCCCTCCACACACACACACACACACACACACACACACACACACACACACACACACACACACACACACACACACACAAACACTCTTCCCTCCAACACTAAATTGGTGATAGCCTTGATGTCTCAGAATGCGTTCTGTCAACTGATCCCTTCTTTTAATCAAGTTATGCCACAACTTTCTTGTTTCCCCAATTCTATTCAATACCAGTACCCCCTGTAATGGGACAACCTACTCTGACATTACCTTTTTTTTATAGAAATAATCGATATCATGTATACTATCGATTCTTACATAGGTGAACATTATATCAGCTGTCTAACTGAATGAACTTCATATGATTTTGTATGCAGTGTGTTATGTTTTGGGCTAAAATATGTAAAAAGAAATTAATGTGTTACAATTGATTTGTATTAACAGTTAAAATTACTCTTCTTTTAAAAATAATTGAAATTATGAAATTTCTGGCATACTTAAAATTCATGTTATTAATTGCTCAATCTAATGCAAATTATTAAATTTATTTCTGGTAATAAATAAATAAATTTCTAAAATAATAATATATCTTAGCAAAGATTCTTCTTTTATCAAGAAAGTTTGTAAACTCTTTTGCTTTGTAAACTGTTTGGAATATTTTGAATACAGCAGAATGTTCAGTAGTAGTGGGAATGCCTCTGATGGGAGTAGACAAATTTCTAATCTTGCCAACAACAATGTGAATTCATGTTGTGAAGTGGAATTGTAAAGTCGGTATGAAATAAAAGAATGGGATAAAATAAAAATATATTCATAACAACAGACAAATCTTCATCAGTTATAGTGGGCTTCCCCACATTCCTATTGCCTCATTCATTATTAAACCCACTCCTGAAATTTCCTCTATGTGATTTTGTATTTATATCCCTGTATTCACATGACCAGAAGTCCTGCTCCTCCTTCCACTGAACTTCATTAATTCCCACTATATCCAACTTAACCAATCCATTTCCCTCTTTAAATTTTCTAACCTACTGCATGATTAAGGGATCTTACTTTCACATTCTGATTGATGATGACCTCCTCCTAAGTAGCCCCACCCAGTGATCCAAATGGGGGACTATTTTACTTCTGGATTACTTTGCCAAGAGGACATTATCATCATTTATCCATACAGTAGAGCTCCATACCCATGGGAAAAATACAGTGATAGTTTCCCCTTGCTTTCAGCCATTTGTTGTACAAGCACAGCAAGGCTGTTGTGGTTGGTGTTACAAGGCCAGATCAGTTAATTATTCAGGCTGTTGCTCCTACAGCTACTGAACAGCCTGTTGCCCTCTCCAGGAGCCACACATTGTCTGGCCTCTTAACACATACCCTTTCATTGTTGCTGCACCTGCAGGGCAGCTGTCTGGTGAGGGTAGAGTCCCCTAACTTTGTTTCATTCGCAGAAGGCTAACAATTAGCTCCCTTCACATGGTACTGTAACTATTTGCAGTGGGCCGGAATACATTGGTTGACATTTATTATTTTCTTTTTCAAAAGGGATGACATTTGGTGGGTCCTCGATTATATATGATCCCCTACATGAAATTCTTGAGTATGTTTTAACTTCTTATAATGGTAAAATTACAGCATTTTCTGTTAATGTGATTAGAGCTCCAAGGAGCTTTCCTTCCTTGGGAGTCAGGGAGAGAGTCTAACCATTTGTTTCTTTCTAATTATCTAAAATATAATTCAGTTGATGTGTACTGTGTGGAGAAGTGTGCAAAATTATTGATTATATGCTCAAGCTGTCCAAAATGCAAGACCCAGAATGTTTGCTGATTGATACTGTAAGAGCAAATGAATCAATTAAATTCTCTAAAGATGCTGACCATAAAATTTGCCTCTGGATTCAGTTCTGACATTGAAATTTGCCTAGCCTGCTGTTCTCTTAGGACTGCTTTTCATCTTGAGCTGGTGAAGTTAGAAGTATTGTCTGACAATAGTGCATCAGGCTCATCAATCCTTCATATGTAATCATCTGTAATTCTTTTAACAATACATAATCCATCATAGTTTTCATGGCATACAAACTGATATGTTTATAGAAGATCTCATAAAGTGCAACTAAGTGTTTTACTCCACCCCCAGCATGAATTAAGCAGAAAGGGATGTCAACTGACATAATTTGTGGTGGTTTAGTTGGCAATATTGAATGTAACTACATTCAGCAGCATTTGTTTGATGGTTTACTCTTCTGACAGATCATGCAAGTTCTTAAAAGTTGTTGCAGTCTTCTACATACGTTTGGAAAGTAGCAAGAGAGATTGATTTTCTTTGAACATTTTCTAGCATCATAATGCCCCTTTCATAATGAATATACTGCATTAGACTAACTTGACAGACTGTGGAAGTCATACACACCAAAAATCAGATTGATGATTATAGCTATAGAACAATACATTATTTAGATTCGATAGTGTTGTGGTAGTTTATCAGTTTTATTCAGTAGCAGTAACTGTTGAACCTTCTTCCATGTTTGGTTAGCATCTGCAAGAGTTTCAACACTTCTACACATGTCTAAGTAGTGTTGCCTACATGTGTTTCTTTCACAAGTCAGATTTGGTAGCCTGAAGCTTGCTAAACTAGTTCTAAAAATTCTGGAGGCCCTTGGGGAAGATGGGGTAAGGTCACCATTTTACATTCTCCACTACCATGGATCATTTCAAGGCCATATTCTTGTAATAATAAGGACCAGTGTTCTAGGTGGACATTCAAGATTTTGCCACTTGAAAGAAAACTAAAGTCTGATGGTCACAAAAGACTCTGACATGAATACGATAAATATAACAATGAAATTTTATAAAAGCCCAAACAATTTCTAAAATTTCTATTTAAGGGGCAGATTATGCTCTTCTGCACTCAGGATACAGCTAGTAATTCCTATGACACAAATATTAAGGTTTGCCTTGATCTTCACTAATTTGGAATGAAAAAGCTTCCAAGCCACAGCATAAAGCATCTGTTGCAAGACAGAAGTCCTTATACATATCAGGTTGGTGCAAAAGTTGAGAATTCACAAAGTCTTGCTTAATAGAGTCAAAAGCTGCATAAGTCTTTTGACCAAAACCACTTGGTATTGGACTGATTTTGTCACTATCTGTCACTGTTCCTGAAGGACAGATTATGTATGCACGAAATTTTATCTTATCCTTATAAAAATGTTGATTTTTGGAGATTTTCAGCAATTCCTGACTTTAAAAATGTCTGTAACATTTTTGTCTACTAAGACAAGGTATTCTATCAAGTAGAGTTGCAGCAAGTAAATCATACACATACATGGTTACCTTATCTAACAATTCAGATCCAAGCACAGTGTCTAGTGCAGTAATAAAGTCATCTGAACTGTCATTTAAGCCAAAGAGTGAAAGACAAAACTGGGAACTCCTGCCTGTGAAACTGAATTTTGTTTATTTTGAAGATTCCTCCATTAATAAGACCTGCCAGTAGGAATATCTCAGAGGTATACTAGTTAATAATTTTACCCCATGAAACTTTGTATTTGTCCATTGACATTCTCAGGCCTAGTATGAACAGGAACAATAATTTGATTAATAACTGTAGCATCAAGCACTAGGTGACCATTACCACCAAACTTAGCTATGGCTAATAACAGACTACAGTATCATTATAATTATGGCTTGGTGATCTTCCAAGACAACATTTTGCATATTTTTTTAGTAACAGACTCTTGCTTGAACCACAGAATGGCCCCACAGAGGGCTCACAACTCTTTTGTGAGTATGTGCCTGGCTACTTCGAGGTCCCAGCCTTTGCAACACTACTTCCTTATCTATACTTTTGCTACCCCTTTCACCCCTCTGCCTTTGCATCAGATGGTCTTTGAGATGTAGAGCCTGCTTGGACCTGGTAAATGATTTAGGACTCTAGTTTTCTGTTTCACTTTTGATGTTCTCTACACCTTTTCATTAACAGATATATGGTCCCCATTGCTGGGTTTGACCTGCCACCACCTTTCCAAATTTTTTGAAGTGCCAAATCATACAGGAAAGTCATCCAAGGTG
Organism: Schistocerca serialis cubense; assembly: GCF_023864345.2. Lineage (NCBI taxonomy): Eukaryota > Metazoa > Arthropoda > Insecta > Orthoptera > Acrididae > Schistocerca > Schistocerca serialis. Next base: position 273,807,293 of record NC_064646.1, read on the forward strand.
GTGTCTGTTCCACCTTTGTGCCTTTCCATGTTAGTACCCTTCCTTTTCAGTGAGGTGGTATGCACAAATCCTAGTGTGGTAGGATCCTGTTGTGTGGGAGGGCCATCAAGTGCACTGTCGTAGCCCCCTGATCACACAGGAAACATACTTTTGGTGGCTGAGCAGAAACTGTGCCATGTATGCCAAGGACAGATGTGGATTATTTTTTGGCGACAAAGTCTTTATTCTTTGTAGAGAGTATAGAGAACAAGTTTGAGGATGTTGTAGCCATCACCAAAATGAAGACTGGGTCAGTTTTGATTAAAACAGTATCCCCTGCCCAGTCACAAGTATTGATTGCTTGTGGCAAGCTGGGTAGCATTCTGGTGATTATCACTCCCGATAATAGTCTGAACATGGTCCAAGGCATCATTTTCTGTCAAGACCTCTGCCTGCAGTCTGAAAATGAGCTACATATCAGCTTGGAATGATGGGGTGTACACCTTGGCTATTGCATCTGTAGGAGTCCAAAGGACAATAGGGTTGCTACCAAACCCTTCCTCTTCATCTTTGAGGATGATTCATTGCCTGTAAAGGTCAAGGTGATGGTATACTGGTGTGACATGAAACTGTATGTTCGCCATCCCCCCCCCCCCCCCCCCCCCCCACCACCACCCACCCAATGAGAAGCTATAAATGTATGAAATTCAGGCACATGTCTTCCCATTGGCTCTGGACAGATTGACATACCAATAGGCCAAGAAAAAAATATGAGTGTCTAATTTTTCACACATGATAATGTTGTACACTATGGCCATGATGACATTGCCCTGTCTGCTTATGGTCTGCTGATCGTACACTTCTCCACTGTCGATCCTACAGTGAGTCCTCAGGGCTGCTCAAATGCTGGACCCCCTGATGGTCAGGGGCTCTCCTTTTGCTACTTGCCCCAAATCCACTTTGGGAGCAATGGCTCCCCATGCAACATGGATGCCAGTCCTCATCCCCCAGCCAGAGACTCATCATCCTTGTCAGGAAGGGGGCCCTCGAGACACTCCCCTCCAAGGTTTCTGCCAGTCTGCAACCGGATATCAGCCAGTGGCTGAAGGAGCCACAGGTTGCTGGTTCTAGGGCTTCACAATCTTTTTCAGTCCCTGAAACTAAATTAGGGCAGCCCTCCCAATCATACAAACCCCTTAAGGAAAAGAAAGACAGAAGGAAGTCTTCCAAGACAAAGGAAATTCCGGTGGTCCCTATGGTGCCGGTTCACACATGTTCCACTTCTGTGGCCACAGCAGCAATCCTGGTTGCCCCTGAGGCTCCAGATTGCACCACACAGAGCGTTTCAGAATCTGCTTGTATTTTTATTTACTTATTTGGTCATGTTGATTACATATTATACAACCAGTGTACAAGTAATATAGGACAAGTCAATTGATACAATACGGTAGTACATGAACATGTATACATCCCATTGCACAGAAATTTGTTTATTTACCAAGAACAATTACTTGCATGCAATATTAAAAACAGCATTATGCCAAAACAGTTTAAGGACTGTTTAAAACAGTAGAATAAGTGATAGAGCATATTTTTATGCTACTGACATATATAAGCAGGTAAATTTGCTTCATGGTCATGGTTTGGACTGAATACAAATTTTAACTGCATTCCTTAAGAAGAGGTTTAAGTGAATGCTGAAGAATGTGGGATACATGGGAGTTCACATTTTCTCATAATTACATAGATAAATTTACATTTTATCATCACAATTTCAGTTAAACTGCATATAATCTTTAAGGGAGTGCTTTTCTTAGGCAGTTTCCCTCACTCTTATACCTTATAACTCTAAGTATTAATTCATTTTATAGAAAGTTTGTTAGATGAGGAATAATTTCATTTTCCATTTGAAAACCTGTACGTTATTTATTTCCTTTTTTATATTGATAGGGAGCTTATTGAAGACCTTTATACCTGACTCAGTAACTCCCCTATGTACTTTAGTGAGAGTTGCAGAGCCTTGGTGAAAATTTTTCACCTGCCTTGTGTCATGGTTGTGGATGTCACAATTTTTCTGAAACAATTCCCTGTTGTTGGCTACAAATATCATCAGTGAGTATATATACTGACTTGTGATGGTAAGTATCCTGAGAGATTTGAGGAGACCTCTGCAAGATGCCCCATTAGGGACCTCACATATTAGTCTCACTGCTTGTTTTTGTACTCTGAGGACTTTTACAACACTTGCCGCATTTTGCCAGAAGATTACCGGTATGCCATAGGAGAGAACAGAATGGAGATATGCAAAATATGACAACAACATTCTTTCTCTGTCCTCTTACTGATGGAGAGCTCTTAGTGCAAAATACGATAAGCTAAGTTGCTTGACCAGCTGATCAATTTGTTCTTTCCATCTTAGGTGACTGTCTAGATAGACAGGAATTTTGTATGTGTGGTTTCATTAATTTTTTGATTGTTAACATGTATTTCAGGAACTTTATTTTTTATTTTTTGTCAGAAACTGTATCATATTGGTTTTTGAAAGATTTAAGGTTAGGCTATTTGCAGTGAACCATTTGTGTACTTGAGTAGAGACTGTCATAGCTGTATCCTGCATTGTGAGGTTGGCTCCTCTTACGAGGATACTTGTATCGGCAGCAAACGTTACATTTTTTGCTCTGTTATTAATTGTGATTGGTAAATCATTAATGTAGATCAGGAAAATTAGTGGCCCAAGAATTGAGGCCTGTGGGACTCCATAGTTTATATTTCCCCAGTCTGATTTTAATGCTGTACCTGTCCCCCTTAAGATAATCCTTTGCTTCCCGTTCTGTAAGTATGATTCTATCCAAGTCAAAGATTCGTCTTTAATGCCATAATGTGTAAGCTTTTTTAAGAGTGTGTTGTGACCTACACAATCAAATGCCTTGGCAAGGTCACAAAATATCCACATTGGATACCTTTTGTAATTTAATTCACCTAAAATTTAATCTGTTAGGTTAAATATAGCTCTGTCTGTGGAGGAGCTCTTATGAAATCCGAACTGTGTAGGAGTCAGTAAGCCATTTTGTGTAGTGTGTCTATAAATCCTATCATACACTATTCTCTCAAATACCTATGAGAACACTGGCAGAAGAGAGATGGGCTGATAGTTGGATATTTCATCTCTTGCTCCACTTTTTGGATTGGCATCACTACTGTATGTTTGAATCTACCTGGGAACACACCAGTTCCCATAGATTGGTTGCACAAATAGCACAATATATAACTGATTAAGTAATGATTTTAAAATCCTACATGATATGCCATCATATCCACAAGAATCTGAGGTGTGTTTTTTTTTTTTTTTTTTTTTTTTTTTTCTTTTTTTTTTTTTTTTTTTAAGTAGTTGTACTTCTGAAATGAAGTGTTACTTTAGATGTTGTTTGCATGTGGTTAAGTAGTTCAATAGCTTCTGTGTGAGACTATTTATTATGGTTCTGTTTTTTCAGCTATAGTGAGGAAAAAAATTGTTGAAATCTGAGGCTGCAACTTCGTGGTTATTATTGTCAGGTTTTATGTTCCTATTTGTCTCACTTTTTATGAAGTGCCATATGGTTTTTATTTTATTGTTTGAGTTGGCAATTTTTGTGCATAGTGCAACTGTTTGGCCTTCTTGATTACAGTATTTCTTGTACTGTAACTTTACTGCTTGGTCTGTACTAGTCCTCTGCTGTACATACAAATCTCTCTTTTTGTTACATGATATTTTTATGCCAGTAGTTAGCCACTCTTTCCTTTTACTACAGGTTGGTTTGATTTTAATCTGTCTTTAGGGGAAAGAAGCTTCAAAATGTTTAAGGAATAAGTTCAGGAAAGAGTTGAACTTCTCAATCACTGTGTCAGCCTGGTATACTTCCTCCCATTGTTCATGGCATAAACTATTTCTGAAAAAGCAAGTAGATTCAGCACTTATTGTTCTACCATGTTTAACCTGGCTAAAATGGCTATGTGTTGTTTTTCAGCTGGCAAGTTTTAGGGTTGTCATTTGACCATCGTGATCAGACAGACCGTTTGTTACTACCCGTGTCATCACTCCATTGTAATTTGTGGGATCTAGGAACAGATTATCAATCAGGGTCTTGCTGTGCCCATATACTCTTGCTGGGAATGAGATCACAGGGAGCAGATTGAAAGTTAACAGTAGTGATTCTAATAGTTTCTGATTGTTATTTTTTGTGAGTAAGTTTATGTTAAAGTCACCACATATGATGACATTACTATTGTTTCTATAAAGTTTAGTAAGAACTGTTTCTAGCTGAGAGATAAATTTTTGAATGTTTCCCATAGGTGTCCTGTAAACTATTACTATGATCAGGAACTGTGTTTCAAGCTCTAATTTGACTGCACAACATTCAAAGTGCTGTTCAATACAGTATTTAGATACATCTGTAACTTGTGACCTAATAGTTTTGTGTGTGTACATTGCTGCTCTGCCTTGTCTTAAGTTGCTCCGAAAGTAGGAAGAACCAACTTTATAACTATTTAAATGTAGCTGATTAATTTATGTAGCTTCCAAGTGATGTTCAGTTAAGCAGAGCACACCAGGAATAATTCCATCTGTGTCAGCTGTTTCTTGCAAAGAAATCAGCAACTCTTTTTTTTATTCAAAAGACTTCTTATATTTTGATGAAATAGTTTTAAACAATATAGCGTATCAATTGTATTTTTAACTGGTTCCTTAATGTTTGTTTTCACACAAGTTAAATTATCAAAAGGTACAACATTTACACTGTGCTCTCTTCTGTTCTTTAGCCTAAAAAATGGCTTATTGGAGTTTGACTATTACTGGAATGTGTTGCTGTGGAAAAAAATCACTATTTTTCTTTTCTGTGGTTGGTGATGAAACACATTTTGTCATTATTGTAGAATTTGTAGTAAAACTATTGCCTGTGCTTCTTTCAATTAGTTTTTGTGCTGGAGAGCTTTCCCCAAGACTGTTCAAATGAAGCCCATGTGAGGTATGAAATTTTCGACCAACACCACTTACATCTAGAACATTTACATTTTTAAACTGTTTACATATGTTTGAAAGCTGTTCATATGCAAGTTTGATCTCTCTATTCACACAAGATGACTGATGTAAGTCATACCTCTGTGGATTGTGTACATATATTACATTTGCGTGTCCTAGATAACTCAAGCACCTCTTTAGTTCTTGGTAGGCTACTGATGTTTCCTTACGCTTTACGTCATTAGAGCTACCGATTAGTTCAATGAAATCCTCAGATGACAACTTACCAATTTCCTCTGAATGTATATATATACATATTTGAGAGAGAGATGCTCCAGGTTTGATGAATCCTGTTGCCTTCACAGTTTCAGTAACTTCATTTATATGAGAAGCAATCTCTCGTCTGTGACTATTGGCAAGAATCACAAGCTTCCTCGGAATACTATAATGTGATTCATGTTGACAGATGGTTTTTGGAACAGGAACAGCAGCAGCACACAGAATTTGAAGATCTCCATGTTGAAGTTCAGAATCGGTAGTGTTTTCCAGAAGAGTTACTGCAGCATTTGATGATTGAGAACATTCTGTATGTTGATATCATACCATCTCACTCAGTGTCAACAGATGACTCTGGGACATAGACTGCCTCCTTGGTCTCCTCATTCCCTCTCAGTATAATGGCAGTAGCATTCTCCAGAGGAATTGTAGCAGTTTTATCGAGCACCTGGGTAAGCTATGACATCTCCCAAGCTCCTCTCCTGCTTTCTGCATTGGCCTTCAGGAAACTTGTTTTCAAGCAATGCCCTTTATGGCTACTGGGGATATTTTAAGAATTGTGCCAATTATGATAGAGTGTCGAGTGGAGTTTGCACATACACTCTGGACTCTGTATAGCTAACTTGTGCCTCTTCATACACCTTTGCAGGTTGGGGATGTTTGGGTAAGGACATTTCAGGATTTTACCATCTGCATTGTACCGGGTGATCAAAAAGTCAGTATAAATTTGAAAACTTAATAAACCACAGAATAATGTAGATAGAGAGATAAAAATTGACACATATCTTGGAATGACATGAGGTTTTATTAGAACCAAAAAAAGAAACAATGTATTGCTAGATGCTTGAAAGATCTCTTGCGTGAGTCGTTTGGTGATGATCATGTGCTCAGCCGCCACTTTGGTCATGCTTGACCTCCCAGGTCCCCAGACCTCAGTCCATGAAATTATTGGCTTTGGGGTTACCTGAAGTCATAAGTGTATCGTGATTGACTGACATCTCTAGGGATGCTGAAAGACAACATCTGACGCCAATGCCTCACCATAACTCCGGACATGCTTTACAGTGCTGTTCACAACATTATTCCTTGACTGCAGCTATTGTTGAGGAATGATGGTGGACATATTGAGCATTTCCTGTAAATAACATCATCTTTGCTTTGTCTTACTTTGTTATGCTAATTATTACTATTCTGATCAGATGAAGCGCCATCTGTCGGACATTTTTTTAATGTTTGTATTTTTTTGGTTATAATAAAACCCCATGTCATTCCAAGCATGTGTGTCAATTTGTACCTCTCTATCTACATTATTCCATGATTTATTCAGTTTTCAAATTTATTCTGCCTTTTTGATGACCCGGTATATCTTTCTCCCAATGGTGGAGTGCCTCAGAACTCATTGTCTGCATTGGTTTCCCAGATTCCCCCATCTTTCCTAATCTTAGGTGACTTCAATGCCCATAACCCTTTGTGGGGTGGAACTATGATCACAGGCCATAGTAAATTCATCAGAACTTACTGGCTTACTGGTGTCTCCAAACACTTCACTGAGGCACATGGAACTTACTCAGTCATTGATCTTTCTATTTGCAGCCCTGGTCTTTCCTCATCCATCCACTGGAGGGTCCACAGTGGCTTGTCTGGTAGTGACCACTTGCAAATATTCCTGTCCCTCTCTTGGGATGCCTATAATGTTGACTGGGATGCTTTCACCTCTGTCATTCTGAACTCCCCACTAAGTGGAGGAGGCATTGACAAGGCTGCCCAGAATGCAACAGCAGCCATTCTATCAGCAGCTGATGATTCTTCAGGACCCCCTGTCAGTAGGTATTACCTTACTGGACTTTGGAAATCATGAACCCCATTGGAGAACATAGGTAGGCTCTTGTAAAGGGACACCCTCCTCTAGTATTACTTTTCCTCAACAGAAGTAGGCGATACCAAACACGATGTATTTTATTTCAGGCTAACATGCATATAAAGAAATGGCTTTATTTTCATTGTTACAATAAATATGTACTAGCTCTGTATGTAAAGTTACAATCACTTAAAATTCCTTATAATTACACAATCTGACAATGGATTCATTTATAAAATAATGATATAAATTGGTGGAGATTCATTTGTCAAGAAAATTTGTAAACTTTGGATTAGTAGTGGGCGTGCCTTTGATGTTATCAGACATGTTTTTATTTTTGGCAACAACAATGTAGTTTTCAGTTTTTAAAGTGGAAATTGTAAAGATAGTGTGATATAGAAAAATGTGAGAGAATAAAATTAACTATTCAGGCAATTCTTCAGAAGTTATTAAATCTACTGGAACCATGAGAACCTATGATACCAAAAATTTCAGCTTCAAGAATCAACCCCTAGATGTGAAGAGTTGGAGCCAACAATGAGAAAATAAGATAAGTAAAAAAAGTTTATTATAAATCTGACTCCTCTCAAAGCTTATTACAAGAGTTTATTATGAAGTCAGTGACAATCAACAAATGAGGGAGGGGTAGATTACAAGTGGTGGCATCATCCAGGATCAATTGACTGATAATGAAGTTTTGTCTGTTGCAGAAGGTCTGTTGCAGGAGAAAGAAGAGTGAATTGTGTCATTTGCAGTTTATGTGTAAATGAATTCCCAATCACCCAAAGAAAGAAGATTGAGGACCGCTCAACAAATTCATATCAACAGTGATGAGGTACTTCCAACAGTGACAGACCAGATCAAGTGAAAGTGGACTTTACAACTACGATTAGGGACATCAAAAAGAAAAGATGAGTACAAGCTATTTGTGAAATTAATTTGTTTGTGGACTCGCTTGCTTGTTAACAAAATGGATAGAGATGAGGGTAGTAATGATGTAGAAGTGAAAGCTGTAGGACTTAGTCAGGATGTGTTTGAACCAAGTGAAATCATAGTCAGCAAAGAAACAGTAGAAATGAATATTTTGCAGTTAATTTTGGCAAAGCTAGAGGAAATGAAGACATATAACAATAGTAAATTTTGTGCAGTTAATGATCAGTTAACCAAAAAATTTACTTAACTACAAGGACAATTAAATGGCCTGAAAACTGAAAGCAATAGTAAAATGGATAGAGTACAACACCAAATAGACCAACTTAGTAATCAGGTTTCAGAGCTAAAAAATGGGTTGTCAGAAGGGTTAAGAAGTGTGAATGAAAAAGTTGATGCCTTAGAAAATAAAATTATCATTTTAGAAATTTGAGTTAATTGTCAAATCGACAAGACAGTCAAAGAATGTTAATGATGTCAGAGTTGAACAGAAGACCATAATGGAAATAATGGAACAAAACATCACTAGTCTAGATCAAAAAATTTTAAATGTTGAAAACAATACGCAAACTAATGTAAATGTTTTATATCAGAAAACTTCAGAAGTTCAGGAAAATTGCGTTCACAAAAATCTGTATTCAAACAGTTGTATTACATGGTCCAACATTCCATCAAAAGTTTTGCATCAGACAATTTACATCCAGTGGATTTTCTGCACCACTGTAGAGATAGTTTTGGGTCAGGCATGAGTGACAAGCAAAAAATTAAATTTGTTAAAAGATGTCTTGAAGTTGAAGCTCTATCATGGGTAAATTTAAAGTTAAGTCAGTGGGAAACATATCAAAGTTTTGAGAAAAGTTTTTTAAGTAAATTTTGGTCAGAAGCTGAACAGGTGAGAATTAAAAGTGAATTTCTGAATGGTTCTAATTATAGGAATAGGGATGGTACTCTGAAAGAATTTTATAAAAACCAACTTAAGAAATTAACACAACTTGACAAACCATTTGATGAAAAGACATTGATTGACGCACTTAAAATGAGCTCACCAAAAGGTTGCAGTGGGATTTGGTATACAGACCTGATGATTGTCTTGAACAATTTTTACGATATGTTGACAGGCTGGATGGAACAGTAAAAGAAGTATGTACCATAACAACTGGAATGATAGAAATCACAATGGGAATAACTACAGAAACAGAGGTAATGGTAATTTCTATCAGGATCATAATGTTAATAGAGACAGAAATTTTGAACATCATCAGGTTAGGAATAATGGGGATAACCACAGGAAATTTAATAGGAGAAACAATCATATAACTAATGACCCAGTAAATGGCAGCCTGCCTCAATGAAGGTCCACAGTTTTGGGGTGAGGAAACACAAGCACATGACCCCCAGTTTACACTTGCAATTAGACAATAATAACAGTGTTAATGATATGGCACAGCTATCTGAAGTTGAGAAGAAGAAATATCAGATTTCTCATTAATGTTTTGATCGAAAGTTTTGGGATACTACATTTAATCACAAACCAGAATGTGAGAATAGTGAGAATTTTGATGTAGTATGTACTAATTATTTCTTCTCTTGGTCGGAAAACAGTGTTATTGATGTATGTAATCAGGTGATGATTGTATTGGTTCTGAACTAGGTGGTATTTTTGATGTAGATCTGAATGAGAGCTGTGAAATAACTGAGGTTGGTAAGTCTGAGTCTGGTAGCTTATTGCAAATGAATGTAGGTGAGGTAAATGACATTGATGGAGATGAGACCTGTGTTGTTAATGATGTTGCTGTGGAATTTAAGGTCAATGAAGTTTCAGAGCTATTTGTGAATGATGTTGACAATACAGATAAGGTAAGTGATGTATGTGATGATGTAAGTGAGAGTCATGGTATACCTGTCCAGTCAAAGCAGTTATTCATTAATGTCATATATAGTAATGATCCAAACAGTAAAGGCGAGATATCTGTAAGCCTAGAGATTAAAGGAGAGAACTTTATGAAGTTTGTTTGGGATCAGATTGATGATAGCATAGATTATTGTGCATTCTGGAATAGGTTAGCTGTGGTTAGTCAAAATTTGTATCCAAATTGGTGGAATGGAGTGAAAGATGGTCTAAGTAGGAAACATAATTTAGACAGTAATATATTTTGTATTGCTTTTGTAATAAGTGATGTTAATTGTGCTATGGAATCCATTTGTTGTGTTCAATCTTTATATGATAACATGAGTAACCAAAGTAATGCTATGATACCAGTGAAGCTGATAAAACCCTGTAAAGACAGTGTGGAGGTAGCACTTGCTGAAATTGAAAGTAAACTTTTACATGAATTGTCTAATAATATAGATGATGATTCAGATTTTGTATAACCTTACATTAAGATTAAGATTTATCAGTGGGATGATACATGTAGCCTGGTTTGTGGTATATCAGAACAATTTAGAGACAAGATTAAGTATAGTATTAATTTTGTGGAAATGCCTATAGTAGGTGTAAAGATAAGAGGAGCTACAGGTAAGCAAAGAAAATTGGTAAAATCTCAGGAACTGTTAAGGTTTGGTATAGAAGACAAAACCTTTGAACATGGATGCATGATGACTCCTAGTCTCGAAGAAAATATGCACTACATTTGCAGATTCATAAAACTAGATAATTGTGTTTTGTTTGTCATAAATTTATTATGTAAGATGATCTGATTTCTAAAGTTTTGTTTTATCTATTGACTGTGTTAAAATCAATGATACATTATATAATTACTTACATTTTGTAATAGATTTGTGCTTTAGAATTTGATACATATATGCAATGAGACTAAATGAATAGATCAATTTTCAATTTTTAAAAGGGACAATGTTCATAATTTGTACTGTAATAATTAGGAATAGTACCTTAGTATACCTGTGTGTATCAACTTGTTAGTTTATTTTTTCATTGCACTCAAATCTGTTTATTAAAGATCCATATGTGAACACTTTTTAATCCTATCTGGCGTAAATCCTACATAATTGCTTTTGCAGTATAAATAGGGAGAGTGTATGCCATGCGATGTGAAGATGGCATTGAACAGCATATTTAATACACAAAACAATGTTTCTGGATTTGATGTGAATGTTAGACAGGAAGTTACCTATCGTTGGAATGTGTGATGAGAACTCTAGGGAGGGAACTGAAAGCTGTAGGCAGATCCACTCCCCACACTGTTGTATGGCTGTATCCTGCTGGACCAGTCAACTTACAAGAGATCATAGGTGCTGGGTAATGTACTCAATCATCTGTCAACTACATCAGTGTGGTGTCTGAGGTTTGTAAATTGTTAGTCAAGACTGCAAAAGACAGTATTATTCCACATGAATGTATGTTTGCTTAGATAGTGGTATTGACTTCCCAATACATTATATAACTTTAAATCAACATTTTTTATCAATTGTAAATGAATCTTCTAGGCCATGATGTATGTAGATTACTTCGTATGGACAATTAGCAAATAGCGTGGAAGGCATTTTTTGTTGCTGTTGTGGTCTTCAGTCCAGAGACTGGTTTCATGCAGCTCCCCATGCTACTCTATCCTGTGTAAGATTCTTCATCTCCAAGTAGCTACTGCAACCTACAGCTTTCTGAATCTGCTTAGTGTATTCATCTCTTGGTTCAAATGGCTCTGAGCACTATCGGACTTAACTTCTAAGGTCATCAGTCCCCTAGAACTTAGAACTACTTAAACCTAACTAACCTAAGGACATCACACTCATCCATGCCCGAGGCAGGATTCGAACCTGTGACCGTAGTAGTCACGCGGTTCCACACTGTAGCACCTAGAACCGCTCGGCCACCCCCATCTCTTGGTCTCCCTCTATGACTTTTACCATCCAAGCTTCCGTCCAATACTAAATTGGTGATCCCTTGATGCCTCAGAATGTGTCCTATCAACCAATCTCTTCTTCTAGTCAAGTCATGCCACAAATTCCTCCTCTCCCCAATTCTATTCAGTACCTCCTCATCAGTTACATGATCTACCCATCAATCTTCAACATTTTTCTGTAGTATCGCATTTCAAAAGCTTCTATTCTCTTCTTGTCTAAACTATTTATTGTCCATGTTTCACTTCCATACATGGCTACACTCCATACAAATACTTTCAGAAAAGACTTCCTGACTCTTAAATATGTACTCGATGTTAAAAAATTTCTCTTCTTCAGAAACACTTTCCTTGCCATTGCCAGTATACATTTTATATCCTCTCTACTTTGACCATCATTTTGCTCCCCAAATAGCAAAACACATCTACTACTTTAAGTATCTTGTTTCCTAATTTAATTCCCTCAGCATCACCTGATTTATTTCACCTACATTCCATTATCCTCATTCTGCTTTTGTTGAAGTTCATCTTATATCCTCCTTTCAAGACGCTGCCCATTCCATTCAACTGCTCTTCCAAATCCTTTGCTGTCTCTGGCAGAATTACAATGTCACTGGCAAACCTCAAACTTTTTATTTCTTCTCCATGGATTTTAGTTCCTACTCCAAATTTTTCATTCGTTTCCTTTACTGCTTGCTCAATATACAAATTGAATAACATTGGGGATAGGCTACAACCCTGTCTCACTCCCTTCCCAACCACTGTTTCCCTTTTATGCCCCTCAACTGTTATAACTGCCTTCTGGTTTCTGTAGAAATTGTAAATAGCTTTTTGCTACCAGTATTTGACCCCTGCCATCTTCAGAATTTGAAAGAGACATTTACTACAAGGTGTACAATTTTGCTTCCACTGTTTTTTCCCCAACATTTGAGGCTTTAATAAAACAGATTGGTTACATACACAACATTCAAAGTATTTTCCATCACTGGCCACTACTTTCTCCCATCTTTTGGGCAGTGTATGAATCCCATGTTGAAAAAATTGTTCATCTTTAGAAGCGATCCATGAATCAATCCAATTTGTGACTTCTTCATGAGGTCAGAAGTGTTGGTCAGCCAGGCCATGCGCCATTGATCTAAACAGGTGATAGTCAGATGGAGAAATGTCTGGAGAATACGGCGGGTGGGATAGGACTTCCCATTTTAACGTTTACAAGTACATTTTGACCTCTTATGCAATGTGGGGTTAAGTGTTGTCATGCTGAAAAATCACTTTATCGTGCCACTCGCTGTATTGTGGCCGCTTGTCTTTTAACGCTCTGCTCAAATGCATTAACTGCATTTGATAATGAGCACCTGTGATTGTTTCATTTGGTTTTAACACCTCATGACGCCGAGTTGGTCCCACCAAATGCAGAGCATGATCTTGGGGTTGCGAATACTCGGTTTGGCTGTCAGCGTGGAAGCATGGCCAAGATATCCCCCAGATTTTTTGCATTTAGGGTTATCTTAATGAACCCATTTTTCATCACAATGTGATGCAGAAATTCCTTTCGTTTTTGCCTCTGAAGCAACTGTTCACAAACACACAAACGCCGTTCAATGTCTCTTGGTTTCAGCTCACATGGGACACAATTTCCTTCTTTCTGAATCATTCCCATGGTCTTGAGACATTTGGAAATGGCTTGCTGTGTCAGTCCCACTAATCATGCCAAATTTTCTTGAGTTTGATGTGAGCCTTCACTCAACAATGTCTCCAATTCTGCATCTTCGAAAACATTCTCTCTTCCACCACTATGCAGGTCTACGACATTAAAATCACCATTTTTGAAGCATTGAAACCACTCACAACACATTCTTTTACTAATAGCATCCTTACCATATGTACTTGAGACTCAGCCACTGTTTTCTTCATATTGAAACAAATCAGTGACACCTTCCGCAAATGATGAGAATTAGGCTCATAAGCTGACATTTTCAATCAAGGAGAACTTTATGATGCACACACAAATTGACTAATGTTTGAATGAGGTTATGTTTACTGATGTCCAAACTAACTGCCTGATGTTTGCGGTCTGTTTCTTTCGACCGCTACTTACCATTGTCACCACATATTGGCAAACGGCGGAAACAAAGTTGTACACCTTGTAGTATAGAGAAGACATTTACTAGTATAGAAAATATAACAAGATGTATACATGTCTGCTTTCATATACTGATTTTTGCCCTCAAGCTACTGGATCATGTCATCATTCAAGGCAATTTATGGCTCTGTTTAACTGTATTTATCCTGAGTATTGCAGTATTGTATCTGACTGGAACTTGAGTTGTGGGCAAGCTCAGGCTTAACTCTGTTTTGGGTATCCCTGGTCATCACAACTGTGTGTGTATTCAAGGATAGCATGCAACTATTGATTAAGGCTAGATGCTTCTTGTAATTACTCTTTACATATGATTGAACTTATTGATATGATTATGAACTTTATTCATTTTGTTGTGTTGAAACATTTTTTACTGGTTTGTACCCAGTGTGGTTTGGATTCATGGGTCAGTCCCCACACTGTAAACTTAAGGCCTAATATTTTTCCATTATTTTATCTTTTCATGAGTCAACATATCCTTAAATAGTCTGGTTTCTGTGGCTGATTGATTTTGCACTATAATCCTACTCATGATTGAGTATATTCTTCTGGTCTGTACCCATCGTTGAGAGTTTTTCATGTCAGCTTACTTGTCATACACTTTCCTTTTGAAGATTTTGAAGGTGTAATTTTATGGATGTAAACTTGCAATTTATAATTCTAGTAATTGACATGGTCTCTGTACTTATTTCTATAGTTCGGTGTTGTAATGTTGTAGTTTGTAGTTCCACAGATCTGAAAATCTGAATACCATGTCCTATATATGTACAAATTATGAATTGTATAGTAGCTATTTTTCTTATGTTTTCTGTAATATGTTACATATCAGATACTTCAATATAATAGAGGGAAACATTCCACGTGGGAAAAATATATCTAAAAACACAGATGATGTGACTTACCGAACGAAAGTGCTGGCAGGTCGATAGACACACAAACAAACACAAACATACACACAAAATTCAAGCTTTCGCAACAAACTGTTGCCTCATCAGGAAAGAGGGAAGGAGAGGAAAAGACGAAAGGATGTGGGTTTTAAGGGAGAGGGTAAGGAGTCATTCCAATCCCAGGAGCGGAAAGACTTACCTTAGGGGGAAAAAAGGAAAAAAGGACAGGTATACACTCGCACACACACACATATCCATCTGCACATACACAGACACAAACAGACATTTGTAAAGGCTTCTATACATCTGTATTCTATCTTTTGGCATTATTTTGTACACCGTTTGGCAAACAAAATATTGTAACAGAAGTAGGCAATACCAAAAAAATATTTACTATTTTTTAAACAGGTTAATATTATCTCAACAGTTTCTCTAAAAGAATTGCATATGATTTTGTACATGATGTATTATATTTCAGGTTAAAAATGTATAAAAAGAAATTACTATATTTTCGTTGTTACAATTGATATGTACTAACTCTGTATGTACAGTTAAAATTACTCTTTCTTTTTTTTTACAAATATTTGAAATTACAAAGTACCTGGCACACTTAAAATTCCTTATAATTGTGCAATCTGATGATATTTATTATGTTTACTTCTAGATTCATTTATAAAATAATGATATAAATTGGTGGAGATTCATTTCTCAAGAAAATTTGTAAACTCCTTGGAATATTGTTAGTACTGCAGAATGGATTGGTAGTGGGCATGCCTCTGATGTGATCGTACGTATTTTTATTTCTGGTAATAATAATGTAGTTTTCAGTTTTTAAAGTGGGAATTGTAAAGATAGTGTGATATAGAAAAATGTGAGAGAATAAAATTAACTATTCAGGCAATTCTTCAGAAGTTATCTCATCAATTTGAACCATGAGAATCTATGATATAAAAAATTTCAGCATCAAGAATCAACCGCTAGAGGTGAAGAGCTGGAGCCAACTAAAAGGAAAGAAGATAAGTAAAAAAGTTGATTATAAATCTTACTCCTCTCAAAGCTTATTAAAAAAGTTTATTATGAAGTCAGTGACAATCAACAAATGAGGGAGGGGTAGATTACATTCTCCAACACCATAAGTGGCATCCATCAACTGAACATCACATTGGCTTTAAAAATGGCTCCATGGCTGCGTCTGCTACTTATTGTAATGACAGAAGTAAGACTGGTGGGAACAACGCATTGGTACCACTGGACCTTTCGTGTCCTTAAACAGCCGACTGAGAGTTGTACCTATCTTTCACTACATGCCATCTGGAGCCTGTAATACCAAAACCCATTTTGTGATCCTGTATCCTACTCCAATCTCATCTCCACTCTCCCACAGAGGACATATATGTAATATTAGTAATTTACACCAATTTAAACTGTTGCCTTGACTTTGTTTTCATTGTGTCTCACCAATATACAGAATGAAGGAAACATGTTTCTGGTTACCTGGATTCAAATACACCAAAGATTCTTTGTGCAGCAACTTACAAATTTACTATTGTTTTGACATTCTTTACATTTGGCCTCACCAGTACATAGAATGAAGGAAAGATGTTGGATTAAAAACAAATGTACCATTATAATTTGTACACAATACAAACTACAGGCACATGGTAGGAATAAAATTGCTATTGTAATTAT
Organism: Schistocerca serialis cubense; assembly: GCF_023864345.2. Taxonomy (NCBI): domain Eukaryota; kingdom Metazoa; phylum Arthropoda; class Insecta; order Orthoptera; family Acrididae; genus Schistocerca; species Schistocerca serialis. The sequence continues at coordinate 273,823,902 of NC_064646.1, forward strand.
GGGGTTATTAATGATGAAAGTTCCAAGATTTCAAGTCATCAAGAGACAGCTATTTTTATGTTTTTTAAATCAGAAATTATTTGTATTCCTAAGAGAAATATGACATCATGATTTTTCAGTCAGAATCAAAGATGCTCATGTTCTAATTGGTGTTAATTAATAGAACTATAATTACAACTACCAAAACTGTAAAATTTTACTTGTACTAAATGTACTTAATTGAATCTTGGCCATTCATTCAATAAAACTAATCACTCTGTTTACCTGAGAATGATAGGAATATTTTACTTTAAGTTAGTAAAATAATATATGCAAATTAACGAATTATGTTGGTGCAATGATAAAACATTTTATTTATAATCTTAATAGAAACAGATTCTTTCCTGTCTTTGTATGAAATTATTCACTGTTATTCCATGTAACTTTCTATGTTATTTGGGAAGATGTATGTAAAAACTTTAATTGTTAAATATGAAAAATTGAATATGTAACAATAACAGTAACTGTCTGAAATCATATAAATAGAGGCAATTTCTACGCCACCATACGTCAGTCTGAAACCAGTCTGAGATCAGTCTTACATCAGTCTTAAGTCAGTCTTGGATCGAATTTTGTATTGATGGCATGTAGTCAGGCTTTGTATGTTCGCTGCTGAACATACAGAATGCAAAATAAAATTCTCTGCAACCAAGAAGCTCTAAAACTTATTTAAACCATTACATGATTCCCATGTGATGATGCAGTAACATCAAGATGAACCTATAGCAGCATCAAGAAGCAGCACCCCAGATTACACACGTTACATATTATTCTTTTGGTGGAGGATATTCATAAAAGACGTGATGTATTGAACATCATTATTCTTGTGCTGAGCAACGATACACATCCCAAATTTCATCATAAAAATATTTTTCATCACATTACATTGCAATGTGGTGAAAGGAGCTGGGATGTGTATAAAACTGCATTGTATGCTAATGGTTATTAAATTTCAGGTGAAATAGTTGTTTACAATATGCTAGGCCACATAACAGTATTGGGATGTGAATAGAAACAAGGACCTGTATGGAAACAGTAGATGGTTGAGTCAATGGACTAACACCAGCAGCAAGAAGCAAGCAGCATGGATTATCAGATGAATACCAAAACATTATTTACGTAACAGAGTAATAAAACAGCTAACTTTTAGGCAAAAATAATTGCATGTGACATATTTTGAAAATGTTATAGCAAAGATAGTTTTTGGAAGTGCTTTTTTTATCATCTAGTCGAGTTGTCCTAAATTAGTTACAATTTGGAGAAGCAACACATTTTCTGTATGTGGCCAAGGTGGAATCGCAACAAGATTGAGTCGGCAGTGGCATGCATCGAAACCGAATCTAAACACTCAAGGCACAATAATTCATCAAGTAGTATAATTTCACCTTTCCATGGATTTCAACAGTCGGAAGACATATTAGAAAAATTTTCTGATTTACTAGATAGTAAACTGTTAGAGCAAAATAAAAAGTATAGAGAGGACACCGAAAATAATTTTAGAAAAATAGACAATATTCTAATAAAAATGGACAAGAAACTAGAAGCAATTAGGGAAGATGTTAATAAGGCAAATAGGCAAATAAGCAGTGTAAATGAAAGAGTAGACAATGTAGAATCTGAAGTGGATTGTTTGGAGAACTTTGCTGTTACTGAACTACAGTTAGTCAACAAATGTGTTGATGTAATCAACGAATGAGTAAAAAGAACAGAAAACATTGTCATTGAAGTATTCGACAGACAAAAATCAGAGTTACATAACATACAAAATTATACTGGAATCAAAAATAATTTCATTGATCATAAACTAAAATTAAATTCCATACTTGTTTTAGGGAAAATCTCTTCAGTAAACAGCAAAGTGAATGAAGTATCAAATACTCTTCAAACAGCCAACTTTAAAGTTGAAAATCTAGAGACTAATATGTTTAGTAGTAGATATAGTGTTAATGACATGTTTCAAAACAATTGCAATAATGTTATGAAACTTTTTGTGGGTAATTTTAAACTACACCTGTCGATTATTTGTACCAGTGCAAGGACAGATTTGCACCATGCATGCCAGAACACATGAAAGTGAAATTTGCTGAATGATTTTTAGGTTGAGAAGCTTTATCCTGGGCTAACCAACATGTTAACCCAACAATGACATTTGCAGAGGTTGAAAAATTATTTTTAAACAAATTTTGGTCATAAAGTAAGCAAGTGCAAATAAAATCAGAATTCTGAATGGAGGCAGATTTTGCAAAGGAGATATGCGAATGCAAGAATTTTGTGAAAATCAGCTTAGGACTTTAGCACACTTAGATAAACCACTTGATGAATTAATCCAAATTGACATGCTTAAGCAGTGTTTATCTGGCCGTGTTCAGTGGAGTTATGTTTATGGACCACAGGACACTATTGAGGAGCTTCTGAAATATGTAGTTTAGTAAGCTTATTTTGTGATGATGGATTTTCAGTATCGTCTGAAAAAGATGTGGAGGAAAGTAAGGCTCATATATCTAAGTTAAACTATATTTGTGTGCCCGCTGACAAGTTCTAGTACTTTTGATAGTGATTGTGATGTGGAGACGTGTAGTCGAAGTAGAGGCTCATATAGGTGCATATGATGTTGCTAATGAGTATTTTGAGACTATTGATGCTGATGCTGATGTTGTATTTTATGATGAATTAGATGTTATGGTTTATGTGGAAGTACTAGACAATGATATGAGTAGTAGAACAGTAGGATATGACGATTTGGAATCGGAAAACAGACACATGAAAATCAGTTGACACCCACTGAGGTCAGTGAGATTCTACATTGTTGTTACAGTAAGGAGGATCAAGATAAGCTAATTAGTAATAAGATACTGAAAGTATTGGAAGAGAATGAGGAGTCTGTAGGAAAAGGTGATTGCTGGGATAGTATTAAACACACACACACTCACTAGTTATAAGCTACCTTTAAGTACTTTACAATCTAAGCTAGGAAATGAGCTTCAAGTAAATCCTAATTTAAATTGTAGGGATACTGAAGATGATTTATTGGCAGAAGAAGATGGAAATAATAAGCACGAAATACTCAGCAGTGCTTATATTGAAATATCTATAGGCAACGGGAAGGGAGTTCGTCTATTGGACACTTGTAGCCCAGTAAGTGGTGTGCCTGGTAAATTAAGAGATAGATTAAAGAACACTGAACACTACACTGAATGTCCAATTACCAGAGTTAAAATAAAAGGAGCCACTGGGGAAGTTAATAAATTAATCAGTAGGCAAGCATTAATTTCATTTACTGTCAGTAATGTTGTATTTGAGCAAGGATGTCTGGTAATAATTGACCTGAATGAGCACATGTTGTTAGGGATGGACTGGATACTGAAAGTTAATGATAGGTTTGATTGGTTAAATATGAAGTTAAATTTTATCGATCCAAAATCTGGTGTTCATGGCAAAACTAAATTATACATAATGTTTTATGAGAATTGTAGCAATAATTTAAGAGGAGTAGAAGTATTTGATGACAGAAACTATTTAGATGAAGATAATGATTATTTTGATAAACAGGTGGATAGTGAAGATTTTTCTCAATTAGTATTGGATAAAGTTAACCCAGCAGACAATTTAAGTAGTAATGAAAAGAGTGACTTGGAGGGATTCCTGTGGGAATACAATAGCGTTTTCAGTGACAAGCCAGGCATAGTAAAAGACTACTCATGTAAGTTAAAACTGAGACCACATGCACCATTTTTCATTAAGCCATATATTGCACCTATTTGTAAGAGGAAGTTTGTTGAGAAGGAGTTGGAGAATTTGCATATTCTATTGATTTCAATGATTCAATTATTATTTACTGTATTTTGAGTATAATGAATCCCATTTCTCCTGGGTGAATCTGGTGTTGTCTTTGAAAGCTTTTGATTAATATGATTTAGTAGTATTTTGCTTGCTCTTGTCCTACGGTGACAATAGTCTTATTAGTGGATTCTGGCTGCATGCTTACAGATGACCACAGTCTTGATTAAATATATGCATTGGCTGATTAGTCAGAGGAAGGCATCAGTCAGATAGGAGATATTTTGGTTGGATGCTCTGGCTGGACATCGACTGTTTCTTTGACACACCAATTATGCATGGAGTTTAAACTATGTTTCCGTATGTCAAGTGTATTACTCTGATTTGAATTATGCATGTGGTTGAATCTATATTTGATTCTGTATATCCTTTGTGTTATGTTTTCTGTATTGGTTGTTAGCATTCATCATATATGTTCTTTAGTACTTTGATGTTCAACATTGTCATGTAGTATTTTGACACTCATGTTGAACTGCTTTTGTCAGGATATGTTCTCACATCAATGTCACAACATCAGTGGCATATATCATTTTTGTCATTGTCTTTTTTCAACTACCTGTTCAGGATATTATTGAATACTTACATTGCTTTTCCTATTGAATCATTTAAGTGCCAACATATGTACTTATCTTCAAACAACCATTCATATTAAAATGGCATGAAATAATTAGATGGTGATTGAACTTCACCACAAGAAAATTTTCACCACGTTTTATTACAGTATGAACATGATGAACATGAATAATTTTACTTATCCGTAAGATGTTTCCATATTTGACATGGGTTGTTATCATTGTTGATGCTACACTGTATCACTGAACTTTTGTGCTCCAAATACTAACTTCTGCTTCTCTTATAGTAGTAGGCGATGTTTGTTTGGAACTTGAAGTTCCACATTGTGTTGATTCGTGTATTTGCTTACTTATTTCTTATGGATTTTGAGATTTGTACTAATTTATTATGAGCTTTCTTACTGGTTAGTACCTGACAGTTTGGATTTTTCAGGTTGGTTCGCAAACGTAAGACTCAAACATTTTCAATTTGGTTTGAGGTGTTTCATGCCAAACTCTAGTTTCATTTAGTTTTGCTTACTATACAGGGTGAATCACTTACTAATGCCACCAAGAATGACTTCAAAAGTATGACAGTGGCTGAAAAGTTTGTGGGAAAAATTTGCATGGGACAACAGTGGTCATAATATGACATTGGTTTTTTGTTGCTAGGTGGGGTTGCATCAGAGATACAAAGATCAACTTTGTTTTTTTAAATGGGATGCTGTAGTTTGGTACTTACTTTCTGATAGCAGCTATCAAGATGAATCCAATGATGTGTAACAGTAAGGTCTTTGAAGGTCAATGAAGGTCACAAAGGTGGCATGAACGTCCATTTAAAGAAGGTGTTTGAAGTGATGGCCATTGGTATCAATGCAGTGCTACAATCTTCTTATCTTGGATTGAGTGATATTCCTTATCACATCAGCACTTATCGAAGTGCATGCTCTGACAATGCTCTCTCGTATATCTTGTGGTGTAGTTGGAATGTTTTTATAAACAATGTCTTTTATGAATTCCAACAAGAAAAAAACCAGAGGTGTCAAGACTGGCGAATGAGCCGGCTATGACACATCTCCTCTGCATCCAATCGAATGATTTGGGAATTGTCACTGAAACTCATTTCTAGCCATCAGAGAAAAATTTGTCGGAGACACATCGTCTTGATACTTCATTCTGTTCCTTGTTCCTAAAGGTACGTCTTCCAATAACAGACCTAATGTTTCTTGCAGAAATTTGGTGTATTTCCTACCATTAAGATTTCCTTCAATTAAATAGGGGCCTATAATTCTGTCCTCCAGAATCCCACACCATACATTCACCGACCACGGGTTTTGGTGTGCAACTTAACGCAGCCAACATGAATATTCAGTTGCCCAATAATGCGTGGTATGAAAATTGACATTTCCATGGTTCATGAGTGTAGCCTCATCAGTAAATAAAATCAAATTAATAAATGTGTCATCCCTCTGAATCTGAAGTTGAGCCCATCAGCAGAATTCAATGTGGTGCATACAGTCCATACCAGTCAATTCTTGGTGGAGACTGATGTGGTAAGGACAATATTTATGGTGATTCAGAACACAAACAACACTACTCTGGCAGATTCCCTTGTGATTTGATGTGAACTAACATGAGGATCTCCAACCACAATGGCAAGAGTACCAATTTCCAGTTCCTCATTAGTAACTTTCCTTTGCCGGATATGTTTCTGATTTGTTAAAGACCCAGTTGTTCTCAGTTTATCATACACATATTTAAATGTACAATGTGTAGGGTGAGTATGTTGAGGATATCTTTCAGCATGTAAATCTCTAGCAATCACTGAATTCGTTGGAATTCTCTGTAAATGAGAAGCATATTGACTTGTTATTTGGAGGAATATATCATTCACATTCACTTGATTCCACAATACTTGTCTTACCATTATATTAGTGTTGTATTGCAAAGCCATCGAATGGTGTTTACATGTCAGTGACATGTTAGATGGATACGCCATATTCAGAGAATATTTACTGTTTGCACAATACACGAGAGAGAATTGTCAGAGCATGTGCTTCGATAAGTGCTGAAGTGATAAGAAATACCACACGATCCATGATAAGAAGACTGCAGCAATGCATTGATACCAATGGTCATCACTTCAAACACCTTCTGTAAATGGATGTTGATGCCATCTTTTTGACCCTTGTTGACCTTCAAAGACCTTACTGTTACACATCATTGGATTCATCTTGATAGCCACTTTCAAAAAATAAGTACCAAACTATAGCATCCCACTAAAAAAAAAACCAAGCTGATCTTCATATCTCTGATGCGATCCCACCTGGCAACAAAAAGCCATCATAATATGACCACCATTGTCCCATGCAAATTTCTCCCACAAATGCTTCAGCTGCTATCATACTTTCAAAGTTATTTTAGTTGGCAATAGTTAGTGGCTCACTCTGCATTATCCATTTGATCTGTTTTTCACTTGTGATGTCATGATTTTGGACTTCTTGTATATAAATTAATGTTTTTCTGTGATTTGATGTAGGATAAGCCTTGGATCTGATAAGTTCCTCAGGGACACAAATCTACACTGTGTGCTATGAGACTGAATTTTGCATTGTCACACTGTATCGTGTTCACAGAATAACTTATTACATTGTGCAGTTCACCATACTCCTGAATTGGCAGTTACACTGCGATTAGATTAATTAACATTTATGGGATGTATGTATATATGAGTAAACTATTGATGATTTTGTGCTGATGCAAATTTGAAATGAACTGAGGAAGGAGTTGGAACAAAATGATTTGAAATGGAGTATGATAAAACACAACACTTTATACTGATATAGTGGTTACTGCATTTGATAAACTTGTGGCGGTTATCGACCACAAGCAATCAACCGACTCATCTTTGAACTAATTTCATTGGGGAAACTGTGTAGGTTAGTATTTGCCATGTTGTTGAATCAAGCGACTGTGGATTTTTAATGTGTCACTTTGTGTAGCTATTTCTAACAATAATAAAAGTATTCAATCAATTAAGTGGTATGTTTCAGTTCTACAACCTCTATACGACCCAACTACCTCACTGATGACCCTGAAGTTTTGTGTTTTCGTATGCTTCTGATACAACTCAGTGTATAAACAATGTGGCTGAACAACAACGCAAGTGTGCCTACGATTCCGCTGTCCAGTGTAAGTGCGAGTGAATCGTCACGAACGGCTCCAGGACAACTACCGTATACGCCGCATCCTACGTTTGCATCTCTTATGAATTATTACGCTCCACAGCCGCAGCTTGCAACAGCCACTTGTGTTGTGACAATGTCACCTGACAGTGTTCGCGTGAAACAAGACATCGACGATGCATCACGTGCTGTGTATTCTGTGTTACCTATGTCGTATGGCACACAGGCCACGCAATACGACCAGATCGCCCGCTCATTTTTTCCGGCGACACCGGCCATTCCTGCCACGCCTACCACAGCATACGCTGATCATATTCGGACTGTTCCATGTTTTCAGCAGCACCGGCTGTTTCATCTGCGCCGGCAACACACCAAACGTCTTCCATGCCAACCGTGTCGTGTCACTTCGCACCTTCAGCTGCCATGCCAGACGTCACATCTCGCTCTGAGCCGGATACCACTTTCTAGGCCCCTGCCTTTTCTCCAGTTGCACAGCCAGCCATCAAAGCTCCCAAAACTGCCACCATTCAATTGTGACAATCCTGTGACTTGGTCTGCTCTAGTCGAGCACGTGTTTGAACTTAATGGTGTTATCTCAGATAACGCACGTTACTCCAGTTTGATTACTCATCTACACGATGAGCTTGAGCTGGTGAGTGATATAATTAATTCACCATCACCTCCGCCATGCTATATTTCGGCGAAGAAAATTATTGTGGAATGTTTAGCATGCACTACAGATGAGGCGCTGCAGCGAATCATCCATGTCGAGCAAATTCAAGACAGATCACCGTCTCAGCTGTGGCGCCGACTATGCTCAATGGTCAACCAGCAAATCCTGTCGGATACCGCCCTGTGGGCCATTTGGTCAGTCCAATTACCATATGACATCCAAATGCAACTGCTCGCCCTCTCAACGGCACCTTTGGACGAGCACGTACGGATCGCTGACAGCATGCATCGGCTGTATTCACACAGACATCTCATCCCTGCAAGCCATGTTCACATGGCGCCAATGGGTGGCACACCTGCAAGTGTCAGTGCCTCACCAGCGCCACCTAGGATTGGCCGCACGAACTCCAACGCATCGCGTGAGCTGACAGCGTCCCCACCTGGGAGCCACATGGGAAAACTACTAGTGCTGCCTGTCCCCACCACAGCTAGCACTCCCACCACTGGCACCCTGCACAGCCCTGCGATGGAGGCGGGAACTCCTCGCCCGGCTGCCCCTCCCACTCATCAGCTGTGCAGGTTCCATGCAACACACGGCGATGCCACCCGCAAATGCCGCGAGGCACTTTAGGCGCCTCGTCTCGTGCCGCCTCATCAGGGCATCTCCAACGCACAAAACATTCTACACACGATGCCAGCTGTGCACCCGGCCATCTGTACATTCTCAATGAACACTCCAAACTCCACTTTCTCGTGGATACAGGCGTGGACTCCGGCGTTCTGCCACGAACACTTGCTCTGTCGACCTTGCTACCTACCGTTCCCACACTCAGTGCAGCGAATAATTCCAATATCAGTGTTCACGGAACAGTCGAGATTCAGCTTCAGCTCGCACCCGACATGCTGTTCCCGTGGAAGTTTTACATTGCAGATATCGATGAGCCGCTGCTTGGTTTTGATTTCCTCCGACATTATGGACTTTCTTCAGACCTACAGTCTGCAGCACTGGTGCACCACACTTCTGGCACACGCATCCCTGGCTCCTTCGCTCCACGTGTTACAACTCTGCCTCTTAGTTATGATTCATTCATCAATGTTTCTGCCGATTGCTCCTACCTGTCGGCTCAACTCGTCGCCTCCATCGCTGAAGTCAACCACCAACATCGTGAAATAGATGCTATTCGTAATGACAACAACAGACTGCAACAATCGGTTGCAGATGCATCATGTGAGCTGGCGCGTGCATGCAGTGTGATTGCCAAACTCATGCACGTTTCCGCACCTGTCACGGACTCTACTGATGAACTCCAGCTCGAGTTATTCCCTCGCTCTCATGTTGAGCAACCTGCTCACGTCGAGCTGACACACGACCCCGCCTCATCACAGGTCACAGCCACGGACTGCAGATCTCTTCCTGCGATGGCACTTCGCACGAAGGCCCCCACCGACCATGCCTTCGCAGCTCCTGTCAGGGCTGCGGGTGATTCGACACCCTCCCATCTCCCCCACGTCGCGGTGATTTCAAACGGCACGTGCCACAGACTGAATACTACTGAAGGACTGCCAGTTCGCCACAAAGCCAGGCGCCTGTCGGCCCACAAACTTTGCCAGGCAAAAGCTATCATACAGAACCTATTAGATGCTGGCATTGTTCATCCGTCCTCCAGCAACTGGTCTTCTCCAATTCACTTGGCTTCCAAGAAAGACAGTTCGTACTGCTTATGTGGAGATTACCGCAAATTAAATGCACGCACCATCATTGACAATTACCCGATTCCGCATATTCAGGACTTTGCACAACAACTACACGGTGCACGCATTTTCAGCATTATTGAATGGAAAAAAGTGTACCATCAGATCCCTATGCACACTGATGACTTCCCAAAAACGGCTATTATCACCCCCTTCAGCCTCTATGAATACTGTACCGTGCCATATGACCTCAAAAACGCTGCGCAGACCTGGCAACGCTTTATTGACTCACTCCCTCTCCCACTGCCTTTTTGCTACGCATATCTCAATGATGTCCTTGTTTTCTCAGCGTCCGAAACAGAACATGAAGAACATTTGTCACGTGTGCTACAAATTCTTTCAGACAAAGGCGTTTGATTAACAAGGATAAAAACCAGTTCTGCCACTCTCGTGTGACATTTCTTAGTCATGAGGTCACCCTCGATGGTATATGGCCTATATTCAAGTGTGTCGCCATTATTAACGGACTGCCACTTCCGGAAACATACCGTGACCTTCATCATTTCTTAGAATGGAGAACTTTTTCCACCGACACATCCCGCTCCCAGCTTCACTCCAGGCACCGCTCACAGATGCGTTGGCAGGCAAGAACACTTCAGACGCATGCAAAGTATTTTGGTCCGAGGATATGACACGTGTGTTTGACAATCCCCAAGTCCGCGCTGACCAACGCGGTTACACTCGCGCACCCACTTGCCGCCGTGTGCTTTACTCCATCGAGCAGTTTTTGATATCCTCCACGACCTAGCCCACGCTGGCATTTGGGCTATGACATGCCTTGTAACCAAACGTTTTCTTTGGCCCAATGTTAAGTGTGACTGTCGTGACTGGTTCCGTGCGTGCATACCCTGTCAGCGCAGTAAAGTCGAACGTCACACCCAGCCGCCACTCGGACAATTCAATGTTCCTAAGGGTCGCTTCCGCCATGTCCACCTCAACATCGTTGGTCCCCTCCCCCCTTCTGAGGGCTACAGATATGTTTTGTCTATGATTGACCATACCAGCAGATGGGTGGAAGCTGTACCACTTATTAACATTTCAGCTGCCGCGGTGGCTCGCGCCTTTGTCCAAACATGGCTCGCCTGCTTCGCCTGTCCATCCGCTATTACTATGGACCAGGGCCAGCAGTTTGAGTCCGTCCTTATCGCCAGTCTTTGTCAACTATGGGGTGTCAATAAATTCCATACAACCGCTTATCATCCGCAAGCTAACGGTTTAGTCGAACGCTGCCACAGAACACTAAAAGCAGCCCTCACGTGCCATATGGAACAGTGGTCGGAGGGCCTTCCCTGGGTGCTTTTAGGTGTGCGATCAGCCTTCAAAGAGGACCTGCAAGCATCATTAACAAAAGTGCTCTATGGCGAGTCACTTGTTCTTCCTTGCGAGTTCGTTGAGGATTCACATCCCCCTTCATTGGACAAGCTCCCCAACTAGGTCAAGCATGTTCGCACGTGTATTTCACGCATCCGTATACCCCCTCCGTGTGCACACATGGTCCCACGCATTTTCATACACAAAGACTTGGCTCAATGCGAGCATGTAATGCTCCGGGACGACACTGTGCGAGCCGCTTTACAGCCTCCCTACACAGGACCTTACAAGGTACTGTCTCGCTCCCTAAACACGTTCCAAATCTCCATCAATGGACAACCACACACTGTGCCCATGAACCATTTAAAGCCGGCATGGACCATCTCGGAAGCAGTATTTGTTATTCCATATGACTTCACCACTCCAGTCGGGTGTACTCACCCGAGTGACAACAGTGTTCTAAGTGATGTGCCGTGTGACGCCCACACTCCAAGTGAGTGTTCCGACTCAGGTCATAGTGTCCCGTGTGACATTTCTCCCCCTCAGCGTGACACAGCTATGCCCCCCTTTAGGTCGAGTGATTGTGTCTCACCTGCACCATCACCTTTCGGCAGCTCCTCCATCGAGCGTCTACATCACAGTCAACGTCTCCATGTATACAGCCGACGATCTAGCAGTCCAGGTCCGTGAGGGTTCCCTTTGCATCCTCCACGCCCCTCCCCACTCTCTCAATGATTCACATCCCTCTGTTACACTGCTCAGACATCTCTCCCTTCCTCCTGAAGCCGATGTTGATAACATTACATCATTCATCGTCACGGCCGGTACCCTCACTGTCACCATCCCCATGCGTCCCTCTTCCTCAACATCACTGTCTCCCTCTCCCCTCCCCATGTCCAGAGCAGGTCGTCAGCTTCGGCCTCCTCTCTGGCATAGGGACTATACCTTTTTCTCACCTATCTGTCCCCCCCTCATGGATCCGGATACCTCACCGATTACACCGTGCTCCGCACTACTGGCGGGGGGCTCTGTGGTGGTTATCGACCACAAGCAATCAACCAACTCATCTTTGAACTAACTTCATTGGAAAAATTGTGTAGTTTAGTGTTCGCCATGTTGTCGAATCAAGCAACTGTGGATTTTTACTGTGTCACTTCATATAACTATTTCTAGCAACAATAAAAGTACTCAATCAATTAAGTGGTATGTTTCTGTTCTACAACCTCTATACGACCCAACTACCACAAACTCATAAAGGTAAGAGTCACATTAGTTGTGATGAACACAATAACACATACCTAGTATTAAAATCATATATGCCTGGTAAAATTTTGTTATGGTAGTAGATATTTTTCATACACACTAATTGTCAAATTGTTTTGTTAGTTTTAATAGTCATGATTATATTCCCTTAATTTTAGCCAGAGATTAGCAGAGCTTTGTCTCTCTGCAATAGTCAAACCTCTTTGGGGGCATTGTAACACCACAACTCTTTTTGGGATCCTGTATCCTACTCCAGTCTGATCTCCACTCTCCTGAAGAGGGCATATATGTAATATTAGTAATTTATGCCAATTTAAACTGTTGCTTTGACTTTGTCCACATTGTGTCTCACCAATATATAGAATGGAAGAAGCATGTTTGTGGTTATCTCGATTCAAATACACCAAAGATCCTTAGTGCAGCAACTTAGTAATTTACACTAGTGTTTTGACATTGTTTACACTGGGCCTCACAAGTATATAGAATGAAGGAAGCATGTTGGATTAAAAATAAATGTACCATCATAATTACACACAGTACAAACTACAGGCACATAGTAGGAATAAAACTGCTATTGTAATAATGGAGTAATTAACAGTTAAAAATCAGGAGACAGCAATTTTTTATGTTTTAAAAATCAGAAATTATTTGTATTCCTAAAAGAAATATGATATGATGATTTTTCAGTCAGAATCAAACATGCTTATATTCTAATTGGTGGTAGTTAATAGAACTGTAATTATGACTTTATAGAAATATAAAATTTTACTCGTACAAAATTTAGTTAATTGAATCTGGGCCTTTCATTCAATACAATTAATCACTCTGTTCACCTGAAAATGACAGGAATATTTTACTCTAAGTTAGGAAAATAATATATGCCAATTAATGAAATGTATTATTGCAATGATAAAACATTTAATTTATGGTCTTAAAAGATCTTTTCTGTTTTTGTATGAAATTAGTCACTATTATCCCATGTAATTATCTATGTAATTTGGGAAGATGTAGTAAAATCTTTAAATGTCAAATATTTAAAATTCAATATGTAACAATAACAGTAATTGTTTGAAGTCATAGAAATAGAGATGATTTCTACAACGCCAAAAGTCAGTCTGAAGTCAGTCTGAGATCACACTTACATCAGTCGTAAGCCAGTCTTGGACCGAGCTTTGCACCACCAGCATGTAGTCAGGCTTTGTATTTTTGCTGCCAAATGTATATTTGCGATATAAAATTGTCTGTGAACAAGAAGTTCTGAAACTTATTTAAACCATTGCATGATTCCCATGATGCAGTAACATCAAGATGAACCTATGGCAGCAACAAGAATTAGCACCCCAGATTGCACAAGATATGTATTATTTTTTTGGTGGAGGATATCGATAAAATAATGTTTCTCTTGTGTTAAGCAATGATACACATCCCAAATATCACCACAAAACATTTTCACCATGTCATATTACAAGACCCATAACACTCCATTCAGAGATTAGGATTTCTTCACAGTCCTAGCTCTTTGTCCTGATCCAGCCCCAGAGCCAGACCACATCCCCAAACAAATGCCCAAATACCCTATCAGTGCATTGTCAAAATCATCTCCTTACCATCTTTGACCATATCTGGAGTGAGGGTGAGTTCCCATCTCAGTGGCGGGAAAGCATCATCGTCCCAGTACTGAAACCAGGTAAGCATCCCCTAGTGATCAACAGCTATCAACCAATTAGTCTCACCAATGTTCATTGTAAGTTGCTCAAATGCAAGATGAGCCAGTTGGCTCCTTGAGTCTTGGGGTGTTCTGGCTCTGTCCCAGGGCAGTTTTTGCCAAGGCCATTCCACTGCTGATAATTTGGTTTGCCTGGAGTCTGCCATCCAGGCAGCTTTTGACCTATGCCAACAACTTATTGCTGTCTTCTTCAACCTACAATAGGCTTATAACATCACATGTTGACACCAACCCTTGCTACCTTACATGATTGGGGTCTCTGGGGCCTGCTTCCAATTTTTGTCCTGAACGTCTTGTCACATCATATGGTTCAAATGGCTTTAAGCACTATGGGACTTAACATCTAAGGTCATCAGTCCCATAGACTTAGAACTACTTAAACCTAAGGACATCACACACATCCATGCACGAGGCAGTATTTGAACCTGCGACTATAGCAGCAGCGCGGATCCGCTCGGCCACACTGGCCGGTGTCACATCATACTCTCCAGGTTTGAAATGATGTATCCCACAGTACTCCCCATGCCCAAGATAACGGGGTCCCACAGGGCTCTGTATTAAGTGCCCCTCACTTTCTAGTGACCATCAACAGTTTAGTAGCAGCTTTGGAGTCTTCAGTCTCGCCCTCCTTGTATTCTGGCAATTTCTGCTTGTGCTATTGCTCCTCTATGATAGGTGTTGCCGAACACTGATTGCAGGACACCATTCAAATGGTGCAATTATGGGTTCTCACCAACAGCTTTCAGTTTTCCACCACCAGATTTGTGTCACGTACTTCTGTCACCATTGTAGTGTTCATCCACGTCCATAACTTTACCTCAATGACCAATTACGCAATGTAGTGGTGACTTATCACTTTTTGGGACTGGTCTTCAATGCCCAGCTGATGTGGCTTCCCCAACTTCATAAACTTAAGCAAAGGTGCTGGCTACACCTTAATACACTTCACTGGCTCAGTAACACCAGCTGGGGTGGAGACCACATGACCCTTCTGTAGCTTTACAAAGCACTGATCCTGTTTCATCTTGATTATGGGAGTCTGGCATATGGTACATCATTTCCCTCAGCACTGTGATCATTAAACATGATACATCACTATGAGGTCCAGCTTGCAACAGGAGCCTTCAAAACTAGCCCTGCAAACAGCCTACTCATGGAGGCAGCGGCCCCTCACTATAGACCAAGCGCCAACAACAGCTATGGTACTCAATTACACTATATATATTTCCAACTCTCCTAAGCATACGAACTACTGTGTCCTTTTTCCTAATAGGGATATCCATCTTCCACAATTGAGACCAGAACTGAGGTCACCATTGCTGGTCGATTACAATGTCTCTGCTCTGAACTCAAACTTCCGCCACTGTCGCCTCTTGTCAGGGAGCTATCACTTGTACCCTGACCTCAGATCTGTCTCGATTTATCCTTTGGACTGAAGAATTCAGCTGAACAGTTCCTGGCTGTCCTCAGTGCAGTTCTGCGTTTTGAAGTGGTATACACTGATGGCTTAACAGTTGATGGATGAACTAGTTTTGCATACACAGATGCAAGGTGCAGTCAAGTTTGTTTCTTGCCAAATGGATGCAGTATCTTCACTGCTGAGTTGGTGGCCATTGAATGAGCCCTTAGCCATGCTTGTTCTTGCATCAGCAAGATGCTTCTAATCTGCAGTGACTCTCTGAGGGGCCTTCAGGCTATAGACAAGTGCAATCCTCATCACCCATTAGTCATGATTATCCTTAGTCATGACCATCATTAGTCACAACTGTCCATTATCTTGTTTCATACTTCCATCAAGATGCATGGCCAGATGTCTTTGTTTGTACACCTGGACATGTTGGGAACTCAGGGAATGAACATGCCAATTGCTTGACAAAGATGGCTATCAGGATGCTGATTTTGGAAATGGAAGTCCCAGAACTGGACCTTCAGACAACTCTACACCATCAATTGTTGGAGGCCTGGATCTCAGGATTGTCTGCATTGGACTTCTCATACAAAATGAGAGCAATAAAGGAGACCACGACCATGTGGCAGTCTTCCCTTCACACTTCTTGCATGAAATCTACTGTCCTTTGTTGCATGGCCACACCTGGCTGACCCACAGCCACATTCTCCAATGTGAGGACCAGCCTTAATGTCAATGTGGTGGCTACCTGATGGTGCCTCACAATCTCTAGACTGCACAGATTTGGCTACTTTGTAATGATCTCTTAACCTTCTTGACACACTGCCTCTGGTGCTAGTGGAAGATGCCAAAGTGGCAACAACTGAGATCTGTCTCAATTTATCATTTGGAGAGATTTAGTTGATGCCATGGTGATGCCATGGTGCTTTGCCACCTGTTCCTGGCTGTCTTCAATACATTTCCAGGTTTTTAAGTGGTATACACTAACACCTGTGAGGATGGTTCTACTCTTCTCTGTGAGGTGGGGCACTTTGGCATCACTGACTACCTGAGGGGTTGAGAGGTACCCCTCACCCGTTCAGCTCGAGGTTCTCATGGCAGCCATTCTCAGTGGCCTGCTCCCTTTAATTCCAACAACCAACCAATCATAGAATGGAGTAAAGTGTGTGAAAGTAAGTTTTGTGAGGAATTACTTCCATAAGGTATTCATAACCTTTGATGAAGGCTGATTTTTTTGCATATAAATCTGCATATTTCAGTAATAAATTAAGCAGTTCAGCTTGTTGCTGAGAATTGAGAATACTTTGACTCTGACACTTTTGATAGTAATGTGGTCTTTATTGGAGTTCATGCATGATTTCTAAAATCAGGATTTCACCTACTGTGATGATTATTATTTTTATCCCACTGATTTCCCCTGCTACCAAAGTATTCAAGATTGTATCAGTACATCTTGGTGTGAGATCAGTTTGTCCCAGAGCTGAATTTTGTTCAAATATTTTTTGAAGTATGTACATAGGCTACTTTGTTGGTTGTCGAAGGGACCAGATTAAAAACTCATTTCCTAAGCCTTTCCTGTACACAAAAGACCAATTCTTGGACAGGAAAGCCTCCTCACACTGTTCATTTGTTTGACAAAACTCCTCAGTTTGTATCACAATTTCACCCTAGAAGGTGAACTGTATTTTTTATAAATCAGTTCAGCTCTTAGGTACAACTACATTAAATGATTTGGTGTGTACTCTTTTTATCAGTAGAAAAAACTTGAAACTGTCTGGATTTTATAAGTTTCTTCTATCAGAACTGATGACAGAGTAGGAGCTGCCTCATCCTGTAAGATACACGGTTAAGTGACAGGCTCCTACAACTAATTTTGTCTCTGTTTACCAAGTCAGAATGACTCGGAACATTGTATTACCTGTCCCAGTACTAAGGTGTGGTGACTCACACACTACTTCTTAAACAGTGGACAACTCTCCCCTCATCACATTGATTTGTGCAGCTACATTGTTATTTAACTCAGATCAATACAGACTGAATCATCTCATTCCAATAATTCTCCAGCATTAGTCTGTTGTATAACAACTTTTAATTCAGAGTCCAGCGTTTCATTAATCTGTGTACCCTTTTCAGATGTTTGCATTGTAAATTCATAAGAAAAGTTTTGGCTTTGTCCTTCAAACTATCCCTTTAATTTTTCCTCCTGCTCAGCAACTTATTTACTTTTTCTGTTAGCTATTGATCAGTTCCTTTTAGGCTAGATTTTTCTGACTGCAGCGGACTTGCTTCATTAGATAAAGTCTTTATAACTTTAGGAATAGCATTCAGCTTGGACTAAATGTCATCCATCCTGGACATAAAGGAATTCTAAGTGAATTGAAAGTTGTCCTGTCTAGAGTGAATTGCATCCATTTTGCTTTTAAAATTGTCCTGAATGTTGTCCATTGGGGGCTTAAAATCATCCTGTTTTAATGATAAGCTATTGTAATTTGTCTTTGTCATTGCTTCTATACTGATATATATTCCACAAAAGGTTCCACATGTGGCTACTTTGCAGAATTAACTCACCACCTTCAATTTCTGGTTCCATTTTGCTAGCTGAAGATTCCATATTGTCTCCTGCCAGATCAGTAAATTGGTTGCTATTGGCTTGTGATTCTTGATCACTATTTTCTACCTATTCCATATTATAATTTTACCAATATTTACCATACCACAGAGGACTTAAGTTATTTTAATAGCTTTTGTATATCCATCTCAATGAATAATGTGCCAACAATATCAGCTCAAAGAATAAATCTTCAACAGGAATTATTGATTTGCCAACACAAGACAGCAGCTCAATTCTGTGTTGTTCACACTGCACACAAAGTCAGCAATCTTATTAGTGATAAGTTCATGAATAATTTAATTAAATCATAAACCTGAACATTGGTTTTAAGATTGTTCCAAAATAACATTGATTTTTCTGTTTGCTTTTATTATTTCTTACTGGCTTTGTTTCTTCATGTCCAATTTTCTTGTTTCACCACACAATGTCTGTAAACATCAAAAAGAAGAATACAGTTTGATATTATATGACACCAAAATTTGTAAACACAGAAAAGTTCACAAAATACTTTTCATGTTGTGTCACTCTGGGAGGCAGTTGAAATGGTTCCCTTAGTTTACATATATGTAAGTAGTTGAGATTTACTCTCGGAATTTATTGTAAAATTTTAAAGAAAGGAAATCCACTTCAAAGGTGGTAAAAAAAGGGAAAGGTTAATTATTTGTTAATTTCTTCTAGCAACATAATAACAATACTGATTTCTTTTCATATAATAAAGTCAATGTTATTGATTTTTGCCACTACAGAAAGGGAAAATTAAATCTAGGCCAAAATGGTCATTGTTAGTTGGCAGTCTGATTGTATCACCAGACAAATAGCTTCCAACTGAAAATAAATGGTCAAAACTCTTTTAATTCAAACAAATAAAACAGGAATACTGAACTATAGATTAGTTCACAAATAAAAATGCAGTTTAACAGAAGTGAACCCATTATTATTGGTTAAAAGCTTTCTATGGAGACTCTTACATCTGCACCGTGCCACAGCCAAGAGAAGAAAAAAAGATAAAGTAACATCATTCCTTTTCACAGCTTAAAAAGATTAATTACAACTTCATGGAACAAAAATTATTATCATGTAGGAATTACAGGGACAGACCTTTGAACAATTTTTACCCCTTTTTAAAAGTGTAGTTAAAGGAAATTTTCATTCAATACAGTTTTATGATCTTCTAAATATTTTTATTTACATAATGTCAGAATTGTTATGTCACAGTTTTCTCAAAAGTGGCATTATAAGAGTCAAGCAGGCATTGTTTGTGAAGCTCTGGGAGGAGCCCATAAAAAGACCTGCCCCAGCAGTGGACTATAGCAAGTGAGCAAAAATTAATCTCCATGTCAGAAGTTGAAGTCTAGGTGTAAGGTGACACTGGTCTTGATGGAAGATCCAGTCACAGCTTACAGCAGTTTGTAGTGAAGGACAAGGTGGAGGATAAACAGAAATGTCAGCACCTGTATTACTGAGGAGTTGTTCAACAGCTCACCAGTTTGACACCAGCTGCTGTTGCTACTGTTTTCCAGCAGTGTTTTCCTTGTTGCAAGGTGGTCAACCTGCCAACCTGTACCTCTAAATATTCTATGATACCAGAACATACAGAATGTCCCAGGAAGAATGGTTGCTCTTCAGGGATATGACAGGAATGATCATTTGAGGCAAAAGTCTAGTAAACATGGGCTCTAACATGCATACCTTACGACTGTAATCATTTATCTTGGCTACCATCAAACACATCACTTCTACTGAACAAGTGCTCACAGCTCCCTTAAAGTACATATTTTAGAGCCTATGTTTACTAGACTTTCTTTCTTCTTTTGTTCCATTTTACCTCCTCCCAAATGTGAAAAGCAAAGAGTTTGCGGTTGAAGAGATTTGCTTCACAGTATCGCAGATGAAGAAGTGTTCATAGCTTTTAAAATAGTCCATGTATGCAAGATTTTTTTGCTTCAATTGATCATTCCTGACATGTCCCTGAATATTTATATTCCTCCTACGACACACTGTATTCTCCCTGGTTGGTACCAGCTGCTGTTGCCACTGTTTTCCAGCAGTGATTTCCTTGTTGCAAGGTGGTCATCACCCTTATTGAAGATCATCACTGTCACAACATACATGTGGAACCATATTTGTAGTGTCTCACCTTCTTAGATAATTCAGTCACTTGTACTTTCAGTGCTACCAAAGGCCTCTCTGCCCTGGCAGAGATGGTTCCAGCACAGACGGTTAGGTACATCTTGACTAATTGGTTTGAGCAAGAGCATCAAGGCCACTAGTTCAAACTGTCATAATTTTTTGTGTTCAGTGCTTGGTGGCAAAGCAATGATGTCATGTTCTTCCATAGCATGTTCCCTGTCAAGGGAAACCACCATATAACAACATTCAACTTCATCCAAGATGATGTGAGATAAGACAAATAGGTTCTTAAGTTTGTGAACCACAATACTGGATTATCCAATCAATAGGATGGGAAGGTTCACTGAAACTTGACTACAGATAACACTTGGTCTCACAAAGACTGTGCTTGCAAGTTTTCATATGTTTGTCATGGTAGGCTTCGATTACATGACACAGTTGTCCATGAGTAGTTCTGTGTGAGACAGCTGATGTGAAAACTTATGCAAGACACATTTTACCATTCTGTTGCATTCTTCAATTTATAGTGTGTTGTGATTGTTCTGGTATTAACTTCAAGTTTCTTCCATTTGTACAGCATTTCTATATACCCTTCCAGCTTTCAGCTTGTCCTTCTTTGCTTCATACTCGCTTCCCACCTGAGACTTTGCTATTACACTGCTCCTTTTACAGTGTTCATAGATTTTCTTAATGTTTCTGTACATGGTTTGTATATTTCCTATAATGCTGCAAGCTTCTACAGTTTTACATTTCTCTTTCCTTTAGCCATTTCTGCTTCGTAGTTTCACACTCCATGTTAATTTCATTTTTTAGACACCAATGTTCCCTTTTTCTTGCTTCATTTACTGAGTTTTTATATTTTCTCTAATTATCAGTTAAATTCAGTATGTTATATGTTATCCAAGGATTTCTACTGGGCTACATGCTGAATGAATCTCGCATGCTGGAATAACATTTCAAAGTTAATGTTGAAAATTAGGTGGATGTATAAGATAAGAAAAAGGAGGTTCTTAACACAACTGGCAAGGAAAGGAACATGTCAACACTGCCAAGAAGGAGGGACAGTATGAAAAGACATATGTTAAAACATAAAGGAATAACTTTCGTATTAGTACAGAGTGCCGCAGAGGTTATAACCTTAGGGAAAACTGCAGAGGGTATAAACTGTAGGGGAAGACAGAGATTGTAATATAGCTTTATCATAATTACAATTTCATAAGATACAGTATAATAGTTATTCAAATGCAACCCAAAACAAATAGAAAAAGTCACCAACTAATTATTTAACATATTTTCACAGTGAAAAATACTTACTACATGAACTGAAAATATAGCAGATAATAAAATATAGATGTTGACTTCAAAAGCTTCACTTTCATTACGAATCATGTTTGCAGGTTCTTTGATAATTTTTTCAAGGTCATATTGTATTAATAAATGTCTAAATGCAACATAATTAACTGATTAGTGCAAACTAATGGAGAGTGGACAGAAATGGCAATAAGAGTTAGCTTTGACAAATTGGCAGAATAGATGAAGACAGATGGGCTTAACATTGGCAATACAATAGCTACAATGTGTTTATGTTGTTTGCATTATCACTTTATCTCTGCTCATTTATTGGGGTAAAGAAAGTGTGTTTTTAGCATTAAAGTGCAACATGAATACAAATTTTTGAGATTATGTAATGACTGTAACAATGAACATATTTATTGCACACTATTTATATGGGGATTTTCCATTGTACTTAAAGGAAAGAGTGATATTAAAGATCACAGAAAAATTCCTGAACATAGGAATGCTATTAATGCTATTGCTTCATGAAATATAAGAGATTTTTTAAAGCCAAAGGTGGGAATAACAATGATCTGGAGTGTGCTCCTAAAGAGGTTACATTTTCATACCTCATTGCTCGACATGAATTCAGTTTCAAAACATGAGAATGCACAGCTAAACTGGTTAAAAAGTTATGTCATCAAGAGTTTTCTTCTGCTAGAACAAAAACTGAGGCAATAATTGTTAATGTTATGTGAACACTTATATTTGATAATGTATTGCGTTCATTGAAATATGTTAATTATGTAACAGTAATGATGGATAGCTCAAACAGAAGTGGCATAAAACTTGTTCTAGTTGTAAGATATTTCAGTCTGAAGGAGAGAATATGATTCAAACTTTTAAATTTTGATGAAGTGTCATGTGAAACTGCTCAAAATTTGACTCAGTATCTTTTGCAGTGACTGAAAAAACATAAGCTTGAAGAAAAATTTGTTTGTTATAGTGCTAATGCCATTAAAAGGAATTTTAGTGATGTGAAGAGAAAGGGGAATGAAAATGTGCTCAGAGAAGTTTGAAGTGATTTCGACAGATCTATCTTAGGAATTCATTGTTCAGCCCACACTACACACAGTTCAGTGCAAATAATCATGCCAAGTGAAAAACACATGTTATTAAATAAATGTTAATGTTTCAGCAAACTGTTAAGACTTTCAAGTCATTTAAACAAATTATCTTGGCTTGGACCCAGAAATACAGTGCTGTGTTCTGATTTGGACTAAAAAAACATGGGAACCCTAATGATAGAGGCAGCAGAGAAAATAAATATAGAAATATGCGCCATATAGTGGGAAGTTGCAAACAGGCACAACAAAAAGATTGCTAACCAAGTAAGCTTTCCACCAAAAGGCACTATTCTGAACTAGACAACACACACACACACACACACACACACACACACACACACACACACACACACACACATGACCCCATGACCACTGCTTCTGGCTGTTGAGACTGCAAGCAACAGTGCATGATGAAATGAAATGTCTTTTGGCTAGGGCCTGTGCTCACCTGGTGCTAGAGTTTTTAGTTAATGTCATTAGCACCCATTCCCTGAGCAGAGGAAATCTTTGACCTGGCTGGGAATTGAACATGGGTCCCTCACACAGCATTCTGCCACAATGACCACTCAACTGTAGAGGCAGATAGTGTATGACAGGAGAAGCAATCTGAGTGATGGGCATACAGAAGAGGCTGGGGGTAGTAAAGTGCTGCTTGTGGGAACACACAGGGATGAGGTCGGGAGAGGGTAGGGCATCTGGATATAGTCGGGAGGTTAAAGGTTAGATGGATGGTGGGGGGAGGCAGGAGGAGTAGAAAATGGGAGAAGTAAAAGACTGTGGATGCATAGGTGGAACAGAAGACTGTGTGGTGCTGGAGTGGGAACAGGGAAGGGGAGAGGTGGTTGGAGGACAGTGACTAACAAGGCTGAGGCCAGGAAGGTTATGGAAATGTAAGATATGTTTCGGGGAGAGTTTCCACCTGCATAATTCAGAAAAGCTGGTATTGATAGGAAGGATCCAGATAGCACAGATTGTGAAGCAGTCATTGAAATGAAGAATGTTGTGTTGGGCAGTGTGCTTAGCAGTTGGGTGGTCCTTCTGTTTCTTGGTCACAGTTTGGTGGTGGCCATTCATGCAGACAGAAAGCTTGTTGGTTGTTGTGCCCATGTACAATGCAGCACAGTGGTTGAAGCTTAGCTTGTAGATCCCATGACTGGTTTTGCAGATAGCCCTGACTTTGATGGGATAGGAGATGCTTATGACTGGACTGGAGTAGGCATTGATGGGAGGATGTATGGGACAGATCTTACATCTAGGTCTACTACAGGGATATGAACTGCGAGGGAAGAGATTGGGAGCGGGGGCTGAGTAGTGATGGACGAGGATATTGTGTAGGTTTGGTGGGTGGTGGAATACCAAAATGGGAGGGGCGGGAAGGACAGTGGGTAGGACATTCCTCATTTCAGGGCACGATGAGAGGTAGTCAGAATCCTGGAGTGAATGTGATACAGTTGCTCCAGTCCTGGATGGTACTGCGTCACAAGGGGTATGCTCCTCTGTGGCCAGAAGGTGGGACTTTGGAAGGTGGTGGGTGACTGGAGAGACAAGACACAGGAGATCTGCTTCTGTACAAGGCCAGGAGAGTAATTAGTGTCTGTGAAGGCTTTAGTGAGATCCTTGGTATACTTTGAGAGGAACTGCTTGCCACTATAGATGCAAAGGCCATGGTGAGGCTGTATGGAAGTACTTCCTGGCACCTAATGGGGGCAAGCTGTCAAAGTAGAGGTATTGCTGGTGACTGGTAAGTTTGATTGATTTGGACAGAGGTATTGATGTAGCCAAGTTTGGGGTTGAGGTCAATATCAAGGAAGGTGGGAAGGTGGCTTGTTGCATTTGGGAGTACCAGGTGAAGCAAATGGGGGGGGGGGGGGGGAGATGTTGGTGTTCTGGTGGAATGAAGATAGAGTGTCCTCACCCTCGATCCAGATCACAAGACATCATCAATGGCTCTGAAACAGCTGAGTGGCCTGGAATTCTGAGTGGTTAGGAATGATTCCTCTAGATGGCTCATTAGCAGGTTGACACAGAATGGGGTCATCATGCAGGTGTCCATTGCTGTACCCTATATATGTTTGTAGGTGAAGCCTTCAAAGGAGAAATAATTGTGGATGAAGATATAGTTTGTCATGGTGACCAGGAAGGAGGTTGCAGGTTTGAAATCTGTAGGGTGTTGGGAAAGGTAGAGTTCAATAATGGCAAGGTCATGGACATTAGGGATGTTAGAAAGGTGGCATCAACAGTGATGAGCAGGGCACCATGTCCTCTACAGAAAGAACCACAATCCACCACCTAAAAACTGATCCTGACCTTATAATCATACCTGCTGACAAAGGATCCATCACTGTGGTTTTGAATTATGAGAATCACTGGTGGAAAGACTCTGCAGCTGTCAGATTTGTCCACCTACAAATCCTGCCATAGTGACCCCATTCCAAAAATCC
This sequence comes from Schistocerca serialis cubense, assembly GCF_023864345.2. NCBI lineage: Eukaryota > Metazoa > Arthropoda > Insecta > Orthoptera > Acrididae > Schistocerca > Schistocerca serialis. Next base: position 273,849,230 of record NC_064646.1, read on the forward strand.
AGCCAGATCTCCAGTCTCTCCTCAAATCCTCAGGTCCATCCCAGCATGTCTCCCTAGAGTATCTCTCTCCTCACTCCTACCACTCCCTGCACTCCTATCTTCTACATGCTTCCTAAGGTACATAAACCCAACCACCCAGTATACTCCATTGTGGCCTTCCTCCACCAACTCTCCACAGTTTCTGTTCCTTTATCACACCCTGTGTGTCACTATTGATACCACCTCCCTTTATGCTAATATCCATAATACCCATGGTCTTCTTGCTGTTGAACCCTACTTTTCCCAACACCCAACAGATTCTGAACCTACAACCTCCTTCCTGGTCACCATGACCAATTATACTCTCACTCACAATTACTTCACCTTTGAATTCATCACCTACAAACAAATATTGGGCACTTCAATGGGCACCCTCATTGACGCTATCCTATGCAACCTACTCATGGGCCATGTAGAGGAATCCTTCCTAACCACTCAGAACCCCAGACCCCTTACCTCATTCAGATTCATTAATGTCATCTTCTTGATCTCAATGAAGGGTAAGGACACACTATCCATTTTCCTCCAGAACCTCAATGCATTCTTCCCCATTTGCTTTACCTATTACTCCTCAACCCAACAAGCTACCTTCCTCAATGTTGATCTCCACCTCAAATCTAGCTACATCAGTACCTCCATCCATATCAAGCCAACCAATCAATAGCAGTACCTCCAATCTGACTGCTGGTACCCATTCATACCAAGAAGTCCTTCCATACAGCCTAGTCACCAATGGCCACTGCATCTGTAGTGATGTGTAGTCCCTCTTGAAATATGCCAAGGCTCTCACTGAGACATTTACAGACCATTATCGCTCTCCCAATCTTGTACAGAAACAGATTTCCCATATCTTGTCTCTCCAGTCACCCACCACCTCCCAAGGACCGACCATCCAGTCACAGAGGAGCATTCCCCTAGTGTCTCAGTACCACCCAGGACTGAAGCAACTTAATCACATTCTTGAGTAGGCTTCTGACTACCTCTTGTTGTGCCCTGAAATGAGGAATGTCCTACCCACTATCCTTCCCACCCCTCCCACACTGGTATTCCTATCCACTATCCTTCCCACCCATTTCACAGTGGCATTCCAACTTATAAATCCCTGCTCAACTCCCACTCACAACCCCTTGCCTCATGTCTCATATCGCTGTAATAGATCTAGATGCAACACCTGTCCCATACATCTTCCCGCCACCACCACCACCTACTCCAGTCCTGTCACAAGCATCACCTGTCCCTTCAAAGGCAGGGCTACCTGTGAAACCAGACATATGATGTCTGTTGTTGTGTGCATCTGCAAATCAACATCTCCACTATATGGTGAGAAGTAATCTATCCTTTTCATAATAATGTCATTATTCCATCCTGGATTCTCCATTGCTTTAAAACAGAAATAATGTTACAACAGCTTGAAGCCTTGTGCTTGACAAACATCATTACCAGCAAAATTATAGAATCTGGAGGTGCTTGTAATTGTTTGTAACATGTGAAATATCTGTCTCTTCATGATATTTGCATATGCTTAGTGTAACCAATGATGTTACAAGGAAGAATATGAATTTTATTGCTGCTCATTTCAATCACGGCAATTTAATTTGTCTTCTTAGGTTGCTGCCAGAGCACACACTTGAAAATCACCACATATTCAGAAAATAATAGGCAAACATTTATTTCATCATTCATTTACTAATCAGAAGGAAAATCACAAAATGGAAGACACTCACTTCTCATAGACCATGCATTTATGTGTAAATAACATCAAACATTGCAAAATATATTTGTATTACATTCCTAATAAATTCTCAGAATGTGTTGAAACACAAAGATGAAAAGAAATTAGCATATATGGGGACACAACCTGCTTCCTTTGACTCTGTAATTCACATTCTTATCCACTATGCTATGCTGGGGACATGACCTTTTCATCTTTCGTGTCAGTTGACATAATATCTCTTTAAGGCTTATATTGTTGATGCATCATTAACTAACATTTAATTATAAGGGTGACGTATTATGATAAATTTTCAAGTTATGATTGTCCTGAAATGGCATACTGCAAGTTATAGTAGACAACAGCTAAATACACTCCTGGAAATTGAAATAAGAACACCGTGAATTCATTGTCCCAGGAAGGGGAAACTTTATTGACACATTCCTGGGGTCAGATACATCACATGATCACACTGACAGAACCACAGGCACACAGACACAGGCAACAGAGCATGCACAATGTCGGCACTAGTACAGTGTATATCCACCTTTTGCAGCAATGCAGGCTGCTATTCTCCCATGGAGACGATCGTAGAGATGCTGGATGTAGTCCTGTGGAACGGCTTGCCATGCCATTTCCACCTGGCGCCTCAGTTGGACCAGCGTTCGTGCTGGACGTGCAGACCGCGTGAGACGACGCTTCATCCAGTCCCAAACATGCTCAATGGGGGACAGATCCAGAGATCTTGCTGGCCAGGGTAGTTGACTTACACCTTCTAGAGCACGTTGGGTGGCACGGGATACATGCGGACGTGCATTGTCCTGTTGGAACAGCAAGTTCCCTTGCCAGTCTAGGAATGGTAGAACGATGGGTTCAATGACGGTTTGGATGTACCGTGCACTATTCAGTGTCCCCTCGACGATCACCAGTGGTGTACGGCCATTGTAGGAGATCGCTCCCCACACCATGATGCCGGGTGTGGGCCCTGTGTGCCTCGTTCGTATGCAGTCCTGATTGTGGTGCTCACCTGCACGGCGCCAAACACGCATACGACCATCATTGGCACCAAGGCAGAAGTGACTCTCATCGCTGAAGACGACATGTCTCCATTCGTCCCTCCATTCACACCTGTCGCGACACCACTGTAGGCGGGCTGCACGATGTTGGGGCGTGAGCGGAAGACGGCCTAACGGTGTGCGGGACCGTAGCCCAGCTTCATGGAGATGGTTGCGAATGGTCCTCGCTGATCCCCAGGAGCAACAGTGTCCCTAATTTGATGGGAAGTGGCGGTGCGGTCCTCTACGACACTGCGTAGGATCCTACGGTCTTGGCGTGCATCCGTGCGTCGCTGCGGTCCGGTCCCAGGTCGACAGGCACGTGCACCTTCCGCCGAACACTGGCGACAACATCGATGTACTGTGGAGACCTCACGCCCCACGTGTTGAGCAATTCGGCGGTACGTCCACCCGGCCTCCCGCATGCCCACTATACGCCCTCGCTCAAAGTCCGTCAAATGCACATACGGTTCACGTCCACGCTGTCGCGGCATGCTACCAGTGTTAAAGACTGCGATGGAGCTCCATATGCCATGGCAAACTGGCTGACACTGACGGCGGCGGTGCACAAATGCTGTGCAGCTAGCGCCATTTGACGGCCAACACCGCGGTTCCTGGTGTGTCCACTGTGCCGTGCATGTGATCATTGCTTGTGCAGCCCTCTCGCAGTGTCCGGAGCAAGTATGGTGGGTCTGACACACCGGTGTCAATGTGTTCTTTTTTCCATTTCCAGGAGTGTATATCAAAAGTATGGTGTCTGCCTCATGAAGTGACACATCATTTTGATATCACTTCTGTCTGAGTGATTCTGAGTGAGCATTACAAAGATAGTACTTGTGCAGTGTAATAGTCTATGGCCTTGCAAAGTGGTATAATTCTGCCATTAATGTATACTGTACTCAACAACCACATAAGATAAAAAGTGAGTATGTCCATCTGCTGTTGCTGTATATACAATTGTAAGCCCCCCCTCCCCTCAAATAGTAAAAAACAAATGTCATGCAAACACAAAATAGGTCAGTTTGAATCCAACCAAAATACCAAATGTAACAAATTTATTGCATCATCAAGTCATTAAAAATCAACACAATCCCTAGCACAAAACTCCACATTACATAATCAGCAAATCAGTCATCATAACAAATCATATTTTCCAATTTAAATCATAACACATGGAAAACCATTAAGTATTCATAGCTTGATATTAATCCTAGCACAATATGGTCTGAAGCATCCAATCCCAGATAGCACAGTAAGCTGGTTTCAAACTTGTTTCCAGATGTAAAGTTCAAGTATATAAGCTTGATCAAAGCTGGAATATTCAGGCCTGTTAGTTGGATTCAAGCTTGAAACAAACATCAAAGTTGGCAGAGTTTAAGCTATATTTCAAGCTTGACTTATCAAGTTTGGCTCCAGCTATATCTACACACGTGGAATACAGCCTGGTATTTACAGCTTGTTTTAAGCTATATAATTATTAATCTGAATTTATTGAACCTAATTAATTAAATAAATATCAGAATGGAAATGGTGTAAAAAAAATTATCAAGACATGTATGTTTAAAATTTTTTATTTTCAAAGTGTTTAAAGTTGTTTTATTTTAAAATTTAATTATTCTGAAGCCCCTCCGGCCCCAGCACATAGACCAGAGCAGGATCAAATATCTGTGACTTCTGCCGGTATAATGATCCTGTAACAGGTAAAAGAAAATGTTTGCCATACCTAAACATAAAAAATGTAAAAAGTTGAAACTGATCAAGCTAAATATAATTTATGCCCCAGATTAGCAAAATAACTTCAAAATCACTGTTGTAGTAAGAATCATAAACTAGTATAAATGTCACTGAGTAAGCTGCCGCTTCTGGTGACTTCATTCAAAAGAGTTTTTAAAGTAATTTGAAATAACTTTTTGTTTGAAATTTTTAAAGTAAAGATGACACTTGGGTTATTTTGCGACGACTTCATGAAGAAGCCACACATCACTATTTCTAACAGTTTCAGGGTCATTTAATCTGAATTATAAAGAAACAATTACTTGAAATCATATACACCTCATACTGTAAGCTTATAAGGAAACTACTGTTTAGAAAAATGTAGACTTTTATTCTATCCACAATTATTTTTTGGTGAATAAAACTGAATCAAAATGAAATAAAAGATGAAATCGAAATGAATTTAAGAAATTACCAGTTCAGTGGAACTGAAATGTAAAAGAACAAAAAATGTTCTCCTTGTCATATTTTAATATTGCCTTTTATTAGATTTGAGCCACATTACAAATAACAATAAAAGTGAGGCGTTGCAGTATTATTTCACCTAGGAAACAACAAAATTAAGAGCCAACACCGATCGTAGTTTAGTGTAATCTTACCATGAGGTTTGACTTCTGTTTTTTGACTGTTGAAGCCAGTGTCCTATATTGGTTTTAAACTGTTCTTTGGTTGTCGAAGGAAATATTTTTCTGACTGAACCTGAAAACATAAATCAGTTTATCATTAAAAGTAGTGGAACGTGTTAGAGATTTACACTGGAACAAAAATTACTTATACAATGTTGAAATCATAAAGCCACTGTATCAGGCCAGCCTGTAAACTATTGATTTTCACCAACTAGGATTGTGCACATAGCATTGTGAAAATGCTCTTCTCAAATAAGCCATTATTTCTCTCCTGTAAACATCTGATTAATAACAACCAACCCATTGAACATCAATGAAACATAACTACTTTCCTGGTAATACTAAAAATATGAATTAATCAGTTGTTTTCTTAACTTAAATGAAATATCAAAATAATATGATCAAATAAAAACAAATTTTTCTCCATAAGATAAACATTGCAACTTTTAAGGCCAATGGGGTGGATCCACAAAGTCGAATCTGACCAAATTTCACAAAAACCATCCCAATGCTAAGCTATATTCTTCCCGCAAATTTAATTCTTTTGAGGCCTATATTAAGGTATTATTTATCTTTTTTGGGAAGGTTATATGGATGGTGTTATGCATCACTAGTCGAAGCACCATATGTCATACATGACACAATGGAACCTAAAGTCTGCGTTCCCTTAAAATATATGTATTTATTAATGTTTCTCAACTTTTTGTACCAAAGAAGGGTTAGTGTTCTTTATCTTAGTAGAAAAATCTCACCGCAAGTACCTACTTAACAGTACTAAATGCGCTCACATCAGAAATGTTAAATAATGGCACTTGGTCTCATGATGCATAACACTGTCCATATATTTGTGTTTATATATTAGTGTTTAAAACATTTTGAAGTAACAAATTTGATGTTTGCATTTGGAAAAGATGTGCACGATATATAAACCAAACCAGCATATTTTTGGCAAATTTTTAAGTCTTTGCTTAGTTTGAATTGCTGCACAAAGCAAGGTTGAACAGAAAGCTCTTTTCTTTTCTTTCATCTTGTCGTTTGGAGGCCTTCCTGTTCATGAAAACTTCATTCCTATCTCTGACGTCAGGCATCGTTTCATACAATTGAACATTAACAATTTTGCATCTTTACCACCAAGGGTTGCAAGTAACTTCACCTGAAAAAATAAACTTTCTTTATGAAGCTGTTATATCATCAAGATTCTTCATGAAACATGAAAAAAAAAAAAAAATAAATTTCAAATTTAAAGGCACTGCATCCATCAAAAGAGCCAAATACTGATATATCATCAGCATTATGAATTGTCCATGAAAATTGTGTGTTATATACTTCTGCCCATATAATGATTGAAAAGTTTGTACAAAATGAAGAAGAAGACTTTTGGCATATTCCTGGAGTTGATAACAGAATTTTTTGCTGAGGAGTATGGTCATGGCAATATGGAGGGATAAAATGTTGTTATGAATTTCTTTCTGTTCAGGCAACAAAATATCGTACAATACAAGTGGTCCAGTATAAAGCAAAAACTGCCTAAATTCTGTAGCTTTCCATCTTTTCACTTCATCAAGACCTCGGGGTTTTCTACAAAATTCTACTGGAATGCTTGCTTTTAGAGATAATAAATTAGAACTTATACTATCAATAATCCTACTAGGTAGTTGTAAAGGGGCAGGTCCAAACATACAAACATAAATCATTGTTCTCATTACCCCTAAACACACTAAGTGCATATAGTCAAGTGGGAAAGATGATACCATATGCAGACTAGGGATAGTGGTCAATGGGGTGTCACCAGTATTGAATTCTGTGTCTTCTTGGTTGATAGACCCCTCACGGGTTCGAGGCATTCTGTCAAATATAGGAAGAGTCATCCTATTATCAAAGAAAGACCCTTCCTGTTTACATCTGGTGCACGAGAAATATCCGTTGTGACCTTTAATGCCTAAAATAAAAGCTTTGGCAGGGGCATCACAACAAATTCCCTTGACCCTGACAACTATATTTTTGTCATTACAAATTAAACCATTCCTGATTAGGCCAACAATTTCTTCTACAAAACCATTCAGAAATTCAAAACAACTACTGGGTTTCTTTAATCCAAAATAAATGCCAGTAGGAAAAACAGTTGATGACAAGGATGGAATATTTAATACAGATCCTAAAATTGACCATAGCTCGCCACTATTACTGTGAAATAAAGGTAATCCGTCAATTCCAATCATTAAATCAATATGCTGTAAAGAACTGAAAATATGTTGTGCACTAGTGAACATTTTCTTTAACTGGTTTGAAATACCTATGTGGCAGCACTGGCCAGGGATTACATTTTTTACTTGAACACATCTTGGAGTCTCTAGAATAGTTCTTGCGCCTGAGGGAAGAGATTTAAAGCAGTCATGTGATCGAAGAATACACAACAAAGCTGTCAATGCCACATTTGTAATGCTGAACTGAACAGACCAGTTAGCTAATTCAGATTTGAGCTCTTCCCTTTGAAACTTGGAGTCAAAGCAGTCATCACTGTCTGAACCGTCTGATAAAGGATATTGATCCAACAACTCAAAAACCTGGTTCGATGTTGAGGCCCTATCATTACTTTCAGAAGGTTCACTATTAAATGATGATCCACTGGCACTATTACAAGATGATGGTTGAAGTTGAATCCCAGGATTTGGATCATTGGAAACATTTCTCTCACCAGCCACAGCAGAGTGCCCTACACTTTTCTCAGAAAGCTTCAACAGCTGTTTCCATTTCCCCTCCCGAGAAAGAGAATTGAACAGTTTCCTGTTTGACATTCCTAAAACAAAACAGAATAATTTAGTTGGGATTGACAAAATAAGGAAAATTACATATGGTAGTAATGGATGTCTCAGGGAAGGAAAAATACAGTTATTATTATTGAGCATTCATAATCTGAATTTGTTGGTGAAAATTTAATATTGATTTTTTTAGGTTAAACGATGGAATATTAATTTGGATTACTATTTAATACAGGCCTCTAAAGAATCCATACTTGAAAAAATAAAATTAAAAAAGTCTCTTAAGCATATATAAATTTGTTTATTAACTTCCATGCAGTAAATGAAGCAGGCAAAAAGGAATACAAACGTCTCAAAAATGAGATCGACAGGAAGTGCAAAATGGCTAAGCAGGGATGACTAGAGGAAAAATGTAAGGATGTAGAGGCTTGTCTCACCAGGGGTAAGATAGACACTGCCTACAGGAAAATTAAAGAGACCTTTGGAGAAAAGAGAACCATTTGTATGAATATCAAGAGCTCAGATGGAAACCCAGTTCTAAGCAAAGAAGGGAAAGCAGAAAGGTGGAAGGAGTATATAGAGGGTGAGGACAATATTATGGAAATGGAAGAGGATGTAGATGAAGATGAAATGGGAGATATGATACTGCATGAAGAGTTTGACAGAGCAGTGAGAGAGCTGAGTCGAAACAAGGCCCCGGGAGTAGACAACATTCCATTAGAACTACTGACAGCCTTGGGAGAGCCAGTCCTGACAAATCTCTACCATCTGGTGAGCAAGATATATGAGACAGGCGAAATACCCTCAGACATCAAGAAGAATATAATAATTACAATCCCAAACAAAGCAGGTGTTGACAGATGTCAAAATTACCGAACTATCAGTTTAATAAGACACGGCTGCAAAATACTAACACGAATTCTTTACAGACGAATGGAAAAACTAGTAGAAGCCGACCTCGGGGAAGATCAGTTTTGATTCTGTAGAAATATAGGAACACGTGAGGCAATATTGACCCTACGACTTATCTTAGAAGCTAGATTAAGGAAAGGCAAACCTACATTTCTAGCATTTGTAGACTTAGAGAAAGCTTTTGACAATGTTGACTGGAATACTCTCTTTCAAATTCTGAAGGTGGCAGGGGTAAAATACAGGGAGCGAAAGGCTATTTACAATTTGTACAGAAACCAGATGGCAGTTATAAGAGTCGAGGGACATGAAAGGGAAGTAGTGATTGGGAAGGGAGTGAGACAGGGTTGTAGCCTCTCCCCGATGTTATTCAATCTGTATATTGAGCATGCAGTGAAGGAAACAAAAGAAAAATTTGGAGTAGGTATTAAAATCCATGGAGAAGAAATAAAAACTTTGAGGTTTGCCGATGACATTATAATTCTGTCAGCGACAGCAAAGGACTTGGAAGAGCAGTTGAACGGAATGGATAGTGTCTCAAAAGGAGGATATAAGATGAACATCAACAAAAGTAAAATGAGGATAATAGAATGTAGTCGAATTAAGTCGGGCCATGCTGAGGGAATTAGATTAGGAAATGAGACACTTAAGGTAGTAAAGGAGTTTTGCTATTTGGGGAGCAAAATAACTGATGATCGTCGAAGTAGAGAGGATATAAAATGTAGACTGGCAATGGGAAGGAAAGCGTTTCTGAAGAAGAGAAATTTGTTAACACCGAGTATAGATTTAAGTGTCAGGAAGTCATTTCTGAAAGTATTTGTATGGAGTGTAGCCATGTATGGAAGTGAAACATGGACGATAAATAGTTTGGACAAGAAGAGAATAGAAGCTTTTGAAATGTGGTGCTACAGAAGAATGCTGAAGATTAGATGGGTAGATCACATAACTAATGAGGAGGTATTGAATAGGATTGGGGAGAAGAGAAATTTGTGGCACAACTTGACTATAAGAAGATATCGATTAGGACATGTTCTGAGACATCAAGGGATCACCAATTTAGTATTGGAGGGCAGCGTGGAGGGTAAAAATCGTAGAGGGAGACCAAGAGATGAATACACTAAGCAGATTCAGAAGGATTTAGGTTGCAGTTGTTACTGGGAGATGAAGCAGCTTGCACAGGATAGAGTAGCATGGAGAGCTGCATCAAACCAGTCTCAGGACTGAAGACCACAACAACAACAACTTCCATGCTTTCATTGAAAATTTTAGGGCAATGCCAGCATTACGGGTGGAACATTTGTACTAATTTATGCTAGTATTTTCATGTTTACATTTAGGAATCTTAAGTTATTTGAAGTGAAGTTACTGTTTTAAGCAACAAATTGATACTCTTGATTCCAAAAAAATACAATGTTCAAATATACATACGGAACTGTCTGTAATGCAATACATAATACCAGTGTTATGGGTAGGACAAAACTGACACAGAACTGAACAATTTTGACATCCAAACAATATTTCTGCTTTGATAGTGTCCACAATTCAGCCAAGCCACATACAAATGAAGTTTACATTCCTCTATTAAAGAAACATGTTGCTATTAAAAAAAGAATTAAGTTGCACCAGTGCATGTCACTATATATAACTGTATAGTTACGGGCGGGACAAATTGTATGTTGTATGATTTGCATAGAATATTAAATTGCGATATGTAGTGCAACTAAACACACACTATTTAAGCTAAATACAACATTAAAAAGGTACAAACATTCACATTAAACTCAGATTTTTTTAAGTTCTAGTCAAATGAGAAGTGTCACCTGTTGTTCATAAATGTTGGAATACAGTAAGCTTTCTCAACAGTACTACAATCATTCTCAATAGATTCATCCTTCACAGTGCAGCCCAGATCCAAAATTTGCCACTACTTTCCATGAAAAGTAATGTTACACTTATTATGAATATGCTTAACTTTTGCCAAGCATGAGTACAAGAAATTTTGTGTCCATCATCACAGAAAGAATTAACAGCTTCAACAAAATCTCTCAAGACTGATGGCATAATAACAGACTGCAACTCTGATTTTACTGTTGCCCCAACTTTAAGACTTCTTTGACTTGAATTTCTTGAGTATTTTTACTTTGTGCAAGAGTGTCATACTAACGGTAAGAAATTTCATATTACCACAATTAAAGAGCAGTCAAAGCTATGTAAATAAAAAAGACTGACACCTATGTAGTGACTGGTTCTTGATGTACTTTTTCACGTTCACCATGTCATTACTATTTGTATTCGCAAAGAAACTTTTCACACTTAATGATTATTCATTCATGGTGTGGCATGCGCGAGTACTTACAAGTAAACAAATATAATAGGATATATATAAAAAGGCGAGATTTTAAAAAGGTAAAATAACATTAAGTTTTAATTTATTGGTGCCACGTACTAGAGAGCTAGTTTAAAATGACCTCTTTTTGCTAAACAACTTGTAATATGTATTCTTAGCTGGTAATCCATTTCACTTTCATCCAGGCTCAATTTTTCTACATAAAATAATATGATATTTCTTTATGTTACGTAATAATATTTAACATTTGTAATATTAACGTACCACTAGAGAAAAATACACCAACATATCTGTAATACACTATACATCCTCTTCAGACCCAGTAGAGCAGTAAGGCAGGAGACGCCACACACTTACCGAACTATTTTCCAGTATAAAACAAATTTCACAACAGTCAACAATCATTAACATGTGTCACAAAGGTAAAATGGCCATAAACCTAGCAGAGTCAGTGCAAGGCTTATAAATGCTTGTGGTGCTTCCCCTGGACGTCTATGGAAGCTATGTTGCGAGCGCATCTGCTGTACAGCCTTCCAGGGAAATTACAGTTTATTTCAAGCTTGGGAAAATTATTTTAATTCAAGATAAATTTTGACAGCTTGATGTAAACTGTGTAACATGTTGATTTTTCAATCTTGAATTTTCAACTCAACCTAAACTTAATATCCACCTTGAAATAAGCTTGAGTGCTAGCTGGGATAAACATTAGGATAGTTGCTACTCACCACATGGCAGAGATGCTGAATCACAGATAGGCACAATAAAACGACTATCAGAAAGTGACACACACACACACACACACACACACACACACACACACACACACACACACATGGCTACAGTCTCTGGCAGAAAAAGCCAGACTGCATGTTGTCTATTTTCAACAAAGCCCTTGCTGGCTGAAAGCTCACTTTCCTTTCCGACAGTCCTTTTATTGTTCTTATCTGTGAGTCAGCATCTTTGCTATACAGTGAGTAGCAACTATCCTTTTCATAACATTGTTACATTCCATCCTGGATTTTCGATTGTTTAAATAACCAGTAGGTATTCATACTGAGGCATAAATCTTTGCATAAACCACAAATAGCAAGACCATAATTTCATTTAACGAATAAAGTAAAAGAAAAGTCTGTCAATTCTTCCTTGGAGACAAATCTGTGTACATCACTGTTGTTTCTCTATGATACATGAATCTATCTGATGGTTTTTTGACTTTTTTAATTAATTCATCCTGTGATATTGCTTCCATTATGAACCTGTAATCATACACAATCATACTTTTATATGTTACAATCTAATTCTCTCTGAAGTTAACCATCAAATCAAAACTATGTACCTTTTGTACAGAGAGAAACATAGCTCTAGTTTTAAATATTTCAGTTGTTTTTTCCCTTAATATAATTTACAGGTTGAAATTGAAAATTTTTTCATGTGAATCAATCAATCAAACAAATCAACACAACTTACTACATTACCATGAAGTTCCTTTGAATTACTTTTAAACTCTTTACAAAAATCAAACAATGGGGAATTCACACTCAGTGTGGCTTCAGCTACCAGAGGCTGCAGTCATGTGTGTATGAATGTCTGTGTGTGTGTGTGTGTGTGTGTGTGTGTGTGTGTGTGTGTGTGTGTGTGTGTGTGCCATCTACACTCCTGGAAATTGAAATAAGAACACCGTGAATTCATTGTCCCAGGAAGGGGAAACTTTATTGACACATTCCTGGGGTCAGATACATCACATGATCACACTGACAGAACCACAGGCACATAGACACAGGCAACAGAGCATGCACAATGTCGGCACTAGTACAGTGTATATCCACCTTTCGCAGCAATGCAGGCTGCTATTCTCCCATGGAGACGATCGTAGAGATGCTGGATGTAGTCCTGTGGAACGGCTTGCCATGCCATTTCCACCTGGCGCCTCAGTTGGACCAGCGTTCGTGCTGGACGTGCAGACCGCGTGAGACGACGCTTCATCCAGTCCCAAACATGCTCAATGGGGGACAGATCCGGAGATCTTGCTGGCCAGGGTAGTTGACTTACACCTTCTAGAGCACGTTGGGTGGCACGGGATACATGCGGACGTGCATTGTCCTGTTGGAACAGCAAGTTCCCTTGCCGGTCTAGGAATGGTAGAACGATGGGTTCGATGACGGTTTGGATGTACCGTGCACTATTCAGTGTCCCCTCGACGATCACCAGTGGTGTACGGCCAGTGTAGGAGATCGCTCCCCACACCATGATGCCGGGTGTTGGCCCTGTGTGCCTCGGTCGTATGCAGTCCTGATTGTGGCACTCACCTGCATGGCGCCAAACACGCATACGACCATCATTGGCACCAAGGCAGAAGCGAGTCTCATTGCTGAAGACGACACGTCTCCATTCGTCCCTCCATTCACGCCTGTCGCGACACCACTGGAGGCGGGCAGCACGATGTTGGGGCGTGAGCGGAAGACGGCCTAACGGTGTGCGGGACCGTAGCCCAGCTTCATGGAGACGGTTGCGAATGGTCCTCGCCGATACCCCAGGAGCAACAGTGTCCCTAATTTGCTGGGAAGTGGCGGTGCGGTCCCCTACGGCACTGCGTAGGATCCTACGGGCTTGGCGTGCATCCGTGCGTCGCTGCGGTCCGGTCCCAGGTCGACGGGCACGTGCACCTTCCGCCGACCACTGGCGACAACATCGATGTACTGTGGAGACCTCACGCCCCACGTGTTGAGCAATTCGGCGGTACGTCCACCCAGCCTCCCGCATGCCCACTATACGCCCTCGCTCAAAGTCCGTCAACTGCACATAGGGTTCACGTCCACGCTGTCGCGGCATGCTACCAGTGTTAAAGATTGCGATGGAGCTCCGTATGCCACGGCAAACTGGCTGACACTGACGGCGGCGGTGCACAAATGCTGCGCAGCTAGCGCCATTCGACGGCCAACACCGCGGTTCCTGGTGTGTCCGCTGTGCCGTGCGTGTGATCATTGCTTGTACAGCCCTCTCGCAGTGTCCGGAGCAAGTATGGTGGGTCTGACACACCGGTGTCAATGTGTTCTTTTTTCCATTTCCAGGAGTGTATTTCCAACAAAGGCCTTGTTGGCTGAAAGCTTACATTGTGACATTTTTTTTGTTGTGCCTATCTGTGACTCAGTATCTCCGCTATACGATGACGTGTCTGTGAAATGACACGTCATATACCAGCTACTATGCAAACACTGTTCAGCATTCTACATTGGCATGACCACCACCAAATTATAAATTAGGATGAGTGGGCATAGGCAAAAAGTTGAGTGGGCATAGGCAAAAAGTGTATACTAGCAACTCACAATATCCTGTTGCAAAGTATGCTCTACAACATGATATTCATAAGCTTGGCACCTGTTTCACCACACGCACAATCTGGATCCTTTCCCCAGACACCAGTTTCTCAGAATTCCACAAGTGGGAACTAGTACTGCAACATGTCCTTGGTTCTTGCCACCCAACTGGTTTTACTGTACATTAATTTCTTTTGTCTCAGTATTCCTTCACTGTAACTACACTTTGCTTTACTTTTCTACATTTGTGATTGTCTTTTCTGTCTATTTTTCAGCACCCCACCTCACACTTCTGTTACACACAATGCACTTAGCTTTTCATTCTTATTAAGTCATGCATGATGTTTTAGCAGTAATCTCTGTCTGCTTGTTGTACTGTCTTACACCTTTAAGCTTTCAGGTTTTCAAATCTCAACTGATTCAGTCCCCAAAATCAGTCTTTCCATCTCATCCCATACGGTAAGTCTCCCCTGACACATGGTTCTGGGTGACTTTCCTGAAATCTACCCCTTTTCCTAGACCTCTCCAGTCCTTTTTCTTCACCCTTCTTACTCCCCTTTCAACCCTTCTGCCTGAAGAAGGAGCCACTGGCTCTGAAAGCTTGTCAGTTACAACCGTCTTTTATGTTTGTGTTCTGCCACCACTTGGTGAGTAGATTTTTTATGTATCCAATTAAATAATTTTGTCAATAATTTTTTTTTCATTGTTATACAACATTGTAAGTGTTAGAGAACCTTGCAAAGAGAAATAAAAAACTAACTACATCATTATAGAGAAATGTTTAATATTTCCTGGTATTATTGTTTTACTTTTAATTATTTCAATCCATAATTTATTTTATCATCTGTAGAACAATATACTTGGTATGGATGTCATCAATACTTTGCACAGTGCTTCTTATATTTAATCCTAAATCAACAGAGCACTAATCTTCAGACTGACTAATGATTTGCCCCTTTTTTCAGATATTTGCCATGTTTTGTAAACTGCTTTCTTTCCAGATTATTATGATCCAAAAGACAGCATTTGATCCAGATTGACACATAACATGCACTTTATAGACACTAAATACTTGGGATTTCTGCCAACGCCAATCTGTGTCAGAATATTTCTACTGCAATTCTTCCATCCCCAATTGTTTGTATCTGAAATTGCTAAATTCCAACACATCATCGAGTCATTTTGAACACTCGCTCAAAGGCTCTGGTGTATCTTGGGCACATCACTAAAAAAGTCCACATGCTCACCGCATCTACTGAGGGGTGCTCTGAGGCTGGTTCTGGAGGCATGGGTTTCTGAGCACAGTCTCCTTTGTCAAGGTATCAGCAAGAAAACATCATCTGACATCATATTGGAGACCCATTTGTTGAGTTTTCCATGTGCCTTGGCCTGCTGACAAATCGTG
The DNA here is from genome assembly GCF_023864345.2 of Schistocerca serialis cubense. Classification (NCBI taxonomy): domain Eukaryota; kingdom Metazoa; phylum Arthropoda; class Insecta; order Orthoptera; family Acrididae; genus Schistocerca; species Schistocerca serialis. Next base: position 273,865,168 of record NC_064646.1, read on the forward strand.
GTTACCGACAAAATTTGCCACTGGTGAATTATCTTGGGACAGTGTGAGCTTAGTTAGGCTTGTATCAACTGGAGCTCAAATGTATCCTATTTTTGACTTGCTAGGAACTTGTTGTCAGGGACAGTCGGTTACATATGTTCTGTAACTTTCATTATTGACAAGTTTAGAGATGAATGTGTTCTTTACTTGTACAAATGTTTTCTATTCATTACTGACATTATGAAGCTCCATGTTAACTTACATTGCCATCTGAATGGAAGTAGTTGTATTTTTCCTAAGCCCATCTGTGATAACTGGCAGTCATCATTTTTGCTAATGTTTTGGCTATTGAATATTTTTGGTGGCCCTGTTGTGACTATATGACTAAACTTTGTTTCTTAAAGCCTCTGGTGATAACTGTTTGACATTGATTACTTTGGAAGGATCTAACTGGATTTAAAATAATAATGCACATTACATACTAGGTAGTGGGAGAATTCAATTCAATATATTTCTGTACAAGTTATTCTGTTCTGTACTTTGTTTAATGGCTGTGTTTTGAGGTCACTATAAGTTATATATTTTATTGTATGGTTAACTGGGGAGGGGGGGGGGAGGTTGTCTCTTTATTTTTACTAGTCAGTTAATATTTAAATGGTTCCTGCGTGTTTTGACACACACACACACACACACACACACACACACACACACACACACACACACAAAATCAAAATCATCTACACACATGTTGCTTGTCAACAAGGTGCATTTGGCAGGCAGCTGAGAACTATGGTGTTCTTTTTCAAAAGATGTATACATGAAATTAAATGGGACCCTTGCTATACATCATTGTCCTTCATGGCAAACTGTACAGGAACCTATCATCCAATCATATGCATTCATTTGTTCGCCTACAAAATTCCTCATGTGACCTGTACTGGTACCTCAGCAAGAGACTACACTGTCCTCTGCTCACAAATTGTGTCAGAATCATTTGAGGTATGTTCTGTGTATATGATAGAGCTAAACTCAATTCTGTTGAGAATATCCAAGACCCTATTAAGGAATATCTGTGCACCTACGACACAGATCCCATCAGTGTCCTTGAGCTGTTTGTTTCTGTTGAGTAGACATCAATCAGAATGGCCACCAGCATTTTCAGTGACTTATGGAGTCTATGCAGTGATGTATCACCAACACAGTTAGGGTAAGAGGAGACTACTTACCATTGGGTAGGTGTCCCTAATTCAGTTGCTAATGTGAATATAGCTATATAAGCAATCATTGTTAGCTGACTTGCCATGTTTTGCTGTTTTAGAGTAAAACCGGAACCTTTCTACGATCACTTTGTTGTCTGTCTGTTTGTCTGTTCATCCATCTATTAAGGCCACTTTTTCTTAAGAAAAGATAGACATATAAAGTTGAAATTTGTGGCACATACTAATATCTATGGTGCCTTGGCAGTGTAAAACATTGTACCTTCTATGTCAATGCAGTTAAAAGATATGTCCATTTATGTCACATATTTTGATACTTGCAAACTCACTCATCAAAATCTTTAGGGTAATTTCTGTTGGACTAGAATTATGAAATTTGGCAAGAAGCAAGGTTTCACATCACAATAAAAGAAAAAATTCCGAAAACTGCAGATTTGTCATTATATCACAAGAAAATTTTTTTTGTAATTTTGTATGTGACTCTCTGTCAGTTCATCTGTCTGTTAAGACTCCCTTTTCCCTGGAATCAGTAGCTGTATTAAGTTGATATTAATGTCACATACTAAGGTCTATAGGCCCTTGGAGTTGTATAATAAATGTAAACTTCTAAATCAATGAAATCAAAAGATACAACCTTTTAGGTAACTTGTTTTTATACTTGCAAATTCACTCATCGAAATGTAAAGGGTACTTTCTGTTAGCCTAGAATCATAAAATTTGGCAAGAACCAAGGTTTTGTGGTGCAAGTAAAAGGAAAAAATTCAAAAATTATTAGTTTGTATTTATATACACACAAAAATATTACTTTTGTAATTTGTTATTTGATGTAAAACTTACAACTAAAACAGCCAGTGTTCTGTGGCGAAAATCAAACATCAGGCAAGGAACAACTTTATTGCTCATATAATGGATTTTGGACTTCATCCATCATCAGCTATCAAGGAGTGATTACTGCATGTAGGTTCCTCTACAGATTTGGCATTTCAGGTTGCATGTGAAACAAACATTTGCAGACCAGTTTTGAAACACAGTATCTACGTGCCTCCTGGTTATCTGATGATGGATAAATTCTGAAACCCGTTATCTGAGTTACATGGTCATTTCTTGACTGATACTGACTTCTGTCATTGTGACCCAGTCAGTCTAAATGTAGAACTATTGATTACTATAATAATGGTCACCTGCCTCCTGCACGACTTAATGTCACATTTATGCTGTTGAAATTCTCAAAATTCTTGGAATCCTTGGGGCCAATGTCTTTCCAGTATCAATGTCAATAACAGGCAAAAACTGTTGAGATTCCCAATTCCTGGAATGGACGAACTGTCTATACATTACACTAAGTCTATTTGGAACCCTCAGTGCACAAGTCCTACTTGCAACTGGCCAATTTTTTTTTTATTTTAGTTTCAATAAATACAGATAAAACTTACATTGCCCTGACAGTGGTAAAAATTAAATGGCAAATATCAATGATTAATCCATTTAGGTCTCTTGCACGAGACCCGGAACATTTCCAGAGGCAAATATGGACTCTGACCACAATTTATTGGTTATGAATTACAGATTAAAGCTGAAGGAACTGCAAAAAAGCAGAAATTTAAAGAGATGGGACTTGGATAAACTGCAAGAACCAGAGGTTGTAGAGAGTTTCAAAGAGAGCATTAGGGAACAATTCACAAGAATAGGGGAAACAAGTACAGCAGAAGAAGAGTGGGTAGCTCTGAGAGATGAAATAGTAAAGGGAGCAGAGGATCAAGTAAGTAAAAAGATGAGTGCTGGTACAAATCCTAGTGTAACACAAGAGATATTGAATTTAATCAATGCAAGAAGAAAATATAAAAATGTAATAAATGAAGCAGGCAAAAAGGTATACAAACGTCTAAAAAATGAGATTGACAGGAATTGCAAAATGACTAAGCAGGAATGGCTAGAGTCAAATATAAGGATGTAGAAGCATATATCACAAGGAGAAAGATAGACACCGCCAACAGGAAAATTAAAGAGATATTTGGAGGAAAGTCAATCACTTGTACGACTATTGAGAGTTCAGATGGAAAACTATTCCTAAGTAAAGAAGGGAAAGTAGAAGGATGGAAGGAGTACATTGCCCCCTCTGGGCCTATACAAGGAAGATGTACTTGAGGACAATATTATGGAAATGGAAGAGGATGTAGAGGGAGATGAGAAGGGAGATATGGTACTACAGGAAGAATCTGACAAAGCACCGAAAGAATTAAGTTGAAACAAGGCCCCAGGAATAGACACTTTTCTGTTAGAGCTACTGATAACCTTGGGAGAGCCAGCCATGACAAATCACTCCCATCTGGTGAGTAAGATGCATGATGCAGACAAAATACCCTCAGACTTCAAGAAGAATATAATAATCCCAATTCCAAAGAAAGCAGGTGCTGACAGGTGTGAAAATTACCAAACTATCAGTTTAAGTGAAACAATGGAAAATCCAGGATGGAAAGTAACAATATTATGAAAATGAAATTTGCTACTCACCATACAGCACAGATGCTGAGCTGCAGGTAGGCACAAGAAAAAGACTGTCACAATATAAGCTTTCAGCAATCAAGGCCTTTGTTGAAGGTAAATGACAGACACACAAACACACAAACATACAGATGCAACTCACACACACATGATTGCAGCCTCTGGCAGCTGAATCTGTACACTGCAGTCATGTGTGTGAGTTGCGTTTGTGCGTATGTGTGTTTGTGTATCTATCATCTATTTTGACAAAGGCCTTGATGGCTGAAAGCTTATATTGTGACAGTATCTTTGTTGAGCCTATCTGCAACTCATAATCTCCACTATATGGTGACTAGCAGCTTTCCTTTTCATAATATTGTTATGAACTATCAGTTTAATAAGTCACAGTTGCAAAATACTAACATGAATCCTTTACGAAAGAATAGAAAAACTGGCAGAAGCCAACCTTGGGGAAGATCAGTTTGGATTCCAGAGAAATGTAGGAACACGCGAGGCAATACTGACGCTACAACATATCTTAGATGATAGGCCAAGGAAAGGCAAACCTATGTTTATAACATTTGTAGACTTAGAGAAAACTTTTGATAATGTTGACTGGAATACTCTCTTTCAAATTCGAAAGGCAGAAGAGATAAAATACAGGGAGTGAAAGGCTATTTACAATTTGTACAGAAACCAGATGGTAGTTATAAGAGTCGAGGGACATGAAACAGAAGCAGTGGTTGAGAAGGGAGTGAGACAGGGTTGTAGCCTACCCCGCTGTTATTCAGCCTGTATATTGAGCAAGCGGTAATGGAAACCAAAGAAAAATCTGGAGTAGGAATTAAAGTTCAGGGAGAAGAAATAAAAACTCTTAGGTTTGCCAATGACAATGTAATTCTGTCAGAGATGGCAAAGGACTTGAAAGAGCAGTTGAACAGAATGGGCAATATCTTGAAAGGAGCATGTATAATGAACATCAACAAAAGCAAGACGAATGTAGTCGAGTTAAATCAGGTGATACTGAGGGAATTAGATTAGGAAATGAGTCACTTAAAGTAGTAAATGAGTTTTGCTATTTGGGAAGCAAAATAAGTGATGATGGTCACAGTAGGGAAGATATAAAATGCAGACTGACAATGGCAAGAAAAGCGTTTCTGAAGAAAAAAAAATTGTTAACATTGAGTATAGATTTAAGTATTAGGAAGTCCTTTCTAAAAGTATTTGTTTGGAGTGCAGTCATGTTTGGAAGTGAAACATGGACGATAAATAGTGTAGACAAGAAGAGACTAGATGCTTTTGAAATTTGGTGCTACAAAAGAATGCTGGAGATAGATGGGTAGATCATGTAACTGATGAGGAGGTACTGAATTGAACTGGGGACAAGAGGAATCTGTGACTGAAGATCGGAACAATAACAACAACAATATATTTAGAAAGCATGGTCCCAAACTCATGGCAGTATAACCATGGCCAGTAATTAAAATAAGGATGCAGCTACTGCTATACCCTTTCCTGCCACTAGAAAGACTCAACTGTTTCATGTATACCTCCATGTCAGGAACAATTGAATATTCTACTTATGATACAAACAGAAAACGGACTGCTAAGATGGACTTCACTAATGTCATTGGTTTCTTGATAAACGTGAAAACAAAAAGTAAATATTTCATCCAGTAGAATTCTGTTGCAGATTTATTACCAGCATGAGAGCTATTTTCCACATCATTCATTTAGTGCATATTAAACAGTATTATGCTTTATTTTGTTTCCTAACAAAGTTAACGTGAAATGTTGCTATGGATATTCCATATTGCACAGACTTCTTTCACAATTAAACTTCTGCACAATGACTGAGTGTGCAAGATGTTTTCCCAGGAATCATGTACTTAAGTACTTTTGTGGGTGGAACTTTTTAATGTCTGTTTTTTAGGTTATATGGCCTCGGTCAAGTACAGAAAGGGCAACAGCCTAACAGCCTCAAAGGGTGCGGGGCAAAGTCAGGACATGCGGGGACCAAGCAGCAATCGGTATTGAAATTGTAAAGTGTCAAAGCTGTATTGGTAAAGTACCAGAACATCAAGTGCTGATAGAAAGCACCGAAGCTGAAATCGTTATAGGTACGGAAAGCTGGTTGAAGCCACAGATAAATTCTGCCGAAATTTTTACAAAGGCATAGACGGTGTTTAGAAATGATAGATTGCATGCAACTGGTGGTGGAGTGTTTGTCACTGTTAGTAGTAGTTTATCCTGTAGTGAAGTAGAAGTGGATTGTTCCTGTGAATTATTATGGGTGGAGGTTACACTCAACAACCGAGCTAGGTTAATAATTCACTCCTTTTACCGACCTCCCGACTAAGCAGCATTAGTGGCAGAACAACTGAGAGAAAATCTGGAATACATTTCACATAAATTTCCTCAGTAGGTTATAGTCTTGGGTGGAGATTTCAATTTACCAGATATAGACTGGGACACTCAGATGTTTAGGACGGGCAGTAGGGACAGAGCATCGAGTGACATTATATTGAGTGCACTATCCGAAAATTATTTCAAGCCATTAAACAGAGAATCGATTCGTGGAGATGACATCTTGGACCTACTGATAACAAACAGACCGGAACTTTTCAACTCTGTAAGCGCAGAACAGGGAATCAGTGATCATAAGGCTGTAGCAGCATCCCTGAATATGGAAGTAAATAGGAATATAAAAAAAAGGGAGGAAGGTTTATCTGCTTAGCAAGAGTAATAGAAGGCAGATTTCAGACTACCTAACAGATCAAAACTAAAATTTCTGTTCCGACACTGACAATGTTGAGTGTTTATGGAAAAAGTTCAAGGCAATTGTAAAATGCATTTTAGACAGGTATGTGCCGAGTAAAACTGTGAGGAACGGGAAAAACCCACCGTGGTTCAACAACAAAGTTAGGAAACTACTGCAAAAGCAAAGAGAGCTTCACTGCAAGTTTAAACACAGCCAAAACCTCTCAGACAAACAGAAGCTAAATGATGTCAAGTTAGCATAAGGAGGGCTGTGCGTGAAGCGTTCAGTGAATTTGAAAGTAAAATTCTATGTACCGACTCGACAGAAAATCCTAGGAAGTTCTGGTCTTACGTTAAATCAGTAAGTGGCTCGAAACAGCATATCCAGACACTCCGGGATGATGATGGCATTGAAACAGAGGATGATACGCATAAATCTGAAATACTAAACACCTTTTTCCAAAACTGTTTCACAGAGGAAGATCGCACTGCAGTTCCTTCTCTAAATCCTCGCACAAACGAAAAAATGGCTGACACTGAAATAAGTGTCCAAGGAATAGAAAAGCAACTGAAATCACTCAACAGAGGAAAGTCCACTGGACCTGATGGGATACCAATTCGATTCTACACAGAGTATGAGAAAAAACTTGCCCCCCTTCTGACAGCCGTGTACTGCAAGTCTTTAGAGGAACAGAAGGTTCCAAATGATTGGAAAAGAGCACAAGTAGTCTCAGTCTTCAAGAAGGGTCGTCGAGCAGATGCGCAAAACTATAGACCTATATCTCTGATGTTGATCTATTGTAGAATTTTAGAACATGTTTTTTGCTCACGTATCATTTAGTTTCTGGAAACCCAGAATCTACTCTGTAGGAATTAACATGGATTCTGGAAACAGCGATCGTGTGAGACCCAACTCAGTTTATTTGTTCATGAGACCCAGAAAATATTAGATACAGGCTCCCAGGTAGATGCCATTTTCCTTGACTTCCAGAAGGCGTTCGATACAGTTTCGCAGTGTCGCCTGATAAACAAAGTAAGAGCCTACGGAATACCAGACCAGCTGTATGGCTGGATTGAAGAGTTTTTAGCGGATGATGCTGTAGTATACAGAGAAGTTGCAGCATTAGAAAATTGCAGCAAAATGCAGGAAGATCTGCAGCAGATAGGCACTTGGTGCAGGGAGTGGCAACTGACCCTTAACATAGACAAATGTAATATATATAAAGAAGGATCCTTTACTGTATGATTATATGATAGTGGAACAAACACTAGTAGCAGTTACTTCTGTAAAATATCTGGGAGTATGTGTGCGGAACGATTTGAAGTGGAATTATCATACAAAATTAATTGTTGGTAAGGCGGGTACCAGGTTGAGATTCATTGGGAGAGTCCTTAGAAAATGTAGTCCATCAACAAAGGAGGTGGCTTACAAAACACTTGTTCGACCTATACTTGAGTATTGCTCATCAGTGTGGCATCCGTACCAGGTCGGGTTGATGGAGGTGATAGAGAAGATCCAAAGAAGAGTGGCGCGTTTCGTCACAGGGTTATCTGGTAAGCGTGATAGCATTACGGAGATATTTAACAAACTCAGGTGGCAGACTCTGCAAGAGAGGCGCTCTGCATCACGGTGTAGCTTGCTGTCCAGGTTTTGAGAGGGTGCGTTTCTGGGTGAAGTATCAAATATATTGCTTCCCCCTACTTATACCTCCCGAGGAGATCACGAATGTAAAATTAGAGAGATTCGAGCACACACGGAGGCTTTCCAGCAGTCGTTCTTCCCGCGAACCATATGTGACTGGAACAGGAAAGGGAGGTAATGATAGTGGCACGTAAAGTGCCCTCCGCCACACACTGTTGGGTGGCTTGTGGAGTATAAATGTAGATGTAGATGTACTTACATTCTACACATCTTTACAAACAATAAAGCAATAATATTTAATAAATTACACTGACAGCCCAAAACCTTATAACCATTGTCCAACATGAGATCAAATATTGCATGGTGGTGTTGCAGGCATGTGATTGGAATAGATTAGATCAGATTCAGTTTTTGTTCCATAGACAAAAAAATGAGATGATTCTCATAGGTGTGAAAGTCAGGAACTATAACATAAAAAACATAAAACATTTGAATATAATACTCACTACCCTGATCATTTACCATGAGATTGTCATAATAGGTGAATACATTATAATAAACCGGAACTGCTAATATTTACAGAATTAATACACTGTCAGAATGAAACATAGTTATGTACTTTCAATAGATTTGTTATACACAAAATACCTTATTTTAACTGTTGTGATGATGTGCTGTTTGTTGTTGTGGTCTTCAGTCCTGAGACTGGTTTGATGCAGCTCTCCATGCTACTCTATCCTGTGCAAGCTTTTTCATCTCCCAGTACCTACTGCAACCTACATCCTTCTGAATCTGCTTAGTGTATTGAACTCTTGGTCTCCCTCTACGATTTTTACCCTCCACGCTGCCCTCCAATGCTAAATTTGTGATCCCTTGATGCCTCAAAACATGTCCTACCAACCGATCCCTTCTTCTAGTCAAGTTGTGCCACAAACTTCGCTTCTCCCCAATCCTATTCAATACCTCCTCATTAGTTACGTGATCTACCCACCTTATCTTCAGCATTCTTCTGTAGCACCACATTTCGAAAGCTTCTATTCTCTTCTTGTCCAAACTGGTTATTGCCCATGTTTCACTTCCATACATGGCTACACTCCACACAAATACTTTCAGAAACGACTTCCTGACACTTAAATCTATACTCGATGTTAACAAATTTCTCTTCTTCAGAAACGATTTCCTTGCCATTGCCAGTCTACATTTTGTATCCTCTCTACTTTGACCATCATCAGTTATTTTACTCCCTAAATAGCAAAACTCCTTTACTACTTTAAGTGTCTCATTTCCTAATCTAATCCCCTCAGCATCACCCGATTTAATTTGACTACATTCCATTATCCTCGTTTTGCTTTTGTTGATGTTCATCTTATATCCTCCTTTCAAGACACTGTCCATTCCGTTCAACTGCTCTTCCAAGTCCTTTGCTGTCTCTGACAGAATTACAATGTCATCGGCAAACCTCAAAGTTTTTACTTCTTCTCCATGAATTTTAATACCTACTCCAAATTTTTCTTTTGTTTCCTTTACTGCTTGCTCAATATACAGATTGAATAACATCAGGGAGAGGCTACAACCCTGTCTCACTCCTTTCCCAACCACTGCTTCCCTTTCATGCCCCTCGACTCTTATAACTGGCATCTGGTTTCTGTACAAATTGTAAATAGCCTTTCGGTCCCTGTATTTTACCCCTGCCACCTTCAGAATTTGAAAGAGAGTATTCCAGTTAACAAAAGCTTTCTCTAAGTCTACAAATGCTAGAAACGTAGGTTTGCCTTTCCTTAATCTTTCTTCTAAGATAAGTCGTAAGGATGATGTGCTATGAAAACTGAAATTTAACAGACATTTTTACGTAAGCCAGTCTAACAGTCCCTGTTAAGATATTCATCTCTAGAGTTGAAGTAGTTCCCTATCAAAGAGTCTTTCAAACTCTGTTTAATTGTGCTTTATCTGAAACCAAGTTTTTAGTTTATGAAGATGGTATCTGTTCTTTCGGACATGTCAGAAAGAATGGATACCATTAGTGACCATGCAGCTCATTAGAATGAAATTGTAATGAAATGAATATCCCTAGCTGCATACAGGCATTGACATATGTCAACGGGGATATACTGTGGGACAAAAAGTTGGGAAAGTGGGTCTCGTGGGAGGCGTGCCAGAGATAAGTCCCTGCAGTCGCACTATCCTCTGTGTCCTCGGTGGCTCAGATGGATAGCATGTCTGCCATGTAAGCAGGAGATACCAAGTTCGTGACCCAGTAAGGGCACACATTTTAACTGTCCCAGTTGACGTATATCAATGCCTGTATGCAGCTAGGGGTATTCATTTAATTGTAATTTCAAGTTTTTAATGGTTTCTGGTATTTATTGAAAATGTGTTTTCCTGAATATTGAACCCCTTTGTGGAGAAATGTAAATGATTTTAGGTCTGTATATACACTCCTGGAAATAGAAAAAAGAACACATTGACACCGGTGTGTCAGACCCACCATACTTGCTCCGGACACTGCGAGAGGACTGTGCAAGCAATGATCACACGCATGGCACAGTGGACACACCACGAACCACGGTGTTGGCCGTCGAATGGCGCTAGCTGAGCAGCATTTGTGCACCGCCGCCGTCAGTGTCAGCCAGTTTTCCGTGGCATACGGAGCTCCATCGCAGTCTTTAACACTGGTAGCATGCCGCGACAGCGTGGACGTGAACCGTATGTGCAGTTGACGGACTTTGAGCGAGGGCGTATAGTGGGCATGCGGGAGGCCGGGTGGACGTACTGCCGAATTGCTCAACACGTGGGGCGTGAGGTCTCCACAGTACATCGATGTTGTCGCCAGTGGTCGGCGGAAGGTGCACGTGCCCGTCGACCTGGGACCGGACCGCAGCGACGCACGGATGCACGCCAAGACCGTAGGATCCTACGCAGTGCCGTAGGGGACCGCACCGCCACTTCCCGGCAAATTAGGGACACTGTTGCTCCTGGGGTATCGGCGAGGACCATTCACAACCTTATCCATGAAGCTGGGCTATGGTCCCGCACACCGTTAGGCCGTCTTCCGCTCACGCCCCAACATCGTGCAGCCCGCCTCCAGTGGTGTCGCGACTGGCATGAATGGAGGGACGAATGGAGATGTGTCGTCTTCAGCGATGAGAGTCGCTTCTGCTTTGGTGCCAATGATGGTCTTATGCGTGTTTGGCGCCGTGCAGGTGAGCGCCACAATCAGGACTGCATACGACTGAGGCACACAGGGCCAACACCCGGCATCATGGTGTGGGGAACGATCTCCTACACTTGCCGTACACCACTGGTGATCGTCGAGGGGACACTGAATAGTGCACGGTACATCCAAACCGTCATCGAACCCATCGTTCTACCATTCCTAGACCGGCAAGGGAACTTGCTGTTCCAACAGGACAACGCACGTCCGCATGTATCCCGTGCCACCCAACGTGCTCTAGAAGGTGTAAGTCAACTACCCTGGCCAGCAAGATCTCCGGATCTGTCCCCCATTGAGCATGTTTGGGACTGGATGAAGCGTCGTCTCACGCGGTCTGCACGTCCAGCACGAACGCTGGTCCAACTGAGGCGCCAGGTGGAAATGGCATGGCAAGCCGTTCCACAGGACTACATCCAGCATCTCTACGATCGTCTCCATGGGAGAATAGCAGCCTGCATTGCTGCGAAAGGTGGATATACACTGTACTAGTGCCGACATTGTGCATGCTCTGTTGCCTGTGTCTATGCGCCTGTGGTTCTGTCAGTGTGATCATGAGATGTATCTGACCCCAGGAATGTGTCAATAAAGTTTCCCCTTCCTGGGACAATGAATTCACGGTGTTCTTATTTCAATTTCCAGGAGTGCAGCTTGTTCTTATTCCTAGTATTGATACGATGTATTGAGCTACTGATTGGAAACAGAAGTATATTACTTGCAACAAATTACATTAAGGATTAAAGCACTGGTTACAATACAAAGTTCATTGATCAGGTTTCTGTATGATATTTATATCTCAAATGAGCCTTGTAACATGATTTTGCACACTAGAAACTTCTGCTCGATGAGTTACACCAGAATATGATCCCATATGACGTACTAGAATGAAAGTGAGCAAAGCATGCAAGTTTTTTTGTATTTATATCTCCTACATCTGACATCATTCTCACTGCAAGTACAGACTTGTTTAGACACTTCAGCAACTCTGTGGTATGTCCTTGCAAATTGAATGTATTATCGAGTTGTAATTCCAGGAATTTAACACTGTCGACCTCTTCAATCAGCATGTCTTCACATGTTGAACACATGCTGGAAGGAAATCTATTACAGGTTCTGGAGTACATATAGTGGATCTTTTCAAAGTTTAATGACAGTGAATTAGCTAAACCATTTATTAATGTCGGTGAAAATTTGATTAGCAGCCTCTTCTAAATCTGTACTTGACAAGCTACTTATTGGAATGTTTCTATCATCTGCAGACAAAATAAACTTAGCATCTGGCAATGTAACAGATGAGACGTCATTAGTGTGCAGAAGATAAAGCAAAAGACCCAAGTTGGAACCTTGACATACACCATATGAAGTTAATCCCCAATTAGGTGAAGACTGACTGCTTACTGTACAGGTATTTCGCAACGATACCCCTTGTTTCCTGTTAGTTGGTTAAGACTCAAACCATTTTGCAGCACTGTCAGTGACACCATAATATTCAAATCTACTTAGGAGAATGCTATGATTCAAACATTCAAAGGCTTTTGACAGGTCAAAGAAAACCCCAGTAGCCTCTAATTTGTTATCTAATGGGTTACATATATTCCCACTGTACATGTAAATAGCTTTCTCAGTATCTGAACCCTTAAGAAACCAAACTGTGATGTGGACAATATATTATTGGCAGTCAGATGCTTAAGAAGACACTTGAACACAAGCTTTTCAAACATTTTTGAAAAAGCCAGCAAAAGTGAAATTGACAAACTGCCAGTTGGCTTCTGTCTTACTCATACTGGTAAAATGTCAAAAAAATCATCAGGCAAACGTTGGATGCAGAACCCAAGACAGAAGCCAACCATCAGTTTGTCAACAGGTGCTCACGAAAGCCTTAACAATTTTGTAAAAGTGAAATTGGTTGATAGTGTGTGGGATCTATTTATCCCCCTTCTTGTAAAGATGCTTAGCTTCAGCATATTTTAACCTGTCTGGAAATGTTTCACTGATAAGAGATTGATTACACAAATAACTTAAGACAGAACTCAACTCGTGTGAGCACTCTTTGATTAACCTCATTGACATGTTATCATAACAAATAGAAAACTTAGATTTTTTAAGGATTTATGACAGATGCTACTTCTTTGGGAGAAATATCATCTCCATTTTACTGATGTTATTTGTAAAGACTGGTCTCAGATACTCCATTGCACTGTTTGTCGAACCTGATAACCCCAAGCTGTTGATAACAGAAACAAAGTACTTGTCTAATAGGTTTGCAAATCTAATAGGTTTGCAACACCCACACACTTGTTACCAATACTTCACTATTTTTAGAGCTATATGCTGTTCTTTCTTTCTGGCCCCATGTGTCTCTGTCTTCCATATATCCCATATGGTTTTTATTTTGTTGTCTGATGTAATTATCTTTTTCTCATAATAAAGCTGCTTAGATTTACAGATTACTTGCTTCAATATTTTGCAGTATTCTTTATAATGAATTACAATGCTAAAATCAGACTTGTTCTTATATAGTAAATACAGTCTCCTTTTAGTCCCACATGACATCTTTATTGCTTGTGTAATCCATTTTTTATTTTTGGACTACTGTTTGATTTGAGTTACCTTTATGGAAAAACAATTTTCAAAAGAAGAAGCAACTTTATTAGTGAATGTTCTGTATTTTCCATTTGAGTCAGAAGTACTGTAAACATCAATCCAGTTCATGTCTTTGAGCAATCTCTTAAAATTCTCAATTTTGACTGATTTATTACGATCCTGTATTTAGATTTAACAGATTTTTTATCCTGACACGTTTCAACATTCAACACAAGATGCTGCATGTCATGATCAGATAGCCCACTTACTATTGGTTTTGTGACATAATTTTTTTTCTGCATTTGTCTTCAAATATATTGTCAATAGCAGTCTCAGAGCATTTATATACACTAGTTGCAAAGTTCACAATAGAAATCAAACTAAATGACATTGTTACTGAGTACAGCAACTGTTCATTGACAGAGCTTTTCAGTTAATCCGCATTAAAACTACTATTCCCCCGTATTGTGAGAAGGGACAACAGAGCTTCGAGACTTTTTTATGAAGTAAAAGTTTCCTGATGGTACACTGCATATACTTACTATTATAAAGGACTGTTGCACAAGCTTCTAAGTGCTGCTCTGAGCAAAATTTATTAATATCGGTATACTTGAAATGTTGTGACTCGCCGATCTTTCAAAGTGCTGCCGCGCAGTTACGTGCGTCCTCTACATGCGGCACTGTCTGCCAGCCATGCAGCAGCAGTGCCACTTAAGCGGCCAGCCAGCCAGCGGCCGCTAGACTTGGACTCAGTGCTGATTTGACTGTTACAGGGTACGCACGTGTTACTTTGTTTACTTGATCTGTGACTTAACATGTATTGTGTCGTCCTAGAAATATATTTGTTCAACTTGATGTTATAACAATTGGTGACGAGGTAGTGAATTTTTCTTTTTCATCGTTGACCCACAGGTTTCCATGGCTACTTTAGAGCAACTATTGCAAGGTCTCATTGAACAGCAAATGCTTCTCACATCTGTGTTTCGTGATTTCGTCGCGGCATCCAATGCGCGGCATCTCTCGTCGTTGTCTCTACCTCCTTTTCTCCTTACAACGAGATGGCTGAAGAATGGTCTGATTACGAAAAACGTCTTCGACAGCACTTCTTGGCATTTCATGTCGCGGATGACCAAACATGTAAGTCTCTGTTCCTTTAATGGATTGCACCTCAAATGTATCGGTTGTTGTCGCAATTGGCTCCTTTGAAAGATCCTGCGTCTTTGTCCTTTGCTGAAATGTGCTTACTTCCGTCAGTATATTTTCAAAAGCATACGCATGTGGTAGCCTCTCGTGTTGCCTTTTATCATTGTCAAAAACAACTGAATCAATCCTATCGTGCTTGGGCTGCTGAACTTCACGGCCTCAGTTGAAAGTGTCAATTTGTTACTGACGTTCACAAAGAATCCTATGCAAATTCCATGGTACGGGATGCTATTATCCGGTTGGCACCTGACAAAGAAGTTAGGCAACGTGCCCTTTAGTTGGCAAATCTGACTCTAGATGAAGTCCTATCCATCGCTCAGTCTTTTGAAATTTCTTGTGCCGCTGGAGTGCAAATAGAGGCATGGGGTGACATCAGGGAAGTAAAACCTCTGTGTGCTGTTGATGAAGCGTGTGGCGTGTCCCCGCCGGCTGACGTGGCTGCAGTACGCTACCAAGCACAGCCTCGGCCTAACCATAAACAAACCTCTAAGAAACTGCAGCAAAACCCACGGCAACTTCCTTCATGTCCGCGGTGTTTTACGAAACATTCATGGGAGAATTGTCCCCAACGTTGGGCCGTGTGTTACAAATGCAAAAAGAAGGGTCATGTGTCATCCATTTGCAAATCCGACCGCATACCTGACGTTCATGAATGTGACGCTGATTCTGCTTCTGTGTTGTCTGCCAATGGTACTTCTTCCCTTTCAGGGAAGTTATTCCTCACTGTCCAAATCCTTGGTTGGGATGTTTGCATGCGGGTGGATACTGGTTCTGCTGCCACTATCATCAATTCTCAGACGTATCTTCAGTTGGGTTCTCCAATCCTATCACCTGTCGCTAGGCAATTACGGACGCACAATAAACAGAAGATTTCTCTCTTGGGACAATTTAATGCTGAGGTATCTTACAAATCTGTCATTCGCACTGTTACCATATTTGTGGTCGACCATAGTAATGCAGAGAATGTTTTTGGTTTTGATGCCTTTCACATTTTTGGGTTCTCCATAGATGACTCTGTCAATATCGTCTCTGATGCTATTCTTTATGCTCAATTGGATTCCTTGTTGACGACATTTTTTTCCCTTTTTTCTCCTGGGTTAGGCCGTGCAAATGACTTTTAAGCTCACACCACGCACAAACCCACTGCTTGGCCTAAGTTTTTTCAGGCTCGGCCCATTCCTGTGGCCCTTTGTGATCGGGTCAAATGGGAGCTGGATCATGTCACTGCTTCAGGGGTCGTGGCGATTTCAAAGCCACTGTAAATGCTCAGTGCCTCATCGACACTTACCCTATGCCCCGACCTGAAGAATTGTTCATTAAACTTGCTGGAGGAGAGTATTTTTCTAAACTTGACCTGTCAGAAGCTTATCATCAACTTCCTCACGACACTGCTTCCCAGCAGTTCCTGGTCCTTAACACACCTTTCGGCCTCTATCAATACCAACGATTGCCATTAGGGGTTGCCAGCACCCCTGCTCTCTTTCAGCGATTCTTGGAACAATTATTGCTCCCTGTCCCTGGGTGTATAAATTACATGGACGACATTGTTGTCACTGGCTCCACCACTGAAGAACATCTTCAGAATCTCCACACACTTTTTCATGTCTTACAGACTGCCGGTCTTAAGTGTAATCTTCAGAAATCAAAATTTTTTCAGGCATCTATCGTGTACTTGGGGTTTCAACTCTCTTGGGATGGTATTTGTCCACTTCAGCAAACTGTTGCTGCGATCAATGCCCTTCCTTGCCCTGCATCTGTTAAGGAACTGCAAGCTTTCTTGGGGAAAATAGCATGCTATCACAGGTTTTTACCATCTGTGGCTTCGGTAGCTCAGCCGTTGCATTGCCTGTTGCATAAAAAGGTGCCCTTTCACTGTTCCATGTCATGCGATGCAGCTTTCTAGAAATTGAAGACCCATTGCTTATGCCTCCAAAACGCTCATGGATGCCCAACGAAAATATTCTCAAATTGAAAAAGAAGCTTTGGCCATTATTTATGCTATTCATAAGTTTGGTGTTTTTCTCTATGGATCCAAATTTCATCTTGTTATGGACCACAAACCACTTGTCTCCTTGTTTCATCCATCAACGTCACTTCCCGACAAGGCTGCACACCGCCTCCAGCATTGGGCTCTTTACTTGTCTCGTTTCAATTATGAGATTCATTTCTGGCTGACAGCTCAACATGCGAATGCTGATGCACTGTCTCGCCTTCCCATAGGTCCTGATCTGGCATTCGATAGGGACGAACTTTTGTGTTTCCACCTGGATATTGCCGAGCAGCAGGTTGTGGATGGGTTCCCCATCACCGGGGACCGGATATGGCAGGTGGCCAAAATGGAGTCCTGGCCACATCTTACGACACCGTGGCCGACGCCTGTATGAAACCCAAATAGACACGGGTGTTGCAGTGCGTCATTCAGACCAGCTATGGGTTCTGATCCTACCCTCTCCCAGGTTTTATACTGTATTCAGAAGGGTTGGCCAGTTCGTCCACTCGCTAAGACTTTTGATCTGTTGCGGAACTACGTTTTGCATTCCCATCTCACGGCTAGGGATGGTATTATCCTCCTTTCCACTGACTATGCTTCGCTGCGTGTTATGGTACTTGCGTCTTTGTGTGCTTCGGTCTTGCGCCTCCTTCACCAAGGGCACTGGGGTGTCTCTCGCACAAAATTTCTGGCGCGCCGTCATGTGTACTGGCCCGGCATCGACTCTGAAATCGCACACTTGGTCGCTGCCTGCGGCTCTTGTGCATCATAGTCCACCCCCCCGAAGTCATCTTTGTCACCGTGGCCTTCGCCTGAGAAGCTCTGGGAACGTATTCATGCTGACTTTGCAGGACCTTTTTTAGGTACTTATTGGCTTCTCGTTATTGACGCCTACTCTAAATTTCCTTTCATTGTCCGTTGCGCGTCGCCTACCAACGCGGCAACCACCAATGCTCTAGCTCGCATTTTCTCTTTGGAAGGCCCTCCCTCTGCTCTTGTTACTGATAATGGTCTGCAATTTGCCTCTTCCGATTTTGCGGATTTTAGTGCCCGTCACGGCATCATGCATGTCCCAGTCCCCTCTGTTCCATCCACAGTCAAACGGTGAGGCTGAACGACTGGTCCGCACATTTAAGGCTCAGATGAGGGAACTCCTGACTTCTTCTGCTGCTGCTGATGCGCTTCTCCCATTTCTGGCTTCTTACTGTTTCACCCCCATGGGCAACCACAGCCTGGCTGAGCTCTTACATGGCTGACAGCGCCGCACACTACTTCATCTTCTGCGGCCTTCCTGCTGGCCGAAGTGGCCGTGCGGTTAAAGGCGCTGCAGTCTGGAACCACAAGACCGCTACGGTCGCAGGTTCGAATCCTGCCTCGGGCATGGATGTTTGTGATGTCCTTAGGTTAGTTAGGTTTAACTAGTTCTAAGTTCTAGGGGACTAATGACCTCAGCAGTTGAGTCCCGTAGTGCTCAGAGCCAATCTGCGGCCTTCCACCTCACGGCCGCGGGTGCCTTCGCTTGGCCAGTTCACCACTGGCGACCTTGTATGAGTACAGGGATATGGCAGGTGGCCAAAATGGAGTCCTGGCCACATCTTACGACACCGTGGCCGACGCCTGTATGAAACCCAAATAGACACGGGTGTTGCAGTGCGTCATTCAGACCAGCTTCGGCCTCGTGTGTCGGCAATACCTGTTCCGAATGCTACCTTCGGCTCTACCTGACGCTCGGGATCCTGGAATCTCTCATTACTCATAATGCAGTCCTCTCACCATCATCTCGGTGCCAGCACAAGAACTGACGCCACCAGGAGACGTGCCCATGCAGGAACCAGATGACCATCATCTGTCGGAGCAACTCTACTCGCCTCCTTCTCCTATGGATGCCGACACATCGCCCATGTCTCCTGTTACAACAACCGGACTTGCCGCAATGGGCAGACTGGGGCACGGGGCCCCAGTAGATTCGACTCCCGTGTCTCCTGTCATCTCCACCTGTTATCATTGGGGACACTCCCATCCGTACCGGAAGCCTCCTCCTCGAGACTTTACGGCCAGTCAGACAACACCTATGGACGTTAGCAATCTACAGGCCACTTCCATCAAGACCAGTGCAAAAAATTCAAAGGGGGAAAAAAGTGTTGTGACTCGCCGATCTTTCAAAGTGCCGCCGCGCAGTTATGCGTGTCCTCTACATGCGGCGCTGTCTGCCAGCCATGCAGCAGCCACGCCACCTAAGCGGCCAGCCAGCCAGTGGCCGCTAGACTTGGACTCAGTGTTGATTTGACTGTTACTTTGTTTACTTGCTCTGTGACTTGCGTGTATTGTGTCGTCCTAGAAATATATTTGTTCAACTTGACGTTATAATATGAAATCAAAACGGTTTCTGACAAATGTGGCAACATCCCCTTTTTCCATATTTTCTCTACAGAAGTAAGAAGCTAACTCAAATCCTGCAATATTTAATATATCTATACCAACAGTCACGTGGTATTTAGAGAGGCAGATTATATTGACTGGTTTACTCAAATCTGATTCTTCAACACAAATAAGCAACTCATTAAGCTTACCCCTTATTCCTCACATATTCTAAAGCGACAATGATAAGTTATTTTGTGCATTGGCTGAATTACAACTGGATGAATCTAATTTTTCTGTCAGTTTTTGAATATCACCAGTTTCAATCAGAGGCTGTCTGCATGAATTGTGTACAGTCAAATTTGCTCTCTGGCTGCCTATTGTAACAGTGTGAATGTCATTTACAACCTGTCTCTGAACATCTTTTGTTTCTGTCCTCCTTATCCTAAAAAAACTACTGTTCTGTTTCTTGTAACCACTGGTGATGCGAGAAATAAAGTACTTATGTACATCAGAGACAAATGGGGATTCATTCTACCAATGACACTGTCTGTAAATGAGGAATCATTGACATAAGTGACTTTGACAAGAAGCAGATGTTAATAACCTGGTGCACTGGATTGAGCATTCCGTAATAACGAAGCTGATCGATTATTTGCATTTTGTTGTCTTGAGCATCTGTTGAAAGTGGTTGGAGGATGGTGAAATCATAAATAGATTATTATGTGTAGGATTCCCATGCCTCAATCACAGAACATGGAGGTCAGAGTCTTCCTAAAATGTATCCTCTTTCCTTGTCACAAGGCCATAATCGTGCTACAGTGGTTTCAGGAGCAATTCACATTGATGTCACTACCAACGATGTTGCCTGACCAGAACCTCAGGATCACATCTGGGGCACTATCAGGCACCAGCTCTGTGTTGACACACTAACAGACTGTAACTCATGTGAACTGCTTGATCTGTGTAGACACCTGGTGACATATACCTTCAGAAATCTACCTGGGACTTGTTGGGTCCATACCATGTAGAATCACTCCTGAATTATGTTTCAAAGGTAGAGAAACACAAGTGTGGGTATAATGTTTTGGCTCATAATTGCATTTTTCATTTATATTTCAAATTCTGTGGAATAGTTATTTGGCAAAATCGTGGTACGGTAATGCCTAATTCATGCAACAGTGAACTCTGAGGAGATGATAATATACTGCCAGAAAAAAATTAGTACACCCTGTTGGAGGTTCCCAATTCACACAAGATTTACTGTTGCAGCAGTGCATGTGGAATACATGAAATGATTACATTTACAGATCAGTAGCACAAACAGAAGCAGTTTTGAGGTACCAGGCATCGATCCATGCTGAGACACCCATATTAGTACGTCGTGTAGCCTCCATGTACAGCAATGCAGATGCTGACTATGGTGTCTAGTCATTCATACAGATGGCAGATACTGTTCTGGGATACATTATGTCATACCTGCTTGATCTGTTCACATACTTCTGTAAGAGTTGTTGGTTGCCGGGTCACATGAATCACTTCTTGTCCGTCATATGCTTGACTGGAGAAAAGTCTGGAGATCGTGCTCACCAGGGAAGTTGCTGCACATCTTGCACAGCACATTGAGTTTCATGGATAGTGTTTGGCCGAGCATTATCATGTTGGGACAACACATCACTTTCCTGTTGCAAGAATGGCAAAAGAACAGGTCTAACAACAGTCTGGAAGTACCAAGTGCTGGTTGCCAACCCTTTCAGAAGCATCAAAGGTGAATGAGAGTTGTAGCTTATTGCTCCACAGACTATAAGGTCTGGGGTGGGGACAGTTTGTCTTGGATGAATGCACTCTACATGGCAGCTCTCACCAGGTCTATGTCGTATGCACAAATGACATCACTTGCTTGCAGGCAGAATCCGTGCTTGTAAATATCTTCCCTTACTTTTTGCTATAGCATCTGCCTCATTTATATTACTCAAGACAACTTCTTCAAAGTAACTTGTTAATATGTTGTATCTAAATAAATGATCAAAAACATAAATGACAGAATTAGAGGATGTGCTGTGAAAGATGAAAAATAGGAAAAACCAGGAAGTGAGAATATAAACACAATGAAAGTAGACAGGAGAATATTTTCAGATGTTCTAGATGGAAAAGGCACATCTTCCCAATTACTGAAAATAAACCAAAATTGTCATTTGCCAGAAAATAGAATGTGATAACAACAAATTTAAGCTTATGACAAGGCTGCAGTTTGTCTCTGATAGTTTTTAATATTTATGTTGATGATATGTTGAGACAATGGCTAAAAAAATCATTTAAATCCATAACTTTAAACAAAGAAATTATCTAATGACAACACTCTTTGATGGGGAAAGGAAGGAGACACTTCAAAAAGCCATTTATAAATTAAACACAAGCCACAGCTTTTAACAGTCTTGACCCAAAAAAGAAAAGTCATTGCTTTTAAAGGCCAAGACTCAGTTCAAGTAGAACCATAATAAACAGCCTGAGAACAGAGAAAGTAAATGAATTCTTGAGAGATACCATGACCTTCACAAATTACAAAGACATGCCAAAAAAATTGAAAGACTCATTATATTAATATACAGAACAATAAATAAAAAGGCAAAGAAAGAAGTCTTTATGATAAAGCAATTGCAAAATCACCTCTATTTTATGGCAGTGACACTCAGACAATAAGACTTGGAAATGAACGAAGAAAACAAGCTGCAGAAATGAGATTTTTAAGAACACCTGCTTTAGACTGTCTGATACAATAATGAGTAAAATAATCAGTTAAGAAGTAGGACTTAAACATAAATGGACACATCAAGGAGTATATAAATAAATGGAAAGATCATGTCATAAGAACGAATGAAAATCATTTGTTTAAAACAGTGATGAATTCTTAACCAATAGGGAAAATATCAATAGATACACCAAGAGAGAAGCAGAGAGATCAAATACTAACCAACCAGAGACAATAGGGGCGCTGAAAAAGAGTGTATAAAGATAAATGCCTACCTCTTGAAGAAAGAGGAAGAAGAAAATATTTTAATTTGTTTTATTGTGGATCCATATGGCCTCTGCAAACACAAATCCAAAAAAACTTAAGAAGAACTTGTCTATTACAAAATGTGCCGGTGTCACAGCCATTTTTCAGTGAAATTTCAGGTCAGCATCATCTTTTCCATGCTAATTGCATTGCTTGTATTTACCTTTTAAGAACACAAACATTTGTGAAAATTGCATGATGTTGGTGCAATGACTTGAATGAAACCAAAACCAGAAAATCTGTAAAACTGTTTACCAGCAGTAATTGATTAAGACTGCATAAAAATGGCATACATATAAGCATAACATTGCCCTATCTTGCATAAGTGGGACTGATGACCTCAGATTTTGAGTCCCATAATACTTAGAACCATTTGAACCATTTTTTTTTTCTTGCGTAAGCAGAAATATCACACTCAGACAGTAAAGAGCTTTCAAATGAAATTTAAACATAACAGGAAGTATTGTCCACTTGGATATAGCAGACTACACAACTTTGTCCATAGTGTTAACTACATTGTTGACTACATCATGCACACATCCATGATTTGACTCCATTTCCTATGAGCTGTATCGTTGGCAAACATACTGTTGTGTTGGCTTCCATTTTCCGTAAAGTATAAGTAACCCAACAGCAGTATGCAAGTGATGCCATCCTTCACATGCTGAGTAGAAAATGTAGTGTTTTCAGATGAATACATTTGTTAACGAGTTCTATAGTGATGACTACATAATGTGTCATACACTAATGATCACAATATGGAAACCTATGCTGTTAAATGGCAAAGCAGCCAAATGCCAAGTTTGATGGTATGATGTGGCACTGGACACAGGGTACGAATTTTATTCATGTATACGGGGTAACAGAAAGAACAACTGCTAGTTCTAGATAAGAATATAGTGTAGTACTAATCTTATGGCTTCTACGGTGATGGTAGGTATATCAACTGATAAAAGTTTCATGGAGGAAGTAACCACTCAGCTGTATATGTTGTTTTCAAATTAACATGGTGTCACTTTTAAATCCAAATGTTCCAAGCTTCCCACATCTTGCAAGGATGTGGGAACAGTCTATTTCAATGATCTATGTTCTCTCCTGATACAGAGCACGGCAAAACTATTTTCCATGTGTGATCTCTCAGGCTTTCTTGGCATGGCTAATTAATAATGAACTTCTGAGTGTTCAGCCAAGATATATAAAATGGAAACAATGACTCAGTTGAACACCTGGGAGCTCACTATTATTTTCCATGTATTGACTAGTCCAACAGACCAACATAACAGTACTACCTATTCAAACCAGTCCTAATGGATAAAAGATATTTATAGTTCTCTGGGGAGGGGTGAATGTTGTGCTGCTCCTCTTTCATGTAAATCTATGTGCCATATTTAATCAAGACAATCACCACCACATTGGTGCAAAAACTGTACAAGCTTTTCTTCAACAATGATAAGTACCAAAACTACCTTCATTTTTGTGTTTGTCCTACATTTAGCCCAGTGAATATTCTGGCTTATCATCATTCAATGTCTTATTTGTCACAGTTCAGCATTCATTGTTAATCACCTATGCTGTAGCATACAAACTGCATGGAGGGAGATTTTCCAAAAGTATGCTCAGGCCCTCTTTGATTCCATGTCACAGTATTTTAATGCTATGACTGCATGCAGTAAATGGGGGCCTCATACTATACTGAATTTTTAAGTCAAAGTTGGTTTCTTTACTGCTATGGATTTCTTATCACCTGTGTATATTTATGTTGAATCGGTAGTATAAACTTCATGTCCATTGCATCTGTCCTCCTTAATATGGCAACATTTATAAATGTAATTGTAAAAATAGTGCATCTAGTGTCCTTGCCACATAACAATAAAGCATCTTGTCATTAATTACAGTTGATTGGCATACACAGTTTATAATAGTTACACTTCTATGGTAATGTATGTCTTTGACACATTCAACACCCCAAATACTCGTAGTTCTTCTACTAGATGAAATGAACAGAATATAAATAAATTAATGAAAGAGTTTGTCCTTATTCTGGTCCCACTAAATACTTTACATAAAAGCAGTTTTCACATTTTTCCCACTATAATATTTGCACTGAAAGACATTTCTCGGCAGAACTACTGAATTTTGTATATAGTCTAGTGTACCTAACCATTTCTATCCCTGGATGTCCTTGCTGCTGCTTGTATGATCAAACTTTAAATATTACATTCCATTTCTTTTGTTCTCTGCACTATAAATTCCAGACAACTAAGTTTTCTTTTTTTTTTTTTTTTTTTTTTTAATTTTTAGATAATTTACCGAGAGATTTGGTGTATAATGCTTATATATGCAAATATTTCTAGTGATGACTGAAGATAGTGACTCAACAACATTACATCAGTATTTACATCATTTGCAGACTAATAATTATAGCCGCTACAACTTGTATGTTTTAAGGTTGGTTGGTACTTCCAAGTCCATGTGGCAAGAGCAAGCCATTAATGCTTATTTCCCACCGGGCAGCAGGTCACATGTTGATATGCGGATGCATTGATGCAAAATTATTAATCTATACGGAAAGGTGTAGTCTACTAAATGGTGCAGTATGATTGTGAAAAAAACATCAGGCTAGAAAAATTTTGATGTGTTTGTGTGAAGATGTTCAATGCAGAGAAAAAACAACCAACACATTGATATATGTACATATGAAGGTACCACATATCAAAATATCTGCACTTATACCCCTTGCACCCCCACATAGTTTCATTAGAATGTACCTATTCATAAGTTTCACATAGATTATCTCAGTATTATGTATATTAAGAACCTCTGAGCACTGCAGTCTCCATGAATATCGAGCTCTTACAGCAATAGTTGCAATCCAAAATTTCATCAATATTTCTCCAATAACTTTGGATCCACAACCACAATGTGTGGGAGCAACTCCACCTCTATGAATTAATTTTTATTCAATATTAAGATAATTTTTAGTTCTCTCTGTATTTTTATGTTTTTAGCTGAGTTCAATTAATATCATCATTATTAAAAATATTTCAGATGCTTTCTGGACATAATGTCAAGAGCATATCTCAATTGCTTCAGCTGACTGAGGTAATGCTTTATCATTTTCCAGTTTGTGGCAGATCCACAATGACTTTCATTTGCAGAATACATAATATGTATTCACAAATGTGAATATGGATATCCATCAACTGTATAATGGAATAACAATAACAAAAATTTGTGCCATCCCAGCATTTGTCTTCAAATAACAGCCACGGTCTCCAACCATGTCATCATATGACAAAATTGCATTAAGTTTACCTGATCGTGTCACCAGATTCCACTCCAACTATGTCACCAGTATTTACCCTTGGTGCTGTTCCTCACATATCCTATGGGACAGCTTCTGGTAGCAGCATTCATAAATAATAGATGGAAATCATCACTGACAACAAAAGTCTGAGTCAGGCCTGGAGATTTGCTCTGACAGTCTAATGGTTAAGACAACAGCTCATGAAAAGCAGGAAACTCTGCTTTGTGCCCTGTTCAGGCACACATTTTCAGTTGTCACTACATGTTCATTATACTGGAGGCTCAGTATTTCTGGATAGCTTTGTAACAAAACATATTATTTCAAACAGCTACCTTGACTGAAATAGACATTTTGACAATACAGATAAGATTACCGGTACATCTCAGGAAATAAACTTCATCTTTGTTATCTTCACTATCTTTGAAAGACATTTTCGATGCTTGTTTGTTAAACAGACTGGACAGACACCCCTTTCTCCTTCTCCTGCTTCAAGCCCTGATCCTAGGAGGTGCCTTCATTCCTGTAACTTTTGCTCCATGTTAAATAATAATGGAATTTAAACCTTTTATCTTTATTTTAGTAGCATAGTACAAAGCCTTGTGTTCTGCAGCTTGTTTCGTTTAATTCATGGCCTATAAATTAGTTGTGAGTAATTAGTTAGGTGACAACAATTGCACAGCACGCTATTTTTTTCCATTTCAGTATTTGTAGGGCAAACCTACAGTCTATGTCACTAATGCAGTCTAATGGTGATTATCGATATCATGCAAAACCAACTTTTGCATTTCTCAATAACAATAACATGGTTCCATGTGACCAAGCTCACTGCTTTCTGACGATGACTGCTGGGTCTGAAGTTAGAGTCACTTTATATTGTGAGAGAGTTTCAAGAATGCCTAAAATATCTTACCAATTTTGTGATTACATGTTTTCTTTTATTAGTGGCAATGTGATGTATCCTTTTTTTCGACATTTTGCTATCATAAATAAAAACCCATACCAGAAGAAAGAGGCTGCATTATTCTGTCAAACATCTTTTAAGACTATTTTATAAATATTTGTATATGAAATTTTATTGTCGTTATGATGTTACAAATTGTTTTTCTCTGTTTCATGTACTTAATGGAAACTTTGAAATATTGACAAAAACAAACTGAAGTCAAACAAAATATATTTAATTTAAAGGAAACAACATTAACTAGAAGCAATTCAAACAATATAAAAAGGAGAAAGGAAAAAGAAACTCAAATAATTTTTTTGGAAATTAATATTAATGACCTTCATTATTCCTCATTGTATAAAGTAAGGACAACATATCTTATTTCCCTGGCCTGAACACATTGTAATTGTTGCCGCTCGAATAATTCGTTCACAGCTCATTTTTTTTATTAATTGTAATATGAAGTTAAGTTGCACCATGTGCATGCAACATGGCATAGTGTTGTTACATTCTTTCAACAGATTAACATGTTCTTGCTCAAAGGTTCACTTTCTACATCATTATTTGTGTGCTGTTATTAAACTAAAATATGTTATTTTACTCAAATAATTTCAACCTTCTCTGTGTTACAATAAAGATACAACAATCTGTAAAAATGGAATCTGAGGCACATAATGAAGTACAATCACATGCCAAAGCCAGCAAACTCACTGGTACAGAGATCAATAATATTAATGCTTCAGCATGTGAAATGCAGTCACAGGCTAAGAGGGAAGAAAACAGCTAGTTCTCACTGAGACCTATTTACAATAATACATTTAAGTTTAGAGACAATGTAGAAAACAGGGAGGAGGGGGGGAGGGGAGAGGGAATCACTTATCATCACAGCAATATAAAATGTCACATAATCCGACAAAATTGTCAACAAATGTAACAGATTTGTCATTGCGACAGGATGCCCCAAGAACCAAAACTTGGTAATTGAAAACTATGTACCAGGGCATCCTTGAGAAAATACCAATAACAACAGATGAACAAACTTGTACAAAAGAGTCTATTTGTAAGCTACATGAAAAGGTAGATAATTTTACTATTAACCATGAAGTTAAGTTACAGGAACAGTTTGATGCATAGGGAGAAGGTTTTCCTAGTAAATTTCAAAATGGATTTCAGCTACAGACAACCATATGAATGAATTGTATTCAGAGTTGCAACTTGTTAGACAGCACTTTGTCACTGCAATGTTATCTGAAAGAGGTACTTCAGAGGTATCTATTAGATCAGAGTTAAATCAAAACAAAACTGCTATAAGTAAAGATTTGCCTGAATGGCATAAAAATGTCAGTTCACAGATTAACAGTATGCAGCAGGAATTGTCTGCTGTCAAACAAATTGTAAATGACACACCACCGTCTATTGTTAGGTCAAGTGTTGACTACAATAGTGCAGCTTCAAACGACAGAGTGCACAGAGATGATTGGAATCATGCTGATCTGCCACCTAACCATATACGTTATGGTGTAGGGCAGCTCCTTCTTTATTATCTATTTTGACAGAACACATTTTTGTTTGAAATAATCACAGTTTCAGATTTTCACACCAGATATGAAAAATATCATTCTTGTTCTGTTTATAAAATCTTTTTAGGGAGCATTACCTAGATCTTGGCCAGAACAACAGAAAATACCTTTCCTATAGGATTTATTAAGAGAAAGACTGAAAACTAAAACTGCCAAACCTGTAAGTAGTTTGAGATAGCATTTATGTCAAAGTGTCCACAAAGAAGTGTTCAACACTTAGCCATCCCACGGTAAGCAAGAAAGCCTTTGAAAATTTTTTGAAAAGTATTTAAATACAACTAAATATTGGGGTGAATAGGTACCAACCTCGATTCTGTAGTAATGGAGTAGGTGATTGGTATCAAAAAAATAATAACAAATTGAATTCAACACTAGAAACCAAAGTCAGTTAAACATAAAAGGTACTTACCAGCCAGGTGGTCCAGTACCAAGCTGTGCTGTTGATATGAGCTGGCAAGCACAAAATCCAACAGTAAATGCTAGTGAGGTGAGTAAGATTCCTGACTGTCTGACTATGACTCCTTGAACAAACTAGAACTGATCACATTACACCCTCCATTGATGGTCATGGGATGGAGAGGGGGCAGTAAACACAATTCAATGAACCTATTAAGATATAATGAAATCAGAGGCATTACACACGAGCTAAATAGTGACCATTACAAACGCCACGATCCACGTAAAAATATCGTTCAGGCCACTATTAATGTTATTGTGGGGAAAAAACTCTGTTACAGTTTTAATTGACACAGGCACTACTATAAATGTGATGTCAGCAAGACTATTTAATAAGGTAAGTGAGGTTACGATGGTACCTACTTATTAAGTACAAAAATGAAAATTATTGGAGCAGTCAGAGTCATCTTGCAACACGCAGAAGGGCTGGTATAGGTTGAGGTAGTTATAAGGAATGGGGCCATAGTTTGCCTGGCCTAGTTGTAAGTGGATTACTAACTGAAACCATTTATGGCATAGAATTTCTGAGGGTTAAGGATGCAAAAATGGCCTTCTCCTTGGGCAAGTGCTACTATCAGTGCTGAACACATTGTTGCAGATTTGATGAAACTGAAAGGCAAATATGGTAAATACTGCCAAGGTATAACATTCAAGTTTATTGAGATGAAAGCTTCACAAATTGGTACTGAACTCTCTCACTGTGGAGAATGAGGAGGATCGCATAAGTGACAAAGTGATAAGACTCTAACTCTTGACCCACTACAACAGGCTGAACTAAAATAATTCTTGTTGAAACAGTACACATTTCAATAAGAAGCCATGTACGTGCTTATAAACTTCATATGGGCGTAATTACACACAAAATTTACAGCCAAAACTCTTACTCCATCCCATGTACAAAACAAGAGGTGGTTACCAAAAAAATATGATGTTAGAATGTTAAATTACAGAACCGTCACACCTAGCATGTTGGGCCTTATTCTTACAGGAATTTGATTTTGAAATAGTACTCCTGAACAGTTTTCAAGAAAAAATTATTATTATTCTATAATGAGAGAATTGTTTCAACAAAACTTGACAATGACAATGTAATTATGTCCTTGTACATCAAAAGTTCAAGCTCCTGACTGAAGTAATGTTGGATGGTGCATTATATACTATGAAAGACTTTGTTTATACCATTCAACTAGGATGTGTAGTGAAATACTTTATTTTCAGCAGCCAGCATGACTGAAACTGATATTTCAATAATAGAGATAAAGTTGATTTTCTGAGATGTAATCTTATCAAGGCATATTCACTATCTAGGAGATATTTTTGATCTTTTTTGTTAAACCAATTGAACAGATATTCTTTATTTCTCCTCCTCCTCCTCCTCCTCCTCGAAGCCTTGTTACTAGAAGGTCATATCATTCCTGCAACCTGTGCTTATGTTAAATAACAATAGAATTTAAACCTTTTGTTTTTCATTTTAGTAGCATAGTACGAAACCTTATGTTCTGGAGTTAATGAAGTATATTTTGTTTAATTCTTGCCCTGTAAATTTGTTTGAAACAGTCAGTTTGGCGACTCAACAATTGCAACCCATAAACGCGCTATCATTTATCTCATTTCAATATTTGCAAGTTGAACCTGCAGACTATGTGATTAACAAAATCTGACTGTTTATTATTATTATTATTATCATCATCATCAAACAAAACTAACTTTTGCATAGACAAGTAACAATGCATGGTTTCATGTCAACAAGCTCACTGCTTCCCAGTGATGACTGCTAGGCCTGAAGCTAGAATCATTCTGTATCATGAGAGTAGTTGCAAGAATGCCTCTAATATCTTACCAGTTTTTATGATTACATGTTCTCTTTTCTTACTGGCAATGTGACGAACCTATTTTACTGCCACAAATAAATCTGAAATAACAAGCATCTGTACTGGAGGAAAAATAACACATTACAGCTTGCACTAATATCATTTAATGTCATTGCATCTTCACTGAGTTCACCCCTATGGATCCATTCTTTTCATGTCAATGCACTGAATTCTATTATAAGCCCGCCCCCGGGAGCTGAGTGGTCAGCGCAACAGACTGTCAATCCTAAAGGACCGGGTTCAATTCCTGGCTGGGTTGGAGATTTTCTCCGCTCAGGGACTGGGTGTTGCGTTGTCCTAATCATCATCATTTCATCCCCATCGATGTGCAAACCGCCGAAGTGGCGTCAAATCGAAAGACTTGCACCACGCGAGCGCTCTACCCGATGGGAGGCCCTCGTCACTCGACATTATATTCTGTTATAAAATATTGTTCTGGTAGTGAAGGGACAAATAAAAATAATATAGTATATATATTTGTTAGAGACAATAATTTTATGTATTGTTTAACTGGTTATACAATATGTTAATTCATACAAATATAATTATCTGAATGCACAATGTTTTGCACAAAGTAGAAGAAGTATTAAAACTTCGTTATTATTCAAACAAGGGAACAGGCAAATATCATTGTGTACATAATTAATACACAATAATATGTTAAAGCATTTGTATGGTTAACTGAAAAAAAGTTTTAATCAATTCTGTGTATATAGGCCATAAAAATACCAACCACTTATTGTGTTCTAGCTGCATTCTTTGTACTTGAGAAACCAAACACTCCAACACTTCCTTCATTTCTGCATACTAGTATACAAAAATGTTGGACAGCATTGTCACTCTAATCAGGTACTGCTTTATTAAGATGTAGAGGAACTCTTAAAAAGACAATTAACAGTACAAGAGATGACATTACTACATGAAGGGCACAGAAACGTCCACACGAGACAACATGAAAAACATTTCTGTGCTATTGTCATCTGTCTTCTCTTCTCTCAGCTTTCAACACAAGACAATCAATTCAGTTTATAACATAAAAACTTACAAAACATTTCACTCATTCCCGAGTTTTTACATCTGTATTTATATTTGGAGCTGGATATATGACCAAGGTTCTACTGTGAATAAGATTTTGTTTTCTTTTAATTGCACTACAGATCTGTTAATCCAGGAAATGACACAGGAGTTTCACATATGGACTAAATTATGTATGCATATAAACATGTATCACATCAGAAGTATTAATCCGCATTATACTCATAATAGCTTGATGCTTCTACAGATAGCACACAAACTTACTATTATTTCCGAAATGAAGGAAAAAGTATTCAAAATATTTCCATCAATGCCCACAAATTAAACTTGATGCTACAATACCAAGGTGCACACAACAAGCACAACTAGTATATATTACATCTTCCTAGAATTCACGTTTGGAAATTTGTGTAAATACATAATGCTTGAGTTCATTCTCCCTTTCAATGTAACTTATCATTCTGGTAAAAATAATATAACATAAAGAATAATTTGTTTCATTTTGTCAGTACAGATACTATCACCACACAGTAGGAAGTAAAACACCGATCACAAATTTTCAAGAATAGTAGTTAATGTGAAATTGTCTCCAATTACTTTTTATAGCTGCTAAGTAACAATTCATTTCCCTACCCCATGTCCAAATAAATTGGTTTTGTTGTCCAACAATTTTATCTGCACCAAAGATATTGCATACCCAATTCAAAAATTGATTTTAAAATACAAGCCTTAGCAATCTGGAATACCACAGCTTTGTAATAAGATCAGTGCAGTTCTGTTACATCAAGGAGCACAAGTGTGCATACTTTTCAGTGTAAAATTCAAACTATTTACATGTATGTTGTTCATGGTAGATTTTTGTGTTGCATCAAAACAAAGTCTGTGGTACTCCAGTTTTCTGGCACTCTAAATCAAAAATTTTAAACGTTTACTGTTTAAATTATTACTTTATCACAGACAAAAATCTCACTATAAACATCATCAAGAAGAGCAGTGCTGCTAACGA
The DNA here is from genome assembly GCF_023864345.2 of Schistocerca serialis cubense. Taxonomy (NCBI): domain Eukaryota; kingdom Metazoa; phylum Arthropoda; class Insecta; order Orthoptera; family Acrididae; genus Schistocerca; species Schistocerca serialis. Next base: position 273,897,839 of record NC_064646.1, read on the forward strand.
CAATAATGGCAATGATTGTTAATAACAATTATAGTAATATAACATTAAAAGTTCTCTAGAATTCAACTAAATATTTGCTCTTCTCGGGTTTCAGCAGGATCTTAGACCTGCAAAGATCTTTACTGATTTAATATCACTTTAGGATCTCTCTTTTCATTCAGTTTCCAGAATCTGGAACTGTGATGATATGAATAATGTGCAATTGTTTTTTGCACAGTATAAATTGTTTCAATTTATCTGGTAGTTAACCAGTAACTGGACATTTGCTGATCATGTAAATGATGTTCGAATAAATTCATTAACTATGCAAGTGCACATTGAACCTTTTAATGCCTGTGTTTCATAAATGAAACAGTATCACAATTCCTCTCAGCATTGCACAGGTGCCTGGCATATATAGCTTTCACTGCAGTACACTCTTCTGCAACATCACAGTACTGTTCTCACAGTCATGTGATATATTCAATGACTATTTTCGTAAAACACAAAATTATTCACTGAACAACTTTAATGAAGGCATATAACCAAATTTTGATCTATGAAATACATGTATTTTTAATAAAGGAAGTTTGGCGGAAAATATGAGTCAAATACTTAAAGACTGTTAGTCTAGAAGGCTAATTCCCTGAAAACTTTTTACATAGAAACTGTTAAGCATCCAGTCCCGTGTCAATGATATAAGTAACATCATCAGAACAGACAATATGTTTCAGGCAGCATGACTACAATTAAATATCACTCAGGCATGATTTAGTTACCAGGCTAATAGAAATAACATGTATTTTGTAATCAAAAATGGCAGAGGTTACTTGAAATAGGAAAGCAGTGAAGAATATTAAGGATTCAAAGATGTAATAGAGCTTAGATTTAAATCCTTGTACGAAATGGGCTGCTTAACAATAGTAACAGCCATCACAACTTGTACGAGAGGTCTATTTACCTCATTTTGCCTCAAGATTTGTCTGTTGAAGGCAATTTTAGTCTGCTGCTGCATGATGTGTTCAGTACAAGGAACGTTCTTTATCAGGAAGTTTTGATCCTAAAGTAGGATTAGTAATGTCAGAGGCTTAAATATGTAAGTAACCAACTTATTAGTTGTGTGTCAAAGAATGCAAACTTTCAAATTCTGAAATCAAATGATACCTTGTATAATATTTCTTGTTGGGAGTATGCACTGAATTGTGGATTAGCAGCTGAATTAGTTAAAAGTGTAAAGAACACATAAGCAGTAGCACCAAATATTTGTTCCTATGCCTGTCTTACTTCCATGTTTTTTTATTCCTCCTCCTGGAGCAGCCAATCAACTGACGGTGTGCTAATCACATAAACGTATTATTACCAGCAGTGTACATCAAAATTTGAGAAATATTATTCCTCTCATTTCCTTCATAACTAGAACAGGAAGAACAAGTGGCACTGCTGTTGAAACAGCTCTCACCCCTTCATGTATTTCAAAAGTCTTCTAAAGTGCAATGATATCAGATTTCACAGCACTTGCAAATCGTGATTTATTTATCACACACTGAGATGTGTTACTAACTACTGTCATATGCGTAGCACATGAATGTAAGGGCTCCAGACAATGAAAATCATTTAAACTCCAGAACATAATTGACATTTGAAGCACTGAAACAAACTGGGAAGAAGAAATACTGGATAAGTTGATAAACAGCAGGTATGAAAAATAAAGAGTTATTGACTAATAGTAAGTAATGCAGCATATTAGGCTGAAATGTTGAAGTAACAATTATGATCAAAGAGTGAAATACTTTATCAATGTAATCAAAATGAGGGACATATTTATGTGAGAAGGGTTGGGGGAAGGGGGAGGGAGACAGGGACGAGGGAAGAAAACAGTGACCCCGTAAGTGAACTGAAAAAGTTATTTAAAAGGTCAGATGAAGATAAGGAGAAGAAACTTCCACATATATGCTCAACACTGGAAAAACAAAAGCACAGGTGATACACATGGCATCAACTGAAAGGGAAAAAAATGAAAGTGAGAAAGTACAGAAGAAAAGGCTAGAAATTAAGATACACCACCAAAGAACAATCAAATAGGAAGGGACCAGTAAAGTTACAGAACTAAAACTGCTATCAGAATCACAAAATGAAGGAAAACCTTGAACAGGTGGCAAAAGATGCTCCTTCGCATCTTATTCAACCTTTTTCTTACTGTTTATCTCACAACACCCCACTTACCATCTCTCAGTTTACATTGTATTGTGTTCATGGAAGTACGCGTATTCTGTGCTGCCCTTATTTGGGCTTATATCCATGGCATGTGAACCATAAACCGTAATTTTACAGTGCATCCTAAAACACAAAAAGTAATTGTTTCTGCCTAGAAATTTTCTGAACAATAAATCGAAACATCTCATGGGTCAAGTAAAACTCAACTGTTTATGAGCCTCCAAACAAGAAACAAGTTATCAGTGTTCAAATGTAACAGTTTTCCAACAGTAAAGTTAATGCTGGCGAGAATTTTCTGAGTTATCATTCTAAAAAGTTTCATTTTCATTTAAGGCAGAAAATCTATACATAATTGCACAATATCAAACATTAAATTTGATCTGCTGCTCCAGGTGAAAAAGCAAAGCCATGTTCAGTCATCAGAGAAACACATTTAAGTGCGTAAATCAGTGATTCCACAGCACTAAGAAGAGAGTTCCTTACAATACTACATATTTAACAAAAGTTTTAAAATCTAATGTTTAATTAAACATATCAGAAATGAACTGCATATTAGTAAAGGAAATAAATTAATCATATTTGATATTAATTATTCCCCTGCTTACTGGGACACAGTTTCTGCAATGTATTGCATCATTCTAGTTGAACAGCATTTTTACATACATACACCACCTGTACTGATCTATGCAAGTAACTTGTTTACTGGAGAAATCTATATGCTGCAATTATATTGCTTTGCAGATAAGAATGGAAGGTACAGTACTGGTCATTACTGTCACCAGTTTTTCATTTCTGCAGTAGTAACGAGACACATCACAACAAATAAATCATGTCAGTAGTACACTTCTCATTTGCTTAAAAAAAGAGTCGAGTGAAATTTTCATCAAGGTCATTGCCCACTGTCTTCCAGGCTATTGGTAGCTACTTATATTTGCAAATGGAAGATTACACAAGATTATACAAATTCTGGAAGCAAAGCTTTGCTGCACCTCTTCGGTAACAGCATTCGGACAAATTTGCATGCATATTTTCTTTTGCTCTTACTTTAGTAGGCTTCCAAATAACACTGTGGTACAATTCAACCTGAGTTTACAGGGCTCCAGCCTTGAAAACTCTTACATAATTATAACAATATTCATGTATACTTAATAACCATGAACAACAAAACTCAAGAATTACAATTACACAAAGCAGATAATGTGAGGTACAGGAAGGAAAAAAGCTACAACTGTCATAAGAATCAGTTGAAATATGTATTTATTTGACAAATAAGTCTTTCAGCTCTTTTAAACAAAAATTAATCAATCACAATCAACAATCTAAAAATACCAAAACACATATACATAAATAAAGCTAATTAAAGCAACTGAAAGATCCACTTTTAACAAAAGGTAACCAACCACAATACATGGAGATACAACTTTAACTCGCATGTATTTGGTACCACCTTTTTTAAGCATTTTACCCACAGCTTCTACAATCTGATACTGGAAACCAGCATGTATAACTAATCCAAATATAGTTTACAAGAGGATCATGTTTCATCAAATGGATGTTACACAAAGTTGCTGTGTTAAATATCATAATCAATAAACCAACAATAATAACTGAATTCCTGCTTAGTATTGTGAAAACTGTGTGTTTCAAAATGTAGTATAATGTTTCAAATTATAAATGAAAGAAAGTAAGTATTTAGAAGACAGTTAAACTGTATGAGAGGTGTAACAGAGGTCAGCATAATGTTAGAAGAAAATTCCACAGATCACATTAACATATAAAACACTATTTCCAACATTGTATTAAGGGACCATAATGTGATATATTTCCAACAATAATAAAATTAACAAAAAAGCAACTCTCCATAACATTATTTTCCACTTAGTCAAACACATTGTACTGCAAATACTAAAACAATAGTCAGTCTCTGTCTCGCTATGACAAATTTATATAGGTATTGTATAGGAGAGAAGAATTATTTTAAACATTAACTTACATGTGTATTGTTTTCCCAGTCTCTTGGTTTTGTAACAATGTCACCTGCTTAATAGAAATGCTCAAATTACTGATAGTTCTGGTCTTGTGTTTCTGCTTCATAAAATTTCAGTACTCAAAACCAGTACTTTCAAGCTTTTCCTATTGCAAATTACTTTTATTCCTTCCTTCAGTGGTAAGATTGTATGTCTAAAAATGTGTATGGAGTAATGATGAACATGCATTAAATCACACAGCAGCAAAATTATTTGCCTTAATTCTGGGTTACATAAGGTCTACCTTTCTTGATAATGCTTGAAACATTGAACCTAATGAATGGTATCTTACACCTAGTTCTAAAGTAACTTCAGTTACTGAACCTTATGTCTACCACAAGGGTGGATATAACTGGCACATAAAAAATTTGAGATTCCTTAGTCACTCACATTCATTGTAGAACAGCGAAGTTGCATTCATGTATCAAGATCCCCCATAATTTAAGTAATCTTGTACACAAAGAAATACTTTTACACCATGCAACATATTACAGCTACACTAACACACCAAGATGCTTCACAATTCCACAATAATGTCTATGCCATTGAAATACCACTATCATCTACTTCTGTTTGATTAGGATGAATGAATAGAACCTTCAAGAAATCAAGCAAGGGAATGTTTCTAACTGCATAACTCACTTCTCAACCACATTTTTATATTCACTGAAAGAAGTCAAAAGCACAACAACTCATTGACAAAATAAGTGTCACACACTGCATGTCACACTTCAAAACTGTGAAGTCCTCTTATGAGTCAAATGTCACTATGTACCTGTTATTAATATAATGACATGGAATACAGTGTAAGCCTGGAGAATAATTGGGGATTGGATGGCATTCTTCCACATAGTTATTGCCCCAATAACATCAAAGATTCCTACTGGTGTATATTAATCTGAGTAATAGAAAGAAATTAACATCAAATTTAATTTTTTTCACAGTTCTTGCTTCACCAGTAAAGGTGTTCACCAAGAGATCACCAAACACATGAGGAACACTTGAGTCCAGATATCCAAACAAACATGAAGTTAAGAAGTGTTCATCATATGAATAGAGGTGTGTTTCGCAGGAGTATAGCTACTGCTTAGATATGCTTGGAAACAAGAGCTTCAAGTAGTCGCAGTTTGGCCTTTGTGTGCTTGTATGCTGTATATATGCTCTCAATAGCAGTGCGGTCCTCTTTCTGCAGTTTTCTGCCAGTGCGCTGCTGGAACTCCTCCTCAAACTCCCTCAGTGATCGTCGCAACCGTTTCTTATCCTCACGTGCTGCTCGTTGCTGGTTCAGCAACTCCGACCTGCAACATGTTGTTTAACTCTGTTAACACATTTTTCATAGGCACCCACTTAATTAGCCGAATGATACAAAAATTTTTTGACCCTCTAACCCCTGCTTTTCAACTCAGCAATGTAAACTGGTTGCAATGAATGTTTAATGAAAATATTGGATTTTTAAAACTTCAGAACAACAATTTCATGATACCGAAATGTTAAGCTTCTGGGTCATTTTTCCAACATTCATACCTGATCTAATGGTTTGGAATGGAACAATTAATATCTTCTCAAGGAAACAGCTACAATTCAACAAAGTTTTCCTGATCTGTATTACACCTTATTCCCACACCCATGATAAAGTCACACTACTGTGTATAGTGGCCACAAGAAATTATTTATCTTACTGGAGAAGTCTGTCTAGCCTGTCACTTTCTTTCACAATCATGAGTGGGATACTTATTACTTCAGTAGGTGATAGTATTGATTTTAGGGTACTCAACAGATTTATTAGTGGCCTTGTGGAGTGCCTAGTAGGATAAACTCTTTGCTCGTAAGCCATCATCTTGGGACAATGCCCATTGACATACTTTAACAGACATTAATGACTGTCAAGCAGTCACAGTATGTGTTGTCACTGCTAATCAATAAATAAAATGGCTAATAAAAATGTTTGGAGTATGCATGTTCATGCCTTTTCTTCACACTTCAATAAAACTGTAATATAGTCATGGTATAAAAATACTAAATAAAATGAGAATTAGCTGAAAAAGAACTAAACATTACTCCTCACATAGTATGACTGGCTGGTGACTGGTACAAACAGAAAAAGAGCTAGTCACTGTGAGGACACACAAATTTTGCATTATTTCACATTGGAATGGAATGTCTTTGGTAAACACATTCCAGACAGACTTATCTATGTTGCCAAAGAGCATAATATAATCATTATCACCTCTCACTTGCTGCCAAACAAACTTTTTATCAAAGAGAAGAAAAGATATGCCTAACCACAAAACTTCCAGTTTCCAGAAAGCTGCAGATCTAGGTCTACAACATAGTAATACAAATATTTAAAATGTCCTAATGTACTCATAAACCAGTCACATGCTTAGTTTGCCTTTGAAAAACAATTATATGCTACTTACAGTGGGAGAGAATGGAGGTTGGTTGAAAGTGTTTCTGAAGTTGACGGCAAGCTTGGCCGTATTGATTCAGCAGTGTCAGCCTCATACGTTGTTGTCAATGATGGTGGCAGTGGAGGACTTGTAAATTCCATTGCTTCATGTTCATGAATTGTTGCCAGCTCTGATACACTATCCTTCAGCTTTGTCTGTGGAAGAACAATGAGCATTAGGTGTCATTTTGTAAAGGGCTAGAAGTGTAGTTCTGTTTTGAACTTTTGAATCTCCAAGACGTTACAACTTGCGGAACATTACCATGTTGACTTACAATTTGTTGCTGTAAACCAAGTGTGCATACAATTTATCATTTTATTGGACATAGAAAGCTGTTTCCCAGTAGCATATGGGAATTTTGTTACATGATACTCATCAACCAAATGATCTCTTTCATTTCCCCATAAAATCCCTATTGGTGTTAAATGCAGGCCTTCAGTGCCACTGCACATAATTCATAAATTGTTTTTGTAGTAGTCTCAAATGGCTAAGCATAGTAAATTAAATGAATACCAGAAATCTCTACACTTTCTCCCTTTTATTTTTTCCTACTTAAATCTGCACAAAAATTGAGCAGTAGGAGTTGATGGGAAAGTGTCAATATCTAATTCTCACAATACCAATGGACAGTAAGGAGGGGGTAGAGGTGTTAACTTTGTGCTCACCTTTTGAAGGGGGGGTATATATATATATATATCATTTATTCAGGTAGTTTATAGTTAAAAAATTTGAAAGAAAATGATTAACTGTTTTAACGAAGTCCGTAAGTCTCAGTAGAAGCCACAATGAATCTGATTTATCAATATTTTCAGGTTCATAACTGTACATCTCTTTAAAAAGTACCTCTTTTTGCAGTGGACACAAACTATCCTGATCTTGGTAGTATACATTGCTGAAAATATGTTGGTATTGCTAACCATGTGCTAACATATATTTTCAAGTTCTGGACCCAAATTCCACAAAAGTTCCTCTTTAAAAAGCTTATTCTTAATGGGCATAAAGTACTGCCACCCCCTGCTAATAACTGTTATCGAAAATACTTTGGTACTGCAATGGTTAAACACATTTTTACTTGCCTTGCCTGATTTCTGGTGCATATAATATGACAGTTTAATTTCCTAACATGTAACTCTGTAACATGACACGGAAGACTAATGTGTGGAAATGAGAAACTGCCACGAAGCATCAGCAGTCAGGATGGAATGGTCTACTACATAGAGTGTTGCGGTGTATATATTTCCCACTGTGGAATGTAGAACAATGGGGACTTCTTCAAGCCTTCTCTAACATATAAGTGCTATGTGACATCATTACTGAAGCAAACTAACTACTAAATACAGTCACAAAACAAAGGAAGTTGTATGAACAAAAAACTCACTGATCCTGCACGGATGATAAGCCTCTTGAGAGCACGATAGCGGTCATACAGAGGGCGTACAAGATCACGGTCTCCTCTTGAAGTGGGCCTCCCAAACATCTCCTCCATATGTAGCAACACTTTCTGTACAGCCAATTTCTCATCCAGAGCCTGCTCTGGGGACAGCTCGTCCACCTTGTCTGGACGGCCTGCTTGGTGCCGTTTTTCAGCCAAGTGCTGCAAATAAGGTTCTATGGTAAATTACTTCAAAATATAAACTATTACTGAAACATCATGTTCATCTGTAATTATTATGCGGTTTTTCACTAGTGATGTTCTGACTTCAAGGCATCCACTGAAAAATTTTACCTTAAGTAAAAATGTCAGTGAATTTTATTTTTAGTTAAATAAAAGTGTGTGTCAATATCCTGCTCATTCCTTCAAATACGAATTAGTTCAATGGATGCAATACTTCACTGTCAAAGTACTCTCAAATGAGGTAAAGGTGGAAATTTTTTTTCAATGTGGCAGTGAAAGATTGGGCTTTAAGACCAGAAAGCACTTATTTTTCTGTGTCAACTCACTTCATCATTTCCCCAATGATATTCATTTATGGCTGTCGTAACCACCTCAACATGCTACAGGTTTCCCAGCTACAAATATCTTCAGATGTGGCAATAGGTAGGAGTCACGAAAGTGTCAAATCTGGGGGACATAGTGAATTTTCCAATTACTTACTTCAATTCCCTCTGTTTTCAATCCACCATAGTCCCATTGTGCACTTTCAAAATATTTTCATCTGGGGTTGCAGTTTTTGGTTGTTCTTCATGTGAACCATATTCAATGGAATTACAACCATGTTTTAATAGAGACATACATTTATGAGCAATTCAAAATGAAAGGGCAGACACTCATTCCTACACCAACTTTGGATGAATCTCTGTTGGCTGTAAGTTACACAAATAAAAAAACTATATTATGGCACAATTTCCCAGTTCATTCCTTTGAATAACACGCTACCACTCGAATAAGGAATGTAAACAAAATTATTCCACAGTTCACTTTGTAACTTTACTTCTGTCACTGCATTAACATGTACCAATACAACAAAAACCAAACAAATTTTTGCAGTTTTCAGCCTCTCATTCTGTGAAGTCATAGTTAAAAATAATCCAATGTGCAGTTACCTTCTCCACTTCCAGCACCATTTCCTCCATTGTCCTAGGTTTGTGACGGTGATGGGACATATCAGTTGAGCTCCTGGTATCTGATGTGTCCATCAGTAAGTCAATACTTGTGGGATCCTCTTTTAGTTCTGAAGATTGAGAAGATTAATAATGAAATGTGAGTTGCATTATCTAACATGTAATGTGCAAATTTCTTCCTGTAACTCATTTTAAGTACGAAACAGACACTTACGTTTAATTTCCTTACGTATTTTGTTCAACTCGGCGCAAACTTTCTTCATCTCCCTATCGTACATTTTATCACTGTGTGAAGGCCGGTACCCATATTCCTTTTGGAAATCCTCCTCAAACTGTTTCACCTTCTTTTTCAAGCTGCAAATAATAAATCATTGTATGCAAATTTCAAAAACAGTGACTGGATTTTACAATGACTAGACTATATCATCTGGCAGGGTATATTCTGTCAGCACTAAACTATACGCTCACCTGTGCCCTTGTTTGTTCAATGCTTTAAGCCTCTGTTCCGGCGATATTAGCGGTGAGCGTCCCGGACCTGCGTGCTCGTGAGGTGGTGATGGTGGCACACTGGGGTCCAAATGGTGCATAGTCAAACTTCCTGCACCACCGCTACCACGTCGTGAGGGTTGTGGTTCACTCTCACCAACCTGCTGGTGCAAAGTCTTCAGGTCTAGTGGAGGAGCTACAGGAGGCGATGCTGATGGCACAGGTGAGGGCGACCGTTCACGTTCCTGTGACAATTGAACTGCTTAGTTACACGCAGAAGACACTGGAGTGAAAGGAATTGTAAAATGATTTAGTATCTTTCACTGTTTCGTATCTGTGGCTTGCTACTGGGAAAATAATTGGCAATACAATAAGAGAGTTTTTTTATACAACTGCAAAACGAAAGTACCTTTCTTCTGTGATAACAGCATCATCATCTAACAAACAACAAACTGCACTGTATGTAGTGTAAAAAAAAGTAGTTGTGCAACTTGGCCGATAAGTACATTGAGACGTACAGAAACGTGAGCCAGACTGGAATCCAAACACACAACTCTTTTTTCAGATAACTCATCTTTACCTATTAGGATATCTGAGAGCAACTCATATTTCTAAGTCACTGTCTCCTCACATTACTTCTGAACACAAGGGGTCCTCACACACGATATGTGGAAACAGCATCGCTGGGCAACACATTTGGTGGAGGACCACGTAATACCCCGGTACGTGCATATACTTCAGATTAATTGAATTCACTGAAATTAAATGAATGGACTAAATAGTTAAGGTGACTGATCACAATAAGCACAAGAACTGGGCTTGAATCCTTGTCTGACAACTTCTGTGTCAGATCATACTGATTGCACTGAAGTTTTGGATTTCTCAACATTTTCCCCCAACATTATTACTTGTCACTGCTTTTCACCAATTTCTTTACCCCTGATTCTATTAATTCCTGTATTTTTGATTCAATAGATTGGTTGATGAAACAGTAACCAAGCTTAGGTGTGATGCCAATTAACTTAATGTTGGGGAGCAAACCTCACTTGTCTCATGGCATTGGTAGTTAAGAGACACACAAAGATAATGTGCTATACTAATCAAAAAACAAACAATAATATTCTGAGAGTGAAGTAACTGGATCAGAAATTAGAGTGTAACAATAGTTACACCATATATCAGCAATTACAAATGATACTGTTTTCTAACACTGAATTCTTTCTATTAGTTATAGGGAGCTCCAACGTTAGGCGGGTTATGGAGCCCCTCAGGAAAATAGCGGGTAGGTCGGGGAAGAATGCCAGTGTGCACTCGGTGTGCTTGCCGGGGGGTCTCGTCCGTAATGTGGAGGAGGCCCTTCCGGCAGCTATTGAACGCACTGGGTGTGACCGGCTGCAGATAGTAGCACATGTCGGAACGAATGACGCCTGCCGCTTGGGTTCTGAGGCCATCCTTGGTTCCTTCCGGCGGCTGGCTGATTTGGTGAAGACAACCAGCATCGCACGCGGAGTGCAAGCTGAGCTTAATATCTGCAGCATAGTGCCCAGAGTCGATCGCGGTCCTCTGGTTTGGAGCCGTGTGGAGGGTCTAAACCAGAGGCTCAGACGACTCTGCGACTATAATGGTTGCAAATTCATCGACCTCCGTTATTGGGTGGAGAACTGTAGGGCCCCCCTAGACAGGTCAGGCGTGCACTACACACCGGAAGCAGCTACTAGGGTAGCAGAGTACGTGTGGCATGCACACGGGGGTTTTTTAGGTTAGAGGGACCCCCCCTTGGGCGAAACGATAAAATACCTGACGGCTTACCAGAGAGGACATTATCATCGTTGATAAAGAATGTCCGTCCTCAGAGACCAAAAACAGGAAAAGTTAACGTAATATTGGTAAACTGCAGGAGTATCCAGGGCAAGGTTCCTGAAGTAGTATCTCTTATTGAAGGAAATAGTGCGCATATAGTATTAGGAACGGAAAGTTGGTTAAAACCGGAAGTGAACAGTAACGAAATCCTAGACACAGAATGGAATATATACCGCAAGGATAGGATAAACGCCAATGGCGGAGGAGTATTTATAGCAGTAAAGAATTCAATAATATCCAGTGAAGTTATTAACGAATGCGAATGTGAAATAATCTGGGTTAAGTTAAGTATCAAAGGTGGGTCAGATATGATAGTCGGATGCTTCTATAGACCACCTGCATCAGCAACCGTAGTAGTTGAGCGCCTCAGAGAGAACCTGCAGAACGTCGTGAAGAAGTTTCGTGATCATACTATTGTAATAGGGGGAGACTTCAATCTACCAGGTATAGAATGGGATAGTCACACAATCAGAACTGGAGCCAGGGACAGAGACTCTTGTGACATTATCCTGACTGCCTTGTCCGAGAATTACTTCGAGCAGATAGTTAGAGAACCAACTCGTGAAGCTAACGTTTTAGACCTCATAGCAACAAATAGACCGGAACTTTTCGACTCCGTGAATGTAGAAGAGGGTATCAGTGATCATAAGTCAGTGGTTGCATCAATGACTACAAGTGTAATAAGAAATGCCAAGAAAGGAAGGAAAATATATTTGCTTAACAAGAGTGATAGGGCACAAATCGCAGAATATCTGAGTGACCACCATCAAACGTTCATTTCTGAGGAAGAGGATGTGGAACAAAAATGGAAAAAATTCAGAAACATCGTCCAGTACGTCTTAGATAAGTTCGTACCGACTAAGGTCCAAAGCGAGGGGAAAGATCCACCGTGGTATAACAATCATGTACGAAAGGTACTACGGAAACAAAGAAAGCTTCATCATAGGTTTAAGAGTAGTCGAATCATAGCTGATAAGGAAAAGCTGAACGAAGCGAAAAAGAGCGTAAAGAGAGCAATGAGAGAAGCATTCAACGAATTCGAACATAAAACATTGGCAAACAATCTAAACAAGAACCCTAAAAAGTTTTGGTCATATGTAAAATCGGTAAGCGGATCTAAATCCCCTATTCAGTCACTCGTTGACCACGATGGAACCGAAACAGAGGACGACCGAAGAAAGGCAGAAATACTGAATTCAGTGTTCCGAAACTGTTTCACTGCGGAAAATCTTAACACGGTCCCTGACTTCAGCCGTCGCACGGACGCCAAAATGGAAAATATTGAAATAAACGATATCGGAATTGAAAAACAACTGCTATCACTTAGTAGCGGAAAAGCATCCGGACCAGACGAGATACCCTTAAGATTCTACAGTGATTATGCTAAAGAACTTGCCCCCTTTCTATCAGCAATTTATCGTAGATCGCTGGAAGAACGTAAAGTACCTAGCGACTGGAAGAAAGCGCAGGTCGTTCCCATTTTCAAGAAGGGTCATAAATCAGATGCGAATAATTATAGGCCTACTTCGCTTACGTCAATCTGTTGTAGAATAATGGAACATGTTTTGTGTTCTCGTATTATGACGTTCTTAGATAATACAAATCTCCTTCATCATAACCAACATGGATTCCGCAAACAGAGATCATGTGAAACTCAGCTCGCCCTATTTGCCCAAGAAATTCACAGTGCCGTAGACACTGGCGAGCAGATTGATGCCGTATTCCTGGACTTCAGGAAGGCATTTGATACGGTTCCGCACTTACGTTTAGTGAAAAAAATACGAGCTTACGGAATATCGGACCAGGTTTGTGATTGGATTCAGGATTTCCTAGAAGAAAGAACACAACATGTCATTCTTAACGGTTCAAAATCTGCAGATGTAGAGGTAATTTCGGGAGTACCGCAGGGAAGCGTGATAGGACCTTTATTGTTTACAATATACATAAATGACTTAGTTGACAACATCGGTAGCTCCGTGAGGCTATTTGCAGATGACACGGTTGTCTACAAGAAAGTAGCAACATCAGAAGACTCGTACGTACTCCAGGAGGACCTGCAGAGGATTAATGCATGGTGCGACAGCTGGCAGCTTTCCCTAAACGTAGATAAATGTAATATAATGCGCATACATAGGGGCAGAAATCCATTCCAGTACGATTATGCCATAGGTGGTAAATCATTGGAAGCGGTAACGACCGTAAAATACTTAGGAGTTACTATCCGGAGCGATCTGAAGTGGAATGATCACATAAAACAAATAGTGGGAAAAGCAGGCGCCAGGTTGAGATTCATAGGAAGAATTCTAAGAAAATGTGACTCATCGACGAAAGAAGTAGCTTACAAAACGCTTGTTCGTCCGATTCTTGAGTATTGCTCATCAGTATGGGACCCTTACCAGGTTGGATTAATAGAAGAGATAGACATGATCCAGCGAAAAGCAGCGCGATTCGTCATGGGGACATTTAGTCAGCGCGAGAGCGTTACGGAGATGCTGAACAAGCTCCAGTGGCGGACACTTCAAGAAAGGCGTTACGCAATACGGAGAGGTTTATTATCGAAATTACGAGAGAGCACATTCCGGGAAGAGATGGGCAACATATTACTACCGCCCACATATATCTCGCGTAATGATCACAACGAAAAGATCCGAGAAATTAGAGCAAATATGGAGACTTACAAGCAGTCGTTCTTCCCACGCACAATTCGTGAATGGAACAGGGAAGGGGGGATCAGATAGTGGTACAATAAGTACCCTCCGCCACACACCGTAAGGTGGCTCGCGGAGTATAGATGTAGATGTAGATATATCAGCAATTACAAATGATACTGTTTTCTAACACTGAATTCTTAATAATGTATGAACTCTTCTTACCTGAGAGGGTGAATGAAGCTGTAAGAAGGAATGAGAGCTGGTGATCTCTGCCTCATCCTCAGATGAGTTATAGTGTATGGTGCTGCCAGCAGGATGTAAATGAGGGGACCGTGAGTTCCCTCTTTCCTCATCCTCGTTTTCCTGCAATTATAAATCAGTAAATGGGGATTACATGAACTGCACATTCTACCTGGAGATTCACAAGCAACAACTCTAATGCGGGGCTTCCTTCAGCTCAAACTGGAATTTATATTTAAACATTTTCTCAGAGACCCATTTAACATTTCTAAATAATTAAATCCACTTTGATCAGTGTCCTAAATGCATTGTAGCTGTATCTGGAAACTTGCAGTTTTCCAACTTACTTCAACAAAATGCGCTCCAGACTGGTGAATATGTTGGTCTTCTGTAACAGCTCTGGCTGTCAAAGCAATCGTGTTTCTACAGCACATTCTACAGTCTTTCTCGAGATGTGGTATGCAAGAAGGGTAACATTCCATAAGGACACTCTGTAGTGACTTCAACACTAAATTAGGAAATAAAATTTTCATAACAAAAATGCCTTTTGTTATTCATAACCAGCTGTCTGATCCAGTGTATCGGTCTTTGCTTCAACATTCCTGGAAGGGGCTATGTATAATACTCCCATACAAGTTGCTGAATTTAAGACTACAATTCAAGTGGCATTTAATTTTGCAATTCAAGAATGTGATTCTGAGGATTGTCCAGACGTTGCTTTCACCAACTATGTCTATTGCGATTCTGCGCTTGTGTCATACATTCTGTTGAGGAACCTCAAATGCATATTTGAAGACCAATAGTGGGCAAACTAAGAGAAAAACAATCAAACGCTTTCACCCTCCTTATTACAGTGGTATATAATTCTTCTGACATACAACTGGAACACCAAATTGCAGTTCGAGCTGAGAGACTCCCTTTGTAAGTACAAAATCTAAGAGTGCTGATATTTCCATAGTAATGCTGATATTTCCATAGTAATTACTGAACCTTCATTACATGAAAAATATGACTATTAATCATACAAGTGCCCACCTTGAAAGAGATACCCATTTAAGGTGAGATCGAGATTCCAGGATAGCCGAGTCAGAAATCAGCAGATCGATGCAACCTCAGGCTCTAAAGTAGTTCTCAACCATACTGAATGTGTCGTGACACCAACCCCATACACTGCAATGATTGATTGATTTTTTGGTGAGGCCAACTGGTTCAATGGACACAATGACCAACATAAGGAAGAAAAGTAACACACAACTCAAACGTTTACCCAAAGCCAATGCTACATTACAGAAGAAATAAATAATGCTGCAGTACTGGAATTTCAGGAAAAGGCTAGAGAGTTTTCTATGGTAGCCCAATGGAGCCTAACGAAGTGTATAATGATTTTGGCATAATTTACAACTTCCGTGATGTGTACATGGATCACGAAGTAAGAAAATCTTCATGAAAACTATGTACATGAGCTAATGAATGTAAAAAGCAAAACTCCGATATGAAACAAGTGGAATAAAGCAGTATGCATTCTCGAAGAATAGAAAACACTATTACAAATATTTTACAGGCGATCTGAAATACTCTCGACCATAAGTTTGCAATAACCTAATCAAATTCTTATTCTATCAATGGAATGTCCAAATTCACCTAAGCAAATATTACGAAGGGCACCTGTTGACTGCTGTGGCATCAATGATGCGATAAAAGCACGGAGTGCAGCAACAATGAATGAATCTATCTGAGCACACTCACCTTTGAGGAGCTGTCAGTGTCAGTATCAGGAGAATGGCGAGTACGGCGATGGTGACCCGGGCGACGCTGGCGGCGAGCGGGATTGCGACGGCCCCTTGCCGGCCTCGGCACGGCAGAGCGTGAGAAGCGTTCACTGCAGCGTTGCCTCTCGTGTTCATTGTCATCGGACAGATCTGCCTCACCAACAGTAGTGTTGCCACTACCGGACACGTCACTCACGACTGTTGCCGGGGCAGAAGCAGGAGGTGCCTGGTGGTGGCCACCTTTTTGGTGCACATTTGCACCACCAACCACAGCAACTGGGTTACGCTCATGTAGCGGCAAACTAGAAATACGCTGCAACACATTAATTAAATGATATTACATTATGTTAAAATGTGGAATAAAATGTGAGTCAAAACATTAATATGTGACAGATACTCAGGAAAACAAATTAGTAATTTCAGGCCTTGTAAAAGATGTACAAGGTTTGTAACTTCAACAGTGGCAACTATTTCTGTACAAAACAAATACATGTTGCAAGCCTTTACTGTCCTTCAAAATAGTCACCAGGATTGTGTGTCACCCATGGCCAGCGATGTGCAAGTCATAGGATAGCCTTAGCAGTAGCAGCTGTGTTGACTGTTTAGGTGGAGCAGTCTATTGCCTAACAAATCTCTGTAACACTTCTGAGGCAAATGCCATCGAGTGCTTCCTTCGTCTTAAGAATTGAACTGAAATCACAAGGGCCGAGATCCGAGGAGAGCGGTGAGTGGTACACTTCCCAGCCCCACCAACTGAACAAATCGGTCACAATTTGCGCCCTATGCACTTGAGCATTGTGCTGAAAAATAATTTGCAAATCCTGTAGAAAGTGTTGCTGCTTCTTTCTCTAAGCTGTTCATTTGGATCACAGTTTGGACCACAGCTTAGAGAAAGAAACGGTGACACTTTCTGCGCAGTCAATCTATCATTTTGAATGAAATGCTCAGACGCATATGGCACAAGTTGTAATGAATCGTTCAATTGGTGGGGGCTGGGAAGGGCTGTACCACCTACCACATTCGCCACACTTATGTGCTTGTGACTTGAATCTGATTCCTAATGTGAAAGATTCTCTTCATGGTGTTCACTTCAGAACTGTTAAGAGATTCATCATGCAACAGATTGCTCCACTTTAACTATCAACAAAACTGGCACTACTAAGGGTGTCCTACAACTTCCACAGTGCTGGCAATGGATTATACACAGTGCTGGTGCCCATTTTGAAGGACATTAAAACTGTGATCTATTTTGTCTAGGTTGTTTGCAATTAGTTTTTCCACCATGTAAGTTCCAATCTTCATATCAGTAGTCTGAGATGTGCGGATGGCAAAGAAATACAGTATTTACTGATTACAAGAACCATGATGATGATTTTGTGATCAGCAGAGTAGAGGTGAAAACAACTGATCTGTGACAAATTAGCCAAGTGATATTGCTGTAATAGTGTTACAGGGTACCCCTCTGTCACACACTGTACAGTGGCTTGCGGGTATGCTTGTAGATGTAAGTAGTTAATTACTCCATTACACTTGTGCTTATGCTGTCCAACTAATGCTTTCATACAAGTTGGTACCACATCTGTAAAAGTCCAGCCTACCACTACATAATCCACATACATATGTGTCACTTGAGAATGGTTTCACAGTCAAAATCACGCAATAGCCAACAGTGAATTGAAAGGATGGTTCAAGAGCTGCATACTGATCCAATTCAATAAATTTATCAGGACTGTAGACCCGATTCCAATAAAAAATACTGGGTGAATGAAATTATCCAACAGCGTAACCAAAAAAATGGGTTAATTTACAATAAATTATAAGATGAGTAAAGATTTCTGCAATTTGGTAGCTACTTATCTAAGTTCAGTCATTAACATGAAAAAACAACACCCCTTATTCCATACGTAATGCTACCATTTTGCACCCTTCTATTCCACAATATATTTTTTCTTGTAGCGTTTATTCTGCGCTTTCTCAAAGTACATATGAGATTTTAAAAAAACTAACTTATACTTACAGCAATGCAATTGGCTTGGTTTGTGATGTCTGCTTTGTGTCCAGCATGGACCAGGGAGAAATCCTCATGACTGCTGACACGGCGAATTGCATTTCCGTCTTTGCAGTGGCTGGTGTCATTTTCAAGAGGGCGTTCCTCAGAGTTGGACCTACAAATTGGTCAGAACTTGAGTGTCCAGATAACTGTGACTGGCAATCTCCTTTGCATTGGTCAAATTTCAGTTATTCATTATTATGGGGACTGTTAATCAACTCACCTAATTACTTTGCACTCTTGGCCGAAACTGTCATGGCGTTCCTTGCGCTTCCGTTGTATGCTTCCAGAATAAATGTGGATGTCTGGACTGCCTACGGTCGCTTGGATGGCATGATCCAGCAACCTAAACAACAAATTTAGCATAGTGACAACTTACTCAAAAATCTGATATATTACAATATCATAATTCCACATTTTGCAAGTTCCTTTTGTAAAGAATATATGAACACAAACACCTTCAACCAGAAACACCACATACAACACTTTCTTTTGTAACTGAATAATCATAAAAAAATATTTCTCAGTATTGACTACATACTTTACAGCATATGCTACTACTTACAAATCAGCACTCTGATAGGAATATGTAGCAAACTTTGAAGCTGTACTACATTTGACATCCAAAATTTACACTAAATGCTACTAACTACTTTATTTCCTATGCTTCCATAAAATTAGTTTCATATTGCTGCATTGATTTTAACCTCTTGATGAATTAAAAACATGCCTGATACCCATACATTAAATTTGAGCCTACAGAGAATGTGTTGAAACAACTTAGTGTATAAATTTATTATATGTTCCCAGAAGAATGTTACAGTTGGAATTATTTTAGTACAATAATTTTCTAAATTTGTCCTTGCAACAGTTATAGTGCACTCTCTCTCTCTCTCCCTCTCCCTGGGGAGGGTATGGCATCATGTTGAATTTATCCCAAAACTAACATGAAGAACCTGTAGCTGCTCCTGAAGCTATGCCTGTGTATGAAAGTTCGTTCTAGTTAATCTTAATATGTGACAAATTAAAACTACAGAGATGAAGCATATTTTACAATGTTTCTGAAGCCAGGATTTACTTGTAACTGACAAACCAGTTCTATGCATGTAACTGCAGATATAATAATGACAATGTCATATGCCTGACATCAGTGTTGACAGGAGTGTTTGCATTTTGAATGCTGTCCACACAAAGGTAGAGTACAATTTCACGACTTCTGAGAAAACTGTTCCTATTCTTATCCTTTGACAATCTGAGCACTGGAGCAAACATCTCAACAACGATCGGTAAAATGTGAGACTGTGATTTCTGCGACTTTTTTCACTTCATTTTCTTTAAAATGATACTGTCCATTCTCTAGCCCTGAGGGTTGAGCGAGCTGGTAGAGGGGCAGATGGAGTTCCAGCTGGGAATGTTCGGGAGGGGACTTCTAGTTCCGGAATTTGTCTACAAACAACTTAGTGTATAATTGTACTATATGTTCCCGGAAGAATGTTACAGTTGGAATCCTTTTAGTACAATAATTTTCTAAATTTGTCCTTGGGACAATTATAGTGTCCGAAAATCTTGGTCAGGACAGGGTTTGGGAAATAACTAATATAATTTAACAAAATTTGAAAAGTGTGTGTGTGTGTGTGTACACTGAGGGTAAATGCCGAAGATCGATGGCGTATGAAAAGTGCCCTCCAACGTTTCATTTATTGATGTTGCATATCATACAGTTTAAAGTAAAGCACTCCATATTAGGTCAGTAGGACTGTAACGAAACTGCTCAGCAATAATACTTTATAAGGGATGAAAGACTTAACGCCTGCGATAGTTTTAAGAAACAATTGCTACCAAAGACCCTAGAGGTTAGGAATCAATCACAGCCGTGATCATTCCTAACAGGGGGCTTATCTAGCCTAGCCTGCCATCTGTTAAAGCGCGAGGAAGTACTGACGCCAAACGGCACCGGTAGATGCCGGGCATACATCGCGGTGTATGCTAAACGCTTGTTGCCGAGTTCTCGTTCTGCTCCGTTGTGAGCGGTTGTAATCTTTCGGCGAAATTGTTGTTGCACAATGTGTACATAAAGCATAGCACCCTTAACTACTGTATCTTTATACTATCAAACGATTCCTTGGGAGATCTAATGACCGCGAGATAAGCAATTAGGAATTCTACAGTTCGGTAGTTTGTTGAAACGATACTGACGATGTGGTAATATATCGCGTGACTCATTCGCAGTTAACAGATAATCACAATATATAGAGAAAAATGACAAAGTCTATCAGAAATTTACCTGGGCGCCTTTGTTGCTCCTTGTTGGGAAAATCTAGTGACCTGTGACAACAACACGACCTATCAACATATCTGCAGTATAGACTTGTAAACAGGTAATCCATTTGTATTTTCAGAATACAATATTCTTTGGGCAAGAGTTACGTACTGTCATCGTCGTCCACACTTCTTCCATAGTTGGCAGTACCGGTATCTGATACGAACAAAAATTGTCAGATATATGTATTACGTAATATGACTTTCCCAAGCAATTTATACAGAAAAGCGAGTTAAATATATAGTGAACACAGACCTGTGGGTACACTAAAGATTAATCTGCTACAGCCAGCTTTATTACGTATTCACATTTGGTGGCTTTCCATACTCAAATGGTTGCCTTCCAACTTACCGTAGATCCCAGGCTACGCTACACTACACACCAGTTCGTCACCGCATGTTTTCAGGTTCATCACATCATTTCACACTAATCATTCTCTGAATTAACTGCCAGATATGTTCGCATACTAATCTTGAGCCAATCAACGTAAAATTAATTGCGTGCGTGAAATCATGTAAAACAAAATAAATATATTACGGGGGAGGGGGGACGCAATTTACGGAATTAGCGTAGCTGAGCAGCTTTACGAAAGGTGGAAAATATTTTAACTGCGGAACGCTGTCAGATGCACACGCAATCGCTGTTGCCGCAAAACCACTACATACGCAACTGTGTAGCGGTGTCGTGAAATGACGAATATCAGCAAGAGTTAAACGAGCTGAAGCTGGATGCCAGCGAAATATGCAATGCAGAACAAACACGAACATACCTCAAAACGCCGCCCTTCTGTAGGTTTCCCCAGTATGAGGGTAAATGGTAAAGAGCTCCACGTTTCAGAAGTCACGAAAGTCATGAATTCGCTGCTGGCTAGAAAATCGATAGGGTTAAAGTTAACTGGTACAAAGCACGGCGAGGACGAGGTACAGTAAACCTAACGACTGGGACACGAATGAAACAATTCCATGAATGTTTATGACACCACCGAAAATGTCTACGTGGACAATATGGTGCCGGCTACGGAACTCGCAAAAAGGCCCTTGACGATATCTTAACATTAATTTCGTATGTTCTGGCAAGTAACTCTGGCAAAATTTGAAAGTCTACTAAATGAGCAACCAGACATTGACTGATGCTTTTGCAGGAGAAGGCTACAAGCACAACTCGCCTATTCCAACTGATTCACATTCTAGCAGTCGTTTGGAGAACAGCACAACAGTAAGCAGCACTGGCGCAGCCGAGATCTTTACCTTGTCAGTCGGCACACCATGAGTGCCTGCAGTGGTTGTTGCGTGGCTGCGATACCAAAGGCTCCGCTCAGCAGCGCAGAAATGTCGGGCGGCCTGAGAAAGGTCCTCTTCTCCAAAAACCGGAGGAAAACGTCTGCGGTTAGGCCTTCCAGTTTCGAAGCGGTGTCGGCGCACACAGTACCGTGTGCTGCTGTTCACTATCACACTCACTCACTATCCGGACGGTCCACCGGGCGACAAGCTTCTTACGCTCCTGTATAAGACAAGTCCTGGCGCGGAATGGTAGCGGCCGGTTCGCAGCGGCATCCGATATATAGAACGGCTACTGCCGGCGGCTTCGCGTGATCACTGACCAACAGGCGCGCGGCGCGGTTCTGCCGGGCGCTGCCGGCCGGTGGTGGGGGCAGGCGCGGTGCCGGCTCGCCGGCGGGTGGTGGGGGTATCGGAAGTCGCGGGTAGGGGAGTCGGCACTGCTCGACTCGGGCCGACAGCGGTAGGAAAATAACCTTCCTCTCGCTGGCAAAGGAGCCTACCACGCCCCTCAATTAGCCCTTGCATCTGCAGCGGAGCCTAATGCGAATCTTTTGAGAAAGGGCGGTGTGCGCAGAATGTAATCCTGCGATTCCTTATCGTTCCTTCACATACACAAGCTTCTGAACTGAAGCAGGAGCTCCTGCATGTGGTTTGCAGTAGATTATGTATTTAAGAATAACAAATCGTCCATTGTATTTACACATTTATAATTTTTTTCTATGTTCAGCGAGTTTCTGAATCAAAATTCCATTCACATGGGCTACAGTGCAGATACAGACTCTGAAAATGTAGCAGGAGAGCTTCTGTGAAGTTTGGAAGGTAGGAGACGAGATACTGGCGGAATTAAAGCTGTGAGGGTGGGGCGTGAGTCGTGCACGGGTAGCTCTGTGGTAGAGCACTTGCCCGCGAAAGGCAAAGGTACCGAGTTCGAGTCTCGGTCCGGCACACATTTTAATCTGCCAGGAAGTTTCATATCAGCGCACACTCCGCTGTAAAGTGAAAATTTCATTTTAGATTCTGAAAATGTAGTTTAGACTTCGAAACGCGTTGGTAACTGAAAAAAAAAGTGATCAGCATCTAGAGACTGTATGCCGTTTGTTTTTCAGCAAGCAGCTGAGTGGAAACCATTCGGCTGGTAGAGATATTCATGCGAATGAAGTTTTCTTCTCATTGTGCTGATTATTGATTATGCTGCGCAAGAAAGCAAGTCAACTGTGGACCGAAATACGGTGCTTTTCATAAAACTGCTTTCTTTCAACGGATATTCATCCGAATTACTTCCCATTATGATGATCCACAGGGCCGGTTTGAGGGCAATGTGACACAAACGGCTGCTTGAACCGTCGTCCCAAAGACCTCCTGTCAAGAGGATGGACATACAAAGACTACTAGACTACTCCTGCCACTGTCAAAACTTATTCTTCGGTTAACTTCGCTAACTATTCCAGAATCACGGGTTTAGCTATCCCGCGTTTATTCTCCGGTAAGGCGTCATTACATGTTGGTACAACGCGTTTTCCGCGCTATTCCGAGAATTGAACTTGAGCGACTGTTAACCCAGAACTGTACAACTGGCAGTGTAGCGATCTAGCAAACAATTTTCTGTTGAGATTTCATTTTCTTGGATACACCGAGAAGATAATATGTAATCTTTCTTACCCGTTATTCCTGTTAGCTGTTTATTTCCACTCTGGTAGTTTGAATCTATGAATTTCGCTAATAACTGATCATTCGCACACCCAACCAACCACATAAACAAACAGCAACTGGCGTTCGGCCGTTCGGGTTTATTCGGCTCAGCTCGTATAGCCCCGTCCCATTTTGTCTGCTGGAAAGTTTCTTATTTTTAGATGTGATGGGGATTCCCTTGGCAGAGACATCACACACGCATTCAAAAATCAACTTATGAATCGTTCAGAAATTAACTTAGAAGATGTTCAAAAACCAACAGGGAAGCGTTTCAAAATCATATGAACAATCGATAGACCAGCGTGCGCTGGATGCTAGACGTTTTGTGAAACAAGGTTTTTATTTTTCTTCAAGAATATGAATTTAGCGCCCCATGAAATTGCCGCCCAGGGCAGATATCCCGGTTTGCGACCCCCTTCCCCCATCCAGATCCGGGCCTTTCTGGAACTACTGATCGTACGCATACACAAAGCGAATCCTCAGCAAGTAAACTGATGATGACATGCTATTACTGTCAAGGACCTGCTATCACCGCTGCTAAAGAATTCACAGTTACCGTTGTTTGCTTGGAAGCACCATCTTCCGTTTGAGTGTCTTAGTAGAGGAGGAGATGGCGGAAACACTCTCAAAAGAGTCACGTCTTACATGTGGACTGCAAGTATTAAGCATATTCGTAACTGTACGGCAGCCAAACATTTCCATTATCATTCTGCATCTTAAAATTAAATCAAGCATACTTATTAGAATTTTCATCTACTTCTCACGCAGCCGTTCTAGTTCTGGATGTGCCTCAGTGATTTGTGCTTGGACAATTAAAGCTATTTTTCGGTCTCTCCCAGCGACGTCTGGTATTGTTAACGTGTTGATTTTAACATATAAAAAATTAAAAAGAAAAATAAATAAATAAACGGAAATTATATCTACAATATAAGCCATACTTTATGCGATGGAACGTTACAAATCACAATAAAATAAACGAGTTACGTTATAAACCATAATAACATTAACGGACAATGCAAAAAATGAAAAGTAAATGGAGAAGTAGTGTGACTTTACAATACCTGATATGTAAGCAATGTGACAAGTACAAATTCAGTACAAGTCCAAATTCAGAGACAAGCAACGTGATAATTAGGAAATGCCATGTACAAAATGACATTGTAATAATTCAAAAGGTCACTCTACAGACACTCCACTACTCCTCTTGTTTCTCCAATACACTAAGGTTACAACAGCCATCTCTCGGCAGTTCTGCGCACTAGGTTCATCCCACTACCACAGTTCGTCGAGCGCGTTTCGCTTTATTTTTTTTTTACATGGCTAGCCAAAAACTCGTATTTTTTGAGGTGTCGAAGCTAATAAGGGTGTGGATATTTTTGAGATCATTCTGGAATAGCGATCAGATTCGATACCGTGCTCAGAAGCCTGTGTATGGCAACGAGTCAGTTTGCCATATTATTAAGCCCTCTGGACAGCTGAACACCCAACATCAGTTGCTGATATTTTCAAAGGTAATGACGCCCTAGATTGTCTTTATGGGAAACACGCTCTCTCCCTGTCGAAGTAGACTGGGTAAACAGTTAACAACTGCGTAGTTTAATAAATTTCGAAACACTAACGACCCTGGAAGATTTATTTCTTGCCGTACCACATGTGAAGATTTCGCTTGCTCATCTCAGATAGTGTTTTTATCTATACACGGGAAGTGGGCTGCCCGTTAATTCGAAAAATGTTGCCTTCTGTTAGTAACTCTATTTCGTAACTTGCAGGTGTATTGCTTTTGTGGCGATGGTTACGAATATAGGTAACTTCGATGTTAGTGACATTCGGTAAGTTGGCTTTTCCTGTTGGTCGTGTCCTAGTTGTTAACGTTTGAAGCTCTGCAGCACTGACTCCGAACTTATTCTACTTCTTTGTTCAATGAAATGTATAGCTTCACATTTTCTACGGATGTAACCCATCGCTGTCCGCCCCCGTCAGCTGAGCTGTCAGCGCGGCGGAATGCCACGCCAAGGGGTCCGGTTTCGATTCCCGGCTGGAGCAGATTTTCTCCGCTCAGGGACTGAGTGTTCTGTTGTCATCATCATTTCATCCCCATCTCCGACGCGCAAGTCGCCCAATGTGGCGTCGAATACAAGAAGTACTTGTCCTAGGCGGCCGAACTTCCCCGAATGGGGGACTCCCGGCCCACAATGCTGTACGCATTTCCATTTTCAAACCTATTGCTAATCCCTGCATTGGTCTGAACTGCATCTTCGAGCATCTTATTGAAGCACTCTGAGGTGACGTACTTGCCAGGGTGGTCATTTAATGAATGACCGACTGAAACTGTCAACCAGAAATATGTTAAAGCGTTCGTGAAGCGCTAGGACACAAAAGGCAACTATTTTTCTGTTTCGCTAATGCTCGTAATTTTCATATCTATCGAGATAGTGAACAAACTGCAACGTCTTAAATGTAAATACGCACTTTTTCATTACGATATATAGTGGCAAGACCCTCATTTCGATTTGCGGAGGAACTTGTTAAAAGCAGACGCAGGAAATTGCCGAATGGGAAAGCCATTACTGCTTTTACAGTGTAATTTCACTAGTTTTCCCTGCAAACATCGGGGAAAGAGACAGCTCCAGCGCTGCGTTGGCAGACTGACGTAATAACATTAGGCACATTCCCCGCCTTTTACCAAGAAAGAATACAGTGCAATCTCTTACAAATTTCGTATCACCACAGAAAACTTCTTAAAAGCTCTGGGATGTCGTTAAATAACATTTGTACTTGTACTAAAAATATCTCTGTAGGAAAGAGGTTACGAGCAGAGCTCACACAGCAAAATACTCACCCACTGTATCTTTTCTTTCCTTTCTTTTGCTTGTGCCTTTCGTTCCGAGGATACGCAGGGTCGGCATGGTTAACCAGATGTGGCTATGTTAGTTGAAGGGGTAGCCGGATGCCCTTCCTGCCGCCACCCTGTACCCCCCGGGAAGGAATTAGTGTACCCCAACGGTCTGCGACTAGTGTTATCCACGGAAGAGTGCGAAAGTGTTCAGATGTCTGCGAGCCGTGTAACGGAGGCGGGACGTGGGGACCAGCCCGGTATTCACCTCGGGGGATGTGGAAAACCGCCTAAAAACCAAATGCAGGCTGACCGGCACACCGGCCCTCGTCGTTAATCCGCCGGGCGGACTCGATCCGGGGCCGGCGCGCCTACCCGAGTCCAGTGGAAGCACCGCGTTAGCGCGCTCGGCTAACCTGGCGGGTACTCACCCATTGTATCTCACCTGCAAATACCTCTTCTCGACATCTTCAACCGCGTCGAAAATATTGTATACGAACTGCGGAACACGACACCTGAAGTGATAAGGCGAGTGATAACGTCTAAGGAACTTACGTCCGGAAATGCGTTGTTTCCATTCCAGCGACCATTTTATTCCTGCATTCTATCGCTCTATACAGTGCACAGTATATTATTACAGATCGAACAACATAGTTGCCCGCCAGATAATAGTATCGTTCCCAAAGGCGCTGGCGGTACGGCCCATTAGAACATAAGGACACAGGAGAGGAAATTAATCATCTCAGGAAAAATCATGCTAATACCGTGGAACGCGCCCTCTGGTGTTGATAACGGCCTCAACTGCGCGAGAAACAGAGTCCAGAAGTTTCTTTAGGAATCCAGCTGAAGCCACTCACTCATTGACGATTGGATCCTGCAGAGCTACGAGACTGATGGGATGCTGACTGCTACCTTTCACCTACTGTTCCAATAGTCTGTTGGGATTACGATTGGGTGAAATACTGGTGTGACTGAGTACTGGCACAGTCTTATGGCGAAGGCTGTTGTTATCTTGCAAGATGGAAGTGCCTACAACATATTCGTCACGAAAGATGCAGAAGGAAGAGGAGCATTTGGTTACCAAAAATGTTGAAGTAAACATCCTAGATTATGTCATATGAATGAGTGGGCCCAGTTCATGATACGAAAAATGCCTGAAAAACATCATAGAACCAATTCGGGCCTGAACTGCACCCTCTAGAATTGCGGGTTAATAGCCTCACTGGGCTATCAGTGCACTTGTCCCCTTGCGTCAGCTGAAAAGAGGCAAAATCGCTACTTGGAGGGTCACTACACGCCTCCAGTCGGGTACTATCCAGTCTGCTTTGTTTTGGCCGTTGAAAACGTGCAGATTTATGAGCCACTGAGAACACTGGGCTTTGCGAAGCACCCGAATCCATTGTATGCAACTTTCTTCGCAACGTTAGCTTGAAAAATGGCTGGTACAGTTCCGCATTCACTGACAGCAGCAATTTCTGTTGCATTTGAATCCGATAATCATTGACACGGCGTGACACTCGTTTAAGGTCCCTGTCGCTTAAGATCTTCCTAGGCTGTGTTAGACGGTTGTGATGGTGCACTATTCCTTCTAGAGAGGTTGGGTAGTTCGCATTGATACACCTACAAATCGTACAACTTTTTTCACTATACGGTCACGGACAGGCCCAAATACAACAACCCACTTGTCATTCTGTTCACGTTGACCCATCTGATTGTGCTGACTGCGTACAACCGTCTGCACACAGACACTACAACAGTGCCATGAGTTACGTCAGCAGAGGAGGATCACACCACCGCCTGGTAGCAGTTGTGAACTGTCTGCAGCGCTCACTTTTGAGGGAGTGACTAATATTTCGTCCGGTTGTTCAGTTGTTCCTTATGCTTTCAGGATAGTCGTCTGTGGGATGCCGCGTAGCTGCACTTGTAGCGGACACTGACTCCCCAGTTGGGAGGAGTGACTGACAGTACAGAGGGTCACGTAGCGCAACGTAACGATACTCAACTCAGTTCCACTCTCTGGTATGGGGAGCCGTACACTGGAATGTGCCGGACAGTTTGCTGCACGGCTTCAATAAAATGAATTCAAGCATGGAAATCATGGGTTTTCCAGACGCATGTTCATTTTTCTCTTGGTGACCGTTTCATGCAGTTTCCACTGTCATGGATTCATATTAGCTTGAAGTTTGAGCTGCCCTAACGCCGAGGGTTGGTTTGAACAGAGCACTGTTTTACAAGACACTGTCCTACTGGAATTGTGTAGCTCTTGACTTTCTCTGACTTTCGAACTGACTGATCCAGTCAGTTATAATGGAACCTACATATAAAAGTGGACTCCAAACACGATGGAAAGTGGCATTTTTCACGTTAACAGTTCATTGCTATAGGTGAAACACGCCATCAGTGACAGAAAAAGTATTCTAGGACCGCCTGAATGTTGGATCTTTCAATATGTTGTATGACATCCACTAACCCACAGAGTCACACCCTGTAAACTTGCTCTGACGTGTATTGAAAAATATCTGCGAGTGTGCATCGTGAGAATGTAGTGTTCTCTGTGCAGAGGATTTGGCGGCGTGTTATCGCCCGCGGGCTATTTGTGGTGCGGGAGGAACTTGCGTGGGCGGCGCGGAATGCCGGCTGCAGCCTAGTACCATGAGTTCGCGGTCTCGAGGTTCTGCTGTGGTTAAAGCACTGGGCTCGTATTCCGGAGAGGCGTTGTTTAAATCTCCAACCCTTGTTTCCGGTCTCTCCCTTAAACCACTAGAGTCAAATTCTGGTGTGTTTCCTTTGACAATGGCATGGATTACCAGTCCCATCTTTGTCTCACTGAGGCTTGTGCTAAGCCTCTAATGACTTCTGCGAGTTACACACCCAGACCCCACATCGGTCTTCCGAGTTTCCTTAATGGTTGTACAAAACTATGGTACACCTGCTTAAATGCGCGCGCACTTGTGTGTGTGATTATTGTAGAGGTTAAGTAAATGGACTGAAACAAGTAAAACTACTTCTATCCACTGTGTACTTATACAGAACTCGAGTCCTTTTCAAAGGAACCATCTATGCACGAAAAACCTAAACTTGGATTGCTGAAACCTACTCGTCCAGAACGCAAGTTCAATAGTATCGTACAAAAATGCCGCGGCCAAATTAAAGTCGCATTGCACTGACTGCTAGGTGTCTGCAGGTTTGCGTCACCATCCGCGTTCCATCCGACCTTGTGCTCCGTCTCCAAGGATCTCATCGACGTTGGAATGTTACACCCCAACCAACCTTCCTTCCTTCCTTTCAGCTTTACGTGCACTACCCCTTTCTCGGCAGTTTGTTGCTCTACACCGTTAACAACTCAAGAACCGGCTTAACTTGCTAATGTTGAGAGCTGTTCCTGCGTGAGAACTTTTCACCAAGTAGATGCAAAAGAAAAGGTCAAAGAAATTCGAAAAACACTGCAAGTGTGCAGCTAGAGTTGGAACTGATCGCTTTAATCATTGTAAGAATTTTACGGAAACGATCATGGCACTTTCTATGGAGCAACTGTGGTGTGCTAATAGTTCTGTTAGCTGCAATGAAAACTTCAACAATAAAAATTAATTATGATTTATTGGTACTCCCATTCATTGCACATAATCAACAATCATGCATCTAACTATTATTGCCATACCCATCCGCACAGTCTCATAAACTTATTACAGTACAATGGCGAAAATTGTGGATCAATATCCTTGCGAGTGTATTACTTTTCGTGAAATCTGGATTAGTAGCATGGCAAACTCACTATCAATTAAACGTCTCTATAAAGACTGCATTGCTCAAATGGCGTTCAGATATAGGTGTAGGAGTCCATATACGTCTCTTTTCTTTTTCATCAAACTGGAAAACCGTGGCGGGTTTACAGGGCATGATACTATTAAATCTGGTGTGTTCTTATCTGTCTCTGTTTACCCGACTACTACTGATCGGGCGAGAGGGGGTAAGGGTTTAACGAACAACATTTATTAGGGTGCACCCTTTTCATATACGAAAAGCGCTGTCAGAAATGATATAGAGTCTATTAACATATAAGGCATAAATTCTAGGATTGATATGGGATTGAAGTCTAAACTTTTGGACTTGCAGGTTGACTGACACACGTCATAACAATCTTGTCATGTTCTATTACTGTATTGGTCGTGCGCTGCTTGACACACTCGTGCCCATTAAATATGGACGAGTAACGCAACAAATCAAATGAATTTGAACGAACAGGTAAGGTCGGTTGTAGAGAAGAATGGTCGATTTCGATTTATTGTAAGAATCGTAGGGAAGTGTAGCTTGTCTATACAGGAGATTGCGTACATAATACTTGTGCGACCCATTCTTGAGTACTGCTAGAGTGTTCGGGATTCCCACCATCTGAGGGATACCGCCACATACGTTACGCTAGGTTCGATCAACACGTGAGTATTCCGGAAATGTTCTGTGAACTCAAATGGGTAATACTGGAAGGAAGATGACGTTCTTTTCGCGTAACACAATTGAGAAAATTTAGAGAACCGAGATTTGTAACAGACTGCAGAACGATCCCCCTGGCATCAATACACATCTCGCGTTAGGAAACGAGAAGACAAGATGAAGAGAACTCAGGTCTCATACGGAACCATATAGACAGTTCCTTTCCCTCGCTCCATTTGTGAGTGGAGCAGAAAAGAGAATGACAAGCAGTGGTACTAGGTACCCTCCACCATGTATCGCATGTTGGCTTGCGGATTATGTATGCAGACGTAGATAATGAGAGATAGGGGAATTGGCAGTTACGATTCCCCCTTGCTCTACGCCTTCTGCAGCCGGTATACGCCTCGCTTGCATCCAGTGCAACAGTCCCCTTTTGCTTTTCTTGTACACCGTCTAAAACGAGTTTTGCCAGCTCACTGCAGCCAGTTCAGTTTTTAGCAGCGCATTTGCATAACCGGTTTGTGCAGCTTCCTGAACGTAATTAGTAGCAGTGTGGCAGAAAAAGGCTTCGCGGCGGCCAGTTTCGCAAACAGGTTTACCCGCGCGGCGACACGAAATGTCATCCGCCTGTTCGTGTAACCATAGGCAACGCCGGCTGCAAAGCATACTCGGCAGCCTGTACGTATTAAGAGCGCGTTAACCGGCGCACGATATGGCGAACGATAGTCAAGGTCGCACTCGTGTAGAGCGCCTGGTATTCAAGTTGCTCATAAATAAGTGCGCACAGCATTGTTGGCTTAAAGGCCAGCTTAAGAAATGCGACCTTGACTAACGTCCATTCTTAAGCGCGACGTCTGGGACGGGCTTCACATGACGAATGAATAAGACTGCGATCGTCTAGATAGCATCCAAGTATTACAGCTAGATGTAAACTAGCCCGTAGGAAAGCAGACTCGTCCAAGATTGGTCATCAGTCCCCTTGAACTTAGAACTACTTAAATCTAACTAACCTAAGGACATCACACACATCCATGCCCGAGTCAGGATTCGAACCTGCGACGGTAGCGGTCGCGCGGTTCCAGACTGTAGCGCGTAGAACCGCTCAGCCACTCCGACCGGCATTCTTTTATTCCCGCCGGTGATTACCAGACGACTATTTTAAAATTATTACTCGGTTCCGTTACACTTCGAGCGTCAGATTCATTTGACCTACTGGAGGAGAAATTCTCGTTAAGTCCTGTCTAGTTTAAGTGCCAAGGCCAACGGGCACGCAAAGTAGCGTACTTCGTACAGTGAGGGAACATCTCGAGGGGGTATAGGTGATTCTGCACGAATACAAACTCGCACGGGCGTTGTTCGAAACAATCGCCAACAGGGTAGTACTTGAGACAGAAACAAACTACTGTTTGCAGATTCACGGGCAGTTAAAGGTACTGTGAATTATCAGTTAAAGGCCAGGAGATAGTTATCCCGTGGTATGGTATGACTCAGACACGAAGATGAATCTGTCATGTCTGCTTCCATATTACCACAGGGCTTATCTTCAAGTATTCAATAATATTAATACGTATTCCTAAGTATTCAAGAATATTAACACCATTCATACCACCAGTCTTCCATTCGGTCGACTTCTAAAGGCCAAATGGAAAGTTCAGTCCGATTATGTGCTTCTTTCAGGATGTGATTTCTAATACCACATTTAGCACAGTGACTGCCTCGGCAGCTGAGCAGTCAGCGTATGTGACTGCCATCACGAGGACCCGGGTTCAATTCACGGCACTGCCTGTGTTTTTCCCTTTGTGGGAGGTATGGAAGGAGGTGCCTTAGTCTCGTTAGACCAGCTGAGGAAGTACTTTAGTAAGAAGCGGCTCCTAGATCTGTAGTGCAGACAACGGCTATGAGAGCAGTGTGCCCCTCGGTACAGAATCCAAATAACGTCACATGCCAGCGGATGGCGCGGAGGCCGCTCGGCCTCGCTTCCTCCTCTGGCCCTGATCGCAGAATAGCAGTGTACCTAGACCTATAACAATTCTAAACTGAAAACATATAAAGTGTACTGTTGCAAAGGAGTGTTCGTGTGTACTACGTCCTCTGCTGGTAGTATGCATTTCCTTGACTGTGCTAACTACCGTAGTGGGACAAGGACACTCCGAAGCAAGTCTCTGACGGATAAATTTTATCCACAATTTATAGTCAGATATCGATGGACAGATAGTTTCGAGCAACAAAATCGCAGTTTGTGTAGCCTGTCCTGATTAAGACGCCGTTCTGCAAGCGCAGAGACGAAGGTACAGACTGGTCCATCTTTTGTCGCTGCTAATCACAGAATGGTGGCAGTAATCATACCAACAGATTCCGCCCCATCAAGTCTCAAACGTAGCAAATGGAGAGCAGGTCTGATGATAATAGATGCCAGGGGTCCATAGCAGCTGGCGAATATTGTGGTTAGGATAGAAAGTACGTTCACGACTTGGTCCTGCGAGAAGACCATATCTCCTTGACATTAAGGGAATAGTAACAGAATGGAACTGGACGTCATTCTGAAGAGATGATTCAGTATGTCTTTGCCGTTCAAAATGAAGCAGATGGCACATAATATGTTGTATGCTAGAGCTTGCGGACCCTACTGTAGCACACCCAAGAACGTTGGGTTACATAACCCGGCAGAAGCCAACGGCGTGTAAACAACAATATGTTTACGGGCTGGTCTGAAGAAGACTCCACAAAGCCCAGCGACACCAAAATCGCCGCACTATTTTTCCGACGCCGAGGACGTATCCGCAAGTGAGAGGGACATATATTGTTCCGCTCCACCAGCGGGACAGAACGACTCCAACCGAGTAGTTCCGATTGTGGAGCCAGCTCCGGTTACATCCGGCTTAAAATAACCTAAACTGGAATGATCACATAGATAATATTGAGGGTAGAGCAAACCAAAGACTGCGATTCATTGGCAGAACATTTAGAAGGTGCAGCAGATCTACTAAAGGGACTGCTTACACCACGCTTGTCCGCCCTATTCTGGAGTATTGCTGTGTGGTGTGGGATCTGCATCAGGTGTGACTAACGGATGACATCGAAAAAGTACAAAGGAGGGCAGCTCGTTTTGTATTATGGCGACATAGGGGAGGTAGTGTCACAGACATGATACGTGAATTGGAGTGGCAATCATTAAAACATAGGCGTTTTTCGTTGCAACGGGATCTTCTCATGGAATTTCAATCACCAGTTTTCTCCTCCGATTGCGAAAACGTTCTGTTGACACCCACCTACTTAGGGAGAAATGTTCATCACGATAAAATAAGAGAAATCAGGGCTCGCACAGAATAATTTAAGTGCTCGTTTTTCCCGCGTGCCGTTCGAGAGTGGAACGGTAGAGAGACAGCTTTAAGGTGGTTCATTGAACCCTTTACCATGCACTTTATTTTGAATAGCAGAGTAATCACGTAGATGTAGAAGTGAAAAACGAGTTCAGCGAGCAACCCTCAGCAGCATCGGTAAGCCATCGAGCGAACGTCCAGTGTTGGCCTTTGGGCTTTGCGTCTAAGTGATTATTTAAATCACTCTTAAATTCGGACTTAGCGTCTTTCTATCTTATCTTCACAAGATCAACCGTATAAACTATGACTTGAATACAAGTTTGAATTTTGGTAAAACTGACACTGGTAGTTATGTAGCCACCTTTGGATAAAATAATAATTCAGAGCGTGCATTAAAGCACTCGATGATTGCCTTCATAACATAGTACACGATGATGACGCGCCAACCGTCATATGGCGACTTCATGCCTTGTGCCGTGGCGCTCGATTCGGCGGAAGCTGGTTCAAAACTTGGGTGACCAAAACTTTTCATCGGTAGGATTTACCGGCAAGATGAAGAGAGAAGGTGCCGAGCTCCGAGATCATAATTGTACGTCAGAACTCAAAAGTTAAATTCCAATCTTCGCCGCAGTCTGTCATGGATTGGGGTCACGTGACACTTCACTGTCTTGATGGCGATGCGTCCGTTGGAGCGAGACGTTCCACTCATCGGCCCTTATGGGACGTTTCGAGAGCAGCTACCTGGTAATGTGCCGGCACCCATGAAACTGTTACGCTGAAAATCCATTCTTCAAAAGATCTCGCATGCCGTTAAAAATGTACATTTAAAACAAAAATATGGTTGCTTCAATGTCTAGATATATTAGTTCAGAGCTTTGCCCACATGGAAAAATATTCACACGTTTGGTTACTATCAACTGCTGAAAACTTTGTTTCCAGAAACTTATGAATGCTTGAAGAGGTGGCCACGATCGTTGGATGACCTTTGTAAGAACACGCCACGAAATGTTGCAGCAAATGATTTTAATTGTTTACAGTCGACGATTGTAGGCACCAACAAAAACAAAAATAAAAGTGGAGGGCGGGAAGAGGTTTTGAGATGACAATACGCACTTACGGAATTATTAAAGCCGAAGTTGGGGAGCGCTTTCTTAACTTCGCATGTTTCCCTTCGCTCGTTTTAAAGGCAACCATGGTCATAAAACATTGCATTCTTCAAGCGAAAATACGAGGTGCATTCAAGTTCTAAGGCCTCCGATTTTTTTTCTAATTAACTACTCACCCGAAATCGATGAAACTGGCGTTACTTCTCGACGTAATCGCCCTGCATACGTACACATTTTTCACAACGCTGACGCCATGATTCCATGGCAGCGGCGAAGGCTTCTTTAGGAGTCTGTTTTGACCACTGGAAAATCGCTGAGGCAATAGCGGCACGGCTGGTGAATGTGCGGCCACGGAGTGTATCTTTCATTGTTGGAAAAAGGCAAAAGTCACTAGGAGCCAGGTCAGGTGAGTAGGGAGCATGAGGAATCACTTCAAAGTTGTTATCACGAAGAAACTGTTGCGT
Source organism: Schistocerca serialis cubense (assembly GCF_023864345.2). NCBI lineage: Eukaryota > Metazoa > Arthropoda > Insecta > Orthoptera > Acrididae > Schistocerca > Schistocerca serialis. The sequence goes on from NC_064646.1 coordinate 273,933,567, forward strand.
AATGTTAGCTCGATGTGCAGGTGCGTTGTCTTGGTGAAACAGCACACGCGCAGCCCTTCCCGGACGTTTTTGTTGCAGTGCAGGAAGGAATTTGTTCTTCAAAACATTTTCGTAGGATGCACCTGTTACCGTAGTGCCCTTTGGAACGCAATGGGTAAGGATTACGCCCTCGCTGTCCCAGAACATGGACACCATCATTTTTTCAGCACTGGCGGTTACCCGAAATTTTTTTGGTGGCGGTGAATCTGTGTGCTTCCATTGAGCTGACTGGCGCTTTGTTTCTGGATTGAAAAATGGCATCCATGTCTCATCCATTGTCACAACCAACGAAAAGAAAGTTCCATTCATGCTGTCGTTGCGCATCAACATTGCTTGGCAACATGCCACACGGGCAGCCATGTGGTCGTCCGTCAGCATTCGTAGCACCCACCTGGATGACACTTTTCGCATTTTCAGGTCGTCATGCAGGATTGTCTGCACAGAACCCACAGAAATGCCAACTCTGGAGGCGATCTGCTCAACAGTCATTCGGCGATCCCCCAAAACAATTCTCTCCACTTTCTCGATCACGTCGTCAGACCGGCTTGTGCGAGCCCGAGGTTGTTTCGGTTTGTTGTCACACGATGTTCTGCCTTCATTAAACTGTCGCACCCACGAATGCACTTTCGACACATCCATAACTCCATCATCGCATGTTTCCTTCAACTGTCGATGAATTTCAATTGGTTTCACACCACGCAAATTCAGAAAACGAATGATTGCACGCTGTTCAAGTAAGGAAAACGTCGCCATTTTAAGTATTTAAAACAGTTCTCATTCTCGCCGCTGGCGGTAAAATTCCATCTGCCGTACGGTGCTGCCCTCTCTGGGACGTATTGACAATGAACGCGGCCTCATTTTAAAACAATGCGCATATTTCTCTTTCCAGTCCGGAGAAAAAAAATCGGAGGCCTTAGAACTTGAATGCACCTCGTAAAGCAAAAGTCGTCAACATTCCGTGTGCCTTTCAACTATGGCATGCACAAACGTCCGTTTAAAGTCGGTGTGCAAACGTTACATACAAGATGCGTTGGTTCAAATGTTACAACCGCAAAGGAATCACTTATTCCAAATAAGCATGCACTTTTCCTCTAGTTCTCAGAGAGGTGCTGCTGTGATTAAGGCGCAGGTCTCGGGTTATTGTAGAGCGGAGAGAAAATTCTGTCCTGACATTTTGACTGAAGTGGCCCCTGGTTTCTCTCAAACACTTGATAGCAATGTTGATAGATTATCTCTAAAATAACGTTACGCTGAAATCCTTCGCTATCCTACGTATTTACTGAACTGACTATGAACAAGACTTGACGCTCTAATTCTTCTCTTCCCTCCCGGCCCGAGCTGAAGAAATATTCGCCACCGACGGAACAATGTAATGTCAGAGCAGTCTTTCTACAGTGTTCTCTGCGTTACATACGTAGGATGACTAGTTGTTAAATTCATGTGTGTGAATGCACGAAAGAATCAGTAGGAAATAGTGAACGTCGCGCAGTGTAGGGATACAACTAACGGCTAACGCTTCTGACTAATACAACTAGATATCGTCCATCAGATTCATTACCAACGGCAAAAGAAACAGACAATATTTTGTATTATCGCATCAAATGTACCATCACGCCGAATAAAGCTGTCTTAGAATTCTGGTACACGTTTTATACTCGCTTATTACGAAATTTATAAAGACCAAAAATTTCCTGTCCACAAATAAACATGGTCTCAAAACAACGATGTGTGAAACTCGGCTCGCTCTGTTCGTCTACGAGAACCAGGAAGCAGTAAATATGGGCGCCCTAGTCGATGTAGTGCTCGGCTTCCGGGAGGCATTCGATACTGTTCCGCATTGCTGCCTAATGAACAAAATACGAGCTTCCGGGTATCACGCCAGCTCTGTGAGTAGTGGCAACTGGGCCTCAACATAAACTAATATAGTGTACGGTGCACAATTATTCTACGACTGCAGATGAACCAGAGGGAGCAGTCACGTCCGTTAAATATCTAGAAGTTATAAATTGGAACGACCAGATGAAACTAATCGAGGGAAGGCAAATGGCAAACAGATTCATTGGAAGAATCCTCAGGAAATGTTGCCCACACACAAAAAGAGTTACACAGCCCTCGTTAAATAGTGCTCGTCGGTCTGGGATGCATACCACATAGGACTGATAGAGGAAATAAAGTAGATCCAAAGAAGAATAGCGTATTTCGTTACAGGTTCATTTCGTAAGCGTGAATGCGTGACAGAGATGCTCATCCACATCCAATGATTTGTGCTCCAAGGCAGGTGTTCTGCGTCACGGTGTAGCTTACTGTTAAAATTCCAAGGGAGTGTATTCCTAGAAGAGTACACGTATCTCGCGAAAAGGCCACGAAGGTAAGTTCGAGCTCACACGGATCTCTCCGTAGACCATTCGCGGCTGGAACGGAGAAAGTGGCATAGCGCTGGATTATGCAGCGGCCACCATGTGTGAGAGCACAAGGTTGCATAATTGCGGCTGCTGCGCAGTTCGCCTCGGTGCGTGTACTTGTACGAGCGCCAGCGCCCACTACGCTCCTCCTTGACCTTGACCTTGACCTTGGCGCGGAGCAGCGGGACAACGCAGGACGCGAAGCGAAGAGTTGCGCAACCTTGCTCCAGCAAAGCCCCCCTTGGCGACCGCGCTCGCTTTCTATACATAGCCTATTCTTGCTACCTCCCTCCCCGCCCCTTCCACTGTGACTCTCCCCAGAGTACATGTAAAGAACAGGCAACAGACTTATTCGCGGCGAGAGCTGCGGAGAAGCGCGGCAGATTGCTAACCGAGTTCGATTCCCGGCGGGGTCGGACATTTTCTCCGCTCGGGGGCTGGTGTTGTGCTGTCCTTTGACATGGCTGAATGAGCACAAAACGGAAAAATATAGGCTTATTCTCAGGTTTTGTCGAGAGAACAGTTAACAACTGGATTTTGACTATCTTAATTGTTCCTGGTAGCTATTAGGATGATTTTCACTTTGGGGGATTTGAAGATTTACTTCATTGGTTTTATACAGTTGGCATCTATGGGATCTTATTATGTATCCTACATTGTGTTACCCAGTACGCTATTTTTTACATTTCTTCCATTCTCGACGTTTTGGTTCCGTATTAGACTATTATTTTTGGGACATGTTTCCGTGTACTTATAGTGCTTTCCCTACTTATTTTAGGTATTTTATCTCAGTTCACAGTAGTGTACCATTCATTATTAGATTTTTCCTCCCGCTTTTTTCTAGGTCTGGCTCAGTCAACTGCCATGTTTTGTACATTTCTGCAAGCATCTCAGTTTTATTATGACAACCCACCATTGTGGCTCGACTTTTAACGTGGATAACTTTCTGAAAACTGGGACTCCATAACTGTAAATCTACATAATAAAAATACAACCACTGTGAGTACTCGTCATTATTCTTTGTTGAATGTCAACACTGCGTTTCCGTAATTCTACCATTTCAAAAATTTCAGATAATGATTTGTATTTTCGACAGATAAACGTGAAGATGCGTCTATACTCATGCGAAACCGGTAGTTGTGAATAAAGCATCTTCATAAAGCTACGTGGCTTCTCTGGAAACATCTCATCACTCTACAATTTTAATTGCTGTAATTTTTATGATAATTTGAATGGGTGTTGAGTGCTGTTATTGTTACGTGTAACTGGTGACTCCACAATTGCATTCAACGAGTAAACCTGCCGTTAATAATGCATTGGGACGACGCTCTTATGCTCACCGCCGCCGTTGTAGAAGTAGTAGTAGTAGTAGTAGTAGTAGTAGTTGTTGTTGTTGTAGTTGTAGCTGTTGCTGCTGTAGTAGTAGTAGTACCTGTTGTTGTTGAGACCTTCAGTCTGAAGGCAGCTTTGATACATCTAGTCTATTCTGCTCAACTGTCTACGGAGCTACTCCACACTACATCTGTTTGACCCATCTAACCTTGAGGACAGCCGCGCTAGGGCGCCATGTCACGGGTTGTGCGGCCCCACCCGCCGGAGGATCGAGTCCTCTCTTAGGCATGGGTGTCTGTGTTGTTCTTAGCATAAGTTAGTTGAGTAGTGTGTAAGTCTAGGGACCGATGACCTCAGCAGTTTAGTCCCTTTAGGAATTCACACACATTTGAAAAAAAAAAATTTTTTTCTCCTTCAGCATTCTTCTGTAGCACCACATTTTAAAAGCTTCTTTTCTCTTCATGTCTGATCTGCTTGTCGTTCATGTTTCGCTTCCATAAAAGGGTACTCCCCAGAACAATACCTTCTGAAAAAGTCTTCCTCCCGATGTTAATAGGTTTCTCTTTTTCAGAAAGTTAGGAATACAGTATCTCACTATTTCTCGCTTAACTCGCCTCAATGCATCGAGTGTGAAGTATTTTCTGCCTACGGTTTACAATGAATTTAAAAAGTGACTGCAATACAGTGTGGGAGGTCATGTGTGCAATAAGCAACTACCGCCAGCATCGTCATTAGCCCACAAGTCCAACTGGACCAAGATAGTGAAGGAAATTGGCCATTTTTAAATAGCCATCCAGGTATTTTCCCAAGTCACTCTGGTGACCTGTGGACATCCTATGTTAGGACAGTCGGACAAGAATTCGTCGTTATATGCAGTAACTCCTTTTGGGTTGCACATGGCTGTACCCTCTGCAGCATCTTGCACACCTTCGTTTACTAGTCTCCTCCTTAATGATTCATCACAGCGATTACAATTAGACAGTTTCCTCCCTTCTACTTTTCTAATCAGTTACTATAAATCAATTCAAGTGTTAAGCTGTTAGCTATCGTTCCTCCTCCTCAAAGGGGGATCAGTTTTATGGGGAGAAAGCGAGAGGGAAAAAGGAGGAGGGGGGTGTGAGATATTGACATTTATTTTTCAAGGTATGGGAAACTTAGGACTACATTCCTCATTACGGGACTTGGGCATTTTCTTTTTTTCGTTTCGTTGGCAGGATGTTCATACTTGAGCATTGTGAAGTTGGATGTGCCTGCTACATATAAGATGGCTTCGCAGTGAATGTTTACGCCGGTCTAGAGTGCAGACCGAAATAGATGAGCGGCATCAGTTCCACGACTGTTACGTAATGTGTTTGCTACGCCAAAAGTATAGGAAGCAGGGAAAAAACGATTAAGCTACACAGTTGACTGATCTGTATTTGACTCTATGTAACGGGCGGAAGAGCAAGTTTCAGTGGTATTGCACCGTGCCGTACTGCCTAGGTAATATCGGTTCCCACGACACTTGATACGTGACCGGCTCCTCGAGGACAAAAAAGATATTGCCTCTCTGCCCAAAACGTCATTTCACTCGGATATCACATCAATACCGCTGATACAGAACTAGTCGGGCGGATAAAATTGTGCACATCAGATTTGATAGGCCAGCGTTGTACTCTGAGAACCAAACATCAGGAGAAAAATGACAATAGCTTGTCGTATGCTTGATGCAGTTTTAGCTTTCGTCGTATAGTCGTGTAACAGTGCTTAAACTCGGAGCAAATTTGTAGATTTCGTACTGTATAGTACTCATTTTCCAGACACATATAGCGTGAACACAATAACAAGAAAATAAGAAGTTAACTTTTCGAGAACATGTAGTGTTAGTTTCCCATAGAACTATTCGGCGGGGAGAGGAACGTCTGTAAAATGGTTCAAATGGCTCTTGAGTACTATGGGACTTGACTGCTGAGGTCATCAGTCCCCTAGAACTTAGAACTACGTAAACATAACTAACCTAAGGACATCACACACATCCATGCCCGAGGCAGGATTCGAACCTGCGACCGCAGCGGTCGCGCGGTTCCAGACTGTACCGCCTAGAACCGCTCGGCCACCCCGGCCGGTGTCTGGAAAATACTGACAAGAAGAAGGGACAGGGCGAGGGGACATATTTTGAGATTTCAAGGAATAGTATACATGGTATCTGAGAGGGCTGTACAGAATAAAAATTGCCGGGGAAGAGAGAGACTGGAATATATCCAAAAAATAACTGAGTAAATTGGGTGTAAGTGCTACTCTCGAGACGGAGAGAAATTCGTGGTGAGCAGCACCAGCCAGAAGACACATGGGGCAAAAGTAAGACATCAATGAACGATCACGGAACTGGACGACGTGCAATTTTTAACAGCAAATCGTCTGCAAAAAGCACCACAAACCTGATTCGAGTTACACGATTACAAAGATTTTCAACCGTCGTGACATGTACGTTACCGGAACTAATATTTCATGTCAATGCAGCTTCACTGACTTCATTCCCAACGATTCATTCACTAGATTTCAGTATATTTAATTCAGTTAACATATTAAGGTTCTTTCTGTGTCTTTGATGAATGCTGAGAGGAGGAATGGATGCTGATATTCCTCTGAGTAAAATGTGATAGCCGTAATCCTAACGTCACAGTCGTTAAACGAAGCAGCATTTGGGAAGAAGCAGGATACTGGTCGATTCCTCATCGTACATCACTTCACGGATTCACGCAAACTGATTTGTAATACGTGTTCGTGCGCGGTCGCTACAGGTTGTTTACACTGCTGTGAAAGCTACATCAATAAAGCTGTCTGCGGCAGTAGGGGAGAGGAGAAGGTGACCCGTGAGTCAGTGAGGACGGCGGTAAAACGCAGGGACGCCGCGTCGCTGGGAGTGGCACGCCAGGTTGCGCAGTGCAGCGTCGCCTTGCGTCGCTAAAGTCGAACTGTGACCGTGCCTCCCCATACACGAAGGACGTTTAGAAGGAAGAAAGTTGTTACATCAGGAGAACGCTTTCCGTGCAGCGAAACACTGGCCTTTGCGTGCTCTCAGCTCCTCTTACTTGCTATGTATCATCCTGCCCTTCGGAAACCAATCAGAAAGGACTAGTGGAACACGTTTCCATCTGAGGCGTGAGGTTTCTATACGCGCAGCGTAGGTTTAACTTTGCAACTTGAAAATCGCTTCCCTGCAATCTTTCTTTCATCAAACAACACAAGAAGGCTGAGAATATACCAGGACGTGCCTCTAAGAGAATGAGTCAGCAACTTCTCTCACGAGCTCTTTTCGTCAAGTGTAAAGCGGCAGCTGGATTATGGATAGACATGTAGTAATGGTTGGTCGGAACAGCTAAGATTTAGTTCGCGGTAGTTTACCATGGTTATTTTAAACACATACGAACAGCTAATGTGCTTTCCATTAACACATTTGGGAAGGATAGATTGTGTTAGGAAAGAACCACAATCATTACTGAAGCTATGCATCGAGTATCCGTCAGAAAAATAGTGTTTTCAGAGGCGGCAAGTTTTACGTACTGTTGAAGAAGTTCCTGGAGACATCCATAACGAATATTTTAGCCGCCAGCGACATAGGTGCACACTGCACCAAAAAGTCCCGAACACGAGTGAACTGACAAGTGTATCACTTGCAGCTCCTATACTGGCAGGAGCTATTTCTGTAATTGATCTGGCCGTTCTATAATAGTTGTTCGCAGCATTATATGGCACCCTACTTTTATCTTTATCTCTGAATGCTGTTTGGCTGCTTATACAAAATAAAACCGAGAGCCTCAGATTTCCACAGTAAAAGATCTCTGAGAGATTCAAATCTCCATAAGACGAAGTCCGATGTAGCCCAGTCTCAGAGTAATAACAAGGGAACCACTGAACGAACAGGTTTATAATCGCTGAATGGCACTCGTACGTTGTTTCCAGAGATATTATATATCGCTAACAAAGTTCTGCACTTAGGATGCCATGGAAGGAAATTCGCTGTTCTAAAAGAGACCGCTGATGTTCAGTTACATTCCAGTAGGGTGATTATATAGACCAAGACTTAAGCCGGAGCATGTCCGTCAAACAATATGTAGAAGAAAGTACACATGTGAAATAACGAGATGTGGACTATTTGCTTGAAACCCAGATGAAGCATAACGCAAACTCAAGGAACAAAATCATTGTCAGCAGCTTGAAAATCATGGATGTGAACCCCTCCCTCTCTCTCTCTCTCTCTCTCTCTCCCTCTCTGTGTGTATTTTGAGGGTGGGGAGGAGGGTATTCTTTTGTATGAAATCGAAACAGTAAACCAGCACACCGTGAAGTTCTCTGATGCGATGGTGTATCACCCCAGCCTGTCCACTGTGTTTACAACGAGTGGTGCACCACTCGCAGCCGTTGAACTTGTCACAATAAAGTGATCGCAAATTTTTTTAACAAATCGGAAACGCAGGCATTTGACAACTTCTGAATGATAATCCGTTTCAAACACGAAAGAAACTGCTGCTGTCCCTCTCAACCAGTTTCCAAGCTAACACTGGGAACTGCATGCAATGGACATCTGGAGCAGAAACCTCGCAAAATTCCACTAGTCGTAGCTGCTCGTCGTCAATGGAGGAAACGACACAGAAATTCGACACGGGCTGTCTGGAGATATGCAGTGTGGTCCGAAAAGTCGCGATTCTTCCTCTTCTCAAAAGATGCCCGGCATGGAGTGTACCGATTGCCCAATGACGCATTTAACGCACAGTGTGTGGAGGGTACAGTTCACACTGGGGTGGTTTTGTGATGATATTTTTCTTTTTCTTCGTACAGTCATTTGGGCCCCGTGGTTTAGATTGCCGTGAACATCAGCAAGGATGTTCTTGTCAACGCTGTTGGAGACAAACTGTTGCACCTTCTTCCAAAATCTTCATGATGATTATACTGCGAATACTCCCATCTTCCAAGCTGACAAAAGCCTTGTTCAGAGATCTACGAACATACGATCTTGGTTCGACGAACACTCAGGCATCCTACCGCACCTGGATTGCCTTGTTAATTCATCTCAAATTTGACCCCACTGATAATGTCTGGGGCTATTTGAAACAGGTGGTGAAACGTAGCAATCAACATCGCAACTTGGTAGCTCTACACCTCTACAGGATGTTAATCACAAATGAGTGGCTTCGGATGCATTACGCATACCAAAAACCTATGTTCTCTCTTCCTTGTCGAAGTGAGGCGATTATCAAGGCCCCAAGCAGTTCAAGGTATTAGTGTTTTGTTTCCTGGATGTGACCCATTTTTTGGGTGGCGTTTTTACCCACGTGCTGCATACTGTACAGTCTTGGCAACGCTGCTACTGGCGATTACAATATTGCAGATTGCTAGCCGGTAATGAACGGTCAATTTATGTACTTCCATTTGACCTGCGGTTACAAAACAAGTTGCTCGAGATGTCAATGGACTATGTGACGACTTGTGTTGAAATTAAGTCACAGTTGTTTGTGACAATGCTTATCATTGTTTGTCGATATCGGTAGCTGAGAGAGTGTCGTCTACAATTACTATTAGCTGATCATTTCTAGCATGGGTATCCGCCGAAGTGGCGTAATTTATACGACAATGGATTCGTATTTGGGAGGAACGTGGTTCAAATCTCCAGAGTTTTCCAGCGGTTGCCCTACATCATTCACGCAGTAGCGGGAATGGTTCCTTCAACAAGAACACAACCTATCCATTCCGCCATTCAGTGTCTATTATATTACCCACTACCTTCTTCCTTCGCCACGAATCATATATGGTACCGTATATTTAGATTACTACCAACACAATCAAATTTGCGGGTAACAACCTCCCCTGGTTGAAAAATCATAGTTCGCCAACTACTTCTCGCATACCTGTGGCTGGTTTCGCTGGCAAATAGATAATACAGAAGCCTTGAGTGCTGGAAGCTAACGACAGTCCCAGTGCATTATTGGCTCACAAAGCTGCCGTGTTAGGGAAAATGGATGTAAATATTTAGAACGCAAATCAAGTGGCTACAGGAAAGTATTATTCCCGTGCCAAGTTAAGTTGCAGCAGTTTATTAGCTCGTCAGCTTAAGCCACACTACCAACCGTCTGTACCAGCACCATTAGCCCACTTACCACGTCACGCAAAAATGATATGGTTCCTGTCTGTCGCTAGGACGTGGCTACTTAATTGCGCATGCGCGTAGGCCGTCCCCACTTCCGTGCGCCTCCCTCTCTCGCAGACTACTTCGGACGACAGGAGGAATTGAACAGCGCTGTGCCATGTGCACAATTATTGTAGTTATTGTTGGTGGCTAGACGTGACGAGTTTCAGTGAATCTCTCGTTATCACAGCGCAGCAGAGAGGAGGAAGTGGGCAGACGGTGGCAATGAAGTGTGTGGCGGAAGAAAGCTTACGTAACGGCCAGCAGGTATGCAGGTGCCGTACGCCTGTGTAGACAGTAGCCGCCGCGCCTTGCGAAACGCTTGATTTCTGCTTACACCTGTAAACACTATTTTCACAGTCACTGAACTTAACACCGGGGGAAAACTACCGCTGGGAGGGGTGGGGCGGCACGGGAGGGGGGGGGGGGGGGGGGGGGGTGGAGACGCAGGCAAAGCAAGTGTCGAAATCTAGAGTAACTCATTAACTATTGCGTTGGCAGTGGAAATGTTTGGACGCATTCTATTTTTGTTCCCCACATCCACACAGACGCACATTGTCGCTTAACAGTTTACAAATACAACTCAAAACCACAGAGGTGTGAACTATTGTCCGACTCACTAGTTTCGCAACATTAAAGGAGTCGAGAAACACACACACACACACACACACACACACACACCGTGAGATGAACAGGGAGGGGGCCACTTCGTCTGCCTACGTCTGTGACTCCATTAAGGGGGCATTGCACGTGAAATTCATTGAAATTTAACATTTTCTGTTTTCTACTCCATAATGTACTTTGGACTTTCCTGAACATTTTGGTATACAAACATTAAAATCAGACAATTGTGAGACCGTAAAATAATATTTTGAATGTTGACGTGTGACTCAAATTTCGCGGATATACATATACTGCCGCATCTGAGCAGTCGTATCTTGGGAACTACACAGTCTACAAGGCTGTGAATTGCTTTGTTTTGTGCCTACTGCTACGTCTCCGAAGTTGACATTATGAATAAACAAATCAGTCCTTTGTTTCTGATACTAGTTTTCGTTAAAAGTAGTGTGATAATCGGCTACTTTTGTCGTAAGCTAACTTCTATTGCTTTTTATACGTAAATAAAATGACTAAGCGTAAAAGTAACTTCAAGAAACGCAAATTTGCGGGTAACAAATATGTGAGACCTGCATTTTCTTCTGAAGTACTTGAAAATACGTGTGCTAGCGGTGAAGAAAACCACGTTAATGTTTCTGAAGTGACCACGCCCCCTAGCGCATCGAAAAGAAAAGTAACTTTAGAAACGGGTGATAGTGGTAAAGGTAATGATATTATGGACAACGTCACTACAGATCTGCAAATCTTTGCACATGTTGTTTCTGAAACTGTCTCTTGCTGTCTTTGTGATGGTGAAGTTAAACTTTATGAGGATATTGGAACTAGAATATGTGTTGTGTCTAAATTAATTATTAAATGTCAGAAGTGCAAAAGCGAAAAAGCATTTCATACTTCATCAAAGTGTTCAGGTAATGAACTATATCAAACTAATGTGAGACTGTTCTATGGCCTTCGATGCATTGGTAAAGATGCAAGGGCTGGTAATGTTCTCTGCACTGTGTTGAATTTGCCAAAACCACCTTCTACGTATACGAAATATGTAACAGGAATTGGGGACTCTGTAAATGCTGTGGCTGAAAATTCAATGGTTGCTTCTACATCAGAAGCTGTGGATGGATCCTGGCAAAAGCGTGAGTTTAGTTCTAAAAATGGTTTTACATCTGCAATAAGTATTGACACTGGAAAAGTTTTGGATTTTGAAATTCTCAGCGAGTACCGCCAAGTTGTATAGCGAACCAGAAGAACAGATTAGTTAATAAGCGGCAGTGTATAAAAAATTATGATGGCACAAGAATGAAGGTAAAAGAAGCAGTTAACATTTTCGAGCGTTTGCAGAAGGAGAGAGGTGTCAGATATGTGAATTACTTAGGTGATGGAGACAGCACGGCTTTCATTGCAGTACAAAACAGTAAGCCATATGATGATCCTATACAAAAACTTGATTGTGTAGGACATGTCAAGAAAAGGATAGGGACACATCTGTGTAACCTAAATACCAAGCTGGGTAATACAAAACTGTCTGATGGCAAGACAATAAAATGTGCTGGAAGACTGACAAAATAATTGATGAATTACAGGAATATTATGGGAAGGCTATTAGAGATAACTGTGACAATTTAGAGAAGATGAAAAGAGCTGTGTGGAGCAGTTACTTTTATCGAATATCAACCGATGAAAACCACCTCCACCAAACACTTGGTATAGATATAGGCAAGCTGAATTTTCTGGCACCCTGCACGAATTTACGCATAAACACTCTCTTTCTTTGGCAGTAAAGGAGGCAATCTAACCTATTTACTGAGGTTTGGCAAATACTGAGCTAAAAAAGCGTTTACATAGGAAGACCCAGAATGTGAATGAGTCCTTCAACAATGTTGTGTGGTGCCGTCGGCCTAAAAATGTATTTTCTAAAGTTAGCAGTGTCTGATGCTGTAATAACTTTTAATGGTGGGAACTATGAAAGACTTGAGGTTCTGGAGAAGTTAGGGGTAAGATTTGGTCAGAACACTGTTAAAGGACTGCGGGAACTGGATGAGCTTCGTGTACGTGAAGCAGAGTTAGCTGGTCATCAAATGAAAAAGAAGCAAGAAAGAAAAGGAGGAGGCAAGCACTGGGCTATCGTGATACTGACGAAGACACAGACTATGGGCCAGGGCAATTCTGGTGCATAAAAGACGCAAAAATGTAAGTCTGTATAAGAATGTGTAATAAAAAAAGTTTTAAGCCTCAATATCTCTGAACTACGTTTCTTGCAATAAATGACCCATTTTCTAAAAAAGTACTGATGGTGGAAACATGAAATTTTCACAGCATTCCAAGTGTGAGGTTCGACACATGTGGAACAAGAATAATTAAAATATCCTGAGTTGTTTTATGTTCATTTATTTACAAAATTGTCAAAAAATTGAGTGTTTGAAAAAAGAAGGAACAGTAATAATTCTAGTTCAGTGTGTCTCAATAATTACGGAAAATTGTAAGGTCTTGCCTTAAAAAGTTTCCAATATAATGGGTCACAAAATTCGACAATTTAACATGGGCGGCATAGGACATACAATGTCCCTTTAAAGAGCCAGTAAGCACCAAACAACTGAATTCTAAAGCTACAAATTAATAACTTTGGAACTCAGTGACTGGTATTTGAATTATTTGCTGCTTAAAGGTTGTTTAATCGATTGATTTATGTAGAGGAAGAGAGTTCTTTCTCCGCTTAACCTATAATTTCGGAAGCACTGTCTTGTTCAGTGAGCACTGTCTTGTTCAGTAGAAGAGATGTTTCACAGTAGCGAAGATGAAGATGCCATCACAGCTCTTAAGGAACGCATTTTACGGCCCATGTTTTCTAGGCATTTTTTCTTGTTTTGGTCTATACTACCACCTCTGAAATTTGCACACCCCACAATACTGTAACAACAGTACCGGCACATGTATTCCGCTGTCGAGGTATCATATCAAATTTCGCTTATAAATTTCGACTCGGCCGTTTTCCGCTCAGGGTCCCTTACCTAGAATTTATACATTTACCCTTCTCCATCACTCCTGAAAGCGTTTTATTATCGTAACGGAATCACCTTTTAGATTCCCTGAAAAGAGAACCGACGGTTAGAAACTTGTGGCACATAAACATGACACTACGAGGCATGATGAGGAACCGTATGCAGCTATATGCTAAGGCTAGGAAGACAAGGTGCAGAGAAAAATACTGAGGAAAATACTAGGACCTAGGGGAGAAATGTAAAGCACCATGAGCACACTGTCAGAAGAATATACAAAGGGCAGCAATCGTGGGACATGTGATCAGGACAAATATGAACAGAATGACTAAAGGAGCATGAGAAGGTAGTCAGGACAAGAGGAAAGACGGGAATCGAGTGGGTTGTTGAAATCAGAAAAGACTGGTTACAACTAGAGATCAAGGTGGATGGCAAACAAAATTAGAGATTCAAGTACGAGAAGAAGACAAAAACTGAAGTGGATATGGGAGGAGAAAAAAAATGCAGGCAATTTATGGGCTATCGTGGTCCTGCAGAGGTTCAAGTGATAAAGAATGAGATTCTTTACATCTAGTGATGTAATTTTTTGAAGAAATTCGTTATTTTCTTTACATCTTTCAGGTACTTCACGACAGTAGACACGCACTGGAGATTGGTAATTTTATTACGATTTCGTTCAAATATTTGTTCAGCCGTAGGAAACATCTTGGAATGAGTGATGTGTACCTTACTAGAAGCAGTATGTTGAAATATTGGTATCCCCTAGAACTTTTTCAGACGGGTCGTTTATCTACCAGTGAGGTAATAGGATGACTATTAACTGCTTTTGGCGATAAGCTCGGTCATGGCGAAGCTCTCCCCATAAAGACACGAGCAAAGCTCGTTACGGAAACTTTTCCTAAAGCTACAAATTCGCACTTCACTGACGTGTCTGCTATCAGTTGGTCGCAAGGATTTTGCAACGACAGCTATTCGTCTCTGCAACCCACCAGTGGGATCGTTAATAAACACCTAAACGAAATGTGCAATCGGTTTCTTTATTGACCACAGTGCAGTAAACGCAACCGGCTATCTGAACAGTTTGTATGAAATCAGAACGTATGAATTCGCCAATGCCAATACACAAAAGCTTACAATCCACTCGCACGATGCGCGAAAGAATATATGGATCTATATTCGCAAAAGGAGAACGTAAGATTAGGGTTTATCGTCCGGTTGACGAAGAGATCGCCTGAAACGTGTCTGCGAGGATTGTTTTTGCTAGGGGCGGGGGGAGGGGGGGAGTGGGGAGGAGCGGACAATTGCCTTTTTCCGTCCCTCTCTGGTTACAGCCTTTTCAGTCTCTAATTATCTCGACGTTAAATTCAATCTTAACTGTGGTTTGCTTTTAACCTCGCTACAAATCCTGTTTGCTATCTAGGTTTGAGATACAATGAGATTCATTCCGAAGAGATCCAAACTACGAACAAAAAGAACATTCTGGTAACATCCCCCAGGCTGTGGCTAAGCCATGTCTCCGCAATATCCTTTCTTTCAGGAGTGTTAGTTCTGCAAGGTTCGCAGGAGAGCTTCTGTGAAGTTTGGAAGGTAGGAGACGAGGTACTGGCAGAAGTAAAGCTGTGAGTACCGGCCGCGAGTCGTGCTTCGGTAGCTCAGTTGGTAGAGCACTTGCCCGCGAAAGGCAAAGGTCCCGAGTTCGAGTCTCGGTCGGGCACACAGTTTTAATCTGCCAGGAAGTTTCAAAAAGAGAAATATATATTTTTACATTTCTTCAGAATGTTCTCGTAGTTCTGGGGTGCACGTTTGATTCTGAATATAAAATTCAGTTAACCTTACAACATTGTTCCAAGAACGATTGGGGAGAATACAGGGTAACCGCGTCTCCTGGAATGGGTCCACCTGCAGGTAGCTGCCAGCTGTTTTCTGGTGTCACATAAAATTATGTCTTCGTCTAACTATACGGTGCATTCTTGTAGAGCGGAGGACGATACATATGTAAGATGAGGGTGGCACATGGTTCCCTCACATGTGCAAAAATACACGGCGTTAGCAGCTACGTTTCATGTTGCCATCACCATGGAAGTCTGTTAGGTACTTCTTGCCCGACGAGCCACTGCATTTAATTGCGGCCGCTGATGCAACATCTGGCGATAAGAAGCTGCACCACCTAACTTTCCTGTCCACTCATGCCGCACCATCTTACAACAGGTAGGCGCGTGCGAGAGATCTACAGCTACACCATGCAAACTACTGTGAAATGCAAGGCAGAGAGAAATACTTGTAGTAGTTGCGAGGAAGGTTCCAAAAGTAAGTTTCGTCCTGTTTTTTCGTACGGAAACTTTACTGCCAAAAACAAATACATCATGGCATCGTGAACTATTATACGGCATGGTCGCCACCGACAATGAGACATTTGTCAGCTTGAAGAAAGCACTCTGGTAAAACTCGGTGTCCTGTGATTCAGGGAACTGTGGCACAGCCTGCTGTACTTCAGCACTGGTTTGGAACTGATGAGCCTGGATTGCGGCTTTTAATACAGGTAACAGGTGAAAGTCGGGGGCAAGATCGGGGCTGTAGGCCGGGTGATCCGATCTCTCCCATCCGAAGCGACGAATTTGATCCAGTGTGAGCCTTGCTGTGTGTGTTTTTGTGTTGTCATCCAAGAACACACTACCTTCACTCGAGAGCCTTGGTCTCTCTCGCCGAATGGCGGACCAGAGACTGGTGCGGGTGTCAAAGTAGTGTACTACATTGATGGGCCCTTGCTGGAGGAAATCAAGGAAAACTGTTCTAGACACTGTAGCTATAACTTTTCCGGCGGGGGGTGACACTTTGGATTTTTTCCTCGCTGGTAAACTAAGATACTTCCACGTCATTGAGACGACCTTGGGTTCTGAGATAAAGTGGTGCACCTATGTCTCATCGCCCGTGATGATTCTGAACAGAAATTCATTTCCCTCTCGCGTATACAGCATGAAGTGATTGAGGCTGACTCCCATTCCTGCACACTCTCGATCCAGAGTCAGGTTTCTCAACACCCATCCTGCAGAAATTTTTCGGTAACCCAACACATTATGGAGCATGTGATGGGCCTGCGCACGACCAGTAGACAGTGTGACGCGACATTTGACACCGTTATCCGCCTGTCCGCTAACACCATGACCCGTACTAAAAGGTTCAAATGGCTCTGAGCACTATGGGACTTAACATCTGAGGTCATCAGTCACCTAGAACTTAGAACTACTTAAACCTAACTAACTTAAGTGCTCTTGTTAAATTAAAGAGCGAAACCGGTCAATAAAACATACTGAGTGCGACTTCTAGCTGCGCTGAAAAATTTAAATACAAACCAGTTATAGGGACATATCATATCACTACGGAACCAAGGACCATTCGATCCATCGTCTGCACTAGGAGAGGGGTCCCAACGGTAAGCAACCGCCAAAGCTTTGATGTTACCGCCAACAGCCAAGGCCAACCATTTCGTTGGCTTCGAGTTGTCGCCCTTACACACTATCGCCCAACGAAGTGGTTGGCTGTCGTTTGTTGGCTTGCGTTGGGATAGCGTGCGCGCGCCTTTATCCAACGACATCATCACCAATGACAGAATTTACTCGTCCTATTCTTGATTGTAATATGGATGCGCCTTCTTTTTACAAAAATGTTTTCCTTTAGCAGTGGAGCTGTAAATAAAAAATGAAAGGAGCTCTTAAGATCATAACAGGTGAACAATGACACACAAGACTGATAACGAAGTCTACTGTTAAGGCAATACTTTTCCGACGGTCAGTAACAGCTACCCGCGACGAAGAAGGGAATAAGGGGGAAGAAACTTTCTCTTCCCATCCACAGGTACTCATTCTTCTATGCTGCCTGCTGTTCAGTGACTATTTGGTGCAAGCTTCGAGAGTGTAGTGACTAGAAAATTCTCGCTGCCGTCTGCAACAATAATAATTTCATTCGTGTCTCTGTCAGTCGCTTCCCACAGAGAGGAATCATATTGCAAATCTTGACTCCTGTTAGTCCCAGTACTTCATCAACTTCGAGAGAGCGGCTGCCGTTGCAGCGCCTTATAAAGGTGAAAATAGAGCCTATTGCAACACACCAAGTACTATTCTCAGCACGCTTACATCACAGCGTCCCTGCAAGCAGCTGCTGCTCCGCACCGCGTTACAGCGACTGTCAACAGCTACACACGTGTTTCGAACGCCCGAAGCTGTTACACTCGCATGAGCAAAGTGCAAACGTTTCGCCCGTCGTAAGTCAATGAACTCCATCAACCTCCCATCTCTATATAAGCTTATACTGAGGATCTACTCGAAATGCGTTGGTAGCTGTATTCTGATCGGTTCCTTTGGTGCTCCCTGTGGAACGGGAAACTCATTATTCAGGGGATCTCTGCCCTTCGTGGACAAGTGCTATACCGACTGAACTGCCCAAGCACGGCTCGCGACCTGTCCTCACTGCTTTAATTCCGCCAGTACCTCGTTTTCAACATTTCAAACTTCACAGAAGCCTCTTGCTCAACTTGTAAGACCTCCAATGTTGTTGTTGTTGCACCTTCACACTGGAGACTGATTTGATGTAAATCACGAAAATCTATTCCGTGCAAGCCCCTCGTCTCTGCAAGACTACTGAAACCTACACTCCCACGACAACTTGCTTACTTCGGTCTATGATAAAATATCTCACCTTTTTGGCAAAGAGGTTGCAAAAACACCACAATACGAGTTTTCGTAGATGTCTACGCCGGGTCAGTATTCAATATGATGTAATAAAGTTAAGTAGGCATATGAGTAAACGACCTTAATGCCGAAACGCGTAATGATACACTACTGGACATTAAAAATGCTACACCACGAAGATGACGTGCTACAGACGCGAAATTTAACCAACAGCAAGAAGGTGCTGTGATATGCAAATGATTAGCTTTTCAGAGCATTCACACAAAGTTGGCGCCGGTGGCGACACCTACAACGTGCTGACATGAGGAAAGTTTCCAACCGATTTCTCATACTCAAACAGCAGTTGACCCGCGTTGCCTGGTGAAACGTTGCTGTGATGCCCCGTGTAAGGAGGAGAAATGCGTACCATCACGTTTCCGACTTTGATAAAGGTCGGATTGAAGCCTATCGCGATTCCGGTTTATCGTATCGCGACATTGCTGCTCGCGTTGGTCAAGATCCAATGACTGTTAGCAGAATATGGAATCCGTGGGTTCAGGAGGGTAATACGGAACGCCGTGCTGGATCCCAACGGCCTCGTATCACTAGCAGTCGAGATGACATGCATCTTATCCGCATGGCTGTAACGGATCGTGCAGCCACGACTCGATCCCTGAGCCAACAGATGGGGACGTTTGCAAGACAACAACCATCTGCACGAACAGTTCGACGACGTTTGCAGCAACATGGACTGTCAGCTCGGAGACCATGGCTGCGGTTACCCTTGACGCTGCATCACAGACAGGAGCGCCTGCGATGGTGTAAACAACGACGAACCTGGGTGCACGAATGGCAAAACGTCATTTTTTCGGATGAATCCAGATTGTGTTTACAGCATCATGATGGTCGCATCCGTGTTTGGCGACATCGCGGTGAACGCACATTGGAAGCGTGTATTCGACATCGTCATACTGGGTATCACCCGACGTGATGGCATGGGGTGCCATTGGTTACACGTCTGGGTCACCTCTTGTTCGCATTGACGGCACTTTGAACAGTGGACGTTACATTTCAGATGTGTTACGACCCGTGGCTCTACCCTTCATTCGATCCCTGCGAAACCCTACATTTCAGCAGGATAATGCACGACCGCATGTTGCAGGTCCTGTACGGGCCTTTGTGGATACAGAAAATGTTCGACTGCTGCCCTGGCCAGCACATTCTCCAGATCTCTCACCAACTGAAAACGTCTGGTCAATGGTGGCCGAGCAACTGGCTCGTCACAATACGCCAGTCACTACTCTTGATGAACTGTGGTATCGTGTTGAAGACGCATGGGCAGCTGTACCTGTACACGCCATCCAAGCTCTGTTTGACTCAATGCCCAGGCGTATCAAGGCCGTTATTACGGCGAGAGGTGGTTGTTCTGGGCACAGATTTCTCAGGATCTATGCACTCAAATTACGTGAAAATGTAATGACATGTCAGTTCTAGTATAATATATTTGTCCAATGAATACCCGTTTATCATCTGCATTTCTTCTTGGTGTGGCAATTTTAATGGCCAGTAGTGTAGTTCACTTGTACAAACAGGAGGAGGAGGAGGGCAGGGGGGGGGGGGGGGAGGGAGGAGTTAGTGTGCAACGTTTCGTCGACAACGAGGTCATTACAGGCGGAGCACAAGCTCGGATTAGGGAAAGATGGAGAAGGAATGCGGCCGTGCCCTTTCGAAGGAACCATCCCGGCATTTGCCTTAAGTGATCTAGGGAAATTAAAAGAAACCTAAATCACGATGACCGGACGCGGGTTTGAAGCGTCGTCCTTACCAAAACGAGTCCAGTGTGGTAACCACTGTGCTATCCCTCTCGGTTTCACTTGAAGTGACTGAAACAGAAACTGCTGTTGTTTCCATGTAGGTATTAGAATGTTCCTTTTGTAGAACAGAAAACAAAGTTAAAAAAAGGAAATTTTGCTGTAGCGGTATAACAGTTACATGTCACAAAAAATTCTTGTTGTACAACTACATGCAACGTGCTGCAGTTGAATTCTTGGTTGCGGAGAAAGAAACCTGGGTGAGCATCCATTGACGGTTATGGGCAGTGTACGGTAACGGTGCAGTTGATAGGAGTACTGTTGGGTGAAATAATGAGAGCAAAACCGTCAGGAACGGCATAAACTGTGCTTCATGATCGTCCACGCTCAGGATGTCCTGCCACGGCCACTGCTCCCGAAATGATGAAAATAGCGGGGCTGCCTTTACTTGTGGAGACCAGCGCATCACAACTCGACAACTGGCTCCACACACTCTGAAGATGATGAGAGCGTAATTCATGCAGTGAAAACGCGGCCATGAGTACAGGCCACTGATGTTGATGGAGACTATGTTGAAAAACTGTACACATAAAACAGATGGTCTCTGATACTGTCATCAAATTCTAATAATAATAATAATAATAATAATAATAATAACTTCTGAATATATTTTAAATGTTTTAACGAAGAATCATTGCTTCGACTGTGACAAATTTATTTTTACCAACAACGAATGCCTTTTCACATGGGAAACCAGAGAAGCGAATCTACAATGAGGCAGTCAAATGAAAAACCGAACACTTGCCACATCGGGACCTTTGGATGGCTCCATTCAAAAAGTAATCACCATACGCGTTAAGACATTTACCCCGTTGGGACACGACATGATTAATTCTCGTTTCGTAAAACGTGGTTGGCCGCCGACGGACCCACTTCCTCTTGCACTTCCTCGTAATACTGAAACCGATGTCCATGGTGTCTTGCTTCAGGTCGTCGAAGATGGTAAAATAGTAGGATGAGGAAGCGGGCTGTACGTAGGCTTTGGCAGTGGTGCCCAACGATACCGCTGAAGGGTAGACATCGTCCGATTGGCAGGTGGGGGCGGGCGTTATCGCGCAACAGAACGATTCTGTCCGACAGCATCACCACAACCCGCGGGCAAACGGCAAAGCCAACTGCGGGAACTTTCCACATCTCTCCCGCCAAAGAAATCCAATGCTGTTCACGCAAGTTTTCCGGTAAGGTCATGATGACTTCCTCCCTCGGCACGTCGAGTTCCTCGAGTGTGGAGCCACAATCAATGCGCATTGCTATTAAAATACTTTGAGGCACTTCGCAGTTTCTGCAATGTCAAAACGTCTAGGATGCTGTCGGACGGAATCATCCTTTGCGCGATAATGCCCGCCCCTACATTGCCAATCGGATGAAGACTACGCTTCAGCGGTTTGGTTGGGAAACGCTGCAACATCCTCCGTACAGCCCGGATCTCTCACTGTCTGATTGGCACAATTCTGGTGACCCGAAGAAAGACATGCGTGGACGTTGGTTTCTGTCTGACGAATGGATGCCATTGTGGATCCGTCAGCAGGCTATCGCGTTCTATGAAACAAGAGTTGATCGTCTGTCTCCCAGTGGGATAAAAGTCTTAACGCGTGTAGTGATCACTTTTGACTGGAACAATTACAGAGTCCTGTTGCGGCGGGTGTTCGGTTTTTATTCGACTACCCTTCTCTCTGGCTTTGTACATGAAAGCATCCGAAGTGCGTAAAAATAAATTTATCAAAATTAACAGCACTGTTGACAAACTGTGTTCAAATGTCACCCGTACATGATCAATCGAAGTGTGCTATTACCTAAATGTTCGACAAGGAATCCACATGATGGTGTAACACTCTCGAAACACGTCTGGGTGAAGAGAAAAAGCCGGCCGAAGTGGCCGTGCGGTTAAAGGCGCTGCAGTCTGGAACCGCAAGACCGCTACGGTCGCAGGTTCGAATCCTGCCTCGGGCATGGATGTTTGTGATGTCCTAAGGTCAGTTAGGTTTAACTAGTTCCAAGTTCTAGGGAACTAATGACCTTAGCAGTTGAGTCCCATAGTGCTCAGAGCCATTTGAACCATTTTTTTCTTTGAAGAGAAAAAACAAGACATTGTATGAGGGTTGGAACTTAAATGGCAACTACTTATTCGCAACCGATAAAGAGTTTCACGTTTGCACCTGTTACTGTCCTTCAAAGTAGTCACCAGCGTTGTGTAGCACCCGTTGCCAGCGATGTGGAAGGCGTAGTATACCGTTAGCAGAGCCTGTTCTGTTGATGGTACGAATGGAGCGGTCTAAAGTTATGGTGATTCCCTTGTACAACTGTGATGGTGTAATCCAAACGCATTACGTTCCTCCACGGCAGACCAGCAATGCACAGTATTGCTGTTCGTTTTTGGAGCATCACCTGACACCAGCTTTGCGAAAGAAGCGGCGACACTTTCTGCGCAATCCACCCAACATTTTGCACGACAATGCACGGGCGCATACAGCACAAGCTGTGGCTGCTCTGTTCGGACGATGGGACTGGGAAGTACTGTACCATCCACCATACTCCCCGGATTTGTCCTTGTGACTCTGATTTGATTCGGAATATGAGGGAACCACTTCGTGGCATTCGCTTCAGAACTGTTCCAGAGATTCGACATGCAGCAGACCGCTCCATTCGCACCATCATCAGAACAAGCTCTGATGACGGTATAGTACGCGTTCCACAGAGCTGGCAACGGGTTCTAAACAACGCTGGTGACTACTTTGAAGTACAGTAACAGGTGCAAACATGTAACTCTTTTGTATCGGTTGTGAATAAATAGTTGCCACTCTTTAAGTTTCAACCATCTTAGTGGCTGCTACTGAACTGCGTGACTGTTCCTTCAGAGGG
This sequence comes from Schistocerca serialis cubense, assembly GCF_023864345.2. Classification (NCBI taxonomy): domain Eukaryota; kingdom Metazoa; phylum Arthropoda; class Insecta; order Orthoptera; family Acrididae; genus Schistocerca; species Schistocerca serialis. Next base: position 273,956,505 of record NC_064646.1, read on the forward strand.
TGGACTGTTCCTTTAAGGGGTAAGGTCGAAGATAAGCAGTTACTGCTCAGTTTTGAAGGTGGTGTATTTAAATTTTGTTCAGCTCAAAATAAATTTACTGAGGAGTATTTAAAAGCAACAACACTTGAGTCTTTCCGAGTATAAAATATAAGTCCTGTGTGTAATGTAAATTGCTCGGAGGGCGGCCGGTGGCTGCTGTCCAGCTGGGAGCTGGAAACTTTCCGAAGGCGTGGCGCGAGCTCCCACAGAGGGGGGGATGCTTCTGGAAATTTCCGTCGCCGTGCGACCGGCAGGGGGAAGAACTGACTCAGCAGGTGCGCGCGGCAGCTCGCGTTACGGACAAGCTGCCCCGCTTAACAACACGCCGGACTTATCTCCAAGGGCGCGCCTTGCTCGATAACGCCACCTGATAGCCGCCCCACGTGGCTAGCACAGAGTACACACTGGGTGTCTCTTTTTTAGTGTCTTTACGCCTGCAACGGTGTACAGTTTAATCCTTGAATCCTAAGCACGCGGGTGCTGTGTGAGGTGCCCTGTTCGCTCATCAAATTTGCTTGCCTGTAGCGTTGATGTTAACGACTCCTTACAGTGCATTTACCATGACTACTTCCTGACCGAAAAGTACTCTTAGTTACGTAATTTGCCATAAACATGAAATAGACCAAACTAGTGATTATTAATCACCAAGATTTACATCAAATCCAACTTAAAGGATCGGGGAGCGGGGACAGTGAATGACTGTATATCTAGGATCTCTGTCATGCCTATCGTGTTGGAATGCGATTCACCAAAGTGCGTCAAACATGTCACTACACAGAAGTGTGTCAAGTAAGGGTTTCCATGGAGCGGCGACACACCAACTCTCCTCCGAAGAAATAGGTTGTGCATCCCACGCCTAAGAGACGTTATAAAAGATGGCTGCAGTCACACACATTACCTTCTACACATAGCAAAGAATCCCTATTTTGTTCCGCTGTCTTTAATTTCCGCGACTCCTTATACGATATGGTTGATAGGTCTCCATATCTTCCATCCCTCCTCTGCGCCTCCTCGTATTTTTTCTAGAAGCTGGATCCATATCCAGGCGTCGTCGAAGCGCACACCCCATGTTTGCCTTCTTACTGCTTTGTGCGTGTTGGTGAAGTCGCTGACCAGCTGGTTTTTTCCCATTTTGTATGTTCCACGTCTGCCGTAACTTCTCTGTAGATATCTAGCAGTGCTATTCCAGTGAGTAAGTACATGTTAGCTGCCTACAAGGTGTGGGCCCACGACAACTTGACACAACCCGCCATATGGAGGTACGATTTCATTAAATAACTGCAGAAATATGAATATTTTACAACCCATCGATGAGACACGAGAAAATTTCCTTCAACACTATAAGCTTGAAATCCTATCTGTGGCGTTAGTTCTTGGCCACACGTGAGGAAGTAAATGCTTTATTCTATACCAGCGATATGACGAGCTTTGCCTGGAAAGCGACGCCAAATTCAATCAATGAAAAATCCAAGAAAGTGGTGGCACACTGGTTTCTAAAGTTCTACATTTCTTTATACGATGTCATTGTTCTAGCTACAGCAATTAATTTTGAAACCGTAGGAAAACTACGACAAAAAATATCTTTTTGCTTAGCTGTTGGCAAACATATCAACTTGTCTCTATTTGTAATCAAGCTGGAGCAGCTGGGCTGGGATTTAGTACGACCACTGTTTATATCAGCTACAGTGACTTCTCTTTCCATACCAAGATGATGAACTGACATAAAATTAAATGATATAGTCCGACTGTTTTATAATGTATTATCTTATTAGCCAATGAACATTAGGAAACGCGGATTCTCTTAAGATTTTAAGGAGGCCACTGAAGGACCTTCTTTGCGATGACGATACGACGGATTCTTTTGTCTTCAGGAGTATACAGTGACAATAAGATGGAAAAGAAATGACATTATGGAAAATTTTCCGACGTTGCTGTACACAGGCAGCTGTTAACGCCCCGAACGGTTTCTTAAACAGTGAAGACTAGTGTTCGTTACGTTTCACTGCATTACTTTTTGTCTGTTCCACTGAACAGTGTCATGGTATCCACTACTAAGCCTGAGGCAGACACAATGACTACGTATAAGCAATCGGATGTAAAGAGGACACAAACGAAAAAGCTGTTATCTTACACATTAAGATAAACGTGTGTGTGTGTGTGTGTGTGTGTGTGTGTGTGTGTGTGTGTGTTTTAATGTCTCTAATATACCGTCTCATTTTTCATACACCTCATGGCGTATGTTCAATTCTGAGTCTGTAAAGGTAATTTCAGGAGGATACCAAGATACATACAGGGTAAACCAGGAAACCCTTTTAGAGCCCGTATTTACTGTACTTTTATTTTGTTTTGGTCTATACTACCGCCCCTCAAAACATAGAAAACAGAGAGCCTGCAACAAAAGAAATGGGTTTCATAGTATCGAAGATGAATAAGCGCCAACAGACCATTTTTTCTTCTTTTGATCCATAGACCGATCTCTGAAAGTTGGGCGGTGGTGTTCTGGTTCACCCTGTATGAACGATCTACTGGCTAACAGAGGAAGCTCCATGAGGCTTTCCTCAGATTGTGTGCCTCTCTATAAGAACGTAGCAACGCCACAAGACTAGCGAATTTCATTAAGATCTGCAGAGGGCAGATGTAGGTGCAGAGCCTGAAAGATGACCGTGAATGTAAGTAAATGTACTGCGCATAAACAGGCGAAAAAACTCTCTACTGTGCAACTACATCATTGATTACAAATTGCTGGAAACAGTAACTATCGTAAAATACCTAAAAATAATGAAATAATCACCTATAGCTACTTAAAGTGAGGTTCTGCGAAAAGCAGATGCCAGAAATTCATTGGGAGATTATTATGTAAAATTAATTCACCGAAGAAAGAAGTGGCTTACAAAACATCTGATCGGCCGATTCTTGAGTATTACTCGTAAGTTTCGATTCCTTACCAGGTAGGATTAAAAGAAGAGATGCTCGACAAACTCCTGTGGCAGGCGATACATGATACGCGTCGTATATCAGGACATATTTACTATTAACATTCCGAAATGGTACTTTCTGGGAAAAATCCGGGAATTTATTACTTCTTTGTGTTTCGCGAAGTGACCACAACGAAAAAATCCGATAAATTAGAGCTAATGCAAAGGTTCTGCTACAATCACTCTTTCTACACGCCATTCGAGAATGTAACAGAAAGGAGGGAATCAAGCAGCAATATCAGGTGTACACCCGGCGGAGTATAGATGTAGCTAAGACAGCGTTTGCGACGTCAATCGTACTAGTTGGTGGTTTCCCCATGCTGCAGCACGTGCATGATAAATGGTACAGTCAGTGCCTCAAAATTAAATTATTATTATTACTTTCAAGTTCAATTGCAATTTGCCGACGTTTACGCTCCAATCAGACAGTCAGAGCACCCCAGCTAAGTTGGAACGTGCGTAAATACACAGACATAAAAAGGAGCTGCAGCGCAATTTCAAAGCGCAGCTGGCAAGTATAGTAAACAGTGGACATGTCGATACCAGGGCATAAAATTTTTGCGAATTTCTTTCCGCATACTCAGTTGGGCAGTACTGTGCCTTGCAGACAGGTGCGTGAACAATACACACAGATGTCAGCATTTGGGAGCGGACGTATAGCTGGGTTCAAAGAGGCTGGTTGGAGTAGCCGATGCAGACCTCGACATTTGAATATAGCGATGTTAGTATCAGACGACGTTTGCAGGAATAGATAAACCATGGCCGACGACTGTCTCAAGTAGGAAGCTACCGACATAGAAGACAGAACGTGAGGCCCGTACAGTTGTCAGAGAGCCGCTCATCGTCCCGAATTCATCATTACCATCGATCCGTCGTGCAACTGGTGCTTCAGTGACCGACAAGGCCCGTCAATAGGCGGCTCACATACGGCTGAGATTACGGTGCCCCTTACGCCGACTACCATCGACCTATGTACACCACCAAGCCAGTTTGCAGTGGTGTCGGCGACATTCTGCCTGGAATGCCACTCACTGGAGTACAGTGGATTCAGTGATGAGTCCCGCTTCGAACTGAGTCTCGATGACCAGCGAGGACGTGTCTGGAGACGTCCTGGACAGCGGTGAGATACCACCCTGAATCTCGTCCACCATATTGCCCGACAACCGATAGCGACGGTCAGGGATGCCATTTCAATCCGTAGCAGGAGCCCTTTGCTTGTTATACGAGGCAGCACAACGGTACATCGACGATATTCTACGCCTCATTTTGTTGCCCGTCATGGCAAGCTATCCTGCGCTTGCATTTCAGTATAATGCCCGCCCGCACACGGCGAGAGTCTCTGCTGCTTGTCTTCGTGCTTGCCAAGCCCTACCTTGGCTAACAAAGTCGCCGCATCTCTGCCCAATTGAGAACATCTAGAGCATTATGGGCAGGTCCCTCTAACAAGCTCGGGATTTTGAAGATCTAACGTGCCGATTGAACGGAATTTCCCACGATATCACTCGGGACATCCAACAAAAATCAGGAGGGCATCCCACACCTCTCTCAATCAATACAAAGCCGAGTACCTGCTTGTATAAGGGGCAGACGGGGACCAACTCGTTATTAACGTGCTGAACTTGTGCAGATCTTCCTCTTGAATACATCATCCGATTTTTCTGAAATTGTAAGCACTTGTTTGTTTGCACATGTGTATCACATCCACCAGTTTCCGTCCCATTCGGATAATTCCTTTGTGGTGCGTTTTTCTTCCGTGTCTTAACAGTCTATCATAATATTAAATACAAGTCTCCTCCCTGTTAGAACCGATCTCGGTTAGCCGACGGAATAATGAAATGTGTGGACTGTGAAGTACGCGAACGGGTCGCGTGGACGGCGCGGCAGTCTGCTTCATGTGGCCTGCCCCTATTCAGAGAACTACAGGTACTGCAGCACGTGAGGTGGCTTCACAACCAGAGGCCGGCCTCGCCTGTGCAGGGGCAGGTCATCTTGTGAGGAGCCGGCAGCTCAGTGTGTGTGTGTGTGTGTGTGTGTGTGTGTGTGTTGCATCAAAAGCGATGACTTAAGAGTTATAATTCGTCTCACAACACAAAGCGCCGGTTGCCTTCGCGATTACTACTGCTGTGTCACTGTGAGAATACAAATTAACTTGACGGCGAGAGACCTTCATGATCGATTACAGAAAGCCTACTGGAACAAGCGTCGAATTTGGGTTTCCGCAGTTTGAGATTAGTGTTTTAGTGACTGTCCGAGTGCCTCACGGGCACGCCAAAACCTGCCCAGCCACAACGTTTACATTGCTCATGCAGTTTGAAACTCCGCAGACGTACTCAGCAGTTACGGCGAGATAAAGATTACTATTTCTGGAAGCAACCATATGGTAACACCAGGAATGCTCGCTGAAATAAATCTGTAACTGACTCACAAAACGAATCGGCCTCTAGGCTGTATTTCTACCACGAACTAGTTCGTGAGTTCTGCTGAAGCAGCTCAACTGCAGTAAAACGCGAGAATTATTATACAAGGTAAAAATTTAGTAAGCGGCCTATCACGTAACAGGCGGCTGCCCAATTACCTGGTGGGTTGTTAGCCGCGCGGGATTAGCCGAGCGGTCTTAGGCGCTGCAGTCATGGACTGTGCGGCTGATCCCGGCGGAGGTTCGAGTCCTCCCTCGGGCATGGGTGTGTGTGTGTTTGTCCTTAGGATAATTTAGGTTAAGTAGTGTGTAAGCTTAGGGACTGATGACCTTAGCAGTTAAGTCCCATAAGATTTCACAAACATTTGAACATTTGAACCTGGTGGGTTGGTTCTTCCCGTTTGCTGGTTTGCTAAGTCGACCAAATAAAAGGTAAGTTTTATCAATCTAAATGCAATCAATACCGAAAGTAGATGCTTACAGAAATAACCAAGTAAACGGCATAATAAAAGCAGTGTCTCACGGGAATATATATCTGTACAACGTAGAATCGTTTTCCGTATCAAATTTTAAAATAATGGGGTCGATATGCAGTATCGATCTCATAGAGCACGCGGAGGCAGTTACTTACGACAAAGCTTTTATCGATGAGGACCACACGAATCTATAGCCAGACATGAGGTGGTTTCATGCCGACTCGAGAATTCTTAGCACGCTTTCACGGTAAAAAAGATTAGTGTTACACTTAATTAAACAAATAAAAAACGTGTGATATTGCAAAGAGTCACAGCTGGGGTCACATATTTCTTACAAATATCTGGACGTAAGAATGCTTGGGTACGATCATGGCCACATTTAGCTTGATTGGCAAGATAATGCTTATAACAGAACTATAGGATCTGTACTGTAATACTGGTCGAAAGCGTCGAGCTGGATGAAGGAAACAACATTTATGGTGTAAAAACCACGTATAAATGAGGTACAGTGAGGCGTGACGACATAGAGTTGGATCACGGAAAAACAACAAAAGTCTTTAAACAGAACTGGCGGGATGCGGAACGTGCCAACAGAACAAACACAGAACACTTGCATATAACTACGAAAAAATAATTTCTACGGCTGCACACAGGTCATTTACAAGGTTGTCTTAAATGACTAATTAACGCTACTTAACGCTACTCAGCAATTACTAAATAGTACAGAAGGAGATGTTAAGGAGGAAGCTTCTTTAATCTTCATCTGAAAACATTTCTGGTATCTATCAAACATTTTATTTCGATGGGTAGACTGTCAAAGAGTTAAATAGTTGTAGGTTTCTCCCCTTTCTGTGCTACATTCATTAAAGGCTATCTTGCGTATGACTGTTTACATCTCTTTCGGAATTAGTTTCTTTGATGGAATCTGAAGGAAACTGCAAACCCGCTACCAGCTACTTCGGCAGGGATAGTGAATATGAAATTGAACAGGCACTAATTTGCAGACAGGCATGTACAACTCATCCACCCAAGGATCCAGCTGCAAATAAAACGGGAGGTACATCCCTCATACTACGTCATGCACTTCAGGAAGGTCTATAGAATAGTGAGACTACTTACAAGACGTGACACGCAAGCATCTCTGTCCCGCACTACAGTTGCCAGTGCACTGGTCCGCTAGCCCGCAGTACAGCTGGGGACGTTGACAGACGCACAGATTGCCAAATGTAACACGCGCGCGCGTCACCGCCTCTGTAGTCTCGCCGGCCAATTTATTTCTGTTGCAACCGACCGGTGGAGCAAGCTGTTACTATGCCCATCTGGTCCCGGTGAAGACAACAGTTTGTCTCAACGAAAGCAGGGGAAGCTTGCTTCACGGCCATCTGTGTGCAGTGTACTGATCATCTGCTTTGATTACACCACCTGTTCATACTGGCTTTAGTTACTTACGTTTAGCGAAAGGCTACCTAAACTGTGTATTGCGTTTTGAAACGTGTATATGTTTCAAGGTTATGACCGTTGCAGGCGTTTTTTAGTTCAAGCATTTCGTTTTAAATGGATATTAAGTATGTCGTCGGTGGTGAACTGCAGTGTAGTTGGTAAAATATCTGATAAGCAATTCGATGGATTCACGTTCGAACGCTGTTTGGTAACTGTTTGGTTGGTTGGTGTTTAAGCGACTAAACAGCGAAGTCGCCAGTCCCTCATTCATGGAATAATCCATTCGAAATTAGTGACGTTAGCGGGGAATCTTGTCGAAATGTTATAGTTTGTAGTACAGGTAAACGCAAGTCATCGAAAGCAACACTGATGCAAGAGATGAGAAATAATTAAATGAGACAATATGAGTCGTGCAGTTCTGCATGCAAAGAAGGCTGGTTCATCTGCAGTGACAGGCACCTATCCCACGTCTAATCCTCCGCCGACCCGACGCAGAGGTAAGATAGTAACGTAATGAGTAATGCCTTCTAGTTGGGCGGAGAGGAGGTCCGTAACAGCACGAGCGAAAAGGCTAAAAACAGCAGGACCGCAAATAGTAAAGGAGTGCTATGTCTTTTTCTGGTTTGTGATTTTTACTTCTGGTGGTACTTTTGTTGGTGAAGACTGTCTTCTTAGAGGTTTGATTATGGCGGTAGGCATATTCACTCTCTCCCTTCCCGACGCTGAACTGGTTCAGTCTGCCCTCGTACAAACCCTCGTCTGAGGCATGGCAGCCTTTGTAATGCGCACTGAGATACTCCTTTCATGCTTGACTCGCACAATGGACTCGCATTCGGAACGACGTTTCAAACCCGTGTCCGGCCATCCTGTTTTAAGTTTTCCGTGATTTCCTTAAATCGCTTTAGGCAAGTGCCTGGATGGTCCCTTTGAAAGGGCACGGCCGACTTCCTTCCCCATCCTTCCCTAATCCGATGGGATCGATGACCTCGCTGTTTGGTCGCTTCCACCAAATTAAGCAACCAACCATGCTTGATCTGAGCTCAGTCTACCGAAAACACTTGGGCGATGTCGAAGGGGATCCCGATCCGAACAATGCCCATGGGTTGTGGGCGACTGTCAAGCAGTCGCCGCTTATCATGACTCTCAACGCCTCCAGTGTCCTGCTGAAGACATGCTACTGAGACTCTGCCTTTCTCAGGGAAGAAGAAAGTTCTAAGGGCAAACAGGAAGGAATTAACAATTCAGTTACTCTTTAGCACACATTTGTCCGCGTAAACGGTGGGAATCGCCTGAATCGTTCCCAATATTCCCCCAGCGTTCAATTAGCCACGCATTCCTGCCGCGACATGTCATTTGACTACCGGAAGTGTGAACACGGCCCGACATATTGCACACCAGCGTTGCCTTACATGGAAGCGAGAAGCCGTGCTCAGCGAAAGCACGTGCGTATGCTCGTGCCTCTGCCAGTTCGCCAGGTAAGCAGGGCGTGTTTATTCTGGACACACACACACACACGGCGTCACTAGCCGCTGTGCTGCGGTCACGCCGTTCAGAAATAGACGCTCCTCGTCACGCCACGCCACGCCTCCCTCCCTCCTTCCCTCCCACCACGTTTCCCACACGACAAACATCCGCGTGCCATCCTAGCCCACAGCCGCCAAGGTCCGGCGAGGTTTTCGCCCGAATCGCTTCCACATCACTTCTGGACTAGAGCACCCTTGAGCATAAAATTCCTCTGACAACAAACGCGCAGGATCATGAAAGGTAATGTTTCATGTTCTACAGAAAATAAACTCTCCAACCTATTTACTGGCACTGAGTGAGGTGATGAAGTGGTTAAGACACTGGACTCGTGTTCTGGACGGCAGCGGTTCAAAGCCCCGTCTGGCTATTCACATTTTGGTTTCCTGAGATTTTCCTGAACAGCTTAAGAAGCAGGGATATTTCCTCTGAAAGGGCACCGCCGATTTCATTCCCCATCCTTCCCCAATATGAGCTTGTGACCACGTCGTCGACGATGTTAAACCTTAATTCACTGGGTCTATTCCCTTCTGACTGTCCCCTTATTTGAGCTACTTTATGCCTGGTAGTGTTCGAAGCTTTCTGAAATCGCTTTGTCTATCTCCTGGATCTCTCACACATCTCCTTCTGTTAGGTATAATACAGGCGTCATTTTCGCCGCGCTATGAATGGAATCCAAGACAAGATGGTGACTTCTTTTTGGCACTTGTTGGATAATCGACGGTATTACTGTTATTATTATTATTATTATTATTAATGCGTGTTCGTGTTTCAACTGGTGTTGTGTTTTTGAGGTTGAGATGCGGACCTGACCTAATATTTCCAGACGAATGTGCAGGAACTGCCCAGATATCACACTCTTGACTGCAACACGTACCAGATCACTACTCGACACTGGTCAATACAGTCTTGACGCGTCTCGCAAGTTAGCGCCGTAGCAAGTACATTTTCATCTCTTGAATATTATGATCTATATAGGAGGTTCAGAGAAGTGCCACTGGGTCTGGTTGCATCAGTGACCAATCAACGTCTTTTGTTTACTTTCGGCTGGAAAATGCTGAGTCGTGTGGCGCTATTGTTAGGTAGACAGTAAGGCCTATGTGGACGACAATTTCCCTCATTCCTCTGCTGTCATCTCTCCTCCACGAGGTTTGAGTCACGACTCTCTAAGTTGACTGTTGGAAGAAAGGAATGAAGGAAGAAATAGCTGAGTCATTAATGCATAGATTGCTTTGAACACCACTGTGGCGCAGTCCTATCTGAGAACATACGCCTTACCTTTTTCCGACCACAAAGGTGAGCCGCTATGAACAGCGACTCATTAATGCAAACTACATTTTGGGAACACTTTCAGCGTCCAGTGGTGGTAAACTGCACCCGCAGTAATTTCTGTTATTACTATAAGTACCGCACCTCCTTGTAATCGAGACTTATGTACTAAGTCAGAAGGTCTATGACGCTGTTCGTGGACGAATATAGGAAACGCGCAACAACAGAGAGTTGTATTAGAGTATGTACCAAGAACACGTTTCGTGCAGAGACTAGCAGCTGCTCTTCAAGATGAAAAATTGCAACGTTGTGCGTGTCAAGAGACAGAAAGACCAATTACTGTTTCAAGCAGCCGTATCTAGAAAATCGATAAGGATCTGCGTCTGTAGCGATGTAAATTTGAACGATCAGACATTTTCAGGACATACGAGATTCTACACTGAGATTCACTGCAAAGAGCTGAAGGGCACGTGAGCCAACCGCGAGGTTCCAGTGTAATAAACTTCGTTGAGATACAGAAGCTTCTGCTTGCAATTGAGCACGGATTTAGAAAACATCTCTGGTGCGAAACGCAGCTTGCCCTTCTCTCGCAGGGCCGGCCGAAGTGGCCGTGCGGTTAAAGGCGCTGCAGTCTGGAACCGCAAGACCGCTACGGTCGCAGGTTCGAATCCTGCCTCGGGCATGGATGTGTGTGATGTCCTTAGGTTAGTTAGGTTTAACTAGTTCTAAGTTCTAGGGGACTAATGACCTCAGCAGTTGAGTCCCATAGTGCTCAGAGCCATTTGAACCATTTTGAACCTTCTCTCGCACGATTTCCAGTGAGCTATGGATGAAGGGTAAATTCCTAGATTTCAGAAAAACTTTTAATAAGGTAAGGTACTACTGACTTTACGAATGTCCGACAATATGGACAGAGTATTAGTTAGCGCCTGCGAGCGAACATTGAGTGGCATCGTGGTGCATTGAGTGGCATCGTGGTGGACTGGTTATCTGACCGGTGTACCACGCCAATAGTTAGACTAGGGACAGATAGGAGTCCTTGACTTCATCAAGCTTCGCTGGTATGAGTGGGTCAAATGCTTCTTATGCAACTGAAGCCTTTACGTTGTCAGCGACGGCGGGTACTCATAAGAGACAACGGTATCGTCACGAGTGGCCCAAGGAGGCGTGATAGGGCCGCTGTTGTCCCCTAAACACATATGTACTGATGGACAGGGTGAACAATAATTTGCAGTTGTTTACTGATGAAGCTATATTGCACGGGAAGATGTCGTCGTTGAGTGACTGTAGCATACAGAATGACATAGACAAAATTTGTAGTCGGTGTGATGAACGGCAGCTAGCTCTAAATGTTCATTCTGAAGGAAGGAACTCTTCAAAGCATCGCTGTATGGATGAATAATTAACAATACCATATCTCAATGCTCTGCTGGTATACCTGGTTGTGTCTATCTCTGCAGTATTATTTAAACTCGTTAGAGACAAGTAAGTAGTTTTGAAAGATACTTGCACTTCCTGATTGGTTGCCTCTATAGTGTTCAACATACGCTGATGACTCAGATTGCTTTACAATTCAAAGTGAGCTTGTAACCCTGGAGTGCATATGCGCGGTACGAAAGGCATACCTGGAGTACAGAGAGGGGAAGAAATAATAATCAGATGTGTGCGGAGAATGGAGAAATGCGACTATGAAAAATGGTGACTCTGCCATTGTCCCACTATTAAAGAATAAGGATCATCAGATGCTCGCGTCCTGCCGTCATTATTATTCAGTTTTTCAGTACTGACAAACTCTTCCTGTGACTCCTGCAAAGTAGTAATTTGAAGTTTGTGCGTGAAGATAGATTACAGTACAGTCTATCACACTAGATACAGTCGCTAATTTCTATATGTAGTGCATTTTAGTAACAGTTATTCCGGCTTGCGAGTATGCTGGTGGACATCGAAAAGACAACAAGAAAGCAAACACGCACGGGCAACAGTGGGTAGTGTGGTTTCTCTGGACGGTAGGAGTGACTGCTTCACACATCCACAACAGGACAGTAGCCATGTGGGGAAACAGCACCAACTCACAGATCCGTGTTTCGTCGGATATCGGAGTTCAGAGACGGCGCAAAATCACCTGGCGTCCAATTATTGCCAAGCAGGCCAAGTAATGTCCAGCGTGTCAATGACCAGATAATGGGGCATAGGCGAATCACGTTTGATGAACTACAAAAGCAACCCTCAACACCATCATCTATTAGAATTTGAAGATGATGTAGGTGCGTGCACAGCCTCACAACTGCACAAAAACAGAAGCATGTGGAGATATGTCAACAATTGGTGCAACAGTACAATGCAGATCCAGCTGAGCTCTTAGAGCATCTGCTTACCTCGGTGAGCCATCGTTCTCCTACGAGATTCCGACTTTAATAACGCCACTATCGAAAACTGGGCCGTGCAGTCTGCTACAACATGACAATGTGCGGCTATATGCCAATACCCAGACCACAGACCATTGCCACAATGCGTTAACAGGGTTTTACTGTGCCGCCACATCGTTCATATTCACCAAATCTGGCATCATGCCTTATTCGACGCAATGAAAGAGTCAAGTGGGGTAAGAAGTTCACCACCAATGACGAACTTCACCACCATTGGCGCCGGAATACCACCTTCCCCCCCCCCCCCCCCCCCAAAGAATAGTTTGTAACGCAAATATGGAAGCTGCCAAGAACGATGGCAGAAGAGCATAGACCTTGTAGTATGATCTGTATTATAACCTATATTAGTTTGCGCAGTAAATTTCTCGTGAACACAAAAAATTGTAGTTCCAACCATTTTTGAACACCTCAAAACTGGGAGAGTCACGGTGAAAGTTGTTAGAAAACAAAACATTGCACATCCATACCCGTTCATGAAGGAAACGTTGATCTTCGTCAGCTCGGTAAAGCGGATTGGTAGAAAACTATGTTATAACTGTCTGGAGAAAAATTATTAAAGAAGATAACTTGCGGAGCATAACGTTCAACTATGTTGCCTCACTCGTATTACACAGCCTATGCCCGTGCACAGAGCGTCGTTGACACAATAAGGTCAGTTATGAGTGCAAAGAACCCTGAAACATCACGAATGGGTCATGGAACAATCAAAATATCATCTTCCACGAGAACATGCACCGAAATCCACCCCCGCGGGACGTACACTAGCCGGAAGGATGGCGGGTCAGAGTCTACCGTCTCGCCAACGTTAAGGATGTTAACTACAAGCACTAGGTCCATTTGGAAGGAAGCAACTGCGTCTAATAATTTCAAGAAAGTATCATAGGAAGTGCGCTAAGATATTACGGGCAGTAAGGAAAATTTAAATCGGACTGGGTGGACTGGAAATTGAAGCCCACTATTGCAGAATAAGAGTCGACTGTGTTAAGCACATCACTGACCTCCTCCTCAGGGAGATCACTGTTGCCACTATTACGCTCCCAAGGGCTACAAAGAGTAACACTGATGTTTTGTTCTACATCAGTATTATTGCTGATCATGAGTATACTTCCATGACACGACTGTGCCACCACACATGACATTTTCTAGCAGGATAACTCCAGTCTCCTCCTTCATACAATCTATTATCATAGTAACAGCTCTTCTGCATTCACTATGCCGTACGAACTATGCCGGGCGAACTAGTGATACTGCGAGAGGTGCAGTTGCGAGAGAACCAACTGGTGTGTCCTTCGTCGCTATCACACATAGTTTCTCGCCAATTACCGCTCGGCGCCAATTCCATCGCTCTTTCAAACATGTAGGTGGCTTTTGCTAGGATATGAAAACTGAACAAATGGCGTAAGCAGGCTTTAGAAAATAACATTTATTCGACACCGCGAGTGTCCGTGAAATGTTCAAACACTACTAGCAACATTCTCCATAGAAAAATGTAACTTTTCCAATCACAATGAATTTATTGAAGTGTTATACAAGTCTACGTAGAACGTGCTGGCAAGATCATGTCTGAGCAACGATTGTTCGCTTGTCTTAACCTCGTGTGCACTCCAACCCGTGAACCAACAGTTCTGTTGCACAACAAATTCAGTTCAAGTTATTACTTGGCGCAGACGGCTGAGAATCAGAGCCGGCCCCTACCGTGTGTCACAACTGATATCTGGGGCACGCAAAGAGTGCGGTCGCGGAAGGCAGGGCGCCACCCCTAATACGCTGCCACACCGATCCGAGCAGTAGTCGATACCTGCAAACAGCGCAGTGTGACAGAACCTAATACGCTTCCTGCGAGCCTTGTACTACAGAGCCGTAACAAGTAACCTCCGAGTTAGGCCGTTCCATGGCGTCCTAGCGCTGACGGAAAACGCACAGGTAAGAGAAACTGATGCTTCGGTCTGAGTGTCTAGTCATCCCGTCTGCATCTCTGATTCCAACGGAATGACGGCCTCGCCAGTTACAGGATAATTTGACTGGTGAATCGTGATGTGCTGCCTGCTGCCGAGAGAAGACTTCGCCTCCGAGACGACAGCCAGCCGACTGTAGTGGGACTTAGGTGCTGCAAGTAAACACTGCTGTTTGGTCACTGTCGTGTTCAAAGCTGATGCGGGTCATCCTGGGCCTTTCCCTGAAGGACCTTACCAAATGATTGCAAATGAGACACCTGAGTACCGCCTCTCCGACTGTACATAGCACCGCTTCCTGGCTGCAGGAGTGTTGCTGATTTGGGTCCTGAGCTTTCGCCTTCAGGACTCCTACTGTCCGTGATATGCTGTCGGTACCCTCTTCGAGAGCACTAGCAGTCGGTGAACCGCGCTGGGCTTCCGCTCACAGACGCAGCACGACACCGCCGCCGGGTCGCGACCCACACAAAGGCCGCAGCCGACGAAGCGCCTGTGTCCGCATTCCTTGTCGCATACGAGTGTGTGAATCAGCGCGCCTTCCACCAGCCCGGGGAAGACAATCCGTATTGTATATTACAAGTAATAAATATTATTCGAGACAACGCTGTTTCACTGACGCCTCAGGACGAGTGACAGCCATCCACATCAGCTTCCGAGCTCGGCTTCCTGCACAAGCAGCGTCAACACCCACCTGCTCAACTTTCACGCCCATTAAAAATCCTGACTCGAGGGGTGACTGTTACAGTTTCTTACATCTTTTTGTATGTGGGGAAATGATCGTTTCACCACGCAAGTGTCTGCTGTTTTACTTGAACATTAACATAATTACGTTTGGCAATCAATGTAGCATTCGCAGTAAACACAATTCCCTTGCACTCTATCTCTTTGACCTTTTGCTGTTATAGCTGCCTGCATTAGCGCTTGTCTTCACGTTTCAGCGGCATCTCAGTCACATTTGGGAACGAACGAGGTGAATACCTCCCAAGCATTGTCCTGCTTACGTTTTTGAATAAATTGTCGACCGTTGGGAACAAGGCGTCTTCCACAAGCTATGTTCAAATGAACTAATAAAACCAAATGGCAATTATGTGTGAGTTCTGTGACGGACTTCTTTTCCTACTTGCAGTAGAGGTTCGTGTCCTGTAATTTTGACGATGGTGCATTTCCTATTTAACGCGACTTGCGAGTTATCTTTTCTGGAGCCGTTACTTGACACAATAAAGAGTCGCTTATGTATGAGAAAAAAATAAATAGAGTGAGTTTATTGATGCCTTAAGCACTGCGAACATAGTTAAAATTGGCTTACCACAACGATTTCATTATTACTGAACCTAGCACCTAGCTATGGGCAAAGGGTGCCTTGAAATTAAATGAACAAACAAGCTGGAGCGCTCCCCCCCTTTACCCCCTCCCCCGCGCACAAACAAACACAGAGAGATTTTTCCACTGAGCGGCTCCCATACCACCTGGCTCAGCATCAACACAAACACGGGTAACCTGAAGCAACCACCCCCAATCTTGCACAAGGCACGGGCGAGAATATATACAATTAGGATGCCGAAAGCAGCGTACACGTCTAACGTGTACCCTGGCGCCGGGCTGTCGGAGAATTTCGTATCCTTGAGTTTAACGGCCGAGAGTGGTGCCCTTTTTTCACCACGCCAAGACTATCGAAGCTGCTTTCCTGCATATTTTTGCAAGTTAACTGTCGAATAAATGTGCCATCGATGTATCACTTAATGGGAGTAAGTAAAAGTCGTGCAGTGACTAGCTGTTTCAGTGATTTACAATTATTACGTTTAATTGGTCGATTAAGTTTGATACTCCACAAATAACATGTTTTTAAATAATTACTTCTCTTGAACGGATTCGTTATCGGCCACTCATTCATTACCTCAACTGGAAATGTCGTCTTCATCTACATATTTACGACATGTCTTTTTAAAGACAGGAGGGCAGATGCAGCCTCTAGCACATGTTTTAGGAAAGAAGTAGTACAAACGTCCACACATGCTACATGAAATGTGCGATTAGAAGACGTCTGATGCCCCTGCGATCAATGACGTCGGATCCTCGCAGGACAAACCGAAGGTGTAGTATTGCGACTGCCAGTATTACCTCGATGGTCCAACAGTTCTGGGCAGACCATTACATTTTCATTTACGAGCAGGGATATTTGCTCGTGATGGACGAAGAACCTCGCATGCTGTTACGGCCTCTAGTAATACACTGTCTGATCAAAAGTATCTGGACACACCTAAGTAATGTGGAATCTGAGTCAGTGCAAAAGGAGGCAGAAATTACTGCGTAGTCAGTAAAAGAGAAGTAACAGTAGAAGGCGCCCGTCAGGAGAGATCCATTGCTTCGAACGTGGAGTAGTAGACTGAATGTCACCTGAGGAACAGATCGATGAGGGGCATTTCAGCCCTTCTAAAGCTACCCAAGTCGACTGCTTGTGATGTGACTGTGAAGAGGAAATGCGAAGGAGCATCCACAGCTAGATCAACACCAGGCAGACCTCTTATAATGACGGATAAGGACCTTCTAATACTGCGGAGAGTAGCTGAAAAAAAAAAAAAAAAAAAAAAAAAAAAAAAAAAAAAAAAAAAAAAAAAACCGCATAAAATAGAATGGGGTACAATGATCGAGCACCTCTTCATGTTGCTGTTGTTGTTGTTGTTGTGATCTTCAGTCCTGAGACTGGTTTGATGTAGCTCTCCATGCTACTCTATCCTGTGCAAGCTTCTTCATCTCCCAGTACCTACTGCAACCTACATCCTTCTGAATCTGCTTAGTGTATTCATCTCTTGGTCTCCCTCTACGATTTTTACCCTCCACGCTGCCCTCCAATACTAAATTGGTGATCCCTTGATGCCTCAGAACATGTCCTACCAACCGATCCCTTCTTCTGGTCAAGTTGTGCCACAAACTTCTCTTCTCCCCAATCCTATTCAATACTTCCTCATTAGTTATGTGATCTACCCATCTAATCTCCAGCATTCTTCGGTCGCACCACATTTCGAAAGCTTCTATTCTCTTCTTGTCCAAACTATTTACCGTCCATGTTTCACTTCCACACATGGCTACACTCCACACAAATACTTTCAGAAACAACTCCCTCACACTTAAATCTATTCTAATGCTAACAAATTTCCCTTCTTCAGAAACGCTTTCCATGCCGTTGCCAGTGTATATTTTGCATCCTCTCTACTTCGACCATCCTCAGTTATTTTGCTCCCCATATAGCAAAACTCATTTACTACTTTAAGTGTCTCATTTCCTAAGCTAATTGCCTCAGCATCACCTGATTTAATGCGACTACATTCCATTATCCTCGTTTTGCTTTTGATGATGTTCATCTTATATCCTCCTTTCAACACACTGTCCATTCCGTTCAACTGCTCTTCCAAGTCCTTTGTTGTCTCTGACAGAATTACAATGTCATCGGCAAACCTCAAAGTTTTTATTTCTTCTCCATGGATTTTAATACCTACTCCGAATTTTTCTTTTGTTTCATTTACTGCTTGCTCAATATACAGATTGAATAACATCGAGGATTGGCTACAACCCTTTCTCCCTCCCTTCCCAACTACCGTTTCCCTTTCATGTCCCTCGACTCTTATAATTGCCATCTGGTTTCTGTACAAATTGTAAATAGCCTTTCGCTCCCTGCATTTTACCTCTGCTACCTTCAGAATTTGAAAGAGTATTCCAGTCAACATTGTCAAAAGATTTCTCTAAGTCTACAGATGCTAGGGTTTGCCTTTCCTTAATCTATTTTCTAAGAAAAGTCTTAGGGTCAGTATTGCCTTTCCTTATGGAAAGGGAAGAGGATGTAGATGAAGATGAAATGGGAGATACGACACTGCGTGAAGAGTTTGACAGAGCACTGAAAGACCTGAGTCGCAACAAAGCTCCGAGAGTAGACAACATTCCATTAGAACTACTGACAGCCTTGGGAGAGCCAGTCCTGACAAAACTCTACCATCTGGTGAGCAAGATGTATGAGACAGGTGAAATACCCTTAGACTCAAGTAGAATATAATAATTCCAATCCCAAAGAAAGCAGGTGTTGACAGATGTGAAAATTACCGAACTATCAGTTTAATAAGTCACGGCTGCAAAATACTAACGCGAATTCTTCACTGACGAATGGAAAATCTGGTAGAAGCTGAACTCGGAGAAGATCAGTTTTGATTGGAACACGTGAGGTAGCTCATCATAAGCCACACATTTCTGTAATCAGTCCTAAGTGACGCTTGAGGCAGTGTAATGGCACCGGCCGGTGGACGACTGGCAACGTGTGGTAATGAGTGGTCTACCACGCTATACATTGTAGCAATCGGATGGAAGTGTTTCGGTTTGGCGAATACCTGGAGAACGTTAGTGCCGTCATGTGTAGACCCAACGCTGAAGTACGAAGGAGGTGGTGGTACTGTATGGGGGCGTTTTTCGTAATTAGGGTGTGGCCCTCTCATTGAACTTAAAAAAGCGCTTAATGTGGAAGAAAATGCACACTCTTTACTGCGTAGATAAACAGCTCGGATGACAACGCACCCTCTCGTGAAGTAACATCTCTGAAGATATACGGTTTGTGTGTAATAACGTTCCTGAGTCCAACAGGATACGTGTCAGATGAATCAGAATGTCAACTTTGCTCCAGACCCCAGCTTCCAAAATCATTAGTTTGTCTGGTTTGGGATCTTGAGGAAGAATGGGCAGCCATTCCTCCACATTCAGACACCTCGTTGAAATTTCCCCTACCAGAGTTCAAGTAGTCATCGATTGGTGGACGGTAAAGGCGAAGGGTGAACGCAGCCCACATTGATGTCCACTGACACGATTCCGGATGCTTTCGACCGGATAGTGCGAGATGAACTGATACGACGGCGGCACACACGTTCCCCTCTGCAGCAGCCGGCTGGACTGAGCACACCCACACAGTCGGCCGTCCCGACCATTGCCATGGCCGTGGCCGCTGCCGCTGCCTGACGTAACGCCACGTAAGACTCAAGTAGTGCCATACACGGAAGGCCATGCTCCAGCCTCGGCGCTCAGCTTTGCTGCGTCACGCTTTCCACTTAATTTCTACCGTGAATCACAACGAGGAACGCACGGGTTTTTAGGGCATGGCGGTGTTCAGTGTAGCCAGTTGCAGTTTACTGCTTCGCTTGCAAGCTTCACGGGAATTCTTTTCGCCGGAAAAAATTTATTAGGAAAAATTATTGCCCAGTCAATAATGAATAGGTAAAGGGAATTAAAGCACAGGGAAAAGAAATAAAGACTGAGGTTTACCAATGACATTTAATTTCGTCAGAGACAGCAAACAGCTTGGAACAGTAGTTGAGAGGAATGAACAGCGTTCTTGAACTCACATCATGAGCTGAAACTTTCTCGTAGATTAAAACTGTGTGCCGGACCAGTACTCGAAACTTGGACTTTTGATATTCTGGAGCAAGTGCTCTACCGACTGAGCTATCCAAACTCGACTCATCCACACCAATTCTCCTGCGTAACTTGCTGGACTAACATTCCTGGGAGAAAAGATATTGCGGACACGTATTAGCCTGGGATATGGTTTCCAGAATGAATCTTCTCCTGCAGCGGAGTGTGCGCTGACATGAAACTTCCTAGCAGATTGATACTGTGTGCTGGATCCTGAGTCCAGCCTGAGACCTTTGCCTATCGCAGGCAAGTGCCCTATCAGGTGATGCCGACAGAATTACCATAGGGAATCAGACACAACAAGTAGCCCATGTGTTTTGTTATCTCGGTAGGAAAATTACTGACGATGTAAAATGCAGATTGGCAATAGCAAGAAAAGCTTCTGTGTGTGTGTATAAGATTCGTTAAAATAGAATATAAACCGAAGTGCCAGAGAATCTTTTACGAAGGATTTCGTCTGAGAGGCAACCTTGTACGGAAGTGATAAGTAGACGATAAGTGATTCAGACAAGGGGAGAACTGAAGCTTTTGAAATGTGGTCGTACAGTAGAATGCTGGAGATTAGGGGCAACTAACGGAGATGTACTGAACTGAAGTGGGGAAAAAGGAAATGTGTGCACAAATTGGCTAAAAGAAGATATTAAGTGATTGGAAGATGGGATCGATTGATACGACACTTCCTGGGGCATCGACCGGCAGCTGTGGCCTAGCGGTTCTAGGCGCTTCAGTCCGGAACCGCGCTGCTGCTACCGTCGCAGGTTCGAATCCTGCCTCGGACATGGATGTGTGTGATGTCCTTAGGTTAGTTACGTTTAAGTAGTTCTAAGTCAAGGGGACTGATGACCTCAGATGTGAAGTCTCATAATGCTTAGAAACATTTGAACCTGGGGCATCCAGGAATCGTGCAGTTCGTAATGGTGGCAAGTTTTGGGGGTAAAGACTCTAGAGACGTTCAAACTGTTGCAGGCTGCAGACATAACAAGCGTTGCACAAGAGAAACTAACGAGGAGATCTGCATCAAGCCAGCCTTCAAACTGAAAACAACAATAATCTTATACGTTTTACATAAACTTGTCCATCCAGAATGTTTACACAATACTTACCCGTAAATGGTCATAATGGAACAAAGCGAATGACACCAAATGCCGGCCGCGGTGGTGTCGCGGTTCTAGGCGCGCAGTCCGGAATCGTGCGACTGCTGCGGTCGTAGGTTCGAATCCTGCCTCGGGCATGGATGTGTGTGATGTCCTTAGGTTAGTTAGGTTTAAGTAGTTCTAAGTTCTAGGGGACTGATGACCACAGCAGTTGAGTCCCATAGTGCTCAGAGCCATTTGAACTATTTTTGACACCAAATCCATTCACAGTCATCTCCAAGTTTAATCGTATAAACAGAGTCTAAAATGCCAACGTTTCTTCTAGCGTCCTGCGTGCTACACATGAACTGCTTCTGTTGTTGAAAACGAAGTGCAAGATGGTATATAGTTAATACTGTACTCTTCCAATCATCGATAGTCTAGAATATCGAAACATACACTATTTCAAGATTATAGGCTATTTGCATTGAGCAAAAGTACACTCCTGGAAATTGAAATAAGAACACCGTGAATTCATTGTCCCAGGAAGGGGAAACTTTATTTACACATTCCTGGGGTCAGATACATCACATGATCACACTGACAGAACCACAGGCACATAGACACAGGCAACAGAGCATGCACAATGTCGGCACTAGTACAGTGTATATCCACCTTTCGTAGCAATGCAGGCTGCTATTCTCCCATGGAGACGATCGTAGAGATGCTGGATGTAGTCCTGTGGAACGGCTTGCCATGCCATTTCCACCTGGCGCCTCAGTTGGACCAGCGTTCGTGCTGGACGTGCAGACCGCGTGAGACGACGCTTCATCCAGTCCCAAACATGCTCAATGGGGGACAGATCCGGAGATCTTGCTGGCCAGGGTAGTTGACTTACACCTTCTAGAGCACGTTGGGTGGCACGGGATACATGCGGACGTGCATTGTTCTGTTGGAACAGCAAGTTCCCTTGCCGGTCTAGGAATGGTAGAACGATGGGTTCGATGACGGTTTGGATGTACCGTGCACTATTCAGTGTCCCTCGACGATCACCAGTGGTGTACGGCCAGTGTAGGAGATCGCTCCCCACACCATGATGCCGGGTGTTGGCCCTGTGTGCCTCGGTCGTATGCAGTCCTGATTGTGGCACTCACCTGCACGGCGCCAAACACGCATACGACCATCATTGGCACCAAGGCAGAAGCGACTCTCATCGCTGAAGACGACACGTCTCCATTCGTCCCTCCATTCACGCCTGTCGCGACACCACTGGAGGCGGGCTGCACGATGTTGGGGCGTGAGCGGAAGACGGCCTAACGGTGTGCGGGACCGTAGCCCAGCTTCATGGAGACGGTTGCGAATGGTCCTCGCCGATACCCCAGGAGCAACAGTGTCCCTAATTTGCTGGGAAGTGGCGGTGCGGTCCCCTACGGCACTGCGTAGGATCCTACGGTCTTGGCGTGCATCCGTGCGTCGCTGCGGTCCGGTCCCAGGTCGACGGGCACGTGCACCTTCCGCCGACCACTGGCGACAACATCGATGTACTGTGGAGACCTCACGCCCCACGTGTTGAGCAATTCGGCGGTACGTCCACCCGGCCTCCCGCATGCCCACTATACGCCCTCGCTCAAAGTCCGTCAACTGCACATACGGTTCACGTCCACGCTGTCGCGGCATGCTACCAGTGTTAAAGACTGCGATGGAGCTCCGTATGCCACGCAAACTGACTGACACTGACGGCGGCGGTGCACAAATGCTGCGCAGCTAGCGCCATTCGACGGCCAACACCGCGGTTCCTGGTGTGTCCGCTGTGCCGTGCGTGTGATCATTGCTTGTACAGCCCTCTCGCAGTGTCCGGAGCAAGTATGGTGGGTCTGACACACCGGTGTCAATGTGTTCTTTTTTCCATTTCCAGGAGTGTATTTACAGCAGCAATAGAGTTTCTTGATAGCAGGGACGTTTAAATTTATAAAGTTCGAGTCGGACTGCGGTATCCGAAAGAGTTGCTTCCGGTTGCTCAGTGACTTCTACCTCTACATCTACATTTATACTCCGCAAGCCACCCAACGGTGTGTGGCAGAGGGCACTTTACGTGCCACTGTCATTATATCCCTTTCTTGTTCCAGTCGCGTATGGTTCGCGGGAAGAACGACTGCCGGAAAGCCTCCGTGCGCGCTCGAATCTCTCTAATTTTACATTCGTGATCTCCTCGGAAGGTGTAAGTAGGGGGAAGCAATATATTCGATACCTCATTCAGAAACGCACCCTCTCGAAACCTGGACAGCAAGCTACACCGCGATGCAGAGCGCCTCTCTTGCAGAGTCTGCCACTTGAGCTTGCTAAACATCTCCGTAACGCTATCACGCTTACCAAATAAGCCTGTGACTTCTGATACCAGTTATTTTTACTAACGTTACCCATGGTCCCTTACACTGTGATCTTTGCATTTGTATACATCACTCTGCTCGAAAGCAGCTCTCGAAAATTCTCTACCGAATCATTTGCTTGTAAATGAGCAAACGCACTTAATATTATGGTCTTCATAATCACTAGTACAAGACAAAGTTCCCTTCCACTTGCTCAGCTCAGAAAATAATCAACAGGTCGCTTACCCGCCATCTTCTTCCTTATCAATCCCGTGCATCGCCCATCTTCACATCGTGTGTCCATTCTTTCGGTGGGGCGTCTTGTTTCATAGCAACGATCCAACAAAGTTATTTGTAACAGAGAAACTTTCGTACGAGCACTAATGACTCTATTCAAAGATGATGCATAGGAATTTACTGACACAGTTCGATTTTACCCACCAAGGTATACAATAGACGTTCCATATAATGGGACAATCACGGTTGATAATAACAGATTGGCAAACTCTGTAGTGCATCAAAGAATTAATGGTGGACACAAACAAAAACGCCACCTTAGTCGGCTCGAGTTGATTACAAACAAAGGAAACGTAGGTTGTGCCCCAAGGAAAATATGAAATGAAAGACGTTCCCCAAGTACTGTCAGGTGAGGTGTTCAAGCCAACTGAGGTATGAAAGAATCAAAGGCGACTGAATAGGTCAGCGTTTCAATGTAAATGGATAAAACAAGAGATTATTTACAAGATGTCTGAACGGGAATAAAATTCCCCAAAACTGTAACAATTCTGTTGATAATTGATCTGTTCAACAAGGCGAGGGACAAGACCCCCCCCCCCCCCCCCCGACAAAAAGGAGCTATCAGCCTTCTCGACGGTTAAACACGAAAATTATCACCAACGATATAGGAAACTTTAAATGCTAATCAAACAAACGAACAGGTTGGCTTTTTAGAAGTTGATACGACAAAACGGATAATTTCCAAGTCATGAAATAATTACAGAACTAAACTGTGCGTTCGAATGAATGCTTCGAATCGGAATCATAGGTTTTGAAGACTCAGTTTCAACAATATGCTTAGTAACAGCTACTAATTCACAACTGCTGCAGCTTCCATTTCGTACTTCAGCATGTTAACTAATTAGTATATTGCCTTATCACTGAACCCTTCTCGGGGAGTCCACTTAAATTTTCAGATTCCTAAACTAGAAAAACACGGACTGAATACTTGTTAGCAGATCATAATTGAAGCAGCTTCCTTTTTTTCGATGGCATTGTACTGCCTACCTCTAGTACACATAAAATTCAACAATAGATGGAGGAACATAATGCGAATAGTTTGAAACCAGGGCCGGAAATCTATGACGCTAAAACCAAAAGTAATTTACATCACTACACTGAACAGAAAGCAGTACAAATTAACAACGAAGTCATACAATCAGTCGTTGGGATTTTGTACTTAGGGCAGTTGAAAAGTAACTGGATGGACAGAAGAGGAAGAACAAAGGTAAAAACTGCCAGTGGCGCTCATAGTAAACAAAAAGTATCCAAAACGAAGATACACGCATGTCTGAATCGGAAAGTTCGTAATACAGATACGTTATAAATATGGAGGGATGTATATATGTATGTTCCACAACTCTTCCTAAACCACTGGACTGAGATAGTCAAACTTGGTACACGTATCACTTACCATGTAGAAAGAATAGCTGTGGGGGTGAGTACCACCTATCTATCACAGGCGTGGGGGTCAAAAAGCAATTTCGCCCAGAACGCGCGAGTATTCATACTTCACTCATCCAATATTTGAGATATTTGAGAATGAGAGCACTTAGTGACTTACTACAAAAAATTTAAAACATAATTTCAACCTGTTCTAAACAAAATGTTCGAAGGAATAAAGGTTATCGCTTGCTATATTTTCGATATTCTTGCAGTAAAACTGCCGCATGGAGCGTGGCTTCGTAATTTATTGCTTCTTTACTACTGTATCTTCTCGCAACACATTTACCAGACAATATGCACATATACCACTGGATGTATCTGCAAAATTAAATTACTGTGCAACACACAGTTCAAGAGATGAGATGTCAAACATTGAGATGCATGAAAATGAAACTACTGGGCGAAATTCGCTAGAGATACAAGCAAACATTTATTAAAATACGCGTGAAATACGTTAAATGTATCTTAAATATATCTGATATATGCGTAGGGGCACCAAGCCAAGGATATAAAGGTCACCAGAGATCCCTGGCACGATTTGAACCAAATTTGGTACGCATATAAGTTGCGATCTGGAAAGAAATACTGTGGAGCTAAGAACCATCAGGCTCCTACTGTGGTTGTAGTGATAATGTGGAGCGAGGAGGGGGAGGAGGAAATGAAACAGACAAGAGAGGGGGGGAGGAGAGGGGGGAGGGGAGGGAGGGAGGGAGGGAGGGAGGGAGAGAGAGAGAGAGAGAGAGAGAGAGAGAGAGAGAGAGAGGGACGTCGAGACCGGGTTGAGGACATGACAGAGAAGGGGAAGAGCAGGAGAGGGGGTGGAGGAGATGGACAGAGGGAGGGGGAAGGAGGAGATGGACTAATAGAAGACTGAAATAAATACATACTCGGTCGATGCCAGGTACTCAGGTAGTCAACTTACATGAGTCGTTTTGAGTTATGGCAGTGAGATATTGATATTCAAAGCGAAAGTCAATCAAAAACTGGAGATGGCTCATTGACCAAGGAAATAAATGGAAGGGAACTGATAGTACAGGCGTGAAAATAAGCAAATAAACCAGAGCCAAAGTGTAGTAGTGGCGACGTTATGGTCGGAATGAAAATTTTTTATTTATTTATTTATTGATTTATTTAACCTGGCAAGATTAGGGCCATCAGGCCCTCTCTTACATCTAACAAAGGAAGGTAAGTGGAATATGCAGCTAGGCGAATGGATATTCTTAGCACGAATTCCACGAAATAAGAAGAGAGAGAGGTTACGACCTAATGAAAGATGTGTAAATGACATTAGAAAACATACAGGAGCCACAGCGATGCATATATACAATATATAAATATCGTAATGCACGTAGAAGTCTAGATCAGGGTTTGATATAGCAGTCAATGGCTAATAATGATCGTGGTGATGACTCTCAGAGGGTTCCTGACCGTAGTCTGTAAGAAAGTATCAGTGGAGTGTAACTTTTATGAGTATTCTGAACGGTATAGGCAGAATTTCCACTTGGTCTACCGAAATACCGATCTCTTAAAGAAAAAAAAAAAAAACCACGATAATGAAGCTTTCGTAGTATACGATTAATGATAAATTCTTGTCACATCTGCGAAGTGATCCGAGCATAAAAAGCAGGGGAAGCTTCGATTTCTAAGAACAATAACAACATGATGCACTACGGGAATGGAGGTATCAGTTTTGCGACGCCCCTATTCTGAAGTACTTTTCAAATGTTTGGGATCCTTACTAATTTCATCAAAAAAAATAGTTTAATCGCATGAAAATACATGGTTCCAGAAGGCTTTTCAATTAAACATCTATGATGCACAAATGCAAACTGAAACGACATATGAAAATTTTTGCCGAGGTTGGGAATCGAAAGTGGGTCTCTTGCTCACTGTCCACAACGACACCCTGCATTCGTCGCTTCAGTCTGCATATATACATCAAAAAGAGTTCAGTATCATTTCACTGACCGCACCTCCAAGACTACGGAAGCGACCAATGTACAATGGAAACTGCACGCCTGTCTTTCCCCACAGCTGACCACGTAATCCAGTTTGTTTTATGTAGGCATACTGCTAACGCTTCTTGTTTTGTAGAGAGCCGGTTGTGCTTGTTATTAAAGATAAAGTGTTAGGAATGTCTGTTATTCAATGTCGTCACTCGTTTCTGATAGCGTAGCCCTTGAAGTAGAGCTAGAGGCCTGGCAGTTCGCTTTGTCTACCCGAGGTGTGAGTTCCGACTCCTCTGTCAATTGCCTCAGTTCGACCCCTCCATCAACTGTCTCGAAGACATTAACCGCACGTTATGGATGTATACCATGAGCAACCAATGAAACGTCGGATCCCGAGCAGTGTACAGCAGTAACATGATGTAGCCTCATTGATCATGACGACGACGACGACGACGACGACGACGACCGAATGCAGCGGATGTGATCCTCGTCTACTCAGTACCTGCCTTCTGTTTACGAGTCACGGGACGACTATTTTTTTCTCTCTCGTTCCTATCTTACTAACACAACGGAAACAGGACGACGTCAAAACCGCACGTTGGAAAACTGGCGCCAGGCTCAGCGGGACAGATAGCCGGTTGCGCAATTAAGCTGAAGTTTCCGAACGGGACAGGAGGCATCAGCTGTCTGTCTCCGAAAAGAGATAAATTCTGGTACTGCACTCCAGACTTAATCCAGTTGTTTCGGCTAAATCACAGATACTGACAGAGAGCGATTGTGTAGGTTTTATCTCCTCGGAGCACACTTCATCATCCACACTGTTAATTAATCCAGACTATTGACATACCGGTATGCTGGCGATAATTACACGAATTGCTTTGTTAATTTCGGTCACTTACAAAGACTGTGCAGCAGGTCTGCAACTGTCTCCCTCCCTCTCTCTCTTTCTCTCTAACATTTACGCTGAGAAAGTAATACACAAGGCATGAGAGAAAATAGGAGCCATAATAGTAGGAGAAAGTATAAATACAATTACACATGCAAATGATATAGATGATCGTTGAAGTGAGAAAAAGTATAAGGAATGAGAATAAATACAGGGAAGACCAAAGTAATGAGAAGCAGCAAACGTGAAGGTTCTGTCAAAATATCTCGGGAAGTAATTACCTTTAAACAGGAGTAATATTTAAAGTACTTAGGAAGTTTAGTGGCGGTAAATTAAAGTTACGAGATTCGTGAATGGTTTTATCTGCAGTGTGATGAAGACAGTATCGAATCACGCAGTCATAAAAATAGGAAAAATACTTTGGGTATTTTGAAATATGATTGTGGAGAAAAATGCTAAAACTCAAATACAGAGACAAAATCATGAATGAAGAAGTACGTCTATGAACAGAAGATGAAAGAAAAACTAATCGAAATGACAAGCACATACAGTATACTGTGAAGGAACTGCCTACAGCGAAGAGTCAGGGAAAGAAAGATTGCAGGGAAGATAGGGAGGAGGAGGAGGAGGAGGAGGAGGAGGAGGAGGAGGAGGAGGAGGGGGGGGGGGAGAAGTTGTAAAGCTGGATGAAATCAAAAAAAGGGCGAAGGTATCAGCACACGAAGAAAGATACACCAGGTGCGCAGTGTTCAGTTGATACAGATACACCAAAGAAAAAAAAGACAATCTCTCGTCCACTCATTATTACTGCCATAGCTTGGTCGTAGGACAAATGAAAATTCAGTTCCTCATTAATCCCGTTTGTCAGTTTCGTACCTGAATAGGCAGCGTGTCTGACTACCACGTGAAGAAGGCGGGTTTAATACAAGGTGCTGGCAGAGGGACGACCTGGGAAAGGGTGCTCTTTGTCTCGTCAGGCTAACTGAACAGTTATTTTGACAAGAAATAACGATTCCAGGATTCGGAAAGCTGTTAATGATTGCGAAAGAGGCATACAGACTATACACATTTCTATGTCGCGTTCTACTGACGCCTTTCGCGCTGAACGCAAATGACGGTCGTTGCTATCGCGTATTATCATGCCTGGTGAGTTCAATAATTATTTAATGTTATAACTGGTCATTAGTGAAGCCCATAACTGGGTACGTGGGTTCTGGTAGAAAGTGCTGAGATCTACAGAAGTTCGCCCAGGCCATGATATCTGTGAAACAGTATGAACACTTAACTGTAGATGACACTGCAATTTGGTATACAAAATTGAATGTACAAAAATTGATTCTGGTGTAATCTACGTTTGTAAGGCAGTGAAGAAAGAACTAAGGGCTGGACTTAAATATTGTACCGATCACACTGCAATCACTGACACAGCAACCGCTCAGTTGGAGATAAGTGTGAGAATGACCGATTGTGGCCTAACTGAAATATATATATATATATATATATATATATATATATATATATATATATGTGTGTGTGTGTGTGTGTGTGTGTGTGTGTGTGTGTGTGTGTGTGTGTGTGTGTTATATATATATATCAACCCGATATTCACCTAATGTAATTTATCGAAAGCAAGGCAATATAAAAACAAAGTGGCCGAACCGGAATTTGAATCAGTTTAAGCAGAGCTTGTTAAGGGAAATAACGGTCGAACAATACCAGTAGTCTGGAAGTGGTTCTATGAACCCTCTGCCAAGCCACTTGAGGATGAACTACTGAGTAGTCTTGCAGATGCACAGACGGAAACGTATGTGAAGTGCAGTTACTAGAAACCTCTTCTCCCTATGGGTCATTGACGATTAATAAATATTAAAATCACAACCACGCAATCGATAGGACAAGAACCCCTGTTACGTGACAACTACGTGGATAGGCACAAAAAAGCTTAAATACGAGGGGCGTTTGAAAAGTCCGTGCAAAAACAGAGACTACTTACGGGTTTGGGGTAAACCTTTTTTATTTTTCGACATAGTCTCCTTTAAGACTTACACACTTCGTCCAACGCTGTTCTAATTTGTTGATCCCTTCCGAATAATAGGAATTTCCCAAGTCTGGAAAATAGCTATTAGTTGCTGCAAAATCACCACCTCGTTTGAAAAAACTTTGTTCCGCCAGCCATTTCTTCAAACTGTGGAACAAACAGCAGTCTGCGGGAGCGAAGTCTGGAGAATAGGGGGGACGTGAAACGAGTTGGAATCCTATTTCCATTAATTTTGCGACTACAACTGCTGAGATGTGCGCTGGTGCATTGTGCATGGAAAATGACTTTATTGCAGTCCAATCGCCGGTGTTTTTCTTGCAGCTCGGTTTTCAAACGGTTCAATAACGATGAATAATATGCACCTGTAATAGATAGTCGATGAGGATTATCCCTTGTGAATCCCAAAAGACAGTCGCCATAACCTTTCCGGCCGAAGGAATCGTCTTCGCCTTTTTTTGTGCAGGTTCTCCATTGGCAACCCATTGTTTAGATTGTTGTTTGGTCTCAGGAGTATAGTAATGTATCCGTGTTTCATCCACAGTGACGAAACGACGCTTAAAGTCCTGCGGATTCTTCCTGAACAGCTGCAAACCATCCTTCCAACACGTCACACGATTCCGTTTTTGGTCAAGAGTGAGCAATCGCGGAACCCATCTTTCAGGTAGCTTTCTCATGTCCAAATGTTTATGCAAAATATTATGTACCCAATCATTCGAGATGCCGGACAGCACTAGCAGTCTCACGCACCTTAACTCTTCTGTCATCCATCACCATGTCATGGACTTTACCAATGATTTCTGGAGTTGTAATCTCCACAAGGCGTCCAGAACGTTCAGCATCACTTGTGTCCATATGGCCACTCCGAAAATTTTGAAACCACTTATAAATTGTTCTAATCGAAGGTGCAGAGTCACCGTACTGTTAATCAAGTTTCTCTTTAGTCTCCTGTGGCGTTTTGCCTTTCATAAAGCAATGTTTAATCATCACACGAAATTCTTTTTCGTCCATTTTTTGACAATTACTCGACTTCCTTGATTCACACGAATGCCAAACACAAGGAAATAGACCACTATGGCTGAAACTTGGTGTGCGTTTTTTCCAAAGATGCTACTAACTAAATATGATCTCGATACGCGCCGGTGTTGCCATCTCTCGGACTTTGCACGGACTTTTCAAACGCTCTTCGTACAGCTGCAACGAAACACTAAAAGGATTCCCTTAGATGAAAGTTATCTCTGTTAGCGGCCAAGGCGTTGGCTGTTGCGCTTCACGTCATGACCGACAGTCATGCATCCGGAACACACTTCAGCTTCTTCAGCGTATAGGACCAGTCGGCCGCTTCTCGAGCAGCACACTTTAAGACTCACTACAGCAAAAGATAAATCCAGTGTCCGTCAGGCCGATGAACAGACGCAGTTTTCCCGCAGGTGCCGTCGACAAGCGATGTTTGCCGACGCATCGATGTTATCTGGACGCATGTTAGATGCCGGAAGTTGAGCGTGGTGCTTATTCATATTGACCGCGCTCTTCAGGGAACTGCTGTGATCCTTTTACAGTTATTCATGCAGAGAGGCATATATGCATGGAGGGTAGCCACTGCTGATGCAGACAGACGGCGACAGATAGCTACCATCAACGAGGGATGCGCTTCCCTGCTGCATAGACAGTATCAACAGCGCCTATACGCATTCTGAATGTGACTTCACTTCAAGGCGTTTAACATGTGGCACAATGTGACAAGTCCACACAAGCGAGTTACAGTTATCCTGTGTTTAAAGATTACGTTTCGCAGCAACTATACACGAGACTTTTTTCCCCCCAGATAGTTATCCTCCAAGGAATCTTATGATAATTTGAAAACCTCACTGCATGATTACACTCTTTCCGGCAGGTGCCAGAGTCGTATAAAAATTCTGAAATGACAACATTTCCGCCACTGTCTGTAATCATGATTACTTTACCACTGCTCACCAATTGCGGCTTTTATAGCACTGTCAAGCGATACGTGCATACGAACGGGCCACCAAGCTGCCCACCCATCAGTCAAGCATGAAACTTGTGACAAGCAGACATACGTAAAACAATTTAAAAGCAGTAGCAGCAACGAGTCAGTTGTAACGAAATGAACTGTCATAGCACCGGCAGTTTAGTTTATTAAACACGACTCGCAATGGACAGTATTCTCATTTTTACTACTGCTCTTAAACTGTGTCTATACCAGTTTTAGGCTTGAGTACCTGTCACTAGCTTTTTTTAATCTCATCTTGTTCGCTTTTGTTCGTTGCATCTGCTCGGGGCGGACGTCGTAAGACATCCGTTAAGTTCGTTGTTGACCGATTAACTCAGTTTTTTTATTACAGTGGGCAGCTAACCCTCTGACCGAACACGCTGAACTACCGCGCCGGCATAGTTGGCGCTACCCGAAAGCTGTTCGCAGGCGGTATTAAGCCCCATTTCACACTTTTCCGACAGCAGTCAAAACGGAACCGTGTACATAGCACGCCGCAGCGGAAGGTTTCACTTTTATTCGGCTGCTGTTGCTCACGCCACGGTAAGGTAGTGCCCTTCACTTATTCCTTTACAGTATATTCTCTCAGCATAATCTCGGCGAAATGAAACGTGAAAAATTCCACAGCTCAGTAGCGACCCCGAGATATCCTTCCATTAGATTCAAACATTAGAAGACCTACCACTACCCTTCAATTAGCTTCAAACGAGTTATACCAACATTAGAAGAACTACCACTGAAGGATACCCCACGATACCTTAGTTTTTTGAGGGAGTTTGGCTTTTGGACTGCACACACTTTTTTCAACATTATGGAGGGAATATATCTATAGTTGCAAGGAGAATTTTCAGTTTCCGTCTTTCCAGAACACGAAGGTATATACAATGCGCCTTCGGAATGCTGAGAAACAAACGGAGAAATTTTCGAACCTCTTTGAACTTGGAATTTTTTTTTTTTTTGTTTACAAATATTGTAAGAGCCTGTTTCGTTTAGCATAACTTTGTCATGACGCAGACGGTTGCGAAACTGAATACGCGCTATCGACAACTGGAGTTGAACCAGTACAATGAGGAATAAACATTTTTGAAAATGAAACAATAAATCATCTTTAACTGAATGAATAACTTATCTTATCCATTATTTCACTTCGTCGTTCATATTTTGAAATGATCAGCCCAATTCCTTGAATACATCGATGCAGTTATCGACCTAGTTGCCTTCTTCAGGTTGAGCAGCTTCATTTCTTTGAAACACGTGGAGAACGGAGTAGGAATGGCTAATGACAATTGTTGTAAAGTGTGACCGAGGAATGGATGCTGAATTAACAACTTATAACTGCTGTCCGGGAAGTAAGGACGAATTTGAATTTTGCGCCATTTTGTCATATGACGGTTGGCAGCCTTGGTTTTTTCATTTTTGCTATCTTCGATGTGATAGCTTTTGTGTGGTGAGCATTGTTGTTTGAAGTATATTTACGGAGCGGATGACAACTGAGCAACGTACCCAAGTGATAAAAAGTTATTACAAAAACTGTGGAAGTCCCACGGCAATCGTTCGTGAATTGCGAGTGACACTACGACGTAATGCTGTTCCAACCGTATCATTAATTCGGAGATTTATCTGGAAGTTTGAGACCACGTGTTCTGTTTCAAACTTTAAGAAGACAGGACGACCGCGCTCTGTTCAAAAATGGCTCTGAGCACTATGGGACTTAACTTCTGAGGTCATCAGTCCCCTAGAATTTAGAACTACTTAACCCTAACTAACCTAAGGACATCACACACACCCATGCCCGTGGCAGAATTGGAGCCTGCGACCGTAGCGGTCGCGCGGTTACAGACTGTAGCGCCTAGAACCGCTCGGCCACTCTGGCCGGCGCGCGTTCTGTTCGAACACAGGGAAATCTTGCTGTCGTGCGTGACAATGTGACCATACGCCGCAAAATATCGGTTCGCCGACGAGCTCAACAACTGAATTTATCATCAAGTTTACTGCATGAAAGCCTTCAAAATGATCTGAAAACGTATGCTTACAAGATCCAACTTACACAAGAGTTGAAGCCTGTAGATCATGGAAAGAGACATCGATTTGCTCAATGGGTCTTGACTCGATAAGCGGAGAATGAGAACTTCACAAAAAGAATAATTTTCTCAGATAAAGCGCACTACCACCTCAGTGGGTACGTCAATAAGCAGAACTGCAGAATTTGGGGCAACGAAAATCCGCGAGTGACTGTGGAAGATGAGGAGCATCCACAACGAACGACTGTGTGGTGTGGGTTCTGGGCAGGAGGAGTGATCGGCCCGTACTTTTTTGAAAATGTTGAGGGAGCTGCCGTCACTGTGAAGGGCAACCGTTACCGAAACCTGCTTTCTGATTGGTTTTGCCCTCTTATTGATGAAAATGACGATATTTGGCTTCAACAAGATGTTGTGACGTGTCACACACCCCGTGAGACGTTTGCTTTGCTGAATTAAAAGCTTCCTCAAAAAATTACCTCTTTGCGTGGCAACCTGATCATCGATCATACGCCTTGTGAATTCTTTTGTTGGGATTTGTGAAATCAAAAGTGTACGTGAACAAACCACAAACAATACACGAATTGAAGGATGAAATTAAAAGGGTTATTAACGGCATTCCACCAGAGGTTTGTGAACGCGTCATCGAGAACTTCAACGTATTGCTCGTTGCCGCGCGGGCTTGGTTGGTCATATGGAGCATATAATTCTTCATGTATTTGTAAAAGAAACTGAACATTTTCGATCAATCTTGTATGTTCTATAGCACTTAAACATTCGTCCCTACTTCCCGGACTTCCTCTATTAACATTTTCATAAACTGTTTAGTGTAGAATTTATATATATCACTAAGAGTAATTCTGCAGTAAACTGAAAGCCTTAGAATCTGACTAGCCATATCATGATGATCCTGAGCATCTAGAGGCCCGCTTTCCCGGTTTGTCAACAGTTATCATCATCTCACATTTTGTTATTCAAGAAATTATCTAAAATCGAGAAAGGAGGTAAACTGATTTCAAAACGTTTGCTCTACTTGGACACGGCAGGGTAGGCACGAAAACGCAGACTTTTTGAGCGATTCTGACCCATAATAAATAGGCCTCCGCGGTAGCCCGATCTATTTTTTTAGTCTCTATCAACCTTGAAGCGCTGATCCGCTCCCGCTTATGTCCCTCCTCCAGTACCGGGTAATAAAAGGACAAATCTATTTTGATTCCTTCTCGCTCCTTTCTGTTCGTTAATTTGGCTCATCTCGCTAGTTTTCTCATTAGTTTCTCACAGCGCCGATCACTTATGTGAGTCCTCGTTAGCGCGTTACTGGATATCAGCCCTTGGTTTTCCGAAACAATAGTAGCAGCTAAAATTGATCTGTGAGATTATATCGTAATAGTTTCCGATTTATCTCGCAAGTGCTCCGCTAGGCTCTTCTCCAGAGAGTGCACCTCAAGTTTAGGACACCATGTCCAAAGCCCTACCAACGGGATCTGAGTAAGATAACGCTGCCGCGGTACCAGCTTACTTTTCCCTCGAAAAGAAACGATGATTATCTTCCTGCTGTAAGAGCAGTCGTTTGATTTTCCTGTACATGTCAGAACTGCTCAGCGTACGTACCTTACCCCTGGTTCAGTAATGGATATACTGTACTATATACTTAATTGTTAAATACACTTATTAATCCGCGAATACCTCGGATTCCAGTAAGTAATGCAACACTTTTTTTCTGGAAGTATGAGGGGCGTTTGAAAAGTCCGTGCCAAGCCTGAGAGCCAGTCCGGCGCGTATCGAGGTCATGTCTAGTTAGTAGCATCTTTGTAAAGAACGCACACCAAGTTTCAGCCATACTGGTCTATTTCTTTGTGTTTGGCATTCGTATGAATCAAGGAAGTCGAGTGATTGTCTAAAAATGGACGAAAAAGAATTTCGTGTAGTGATTAAACCTTACTTTATGAAACGCAAAACGCCTCAGGAGACTAAAGAGAAGCTTGATAAACATTACGGTGAATCAGCACCTTCGATTAGAACAGTTTATAAGTGGTTTACAAATTTTCGGAGTGGCCATATGGGCACAAGTGATGCTGCACTTTCTGGACGGCCTGTGGTGGTTACGACTCCAGAAATCATTGATAAAATCCATGATATGGTGATGGATTGTGGTGTCACCGCCAGACACCACACTTGCTAGGTGGTAGCCTTTAAATCGGCCGCGGTCCGTTAGTATACGTCGGACCCGCGTGTCGCTACTATCAGTGATTGTAGACCTAGCGCCGCCACAGATTACATTAGATTAGATTAGATTAATACTAGTTCCATGGATCATGAATACGATATTTCGTAATGATGTGGAACGAGTCGAATTTTCCAATACATGACATAATTAGATTAATTTAACAACATACTTAAGTTAATATAACAACTTTATTTTTTTGTGTTTTTTTCTTTATTTTTTATTTTTATTTTTTTAAATTTATTTTTATATTTTTGTTTTGTTTTTTTTTCTTTTTTTCTTAATTTATATCTAAAAATTCCTCTATGGAGTAGAAGGAGTTGTCATTCAGAAATTCTTTTAATTTCTTCTTAAATACTTGTTGGTTATCTGTCAGACTTTTGATACTATTTGGTAAGTGACCAAAGACTTTAGTGCCAGTATAATTCACCCTTTTCTGTGCCAAAGTTAGATTTAATCTTGAATAGTGAAGATCGTCCTTTCTCCTAGTATTGTAGTTATGCACACTGCTATTACTTTTGAATTGGGTTTGGTTGTTAATAACAAATTTCGTAAGAGAGTATATATACTAAGAAGCTACTGTGAATATCCCTAGATCCTTAAATAAATGTCTGCAGGATGATCTTGGGTGGACTCCAGCTATTATTCTGATTACACGCTTTTGTGCAATAAATACTTTATTCCTCAGTGATGAATTACCCCAAAATATGATGCCATATGAAAGCAATGAGTGAAAATAGGCGTAGTAAGCTAATTTACTAAGATGTTTATCACCAAAATTTGCAATGACCCTAATTGCATAAGTAACTGAACTCAAACGTTTCAGCAGATCATCAATGTGTTTCTTCCAATTTAATCTCTCATCAATGGACATACCTAAAAATTTGGAATATTCTACCTTAGCTATATGCTTCTGATTAAGGTCTATATTTATTAATGGCGTCATACCATTCACTGTACGGAACTGTATGTACTGTGTCTTATCAAAATTCAGTGAGTCCGTTTACAAGGAACCACTTAGTAATTTTCTGAAAGACAGTATTGACAATTTCATCAGTTAATTCTTGTTTCTCAGGTGTGATTACTATACTTGTATCATCAGCAAAGAGAACTAACTTTGCCTCTTCATGAATATAGAATGGCAAGTCATTAATACACTCCTGGAAATTGAAATAAGAACACCGTGAATTCATTGTCCCAGGAAGGGGAAACTTTATTGACACATTCCTGGGGTCAGATACATCACATGATCACACTGACAGAACCACAGGCACATAGACACAGGCAACAGAGCATGCACAATGTCGGCACTAGTACAGTGTATATCCACCTTTCGCAGCAATGCAGGCTGCTATTCTCCCATGGAGACGATCGTAGAGATGCTGGATGTAGTCCTGTGGAACGGCTTGCCATGCCATTTCCACCTGGCGCCCCAGTTGGACCAGCGTTCGTGCTGGACGTGCAGACCGCGTGAGACGACGCTTCATCCAGTCCCAAACATGCTCAATGGGGGACAGATCCGGAGATCTTGCTGGCCAGGGTAGTTGACTTACACCTTCTAGAGCACGTTGGGTGGCACGGGATACATGCGGACGTGCATTGTCCTGTTGGAACAGCAAGTTCCCTTGCCGGTCTAGGAATGGTAGAACGATGGGTTGGATGACGGTTTGGATGTACCATGCACTATTCAGTGTCCCCTCGACGATCACCAGTGGTGTACGGCCAGTGTAGGAGATCGCTCCCCACACCATGATGCCGGGTGTTGGCCCTGTGTTCCTCGGTCGTATGCAGTCCTGATTGGGGCGCTCACCTGCACGGCGCCAAACACGCATACGACCATCATTGGCACCAAGGCAGAAGCGACTCTCATCGCTGAAGACGACACGTCTCCATTCGTCCCTCCATTCACGCCTGTCGCGACACCACTGGAGGCGGGCTGCACGATGTTGGGGCGTGAGCGGAAGACGGCCTAACGGTGTGCGGGACCGTAGCCCAGCTTCATGGAGACGGTTGCGAATGGTCCTCGCCGATACCCCAGGAGCAACAGTGTCCCTAATTTGCTGGGAAGTGGCGGTGCGGTCCCCTACGGCACTGCGTAGGATCCTACGGTCTTGGCGTGCATCCGTGCGTCGCTGCGGTCCGGTCCCAGGTCGACGGGCACGTGCACCTTCCGCCGACCACTGGCGACAACATCGATGTACTGTGGAGACCTCACGCCCCACGTGTTGAGCAATTCGGCGGTACGTCCACCCGGCCTCCCGCATGCCCACTATACGCCCTCGCTCAAAGTCCGTCAACTGCACATACGGTTCACGTCCACGCTGTCGCGGCATGCTACCAGTGTTAAAGACTGCGATGGAGCTCCGTATGCCACGGCAAACTGGCTGACATTGACGGCGGCGGTGCACAAATGCTGCGCAGCTAGCGTCATTCGACGGCCAACACCGCGGTTCCTGGTGTGTCCGCTGTGCCGTGCGTGTGATCATTGCTTGTACAGCCCTCTCGCAGTGTCCGGAGCAAGTATGGTGGGTCTGACACACCGGTGTCAATGTGTTCTTTTTTCCATTTCCAGGAGTGTATATAATAAGAACAACAAAGGACACAAGACTGACCCTTGTGGAACCCCATTCTTGATAGTTCCCCAGTTTGAGGAATGTGCTGATCTTTGCATGTTACGAGAACTACTTATTTCAACTTTCTGCACTCTTCCAGTTAGGTACGAATTAAACCATTTGTGCACTGTCCCACTCATGCCACAATACTTGAGTTTGTCTAGCAGGTCTGGAGAGACTTCCTAGCACTCACCCAGTTGTACAACCGACTTTGCTAGCGATGGTTCACTGACAAAATACGCACTCATTTGCCGAGACGATAGTTAGCATAGCCTTCAGCTATGTCATTTGCTACGACCTAGCAAGGCGCCATTACCAATTACTATAGAGATTATGAATAATGTACCGTCAAGAGCGACGTTCACCATTTATGGATTAAAGTTCAGTATTCCACCAGCTACGTCCGTTTTTTCTAAAGTCTAATTTCCTTGTCCTGTTCCAGACCTCACGCCAGCCTGCGTGAGCTAAAACGCGTTCCTTTCGGCTTCCTCTAATAATACGGTGTTGGCTCTCCTGCCAACCCACAACATGGATGACAGAAGAGTTAAGGTGTGTGAGATTGTTAGTGCTGTGGGCATCTCGAATGAACGGGTACATAATATTTTTCATAAACATTTGGACATGAGAAAGCTATCTGCAAGATGGGTTCTACGATTGCTCACGGTTGACCAAAAAGGAATCGTGTGAAGTGTTGCAATGATGGTTTGCAGCTGTTCAGGAAGAATCCGCAGGACTTTAAACGTCGTTTCGTCACTGTGTATGGGTAAAACTATTACAGGTGCATATTGTTCATCGTTATTGGACCGTTTGAAAACCGAGCTGCAAGAAAAACGGCGACGATTGGACCGCAAAAAAGTCTTCCATCACGACAATGCACCAGCACACACCTCAGCAGCTGCGATCGCAAAATTAATGGAAATAGGATTCCAACTCGTTTCACATCCCCCCTATTCTCCAGACTTGGCTCCCTCGGTCTGCTATTTGCTCCCTAATATGAAGAAATGGCTGGCGGGACAAAGATTTTATTCAAACGTGGAGGTGATCGCAACAACTAACAGCTATTTTGCAGTCTTGGACAATTCCTATTATTCGGAAGGGATCAACAAATTAGAATAGCGTTGGACGAAGTGTGTAAGTCTACAAGGAGACTATGTCGAAAAATAAAAAAAGTTTTACCCCAACACATAAGTAGTTTTTATTTTTGCACCGACTTTTCAAACGCCCCTGGTAGGTTGGTTTTATTTAGGATTCCAGTTCAAATGGCTCTGAGCACTATGGGACTCAACTGCTGAGGTCATTAGTCCCCTAGAACTTAGAACTAGTTAAACCTAACTAACCTAAGGACATCACAAACATCCATGCCCGAGGCAGGATTCGAACCTGCGACTGTAGCGGTCTCGGGGTTCCAGACTGCAGCGCCTTTAACCGCGCGGCCACTTCGGCCGGCTAGGATTCCAGTATAAAATACTATTCGGCTCTCTTTTGGCTACAAAATCCTATTTTTGGACATAATCACCGTTCAGTGCGACGGCTTTACGCCACCCTACTGGGAGGGCCTGTATGCCCGCATGGTACCAGTCTACTGGTCAACACTGGAGCCAACATGTTGTATAAACGACCTCGCCATCACCCACGTAGCGCTTCACGCAAAGGGCATCCTTCGTTAGTTCAAACAGATGGAAGTCGGAAGGTGTGAGATCCGTGCGGTAGGGTGGAAAAGTCCTATGCAGTTTTTGAACTTTTTCCTCGGAGGAGAAGTGGAATGGCGTCACTCAATGGATTTTCGTTTTGTTTCCGATTCATAGTAACGAGCCCATGTTTCATCGCCTATGAGGATGTTCGACAAAAAAATTTCGCTATCAGCCTCGTAGCGCGCAAGCAATTCCGCACACAAGGTCCTTCGTTGCTCTTTATGGTCTTCTGTTAGGCGGCGAGGAAACCAGCGGGCGCACACCTTTGAGCACGCCAAGTGGTGGACGAGTGTGTCAGCACTATCAACAGAGATGTCCAGTCGTGCGACGATTTGTTTGATTGTAGTCCATCGATCACCTCGAAAGAGTGTCCGCATGTTCCAACATTGCAGGAGTCACAGCTGTGCGAGACCGCCCGGCACGCGGAAGATCGGACAGATTTGCACGACTTTGTTGTGATCATGACACATGCATCGCCCAACGACTGACCGTGCTTTTCTTCACTGCCAGGTATCCGTAGACATTCGGCAACCGTCAATGAATATCTGCGATGCTCTGGTTTTCCTCCAATAGAATCTCGCACCTCCACTACAGACGCTATTTAGAAGGCTACTTTTAGCACTGCCACCTACTTAATGACAGTATATGGGCTGAAGCGGAAATAATTGACAAAGTCCATTTTTTTAACCAAAACTGGAGAAGAAAAAAATGTTTACGATTACTTGCTGAACGTTCCTCGCAGCAGATGATGTGTGTTTTTCTAACGCTTGTAACCTTGGAAATAATAAAACTGATTATGGAATAGCATAGAGAGACATGTGTTATTTAATTTTCACAGTG
This sequence comes from Schistocerca serialis cubense, assembly GCF_023864345.2. Classification (NCBI taxonomy): domain Eukaryota; kingdom Metazoa; phylum Arthropoda; class Insecta; order Orthoptera; family Acrididae; genus Schistocerca; species Schistocerca serialis. The sequence goes on from NC_064646.1 coordinate 273,997,891, forward strand.
TGGTCCCACCCTTTTTTACTGTATCCATACGTCCTGTCAGTTTCATCGACGACTGGCTTAGTAAGTGGTACAAGCATGGTCCCCTGCTATGGTAAACCTGTCCAGTTGCTGTATTATCAACTTCAGGACTGTCTGATAAAAATATGGTAACTCTTCTTTTTTTTCTAGCATTCAGATGATCCAATGAGGATCAAGTTCGTTCTTTCAATCACACCGTACAGGAAAAAAAGCAGGTGTTACGCGGAGTGCTCGCTGCCTGAACCCGGCTCGTAGCACCTGGAGAAGACGAATGTGTCTCTCGTAGAAATATAGTCCTAAGAACTGGATCAACGACCCGTTTGAGGAATAGAAAACATGCAGTAAACATTCACTCCGAGAACACCTGGAAGATCGTTTCACCGCAGTATCTTTCAATGAAGTCTTCGATGCACATTTTTTGACGACATGGCGGTAACCCAGTGCTTACTTCACTTACCTGGCAACCATCGGTAGGTAACAAGGGAAAGGCCTCGTACACGGCAAACCATTTCGGCTCGTGTGTATCGCTTATGCACCACCGAAAATGAAGGAATGACGCCACTGGCTGAGCATGACATAGCTGTCTGTTGGGTCCGGTTGTCCCACCAGGGCCAGAGCGCGGAACTTCACCGTACCTTACTAACCCAAGTATGGCCGCCGTTGCCTAGTGGGGTTCAGTTTTTCTACTAATCCAAATAGTTTCACACATTTTATTTATGTACTTTTTTTATTATTCCTTAGTGATTTATTCATCGTATCAATCAACCTATTTCCACACATTTAGATAAAAAGAAAAGCACATAACAAAATAAAACTGTGGAACATTCGTAAAAAGTCTATATTCTCGATTTATCGGGAAATATGAGTTTCGGACGCTATACATGACGATGAAAAATGCTCAGTTTTAAAGTATCTCTCGGTTCCATCAATTTTGAATAGGTCGCGCATCAAAAGGTTTTAGGGATGGTTTTCTAAAAGTGAGCTAAAATACCTGAACGAACATATACATGCACCAACCACCCGACTGACCGACCAATTTCTTGTGCATCCTACACACGTCCCGATCGACTTTATACAGCGATTACAGCGCCTCAGCAGCGAACGACAAATTTTCGTTGGACGATTGCGTTGGACGACAGTGCCGTAAGCGGTGCAGTTTGTTGAGTGAAGTTCAAAATGGTTCAAATGGCTCTGAGCACTATGGAACTTCTGAGGTCATCAGTCCCCTAGAACTTAGAACTACTTAAACCTAACTAACCTAAGGACATCACACACATCCATGCCCGAGGCAGGATTCGAACCTGCGACCGTAGCAGTCGCGTGGTTCCCGACTGTAGCGCCTAGAACCGCTTGGCCACTCCGGCCGGCGTTGAGTGAAGTGATGGTGGGGGTCAGGTGAAGTGGTGGTGCGGGCAGATGAAATGAGGAAAGGAGTATCGGCTATCAGCGGTCATACCCAAGCGACTGCCCGACAACAGAAGTGTGTGTGTGGCCGGCCGAAGTGGCCGTGCGGTTAAAGGCGCTGCAGTCTGGATCCGCAAGACCGCTACGGTCGCAGGTTCGAATCCTGCCTCGGCCATGGATGTTTGTGATGTACTTAGGTTAGTTAGGTTTAACTAGTTCTAAGTTCTAGGGGACTAATGACCTCAGCAGTTGAGTCCCATAGTACTCAGAGCCATCTGAGCCAAGTGTGTGTGTGTGTGTGTGTGTGTGTGTGTGTGTGTGTACGGATCCCTTTAAGAGGCCATTTTACGAGGGCTGCTCAGAAAGCAATGCACCACATTTCTCCTCATTTCTCCTTCAACAATTATTTATTGAACATAATGAGAACTACACACACAAAAGAATGGCTTTTTATCGACACAACCTACTTTTCCAAGTAATGTCCATCCAGTTGTATGGCTTTCCTCCAATTCGAAAAAAGGACGTGTATGCCCTGTCGGTATCAGTCCTTGTCATGGTGGCGGAGCCAGTGCTTCACTGTGTGAATCACTTCCTCATCGTCATCAAAATGTCTTCCATAAATGGCATCCTTTAATGGCCCATACAAGTAGAAGTGCGAGGAGGCTAGGTCAGGGGTGTAGGGTGGCTGGGGTAACACTGTACAATCCTGGTTTGTAATGTGTTCAACAGTCCTCAGGCTTGAGTGGCGCCGAGCATTATGGTTGTGCAGCAAAACATTTCCTGGCTTGATGTGGCACCGAAGTCGCCAGAAGAGCTGACAACATCAGCTCGCTGCGACTGTCAGGTGTGACAGCCGCCGATGGTCTCTCCGACCGCTGCAAATCGTGCAGCTCCGCCAAACCGCCTTCTCATAACCTCACCCTCCGTGCCCAGCGAATAACTGTACTTCTGTCGATAGCAGATGCTCGACAGGCTTTGCACAAGCGTTTGTGAATATTCCCCACAGTTTCTTCCTCTGCAATGAGAAATTCAATGGCGGGACTTTGCTTGTAACGTGTATCACTTACAGACGCCATTTTGAAACTGTCCTGGAGCTACGCTATCTGCCGGAGGGTTCAAACACACATATCAAAAAAAAGTTTTGCTTGAGCTCAGTTCCGACAGTTGCGGAAGCTGTACAGAAAATTGGAATAGAGGTTAACATAAACATGACTTCTGCCCTTTTTATTGCTCATGAAAACCACACGTTGCATGTTGTACCACCATACAGCGAGACCCTCAGAGGTGGTGGTCCAGATTGTTGTACACACCGGTACCTCTGACACCCAGTAGCACGTCCTCTTGCACTGATGCATGCCTGTATTCGTCATGGTATACTATCCACAAGTTCATCAAGGCACTGTTGGTTGTAGATTGTCCCACTCCTCAACGGCGATTCGCCGTAGATCCCTCAGAGTGGTTGATGGGTCACGTCGTTCGTAAACAGCCCTTTTCAATATATCCCAGGCATGTTCGATAGGGTTCATGTCTGGAGAACATGCTGGCCGCTCTAGTCGAGCGATGTCGTTATCCTCAAGGAAGTCATTCACAAGATGTGCACGATGGGGGCGCGAATTGCCGTCCATGAAAACGAATGCCTTGTCAATATGCTGCCGATATGGTTGCACTATCGGTCGGAGGACGTCATTCAGGTATCGTACAGCCTTTTCGGCGCCTTCCATGACCACCAATGGCGTACGTCGGCCCCACATAATGCCAGTCCAAAACAGCGGGGAACTTCCACCTTGCTGCACTCGCTGGGCAGTGTGTCTAAGGCGTTCAGCCTGACCGGGTTGTCTCGAAAGACGTCTCCGACGATTGTCTGGTTGAAGGCATATCCGACACTCACCAGTGAAGAGAACGTGATGCCAATCCTGAACGGTCCACTCGGCATGTTGTTGGGCCCATCTGTACCGCGCTGCATGGTGTTGTGGTTACAGAGATAGACCTCATCATGGACGTCGGGAGTGAAGGTGGGCATCATGCAGCCTTTTGCCCACAGTTTGAGTCGTAACACGACGTCCTGTGGCTGCACAAAAAGCATTACTCAACATGGTGGCGTTGCTGTCAGGGTTCCTCTGAGCCATAATCCTTAGGTAGCAGTCATCCACTGCAGTAGTAGGCCTTGGGCGGCCTGAGCGACGCATGTCATCGACAGTTCGTGTCTCTGTATCTCCTCAATGTACGAACAACATCCCTTTGGTACACTCCGAGACGCCTGGACACTTCCCTTGTTGAGAGCCCGTCCTGACGCAAACTGACAATGCGGACGAGATCTAAGCGCGGTATTAACCGTCTAGGCCTGGTTAACTACAGACAACACGAGGCGTGTACCTCCTTCCTGGTGGAATGACTGGGACTGATCGGCTGTCGGCGCTGCTCATGCATGGTTGTTTACATCTTTGGGCGGGTTTAGTGACATCTCTGAACAGTCAAAGGGACTGTGTGTGTGGTACAATATCCACAGTCAACGTCTTTCTTTAGAAGATCTGGGAACCGGGGTGATGCAAAACTTCTTTTGATGTGTGTAATACTTACGAAACGTTTCGCATTCGTAGCATTGTTTTCGGCTGAGGAAAAAAAAAAATAAAAATGTGGTGCGTTACTTTCTGGGCAACCCTCGTATGTAGACAAGCGAACTGCCAAAAACTATCCGAATAGATGGGTTGAGTGTTCAGGCGTCGCCTTCTTGAGCACATACGTCGATCTGCCCGAACAGTCAAGATCTGCGCAGGCATGCGGAATGAGATGAGGTACTACGTCTGCGCTGCGGAAGAGAAGGCAGACGCGCAGTAGCACGCTTGTGGCGCAGGCGGGGCTGCGAGGCGCGCCGCCGACTGACCTGTTGTCGGTGAGGTCCCTGGCGAGTGCGGCGAGCAGCGCGGCGGCGGCCGGCTCGTGGCCCGGCTCGCCGCGGATGAGCAGCGGCGCGAGCGCGGCGGCGGGCGGCAGGTGTCGGCAGGAGGCGGCGTGCTGGCGCGCGGGGCCCGAGCCGGGCGGCGCGCACAGCCGCAGCACCAGCGCCAGCGAGCGCGCCTGCACGCCGGGCAGCGCCACCAGCGCGCCGGCGGCCGCCTCGCGCCACGCCGCGCCCTCCCCCTGCACCACTGCAACACACACCACGGCTCAGCTCACTGTACAACAATCCAGTTATAATCTCATTTAAATTACTTGACAAGGTCCAAAGCTGCGCTGTTGCTGCGACAAGTACTGACCGAAGGCATTCGCCTCATCGCTTTCTACACAGTTTGCAAAATAAAACTGGCCCGGAAAATATTTTATGCACCTTAAGATAGGCAACCCTTCTTACATTAACATTGTGCGGATGCCTGTCTGAAGGGGTACGAAATATTTTTCGGGCTAGTTTTACGCGGCCTAGTCTCACTAACACAGCAACCGCTTAGGTTCGACAACGTGCAACAACTCACAAACGGTAGGTGGCAGCACCAACAGTGGAGCATTTGTAAAGCGTGTCGGTGGGACGCGGAAAACAGTGAAGTAACATCTTCAACATTTGTAGTCCTGTCTTCCTCACTTCCGTGTAATATTACGGTATATGGATAATTTTTAATTTTTACCTATGGACCGTCTGAAACCAAAACATTGCATCGAAACAAGTGTTCAGTTCATAGTGCTGTGGAATGTGCGAAAAAACCGCAAATTGGCATTCATAAAAAGCAGAACAACACCAAGAATGCAACAGGAGCGTAATATGTAAGAAACCGTTCACGCAACCTGCCACTGATGATGCCTTGCAGAAAATAAAGGCGAAACGTGTATGGCACTAAAATTGTGTTTTTTTTTCCAGTTACTGTCAGACGGTCCAAAAGAAAAATTATCAATATACCGTAACAGAGAAGTAATTGTTCTAATACGGAGAGATTTATATGACGTCCAACAGCGCACGACCAATGGCTTTCGGGTTAAGGTGACAAGCTCGTGGTCTAATGGCTAGCGTTGCCATCCCTGAATCACGGGGTCCCCGTTTCGATTCCCGGCCGGATTTTCTCTGACTGGGGCCTGGGTGTTTGTGTTGTCCTCGTCGTCATCCGGGAAATGTCGAGATTGGAACTTGTACGGGCGCCACGCAAACCAACATCAACATCCGCACGCATTTCGAAACGGCTGCATTTCTAAACCGTTCGCGTGTCGCTGTGGCTAAAGTACACAGCGCATGTAAAAATGGTACTATCCAAAACTGGTACTGAGGTAACTGTGCTGCACCACAGGCCATAAATGACAGAGGTGAAAGACGGTCGTGGACATGTATACGGACGGACAGAAGTGCAACTGTTCAGCAACTGACCACCCCGGTGAACCAAGCGCCTACCAACAGCGTCTCCTCAACGAGCATTTAGTGAACGTTGCTGCATCTGGGCCTACGCAACAGACGCCTGGGGCCCTATTCTGTATCGTTCATACCGATCGGTGTAGTAGGTTAGTCTCGGTAGTGACGTCATTTTCGGTTCTTTATCGAAATATCCTATTCAGTAAGCTTCTGAGACTTGTTACGGAACGGCCCTGCCACCGATTTTACGACAATTGTACCGAGAGGTTTTGGATTCCGATCTGGCCCTGTCGATCGGTGAGCTATAATTTGTTATTTTAAACATATTTAGCGATTTTAGCTTTGGATTTAGTGGCTCTGTTACTAAAGAATCACCAGATGATGCATCCAGTTGGATGGTGAGTTCGTAATAGACTATTTTCCTTTGTTAGAAATATGGTTAGGTTAGGTTGTTACTGTGAATGATTACATAAAAAAACCGTTTTCGGTCAATATTCTCTCAAAATACGTGTTATTTTTATGCAAATAAGAGTTTAAAGATCATTAAACATCAAGACATCGGCTCTGCTGACGTATATTACATGAGTGTGAACTGACGTTGCTAGTGCCTTTGTGTACATTTTCCCACAAATAGGTTAGTTAGTAATTATCGAAACGTGTTTACAACTTTCAAGTAACAATGGAAAGCAATTATGTGAAGCCTGATATTGGAAAACTTCCAAACCCTCACGCACTTATGACTTACAGAGCACCGTTTGGCAACGAAGTCAGCCTACGTTCCTCTACATAATACCATAACAAATGAACACTGCGTGTCTGTTTGGCGTGCCCAAGTGGTTAGCGCGCGGGCGATTCCAAAGACGGGTTCGCGCATGGGTGGACGTAAAAAAAATTTTTTTTTTTGCTCTTCATATATGCAACACGTTCTGAGACATTGTTACTCGTGTAAGTTAAGATTTTTCTGCAATATTCGTTCTTACTTACATGTAAGAGCGCACTTCTTCAGTAATGATTTCGCAATTTCTATGTGTTTAAAATACGAAATTGTTGGAGATGAAATTGCTGTGAGTGAAACAACCGACAGTGACCTTTATATTTTTTTCTTGTCAGAAATAATTCACCATTTTTTCCGAATATGTAGCGATTTCCGAGTATGCGGTTAGACAGGAATCTAAGAGCACAACTTAAATTACTGGGAATGTAACTAGCAGAAGTCATCTTCATAATCTTGCTTGCCACAAGTATTTATCCGCGATCGAATCCTCAACCACAGTAGACAGAGATGAAAGATCTCTGCCGTAATATTTTTAGACTGTAGCACCATATACGAAATATTTTCATTCATGAGATGCGTGTTACAAACTTCGGCGAACTGCAGGAGCTCTCGAAATGCGTTTTTTTTTTTCAATTTTGTTTTTAAGACCCATATCGTTGACGCATCATATAGGGACGTGGGCTACTTAATCATTTGGATCTCTAGGAGCGTGTTATAACCACATTCTGTTTATCTTCTTATTCTTTGAACCTCTCAGAATCAGTTTTTCGGATGTTTTTATAGATGTATTAGTACAATGTGGTACAACACGCTATTTCTAACTCATTTTCCGAAACGTAAACTTCAAAACACGATGTCAGTGTGAATGAAAATAAGATGAATGCGGCATTTACGACAATCTGCAGAATACAGTCAAATACGCTATCGTTATTATGCATGCATGGAAACATGCGGTCAGAGAAACTGTAAAATTTTTTTATGCATTTCAGCTGAGAATCATGGAAATGGATATACTGTGCCTGTTAAGGAGGAGGCAAGGGCGATTAAGGCGGGCACGTCAGCTCGATGGAATGCGGCGTCATGCATTATGGCAACGTAAACGAAATTTTCGGTACTTGAAAGAACAGCGCGCCTGTGTCGCCTGCTAGCCGCTGTGTGTTCGTGGCGCCGTGCGCCCTGCAGTGCGCATGCGCGGTTCTGCGGCCGCTTGCTTTTGATTGGCTTGCGCGACACGAACCGACAACAGTGCTTCGGTTCTTTAGACCCGAACGTTATCGCTACCGAAATGCATACTGAATAACTCAAGGACTCTAATTCGAGTACTAGACCGTTCGGTGTACCGAAACGATCGGCAGAATGGCGGAGAGATACGGAATAGGCACCCTGGCTCATGCACCCGTGTTGACTGTTGTTCACTGGCAACGAAGGCTGCAATTTGAACGCCAATACCGCAACTGGACGTCCAGTGAATGGCGACAGGTGGTCTTTTCAGATGACACATGGTCGTTGGCGTGTATAGCGTGAAACATCTGGAAGCAAACAGCATGCAACATTTGTCGAAAGGGACCTCTGCGCGCCTTATGGTCTGGGGAATGTTTTCGTGGCATTCCCTCAGTGATGTCGTCAATCCCGGATGCACAATGGACAAGTGAGCATTTATTCTCGGGGACCACGTCCACCGCAACATACAATTTGCTTTTTCTTCAGCACGATAGCATCCACCGGCACGACAAATCAACGTGTCATACAGATCACAGTTTTCATGCGGGGTTGAAGAGCAGGGCGATGGCGTTACCGCACTCCCCTGATCATCAAACTTACCGGATTTAAAACCAATGGAGAATCTTTGGGACCACCTTGATGGGCTGTATGTGCCGTGGATCGTCAACCGAGAAACCCAGCACAGCTGACTACGGCACTGGAGTCGGCGTGCTTCCACATCTTTGTTGGTACCTTCCAGAACCTCAACGACACTCTTCCTGGTTATTCATGTTTCTGATAGATGGGTACATTAATGTAACTGGGCAGTGTACTTTGTACTTCCTGTACATCTACATTCCTACTATGCAAACCACTGTGAACTGCATGGCAGAAGGCACGTCCCACTGAACAAATTATTACCGCTTCCCGTTTCATCCACATATGAATCACGGGAATAATGACTGTTTAGACTCCTCTGTGCGCTCTGAACTTAATCTAATATCCTTCTCGCAAATCCTACGGAAGTTATATCTAGGGGGTTGTAGTGTATTCCCTAGAGATTCACAGGATAATTTGCGACTATCATCTAGCGTCTGCCAGTTCAGTTCCTTCAGCACCTCTGTGATGCACCTCTGTTGGCCATACCAACACCTGACTGTTCCTACTGTTCTTTATAGTATACGTTCACTATCCTCTGTAAATCCTATTTGGTAAACCATCCCATTTTGGCTCACATGAATGATTATTAAAATGACAGATTGCATTTCTGCAGCAGTCTATCAGTGAGCCGAAGTCTGACATCTGTTTTACTTAAGGCTGTAGTCGTTACATTCGGTATGCACAAATTGTTACACCAACGTATTTGTGTGAGTTGTCAGATACCAGCCGTGATTCACTGATGATGTAATTTTGCAAAGTATAATATTTTACTTTACTAAACACTGAAACGAATCTGCCCGTCCTTGCTCCACTTCGAATTCTTAGTAACATGTTACTGGACATTCGTGTACTGATTTCCGGACAGTACTTCATTATGCACAAGTGCATCACCTACAAAAAGTCTGTGGTTATTATTAACATTATCCGTAAGGTCATTAATATACAGCATGTACAGTAGGGATTCAAACACATTTCCCGGGATCACACCAGAAGTTACTTCCACTTCTGTCAATGACTCTCCATCCACGATGCAAAAATTTCGCTTCATACCCCATATAAAATCGTAGAGGGAGACCAAGAGATGAATACACTAAGCAGATTCAGAAGGATGTAGGTTGCAGTAGGTACTGGGAGATGAAAAAGCTTGCACAGGATAGAGTAGCATGGAGAGCTGCATCAAACCAGTCTCAGGACTGAAGACCACAACAACAAACAACAACCCCATATGATCATACTTTCGATGATAATTGTATGTGTGGTACTGAGTCACATTCTCTTCGCACGTCAAGAAATACTGCCTTTACCTAACAGCATCTATCTATGACTTTCAGAATGTCAAGTGCAGGGGTAGGACGTCAAACGGGCCGACTTGGAGCAGGAGAGGCACCACAGGACATTTGAATTTCCACTGTCTATACTTTTACAAGTAAATTCATAAAATTTTGTCAGCATGACCACCAAGGATTCAGGATTCACACTAACAGCAGTGAAAGTTCAAAAACACAACAAAATAATTTTTTCCCAAGTGAAATTTCATCATTTTTCTCACTTACTATAGGCTGCATTTGTTGCTCTAAGTACACTTTTCTTCATAACGAAGAGAGATTCTTCGATGAATTTTGCACTGCTTATCAAACACAAACTCCTTGACGCAAAACCCTATAATTTTCCAAATCTATTAAAAACTGTGGTAAAAATTGAGATAATTAATTATAAAATTTGAGCTTTTTCTACACATGAAGTTTAAACTGTAACAGCTCATTCACTTTTTCATAAATTAAATAAATTCTAGAGTTTCACACACCTGTAAGTATGGTTTGTACGAGGGCAGTTCAATAAGTAATGCAACACATTTTTTTTCTAGGCCAATTTTGGTTGAAAAAACCGGAAATTTCTTGTGGAATATTTCCAAACAATCCCGCTTCGTCTCGTATAGTTTCATTGACTTCCGACAGGTGGCAGCGCTGTACGGAGCTGTTAAAATGGCGTCTGTAACGGATGTGCGTTGCAAACAACGGGCAGTGATCGAGTTTCTTTTGGCGGAAAACCAGGGCATCTCAGATATTCATAGGCGCTTGCAGAATGTCTACGGTGATCTGGCAGTGGACAAAAGCACGGTGAATCGTTGGGCAAAGCGTGTGTCATCATCGCCGCAAGGTCAAGCAAGACTGTCTGATCTCCCGCGTGCGGGCCGGCCGTGCACAGCTGTGACTCCTGCAATGGCGGAGCGTGCGAACACACTCGTTCGAGATGATCGACGGATCACCATCAAACAACTCAGTGCTCAACTTGACATCTCTGTTGGTAGTGCTGTCACAATTGTTCACCAGTTGGGATATTCAAAGGTTTGTTCCCGCTGGGTCCCTCGTTGTCTAACAGAACACCATAAAGAGCAAAGGAGAACCATCTGTGCGGAATTGCTTGCTCGTCATGTGGCTGAGGGTGATAATTTCTTGTCAAAGATTGTTACAGGCGATGAAACATGGGTTCATCACTTCGAACCTGAAACAAAACGGCAATCAATGGAGTGGCGCCACACCCACTCCCCTACCAAGAAAAAGTTTAAAGCCATACCCTCAGCCGGTAAAGTCATGGTTACAGTCTTCTGGGACGCTGAAAGGGTTATTCTGTTCGATGTCCTTCCCCATGGTCAAACGATCAACTCTGAAGTGTATTGTGCTACTCTTCAGAAATTGAAGAAACGACTTCAGCGTGTTCGTAGGCACAAAAATCTGAACGAACTTCTCCTACTTCATGACAATGCAAGACCTCACACAAGTCTTCGCACCCGAGAGGAGCTCACAGAACTTCAGTGGACTGTTCTTCCTCATGCACCCTACAGCCCCGATCTCGCACCGTCGGATTTCCATATGTTTGGCCCAATGAAGGACGCAATCCGTGGGAGGCACTACGCGGATGATGAAGTTATTGATGCAGTACGACGCTGGCTCCGACATCGACCAGTGGCATGGTACCGTGCAGGCATACAGGCCCTCATTTCAAGGTGGCGTAAGGCCGTAGCATTGAATGGAGATTACGTTGAAAAATAGTGTTGTGTAGCTAAAAGATTGGGGAATAACCTGGTGTATTTCAATGCTGAATAAAACAACCCCTGTTTCAGAAAAAAAATGTGTTGCATTACTTATTGAACTGCCCTCGTATGCTGCGCAAAATTCGTCGAAGAATCTCTATATAGCCTACAAAAATAAAGTAAGAAAAATGTTTAATTCCGCTTGGTATATACCCTTCTAGTGCCTTTATTCTCGTCCAATATCTTTTTTTAATTTTAATTTGGGCCGGAGAAATTTTTTTAGTGAAAAGAAGGTGTAATTCTCGCTTCAGGAAGAGCTACATCCCTGAGAACTGGCAACCAAACTACTTTGTTCACAGTCGTATCACAACAGTTAACTGACACTAATTAAGCGAATGAAGTTCAGTCCTGCACTACTTTACAATGATGTGCTTAACGAAAACGAACAGTGAAGTGGCTGTGGTAACGGATGGTATTGCATAGCTTAGTGGATGATTTGATAAAGAGCTTAGTGTTTGAAACTAATCATGAATGAAGAAAATTAGTACTGCAACTGCGACGGCTATTTGCAGTTTATTGCATAATTTGTTACATGACATTTTTAGTCTCTCATTGGTCTATTGGTGGTGGGGCGCATTTCGTCCTCCTTGCTGTCAAATGGAAACTACACTGCGTGACAAAAAAGTTAAACGCCCAGACGGGGAGAAACTCTCTGAAGCAAACTGCCACTGTTGTAAACGACTCTTGATACGAGATCTGTTCAAAAATTCCGGAACATTCGTAATTTTGCGCCAATGGTGTGTTGGAGCGAAATGTGGTTGGCATCCCTGCACGCGCCTGTGTTCATTGTGTAACTGCGGAAGTTTCATTGTTGTAGGTCTGTTAGTTATTGTCCAGTGCTGTATTGAGTAGAACGTTGTGTCGCACAGTTTGCCAATTTCGAGATGGCAGAGTTACAGGAGCAACGCATTTGCATTAAATTTTGAGCGAAACTCAAGTAAAACTTTACAGAGATGCCTAATGATGCAGGAAGCCTAAAGCCGTCGGCACACGGACCGTGCATTCGAGCGTTGAGCGTGCCGAGTTTCTGACGTCATAGCGTGGAACAGCACGCTCGGGAGTCTTTCCGAACGTGCAGAGGAATATCTGGCACGTCAGATATTCTGAGCGTGCGTCTGAGCGTTGACCAATGAGATGGCACAACGCCACCTACGTCACACGCACGCCGTCTCCCTTCGGTACAGAGTTGTGAGGCGCCATATTGCCATTCATTTCAAGCCTATATGTATATATGCCGTTCCGAGCACCAGCAAATTGAGAATCTCTGCAATACCCGTTGTTAACTGTGTGATTCGTTCCAATAAAATACTGAGAAACATCATATTCGTGGAAAAAGAATTATTGTAACTTGCGTACAATGGGAGTATGCTATTTGAAGGCAGCGACACACTGAAGATCCATTGTTCTTGGTACAATTTGTTATAATTAAATTTCAGTCAATAACATATCTACGATTAATGTTCTTAGCAAGCACTAACATACTATGATTACAAGCAACAGAGACAAATGTTGGTTTAGCGTAATGAATAGCGTCATTGTCCACGAAAGAGTTCATTTTGTTGGGGCGATGGTTCGCGTCGTGTCACACCCAATTTTTTTTTCTTAACATTCGCGTTTTTATTAGGTTCCGATACTTTATTATTAGTTTAATACAAGTGTAGACTATAATATTTGATGTTATGTAAATACAAGTTCACCTTTTTTTGGGGGGTGACTTTGTTCGATTGGCTTAATCTAAAGGACAGCTTGCGCTACTTGTATAAAAGATATTTTACTCCTTCTTCTTTTACGCTTCGTAATTCTGCTACCGGGTAGGAACAGTGATCAAATAAGACTGACCTCGGGGTTTTACTAAATGTGGGAATCATGAAATAATGTTTATCTTATGCGGAGAAGTATTCCAAATTTGTGACCCACTGTTTGTAACGGAACTTTTATAAGCCTGAGTGCTTATCGATTGGACACGGTACTTTCCTTTTCGTGGACGATGGAAGAAATGTGCGTTTTGATAGAGCTGACGTGAGAATTTTACGCGCGCCCGTTGGTTAAACAGTGTGATTTACGAACTAGAAACATCCCTCAACTGCCACTGGAGTGCGTTGCGATCGCGTATACCACGTTGGGGGCCACGTACCGTATGCACGAGTCGCATCGCTCCTGAGCGTTCAGCAGCACGTCGAACTTGGCACGCTCAACGTTAACGTTCGACAGCACGGTCCGTGTGCCGACGGCTTAAGGCGATGAGAGGTGCAGCCCTACTCGGTCTTACGAATGGTTCACACGGTTTAAAATTGGCCGGATGGAATTTAAAGACGACCTTCGTCCAGGACGCACGTCGACGACTACGCGACGACGCAAAAGTGAGGAACGTCAACCAAATTGTGCATGCCAATCGAAGACAAGAGTGTCAAGAGATTTCAGAAGAATGTATCATTTCAGTTAGATCATGTCATGAAATCCTGACACAGCATCTCGGAATGCATCGTTTTGCCGCAAAGTTCGTCCCACGGTTCGTGAATAGAGACCAGAAAGGCCTTCGCCTCGCAATCTGTGAAGAGCTTTTTGATCGCGCAAATTAGAACGGGATGTACCTTAAGAGAATCTCAACTGGTGGTGAGACAGGAGTGTACGGTTATGATAAGACCAAGGTTTAGTCTTCACAATGTGTCGGGAAAAGTCCTCGTCAGGTCAGGTCAGATGTCAAAGTCATGCTGACAGTTTTCTTTGACTTTGAAGGATTAGTTCGTCATGAATTCGTGCCACAGAGACAAACGGTAAATCGATGGTACTATCGGGACGTGTTGCGACGCCTGTGAGAAAATATGAGAAGGAAACAGCCCGAAACGTGGCGAGACAATTCACGATAACGCACTCGCACATTCATCCTTGTTGGTGCGTGACTATTGCACTAAAAACGACATCACTCTGCTGCCTCATCCTCCGTACTTTCCAGACCTGGCCCCTGCGGACTTCTTTTTATTTCCAAAGTCGAAAACCCTGTTGAAAGGACGAAAATTTACAACGATACATGAGATAAAAGAACATTTGCAGACGGCGCTTCCCGCGATTCAGCAAGAGACGTACAAAGACTGCTTCCGGGAGTAGAACAGTGTTGGAAGCGGTGTGGAGGAGAGTATTTCGAAGGAGACCATGCGCAATAAGTAAAAGGCAAGCGTAGAAAAATTTTGTGGGCAAAGTTCCGGAATTTTTTAAGCAGACCTCGTATCCAGAATACAGTCACTGAGATGGAGTTGGCGTCCAGTTGGTCTCATAGGTATTTTACTGGGGACGGACCTCGAAAAAGCCTTTGATAAGGTTGAATGGAAAAAACTATTCCAGATATTGAGGGAAACTGGAGCTAAGTACAAGGACAGGAGAACGATATGGAACATATACAAAGAAGAGGTGGCAATAGTGAGATGTGGGGAACATCAACAACAAGCAAAAATTAAACAGGGTGTGAGACAGGGATGTGCACTCTCCCCTGTCCTCTTTAATATGTACATACAGAAAGCAATGGACGAGGTCAGAGAAAAGTTAGGACAAGCTAATGGAATCAGGATCCAGGGAAAAATAGTTGATATGCTGCGTTTTGCGGATGACATTGCTGTCCTAGCGGAAAATGAGGAAGAATTACAAGTAGTGTTGGAAGAAATGGGAAACACTCTTGCTACACGGTACAACATGAAAATTAATAAGTCAAAAACAAAAATCTTAGTTGCAAGCAAACAAAATAATCAAGCAAGTACAAATATAAGGCTGAATGGAGAGAAGCTGAAAGAAATACAAGACTTTGTCTACTTGGGAAGCAGAATAACATAAGATGGTCGTAGTAGGAAAGATGTAATAAGTAGAATAAATCAGGCAAAGATTGCATTCTATAAAAGGAAAGGACTCCTCACATCAAATATGATAAGTCTGTCGTTAAGGAAGCGGTTAATAAAGACCTTTGTTGGGAGTGTGCTTCTCTACGGCAGCGAAACCTGGACACTTGGAGAGGACGAAAGAAGAAGGATTGAAGGATTCGAAATGTGGTGTCTGCGAAGGATGTTAAAAATTCCATGGACGGCCAGGATGACAAATGAAGAAGTCCTGCAGAGAGCGGAGGAAGTTCCAGTTCTTTGGAAGACGGTCAAGAAGAGGAGAGATATATGGATGGGACACATTCTGAGACATGAAAGTCTTCTCCACACTATAACGGAAGGCCTTGTGGAGGGCAAAAGGGCAAAAGGCAGACCTAGAAGAAAGTACATAAGCCAGATAATGCAGGACCTAGGATGCGGAAGTTTCACGGAATTGAAGAGGCTGGCCGACAATCGCACTGAATGGAGAGCTGCTGCAAATCAATCTTAGGATTGGCAACTTAAGAAGAAGGACGTGAGAATCCTTGTGAACACGGGAGCACTTGAACGTCATGCAGACAGTTCACAGAGACTCATGCCATGCGTGGAAGAACTTTGATATGATAAAAAATGACACCACGATACCATCGCAAATGAGGTAACAAACGAGGACGCCAAGGTGTCCATGACGTACCGTTCCGTGACCTTATGTTACACCAGATTGCCCTCACAAAATGATGCCACAAGTACCACCGCTGTGTCTCTCCTAAACACTGGAAGAATATCTCTCCCGAAGTCGCCGCCATACCTGCCGACGAACGTTGTGGGGGTAGTTCAGAACCGCAATGCACCATTCGTCATCAGCAGGCCACGTTTCCCGGTTACGGCACCACTTTAAACGCGGCCGTTTGCAATCTACGCATGGGACAGCAGTTTCCTAGTCCGGCTGCTGTCAGTCCTCGATCAACAATCCGGGAAGACACACGATGTTCAGGGAGCCCATTACTTGTTTTCAAATGGCAGGCGCAGATCTGAAGGGGTTGCGGTGTGCTTGGTGCACAATACGGCTATCACTCCCTCTCGTGGTGAGATGTGGTCGTGCGGAACCTTTACCACGAATACACCTGTCCTCACCTTCCCATGAAGTCTGACATCGGGCCACTGTTTCATCCGAATGCCCCACAAATCTGTATACTGCAGTATTCGACCATCCGGCAAAATGGAGACCCGCGATGAGAAGCCTCCAAAACTCTGTCACATGCTGATAATGCTGTATCACAAGTGTACACATCTCCGTATCTTTTACAAAAATGGTTCAAATGGCTCTGAGCACTCATGGGACTTAACATCTGAGGTCATCAGTCCCCTAGAACTTAGAACTACTTAAACCTCTCTAACGTAAGGACATCACACACATCCACACCCAAGGCAGGATTCCGAACTGCAACCGTAGCAGTCGCGCGGTTCCAGACTGCAGCACCTAGAACCGCTCGGCCACCGCGGCCGGCTATCTTTTACAATGACAGCTCTACATATGACACTATTCACGTCACTTCCATAAAGTACTAGTGCCTCGTAACATCGCTGAACATGAACTACACTAATGCACTCCGTTATACCACCTTCCAAAAAGAACTGCAACTCTTTATCATTTACATACCTGCCCATGTTGTGTGTAGCTGAGCGAAGTTAACGCTCACATCCGACCAAATCTTGTCAATGCTTCACTCTTTTTGTGAGGCAGTGTAATTGAAATCGGAGTATAGGTACCTTTCATAATACACGAGGGGTGCTTGAAAGTAGCTTCCGTTTACGTGTAACATGGGAGGTAAGTTCGACAGAATTCAAGCGACAGGAATGCGGCAGAGAGTTGGGCGTGCACTGTGACGGAAGATGCCGTTCTAGAAACATTTTCGTTAGTACTGACTTGAAGGGGCTTGAGCGATGTGAAAATATTAAAGCGCTTCACCTATTCAGTGCACTACGATAACTCTCCATTTGTGTGAACATGTCATTATTATCTACAGTATTAATTTGTTAAGACTGGTTCTATGCATAGAACTATTCGAATGCGTTTTCTCGTCACGATACACATTTCATTTTATTAATTCAAAACAGTGCCATGTTAGGCTTTTGTCGTTCATTTCTTGTGTACAATGTAAATCAGATGTTTGCTCCCAAGTTTCACATGAGTTTTCCGCTTTGACGCTAATGCTATACAACAAACAATTTAGACAAACTGAGAGACCGTAAACGGCAGACAATGAAGCACAACGAGGCTGACAATGAAGTTTGCTAGTAAGGCTATAATTTTCGGTCGGTCTCTGACACAGAACACGAGGAGCTACAAGCATACTTCTCGGCTGCTTACTGCATACAGATTCACTAAGTAGGGCAGTGTACTTAGAGCTGCGACAGTGAGAAGCTTCATGTTCGTCTGTTAACAGCCGATCAGAATTTAAGCTGCAACTGAAAAGCCCGCCGAAAGTAAAACCCGCTCTGTGGCAAGGAACCACCTAGCCGTCTACCTCAGCCGTTAAAGTACTGCTGTGTATGGACAGGGTACTGAGTGAAAGGTTTGTGTGTCAGTACTGCCGTACAAGGGTGGACGGACGAATACTCATAGCTATGGCGGAAGTGACTGTCTGTCAATACACAGCAATTAACTGGTACATTAAACACACGAAACTGGCGTTTCACAATACGTCAACGGTTGGGCAAATATCTGCAGATTTCTCAGAGTGTTTGCGTGTTGTTATCGAGAAACATGCCAACCATTCTTCAAAGACATAATTGATTGATTGCGAAGGCTATATATTTTTAAAAATGTAAATTCCTCTAAATTCGCAATATCGGTAGGTCGGTCGTGGTCTCTCGAGGAGAGAAGAAATCAGGTCCAGCGGGATTAAAACACCGAGTGTTATCGCCAATTCCGACTTTCACAAAAGAACTTTTCATCTTTTTGGTGTAGTCATGGGTGACTTGACGGCGGTACTTTTACTGCAGTAATAGCTAATGGGTAACTGACTTTCACAGTCGAGTGTACGCTGACTTTGGGGAAGTTTTACGTTACACAAGGGAGCTAAAAGTTAACAGGGGTGAGCTGCTCGAATAAAAAGGTTTTTCGAGAGTCATTAAAGTAGGAATAAACAATACTGTTTCCTTTGAAGGTTAAGTGATCGAGTTTGGCGTTATACACTGTATCCTTGACCATATATCCTGATACTTTTCTCTTCGCTAGTTAACGTCAGATACGTTGCAGGCATCTAGTTTAACTTTTAAAGGGACTGTTATCGCTGTGTATTAAGTCTAGTAGTCGAATCGTGGAATTTATCTGAATGCAATCGGACTGCTGCAGTCCTCAGTCCTGACTGAGTTGTGATTTTTAAGCCTTGACTCGCAATATGAGACGGATCCTTCATCAAAAACAACTTAGCCAATGCAGAAGTGCAGAGAACTGACTCATTTCTGCCGATTACCAATAAAAAAAGAAAACAAAATAAAAAGTTACCCGAGGGTAAGATCGAACCTGGACCGCCCGCGTGGCAAGCGTGCCCACTAAAGGCAAAACCATTTCCTGTGTTGCCATAACGTATAAACTGACCGGTATATGAGCTACGCGTGGAACTTCAGAGCCTTTTTTCTCGGAATCTTCTGGCTTGTGTGCTTTAACATTCTTGAGATATACTACTAACCTGAGAAGTCTCATCCAGAAGTGAGTTTCCAAGACCGTAGTGTCACCTTGTAAGAGTTGTGTTACAGATGACTTGAGTAGAATGTTTCCGCGAAGAACTTCGAAGAAATACGCCTCGATATATTTTGATCTCATTACTTCTAACTTGCGTCTGAATAGTTAAAAGCAAAAGATCCAAAATCTCAAAGTTTCATAGGGGTATTTTGATAACAGAAATTTTCAAGAGTATCGCGAATATAAAAAGTTTCAGGCAGCTGGGGGCCTGTCTGCAATACACGTCATTTAAAACTCAATAATTTTAAAAAATTCTTAAGATTTTATTTTATTTATTCGTGTCAGAAGCATTTACAAATTACAAAAAATGTACAATATTTACATGTCGTGTATATATATATATATATATATATATATATATATATATATATATATATATATATATAGGGTGTTACGAAAAGGTACGGCCAAACTTTCAGGAAACATTCCTCACACACAAATAAAGAAAAGATGGTATGTGGACATGTGTCCGGAAACGCTTAATTTCCATGTTAGAGCTCATTTTAGTTTCGTCAGTATGTACTGTACTTCCTCGATTCAGCGCCAGTTGGCCCAGTTGAAGGAAGGTAAAGTTGACTTCGGTGCTTGTCTTGACATGCGACTCATTTCTCTACTGTACTAACATCAAGCACATCAGTACGTAACATCAACAGGTTAGTGTTCATCACGAACGTGGTTTTGCAGTCAGTGCAATGTTTACAAATGCGGAGTTGCAGATGCCCATTTGATGTATGGATTAGCACGGGGCAATAGCCGTGGCGCGGTACGTTTGTATCGAGACAGATTTCCAGTACGAAGGTGTCCCGATAGGAAGACGTTCGAAGCAATTGATCGGCGTCTTAGGGAACACGGAACATTCCAGCCTATGACTCGCGACTGGGGAAGACCTAGAACGACGAGGACACCTGCAATGGACGAGGCAATTCTTCGTGCAGTTGACGATAACCCTAATGTCAGCGTCAGAGAAGTTGCTGCTGTACAAGGTAACGTTGACCACGGCACTGTATGGAGAGTGCTACAGGAGAACCAGTTGTTTCCGTACCATGTACAGCATGTGCAGGCACTATCAGCAGCTGATTGGCCTCCACGGGTACACTTCTGCGAATGGTTCATCAAACAACGTGTCAATCCTCATTTCAGTGCAAATGTTCTCTTTACGGATGAGGCTTCATTCCAACGTGATCAAATTGTAAATTTTCACAATCAACATGTGTGGGCTGACGAGAATCCGCACGCAATTGTGCAATCACGCCATCAACACAACACAGATTTTCTGTGAACGTTTGGGCAGGCATTGTTGGTGATGTCTTGATTGGGCCCCATGTTCTTCCACCTACGCTCAATGGAGCACGTTATCATGATTTCGTACGGGATACTCTACCTGTGCTGCTAGAACATGTGCCTTTACACGTACGACACAACATGTGGTTCATGCACGATGGAGCTCCTGCACATTTCAGTCGAAGTGTTCGTACGCTTCTCAACAACAGATTCGGTGACCGATGGATTGGTAGAGGCGGGCCAATTCCATGGCCTCCACGCTCTCCTGACCTCAACCTTCTTGACTTTCATTTATGGGGACATTTGAAAGCTCTTGTCTACGCAACCCCGGTACCAAATGTAGAGACTCTTCGTGCTCGTATTGTGGACGACTGTGATACAATACGCCATTCTCCAGGGCTGCATCATCAGCAGATCAGGGATTCCATGCGACGGAGGGTGGATGCATGTATCCTCGCTAACGGAGGACATTTTGAACATTTCCTGTAACAAAGTGTTTGAAGTCACGCTGGTACGTTCTGTTGCTGTGTGTTTCCATTCCATGATTAATGTGATTTGAAGAGAAGTAATAAAATGAGCTTTAACATGAAAAGTAAGCGTTTCCGGACACATGTCCACATAACATATTTCCTTTCTTTGTGTGCGAGGAATGTTTCCTGAAAGTTTGGCCGTACCTTTTTGTAACACCCTGTATATATATATATATATATATATATATATATATATAAGAAAATTATTTACACTTTTGCCGCCCAGAAGTTAGCGACCTTTATTGCATTTGGCGTTGCATGCAGCAGGTCTTCTGTTGCGCATGTTGCTGGACATTCGGTACACTGGAGCAGGTGGAAGGTCTTCTGCGTTGCTCCAGACTCACAGAGTGACGGCTCTTCTAGGAAACCCCATTGAGTCAGATTGCTCTTACATTTCGTGACACCCGAGCGTAGTCTGTTGAGGGATCTCCATGTACTCCAATTCTCTGTGTAGCCAGGTGGTAGTCTTTCGCTTGGTGTAATCCATCCCACAGTACCGTAAGCCTTGCACGCCATAGTTGGATTCGGCATTGCTGTGGTGCCCCAACTAGAGCCTCGGTAGATCTGAGGAAGCTCTTTCTGGATTTTAGTCATGGGTTTGCTGGTTGATAGCCAGGGGGGTGAGCTTCAGGAGTTTCTGATTTTTCCTTCTCACTTTTTGCTGCTACCTCTCGGCAGATTTCGGGGGGTGCAATTCCCACGAGGCTGTACAGTTCATCCAGAGGAGTAGGCTTCAGGCACCCCGTGATGATACGACAAGTACCATTAAGAGCGACGTCTACTGTTCTCTCATGGCAAGAATTAACAGAAAGGCAGGCAGTAATTGACGGAAAATCATCTAGTAAAACTGAAGTTCCCTAGGGATGTGTTATAGGCCCTCTGTTGTTCCTAATCTGCATTAACGATGTAGAGGTCAATCCGAGAAGCTCTTTTAGACTGTTTGCAGATGATGATATCATTTACAGTCTAGTGAAGTCATCAGAAGATCAATACTAATTGCAAAATGACTTAGACTCGATATGTGTATGGTACGAAAAGTAGCAGTTGTCTCTCACTAAGCAAAAGGGTGTGGTCATCCACATGAGTGCTAAAAGGAAACCGTTAAATTTCGGTTACGTGATGAATCACACAAATGTAAAGGCTTTCAGTTCGACTAAATACTAGTATTAATAATTACGAATAACTTCAGTTGAAACGACCCCATAAATAATGTCGTGGGGAAGGCAAACCGAAGACTTCGTTTTATTGACAGAACGCTTAGAGGATGCAACAGGTCTACTAAAGAGAGTGCCTACACTGCGCTTGCCCATCCTTTGCTTGAGTTATGCTACGCTGTATGGTACCCTTACCAGATAGAACTGACGGAGGACATCGAAAAAATTCAAAGGATGCCGGCTCGTTTTGTATTATAGCGAAATGGTGCAGAGAGCGTCACGGATATGATAATGTGAAAATATTTTATTGTCGGCAACCTACACAGGAAAAAATGATCATCATAATAAAATAACTGAAATCAGAGCTCATACAGGAAACTTTAAGCGTTCATTCTTCCCAAGAGCTGTTAAAAGAGTGAACGGTAGAGAAATAGACTACATGTGTTTCGAAGAACCTTCTGCCAGGCACTTAAAGTGCGAAGTGCAGAGCAGTCACATAGATGTAGATGAAGTGAACTTGAGAAAGTTTTGCTTCACGTATCACCACAGGCGTACAACGTGGAAAGTGAATTTCAAGCTGGAACTACTACTTCCGTTATCAGCTAGTTCTCGACAACAGGCAGTTACATCGTGGTACGTCAGACTCGTTTACGACGACAAGATGGCGGAAAACAGCAAAGCAGAAAATGTGCCGAGCGTGGAACTCGTTCCGTATTGTTTGAACAGCAGCTGGTCAAGCGTTCAGTTGTGAAATAAAAGCAGTATCTCTTCCAGAACTTGAGGCACAGTCAGAGTGAAAAGGCGACATCACGTGTGAACTTTACTGGAGTACACCACGGGTCAATGTGGCGAAAAGCCAGTCTGACCTGAGGAACCTGCCTCGGATGAGATTCTGCGAAATTTACTGAGATTATACGTCTTATCGTGCTTTTGCATAAATCGATGTTCGAAGATTAACGATATTAATTATGGAAAGACAAGCAACTAAAGAAACGAAGCCGCGTAACAGACAATTATCAATAGCAGACTGAAAGCGTTATGAATGAGTTATTTGGAGAAAGACTAAATATTTGCTTGAAACAAATATGTGACGGAAAGCTTATGAGTCATATGTACCAGATATTTCGAAAAAAAAATCAAGTATCTTTGTTTTACTTTCTTCCCTAACGTCTCACTGAATTTCACTGGAATTTCAATGAAGTGCTTAAAACACCGTTACGTTAATAGGACCAGTACCACCACCACCACCACCACCACCACCACCATCACTGTCGTCGTCACGATCATCATGACAGTTGGTCCATTTTATTGGATGGGTCAGCAAACGACGCTTCTTCACCAATTACGACTCTTAAATTGCTCTTCATCTTCGATAGTGTCCCAGGTATGCCCTCTGCTCGATGTCAGCTTCCACTGAGGCTTGGTCTTCCTCATGGTCTTTTACACCGTTCACTACTCTTGCTAGCCTGTTGGAATTAATGTGTCACATGTCCGTAACATATCACATGCTGTAAGGTCCTTTTGTCTAGATGTCTGACAACTTGTGCCTGTTTTCGCATTTCCACATTTTGTATTCTATCCCTCAGTTTTTTTTCCGACTAAGCTACGAACAAACTTCATCTTAAATGCTTGAATTTTGCTGATATCTTTCCTTCTCATGGTACATGTTTCGCAACCATAATTACGTCAAATGGGAAAATATTAGGTTTCACAGCTGACTCTTTACTTTTTAACCCAACGATGTTCTACAAGCACGTCTCTGTATCTTAAAATCAATTTTATTCGGCTTTAGCACATCGAACTTACGTACTTCCCCCGTAAGTGAAATTCGCAAGGGATCAGCCCGCGTCTGATGTTAAACTCACTTGCATGAAGGTATTACAAGAAACACACTATAAAATATATAATTTAATAAGTAAAATATTCGCACGGACAGATCAATAGTCTACCGTAGGATGATAAGAGAGTTCGAAGGATTAATTAACGATTTGTAGATTGTGGCGCGAGTCATCCCACCATTTAATGAATTAAAGTAATCAAAACTGTACACAGTTCAGTAACATGCAACGCGCTTTCATTAAACTATAGTGACAGCAATCTGATTTTCATAAAGGAAACATTTCTCTCGGTGGGAGTTGACTACTACGGGAATTAAAACAGTTCCTCAGTATTAGCTTCGTCAAAAAATGTTTAATACTAGGAAAAAAAGGTAAATGGTAGGGACTCTTCCCTACAAGGAAACCACATACATGGTACAGTTTGACGTACGTGAAATTGGCTTTATCTATAGTTTAAACAGGCAAAGAGCAAGTATTACGATGTAACCTTCCGATGTTCGTTACTGCGTTAGTTGAGGAGAGTTAAAATTTCAGTCGCTGAAAATGAAGTCATAAATTTAGTTACTCTTTAAGAATGTGGGGTCAATGGAAGACATTGTGTCTGATGGTCTCTGCAAGCAACCTCTGACGCATGATGCGAGGTGGTGTAGGGTTTTTATGACGTTTGACTTTTATGCGGAAGAACAGTGTTTGTCTCTACGTGCAACTATCCCGATAGAGGTGTTCCATGGTTTCCGTAAACCCCTTCAGAATAACATTGTGCCGCTTCCTTCTACCACCCTTGCTCACCAGAAAAATACGCCCCACTCTAATGATCTCAATGTGAACGGCAAGCCGACTTCCCAGATATTTCATGGATTAGGTTCTGTAAATAAATTGGTTTTGAAAACGAAACGTCTCATGTTTGCCAAACTCCAAGTCATTCACCTGGTGACCCTTTACACACAGCTGTCTTTGACAAATATGTACTATTTTTACACCAAAATCAGAGATCGGTCTGTGAAGAACGCGACGAAAGTATCTACAGTACTATAGGGAAATGGTGGAGGGGCCTTGACACTCTACTCTCCAACTTCGACCTTTCTTCTCATATGAGAAATGGGGAACAATATTGACTCACGTGCTACCATGGATACTCTGGCCCTATTTCTCCTTGTAGTTACACACGAGGAGAACCTGGAGGCACACAACAGTTTCCAAGTAATCCATGAACAGTGGTATTTGTAATTTTTCTGGAAACTAGGTCCATTCTTCTTCACTCCTCATCCCATATAAAACGTTAGGTGTCAGGCTCATATATACTCTTAACTTTTAAATACACTCGCAAACAGTCTTCAAATTACCAAATCAACTACTTCCAGGTGCCCAATAACACTTATTTATTTACTTACTGTCAACCCGCCGACGAAAATTTTTTATTTATTTACTGTTTCAACCTCTCCAGGGGCACTTATTTATTTATTTATTTATTGTGTGCCAAAAGTAGAACGAAAGAAACATGCTATGAGAAATAATGTATAGAAGATCGATACAGACAATTTCAGTCTCACATCTGAGGTCCGCAATCACTGGAGAACATCTGTGGACGCCGTGCTGACATCTTGCCGATGGCTGCAGACAATCCCAGGCTACATTCTAACAACAAAGAATACTTTAACGATATTCAACAAAATGTCTTACAAAGGATATGGAGGTAGTCTACAAGAGGATACCTGGTGCTACGCTGGAGTGCTTTGAATGACAATGCAGCTAGCTCTACAAAACTTGAGGACGAGACAGATAAAATAAAATGAGATATTAATTACTCAGTGGAAATAAAGTGTGGGAGCATGTTGCCAGAGGTCTCCCAGTCGTGCACAAAAAAGTTAGATGTCACTGCAGTGAGGTCAGCGTGTTTGTAGCGTCAAGATGAGGCAGTTGAAGCACTGTGGTGTTCTACATTACAACATGACCTGTTAACAACATGTGGATTGGCTCAGACGGGGCAGAATCATCGGGAAACTGGAAGAAGGACGAAGCATGACGAGTGTAGCCCAGGTGTTTGGTACTGCTCACATGTTTGTTTCACGTGCATGGGGAGCGTTCAGAACCGAAGGCGCTGCTGCCCGAAGGACAGGAGGTGGTCGATCACGTTCGGCTACAGTAGCACATGACCGCTGCATTGTTCAATAGGCAGGAAGAGACCCACGTCAAACAATGGGTGCAACTGAGAGCACATTAAACAGGACTGCAGGGCATGCAATCTCACGTTCCACAGCGGCAAGGCTACTGTTTGGAGGTTGTGTCCTGGCCCGACGACCTGTACATCGTGGCGCCGTTCGCTATGGTTGCCAGAGCATAGGGTTTGAGCCAGCGACGAGTGGGATCGCGTGCTCTACTCGGATGAGAACAAATTCAGTCTGAGTAGTGATTCTGGATGTATCCTTACACGGTGAAAGGTCGGCACGCCTAATGATCCGAGGAATCGACAATGATCATTTTGGTGGTCCAGGTGTGATGGTGTGGGGAGGTATAATCTTGCATGGGCGTCCTGACATTGACACTTATCAGGTCAACGTTACTGTTACATAACACTCCTGTCCCATGTGCGTCTTTCCAGTGGTGCATTCGGCTCTCACTTCATTTTTATGGGTGACGACATGCAAACGCATCGAACAGAGCAGGTGCTGGAGCTCTTGGCACAAAAGGATATTCGCCGAATGGACTGGCTTGCCCAGTTCCCTGACTTTAACGCTAACGAGAACTTGTGGGATGCATTGGGGAAATGCAGTGCTGCACATTCATATGCGCCAACGAATTTTCCAGCAATTCTCAACCGTCCTGGCGGAGGAATGGAATCTCCTACCACAAGAAGTCCTTATCAGCCTTGAAGCCTGCATGAGAGCACGTAGCAGAGCATTGACTGCCGTCCTTGGGATCACAATCCTATTAAGAATCACGTCCTGCCGCTTCTAATGTCCGTGGAACCATCGTGAATTGTGATGAGCTCAGAGTAATTATTGCCCTTGAATTAAAATGTCACTTCTGTCCGTCTGATTGTTGTGTTTTTCTTTCAGAAACTTTCTGTACAATACTGTAGCAGTTCTTACTATGTATGGAGCAAGTTTCGTCGAACTATATTACTAGGCAGTGAAACATCATGGGAAAGTTACTTTCGTCCTTAAGTGTTGCACACCAGTGCACACAGTGTCCCACAGAACAAGATTACATCCCCACAAATACCACCACCCCCCGCATGCCCTCTACCCCGTACGTTTCGTAAAAGCGTCGAGACAAACGTAGCAAGTGGAAGAGCCGGAACGATGGTGTGAGTTTCCTTGATTTTGGTAATACTTTCAACTTTTTTACACACCGAGATATCGAAGCAACAATGGTGTTTTCAATGCAACAATGCCCTTCTTTTTTACGACATTCTACAGCTCTATAGAATACATCTACATACATACTCCGCAATCCACCACAAGATGGGTGCCGGAGGTTACCTCGTACCACAACTAGCATCTTCTCTCCCTGTTCCACTCCCAAACAGAACGAGGGAAAAATGACTATCTATATGCCTCTGTACGAGCCCTAATCTCTCTTATCTTATCTTTGTGGTCTTTCCGCGAAATGTAAGTTGGCGGCAGTAAAATTGTACTGATGTCAGCCTCAAATGCTGGTTCTCTAAATTTCCTCAGTAGCGATTCACGAAAAGAACGCCTCCTTTCCTCTAGAGACTCCCACCCGAGTTCCTGAAGCATTTCTGTAACACTCGCATGATGATCAAACCTACCAGTAACAAATCTAGCAGCCCGCCTCTGAATTGCTTTTATGTCCTCCCTCAATCCGACTGATAGGGATCCCAAACGCTCGAGCAATACTCAAGAATAGATCGTATTAGTGTTTTATAAGCGGTCTCCTTTACAGATGAACCATATCTTCCCAAAATTCTACCAATGAACCGAAGACGACTATCCGCCTTCCCCACAACTGCCATTATATGCTTGTCCCGCTTCATATCGCTCTGCTATGTTACGCCCAAATATCTAATCGACGTGACTGTGTCAAGCGCTACACTACTAATGGAGTATTCAAACATTACGGGATTGTTTTTGCCATTCATCTGCATTAATTTACATTTATCTATATTTAGAGTTATCTGCCATTCTTTACACCAATCACAAATCCTGTCCAAGTCATCTTGTATCCTCCTACAGTCACTCAACTACGACACCTTCCCGTACACCACAGCATCATCAGCAAACAGCCGCACATTGCTATCCACCCTATCCAAAAGATCAATGTCATAACTTTCGGTAATGTTTGCAGAGAAACCTTCCTCAAAACGGAGCAGCAAATTTACAACATGTGATGACCAAGGTGCCAACTAAGGTATCGCCCCATTATTCTGGGGTCACGTCTTACTGTTGGTGGAGGTTAAACTGTTAGTTCATGGTCGCCAGATCCTTCATATTTAACGCATTCCCACCCTTTCTTTCGAAATGTTTCAACACAAATGCTGTATCATATTAAAAAGTACATCTTTTCTCTCGGTTAACTGCATTTATAAACCACGGAAAAACTGTGTTTGATATCTTTATCGGCTTATGTAACATATAGCAAATACATATGATGTGGAACAGCCTGCAGTACATACCGGTCCGAATGCTAACGCAGCGCCGTCTACGTGATTGTTGCCCTGACATACGCCGCAGTTACTGAAACAATACTGCCATGACAATTAGTAGCTTTGTGTCTGTACAGGATGAGACAGCGCTGCGACTCGCCGCTGTCGGCACAGCTGTAACTATGCCAGTCGACGTCGGCTGGATTAAAACGCCGGGGAGCCCCTGGAGGGAGAATAATTCTGACGTGCGAGTCTGTCTACAGGGGAACAAAGAACCTGAACACTGCACAGGCCAGCACCAAACATGACCGACGCCAGCGACCGAACAACTAAGCACGCACGCTCGCCTCGCGTGTCACGTCCGTGACACTCTTCCCCCTGTTTCGTGATAATACCAAACGACGTCCCCTTCTATGTACTTTTCGATAGCCGTCGTCAATACTATTTGGTAAGGATACCATACAGTACAGCAATACTCTAGCAGAGGACGAATTACCGTAGTGCAGGCAGTCTCTCTAGTAGATCTAATGCATCTTATAAG
The DNA here is from genome assembly GCF_023864345.2 of Schistocerca serialis cubense. Lineage (NCBI taxonomy): Eukaryota > Metazoa > Arthropoda > Insecta > Orthoptera > Acrididae > Schistocerca > Schistocerca serialis. Next base: position 274,026,906 of record NC_064646.1, read on the forward strand.
CGGTCTGCAAATAAAATGCAGTCTTTGGTTCGCTTTCCGCATAACATTATCTGTGATCGTTCCCATTTGACTTATTTGTAATCTCTAACTATGTAGGTGAAATAACAGCCTTTATATTTACGTTATTTGTCGCGTAAACGAAATTTAGCGGATTCCTTTTGGTACTCCTGTGGATGTGCTTTTCATTATTTAGATTCAATTGCCACTTTTCGCAGCACACGTATCTTCTTTAAATCATCTAAATCATTTTGCAATTGGTTTTGATCTCCTCATAACCCTAGACGGTAAATGAAAGCATCTTCTGCAAAAAAATCGAAGATGGTTGTTCAGACTGTCTCCTAAATAATTTATATAGATTAATAACAGCAGAGGGTCTATATAACACTTCCTTGGGGAACGCCACATATCACTTCCCTTTTACTCGACCATTTTCCCTCGATTACTACGTACTGCGAGCTTTCTGACAGGATATCAAGAATCCAGTCGTACAACTGAAACATATTCCATAGGCACGCAGTCTGATTAAACGGTGTGAAAAATGTTCTGGAAATGTAGAAATGTGGAATCAATCTGAGATTCTCTGTCGACAGCATTCATTACTTCGTGCGAATAAAGAGCAAGTTAAGAACGATATTTTCTGTATTCTGACTACTTGTCAATAAAATAACTTATAATGTTAGTGAAAAAAACCTGCTGCAAATCGACGTCCGTGATATGGGGCTGTAATTCACCAGATTACTCCTCCTCCACTTCTTGACTAATGGAGTGACCTATGCAATTTCCAGTCTTTTGGTACGGATCTTTCGTCGAGCACACAGTTGTATATGATTGCTAAGTATCGGGCTACAATATCAGCATACTCTGGCATGAACCTAATTGGTATACTTTATGGACCGGAAGACTTGCCTTTATTAAGTGATTTAAGCTGCTTCACTGCACCGAGGATATCTATTTCTCAGTTATTTTTGCTGGCAGTTGTTCTTAATTCGAAATCTGAAATATTTCGGCTTCTTTGGTGAAGAAATTTCGGAAAAAACATGTTTACTAACTCCTCTTTAGAGACACTGTCATCGACAACCTTACCATTGCTATCGCACATTGAAAGTACTGATTGTGTCTGGCCTCTGATGTACTTTACGTATGAGCACAATCTCTTTGGATATTCTGTCAGATTTAAAGACAGACTTTCCTTGTGGATACTATTAAAAGCATCTCGCGTTGAAGGCCGCAGTAAATTTCGAGCTCCATTAAAACATCGCCAATCTTAGAAAATTTGCGTTCTTTTAAATTTGGCGCGCTTTTTTCGTTGCTTCTGCAACAGTGTCTGATCTGTTTTGTGTACCACGGAGGATCAAAACCATCTCCTATTAATTTTTTTATGTGTACGTCTTTCAACTGCCGTCTATACTATGTCTTGGAATTTAAGCCACATCTTGTCTACGCTTACATAGTTAGTTTGGAATGAGTCAAAGCTGTCTCTTAGGAAGACGTCAAGCGTATTTTTATCTGATTTTTTAAGTCTATATAATGCGTCTATTTTTGATGGCTTCGGATGTTCCGGTATTCAATCTCGCTACAACAAACTAGTTGTTACTAATCCCTGTCTCCCATACGATGCTCCCTATCTGCTCAGGATTATTTGTTGCTAAGAAGTCAAGTATGTTCTCGCAACCGTTTACACTTCGAATGAGCTCCTGAACTATTAGTTCGAAATAATTTTCGGAAAAAGCATTTAGTACGACTTCGAACAATGTTTTATGTCCACTCCCGGCTTTGAACATCTATTTTCGACAATATATGGAAGGTAGACTGAAGTCACTACCAACTATAATTGTACGAGTGGGGTATCCGCTTGAAACAACTTGTTGTTGTTGTTGTTGTTGTTGTTGTCTTCAGTCCTGAGACTGGTTTGATGCAGCTCTCCATGCTACTCTATCCTATGCAAGCTTCTTCATCTCCCAGTACCTACTGCAACCTACATCCTTCTGAATCTGCTTCGTGTATTCATCTCTTGGTCTCCCTCTACGGTTTTTACCCTCCAATACTAAACTGGTGGTCCCTTGATGCCTCAGAACATGTCCTACCAACCGATCCCTTCTTCTAGTCAAGTTGTGCTACAAACTTCTCTTCTCCCCAATCCTATTCAATACTTCCTCATTAGTTATGTGATCTACCCATCTAATCTTCAGCATTCTTCTGTAGCACCACATTTCGAAAGCTTCTATTCTCTTCTTGTCCAAACTATTTATCGTCCATGTTTCACTTCCATACATGGCTACACTCCATACAAATACTTTCAGAAACGACTTCCTGACACTTAAACCTATATCGATGTTAACAAATTTCTCTTCTTCAGAAATGCCTTCCTTGCCATTGACAGTCTACATTTTATATCCTCTCTACTTCGACCATCATCAGTTATTTTGCTCCCCAAATACCAAAACTCCTTTACTACTTTAAGTGTCTCATTTCCTAATCTAATTCCCTCAGCATCACCAGACTTAATTCGACTACATTCCATTATCCTTGTTTTGCTTTTGTTTATGTTCACCTTATATCCTCCTTTCAAGACACTGTCCATTTCGTTCAACTGCTCTTCCAAGTCCTTTGCTGTCTCTGACAGAATTACAATGTCATCGGCGAACCTCAATGTTTTTATTTCTTCTCCATGGATTTTAATGCCTACTCTGAATGTTTCTTTTGTTTCCTTTACTGCTTGCTCAATATACAGATTGAACAACATCGGGGAGAGGCTACGACCCTGTCTCAATCCCTTCCCAACCACTGCTTCCCTTTCATACCCCTCGACTCTTATAACTGCCATTTGGTTCCTGTACAAATTGTAAATAGCTTTTCACTCCCTGTATTTTACCCCTGCCACCTTCAGAATTTGAAAGAGAGTATTCCAGTCAACATTGTCAAAAGCTTTCTCTAAGTCTACAAATGCTAGGAACGTAGGTTTGCCTTTCCTTAATGTACTCTCTAAGATAAGTCGTAGGGTCAGTATTGCCTCACGTGTTCCAACATTTCTACGGAATCGAAACTGATCTTCCCCGAGGTCGGCTTCTACCAGTTTTTCCATTCGTCTGTAAAGAATTCGCGTTAGTATTTTGCAGCTGTGACTTATTAAACTGATAGCTCGGTAATTTTCACATCTGTCAACACCTGCTTTCTTTGGGATTGTAATTATTATATTCTTCTTGACGTCTGAAGGTATTTCGCCTGTCTCATACATTGTGCTCACTAGATGGTAGAATTTTGTTAGGCCTGGCTCTCCCAAGGCTGTCAGTAGTTCTAATGGAATGTTGTCTACTCCCGGGGCTTTGTTGCGACTCACGTCTTTCAGTGCTGTGTCAAACTCTTCACGTAATATTGTATCTCCCATTTCATCTTCATCTACATCCTCTTCCAAGAACATCGCCCTTGTATAGACCCTCTATATACTCCTTCCACCTTTCTGCTTTCCCTTCTTTGCTTAGAACTGGGTTCCCATCTGAGCTCTTGATATTCATACAAGTGGTTCTCTTTTCTCCAAAGGTCTCTTTAATTTTCCTGTAGGCACTATCTATCTTACCCCTAGTGAGATAAGCCTCTACATCCTTACATTTGTCCTCTAGCCATCCCTTCTTAGCCATTTTGCACTTCCTGTCGATCTCATTTTTGAGACGTTTGTATTCCTTTTTGCCTGCTTCATTTACTGCATTTTTATATTTTCTCCTTTCATCAATTAAATTCAGTATTTCTTCTGTTACCCAAGGATTTCTACTAGCCCTCGTCTCTTTACCTACTTGAACCTCTGCTGCCTTCACCACTTCATCCCTCAAAGCTACCCATTCTTCTTCTACTGTATTTCTTTCCCCCATTCTTGTCAATTGTTCCCTTATGCTCTCCCTGAAACTCTGTACAACCTCTGTTTTAGTCAGTTTATCCAGGTCTCATCTCCTTAAATTCCCACCTTTTTGCAGTTTCTTCAGTTTTAATCTACTGTTCATAACCAATAGATTGTGGTCAGAGTCCACATCTGCCCCTGGAAATGTCTTGCAATTTAAAACCTGGTTCCTAAATCTCTGTCTTACCATTATATAATCTATCTGAAACCTGTCAGTCTCCAGGCTTCTTCCATGTATACAATCTTCTTTTATGATTCTTGAACCAAGTGTTAGCTATGATTAGGTTGTGCTCTGTCCAAAATTCTACCAGGCGGCTTCCTCTTTCGTCCTTACCCCCAATCCATATTCACCTACTACGTTTCCTTCTCTCCCTTTTCCTACTGACGAATTCCAGTCACCCATGACTATTAAATTTCTATCTACCTTCCCTATCTGAATAATTTGTTTTATTTCATCATACATTTCTTCAATTTCTTCGTCATCTGCAGAGCTAGTTGGCATATAAACTTGTACTACTGTAGTAGGCGTGGGCTTTGTGTCTATCTTGGCCACAATAATGCGTTCACTATGCTGTTTGTAGTAGCTAACCCGCATTCCTATTTTTTTATTCATTATTAAACCTACTCCTGCATTACCCCTACTTGATTTTGTATTTATAACCCTGTAATCACCTGACCAAAAGTCTTGTTCCTCCTGCCACCGAACTTCACTAATTCCCACTATATCTAACTTTAACCTATCTATTTCGCTTTTTAAATTTTCTAACCTACCTGCCCGATTAAGGGATCTGACGTTCCACGCTCCGATCCGTAGAACTCCAGTTTTCTTTCTCCTGATAACGACATCCTCTCGAGTAGTACCCACCCGGAGATCTTATAAAAGCAATAAACACTCCGTTACTAACTATATTTAATCTAGCCTTTCTTAACACCGTTAAGTCGTTTCTAGAAATTTCAGCTGACCTTATTTCTTATTTCCGGCTTTAGACAGACTTCAGTACCTATAATGACTTGCACTTCAGTGCTTTCTATCAGCGCTTGGAATTCTCGTTCTTTCTCAACAAAGCTACTATAATTTACAATACAAATTGTCTACCCTCGTCCTGTGTCTGCCCTGCACCCATTGAGACTGAAGCCGTTTGTGTACTTTCGCGACATCCTCTAACTCAAAAATCCGCCCAGTCCATCCCACACTGCCGCGGTATCCGCCTCTCGTGTGTAAAGGTCCCCTCACTAGCAAGGGAACTCGCAATCGCATTCCCTCAGATTTAGTGGTAAGAGAGTCCAGTGGACAGCCCATCCAAAACTGAACACAGACCTAGCATGAAAACAGGAAGAAGGTGTACTGAACTGTGAAACAAAAAAACAGCAAAATAGAAACTGTGAACGACCCCAGTGTACACCTCCATATGTCGTCAAACATGCGTCTACGACATATGGAGATTTGGATGTGGCCCTGAGTCGTGCACGGGAAATCCGGGTTCGAATCCGAGTCCGGCACAAATTTTCGCTGTCGTCATTCTGTCCTACAGCTCGTGTTAGTCCTTAATCGAAATTACGAATTCATTTGATGTGTTTCGTAACGGCTGTGGTCGCCGCAGAGCCTGTTCCTTTGGACATGCATGAATGGCCCAAGTCGAGGAATGTGGAGCCTATACAGTTGCAGAACCGTCTGAGACTCTGATTCAGACCCACCACTCGGCTGTGTACCAATGGCCCGCAGTCGGTCGTGTCGACGATGCTACAGATCGTGAGCTCTGCCTTCATTTCACAAACAAGACTAGCTGTCATTACTACTGCAGATAGCCGCCCGAAACAAGAGAGACACTTTTCCGATCCAAAGCGGCACCATCATCAGTACCGACATGAGCCACCATCTGTAGTTGACAGCACCCTGTATGCAAACAGAGGTGTGTGAATTCCTGAGGGACTAAACTGTGGAAGTCATCGGTCCCTAGACTTACACACTACTTAAACTAAGTTATGTTAAGAACAACACAAACTCCCATGCCCGAGGGAGGACTCAAACCTCCGGCGGGAGGAGCCGCGCAATCCGTGACATGGCGCCTCAAACCGCACGGCCACTCCGCGCGGCTCAAACATGAGTGCACGCACGACATTTTCCGTTACTTGGCAGCCATATCTTTATGGAGCCCCACTGTGTGCCTAACGTTGGGGTTCCCAGTTATCCCATCCTCTGTGACTGCCCGGGGAGACTTCTTCTGAAACACGACAAGCGACTACATTTGGCTCAGGATCTTTGTCGGCCTGAAGCCTGTTTGTCAGACGAAACGGGGAGGCCTTTTGATCGGCAGTTGGTGATGCCTCTCGCCGCCTGCCACATCTTTGAACGACCTTCCAGTGCGGTCAGTAACCGAGGTGGCCACTACAGTGGAGGGGGTTGGGGGGTGGGGAGGAAGCACGTAGGATGTGCTGGACGTCCTTGCTGCCCCCCGCCCGCTGAGACGCTTATGACTGAGCCTCAAAACTAGTCACGGTTATCCAGTTATGCAGGTGTATCTCATCACGGAAAAGAGGAGGAGACAAACATATAATCAACCCAATTACATGGCTAAGTAATAATTTTATAGTTTACAGAATGCCACCACGTTCAAGAAAACAAAGATTAGGATAACGTTGTATCGGTATGGAGGTTATTAGTGAAAATGCGCCATGTAAGCTGGAAATGGATGGATGAGCCTCTACGAAAGAACACTGTCGGCACTTGTAACTGACGATTTGATGCTCAGTTCTCCATGATGTCAGATCTACGTCTGAGACACTGTCTCAACCAGCTTTGTAGCAGGTTCGGTTTTCATAGTTTACTGTGTAAGCCACTGTGCACTGTACAATTACTATTCGCACTCTTTCTTGTTCCACTGATGTGTGCAGCAATGCGAGAACAACTGTCTCAACGGGTCGGTTCAAGAACTACTGTTACGTAATCGACCTTTTTGTCCTTGCGTGAAATACTGATCCTCTAACTGTACCCAACAGCGTTTTACAAGAAGAACGTTGCCTTTTCGATAACACTACCTGTTAAGTTTCCAGGAGACTTTCACGACACTTACATGTGGCCTAAACCTGCCTAGTTAAGGAAATACTGCAAGAGTCATTCATAATTTAGTTACAGTTAATAGCAATGAATTTGTCTGTAGTGAGACTCTGGATTATTCATGTCTTTAGTCGGTCTGTTTAAGGATTACTAGCCTCTTCCCAGTGGCTTTGCCCAAATATGCATTCCACACTGATATTGAACACACCGCCGGCCGCGGTGGCCGAGCGGTTCTAGGCGCTACAGTCTGGAACCTCGCGACCGCTACGGTCGCAGGTTCGAATCCTGCGTCGGGCATGGGTGTGTGTGATGTCCCTAGGTTAGTTAGGTTTAAGTAGTTCTAAGTTCTAGGGAACTGATGACCTCAGAAGTTAAGTCCCATAGTGCTCAGAGCCATCTGAACTATATGAACACACCCTATCCTCCCATCTCTATTTGTCTATCTCCTCTTCCCCACTGCCTCCATCTCTCCATTGCGTCCTCCTCACCCCCTCACCATATCCTCCTCCTGCTCCCTTTGACCAGATCCTCCTCCCTCTCTTTCTTTCCATCTCTACCTTCCCCCTCTCCTTCCACCTGCCCCAAGCATCTGCCTGTCCTTCCTTCTTTCTGCCCATTTCCTCCTCTTCCTCGCTCTGCCATCCCCACCACTATCATCTCAATCCATCCCCAGCTGTGCTTATTGCAATAAATTTCAATAAAGCAGGCCAATACTACTCCCACAACACAGCTGTCATGAAGGGGAGGCTACACACGAGAGGCTTGAAAATCATTTATTTGTCCCTGGCCTGTAGGTCGATATATCAGGCCAATGCTGTTCCCACATAACATGTCTGGTGCGCAGGACAGACTATATGCGAGGGGCTGGGTAAACACATTTTTGCCCATATGGCCTAACAGGCATTATGGAAATTATGAACGAGCTTAAACTTGAAATTGGACCAGCCTGTTATAACCTCCACACAAAAGCAGATTAAAAGCGTGTCGAGTGAAAAGAAAAGCAGATGACTGAAGCTGCTAAGCAGCCTGAAAGACCGCCATAGCTACAAACATCGGGGAAGACCTCCTTTTGGATCTGGAAGGATTGCTGTATAGTCCAGGAATCGCTGACTGTAGGTGTATTTAACTTAACTGCAAAAAACATTACCCAAAACTTTAAACCCGTATTTCTAGGAACCATACTTTTCAGACCAGTGGGAGACATAATTAGAGAATGATACATATGATTTTAGTCTAATTTGATGCAGGTATTTTTCATTGTGTTCTCTATCAGTGTATGTAGCCGTTTAGTGATGTCTTCACAAGTTTCTTTTCGATTTATGCTTTTGTCTCGATCCGGAGGGTGAAGAAAATGACATTGTTTGAACACATCACCATTTTGTTAGAACTTAATATTTTTCAATTTTGTATGCTGCTAGAAAATATACTTAAAATGTCTTATATAAAATTAATTTGTTACGTGTACATTAGGAGGGCTACGAGAGTTCCCTCCGATGACTAATGCTCCAGCTGCAAGTGGTTCTTCCCCTGGCGCAGCGGCTACAGGGAGCGTCCTATGTGGATGCAAAACTGATTTCTTCGAGGCAAAAGTGCAAGGAATAAAACTGTATTGTCAGATTTAGCTTTAATTTTTATTTTACTTGAAGCCAAAGGTATTGCGGGAATCATCTTATTTTCATGACCCCCTTAACTGCAAAGATGTTCCACATTCAGCAACATTAGGAAAAAAGTAACGCACGTTATTGCTCTTTTTTAAATATAAATCAAACTGATTTGATATCCGTAACTGATCTAAAAGGAGTTTCTTTCAGTTCCTACACAGTCCATAAATATCAATTCAAATGCCCCTTGAGATCATTTCTTTACGACATACGCGGGCCGAGATTACTTCCAACCAATTCATGAGATTAAGCATGGGCTGTGAGATCTGGAATTGTGTTCATTTGCACTCACGAGGAAATGGAATAGAAGCACAAAAATGTATATTGGAATCCACTGAAAGGAAGCGACGTGTTGGCCAAATGTAAATCACAGTAACCTTAATGTCAGTTTTCTGGTGTCCTACTGCCCATCCCTGTGGTCTTGTGGCGAGTGTTGCTGGCTGCAGATTGAAGGTTCCAGGATTTTGATACCCAAAAAGTAACGTACGTCACACGACGTGGCTGGCTCGATAGTTATAATCAGTAGCCTAACTGGAAAGGTATTTTTCTTCCTTTTCGTACAATGGCATTCTTTCGTGGAATGTGACAGATGTTTCTTTCGTGCTTTTTGAGTGCAGGAGACTCACGGACGCGTGCTTAGCGTAGCGTGGCGTTTGTAAGGAAAAAAGTGAGAGGGTGATCCTGGTGCTGGCTTGCAACCTAACCCTCTCCAGTAGGAGACTTCCGAGATTAACGTCCACATCCTTAGGCGGGGAATCATCAAGTGTCACGTACCCTCCGTGCTTAAGATAGTGTAGAGAGATTTGCAATTTAGCGTAGGACACAGGCGCAAAGGCTGGTGATTACGAACTGCATAATGCAATCTCTTCCCCCTTGCCGGCCAAATACTACAGATGAATATGCCGCTACTTCTCTTGCTCTTGCCGACCAAATACTAGCGATCAATATTTCTTCCCCCACCAAGATTAGAACTGTCTTACCACAGAGCCTAGCGCCACCGCACAAGAGCGGAGTTGCGACCTCAGCTATACAGGAGGACAGATTACCAATAAACACTTATGACGGTTATAATGGGGTCAAATCAATCTGATGGAGCCAATTGAGAATATACTTGAATAAGTCAGAAGCAACTCAACAGGCAAGCTGGGGAAGTGGCGTAGAATCTAAAGGCTTGTATCAGGATGGGACATACACAATACAAAATTTAATTTTACAGAGCCCTTTCCATTTTGGGTATATCTGCGTTAGCAACCATTCGATCAGCACATGCTATGCGAATTTATCAGCTGAGTTGGCAATAATGTTTATTAAGAGTTCAATGTCGTCGATAGAGAAGATTAACAGTCGGGAATGCATCGACCGTCAAGTCAGGAAATAGAGAACCCTTCTGCATAACTGCAAGCCTGCGCGACTTTCAGACAGCGGTAGCTCAACTGATTAGCTGTCCGTATTGTAATCTGTAGTTTAGGTGACTGCTTCCCGTTTGGTTGTAAGTTTCGTACTGAAACTTATTCTAACAATCTATGAAGAATACTGAAAAGTGAGACCATTATTCAGATTCGACTTTAATATATATACACTTCTGGAAATGGAAAAAAGAACACATTGACACCGGTGTGTCAGACCCACCATACTTGCTCCGGACACTGCGAGAGGGCTGTACAAGCAATGATCACACGCACGGCACAGCGGACACACCAGGAACCGCGGTGTTGACCGTCGAATGGCGCTAGCTGCGCAGCATTTGTGCACCGCCGCCGTCAGTGTCAGCCAGTTTGCCGTGGCATACGGAGCTCCATCGCAGTCTTTAACACTGGTAGCATGCCGCGACAGCGTGGACGTGAACCGTATGTGCAGTTGACGGACTTTGAGCGAGGGCGTATAGTGGGCATGCGGGAGGCCGGGTGGACGTACCGCCGAATTGCTCAACACGTGGGGCGTGAGGTCTCCACAGTACATCGATGTTGTCGCCAGTGGTCGGCGGAAGGTGCACGTGCCCGTCGACCTGGGACCGGACCGCAGCGACGCACGGATGCACGCCAAGACCGTAGGATCCTACGCAGTGCCGTAGGGGACCGCACCGCCACTTCCCAGCAAATTAGGGACACTGTTGCTCCTGGGGTATCGGCGAGGACCATTCGCAACCGTCTCCATGAAGCTGGGCTACGGTCCCGCACACCGTTAGGCCGTCTTCCGCTCACGCCCCAACATCGTGCAGCCCGCCTCCAGTGGTGTCGCGACAGGCGTGAATGGAGGGACGAATGGAGACGTGTCGTCTTCAGCGATGAGAGTCGCTTCTGCCTTGGTGCCAATGATGGTCGTATGCGTGTTTGGCGCCGTGCAGGTGAGCGCCACAATCAGGACTGCATACAACCGAGGCACACAGGGCCAACACCCGGCATCATGGTGTGGGGAGCGATCTCCTACACTGGCCGTACACCACTGGTGATCGTCGAGGGGACACTGAATAGTGCACGGTACATCCAAACCGTCATCGAACCCATCGTTCTACCATTCCTAGACTTGCTGTTCCAACAGGACAATGCACGTCCGCATGTATCCCGTGCCACCCAACGTGCTCTAGAAGGTGTAAGTCAACTACCCTGGCCAGCAAGATCTCCGGATCTGTCCCCCATTGAGCATGTTTGGGACTGGATGAAGCGTCGTCTCACGCGGTCTGCACGTCCAGCACGAACGCTGGTCCAACTGAGGCGCCAGGTGGAAATGGCATGGCAAGCCGTTCCACAGGACTACATCCAGCATCTCTACGATCGTCTCCATGGGAGAATAGCAGCCTGCATTGCTGCGAAAGGTGGATATACACTGTACTAGTGCCGACATTGTGCATGCTCTGTTGCCTGTGTCTATGTGCCTGTGGTTCTGTCAGTGTGATCATGTGATGTATCTGACCCCAGGAATGTGTCAATAAAGTTTCCCCTTCCTGGGACAATGAATTCACGGTGTTCTTATTTCAATTTCCAGGAGTGTATATTCGTAACGGCTGAATAAACTTGTACTAACTCGAAGGAAGACAAACGTATACGTATTTCACTACCACCATGGCAGTAGAAACATGCGTCAAGACGGTTTTCCGGTTGAATACAGTTTTATATGTTGACCGTACAGTTCAATTTATCCTAAATGTCATTCCCTGTCGTGCCATTCTCAGCACTTCAATCCGGTTACAAACCGATGAGCTGGTGCCGTCGTTAAGCAACTGGGGAGAATTAATGTGACCATTACCGTCCGACGACCCACATCTCTATCGTTTTCCATAGTTTTCGCAAGCCCATCCACACGAATACCAGAACTGGCCTCCAACAGCACTACGTCAGATTTGCTCCACCATCTTTGTCTCGCTCAATTAGCGTTGTATGTGTAATAATCTCAATCCTTACAAGGCGCTTAGCTCTAGCGTTCATTTGTCCGACTCTCTGCATCCGTATTGGCTGTGAGTGTATTGGGGTCCATTAATAACGGAACGAGTTATCTACCCAGAAATGTGCCATCGTTTTGCAGAACACGACGATGTCCTGAACTATTTCAGAGTGACTGACGGAATTTTTATCGAAGATGAGCACGCGTTCACGCTCAAAGATCGAACAATAATCAGAGAATGTGTAGTCACGAAATGGAGACTGTAATGGCAGACAATCCAAGAGAATTGTTTGAATTGCCTCTGTACTCCCATCCAAAACACGACCGTAAATTTAAAAGCGGATGGAACACGTTCTAACCAGTTCGGTCCGGCAACAGACTGTCAGCTACTGCTCGTGTTTGAAGTTCAAAGCGGACATCTTTTGTTGCTCGAGATAAGGTTTCGAGGTGTCTGAGCCCAACGACAATGTGGTAGGAGTACAGTAGACGTGAAGAGAATGCCACAAATCCCAGCAAGGTGACACCAGAGCGCTGCCCGGTTTCATCCGGATATGGAAAACCTTGGCGTCTACCTACCGCCAAATACCAATGACGCACATGGAGACTAAATCCAAGATGTTGTCTGTACGTCAAATAAATGACTTTCGATATCAGGATAAAAAACGATAATTTCTCGACGAATTATATGATGGTAAAATATATCTAAAAAGTCCGCTTCCGTGTCTGAGTGGTGCACCAATTTCCTCGCCAAGACACTTTCATGGAAATTAAGAATCTTAATCTTGGAATGAAAGTCCCTATAATATTTTACTAGGTGTTATCCATGTAATATCTTAACATTTCCATTATTTGTATGTTACTATGGTGTAATGAAGCTGCATTCTGTAAATAATAGTACTAATAATAATAATAATAATAATAATGTCTTATCACGATGATGCGCAGATTGACTGCACGATGAGGATACTTTTTTAATTTCGATTACAGAAAGAAAAAATACATGACAGTTAAACAGTTCGAGTATTGTTCCAATGCTCCCTCCTGGGGAAAGATTTCTTGATTTATGAGACATGGTACGACCCCGTTCATCTGCTAGACACACTATTCAACGATCGTCCTACAAGACTTAAATGAGAAGAGATTAACAGCATAAAAAAATCTCTGTATACAGTGTACTTAAATCACTTTTGGGGGTAATTTCATCAAACTGTTGGCCGGGATGAGTAAGTTTTACAATTGGTTCCTCTGCAGATCCACTTACCACTCTTGAAGGGGTCACAGAAAGACTTCGTGACTTCCAGTGAAACGCACTGCAAAAAAGCAGTGTGCATGAAGAGAGTACACTTTCCACGATGATTAGTAACATCTCTCTCTTGTACATAGATCTGATCTATTGCTGTAACGGTAAAATGAAAGACTTTCCCGTCGGTGTGGAAGCGTGAAGACATTGGTTCTTCTCGTACACCACGTGTGGGGAAAACAAAACACGCATGGGTGGGGATTTTATGTTGGAACACTACGTATCCTCCGGTGTTCACTGTAGAGGAATAGGTCATCAAAATTCGACCTTTTATTTCCATTCGAAAGCTGCTTATATACAGCGTGTACATTTTAACTTGAGACAACTAAATATCTCGAAAACCAGGCAAAGTACGAAAAAAATGTTATAGGTCAAAAGTTAGTATTAGTAAAGGGGGACGTCTCTCTTTGTCACAAGTGCCCACCTCCTAACCACCCCTCCTGCGTGGGCGGGGTCAGCTTCCCATTTTATAATGGAAACCCATATTTTTACTGCATATTTGGATTCAACGACTCAAGCCATTGTTTTCCATTCGTGATGAAGCTGCAATCCACAAAAAATAAAGTCTGTCTCTTTTTGCAATTAATAATTGATGCATTTGATTCTACATTTCATTTACGATGTAAATGTAAATCTTTGTTTTCTAAAGGGTGTTATTAATGTTCGAAATTTAACTTGAGATTGAAATTTGTTGCAAATTTGATTGTATAAAAATGGTTAGCCTTTCGATGTCTGGTTATTAACTACCTTCAGCGTCATCCAGGAACAACAACTTGGATGTAATAGTATTGTGCTCCCATCAGAATGCTTAAAATCGTTGACTCCCTTGTCCATCACCATTGAGGTGCTTGCTTTCGACAAGCGTCCATGGCATGTGCGCCTGTAACTATCGCTCAATGAACATTTTACCTTATTACAGCGGTTCTGGTTTATATTCCGACGGTAGCTGCGTCGCGGCCATCGCGAGAGCTACGGAGGTTGGATGAAAACACACGTCTAAATTAGTCACCCTGATGGCGGGGTTCGAGGGGGCCACCGAAATCAAGCATTCCGATGATTTGGGGGCTCGCAACAGTCAAATCAGTACGGAACAGAAGACTACCACACTAGTCGCTTATTTGCCTGACATGTCAATGCCTAGCCATACTATTTGTACTGCACAAACACATTTGCAACACCAAAGTAAATTGCGAACATAAATATCAACCGTTAGAACACAAATGTTTACATTTACACTGTAAATGAAATTAAGAATCAAGTGCGTCGGTTCCTAAGTGCAAAAACAGGCACATTTTATTTTTGTTGATTACAGCGCCCTCTACCACGAATGGGAAACAGTGGTTTGAGTGAGCCGTACATATTTTTGTGGTGTAGAAGACTAATACGCAATAAAAATGGGTGGGTGGGGGTGGGGGGAGTTTCATCTGAAAATACGAAGTGTTACGAAAATGGAACAGTGGAATTTAGAGCAAAGGTATGTCATCAAGTTTTGTGTTAAACTTCGGGAATCCGCGCGTGTGACCTCTGAAAAGTTGAACCAGGCCTTCGCTAGCACAAATCATTTTTGGATGGCGGAACAACATGTTGGGAATGAACCTAGCTCATATAGACCGACTTTTGAACAATAAGATAGGTCACCTGTTCAACACTTTCACCGTATATAAAATTTTGACCGCAGTTTAGCACGTGTGAAGGGTTTGTACCAAAATGGTGCTGAAAAACCTCACTACTGAGCAAAAGGGCGATCAAATAAACTTGTGCGTTCATCTTTTTGCTCGGACTGCCAACGACCACGAACGGTTCAGTCGTGTGATCACTAGATTTTTGTGTACGAACCTGAGACAAAGTGGGGAGTGGTACACTGAGACGTCTCCTCGTTCGAAAAATGCTCGAAAGAGCAAATCAAAGATCAAAACAATGCTGATTCGCTTTTTTGACACTAGGGGTCCATTGCATAAAGAATTTGTTCCTCCAGGACAAAAGTCAAGCAAGTATTACAAAGATGTCCTACTGGACATTGCACACAAGTGGACGCTGCATCATAATAACACCCCATGTCATACGGACACTTCCTCAAACGACATTCCTATTGTTCCACAGCCCCCCCCCCCCCCTCTGTTCACCTGATCTGTCCTTCTAACTTTTTTCTTTTCCCGAAACTGAAAAAGTATTAAAGGGACATCATTTTGGAATTCAGGAGAATATTCGAAAGAGTGTGAGCAACATGTTGAAAGCCCTACCAGCTGAAGCCTTTCAGCGCTGCAACCAAAACTGGGAACGACTCCGCCGGTGTGTAGCTGCCGAAAGGTACTAAGCTGAGGGGGAGAATACTGTTGTTTGGGGGGGGGGGGGGAAAAGGAGAGAAAGCTGAGGTAGGCAAACAGTAATTGTCTCATTATTATCCTCACACACCTCGTAGGAATTGTTTCTGTCAGTGAACATAGGGCCATTTTAACCACATTACGATTGACATTATGACAGCAACTTTATGGAACTGACATTCTGAGTCGTGTACCATGCAGATCGCCATTGCTCGCGGCGATGCTTATAGCTGCGGGGCTTCAGTGGGCCCAACAACAGAAACTGGACAGTTGCTGATTGGGGAAGTGTAGTATTGTCCGATGAGTCACCATTTTGCCTGTTTTCAAATGGTGCACCGACTGACCAATGATGCCTTTTAACTGCAATGTGTCAAGAGTTTATTTCAGGTGGGCGTGTGTGTGGTTTGGAGAGGTAGGACGTTGAGGTGGACAGGAAGGGGAAGGACGTTTATAGGTTGACTTGGGACCATTCATACATCAACCACACATTCCAAAATGATAATAGCCGTGTCCACAGGGCTGCAAGCATACGTTCTAGGTTTGATTAACACAGGCATTCTACCGCACCTCGCTTATCTCTCTAAATCGCCTTTTCTTAATCCTATAGGAGGCGTCTGAGACAATTTCTAACAGCGCGTGAAACGTAGGAATCAACACCACCTCAATTTGGTAGCTCTACCGGCTCTAACCGTCAATGAATTGCTTCAGCTGGACGTGACATACTTGAAAAAACTGCCGAACCGTCTTCCTCCCGGGAGGCCGTTATCAAGGCAAGAGACGGTGTTACGCGGTGTCTGCCTAATGTGACCCGCCGGTGATTAACTCTTTGTGCGGTATGTAGTATCAGTGTTGTGCAGAGTTCGTTAAATGACGTTAAAAATATGCGATTCAAACCGAAAAAAGATCTGATGCTCTAGGGCTATTCGACGTGTCTCGTGAAGGTAATGGGAATCTCCTAAACTCAATCGAAATTTTGTTACTGGGGACACGGATTCTTTCTTTCCCCGTATTTTGCGTTTTTTCATAATGATATTAGCAGCCACCAAAATTGTTGTGGTATGGGAAACATGTTGTAACCGTCAAGTTCCACGAACAAAATGCCAGGAAGAGGTACTCCAGGTACCGTATGAATTCTATGCCACACAGTTTTAATTATCATATCTAAAGGTATAAAGTTACGTATTTGTTTGTTTGCAGGTTATGTCTGTACCCCTTGTATACATTGTAATTCCAGCCTAAATTGACGTAGTGTGACGATAGGCGACACGAAACGAACTGACACAGCCCGTGGATTAAGTGGAGTACTTTACGGTAATTCGTTTTCGGCAGCAGCGAAAATATTTCAGCTGTGTGAGGCAAATCAAGATGGCTTCTTTTGCCACCCCGTCACCACGGACGAGTACTGTCTGAGTTTATCACTATGACCCCAGGATAAAAGACCAAGAGAAGCAAAGGGAACATGGTAATTATCACCGCCGAAACGGGCAAAGACCCAACAATCACCGGGCAAGGCGATGCTGAGCGTTCTTTGAGACTGCCATGTTGTGGTGGTAACACATTATGTTCGCAAGGAGCAAACCGTAAGAGGTGCGTACCACCAAAACCTCTTGATGGGGTTACGGAAGGCTATCATGTGGAAGTGTCGAGGGAAGCTGTCCAAGCGGAGTTTTACTCCACACCAGCGGCCCTGCTCGTTCTATACAGGACACAGTTACAATTGTTGTTACTATGGGCTATAAAGTTTTGACTCACTCTCCGCGATCGTGTGATATGGTACACAATGGCTTCTTTCTCTGTTCTCGGATGAAGAAGCCATAGTGTGGCAACCACTTACAGAGTGCCAGCGAGGTTACTTCCTGCAGGGAACCTTTCTTGAATAACCATAATGTCTTCTTCAAACGTGGTACCCGTGAAGTCATCCATCGTTGTGAAAAATATGTCGCATCGTTCCGTCAATACTTTAATATTGCTCATCAGTCTGCAAGCCGCACCACATAGGGTTGATACAGGAAAGAGAGAAGGCCACAGAAGAAAGTTGCATTTCGTTACAGGTTCATTTAGTAAGCGGGAAAGCGCCACGGAGATGCTCAAACAACTCCAACGGGAGACCCTACCATAGAGGCGTTCTGTATCAGGGTATACTTTAATGTCAAAATTCCGGGGATATATTTTCCTGGAAGATTTCAAGAAATATATTGCTTCCTCCTACGTTTCTAGGCATTCCAAAAGATTTCGATAAAGAATTAATACAAAATAGAGGAAAATTAAGACGATGGTTTTAATGCTTCAGGTGTTCTATATAGTCTCTCCACACCCTCCCCCTTCTTCCACTCGAGTACAACGCACAAAACGTTCATACATACATGTGAAATGTCAGAAAACTACCTTTCGGATGTTTTTAAAATCGCGTATTGCACTGGCTTGAATGTCGGTTATGCCATCCCAGAATTGACGCTTTACGTGAATTTGTGGATTCGTCGATTGGTGGTAGATTATTATTGAAATCAGCACGTATGCGGACTCGTGACTTTCGTTCCGGAAATGAAATGCCCGCATTATTGTTTTTGTTCGGGAGACACGGTGCGCGGTACAAACAACGCACGAAGTTTTTTCCCTTCTTCAAAAGATTCTGGAAAACATTTTGAATACTTTATTTAGGGATGTTCAGTTCGTTTCTCCATAGCGACTTGTGACACAATAACGCTGATGTACTAGGGCCGCACGTCCTGCACTTAACACTACCTGTTCACAACTGCCTGGTCGAATACACATCTGCTGTTTATGTTACTGCTCCAACGTCGCTCATAGGCCAGGAGTAAAATCAGTCTCTGAACTTTCGAGACGGTTGGTGTATATGAGGTGTGATCAAAAAGTAACGGGAATTTTTGTTTTTCTTAAAGAACGTTTATTTATTCTTCAAATCATCTTTGTTCCCTTCAAAGTAATCCCCCTCAGATATAACACACTGGTGTCAGCGCTTTTTCCAATCTTGGAAGAAATTCTGGAACTCGCTTTTCATTATGGTGCCCACCTCCTCCAGTGGTCCGGTTGTATCTCATCAACTGTGGCAAAACGACGTCCGTTACGGGTTCTCTTCAGCCTCGGGAACAGAAAGAAGTCGCAGGGGGCCATGTCCGGTGAATCACGAACAAACATTGATGTGTAAACGGGAGCATTATCACGAGTGGTTTTGCCACAATTCTGGCCGTTTTTTTTTCGTATTGCTTCACGCAAACGGACCACAACTTCCAGGTAGTATTCGTTACTGATCGTACGACCTTAAGCAAGGAACTCATGATTCCATATCCTATTGTGATCAAGAAAACGGTGAGAGAAGTGCCTTCACATGTGGTCGAAGAGGGACGATTGGGCTTTGCTTTCTGACATCATACCCCGTATACATATTTTTCGTGATCTGTTCTAAGCCTAACCTTCTTGAGAAGTTCTGGATTGTTGTAGGCTTCATTCAGCAATTCCTGAGCGATATCCACGCGAAATTCAACAATTTCGGAACAAATTTTGCTGCCAAACGTTCCATGCCCAAAACACCCGAAAAACTTGGCTTGCCGAGAGCCAAAGGATATGCCGACATTATTAGCAACCTCTCTGATGGTGAGTCGGCGATTTTCCAGAAGCATTTTCTTTACTCCTTGCGCATTGTCGTCAGTAACTGATGTGCTAGGGCCTCCAGATCGGCTGTCGTCTTCAACGTCTTCTCGACCTGTTCGAAACGTTTATACCACTCGTAGCTTTTGTCTTTCTCGTGGTGGATTCGCCAAAAGCTACAGTCAACATTTCAAATGCGGTGCCGCAAATTATTCCATTTTTTCTAGCAAAATTTGATGCAGATTCTTAAATTCATATTTTTCGAAAGTAAAAATTCGCCAAGCACTGAAAAACATGTGTAACCTTTCTGACTGTAAACAATAAACAAAATATTCAGAACAGATGAAAATAGAAATATTTATCACGATCATGTGTACCAAGAAGATAAATAAATAATTGAAAATCTGATGTATAAAGTCAACAAAGTTTGCTTTTTGATCCCACCTTGTACCTCGCGAAAAATACCATGGAGGTAAAATTAGACGCTTTCGAACCCAAACAGAGTTTAACGTTTTTCCAGGGTGGTTGCTTCATCTTTTATTTTCCACGGAGCAACCAGGCACAGTTCCTGTTACACTATCTTACATGTTGTGCTGTTGCGTTCTGCGTATTTTAAACCCGAACCCTCCTTCATGCATACATCTTTTGGTGTCCTGTGTGAAAGTGATTGCGTATGAGCGCTAGTGTTCCAGGGAGTGGTGTCTGAAGATTACATTGTATGACTTACAATCTGTTACATACTTTTCACAAAATAAAACCACAATCGCCACCCAGCAGATTAGTAAAGGCACTGAAGACCTCGCTGTTGAGCGCCCTATTCATACACCACCACCACCACCACCACCACCACCACGGAAGCTTACCGACGATCGTTCTTCCTGCTGTTCATTCGCGACTCGAACAGGAAAAGTAATAAACGACAGTGGCACACACAGTACCTTGCCGCCACACACCCTGTGGTGACTTGTGGAGTATAGACGTGGATAGGTGTACGGAATCTAATCCTAAACGAGTGGATTCAGCTCGCTGTGTCACAGCTGAAAGAACGTGTGAAAACTCTTCCTCTTCGAACTGAGGCTACAGGTGGCGTTATAGGAGATTATGGTAATGTCTCCTGGCTTTGTCTGGTGTGTAGCTATGTTTTGGATGCGGACTGTGATTTAATTGTGCTCAACTCAAGTGGGTATTAAGGTTTACATTGGCAAGCTTTTTTTTTAGGTGGAATAAGCACGACTCTTGTGTTACTGGCATCTTGTTGAAGTACGTGAATACGAGGGCTTCCCAGAAAAGTAACAGAAGTTTTAAAATAAGGAAATTAACAACACGGAAAAAATAAATTTTACTGTGAACATTTCAAAGGCACGCTTTTAAGCTAGGTTTCTATACAACTGCCCTTCAAATTAAGACAGTTACGCTGTGGCACAAGTTTTTCAACACGTGCGATTGGAACCACTGGTTTATACCGGCATCCAGTTCGAAGTCAGTACCAAAGCACTGTGCAACGAGACATGTGTTCGCTTCTGAGAAGAGGTGGAAGTCGCTAGGCGTCAAATCCGGGCTGTATGGTGGATAATCAAACCTCCCATCCAAAACCAGTAGCAGCTCTCGGTCACAATTGGCCGCCTGTGGACGAGCTGTGTCGGAAAAAAGAAGAAGATGATGAACAAGAAGACTTTGCGCAAAGTTTTCCCCGATGCTTGTTTTGTATCGTCCGCGTTAACTTGGTCAGTGTTTAACAATACCTCTCTGAGTTAATTGTTGTGCTGCGTTCAAGGAAATCAACGAGAATCAGACCCTTAAATGGTCTCAAAACACAGTAGCCATGATTCTTCTTCAAAAATGGTTCAAATGGCTCTGAGCACTATGGGACTTAACATCTATGGTCATCAGTCCCCTAGAGCTTAGAACTACTTAAACCTAACTAACCTGACAGCACACAACACCCAGCCATCACGAGGCAGAGAAAAATCCCTGAACCCGCCGGGAATCGAACCCGGGAACCCTGGCGTGGGAAGCGAGAACGCTACCGCACGACCACGAGATGCGGGCTGATTCTTCTTGCTGACAGCATTTGCAAACACTGTCTTGGTTTTTTGTGGCCCCATTCCATCGACTGCCTTGTTGTTCTACAGTTGACACGCTTCACCCATGTCTCGTCCCCTGTTAACAATACGATAGATAACGGTGTTACCACTTTTCTGGTGATGTTCGAGGAAGGTCAGTACTGCAGACAGAGTGTATTAGTTGTCTTCCGTTAGAATTTTAGCAACCCTCCAAGTATAAAATTTGTGGTAACTAAGCTCCTCCACCGTAATTTCATGCACGAAACTCCATTAAATTTGGGGAAAATGTAGTGAAAGTCTGTCATCGTGAAACAGCGATTTCCACGAATTTTACAAACTTGTTAAGGCTTTCGTGGCCACTTGTTGACAAACTGCCTCTTGGCTTCTGTCTCGGGTTCTTCGGCCGACGTTCATCTAATGATTTTACTGACGTTTCGCCAGCGCGAGTGGCTGGCATTGTCAAAGCTTCACACTCCACTGCCGGTGGTGAACTGGAGCCGAGCTCGCGGCCTCAGACTATTTGTACCTGGAGCGCCAACGTCCGAGGGCTTCTCCGCGGTCATTTCCCTTGCGGTTCTCCTCTTGCTACCTGCGACGGTCGTTCGCTGCAGTACAGGAAGCCAGGATCCGTTTACCTTATGGCTTTCCTCTTTCTAGTTGAAACTGTTCGCGTGTTTTTGTATTTCTACAGCTTGTCTGGACAAGCGCGTGTGATAGTGCTTCTCTACAGCCAGAACTTCCGCGTCGGCGAATTTTATTACGTGGTCGGTCTCACTCAGTGCATGCTCTGCCACCTGCCCCAATCTGCAATGTCGCTTATGCTCATTGACGGAAGTTCTGGCTGTAGAGAAGCACTATCATACGCGTTTGTTCAGAGAAGCTGTAGAAATACAAAAACAAGCGAACTGTTTCAACTAGAAAGAGGAAAGCCTTAAGGTAAACGGATCCTGGCTTCCCGTACTGCAGCGAACGACCGTCGCAGGTAGCAAGAGGAGAACCGCACTGGAAATGACCGCGGAGAAGCCCTCGGACGTTGGCGCGCCAGGTGCATATAGTCTGCGGCGCTCGGCTCCAGTTCACCACGGGCAATGGAGGGTGAACCTTTGACAATGCCAGCCACTCGTGATGGCGAAACGTCAGTAAAATCATTAGATGAACGTCAGTCGAAGAACCCGAAACAGAAGCCAATACGCAGTCTGTCCACGAATTTTGTTGTTGATTTTCATCAATAGTTGATTTTCATCAATAGTTCGTTAGTCAGAAGGCTAGGCCCTACCGTTGAGGTCCTCACTGCATACGGCGATTTTTAAGATCAATACACCACTGCGTCACTCGGCTTTCACTCATTATTCCTTTTCAGTACACGTCACATAGGTCGCGATAAATTTCAGTTGGTTTGCAGTTTTTTTTTTTTTTTTTTTTTGCCAACAAAAACCTAATAACCGAACGCACCTCACAAGTGGCTGGATTTTCTACTGCAGCGCACATTTCAACACGTGACAAAAAGCAAAGCATCAGAGGCAGACCACACGCTACCACCGCTGGATGCGTACTGTGAGGAGTAACGTTACGGCACCAGGGACGGGCGGCTGCGGCTGTGGCCCCGCCCATCGCCGCATTAGACCAAAACAAAACGTCTGTTACTTTCTGGGCAGCCCTCGCAGCAGCGAGAAGCGGGAAGGGCAGAGGCGGGTACTCACAGTCGTGGGCGCGCAGCAGCGCCGCGACGGCCGCCGGCGGCAGCAGCGGCTGCGGCAGCTCTCGCAGCCAGGCGCGCAGCAGCTGCGCCGCCGTCGCCGGGTCCCCCGCGGCCTCCAAGTCGGCGTCGCCCGCCGCCTCCAGCTGCGCCCGAAGTCGCTCCGCCAGCTTCGGGTTGCCCGCGCACGGCCGGAAAAGTACGCCGCACAGTGGGCCTGCGTCCAAATGCACTGACGTCACTTGCGTCCATCGTTAAAGCTGCTATAATTTCCCAGTGTCCACAGTCACTCATCTACCAGTCAAACGCTCTCCCCACAATCACAACTGCTCAAACGCTCGAGGAGTGGTACGGCAGGTGAGGTTGTGCCATTCGCTTCGTTAATGGAATGATGACACAGGCTCGATCGTGGGTACGGCACGTGCTAGATTTGGTTGATTTCTTGAATACCGGGAAAATGCAGGCAGTTTGCAAAGGAGATTGCCAAAAAATATTCGTGCAACCCATTCTGGAATACTGATCAAGTGTGTTTGATCCGTACCAAATAGGGATATTGAGTGCATACAGCGAAGGGCAGCGCGAATGGTCGCAAGTTTGTTTCACCTCTGGGAGAGTGTCACAGATATGCTGAAGAAACTGAACTGGCAGATAATAAATACAGGCAATGCAATGAATTAGCATTTGTACCAAAGCCAGGATTTGAGCTTTTATCTCCTGCTCGCTAGGCAGGTGCGTTAATCACTGCGGCTAACCCACCTACACGGATTACCCTAGTACGTCTCCCTGCCTTAAATAATAATAATAATAATAATAATAACAATATACAAACTCCGCTGTACCGGTCCCAAGCCCGGGGCCTCATTATGCAAGTGATGAGGAAGGAGGAGGGGGAGGAGTAACAACCTCGTTTAAAAAACCAGAGTTCACCTGGCCCGGGTGATAGTACTCTGTCAGGGCCCCTTTGCTAGGGTTACAGCGAAGACCTCAACGGTAGTGAAGGCGGAGAGAACGAATCTCGGTACGGTGGAACTAGCGGAAGAGGCACATAATACATACAATAAATCCACCTTGCGTCTGACTTGTAACAAGCGGCACTGTGGTCGGCGTCTGTTCACCAGAGGTGCGGCCGTAATACAAATTCTGGAACTAACCACTCCAGTCTTAACCACTGAGCTTTTCTGAGCTCAACCCTTTGATTCTAAGTACTATTATGGAGCGTTTTAGTAATTACAAAATTACCCCAGGTGGTAACAAATCCTCCGCCATCAGTGGCGCAACTAGTCTATCGGATTCTGGGGAGACTAGGCTGAAACGCTATATCCCAAACCAGAGGAAATCGAAGTCTTTTGACCGACTCATGCCCAAGGTCGAAACATTTTTTGGAACTATCAATATTAACTCTCTCTTGACACCAGGAAAACTCTATAAATTAGGAGACACACTAAAAGAACAAAATATCAAAATTTTAGCCCTGCAAGAAACAAGGTTGCCTGATGAGAATACCATGGATTTTGGAAACTACCGATTGTTTAAAAGTAAAACAGACAAAAGAATTCTTAAAAACACTCCGCATCTGGGTGTTGCATTCGCAATTTCGCAAGACATTCTTGGCTCCGTAATCGAAGTAAATCCAGTAAACAACAGACTAATGACAATTTCCATGAAATGTGCAAATAAAATGTACTGTTTAATTAACGCACACATGCCTATCAACCAGGAGAATAAAACAAATCCAGAAAAAGTAAATAAGTCATGGGAAGTGTTAGAGAATACAGTCTCCAAAATTCCTCAAAATTATGTAAAGATTTTAATGGGTGATTTTAATGCACAGTTAGGGAAAGAGAGAAAATTTAGAAAAACGGTCGGTGAATTCCCTGCACATAAATGGACCAATCAAAATGGAAAGAGGCTGGTAGAATTTTGCAGAAATTTCAATCTCAAAATTATGTCAAGTCATTTTAAGAAAAAACCTTCAAAACAAAAGACATGGCGATCACCTAACAAGGACATAGGTGAATTCCAAATTGACCATATTGCAATCTCGTATCCATGTCACAAAGAAATTTTAAATGTTCAAGTTCGTAAAGGCGCCAATATTGACTCAGACCATTACTTAACCCGTGTGAAACTAAAGCTAAAACCCCAAAATTTCGACAAAAGGACACCATTAATCCCCAAATTTGACATCAGTAAAATCCAACCATCACTATTAGCAGACGAATTTGACAAAACAAGTGCACAAAATTGGGAACAACTCAAACACAAGATTATCAAAACAGCTCAAGATCAAATTCCTTTACGAAAACACAAGAAACATGTTTGGTGGAATGAAAACTGTGATCATGCAATCAAAGCCAGACAAGAGACATTTAAAGCATGGAATAGCAACAAGACAGAAGACACATATGATTTCCTGACAACTAGAAAAGACACTTCAAAACTAATTAGACAAACAAAAAGACAATATGAGAATAGTCAACTCTTAGAAATTGAAGAAGATTTTCAGAAATACAATACCAGAAATTTTTATAAAACTTTTAAAACCAAAATAAAGGGGTACCAACCCCAGAATCTTTGCTTCAAGAAGGAAAATGGACAGTTGGCTCTTAACAACCAAGAAAATTGCAAAGAACTTTCTAAATATTTTAAGAATCTTCTAAATTGCCCCGAGCCCACAGAAAGATTTCCACCAAAAATTCCCCAACAATGCAATCCAGTTTCACTTGCACCAAATGAAGAGAAAATCATTAAAGAAATACATAGGTTGAAAAACAACAAAGCATCTGGTGAAGATGGAATTGTTGCAGAACTTTTAAAGGCAGCTGGTCCAAAAACCGTTAAAGAAATTACTTCAATCATGCAAAACATTTGGCAAACTGAAAAAATTCCTGATGAATGGAAAACCGCCTTGATTCACCCACTTCATAAGAAGGGAGACAAAACTGATGTTAATAATTACAGAGGAATTTCTCTTCTTCCAGTCACATACAAAATCCTCTCTCAATGTCTTCTGAACCGAGCACAACAACAACTTGAATGGAAAATTGGCGAATATCAAGCAGGTTTCAGGCCAAATAGATCTTGCCCAGAACAGATTTTAGTCCTCAAACTAATTCTCAGACATCAAAAAATTTACAATAAAAAACTAGTTTGTACCTTTGTAGATTTTAGAAAGGCTTATGACTCAGTGGATCGTGAATCTCTTTTCCAAATTGTGAAAGAACAAGGCCTGGATCCTAAAACCACGGCAATTATCAGAGACACGCTAACTGGTACAAAATCAAAAGTAAAGTTCAGAGGAGAAATTTCAGAATCCTTTGAAATAAAAACAGGCGTGAGGCAAGGTGATGGACTCTCTCCGTTGCTATTTAACTGCGTTCTAGAAAAAGTAATACAAGAGTGGCGCGAACGAAAATTGGAGTTCAAAATTGACCAACCAGTGAAATTAGGACGAACAAATATTCGAATAGACTGTTTGGCCTTTGCAGACGACTTGGTTATTCTAACGCAGGACATCCAAATTGCTCAGAAACAAATAGAAATTCTTAAAGAAACAGCAGAAAGAGTAGGTCTCCAAATCTCATTTGAAAAAACACAGTATATGACTAGCAACAAACTGGCACCCAAACTTTTGGAAACTAAGTATGGAAAAATCAAAAGAGTTTCGCAATTCAAATATTTAGGTGAAACAATCTCAGAGACTGGTCTAGAAAAAATTGGAAATGAAATTCGTTGTCAAAAGATGGAGACAGCTTTTAGACATACAAAAGACATCTACAACAAAAAATGTCTCTCGAGGTACTCTAAATTGAGACATTACAACACGGTCATAAAACCAGAGTGCCTTTATGGGGCTGAAACGCTAATTTTAAACAGAAAAAAGGACATTCAAGAAATCCAAAAAAGAGAAAGAAAAGTAATCAGAAAAATTCTAGGTCCAAAATATACTGAAGAAGGAACATACAGGCTAAGAGCAAATAGTGAAATTCAACAATACACCAGCATATATTCGGATATGAAAAAACGCAGATTAAAATTTTATGGGCATATTAAAAGAATGGATGCTACCGGACTAACTAAGCAAGTAGTGGAATTCTACGAAAATCGAAGTAAAGCTAAATTTGAGACAATAAAATGGATTGCTGCTATAAAAGAGGACATGAAAGAGGCAGATATAAAATAAGATGAAATTCAAGACAGAAAATTATTTAGGCAAAAAATTCATGACTGGGTAGATGGTCAAGCTGAAAAACCAAAGAAAACTGGAACCACATGGTCTGATGAAAGGAAAAGAGCTCATTCCGAGAGAATGAAAACAATTTGGGCAGAGAGAAAGTCTAAAAGAAAATAACTGACTGCCCCGTGATTGTACTTCGCGTGGTCCAGTAGGGCCCAAACGTGAATAATAATAATAATAATAATAATAATAATAATAATAATAATAATAACAATATACAACCCCAATACACACCTCAGCCCACTTTTATGTCCCGTTTCTTTAACTTATATCCGTACTGGAGGAGGGCGACATACTAGAGCAATACATACAGCTGGGTTAACTGCAGTGCCCGGGTGAAGCAGTTGTTAGTGCATCTACCAATTGAGCACAATACTCAGGTTCGAATCCTGGCATTGGCATTTATTTTAATTAATTGCTCTGGCTTGTATTCATTATCATAGCTAAAGTTGAGGCTTAATATGTCTCCAGAAGAAATAATTCATATGGACTGCCAATCTCTTGATGATAGAGGTACACTATCCCGAGAGAGCCAGCTTACTAAGTTTCAAGAACCTGCTCTAAATGATTACTCTAGGAATATACTACAACCCCCTACTTATCGCTTCCATAGGGATCGTGAGGAAAATTCAAGTGATTATAGCATGCACTGGGACATTTCAACCGTCACTCTTCCCGCGCTCCGTGCGTGATGGAACAGGACGTACCCTACGCCATGCGCTTCACAGTGGTTTGCGGAGTACAGAGGATGTAGGCGTAGATGCAGATAGAATTTACGTTACGGGCGTAGCTTTATGACAGACGAGAGATTTGGGGAAGGGCGAAAAGAAAAGACGAAGAACGTGGCAGAAATATACTGATACGAGAAACTTATGCACAAAGTAACTTCCGTGTGATATGTCACTGTCAAATAACACAGCTCGATGAAATTTGGGCCATACATACAGAAACTGCTACAATAAAATACAGACGGAAAATGAAAGAAATATGCGACGAAACGGACAGAAACGACACGTTTTGGTTTATGACGAGCCCTTGGACATTATAAAACGACATACATAGTTCTTAATAGGACGTTTGAGCAGCACTGGCGCCAATGCATTCTCTGCTAGGTTCTCCTACGCTGGGCGTAAGATTTCCCAGGAGTTCTTGTGCTGGGACGTTCCTCTCCTCTACCACTTCGGCTAACAACCGCTGGGTGGCCGTTGGTGCATGTCGACACGTTGCAATATGTCTCCCCAACGCGCCCCATACTTGTCCGACTGGATTTACGTCGGGGGAACGGGCAGGCCAGTTCATTCGCCAAATATAATCTCCTCCCAACAGCTGCTCCACTTGCGCAGATCGATACTGTCGCGCGTTGTCATCCATTAAAATGAAGTCAGTGCCTAATGTAACCCTTGAAAGACGCATTATGACCAAGCAGTACAGTGTCACAATAACTTTGACGAGTGACTGTACCACGCTCGAAGATTTGGAGGTCAGTACGCCCATGCAAAACACGACCATGTTAGGCGATGTTCCTGCCTGCATTATGTACGAGGTGTGGCTAGGAAAAAACCGGACTAGTACTGGTGAAACAATAAAACGAATGCAATAAGGCTGAAAGTCGCGTGGCCTGTCACGTGACTCTCGCTCCGCCTACTGCTCGAGTTTCATCTGCCTCCTCCACTCAGTCTGCCCGTGGCGTCTGTTTTAAGTAGTTGACGTTTTGTCTGTGCGTCGGAAAATGTTGAGTGTACAGAAAGAACAGCGTGTTAACATCAAATTTTGTTTCAAACTAGGAAAATCTGCAAGTGAAACGTTTGTAATGTTACAACAAGTGTACGGCGATGATTGTTTATCGCGAACACAAGTGTTTGAGTGGTTTAAACGATTTAAAGATGGCCGCGAAGACACCAGTGATGACACTCGCACTGGCAGACCATTGTCAGCAAAAACTGATGCAAACATTGAAAAAATCGGTAAACTTGTTCGACAAGATCGCCGTTTAACAATCAGAGCAGTGTCTGAGTTAACAGGAGTTGACAAGGAAAATGTTAGGCAGATTCTTCATGAAAGTTTCAACATGAACAAAGTGTGTTCAAAAATGGTTCCAAAGTGTCTCACAATTGAACAGAAGGAACGCCGAAGAATGATTTGTTCTGACATCCTGGAAAATATTGAAAGTGGTCCCACCTTCTTACAAAATGTTATTACTTGCGATGAATCGTGGTTTTTTACTTACGATCCCGAAACTAAACGCCAATCGATGCATTGGAAAACTCCTGGTTCTCCACGACAAAAAAAGCACGAATGTCAAAATCGAAATTCAAGGCAATGATGATTGTTTTTTTTTTTTTGACATCAAAGGGATTGTGCACATTGATTGGGTACCAGAGGGACAAACAGTGAATCAGCATTACTACATTAGCGTCCTGGCTACCCTTCGTGAGCGAGTACGGAGAAAACGGAACGATTTGTGGAGAAAAAAGTCATGGATCCTTCACCAAGACAATGCCCCAGCTCACAGTGCGTTGTCAGTGAAGACGTTTTTGGCAAAACACAACATTCCCATCTTAGATCATCCACCCTACTCACCTGATTTGGCCCCCTGTGACTTTTTTCTTTTTCCTAAAGTCAAGTCAGCTTTGAAAGGAACTAGATTTGAGACTGTTGAAGCAGTAAAAGAAAAAGCGACGGAAGTAATGTATGGACTTACCGAAAATGATCTGCAGCATTGCTATGAACAGTGGAAAATTCGTATGGAGCGGTGTAGAGACCGAGGAGGAGAGTACATTGAAGGAGATAACATGAAATTGTAAATAATTGTAAATAAATGTTTTTTCCAGCATCAGTCCGGTTTTTTTCTAGCCGCACCTCGTATATCCACCCATCGCCGTATGAGGGTTGGTAAGGAATCATTACTCTGACGGAACCTCCTCTCATCCGAGAACACCACGTGACCGCAGTCCACATTCGTCTAGTACCTGTGGTCCTGGCAGCATAGCAAACGGTGCCGCCGATGTCCGGGTGTGAACACATCACAATATGCTCGTCGCCGGACAAAGAGACTACCCTCACGAAGTCGCCGTGCCATTTTGGAGTGTGGAGGCCCTGTGTCTTTTTGAATGTGGTCGCAGTTGCACCCGCTTTTCGAAGAGGGTTCCTTCTTGCCCGTAGCACAGGTACAGTAGTCGTGGGCTGCTGTAGTCGACCGTGGTTGATCACCTTCTGTCCTTCGGGTAGCCGTGCCTACGGTTCAGAACGCTACCCAAGCAAGTGAAACAGAGCTGTGAGCAACACCAAATTCCTGGGCTATACTCATCACACTTCGTCCTTCTTACAATTTCCCAGTGATTCTCCCCGTGAGAGCTAATCCATATGTTTCCAGGTCACATTGTAATGTGTAACACCATAGCATAGCGCGCCGTAACGGCTAGCTGGTCCTTCAACTTTGTCGTTTTGCGGAGCCAACCCCATGTGGTAATATTGTCAAGATCCCTCCCAACAGTTTATAGACGTGTTTCGGTTTCACAGGGTTTATAGCTGAGTAGAATATTCAAAGTACTGTAACACACTACTGGCCATTAAAATTGCTACACCACGAAGATGACTTGCTACAGGCGCGA
Organism: Schistocerca serialis cubense; assembly: GCF_023864345.2. Lineage (NCBI taxonomy): Eukaryota > Metazoa > Arthropoda > Insecta > Orthoptera > Acrididae > Schistocerca > Schistocerca serialis. Next base: position 274,057,723 of record NC_064646.1, read on the forward strand.
AATTTAACCGACAGGAAGAAGATGCTGTGATATGCAAATGATTAGCTTTTCAGAGCATTCACACAAAGTTGGCGCCGGTGGCGACACCTACAACGTGCTGACATAAGAAAAGTTTCCAACCGATTTCTCATACACAAACAGCAGTTGACCGGCGTTGCCTGGTGAAACGTTTTTGTGATGCCTCGTGTAAGGAGGAGAAATGCGTACCATCACGTTTCCGACTTTGATAAAGGTCGGATCCTAGCCTATCGCGATTGCGGTTATCGTATCACGACATTGCTGCTCGCGTTGGTCGAGATCCAATGACTGTTAGCAGAATATGGAATCGGTGGGTTCAGGAGGGTAATACGCAACGCCGTGCTGGATCCCCACAGCCTCGTACCACTAGCAGTCGAGATGACAGGCATCTTATCCGCATGGCTGTAACGGATCGTGCAGCCACGTCTCGATCCCTGAGTCAACAGATAGGGACGTTTGTCTGCACGAACAGTTCGACGACGTTTGCAGCAGCATGGACTATCAGCTCGGAGACCATGGCTGCTGTTACGCTTGACGCTGTATCACAGACAGGAGCGCCTGCGATGGTGTATTCAACGACGAACTTGGGTGCACGGATGGCCAAACATTTTTTCGGATGAATCCAGGTTCTGTTTATAGCACCAGGATGGTCGCATCTGTGTTTGGCGACATCGCGGTGAACGCACATTGGAAGCGTTTATTCGTCATCGCCATACTGGCATATCACCCGGCGTGATGGTATGGAGTGCCATTGGTTTCTCGTCTCGGTTACCTCTTGTTCGCATTGACGGCACTTTGAACAGTAGACATTACATTTCAGATGTGTTACGACCTCTACCCTTCATTCGATCCCTGCGAAACCCTACATTTCAGCGGGATAATGCACGACCGAAAGTTGCAGGTCCTGTACGGGCCTTTCTGGACACAGAAAATGTTCGACTGCTGCCCTGGTCAGCACATTCTCCAGATCTCTCACCAACTGAAAACGTCTGGTCAATGGTGGCCGAGCAACTGGCTCGTCACAATACGCCAGTCACTACTCCTGATGAACTGTGGTATCGTGTTGAAGCTACATGGGCAGCTGTACCTATACACGCCATCCAAGCTCTGTTTTGCTCAATGCCCTGGCGTATCAAGGCCGTTATTACGGCCAGAGGTGGTTGTTCTGGGTACTGATTTCTCAGGATCTATGCACCCAAATTGCGTGAAAATGTAATCACATGTCAGTTGTAGTATAATATATTTGTCCAATGAATACCCGTTTATTATCTGCATTTCTTCTTGGTGTAGCAATTTTAATGGCCACTAGTGTACTATACGGGAATGGACTGGAATGCTGGCTACGTATATAGGGAAATCATAAGGAGATTCGTAGTAGTGTGTATATTGAGCGACAGTTCCGTAAGACCAGCCTTTGTCTGGTGCAGACATTAAAATCTTTTTCCGACTACTAGATGAAACAATGAAAAGGGGTTCCATTACTGTTGCACCTAATCCGGCTTTTGACTGCGTGCTGTTCCATGCTTTGACTTGTATGACACAAAACGGAATTACTGAAATGTGTGCATTTCATTTCAGTGGAAAGTCATATTGATCTCAGTAACCGAATGAACATGCTGAGCAGAAACGGAAATTAAACAAAAAATGGGGCGATATTTGTGGGAGAGGGCCGCAAGGTTCAAATTTTCTGTGAGTTCGGGAATTCCTGGTTACACATAGCTGCGTCCGCGGCGCGCTCATTTATACTGTACTCGCCCATCGTTCAACATACAGGATGTTCCAGAAGTAACGTTTTTGAAATGCAGAGAGATTTGCAGATGGTCAGTGCCTGATGCACAAAATAAATGTAATGTAAAGTGTGTGAAAAGATGAAAGATTCGATATTGTTCGACTACGCGATCAACGATCAGTCACTGGAGTCAGACACAACCATCAAGTATCTACGAATGATTTAAGACGGAATAACCATACACAGCTAACTGTGTATGAAGTAAATAAAAGACTCAATTTTTTGGAAGAATTCTAACAATGTGTAATCTACGCATGTTAGAGATGGCTCACAAAAGCCTCGTCCGACCAATTCTTGTATGATGTTCGTCGGTCTGGGGCCCTTATCACGTTGGATTAAAGGGATTCAAAGAAGCGTGGCAAGATTCGCGACGAGCGTGTTTAGTTACAGAGGGTGTCTCGCAGCAATGAACTTCAGTGGCAGACGTTACAAGACAAGTGCAACGCGGAGAGCCTTACAAAATTGTAAGAGTCAATGATCTACAGCTTGAGTCGACAAACATACTGTATTTTCTAACATATACATCGCGTAACGATAAAGACGCCAAAACCATAGAAATTCGGGCTCAAAAAAATGGTTCAAATGGCTCTGAGCACTATGGGACTTAACATCTATGGTCATCAGTCCCCTAGAACTTAGAACTACTTAAACCTAACTAACCTAAGGACATCACACAACACCCAGCCATCACGAGGCAGAGAAAATCCCTGACCCCGCCGGGAATCGAACCCGGGAACCCGGGCGCGGGAAGCGAGAACGCTACCGCACGACCACGAGCTGCGGGCCAATTCGGGCTCAACAGAGGGGTACTGTCAGTATAACGATACAAATATTTTATCAATTAAACTGGCAAGTCGAGTTACGCATTACGCACTGAAAAGAGATCAGGGTGCAGGAAACTAGTACCTCACGTTTGTTCAAGTGTAAAAAGACTTTAGATTCATGTTCTCTTTCAGGATGATGGACTGGAGTGGGAAGAGCTTTGGAAGAATAACTAACAGCTCCACTAGAAAACCGGCCTGCCCACGCTGTATTATCATCCGATAACGCCTTCAGCTTGTACTCCGTCCCCGTACTCGTTAAACTAGCCAGATATCTGTTTTTGTTTTTTCGACTACATGACAAATAGCCCGATAGTAGGGGCTTTACTAAGGTCTCAGATATAAGGAAACACGTGGAATATTCAGTTTCCCTGTAGACTTTCGTATACGATTGGGAAGAAGATTTGTTGAGCAGTAGGTAGTCTGCACTGCTCAGCTTTGAATGGAAACCGTCGTCCACTCATTAGAGGTTTATGTAATAGCAATGCTCCCAGTGTTATGCACCCATTATCTAAATGACAATAACGACTGCGTCAGATAACAATTTACGAAGATATTCGCTTTCAAAAACTTGTTTTAATTTCCAAATGGGTCCTCAGAAACACTCCAGGCTACGCAATGAATGACACCTAAATTAGATACTCTGAGTGAGCACTGAATTATGAGCACTGAATTATGAGCACTGTTGCATGCAGTGGAAGGTATTCATCTTGAAGGTATTATCTATGTGCCATAACGCGGAGATGGTTGGGAGGTGAGGGAGGGGGGGCAGGGGCGGAGAGATGTGGTGCAATCGCTACACATTCTGCTTCCAAATCGAGAACCGAAAAGTTGTAACAGTTTCTACATGTACATGGTTACTCTGTATTTCACAGTTAAGTGCCTGGCAGAGGCTTAATAACTACTTCTCTACCATTCCACTCTCGAATGACGCGTGGGAAAAAGGAACGCCTAAACCTTCCGTTCCAGCTCTGACTTCTCTTATTTTATTATGATGATCATTTCGCCCTACGTAGGTGGATGTCAACAAAATATTTTCGCATTCGGAAGAGAAAGTTGGTGATTGAAATTTCGTAATTAGATCTCGCCGCAAAGAAAATCGCCTTTGTTTTAGTGACTGCCACCCCAACTCGCGTATATCAGTGACACTCTCACCCCTCTTGGCCGGCCGCGGTGGCTGTGCGGTTGTAGGCGCTGCAGTCCGGAAACGCAGGACTGCTACGGTCGCAGGTTCCAATCCTGCCTCGAGCATGGATGTGTGTGATGTCATTAGGTTAGTTAGGTTTAAGTAGTTCTAAGTTCTAGGGGACTGATGACCAAAGATGTCAAGTCCCATAGTGCTCAGAGCCATTTGAACCACCACTCTTGCGCGATAACACGAAACGAGCTGCCCTTCTTTGCACTTTTTCGATTTCCTCCATCAATCCTACCTTGCAAGGATCCCATATCGTGCAGCAAATATTCCAGCAGAGGACAGACAAGTGTAATGTAGGCTGTCTCTTTAGTGGGTTTGTCGCATCTTCTAAGTGTTCTGCTAACAAAGCGCAGTCTCTGTTTCGCTTTCCCCACAATATTATCTATGTGGTCTTTCCAATTTAAGTTGCTCGTAATTGTAATTCCTAGGTATTTAGTCGAATTGACAGCCCTTAGATTTGTGTGATATATCGTACACCCAAAATTTATCGGATTTCTTTTAGTGCCCATGTGGATGATTCGCACTTTTCTTTGTTTAGTGCCAATCGCCACTTTTCGAACCATACAGAAATTCTCTCCAGATAATTTTGTAATTGGAATTGATCGTCTGATGATTTTGACGAGGGACGGGTCCTCTGTGGTAGAAGAATCGCTGAATACGTTTCTAGGGTGTTAAGTTCGACAATGTCGAAAGCATTTAAATAGCAGTCTGAAGACCATCAGATGGTATGTCTGCGGTGTAACTGTACAGAATAGCGGAAATCGGAAGATATTTATATTTATATGAGTTAACAACACGTTAAACAAATATGAAAATCAAAGAGAGTTAGGTGGTGAACAAATCAAATTCACGTTGTACCACCAAATAATGATAGGAATTGCGGGCAATGAAAATAAATACGGCTCACGGCAAAATACCCTTAACAGAATATAATGAACGAGCATTTTGTGGGGGTTTTATGCGCAAATTTAATTTGTTCATCACTTGGTGTTTTTTATATTTCTCAGATTTGTTTAAGGTTCTGTTAACTCATTGACTTTAGCCTATCCATTTGTATCATCGTGGTGAGTATACATTTTTTTAAGTAGTAGACACTTGGAACACAATGTAGCCACAGATCGTGGCTACAGTCACACTGGACAGTCGCATTGTCTAACTGTTGTTACTACGTGAATTAAATGTGTTATACATTATCACCGTAATTATTTAATTATATGCATAGCCGGCCGGTGTGGCCGAGCGGTTCTATGCGCTTCAGTCTGGAACCGCGCGATTGCTACGGTCACAGGTTCGAATCCTGCCTCGGGCATGGATGTGTGTGATGTCCTTAGGTTGGTTAGGTTTAAGTAGTTCTAAGTTCTGGGGGACTGATGACCTCAGATGTTTAATTAAAAAAAATGCATACGTGGTAATTACTTCGTCTGTCGTCCACACGACTGACTGCTATCCAAATGACACGCCGGAAGTCCACCTTGTAACCTGTGTTGTCACACAGCAGTCTATTGTACGTCAGTTCGTGGAAATTGCACCAAGGTGTAAAGTAGCTTCGACACAGGGGCACTTGTGCTAGTGAACATAATTTTTAGTTTCTGTTTTAATAACTAAAGCGTGCGGCAGAACCGACTAAGCAGTTTCTGTTGATTACCGCTGGGGCTGTGGTGGGTGTGGGCAGTTGCACGTGGTCTGCCTTTGTTTCATCGTTGACCCCATTTCAGTAGCCAACGTAGTCTGGAACGGTGTACATCGCGGTTTTGCCGTTCGCGCTCATTAGGAAAACAACAGATCTGTGGTCGCTACTTTTTTGAGGAGGAAGAAGTGAACGTGACAGTGAATTCTACACGTTGTGTTTCAATGTTGGAAACTTTTTTGCAACCCAGAATGGACGAGACTATTCAAGAACATAGACTGAGGGACTCGTGGTTCGAACAGGATGAAGCTAACGCTCACACATCTCGAATTTCACTTGATGTTTAGAAAGAAAGATTTCCGGGACGCCTCGCGCCATTGAGGGGTGATGTCGGGTGGCCTGCCTGGTCACCAGATTTGAGCATTTGTGACTACTTTCTTTGGGGATATCTGAAGGAAAAGGCTTTCAAAAGCCGCCATCACACCCTACCAGAGTTAAAAGAGCGGATTATTGACGATGTGAATGCCGAACCCCGCCATATGTGTATGTAAGAGCTGCTCGAAGCTTCAGGTATCGTCTACAACAATGTACTGATGCTAACTGTCACCATCTTGAGGACATAATTTTCAAAACTAAATGAATGTAAAATGGTATATTGTACTAATTTAGAAAACAATTTTTTTTCTGTATACATCGATTCTGCCGCACCCTGTATTTTACAAGAATTTTGGAAGAAGGTGTTTGGAATATTTTATCGACGCGTAACAGGAACCGTGCTGTAATTAAAATACATAAATAATTTTAAGTAAGAAGTACGCGAATGCACTAGCGACACCTGTCGGTGCCAACAGCCAACTTTCCGGCCACGATCTGCCAGTGTTGCAGTGCCCTGATTTTAACGAAGTGTACAGTGGTGTTAGTGTGTGGTGTGGGATGCGAGCAATTGCAAAAATACTCTGTATATCGTGGTTTTAACCTTGACTTGCCGATGGTTCACCTCATCCATCACATACCTGGCAATGTTTGAGAAAGAATACTTGTACAGCTGGGATAGGAGACACGTCATAATCTTTTATTGAGGTATGTTGTAACACGGCTTGGTTATTACAGTGCACCTGCTACTACACTTAATTTTACCTCTGTATAATTTCACATTGCATAAATATGTTCACAGATCCGAATATCGTAACCATACTTACCGAAACTGGTAACTGATAATAAAAGTTGTTTGCAAGCAATCTTGGCTAAGAAGTACATCTTCTCTCATGTAATTATGCATACGTAGCTCTCATAATCAATAAATTATGTTCTGAGTTGACAACTGCCATGGGAACATCTTAAAGTTTAAAAAATGAATACAAAATCTCTGCCTTACCATTACATAATTAATCTAAAACCTTCCTGTGCCTCCAACTCTTTCGTACTTACATAAATTTCTTACATTATTACTAGACTAAGTGTCTGCAATGAATAAATCATGCTTTGTGCAAAATTCAACCAGGTGGATTCATCTTAAATTCCTTCACAACAGTGCATGTCCTCTTACTACTTTTCCTTCTGTTCCTTGAGTCACCCATCACAAACTTTAGTCTGAATAATTTCTTTTAAGTTACCATACATTCTTTGAATCTCGTCATCATTGGCAGCAATAGTTCACATATAATTTAAATCTGTACTACTGTTGTGGGTGTTTGTTTCATGTCTACTTTGGCTAAGATAGTGTGTTCACAGTGCTGTTCATAGAGCTTATTTACATTCATATGTTCTTGTTCACTATTAAGCATACACCTATATTAATTTATGTAATCATTGAGTGTAAGCAAGTATGTCTGGTGTCTCCTCCAAAATCCTCTGATCGATCTGAACTAAATTTGGTACACAAACAACAAACTTAAAGAGAATCAGCACTGTGGGATTTATAACTTTCTATATCCAATAAAAGTACAGGTATGGGCAAAAAAGTGTTTTTTCAACCTCTGCCATATAAGCACCCTGCATGAAAGGCAGGTCAGTTGGGAATAGTATCGGCCGGCTTTATCGATCTGCTTCACAAAGCAGCCTAAACGTCAGGGGCAGATAATTTTCGAAAGCCTAAACGTCAGGGGCAGACAATTTTCAAAAGCCTAAACGTCAGGGGCAGACAATTTTCAAGCTCCTAACGTGTAGGTTGCCATGCAGGACAGGCATGCTGGAGTAGTGTCGACCTATTTCATCAACCTGTTGTGCAGGGGCTACACATGCTAATGGTGATGGCTAGGAGAAGGTTGAGATGGTTATAGCAGAGGATAGACAGAGAGGAGGGAAGGAATAGGGAGAGAGTGGGGCTACATGGGGGGACAGAGAAAGTGTACAAGAAAGGGGCACTGAGAGTTGGTCAGGAGGGAGTCATACAGAGAGAAGAGGTGGGAAGGGAGGATGGGGAGGGGCAGAAGATCGCTGTAGCAAGGAGGAGGAACGACTGGGATAGAGGAGGAGGGACAGAGAGATAGAGGGGGCAGAAGATGGTTATGGAAGAAGGGGGGAAGGATATGAATATAGACAAGGGGGGAGAAGTAAATGGATAGGGAAAGGAGCCAAGAGGAGGAGCTGGAAAAGGGGAAAAGGAAAAGTGAGAGTGACAGAAGGAGATGGGATAGGAGAGGAAGGTGGCCAGGAGACAAGGTAGAAAGATTGGGACAGGAGGAAATCAACACAAATTGAGGGGGGACAAGGAGATGGACAAGGTGTGAGGGCAAAGGTGAAGGTGGACAGAGAGAGAGGGCGTAGGAAGAGATGGGCAGAGGAGGAGATTGACAGAGAATGGGGGCAGAGAGTGGGGGTAGAGAGTGAGGGCAGAAGATGGGCAGCTGATGAAGGCAGAGGAGGAGATGAACAGGTAAAGATGGGGTAGGACAAGATGGGCAGGGAGATATGGCTGGGGAGATGAACAGGGAGAAATGGGGAGAGGATGGGAATGAGGAAATTGGAAGGAAGGGGATATGGACAGAGAGAGAGTGAGGAGGAGGAGGAGGAGGAGGAGATGATGTAGACAGAGGAGACAGGAGAGGATGGGGTGAGAGGAGGAGATGGGCTGGGAGTGGGAAATCATCAGAGAGATGGGAACCAAAGGATGGACAGAGAGGGGGTGAGGAGAAAATTGGCAGATAGGAGTGTGAGGAGACAATGGGCACAGAGGTCGGATGGGCAGAGGGTGGGCAAGGTGGAGATAGGGAGAAACATGAGAAGGGGATGGACAGATAGATGGAGGAAAGAGGAGATGTTTAGGGAGAGGTGAGGAGATGGGGTGAGGAGGAGATGGAAAGTAGGGTGGAGGGGAGGAGAGGGACAGAGGGAGGGAGGGGGAGGGGCAGAGAGAGAGAGAGAGAGAGAGAGAGAGAGAGAGAGAGAGAGAGAGAGAGAGAAGGTGAAGGAGGAGGAAAATGTGGAGCGTTGGGTTGGGTTGTTTGGGGAAGGAGACCAGACAGCGAGGTCATCGGTCTCATCGGATTAGGGAAGGACGGGGAAGGAAGTCGGCCGTGCCCTTTCAGAGGAACCATTCCGACATTTGCCTGGAGCGATTTAGGGAAATCACGAAAAACCTAAATCAGGATCGCCGGACGCGGGATTGAACCGTCGTCCTCCCGAATGCGAGTCGAGTGTCCTAGCCACTGCGCCACGCCGCTCGGTGAAAATGTGGAGGCTGGGGAAGAGATGTGTGCAAGATATATTTGTCAAACGCACTTACAGGCGAAGCAGCGGAAACTGACCAGTAGTAATAATAAAACCGGAAGGGGGTGCGGACTTAGTCGGTGTCGGCAGAGACTGACCGTGGTTTTCAATGTAGGAGACGAGCCTGGCGAGCACGGCGGGCGCGCCCGCAGCCGGCTCCAGCACCATCTGGTCGAGCGGCACGCCGAAGACGCGCGGCGCGGGCTCTGCGCGGCGGCCCAGCAGCAGCGTGCCCGTGCCGGCCAGCAGCCTCTTGACGCGCGACAGCCGGCCCCCCGCGGCCGCGGCCGCGCCGCCGCCGCCGCCGCCGCCGCCGCCGCCGCCGGAGCCCGCGCCGCCGCACGGCGCCTCCGTCGCGTAGCAGCACTCCTCGCCCGGCGCGTCGCAGCCGCACAGCGTCGCCGGTCGACGCATCGCCGCGCTCTGCTTGTCGCAACAGCTGTCGTTGCCGCCGCACTGCAACACACGCACACACCGTATCCTCAGCACGTCGCACAACGTACGTCCATCACAGCAGACGGACCCCATCTTTTCTATGGTACCATAAATTATTCTACGTTTTCGTGAGAGACAACTTCGGGAAGAGGAACCTTCTCTTTCCCTATTTTTCTTATCCTTATCCGGTGTCTTCAAAGGGCCGGATGCCTTTCCTATACCCCCTCCCCCATACTGTCCCCTCCTCCTCCATAAGGACAGTGTGTATTCGATCTGTTTCTATTGTGATCCAATGTCAACGTTTTAGAAATTTTTTCCGAATCGTATAACTAAGACATAAGTACCAGCGTGTTACGAGTCGGACGTGAAAAGCCGGTCCAAAAACCACACCCAGGCTGGCCGCCATATCGGACCTCGTCGTTATTCCGCCTGTCGGATTCGATCCGCTGCCAGCTCGTTTCCTCGGATACCGGAAGCAGCGTTCTAGCATGCGCGCATATTCGATTGGGTCCTTTCGAGATCGGCAGTTCCTGTTTCTCATTTAGTGACCACAAACACTGTTTCTCTACAATTAAATATCGGTGAGAGACAACTTCGTGTTCATTGTTGCATTTATACTTCTCCTCCACTCCACAAGTGGGGGCGAGCATTTTTGAAAAGGAGACTTATCTGCCGGCCGAAGTGGCCGTGCGGTTAAAGGCGCTGCAGTCTGGAACCGCAAGACCGCTACGGTCGCAGGTTCGAATCCTGCCTCGGGCATGGATGTTTGTGATGTCCTTAGGTTAGTTAGGTTTAACTAGTTCTAAGTTCTAGGGGACTAATGACCTCAGCAGTTGAGTCCCATAGCGCTCAGAGCCATTTTTGAGACTTATCTTGACAACCTAAGGAAAGGAGACGTATCTTACAACCTAAGCAGGTTTCATTAAATGGTTGTGCGTTTACATGTGAGCGAAAATAGATTTCTATCTATCGCTTGAGCCTTGTCCCACATTACGTAGGGTCTGCCATCGTTAACCGGATTTGGCATGTTAATGGTTAAGGGGTGGCCGGATGCCCTTCCTGCCACCACCCGACGGAATTAATATACCCCAACTGTCTGAGACTAGTGTAATCCATGGAATTGTGCGAAAGTGTTCAGATGTGTGCGAGCCGTGTAACTGAGGCGGAACAAGGGGACCAGCCCGGTATCCACCTAGCGGGATGTGGAAAACCGCCTAAAACCCACATTCAGGCTGGCCGGCACATCGGCCCTCGTCGTTAATCCGCTGGGCGGATTCGATCCAGGGCCGGCGCGCCTACCCGAGTGCAGGAAGCAGCGCGTTAGCGCTCTCGGCTATCCTGGCGGATACGTGAGCGAAAATCGATTGACGAAGAGGAAATCCGACAGCTACAACCGCATTTCCGGAATAGATGGCCAGCCAGAAGACGTATTGGGAAATGGCATTTGGTTTTGAGAGCCCCACGAAAACGCAGTCCGACGGACGGTTGAGTGACCATTACGCTAGTCCAAGAACATGGTCACCAAAGGTAGAGAAGTCTTCAACCAAGATGGGAGCAGTATTTCTGTTCGAAAAAACTGAGGGCCTTTATCAAGTTGTATTTAAAGGGCGAAAACAGAACATTTATTTCATATGTGGAAAATAAGGAACAATTATGACTTAAGGCGTTAAGAACTTCGGAATGAATAGGTACACTTCCAAGCGAAGTAATAAAACACGTCAAATCCATACCCCAGTTTAATGGTACCATTCGTACAATGTTGCGAAAACAGACTGAAAGAAAGCTAATAACAGAAAGTTACTAGCAGTTCGTGCATCCGTGAAATTGTCATGCGTGAAGCCTACAACAGTTGTCAGAGTCAGACCCTGGCTAAATATTTGTCAAAAACTTCTGTTGAGTTCTGGTCGTAAGTGCCGCGCGGAGACGCCGCGCGATCTGAAGCGCCGTGTTATGAACTGCGCGGCCGCTCCCACCGGAGGTTCGTGCCCTCCCTCGGGCATGGGTGTGTGTGTGTTGTCCTTAGCATAAGTTAGTTTAAGTAGTGTGCCCGTCTAGGGACCGATGACCTCAGCAGTTTGCTCCCTTAGGAATTCACACACACATTCTGGTAGTAAGTGAAGTCAAAAAATGCATCCAAAGCTTCCATACAGTCTCTCGTAGATTCACCTAGAGTAGCATCTGTAGACACAGCAGACAGAACGCTAAAATATTACATTCCGTACTCCTACAATAACGTTTTCACTCAAAATGTTTGACAGTCGATAATAATCAGAAGTGAGATACATCGAGATTAGCACATCAGGTACTGAGAAACAATTAAGAATACTAAAAGCGAATAAGGTAGTATGCCCCGACAGAATTCCACTGAGCTTTCACATTCAATACGCCGCGGCATTAGCTCCTTTCCTAGCTAATATTTTATCGAGAATCGTCTGCACAGCGAAGCGTCCCCCGTTATTGAGAAACTTCGCACACTGCTTCTGTTTACAAACAAAGTAACAGACAGTCTGCACGTAATTTCAGGTCAATATACTTATCTCTGGCGTTCACATGTTGCAGGGTCCGAGAGCATATTGCACAGTAAAAGATTATGACGTTCCTGGAGGAAAACAAGTTTCTCTCCACAATCGGCACGGATTCAAAGAAAATTCGCTCGTGCGAGACACAGACTGTTTTGTTGACATACGTCATCTTTCAAACAATAAAGAAAGCTGAAAGGTAGATTCCATCTTCCTAGGGTTTCGAAAGGCGTCTGACATACTACCAGATAGGGCGATCAGCGGCACTACACATAGAAGCAACGGAAGTCACGGGATACCTCCTTATATCGTATAGGAACTTCTTTTTCCCGATAGTGCAACAACTCGACGTGGCACGGACTTCAACAAGTCGCTGGAAGTCCCCTTAAAAGTACTGTGCCGAGTCACCTTCCCTCTACAGTCGTCCATAATTGCGAAAGTGTTGCCGGTGCAGGATTTTGTGCATGAACTGACCTACCGTTTATGTCCCATGACTGTTCGATGGTATTCACGTTGGGAGATATGGGTGCCCCAACCATACGCTCTAACTGTCCAGAACGTTCTTCAAACCAATAGCGAACAATTGTGGCCGGTGACATGACATCTCCACGTAGCCAAACGTAACGATTTCCACTCAGCTGGACCACAATAGAAATCGGGATTCGTCCGACCGTGCCCGAGTTTTCCATTGTCTACGGTCCAACCGATATGGTCAAGAGCCCAGAAGAGGCGCTGCAGGCGATGTCGTGCTGTTAGCAAAGGAACTCGCGTCGGTCGTCGGCTGCCATAGCCCATTAACATCAAATTTCGCCGCACTGTCCTAAGGGTACGTTCGTGGTACGTCCCACATTAATTTCTGCGGGTATTTCAAGCAGTGTTGTTTGACTGTTAGGACTGACTACTCAAACGCCGCTACTCACAGTCGTTAAAGTGAAGGCCGTCGGCCACTGCTCTGTCCGTGGTGAGAGGTTATGCCTGAAATTGGATATTCTCGGCACACTCTTAGCACTAGAGATCTCGGAATATTGAATTCCCTGACGATTTTCAAAAATAGAATGTCACATGCGCCTAGCTCAAACCACCATTCAGCGTTCAAAGTGTGTCAGTTCCCTTCAGGCGGCCATAATCACGTCGGAAACTATTACCAGAGTACAAAAAACAGCTCTGCAATGCAATGTCCTTTTATACCTTGTGTATGAGATACTGCCGCGATTGTTAACGTGCATAAAACTACCCCACGACTTTCGTCATCTCCGTGGGAAAGTGTTCGGTGATAATGCTGATGTGTACAAGTAAGTATCGTCGGCGGACAATCGCACGAAATTGCAGAGATATTTCGACAATTTGGAGATATGTAAGATACTGTCTATAGCAAAGCGAAAGAATCAAACACTATCAGTCACGACATTAGTGTTGGGTATCTTGAGAACATTATATCATTCAAGTATTTTGGAATAATACTAAGAGTGATATGAAATGGGACCGTCACGTAAAATTAATAGGGAAGACGAATCGACGACTTGGTTTTGTTGGAAAGTTTTGAAAAAGTGCTCTCCATCTGTAAAGGAAGCCGTATAGAAAACGCCTGTGCGACCAATTAGCCGGCCGGAGTGGCCGTGCGGTTCTAGGCGCTACAGTCTGGAAGCGCGTGACCACTACGGTCGTAGGTTCGACTCCTGCCTCGGGCATGAATGTGTGTGATGTCCTTAGGTTAGTTAGGTTTAAGTAGTTCTAAGTTCTAGGGGACTGATGACCACAGCAGTTCAGTCCCATAGTGCTCAGAGCCATTTGAACCATTTTTGCGACCAATTCTACGCTAGTGTTCCAGTGTTTGGAGTCGTCCTCGCGAAGGCATGATAGACATCGAACGAATTGAGACGAGCTGCTACAACCGCAACAGATCGGTATAGTCAATACGAAAGTGTAACGGAAATTCTCGGGGAACATCAATAGGAATTTTTGAAAGGAAGACGTCTTAGTTATCACTGAACTCTGTTAAGTAAATTTAGAGATCCTGTAGTCGAAGAAGACTGTGCAACCACTACGCTGCCTCCATCGCATATCTCAGGTAGGGATCAAGGGAAGAGGATGAGAATGAGAATGAGAGAGACTGGAAGCGGACAGAGGCATACAGGCAGTTATTTCTTCCTCCCTCAATAAGCCAGTTAAATAGGCTAGAAAATGGACAATATAGTTATGATGCACACACTGCCATTCACTGCACAGTGGCTTGCAGAGTACATACGCAGTAGTGCAAGGCAGACGATACTTCCCATCGTGCCACCTATTGAGGCTTCTTCCCGTCCTACTGGAATATCGTGCGCAGGGGGAACGATTACTTAAAACGTCTCTGTGCGTGTTATTACTCCGATCTCTTCGCGGTCCCTACGTGAGCGAAACCTAGGGGATTGTGCATATTGCTAGAGTCCTCACTTATACTTGTCCTTAAAACTTTGTACATGGGCTTTCGCGGGATAATTGACGTGTGTCTTCAAGCATTCGCAGTTCGGAATTTCCGCGACCGAGAAGTTTCGAATCGGTGAAAATAGTACTCGCGTCCGTTTTCTCAGAAAAATGACGATATTGTGGTGGTGGCCTACCTCCTTCCGTCCAGCAGTACAATCAGACAGTGTTAAGACAGCTTTTTCAGTCAGCTGGACTGGAAGTTAAAAAGAAACGCCGCGGAAAGCTGACCGAAGTGGTCCCCCTATGTTGCAGTACAATAGACCTGCCAAACTTAAGTTCCAGCGTTTCCAATTGTCGGACTATCGTCTTCATTTATCTGATCTGCCCCGCCCCCCCTCCTCCGCCACTACCATCCGTTTACTAAGTTGAAGGTGGCTTGGAACTGGGTTGGGGGCACTACGTAGAATGAAGGTAGTGGCAAACCTCTGACTGTATTCTGCATTCTTTCTCTGCAGGGACAAGAACCTTTCAGCTGTCCCTCACCAACAAATCGGGCAAACTCGTTCATGGTGTGGTGATGGAAGCATTCAAACACGATAGCACCTTTCTGCCATTCTGCCACTTCTCCACATCGACCCAACTTGGTGTGCTGATCCTATACAACTGAATGTCACGTTCACACATCTGCCTTACTTCAGCAGTGGTAGAGTACACGACCACTTCGTAATTAGTTCTAAACGATCTACACCGCTCCAAAGCGACCAGTGCGATCTTTTAACGGTAGGAGTGGCGACGGGGAGACACACATCTAGTCCGGTGACCTTACATACGCTAAGATAATATGACGTGCCATGATGCTGCTGATGATCGAAATTGGCAGCACAAGAAAGCGGTTCACACAACGGCAGCCGGGGCGTTTTCCAATACGCTTGCATCAATTACGTTATACCTGTGGAGTGCCGTCCGTCAACATTAATTTATATTTGAAGACTTGCTCGATATCGGCTGTGATTTCTGATCTTGTACTGCAACAGTTTCACAGCTTCTTCATTCGAAAAATCGACTTCTCTGATATGACATGATGTCTTGTGCATCAAGTACAGTAGTTCTACTCAGTCGATACAGTCATTGGGTTATCCCTGTAGATAATTTATTTGCACGTACACAATCTAAATTGTGACAGAAACATAAAAGGACAGTCTTCATATCTTAATTATCAGCCAACTTGAAATGATATTCCTGTCAATCAGATTTTCAATTCCCACTCTGAGATTAACTATAGGCATGCAAAAACAACCGCTGCCTTCTTGTTAAGGTATCTTTATAGGTAATGAAATTTTTATCTCTGTGTTAAGATGTGTATACTGCCAGGAGAAAAGAAAGCACTTCGAAAACTAGATAAGCTAGTTTGATTGACCACTTTATAGGAGCAGCTGCCTGAGCTGTACAGTTCTTAGCGACACCGGACGTAAAACCAACTGCGTAGCAAGTTTACTAAAACTACCTACCTGAAAAATAGTAGAACTGCAAGAGTATCTGTGGACGTCGGAAGTGGCAACAAATATAGCCGAAAGTGTAAATTTGGTAAATACCATTATTTAGAAAAAAATAAACTGAGCTTTAATGTACTTTCACAAAAAGTCTCACAATATTATACCACATAGTTACTGACGGTGGTTGTTTCTGATGGCTCTCGATCTTCCACCATAATCGAGTCCCTCAACATAAGGTGCTAAATATGAGGCAGCCAAGGAAATGGAAACGTGGGTTCTACTATGCCAAGACTGCTTGGTAGCTACAACAGGAAAACACAATTAATTAGCAGGAGTACAAAATAAGAAAGTATTTATTACTTAACTTTGCTGTAGTCCATGATCAGTTGGTTGGCAATTAAAGAAGACGCGACTAGACTAAGCGTCTGCAGAATGCCATAATTTACAAGTCACAAATCTTGAAGTGACGAATTAATATCTCGTAATATTGAATGTCGAATCCGGTGAATTTGAAGACTAAATTGGAACGGAGCTACAAAGGCTTGATGGCAGCAATGACTGAGCTGCAGACGATGCCTAACATCGGCGTTGGCTGACCACTGAGCGCGGCTACAAACTGTAGACTGGCACAACTGCACTACTCTCCTGCTGCACATGCAGTGGCCTAGCGGGGAGCTTAAGTACTGCGACTGGCTGTGTACTCTTTGGCTAGCACAGCCGTTCTTCTGTTCCGTTTCTCGAGAGAATCGCATCCGGCTGATCGATCTCTCAGGCGGCGGTGTGGTCGTATGACTGGCGACATAACAGTTTCAGTAAAAGGGTTAACTTAAATTCGGTTCCCAATGGTCTTGTTTCAGCATGCAAAAGGAAGTGTATACAGAAAAAGAAAAAAGCGCGTAATTAAAATGTGTTGCGACCCCGAGCGGGCTAGTTTTCTAAATCAGGAAAAAAGATGCTAACGGGAATAATTACTTATAACAAATACACGCATTTTTTCATCCGTAAATAAGCATTTTTAATTGTTCACTCGGCTCATCATTGTAAGTTATGGAAACACTGCAACTTCAGTGCTGTTTTAGCAGCAACCTTATTTTGTATTAAGAATTCGCAAGATTTCCTTGCAAGTCGAGTTTAAGCTTATTTATTTTTCGAAACAAATCCACGAGATATGTCCGTCCGAATATAAGTACCTAACGTTTATTTTGGCTCGATCAGTGAAAGAGCTAACGACTCGTGGGATATTGCGGGACAAGACAGTGAGTAATGAGGTCGAATTACTGGCCGCTCCGCGCCAAGGTTCAAATGGCTCTGAGCACTATGAGACTTAACATCTGAGGTCATCAGTCCCCTAGAACTTAGAACTACTTAAACCTAACTAACCTAAGAACAGCACACACATCCATGCCCGAGGAGGGATTCGAACCTGCGACCGTAGCGATCGCGCGGTTCCAGACTGAAGCGCCTAGAACCGCTCGGTCACAACGGCCGGCCCGCGCCAAGGAATCGGACGGTTGGAGAAAAGTGTAATCTTTACTGATTGTCTGCGGTTTTTAGATAACGTCACGAATACATTCATTTCACAAGCTGTTGTTTCTGCTGCATTGCCGGCCGTGGTGGTCTAGCGGTTCTAGGCGCTCAGTCCGGAACCGCGCGACTGCTACGGTCGCAGGTTCGAATCCTGCCTCGGGGATGGATGTATGTGATGTCCTTAGGTTAGTTAGGTGTAAGTAGTTCTAAGTTCTAGGGGACTAATGACCTCAGAAGTTGAGTCCCATAGTACTCAGAGCCATTTCTGCTGCATTATATCACCCCGTAATGGCCATAGTTGGACAGTTCAGGTAATTACTGGTCGCTAACAAATAGTAGTCTACCAAAACAATAATAAAGTAATTTTTACGAAACAAGAGTTTCATGACTAAAACATTGTCGAACCTTTTTCTGTTGTAATCACCTAGAAAATTTGAATTTACCCGCGGAAATCAATACATGCGATGTACATGTAAAGACAAACAAATGGTTAAAATTTCAGAAAATTGCGTGATTTATTCAAGAAAAAGAGCTTCACAAACTGAGCGAGTCAATAACGAGCTGGTCGACCTCTCGCCCTTGAGCAAGAAGTTATTCGCTAGGCAGTGACTGACGAGATGGGTGTCCTCCAGAGTGGCATCGTGGTAAATTCTATCCAACTGACGCGTTAGATCGCCATAATCCCCAGCTGGTTGTAAGGCCCTGCCCACAATGCTCTAAATGTTCTCAATTGGGGAGAGATCCGGCGACCTTGCTGGCCAAGATAGCGTTTGGCAAACGCGAGACCAAAGCAGTGTGTGTGGGCGGGCGTTATCTTGCTGAAATGTAATCCCAGGATGGTTTGACATGATGGGCAACAAAGCGTGACGTAGAATACCGTCGACGTACCACTACGCTGTAAGGGTGGCGCAGATGACAACCAGAGAGGTCCTGATACGTAATGACATGGCATCTCAGACCATCCTTCGTCGCTGTCGGGCCGAATAGCGGGCCACAGTCAGGCTGGTACCCTACCGCTGTCCGGAAGGTCTCTAGACAGTCTTTCCTGACCATCGATGCCCACTACGATGCGGGACTCATCACTGAAGACATTTCTACTCCAGCCAGTTGCCCGATACCACTGCAAACGGGCTTGTTGGTGTACAGAGGTCAATGGTAGTCGGCACAAGCAGCGCCGTGAGTCCAGCTCCCTTTCTGCAAGCCGTCTATCAGTGGTCCTTGTGGTCACTAAAGCACCAGTTGTATGTCGGAACGACGATAATGATGAATACGGAGCTCTGCGTGCCTCTCTGACGACAGCTAGGTCCTTATGTTCTGTCGCCTCTCCAGGCCACGTTGTGTCCGGCCGCTGTTAACCCATTCCTGCTAAAATCGAAGAATAGTGGCATCATTCCTATTAAAATGTCGAGCAAATCGTCGATTACTCCAACCGGCGGATTTGAGCTCCTATGCGTCCTTTCTCAGATGTTGACATCTCCGTGTATTGTTCACGCGCCTGTTTGCGAGGGATAGAGTACACGGAATGAGACTAGCAAAGACTTTACCGCCCTGGTATCGACATGTTCCCTGTTTACTACCCCTGCCAGCCGTGCGGTGAAATTGCGCTGCAGCGTCGCTCATTCATCCAGCGGATTGTATGAATATAAATTTGTGACCAACTTGCATAATTCCTCCGTGGTGCGTCGTATTTTTATTTTTGATTTATTATTTTTTGTCTCAGACTATATTATACTGTTGTGTAACTTACTTGCCGTAAAGGCGCGTGCGAAGTGATTATCAGGACAGCTCATTGCGACCAAAATGTGTCTCAACCACCGAGCCACAATACGCCGTTGGGTAGTGCTGCAGCCTCGTAAAACAGAGGCAGAACGTTCGATTCCCCCTCGGGTACGGCTCTGGGTTTAAAATGTCGCTTAACGTTTTTGTACGTGAATAGCTACTGTAATTGAAATTACTGCGTATCATCTCTGATTAAGCGTGCTCAAGAACGAAAGAATGGCAACTTTTGAGCTACCGGCTCACTGTCTACGAGCCAGAAGACGGCAAATTAACCACGTAAGAAAACTACGGACGGTATTCTCTTGATAAGGGTGTAAATAAACTACAAAGCAATTTCCACTCGATTTTAGCCATTTGAAACGGAAGCTGTGTCACGTGAACTACTTGCAGAGAACGATTGTACAACATTATATTTCTCGGTAAGTCCGTTTCTGTTGTGAGTGCAGGCAAATTGAAACCCTTACTGCATCTACATGTCAAAAGCTTGTCCAACACTAGAGGGGTTGTAGGAAAAAAATTCTGGAACGGCGTACACTACTGGCCATTAAACGAAGACCACGTACTACAGACGCGAAATTTAGCCGACAGGAAGAAAATGCTGTGATATGCAAATGAGTAGCTTTTCAGAGCATTCACACAAGGTTGACCGGCGTTACCTGGTGAAACGTTGTTGTGATGCCTCGTGTAAGGAGGAGAAATGCGTACCATCACGTTTCCAACTTTGATAAAGGTCGGATTGTAGCCTTTCGCGATTGCGGTTTATCGTATCGCGACATTGCTGCTCGCGTTGGTCGAGATCCAATGACTGTCAGCAGAAGATGGAATCGGTGGGTTCAGGAGGGTAATACGGAACGCCGTGCTGGATCCCAGCGGCCTCGTATCACTAACAGTCGAGATGACATGCATCTTATCCGCATGGCTGTAACGGATCGTGCAGCCACGTCTCGATCCGTGAGTCAACAGATGGGGACGTTTACAAGACAACAACCATCTGCACGAACAGTTCGACGACGTTTGCAGCAGCATGGACTATCAGCTCGGAGACCATGGCTGCGGTTACCCTTGGCGCTGCATCACAGACAGGAGCGCCTGCGATGGTGTACTCAACGACGAACCTGGGTGCACGAATGGCAAAACGTCATTTTTTCGAATGAATCCAGGTTCTGTTTACGGCATCATGATGGTCGCATCCGTGTTTGGCGACATCGCGGTGAACGCACATTGGAAGCGTGTATCCGTCATAGCCATACTGGCGTATCACCCGGCGTGATGGTATAGGGTGCCATTGGTTACACGTCTCGGTTACCTCTTGTTCGCACTGACGGTACTTTGAACAATGGACGTTACATTTCAGATGTGTTACGACCCGTGGCTCTACCCTTCATTCGATCGCTGCGAAACCCTACATTTCAGCGGGATAATGCACGACCGACAGTTGCAGGTCCTGTACGGGCCTTTCTTGATACAGAAAACGTTCGACTGCTGCCCTGGCCAGCACATTCTCCAGATCTCTCACCAACTGAGAACGTCTGGTCAATGGTGAACGAGCAACTGGCTCGTCACAATACGCCAGTCACTACTCTTGATGAACTGTGGTATCGTGTCGAAGCTGCATGGGCAGCTGTACCTGTACACGCCATCCACGCTCTGTTTGACTCAATGCCCAGGCGTATCAAGGCCTTTATTATCAAGGCCTTTATTGCGGCCAGAGGTGGTTGTTCTAGGTACTGATTTCTCACGATCTATTCACCCAAATTGCGTGAAAATGTAATCACATGTCAGTTGTAGTATAATATATTTGTCCAATGAATACCCGTTTATCACCTGCATTTATTTTTGGCGTAGCAATTTTAATGGCCAATAGTGTAATAATATGGAGAAAAAATACCCATCACTCAATGTTGCAATATGCAAATACAAAACAGTCCATTTCACTACTCCAAATACAAAACAGTCCATTAGACTACTCGGAACTGTAATAATTCTTGATTTAGGAGTACAAATTATGTCACGCGAATGACTTTAGAATTACACTGCATTTATGTGTTAGCGGTTATAACCGGACCCAATATGTCCAACAGAATCGACAAGCGCGATACACGGTGGCCCTGAGAATCCCTGAATAATTAGATTGTCAATACTGATAAGAAACATGAGATACGAGATCAGGTTAAGTGTTGTGTTGTTCAGTATTTCAAGTGTGCACGCACTGTGTCCCTGGACAGATAACCGCCAATGTGGCAAGTTCGCTGCCGGCACTAGACAGTTAAATAGCTGGATATCTGGTAACACCAGGCAGCAGTATCTGCCTGCAAGTGCACCACATACGACCGATGAGCCAAAACATGATGATCGCTGCCCGCCGAAATGCGGATTGCCTCCGGGTGGTGTTGCGGGCAAGTGACGCATTGAGGAAAGAATGTAAGCGGAAGAGAGACGAATGGCCAGTAATTATAGCGGAGATACGGGACGAAAATGCGGAAATCCACTGATGTGGACAAAGGGTGCATAGCTGTCGCGCTGCAGTTGGAAACGAGGATCTCTGAAAACGCGAAGCTGGACGGCTGTTGACGTACAACTGTTGTGATCATCTGTGGAAAATGGTTGAAGGACGGTGAAATAACGAGTGGGCCGTTTGGTATTGGACGACCACGTCTCACCACAAAACTTACAAGTCGGGGGATCCCCCAACGTGTAATCCACGACAGGCAGCTATCTACATCTACATTCATACTCCGCAAACCATCCAACGGTGTGTGGCGGAGGGCACTTTACGTGCCACTGTCATTACCTCCCTTTCCTGTTCCAGTCGCGTTTGGTTCGCGGGAAGAACGACTGCCGGAAAGCCTCCGTGCACGCTCGAATCTCTCTAATTTTACATTCGTGATCTCCTCGGGAGGTATAAGTAGGGGGAAGCAATATATTCTATACCTCATCCCGAAACGCACCCTCTCGAAACCTGGACAGCAAGCTACATCGCGATGCAGAGCGCCTCTCTTGCAGAGTCTGCCACTTGACTTTGCTAAACATCTCCGTAACGCTATCACGGTTACCAAATAACCCTGTGACGAAACGAGCCGCTCTTCTTTGGATCTTCTCTTTCTCCTCTGTCAACCCGACCTGGTGCGGATCCCACACTGATGACCAATACTCAAGTATAGGTCGAACGAGTGCTCTGTAAGCCACCTCCTTTGTTGATGGACTACATTTTCTGAGGACCCTCCCAATGAATCTCAATCTGGCACCCGCCTTACCAACAATTAATTTTATATGATCATTCCACTTCAAATCGTTCCGCACGCATACTCCCAGATATTTTACAGAAGTAACTGTAACGCTATCATATAATCACACAATAAAGGATCCTTCTTTCTATGTATTCGCAATACATTACATTTGTCTATGTTAAGGGTCAGTTGCCACTCCCTGCACAAAGTGCCTATCCGCTGCAGATCTTCCTACATTTCGCTGAGATTTCCTAATGCTGCAACTTCTCTGTATACTGCAGCACCATCCGCGAAAAGCCGCATGGAACTTCCGACACTATCTACTAGGTCATTTATATATATTGTGAAAAGCAATGGTCCCATAACACTCCCCTGTGGCACGCCAGAGGTTACTTTAACGTCTGTAGACGTCTCTCCATTGAGAACAACATGCTGTGTTCTGTTTGCTAAAAACTCTTTAATCCAGCCACACAGCTGGTCTGATATTCCGTAGGCTCTTACTTTGTTTATCAGGCGACAGTGCGGAACTGTATCGAACGCCTTCCGGAAGTCAAGGAAAATAGCATCTACCTGGGAGCCTGTATCTAATATTTTCGGGGGCTCATGAACAAATAAAGCGAGTTGGGTCTCACACGATCGCTGTTTCCGGAATCCGTGTTGACTCCTACAGAGTAGATTCTGGGTTTCCAGAAATGACATGATACGCGAGCAAAAAACATGTTCTAAAATTCTACAACAGATCGATGTCAGAGATATAGGCCTATAGTTTTGCGCATCTGCTCGACGACCCTTCTTGAAAACTGGAACTACCTGTGCTCTTTTCCAATCATTTGGAAACTTCCGTACCTCTAGACACTTGCGGTGCACGGCTGTTAGAAGGGGGACAAGTTCTTTCGCGTACTCTGTGCAGAATCGAATTGGTATCCCGTCAGGTCCAGTGGACTTTCCTCTGTTGAGTGATTTCAGTTGCTTTTCTATTCCTTGGACACTTATTTCGGTGTCAGCCATTTTTTCGTTCATGTGAGGATTTAGAGAAGGAACTGCAGTGCGGTCTTCCTATCTGGTCTTTCTATCTGGCTACAGAGTATAATGCTGAAGCAGGCACATGTGTTTCGGAGCACACAGTTCAAAGGCCACTACTGAACAAGGAGCTCCACCTAACACGAGCCCTACGTGTTCCTGCGTTGACCCAATGACATCGTCAGTTATGATGGCAGTGGTCACAGCATCGCTGTGTTTGCACCGTGGATCAATAGAAACGTGTCATCTGTCGAATGAGCCGAAATTCTTGTCACACCAGGTCGGTGGTTGGTTCCTTACACGCCGTCGTCCAAGCGATTGGCTGCACGAAACATGCACCGCACAAAGACGCAGGCCAGTGATGGCAGAATTATGTATCCCGTAATATTGAGCTGGGCTTCCATGGGATCTGTGGCGGTAATCGAAGGCATCATGGCAGCTGTGCACTGCGCGAACATTACTGCGGGCCACCTGCATCGCTTCATGCTTGAAGTCTCCCTCCCACGGCGCTGACATCTTCCAGCAGGATAACTGTCCGTGTTGCAAGGTCAGAATCGTGCTACAGTGGTTTGAGCGACGTTATAGTGAACTCACATCGACGTCTTGGCCAGAAAACGTGCCTGATCTGTACCCACTGTAACACATATTGGGCGCCAGCAGCATGCCCGTAAACCACCACCCCGTAATTTGCGGTAATTGCTTGACCTGTGCGTAGACATGGTGCAACATACTTCTGGAATCCTGTCAAGGGCTTTTAGAATCCATACCAAACAGAATCGCTTCTGTATGGTGTTTGTATATGGACCAACACGCTATTAAACAGGTGGTCATGATGTTTTGGTTCATTGGTATATACACTTCGATACGCTTGCAAGTGCACCACATATACGCTGAAGTAAAAGGGTTCTTTCAGGTCCAGTTCTATGTGCTTCAAGCGTATCCATCGTTCAGTCATACGAAAATCAGTGACTACTGTAGCAAGACGACCGAACGAGGTAGTAAAATATGGACACTGGATTTGTATTCGAGAGGATGGCAGTTTAAATTTCGGTCCAGGGACGCAAATTTCGGCCTCCAGTGGTTTTCACAAAACCCGCAGAGAAAATGCAGAGAGCGTTATTTTGAAAAGAGGAAGGGAGATTTCCTTTCTCAAACAGAGTCTGTGCTTCACCTTTAATGACCTCGTTACATTTATTTTATTTATTTATTTTTTTTTTTTTTTTGGAGGGGGGGGGGGGGGGGGTCATCAGTCTTCTGACTGGTTCGATGCAGTCCGCCATGAATTTCTCTACCGTGCTAACCACTTCATCTCAGAGTAGCAATTGCAACCAATGTCCTCCTCGATTATTTGCTGGATGTATTCCAACCTTTGTCTTCCTCTACAGTTTTTGCCCTCCACAGTTCCCTCTAGTACCATGGAAGTCATTCCCTCATGCCTTAACAGATGTCCTATCATCCTGTCCCTTCTCCTTATCAGTGTTTTCCACATGTTCCTTTCCTCTCCGATTCTGCGCAGAACCTCCTCATTTCTTACCTTATCAGTCCACCTAATTTTCAACATTCTTCTGTAGCACATCTCAAATCCTTCTATTCCCTTCTGTTCCGGTTTTCTCACAGTCCATGTTCCATCACCATACAATGCCGTATTCCAGACGTACGATCTCAGAAATTTCTTCCACAAATTAAGGCACATATTCGATATTACTAGACTTCTCTTGGCCAGGAATGCCCTTTTTGCCATAGCTAACCTGCTTTTGACGTCCTCCTTGCTCCGTCCGTCATTGGTTATTTTACTGCCTATAAAGCAGAATTCCTTAACTTCATCTACTTCGTCACCGTCAATCCTGATGTTAAATTTCTCGCCGTTCTCATTTCTACTACTTCTCATTACCTTCGTCTTTCTTCGATTTACTCTCAATCCATACTCTGTATTCATTAGACTATTCATTCCGTTCAGGAGATCATGTAATTCTTCACTTTCTCTCAAGATAGCAATGTCATCAGCGAATCGTATCACTGATATCCTTTCACCTTGAATTTTAATTCCACTCCTGAACCTTTCTTTTATTTCCATCATTGCTTCCTCGATGTACAGATTGAAGAGTAGGGGCGAAAGGCTACAGCCTTGTCTTACACCCTTTTTAATACGAACACTTCGTTCTTGGTCGTCCACTCTTATTATTCCCTCTTGGCTGTTGTACATATTGCATACGACCCGTCTCTCCCTACAGCTTACCCCAACTTTTTTCAGAATTTCGAACGTCTTGCACCATTTTACATTGTCGAACGCATTTTCCAGGTCGACAAATCTAATGAACTTGTCTTGATTTTTCTTTAGTCTTCCTTCCATTATTAACCGCAACGTCAGAATTGCCTCTCTCGTGCATCCTCAATTTTCTTTTCCATTCTTCTGTACATTATTCTTGTAAGCAACTTGGATTCATGATCTGTTAAGCTGATTGTGTGATAATTCTCTCACTTGTCAGCTCTTGCCGTCTTTCCGAAAGTCAGATGGCGTGGCGCCAGACACACACATTCTACGCACCAACGTGAATAGTCGGATTGTTGACACTTCTCGCAATGATGTTAGAAATTCTGATGGTTTATTGTCTACCCCTTCTGCCTTATTTGATCTTAAGTCCTCTAAAGCTCTGTTAAATTCTGATTCTAGTACTGGATCCCCTATTTCTTCTAAATCGACTCTTGTTTCTTCTTGTATCACATCAGACAAATATTCCTCTTTATAGAGGCTTCCAATGTACTCATTCCACCTATCCGCTCTCTCCTTTGCATTTAACAGTGGAATTCTCGTTGCACTCTTAATGTTAACTCCCTTTCTTTTAATGTCACCGAAGGTTGTTTTGACTTTCCTGTCCTTCCGACAATCATTTCTTTTCGATGTCTTCACATTTCTTTCTGGAGCCATTTCGTCTTAGCTTCCCTGCACTTCCTATTTATTTCATTCCTAGGCGACTTGTATTTCTGTATTCCCTAGTTTCATCAATCAACTGAAGTATTTCTTCTGTTACTCATGGTTTCTTCGCAGTTGTCTTCTTTGTACAAATGTTTTCCTCCCCAACTTCTGTGAGGGCCCTTTTTAGAGATGTCCATTCCTCTTCAACTGTACTGCCTACTGAGATATTCCTTATTGCTGTATCTATAGCCTTAGAGAACTTCAACCGTATCTCGTCATTCCTTAGTACTTCCGTATCCCACTTCTTTGCATATTGATTCTTCCTGACTAATGTCTTGAACTTCAGCCTACTCTTCATTACTACTATATTGTGATCTGAGACTATATCTGCTCCTGGGTACGCCTTACAATCTAGCATCTGATTTCGGAATTTCTGTCTGACCATGATGTAATTTAACTGAAATCTTCTCGTATCAAAAAAATGGTTCTGAGCACTATGGGACTTAACATCTATGGTCATCAGTCCCCTAGAACTTAGAACTACTTAAACCTAACTAACCTAAGGACATCACACAACACCCAGTCATCACGAGGCAGAGAAAATCCCTGACTCCGCCGGGAATCGAACCCGGGAACCCGGGCGTGGGAAGCGAGAACGCTACCGGACGACCACGAGCTGCGGACCTTCTCGTATCACCCGGCCATTTACAAGTATACCTCCTCCTCTTGTGATTCTTGAACAGGGTATTCGCTGTTACTAGCTGAAACTTGCGACAGAACTCAATTAGTCTTTTTCCTCTCTCATTCTTTGTACCAAGCCCATATTCTCCTGTAACCTTTTCTTCTACTTCTTCCCCGAAAACTGCATTCCAGTCTCCCATGACTATTAGATTTTCATATCCCTTTACATACTGTATTCCCTTTCAAAATCATCACACACTTTCTCTATCTCTTCATCTTCAGCTTGCGACGTCGGCATGTATACCTGAACCCTGTCACTGAACTGTTCACAGTAACACCATCTCTGCCCTACCTTCGTATTCGTAACGAATCCTACTCCCGTTATACCATTTTCTGCTGCTGTTGATATTACCCTATATTCATCTGACTAGAAATCCTTGTCTTCTTTCCACTTCACTTCACTGACCCCTACTACATCTAGATTGAGCCTTTGCATTTCCCTTTTCAGATTCTCTAGTTTCCCTACCACGTTCAAGCTTCTGACATTCCACACAACGACTCGTAGAACGTTATCCTTTCGTTGATTATTCAATCTTTTTCTCATGGTAACCTCCCCGTTGGCAGTCCCCTCCCGGAGATCCGAATGGGGGACTATTCCGGAATCTTTTGTCAATGGAGAGATCATCATGACACTTCTTCTATTACAAGCCATATGTCCTATGAATAGACGTTACGTGTCTTTAATGCAGTGGTTTCCATTGCTTCTGCATGCTCATGACGTTGATCATTGCTGATTCTTCCGCCTTTAGGGGCAGTTTCCCACCCATACGACAAGTGTGTGCCCTGAAACCCTGTTCGCTCCTCCGCCCTCTTTGACGTTTTGATTATGAGTCAAAGACGCTACCCCTAGACCACGGGTGCATACGATACATTAAAACTCTTATCTTTCTTCTCTTTTTTTATCAAAAGGTGTGGTGTTTTAAATACAGATAATGAAATTTAAATTCCGTTTTGCGCCACTACAAGTTTGTTGTAGTGGTTATTATACAATACCTCGTTGAGAGACCCATTAATCAGTACAATAAATATGAGTGATCTGGAAGTTGCTCAAGTAGCTACAATGGAGGGCGGAATTATTTGTAGTTAAACTCTTACTGCTATCAAAACGACTTCAAAATGAAATGTATTGGCGGACTATGCGTCTGGAATCCTGAATAGTAATTTTCTTGACCATTATTTGTGTCGAACAGTGGAGGGAGGAAGGAGAGAGGGAGGAAATCAAGTGTACAATTGTTGATCGTGTTAGGACAGCAACCAGCCACAAATTTGTGGCTGGTTGCTGTCCTAACACGATCAACATTTGTCTTCAAAAACAGCCACGGTCTCCAATATATCATATGACAAAATTGCAGTGTACAATTTGTCGCTCTGTGCGTCTTCGGACTTAGTACTATGCGAGAACAGTTTATGGCGGTACTGGACTTCATACCTAAACATTAAACCACAAATATACACCAGTGACACTTAACCCGCAGACAGAATGACAAAAACAAGACGATTAAAGTAAATTACAGAAATTTCCCTGGTGACCTGTAACGAGTTGTATAAATGTACTGACAACAAGCTAAAATCAGTACTGGAGCGCAACTGTTGTGTCTGACGATTGCATGTTTCGGTGAAACAATTAATCTCGTATGCCAGATTAGTGAGCAAGGACATGTGGATTTGTTATGATTTGTAGCGTCAGTAAACTGAAATCACACATATGTACGCAGTAGCTAGTTATTGTAGGAATGAGAATTTTAAACAAACAATATGCATGTGTGATATGGGACGCCGAAATAAAAGTCAGTGCATATCTCGCGCACAGACCATGAAAATATAACAGAGATAGCCTTGTTTATGCTCCGTGATCGTGTGAAACCCAGCTCGCGCTATTCGTCCACGAGACTCAGAGGGCCATAGACATGGGTTCCCAGTGGATGCCGTGTTTCTTGACTTCCGCAAGGCGTTCGATACAGTTCCCCACAATCGTTTAATCACCAAGTTAAGAGCCTATGAACTATCAGATCAATTGTGTGATTGGATTGAAGAGTTCCTAGATAACAGAACGCAGCATGTCATTCTCAATGGAGAGAAGTCTTCCAAAGTAAGAGTGATTTCAGGTGTGCCGCAAGGGAGTGTCGTACGACCGTTGCTATTCACAATATACATAAATGACCTTGTGGATAACATCGGAAGTTCACTGAGGCTCTTTGCGGATGATGCTATGGTATATCGAGAGGTTGTAACAATGGAAAATTGTACCGAAATGCAGGAGGATCTGAAACGAATTGACGCATGGTACAGGGAATGGAAATTGAATCTCAATGTAGAGAAGTGTAATGTGCTGCGAATACATAGAAAGAAAGATCCTTTATCATTTAGGTACAATATAGCAGGTCAGCAACTGGAAGCAGTTAATTTCATAAATTATCTGGGAGTAGGCATTAGGAGTGATTTAAAATGGAATGACCATATAGAATTAATCGTCGGTAAAGCAGATGCCAGACTGAGATTCATTGGAAGAAACCCAAGGAAATGCAATTCGAAAAAAAGGAAGTAGATTACAGTACACTTGTTCGCCCACTGCTTGAATACTGCACACCGGTGTGGGACCCGTACCAGATAGGGTTGATAGAAGAGATAGGGTTGTTGGAGAAGATCAAACGGAGAGCAGCGCGCTTCGTTACAGGATCATTTAGTAATCGCGAAAGCGTTTCTGAGACTCTGCAAGAGAGACGCTAAGTAGCTCGGTACGGGGTTTTGTTGAAGTTTCGAGAACATACCTTGAGCGAGGAGTCAAGCAGTATATTGCTCCCTCCTACGTGTATCTCGCGAAGAGACCATGAGGATAAAATCTGAGAGATTAGAGCCCACACAGAGGCATACCGACAATATTTCTTTCCACGAACAATATGAGACTGGAATAGAAGGGAGAAACGATAGAGGTACTGAAAGTGCCCTCCGCCACACACCGTCAGGTGGCTTGCGGATTATGGATTTAGATGTAGGTCACAAAATTCCATCGCCTTGCACTGTACATTGACCTGCGGAAAACATCTGCAGATTCTGGGTTAGCATTACCCACAGCTCATTACAGAATACGTAGCACTCTACGTGTAACAAAGGGAGTCTTATGAGGGAATTCCGGAGGGTGCCATTTAGACGGGCAAGGGTTACACGTACTTCCGTAATGCAATTGTTTTCGAGTAGGCAGCAAAAAGCAAGGTAAGGACTCCAAATACGCAGAAACATGACACGCGAGTGCTACCTGACGCCTGTGTCTCGATCCTAGCGCTGAAAGGGCGAGTTTTGGGGAAAACGCCGACGAGGATCAACAAACGGCGACTGTGAAGCAGGGCAGGAAATGACTGTGCACGTGGCTGCAGATGAGCGTCTGCCCTGCTTCCCCGTCTCAGCACTGTTTCTGTGGATGTCAGCTGCTATTGGATTGATGGCAGGGATCACATTCCCTACCGCTGAAATGAATATCGATAGCCATGTAAGACGCTGCGTAAACAGGGGGTCTCATCAAACAGCGCCGACAGCTGCGTGTATCCTGAACAAAGCACATTCCTCTTCCTTGCGGTCTTGCTAAGATTCTGCGCCCAGTGTCACGTTTTCGAACCAGCAAGGAGGACTTTTGAGTGCCTCCTAAACTGACAAGAAGTTAGAACAATCTGACCCGACATGTATATTTGGATAACTACGTTTAACAGTTGCGCTCGACACCGACGTCGGAAGATATTGTGATACCATAGGATGAAGGAAAGGCGATATCAATGTTATATTCCATAATTACGCAGAATTAAGTAACAGACGCCACTGCACCTAACAAAACGAAAAATCTTTAGTAATTACTGAGTACGAAAAAATGAAATAATAATTTCATGAGTGTTTCAAGGGAGCCCGAGAGATGTTGACAAATACTGATGTTGATGAGCTATAACAGTATTTGTTTCACACTTGCAAGTACAATGGAGGTTGTAAATTGTAAATTAACGCCAATGTGGCGATTTCCGTTAAAACGAAGACTTTGTAGGACAAAAAAGTGCGAAAGAACTTGCCCCCCTTCTAACAGCCGTGTACCGCAAGTCTCTAGAGGAACGGAGGGTTCCAAATGATTGGAAAAGAGCACAGATAGTCCCAGTCTTCAAGAAGGGTCGCCGAGCAGATGCGCAAAACTATAGACCTGTATCTCTGACGTCGATCTGTTGTAGAATTTTGGAACATGTTTTTTGCTCGAGTATCATGTCGTTTTTGGAAACCCAGAATCTACTATGTAGGAATCAACATGGATTCCGGAAACAGCGATCGTGTGAGACCCAACTCGCTTTATTTGTTCATGAGACCCAGAAAATATTAGATACAGGCTCCCAGGTAGATGCTATTTTTCTTGACTTCCGGAAGGCGTTCGATACAGTTCCGCACTGTCGCCTAATAAACAAAGTAAGAGCCGACGGAATATCAGACCAGCTGTGTGGCTGGATTAAAGAGTTTTTAGCAAACAGAACACAGCATGTTGTTATCAATGGAGAGACGTCTACAGACGTTAAAGTAACCTCTGGCGTGCCACAGGGGAATGTTATGGGACCATTGCTTTTCACAATATATATAAATGACCTAGTAGATAGTGTCGGAAGTTCCATGCGGCTTTTCGCGGATGATGCTGTAGTATACAGAGAAGTTGCAGCATTAGAAAATTGTAGCGAAATGTAGGAAGATCTGCAGCGGATAGGCACTTGGTGCAGGGAGTGGCAACTGACCCTTAACATAGACAAATGTAATGTACTGCGAATACATAGAAAGAAGGATCCTTTATTGTGTGATTATATGATAGCGTTACAGTTACTTCTGTAAAATATCTGGGAGTATGCGTGCGGAACGATTTGAAGTGGAATGATCATATAAAATTAATTGTTGGCAAGGCGGGTACCAGGTTGAGATTCATTGGGAGAGTGCTTAGAAAATGTAGTCCATCAACAAAGGAGGTGGCTTACAAAATACTCGTTCGACCTATACTTGAGTATTGGTCATCAGTGTGGGATCCGTACCAGATCGGTCTAACGGAGGAGATAGAGAAGATCCAAAGAAGAGCGGCTCGTTTCGTCACAGGGTTATTTGGTAACCGTGATAGCGTTACGGAGATCTTTAATAAACTCAAGTGGCAGACTCTGCAAGAGAGGCGCTCTGCATCGCATTGTAGCTTGCTCGCCAGGTTTCGAGAGGGTGCGTTTCGGGATGAGGTATAGAATATATTGCTTCCCCCTACTTATACCTCCCGAGGAGATCACGAATGTAAAATTAGAGAGATTAGAGCGCGCAAGGAGGCTTTCAGACAGTCGTTCTTCCCGCGAACCATACGCTACTGGAACAGGAAAGGGAGGTAATGACAGTGGCACGTAAAGTGCCCTCCGCCACACACCGTTGGGTGGCTTGCGGAGTATAAATGTAGATGTAGATGTAGATACATTCAGGTGACAAAAGCGTTAGGATAGCGATGTGCACACATACAGATGGCGGTAGGTATGAAAGGGCAGTGCGTCGCCGGAGCTGTCATTTATACTCAGGTGATTCATGAAACAATGTTTACGACGTCATTACGGTCGCACGACGGGAATTAACAGATTTTAAACACGGAACAGTAGTTGGAGCTAGAGGCATAGGACATTCGATTTCGGAAATCGTTGGGCAATTCAATATTCCGAGATAAACAGTCTTAAGAGTATGCCGAGAATATCAAGTTTCAGGCATTACATCTCACCACGGACAACGCAGTGTCGGGTGGACTCCACTTTAGCGACCATGAGCAGCGACATTTATTACGTCGAGTTTTCAGTCCTAACAGAGAAACAACACTGCGTGAAATGACCGCAGAAATCAATGTGGGACGTACGACGAACGTACCTCTTAGAACAGTGCGACGAAATTTGATGTTAATGGCCCATGGCAGTCGACGCGAGTGCCTTTGCTGACAGCAGGACATCGCCTGGCGCGCCTTTCCTGGGCTCGCGACCATATCGGTTGGACCCAAGACGACTGGAGAACCGTGGCCTGTGCAGATGAGGCCCGATTTCAGTCGGTAAGAGGTGATGGTAGGCTTTGTATGTGGCACAGACCCCACGAAGCCCTGAACCCAAGTTTCCAGCAAAGCATTGGGCAAGCTGGTAGTGGGTTCATAATCGTGTGGGCTTGGCCCTATCGTAGAACTGAACGCATCATTCACTGGAAATGGTTATGTTCGGCTACTTGGAGAACATTTGCGGCCTTTCATGAGATTCATGTTCCCAAACTACTACGGAATTTTTACATGGCGATGAGCCATGTC
This sequence comes from Schistocerca serialis cubense, assembly GCF_023864345.2. NCBI lineage: Eukaryota > Metazoa > Arthropoda > Insecta > Orthoptera > Acrididae > Schistocerca > Schistocerca serialis. The sequence goes on from NC_064646.1 coordinate 274,091,252, forward strand.
GTCGGGTCACAATTTTTTGCTAATGGTTTTAAGAACATCCTGGGCAGTTGCGAGCGAGTAATTTGGCCACCCAGATCGCCCGACATGAATTCCATCGAACATTGAAGACGACGTTGACGTTTAAAAGTCGCCGGAGACCGATAACCCAGCACTCCAGAACACCCCTTTCAAAACTTGGTACAATAACGCAGTTAGGTTGGTCACTGTAACTAGTGCCACTTCGTCCAGTCTACTGTACGAGGTGCGGCTAGAAAAAAACCGGACTGATGCTGGAAAAAACATTTATTTACAATTATTTACAATTTCATTTTATCTCCTTCAATGTACTCTCCTCCTCGGTCTCTACACCGCTCCATACGAATTTTCCACTGTTCATAGCAATGCTGTAGATCATTTTCGGTAAGTCCATACATTACTTCCGTCGCTTTTTCTTTTACTGCTTCAACAGTCTCAAATCTAGTTCCTTTCAAAGCTGACTTGACTTTAGGGAAAAGAAAAAAGTCACAGGGGGCCAAATCAGGTGAGTAGGGTGGATGATCTAAGATGGGAATGTTGTGTTTTGCCGAAAACGTCTTCACTGACAACGCACTGTGAGCTGGGGCATCGTCTTGGTAAAGGATCCATGACTTTTTCTCTACAAATCGTTCCGTTTTCTCCGTACTCGCTCACGTAGGGTAGCCAGGACGCTAATGTAGTAATGCTGATTCACTGTTTGTCCCTCTGGTACCCAATCAATGTGCACAATCCCTTTGATGTCAAAAAAAAAAAAAAAAAAAAAAAAATCATCATTGCCTTGAATTTCGATTTTGACATTCGTGCTTTTTTTGTCGTGGAGAACCAGGAGTTTTCCAATGCATCGATTGGCGTTTAGTTTCGAGATCGTAAGTAAAAAACCACGATTCATCGCAAGTAATAACATTTTGTAAGAAGGTGGGATCACTTTCAATGTTTTCCAGGATGTCAGAACAAATCATTCTTCGGCGTTCCTTCTGTTCAATTGTGAGACACTTTGGAACCAGTTTTGAACACACTTTGTTCATGTTGAAACTTTCATGAAGAATCGGCCTAACACTTTCCTTGTCAACTCCTGTTAACTCAGACACTGCTCTGATTGTTAAACGGCGATCTTGTCGAACAAGTTTACCGATTTTTTCAATGTTTGCATCAGTTTTTGCTGACAATGGTCTGCCAGTGCGAGTGTCATCACTGGTGTCTTCGCGGCCATCTTTAAATCGTTTAATCCACTCAAACACTTGTGTTCGCTATAAACAATCATCGCTGTACACTTGTTGTAACATTAAAAACGTTTCACTTGCAGATTTTCCTAGTTTGAAACAAAATTTGATGTTAACACGGTGTTCTTTCTGTGCACTCAACGTTTTCCGACGCACAGACAAAACGTCAACTACTTAAAACAGACGCCACGGGCAGACTGAGTGCAGGAGGCAGATGAAACTCGAGCAGTAGGCGGAGCGAGAGTCACGTGACAGGCCACGCGACTTTCAGCCTTATTGCATTCGTTTTATTGTTTCACCAGTACTAGTCCGGTTTTTTTCTAGCCACACCTCGTATTGCTCGGAGGAACACGTGTGGAACACGACTCGAGAAAAATCGGTCGCTCTTACTCTTTAGCTGGTATTCGATGCACGATCGCACGATCGGTGTAGTCAGCCTCTGAACCACACAGACTTGCAAATTGGGGACATGTCTGTAAAAGTTTACCACAGTGGCGAAGCTTGAGAAATTTAAGGAAGAGTACCGATTTTCAACGAGCAACCATTTTAATCATCTTGGTGCTCGCTAGTCGTGACAGCTCGTTTCGATAAAATACCGATGGTAGCTAGGAAATATGATCGTCACTGAGCCACGAAGTCATCTTAGCCACCGCGCCGGTAGCATTAAATGTTCAACTGACGTTGTATCATTATTTGAAGATCTCTCTTGCTTACATGATTACCTAGTAACTATATTTATTTATTAGCAGTGTTCGCTCGGAAACTGTTTGGGATGGACCCGCAACGCCTGTTGTACTTGAACACGAGTGTCGTTGACAAGGCTTGACCTTCATCTACAGCCCCTCTCGGTTAGGATGTTATTAGGCTGTGTTTGATGTCTCCGGGTGGCACACCATTCCTCGTAGAAAAATTAGAGTGGTAACCGAACTGCAGACGGCCCGAATCAAGCGTTCGTGCGGCCCGCGGCTCTCAGGCGTATTTCATAATAATTTGCTAGTAGCAACTAACAGCAGAGTCCAAAAGTCAAGTAACATTAAGAGCTTGTTAATAATGTATCTTTCTTGCTCGTTAACAATCAAAAATACTTAGAGAGACGGTATGTTAAGATGTGGTTCATATTAATTGACGCTGGTAAATTCGGCCGTGAGTTAAGAAAAGTTTGCCGCTTACGTCAGGGGGCAGAGTGGTATTTAGTACGGCCACGTGGTCTTAATAGAAGTAAGAGGGGAAGTATTTTATTGTTTGAATACAATGCTACGAGTAAAAGAAAAATGACATTCAAAACATTTGCTATCGTGTTTCATATTGCAGTTACTGTTATTTATTGATATAACATAGTAATTTATATAGGTTACCAGTTAATAGTAAGATCGATAGGAGAAGGTGTGGTAAAGTGGCCACGACGAGAGAAGTGCGTATTGCAGATTTTTTGCCCCTAACAGCGCTGCTGCACGCCGAGAAGTGGTCAGACAATTTCTAAAATACGAGGATTGCCCAGAAAGTATTGCACCGCGTTTTTTTCTTCAACAATTCTTCACTGAACATAATTATAATTACACACACGAAAGAATGGTATTTTATCAACACACCTTATTTGTTCACGTAATCTCCATCCCTGTCTATGGCCTCCCCCCAGCGCGAAAAAAGTGCGTGTATGCCCTGTCGGTACCAATCCTCGTCCTGGTGGAGGAGCCAGTGCTTCACTGTGTGAATCACCATCACTGGCAGACGCAGCGCCAACCGCCGTGTCTGTTCTCGCGAATGACATCAGCACGCTGCAACATGTCAGGTGTGACAGCCGTGTATGGTCCACCCAACAGCTGCCAATTATGGAGCTCCGCCGAACCGCCTTCTGATGAGCTCATCCTCTATGCCCAGCGACTAACTGTACTTCTGCAGCCAGCAGATGCTCCATAGATTTTGCACAAGCTTTTGTGAATATTCTCCACAGTTTCTTTCTCTGCAGTAAGAAATTCAATGACGGCACGTTGCTTGTAACGTACATTACCTACAGAGGCCGTTTCGAAACTGTCCTGTAACTACGCTATCTGTCGAAAGTGACGGAAACATGGCACGCTCACTCAGGAGCCTTCAAATAATACGTACGTAACGTGTCGCATTCGTAGCGTTGTTTCAGGCTCAGAAAAAAATGCGGTGCATCACTGTCTGGGCAAGCCTCGTACATCGCCATTGTTGTCAGTGAGACTGACAAAGAAAGTTTGTTCCGTTATTTTCTAGTAAACTTTCTTTGTTTTTGAGTTGTTTGGGGTTTCAATGGGGTGTCTGAATGTCTGTCTGCGGCGGAATGACAGCCCATTCATCCCCAACAGCAGAAATTCTAGAAGGTAGTTGGACGCTGGGGTCTTGAGCGAAGCTAATGTTGAATCTCATCCCAAAGGTGTTCCACTGCGTTCCGTTCGGGACTCTGGGCAGTCCTGTCCATTTCATGAACGTAATTATCCACAAACAATCGCCTCACAGACGCTGCCTTATGACAGAGTGCGTTGTCATGCTGACACAAGCAATCATCGTCTCCGAACTGTTCCTCGGTCGTGTGCAAACAATAATATGCTCATATTCTTCCACATTTAGGGTCTTCTTAAACGCTTTAAGGGAACCACACAGTAACCACGAAAAATACCCCCAAGCCGTAAAATCACCACCTTGACACTACACACGATGCAGGTAATGTTCTCCAGGCGTTCCATAGGATTGCTGCAGCCTGTAGCGTGATTAATCACTCCAAATCACTCGTTTCCAGTCATCCACGGTCGAATGTCGTATCTTTTTACATCGCGCATGCTTTTTAACTGCCTACGCACGGTGATTATGCTAACTGGACTGCTGGTTGTACTTTGGGACTCAGGAGTGACTTCTTCCGCTTCTTTCATGCGCTTTTTTAGATCTAAATCTACATACATACTGCGCAATCCAACATACGGTGCGCGGCGGAGGGTACCTCGTACCACAACTAGCATCTTCTCTCCCTGCTCCACTCCCAAACAGAACGAGGGAAAAATGACTCTATATGCCTCTGTACGAGCCCTAATCTCATCTTATATTTGTGGTCTTTCCGCGAAATATAAGTTGGCGGCAGTAAAATTGTACTGCAGTCAGCCTCAAATGCTGGTTCTCTATATTTCCTCGGTAGCGACTCGCGAAAAGAACGCCTCCTTTCTCCAGAGACTCCCACCCGAGTTCCTGAAGCATTTCCGTAACACTCGCGTGATGATCAAACCTACCAGTAACAAATCTAGCAGCCCGCCTCTGAACTGCTTCTATGTCCTCCCTCAATCGACCTGATAGGGGTCCCAAACGCTCGAGCAGTACTCAAGAATAGGTCGTATTAGTGTTTTATAAGCGGTCTCCTTTACAGATGAACCACATCTTCCCAAAATTCTACCAATGAACCGAAGACGACTATCCGCCTTCCCCACAACTGCCATTATATGCTTGTCTCACTTCATATCGCTCTGCAATGTTACGCCCAAATATTTAATCGACGTGACTGTGTCAAGCGCTACACTACTAATGGAGTATTCAAATATTACGGGATTCTTTTTCCTATTCATCTGCATTTATTTACATTTATCTACATTTAGAGTTAGCTGCCATTCTTTACACCTATCACAAATCCTGTCCAAGTCATCTTGTATCCTCCTACAGTCACTCAACGACGACACCTTCCCGTACACCACAGCATCATAAACAAACAGCCGCACATTGCTATCCACCCTATCCAAAAGATTATTTATGTAGATAGCAAACAACAGCGGACCTACCACACTTCCCTGGGGCACTCCAGATGATACCCTCACCTCCGATGAACACTCACCATCGAGGATAACGTACTGGGTTCAATTACTTAAGAAATCTTTGAGCCACTCACATACTTGGGATCCAATCCCATATGTTCGTACCTTAGTTAGGAGTCTGCAGTGGGGCACCGAGTCAAACGCTTTCCGGAAGTCAACGAATATGGCATCCGTCTGATACCCTTCATCCATGGTTCGCAAGATATCATGTGAAAAAAGGGCGAGTTGCATTTCGCAGGAGCGATGCTTTCTAAAGCCGTGCTGATGCATGGACAGCAACTTCTGTCTCAAGGAAATTCATTGTATTCGAACTGTACCTCCCTCCAAAATGCTTGACGGTTCTGTCCGTCAGTACAAGAGGACAGTCTTGTCCTGATTTACCTGCTCTCCTTCCTTCCTTCACGTTCCTCTTCACAATCTGATCCCAAACGGTCGACTTGGACACCTTTAGAAAGCTTGAATTGTCCCTGGTGGATTTCTTACTCAGGTGACATCAAATGATTAGTAAGAGTCTCCTTGATCGATCCATTCTGCTGTTACTGCTTCCCTACTGACGACTCTATACTACCGACCTCTTTTTCCTGGCGGGTCCGTCTCTCCAGACATCTCCTGGCAAATACCGCATAACATAGGGGTGTCCGCATACTTTTGATCAAATGGGGTACGTATGCAGATGCATTTGTGTAGCTACGTTAAGTGTTGCAACAGGGTGGGTGCAACAGATCAGCCTCATCACCTAAAAACATTCTCAAACCACGACAGCCACTGGTGAGATCTCTACCTAATAAAGAACACGTGTGGTGGCATTGAATCATTTTTTTTATAATTAAGTAGGAATTAGGTTGCCATGTATTTCAAACACATTTTAACAAAAGAATAAGAGCAGCAAATGGCTTACTATCTAAACCAATAAATATCATTTAACTTAGATTGGGCGTCTTATTATTTTTCAATACACATTTTTTACCGTGAGCTCCAAAACGGTTACCAAAAACTACAGGGTGTCCGAAAAGTCTTTCCCTGATTACATAAATTGATAACTCAGGCTAGAAGGAAGATACAAATATGTAACTTGTCTCGAATTGCTTACAACTATCAAAGTCTTTTCTGTTTTAGGTTCACAGTACGTAAATAGTGGATGAAGTGCAGTGCCCAAGAAGCCATGTTAACCAATCAGGAGAAGGCACAGTGTGTCCTGTGGTACAATGAGACACGATCACCAACCACAGTGCAGAGACACTTCCAGACAAGAACACAGGATCGGTTGCTGACCTTCCGAGGTCTGGTCGCCCAAGAACCTCAGCAGACATGGTGGAAGCTGTAAGGCAGTCTTTTCTGCGAAGTCCGAAGAAATCGGTGCGCAGGGCCTCACGTGAATTACAGATGCCAAAAAGCTCTCTCCATGACATTTTACACAAACGTTTATTGTTTCGTGCATACAAAGCGCAAATCGTTCAGGCCTTGTTGCCCAATGACAGCACACGTCGATATGACTTTGCGGTCGAAATGCTATCACGTATTGAGGACGATGATGGTTATCTCAGACGAATTGCCTTTTCCGACGAAGCGACCTTTTTTGTCAGTGGAGTAGTGAATCGCCATAATGTGCGCATTTGGGGTTCAGAACCCCCTGGCGAGGTCTTTGAGTGCACCAGAGGCAGTCCAAAGGTGAATGTTTGGTGCGCGCTATTGCACGATCGAATTATCGGGCCATTCTTCTTCACTGAGGCTACCATCACATCTGCAGCGTATCTGGACATTTTGCAACTGTATGCTGTTCCTCAGTTGCTTCAGTATCACCCCGATGTCTTGTTTCAGCAAGACGGTGCACCGTCTCATTGGGGTTTGGACGTCCGTGCCTATCTTGATATGACCTTTCTTGGCGGATGGATTGGTCGTGATGGGCAAACGGTTTGGCCTCCACGCTCTCCTGACATAACCCCATTAGACTTCTTTTTATGGGGTTATGTCAAGGACGAGGTCTACCGAACACGTGTACCAAATCTTGAAACCCTGCGGCAACGGATAACCACAGTGGTTGAATCGATCCCTCCAGTGATGTTGGCTAATGTGTGGACGGAAATTGAATAGCGCCTAGATGTGCTTACGTGCTACCAAGGGTGCTCATGTGGAAGTTTACTGATGCGTGAAAAAACTTTGATAGTTTGTAAACAATTAGACACCAGTTTCATATTTGTATCTTACTTCTAGCCTGAGTTATCAATTTATGTAATCAGGGAAAGACTTTTCGGACACCCTGAACTTTAAGCAAAACCAAATGTTACCAATATGTCGGTGGAGGATCCAAACTCTCCTTTCGTTAAGCGATATTCCACTCACCCCAACCCCCTCATCCCATTAGCCCCCCCCCCCCCCCTCCTTCGCCGACTTCTAGAATCGCTCCTGCTTGGGGAACGTTCCGTTCTGCGTGCTGTACGGTTGTTATATATCCGAAATAGGATTACTGGCGGTACACTATAAAAGTTTCCGACGTGAACGAAAGAAAAGTGTTAGAAATCTTTCACCATAAATAAGTGTTCGTGACCATTAAAATGTGCCAGACAATGCAATCGAATGTTAAGTCTCAACGACCTGATAACTCCTCTCAAGAAGAAAACGTTTCAAAGATTAGATATTAAAATATTATGCCAGATACGACTGGTTGTTTTCGGCTGCCTCAGCTATCTACTCGTGAGGAACGTTATCTGTTATGTTCAACACCCTGCTGAATTCCTTTGTTCTGTGCAAGCGCCTGTTGCGTCAGCTATCTTGGTGCTTCCTTATAAGGTAACAGCTATTTGAATGTGGAAATCTGCCTCACAAACTAAGTCTCTGCGCGCATAAGGAACGATAAATCAATGCCTACTGAAGCGATTTGCAGAATCTCTCTGCAGAGCAATAAGATGTGCGTTGGGATAACGCAAATTACACGGAGTCAGTCGATGTGCTGCTACATGTCACTCAAGCCATCTGACAACCTGTGTTCAACTGTTTCGGTAGGCAAGCGGTTTACAAAGTAATCAACGTAGTTTAAGAATAGGAGATTATGCTACTCATAAGCTGACTTCAAAAAGTGTGCCGCCGAAAAGCTGTTGACGAAGCAAATGTTTCTTCAATTTAATACAAGCACCTCGAAAGTTAATTTCATCGTCCTTCTGCCATTTGACAGCGCAAGAAAAAGATATTGTCTTCAGTTTTGTCGAGAAACTAACAAGAAACGTTGGCCTTTTAAATACAAAAGCGCTTCCTTTATCTCTGAGCGGCCCTGACTGGAAAATAAGTCCTTCCGTTTAGCCTTGTACCTTTCAATAAAGAAATTTTTGCCTTTGACGTTAGTGGTTATTGTACAGTACTTTCATTGGGCCGAGGTGCTCGCTGAAGAGCTTACCATTCATTCTTGGTGTCTGAGATAAGTAGTGAGATTGAATTTTTATTTATCATTTTTTTATTTTTTTCCAACAATAATACTGTCCCCTTGAAATACACTGTGATCAAAAGTATCCGGACACCTGGCTGAAAATGATTTACAAGTACGTGGCGCCCTCCATCGGTAATGCTGGAATTCAATATGGTGTTGGTCCACCCTCAACCTTAATGACAGTTTCCACTCTCGCAGGCATACGTTCAATCAAGTGCTGCAAGGTGTCTTGGGAAATGGCAGCCCATTCTTCACGGAGTGCTGTGGAGGGGTATCGATGTCGGTCGGTGAGGCCTGGCGCAAAGTCGGCGTTAAAAAACATTCCAAAGGTGTTCCTTAGGATTCAGGTCAGGACTGTCCAGTCCATTACTGGGATGTCACTGTCGTGTAACCACTCTGCCACAGGCCGTGCATTATGAACAGGTGCTCGATCGTGTTGAAAGATGCAATCGCAATCCCCGAATTGCTCTTCAACAATGGGAAGCAAGAAGGTGCTTAAAACATCAATGAAGGCTTGTGCTGTGATAGTGCCACGCAAAACAGCAAGGGGTGCAAGCCCCCTCCATGAAAAACACGACTATACCATAACATCACCGCCTCCGAATTTTACTGTTGGCACTACACGCGATGGCAGAGGACGTTCTCCGGGCATCCGCCATACACTATCCCATCGGATTGCCACATTGTGTACCGAGATTCGTCACTCCAGACAACGTTTTTTCACTGTTCAGTTGTAAAATGCTTACGCTCCTTACACCAAGCGAGGTGTCGTTTGGCGTTTCCGGCGTGATGTGTAGCTTATGAGCAGCCGCTCGACCATTAAATCCGAGTTTTCTCACTTCCCGCCTAGCTGTCACAGTACTTGCAGTGGATCCTGATGCTTGGAATTCCTGTGTGATGGTCTGGATAGATGTCTGACTATTGCACATTACAATACTCTGGAATAGTCGGCAGTCTCTGTCAGTCAACAGATGAGATCGATCTGTACGCTTTTGTACTGCATGTCTCTCTTCACGTTTTCACTTCACTATCACATCGGGAACAGTGGACCTAGGGATGTTTAGGAGTGTGGAAATTTCGCGTACAGATGTATGACACAAGTGGCCCCAGTCACCTGACCGCGTTCGAAGTCCGTGAGTTCCGCGGAGAGCCCCATTTTGCTCTCTCACGATGTCTAATGACTACTGAGGTCGCTGACATGGAGTACCTGGCGGTAGGTGGCAGCAAAATGAATATGCAAAACGTAGGTTTTTGGGGTTCTCCGGATACTTTTGATCACATAGTGTAGTTTCCTTCGGCAGCTATACACTGGCGAAGTCTTTGTTCCCCCGTCGTGGTAGCAGCGCTGAAGGACTTCAACTGGCAGGACTTGTAACACATCAGTCACATTCTTTTGAATGTTCTCCAGAGTCCCAAAATGGTGTCCTTTCAAGACATTTTTTCAGTTTCGGGAAAAGAAAAAGAATGAGAAGGGCTCAGGTCTGGTTAATAAGGGGGATGTGGAACAACAGGAACGTATTTTGAAGTAAAAAAAAAAAAAAAAGTGTTATGGAAGTGGCCGTGTGACATGGGGCGTTGTCATGACGCAGTATCACTTGTCTGCCATGTCTGTTATCACTCGATTCATCCTTTTACTGAACCTTTCAAGGACGTCTTTGTCCTGCAACAGTCTCACAAGACTCTGCGCAAGTTCGAAGTTTCCGTCAGTGTTTTTACGTTGAAGGTTTCCCCAAGCGGCAGTCTTCTTCAACGCGCTCTCGGTTTCCCAAAAATGATTTGCGCCATTGGATAGGTTGAGCTTTTTATAAGGAATGTCCCCCAAAGCCCTGTTTCAGCTTTTCAAAGATCACACTCGCTGATTCCCCAAGTTTAACCCAAAACTTGATGGCAAAACACAGCTCTAAATTCCGTTGTTCCATTTTGTACGGAGCTGAAACTCGGTTGAGCATTTGGAAGAGATGAACTCACCAGTTATCCAAGTAGAAAACACAGATTTTCCATATCGATCGCAGTATTGTCAGTCTCTTTACTTTTCACACACACCTCGTACATTGGTAACAATATGATCTTTAGTTTTTCGACTCCACACTGAGCTACACCAGTGGGACATTTGTTTCCCACAGATTTTCAAGAGCACACAGGAACGGAGAAGCACGACAGTCCAAAATATGCTTCATATATAGGATCTGACCGCAATCGCAAAGAGTGTCGTTCCAATCCTTCGGGGCCCATCTTGCTAGGTTGGTCTTACTAGCACTCAATCACTTCGAGTTTAATGTGTATTCTTCAGTTCTTCCATGTAACTTCAATACCAGTTAAGCTCATTCTCTTTAAGTGGAGTACCAGATAGAAGGATCTTAGCTAATTCATGACGTGAAAAGTTGTACAGAGTGTGACCTGAGCTCCGTAGATGACATACCTTTCTGCAACGCTCTGCTGCTAGAATTTCTTAATGTACTAGTAAGTTTCTCATGGCGTTGTTGCTCTTTTGTACAGCTTGTCCAAAAGATTATTTCTTTCGAAATTTCGGTGTACGATTTTAGCTGAAGTAGTCTGCTATAATGGAACAAAGCCGACATAATACGAGGGGCATTCAATCCGTAATGCCTCATACTTTTTCTCCGCCGATTTCGGTTGAAAAAATGCGGAATTTGTTGTGTAACACCGTGGAATATTTTTGTTTCAGCCCCTAAAATTTCAAGAAGTTCAAAAAAATGGTTCAAATGGCTCTGAGCACTATGGGACTTAACATCTGAGGTCATCAGTCCCCTAGAACTCAGAACTACTTAAACCTAACTAACCTAAGGACATCACACACATCCATGCCCGAGGCAGGATTCGAACCTGCGACCGTAGCAGTCACGCGGTTCCGGACTGAAGTGCCTAGAACCGCACGGCCACCGCGGCCGGCTTCAAGAAGTTCCGACAGATGGCGGCGCAATACGTTCCAAGCACAGCGCTGTCACTGAGTTTCTTTTGGCAGAAAACTAGAACATCGCAGATATTCATAGGTGTTTGTGCAATGGCTGCGGAGACTTGGCACTAAACAAAAGCACGGCGAGTACTTGGACTAGGCGCCTGTCATCGCAACAAGGTCACGCAAACCTGTCCGATCTCTCGTGTTCTAGCCGACCGTACACAGCTGTGACTCCTGCACTGTTGGGAACGTGCGTACACTCTCTTACGAGGTGATCAATGGATCACACTCAAACACCTCGCTGGACAACTGCTGGACGTCTCTGGTGGTAGTGCTGGCACACTCGTCCACCAGTTGGGGGTACTCAAAGATGTGTGCCTGTTGGATTCCTCGCACGTCTAAGAGAAGAGCACAAAGAGCAACGGAGGATCATCTGTGCAAAATTGCTTGCGCCTTTCGAGGCTGACTGTGACAAGCTTTTGTCGAACTTCGTCACAGGGGATGAGTCATGGGCTCCTCACTTCGAACCGCCAACAAAACGGCAATCCATGGAGCAGCGTAACACCACCTCTCATCCGAAGAAAAAGTTCGAAGCCACAACCTCAGTCGGTGAAGTCATGGACCACGGTCTTGTGTTCTTCTCCATGAGAACGCAAGGCCTCACACAAGTCTGCGCATCCAAGATGAACTGACGAAACTTCAGTGGACTGTTCTTCTTCATTCAAGCTTATGTCCGGAATCGCACCTTCCGACTTCCATTTGGCCCAACGAAGGATGCACTCGCCGCAGGAAACAGTACGTGGATGATACGGAGGTTACTGATGCAACACGACGTTGGCTCCAACGTCGTTCACTAGAGTGGCGCCAGCCGATGTGGCCGAGCGGTTCTAGGCACCTCAGTCTGGAACCGCGCGACCGCTACGGACGTAGGTTCGAATCCTGCCTCGGGCATGGATGTGTGTGATGTCCTTAGGTTAGTTAGGTTTAAGTAGTTCTAAGTTCTAGGGGACTGTGACCTCAGATGTTAAGTCCCATAGTGCTCAGAGCCATTTGAACCATTTTTGAACTAGAGTGGCACCATGCTGTTAGAAGGGTCCTCCCAGGCAGGCAGAATAAGACCGTTGCATTGAACAGAGATTATGTTGCAAATATGATTTTGCAGCCAAAAGACTGGGGAATGATATGGCATATTGGAATCCTGAATAAAACCAACTAGTTTTAAGAAAAATTCTGTTGCTTTATTTACTGAAAGCCACTCACATATTCTTCCACAACATTCCACTATACTTTCCGAATAAATTAAAAATAAAATATAAAACCGTTCACTAAGGATGTTACGTGCAAAAATCTTACAGGATCAGACCTTTTCTAAAAAATTATATCACCAGGAACAGGCAGCAGAAAGCATACGATAACACCGCTGGTGACAAGTAAGATAATCGGATCGAGGCCAAAGGTAGTGATAACAATCAGAAGAATAGAAGCGCACCAGTATCAGCATGAATCATGTGGTGCCGCAACACTTTCGTCATGTTGCGGAATGGATGCAAAAAATGGGTGAATTGCCTCCTAGTGAAACCGTTCATGATACCATACAGCATTTAGCAGAGTCACAGGGAAACCAGCACAGAAAAATGGCTCTGAGCACTATGGGACTTAACTTCTGAGGTCATCAGTCCCCTGGACTCAGAACTACTTAAACCTAACTAACCTAAGGACATCACACACATCCACGCCCGAGGCAGGATTCGAACCTGCGACCGTAGCGGTCGCGCTGTTCCAGACTGTAGCGCCTAGAACCGCTCGGCCATTCCGGCCGGCAAACCAGCACAGAGTTCCATGCTCACAAACTAGCAGGAAATGTTCATTATTTCAGTGGGATGTCTGAGCGAAATATTTAAGTTCATCCTCATGTTTAAAGTATCACAGACGAAGGAAACTAACAGCAGTACTTGCCTAGTTGGACTTCCATCGGTTTTAAAAGGCCTGTATGGCATGAAAAAATGGACATTTGTGGTAAGGGCTTATTGGACCAAACTGCTGAGGTCATCGGTCCCTAAGCTTACACACTACTTAATCTAATTTAAAATAACTTACGCTAATGACAACACACACACCCATGCCCGAGGGAGGACTCGAACCACAGACGAAGGGAGCCGCGCGGACCGTGACAATACGCCTTTGACCACGGGGCTACCCCGCGCGTGCATGGCATGAAGACGAATATAATGTAAATGCCCTTTCATCAAAGAATAGTATTCTCATTTTAACGATAATGAGCAAGAAGTCTGACTCAAACTCATTTTGTTAATTTGATTTCTTCTTGGACCTCACACTTCCTAAAAATTAAATGATAGGCAGGGCTATTTTCACTCCGACGATTCATTGCGAAAAAAATGCTTTATTATGCACGGGGTATGTGGACACGACCCTACAATAAAAATAATACAGTCCACGAATCAACATTTCCGCCGTAACTATATTCTAAAGTTAACTCAATTCTTCATCGGTGCTTGACAGGACATGACATGAGAATAACGCCAAAAAGTAAAACACTATGTCAAACTCTTAAACAGTGCTGCGATTCAGCAACTGCATAAATCTGAAGAGGTATTTATTCACACTGAAATGTCGGAGTGAAAATAGCTCCGCCTATCGTTTAATTTGTAGAAGGTGCGAGGGCCAAGAAGAAACCAAATCACCAAAACGAGTTTATGAATCAGAGTAGCCCATGGTGAATACTTATGTAACGAAATTTTTTTATTCTTTGGACTCCTTTTATAATTTTATGTACACAAGAACCTTTAACAGTCGACGAATACATATGTGCATTTATTCTGACGTACGCTGAATGTAATCCGTCTGCTGTCTTCAGCCATAGAATGTGATGTTTCTGGCTTTTATGTCAATTTTATACACTGCAGCGCCAAAGAAACTGGTACAGGCATACGGATTCAAATACAGATACATGTAAACAGACAGAATACGGCGCTGCGGCCGGTAACGCCTATGTAATACAAGTGCCTGGCGCAGTTGCTAGATAGGTTACTGCTGCTACGATCGCAAGTTATCAATATTTGAGTGAGTTTGAACGTGCTGTTACAGTCGGCGCAAGAGCGATGGGACACAGTTACCTCGAAGGAAGCGACGAAGCGGGGATTTTACCGTACGACCATTTCAACTGTATCAGGAATCTGCTGAAACATCAAATCTCCGACATCACTGCGACCGGAAATAGATCCTACAAGAACGGAACCAACGACGACTGAGGAGAATCATTCAACGTGACGGAAGTGCAACCTTCTGCAAATTGTTGCAGATTTCAATGCTGGGCCATAAACAAGTGTCAGCTTGCGAAACATTCAACGAATCATCATCGATATGGGTTTCGGAGACGAAGGAGCACTCGTGTACCCTTGATGACTGCACGACACAAAGCCTGGGACCGTCAACACCAACACTGGACTGTTAATGACTGGAAACATGTTGCCTAGTCCGACGAGTCTCGTTTCAAATTGTATGGAGCGGATGGACGTGTAGAGGTATGGAGACAACCTCAAGAATACATGGACCCTGTATGTCAGAAGGGGACTGTTCGTGCTGGTGGAGGTTCTGTAATGGTGTGGGGCGTGTGCAGTTGGAGTGATATGGAACCCCTGATACGTCTAGATACGACTCTGACAGGTGACACGTACGTAAGCACCCTGTCTGATCGCCTGCATCCATTCATGTCCACTGTATATTCCGACGGACTTGGACAATTCCAGCAGGACAATGCGACACCCTACACGTCCAGAATTGCTACAGAGTGGCTCCGGGAACACTCTTCTGAGTTTAAACACTTCCGGTGCCCACCAAACTCCCTAACATTAACATTATTGAGCATATCTGGGATGGCTTGCAACGTGCTGTTCAGAAGAGATCTCCACCCCCTCGTACTCTCTTGTGGATTTATGGACAGCCTTGCAGGGTTCATGTTGTCAATTCCCTCTAACACTACCTCAGGCATTAGTCGAGTCGATGCCACGTCGTGTTGCGCACTTCTGCGTATCCGCGGGGGCCGTACACGATATTAGGCAGGTGTACCAGTTTCTTTGGCTCTTCAGTGTACATGAAAAGAGCCGCTCGGCTTCAGCTAATGTAATTTACCACCATCGGATGTAAAAAGACCCACTCCTTCTGAAGATGATGTTTTTATAAATATTGAAACTTATGTCAAGGGCTTGTTTGGCTGATTCTTTCCATCTCCTTAAAACACTATGGTATGAGAACCATGGCATAACAAGCCGAAAACTGCTTCCTGGCAGAATACATAATAGTTGCAAAACATCAGGGAAGTGTTTCATTTTTTTATATTAAATTGCCCGGTAGTCAGAATGACAATGACGACATGGGTCTATGGTGCAGAAATATTAAGGTCGTCGGCGTTAGTTTTATTGTATAGAGCAGCGAAATAATGTTAGCCCGTTTTATATAACAATGATAACACGATTAGAATGGTAGTTTAAGAATGGTATGAAATAAGAATTCTACCATGAATGGTCCTAGTTTTACGTCTTGTTAGGCAGTGTATCTCTAGACTTTGAGATGAGACAGCTAGACAACAAAATAGTGCAATAACCTAAATCATACGACCTTACAATACATCCAAATCTTGTAGACACTTAAGACACCTGCACAATGAAGTGCAGAGAATGGCCGCCGTCTCACCCTCTGCCGTATAACTTCATACGAATGCGGTCTGGAGGGGGACGGGGTCAAGCACACCTCTCTACAGGCCGTTGCCGGCTTTCCAGACCTTGAAGCAGCTACTTCTCATTCAAGTAGCGCCTCAATTGGCATCACGACGCTGAGTGGATCCCGCCACAGTCCTCTCCCAAGGAAAAATCCCGGGTGTGCCCTATGACCGCCAGATGCTCTACGTACCCGCCTACGGAGGCCAGCTCTTAAAATCCCAACTATCTGCTGGAGAGAGACATATGATGAATGAAACATTTCTCACACCTTTAGACACAGGACGCAGAATCTAGTCATAGACCCAAGCAAGGAAATTGGAGTCTCTGATAAACTGTAGCTTGAAGTTGGACTGAATGACGACGGGAGTGGGCTTATTCAGGAAGATGACCGAATGATGCCTACAAGGTGATGCTCAGTCGACTGTGAACCGGTGCAAATCATGGACATCTTTCGAACTGCAATTTGGCTTGAACAGTGATAGGCCAGATTTGCACACCAAGCAAAGTAAGGAGTTTAATGTATTTATTTTGCGCAGCAGTTTAAAAATTTACGTATATTATGCATTTCTAAGAACGGATATATGCTGTGTTATACTTTGGCATACTTTAGCTATGCCAAATAAGAGAGACTATTCTCATAATTTCGTGATAAAAGGCACGCCATTAGATTGTCGTATGTAAGTTGTAACGCCGCACTTCTCTTATTACTAGTGAGCAACACGGACAATCTAACACACGCGCGACAGCACCATGAAAGGCGCCAACACGGATATCAACCGGTGAAAAGCGGAAACAGCTGACTACTAGTGGCGTAAAAGCAATCCTCAACGTCAACTCACAACCTCCTGAAGACAATAACAATCAAATAACAAGAAGATTACACTAGCTCCACGCAGATAAAATTGCTTTCAGCGACTAAAATATGCAATGAGACATCAACACTTGGTCGAGCTTAGAACACTCTCCTCAATAGTCTGACAGAGCGTTACGACTAGTTTACATAACCTGGCTGGGCGGCTGCAATTCCTCAGGGTACCTCATGGGACAGACGGGCGCAAGTAGACTCCGTGAAACAAACTGTCAAAGTGAGCTGGTCGTTCCCGATGTGTAGCAGAAACAGGTAAATACAAGAGAAGGGGAGGGGGGGGGGGGGATTGGGAGCCGTGACCGCGGACTTGGCGAGGTCGCTGCAAGCGCGAAATTAGCGCAATTAGCAACCCCGTCTAATGACGTCGTCTGATACCGGCGCGCATGATACATCAGTTACCCACAAAGTAGGAATTTCACCCAACACCAAAAGCGATGTCATCTGACATGTCTGCAAAATACATACAACACAACGAAGGCTCAAAATCTACGGGAAATTAATATCTTTACATGCAAAAGTTAAGGACAAACAGTCAATATTTTAGCGTCGTGTCAATTTCAGGAACTGGTTTAGGTGTGAAATGCATACTACGAATTCTCACACTGTCCTAGCACAAGATCGGGACGGACAAGGATCCGCCACGACATGTTCGCCTTAATGAACACCAAGGGATCGTCTAACTGAAACTGAGTCAACTACATGTGACCTATTTTAAAACTCTATACACAGCATGATGTTGCGCTGACTGTACATTGTCCAGTCACGTTAACGTGACCATCTGTCAAAAACCTGAATAACAATTTTTTGCTGCGCGGACTGTTGCGAGACGCGCAAGAAGAGCATCAATTAGGGTTCTGGAAGAAGGAGCAGCCAATGGAGGTGGTCTGACACATTCGCGATTGGGTTTAAATGCGGGGAGTATGGTGGCCAGGGGAGTGCAGTAAACTCATGCTGGTGGACTTAAAAACCACGCACATAAGCTGCGAGCTGTGTGACAATTTACATTGTTCTGCTGGTAGATGCCATTGTGCCGAACAAAAGCAAACTGCATGTACGGTGGGGCGGGAAGGGGGGGGAACATGCCCCAAGGAAAAATGCATACGCCTGTTTACCACTGTACCTTCCAGAAAGAGGAGATCACCCGGGGAATATCACAAAAACATTCCCCAGACCAGACCACAATGCTCCCTCCTCCGACCTGGACCTTCCCGACGACCCAACGACCACGTGTCGGCTGGAGCATAAAATGTGATTCATCAGAAAGATAACCTGTCGCCACTCAGAGGACGTCCACTTGCAATACTGTCATGCAAATTCTACGCTTCGTTGGCGATCAACAACAGTCAGTATATGTACACGAACCAGGCTTCTGCTGAAGAGGCCCATACGTAGCAACGTTCGTTGAGGAGATACTGTTGGTAGGCCCTTGGTTCATCTAGGCGGTCAGTTGCTCAACAGCTGCAGTTCTATTCGTCCGTACACGCCTCCACAGCCGTCATTCATCACTGACACCCATGGCCCATGGTGTACCACAGTTGTCTTAGCGCGGTCTTCGACGGTGCCTTTCAATAGCTACGATCCGACAGATGTATCTCCATCACCACACCAAATGCCGTCAACTCTACGAGATACTGGGAGTGTGTCTTGGAATTTAACGAAGGAAACGGCTACTAAAAGGTGGACGAACAACTGGAGAAGTATCACGAACAACAAAAATAACTGAAATAGACACGAATTAAGCAGCACAGTACAGCGAGGTCGTGACTAGAGAAAATCACTGAAAGCCCAATTCTGCACAGAATCGAACTGCCATGCGTAAAACAGCTTCATATTCGTACGTCTGATTACTTTAAAATGAGTTACGACTTAAATATTTGACGTTAAGCATATAAGCGAGGAAAAGATTAGAAAAAGTTTGAAATTATATTAAAGTTTGTTGAAAGTCTCATTATCAAACATGGATGAGTTTAAGTTTGAAATTATATCAAAGTATTCAGCAAACATAATTTTTAACGCATCTTTATGTTTATGACGGCAGATCTGCTCAATTGTGTATCGTACGGTGATACATACTCATCAGCCAAAACATTATGACCACCGACCTACTATCGATATAAACCTGCTAGGCGATAGCAGCGTCACCTGGCGACGAATGACTGCTAGTCAGACACACGCACGGTGCACGTAGAATCAGTGGTCGTGCTGTCCGTGTATAGAATTGGGAAGGCGATCTATGTGAGTTTGACCGTGGGCACACTGTGACGGCCCGGAGGATCGACACGAGCATTTCAGAAATTGCACAACCTGTCAGGTGTTCGAGGAGGCGAAACCACGGCCAGGCGTCGTGGGGTTGGGCGATCACCCCTCATTACAGATGTCGGACGTCGTAAGCTGGAGAAGACTGGTACAGGACAGGTGGCGAACTGTGGCAGTACTAACATCAGACTTTAATGATGGGCAGAGTACAAGTGTGTCTGAACACACAGTGCACCGAACACTGCAAGAGATGGGCCTCTGCAGCCCATGCATGTGCCAATGTTAACACCGCATCGGCAACTACGACTGAAATGGGCAAATTACCATCGGCACTATACGTTCGCACAGTGGCAGAGCGTTGCATGGTGTGATGAATCCCGAAACCACCTTCATCATGCCCATGGGACGGCGCGAATCCGTTGTCTTCCAGAGGAATAGCTTCTTTTGACACATGTACTGCGGGGCGGTGACAAGCCGTCGGTCGCTCCATTATGCTCTGGGGAACATTCACATGGGCGTCCATGGGTCCAATAGAGCTCGTGCAAAGCACCAAGACGGCCAAGGAGTATCGTACCACATTTCCCGACGGCAGTGGCATTTTTCAACAAGATAATTCTCCATGACACAAGGCCAGGAGTCTGATGGAGTGGTTCGAGGAACACAGTGACGAGTTCTAATTAATCTGCTGGCCCCTCAACTCTCCAGATCTGAACCCAATCGGTCACATCTGGGACGTGACGTCAGAGTTCATCACCCCCTCCCCGCACTCCCTCCAGCGACCTACCAAAGCCTCACTGCTCCCATGCCACGACGCGTCGCTGCTGTTGTCCGTCAAAGTAGGCTTACCGGCAATTGGCTAGGTAGTCATAATGTTCTGGCTCATCAGTCTAATTTCTAGATACATTCAGTGGCTTATGTCGATAGCGTCTACAAAATGTGTTGCGAATAGAGTTATTAGTACGGAAGTAATAAATTAAAACGTCATGCCTGGTGTCGAAGTATTATTGCATGAAGTTGTAGCAAGGAGAAACTGTTTTATTTCACCATTTTATTCTGTAGTGAGAGTTTCGTAATGGTTTATAATTAAGTTTGTAAATTGTTAGCATGATGCCGTCGTTGAAGTACACCGTTCGTAGGAAAATGGCGCTATCGAAAACCGACGCCGAGGCGACGGTGGTGCACTAGGGGCCATAGATGACAAGGATGAGCGACGGCTGCGGAGATGCGTACGGGCCAATAGACGGGCAACTGTTGAGCAACGGACCGCCCAGGTGAACCAAGGGACTAACAACAATGGTTCCTCAACGTTGCTGCTTATGGACCCCTGCAACAGGCGCATCGTTCATGCATCCATGCTCACTGCTGGGATTTGCCCGACAATACTGCAAGCAGACGTCCACTCGGTGCCGAAATGTGCCCTTTTCATATGAATAACGTTTTATGCTCTATCGGACAGCAGCCAATGTTCTGTACTGCGTGAGACGTTTAACTGCGAACACCCTGCAAGCGTTATGGTCTCCCGTTTTCGTGGCGTTTCCTGGATTATCTCGTCATTCTGGAGGGCATAACAGGTTACATCCTTGGGGGACATTTCCACCCCTCCACGCAATTTGTTATTCCTCAGCACGATGACATCTACTAGCAGGACATCGCAGCCTACCACACAGCTCACTGTGCACGTAAGTGGTTTGAAGAGCACCAGAATGAATTTACCGTGCTCTCCTGGTCCCTAAACTCCCCGGTTTTTAATCCAATCCTGAATCTGTGGAATAACAACTATATGGCGTTTCGGCTATGGATTCTCAGTCGAGAAAAGTCGGCTCCATATCATTATCAGCAACTTCTAGAACATCACTGACTCTCTTCCTGCTTTGGTACCTAGAGAGCAAAATAACCAAGCAATGAAGCAAGGAGGCTAGCACAGTCAAACAGGGCATTACTGGGCAAGAGAAGTCTACTGGCATCAAAATAGGCCTTAATTTGAGAAAGAAATATCTCAGAATGTACTTTTCGAGCACAGCATTGTACGGTAGTGAATCATGGACAGTGGGAAAACCGGAACAAAAGAGAATTGAAGAGTTTGAGATATGGTGCTATAGAAGAATGTTGAAAATTAAGTGGGCTGATAAGTAGCCTCTCCACAGAATCGGCGAAGACAGGAACATACGGGGAACAGTGACAAGAGGAAGGGACAGGATGATAGGATGTGTGTTAAGGCTACTCTGAAATGAAGAAGTTAGAGCATGAGGCGGAGTCGTGTCGGACCGCATGAAACTAGTCAGAAGACAGATGACTCGCGAGAAGAATGACTACTTCAGCGCCGTACTTTTTCGCGGTCCCTGAAGGAACCGATATGTACGTAGAGGGGTTGTAATACATTTCTCGATTCCTTGCTAAATAATGATTTCTGACTCTTTGGGACTAGGCCTCCGCATGATAGGTGGTGTCTGTCCTCAAGAGTCTGCCAATTCAAGTTTTTCAGCACACAGTCCCACGAGTCAAACAAAACTTTACCATTCGTGCTGCCCTTCGAGGTAGACATTCAACGTACATACAGGTCTCTCATTCTTGAGCAATATTCTAGCATGGGACGTACGAGTGTTTTGTAAGGAGTCCCCTTCCAGATCGACACACACCTAGGCAATCCTATCAACTGAGCGACATTCCCCTGTGTCATCCCAAGTGCGAAGGGTTAACACAAACAAGGTGCGTGACAGAACTGAATGTGTGCTATTCTCTGAGCGTGGCGCAACGCGCAGCAACTGCTCACACACTGCAACGATGTCACACAGGAGGTGTGCTAACAGCCATTAACAGTCTGCGCACGGAAATAGCCACCATATGTACACACACACACACACACACACACACACACACACACACACACAGAGGTACATCGCACCAATATGCTAGATTTACGGACGACTATGCACGCCATCGTTAGGAGGGCAGCTGAAGGCATTTACTATTCCGTCAGTAACTAATGACGAACTGATCAAGAGAAAGTTTACCTCAGTAGATCAAGTGGCAAATCTGTTGGTGAAATTGCCTAATGCAACAAGCAGAATCTGACTGAAAAACGAACGAAAACTATTAGATTGGTTCATAAGTTCGTAGGGTTCTTGTTTTGCATGTTAATATTCCGGGTACTTTGTAGTTCACTGTTGATATTGTCGTTTTGTCATTTGGTGACAGTGAGTGGACCTGTGGGCACTAAAAAACGGAATGCCAAGTCGATGAATCGAAACATTTCCGACGTATTCTTCTGTCTGAGTTCAGTACAGAGGTGACAGCAGCGGAGGCAGCCGGAAACATTTGCACCGCGTATGGGGATAATGCCACTGGACAAAACACAGCAAAAGAATGGTTTTCTCGTTTTAAGGAGCATCGTTTTGACGGTAGAAACTCCCCATGCTGAGGAAGATCCTCGGGGTTTGATATAGATCGTTTAAACACATTAATCCACAATGATCCAAGTCAGTGTACTCGAGAACGGGCAGATGTGATGAACTGTGATCATTCCACTATCGTGCGACATTTTTATGTTTAGAGGATGGTTCAGAAATCAGTTGTAGGGTACCGCGTGGTCTAAGCCAAAAATCACAAAAACCAGCGGGTGGTCGTAATTGCATCTCTGTTTGCTCCTCATCAATTGGCTTCTGAACAACACCGACCATTTCTATCCTGTATCGTTACTGGTGACGAGAAATGGTGTCTTTATGCTAACATAAGGAAAAGAAAGGAATGGTTGAGCCGAAACAAAGCAGCAACTCCCGGCATAAAACAAATATCCCGGTACAAAGACTTGCGTACGTCCACAAAAGATATTATACATCTCGTGGAACAGCGATGTTGTGAGTATTAAGAATTGCTTCACCGAGGTGTGACCATCACTGTTGACATTTATTGTCAACAACTGAGACGTCTTACAGACAAGCTAACAACGACGACCACAAAGACTGCGTGAAGTGATGGAAAAACGCTACGAAGTCATGCATCAACCCAATATATAAGAATTCAGCATTTCTTTGATAGTCTGTACTTCTTGTTATTTTAGTTATGTTCCCACTGGAAATGGACTAAATGTTCTTAAGCAAAGTCAGTTTAAAAGTGAGGTCGAGGTGTAAATGCATCCTACCCGTAAATAAGCAACTTTAAAAAATAAATGTGAGTACAAACATTTATAACGAAGTCTCCTCCATGTCAAATCACCTTGTCTAAGGTGCTTCCGGTGAGTAAAGTCCATCCACGAAAAGTGAATTTGGAAGATCAGCAAAGTATCTGAGCCGTAGTAAAGTTAGCTTTGAAAAGCGCGCCGCAGAGCGAAGCGTGAAGCAGTCGCCCTCCGTTTTCTGGCGGTGGCGCCGTTGTCGCAATTGAAGGCTTCGGTGTATCCATCTCGCGGGAAAGGGGAAAAGTGGGCTGTTCGCGTGGGTTTAAGAAGGGCTCTCGTGGAGAGTTGGCAGTCGGGGCATCAAGAAGCGACTTCTCTGCCGGTGCTAGGGAGACAGCACGCAGACCGCGGCATCAGCGCAAGCGACGCGAGCAGCGGCTCCGTGGTATGGGGCGTCAAAAGCAATCTTCCTGAGCGTGGGTCCGCAAGGGGTCTAATCTGCAGTTCGGCCGTATGCTGTCGAGCGGCGAGGAGGTTCTGAAAATCGGTGCGCCTTCCTGCGTCCGTTGAAACGGCTAGCAGCGGGCGGCTCGGCAGAGCATTTGGAGGTGCTGCGTTGGTTTAGTCCTGGGAGTCGTAACGCACCAAAAGTTGAGTATTGATTGTCAACAGAGTTATGAAGTTCAACTGAATTCAATTTAATTGTTCTTGTTAATTATACCAGCCGTATTTGGGGGGGGGGGGGGGTTCCCACCATTCATTCTCGTCTGCCCACCCGCGGGAAGGTGGTAACATTAGAAAGAGTGGTCCGTTTGTCCCCTTTTGAGGACGAAAGAAAGGGGGGGGGGGGGGGAGTCAGAGTAAATCTGTTGTTCGGATTGCTGCTTTCCACTCCCTGCTTACCTACGGGTTTATTCGAATGTTAGCCTCTGCCATGTCTGTGAAAGTCTAAGACCAATGACTGTACTGTTTAAAATGCAAGGCACTAAGACCTGATCCATTCTCTCGCCTGCCATAACTAGTATTACTAGACTCACGTGTAAAAGGTACTCTAGGAAAGAAGAAAAAATTTCTTTTGCCTCCTGGTAAGAACTAGTCAATTGCATAACGAATTCCTCCTCATCTGGAAGCTCTAACTTACGTAAATTTGTTTATGTAAATTTGGCTATAATCTAGCAAGGTTAATGTACGCCCTAGTGGATTTTTTATATTGTTTCTAGTCAGCAAAAACTGTTGTGTGTTTTTTCCAATTCAATACCTTTTAAGGCTTTTTCTCAACGTGCTTTTGTGTTTTATACGGGTAGTTGGTTATTAGCGTGTTTTCGTGCCATGCAAAAGTTTGCCATTTCATTACGGGTAGAAATTGTTGCCTTGAAAGGAGAATGTAACAGTTCGCAAGTCCTACGTGGCCAGCGTGTGTCTTCGCCCCAAGTAACTGGCAGAAATTGGTATAACTTTTTTTAAATATATTTTGGAAATGTTAATGTTATTAACTGTGAATTTCCCCTCGTGTGCATGACTCACGCGTTTTGGTTTTTCTATTTTGAGAACTTTTGTAAACAGGATTGTCTTTATATGTTGCAGACAAGTTAGATTCTGCGCCATTTAAGAATCGAGTGAAATTCACCTGTAATTTAGCTGAGCTTGAAATATTATACAGCGTCGCATTGTATACGTTAAATTGCTTGCCTTTTACTGGCGTTAAATTTTTTATAATAAAAGTCCTTTCCTATCGTAAATTGTGACTTATTTGTTAATTTTTTTTAAGAAAAATATCGTAAAGTCTTGCACCAAATTTGAATAAAGAGTGTTACATAAAATTGTGTATAATTTCACCAGTTATTCCTTGGCATCTACCTCCACTTTACACTTTGTGCTTCCACTTTACATTTTGTGTATTGATTGAGAGTAATAACCTTTGGTGAACCAGTAGTAATTTTAAGCTTCAGTATCCATCTACTGACAGTATCATAAATAACGAACTGGTGATCTAGTGGCAAAGTGCGTTTGATTTAGTGGCGAAGTGCGTTACGGTAGGACCACGGAAATTTTCAACCTGCCATTACTCCAGCCTTCACCTCTCAACTATGTAAGGAGCCGCCAGCTACGACACGTGGTTCGAACTCCACATTAAAACTGTATGTCCCTTTTCCAAGTTAGATATCTGGGGTAGATAAGAGAAACACAACTCGCCTAAGTGGCGGCCAGTTGACAGACATACAACAGGCCAATGAGCCACACCACTTTATTAACAGCGAAAACAGCCACGGATGAAAATATACGATAATAGAAAGAAAAGTATTTCAGTAAACATGTGTCGCAAACTATAGTTCGTGAGATAGCAGCGAATTTATGGTTAGGAGCCGCCACTGGCTTCAGTATGAAATATTGTCCTTTCCGACTGAGCTGATACGAGATTTTTGCTGAAAATTAATGCCTCTTTTTTTATGTGAGAGCTCTTAAAGCTCTTTAAAAAAAAAAAAAAAAAACAGTATTAACATTCTACATCTCTATTCTTCTAGTCCACATAATTATTTCTCAACACAGTCACCCTGGAAACGACGTGTTTCTCCCAACGAGGCACTAGTTTGTTGATACCGTTATTGTAGAAGATTGGAATCAGCTGACGGAGTCACAACCTCACTTCTTTTTGTACCGCTTCATCACTATCGAGGTAAGGTCCTCGAAAGTGTTTAAGTTTTCAAAACAGATTAAAACTGAACGGCCAAGTTGGGATTGTATCGAGGATGATCGACAACAGTGAACCCAAGGTGTCGGATATTTGCAGATGTCGCAATGCTCGTGTGCGATTGCGCACTGGCATGCTGAAGGGGAGGGTGCTCCATGTGTAGAAGAACTCTTCGAATTTGCAACTCGAATATTGCACATTGTTTCTCACAAAATGACATAGCTACGTTACACACCCTCATGTTACACGCTACAATTCTGAGCCCTCTAGCGGCATAGGGCTTCAAATATGTTGACATGAAGAATAAACATGTAGATTGTAGGATGTTAGTAAAGTCTGTTTTATTTAAAAACCTTTTACGAGTTTTAATATAAGAAATTCCGGAGGTAGTACCTTTCAAAAGGCCCTGTTACATATTACTCCGTCCTAACAGGTCTCGTAAGACCCAACGGCACCGACCGACCGCCGTGTCATCCTCAGACGATAGGTGTCAATGGATGCGGGCATGTGGTCAGTACACCACTTTCCCGGCCGTTGCCGGTTGCCATGACCAGAGTCGCTACTTTTCAGTCAAGTAGCTCCTCAATTGGCCTCACAAGAGCTGAGTGCACCCTGCTGGCCAACAGCGATCGGCAGAACCGGATGGTCACCCATCTAAGTCGACAACGGTTAATTGTGGTGATCTGACGGAAATCGGTGTTGCCACTACGATAAGGCCGTTGGCTCGTTTGTATCACCGACAGTAACAAATCAATACACAAAATCAGTTGTATTCCTTTTAAAATTGCTTAAATACAAAAAGGTTTTAACATTTGCTTTTCGACAACATTGAACAAGAGCGACCTTCCCTCCGCTTTCTTCGCGCAACATGTGCCGTGTTTTTCTGATATCGTTGATACCGTATCAAATATAACAACAAAAGTGACAACCTAAAGTTCACTGGCTCCCGTGGTGGGCTAACCTATATAATTTTTTTTAGTAAATGCCAATTTATGAGAAACTAAATACGAGGGTTGGAATTTTGATAGTGGCAACTATATATTTACAGCTCGTACAAAATAGATGTGTGTTTCAAAGTTTTACTGACCTTCAAAGTAGTCACCAGCATTGTGTATAACCCGTTGCCAGCGATGTGGAAGTCGTAGGATACTCTTAGCAGCGCCAGTTGTGTTGACATTTCGAGCGGCGCGATCTATTGCCCGACGAATTTGTAGCAATGGTGAAGTGAATGCCATGAAGTGATTCCTTCAGTTTAGAAATCGAGTTGAACTTACGAGGGCTTAAGTCAGGGGAGTGCAGTAGGTGGTATAGCACTTAGCAGCCCCATCAGTCAAACAAATCAGTGAAAGCTTTCACTGTAAGTGCTCGAGCATTGTCCTGCAAAATGATGACCAGGTCCTGCAGAAAGTGTCATCACTCCTGTCTCTGAACTGGTCGTAGGTTGTGTTCCAAAAATGAAGAGCACAGAGACCGAAGTGATGACACTTTCTGCAGGACCTGACCATCATTTTGCAGAAAAATGCTCAAGCACTTACAGTGAAAGCTTTCACTGATTTGTTTGACTGATGGGGCTGCTAAGCGCTATACCACCTACTGCACTCCCCTGACTTAAGCCCTCGTAAGTTCAACTCCATTTCTAAACTGAAGGAATCACTTCACGGCATTCGCTTCAGATCTGCTACAAATTCGTTGGGCAATAGACCGCGCCGCTCGAACTGTCAACAGAACTGGCACTGCTAAGGGTATCCTACGACTTCCACATCGCTGGCAACGGGTTCTACACAATGCTTGTGACTACTTTGAAGGTCGGTAAAACTTTGAAACACATATGTATTTTGTACGAGCCGTAAATAAATAGTTGCCACTATTAAAGTTCCAACCCTCGTAAAAGAAAAAACTGTAGTTTCTGCCTCTTTGCAACGAACCTCTGCAAGTCAGAATATAAGGCCATTTTTATTTCATTTTCTGGTATAATGTGGCATTTAACAAAAATGTACTCACATTAGCGTAAAAAATTATATTTTCCGATTATTTCCTCAGGTCAAACATAATTTACGGCAGTACCAATGCCACTATGGATTTCTCGTACCTCCGCATCAACGAGCCACAATACTTTGTTTTTTAGAAGTTACGACTTCAGGGTCGTACTACGTTGCTACGGGCACAGAAACAGATGGTCTGAACACACGCCATCCATCACGTCTGGTATCGTTCATTTCATTTACGCCGTGGACTATCACAAACAATTGTTCATCGTTTCAGTCAATAAAGGCTGGCATCGTACAGTGACGACGCCAGAAAGCATTACAAGACGAACTAAAGCAAGAAACAGTTTCAGTAAGAACGACGAAAGTAGGCTAACATTTTATCATTTTAAAAGACGTTAAATTATTGACGTAAATATAATTAAATCGCACTGAAGATATCTGTTTTCTAGGAAGGTACCGAACGAGGTGGCGCAGTGGTTAGCACACTGGACTCGCATTCAGGAGAACGACTATTCCAACCTGCGTTCGGCCATCCAGATTTAGTTTTCCGTGATTTCCCTACGTCGTTCCAAGCAAATGCCGGGATGGTTCATTTCAAGGGGCACGGCCGATCTACTTCCCCATGCTTGACACAATCCGAGCTCGTGCCCCTCTCTGATGACATCGAGGTCGACGGGACGTTAAGCCGAATCTTTCTTCCAACTTTCCCTCTCTAGGCAGGTAAATTCGTATGATGCAACCGTCCCAACATTTGTCGCACGGGCATTATGAAAGTAGGATTACGACATTAATGAATTCACTTTCAGCTCCAAGTTTGAATTTCACTATTTTAAAGCTGGCAATACGTTCCGATCTTGGCAATTCTCACTTCGCTACGCCATCTCTGTGAGTCAATACGCGCCTAGAGGTTAGCATGTAAAACTTCTGGCCAATTAAACTCTTGTATTAGTGATACAATGGGACAGAATATTCGAGTTCGGGGAAGAGTGGATGGACAAATTTTTATAGGTAAAAACGTAACACCAAAACGAACGGGAAAATGCTCCTGTAAAGAAAAAGGCGACTATGTTCCTCTTTAATAGATTCGGACAGAAAAGAAGGGAACAGCTGCCTCAATCATCATTCTGTCGTCTTCGCCAAAAATTTTAGCATGTGAACATATTCGTACTCTTTTAACACAGTAAATTCCAATTCATTTTACCTAGTCTCGCTTTGTAGTTGAGCCTTCATACTTATCATCCCCCTATCCTTGCCACTGTCTCCACAATACCTTGGAAGCTCAAAAATTCTGGGGGTTCCAAATTATTTTTCCTCTTCAAAATAACAACATATTCGCCTCTATTGTTCTCAGACAAGAATTTTTTCTGCTAGTTCGCTGCTTTTTCATGCTACACCATGGTTTGCCGGCTTCTGTGAAACGAACTCTCCAGGTCAGTACAGTTTTGATTTTTTACACACTTCGACACATTTAAAGACTCTGACACATATCAACAGAAAATAGGTGTGCATAATATAAGATTTACAAAAAAAACATTATTTGCAGTCTTTCAAGTTTTACATAATTTTTGGCACTAACTTTAAAATCTTTCCAGGCATGTTAAGAGTAGGGTGAAAACTTTTCTCGATGTCAGCCGCAAAAGGTGCTCAACGAACGCGAACCGACGCACCGGAAATGATGCGTCGCCCGTGTCTACCTTTCCTCGTACCAGCACTGGTCTCCTCCTGTTAACATTCTTTTTGCATTCAGTCCCGATCTCTCCCCACGCGATTTCTATATTTTTGAAGCCCTGATGAAACACTGGTTGCCATCAATTTGCTTCGGACGAATGAATACAATCATGGGTCCGTATCCACCCACAAAAAATTTTCCGTGAAGGCATTGACTCTCTTGGCTCACAGTGGGGTAAATTTATTAACTGTTAGGGAGCTTATTTTTGAAATAATAAATAGTTTATTTGTTTCTTCCATCTGTCTTTGTTTTCAACTGACTGCTCCTTACAAAAGATCTCGTACAGGACGTTAATGTCACAAACTATAGGGTTCGTATCAATTTGACATGACAACGAAATCGAACGAATTCAGAGACGCGCTGCTAGGATCGTAACAGGTCGGTGTAGCCGGTACGATAGTGTAACAGAAAGTAAACTTAAATGAGAATGCTTGGAAGAAAGGGGATATAGATTTCGTGAAATCCTCTTGGATAAATTTAGAGGACACGTATTATACGAAGATTGTGCGATTATTATATATCGCGAAGCGATGGTAAGAGTAATATAACGGGGATTAGAGCACTTGGAAACATGTAGAGCATAAAATAATGAGTGTATGGCATCGATGGCCGGGAGGCCCCATTCGGGGAAACTCGGCCGCCAAGTGCAAGTCTTATTTCAGTCAACGCCACATTGGGCGATTTGCGCGTCGGTAAGGACGATGAAATGAGGATGAGGACAGCACAACACCCAGTCCTCGAGCGGAGAAAAATCTCCAACCCGGACGGGAATCGAACCCGCCTAGGAGGCGAGCACGTTACCACCCAGCTAAGCAGGCGGAGTGTAGAGCATAATTTTTCCTTTGGGAAGTACCGGAATTCAGTAAGACAGACAACGTATAATATTGGTAAGATGCGCCCTTCCGCCAGGCACTGTCAACGAGCGTAGCCTGGCAGAGCATTTTCAGCGGACTGACCAGCGACTAGCACCATTATGCAAGTTTTAGCTAGCCTTCAGCAGTTCAGGAAGCGGTACATTGAAAACTTCCGCGAATTGTGTCCTCCGTGGCTGCGGTACCTTGGTCAGATCGAGCGAATAAGCTCGTAATTACGTCGGAGCGGCTACTTAATTCACCCACTTGCTGCGTGCTGATAAACGTCGTTGAACTGGCAATTAAGCGCGCGGCTGGTGGGTTTAGATCGTCCGAGGTTACTGTTCTCCACATCCGCGGCTCTTTTACAATTCATAGCGCACGAACAAAACATGGATTACGGGCAACGATGGTCTACGAACGACGCAGTAAAGTGAGTCAGTCCCTATCGACGTTCCCTGGCGCCGGTACGTAAACTAATTTCACAGCATCGTTGAGCTCTGCGACTTGATTTAATAAAATAATGGAGATGAAAACGCGAAACAATTGGCAGTATTGTCTCTCTGTAGCCTATACGATGAGCGAGGCAGAAGGGTGGGAACGAGGAAGGGGCAGTGAGTACGTCATGGTCATCATCATTCTGGTAAGCTGACGTGTCTCCCTTTTTCGAAATTGGTAATAAACCTTAGATAATAACGCAGTGCGCTGTGGACGTGCAATGTCCTGTCACGAGACCTGCTTCCTGCCGTTCGGGGAACTACTGGATTTTGGCGCCCAGGCTGCTGACGGCTGCTTGCCACGCGGGGAATCCGGTTTATTTCTTTTGTTAGTCTTATGAACAGAGTCGAGGGACATGAAAGGGAAGCAGTGGTTGGGAAGGGAGTGAGACAGGGTTGTAGCCTCTCCCCGATGTTGTTCAATCTGTATATTCAGCAAGCAGTAAAGGAAACAAAAGAAAAATTCGGAGTAGGTATTAAAATTCATGGAGAAGAAATAAAAACTTTGAGGTTCGCCGATGACATTGTAATTCTGTCAGAGACAGCAAAGGACTTGGAAGAGAAGTTGAATGGAATGGACAGTGTCTTGAAAGAAGGATATAAGATGAACATCAACAAAAGCAAAACAAGGATAATGGAATGTAGTCGAATTAAGTCGGGTGATGCTGAGGGAATTAGATTAGGAAATGAGGCACTTAAAGTAGTAAAGGAGTTTTGCTATTTGGGGAGCAAAATAGCTGATGATGGTCGAAGTAGAGAGGATATAAAATGTAGACTGGCAATGGCAAGGAAAGCGTTTCTGAAGAAGAGAAATTTGTTAACATCCAGTATTGATTTAAGTGTCAGGAAGTCATTTCTGAAAGTATTCGTATGGAGTGTAGCCATGTATGGAAGTGAAACATGGACGATAAATAGTTTGGACAAGAAGAGAATAGAAGCTTTCGAAATGTGGTGCTACAGATGAATGCTGAAGATTAGATGGGTAGATCACATAACTAATGAGGAGGTATTGAATAGGATTGGGGAGAAGAGAAGTTTGTGGCACAACTTGACCAGACGAAGGGATCGGTTGGTAGGACATGTTCTGAGGCATCAAGGGATCACCAATTTAGTATTGGAGGGCAGCGTGGAGGGTAAAAATCGTAGAGGGAGACCAAGAGATGAATACACTAAGCAGATTCAGAAGGATGTAGGCTGCAGTAGGTACTGGGAGATGAAAAAGCTTGCACAGGATAGAGTACCATGGAGAGCTGCATCAGACCAGTCTCAGGACTGAAGACCACAACAACAACAACATGAAAAGTGTGTGTGTGTGTGTGTGTGTGTGTGTGTGTGTGTGTGTGTGTGTGTGTGTGTGTGTGTGTGTTCTTGGAAGAATATTTCTTGCCACACCTTATGTTATATTAGTTCTATGCGGCAGCTGGATAAGGTAGTACAAACTACTGTCCCTAGCGGATGTTTGAAGGTTAGTATTTACGAATAGTATACGCACGCCAGAAAATATTCAGATTCGTAGGAAATGCGAAAACTTAAATACCTAGGAATATGGAGCGTCATTTGGATTTCAGCACGAATTCTGATGGGACAAAGATGGTAGGCTCTGCCGTCGTCACGTTGAAGGGTCCACTCCACATCTCACCTGTAATGATTTTCGGTAAATAAGAATTAAATTACTGTGGCTGGACGGGGATCTTGAATTTTCTTCGTTCCGGACATAAATCCACTTTCGCAACCCCTGCGGTCCCTGGTACGGATAAAGCAAACCATGACTGAAACGACGGGTTTTGTACTCAACAGAGCGGAAATGAGCATTTTTCGTTCTTTGTCTTTACACACAGAATATCTCTGATAGAACTTATTCTTACACTCCAATCTGTTAAGGGACTGTAGATGATGATGATTAGTGGACATGAAAGTAGCTTCAAGCGTGCCTCTGGAAAGCGTGTTGGAACCCTTGATGTTCATATCGTATATTAATGACCTGATTGACAACAAACAGTAATTTCGGACAATTTTCTGATGACGGTATTTTGGGAAGATTTTAAAGTTGTGCAAAGATTAGCAAATTGTTTTAAATGCTAAGAAAAATAATAATACGCTCTTCACAAAACATAGAAAAGTCGTACTCTATGGTTACAATATGAATGAATCACAACCGGAATCAGTCAACTCATACAAGTAGCTGGGAGTATCGGTTTGCGTGGACAAGAAATGGACTGACCGTATAAGCTCAATCGTAGGTAAAACAGGTCGCAAACTTCAATTCAATGCTAGGTTACTCGTACGATACAGTCAGTATGAAAGAGAGATTGCCTACAAAACACTCATTTGAACCATCCTAGAAAATTGCTCAACTGTGTAGGATCCAAGCTAAATATTACTAAAAAAGGATACCGCAAATATTCAAAAAAGGACTGCGAGTGCTTACGGGTTTGCTCGACGCACTGGAAAGTGATACAAAAAATATAAATTGCTGGCGCTTGATGATAGACATCAACTATGCCGCGAAAGGCTACATACACATTTTGAAGAACTTGGTGTATGAAGCGAAGAAACTGGGAAAATACTACAGCCTCGCAAATACCGCACCTATAGTGACCGCGAAGACAAGACCTTGCAGTACTAGCATCTTTGGGAATCAGTGCAGCGAATACAGTACCAAGAGTAATAAGGATTCCATTTCAGTAAGATCCCTTATGTTTAGGAGAAGCCAACCTTCACATTTATACTTTTTGAGCCTCATTATGGCGTCGGGAAAGTGTACAGGATGACCAAAAACCCGTTAACATGTGAAAATTCAATACCTCATGGAATTATGTAGCTAGAGAGGTAAAAACTGACACTCATGCTTGAAATGACATGGGGTTTTATTGAAGCACAAGATTACTGACAGACGGCGCTTTATATCATACAAAAGCAATCAGTAGCATAATAACTGATTTCAAAGACGATGTTTTGTAACAAATGCGCGACATTTCGGCCGTCATTCATGAACAATACAATGCTGTGAACAGCATTATAACAGCCTGTCAGTAGATATGGTGGGAAATTCCTCTCGGATGAAGCCTTTTAACATCCCTAATGAGGTCAGACCATCGCGATCGCGACCGCTACGGTCGCAGGTTCGAATCCTGCCTCGGGCATGGATGTGTGTGATGTCCTTAGGTTAGTTAGGTTTAAGTAGTTCTAAGTTCTAGGGGACTGATGACCTCCGATGTTAAGTCCCATAGTGCTCAGAGCCATTGAACCATTGAACCAGACCATCGCGGTAGGCTTGCAACTTGAGATAAGTACTCATTTTTTGTTTCAATAAAATCCCATGTCATTTCAGGTATGTGTCAATTTTTACCTCTCCACCTAACGTTATTCCGTGAATTAGTGCAATTTGAAATGTTAATGGACTTTTCGATTTTACTTCGTTTACTACTGTCGATTCCCCCCCTTCCTCTTCCATTCGGTAACGGTGCGCGGAAAATACGATTGTCGGTAATGACCGATTCGTCAGACGCCACCAATTTAATCCACTGACGGATTTATGGGTACACAGGATATGGATTTTAGTAGATAAAGTTGCTGCTGAGTAAGCGTTTAACGAGACCACACAATTAACGTCATCAGTCTCCTATTGACTCCCTGGACAGCAGCAGTGTATACACTTTGTCTGTGTATAAAATAAATTCAGTGTCCAAGTCTAAGAAAGTGTTCTAAATGTTTGCGTGGAGTGTATCTGAACATGGGAACTAGTCCGGTATTCATCTAGTAGGGTGTCATAAACCGCCTGAAAACCACATCCAGGCTGCCTGGCACATGGACCCTTCCTCGTTAATCCGGTCCCGACATACATTTCCGCCCAGGAAGCAGTGGCGTTAACAGGTTTGACTATAGTAACAAAGCCGACCCCGCGTTGGAGCGGGACAAAGGTCCCGAGCAAGAAAGAAAGACGGTACGAATTTTAGTAAATTTAGCTAACACCACTGATAGAAATAAAGACTGCCTTTTATCGTCACGAATACCTCGGAGACAGGGAACAGCCACCGGCCTGCATCCCTTGACACACTATAACATCATGCTTTGACTTCATGTAACGCAACATGGCAGTTTTGTAACCATGTAATGTAACATGGCATTTTTGTAACGAGTTCCATAAGATCAGATGAGGCAGCATAAGAATGTTGAAGCCGGTAATCTTGGAACAATAAAACTGCGATCTCGGCGTACGTAGTGTGTTCACTTTCAATATCATGGAAGCTGCCGGGCCGTGTGAAGCTGACGGATCCAGTGTGGCAACGATAATAATCCTCGGAGCCTCCACAAACAAATACGTGTATTGTGAGAGTGTACGCAGAACCGATAATCGCGTGATAAAGAGACGTGGTGCAAACCTGTTCCCGGGTTGTAGTAGGGAGCACCACTGTTTGGTCGCTTCTGTCCGCTGTCGCTTCAACTGCAGTCGCCACAATGGTCGCCGCATAGCAGTCCGTGGTGCTCCATTTGTCGCTATGCTGTCTGTGTGGATAACTGTCTTGAGTGAACAAGTTCGTTCCATGACTCAGTGTAAGTGGCGAAGCTATACGACCATCCACGGCCGAGTGAGTAATATCTCTGCCCTCTCGAGCGCTAGTCGTGTAGATCGTTAGAGATTCAAGCACGCAGTACGTCCGTTTGACGTTTGCTGCATGCCGTCTTCACAGTACTGCAATTAAAATGGCCAGATGCGTAGTTTCACAGCAGCGAAGAAAGGATTTAGGAGAAGCTCGTGAGAAGTTGAGGCTTCGGTACGGTCCATGAGAAGTGCTGAGGCAACGCCAACTGAAGGGTAGAAATAAAAAACGTCTGAAGTGCGCAATCTGAAATTGTCAGGAGAATGAAAAAACAATGTGTGTCTGTTGCACGTAACTGATTTTTGTCCAAAAAATTCAGAAGGTATTCTGATACAACAGAATTATGCTGCTCACAGCATCACCGTAAGAAGCAACAGAATAAATTAGAAAATAAATACTTTCATTAAAAACTGTCCAAGTGCCGTATTAGGAATGTGAGTGGTTTTATGTGCCAATAAGAGGAATTGATTCTTCTAAAGAAGGAAACAGCAATCACTGTTAATAACGCTATTTATTTGTACGATAGCGCTGTTATCTGTATCGAAGCAACACTTACGTCTTCGGACGGCAGTTCACGTTTATATTACATTCATAGTTATTTACATTAGTTGTTGGAAAAACAGACGAAACTATTGGTTCGAAACCGGTAACTGCTCTATTTGTGTAAATAAATAGCATTATTAAAAGCGTCTTTTTTTTCCTTCAAGAATTAGCTTGTATTCTGTACATAACCACGGTATGAAAAATGTCAATTTTCGGGAAACTTTTTGTTCAAAGTGCCATTAATACTGAGGTACTACCTTTTATTTGTGCTAATATAAGTACAGAAATGCAGTATTACGTTTTTAACTAGTAGAACTATACATAACAATACCACGTCTCCTATTTTTCAGCCGTCCGCTGTGGCCGAGCGGTTCTAGGCGCTTCAGTCGCTACTACGGTCGCATGTTCGAATCCTGCCTCTGGCATGGATGTGTGTGATGTGCTTAGGTTAGTTAGGTTTAAGTAGTTCTAACTCTAGGGGACTGATGACCTCAGATGTTAAGTCCCATAGTGCTTAGAGGCATATTTTTCAAATTCTGGACCCCCCGAAGGAAACACGGGTTTGCAGAAAGACCACATGCTATCTACTAACGCATACTGGAAAGATTTTCTCCTTGGGGTGGCACCTCGATTAAGTCTGGGGACATGTAGCAGAGTACCGAGAACACAACAGCACGTAAAACACATTTTGTGAAACAACGTCACCCCGAACGTTATTCATTTCCACTGAACGCGAAAGCAGGTACCAGTGTCTAATCTCGATCCGCGACGCAGTTTTAACTTGCCACATGAAAACAACAGAACGTATTCTGCGAAGGGGTGGAAGAGGTCCAACTTAATTGCGTAACATCCATTCGATAAGTGGGGAGAGGCGCGCAAGGTCACTTTAAAGACGAAAGGGCCATATGATGAAGGAACGAGGCGACGCAAACCGCGAAACAAAGTATGCATTCGCCAAAACCTGCGACACACACACACACACACACACACACACACACACACACAGACAGACAGACAGACGGGCGCGCGCGCGTTTCCAACCGTAGCACCTGACACCCGAGCAGCAGTTATAACAAGCTGGCGGAACTCTTCTTACAAAGCATCCGCCGGCATCCCTCTCTTTTTTTGCGGAAGGTGACTCTGGTTGTTCGTGCTGGCGTCAGCGTCTTGTTCCACTCTGTCGGCGTGATGCCTTCACATCAACGACGTCGTCGTACAAAATTGCTGCTACAACGTTAAAGCCGCTGGCGACAGCAAATGGCGAGCAACTACTAGTATGTGGTTTCACGCTGTCGTCCATGAACGCCACTGGCGTCTTATAGCAGCTAACGAGCAAAAAAGTGGCGCCTACATCTGAACTGCACTTTTTGCCCGCTAGACAACCGTAGGGTGTGTCAAATTGAGTACGTAGCATTTTAATGCCATTAGTATCACACACTATTGCATTCCTGCAACGTATGGTAATTTTTTTTCTGTTATCATCATTTTTAAAGTTCTATATCTAAATCGGCAAAAAACGGAACGCTTACGGGTTTACTTTGTTCTCCGTGTATCTGTCTGTCTGTCCGTCCGACTGTTCAAATCCTTCTCCTCAGGACCGAGTAGACGCATCAAGCCGAAATTTACGGTACAAACTAAGATATACGGTCCCTTCTATGTAAAAATCTCTAGCTTCGAAGTCAATACAACCAAAATATACGGCCATTTAGGTCACATATTTTGATACTCGGAAACTCACTCATAGAAATCT
Source organism: Schistocerca serialis cubense (assembly GCF_023864345.2). Lineage (NCBI taxonomy): Eukaryota > Metazoa > Arthropoda > Insecta > Orthoptera > Acrididae > Schistocerca > Schistocerca serialis. The sequence continues at coordinate 274,129,259 of NC_064646.1, forward strand.
GTAGAGTACTTTCCGCTCGCCTAGAACTATGAAATTTGGCGAGAAGCGAGGTTCCACAGATCAAGTAAAAAATAAATAAATAAATTTAAAAAATTCGTAATTATATCACACGACAAACAAATTTATTTTGCAATTTTTTATCCGACTTCAAATTTTATATTAAAACATTCTCGGAAGCCTTGCAATTCCTGGGACCGATACTTTGCCAGTATCGATGTCGATAACAGGCAAAAATCGGCGAGATTCTCGATTCCCAGAATTGGCTCTGAGCACTATGGGACTTAACATCTGTGGTCATCAGTCCCCTAGAACTTAGAACTACTTAAACCTAACTAACCTAAGGACATCACACAACACCCAGTCATCGCGAGGCAGAGAAAATCCCTGACCCCGTCTGGAATCGAACCGGGGAACATTGTAATTCTGTTAGAGAAAGCAAAGGCCTTGGAAGATCAGCTGACAAGAATTGACAGCGCGTTGAGAAGATGTAAAAAAACATGCGCCACTGAATTCAGCCGAATTAAACCAGGCGATGCTAAAGGAAATTGGTTATGAAATGAAAAAGTGAAAGTAGCAGATGAGCCTTGATGTTCGAGCAGTAAAGTAACTGTTGATGGCCGAAATAGAATGTATAAACTCAGACTGGTAATGGTAAGAAAAGTGATTCTGAAGAAGAGACTTTTGTTAACACTGAATAAAGATTTAAGTGTTAGGACAACTTTTCCAATGGTATCAGTATGGAGTGTAGCCTTGTACGGATGTGAAACGTGGACGATAAGCACGTAAGACAAGAAGAGAATAGAAGCTTTTGAAATGTGGTGCTACATTAGCATGCAAGAGAATCTATGGGTAAATCGGATAACTAATGAGGAATTACTGGAGATATATGAGGAGAAAAATTTATGACACAACTTGACTAAGAGAAGAGATCAGTTGGAAGGACACATTCTGATGCATCAAGGAATAGTCAGTTTGGCAAAGGAAGGAAGAGTATCGGGTAAAAAGTATAGGAGGAGACCTAGGGTCGAAGACAACGAACAGATTCAAATGCATGTAGGCTACGGATGTTGTTATGTCTACGGACTGATGGCCACAAACTACTGCTGCTGCTGCTGCTTCTACTACTACTACTACTACTACTACAAGGAGCAGAGAAATAGAATCGCCGCCTTCCTGCATATTCCTGGCAGCCAACTCTTTTTGCAAGTTCATATTGCTGACGAGATCATTTCATCAGAGAACCCCGTTCAATTTCGGTTTTACAATTTAACTTGATATACAATTATGATTTACACGATGCTTCTGCAATTCTGGGCATTAGCTCCAGACGCTTAACTGCTGTATCTCAATGAGATTTGTATGTAGTAGCATCCAGTATTTCTATTACAAAGGCGACAATTAGTTTCAAGGCTATAAAAATAGCTTTCATACAAAGCACACCTATTTGTTGAAGTAACAGGTGGCACAAAACGGAATTATAAATATTTTTCAACACAAGACTTCTTAAAGACTGTGCACATAAACAAAGTAAGAGATGTTAAAATGTGTAAGCTGACCACAGAAATGCGAAAATGTTTGTTATGTACCAAATTGTTGTGCAATCACTAACAAAAGCAGTGAATAATTCGTCATTACACAGTCTTCCAAATAACGACAGTACGTCTAACAAGACCAGTAAAAACTGCTGCATATAAACATCTATGAAAAACAGACGCTAGGCGCCAATAGACTACTGCTCGGGGCTCGACAAGCAAGAATAAAAGCCTACTTTATGTCTTTTACGAAGCTAATAAAAGTCGTGGTGACAACACTAACTAGACCGAAAAAAATGAAAATAACTTGAATCGTTAATTCCCGACGCGCACGGGAGGGGAGAAGAAAATGTTTCCCTTAGTTCAACCTGAGACGAGAGCAAAGTCAAAGTTGCATGTTTTCCTACAGGAAGCTTTCTGAACTGTCCGAAAGAACAGATACCATCTTCATATAGATAAGGCTTACCGGCCAAAGATCTTCAGTGCGGATGCACTCACATTGCTGAAACTCTTACGGGAATCGGTAGATTGACCACTGCGAGTAATGAGTATAGTGGGCGGGGGCCACTACAAATGTAGCGTGTGGACGGTAAGTTGGAAATGTGGGTCTCACGGGGAGCGTGCCAGAGACAAGTTCCTGCAGTCGTACTATCCTCTGTGTCCTCGATGGTTCAGTCGGATAAAGCGTCTGCCATGTAAGCAGGAGATCCAGGGTTCGAGTCCCGGTCGGGGCACACATTTTCAACTGTCCCCGTTGATATTTATCAACGCCTGTAAACAGCTAATGGTCTGGATTTCATTGTAATTTCAATCTACTCTCTGGCTCGATGGCATCAAGCTAACTGCTGAACTGTAGCAAACAGCAGTGCCAGTTTCGTGTTCTTTGTTTCTCTTATAATGAAAACATGTATAATCACTTATAATGAAACAATGTATAATCAGCCTTAAAGACACACGAATAAACAAACAGCGAAGAAAAATAACAACAAAAGAAGATAGTTTTAGGGCGTACCTAAAAATAATAGAAATAACTCGGACAAGAACAAGCCTTGGAGAAATCTGATGTGGCTGGCTGGCTGCCATGGCTCATTTGGTAGGACTCTAGCAGCTAAAATCGGAGATGTGTGTCCCGCATCTAGTATGAAGCAAAATTCTCCTAGTGAGCCCTAAATCACATGCCGTGCAGTTTCGTATGAAGTAGAATGTTACCTACACTAGTCGCAGATAACTAAGTAATCTGATAATACAACAGAGTGTAAAGAATACTATAAAACGAGACAGTTCAAAATGCTTCAAATGGCTCTGAGCACTATGGGACTAAACATCTGTGGTCATCAGTCCCCTAGAACTTAGAACTACTTAAACCTAACTAACCTAAGGACATCACACACATCCATGCCCGAGGCAGGATTCGAACCTGCGACCGTAGCAGTCGCGCGGTTCCAGACTGAGCGCCTAGAACCGCTAGACCACCGCGGCCGGCTAAAACGAGACAGTACGAAAATTTGTTGAAGTATGAACAGAATATCGGAGGAGATGCCAAAGCGAATGCAAATCCATTTTTCACTCCATAAAAGACCCACTAAGAACATTTAAATAAATATTCCTGAATTTTTGGAAAAGTAAATAAAAAATTACTCGGAATTCAGGAAATATCCAAGTATCAGATAGAAACAGCAGGAAGAGCTATTAGTACAAATATTCTTCGCAAAAAACAGGGGTGGTGAAAAACAACGAGATAATACCATCAAATTTAATCACAAATAGTGGAAATGTCAGAAAAAAAACAAAAAAACCAATTTAGTATCTATGGAAGTAATATAGCCTAATTGCATAGGGGAAAAAGAAGACATCAGAGCAAGACTGCGAAAGATGGACTTAGCATTTCATTTAAAAATATTTATAGTAAATAATCATTCATTAGAAATGCATAAACTCATTACAAGACAGTAATTTGGCCAGAATGTACAAAAGCATCAGAAACGCATATTTTGGATCAATAAAAGAAAATGAAGCAACCAGGGAAACAGAACACCAGTAGAAACATTAAAATTAAGAAGTAACGGCGAAGTATACAATTATGTAGAAGAATCATCTGCAGATGAAATTAGGAGACGTATTTAACGCTCCGTGGGCTCATTCAAGAAGCCTTAGCAGACTGACAAAAAAGTTCTACAGTATTTAAAAAATTACATGGCAGACCCAACTGACTTAGGAATGTGCATGAAGGCCTACAAGAAAAATGAGCAAGAAACTGATGAGAGAACAAGATGCAGAAACAAAATTAACGGAGAGGATGGTTTCCAAAACAAAACAGTCCCAATCGACAGGGAAGAAAATGGACAGCAAAAGTGAGAAAAATGAACAGTTTAAAAAGTATTGGAAAAAGCTTAAAAATTTAACTTCTGGTTTCAACGTGGCGTTGGCTGGCCTATAGCGGAAAAAGAAGAGTGATAACGAAGATAGTTCGTTGCCATACCATGTACTTGTTGCAGTGCATGCTCTGGTGTTCTCAGTCGCGAAATTAAATGTCGCACCTGATGATATTGTTCCAGGCAAAAGAAACTTACTGGGATAGCGACAGTTAAATAGCACTTCCATGCAGTTGTCTCATACAACGACTGACAGATGCTCGCACCTTCTGAAATTATTGACATTCAAAGAAGACAGGCTAGTATGTTTAGAGAATGCCCTATTGGGACTGAGGGTAGCGTTACAGCGTTTTCCAGGCGGACAGCATGATTCATGTCCAGTGCTGAGCGGGTATTCAACTTCAACTGTCCACTCGTTTTGGGGAAACCGAGAATAGTAGTTTGAAGGTATTACCGACGCACTGATCTGCCGTAGCAACAGAGTCGATTAGCGAGAATCGTTTGAACGAATCGGAAGGAAGGAAGGTTGAGTTTAACGTCTCGTTGACATTGAAGTCATTAGAAACGGAGAACAAGCTCGGGTTGTATCACGGATGGGGAAAGATACAGGCCGTGCCCTTTCAAAGGAACCACCCCGGCATTTGCCTAGAGTGAGGTAGGGAAATCACTAAAAGAATCGGCAAGTCATTCTGGCTCACTTTACGTAAAAAATTAATGCAGGGGCTACTAAAGGCGTATCCGACAATGAAGCAAGATGTTTATTAGCTCCATACGACACCACACATGATCATAAAACCTTTCCGCTCGGTCATGGATAATTGCAAACACGTGTCTGGGTCTGGTGAAGCACGATACCGAAAGCTTCCAGCTGACGGTTCGACCGGAATATCGGTCTGACGATACGAGATGATCGCTGCTCGTTTCAACATAAAATTGTCCTGATGGGTCCGTTCTCTCACCATGGGAACATGTCGAGTTCCCGTCTTCCACCGACATGAAAGGTGATGTGAGAGCCTTCCCTTCTCCCACCAAAAGGAAGTCGTTACATTCTTGTAGTACACTGAACTCCCTATTGTGTTAATACATAAACTTGGTTTCACAAGCTTTTTTGAAAAATACGAAAAGTGGTCAAGGTTCAGTGTTCGGCCGACATTAAACAAATCGAGCATTTACAGGAGGAGAAATGTGGTAGTTGCCAACATTCTTTACCTACCAACACAACTACTCAACGAAACTGCCCTTCCCACATCATCTCGCTGTTCTTTGCAACCGTTAACGACATTGGCTGAATTGGTCAATATTTTGTTTTTGAAGCCTCATCAGATCTGAGATCACTGAAGCACTGGAATAAAAATACAGAAACCTGGCTTTAAGATGATAAAGGAACGTAAGCAAGTTACGTATCACTCATTTGCACAACTCTCATTAAAGGGAGTTCCGAAAGGGCTTACGCCTGTTAAAGACAATTAATCTAGTTATAGGGTAGTTTAAGAAAAGAAGAATGTCAAGTCATGAAGTAAGCACTAGACAAGGAAAACAAGGGAGAAAATTTGCAGTCAATGACCATGGCATGCCATTACGCAAAACCATAAAAGTTGTAATAATACAATAACCAGAAGATAACTAACATCATTTGACGTCTGCCATAATTAGAGCTACGAAACAGTAGCAACAACAGGTTACACTGTTGATACAAATTACAAAATGGTTCAAATGGCTCTGAGCACTATGGGACTTAACATCTGAGGTCATCTGTCCCCTAGAACTTAGAATTACTTAAACCTAACTAACCTAAGGACATCACACACATCCATGCCCGAGGCAGGATTCGAACCTGCGACCGTACGGGCGCGCGGTTCCAGACTGTGATGTCCTTAGGTTAGTTAGGTTTAACTAGTTCTAAGTTCTAGGGGACTAATGACCTCAGAAGATGAGTCCCATACTGCTCAGAGCCATTTGAACCAATCTGGCTGTCTTGGACTGTATCGCGTGAGAGAAAGGCACAAAATACGCGTCGCATGATGAATGTTTTCGAAATTTCCTGTGGTTGGCATATATCATCACGTTTAACTTCAGAATATTTTCTAAGACACAACAACAGATAGATAGTTTCACGGATCGCTTCGTCTATCTTCTTGTCGCCGGACTGACGTGCTTTCTTTCAACTATGGAGTACAGTTTTTTGCCCGAGGGAACTACGGTTGGGTTTATTTCTTTTGTCGAGGAAACTACAGTATATCGCAGTTGAAAGAGGGTCTAACGTTGCTAATGGCGTCTCAAGTTTGAGGTTTTATGGTATACGTATTGCGCTACAGAACGACCTACAGACGGCTAATGGTATTGGTTCTGAATGTCGTCAGCCCTTCACGTCGGCCTTTTATCGAGAGATATGGCGCATCGGCTCTTGACCCGGCCTCTCACTCGGCTTTGCTCGTTCCTTCTCGGAAGTGCTCGGTACAGAGCGACTTATCACTGAATATTACGGTGTGGCATTTCTCGTTCGGCACACCTTCTTTCAGTTTGGTGGAATAGTGATGTCAGCGCTGGTTACCCTTCGCTACAGAAGGACGTTCACAGGTCCAGTGGCTGTTTGCACAAAAAATAGGCAGCTAGGGATCTATAGTCACAAGCCTTTAAAGATTAATGGATATGAAGAAGAAAGAGAGAGAGAGAGACAGGTGCTACATTTGTAGAGCGGCGCACGTGAAGAAACTGGGGGCACAAACAGCAAAATTTCTAAAGACGTACGCAGGGTGTCAGTTGCAACAGCTCGACAGAACTGAACGAAGAGTGTGGAGACTTTATATACCACTGGAAACTACGTTGGTTAAGTCAAGGGGCAAGCGTGGGACGATTTTTCGGTTTGAAACTTGTAATCGTTGAATTTATGAAAAAAAAGGAGTGCGGGAATGAAAACTAGGACATCTGGAATGGAATGCAGAGCTCGCATTTTAAATGGACTTGACTGCAAGCTGCCCTCTGTAAGACAATGCAAGTTGAAAGCAGCTTCTTTCTGATTTGATGGGGATGCATTGCGTTGTAGAAGGGACAGATTCTGACAAAAAGTCCAGTTTCCTAAGCTCACTGGCGATAAGAAAGATTCTGGTTTGAAGAATTCACTGTGGTCTTGGAAGAATTACAAGGGCCGTTTCCTAAACGTTTTGAGGGCACTGCCAATCTTGCATCTGTTTTCGAGGCTGTTTTTTGTATCAGTTGAAAGTGCCTCTACAGATGTGGAGATGCGACTGAACTGCAAGGTAAATCCCGTTTTAAAGAAAAATTCCTTTAACGTTAAAACTGTCCAGGACGTCTACATTGGTTTCCTCAGGTAGTTTCCCCGTTTCCATAATTAGGATGTAAAAGTGCTACAGAGGTTCAACCAACATGTGTGTGTGAAAAGATTTTTTTTCGATTCTGAAACTAAATAAGTCACAATTACGCAGCAACCCGATTGCGAAAATCGGCGAAATTTTCTTCGTCTTTCCGTATGTCGAGAGTTTGTATCAGATTACGTTGTCTTCAGCGCGCCAAAAATAATTCAACAATACTGAAAGTTTGCTTTGTTTTTGATCTGTGTTGTTGAGAAATGTGAAATACAGAACAAAGTCGTACGCAGTGCCACCGCATTGCAATTTAAGGGGCTCTGGAAAGGTTCAATATCCCGAAATCTTCAAGTTTTACTATTTTTCATTTTAAAATTCTACAGACTTTCCCCTTTCAATTGATTTATAATTTATTCAGTTCACAAGACTACAACTATTTTTAAAATGTTTTTGAAACATGTTCTGCATATGCGTGACCCACTGTGGCGCTGTTACACTGCTGTCAAATGATGTACTCACGAATCTACATGCTTTCCTCTGCATCTTTATGACGAGTACGCTGTGGAGGCTCCCGTCTTCCAGAAAAAACAGAATGGCGTGGCCACATACGCATACGTTTGACGGAACACTCAGGCCCCTATCGTAGCTTGAGTAGCCAGTTAAATTATCGATATTAATCCCATCAAAAATGTGTGGAACTATTTGGAACAGCGAGTAAATCGTAGTAGTTAGCATGCCTGCAAATTAGTAGCTCTACAGAGTCTAAGCCTCTATGAGTAGCGCAACTGGATATGGTACACATGAAGAAACTTCTAAATTCTCTTGCTCGTCGAACTGATGCGATTAACAAAGCTAAAGGCGCTTTCGCGCAGTATTAAGAGTGTGTATCTTGGGGGTGAATAATTTTTTGTCCGGTGTGCTTATTAGGTGGAGGCAAAGACTGTAAGGTATATGCCACTCCCCCTCCCCCCCTTTCCAACACAAGCGTACATTGGGGATCCTTGATTCTATTTCGGAAAACTGGCTGGTAAATCACAGGACTGTGATACAGAAGCCTTAAGGATCATGAACCTGGCATTATTCTATAAAGTAACGGAATATTGAGCAACTGTATTCTACAGCAGTAACAACGGTACTTGGGGTGAATGTTCAGTTATAGGAAGGAAAACATTGTGGACAGGCTACGACTCTGTCTCACTGCCTTCTCAGCTACTGCTTTCCTTTCATGTCTTTCGATTCTTCGAACTGCAGTCTGGCTTCACCAAGAATTGTAAATAACCTTCCTCTCCCTGCGTTTTAACCCTGATACCTTCAAAATTTCGAATAGTGTGTTCAGCCCCACCTCTAACTCAAGTCGAAGGGTCATTACTGCCACCCGTGTCCCTACATTTCTCCGGAACCCAAAATTAACTTCCCTGAGGTCAGCTTCATTCTGCAAACAATTCGCGCCAGTGTTTTGCAACCATGAAATAATAAAGACACAGTTCGATAACCTTTCCACATGTTAGTACATGGCATCTTTGGAACAAGACTCACTACACTCGTCTTGAAATCTGAGAGTATATCGCCTGTCTCATGTATCTTGCGTACCAGGTGGTATACTGTTGTCATGGCTGGCTCTTCCGAGGATTTCAGTAATTCTGAGGGACTGTCGTTTACTCCAGGGGTCTTGCTTTCACATAGACCTTTCAGTGGTCTATCAACTCCTCCACACATATTTTCCTTCTCTACCCTTCCACAGACTGAGCTTGTGCTCAGTCTCCAATGACGTCGTCGACCGAACGTTAAACCCCAATCTTCCTTCCTTCCTTCCTTCCAAGGAACACTAGTGGAGTGCAACGTACCGCGTATGAACTAATTGGTGATATGGAAGATTTTGACAGTTTCCCATGTTTATCGCCGGACTGGCAAAAGGAAGCTAGTGCAGTCGTGTAGAGTGAGAGAGTTTTCCTTTTAAGGAATAATTTTGTGCTTCGTGAAAGGTATGTATGGTTTTGCGAAGGTGAACGATCGCATAAATAACCCGATGCCATTGTGCATACAGGGGTATAAATACCGCGACAGATACTAGAAATAACCTGCGGTGGCTGTGTAGCGAGATAAAAGCACTGTTATAAGGGAACCGCGTCACTGCCAAATATAGAGAGCGGCTACTGCCAACGATGTAAGTCACATCACGTACGTCGAATCAGGTCACGCGCTCAGTGGGATGGACGGTAATCAGCGGGCAGCCAGCGAGGAGCATCAAGCCGCAAGGCCCGTGGGCGGGCGGCGGATGACAGTGAGGCTAATCTTAAACAGCTCCATCAGGGGGCCTGTGCGGGGGTTCCTTATACAGGCGTCCTCTCTCCACACCGAGTAACATCTAGCAGCTGGTCGATTAGGAAGAAGACCTCAGCGTATTACAACCCTAACAGCACGAGAACGCTGACGGTTGTTACTTTATGTGATGCATGTAGTACGTCCAAAGTTGATTGACAGCTTTTAACGTAAAATACCTATTAACACATCACATGGGTCCACAATGCTGTAAACCACAGGATATTTTCCAAATAAACAATTATCAGTGAAAATTACCTGGAGCGAAAATTAGCAGGAACAACGCAGTTTGACAAAATTTCTTGTCATATCTTACATGCTTAAACCGGAAAAAAATTTCGAAGTTTGGAAAAAAGGCTTCCTCTGAGCACGAATATAGGATCCGTATAAACAGTTTGGCGAAGTTGACGGTGACGGTGATAGTAATGGTTCTAGTGGTAGTGGGGCTGGAACATCGCAAGAGCTAGTTTAATGGCCAGCTTAAGACCATGCAGAAGTCATAGGTTCGATTCCCAGGACTTATCTACACTCCTGGAAATTGAAATAAGAACACCGTGAATTAATTGTCCCAGGAAGGGGAAACTTTATTGACACATTCCTGGGGTCAGATACATCACATGATCACACTGACAGAACCACAGGCACATAGACACAGGCAACAGAGCATGCACAATGTCGGCACTAGTACAGTGTATATCCACCTTTCGCAGCAATGCAGGCTGCTATTCTCCCATGGAGACGATCGTAGAGATGCTGGATGTAGTCCTGTGGAACGGCTTGCCATGCCATTTCCACCTGGCGCCTCAGTTGGACCAGCGTTCGTGCTGGACGTGCAGACCGCGTGAGACGACGCTTCATCCAGTCCAAAACATGCTCAATGGGGGACAGATCCGGAGATCTTGCTGGCCAGGGTAGTTGACTTACACCTTCTAGAGCACTTTGGGTGGCACGGGATACATGCGGACGTGCATTGTCCTGTTGGAACAGCAAGTTCCCTTGCCGGTCTAGGAATGGTAGAACGATGGGTTCGATGACGGTTTGGATGTACCGTGCACTATTCAGTGTCCCCTCGACGATCACCAGTGGTGTACGGCCAGTGTAGGAGATCGCTCCCCACACCATGATGCCGGGTGTTGGCCCTGTGTGCCTCGGTCGTATGCAGTCCTGATTGTGGCGCTCACCTGCACGGCGCCAAACACGCATACGACCATCATTGGCACCATGGCAGAAGCGACTCTCATCGCTGAAGACGACACGTCTCCATTCGTCCCTCCATTCACGACTGTCGCGACACCACTGGAGGCGGGCTGCACGATGTTGGGGCGTGAGCGGAAGACGGCCTAACGGTGTGCGGGACCGTAGCCCAGCTTCATGGAGACGGTTGCGAATGGTCCTCGCCGATACCCCAGGAGCAACAGTGTCCCTAATTTGCTGGGAAGTGGCGGTGCGGTCCCCTACGGCACTGCGTAGGATCCTACGGTCTTGGCGTGCATCCGTGCGTCGCTGCGGTCCGGTCCCAGGTCGACGGGCACGTGCACCTTCCGCCGACCACTGGCGACAACATCGATGTACTGTGGAGACCTCACGCCCCACGTGTTGAGCAATTCGGCGGTACGTCCACCCGGCCTCCCGCATGCCCACTATACGCCCTCGCTCAAAGACCGTCAACTGCACATACGGTTCACGTCCACGCTGTCGCGGCATGCTACCAGTGTTAAAGACTGCGATGGAGCTCCGTATGCCACGGCAAACTGGCTGACACTGACGGCGGCGGTGCACAAATGCTGCACAGCTAGCGCCATTCGACGGCCAACACCGCGGTTCCTGGTGTGTCCGCTGTGCCGTGCGTGTGATCATTGCTTGTGCAGCCCTCTCGCAGTGTCCGGAGCAAGTATGGTGGGTCTGACACACCGGTGTCAATGTGTTCTTTTTTCCATTTCCAGGACTGTATATTTACAACAGATGGATGTCCAAGATAGTGGATGGTATTTCGGTCGATCGTTCTCACCATCCTTCTTGTAGAAGGGTGTGACCTGTGCTCTTTTCCAACTGCTGGAGTCAGTTTTTAGTCCCAGTGGTGCATGATATATTTTGGTTAAAAGAGGGACTAACTGAGAAGAAAATTTTGTATACAATCTGGTAGGGATTCCATCGGGCCTGGAATTTTGTTCAATCTTAGCAATTCCATCGGTTTCTCAAGCTCACTGACGCTAGTGCTTAAGTCACTCATTTTTGCTGTGGCGCGGACTTTATAATGTTAAACAGTGCTACTGGCGTTTCCTTTGTAATGGAACATTTGAAAACAGGGTCCAACATTCCTTGCTTTTGTTTTGACAGCTTCAATTTCACTTCGTTTTCATCCTTGAGTGTCTGGACAATAACTCTGATGTCTAGCCTCGCGGCCTCGTCATAAAGGAAATGATAGGTCGCGGGACCGAGTCCCGGGCGGTTTACGGAACAATCCACTCTGCCTTTAGCCTAGCCTCCAGGTATCAATGAAGTGAAGATTCGTGAGAAACGACCCATAGCTCTGATTCTACACTGAGTTACAGTTCCGTTTTCCCCAGTAGGATACATATCTACTGAATGTTTGGTCGGTTAGTGTTCTGAAACTGAGGAGTTACTTGAGTGCGAAGTAGCAGCTTCAAGGGTCGTCAAACAATGGTTGTGCAGCAGTCTACTGGCGACATGCTGTTCTGTACCGCATCCACTGACGCCGTAGGCACAGGACGACACGATTGTCCGCCAGCATTTCGAGGTCTTCAGGGCCAAATCAGAGTTGGATGGTTTCGATTTTATGAGCAAGTTGGTGGAATCTTTGTCACGCCAGTAAATGTGGCGCATATTCACCAAGTATCATTACCGACCATTTAAATGGAAGAAGGCTGAATAACACCGAATATCGATAATGAAGTCTCTACAGACGCAGCATAAGTTACAGTTGGTCAATGATAGCTGTGGTCTTGCCAGGAGAACATCTTGGCACTCACATTAACCGACTACGGAAAAAGAAAGAAAATCATATTCTGAGCAGCCGGAGAGCGAGTCCAACCTCTTAAACACTGCGCTACCTTATTCTTTACGAAATGTTTACTGAAGAGTACACGCTACTGTAGATCAAATCAAAATTATTGTTGGTAATGTTGAGACAATCAGCCGAGATCACCTAATGTTCAGCACAGAGGATTTTAGGTGGTTTCCTGTCAACATAATGTAGTTTTTCAACTGAAATACACGAGTTGTAGATAGTTTCTCGTAAATCATTACGGAAATATCAGTAATAGTAAAATACTAAAATTAATCAAGATCCAAAAAAAGGACGTCATATAAATTCTGCCCATTCCGAACTGCTATGATTATTTCAATTCACCGTTTATTTTTGGCTTCTTGCTTTCGTATTTTTGTTTTGTTTTATGCTATCCTTTCGCATTTCAACACTATTCCTAACCATTAAATTCGTTGTATTGGGACATGTTGCTCGGAAGGGAGCCTGCTTTATATTATCACGCCATAAAGGAAGTGGGTGGGAAATCCTCTTTCAAGAATGCAGTGAGGTGTTTTACACATCTGCAACACAATGTTACCCTTACGGTTTTTTTTCCCCAGTTGTTAGCAATTAGTCACGGACAGCACTGTACTTCAGTCTGCCTCTCGCAGTTGTTCGAATTTTTTGTGACGAAATACTTGGATCTCTTTCAAAACATATTGCAGTGTATGTGTGTGTGACAGGTCCCAATGTAAAGCAAGATTGAAAAGAAAAGCTTAAAAAAGTAGTAAAAAGAGATCCTGTACATATTTTTTGAGAATAACCTGCCAGTTGAACACCAAGGTACAATATTAAAAGTTGCAGAAACTTAAAAAGGAGAAACATCGAAGTAAAATAGCAACGCTAGAAACTCATATCTTATCGTAAGCGGACAGGCAAGGTGAAATTTTAATAGTATGAGTCTATTTCGCACCGAAAGTGACGGCTAAATGGGACGAACTGTCTAGCTTTTTTTCTCTGCCTCTGAGACTGAAATAAGAAACATGTGATTACATGAGATAACAAGTGACAACTTGAGATAATTTGGAGGTCCTGATTTGAGTCCCGACCTGGCATAGCTGCTATTTAGTCAAAATATATTAACGCACTGAGGAATATACAGCGTCCATCATCAGACTTCGTAAATGTAGTGACAGTTTATGTTCAAAATTTAAGGTGTGTGTCCGGCTAGGAGCTTCTCTAATTTATAAACTAGGAAAATAAAAAAAACAATAATGGTTCATGGAAAATATCTGCACCATCCTCCTTTGCTGATGACTTTGTACTATCCCTCTACTCGTCGGTGTACGAACCACAGCACGAACTGCATACTATATTGGTGTTCAGTTTGTCCTATAAACTTCACCCTTTGAATATGGTACGCATGCAGGTTGTACACTTGCAGTACTCTCCAAACACATACGGTGACCTGTTCCCTTAGCAGGCGCTGTGGCGAGGAAGCTGCTTAAATGTAGGTTGCTAAATGTACGGATCACTTCATCCTCAAAATCTGGTGGTCTCACGTCACGCCTACTATCACTAACATGCTGAGGGCGCAAATTCCGTTTTCCGCATGCGTCCCTGAGTTGCAGCAAAGATATTGTGCTGCGGCCGTCTTCTGTTAGGGAACTGATTTGCACAGATACGAAGAGCTGCTCTTCGCTTTCCCCTAGTATCACAGTCACACACAATGACGTCAGTTAGCTCGTCAAATACGTACTTCCACGTATCATTGAACTGCAACGGCAGGAAAACCTGAATTCACGACTAGTAAGATGCCCGACACTGAAGTTACAGTATTACATGTGAGGCTGAGTGACAGGACTGGAACGAATCCACAGACCAACCTTGTTAGTGTTGAATTTTCTCACGTCGAGAAATCAGAATGGGTGGTCTGTTTTACTCGGTAAAAATTTTCTAAAGCTAAGATCGCCAGAAATTTCTTTATTTACAAGCAACCGGGTTCGACAGACTTTGCTGTCATCTTCAGGTCTGTAGCACAGTGGATATATATGGAATATATCTCATATAATAGAAGTTTTAGTTTGGCATTACAAGAAACGGAAATGGAACTGAGCATTTACAAACGTCCAAAAATTTTTGTTATAAAATGTGAGGTCCAACTCAAAATGAACACATTTTATAATACAAATTTTGAAGGTCTTTACATGTGAAGTACCATATCCGTTTATTGTAATGCCAAACCAAAGCTTCTATCTCAAACATTACGCCGTTACTCATGACATGAGATATATTCCATGTATATACACTTCAGCAGCTCGTGGTCTAGTGGCTAGCGTTGCTACCTCTGGATCACGGGGTCCCGGGTTCGATTCCCGGCCTGGTTGGGGATTTTTCTCTGCCTCGGAACTGGATGTTTGTGTTGTCCTCATCATTTTATCACCATCCTCATCATGCGTGACAGTGGCTAGATTGAACTGTGAAAAAAATTGGACTGTGAAAAACTGGACTTTGTACGGTCGCTGATATTCGCGTAGTTGAGCGCCCCATAAACCAATCATCATCATCGTCGTCGTCGTCGTCGTCGTCGTGCATATCCACTACGTTAGAGACCTGATGATGACGGCAAACTCTGTCGGATCAGGTTGTTTATAAATGAAGAAATTTTTATGCGATGTTGGCTTCACAAAGTTGTTAACCTAATTGGGAGCTGCGCAGCAGGTCTCTAGGTGGCGGTGCGCGTTAAGTCATAAACGGCGGACAGAAACGTATAAAATCTTCCTTAACAACATACAGCATACAAATGTTTTTGTATGATTTACCATCCCTGAAAGTCTGTCGGTGAGCTCCTGAAATATCTTGTATTCCTTCCTCACAACAAGACCATGAAACTAAAATTATAGTTATTACAGTTGACACGGAGGCTTACCAACAAACGTTCTTCCCGCAACCATTCGGACTGGAAAAGTGACACTGGCACACAAGTACCCTCCGCCAAACAGTAAGGTGGCTTGCTGAGAACAAATGTACATGTATAAAAGACAGGAGCGTTATCTAATGGAAGGTGGGCGGATGTAATTAGGAAACATGCAGTAGCAACAGGATAGCGAATAGCGGACGATATGATCTGCAGATGGTCTTTATCCACTAATCGATGTCATGTGGCAGTTGATTGTGAATCCTGTCGTTTACAGTCTGGGTGCAGTGGAGATAATAACTGACATCTCCACGAGTCATGGAAATTATTTTGTTACGGAATTAAGTTATAAAAACCGTGCCTCGCGGTGTTGTGAGTCAAGCAGACGAGAGTGAGACGGAAATTACATATCGTCATTACCTCCGTAAAGGGGTAATTTTGGCCGAGATTATTTTTAATGTGACGACTTTCAAACTGTAATTATTTGTGGTTATCAAGACGGTGGGGACATAGCGGCTCCTTGGTTTGTAGAAGAACGCCAGGAGCGCAGGGACACCTTCCTGGGAGGTAGTTGGTGGTTAGGATCGGACAGGTAACGGCAATCTAAACAGATTGCCGTTACCTATCAGAACTAGCTTAAAATACAGCTTTTTGTACGAACAACCGTTTAAGGTGGCGATATGAAACAGTGGCCATCCTGAAAGTCTAACGAAGTTTTTAAATAGGACCCAGCATGGTCACTCAGCCTCACCTTCTGTCGGTGCCCTGGAGCAGTCAACACGTAGCGTCCGTGTAGCCAGTGTCCATCACAGAGGACCTCGCTGTAAGCGCCATGTTGGTGAAAGTCCGGGTCCAGTATGAGGCCTCACGCGTTTATGGCAGTAGTGAGAGCCTTTGACTGGGTGTTGTGTGATGTCCTTAGGTTAGTTAGGTTTAAGTAGTTCTAAGTTCTAGGGCACTGATGACCGTAGATGTTACGTCCCGTAGTGTTCAGAGCCATTTGAACCCAAGAGCCTTTGAAAATCAAGAAACGTAGAACCTCGGTTATCCGGCCTTCGATTGAGTGAGTCCTCTGATTGTTCGACCCTGTGTCCGACCATGCGTATGCGGTCTGCACCTGACGATGTGCCAGCACCATCTGTCACAACAGGTGTCCGTCCCGAGTCACGCTCCTCACGCATGCTCGTTGACACACTGCTGTATGGTCGGACTGTTCGCTTTACTGTACTCTCTAATCTGCTGTTTTATCTGTGCGCTCTGTAACTTTATCGCTGTATTCCTTTTAATTTTAAACTTGCAGTGTGGTTTTATATAGTTTATTAAAAACTGATCAAGAACTGTTGGCGATTCTAAATATGGCTAAAATCGTCAAAGGAAACTCGTGAGCACAATCGTACGGAAACTAAGTGTTCCGCAAAGTCTTGACAAAGGTGAGCCAGCTACTAAATTAGTCTCTGAAATGTGTGTTGCAGTCACAACGATGCCGCGAGGAGTGGCCCTCGGTTTGAGGCGCCATGCACGGATTGCGCTGCCCTTCCCGACGGAGGTTCGAGTCCTCCTTTGGACCTGTGTGTGTGTATTGTTCTTAGAATAAGGTAGTTTAAGTAGTGTGCAAGTCTAGGGACCGATGACCTTAGCAGTTTGGCTCCTTAGGAACTCACACACATTTGTGACAACGCTTCTAAAAAATTGTTCAAATGGCTCTGAGCACTTAGAACTACTTCAACCTAACCAACCTACGGACATCACACACATCCATGCCCGAGGCAGGATTCGAACCTGTGACAGTAGCGGTCGCGCGGTCCCAAACTGAAGCACCTAGAACCGCTCGGCCACTCCGGCCGGCAACGATTAAAAGATTGGAAAAATAACCGAAAGGATCTCTAAGCTTTCTGTTCACTGTAGATGGTGAAAATCCTTTAAAAACTAGAAAATCATTGACGGAATCGAAAGTTGAGCTCTTGGATGACGCTGTGAGGGTTTGTTTTTGTCAGGAAAGCTGTTAAGGGGAATCCTCTTTTAGGCCCTATCATAAAAGAAAAAGTTTGTCGTAGCAAACTCTTCCGACTGATATCCAGTCTGCTGTTGTAGAGGAATGGTTAGCGGATGACAATGCTGCTGCTACCAATGAAGAATTTGATGATCAGATCATCGATCTTGTTTTGCAACGGTACAGCGTTGAGCTACTGGAGAAGGAAAAATAGGAAAAGATCAGCAACTCTGCAGCTTTCGGAACTGTCCTCCAACATTTGGAACAACAGACAACCGCTACAGCTATGTACATATTGTGGGCAAAGAAGTGGAATGATGCAGCCGCAAACCAAACGTTTAATAAATAGAAATAAAGACCATTTTAAGTTTTCAAATAGATTTTCAGGGTCTAAAACTTTATTTCCCATTTTCTTTATAATAAAAGCGTTTTTAAGTTAATTTCGTTATTACATTGTTTTAAGCTCTACAAATGACTTGTTTCATTCTCCTCTGCTTATCCGACCTCCTCAGCGTTCCCCTTGTCCCAAACGGCTAATCGAGGTTCTATTGTATGACGTTTACTATTTTTTTCGCGCGACGTAATTAAAAAAATTGGAAATTTATGGTAAGGTCTTACGGGACCAAACTGCTGAGGTCATCCATCCCTACGCTTACACACTACTTAATCTAACTACAACTAACTTACGCTAAGGACGACACACACACACACACACACACACACACACACACACACACACACACACACACACACATGCTCGAGGGAAGACTCGAACCTGCGACGTGGGGAGCCGCGCGGACCGTTCGTTACAAGACGCGGCTACCCCGCGCGGCGACGTAAGTGATGTAAGTGGTTTATGTGATCATAAGACAACTGCCGGTCGTCGTCTGCGTAACGCGGCGAGATGCTGCGGACCACAGGACAGGTGACATACCATCACGTTCCACTATTGCTACTTATTGCTGATTTTTCACTCTTTCTGGCTCGCCTCGACTCTATAGTGGCTTCATTGGTACAGTTCCACAACTTTTATTTTAAATGATACTTGATCACATGTATAACCGGATATTCAATATTAGTGCACTCTTTCTTCCCGATCTGAATGCTTAATATTCGTTTTAGATTTGTTTGTAAATCTTAAACGCAGAATGCATTTCGATTAATGAGGAAAATTTCGGCTCTTCCCATCGTCACAACTGTGATTCCCCCCTCCCTGTTCACCTTCATCCCCATGATCAACTTTGATTAATCGACGTGGAATCTACAGATTGATCCATGCCAGTAACTAGGATCGCTTCCCAGGCGTGCCACCATGCGCCATCACCTTCTTAGTTTCCTTTGGTACAGGAAGTGGGGAGACAGGCGAGTTGTACTGCCACATTCGTCACAACAGAAAACAACGGACTGTCCTGTCAATCCCTCATACGTGCTTGGTTCGTCAATATTTACTCAGCGCCAGTAGCCAGGATGCAGTCAGGTCCGGGCGAGTGGCCAAAAAACGGAATGTAAACAGCAGCCTTCCACATTGGCCTCGCAAAAATATTTGAGTGTTTCATCAACGGAAGCAACGACGCCTTGAGCGATCAAACGCGGTGTAAATATTTGTCTCAGCCTGGGCCCCGGGCGACGAACCCACTTTTAGCTTGTCAATCGCGCTTTTCAAAACATTTTCAATACAAAGATTTTATTTTTGTCTAGGCGCCGTTGCTCTTTATAATAGTCTCGTGTTTTACTCATCAGAAGCAGTGTTGTAAGTAAACAGGGCGTTAAACTGAAACCTTACACGCTTTGCATTTTCGTGGCACCTGAAGGATGAAAACACAAAAGAACTCAGTGACAGGAAAAGTTTGGCGGAAAGTTTGGAACAGGAATTTACAAGTTTGCAACATCAAACTCGCAGTTACAGTCGGGTCCCTGTTTTATATCAGATTTCCGTAATAATGAGAAACACCCACTGCACTGCGATCTTAGTCAGTCCAACCGAAATACTCTTTTTCATGTTTTCTCCGAGTCGGAATCGCAATTGTTCTTTTAGCATCAACTGGACGGAGAAAATTACACCAGTTAAGAAATCTAGCGAATTATTTGCAACAGTATAATGTTTTACATCATACCGTTATCTTTAACTGAGTACATCCTCATTACGTACAGAGCTGTTGCGTAAATCTAGGTTAAGTTAGCACAAATGCGAACTTTCCTTCCTTTGATTTCCGGCGTTTCCATTCCTTCAAATCTACCTGTTTGTCCATAGGCACCATTACGTAGAAAATGACGAGGTTCAGTTTCATTCTACCGCCACGTCGTGGGAAATACTAATTGGCTCAAGGAGATAAAGCCAGTGTACCACAAACAAATCTAGAAAAACATGACTCCACGAAACCTCAGTTTCATCAGTTGTTTTAGTGGGGACAATTATACATTTGTAAATAATGCTATAGTGCCGTTCGCATGGTATATGTACATCCACTGGTTTGCCTTTACATATGATAGATATTATTTCTTACTCCTCGTGATGTCATACATGATTGTACGAGTAGGATCTACACATGATTGTACGAGTAGGATCTACCAGCACTATTTTATGTGACTATGTTACCGTCATCGAGCATTTCGAGATCCTTTTTTAATGTGTCGCAGCTCTCCAGTCGAATCCACGCGGAAACACTTAGTGACAAAAGGTACGGGTACAATTAAGATCTAGAGTGCAGCCGGAGCAGGCGCTGAAGCTTGCTAGCTGACTTCAAGCTTACTGGTTGTCTTCACCACACATCAAAGTTATCGATGCCAATATTCATTAACTTACTGGTTGAGGTTGTGGATTTACTACGTTGTGGCATCTGCAAATCCCCCAACTGTACTCTTGGCGTTTT
Source organism: Schistocerca serialis cubense (assembly GCF_023864345.2). Classification (NCBI taxonomy): domain Eukaryota; kingdom Metazoa; phylum Arthropoda; class Insecta; order Orthoptera; family Acrididae; genus Schistocerca; species Schistocerca serialis. Next base: position 274,149,568 of record NC_064646.1, read on the forward strand.
TTGTAGTTTTATCCACTTCTTTCATGTTTTCTCATATCTCAGTGATTTGTGTGTGTGTGTGTGTGTGTGTGTGTGTGTGTGTGTGTGTGTGTGTGAGAGGGGGAGGGGAGATATTATCGACCTCATTATCTTCTCTAGTGATGGTAAAAACTTCCCATAAACCTCAAGAGCGATCTTTGAATTTCACGATTATTTATTCTATTGCAGGATGCTGTTATTTTGTTCAGTTATTCGTGTTCCCTGATGGTGGTGTTCCAGTGCCTCACTTGAGGCAAATTTCTATTATGTTGAACATTGTTTCCATCACTGTGTTCTTTATACTAATTTTGAAGATTTTGTTTGATGTGGGTGTTTACTCTTTAGATCGACATTGGTAACCTTTCGTGACCCGCGAACCTGATTCACATACATTCTTAAGCATGCAGGCCACCTCGTGATGTGATGCGACAACAGCGCTCATAACGCAAAAAATCGAAACTACACCATCCGTGACGTTATGTACATGCCGTAACGCACTGATATGAAAAGCACGCCTTTCTCGCCACACCCCACGCCAACAAATTGTGCCTTACAAGACGCTTTTATGAGAGTACACTCAATTTATGTTCATCTCATCTTAAATTGTTTCCGTTTATTTACATGTCTGAACATTGTTTCTTACGACATTTCAGAAAAGCAGTCTTAAAAATTTCCGTTACAAAATTCTGCAACGGCGTTAGTAGAGAAACGATGTTCACAACATGCACATGTGAAGACGGGATGCCAGGCATCTTGAAATGTCGTAATGGAAAAATAGACGCCTATAAAAGCACGTGGTTGCACCTCATTCATTATAAATAAATTCAATTTCAACTGCTGCAATGTTCTAATGCGTCCACAACGGACAAGAATTATTAATTAATGTTAATACGAGATAGGATAGAAAAATGAAATACGACAATGAGATAGGCAGTTCCAGTCGAGAGGCAACTGGGGTTAACTCAACAATTTTGGCTACGAGGAAACTCATTCGAATGTTCGAAATTTAGTATGTTAATATCCACAAACAATATTAGCGAACATTTCTTAAATATTTGTCCAAAAATACTTACGATGACTGATTGCACAGGCGTGGGTCGTTCCTGTTACTTTAAATAAAAATAACGCGAGAGCCTCGCTCACGCTACCGAGGAACGGATCCGTGGCGCTAGTCGCCTGTTGCCCACACTTTCTTTCGGTAACACAATTCATTCCATGGTTCATCTAGCATTCCAGCAGTGATCGTATTGTTTTTGCCTGTTAGCCCCTGAATTGAAGCCAGCTTATGTATACATTTAATCTTGCCAATAAAGACACCTGTTCCATCCAAAAGATGGGTCCCGGAGTCTTGTGGTCGCACAACATAACCCTTTGTACCAACCAGGGCACTTACACACACCTGACCGATCATGATATGCACAGCACTCCATTTTCTTTTCTTTTGGAGCCGATCCCACTCAAGAACGTATTTTCGACACTGGTATTTTAATTATAGACTATGAGGCAAACAACACCAAACAACCGCAATTTAGCACCCGCGACTACGGTTGTTGGTCAGAAAATCACAAAATTAAAAACGTGGTATCACACAGCTCCTCTACAGCAGTGGTTCCCAACAGGTGGTCCCTGGACCCCCAGGAGTCCGCGAGCTATGCCAGAGGGGTCTGCAAGATGCTATTAGAATAAAAAATATATTAAACATATTTCGTATGATAACAGATTTTTTGTCCGCTTCCTGCATGAGCAGAGCTTTAGCGAACGCTAAATTCTGCGTCTAGCAGATTTTGAGCAATAATCAAAAATTTAACAATAACAATGATGGCTAAATTGAAAAAGTTCTAAGCTCAATACTTTTTCAATAATTGTGGTGTGCATACTGTAAGACCTTCGGTATACACACCATCAGATTATTTGACTTGTCGCTCTAACGAAGTAGGCGAGTGTCAGCAATATGTCTCGTGGTCTTATCGTGGCGTGTTTATCATCTGCCGTTAGGTCAGACGATAGAAATGCCACTTGCACACTTAGAGTAGCAGATTGACGGTGACCAGCTTTAAACAGAACTTGATTAATTTTCACACACATTTATTAAAATAATAAAAAGCATAGACATTACATAACTTGATTCTGGATGCTGTTTACAATTGACAATCTGAAGTTCGTTTGGTCTTGGTACGTTAATCTGATTTTCATATATCTCTGATACTTCACGAAGTGTCTATTCATTTCTCTTCATGGCTATGTACAGGAATATGATAATCTTATTAGGCGCAGACTGAAACTTGACTATAGACTGGTACAGACTGGTGCAGATAAATGCAGACTAATGCAGACTGACTAATCGGAGGTCTGTACACTCGTTATAATACCTCGCGCGTTCAGGTATCACTGCGCGAGTGTGATCCGCGAGGAGAAAAGGTTCTACGTTAGCAGCAATCTCATTGGCTGCGTTGCATATTAATACGCGGATCGGCGGAAGCAGAATTTTGTCCGTCTCTAAGGCAGCGCCATCTCGTAGTGCGGAGACGGACGAGCGCTGCGCCTGCGCTGTTGTGCTTAGCGGGGCGCGCTTTAGTAGGAAAGTTGTGTACGCGCTGACTACGCGGAACTATTTACAAAACAATAATGAATATGTCAATGTTTTTTCTAAGTACCAAAAATAGAAAACGAATAAAAAGACTCTTAATTTGGGTTTTTTAGGTACTTGATACTGTGACATGACAAGGTACCAATCATGCTCGATGAGGGGGTCATCGAGAAAATTTTGTTGGGAACCCTTGCTCTACAGCATATATCAATATACAGCCATTACGAAAGAACAAATGGTCGGGGATAAATCAGTACTTACGATACAGATCCTTGCGATGTTCCACAGATTGGAGGTGTCGGCTGGTGTCTGAGGCGTTCTTTCTTTTTTTTTCCTTTCTTGATTCTTTTCGTTTTCTTTCTCACAGATCACAGTACGGTAGTCGTAAAGAACAGAAGAATGCGTGTAGCGATGCTCTCGATGGCGTGTGTACTTGGTTACTGTCCTCGCGAGGTTCAGTCCTTTTCGGATGGGTCGGATGGGTTCGGTTAGTCGTGAGCGCGAGAGAGAGACAGACAGACTGGGAGCGTCACGGGTTCATGTCCCGGTCGCGGCACATGCTGACGTGGCCGGGCGGCCGCCTACGGCTGCTTCAGGAAGTGCGTCGAGACGAGGCGTAGCGTGAGCATGGGGGGGCCCCGCCCTCTCCGCCGCCTCTGCCGCGCACCTGCTACGCGGCCGTCGCTACCTGCCGCTCACCGCCACCTGTCAACACAAACAACAACAGCACACCGTCAGCAAACTGAACGTGGTCTGTGTAATGCTGTGTAGTGTGAGCGTGGGACCTCCCTCGCCTCCGGCGTGTACCTGCTACGGTGCCATCGCCACCTGTTGGCCACCGCCACCTGTGAATACAACAACAGCCGCGCACCTGCTAACCTGATGCTCATCGCCAACAACAATAACAATACATTAGCAAACACATAAACAACAACATGGGTTCTCTATCGAGGTGTCGGAGTTGGAGCCACCTTGAAATTATTGTTAGGCAAGCATATTAGGCTTTCTGGAAGAGGTTTCTGGGCTGACCTGAACAGAATGCCATTTTTGATGAGGTCACAGAATATTTCTCACAAGGGAACCTCCCCATCGCACCCCCCTCAGATTTAGTTATAAGTTGGCACAGTGGATAGGCCTTGAAAAACTGAACACAGATCAATCGAGAAAATAAGAAGTTGTGTGGAACTATGAAAAAAATAAGCAAAATATACAAACTGAGTATTCCATGTGCAAGATACGTAACATCAAGGATAGTGTAAGATCAGGAGCGCCGTGGTCCCGTGGATAGCGTGAGCAGCTGCAGAACGAGAGGGCCTTGGTTCAAGTCTTCTCTCGAGTGAAAAGTTTAATTTTTTATTTTCAGACAATTATTATCTGTCCGTCCGTCCGTCAAATGTTTTAGGTTCCCATTGGAGAGGCAAGTACTTTTGTCTACTAATCGCACAGTTTTGCGGTGCGGTCGCAAAACACAGACACTAAACTTATTACAGTGAACAGAGACGTCAATGAACGAACGGACAGATCATAACTTTGCGAAAATAAAAACTTTTCACTCGCGGGAAGACTTGAGCCAAGAACCTCTCGTTCCGCAGCTGCTCACGCTAACCACGGGACCACGGCGCCCCTGTGCTCACGCTATCCTTGATGTTGCCTATCTTGCGCATGGACTACTCAGTTTCTATATTTTGCTTATTTTTTCATAGTTCCACACAACGTATTCCTGTTTTCTCGATTGATCTGGGTTCAGTTTTTCAATGCCTATCCACTGTGCTAAATTATAACTAAATCTGAGGGGGGTGCGATGGGGAGGTTCCCTTGTCAGGAGATTTGGATTCAAATAATACTTGCGTGGAGCTCTACTGCAATACAGCACTAAAGTTACGCTTTCCTAGTTAGTTTGTTGGTTGCGTGTTCCATAGATCAATCCCACGGTACGGTAGCTGTTATGATGTGGAACGTGTCAAATGCACAAGAACAGCACATATGAAACAAAATTTTTTAATATATACCGGGTGATCAAAAAGTCAGTATAAATTTGAAAACTTGATAAACTACGGAATAATGTAGATAGAGAGGTAAAAATTGACACACATGCTTGGAATGACATGGGGTTTTATTAGAACGAAAAATAAAAACAAAGTATTGCCAGACGCGTGAACGATCTCTTGCGCGCGTCGTTTGGTGATGATCGTGTGCTCAGCCGCCACTTTCGTCATGCTTGGCCTCCCAGGTCCCCAGACCTCAGTCCGTGCGATTATTGGCTTTGGGGTTACCTGAAGTCGCAAGTGTATCCTGATCGACCGACATCTCTAGGGATGCTCAAAGACAACATCTGACGCCAATGCCTCACCATGAACTCCGGACGTGCTTTACAGTACTGTTCACAACATTATTCCTCGACTACAGCTATTGTTGAGGAATGATGGTGGACATATTGAGCATTTCCTGAAAGACCATCATCTTTGTTTTGTCTTACTTTGTTATGCTAATTATTGCTATTCTGATCAGATGAAGCGCCATCTGTAGGACATTTTTTGAACCTTTGTATTTTTTTGCTTCTAATAAAATCCCATGTCATTCCAAGCATGTGTGTCAATTTGTACCTCTCTATTTACATTATTCCGTGATTTATTCAGTTTTCAAATTTATACTGACTTTTTTATCACCCAGTATATATATTTCTATTATTTACCCCATTCCCTTAAATGGCACAAAATGCATATACTATATTTATAGTTTTGTTTATTCCTATTCATAAATTCATCTATGGTATAGAAGGAGTTGTCAAGGAGATAAGATTTCCATTTATTTTTGAAGCTATTACTGCTGTCTGTCAGACACCTTATTTCATCTGGTAATTTGTCGAAAATTTTTATAGGAGCATATTTTACCCATTTCTGTGCGAAGGTAGGTTGAGCAAAGGATAATGTAAGTCTTTCTTTTTTATGGTATTATAATCATGAGTGTCACTGTTGTTTTTAAAATGGTCCATGTTGTTGAGAACAAATTTCATTAGTGAGTAGATGTATTGTGAGGTTGTTGTAAGAATTCCCAATCTTTTAAAAAGATGCCTACAAGATGTGCGAATATGAACCCCACACATTATTCTAACCACTTTCTTTTGAGCAACGAATACTTTTTGTCTAAATGTTGAGTTACCCCAAAATATTATTCCGTATGACATCAGAGAGTGAAAGTATGTTAGCATACTAATTTCTATATCCCCAAAATTGGCAATTATTCTGATCGTAAAAGTTTCTGAACCTAGTCGCTTCAGGAGATCCAAGATATGAATTTTCCAATTAATATTCTCATCTATATGTACACCCAAAAACTTAGTTGCTCTACTCGTCTACCGACTTCTGTTGATGTGTTATATTTATTGAAGGAACTGTACTTTTACCAGCAGAAAACTGGATGTACAGTGTGGTTCTTTTTTTCCCCAAAGTTTAGAGCAAGGCCATTTGCAGAAAACCAATTAATGACTTTCCCAAAGACCTTATTTGTATCATTTTCAACTGGACTTTCTTTTACTGGATTAATAATGATGCTTGTATCATCAGCAAACAGTGTCAGTTCAGCTTCCTGTTTCAGATAGGAAGGGAGGTCGTTCACATATATCAAGAACAGAAGGGGACCATGATTGAACCCTGTGGAACAGCTAAAGTAAATTCACCCCAGTTAGATGAAGTGTCAAGCTCATTTAAATCACTTGACCCATAGAAGGGAACTTTTTGCTTCCTGTTCTGTAGGTATGACTTAAACCACTCATATGCTATTCCATTTATATCATAGAATTAAAGATGCAGAAGTTTATAGCAGCGTACTGCGGACTACGTCTGCTTCTTTCGCTGTTCAGTGCGAGCCGCTGGACTCTGCTTGAAACGTTTTCCTGAGCGCGGGACGTAAAAAATGACAAGAGCACTATTGTGGGGTTCACTGGCGAGACGCGAGTTGAGGGGTGGGCGGTGCAGTATGGCGCGACAGTAGCAGCGCAGTGATCGATCTAAAAACCTGTTAATTTTGGCACTCTGAAAGTACATGGAAGTTAGGGGAGAGGAGGAAGACTGTCTATTATTGGGACGAAAACTCAGGAAGCAGTCACACAAATGTTCTCATATCGTGAAGAAGAACGAGCGTATAGCATATTAGTAACAAAACCGTTGTTCGACGATGCTGTAGAATGCCTATTACCACCGCCTTACAACGCAGACGTACCAGAAATTAAAAAACTGCTCAAGGACAACATGGTACCCTGGTTGGTGCCGGCAGTAACGCCAAAGGATTCAGTGTAAAGAACGGATTCAATGATTTCTTCAACGGGCCGAATTTTAATCGTCATCTGCTGAAGTGATCACAATAACAACCATCCAATTCATTATAACTGGGGTTAAAAGTTCAGTAAAAATATATTTACAAACGTGTTACATTGGACATAACCAAAGATTTCTTCTTACATGTTTCATTCATTTTTCTTAAGTTTCTGACTAAATTAACTCCTTTTGCATTTCGTTCATCAACTTTGCGTTAGCCATGTTCCACAAAATATGCTGCATGGGTATGGTGGTAGTGGTACGTTCTATGGGACCAAACTGCTGAGGTCATCGGTCCCTAAGCTCACACACTACGTAATATAACTTAAACTAACTTACGCTAAGGACAACACACACACCCATGCCCGAGGGACATCCTTTGAGGCAGAGAAGCGGTCATCCGATGTTTATGGTGAATGTTTCAATTATTAGATCAGAGGAATATGACGAGCGAGGTGGCGCAGTGGTTAGCACACTGGACTCGCAGTCGAGACGACGACGATTCAAACCCGCCTCCGACCACCCTGATTTAGGTTTTTCCGTGATTTCCCTAAATCGCGTAAGGCAAATGCCGGGATGGTTTCTTTGCAAGGGCGGGCCGCTTTCCTTCTCCATCTTTCTCTAATCACAGCTTGTACTCCGTCTCTAATGACCTCATTCTCAACGAAACTTTAAACACTAGTCTCTTCTTCCTCCTCCTCGAAAGAATTAACTTCTCCGTTATTCATCTTCGGTGTTAATAACCGCTTCAGCTGTATTTGTTCTTTATTATTGTACTGCTACTGGTTTCGTGCCGCAAAAGCCACATCTTCAGATGATATCTGTATAACAATAAATCCAGAAGGAATAACAATCCTGAGAAATGCACTGGCATGGTAAATTGTTTTAAAATTTTAAAAAATATTAAAAACTTTACAAGAGAATATCAAAATGTTATTGCTCACATTATCACAACATTAGAGCGGAAAAGCTCGGAATCCTTTTCTCAATATTCGTTGTTCGTCAAAAACAAAACACCGCTAAAAGACATGGGTTGAAAACCGCCAGATTCCGATATAGTGGATGGATTCAAAACAAATCGTACCATAGTGATCTACTGGTAAGAAGAAAACCTATTTTGGGCCAGAATGAAAAAGCAAGAAGTGGTTGCCACACACTGAAGGGATGCTCTATCTAGATAAAATCGTGAAGTAAATAGCTAACGGCGGAAAAGCAGAACCCGAAAAGCGTTACTGCCCGTGCGAGAGAAACAAATACTGCAGCTGTCGGCTAGTAATTTGCTGCTGCTCAGTTCGACTTCCTCCACTCCAACCAAGCAAATCGCTTCGACGCGTGGGCCAGTCCTCCCGAAGCACGCAAGCGTTTCCCGCAGGTAGCGCCCGCAGCAGTACTGCGTCGCCCGTACCCTAGGAAACCAGTCCGGTATGTTTGCATTGTGTCAGTGAGTAACCGCGCGTTATACACAGCACGCTGCGGGACATTCCGGCAGCTAGGAAAACGTAGCTTAAGTGTAATGAAAAAACATTACAGCCACTGGAAATGCCAGTTACTGAGCCAACATTCAATAACTAAAGAGACAAACTGATGCAGGAAAAACCTGTGCATTTTTACAAAATAAGACTTTTGCTACCTCTCGACATAATAGCCACCAATTTAATATACTGACCCAACGATGAATTAAGTTTTATAACCTGCAGTAAAGAAATTTTCTTACGTTACTGTATTCTTCCTTGCAACTAACAATAATCATTAAAATAGAGCAATGTGTGCCAGACTAACTATGCACCACAGACCAACACGCATTGTGGCGTCATGAGCTCAGTAGTGCATCCTAATGGCAGATTCTCTTCAATTATCTTCATAAAGTAACACTGCCGATCTGCAAGACAGTCCCCAGTGTTGAACTTCAAGGACAACGATGAAAAGAAAGTTCTAACTTTGCTTTGCATATCTGCAAAGGAGAAAAATGAAAGGTTAACTCTTTTGGGGCCCAAACTGCAGTTGTTTTTCTGTACATGAGCTTGTTGGTGATAACGTTAGGAACTATACCCACACTTACTACAAATGTTTTTGCTATGAGTTCAACTGTCATACGTCGGTCGGTCTTCACAAACAATGGCATCAATGCCGGCTCCAAGCGAAGGAGTTGACAATTCAACGGGCCGGACAGGACGTCACAAATGTGCGACCGTTTTTGAACTGTTCTACGCACATATAAAAATTCCTGCGGTTCACACAACCTTCAAAATGGCTCTGAGCACTATGGGACTTAACATCTGAGGTCATCGGTCCCCTAGAACTTAAAACAAACCTAACCAACCTAAGGACATCACACACATCCATGCCCGAGGCAGGATTCGAACCTGCGACCGTAGCGCTCGCGCGGTTCCAGACTGAAGCGCCTAGAACCGCTCGGCCACAGAAGCCGGCATACAACCTTCAATATATTGTAAAATCATTAGAGAAACGATCCTAGCCAGGTTTTCATCTTCATAGACCAAAAAAATGGATCAATGTGGAAACTTCAGGAGGACGCGCCGAAAATACATACGATAGTGAGGTGATAAACAAAACATTCTTATCCGTCAGGTGTTCTCAGCTGATCCAGATGTTGCCGACCTGAAGTCAAATGGTTCAAATGGCTCGGAGCACTATGGGACTTAACATCTATGGTCATCAGTCCCCTAGAACTTAGAACTACTTAAACCTAACTAACCTAAGGACAGCACACAACACCCAGCCATCACGAGGCAGAGAAAATCCCTGACCCCGCCGGGAATCGAACCCGGGAACCCGGGGGTGGGAAGCGAGAACGCTACCGCACGACCACGAGATGCGGGCGACGACCTGAAGTCAGCAAAGTATGAAACTACTCCTACAAACAGTTTCATTTCTCACCCAATTTGTTTATTTAATTGCCGACTGTCCCTCGTACAACCCAACACCGCAATGCTGGGCTTAAAGTGATTAATGTTTAAACAGTGTGGGAGCTGCTTTGGACTCGAGAAATCTTGTCCGAGGCCCGAGGACAGTGCAAGAAACCACCATGGAGTTTACGATGCCCACTAACTGTTTATAACTACCCGTTCCATCGCTCGATCCTGGGTTGGTCTTAGTGCAGTCATACAGCAACAAGGCTCAATTAACGGGGTAGCGGCTGAAACTAGTTAACCTTGCCCTGTTGCATACAGAGAGGCTGGTGACGATTGTTATGACTATTTCATATTAACGGTAGTACACAATGTGGATTAGCAACAGCCTACAAAATTTATCTTTAGTAACAGACGTAATGACAGTGTAGCAGACTCAAATTTTCCACTTATCGTCTGGACTATCTGGACGGAGGCATCGGCGGGTTCTTTGGTGTATCTCTCTTCCAGTGACCGTGTGTTCCTCTGACGTTCCACGCATGATATGAGGGCAACAATTTTACATTTGACACAGCTGGGATAGTGTTTGTGAGATCTTGGAAGTCTGTATGCAGTTCAATAGCGCTATTGCTAATCTGATTTTTATTATCCTTACTCTGCACGAGAACATTGTAATTTTTATGTGAAGATCTAATAAGTGGCTCCGCTTTAAGGCACTATAGACGCGGAGGAGGAGATCGTTATAACGTTAATCCCGCAATTCAAGAAGAAACGACGACAATACGCCAAATTTATAAATATTAATAAAAACGACAGCATTAACCATGTACCGTTCCTATGCGGTGTCACTTTCTCTCTGCAACAGCACAGCGATTCCGTTAACAACAGTATAAAAACAAGCAATTTAAACAGTTACACCAATGTCGAACTTCTGAGGATAAAAGCTGACACCAAAGGCAGCGAGAACAATCGTCTAATGCAGATGCCCTGCTGTGTATTTTCCTTTTCCTGCTTGTCTCGCCCACCAGCATCACGTTGTGGGGCTGTCAAAATATGTTAACGCAGAGAAACTACAGCGTGGTTACAACAGTAATGATGAAACAAATCATGTAAACGTGCAATCGCATATGTCAAAGCCTCAAAACCCAATCTATCTGATACTAAACTTATTGTAACGCACCTCGATGACCTATGTTTAAAGGTTTCATTGTAAACCCCTTTGACGTTTTCTTTTAAGATCTTGGCGTGTTACCGCCCATCGTGTGTACTTACTTTGATATTCTCGTTAAATTATTCCTAACAATCCGGAATCCAAGTTATCGCTCCATCTCTGTTGATGGACTGGCCAATGTTTCACAAAACAGCAGGTGGCTACAGTCATATCAGTGAGAGCACAGATATGAATCAGAGATTCAGTGCTATCTGATATTACTCCTATCTGATTAAGTATGTCCCTATTGCGAGTGAGACAAATGGCCCTCGAGATAGCACACAGTAAGTCATCACTTTTCCTTGTCAAAAATGACACAGCCACTTTCACATCACATGAATATATATTAGCTTCCGTTTTTGATCCTACATGTATATAGCTTTACCGCTGTCACTGTCTCTTTTTCAAAATGGCTCTAAGCAAAATGGGACTTAACATCTTAGGTCATCAGTCTAGACTTAGGACTACTTAAACCTAACTAAGCTAAGGACATCACACACATCCATGCCCGAGGCAGGATTCGAACCTGCGACCATAGCAGCAGCGCGGATCCGGACTGAAGCGGCTAGAACCGCTCGGCCACAGCGGCCGGCGTCTCTTTTTCAACTTTACTTTGAAGTGAGACTGCGTCCGTCATTTACGAAACTGGACTAGGAAACTCATATACAGGGTGCCCCTGGAGGAATGGTAAATATTCAGTGATATGACAGGAACGATCATTCGGAATAAACACTAAATGCGTACTTTAGGAGGTATGAGATGTTATTCCTCCTAGCTAATATGAAACGGATCTCTTCTACTAAACGAGTGCTCATAACTCTTAAGGCAGCATTTTAGAGCCCATGTTTACTAGAGAATTTTTTCCTATTTTTGACCACTCTACCTCTCCCAAAACATGGAACGCAAAGAACTTGCGGTAGAAGATATTTGTTTCACAGTATCTAAGATGAAGAAGTGCTCTTAGCTTTTAATGTAAGTATTGTAGAGTCCATGTTTTCTAAACTTTTTTCATTCGAGTGATCGTTCCTGTCGTATACTTGAATACTGACCATTCCTCCTGGAACACCCTGTATAACCCATGAGATACAGGGTGTTTAAAAAATGACCGGTATATTTGAAACGGCAATAAAAACTAAACTAGCAGCGATAGAAATACACCGTTTGTTGCAATATGCTTGGGACAACAGTACATTTTCAGGCAGACAAACTTTCGAAATTACAGTAGTTAGAATTTTCAACAACAGATTGCGCTGCGGTCTGGGAAACTCTATAGTACGATATTTTCCACATATCCAGCATGCATAGCAATAATATGGCGTGGTCTCTGAATGAAATTACCCGAAACCTTTGACAACGTGTCTGGCGGAATGGCTTCACATGCAGATGAGATGTACTGCTTCAGCTGTTCAATTGTTTCTGGATTCTGGCAGTACACCTGGTCTTTCAAGTGTCCCCACAGAAAGAAGTCACAGGGGTTCATGTCTGGCGAATAGGGAGGCCAATCCACGCCGCCTCCTGTATGTTTCGGATAGCCCAAAGCAATCACACGATCATCGAAATATTCATTCAGGAAATTAAAGACGTCGGCCGTGCGATGTAGCCGGGCACCATCTTGCATAAACCACGAGGTGTTCGCAGTGTCGTCTAAGGCAGTTTGTACCGCCACAAATTCACGAAGAATGTCCAGATAGCGAGATGCAGTAATCGTTTCGGATCTGAAAAATGGACCAATGATTCCTTTGGAAGAAATGGCGGCCCAGACCAGTACTTTTTGAGGATGCAGGGACGATGGGACTGCAACATGGGGCTTTTCGGTTCCCCATATGCGCCAGTTCTGTTTATTGACGAAGCCGTCCAGGTAAAAATAAGCTTCGTCAGTAAACCAAATGCTGCCCACATGCATATCGCCGTCATCAATCCTGTGCACTATATCGTTAGCGAATGTCTCTCGTGCAGCAATGGTAGCGGTGCTGAGGGGTTGCCGCGTTTGAATTTTGTATGGATAGAGGTGTAAACTCTGGCGCATGAGACGATACGTGGACGTTGGCGTCATTTGGACCGCAGCTGCAACACGGCGAACGGAAACCCGAGGCCGCTGTTGGATCACCTGCTGCACTAGCTGCGCGTTGCCCTCTGTGATTGCCGTACGCGGTCGCCCTTACCTTTCCAGCACGTTCATCCGTCACGTTCCCAGTCCGTTGAAATTTTTCAAACAGATCCTTTATTGTATCGCTTTTCGGTCCTTTGGTTACATTAAACCTCCGTTGAAAACTTCGTCTTGTTGCAACAACACTGTGTTCTAGGCGGTGGAATTCCAACACCAGAAAAATCCTCTGTTCTAAGGAATAAACCATGTTGTCTACAGCACACTTGCACGTTGTGAACAGCACACGCTTACAGCAGAAAGACGACGTACAGAATGGCGCACCCACAGACTGCGTTGTCTTCTTTATCTTTCACATCACTTGCAGCGCCATCTGTTGTTGAAAATTGTAACTACTGTAATTTCGAAAGTTTGTCCGCCTGAAAATGTACTGTTGTCCCAAGCATATTGCAACAAACGGTGTATATCTATCGCTGCTCGTTTAGTTTTTACTGCCGTTTCAAATATACCGGCCATTTTTGAAACACCCTGTAAATGCCATGTGCAGCGAGCTTGTGCTCATTATCTAATGACCTCGATGTCGACGGGACGTTAAACCCAGTCTTTCTTCCTTCCTTCTTCCATGTGTAAAGCAGTAAGTTGTGTACAAAAATCGGAAATGGAACTTGACAAACACACAAACCCATGCCCGAGAGAGGACTCAAACCTCCGCCGGGACCAGCCGCACAGTCCAGGACTGCAGCGCCTTAGGCCGCTCGGGAAATGGAACTCACCTACCTCTACGAGAGTTACGAGTTGGGAAATGACCTATCAAGAGGTCGCAGGCAGTAAACGGACTATGAAACGTCACATTTTACAGTAGCAGTTACAAAATCCCTACCGTGCCTGAACTAAATAAAGAAGTTAAATTATGGAATAAAACAAATGACCAGTTCAGTGTCTATTCGCCACCTACAAGTGCGATACTAATAAAACAAACTAGCGTGCACTCAATCTATAAAAAAATAATACTAAAAAAATAAAATAAAATAAAAAATCAGAATTTTAGAGTGTAACACATAAAGGCGAGGTGTTCTGTGATAGGCGGCCATCTGACGAAGTTCTGCTCAATAACCAAAATTATGTTAATCTCACTATGTTTCAATCTCATCCTGTACTACTGTGTAATAAAATAACATCTTCAATCCATGCTCAAAAAACTGAACCATTGTTGAATAAAGCAACCACGCCAAAATGAGGACTGTCATTTTATAATTTTTTCATTAATAACAAGCACTGCAGTAATGTGACGCAACGTTTCGTAGCCCCATGCGCAAATCAAACCAGGACTGTGTGGGATCATATGGAAACATGAAGCAGCAACAACAGTGACCAGATACACTGCACCAGTGTAAGCTTATGTTTGCAGATGGATTGTGCTACGTTCCGTGGTTTCAATGACGTCGCTTGAAAGAATCAGAATGAATATATCACTTCGATATCTATATTAGCCAGTAACGATACCGGAGTGACGGCTTGCCTGATCTGCTGTCAAGCAAAGTGCATAGGAAAAAGTGTCAATATACTGAAAGTATTTGTTCACAACAAATAAGTTCTGGCGAACAGCGTCTAAGTCATTTTAAGCGTAAAATATCGCCATCTTTTTCCTACCCGTACAGTATATTCAATATGGTATGCTAAATGAACCATACATCGAGGATATCCATGCGGTAACAATAAACAAATCAACGTAGCTACAGTCAGCTGATAATCAAACTGAGATTACTGTTGAAGAAGATAAGCGGGCACGAATGAGATGCGGTTGTTTGCGACCCCCCCCCCCCCCCCTCTTGCATCAACAAGAAACAAGATTGTTTCCCTTGCGTGTAATGCGGCAGCAGTGAACTCTCTGCCCCCAGGGACAACAAGGTTTGGACATCAAGTATTGCCTACTGATAATTTGACTGTAACAGCAGACAGATGAATCAACGTGACGCACGCCATTCAGTGTTTTTCAGTGTTAAGGTGCAAAGATTATCAAGATGAGAGAAATTTCTTTACTGAAGGACTGCGTCACAGACCGGTGACTCAAGACATGGCAAGCTACAATCACAGGGGAAAGCCCATAAGAAAAGCGAGTTCATGTAGCTACTTCAGTCCAACAGCGTATCTTGGCAAATGCATACATGGGATGAAATACGACAACTGGTATGCCTGTCATTGTCACAAATTCAACAAGACAATGCACCAACTACTCACTCCCAAACAGTGCCATAGTGCTCCAATAAACTAACCGCAGTCATGAGGGCACTTTGGTATGGTATGAGGAGGGATGTTTGCTCTTTGACTCTGCTTCGACCCATGTCCGTGCGGTAGGGGTTGGTTGTTGAGCCAACATGGATCAATATGGGCTTGCAGTGCTTGCTATTGTCTTAGGAAGCCACAGCCACGGCGTCACCAGGCGAAAGGTGCCGCTACACGTTACCACAGAGAAGTGCTTATTTAAGTTCAATGTCTACCTTGGCCGTGGCAGCCACTGTAACAGGTAGAACCTAGTGACCAGATGAGCAACTCACAGGTAGACAATAGGGAGCATAGGGGCGCTGAATCAGGGCGTTATCTGCAAGCAAACAGCCGCAGCCCTTTGTGTCCTTGAGCGCTGGACACCAGATAGCCGGGCTTTGTCCACGGCTCTGCTGACCACGCACTTGTGTTCACTTTTTCCTGGTTCCAGCCCAGCCGTTGCACGTTTCTATTATTGATACTACCAATTTCTTCCTTTTAAGACGTCTAGTTTATTAGTTCCGACTATACTCGTATAAACTGTTTCTTGTTCGGCTCCTCCCCATCCCCCACCCCCTTCCGCCACCCCTTTCTTTCATTCATACATTTCAGGTTAACGACCCGTCGAGAGCGAGATCACTTTGGATAAAACACTATTTTGCCTTTTGTAAAGAAAATCATAGAGGAAATTTATTTTCCTCTTGATGGAATACATGCTACGTTGATGGCAGAAGTGATAAATTAAGTCTTGTTTGTCGAACTTAAATACCTGCCTTACACAAAAAATGCTCTAACTAAAACTGGCCAGGTGCGAGTAGCACTCAAGTTCTGGGAGTTCCGAACAATGTTAATTATGTATATAGACAGTTCATCCACCCCGGGAATCGAGAAGCCCGGCGGTGTCCGCCTGTTATCGACATTGGTACTGGCAAGATATCGGTTCTGGGAATTCCAAGACTTTCGAGAATGTTTTAATTTTAAGTTTGAGATCTGATAACAAATGACAAAAGAAATATTTTTTTCGTGGGATATAATTACAAATTAACACTTATTGGATGTTTTCCTTTACTTGGGCTGTTAAACCTTGTTTCTTGACAAATATATTTACTCTAGGCCAATGGGAAGTGCCCTGTAGGTTTTGCCGAGTTAGTTTGCTAGTATCAAAATATCCGACATAAACGGTCGTACTTTTTCATTGCACTCACTTAGTAGCTTGAAATTTTTTCACCGGAAAGGGATCGTATCTTAGTATGTGCCAGATTTGAACGTCTATCCGTATGTTCAGAACCTTAAAAATGAGTCACTCGAGCAAGCATCGTACACTGAATGCCGTCCAACACATAATCAGACAAAACGTTCTGGATACAATGCTTCAAAATCCAGTTTTGACAGATGATTCCAGGTGGATACAGATGCAGATCCGAACTACGAGAAGAATTTTTCATATTCAAAAATTATCTATGTTGTCGTCGGAGTTCGGATTCGCGCTGTACATCGGAAGACTATCGAGTGTCGTCTTCTTGAAACCGCCAAGTTTCAGGGGCAGATGATCATCACGAACGATGTACTACGTTATGGCACCAAGTGAGACACAGGAAACGTCAAGATTTCAACTTTCGCCATGTCGTCAAAACTGAGATAATAAAATAATTTTCGGGCACTAGATATCGAATGGTATCTTGGGTATGGTAGCACTGGCGTACCGAATGTTGTCTCACAGGGCCGGCCGGTTCTAGGCGCTTCAGTCTGAAACCGCGCGACCGCTACGGTCGCAGATTCGAATCCTGCCTCGGGCATGGATGTGTGTGGGGTCCTTAGGTTAGTTCGGTTTAAGTAGTTCTAAGTTCTAGGGGACTGATGACCTCAGAAGTTAAGTCCCATAGTGCTCAGAGCCATTTGAACCTTCCCCCCCTCCCCAGGCAGTTTTTACGTTTCGGGGACGATAGAAGTTTATAGTAACGGTGAAACTATTGATGAACGCCTTTTTTTATGTGTCTAAACAAAAGCGATTGATAATCTAAGTCACCAAGGCTACTTAAGACCTCTCTGTTGTGACCAAGTGGCAGCCAAACAGCTACATTGTGTAAAAATGGTGTAACTAGTCAGCCAGCCCAGAACAATCGGTAGCACGATGAATAACTTGTGCTGACACTTCTGAAGTGTTTTCCGCGCCCCCAGCTATTTTGCCGCAGCGCTGTTGTGCAAAGAAACAGGCGGCAAGGCCGACCTCGTGTCGAGCCTGTGACTCAGGCGGCTGTGAATTCAGCTGGCAGACAAGGCCTGCTTCCCAGAACAAGAGGCACACCGGAAGAGCAGCCTTCCAATGACCGCTGTCCTCCGCCGTCACCTTCTCGTCTGGCGGTGCGCTGCTGGTTGCACGTGCAGCTCGCTCTAACGGCTGGTACGCACTAAGGGCTCATTCTTGGACAGTGAACATGATCTGCCACAAGAGGTTGCTGGCAGTGCGCTCATTCACTCAGAAGGAGAGAGTATCACGATCATGGGCACGATCACTTTCTCCTTTGAACAAATCAATCTAATTCAGAGTAACAAATACCACTGCGGCCTTGTGCAACAACCGCTGAGTACCTAGAAACATGTGAAAAATATTTTGGTAATATGTAAAATCAGTCAATGGGGCCACGTAAAATGGCCAATATTGTACTTTGATCCTTTGACTACCGGTACGGAAGTAACGAAAAAGACAGAAATAAGTTCACTGGACAAAATGTTAGTCCCACTGGTCGCTTTTAAGCGCTGTACGTGGCGAAGTAGTCTTTTAAGCGCTGTACGTGGCGAAGTAGTACTATCAGCTGGCCATGTGGTCCATGTCATGGCACTGAAGTCGTGGTATCTTTCATTCGGTTGCACGGAGTCGGTGAAGTAAGATGCGTCGATGTGGCGACGTGACAGGATGCGAGAAATGAGGTATTGTGTTTGGAAGTGTCGATGACCATTCGGGGAGGGAGGGGGGGGGGGGGTTGTTTGGATGAAGAGACCAAACAGCGAGGTCATCGGTCTCGTCGGATTAGGGAAGGAAGCCGGCCGAGCCCTTTTAAAGGAACCATCCCAGCATTTGCCTAGAGCGATTTAGGGAAATCACGGAAAACCTAAATCAGGATGGCCGGACGCGGGATTGAACCGTCGTCCTCCCGAATGCGAGTCCATGACCATACGTTTAATGGAGAATCCCGATTTGTTGGTGTATCAACGCAGACTGATTAATTTGTTAGTGTATCAACGCAGACTGATAGTGTCTACAAGCAATGTAAAACACGAAGAACAGTGGTCGTAAAACAGCGGCCGGAGACGATTCTCACGCCTTGCCAATGATAAAAGTAAAACCTGGAAAGAACTGTTGCAGTCAGCGAGTTCGGACCCACCGTAATCAGTTTTCGAGGAAACACTGCGAAGGGAACTGCATGTAACGAACATTCGGACTCGGGTACTTCGCAAAATCCCATTGCTTAAAGCTACACTCAAAGCTTACAAGTCTGTTTTTTCCTTCAATTTATTGGCTTTCGGTTGGTGCCCACTCAGTGATCTCAACAGAGGAATGTCAAGTATGGCGATGTGAACGTAAGGACAACAGAACACTCAGTCCCCGAGTGGAGAAAATCTCCAACCCGACCGGGAATTGAACTCGGGCTCCTTCGCTTAGCAATGCGCCGCGCTTATCGCGCAGCTACCGAGGTGGACAAGCTGCAAGTCTTCAATTGGCCAGCTAACACAAACTGAATGCTGTAGTAGCTAACTAGACGAGTGCAATACGGTGCGACAATTGGCGGTTTTGCCACTTTTCATATAAGGCAAGACGTCGAGTGCATCAACGGCCCAATGTGGTTTTCATCGTACAGTGTGTGGAGAATGCAGATCAGACCAGAGGTGATTCTGTGATATTTTTAGGGCGTTTTTCGTCCCATGACTTGTGCCCACTCATCAGGTTACCATGAATAAGAGGCAGCACGTTTATTTCAATATTGTCAGAGACCAAATGTAGCCCTTTCCTTCACATTTTCGTAAGAATGCTATGGACACTCCTTTTTTCCAAGATGACAACACCCGTGGTGTTGACAGGGCTGCACGTACACGTTCCTGATCTTATGAATATTCAAGCAACCAGAGCAGATGAAACTTACCAGTCAACAGCCCTGCAATTCTGTAGATCCAAGGGATCCAATAATCAGCGAATGGCTGCGGCTGGACATTGCGTAAATCAACAAAGTAGTGGACTCTCTCGCCAAATTGAGCCAACTATCAAGGCTGCAGGCGGTACTACGCAGCGTGCGCATATTACCTTCGGGTGACTTATTTTTACCAGTAATTAAATATTCAAGACGAGATACCAGTTTAACGTGGAGGAACATTAGGGCAGTGCTCGTAGCTCCGTCAAACTATCCATACTTACGTTTGCCTAAATCACTCTAGGCCAATGGCTCCCGAGTCCGCCCCGATAGCTGAGTGGTCAGTGCGACGGACTGTCATGCCAAGGGATCCGGGGACTGGGCGTTGTTTTGCCTCAATCATCATAATCATCATCATCATCATCATCATCATCATCATCTCATCCCCAGCGACGCGCAAGTCGCCGAAGTTGCGTCAACTCAAAAGACTTGCATCAGGCGACCGGTTCTCCCGACGGGAGGCGCTAGCCACACGACATTTCATTTTAATGGTTCCCGAGTGGCGAAATGTAATTTTCTGAGGGGTAAAAACAAATGGGTTCGATTGTGTTTCGGTCAATAATCTCAGTTATTATCAGTATTTCGCACGACTATAATACTGATTACTTAAGTTACTGGTAAGTACATCCATTTTCAGTATCAGCATTAACATGTGACACAATACGGTGGAGGTTACAGCTTGAAAAACGAATGTATCAATAACATCTTCCTCGCATAGTCCACCCACTTCTACTTTTGTGCCATGCATTACAAGACTTCGATTGAGACATAAATGTCACATATGCTTAAGTATCCCTTAAAAATGCATTCTCCGAATTGTAGGTAGTTCCCACAATAGGCCAGAAACTGCTTCATTATCCACTTCGCAACAGCTAAATAAACTAATTGACAGCACAACACAACGGCTACTACACTGCTGTAGCGCTTGCGCAATACTACTAGTACATTATTATTATTATTATTATTATTATTATTATTAGTAGTAGTAGTAGTAGTAGTAGTAGTAGTAGTAGTTGTCAGACTCAGACCATTGGCAGCCTGAAACCTTCCAGTTTCTGTCATTTCAGGCATAAGTCAAGTGATTTACAAACAGTATGTATGATGCACAAATTTTAACTTCGTTGATTTTAAATTGGGGCAGAGACTGCGAGTAAAGCAAGTGTCACAAGTGAGAGGAAAGCCACAGAGAAAAAAAATGTTCAAATGGCTCTGAGCACTATGGGACTCAACATCTGTGGTCATCAGTCCCCTAGAACTTATAACTACTTAAACCTAACTAACCTAAGGTCATCACACACATCCATGCCCGAGGCAGGATTCGAACCTGCGACCGTAGAGGTCACGCGGTTCCAGACTGAAGCGCCTAGAACTGCTCGGCCACACCGGCCGGCTGCCACAGAGAAAGATTGTTTTGTAGCGCTTTTTCATCCTACTGGTTGCACTCAGGGGTATGAGTTTCAGAAGGGTTACGAACCACTGCATTAGGTGAATGCCGGTAACTTATCATCGAAAACACAGGGAACTTTCCCATCCACGCCTTTTTTTCAACGGAGCTGGCGTTCCTTTCTACCGACTTCAACGTTAGCGTGGTATCAAAAAAGTTACTTTTTTTGTCTTTCCTAGGCGCTATGGCCTTACATATGAGACACGATCCTACAAACGCTTACAGCTAAATTGTGTAATTGAAGCCTGACAGAGAGGATTGCGGAAAAATAAAGTAAAACAAATTATGTAGAACAAACACAGCTCACATTCAGAATAGCTGAGTATGTTATCTCCAGTAATAGTGGCAGCACATACCTGGCTTTAAACCAGTTTGACTATCGTTCTCCCAACGGCGCCTCATGTACATGCAGAGCGAGGGGAAAGAAAAAGTTGCAATAATCTGTGTGCAGCGTGAATGAAAGGCACAAGAATGTTTGCAATAAAAGATAAATTAAAACAATTATCTGTGTCACTCACTTTTTATTTAATCCCACAAATAAATAAAAAGTGACTAACACGGGGAATTGTTTTATCTTTTATTGTAACAAATAGTCGCAGTTTTGTAACCACAGGCCGGCCGCGGTGGCCGTGCGGTTCTGGCGCTGCAGTCCGGAACCGCGGGACTGCTACGGTCGTAGGTTCGAATCCTGCCTCGGGCATGGGTGTGTGTGATGTCCTTAGGTTAGTTATGTTTAAGTAGTTCTAAGTTCTAGGGGACTTATGACCTAAGATGTTGAATCCCATAGTGCTCAGAGCCATTTTGTAACCACAGTCGAACATGGATGACGTAAGATTAAAGGAGAACGTTCCTAAATACATTTCTGTTGCTCCACTTGGAAACAAGAGTTTTGAACTGAGAAATAATAGACTGATGTTTCTATGCTCAGTACACTGGCGGATGAAGTTAATTGCGAGTCTTAATGTGAGACAGGCAACATTGTTCACTTGTGTTTTTAATTTTTCCGCTGTAGAGTGTAATGAAGTGACGCACTGCAGGTTGTAGGTGGTGTCAAATGAGGTGCCACAAAATTTCCAGCTGTGTGTAAACGTGACGCAACTCTGATGCCTCGCGGTCAGCCGGCAGTCAATAGTGTATGAATACGGGTGGGGGATCCCCTCCACCTGACAGGCAAGGTCGATAATGCAGCCAGCCAAGTGGCCAGCGGGGACACACGGGCTGCAAGTATGACTCACCCATTACTGTGAGCGGCCGTGGGGCTGACCTACCCCATCGCGCACCCTCTTTACCACCACAGCACAGCACATTCCACTGTCAACACGGAGGGCAAACATTAGCCCTGCGGAATTATACACGTACGTCCCTTATAATACGTGCAAAAGCAATAACCCCTCTAACCCGGCCCAGCACACATTTTCAATCTGCCAGAGTGTTTCCCCTGTAACTGTCTACACACTCGATGAATTTGCAGAATATATCTTTCACTCTGCAGTGTACTGTGAGCTGTACTGAAACTTGTTGAAACATTGAAACAGTTGGACTAGGATTCGAGCACCGGCCACAGGCCGGCCGCGGTGGCCGTGCGGTTCTGGCGCTGCAGTCCGGAACCGCGGGACTGCTACGGTCGTAGGTTCGAATCCTGCCTCGGGCATGGGTGTGTGTGATATCCTTAGGTTAGTTAGGTTTAAGTAGTTCTAAGTTCTAGGGGACTTATGACCTAACATGTTGAGTCCCATAGTGCTCAGAGCCATTTTGTAACCACTGTAAGACCACTGCCTGCCAAAGCCAAGGATCCAGGTTCGAGTCTCGGACCGGCACACAGTTTTAATCAGCCAGGAAGTTTCACACTAACGATTAATTATTTTACTTAGCATCGCCTTTCGCCCCGACGGCTGCTGTTACTTATGACACTGATACAACAACTGACCTCACTCAACATCTGTTAAGCAGCTAGCATGTGGAATCCACTGGGTTATGCGTTTCCTCACTGCTACTCATGAGAGTAGACACGTAATCTCGATCACCAGTACAGGAGATGTTTCGCCATGCTTCGATCACATACTACTGAAGTTCCTGTGCCCATTTTTCGTACGTAGTGGGATAGTAGGTGTAATTACTATTGTAGTAACGTGACTGAGTCCAAATTTTTTGAGGTCCGTACACTAACGCTCAGCTCCGGCAATAGTTGGTAAAATAGGTAAGGTCTGTGACGTGCAGCCCGTGGCAGGTGAAGTGCAGCCTTTTTCAGCTGTGGCACTAGGAGTGTGCGAGTGTTCCCCCTCCACTCCCACCTGTGCAATCTCTCCGGTGCTTGCTAGATAGCATGCTGAATGGACCTGGGGCCGCCCTGGTGGAACTTTAATAAGAAAAAACCGTCGCCCCTATGCGGCCTTGAGCTAGGGACTACCAGCGCCGGAGTGTAGTGCTGCTCTAGACCAGCTTTTCTGAACCTTGCAGTATGCGCTAACCGATTTTCAATCGTAATTTTTGCCGCCCCCCTCCCCTATATGGACACTACAGATACGAAGTTACAATGCCTTACACATCACTAACAGTAATTAAATTTACTGCTACTTCGCAACACCTATCCGCTACATTAACAAAAACAGAATCGGTGGCCCTCTATTGCTTTCTGTAATCCACATAGCTCGCTTTCTGTAATCCACATAGCTCGCGAATAGTTGATGGATTACCTCCTTGGAAAATGCTTTGGAACCCAGGCGTAAAGGAGTCACTAACAATAATTACTAATATTGTTTTTAGTTAAGTATTGAAAAGTTTATAATTAAATGCATTGTGGAGCACTGATACAGTCCTCTATAAGTGCATTACATCAGTGTAAATGTGAATTCCAATTTTTTATTATATTAGAATATATTTTGCTTTACTTTCTTTTCAGTGAATTAATCAGTCTTTGAATTCATGGTTTTTTTTTTTCTTTTGAATTAACTCGTACCCCTATTTAGTGTTATCACACAGCCCTTGGAGGGGGAGGGGGCCCTCAGGTTGACAATCGCTGCACTAGACTAACATGTCCACCTACAACACTGGAATGTGTAAAAATGTGTTCTGATATCTTAGCTGGGATTGTACGAGTACGTTAGGGTGCGCCGTCGACCTTACTGCACGTCAGTTTACTGTCTGCTGTCCTTGCGATGCAAGACAAAAATAGCATCATTTCTTCCACACTACTCGAGCGTGGTGTTGAATTAAGCAATGATCTGATGGTTACTTCACCGTATCTGACTTCGTCTGAAGCCGTGCACTGAGTCACGTGTCAAGCTATACCGAAGTTGATGCTGTCTATTGTTCTCAAAAAGCCTTGAGACCCACATCCTTTCCTGTAGAATAAATTCTTGGATGGATAATGACGTGAGGGGACAGAAGAAAAGCCGAAAGAAGTTTTTGGCTCTGGGTATCTTACGGTATGCAAGAGACTGATTGCAACTCATTGTGCTCGTAATCACGACACGGCCCCCGATGTCCAGTGGAGGTTGCAGAAGAAGAGATGGTCAACATTGTCAACGATGTTGTATTAGGCGACTGCCAGGAGAAGGCCGACGAGATAGCAAAAGCCGGTAAACACATCACTTAGGAGCGCGAACATTCGCGCAGGGGCAGAACGTGGCTTCCCCGCGACGGCTGTCAGGCCTACGTGTCTCCTAGTGGACGCCCCCGCGGACTCGCTGTTTACTGGGGGCCGCCGTCTGCGACCTTGTCCCCGATATCGCTGCCAGAGGCGCTGCAGTGCATGAGTGACGTCGTCCTGCCGTTCCTCCCGGCTGGCAGCGCAGGAAGACGATCGCTTCCGGAGAGCAGCAAAATCCATATAAAAGGTGACACTGCTCACCGGAAAGCATTACCATCGGTATACCTTTGTTTGGAAGTAATAAACAGCTAATTATGTATAGAGAGAGCATGGATAAAATTTCAACGTCCCACAGACGTCCAAATCGTTACGAACACGGTACTTTAGACGCGGTTTATCCATATAGCTCATGTAATACAGCTGCGTGCTGCCACAAACCCCACAGCTGGTCTGCCGTATTGTAGCAAACAGAAGTGACGCTACAGTGCTGTGCAAGTAGTGTGGTTTTGGCGTGTAATTTTGCAACACTGTTAAAGTGCTTCCGCGCCAGCCGCTAGAGGCGTTGTATTCTATGACGCTTGTGCGCTCACTCTTAGAACAGTTTTTTCATCCCATTGTTACTTAATTACGAGTTGCTTTTGACTGCTGAATGTTCTAGCTGTCGGGCCGATCCTACTTCAATATAAAACGCGTCGTTTTAACACACGCCATTAACCAACTTCCTGGGTATTTCAATAAAGTGTTACTGATTCTGACGTGAAGAGTTTCGTTCGATATATCAGCGGCTAATATTACGGACGCAGTAATATGTTCGGACGGCCATAGACACAAGGCCGCCCCGACAGTATTTTCGAACGTCTGACGGACACACTGATCGTAATTTTACTGTATTAAAGCACATTTTATGTATTACGAATTGAAACAATAGTTTTACATAGTACGAATTTGCACCACAATTTTTGTTACCAAATTTTCCCAAATAAATGATTTGCGTGGCTTTGCACCAAATGACATAGATTGCTAACCAAAACTGCCCGATGATAAGAATTTTTTAGTGACAATTTAGCTCATTTGTTGCTGTTTTTGCGATTGTACTTTACATTCCTTTCACAAATTTCAATTTCGCCTGTCAGCCTTAACAGTAGGTTTGTCTATAAAGTGTTTAGAAATAAAGTTTGCATTTGCTCTTTAATGTTTAACTCAGATATGACAGTGAGTCCATCTTGTCAAGCAGAACGTCGCAATGACAGGTTTACAAATTACACTGCTAAGTAAAACATGGACCACCTTATCCCACTCTGTAATTTTCTATGTAATACTCTCTAGCACTGTCGTATAAACTGTGTGGCAAAATTTTTTTCCACACAGGGGCTTGTACATTCTAAGTCTATCATGTGGCGCATTCAACTTCTCAACATGAGCTACATTCAATTTCGAGACAGTCTCTACAAGTCAGAGCCTCAAACGGTACGCAAATGCCAGTTCTGCTGGCTGGGTGGTAAGTCGATCGATAGCACAAAAAAAATTAAAAAGTAGACCCCTGGTTACCGCACAAGTCCCAATTAGTGAACACATGGGCAAGAATACATTTGCAACACTGTCTGTTCCACTGTATCCACGACCTCAATAGGTAGTGGTCTAAAAGTTGTATTTTAGTTTTGTAATAGACAAGCTAGTGCTTAAATTAGTGAAATATAATTTTACTGTATTGTTACCCACATATTTTAAAAGGTATAAAGTAACAGATGAGTGTATATGACTGAATAGCTGCGGGAACTGCGCGACTTCAAATCGGCAGTGGCCTATTTGAGTAACCATTCCAGCATTCACCTTGACTGATTTTGGATAAATCAGCGAAACTCTTCATTTAGATTACCCACAGAGATAACAAACATCTCCTCGCTAACTATTTCTTAACCAGATCACCATCTCGTTAGGTGCGAAGTTTACAACGCATTGTGTCCCACTGTGAACACCTCCGATATTTCACGAACAGTCCGAAGTATTAAATGTCGCCTTCAAGTGATATTGATTAATGGAACTACCACAAACGACTAATTCTTTTGGCTCCCACAGTAGATGAACCGATATATCGTGTAACATTGCCTCTAGCCTAGAGAATAGCATAGGTTTAGTCAAGTCTTTCATATTCAGTTGAAAACACTCACTGATGATTCGACCCTATAGAGCTACAAAAAAGCGTGTACGTCATGGCAATGTTTCGCCTACTGTTTTAAGCAGTCTCAGACACTGAAACTTTCTGGCAAATTGCAACTGTGTGCCAGACCGAGACTCAAACACGGGACCTTCGTCTTTCGCGAGCAAGTGCTCTACCAACCGAGCTACCCAAGCACGACTCACGACCAGCTTTCACAGCCTTACTTCCGCCAGTATCTCGTTTCCTACCTTCCAAACTTCCCAGGACGGGTCTTGAGTCTTGCTTGGGTAGCGCAGCTCGTAGAGTACTTGCCCGCGGAGGCAAAAGTCCCGAGTTCGAGTCTTGGTTCGGCACACAGTTTTCATCAACCAGGAAGTTTCACATCAAAACACACCCGCTGCAGACCGAAAATTTCATTGTAGTCCCAGACTTTTGCTGTGGCATTAATATCGGGTGATTTAGCGGGGAAGTCTAGATACGATGGTATGCTCGGGTGTTCGTCAAACAAGGAACGTATGAGTGCGGCCCGGACAACATAGTTATCATCTGGAAGACGTACCGTAAACTCATTACGAAATGTAGAAGGAAAGACAACACTTGCGCACCAAGAATTTTGGTATAAACGTCCTAGTTCAAGTTTACGTTGACGATAACGAGTGGAGCCAAGTCATATACGAAACCATCCCCCAAAGCTCTCCCCCCCCCCCCCCTCCCGTCCCAAACGAAAAATCACAGTACCACCTCCAATGCGGGTTGATCGCTTCACTAGGCCCCTGGGACACTTGACGCCTTGCATCATTGAAAAAAAAGAGGCTAAATCGCGACTTGTCGGACCACGCTACACGCACTGATTAAGCTCCTGTCCAATTTCTGTGTTGTTTGGACCCTTCAAGATGTGCAGCTGTATATGCAACTGTGAGCAATGGCCTTTTGTGACGTACCGGACTTCAAATGGCCATTGTACGCAGTTATCCTCACAATGTTCGCTAAGAAACTGGTTGATATGGACCCATAATAAATCTACAATTCCTGTCGTGTTGGAAACAGAGTGTCAATGACAATGTGTGCATACGTCGGTGTGCATCTTTTCAGGACCACTGTTCTTAGACACGACTGCGAATGGTACACAACTCGTTGCAGACATGTTGGACAGGTCGCGTCGATACACCGACAAATCGGGCAGCTTCATGCACGACCTGGTCATGAACACGTACAAATGCGACAGCTTCTTTCTGGCATTATCTCACGTCGACCCATCTTACTACGCTAATTTCACACAAATGAATGGAACACACATTTCACTGCCGTAACCTCTGTCACTGGTGAAAAATCTCATAAAAATCTGGTATCATTTCTACATCTTCCAGAGCGATCTTTTTTCGAGGGTGACTACTGTTTCGTCTCCTGAAATTATTTACATTTTAGATTCATTTGAGAGTTCATGGCCGGCCGGAGTGGCCGAGCGGTTAAAGGCGCTACAGTCTGGAACCGCACGACCGCTACGGTCGCAGGTTCGAATCCTGCCTCGGGCATGGATGTGTGTGATGTCCTTAGGTTAGTTGGGTTTAAGTAGTTCTAAGTTCTATGGGACTTATGACCACAGCAGTTGAGTCCCATAGTGCTCAGAGCCATTTGAACCATTTTTGAGAGTTCATGAGAAGTGGAGTACAGGCAAGAAGGAAAACAACATTATGTTGTAACATCCAATCGACGAAGAGATTATTACAGATCGAGCACATCTCAGATTGGTGAAGAACAGAGGAGCAGGTAGTCCGTGTCCTGTCCAAATGACCTGTCCTGCCGCCATTTCTCGTATCGATGTAAGGAACCAAGTAAAGTCTAAATCTGGATGACTGGGCAGGGACATCACGAATAGGAATCAAGTGTCTTACCAGAGCAAACACTACACCCTTCTTTCAAGAGCTCTCAATTAATGGTAAATATGCATAGCCCGAAAAAAAAGTGATACTACCTTTCCAGCGGGTTGAATGGTTGCGAGCATCAACGATACAACAAAACACTTGCCCCTTTGCGTGCCACCTCAAAAATCTAGTTTCAATTTCTGTCTCCCTCTACATGATTATTCTTCAATTCACAATTAAGTCCCTGGCAAAGGGTTCATCGAACCACCTACAAGCTATTTCTTTATCGTCCCGCTCTCGAACAACGCGCGGGAAAAACTACACTTAAATCTTCCCGTGCGAGTTCTGATTTATTTTATCATGATGCTCATTTCTCTCTATGTAGGTAGGCGCCAACAAAGTATTTTCACACAATGAGGAGAAAGTAGGTAAATTAAATATTATGGGAAGATTGTGTCGCAACGATAAACGCGTTTGTTTTAATGAACGCCACCTCAATTCGCGTATCATATCATCGACCATTTGTGAAACATTAGCGATGCCTATGTTACGTCATCTATAGAAGCAGTACGCGTTTTTCCGGGCTGGCTTAGGGAATATGTGGTATATTAGCCAGAACAGTACTTCAAACAAATTTTATTCACTTACAGTTGAGTTCACAGTTGCATAGGTGCAACAGTGATACAAATACTGGATTTGTACCCAGGAAGAGCGAATTTCAAATCCCCAGCTATCTGCAATTAGGTTTGCTGAATGTTCTCATGCTAAAACTTGAGACATTCATGTAGAACATAGTACAAAATATTCTGAGCAGCTTTTGTTCGATAATTTTCATGAACATTCATTTTATATTTGAATTTTTAATTACCAGTGGATATTTAGTGTACCTTTTCTCATGAATTGTTGTTGTGTTGTTGTTGTCTTCAGTCCTGGGACTGGTTTGATGCCGCTCTCCATGGTACTCTACCCTGTGCAAGCTTCTTCATTACCCAGTACTTACTGCAACCCACATCCTGCTGAATCTGCGTAGTGTGTTCATCTCTTGGTCTCCCTCTACGATTTTTACCCTCCACGCTGCCCTCCAATGCTAAATTTGTGATCCCTTGATGCCTCAGAATATGCCCTACCAACCGATCCCTTCTTCTAGTCAAGTTGTGCCACAAATTTCTCTTCTCCCCAATTCTATTCAATACCTCTTCATTAGTTATGTGATCAACCCATATAATCTTCAGCATTCTTCAGTAGCACCACATTTCGAAAGCTTCTATTCTCTTCTTGTCCAAACTATTTATCGTCCATTCTCATAAACTAATCAAGCATCAAAGATGAAACTTTACAGCTTACATCTGCATAAAAAGCTAATAAAACGTGTCCAATACAGTTTTGTTTAAACTTATACTTACTTTCACATTAATCTTTCAGTTTTATGTTAACCGAGACTGCTGTATTTTCCACATGCAGAAAATGAGAACTTTTCTCAGACACAAGATAATGTACTCCACAGGATTATTCAGTGAGTGATTTCAGGTTGGTTACTTTTGTATTTCCTGAGAAGAGATGCATAACAAAAGAATCACTCGATGGCAAATCTGATTTAAAGTTTTTATCTCAATTTTTAACAATATTGCCGTACCTCTAGTCAGTAACGCTGTCCATTTCCATAACCTTCATTCTCTTCCTTGTTTTCCTGGGGTATTTTCTTCCCATGCCTCCTTTGCCTGGCCTACGTTTGCATACTTTCTTCTGCTGCCTGGGCTCTGTCGCGTTTCACCGGTGCTTCTGAGTACGACCAGTGTGAATGCACCTGGATAGCACCCTCATTCTGCGAGCACTTATCCCTACTTGCATTCCCGCAGTTAAACACCAGACAAGCATCACATGCATCTTCATAACATTTGAGAATAAAAATACTGTTTTTGTACAACGCGTCCATATTAGGAGATTGCAGCTCTCATTCGTACGTAGTGTTTTCCCATGTAAGCATTTTTTCAGCAGTTACAGATTGGCTAGGTATTTGAAAGTTGGCTTTATAACATTTAAAACAGCAAGTGACGAACCATGCTTATGGGAGTAGGGCTTTCCACTGGCTTCTGTCTGAAGATACTTGTACCACGACATGTCATAGAAGAAGTGCTGAGGATTTTCATCCGTCGATAGTTTGTGAAAGAATACTGCTTGATGAAATTGTTTTCACAGTATGCACACTAGCCCTGATGGCTTTTCCAAAATCTATTTGTAATGTGGATTTCTTTCCGTGTCAATCTGTTAGTGTTTCTCTTTTTCTAATTTCTTGACCTTCATTCCTTACACAGTGTTCTAGATACATCTGTTTCGATTGTATAACCGAACAATTAACAAAAAGAAATTTCTGGGCAGAGATGGTATGGATCACAGCATGGAAAACATGTTTCTTGGCAGATTTCGTTTGTGAAACTTTTGAGATGTCATTAATTTAGGAGCAATCTAATAAATTAAGCAATTAAAAACTACAATTTTTTCGCTGTATTGCCCTACATCTCTCCTTAAACATAATCTACTGTTGTGATTGTATTTCTAACCCTGCCGAGGGTATTAAATACCAACAAAAAACAAAAAAGAAGAGGACTGTGAAGGTTTTTTAGAGTGCAAGCGAGGTGTCGTGTGTCTCCAAGGTCAGCGGTGAGCGCAGAGAACGCAGCAAACAAACAAGCGGGTGCCTCGCTTTATCAGAGGGCCAGAGGCCGTTACGTAACCTTGCATGACTGCCACTGGGTTCGCAGTGACAACACGAAGGCAGGGTCTGTTTACGGAAGATTCTTGCCGGCCTTGATCGAACTGACGACGGCGCGAGCACTTTGGAACCGCTGCACTGAGCGCCCACTGAATTACGACCACCTCTCCAACGAATAAGCTGAGCGGTATGGCTTCGCGATCGTTTTGAGAAAACATCCAAACCTGTGAGACTAAAAGCGTACGGAAGGAAGAAAGGGAAGAGTCGAGTTTAGCACCCTGTCGTCGAAAAGGTCATTAGAAGCGAATCAAAAGCGCAAATTAAGGAAAAATGGGAAAGAAATACACCGAGCCCTTTCAAAGGAAGCAAGCAGCATTTGCTTGGAGAGAGTTAAGCAAATCACGAAAAGCCAAATCTGGATAGCGGGATTGGGACTTTAATCGTCGTCCTCCCGGACATGAGTCCAGTGTGGTCACTACTGCGCCGTCTCGCTCGGTACGAGCGTATGAGAAGGCACGGATTCGGGGCTGGGGAGGGAGGGTGCATGTGTCGGAGGGGTAATTATTTATATATACACTTACGGAAAACATGCAACACCCTCTTGGACAAGATCATTTTACTGACAAGTGAGGTGAGAATTAGTTCTTCATTGTAGGAGTATATGATAAAAACTTCAGACCAAATTAAACGAGCACATCACAGTAAACGGCCTCCAAACGGTCACTTAAGTACACTGCGTATCCTCGTATATAAAGGATTACAAAGA
This sequence comes from Schistocerca serialis cubense, assembly GCF_023864345.2. Taxonomy (NCBI): domain Eukaryota; kingdom Metazoa; phylum Arthropoda; class Insecta; order Orthoptera; family Acrididae; genus Schistocerca; species Schistocerca serialis. The sequence goes on from NC_064646.1 coordinate 274,181,645, forward strand.
CGCCAAATGGCGTTCTGCAATACACAGTCCCACGCATCTTGCGTCTTTTGTTGCAATTCGGCAGTGATGCTTGCATGTCATTTATCTGTATGTCCCACACTTTTTCAACCGGCGAGAGAGCTGGCGATGATGCTGTCAGGTCAGTTATGGTACTCTATGAGGAGCACGCTGCGTTGTAGCAGCCGTATGTGTACGTGCATTGTCCTCCTGAAAAGGCGCCTCACCTTCCTATCGAAGAAAGAGCAGTAGCACGGGGATAATAACCTGTCCAATATAGCGGATACTTGTTATTTTACCCTACAGAAACACCCAATGTGAGCACTAGTTCTAACTTTTGCCCCCGCCCCCGCACACACACACTATAAAGCCTGGGGAATGCACTCTGGACCAGGTCTACACCGTACACGTGTACGTCCATCATTCGCATACAGACAGAACCCACTCTAATCAGTGAAGAAAGCAAAGCGGCATTTCACTCTCAAGTCAGCTCTCTCACGACACCAGAGTAGCCATGCCTGGCGGTGTCGACGTGTCAGTGGTACCCTGGCCGGAGACACACGTTATGTAAATCCTGATGATCCAACAGGTGCAACATGTGCCCGGATTCCGACCTAGAATCATAATCGGTCGGCAACAGCTGCTCGCACAATGCGTCGACACTGGGTGTGTATGTACTCCGCGGACGCCCAAAACCTGGTCTAGAGGTGCGGGAGTGTTCCACAGGCCAGCGCTGAAGGCAGTGACATACTACCGGCACACTGTCGCCAGCTTGTGCAGCAATCTGTCGATACGTCCATCCAGTTTGCCACAGGCCCAAAATGCGATCCGGTTCAAACGGCTGAAGGTGCTCAACAAGAATACGTAGTCGTCGGTGGGATACGGTTGTACTCTAGAATGAAAGTGACAGCCTTTAAACTCAGTGGGATCCTTTCAACTTAGCACAGTTACCGCATGCAGATTCAAAACACTGGGTGCACAGGAAGTCTCCTGAGCGCCATCCGATCGCCAATGAGGGTGACAAATGAATCATTTACACTAAAATTGCTCAGTATGCACATCTTTTACCCTGATACTACTGAACACATTCCTGGAGGCTACTGCATTTTTTTTTTTTTTTTTTTTGCCGTGTACACACTGAGTGTCCCACGTAAGAGTCATTAGGTGTATTTTCTCTGGTGTTTCAGAAGATATTCAAAATTTCGTTTCAGCAATGTGTAGTTTGAGGTTTTGCAATATGTGACTGGAGTCAGCGCAACCAAAAACTGCTCATTACGTCTTTCATGCGACACCCAGTGTCGACAGAAAGCGCCGATTTGTTTCCTATCCGAAACGAAATTATTTTTAAACTGGAATTTCACGTATCCGTTCGATAGAGCGGTTCAAAATTAGTCTAGCCCGATATTCATTTCATCGATATGTATAACAGAAACATTAAAACACGACGAATAGTCAGTACTCCAGTTGCGCTGCTGCATGGCGGTAGCAGTCACCACCGGCCACGGCGGTGCTGCAGTTATTCTTCGAATTTTACTGTCACTGTTAATACACGAGGATCAAACGAATAAAGCACTAAACTAATATGGAACTGCTCTATCGAATGGGCACTCAACGACGCTCACATTACCGTCCTGTACTCTTTCCGCTGCGCCAACCGCTGCCTGGGAAGTACGCTAACGTACCCTATGTTATCAAAAGTATCCGGACACCCCCAAAAACATTCTTTTTCATACTAGGTACATTGTGCTGCCATCTACCGCCAGATACTCCATATCAGCGACCTCAGTAGTCATTAGACATCGTCAGAGAGCAGAATGGGGCGCTCCACGAAACTCGTGGACTTCGAACGTGGTCAGGTGATTGGGTGTCACTTGTGTCATACGTCTGTACCCGAGATCCCTAGGTCCGCTGTTTCCGATGTGATAGTGAAGCTGACACGTGAAGGGGCATGTACAGCACAAAAGCGTACAGGCTTACCTCGTCTGTTGACTAACAAGAGACCACCGACAGTTGAAGAGGGTCGTAATGTGTAATACGCAGACATCTGTCCAGACCGTCACACAGGAATTCCAAATTGCATCAGGATCCACTGCACGTACTATGACAGTTGGGCGGGAGGTGAGAAAACTTGGCTTTCATGGTCGAGCGGCTGCTCATAAGCCACGCATCATCATGCCGGCGCATCATCACTTGGTGTAAGGAGCGTAAATATTGGATGACTGAACAATGAAAGAACGTTGTGTAGAATGACAAATCACGGTACACAATGAAGCGATTCGATAGCAGTGTGTGGGTATGGCGAATGCCCGGTGAACGTCATCTGCCGGCGTGTGTAGTGCCAACAGTAAAATTCGGAGGGGGTGGCGTTATGGTGCGGTCGTGTTTTTCATGGAGGGGGCTTGCACACATAGTTGTTTTGCGTGGTACTATCACAGCACTGGGCTACATTGATGTTTTAAGCACCTTCTTGCTTACCACTGTTGAATAGCAATTCTGGAATGGCGACTGCATCTTTCAACACGATCGAGCACCTGTTCATAATGCACGGCCTGTGGCGGAATGGTTACACGACCATAACATCCCTATAATGGACTGGCCTGGACAGAGCCCTGACCTGAATCCTACAGAACACCTTTGGGATGTTTTGGAACGTCTATTTCGAGCCAGACCTCACCGACCGACATCGAAACCTCTCCTCAGTGCAGCAATCCGTGAAGGATGGGCTGCCATTCCCCAAGAAACCTTCCAGCACGTGACTGAACGTACGCCTGCAAGGGTGGAAGCTGTCATCATGGCTAACGACGGGCTAACACCATACTGAATTCCAGAATTACCGATTGAGGGGGACATGAACTTGTAAGTCATTTTCATGGCCCCGTAGAGCCCCCACTTGTGTCACTTCAACATCTGATCAAGCACGGCATACGCAATAAATTTGGAGGAAACAGCTGACAACGATTACGCGCGGTCTCCTTTTTAGTCCATAAAACTCGGCAGCTGCCGCAAGCTACTAACTTGGAATTACGCTGCAGTGTTTATGGAAGGCGGTGTGAAGACGTGGAGGTTACAAGGCAAACCTTACCGTGTAACCAGCACGCGAAACGATTACTACCTGACAACTACGTGAGGGATGCAAGTCTGCGTCAGAATTCGCCTGATGTTGACTACCAGCGTTCTGTTTCATAAATCTGAACTTTAAAAAAGGATGAGGAATTCCTACGAATGAAGTCTGCGATGGTGCCATTGTGATGTTCAACCTCTGTTGCTCCTCATTAACCCTTCGGTGTGTTTACATTTGTGTGACAGTCCATCTTCGTGTGGACATAATCTCCGTCCGCGACGACAGTAGTCACTTCATTTAAGCTGGCGGCGCCGGCCGAAGTGGCCGTGCGGTTAAAGGCGCTGCAGTCTGGAACCGCAAGACCGCTACGTTCGCAGGTTCGAATCCTGCCTCGGGCATGGATGTTTGTGATGTCCTTAGGTTAGTTAGGTTTAACTAGTTCTAAGTTCTAGGGGACTAATGACCTCAGCAGTTGAGTCCCATAGTGCTCAGAGCCATTTGAACCATTTTTTAAGCTGGCGGCTATGGAAACTTAAACGCTATGACGATGAAGCATTGCAGGACAGCATTATGCAAAACTGTAATAGTTTACATGAAAAGGGCCGTTTGCATGTTGCACAGTCACATGTGCAGAATGCAAAAGGCGTCTTTCCCGTTAACTACTGATATTTATATTAAAGTGATGCGAAAATCCACTACCAAGAGAAAAAAGAAAAATGTTGCGCAAAACTTTATCGAATCGATGTGCACATAACAGGTCGGCCAAAAATCACGGGACACAGTGCTTTGTACAACGTTAAAAAATGAACTGTACGCCGAGAGCTGCAGTTAGGAAGCTATTACCTGAAAACTCTTGGCTGTCAAGAAAGATTTACAAGACACTCCTCAAACCATAGTACGGTGAATGGCGGAAGGAAGAAAAAATGGGCTGTAAAATGCATACCTTAAGAGCTACGAGTACTTGTTCATCTTCAATATTGTCAAATACACCACTATTACGGCAAGGTCTTTACCTTTCATATTTTGGAAGGTGGTAGTATGAACCAAAACATCAAAAAATTGTCAAGTAAACATAGGCTGTAAAATGCTTACCATAGCCTCCATGAGCACTTGTTCAGAAGACAAGATGTGTTTCACAGTACAGAAGACAGGAAAGTGCTCATAGTTCGTGAAGTATGCATCTTAGGACCCATGTTTACCGGTACTTTTTAAATTGTTTTTGTCCATACTATCACCTCTAAGCAGTGATCAGTATTGAGAAGTGACTTAACAGTGAAGCACTAATTTTTGTATTATTAAGGCTTTTACAGGAGTGTATAAACAAAACAGAACTGTGCACCAAGGATAATACGAAAGAGGTAACATTGTTTTAAATAGACTGGCATCATATTCAGGAGGACTGAGGCCCTTACTCTGTATCTGGCCATCTTGATGTAGGTTTTCCGTAATTTCCCTGAATTATTTCAGGAAAATGCTGGGATGATTCCTTCTATACGGATAATGGCGACTACCTGCCCCATCCCAATCAAAACAGACCTGTCAATATGTCAATGTCTGTATATAAATTCTACATCCAATTAGCTTTATAGTCACGCACGAGTGATTGAAGTTACTACTATCACTACAACTATTCCTTAAGTGTATTTCGGATCAGATGTCGCTACTTTCCGCATTAGACACCCATCAGCATTTCGTAAAACATGTTTCTATCGACGCCAATGACCTGAACGGATTACGTCATCCGTCAATAACGAACGAAGCCCTCAGGGAGACTGTCATAGCGGACTCCTACAGCCAGTCAGTCACAGATAAAACAAAAATTCATGCCGAGAGCGAAAAAATGAAAATTGAAAGGTTAAACTCAGTTTTCGTGTATTGCTTAAAAGTGAGTACAGAGTGCATAATGCGCCCCTCCCTCCCCCCTCTCCCATTTTAATCAGCGTGTAGAAGGACGACATGGGTATCAGCGGTATTGAAGTAAACCTGAATTAGATAGTATTAATAAAGATTAGCGCCTCGATGTTATCTGTAATGTAAACAGTAACTGAAGCCTCTCATTGAGGCACAACTCTTGAGGTCCAAGGGAGGTAGATAATAGAGAGTAGCATGTGAGGTCAGTAAAAACTTAGCACAGACACGGGCTGGTCTAAAGAGAACACGGAAGGATTCCATAGGTGAGCAATGAAATCAGCCATGGCGTACCACCCCAGGATACTACATTAACTGAATCTCGATGACCAGATTTGGATTTGCATTCAGCTAGTCTACTGTCGGAACAACAGCCCCGATCCGCTAGGTCCAAAAGATTAAAATAATGATAATAATAATAATTTCGTCAGCCTTAATGGCCTGGTTTTATATAATCGTATGGTTAGGGCCCCCCTGAGCCGGCCGGGTGGCCATGCTGTTCTAGGCGCTGTAGTCCGGAACCGCGCGACTGCTACGGTCGCAGGTTCGAATCCTGCCTCGGGCATGGATGTGTCTGCTGTCCTTACGTTAGTTAGGTTTAAGTAGTTCTAAGTTCTAGGGGACTGATGACCTCAGATGTTAAGTCCCATAGTGCTCAGAGCCAGTTTGGTTAGGGCCCCCGTCGGGCAGACCGTTCGCCGGGTGCCGGTCTTTCAATTTGACGCCACCTGCAGCCGATGAGGATATGAGGATGATGATGATGATGATGATGATGATGATGATGATGACACAACACCCAGTCCCTGGGCGGAAAAAATCCCTCGGCCCAGCCGGGAATCGAACCCGGAGCTAGAGGGCTGACAATCCGTCACGCTGAATTTTTTTTCCATTTTGTTCGTTAAGTATCGTTGCATTTGCTCGTAGCGGGCGTCACATGACATTCGTTGAAGTTCGTTGTTGATCCTTTTACTCTGGTTTTTTAATTACAGAGAGCAGCCAGCTCTCTGACAGAACACGCTGAGCTACCGTGCCGGCAATCCATTCAGCTACCGGGGGCGGACGACTGGCCTAGCGCAAGTCGTCCTGTCCTATTACACGCCAATCGCCGATCCGCGCGTTCCTAACCTACCCCGGTTATCCAACCGGGGAAAAGGGACCCACAGTTTAACGTGGAATCCGAACGTGTCGTTTCTGGAGATTCCTCACATCGTTTAGAAGTGAAGGCTAGGATAAAACGTAGTCTGAAAAATTCGTAGTCCGACCGGGATTCGATCCCGCCACCTCTTGGTTTCCAGTCAAGCGATGTACCGGTACACCACCAGACTTACACAGCTCCACTAAAACTATCGTATGTAAGTAATTAGCTCGGATTCTGAAACGTCAAACCACTCGAGCTCTTTGTATGTAAATTCCTACAAGCCAGAAACGAAGTAATAACGTGGATTGTGTGTTTCGTAAGTTCTGAAAGAAGAATCGGTTTAAAATCGAGCCGATTTCTACATAAAAAAATAAATAAACAACTACATCATATTTAACACCGGAGTCATATTTGTGGGGACTAAGGACATCGTAACGGGAAAAACTGAACACGTTATTCTGGGTCAATAGACAATAGAGATGCTGGTGTCTCCTAGGAAACTACGACGCGGGCTACTAGTCACTCTCCATATTAATGATTTGGAAGATAATAGTAGTTCCCAGTTTGATAATTTTTGTAGGTAATTTAGCTATCGATAATATTGAATTATCCGAAGAAAGCTCTACGCAGTACCCGTCAAGGCCTTGATAATATTTTCAGTTGCACCGGGATTGGTAGTTTACTTGTATCGTACAGACACTGCATGGGACTAGTTAGTACCTGTGTGAGCAGTACATGGATCTATTACGTATGTTCGTCCGTAGGTTGTGTGTGTGAAATCTTGTGGGACTTAACTGCTAAGGTCATCAGTCCCTAAGCTTACACACTACTTAACCTACACTATCCTAAGGACACACACACACACACACACACACACACACACACACACACACACACACACACACACACACACACACACACACATGCCCGAGGAAGGACTCGAACCTCCGCCGGGACCAGCTGCGTTCGTAGGTGAAAGAAGAGTTAATAGTCAGTCGCAGCAGTATATTGAGAAACAACCATTCATTCATACACCAAAGAGAACGCACAGAAATAATCTCATGGCGCATCATTAAATATTGATCGGAAATGTAGGGCTCCTGTCACATCGAAATAGCTAGTAGTACTGAAAGTCTACGAAGACGGAGCGAACAGACGCTCAAAGGTATCTCCAATAAACTAAAGGGCGCCAAAAGTGCTGTAAATTTTGAAAAGACAGCTAATTTTCAAAGTAAGAAGATGATTATATAGGGAAAATCTAATTATACACTGACAAAAAAATGGCAGCACCGGACGGGGAGGAGGAAATGAAATGGAACTTCACGGGTTGAAAAGGTATGTCATGTATTTCAGTGATTACAAAAGTGAGAAAAATTTTCAAAGAACTTGGCAGTATGAGCTCACTTACCAGTACGATGTTGTACCCCGCCTAGTTTGGATGCATGCACAGATTCGGTTGGGTAGGGTATCGCAAAGCCGAAGCACTCTCTCCTGAAGTACGCTGACCCACAACTATTTAACTGAGGGGGAAGAGATGAGTGTTTAACGTCCCGTCGACAACGACGCCATTACAGACGGAGCACGAGCTCGCATTAGGGGAGGATGGAGAAGGAAATCAGCCGTGCCCTTTCAAAGGAACCATCCTGGCATTTGCCTACAACGATTCAGGGAAATCACAGGAAATCTAAAACAGGACGGCTGGACGCAGGTTTGAGTAGTCGTCGTCCCCAATGTGAGTCGAGTGGGCTAACCACCGCGCTACCTCGCTCGGTACAACTGTTTAATTGATCCTTGATTCCTGCATACTAGCACTGGGAAGAAGTTGACATCCAAGACGGTCCTAATAAGTTTTATTGGGGAGAGATATGAGGATCTTGCTGGCCGCGAGAGTACCTCAACATCACGTAGGCAGTTCTCCGAAAGACACTTTCCATGTGAGGATGGGGAGAGTCCGGTTGAAAAAATGGCACCACGTGAAGTAACACGCGAGGGCACAGAACGTTTGTGATTTAGCGGTGTACCATCAGAGCTTCATCAAAGGGATTACGATGTGCTTAGTGCACAATATGGTGATACTCCTTTCTGATGGTCGAATGGAACCTTAACGCCTTGTATGACTGCCCTCATGTTCCCAAGCAGTCCGATATCGGGCCACTGGAATGTCCCACAAATTTGGATATTGCACGATTAAACCAGCTGACCAGAAGAAGCCCAAGACAGTGATCACTCATCTGACGCTGAAATCTGATCATTTATGTACTCGCCAATGGTGTGTACACGTACGAACTTACATTGACATTCGACCCTATCTTCTTGCTGCTTCATTTACTTTTTTTGTCAGGCAGCAAGCCTAGATCCACTGAAGGCTCCAGGAGTACCTTTCAGCCTCCAACATAATGCACGCTTGAAATTAATGGAAAATAGTTCTACGGCATGTACTTCAGAGAGACACACATTCAGATTGGTATTCCTTCTCTCTCTCTCTCTCTCTCTCTCTCTCTCTCTCTCTCTCTCTGTGTGTGTGTGTGTGTGTGTGTGTGTGTACAATGCGGACAGGACAAGGGGAGATCTTTCAGTCATAAATTTTCGCGATATGGACTGCAGAATAATGTCGACAACTTCGAGCTTGGAGATCCTGTCACGTATGTATGTCACACACATCTGAATCATAGTGAATCTCACAGTAGGTGTGTCTGGACCTGGTGACTTTATCACGAGTCTGAGAAAAGAACTGTTTGCGCAGCATCCTAGCAGTGTTTGCAGGGCTGTGTGAGGCAAGATAACGCGTCGTTGACAGCGACTTGACGTGCTTCAAGAAGGTTCCCAGTGGTCCCGTGACGCTGAGAATGTACTCCATTGTATGAGCATGACACAAAAAAGCAAAATATGATGAAACCGAAGAATCTTAACCTCGTCCATGTTTCGAAAGTACTTCATGAATTATTTGTATGACACGATTCCAAGTTTCTCTCTTAATAGGCTACGAAACAGAATAGGGAGTTATTGTTGCTCGATCTTGGAAATATTTACGATCCTCAAAATGAAAGAAAGTCTAGCGCAATTGTAACTATTACGTATCTACTGATAGTCATACTCATGCAAGTTAAATACAGAGTAAAAGTCGTGAAATATTCAGTATACAGAAATTACAGAAATTATTCAGGTAGTGAAGGGAAACGAAAATTTAATAGTCATGGGTGACTGGAATTCGACAGTAGGAAAAGGGAGAGAAGGAAACATAGTAGGTGAATATGGATTCGGGCTAAGAAATGAAAGAGGAAGCCGTCTGTTAGAATTTTGCACAGAGCATAACTTAATCATAACTAACACTTGGTTCAAGAATCATAAAAGAAGGTTTTATACATGGAAGAATCCTGGAGATACTAAAAGGTATCAGATTATATAATGGTAAGACGGAGATTTAGGAACCAGGTTTTAAATTGTAGGACATTTCCAGAGGCAGATGCGGACTCTGACCACAATCTATTGGTTATGAACTGTAGATTAAAACTGAAGAAATTGCAAAAAGGTGGGAATTTAAGGAGATGGAACCTGGATAAACTGACTAAACCAGAGGTTGTGCAGAGTTTCAGGGAGAGCATAAAGGAACATTTGACAGAAACGGGGGAAAGAAATACAGTAGAAGGCGAATGCGTAGCTCTGAGGGACGAAGTAGTGAAGGCAGCAGAGGATCAAGTAGGTAAAACGACGGGGGCTAGTAGATATCCTTGGGTAACAGAAGAAATATTGAAATAATGAAAATATAAAAATGCAGTAAATGAAGCAGGCAAAAAGGAATACAAACGTCTCAAAAATGAGATCGACAGGAAGTGCAAAATGGCTAAGCAGGGATAGCTAGAGGACAAATGTAAGGATGTGGAGGCTTATCTCACTAGGGGTAAGATAGATACAGCCTACAGGAAAATTAGAGAGACCTTTGGAGAAAAGAGAGCCACTTATATGAATATCAAGAGCTCGGATGGAAACCCAGTTCTAAGCAAAGAGGGGAAAGCAGAAAGGTGGAAGGAGTATATAGAGGGTCTATACAAGGGCGGACAATATTATGGAAATGGAAGAGGATGTAGATGAAGATGAAATGGGAGATATGATACTGCATGAAGAGTTTAACAGAGCACTGAAAGACCTGAGTCCAAACAAGGCCCCGGGAGTAGACAACATTCCATTAGAACTACTGACGGCCTTGGGAAAGCCAGTCTTGACAAAACTCTTCCATCTGGTGAGCAAGATGTACGAGACAGGCGAAATACCCTCAGACTTCAAGAAGAATATAATAATTCCAATCCCAAAGAAAGCAGGTGCTGACAAATGTGAAAATTACCGAACTATCAGCTTAATAAGTCACAGCTGCAAAATACTAACACGAATTATTTACAGGCGAATGGAAAAACTGTTAGAAGCCGACCTCGGGGAAGATCAGTTTGGATTCCGTTGAAATGTTGGAACACGTGAGGCAATACTGACCCTACGACTTATCTTAGAAGAAAGATTAAGACTTAGAGAAAGCTTTTGACAATGTTGACTGGAATACTCTCTTTCAAATTCTAAAGGTGGCAGGGGTAAAATACAGGGAGCGAAAGGCCATTTGCAATTTGTACAGAAACCAGATGGCAGTTATAAGAGTCGAGGGGCATGAAAGGGAAGCAGTGGTTGGGAAGGGAGTGAGACAGGGTTGTAGCCTCTCCACGATGTTATTCAATCTGTATATTGAGCAAGCAGTAAAGGAAACAAAAGAAAAATTCGGAGTAGGTATTAAAATCCAGGGAGAAGAAATAAAAACTTTGAGGTTCGCCGATGACATTGTAATTCTGTCAGAGACAGCAAAGGACTTGGAAGAGCAGTTGAACGGAATGGACAGTGTCTTGAAGGGAGGGTATAAGATGAACATCAGCAAAAGCAAAACAAGGATAATGGAATGTAGTCGAATTAGGTTGGGTGATGCTGAGGCAATCACATTAGGAAATTAGACACTTGGAAAGTAGTAAAGGAGTTTTGCTATTTGGGGAGCAGAATAACTGATGATAGTCGAAGTAGAGAAGATATAAAATGTAGACTGGCAATGGCAAGGAAAGTGTTTCTGAAGAAGAGAAATTTGTTAACATCGAGTAAAGATTTAAGTGTCAGGAAGTCGTTTCTGAAAGTATTTGTATGTAGCGTAGCCATATATGGAAGTGAAACATGGACGATAAATAGTTTGGACAAGAAGAGAATAGAAGCTTTCGAAATGTGGTGCTACAGAAGAATGTTGAATATTAGGTGGGTAGATCACGTAACTAATGAGGAGGTATTAAATAGGATTGGGGAGAAGAGAAGTTTGTGGCACAACTTGACTAGAAGAAGGGATCGGCTGGTAGGACCTGTCCTGAGGCATCAATGGATCACAAATTTAGCATTGGACGGCAGCGTGGAGGGTAAAAATCGTAGAGGGAGACCAAGAGATGAATACACTAAGCAGATTCAGAAGGATGTAGGTTGCAGTAGGTACTGGGAGATGGAGCTTGCACAGGATAGATTAGCATGGAGAGCTACATCAAACCAGTCTCAGGACTGAAGACAACAACAACAACAACAACAACAACAACAAGAACAACAGACAGACATTACCATATATTTGGTAAAAGCAAAAATATTAAGACGCAAAAGCTAACGAAGTATCTAAATAAAAAGAAGACAGTGATATGGGTAAAAGTGCACTTACAGTGTAGGCGGTTTTTACGCGCTGTGTAAATTGTGGCAACAGTACGATAAATCGTGGGAAGTGAAGAAGGCCAATCACGAGTTACATGCAGATAGCCAGTGAGATTCTGTTCTTCATTTGTTTCGGTTCGTAAACAATTTAGGCTGTGCTGTTAAGATTCCTGCATAACCACATCCTCGAAAAATATTTATTCGTCCGCATATCTCACGTGACGCTATTAGTTATGTATGCTGGTAGCCTTACATCTACATTTCAGTCTACAGTTTGTCACCTGTAAACAATGAAACTTTTTCTATTTTTATGTTTTTCGTTCACCACTGACAGAGAATCGCTATATATCGCGTTATTTGGCGTTTACTTACGCTTTTGTTGATTTTGAGGTCTCGCTTCCGTTGCTTGCGACCTGAGTAAGCACGTATTTCTGTTGCTGTTGTCATTTCTCGCTGTTACAAATGCATTCGACATAGTTTTTCACAAAAAAACACTAATTCTGCCGTCATTTCACGTGTTGTTACAGCTATGTGATATTCATTCGTTTAGTTTCAAGTTTTCGTAAGAAGTGGCGCGCGATTTCATACTGTCCTTGATGTTTGAGATGATTAAAGTTTTGAGATGAGTAGTTATAGAATGTGTGTGTGTGTGTGTGTGTGTGTGTGTGTGTGTGTGTGTGTGTGTGTGTGTGTTTTAAAATATACAAAAGCCGAAATAACGTTATATACACCGAAGCGCCAAAGAAACTGATGTAGGCATCCGCACTGAAACACACAGATAAGTAAGCAGCCAATATATGGTGCTGTGTGTCGGCAACTCCTGTATAAGGAAACAAGTGTCTGGCGCAGTTGTGAGACCGGTTACTGTTGCTACAATGGCAGGTTATCAAAATTTAAGTGAGTTTGAGCGTGGTATTGTAGTCGGCGCACGAGCGATGGGACACATCATATCCGAGGTAACGATGAAGTGAGGATTTTCCCGTACGGCCGTATCACTAGTAAAGCATGAAATCTCGGACATCACTGCGGCCGGAAAAGATGCTGCAAGAACGGGACCAACGACCACTCAAAAGAATCGTTCAACGTGACAGAAGCGCAATACTTCCGCAAACTGCTGCAGATTTCAACGCTGGACCATCAACAAGTGTCAGCGTGGAAACCATTCAATGAAACACCATCGATATGGGCTTTCGGAACTGAAGACTTGTACCCTTGATGACTGCACGACACAAAGCTTTACGTCTCGCCTGCGACCGTCAACAGCAACACTGAACTGTTGATGAGTGGAAACATGTTGTCTGGTCGGACGAGTCTCGTTTCAAATTGTATCGAGAGGATGGACGTGTACGGGTATGGAGACAACCTCATGAATCCATGGACCCTGCTTGTCAGCAGGGGACTGCTGAAGCTAGCGAAGGCTCTGTAATGGTGTGGGGGCGTGTGCAGTTAGAGTGATATGGGGACCCTGATACATCTAGATGCGACTCTGATAGGTGACACGTACGTAAGCATCCTGTATGATCACCTGCATCCATTCATAAGCATTGTACATTCCGACGGACTTGGGCAATTCCAGCAGGGCAATGCTGTACCCCACACCTCCAGAATTCAAAAAAATGGCTCTAACCACTATGTGACTTAACATCTGAGGTCATCAGTCCCCTAGACTTAGAACTATTTAAACCTAACTAACCTAAGGACATCACACACATCCATGCCCGATGCAGGATTCGAACCTGCGACCGTAGCAGCAGCGCGGTTCCGGACTGAAGCGCCTGGAACCGCTCGTCCACAGCGGCCGTCCGTCCAGAATTGCTACAGGAATACTCTTCTGGCTTTAAACACTACCGCTGGTCAGGAGACTCCCCAGACATGAACATTATTGAGCGTATCTGGGATGCCTTGCAAAGCGCTGTTCAGGAAACATCTCCACCCCCTCGTGCTCTTACTGAGTAATGGACAGCCCTGCAGGATTCATAGTGTCAATTCCCGCCAGCACTACTTCAGACATTATTAGAGTCCATGCCACGTCGTGATGTGGCATTTCGTGTAGGACTACCGCGAGCACGCAGATGTCAGGCAGGTGTACCAGTTTCTTTGGCTCTTCGATGTATAAGATACATCTTATTCGATACGAAATTTTATTGATTGTAATAGTTAAGTATGCTCTTTTACAATTTCTTTTTTTTAACTTTTTACTGAGCTGTGTCAGTGGCAATAGCCCACCAGCGAATTAGTTTTTACATATACGACCCTCCTCAGTCATTGACAATGTTGTTTCCGCAGTGGTTGGATTGAATCATGGGCTGTATTTGATGGCATGACATCACTTCATTCTACTATATTTTAATTTTGACGTAATGTGACCAACTTAAGCTCTTCGAATTTTTTAACTTATTTTTGTTGTAGACCTGACGATGGCTAATGCTGGCGGAAGCCAGCCATTTCGAAAGAAATTAGTGCGATGGTGCCGGGCAGTATATTAGTTTTCTTACTGACCAACGCCAGGTGTATTAGAGCGTGCTCGAATCTCGCTGTGCAGTCGCCTGCACTGCGGTGAGCCACCGTCAAATACGACGTGTATAGAAAGCAGTTACGCCAGCTGACGTACTGCGACAGTCTCACAACTCAGCAACAGAACATTTGCGGCTACATCTCGCTCTGGCTTTTCCTTCTTACATCTTCGTCACTACCAACACCCGACACAGGCCACGACAGGTGGACAGCACTTCGCCGCCTGCCACGAGGTCGCCCGCCGGCGACGCGCCGTTCTGCTCTCCTTGGCCTCCATCGCCATGCGGAGGCACTCCCCCAAGGCCGCTGCTGCCGGTGCCCCCATTACCGCCCCTCGTGCCGGTCACTGCCCCCTCGTCACCGCCGCTTGCCTAACACTTACGTCACTACGATCACGCTCAGTCTTCCTTCCTTCCTTTCTGCTTTTAAACTCACGCGGCGCTTCGCTCCACTCATGTTGCTACGTGAGCACTCGTAACACAGTTCACAACTACTACTTTGAAAATTCTACTCAGTTGTAAACCCAGTGGAACAGAAACACCTCTATGGGAAAAGCCCATCACAATATGTGTGCTCAGATTGTGTGTGTGTGTGTGTGTGTGTGTGTGTGTGTGTGTGTGTGTGTGTGTGTGTGTGTGTGTGGACAGTAACGTGGGTTGTAGCAGGGATCAAGAGGCTTGCACAAGATAGCCTAGAGTGTAGAGCTGCAGCAAATTAGACTTACGACTAAAGGCAATAACAATAACAAAGGGTAAGTAAGGCCATAGAAGCAAGGTCTTTTCAGAATATACTTCCGACCAAAAAGCGGTTCTGGTAGCTGGCGCCAGAGGTCTTTGTTAATCCTGCCTTTTGAGCTCTTGGTGTGACATTTCTAAAGAAACTTTCATCGCCTAACACATATTTAATATTTTCTTGGAAGCCCCATAACAATTTTCATAGATTTAGTTTTTCATAAAAATTTTCAACCCCTATTTCACCCCTTTAGGGGTTGAATTTCCAAGAACCTCAAAACAGGTATTTCTTTTATTTTAACTAAGAAGCCAGATATTAATTTTCGTAGATGTACACTCCTGGAAATGGAAAAAAGAACACATTGACACCGGTGTGTCAGACCCACCATACTTGCTCCGGACACTGCGAGAGGGCTGTACAAGCAATGATCACACGCACGGCACAGCGGACACACCAGGAACCGCGGTGTTGGCCGTCGAATGGTGCTAGCTGCGCAGCATTTGTGCACCGCCGCCGTCAGTGTCAGCCAGTTTGCCGTGGCATACGGAGCTCCATCGCAGTCTTTAACACTGGTAGCATGCCGCGACAGCAGTTGACGGACTTTGAGCGAGGGCGTATAGTGGGCATGCGGGAGGCCGGGTGGACGTACCGCCGAATTGCTTAACACGTGGGGCGTGAGGTCTCCACAGTACATCGATGTTGTCGCCAGTGGTCGGCGGAAGGTGCACGTGCCCGTCGACCTGGGACCGGACCGCAGCGACGCACGGATGCACGCCAAGACCGTAGGATCCTACGCAGTGCCGTAGGGGACCGCACCGCCACTTCCCAGCAAATTAGGGACACTGTTGCTCCTGGGGTATCGGCGAGGACCATTCGCAACCGTCTCCATGAAGCTGGGCTACGGTCCCGCACACCGTTAGGCCGTCTTCCGCTCACGCCCCAACATCGTGCAGCCCGCCTCCAGTGGTGTCGCGACAGGCGTGAATGGAGACGTGTCGTCTTCAGCGATGAGAGTCGCTTCTGCCTTGGTGCCAATGATGGTCGTACGCGTGTTTGGCGCCGTGCAGGTGAGCGCCACAATCAGGACTGCATACGACCGAGGCACACAGGGCCAACACCCGGCATCATGGTGTGGGGAGCGATCTCCTCCACTAGCCGTACACCACTGGTGATCGTCAAGGGGACACTGAATAGTGCACGGTACATCCAAACCGTCATCGAACCCATCGTTCTACCATTCCTAGACCGACAAGGAAACTTGCTGTTCCAACAGGACAATGCACGTCCGCATGTATCCCGTGCCACCCAACGTGCTCTAGAAGGTGTAAGTCAACTACCCTGGCCAGCAAGATCTCCGGATCTGTCCCCCATTGAGCGTGTTTGGGACTGGACGAAGCGTCGTCTCACGCGGTCTGCACGTCCAGCACGAACGCTGGTCCAACTGAGGCGCCAGGTGGAAATGGCATGGCAAGCCGTTCCACAGGACTACATCCAGCATCTCTACGATCGTCTCCATGGGAGAATAGCAGCCTGCATTGCTGCGAAGGGTGGATATACACTGTACTAGTGCCGACATTGTGCATGCTCTGTTGCCTGTGTCTATGTGCCTGTGGTTCTGTCAGTGTGATCATGTGATGTATCTGACCCCAGGAATGTGTCAATAAAGTTTCCCCTTCCTGGGACAATCAATTCACGGTGTTCTTATTTCAATTTCCAGGAGTGTAGTTATAAAAACGCTTTATTAGCAATATTTTCAAAATAACTTTCACCCACGATCCTGTACCCGTTCAGTGGTTGTCTTTCCAAATTTTCACCTATTTTTATTTATGACCTAGAAAACAAATAACCGTTTTTCCTAGTTCTAGCTTCAAAACTGCCTCAATAGGGACGGATTTTCAAAAAACCTTATAAACCGCTATTCCACCATCTTAACAGTGGAATTTCGAAAAATGCCTTCTTAAACCATGCCAACAGTGAACGGTCAACACCCTTTCCAAATTTCTCCAATTTTCTACCCTCAGTGCTGGGTGAGGATGAGTCAGTCAGGACATTTTCTCTTATACAGAATGATTCTTTTTCAGGTTTAAAACCCCCGAAGCGATGTAGATGACGCTGAGACAACTAACTTAACCACAATACTCCGAAAGTGAAAGAGAAATGTTGAACATATGACGTCGCTGGATAACGTACCTCGCCGCACGAGTAGCAGAGGAGTCTCTCGGTCTGTCGCTCACTCTGGTAGCGGGAACAGTTCAGTACTTTGCATTTATCAGTTCAAGAACATGGATCTGCACCGGTATAACTCTTCCTGAGGTCTTATTCAATTTAATATCAGTGCACCACCGCCATCACAGCCTCTGCTGCGTGCATTCTCTGTTATACAGTCTCCGGCGAGTATGGAAAGCACTGGAGACACTATTGAAGCAGATGTCCTTGAAGATTTACCAGCGCCTGATAAAATCACTTTCAGATGAGTTACATACAATGTCGATGTAAAGTGCGTTTATTCTGTATTCCGGACAATTGGTTACAAAAGGTTTGACTGGACGGAGTATATAATTATGAGCCGTGTGGAAGGGCGATAGTAATGCCACATTCCCGAGTGGTGGCATACTATTATCGCCACACCACAATTAGGTTAGAAATCAACACGTCTTTGAGGCTGGCAATGACAGTCCTGTATGCAATAATTAACTTTTACTTTAATTTGGTCCGTGATTTTGTAAGTCTTGCGAGGATACGCAAGAGATTTCAAGTAGGCAGTAATGATGCCACGGTATAGAGGTATTGTCCATAATATTTGCTGGTCGTAATTGCAATTAATCCAGAAGTCAGTAATTTTCGCCAAGGTGGCCTTTTCCGTTCTAAGGGAGCCCTTTCTGTCGAGTTTGAACAGTGCTCCACGCACGAATACATCAGAGGCGCCAGAGAAGCGGTTCTGGCCGCTAAGAGACGCCAGTGCCTGGCAACCTATCGTAACTCAGCAGCCTGAGCAGAACTGAGTAAATGAGCACAGCCAGGTTGGCTACGAAAAGCACAGCCCTCCGCACAGTCGGCCGGTTTATTCGGTAAAAAAGAAGAAACACTCGCAGAGCTGTGCGTCACTGAAGCCGAAATTCTTCCGCCGTCAAGACAGGTTCCCGGGAATGGTAGAATCCTCCACCAGACCACATTATCGTACTGTCTAAGCGCCACCTCGAGACAGTTTAAGGGGGGTAGGACGTTAAACGGGCCGTCTTGTAGCAGGAGAGACACCACAGGACATTTTAATTTCCACTGTCTAAACTATTACGAATAACTTCATAAAACTTTGTCACCATGACCAGGAATTATTAAGGATTCACAATCATAGCAGTGGAAGTTATAAAAAAAAAATTTTTTTATATGTGAAAGTTTATCATTTTTTCACTTCTATTGCCTGCGTTTGTTTCTATAGGTACATGTTTCTTCATAAGTAAGAGAGATTCTTCGATGAATTTTGTACAGCATACAAACCATACTTATAGGTGTATGAAACTCTAGAAATTATTTAATTTATGAAAAAATGAATGTGCTGTTACATTTTAAACTTCATGTTTAGAAAAAACTCAAATTTTATAGTTAATTATCTCAATTTTTACCACAGTTTTTAATAGATTTGGAAAATTCTAGCGTTTCATACACCTGTACGTATGGTTTGTACGCTGTGCAAAATTCATCGATGAATCTCCCTTACTTATGAAGAAAAGTGTACCTATAGCAACAAATGAAGCCAATGGTAAGTGTAAATCCTGAATTCTTTCGGGTCATTCTGACAACGTTTTATGAATTTATTTTTCAAAGTATAGACAGTGGAAATTAAAAACTCCTGTGGTGTCTCTCCTGCTCCAAGTCGTCCCGTTTGACGTCCTACCCCCCTTAACTAAAACTGCCCGTTACTGGGAGAAACAGTTAATGATCTTCTTGCTCCGTAGTTGCGAAAATCAGTATTAAAATGGCAAATGCACTCCAATGACAGTGACATGTTACTCTCAGATGTGGATAATTGCGCCAACAATCTGTACAACGCGTGCAAAAGCCTGTGATCCTGTGTCGCTAACAAAGCCGTCACCCAGGTTGGCAACGGACGACGAAGCTTCACAAGTTCTTGTAAAAGGATTGTAGTACTCCAAAGAAAAAGCGATCTGTCTCCTCCTCTTCTCCACTAGATCTGAAAGGTTCCTCTACGACTTAGAGACTGAAAATGTTTGTGGAAGCATATGGTTCAAATGGCTCTGAGCACTATGGGACTTAACATCTGAGGTCATCGGTCCCCTAGAACTTAGAACTACTTAAACCTAACTAGCCTAAGGACATCACACACATCCATGCCCGAGGCAGGATTCGAACCTGCGACCGTAACGGTCGCGTGGTTCCGGACTGAAGCATCTAGAACCGCTCGCCCAAAGCGGCCGGCTGTGGAAACATACGTGGTTAAATTTGAATCTGGCTATTAGAGAGGCGAGGTGCCTAGGCACTGAATTTATGTGACATAACCTGGAACAGAGGACCAACGGGTTGAGTTTTTCTTGCCTTTGTGTCTTGTTGTTTCGAGTATTCTATCAGGCCTCTGTGCAGGACGTAACGGTAATCCGTACTTGAGATTGCAATCGAGGTCGTACGCCCTGTAACAGCAGCTTCTTTCGCTAAGCGGTGGACAGCTGCATTGCCAAGTGATGCCACATTGTGATTTGGCCCAAACTAAATCAACGAAATAACCTTCTGTCCTCAGTCTATCATAACGCCGTATCAACTTCACTGTGAGTGTGAAGAGAAGGTCATATCACGCCTGTAGTACTCGTATGAGACGAATTCGACGCTTTAAACGCGGTCAGGGCAGTGAATTGGCTAGTGGATGCTCGTTTCCACGCCACACAGCTGGGGACGCAGTTTCGCCTTTTCACTTGGTCACTGTACGGAGGTTGCCTTTGCTTCGCGATGTCCAATCTTGGCGCAGCAGGTGGGAAACCGCCGGCAGGGAGGAGCCTGCTGCCGCGTCGTGTTTTCCGCCGCTGCCGGTACACAGATAGGCAGCTCCGTCCTTGCCCCGGTTTGTGGCTCCGCGTGCCCGCAAGCACGTACCACCAGTAGCTGGCACTCCACCAGCAGCCAGCAGAGCGGCGCCACACAAACACTGCCTATTTCCGCCCTCACAGCCGCGGCCTTTTGCCACAGTCGGATGCTGTCATGTTTGTCTGAGACGGTGACCTCGAGGAAGGAAGAAGGCAAAACGAAAGAAAGGAAATAAGATTACAGTTTAGGCCCCATCGGCAGGGTGGTTATTAGGGACTGAAACGAGGTTTTCGAGCCCGCATCTCGTGGTCGTGCGGTAGCGTTCTCGCTTCCCACGCCCGGGTTCCCGGGTTCGATTCCCGGCGGGGTCAGGGATTTTCTCTGCCTCGTGATGGCTGGGTGTTGTGTGCTGTCCTTAGGTTAGTTAGGTTTAAGTAGTTCTAAGTTCTAGGGGACTTATGACCACAGCAGTTGAGTCCCATAGTGCTCAGAGCCATTTTTTTCAGGTTTTCGACAAATGATTAGAGATACAGCGTGGTAAGTATGATCGTGGTCGGATTAATCAGTAAAGCAGAACATATACATATACCACACATGAACAAAAGAAACACTTAAAAAAATGAAGTTATAATTAATAAAAAGTCCGAAACAAATAAGGAGACGTTCATAGAACAGCGTCGGCTAACGGCCAAAATCATCAGGCAGGTTAAACGTCAGTACACTCAGGACCTTGACTCAATTAGATTAAGATTTAAGAAGAATAACACAAGAAACTTTTACCAAACTTTCAAGCGAAACCTTAAAAGTTTGCCCCACCCAGCTTACGCTTCAGAGGACCAGATGGAAACATAGCCTATAATGACAAAGACAGTTGCCGCATATTGGCCAAATATTTTAAGAATCTGCTCAACTGTGAGTCCCGTAATTCCTCCTTTATCTATCAAGACAGTCTCAGACAACCAAACTCTCACCCTCCAACAGAAGAAGAAGTGAAAATATCATTCAGTCCCTGAAGAATAACAAAGCATCAGGAGAAGAAGCTATAGATGTAGAGCTGTGGAAGCAGGTTGGAGACAAAGCAGTCAGCAAGTTGACCGAGATCCTACAGAACATTTGGGACATTGAGAAGTTACCAGATGACTGGACATCTGCTCTGATCCATCCCTTACATAAGAAGGGTGATTTGACAGACATCAAAAATTATAGAAGGATCTCATTCATACCATTCACCGATATTATCTAAGGCATTACTGAACAGAGCCGAACCTCAATTGGACCCAAAACTAAGAAATTATCAGGATGGTTTTAGAAAAGGACGTTCTTGTGCTGAACAGATCCTTAACTGGTCAGTGTCAAATCAAACTAAACTAGCGAATAAACAGTACGTAGTTACTTTCGTGTACTTCAAGAAAGCATACGACTCAATAGACAGACATACTCTTATGAGAATTTGCAGGAAATGGGCCTGGACCAGAAAACCTTATCCAAAATACCACGAGTAACACTAGATTACGAGTGAAGTTCAGGGGACCACTTTCAGAAAGCTTTGAGATAAATACAGGAGTTAGACAGGGAGGTGGACTTTCACCTCTTCTCTTTAACTGTGCACTGGACAAGGTGATCAGAGAGTGGCGAAAAGAAATGGAAGTACAAAATATACCGAGCGGTATTTACCCGGGACACAAATGGAAGGGACTGGTAGTAGACTATTTAGCTTTCGTAGATGATCTGGCACTCAGCTCAGTGGAAGTAGCAGTAAAGCAGCTCAATATGCTCAAACTCCAGGCTGACAAGGTAGGACTTCAACTGTCACTACAGAAGACAAAATATCTCACCAACATTAGTGATACTCCTAGTGAACTACAGCTGGGACAGGGAAAATTGAGAAAGTTGACAGATTCAAGTATCTAGGAGAATGAATGGAACCTAATCTATCGGAAGGAACAGCAATAACAACTCGGATTAATAAGTTACAATTAGCATATCGATTAACCAAGAACATATATAATAAGAAATGCCTATCTCGCAATTCCAAACTAAAACACTACCAAACAGTTATCCGCCCTGAAGCCCTATATGCCTCAGAATGCTTGAATCTAAACAAGATAGACTTGACGCATAAACTAGAGATTCAGGAGAAGATCCCGAGGAAAATTCTGGGACCGATCAAAACAGATGGTGAGTACAGAAGACAGTCAAACCTGGAGCTATACAATCATACTGAGAAAAATCACAGATGTAGCCAGAAAGAGACGTCTCGCTTTCTGTGGACACCGGAAGAGCAGGAAGACCGTGACATTATGGCTGATAGAAGTCAAGAAAGACATCCAGGAACTGAAAGTGATATTAGAGACCGAGCACTTCTCAGAAGTATACTAAAAGAAAAAGACCGGTGCCCTTTGGACAAAGGAGAAAAAGGAGAAACATACCCAGAAAATGCGAGATTACTGGGCAAACATCAAGTCCCTCTCCAGCCTGAAAAGTTGAATATCGTGGTCCTTATCTGGCCCATTTGAAAGAAGAAGAAGAAGAAAACGTCGAGTCACCCGCCGCATCGACAATTGCTTGGCATCTCTCAGAGCTTGATTGAAACAAAAGTTTTCCACGTATTCACGAGAAACAGGCTTCCAAATGCGCCGAATTTACATTGACAGCTATTTCAAAGTGAATTTTGCTTGCACTTGAGGCAATATTAAGAATGGGTTTCCCGAAAAGAATTTAATAATTTTCTCCACTTTTGGAGTCACCTTACCAACTGAACAACGTTCTTCAAAGTGAGCCATGTTTCTACCCAATTTATAGCGTCTTGCCCAGTTCTGTAGAAGTGGCTTTGAGTTCCTCATATATTTAGACGCCCGCGGCGTGACTCATTATCGGACCTTTGGTGTGGCTACAGAAAAACCATAGCCTCAAAACGCGACGCTTAAGCTGCAATCATGTCTCTTGTGTATCTCAGTCAAGAAAACATTGCATGGAGGACAAAGGTTCCCTTCACTGGGCTCTAAAAGAACTAAGGCGATATCTTTTACCATCCGAGTAAAATGCCGACCACGCTCATAATTAACAGTCTGCAAAGCGGTGAGCGCTTGGATCTGTGATTAATCTTACATGAAATCATGCGTAAGTCCATTGTGCCGACAGCTTTTAGCTTAGTTTAGCAATAATATTGCGAAACATTTCACAGCAAGCATTAAAATATTTCAAATAACTATATTGCTCCTTCGAAGAAGTCTCTAATGCCTTTAACAGACGTTTACCGTTCCACTTGTTTCGGTACCTTCAATTATGGTCTTCTTACTTCAGACTGTCGAATCTCTATTTCCTCATGAGAGAACTCTTTCAGTATTCGCGATGTTGGTTATGTTGCAGACTGTTCATACTGCCTCACATCTATATTCGGGATAAAAGAAAATCTTGTTCTGTCAGCCAAGCTCGCTACATGCCCCATTTTTTGCGGCCTTATCTTGCCTTGGTGTCCTAACCCTCACTGTCTAGGTTTCAGAGGTGAACAGATATGGTAACTTGCAAATACGCCCTCGTATATCAGGCACCGCGTGACACTTCTGTGGAAAAAACACTGGACTAGTATGTGGGAGCAAAGAGCTTCCAAGCCAAGTCGGGCTACCTTGAATTACGCGTTCGTCTGCTCCTTTAAAGTTCTTCGGTTCAATGTTACATATGTTTCTTCAACAAAATTCCCTCTTTTTCTCGCTCAAATAGGATAGTAAAGCATTTTTACATTTTTTTTCATGTAAGTAGCCGCAACATTGAACTCTAGTTTGTTTCCTCTCATATTTAACAGGTATTAACTTGGACTGTGTAAAACCTCTGATTGCCTATATTTTGACGTTCACTGATCAATAGGTGTCTTGGTCAATTGTGGGACTTGCTGCTAAGTTTTTTAATTAATTTGTGTCCTATAGTTGTTCACTTTCACATTTTGAAGGATATCCTTGACCCGTCACAACTACTGTAGAATTCTGATAACTTAAAGAATATGTTCAAATTTTTTCTCATCACCAATTTGGTCGCAGCAGTGGCCAAGTTCTTACGGTCACTGGCTGCTGAGTAATGTGCTCTACTGTCGCTGACAATCAAAGATTACTGTGCTATAGAGACGTCTGCAAGGGGAACCACACAGTCTGAAGAGGCCAACTGAGAAACAGCTTGAGGAAGAGAGCAGCGAAAGCCGTGCAGCAGGCTGACTTTCACGAAACGAAGAAAGAGAGACGACGGTTTATCGTCCCAGTATTCACCCTGAGCGATTTAATGCCAACACGAAAAACTTAAATCTGTATGGCCGGCCAGGGATTTGAACCGACGTCGTCCTGAAAACACGTCAAGCACCTTACCAGTGCGACACTTCACTCGGCCTCACAAAAGCGACGTAAAGTTTAGCGCTGATTTAGTACACGAACTGGCTGCGGCAAAGAAACAGACCCGAGCTGCTTCTGTCCAATTGTTTATATGGTGTATGTGTACAAGCCAACAATGAGCAGACGAATAACGTGCGAAAGGCGTTACGTTCATGTGGCCCTCTCAACAGCTACCATGTGTTTTTTACTGGAATTGCTTCTGAAGTTACGAGTGCCTCTCGAGGGGACATACAGAGTTCAAAAATGGCTCTGAGCACAATGGGACTCAACACCTGAGCTCATCAGTCCCCTAGAACTGATAACTACTTCAACCTAACTAACCTAAGGACATCACACACAACTATGCCCGAAGCAGGATTCGAACCTGCGACCGTAGCGGTCGCGCGGTTCCAGACTGAAGCGCGGTTCCGAACTGAAGCGCCTAGAACCGCTCCGCCACACCGGCTGGCCATACGGAGTTGTTAACTAACTACAGATCAACCCAGAATATTCTATTGATAAGGCAGTGGCATGTAGTTCATACAGTTCGTCGGAGACGACGACAAAGTTTACTGCGGGTGCAGTGAAGGATCTTGATAACCTTCGTGACTAATAAAGGAAATGTATATGCGGCTTGAAGAGTAGTGAAGAGGGGTTCCCTTTCTTATCCAATATCCTACACAGTGGCTCTGAGCACTATGGGACTTAACATCTGTGGTCATCAGTCCCCTAAAACTTAGAACTACTTAAACCTAACTAACCTAAGGACATCACATACATCCATGCCCGAGGCAGGATTCGAACCTGCGACCGTAGCGGTCACGCGGTTCCAGACTGAAGCGCCTAGAACCGCACGGCCACACCGGCCGGCTATCCTACACAGTAATCAGTATCTTCTGAGCTGTATATATAAGGGGAGTCAAATGAAAACTGAACACCCGCCGCAACGAGACCATGGAATGGTTCCATTCCAAAGTAAGCACCACACACGTCAATACGTTTATCCCACTGGGAGATGAGACGATCAATTTCTGTTTCATAGAAAGCAGTCGGCAGCTGATGGATCCATAACCACACCCACTTTTGCACTTCTTCGTCCAACTGAAACCGACGTCCACTGATACATTTCTTCAGATCGCCACATATGTGAAAATCGCGCTGTTTGTAAGGAGGATGTTGCAATGTTCGCAACTGAAACGCCGAAGCGTGACTTTCGTCCAAATGCAAGTGTGCGGGCGGGCGTTATCACGGAACAGGATGATTCCCGCTCGACAACATTCCTGGGCATTTTGACATTACGACGCGTCGCAGTTCCTGCACAGTGTCTTCACTGCACTGTCCACTGATTGTGGTTCAACGCTCGAGGATCTCGACGAGTTGAGGATCTGCAGTCGAAGGTGGAGGTCATCATGACCTTACCGGAACCTTTGAGAACAGCTTTGGGTTTCTTTGGCAGGGGAGATGTGGGACGTTTCCACTGTTGCCTTTACCGTTTGCTGTCGGAAAGCTGTAGGAAGGAATCATCCTGGTGCACGATAAAGCCCACCCCCACATTGCCAATCGGACGAAGGCTACTCTTCCACGATTTGGTTGGGAAAAACTTCAACATCCTCCGTACAGCCCGGATCTTTCATTGTGTGATTTTCACATCTTTGGCGACCTGAAGAAAGACATGCGTGGACGCGGTTGTGGACCCATCAGCGGCCAACCTCGTCCTATGAAACAAGAATTGACCGTTCCCTCTGCCAGTAGGATAAACGCCGCAATGTTTGTAGTGTTGACTTTTGAGCGAAACCTTTGAATGGTGTTCTGTCTTGATGTGCCTGCCCCTCGTAGTACAATAAACGCACACCACATATTACTAAAAGTGATGGTTGGCTTTTGTGTTGGTATTCTGACCTTGTCTCATGAACACGTCCAAGAAAGAACTTAAGCAATAGAACCATCTACAGTAAACAAGTCAAAAAACTTCCGCTGAAAAGCCGTTTCATAAAGGAGAGGCTGGAATCTCAGATTTTATCGTGGAAGCGAAGGCAGCAATTTTAGAGCAAACATCGATTACGTCCGTTTACAAGAGTTCAGTAGAGGTAGACAGTAAGGCTGGGTGCTCGTGATGCATGAAGGACTGTGCACAGGTCTCCCCGACTTGCAGATAACCTTATCTTTATCGCTGTACAAACAACCTCCACGCTGGACAGGAAAAGCTAAACAAGCCATCTTTTTCTGTTGACTCTTTCAACCGAGCAACAGGTATATAGCGAGAGATGCCTCCGCAAAACAAAAACACCTGTAAAGTACAAGAAAGAGCGCTTCTAATTAGATAAAAAGCATTAGGAATATCAGATAGAATCAACTGCACTATAGGATTATTCGCTGACAACGTTGCTGTGTACAGGGAAGTATCTTTGTTGGACGGTCGTAACGAAATGCAGAAAGACCTGCAAAAAAGTTTCACTTGGTGTAATGAACGGCGGCTCTCTTTAAATGTGGATAAATGAAAGACAATACCTATAACAAAGACAGAGAACCCGGCAGTATCTGTTTACAAGATTAATAGTGAACATTTTTAACACGTTCTTGTACATAGCAATTTAGTGGTAACACCGAGAAGAAATATGAAATGGAACGATCACGTAACATCAATATTGGGGTAGGTGCATGGTAGACTTATCAATTATATTTGTTGGGTGCATCCGTTAAGGAAATACCACAAGACCCTATTGTGACCAATTATAAAGTACTCTTTCAGTATTTCGAGTCTCCATTATGTACACATGACGACAGGCATAGAATGAATTCAAAGACGCAGAGCTAGAATCCTAAAAGGTAAGTAATGTCCTTACGAAAGTGGTAACAAAAAACGCCATGGAACTTAAACGGGGAAACCTTGCAGGAAGGACAAAGTAGTTGTCGCGAAACACAGTTGGTCAAATTTATCGAACCTTTTTTCAGAGAAGCCTGTCCGACTACTATGCTGCCACCGAAGTATATCTGGCTCACGGATCATGAGAGTAAAATGAGAAGTACAAAGGTTTTTTTCCCCCTCACTCAGTACGCAAACGGAATAGGATAGGAAATCGATAATACTGTCCGATGTACTGTAGCTTGTGGAGCACATATGTAGATCAGCGTCTGAAGCTGAATCAGTAATAGTATGTAACAAAAAAGACCGTCTTGTATTCGTTACAAGGCACGGTGTTAGCAACTTCAGCAAGTTGTAGGTTATATAAGTTTTTTAATGCACAGGAAGAAAAACGTACTGTAGACAGTCACGTTTCGTTCTTTTGACTGATCAAAGCGTTTATTTGGGAGAATCACATTTCAGATCCAATACTCATCCAAATTTGGGTTTTCAATCGTCTGCGTAACTACAGTCCAATAGTGAGTGGCTCCTTCAATGAGGCCAGCACCCCGTGTTTGTCTAATCCGACTAATCTTTTAAACGAAGGTGCTCGTCTAGTTGCACAACTTGAGGATATAGATTATTTTACGAAACATGTAGTGACAAAGCATCCCAACTATAACTGATTATGGCGTTTCTCACGAAACGCAAAGTCATTTTCAAGTTAGACACACAGCTTATCCATGACTAAGCACGATTTAGCAATCACTATAAATAGGAAAATGACGAAGTAGGCCGTCCTATGGAGAACTATTTATTGAACCTACAAAGAGAAGTAGTTACGATTTCGCCCACCTTCTCCGACTCACTAATTACACAACTGCTCTTGCATAATGCAGACTATTGCAATTTTCTCCAGAGTACTGCCTCTCAGGAGAGTAAAATACCATAAGGCATCCACACAATACCTAATAAAGCCAATTTTGTGGTTTTCTTATCGTTTCGTTTATATGGTATCTCTAGCACTTGGCCGCTACAGTTTCCTCGCGCACACGTCGTCAGCGAGCTCTTGACTTATTTCTGGTCCACAAAACAGGAAATGTACGTGAGAACAACTTTAAGTTCCTTTCTTGTATCACTTAAAAAAAATTTAAAAAAAGTACCAGCTGTAATCAGATACAGCGTGAATATCACACATTGCCTATTTATCTGCGCTTCATGAATCCTTAATATATGATAATCCTATACACCAGCTGCGTCAGGTCACCTTTTTCTGGTGCCTTTAACGACACGCATTTTTCTCCTCCCCTAACATCTGTAAAATTTGATATGCACATTAATTTTGTGTTACAGGCTACATGTTGCTACATAAAGATGACTTAATCGCACTCATTAAATTTCGTCCTTCCCACACTCTAAACATATTCTCCCCTCCCACTCCACCTTTATGCCAAACTCAATTCCACGACAGGTCGTAGTGAAATCCCATCTTAACTACAAATTAATACGAAACGATGATATTTTCAAGAGATCCCGTAACACCACGATACACCAACCTGGAGAAATTAAGTTAACAGGGTCACTTACTTCACATGTATCTACGATTAAAATTCTTTGTATTCCTATTAGATCAAATATGAAGTTAAGACAGTCACATGTTAGACAGTTTTTTGTTTTTAAGTTATTCCAGAGGGGAGCAAATTTCCAGTTACACGGACCAGTTTTTTCAAGTATTTCTCACACCTTCCCCTTTCATGAGGACTTTTGTCCTAACGATTTCCCCTCTCACAGTGCGATCCTTTGACAGGGCCTAAATTCTATGAACAATAACTGATGTAATCAAATCTCTGGAAATCTTAAGCTGATTTGCAACTATGATTTCGCCAACCATAGCTGGAATATAGAGGAAATTTTAGCTATCATCCTGAATGGCTTAATGGTTTAACTACCTCAGTCTACATCACCAGCATTTGACTACGTGCTACGCGGCAGATGTACCATTGCGAATGATTTTCTTTTCTCTTCCGAAGCGAAGTCATAGCTACAAAAAATGGTCCACTGGTTAGAAAAGCCTTGCCATTACAACAACTCATTAGCCATGAGAAAGGCAAACTACAGTTATCACTCCAGCAGGTAAGCTTTTACTTTTTATCACCTTGTTTGTATTGAACTTTCATTTCAAGCTCTGCTAGTCATAATCCCATCCGACATGTATCCATTGTGTTCCCTACAGAGAGAAAGAATGGAACTGTCAACGGAACAGCTCCACACGCACCTCACGCGGGAAAATTAAGGAGCGCAATGCTTAGTACGGCGTAGGAATATTGACGGTCTAAGAGCAGTATGGACGGTTTGAGCAATATACTTAGGGCGACTGCAGAGTTTTGAAACACTGACGCTCGCTCAATATATTGTGCAATGTATTATATGGTATAAGGATAGTATTCAGCAATAAGCGGCGGTTCGTGTCAAGACGGAGAGAAATTAATCTGCAGCGAATGAATTTCCGCAAAGAACTGAAAAAAGTAAATGACAAAAGATCGGGGAGTGTGCTGGAGGATGAATACTAAAGCATCATGCGTACTTTGAGAAATGAAATTCCTGACTGTTTAGGAAACACCCAATACGTTGTTGTCCACAATAGCAAAGGAAATTGAACAACCTGGTGTCGTGACAGCATGCAGAAATCTTGATTTTATTTGCAGCATTTTTCAGAACTGGTAAGATCAGATCAGCATACATTTTTCCCCCTTGCAACGGTGTGCACACCACGGACGTAAGATTACGTAAGCTTCCAATAAGTAAACAGTACCTAATTATTTTATTTGCAGCGGTAGTTACGGTAGAGAAATAAACAGGGAACAGCACATTACTCAGTTCACTTGTTTAATTTGTGGCAAACAAGCCAATCGGAATACATGCGAGTTCCACATCGCCGAGGGCCAATATGTTCTATATGGAGGCAGAGTTCTAACTGAAGCGTCTCGGGGATAATTATTACGCAATAATACTGTGAAGTTGTCGCCCTCGCACTTTCTCGCAATACACAGAAACATTATTATTTTGCAATAAATACTGTGCGTGAAAGGGGCTCGTTTACGTAGCAAGCAAGAAACTTGGCCTCATTACCGTATGGTACACGTCGCGGCAAATTACTTGATCGTCACTAGGTACAGCCCTTTTGCTGTATAAAATTCCTCGACATTATCATAAAAATAGAATTTCACACATTTTTACAATTACATGTCCGACTAATATCGAACCCACAACAAATTATTCTAACTTCCCAAACAGGTGTTTCCTCAGGCGGTGGATAAAGGAATATTCACCATATGTGGTGGATACTAGTGAAATAAAATACCAGGGCGTAAAGCAACTTGCCACTGCTGCTTTATAGTCAGATAATTATCAAACGCTTTAGGAAGGAATTTGGAAATTTGTGATAAGTTTGCCGGCCGCTGTGGCCGAACGGTTCTAGGCGCTTCACTCTGGAACCGCGCTGCTGCTTCGGTCGCAGGTTCGAATCCTGCCTCGGGCATGGATGTGTGTGATGTCCTTCGGTTAGTTAGGTGTAAGTAGTTCTAAGTTGTAGGGGACTGATGACCTCAGATGTTAAGTCCCATAGTGTTCAGAGCCATTTGAACCTTTTTTTTGTGGTAAGTTCCTATGAAACAAAACTGGTGAGGTCATCGGTCCCTAGGCTTACACACTACTTAATCTAACTTTAACTTACGCTGACAACACACACACCCTTGCCCGAGGGAGGACTCGAACCTCCGACGGGGAGAGCAGCGCGAAGCGTGGCAAGGCGCCCCAGACCGCGCGGGTAAAGCTTTAGGAAGAAAAACTTAACAAAAACCACCTGGTCTTCCACGCTGGGGGGTCTCACATGGGGTCAATCAGTCCAACGTGGGATCTTAAGAGAAATGCAAATGATTGCCAAACAATGTAGCCGAACGCGAAAAGTGGTTCAAATGGCTCTGAGCACTATGGGACTTAACATCTGAGGTCATCAGTCCCAGAACTACTTAAACCTAACCAACCTAAGGACAACACACACATCCATGCCCGAGGCAAGATTCGAACCTTCGACCGTAGCGGTCGCGCGGTTCCATACTGAAGCGCCTAGAACCGCTCGGCCACAGCAGCCGGCAAGGCGGACGCAAAACACACATACCGACAGCAAACAAATGAAGACTCTGACTATTGTCACACGATAGAATAGTCCGGACTGGCCTTGTAATGAGATCAAATCCGGACAGATTCATAAATATTGTTGTGGAACAATCCCCAGAACATTGTGATAGGAAATAAAATACTAATGCAAGAAAATGAATTTTGATAGTTGGGAAGTTAAATAAACAAGTGACAACAGACGTATTATATATATATATATATATATACATACATAGCCTTCAGAAATAAGAGTAATATACTAACAAACAAGCACCTTAATACAGAGACAAAGAAATTCATCATGACACTTATTATGAGCATTTTAAGATTACTTGAACAATCACGATGTGGATATGACGAAATGGACGAAAACTTTCTGCCCTGAAAGAAAATCTAAGTAAAAAACTGAAGAGAAAAAGACATTGATATATCTCTGATTAACAATATTCAAAGGGGAAGAACTAAGCAAACTGGACACCTAGTTCTACATAACAGAGACATAAAAACATCTTAAAAGTAAAAAATTTAGGGATAAATCAAGAGGCAGGTCCGGAACATCCATAGTGTTATCAGTGGAATGAGTTGCAGTGACAACAAAGTATGGTAAAGAGGGCGAGGGACAGAGAAGGTAGGATACATCAAGAGGACGTTGCCTTTAGTGAGTGGTAGTAATAATGAAACCCCAGTAATCCATCATAAGAGCCTAGAATAAAATTTTTATATAACGTGAATGGACAATTTTTTTTTCTACGCACATGTGACAGCCATTTGAACAAGTTCATACAGTGTGATTTGTAGTAAATATTGTATAGTTAGTTTCGTTGGTGCTTCTGGCTAGATGTGACATTTTGACAAGGCTGTAATGTTACCTTTCTCGAAAGAACTTTGCATGTGACTCACCTTATATTTTAGAAGATGATCGTTGACGACCGCGCTGATCACGAAACCAAATGGCACACTATTTTTTTAACGAAATGACGACGATGTGTCGACACCTGTTATTAAACTCACCCTGGTGGAATCATATCATTTTTCAAACGTAATAACAACAACAACAACAACAATAGTAAGTCACCCAACTATATAAATCTGTGTACCACTCGTGTTAGTACCCAAACCGCTTTCTGCAGCACTCCTTGCCTTCAACACAAAGACTTTCTCTTTTCAATACGTTAGAATTTCTTTCATTTCACTCGACGAATTAAGGCTTATAACTAGTTAGCATTGTGCGCTGTGGAAAAGGAAAATCTTTAATGGTGAGTGCTGTAACCTTGGGACTTGCGGTAGAATGGCTGTCTGCGGTCATGTAATTGCCGAAAACATCGACGTCGAGGTATTATGGTTTCAGCTCTGCTTCATGGACTGTGAAACGATGTTATACATGATCCAGAGGCTGCTAGTATGCGTAACAGCATCTTTGAAGTATGACAGCTGGATGAAGTAGTTAAAAGCAGAATACAAATGTGACAGCAAAGAGGCAGCGGATAGTGGGCACCCTCAATTACACATACCACACAGAGTCCAGCAAAGCACGCGCCTGTTTCCATTACCACTTCCACATAAGCGTATTGTAAGGTCCGGGTTTTACGTGTAACTCAGCGAGTGATTTTATACCTGTTAAATGTGTTGCGTGAATACGATGTAGCATAAGCGACATTTTTTTTTTGTCAATGGATCCACAGCTGGCAGTGTGTGGGAAAAACGACTTAAGAGTAGATTAGAACGATGGGAACCTTAATGAGTAAGAGAGGTTGTCCTAGTAAGCTGTGCTGAGTGTTCACGCGAGAGTATTTGGGAAGACAAAGGGGGTAAGAGGGCTTCCCATGGCGTCATGGGAACATTTCTAGTTGTCAGTACTTACTGAGTTACTGAGAAGGTATTCTAACCGACGACGAGGTTATTAGAAACAGAACAGAAGCTCGGAATAGGGAAGGCCGGAGAAAGAAACATGTTCTGTCCGTTTCAAATGCACCATCCCGGCATTTGCTCCAAGCGATTTAAAGAAGCCTCAAGGGATTTACAGAAACCAAAGAAAACCTAAATTTCGATAGTCAGACAGTATTTCATGTATTTCATAAGGGCTGTAGTCGCCGCACTGCCTCTTCCTTCGGATATGCACGCACGAAAGAGCATTGCATCGTTATTCTTGACAAAGACACTGCAGTCTGGTACCCCTGCAATTACCGCTGGAATCGTCCGGGCTTGACGAGGAAGTGTTGAAGGTCTGGAAATCTTTTCTTGGCATTCCGTGGGTGATCTCGTCATCATGGAAGGCAAAATGGATCAACAAAAGTACACATCTAACCTTGGCGACCATGTCTACCTCCAGGCCCGTTCCTCAGCACAATTGCATTAACAGTAGGACTATGCAACATGTCACATAGCTCGCAGCGTACATTCGGCGTTCGAGGAGTACCGCGATGAGTTTACTCCATTCCCCTGGCCACCAGACTCCCCGGATTTAAACAGAATCGAGAATCTATGGGGCCACCTAGACTGGGCAGTACGCGTCACAGATCCTCAACCGTGAAACCTAGCGCAGCTGGTCACAGCACTGGAGTCGGCATGGTTCCACATCCCCGTCGGTACCTTCTAGGAACCCGCCCGGTGTTAGCCGTGCAGTTAAGGGAGGTAGGACGTCAAACGGGCCGACTTCGAGGAGAGGCACCACAGGACATTTTAATTTGCACTGTCTATACTTTTACAAATAAATTCATAAAACTTTGTCAGCACGACCAGGAATGATTCAGGATTCACACTCATAGCAGTGGAATTCCAAAAATACGAAAAAATAATGTTTTTTAAATGTGAAATTTCATGATTTTATTTCACTTACTGTTGGCTACATTTGTTGCTATAGCTACACTTTTCTTCATAAGTAGAGAGATTCTTCGATGAATTTTGCACAGCTTACAAACCACACTTACAGGTGTATGAAACTCTAGAATTTATTTAATCTATGGAAAAATGAATGGGCTGTTACGTTTTAAACTTTGTGTTTAAAGAAAACTCGAATTTTATAGTTAATTATCTCAATTTTTACCACAGTTTTTAACAGATTTGGGAAATTCTAAAGTTTCATACACCTTTAAGTATGGTTTGTATGCTCTGCAAAATTCATCGAAGAATCTCTGTTACTTATAAAGAAAAGTGCACCTACAGCAACAAATGCAGCCAATACCAAGTGAAAAAATGATGAAATTTCACATGTAAAAAAAATTTGTTTTTGAACTTAAATGTCCTGTGGTGCCTCTCCCGCTCCAATTCGGCCCGTTTCACGTCCTACCCCCTTAAGTGGACCAGGGGGGGGGGGGGTGCCACTGGGAGCCGAACAGCATAGTAACCCTAGGCTCGGTGTGGGGTGGCGGAGGGGTGAGCGGACTGCTGTAGCCTGTTATGGGGTTGTGTACCACTGTGGCTACGGTGGGGACGAAGCCTCTCCGTCGTTTCTATATCCCCAGTTCCATACAACACGGTACAATACAATACCTTCCAGAACGTCGTTGACTCTTTCTCACTTCTCACGCCGGAAAAGATACACTCCTGGAAATGGAAAAAAGAACACATTGACACCGGTGTGTCAGACCCACCATACTTGCTCCGGACACTGCGAGAGGGCTGTACAAGCAATGATCACACGCACGGCACAGCGGACACACCAGGAACCGCGGTGTTGGCCGTCGAATGGCGCTAGCTGCGCAGCATTTGTGCACCGCCGCCGTCAGTGTCAGCCAGTTTGCCGTGGCATACGGAGCTCCATCGCAGTCTTTAACACTGGTAGCATGCCGCGACAGCGTGGACGTGAACCGTATGTGCAGTTGACGGACTTTGAGCGAGGGCGTATAATGGGCATGCGGGAGGCCGGGTGGACGTACCGCCGAATTGCTCAACACGTGGGGCGTGAGGTCTCCACAGTACATCGATGTTGTCGCCAGTGGTCGGCGGAAGGTGCACGTGCCCGTCGACCTGGGACCGGACCGCAGCGACGCACGGATGCACGCCAAGACCGTAGGATCCTACGCAGTGCCGTAGGGGACCGCACCGCCACTTCCCAGCAAATTAGGAACACTGTTGCTCCTGGGGTATCGGCGAGGACCATTCGAAACCGTCTCCATGAAGCTGGGCTACGGTCCCGCACACCGTTAGGCCGTCTTCCGCTCACGCCCCAACATCGTGCAGCCCGCCTCCAGTGGTGTCGCGACAGGCGTGAATGGAGGGACGAATGGAGACGTGTCGTCTTCAGCGATGAGAGTCGCTTCTGCCTTGGTGCCAATGATGGTCGTATGCGTGTTTGGCGCCGTGCAGGTGAGCGCCACAATCAGGACTGCATACGACCGAGGCACACAGGGCCAACACCCGGCATCATGGTGTGGGGAGCGATCTCCTACACTGGCCGTACACCACTGGTGATCGTCGAGGGGACACTGAATAGTGCACGGTACATCCAAACCGTCATCGAACCCATCGTTCTACCATTCCTAGACCGGCAAGGGAACTTGCTGTTCCAACAGGACAATGCACGTCCGCATGTATCCCGTGCCACCCAACGTGCTCTAGAAGGTGTAAGTCAACTACCCTGGCCAGCAAGATCTCCGGATCTGTCCCCCATTGAGCATGTTTGGGACTGGATGAAGCGTCGTCTCATGCGGTCTGCACGTCCAGCACGAACGCTGGTCCAACTGAGGCGCCAGGTGGAAATGGCATGGCAAGCCGTTCCACAGGACTACATCCAGCATCTCTACGATCGTCTCCATGGGAGAATAGCAGCCTGCATTGCTGCGAAAGGTGGATATACACTGTACTAGTGCCGACATTGTGCATGCTCTGTTGCCTGTGTCTATGTGCCTGTGGTTCTGTCAGTGTGATCATGTGATGTATCTGACCCCAGGAATGTGTCAATAAAGTTTCCCCTTCCTGGGTCAATGAA
The DNA here is from genome assembly GCF_023864345.2 of Schistocerca serialis cubense. Classification (NCBI taxonomy): domain Eukaryota; kingdom Metazoa; phylum Arthropoda; class Insecta; order Orthoptera; family Acrididae; genus Schistocerca; species Schistocerca serialis. Next base: position 274,218,032 of record NC_064646.1, read on the forward strand.
TTCACGGTGTTCATATTTCAATTTCCAGGAGTGTAGTTATTCAGGTTTTTGACATACAGTCACATTAACGTGACTGGCCAATGTACTTATACAGAGCCAGCTTTTAACTAACCATATCGCATTCACTAGTGATTTATATTAGGCCCCTATTGCGGGTGATCCCACCTGGACCGTGGTTATTATTCTTTGAGCGTACAGAATCGGAAGTATGAAACTCCGGTCAGAGAGTGCAAGAACATTCAATATTCACTTCCTGACAGACAGACATCCACAAAGCCCATCATGCAGTTAACAGAAGCCCTGACTGGCAAAGTAGCGTTAGTTCAAACGATCTTTGTGTGGTGCTATAATCTTCAGAAATCTACGAGTGAGAGCCAGGGTTCTGTGGTGCATAGGAAAGTGTTTTGTAGCTCCCTGCGGTACGCGGGTTGGCGGCGATCGTTATTTCGGCAGTTACGATTATTTTCAGTGTTGTGATCCATGGGAACCGGCGAGCTAACGTGTCAAGTTCGTAGAGTGAGCGGGATGAGGTATTTACGTTTCTTTTCGTGAGCACCTAATGTGGAGGGCTTCTGGAGACGATCTCTGGTCTAATGCAAACATAATAACGGCAGACGTGAGTGATTATACATTTATAACAGCTAATTAAGAAAGGCTACGGCAGAAGGACGGGACTTGGCTAGGAATGATTATAGTGAGTAAACTGTATAGTATGTGTAGAAACTAATGTCTTCATACTTGAATGGATATGCACTCGTCATTACTTGACACACTTTTCTCCCTAGACATTTAAGATAGACTTGTTTTGTACTTGCAGGCGGTTAAGTGGGAACTAGGAGGGTCATCTAACACTCGATGGAGTGACCGAATCTTAGCGTTTTCTGAGTGCAATCTGACAGCAGCAGGGCTGAAATCAGCGTTGGGCAACTTTTGACTAATTCACCTTGTTTCGTGGGGCAAAGCGTAGCTGACGACCATTAAGAAAGCAATTTAATAATCGATCGCTTAATAAATATTTTCTTTTCCGGTCGTGGGTCGCATGCATTACGCAACAGCCGCTAGCATTCTTCAACCACGCGGAGAAGAGCAACACAACACTGTAGAATTATCTGTTTACATCCGGCGAAGACAGGAAAAGTAAGACGACGCGTAACCTTGCAGAACCTGAACGGAGCATAGCCGTCGGGCCCTGTACCCTGGGATATTCCAGTCCGTATCTGTGCGGACATTCCACATTCCTTAATCCACGGACTGAATAAGATAAATATGCTTTGGCTTGCATTCTTCTTTGATCAAACACAATTTTCTTCTTTTTGCACCCATACATTTTCAGTATGTTTCTACATCATCCGTGTATTCCTCTCTGTTTTCTGTCGAGTAACAAGTAAAAAGGTACAGTATAACACACATAGTTTTGTGGTTGTTGTCATTATATTCACAACATTTTAACAAAATATATACCTCAATGACATTTGTTATTAACATAATGGACAAAATCCCAAAACTATATGTATTACGATGCAAAGTTACTTGACAGAAATATAAAAGAATCTTACTGAACCAGAATACCATTGAATGCGTCCAGCAAAATTTGACGTGGCCTTTTGTCCCAGCGCATCTGCAGTAGCACACGAGAAAAGGGGCATCTTGTGGACGCAGAAAGCTTAAGCTAAAAATAAAGCGGCTAATGATCGGCTTTGGAAGGGAAGTAGAACATAGATTAGCGATGCGTCAACGTTACGCTCATCAGAGACAAAGTATTAACTGGGGATACGCGTAGAAATCGTTCTGATTTCGTTGAAGTCATTTACGGTAACCAAACAAAACGTAAACAAGTGGATCACATTGAAATATGAACCGTTCTCCAGCAGATTTAGAGACATGAATTTAACTACAGCACCAAGTCACAAGATATCAAAAGAGATCACAGCTACATGCTCGATGCCTATAGCGGACAGCACTATCAAAAAATTAATCGTATATAGTACTACTACGAAGTTGCACTCTCAGCAGCGAACTGTTACGGATTAAATTCTCATTATGATTCTACAATGACGCGTACACGTATAGAACACTGTGAAACTGCACGTCTTGACTGGGGCGAGACGTTTTAACCGTATTCGTACAGTGTTTACTTCAGAGGCATTTCGTGAGGTCAACGCAGAAAACAAAGGACGAGCTACACCTTAAGTTCCTTCAAACATAATGAAATCCACTCCTTCTCCTCATTATGGTGACATTAGTTTGACTCCCGGGAGGCTGTCAACAGAAATGTTGAAAACCCTGAACTTGCAGACTCTTAAAGATGGACGCCAACTATTCCCACAAAACCCACATACAGAGTTTCAAGAACCAGTATTAAGTGAAAAATCTCGAACTGTACTTCAGCCTTCTACGTAACGCTCCCGTAGAAGCAGCAAAGACATGATTAGACTAATTACAGCAGTGACAGACATTCAAGAAATCTTTCTTCCCACGTTCCATATGCATTTGGAGCAGGAAGAGACCTTAACAGTGCTAAGTATCCCTTGCCGTGTAATTCACAGCGGTTTGTAGATGCAGAACATGAGTCTACTATTTTAACCAATGGGATACCTCGCTCTGCTATGTGCGCTTTCCACAGCTAAGGACATCACAGCAATGTGGACTCGACATGCAAGATTCTCGCTACCGCCATCGTAGTTGTTCTTTTAATAACAACGCTTTTTATTGTATTACTGTGTATTTCCTGTTCGCAGTAAAGTTTTTCACGCTGGAGAAAGGTATTTTCAAGCCGTTGTAAAAGCTGAACACCGCGGTTAATATCTTTAGTGCAGGTAGTGCAATAACTCATTCTGCGATGGAAGTCCTTGTGATTATGCAAACGAGCTGCTATATATACTCTGTTTACTTACACCGCCGTTTGTGATGCGACAGCAAGGGCACGTAACCTCAGTTAATTCAATAGCCAACGGTGACCTCAAGTACAAAAGAGTATTGTTGTCATACCTACGTTAAACACGCACGCGCGTTATATACCTGTATCACGAAGCATGTGCGTTCACTACATAAGATTGAAAACACTGTCTCACATCAGACACTGTGCTAATGCGCTGTGTACAACACATGCTGCTTACGATGGAAGTATGATACGACTTCAACAGCTTTTATCGGTTAGTGGCTTCCCAATGAACCCACGATTTGCACAGTAAGAAAAACAGACAAGGATGACAAAGAACTACGCAAAAATGAGGCCATATGAAAATGCATGGTTCGCAGGATAAAGTACTATATTTAGTTTGTTAGCTGCTGTTTCCTAATGTGACCTGCACCCTAGGAGGCCTACAGGCTGAGTTTCACAATTATTATTATTATTATTCTTTCTTTTCTCCGACGTTATGTCTGGTCAAAAATAAAAGTGACGCGGACCTTGATCAAGTGTGGCTTCCTTTTAACTGTACGGTATATGTTACATTGCATTTAGGAACTTTCGGGTTATTGAACATTATCAATAATTACGGATTTCTGTAGTTGTATACATACGTTTGGATGTAGCTGTATTGCATTATCTGTTATAATGGTTCTCTTCCAGTATAATTTGTATTCATCATTCTCCAGTACATTTTGTGGTGCATACTTGTATGTGGGAACGTGTTGTTTTATTAGTTTATGTTTTATGGCAAGTTGTTGATGTATTATTTTTGCTACATTGTCATGTCTTCTGGGGTATTCTGTATTTGCTAGTATTGTACATCCACTTGTGATGTGACCTACTGTTTCTATTTGTTGTTTGCAAAGTCTGCATTTATCTATTATGGTATTGGGATCTTTAATAGCATGCTTGCTGTAATGTCTGGTGTTTATTGTTTGATCCTGTATTGCAATCATGAATCCTTCCGTCTCACTGTATATATTGCCTTTTCTTAGCCATGTGTTGGATGCGTCTTGATCGATGTGTGGCTGTGTTAGATGATACGGGTGCTTGCCATGTAGTGTTTTCTTTTTCCAATTTACTTTCTTCGTATCTGTTGATGTTACTGATCTAAAGGGTTGTAGGAGTGGTTATGAAACTGCAGTGGTGTAGCCGATGTATTTATATGAGTGATTGCCTTGTGTATTTTGCTAGTTTCTGCTCGTTCTATAAAGATTTTCTTAAATTGTCTACCTGTCCATAATGTAGGTTTTTTATGTCGATGAATCCCCTTCCTCCTTCCTTTCTGCTTAATGTGAATCTTTCTGTTGCTGAATGTATGTGATGTATCCTATATTTGTGGCATTGTGATCGTGTAAGTGTATTGAGTGCTTCTAGGTCTGTGTTACTCCATTTCACGACTCCAAATGAGTAGGTCAATATTGCTATAGCATAAGTATTTATAGCTTTTGTCTTGTTTCTTGCTGTCAATTCTGTTTTCAGTATTTTTGTTAGTCTTTGTCTATATTTTTCTTTTAGTTCTTCTTTAATATTTGTATTATCTATTCCTATTTTTTGTATGTATCCTAGATATTTAAAGGCATCTGTTTTTTCGATCGCTTCTATGGAGTCACTGTGGTTATTCAATATGTAATCTTCTTGTTTAGTGTGTTTTCCCTTGACTATGCTATTTTTCTTACATCTGTCTGTTCCAAAAGTCATATTTATATTATTGCTGAATACTTCTGTTATCTTTAGTAATTGGTTGAGTTGTTGATTGGTTGCTGCCAGTAGTTTTAGATCATCCATGTATAGCAGATGTGTGATTTTGTGTGGGTATGTTCCAGTAATATTATATCCATAATTTGTATTATTTAGCATGTTGGATAGTGGGTTCAGAGCAAGACAGAACCAGAAAGGACTTAATGAGTCTCCTTGGTATATTCCACGCTTAATCTGTATTGGCTGTGATGTGATGTGATATTATCTGAATTTGTTTGGATATTAAGTGTGGTTTTCCAATTTTTCATTACTATGTTTAGGAACTGTATCAATTTAGGATCTACTTGTATATTTCCAATATCTGTAGTAACCATGAGTGGGGTACACTATCAAAAGCTTTTTGGTAATCAATGTATGCGTAGTGTAGCGACCTTTGTTTAGTTTTAGCTTGATATGTCACCTCTGTATCTATTATCAGTTGCTCTTTACATCCTCGTGCTCCTTTGCACAGCCTTTTTGTTCTTCATTTATAATTTTGTTCTGTGTTGTATGTGTCATTAATTTCTGTGTAATGACTGAAGTTAATATTTTGTATATTGTTGGTAGGCATGTTATGGGGCGATATTTCGCTGGGTTTGCTGTGTCTGCTTGATCTTTAGGTTTCAGATAGGTTATTCCATGTGTAAGTGTATCAGGGAATGTGTATGGGTCTGCAATGTAACTGTTAAATAATTTAGTTAGATGTGAATGTGTTGAGGTGAAGTTCTTTAGCCAGAAATTTGCTATTTTATCATTTCCAGGGGCTTTCCAATTGTGCGTAGAATTAATTGCTTGGGTGACTTCATGTTGCAAAATTATCACTTCAGGCATTTGTGGTATCATCTTGTATGAGTCTGTTTCTGCTTGTATCCACCGAGCATGCCTGTTATGTTGTACCGGGTTTGACCATATGTTGCTCCAGAAGTGTTCCATGTCTGTTATGTTTGGTGGATTGTCTATTTTAATGTGTGTGTTATCTATTGCTTGGTAAAATCTCTTTTGGTTTGTGTTGAATGTTTGGTTTTGTTTCCTTGTATTTTCACTTTTTTTGTATCTTCTAAGTCGTTTGGCCAATGCTTGTAATTTCTGCTTCTTTTCATCTAATTGCTCTATTGCTTCTTGTTGTGAGATTTTACCTAACCTTTTTCGTTTTTTGTCTGATATTTCATTTCTTATAAATTGTGTTAGCTGTCCGATGTCTTTTCTCAGTTTTTCTATTCTGATCTGTAGCCTGTGTTGCCATGCTGGTTTTGTGGGTTTCTTCTGTGTGTTGGTTGGTTCTGATCTCTGCCTAGTGTGTATATTTAGTGTAGTGAGTGCTCCTATATAAACCAGTAGTTGTAACTCTTCCATAGTTGTGTTTTCATTTATTTTGTTGTTTATGATTGTGTTGATAGTTTTTATTGTTGTTTCGACTTGTGGGTTATTTGGCGGTCTATGCAAGAATGGTCTAATGTCTGTATTTGTGTCTTTGTATTCTATATATGTCAGCTGAAATTTCTCTTCTATATCTAACATGTGTGTCGCTTCGTGTTCTATTTGTGCTTGTTCTGGTGGCTGTCTTAAGATTTCGTTTTCCTCTGATTGTTTAATTAATGCGTGTTGGTCTTTGTTTGTTTGCTCTGGGATGTTTGAGTCCTTTACTGTATTTTCTTCTTCTTCTTCTTCTTCTTCTAATTGCACATTATTTTGTTCCAGTGTTTGTTGTACTTGTTGTTTGATGTTTTCTAATTCTGACTGGGGTATCCTGTTATTTTTTATTATTACACGGCTCTGATCAGCTAGTCGTTGTTCTGTTAAAAATTTTAATTCTGGGTATCTGGTAATAAATGTTGTGTATACTTGTGATCTGTATCCAGTTGTGTTGGTTCCTAGGTTTGTTGCTTGGTAATAACAGAACATGAGGTGTCGATTATTATTATTATTATTATTATTTATTAATTTTTCTTTACTTTCTCAGACGTTACGTCTGGTTAAAAATGGAAAGTGACACGGATCTTGATCAAGCATCACTTCCTTTTAACTGTATGGTATGTGTTATATTGTATTTAGGAACTTTCGGGTAATTGAACATGTATCAATAATTACTGATTTCTGTAGTTGTATATCTAAGTTTGGATGTAGCTGTATTGCATTGATGTACTGGTGGATATTGTGTGGTATGACTCCTGTAGTTGATAGTATAATTTGTATAATGTCAACTTTATCCTGATGCCACATATCCTTGACTTCCTCAGCCAGTTGGATGTATTTTTCAATTTTTTCTCCTGTTTTCTTCTGTATATTTGTTGTATTGGGTATGGATATTTCGATTAGTTGTGTTAATTTCTTCTTTTTATTGGTGAGTATGATGTCAGGTTTGTTATGTGGTGTTGTTTTATCTGTTATAATGGTTCTGTTCCAGTATAATTTGTATTCATCATTCTCCAGTACATTTTGTGGTGCATACTTGTATGTGGGAACGTGTTGTTTTATAAGTTTATGTTGTAAGGCAAGCTGTTGATGTATTATTTTTGCTACATTGTCATGTCCTCTGGGGTATTCTGTATTTGCTAGTATTGTACATCCGCTTGTGATGTGATCTACTGTTTCTATTTGTTGTTTGCAAAGTCTGCATTTATCTGTTGTGGTATTGGGATCTTTAATAATATGCTTGCTGTAATATCTGGTGTTTATTGTTTGATCCTGTATTGCAATCATGAATCCTTCCGTCTCACTGTCTATATTACCTTTTCTTAGCCATGTGTTGGATGCGTCTTGATCGATGTGTGGCTGTGTTAAATGATACGGGTGCTTGCCATGTAGTGTTTTCTTTTTCCAATTTATTTTCTTCGTGTCTGTTGATGTTATGTGATCTAAGGGGTTGTAGAAGTTATTATTATTATTATTATTATTATTATTATTATTATTATTGTCATTATTATTGCCGCTAACTCTTTTGGGAGCCACTGATGGACATCTCGGAAGTTCAACGGTATTCACTAACAATATAAATTTGGAAAATTCCAATCCGTTGTCTTTACGCTGTTCATTAGTATATTACTTTATCAGTTTCACTATGTACACATGCTTCTTTTTGTTATCAGGGAGTAAAATTATATGCGGGAATTCCTTGAAAAAAATATTAAAATGCATGAAACCGAGTCCAGCCTTTGACGAAGAAAAAATAAATACTATCACGAGAAAAATAGAGAGAGTGGCGCATACTGCAGATCTCCTAACGCCATAGGAGATTTAGCTGAATGCCACGACAAAGATACACTATGTGCTCAAAAGTATCCGGACGCAGTCAAAAGCATACGATTTTCAAATTCGGTGCATTGTGCTGCCATCTAGTGCCAGGTACTCCATATCAACGACCTCAGTAGTCAATAACATCGTAAGAGAGCAGAATGGGGTGCTCCACGGAACTCACGGACTTCGAACGCGGTCAGGTGATTGAGTGTCATTTGTGTCATACGCATGTACCCGACATTACTGTACCCGTGATTTCCACACTCTAAACATCCTTAGGTCCACTGTTTGCGATCTGATAGCGAAGTGGAAACGTGAAGAGAGACGTACAGCACAAAAGCGTACTGGCCGATCTCGTCTGTTGACAGACAGAGACCGCCAACAGTTGAAGAGGGTCGTAATGTGTAATAGGCAGACATCTATCCAGACCATCACGCAGGAATTCCACACTGCATCAGAATCCGCTGCAAGTACTATGAAGTTAGGCGGGAGGTGAGAAAACTTGGATTTCATGTTCGAGCGGCTGCTCATAAGCCACACATCACGGTGGTAAATGCCAAACGACGCCACGCTCGGTGTAAGAAGCGCAAACACTGGACGACGGAACAGTGGAAAAATGTTGTGTGGAGTGACGAGTTACGGAACACAATGTGGCGATTCGATGGTAGGGTGTGGGTGTGGCGAATGGCCGGTGAACGTCATCTGCCGGCGTGTGTAGTGCCAACAGTAAAAATCGGAGGCGGTGCCGTTATGGTGTGGTCGTGTTTTCCATGGAGGGGGCTTGCACCCCTTGTTCTTTTGCGTGGCACTATCACAACACAGGCCTACATTGATGTTTTACGCACCTTCTTGCTTCCCGCTGTTGAAGAGCAATTCGGGGATGGCGATGGCGATTGCATCTTTCAACACGATCGAGCACCGGTTCATAATGCACGGCCTGTGGCGGAGTGGTTACACGACAATAAAGTCCCTGTAATGGACTGGCCTGCTCAGAATCCTGACCTGGATCCTATAGAACACCTTTGGGACGTTTTGGAACGCCGACTTCGTGCCAGGCCTCACCGACCGACATCGATATCTCACCCCAGTGCAGCACTCCGTGAAGAATGGGCTGCAATTCCCCAAGAAACCTTCCAGCACCTGATTCAACATATGCCTGCGAGATTGGAAGCTGTTATCAAGGCTAAGGATGAGCCTACTTCATCATTACATTCCAGCATTGCCGACGGTGGGCGCCACGAACTTGCAAGTCATTTTCATCCAGGTGTCCGGTTACTTTTGATCACATAGTGTATAGTCAGGAAGATTGTTAATATCAGAAAAGCCTACTCAAAAGAATGTTAGGATTTACGGAAGTGAGAATCGTCTTTTGTGGGCATATACTAGTCGAAGTTACGGTACTTTGGAGTTTTTGTCCCTCTGGTTCTAGTGGGAAATGGTTGATTTCACAATTTTTTTATTTGTAATTCAAGGAGTGACCAAAGATAGCAAATGAAACGATAAAAATCACGCTGACAAGCAGTCGACAGTGGCTAAAATGTCTTCAGCAGACGTGGACGCCACTTACAAGAACCTCTGTGCCGTTCGTGAGCTACATTCCGGTGAGTAAAATCCTGAAGGCCACAAGCGTTTTCCTGCAGGGTTACCTGTCTGTGTGTTTACACGACGAGCGATAGGATGAATATAGTCTAGAGCAGACTCCTTTCCTAGAGGCACATTTCTTCGCCGTTCCAGCTTTCTATTATAAATGTAATTAATATTAACTGCACGTACAAACAGCCGATATGTAACTTTCCATGCACATTTTTCTACCTGTACTCCATACCATCGACTATCTTTGCTGAAACTCTGATCCAATAAATTCTTAAGCGCGAACAATATTTGACAAAAATACTTGAACTAGACAAATTTACCGCAAAGAGCTATGATTGAACAAGTGAGTAAAATTTAGAAAATATACTACTAGTTGATTTATCACATGATTTTTGAATATAACAAAGCACGATACACTGACGGCTGTAAAACTGTAAGTTTACTTATAATGGAATGGATGCGACTGCTTATAAAGACGCAGTAATTCCAAACGTCCCTTAATATTTTCACTTAATGCCACTACTATGAGAAAAGACAATTCGTAAATCATTGGTTCCAAATGGCAGAAGAACTGTCACCGCTAAATCAGACAGCGCTGGGGATTCTGCATAAACATCAAAAGAAAAGGTTTTATTTTGAAAATTCAAGTTGGTGATTCGAGCCACAGGACAGTTCCGAAAAATCGTTCTGAGTTTTTATCGAGGGATGTTACACATTTTCCACTGAAAGGACGAGTTTTCTCAATCAAATCTAATCATTGTTTACTTCATCATTTATTTTTCAGTTCCAGTTGAAAAGACTTCCAAAAGTTCACGCGATTTGCCCATACGCCAATTGTTAATGTCACAACGAAAGAATTTTGAATTTTAACATTGCTGACGACTGTGATTGCTTCTAATAAAATACGAAATATTTCACAAAATGACTGTCACAATAGAATCGTTCATCATCTGTCCACCCCTATAGTAAATTCTTTGCGCAAATGTGACTAAGTTTTCTAAATGTTTGCGTAGCGTGTCTCTGTGGTGACGCATAGGTAACAGCCCGGTATTCACCTAGTGGGATGTGGGAAACCGCCTAAAAACCCCATCCAGGCTGGCCGGTACACCGGCCCGCTCTGGCAATCCGCCTCCCTGCCCCAAAAACGGGCGATGTGCCACACAAAGCTGTCCGCGTGAATTCGATACGTTGCGCCGTTTCCGAGTTAGCATTGAAGTTAGCCATTTTGGCTTTTGTGCGCGCAAATTCAAGCGAGCCGCCAGTTACTTATTACTGTCAGTTGTTCTCATAGCGTACAGCCGTAGATGATAGAGCACGAGACTGCCCAGCCTTTGGCTCGGGTTCGATTCTTACTACCCGGCCCACGCACAATTTTTGTATCGCTCTCGTTCCGGTTTAGGAAGCCAAGCGAACACGTTTGGTGACAGCGCCTCTGGCGGGCCCCTTGAATTTGCGCGTACATCGGCCTGATTGGCTAACGTTAATGCTAATTCATACGGAAACGGTGCAAGGCATCAATTTTTTTTCGAATTTTTTTCTTAACAATTATTTCTCAGCACAACCTATCCTACAACACCATTTCATACTTTTCAGACTGTTCCTGACCACCCTGTGTAGTGCAGCGACGGATCCGATACCATCAATTGATAATTCTCATAGGGTAAAGAAATTAAAGAAACTGTGTTGACCGGCACAGTACCAAGGGCAGACGCTGAGTCAGGCCCTCGCTAACGGCCGGCCTGGGACATTACGTGAGAAGGTATTGCGCCACAATGGCCGCTGACTTCTGCAGGAGCCGCGAGCGACTTCCGCCTGTGTGTATCGCGCCCGTGGCATTTGTCCGCCATTAAAATAGTCGCCGAGGTCGCGACCTTGGCACACTGGGCGCCTCCTTCCGGTACAAACACGCTGCCAATCACCACAGCTCGCACACAATAGCCAGCACACAAACCGGAGAAATACGTCACTACTGAAGTCACTACCAGCTTTCCACTAGACAGAGAGGTTCTTGTTAGTCCTCTATTAGGCGAAGCCATGAAGTTTCAATTACCACCTTGGAATATAAAGTTGCGTAATTAGTCTTTTATTTGTTTGTAGGTACATGTCTGCAATCCTAGTACAGACGCGTCACAATAGCGTTGCAGGCCGCTAGAGGAGCGAAGAGATAGCGCACTCCAATGACAGTGTTGGTAGATTGTGCTATTTTGTTTTGCTCGTCCAGCGGCCTGATACGCTATTTTGATTTGGGGATTTCATGTATACCAGGCTTCACATACGTATCACGTAACTTAATTTTTTAGAGTTCTTAATTAAAACGTTATGAGTACCCTTGTACGTACTCTACTTTATAACCGTTCATTTTTGGTTCTCCTAGAAGCATGCTATAGTGCTACACTGCGCATATATTTCAATGTGTACCATGACTGCGGGCATGTATCTTATAAAAAAAATTATATACGGAACATTATGTTTTGGAGTTAATAAAGATAAACTTCATTACTATCCTTCATACAGGACGATGAAGCAGATACATTGCTAATCCCCGTGTTTCACATACAGGGTTTAACATAAATCAACTTAAACACTTCTAGACGTTGTAGAACGGACTTAGCAGATCAAATTTTACATAGGAATCCATGTTCGGAAATATCATTCAACAGAGCGTCTAAGTTATAGGTCACGGCGCCTCTAAATGTACGCGAACACAGGGTGACACCATAATGATGTTACAAACTTTCTAGTACGATGGAGGAGAATACATGTGTCAGTCTGAGGTATGGATCAAAAATGGCTCTAAGCACTATGGGACTTAACATCAGTCCCCTAGACTTAGAGCTACCTAAACATAACTAATCTAAGGACATCACATACATCCATGCGCGAGGCAGGATTCGAACCTGCGACCGTAACAGCTGCGCGGTTCCAGACTGAAGCGCCTAGATCGGCTCGGCCACAGCGGCCGGCGAGGTATGGATCCATGTACCGAAGACGAACGAGTGGAAAGTTATAGTGGAGTACATGTACTGGTACTGTTGTTGCTAATAAGGGAACCTCCCCATCGCACCCCACTCAGATTTAGTTATAAGTTGGCACAGTGGATAGGCCTTGAAAAGCTGAACACAGATCAATCGAGAAAACAGGAAGTAGTTGTGTGGAACTATGAAAAAAATAAGCAAAATATACAAATTGAGTAGTCCATGTGCAAGATAGGCAACATCAAGGAGAGGCAGAGCTCCGGAGCGCCGTGGTCCCGTGGTTAGCGCGAGCAGCTGCGGAACGAGCGGTCTTTGATTCAAGTCTTCCCTCGAGTGAAACGTTTACTTTCTTTATTTTCGCAAAATTATGATCTGTCCGTTCGTTCATTGACGTCTCTGTCCACTGTAATAAGTTTAGTGTCTGTGTTTCGCGACCGCACCTCAAAACCGTGCGATTAGTAGACGAAAGGATGTGCCTCTCCAATGGAAACCGAAAACATTTGATCGCAAGGTCATAGGTCAACCGATTCCTCCACAGGAAAACACGTCTGATACATTCCATACGACACTGGTGACGGCATGTGCGTCACATGACAGGAATATGTTGTCGACCCACCTAACTTGTACACTTGGCGAATGGGTAAATAGATTCTTCTACCTTGCACGATTTAGGTTTTCTTGTGGATGTGACAATCACTCCCAAAAAAGTGATGAAAACATAAGAGTTTGTCACATAAACTGCAACAAATGAATGCAACAGTTTCACAGTCGCACAGTTTCCCCTGTGCTCTGTCAAAACATATGTTTTCAAATTTTTCCGTGTGTAGACCATCAAATACTGCATATGTCCAAGCAAATCTGAACATGTCCCGGAATTTTGAAGAGCGAAGTTGATTATGTGTGGGTGCCTGAACTTTGATAATTGTCTGAAAATAAAAAATTAAACTTCTAACTCGCGGGAAGACTTGAACCAAGGGCCTTTCGTTCCGCAGCTGCTCACGCTAACCACGGGACCACGGCGCTCCTGAGCTTACATTATCCTTGATATTGCCTATCTTGCGCGTGGACTACTCAGATTGTATATTTTGCTTATTTTTTTCATAGTTCCACACAACTTCTTCCTGTTTTCTCGATTGATCTGTGTTCAGTTTTTCAAGGCCTATCCACTGTGCCAACTTATAACTAAATCTGAGGGGGGTGCGATGGGGAGGTTCCCTTGTAAGAATGTAGGGTATGCAATTTTCAGAGGTGGTACTGTGTAATGGACCATGTCAATAAGAAATGTCTAGTAAACATGGATCTAAAATGTATACCCGAGAAGCTATGAGTAGCTGTTCAATACAGGAGATGTTTCTCACAGAAGCGAAGATGATGATGTACTCGTAATTCCTCAGATATGCATTTTAGAGTCTATGTTTACACCTCTGAAAGTTGCATACCTACATTCTTAGCAACAACAGTACCGGTACATGTATTCCACTGTCAGGATATAAGAACGGTTTTCGCTTATAACTTTCGACCCGTTCGTTTCCGGTACAAGGACTCTTACCTTAAATTGATGCACTTATCCTTCTACATCACACTAGAAAGTTTGTAACATCATCACGTCGACACCCTGTGTATACACACATTTACAGGTGCTGCCGCTTATGACTTCGGCGCTCTCGTTGGATGATGTTTCCGGTCATCGGTTCCCATGTAAAACTTAAGCTACCAAGTCCCCTCTACAAACTCTGGGGGTGTGTAATGAACTGTGAAACACCCTGTTTACGAGTCAAGAAACGATAAAGATACAGTTTATTTCAATACATGAAGGAGTATAAAATTTTGTACAATAGAAAGCAGCACTTTAGCTCGACGTATCTGTCTTATATCCAATTTTTTTATTACCCGGCATAATGATCTAAGAAAATTTTTCAGAACGAGACTGGAAATGACCAAAAATCGGTCATGTGAATAACATAATTGATACCAACAATGTCTGTGGTGAAATCATATACTGTCGTCCTCATTAAAATTTTACGTCACAGAGAGAGAGATTGCCAATAGTTTTCTTTTTGTACTTCAGGGTTTCTCTGCGAAATGGATAATCTTCAAGTTTCTGGGTTTTCAGCCGAACCATTGTCATATTCCTTCCATGCTATCTGGACAAGTAGAGAAATTGTAGAAATAGCGTGGAGGTATACGACAACATTCACTCCGCTGAAAACCCAGAAACTTGGGAATCAGCTTCTATCCATTCTCCATTGGTTAGTATCTCGGCTGGAGCTTTTAAATCCACTTGTAACAAATGTAACAGGGTGGTGTCAAAGGTGATGATGTCTGACCTCATACCAGTTATTATCCATGTAACAAAAGGTAATCTTTCACCATATGCCGTTGAGATAATTGATGGCATATTACAACGATTCACTGGGACTCGATGCAGGATCCACTATGCTACGCAGGCACGGCGCATGATATTCCGCAAAAATTCAGTAGGCCAGTATCTCTTTCATACTTTTCAAATTCCACAGAAGCCCTCCTGGATACAGGCTAATGCTATTTTGCGCCACGCCCTTTCGCGCAGGGGTCCTTGCCTCATAATGTAAGCCAGAGAGATCAAAAAATGGTTCAAATGGCTCTGAGCACTATGGGACTTGACATCTATGGTCATCAGTCCCCTAGAACTTGGAACTACTTAAACCTAACTAACCTAAGCACATCACACAACACCCAGTCATCACGAGGCAGAGAAAATCCCTGACCCCGCCGGGAATCGAACCCGGGAACCTGGGCGTGGGAAGCGAGAACGCTGCCGCACGACCACGATCTGCAGACCCAGAGGGATCTGTGGTACATGTCGTGACTGATGAAAATCCGAGCCGGGTCAGTACCCAGGCCCGGATTTCCTGCTCTTCGTGACCATGTCCGGTCAGGCGTGTATTTTCATTAGCAATGATATATTCTTTACAGAGCGGATTCTGCATTCCTGACTGGGTTTAGTTTATATCATTACATGTCAATGCATCTTCGTTGATTTCACGCACTCATTCATTCATTTAACGTATGTAAATCTAATTCAATGGGTATCTCTTAAGTTTGGAAAGTTGGGGATGTGATATTCAACGGTTGGTGCTCGAGTCTCAGTTCACCACGCAGTATTAAACACCTAGGAAGTTTATTGTGTACAGGATCGGCGACTTAACACACATCGGCTTATTTTATAGTGAACGAATTAAGTGGCAGATTCTTTCACTACCAGGAGAAGGATTCCATAAAGTCAAAACGACTTTTTTCAAGCCCAATTTCGTAGCAGTCTTGATGGAAGCCACTTTCCTGTGTAGGCTGTTGTTTAATTTTTAAATAAAGCAGTTTACATCATAAAATAGCTAATTTCACCCTTTTGAACTCTATCAAGCTACATCAAAGTAAAAACTGTAATGCATATAGCACGACATATTCCGCTCAGCCGGGCGGAGGAAGTAACGTGTGGTTGCGTCCCTAATAATGGTTTACCATAGTAGTTACGGGCACTACTACCTCAGACGTGATGTCGATTTGTAAAATGGAAAAGACCGCGTAAGAGTTGCCTTCAGTTTTAAAAAAGACGTCGCATCTGAGATAGTTGTACTCATCTACTCATGAAACTGACTTCCCTCAAAAATCTCACAGCAGCTGTACACCCGTACATACAGAAGACCATTCTCATAGCAGTCGTCATTAATGTTGAAAGGATCGTCGGATTACAAATCCGAAGGTCCAGAATTTGATCCTCAGTATGTGCAATACTTCTTTCCTGTCGGTTATCACTCTTTTCAAATTCAGAATTATTTTTTATGTAAGAAATGACCATTCCTTGAGTAAATGCACCTGGCAAGAGTGGGCATGATCAATATTTTCAGTTTCCTTCAGCGCTGGAAGTGGATCACTGGCGGATAGAGTACTGCATCCACGTGGTAAAGCCGCTATCCACGGTTCGGTCTCATTCGCTATCACGCGGGGAACACTCGTCTAGTGTGACCTAAAGGCGTCTACTCACTAGCAGGCAAACGTCCCCAACTCGCCTGCACAAGCTACTTCTGCGAGATCTATGAGGTAAAAAACGCACAGCGAGTCGACTTCCGCTGGTCTCGCTAACTTCCAGAAATAGTTTCGGCAAGTGAGCGGAAACAGTTTCTTGGACCTTGTTGCCAAGTGCTTGCTGAACTTTCCAGTTGCTGGTAGGCGTTCTGTAACTTGCAGAAGTATTGTGTGTTTAATGCCGGTACCAAAATGTCAGTATCGAAAAGAAGGAGGGCGCGAAGACACACGGGCCGAAACAAATGTACCTTTCGAACTCCTAAACATACTAACTGGCCACCGACAGCCAAGGACCTACGAAATGAATTCACCGATTACTTTGTTTCTTCAGATAGGGAACGAAAACGGCAGTACAGAAGTCTTTAAATTTAAAGTGATTTTTTAACGTCAGTGTAAACGTTACATTTGTAATAAAAACAACACTGTTTGCAAAAATCAAAGACTAATTAAAAAGCCGCGCGGGATTAGCCGAGCGGTCTAAGGCGCTCCAGTCATGGACTGTGCGGCTGATCCCGGCGGAGGTTCGAGTCCTCAGTAGTTAATTCCCATAAGATTTCACACACATTTGAACTAATTAAAAGGCGAACTCATAGTGATGTAGCATGCCACATTTTCGTATCCTGTTTTCGAATATTTCTTTGTAGACCTAGAATAGATGTGAGCGACTCGGAACTAGCATACAACATTCTCAGAAAATGTTTAACAGCGAAGTCATCTGATTTCATTGAATTTGGTCATATTGAGGAAGGAGACGGAGCGATCTGTTTTACTTGGTGAAAAGCTTTATGTAGCCAAAATCACATAAATAGATCTTTACTATCGACAATCGTTTTCGACAGACTTTGCTTTCATCTTATGGTCTGTAACATAGTGCATGTACAAGGAATATCTCTCTTTTTATGATTCATGGTGTTACATTTGAGCAAAAAATGTTCTTCGTTTGACATTGCAAGAATTGTCGAATGCGGGTGAATGTACAGTTTCCATTTCCGTTTCTTGTAATGTCAAAAAAAAATTATTATCTTCTTTCTCAAATACTACGTCGTAAATCCTGATAAGAGATATAGTCCATGTACAAGCACTATGTTACATACCAGAAGATGACACTGAAGTGTATCGAAATCGGTAGTCGATAATAAAGAAGTATTTATGCGAACTTTGCTATAGAGAGCTTTTCACCAGATTTTAGTTCATTTAATAGCATTTCTTCATAACTTAAATACGTGCTCCTCCATATTCATTCCTTCATCTAAACACTTCTTATTTTCTTAAAATTTTGTTTTTCGCCACGACTTTTCTTCAATAATAATAACGATGCAATAACGATGGCGGCTCCTCTGGTTTTTAGGCATGGTATTGTGAACTTTCGCTTGCACATCTCACGAGGCGACTCTGGTGGGAACACTTCTGGAAGTACATGCAAGAAGTTCCCGAAATTTTGCCGACGCGACTTGCAGAAGTACACTTGCTCAAGTTTTTGTTGTCAATTAAGCAGCTCAGCAAGTGCTTGCGAAAGTTACTTGATAGTGGCCACACACCGTAAAAGATGCTAAGGAAACGTGGCGGTTAGCTACGTCGCAAAGCAGCGCGAGGGCTACGGAAGAGCATCCAGCCTGTGCACACTTCA
Organism: Schistocerca serialis cubense; assembly: GCF_023864345.2. Taxonomy (NCBI): domain Eukaryota; kingdom Metazoa; phylum Arthropoda; class Insecta; order Orthoptera; family Acrididae; genus Schistocerca; species Schistocerca serialis. The sequence continues at coordinate 274,236,174 of NC_064646.1, forward strand.
ACTTAGTGGCCGATGCGCATTCCTGTGATTTCCGCGTGGCTATTCGATCGATTCAAGCGAATGTGTCATTATGCACGGTAACGTCCCAGACCCTAACTTCCACCAAGCGGTGCTTACTTGTGCTCGCTCCTCCCCCCCCCCCCCCCCCGCTTCCTCCCTCCCACGCTCGCTCCTCACACAGTCGAGTGAACGCCACGAGAATCGAGTACACGTTTGCTGTTCTGTATTTATGGCATGTATCAGTTAGAAAAACGCACCGATGATGACTGATATCAGTCGAAAACGATTTGCGCCGCGCGGGGTTAGCCGAGCGGTCTGAGGAGCTGCAGTGATGGACTGTGCGGCTGGTCCCGGCTGAGGTTCGAGTCCTCCCTCGGGCACGGGTGCGTGTGTGTTTGTCCTTAGGATGATTTAGGTTAAATAGTGTGTAAGCTTAAGGACTGATGACCTTAGCAGTTAAGTCCCATAAGATTTCACACAAATTTGAACATTTTTGAACAAATCGATTTGCAACAAGATAAATAAATTACGGTTCCGCGACTGGTTGCTATATTCTTTATAATTTTATATTCCACGGTCGCTGCACAGAAGGGAACCTTATTCAAAAGATTAGAGATGGTTGTATGATTGTAAAAATCAAAGCCTACAGCAATTTTTAAAGACCCTTAAATCAGTTAAAAGTCAACGGCCGTGCCGCGGTGGACACACCGGTTCCCGTCACATTACCGAATTTAAGCACCGTCGAGCGTGATTGGCACTTGGATGGTGACCATCCCGGCTGTCGTGCGCTGTTGACCTACCAGGGTGTACTCGGCGTCGTGATGACAACTCGAGAGCTACTTGACCGGGTTGTTGCGGCTCCAGATAAAAAAAATCACAACGGTCGAGAGAGCTGTGTACTGTCCCCATGTCCCACCATACACGCGTCCGATGACGCCCAATCCGCTGAGGATTAACAAGGCAGTCGGTCGGTATCGTTGAGCTTTCCGAGGCCTGTTCGGACGCTGTTAAGTCAGTTAAAGCCAATATCGAAATGATAACATCCTCGTGTTGGCTAGTCGGAGGATGAGCTACTTAGAATTAACGAACCACTAAATTACGACACGAGGTTCAGCCGGGGCGAGCGGACATGACCCCAGGCTCGACAGGAGTAACGGTGCTAGGCTACGCAACGCCACGCCGCGTTACGCAAGGCAGAGGGGCGTGTCCGCTGGTGGCACGCGACCGTGCAGTTCCGCCCTGGCCTCGGAAGAGCAGGACACGTGCGCCGCGCGTGCCCTCTGCCTTGTAGGGCGCCTGCCCGCCAACAGGCTGCGCCACCAGCCGCTACGCTCTTCAGTCGCCGGGCTCGCCACCAGATGGCACCCCCTCACGTATCACACCGGTGACCTTGCGCTTGACTGGAAACCGAGGGATCCGCGGAATCCTGGTCGGATTTTTCGGTCTGCGTTTTACCCAGCCTCCACCTCTCAACGATGTGAGTCGTCGCCAAAAACGTCACGTGGTTCAGATTCCACGACAAACTGTAAGTCCCCTTTCCGCGGTTGGATAACTGGGGTAGGTTAGGGACAAGCATACCGCCCAAGTGGCGTCCAATTGAAAGACTTTCGTACCAGACCAGTGAGACACACGAAACGAAAATTATTATTACGTATCGCACTCTTTAACCATCTTCCGGGATTTGCGGTACCTTCCCCTTATTTCCTGACCAAATTACAATCTGATTAAAATTATATGGAGATCGATATGTAATGCGGGATTGACTACTGTTTGTTACGAGACGGGCACCCGCCAGTATAAAAGGAGGCGGGGAGTATTGCATTTGTCAGCGGACAAGCAGTAACATCAGAAAGGGTCATTCAGGACAGCTCAGTGACTTCGAACGTGAACTGGTCATTGCATGTCATTTCAGTAACGAATACATCAGATAAATTTCAACCCTCATAAGGCTTCCAAAGCTGACTGTTGCTGATATGATTGTCAAGCGGAAACGTGAAGAAGAAGCGCAGCTAAACCAAGGCCTTGTACTGACAGACAGGGAACGTCGAGCGTTGTGGAAGGCGGTTTGTAAAATATCGCTTGGAATCAACGGAAGCAATCACTAGTGAGTTGCTAAGTGCTACAGCTGTCCAACTGGCACAGTGACTATGCGTAGAGAGTTAAAAAGAATGGCCGAGCAGCTGGTCATAAGGCGCATATCTTTGTAGTCAATGCTACGCGCCACTTCAGCTGATGTAAAGAGCTACACCACTGGACAGTTCATGACTGGAAACGAGTGAGTCTGTGCCCTGTGGCAATCCGCTGTAAGGGTTTCGGTTTTGCCGTATGTTTGGGGAACACTGTCTAGAATTATGTGTAGTACTAACAGTGCAACACGGAGAAGGTGGTGTTGACGATGTGAGGGTGTATTTCGTGGTTGAAGTGTGATCCCCTTATAGCGGAACGATATGAAAACATTTTACAGCATTGTGTGTGGCAGAGGAACAGTTCCGACTCGATGACGAGGGTATCAGCATGCCAATGCACCCTTCATCACGCAGCATCCGGAGGCAATGATTTGTGGACAACCATTCCTAAAGTGGACTGCCCTGCCCAGAATCCCGACCTGACACAAATGCAATAACTTTGGGATGCCTTTGAACGACATCCCAGCGTCCAGCTTAACTACCTTCTCTAATTTAGGCTTTTGAGGACGAATGGATTAGCATTCCCTTAAACACTTTAGTCACCGCACTGCAAGTGTCCTCAGCAGAGTTCACACCATCATAAAGGCGAGGGCGGGGATATCCTTACTACTGTCCAGTAACAGAAGTTTGGATACTTTCTTTATGAGATAGTATGTTTACATAACTTGTTTGTTCTTTTATGTGCTAAGTAATCATGCATAAAATCATGGTTCAAATCTCGAAAGTATGAGCTCAGGCTATAGGCACTAAATAATAAGTGGGACTTATTGTTCTTATTAACTCTGAAGTATCTCAACACAGTTTACTGAAAATATTATTTCAAAAACAAAGCGTTCTTACCTACTACGTATATTTACATATTTTGAGTTTATACGTTTTCTGTATAACATTGTTTCCTAAGGCGAAGTGCCATGGAAGTTTGCGAAGCACAATGTAATACGTAACGGTACTATACAACTACTACACTTTAACTTCATTCGAGTGCTGCATTTATAAAATCTCACTTTTCTTCCACCTTTGGTGGGCATATGACTTCCAACTTGCTGTAGAGTAACTTCACCTCCAACACCAACGCTATCTGCCTTTTTCATTTCAGCAGACCGCAGATTCTTTAACCAGACTTCTCAAGGAAATAGTTTAACATTCTCAATGTTTTCAGACGATTTAGTATACACTTTAAATTAATAAGCTAAATTAACAGTGATTTTTGTTTAATTTCGTAAATAATGATTCCTTATTCATTATTTTAGAGGGCAACGATTAATTATTAACAGGGCCCCTTTTCACATCTCTGGTCAATATCCCGACCCGTACCTTTGCAGTACCACGGCGATTATAATTAATATTAATTTTACTTTTCGAAGAAACATGATTACTGTAGCGAAACAAGTGTATCGTACAACAATTAAGAAAATGACGAGACACAGTAAGGAAAGACTTCTAGTCTGGCACCTTACCTGGTTGTGCTTGCGTCCCTGATCGAAGCCGGCGCTCTCTGCGGGCTTATAAAATAATGAGGGAGAAAAAAAAAACTCGCATAACCGAGGAGCTATTTGTCGTAGTGTGTTATTAGATGACTGCTTCTCGGACTTGAGCTGTGACCTTGTTGTTGTTGGGGTCTTCAGTCCTGAGACTGGTTTGATGCAGCTCTCCATGCTACCCTATCCTGTGCAAGCCTCTTCATCTCCCTGTACTTACTGCAACCTACATTCTTCTGAATCTGCTTAGTGTATTCTTCTCTTGGTCTCCCTCTACGATTTTTACACTCCACGCTGCCCTCCAATGCTAAATTTGTGTCCCTTGATGCTTCAGAACATGTCCTACTAACCGGATCCTTCTTTTTTTCAAGTTGTGCCACAAACTCCTCTTCTCCCCAATTCTATTCAATACTTCATCATTAGTTATGTGATCTACCCATCTAATCTTCAGTATTCTTCTGTAGCACCACATTTCGAAAGCTTCTATTCTCTTCTTGTCCAAACTATTTATCGTCCATGTTTCACTTCCATACATGGCTACACTCCATACACAAATACTTTCAGAAATGACTTCCTGACACTTAAATCTATACTCCATGTTAACAAATTTCTCTTCTTCAGAAACGCTTTCCTTGCCATTGCCAGCCTACATTTTATATCCTCTCTACTTCGACCATCATCAGTTATTTTGCTCCCCAAATAGCAAAACTCCTTTACTACTTTAAGCGCCTCATTTCCTAATCTAATTCCCTCAGCATCACCCGACTTAATTCTACTACATTCCATTATCCTCATTTTGCTTTTGTTGATGTTCATCTTATATCCTCCTTTCAAGACACTGTCCATTCCATTCAACTGCTCTTCCAAGTCCTTTGCTGTCTCTGATAGAATTACAATGTCATCGGCGAACCTCAATGTTTTTATTTCTTCTCCATGGATTTTAATACCTATTCTGAATTTTTCTTTTGTTTCCTTTACTGCTTGCTCAATATACAGATTGAACAACATCGGGGAGAGGCTACAACCCTGTCTCACTCCCTTCCCAAGCACTGCTTCCATTTCATACCCCTCGACTCTTATAACTGCCATCTGGTTTCCGTACAAATTGTAAATAGCCTTTCGCTCCCTGTATTTTACCCCTGCCACCTTTAGAATTTCAAAAGTATTCCAGTCAACATTGTCAAAAGCTTTCTCTAAGTTTACAAATGCTAGAAACGTAGGTTTGCCTTTCCTTAATCTTTCTTCTAAGATAAGTCGTAAGGTCAGTATTGCCTCACGTGTTCCAATATTTCTACGGAATCCAAACTGATCTTCCCCGAGGTCGGCTTCTATTAGTTTTTCCATTCGTTTGTAAAGAATTCGTGTTAGTATTTTGCAGCTGTGACTTATTAAACTATAGTTGGTCATTTTCACATCTGTCAACACCTGCTTTCTTTGTGATTGGAAGTATTATATTCTTCTTGAAGTCTGATGGAGGTCTGCCAAATTACATCACAATTCTCATCAGTGTTAGGCGCTACAGTCATGTTCTTGCGTTCCGCGGAAACACTCGTTTACCATCTCCAACACAACAGAATCCAAACTGGCGCTGTAAAGTTTCTTAGTTACCAAATATGTTTAATTAGTGATGGTTGTCCAAGAAAGTTGGATGCGTTTGAGTCCATATACATCTACACTCGTCCCTTCCACAGGTCAAACGATTTCTACACATGTCCCGCACGGCTGTAAATGTTTCTCCGTTTCGACCGAGCGCAAGACTGAACCTGTAGTAAACTACTCGTCCGCTGAGATCACGGATTTTGACGCAAGGAATCACAGCTTAAGGAGACAGTTCAGCTTAGTTTCGGATTATGGGAGTAGTTGCGTTTCTCGTCAGAACTTTGTGTAAACCGTGAAGGCAACCATATGAACTGTATTTATTTATCATGATGGTCCCGCCAGTGTGATGCTAGGAGCTTGCATAAATCGAAGGATAATACCTTTCCGCATATAGCGCAATGCGCAGGAACGGTAGGAAGCTGTTTCAACGAGGCGAGATGAAACATCAGTAGCCTGCCTTAAACCTTCCTCTTCGACGACCATTTCTGACAGCCTTCAGATAAAATTGATGTCACTCGTTAGGCACCAAACACGCCCTGTATACACCGCTGCTGGCGATTTGCCTGTCGTGTTCTGTATCAGAATTAAGTCGTGAGGATACCTGGAAGTTGATCGAATCCTACTGCGGAAGAGAGGAGTGGTGCAGCGGGGAGGGGTGTGGTGGGGGATGGCAGAGGCGTGCAGGAAAGTTAGAGGAAGGGGAAAACGGCAACTGTATGCTGCCTTGATGAAGTGGAGTAAGGCGCAGAGGGGCGCGCAAGGGAGTAGTGGAGGTGGGGAGAGCGGGCACTGTTCCACGGCCGGGAATCCCTCTATTGTGTTGCCAGTCGCAGTCGAATGGGCCGGACAGGGGGGGGGGGGGGGGGGGAGGGACGGTAGGGGAAGTACGACCGCACAGCTTCACGGCCGTTTCCGGGCTTGCACCGCAACTGATCCGGAAGTGCAGCGACGGAAGGCGTGGCGAGAATACTTCGGTGACAGGACATCCCCTTTTAAAAGGCTGTCATGTCCCAGACAAGCCAATTACGCAATTGCCACTGGGAAGCATATGCTTGTTGCGCAGCTGCCGTCTGCAACATTTATGCAGCTGCCACAGAAAATACACGAATAAAAGTTGTGCAGCTGTCTTTCAGTAGCACGCGCCGCACAGCTCTTATCCCGAACGAACTATCAAGCACTTCTGATGCGTCTCATGTTGCACTTACAAGAGAAACTCCCTATCCCCCACACCCCTCAGATAGACACAGTGAACAGACCAAGCACAAGCACTGCAATGCAGAGTAGCTGGGAAGAGAAATGGTTTCGTGGTTGATGGACTCGCTACTGAAGGCGCTCAATTTACGTAACAAAAAATTATAGATATATATAATTTTTGTTAGATAACAAACAAACAAAAAACAATAAATTAAAAAGTAAAATAAAGTTATGTTAAATTAACATGGTTCCCCTGTGGTTTCTTTTTCTTTATCCTTTCTCGCCCACCCTCATAGCCCTAGATTAGCCTTACTGGGAGTAGCTGGGAGTAGGATTAAATAGGGGCCAAAGCCTAAAGTGGTGGTATGATGGTTTGTATTTAACGTAAAAGTCGTAGTGGCAATTTTCCTTCCTTATTTCTGAGTCACCTTTATACTCCCCAAAAAACTAACACACACACACACACACACACACACACACACACACACACACACACAATAGTGGTTACGGTGTTGGACTGCCGAGCGGGAGAGCCGTATTCAAACCTCCGTCGTGCCAACTTCTTTTTCCCCGCGGTTCGCTGAATACAAATTTGTGTCTGTGCCTTGGTGTAACGTTCATCTGCAACAGCGAGATGTAAGGTAGGGACCTATAATGACAATTGATTCTGCACAAGTACTGTATTAGCAACCGAAAGAAAGTGGCTTTAGAATGGGAACCACAAACGTTTGATGACAAGGCGGCAAGTCAACCGAATCCTCCACCAGAAAACGCGTCTGGTGTGTCATACACGGCCTTACCGACAATACGTGTCATCTGATAGCAATCTCTTACCGACGCACACTATTTGTACGACTGGTAAGTAAGTGCTATATGCCTCCTTGCCCGATATAGGTGTTCGTATATACGTGAATGTGATCACTCCCGAGGAAATGAAAAAGAAAAAACATAATACACTGAACATCCGAAGAAACTGGTACACCTGACTAATATAGTCTTCAGTCCCCGAGACCACGCAGAAGTGCCACAACACGACGTGGTATGTACTCGACTAACGTCTGAAGTAGTGCTGGAGGGAACTGACATCATGAATCCTGTAGGGCTGTCCATAAATCCGTAAGAGTACCAATGGGTGGAGATTTCTGAAAAGCATGTTGTAAGGCATCGCAGATATGCTCAATAATGTTCATGTCTGGGGAGTTTGGTGGCCAACTGAAGTGTTTACACTCAGAAGAGTGTTCCTAGAGCCACACTGTAGCAATTCTGGACGCATGGGGTGTCGCATTGTCCTGCTGGAATTGCCCAAGTCCGTCGGGATGCACAATGGACATGAACGGATGCAGGTGATCAGACAGGATGCTTACGTACGTGTCACCTGTCAGAGCCGTACTTAGACGTGTCAGGGGTCCCACATCACTCCAACTGCACACGCCCCAGACCATCATAGAGCCTCCACCAGCTTAAACAGTTCCTTGCTGACATGCACGGTCCATGGATTCATGAGGTTGTCTCCATACCTGTACACGTCCATCCGCTCGATACAATTTGAAACGAGACTCGTCCGACCAAGCAACATGTTTCCAGTCATCAACAGTCTATAGTCGGTGTTGACGGGCCCAGGCGAGGCGTAAAGCTTTGTGTCGTGTAATCATCAACGGTACACGAGTGGGGCTTCCGCTCCGAAACCCATATCGATGATGTTTCGTTGAGTTGCTCACACGCTGACGATTCCTGTTGGCCCAGCAGTGAAATCTGCAACAATTTGTGGAAGGTTGCACTTCTGTCACGTTGTACGATACTCTTCAGTCGTCGCTGGTCCCGTTCTTTCAGGATCTCTTTTCGGCCGCAGCGATGTCAGAGATTTGATGTTTTACCGGATTCCTGATCTTCACGGTGCACTTGTGAAATGATCGTACGTAAAAATCCATACTTCATCGCTACCTCGGAGATGCTGTGTGCTATCGCTCGTGCGCCGATTATAACACCACGTTCGAACTCACTTAAATCTTGGTAACCTGCCAATGTAGCGCAGTAACCGGTCTAACGACCGCGCCAGACACTTGTCCTATACAGGCGTTGCCGACTGCAGCGCCGTATTATTCCTGTTTACATATATCTGTATTTGAATACGCGTGCCTATACCAGCTTCTCTGGTGGTTCAGTGTAGTTTGTCACATAGGCTGCAAGTTTGTCACATAGGCTGCAACAAATGAACGCGATAGTTTCACAATCACACAGTTTCTTTGTGCTCTGTGAAAATACACGTTTTTAACGTTTTTGCAGTTGCGTTCCGTTTCGGAAATTGACTCTTGAATTCCTTTGTTGTGATATAGTTCACAAGAGTTTATTTGTTGTTTTCATTTCCGTGAGACGTCTATCTGGTATCTCGCCTGCTCTCACTAATCAAATTGCGACGGTAGCGTATTATTACCAAATGACTCATATTCTACAACCAGTGTGTGGTATGACAGCTGCGAAGACTTTAGAAAGAGAACAAACATTTCAATAACCGAACGGACAGTTCATAATGTTGAGAAATAAATAAATGGCTCGACGGAGTTTTGAACACGGCTCGCCCACTTAGCAGTCCAACACCATGTTACACTTGCTTCTCTTGGACCGTTCACTGTTTCTGTTTTGCTGGATTTTTTTTTTTTTTTGCTTTTTTTTTCATAGTCCAGTACACCTTCTTCCTGTCTTCATGCTTGATCTCTGTTCATTTTTGGAAGGGCTATCCACCGGACCGTCTTGCCACTATCCCGGGGAAGGGGGGAGGGGGGGGGGGTTTCCCTTGTTAGTCCACTATGCTGGATTCGTAGCTGCCCTATTGAAATTAATCCTGTTACAAAGGAACGAGCATGGAGCCCAGCAGCATTCAAATGTCTGTGAGTAGTACTAAATTACAGCCAGACTGGAGAAAATGTGCATAGAGGTAGCAGACACGCTTACGAGTGGCGAATGCTGAATTTTAGATTTTGCGAGGACTCGCTAAACCACACAGTACTCGAATGTTTCTCGTTTTATGACTACGTTAAATCTTGCATTTTAATGATCCTGCCAAGTAATGTTCTGACTCTGACCAAACAGGAGTTCATTACAAGAACTGTCACACTGACTCTCAAAGAACGCATATTTAGTTTTACACTCAACGCTAAATGTTTCTGCAACAGTATGTGAGGGATTATATTCATTTATCTCTAAACGTATACATGTAAAAAGTAAATGAACAGTCCGTCGTGTGTTTTATTTTATCTTAAAATTTTAAAGAACCGAGTAATCTCCCTTACAAAGTTACTTTATTAGCCGCAAATGGAAACGTACAAGCAATACTGAGAATAATGGACATGATTTTGAAAATGACACACTATGAGCGCCCGTTTAGCTTCTTACGAATATGCTACCAGACTACCAGGCACACACAACACATACAGTACCACGCTTAATCACCGTACAGCATTATAGAATGCTTGTGGTGTTTTGTCGGCATTAGATAAAGGTTTTAACGTTCCATCGACGACGAAGTCATTACGGACATAGCACGAGCGCGGCCAGGACAAGGATGGAGGAAATCGGAGGTGTTGTTCTGAAAGAGACCATCAGAACAGTTCCCTTAAGTTACTTTGATAAATATTAAGTAGTTCTAAATTTGTGTTTGGAAGGGGTATGACCCAAACAAACAACTTTCTTTTTCTTTCTCTATTACCCAGACATGTTTCGCTGAATTTTAGCGGCCGGTCGCTGTGGCCAAGCGGTTCTAGGCGCTTCAGTCCGGAACCGCGCGACCTCTACGGTCGCAGGTTCGAATCCTCCCTCGGGCATGGATGTGTGTGATGTCCTTCGGTTAGTTAGGTTTAAGTAGTTCTAAGTTTGGGACTGATGACCTCAGATGTTAAGTCCCATAGTGCTCAGAGCAATTTGAACCATTTTTTTTGTTAGCATTCTTAGTGGGCTTTTATTTTCTTTCTTGTTACCACATTCTGTGGTTTTCCTGGTCTTTTTGGTTTTGCGTTATACTTACTTTCCTTTCATAATTTGTCTTTTTTCTAATTTATCATTATCTTCCCAGGAAAACCGCTGTCACTGTTTACAAACTACGAAAAATAAGATTTTTGTTGTTTGTTTTTCCAGAATATATTTTTGTAATCTGTTTTTTCTTAGTTTGTAAACAGCAACAGTGGAAGTTATATAGTGCAAGTTTTCCACAGTGAAGATAATCGGGGAACCAGAAAAAATGCCAAACCATGAGAGGAAAGCAAATATAACGCACAACAAAGAAACAGCAATACCACAGCATGTGGTAACAAGAAAGAAAATGATAGTCCGCTGACTATGCTGAGGCTTCAGCGAAGCATGTCTGGAAATAGAACAAAAATGTGTTTGCCCCCCCTCCAAAATACATTTACTTGAACGCAAACACTGACAGAAAAAGCTTAAACCTCAATATGGTTACGTAGTTCAGTACTGCAATTCTTAACGAAATACCGTGGGAAAAGTCTGTTTAAGGACTTCGTATACGAGTATGATTGAAAAGTACCGGGAATTTTTAGTTTTCTTAAAGAATCTTTATCCATTCATCAATGTTAATTCTGACCCCTTCAGAGTAATCCCCCCTCAAACATAATTGATTTGTGGCAGCGATTTTCCGATCTTGGAATCACTTCTGGAACTCACTTTTTGTTACGGAGTTCATCTCTTTCAACGATTTTTTTTTTAATCTCATAAAATGATGGCAAAACGACGATCTCTAGCGGGTCTCCTCAGCCTCGGGAACTGAAAGAAGTCGCAGGGATCCATGTTCGGTGAATACGGTGGCTGAGACATCTAGGCTTTGTTTTTTACCGAAAAATCACGAACAAGCATTGAGGTATGAACGGGAGCATAATCATGAAGCAATTTCCACGCGTGGTTCTGTAACAAACTGCTTTTTTTGCCCCCAAGACTGCTTCACGCAAACGGCGCCTATCTTCCAGGTAGTATTCCCTACTGACCGTACGACTATAAGGCAGGAACTCATGATATACTAACCCATTGTAATCGAAGAAAACAGTAAGAAGAACCTTCTCATGTGATCCAACTTGTCGATTTTTTTTTTCTGCCTTGGCTATTCAGGCAGTTACCACAGGGACGATTGAGCCGTGGTTTCAACGTCATACCCATATGCCTACGTTTCGTCACTTTTTATAACCTCCTTTCGAAGTTCTGGATCGTCGTTGACTTCATATAGCAATTACTGAGAAATTTCCATGAGACATCGCTTTTGGTCGAAATTCATCAATTTAGGAACAAACTTTGCTGTTACACGTTTTATAGGCAAAATATCCGCAATAATTGCTTGGCCTAAGCCAATGGATATGCCGATATCATCAGCAACATCTCTGATGGCGTTTCGGCTGTTTTCCAGACCCGTTTTTCTGTACTTCTTCCTCATTGTTTCCTACCGGAGTGGCCGAGCGGTTCTAGGCGCTACAGTCTGGAACCGCGCGACCGCTACGGTCGCAGGTTCGAATCCTGCCTCGGGCATGGATGTGTGTGTGGTGTCCTTAGATTAGTTAGGTTTAAGTAGTTCTAAGTGCTAGGGGACTGATGACCTCAGAAGTTAAGTCCCATAATGCTCAGAGCCATTTGAACCACATTGTTGTCAGACACTTTTTTGTGCTACGGCGTCCAGGGCGGTCGTCGTCTTCAATGTCTTCTCGATCCTTTTGTAACATTTATACTACTTGTAAACTCTTGCCATACGAACAGCAGATTCGCTAAAAGCCACAGATACCTTTTCGAGTGCGATGTTGCACTATTCCATTTTTCACGCAAAATTTAATGCAAATTCTTTGATGGATCTTTTTCGAAACTAGAAGTTCGCCGAGCACTCGAGAACACGTATAACCTTTTCCACCGTTAACAGAAAGCTATATATGCAAAACAACTGAAAATGCAAATATATATCAGGAACATCTGTGTCAACAAGATAAAAAATCTGAGAATCGAATGTATACAACCGTGAAACTGAAAAATTCTCGTTACTTTTTGATCAATCCTGGTACATAATTTTTAGTGCGTGCGGGTTCAAGTTGGCCGCATACGAAATACCACACTGACCTAAATTTAATGTGAATGAACATATTAGCCCCTAATACTACTCACATGACCAGTGATACAATTAAACTTAGATACACATATTACCAGCTGTCAAAGTTTTGGCTCAGGAATTTGAACATTTTATTTCGGTTGTTCCAATGTGATATATGTACCTTTGTGAACTTGTCATTTTTGAGAACGCACGCTGTTACAGCGTGGTTACCTGGAAATACCACATTAATGCAATAAATGCTCCAAATGATGTCCGTCAACCTCAATGTATATGACAATACGTGTAACGACATTCTTCTCAACAGCGAGTAGTTCGCCTTCCGTAATGTTCGCACATGCATTGACAATGCGTTAACGCATGTCCTCAGGCGCTGTCGGTTGATTACGATAGCAAATATCCTTCAACTGTCCCCACAGAAAGAAATCCGGGGACGTCAGATCCGGTGGACGTGCGGGCCATGCTTCGACGACCAATCCACCTGTCATGAAATATGCTACTCAATACCGCTTCAACCGCACGCGAGCTATGTGCCAGACATCCATCATGTTGGAAGTACATCGCCATTCTGTCAGTGAAACATCTTGTAGTAACATCGGTAGAACATTACGTAGGAAATCAGCATACACTGCACCATTTAGATTGCCTTCGATAAAATCGGGGCAAATTATCCTTCTCCACATAACGCGCACCATACATTAACCCGCCAAGATCGCTGATGTTCCACTTGTCGCAGCCATCGTGGATTTTCCGTTGCCCAATGGTACATATCATGCCGGTTTACGTTACCGCTGTTGGTGAATGACGCTTCATCGCTAAATAGAACGCGTGCAAAAAAATCTGTCATCGTCCCGTAATTTCTCCTGTGCCTAGTGGCAGAACTGTACACGACGTTCAAAGTCGTCGCCATGCAATTCTTGGTGCATAGAAATATGGTACGGGTGCAATCGATGTTGATGTACCATTCTCAACATCGACGATTTTGTGATTACCGATTCTCGCGCAAATTGTCTGCTACTAATGTCCTGATTAGCCACGACAGCAGCTAAAACACCTACCTGGGCATCATCATTTGTTGCAGGTCGTGGTTGACGTTTAACATGTGGCTGAACACTTCCTGTTTCCTTAAATGACGTAACTATCCGGCGAACGGTCCGGATACTTGGATGATGTGCAGGATACCGAGCAGCATACATAGCACACGCCCGTTGGGCATTTTGATCACAACAGCCGGTCCATTTTAACACGGGTAATGTATCACGAAGCAAATACCGTCCGCACTGGCGGAATGTTACATGATACCACGAACTTATACGTTTGTGACTATTACAGCGCCATCTATCACAAAGCGAAAGAAGTGGTCCAACTAAAACATTCATATTTCTTTACGTACTACAGGAATATGTAATAAAAATGGGGGTTCCTATTTAAAAAAAAAAACGTAGTTGATATCCGTTTGACCTATGGCAGCGCTATCTAGCGGGCCAACCATAGCGCCATCCGGTTTCCCCCTTCAAGCTAGACGAGTTTCGTTCTTTGTAGTTTTTTCGTTTGATGCTTATTTCGTGAGATATTTGGGCCGGTCTCTATCAATGGACCACCCTGTATAAATAGAGTAGAGACGAATGGGTAATAACTCTACCGGCGATTTGGGCCGCAAATAGGGAAATCCAGTGACGTAAGCGATTTTGATAAACGGCACACTGCTATGGACCAGCGCCAAGGAGCGCGCCCGTCCCGGAAACGAACGCTTGCTCACTCGGTGCTGTCGTGAGCATCTACGGAAAGTGTTTAAAGGACGGCGGAACCACGAGTAGGGAATAAGGTGTCCACGCCACGCCAGATAACGTGAAGGTCGCAGGCTTGCCCGATTTGTAAATAAGGGTAGGCGCTGATCTGCGGCAGATGTGACGACAGAGTACAGTTATGATGCATGCGTCAGTGTTTATCAGTTCACACTGCTGAACAAGGGACTGCGCGGCAGACGACCCCTTCCGTGTGAAAGTGAAGTGGCGCTGTCTTGATTACCAAATTCACCCGACGCGACCCAATGGAACACACATGGGACGCTATAGGGCGCCAGCTTCGCGTCAACAAACGACAGGCCAGAAATTTGCGCGAATTGCCTTAACTGTACCTATGTATCTGTTATCATACACATTCGGAAACCTATCTAGGTGTTTTCAAAAGATATACGAACACGCTATTAAACAGGTGATCATAACGTTTCAGTTCATCAGTGTAGGTGTTTCGAGGCCCATCCCCCCGCTGCTGGTTAGCTCGACGGGGATCTGAACCTCATACCACTAGAATGTGAGTCCACTGCATTAGCAACACGCCACACTAGCTCAGTCCGACATTTGGGGGACAGCCAACTTACTTGACAGTGAAAAGTAGTACTTTGTGAGCAACGTGACTGCTTCGAGAGCAATTTAAATGAGAGCTACCGTCCTCGTCATTGCAGCGTTCGCCGAAGGACGAGTGGAGACTGGTGCCCGCAAGCACAGAACGTTTGTCAGGGACACAGAGACAGGAACAGGGAAGGGCTTATCGGCGGTGCAAGTCGGTGCTCTGCCCGCGATATCGACCAAACAGACCATTACGAGGCAACTCCACGCCAGCATTCTATCTACCCTTTACTGCAATTGCACACTCAGCTAACAGGTCAAATGCGAGTTCTCTTCGCTTTTCAACGAGGGGTAAATTACTGGAGTGCGACTAGTTAGAGCACATCCACTGAAAACTGACGATGTGCCAGAGGCACTGACAGCAATGCGCTCGAGGTATGATGACGTACAAAAGTCAAGGTCAGATCTCATCGAAATATAACTGTGATACAATCGTGACCAGTCGAGGCACCACACTGTGAGGAAGACTGTCACAGATAACAGCAGCGGTGATACTGCTGAGCGACGTCAGAACTCAGTTACCGCCACAATCTACTTCTGTAACCGTAGACCAATCGAGCAGCACTGGACAAGGTTCGAATGGCCGTCCAGCGATAGTTGAGTCGTGGTTCTGTCACTTCGGGTGAATGTTGAAAGGGTTCCTCAAGACGCTCGCGAACAAACCCACATTTTTTCACGACAGTGTTTCAGCTGTGTCTGTAATGAATTCTGTATCAACTAGCTGGGTAGCCCTAATATATCTAGACAGTAACGAACCGTTGATTCCAGTCTGTCTTCTTTCTTGGCATATATATAGGGTGAATCACCTAAAATTTGCACCGCAAATATTACGAAAATGGAAAGTGCTATAGACGTGCAGTTTTCACAAAATTCGTTTTCACAAGGCTCGTATTGTTAGCCAATAAACAGATTGCATATTTTTTGTGCAAACATACACTTTTTAAATTGAACAATGCCTACTGACAATAACAAACCAAGAGTAATAGATACGTTTTTCCATTTCGGCAGTACAGTAACTATTGAGGGCTGAAGTAGAGCGGCCGGCCGAAGTGGCCGCGCGTTTCTTGCGCTGCAGTCTGGAACCGCGAGACCGCTACGGTCGCAGGTTCGAATCCTGCCTCGGGCATGGATGTGTGTGATGTCCTTAGGTTAGTTAGGTTTAACTAGTTCTAAGTTCTAGGGGACTAATGACCTCAGCAGTTGAGTCCCATAGTGCTCAGAGCCATTTGAACCATTTTTGAAGTAGAGCGCATATAGAATGTAGACTGACAACAGCAAGAAAATCTTTTCTGAAGAAGAAAAATTCGTTAACAAAACATATAGATTTAAGTGTCTGGTAATTTTTTCTGAAGGTATTTACTGGAGTGTGATCTTGTATGGGAGTAAAATGTGGACTATTAATTGTTTAGACAAAAAGAGAATGGAAGCTACTGAAATGTGGTGCTCTAGAAGAATGCTGAATATTATGGGAGTACATGACGTAACTAATGTGGAGGTACTAAATACAACTAAGAAGAAAAGAAATTTGTCTGACAACTTGAATAAAAGAAGAAATCAGTTGATGCCACACTTTCTGACTCGTTAAGGGATCATTAATTCATTACCGGAGGGAAGTAGGTTGTAGTAGCTATTCGGAGCTGAAGAGGCTTGCACAGGATGGAGTATCGTGGACTTTTCCATCAAACTAGTCTTAGGACTGAAGACCATAACAACAACAGCGGCAACAACTACTAGCCGCAGTCACAAGAGTTTCTCGGACAATACGCCTTTGCAGATCGCATATACGAAGAAGAAAAATCTCAATTTTCAATTATCTATCGTTCCAGTCAATCTTATGTCAATTGTGCGTCATTAACGTTAGGGGAGGTTTTCTAGAAAATGGGGGCAGGGGGTGTACTGCGCTAAACTATCTTTAATTCCTCCAGCGCCGGCCGCGGTGGTCTAGCGGTTCTAGGCGCTCAGTCCGGAACCGCGCGACTGCTACGGTCGCAGGTTCGAATCCTGCCTCGGGCATGGATGTGTGTGATGTCCTTAGGTTAGTTAGGTTTAAGTAGTTCTAAGTTCTAGGGGACTGATGACCACAGATGTTAAGTCCCATAGTGCTCAGAGCCATTTGAACCAATTCCTCCATCATTAATTTTAGGCAGTACAAAAGCCGAATCGGTCGGTCGTGTCTGAAGCCGTCGAGTTGTCGGCTTTATAGCGCCGATGTCTACCAGGTAATAGTTCCGCAAATCCGGGCAGCTATTTGTAATTCGGCGTCTGACGGCTGCCCCCTCTCGTATCGACCTGCTGACAAAGCCAGCAACTGCAAAGGTACGTAATTGTGGAGAAACGACGGCACTTCCCTCTGTCTGCAAGGAGAGACCTTATCTGAGACGTGAGCACGGCACGCAACCCAAGTGATTTAGAGCCACAATAAACTTCAAGGTGCCCATAAAGTTGGTCCACAGGTCAACTTTTGACGCCAATCTACAGCAACGCTGACTTTCACTTCACCCGTCGACACACGCGACTCGTCTTCGACAAATTGCATTAGAGCTAAATACACACAAGGTCAGTAGTTCGGGATCTGCGGAGACATGAAATGAACTGCTTCAAATATTTATTCTTTGGCTGTGCGACGCGAACTGATGTGAGGAAATAACTAAAACACACAGTTCCTAAGTTCACTATGGCTTATTCTGAACTGTTTAAAAGAATAGCTTGATTTCTGATCCGAAGTAATCAGCAACTATCACTTATATAATGGTAACAAGTAATCTTTGAAACCTCAGTACATTTCTGACATCTGGCTTTCAGTATACGGGAACCAATAACAACTCGTCGACTCACAATCACAGTCACACCTGGAAGTTTCCACATGAACAAATCATTGAAGTAGGTGACACAAATCTCACGCGATAAAAAAATCCTAAAACCGACATTTGGGTTTGTATGTCTGATACTTATCCAATTATAACACACTAAAACTAAGCACGCAGGACAACAAATTAGTCGCCCTAGGAGACCTCTCGTCAATACCAAGCAACACCGTTTCTAGTGTTGATTCTTGGCGACATTTTGCGTGGAAGAGAGTGGGCAAGTATATCCAGCTGAAGCCACTCATTGATGATTAGTTTCCGTAGAGTTAGCAAATTGCAGATATGTTAACTGCTACGTTTCACCCCTTGACCCAGATATCCCAGACATTTTCTATGGGATTGAGATCGGGTGATTTAATGGGCAGTCGATGTGCAATATGGTGGCTGAATATTCGTCAAACCAGGAACTAACGCGTGCAGCCCTCCGAACAGGGCTGTTGTATCTTGGAAGACAGGAAAACTCACAGCA
This sequence comes from Schistocerca serialis cubense, assembly GCF_023864345.2. Taxonomy (NCBI): domain Eukaryota; kingdom Metazoa; phylum Arthropoda; class Insecta; order Orthoptera; family Acrididae; genus Schistocerca; species Schistocerca serialis. Next base: position 274,254,457 of record NC_064646.1, read on the forward strand.
TAGTCTATTATTTATTTATTGTTCCGCGGGACCAAATTAAGGAGAAGTCTCCATGGTCATGGAACGAGCCAATACATGAAATTACAACACGATAGTAAAAACAGATAAAATGAAATATAAGAAACATATTCAGGCGACAAGTCGTAAGTTTAAATAAAGAAGATCAACAATGTAACACTTCAATTTGCTTAATTTTTCAGCTCTTCCAGGAGCTCCTCGACAGAATAGGAGGAGTGAGCCATGAGGAAACTCTTCAGTTTAGACTTAAAAGTGTTTGGGATACTGCTAAGATTTTTGAGTTCTTGTGGTAGCTTATTGAAAATGGATGCAGCAGAATACTGCACTCCTTTCTGCACAAGAGTCAAGGAAGTGCATTCCACATGCACATTTGATTTCTACCTAGTATTAACTGAGTGAAAGCTGCTAACTTGGGAATAAGCTAATATTGCTAACAACAAACGACATTAAAGAAAACATATACTGTGAGGGCAATGTCAAAATTCCCAGACTATTGAATAGGGGTCGACAAGAGGTTCTCGAACTTATGCCACATATAGCTCGAACAGCCCGTTTTTGAGCCAAAAATACCCTCTTTGAATCAGAAGAATTACCCCCCAAAATAATACCATACGACGTAAGCGTATGAAAATATGCGAAATAGACTACTTTTCGTGTTGAAATGTCACTTATTTCAGATGCTGTTCTAATGGTGAATAAAGCAGCATTTAGTTTCTGAACAAGATCCTGAACATGGGCTTTCCACAAGAGCTTACTATCTATCCGAACGCCTAGGAACTTGAACTGTTCCGTCTCGCTTATAATATGCTCATTCTGTCTGATCAAAATATCGGTTCTTGTTGAATTGTGAGTTAGAAACTGTAAAAACTGAGTCTTACTGTGATTTAGCATCAAATTATTTTCCACAAGCCACGAACTTATTTCATGAAGTACATTATTTGATACTGTTTCAATATTACACACAAGATCCTTCACTACCAAGCTGGTGTCATCAGCAAACAGAAATATTTTTGAATCACCTGTAATACTAGAAGGCATATCATTTATATAAATAAGAAACAGCTGTGGCCCCCAGCACCAACCCTTGGGGAACGCCCCACTTAACAGTGCCCCATTGGGACTGAACATCCCTACCACTCTCAATATTGCGGAGAATTACCTTCTGCTTTCTGTTCTTAAAGTAAGAGGCAAACCAATTGTAAGGTACTCCCCTTACTCCATAACGGTCCAACTTCTGCAGTAATATTTTGTGGTCAACACAGTCAAAAGCCTTCGTTAAATCAAAGGAAACACCTAGCGTTCGCAACCTTTTATTTAATCCGTCCAAAACATCACAGAGAAAAGAGAATATAGAATTTTCAGTTGTTAAACCATTCCTAAAACCAAACTGTACATTTGACAGCAAATTATGTGAATTTAAATGCTCCAGTAACCTTGTATATACAACCTTCCTGTCTCCCTTTTTATAAAGTGGCTTCACTATCGAGTACTTCAATCGGTCAGGAAATCGACCACTCCTAAAGGAAAAGTTACAGATATGGCTAAGTACTGGGATAACATACATAGAACAATACTTCAGTATTCTGCTAGATACCCCGTCATATCCATGAGAGTTCTTAGTCTTTAGTGATTTAATTATTAACTCAATCTCCCTCTTGTCTGTATCATGGAGGAGCATTTCACGTAACAGTCTCGGAACACTTTTTTCTAAGAGCGCTTTATGATTCCCTGCTAGGACTAGGTTTCATCACGAGGATGCAGAAGAATAGGTCACCGAGAGTGGTGAAATAAACATCCTGTTTCATGTTTACGGTAATGGGCATGAGTGGGCCCAAGCCATCGTACGAAATGCGCCCCCAACACATCACAAGCCCACTCAACTACACTCTCCACACACTGAGGCTTTAAACACTCCATGGGGTCGTCCAAGTCCAGCGTCATTTGAAAAGAAGCAAAGTCGCGAATTTTCGGCCCACACTAAGCGACTCCAGTCAGCTACTGTTTAGCTTGTATGTTGTTCGGGCCACTGAAGGCATGAAGCTTCATGTGCCACTACGGGCAATGCCATTCTGCAACGTAATCGACTTCAAATTTCAGCTGCATACTAGAGATGGGCAAAACTGTTCTTTTCAGAGATCGGATCAGAACTGTTCACTCCCTGAAATGAACTAGCTCTTTTTCATGACTCACCACTCATTCACAATAGAAAATAAATGGAAGGCACATTGCCCTTTAAACTTGGTTTATTCTAGTACTATACCTGTATTTTGATCTTATTTGATCCTATTTTGAAGTAACACAGATAATGAGTAAGAATTTTGTATTGTTTATAGAAATTTCCACGATATGACAAAGTTTTTGATTATTGATTTATTTTGCACTATCGTGGTTTTTTGGGTGATCGGAAAATGTTGTAACTTGAGATTTACATTAAAAATATATTTGGCTATAATGTATTAAAATTTCATTAACCTCGTACAAATACATTGCAAGCCATATATTTTTAAAGTGAACATTTCATTCCGAAGACGCCTAAAATCGCAAAATCCATACTAAAATAAGAAAAAAATATATAAATTTGACTGTAAGACCAAAGTGCTGCATATAGCCTTGCGCAGAATAAAACAAGGAAAATATTGGTGTATCACATTTTGCGATACGTTGATCGGTTCGCTCGTAATTAAAGCGTAAATTCGAGTGTCCACAATAAAAAATCCTATAGTAAGAGGAGTCCTCAGGAACCTAATCTGATCAGTTTAAACAAATAAAAATAAAATAAAAACAAATGATGTATACATAACATAATTATGTAATATACATAGCGGTATTACTACGAAGAACAATATCCACTAGAGACGAACTCCGATGCAGAGGCGCTGAGTCAAGCAGGTCGAGGCGCGAGCTGTATTATTGCGTGAGCTAAGACCGCAGAGACCAGAGTGACACCTGAGTTGCTTTGCTCAACGCTCTGGCTAGAGTCGAGAGCGGTGGGGTGAGCGTTGAGCGGGCGAGTTCCGAGGGTGGGGGGAGCTGTGAACGGCCACCAGTCACCCGCTCCGAGGCAAATCGTCCGTTCTCTTGCGAGCAGGTTGTTGCAAGTAGTTCTTATGTTCTCCGCTAGGAGGCTCTCCGTCCTGTTGCTCGCATCAACTGCCCAGAGGGCAGGACGTGCGACTGAAACGATCGCCGACGGAGTGCGATGCCAAGTTAAGGTGGCCAGACACTGCACGCGACAGAGGAAGCACAGACGGCACGGCATATGTGAAACACAAAATCCAATGGGGCACTGCACATTGCAGGCAGCCAAGGCAGAAGCAGGGCAGAGGCCGGCGCTGGCTGTGTTGTATGGCGTGCAGTGTGCTCTGACCAGCAGAGACCCAGCTGATCTGCTCCGACTCTCTCTCTCTCTCTCTCTCTCTCTCTCTCTCTGCTGTGGGAAACGTTTGGAGCTACCGTTCTTTTTTTCTGAATCACTGATTGTTCAATCCTTTGAAAGATTCAACTCTATGAAAGAGTTCAGGAGCGGATCCCCCATCTCTACAGTGCATACGGCTTCCGTTCGCAAAGGTTGCTCGGAAAATGATTGAGATAAATCCACAATCCCTGACAGCAGCAATTCCTGTGGCGTTTGAAACCGATTGTCAATGACAAAGGGTGGCACTCGTCTCAGGTCGGTGTCTTTATTATTTTTTTTACGCCGCGTTACATGACTGCGAGTGCTTGACCGTTCTCCGTAGAAACACTGGACCGTCCGCGTTGATACAACAAGTAAGACAACTTCATCCACAGAGAAGTCATGAACACTTCCAAAAACGACTCGGAAGCTCCTTTCTGACATTCCGTCACATCTGCACGTTGAGTCGTCTTACTGCTGTGATTTCGTTCAACCGACTGGCACACGCACGCGCACACACTACGTCGGGGCAGAGACTTGCTGTGAAAAGTGGAGAGTCACGTGAGCGCCTGGTACCAGTTCTGTGTTTACAGAGCTCCGTAGAAACCAGTCTTCTCCTTTGAGGCGGTGACTAATATTCTGTCCGGTTGCGCTCTACAAAAACCTCGGTTCATAAATAAATTACGTAGTAAATAGTACAGGATTAGTGGTAGCACTGGTACGGATACAAATATAAATGAATTTGTACGGGGTAGATTGGGAACCAACGAATTCTCTTTGTGTTTTTATATGCGTGGTTGGTTGTTTTTCTCATATTAGAACCGCACACCATTTAGTCTTAGTCCTTACAGAACACAAATTTTATAAGTAATAACAAATTAGTTTATCGCGTCACTTCCACGTTTTTATCTAACCAAAGCGATTACTTCTGATGCAAACACAGTTTACACGCACGAACATAAAAAATCTATGTAATTACTGTTGTTTCTTTGTTCTCAATCGAACTTTATTCATCATGCTCGAAGGCAAGAGTTTCAAATAGTATTGAAGTGATGTTTGATATATTCTTGCTTTGCGTTTTTTTTCATATTTCTGATCCGAAGTAAGCAGCAACTACCATATAATGCTGGCAAGTACTCTTTGAAACGTCAATACATTTCTGACTTCTGGCTTTCGGTACACGGGAACCAACAATAACATGTCGACTCACAACCACAGCGTTTTCTAGACAACCACAGCGTTTTCTAGCGCTGAATGGTAAATCTGTATTGTTTCTTTTTTTATTACTCAATATGCCTCTATATCAAATTACAAATCAACAATTTTCGAATAAAATCTAAATTAAACATTGACAATTTGAGTTTTCCCATAAACACTGTTTATTTTCAAGTAACGGACAGACGGATAACTATGTAGAACAACAATGTTCCGTAGGTTACACGGCCCTTTATATATCGTCACTCAGTTTCTTGACGGTTTTTAGGGGAATCTAGTAGGACACTGATCGCATACCTAAGAAAGCGATCGATATAACGCCAGAAAGGTATGCAACACTTAAAGGCCACGCGGTACGACCGTAACTGGTGAAACCAACTAGGAAAGCTACCGTTCCTTGCGTTAGTTTTAAAACTGCATTTGTAACACTTTTAAATGTGTGTGTTTCAACTGAAAGTAAGTATGGATTATGATACAACCACACATGTCACTTTTTAACTAAACTCATCCGATTACATTAGAAATGGAAGCTGACGGCTTTGCAGCTTATCTCTCTAAACCGAACTGATGCAACCGTCCACTGGTGAAGAGAATGGAATCCAAGGCAGGGCAAACAACCTCCAACACGAGCACCCATTGCCATTATCGATCTAGCTCTCTGGTTATAGCTGCTTCACGCCGGTGTGACAAACGTAGTCTGTGTTGAGCGAGAACGAGGCGACTTTGCGTTTTGCGCAGTCAAGCCCGCGTGATCCGGCGATTATCTTTGGCCACGGTAGCGGCCACACATCACAGCACACACAAAAGGTGGGCCGGCGATCGAACCTGCTGTGGTGTGAGTATATCGGGAGTGGGACGAGCAGGGGGCGGTGGTCGGGAGCGTAGGGCGGGGGTCGGGAGCGTGGTGTGGGATGGGTCATCGCTCCCAGGCGGACACGCGTTTATCGGCGCCGCGTGAGGACGCCCGAAACACGACAAAGCCGCGCATTGCGACGAACTGCAGGCGGAAGCGTGTGGGCCATGGCTGCGGAAGCGTGAGCACACTGCACGCATGCCTAGTCTGCGGTTTCGCGACACAGCTGCCGGCACGGCTGTGACTAAATTCAGTACGGACGTAGAATGCAGCACTGGCCACTGAAACTGTATGATCAATTACCAATCGCGCGTCGAACTGTGGCGGTCCATCTATACATCCATCAATCTCTCACCCTACTCATGTTTTGTTCACGTCCTGTACACAATCTTACGGAAAAATATCCCTCTCTTACGTATTTGCCCACCGATAGGCGAAGACGCTTCGATGACAGGTACCACGAACATCTCAGCATTAGCGGCCCCCGAAGTGTAAACTACGTCACGTGCCGACCGCCTACCCAAGTCTATCGCCCGGGAACTACAATGAAGTGCCAAAGAAATTGGTATAGGCATGCGTATTTAAATACAGAGATATGTAAACAGCAGAATACGGCGCTGCGGTCGGCAACGCCTATCTAAGACAAGTCTCTGCCGCAGTTGTTAGACAGGTTACTGCTGCTACAATGGCAGGTTATCAAGATTTAAGTGAGTTTGGTGTTATAGTCGGCGCACGAACGATGGGACACAGCATCTCCGAGGTAGCGATGAAGTACGGATTTTTATGTACGACCATTTCACGAGTGTACCGTGAATATCAGGAACCCGGTAAAGCATCAAATCTCCGACATCGCTGCGGCCAGCAAATGATCCTGCAAGAACGGGACCAACGACAACAGAAAAGAATCGTTCGACGTAACAGATGTGCAACCCTTCCGCAAATTGCTGCAGATTTCAATGCTGGGCCATCAGTAAGTGTCAGCGTGCGAAACATTCAACGAAATATCGTCGATATGGGTTTCGGAGCTCAAGCCCACTCGTGTACCTTTCATGACTGCACGGCACAAAAGCTTTACGCCTCGTCTGGGACCGTCAACATCAACATTGGGCTGTTGATGACGGGAAACATATTGGCTGGTCAGACGAGTCTCGTTTCAAATTGTATCAAAAGGATGGACGAGTACGCGTATCGAGACAACCTAATGAATCCAGAGACCCTGCATGTCACCAGGGGACTGTTCACGCTGGTGAAGACTCTGTAATGGTGTGGGGCACGTGCAGTTGGATTAATTCGGGACACCAGATACGTCTAGATAAGACTAACAGGTTACCCGTACGTAAACATACTGTCTGATCACTACATCCACTTAAAAAATGGCTCTGAGCACTATGGGACTTAACTTCTGAGGTCATCAGTCCCCTAGAACTTAGAACTACTTAAACCTAACTAACCTAAGGACATCACACACATCCATGCCCGAGGAAGGATTCGAACCTGCGACCGTAGCGGTCACGCGGTTCCAAACTGAAGCGCTTAGAACCGCACGGCCACACCGGCCGGCACTGCATCCATTGATGTGCACTGTGCATCCCGACGGACTTGGACAATTCCAGCAGGACAACGAGACACCCCACACGTCCAGAATTGCTACAGAGTGGCTCCAGGAACCCACTTCTGAGTTTAAACACTTTCGCTGGTCACCGAACTCCCCTGACATAAATGTTACCGAGCATATCTGAGATGCCTTGCTAAGTGCTTTGCAGAAGAGATCTCCACCCCTTCGTACTCTTACGGATTTACGGACAGCCCTGTAGGATTCATGGTGTCAGTTCCCTCCAGCATTACTTCAGACATTAGTCGAGTCCATGCCAAGTCGTGTTGCGGCACTTCTGCGTGTCCGCGGGGGCCCTATGCGATATTAGGCAAGTGTACCAGTTTCTTTGGCTCTTCAGTGTATGAAGAAAAGCAGACGATAATCATTTTCTCTTCGGGCAGACACCTCTAGCAGAACATCGCCAGCTAAGCCAAGCCACTGACACGCCGAATTCACTGTTGGTGGCTTTCATTACCCTGCTTCGCTCTGCTGGACTCGGCGAATTCGTCATTCTGCCGTGCTGTTAACGTCACGAGACTTGACTGTCAGTAGTGGTCGACTACACGTAATAGATCAAGAAATATTTCCTCTGGACATCTGTGCTGATGCGGTATATGTTGTGGGGACATTTAGAATTTCTTCACATCATTATCAAGTGCTACTCACTGTTTCCTGTGGCAGATACTGCACTTCCGAAAACTCGAAGTATGAGTTCCTTCTACCCTTCTACTTAGTTTATTTTCTTGTGGAGTTCAGTTTCTCTCAGATACATGCATCTGGGGACTGAAGTTGTACAGATATTTGATGGTCAGTAAATACTACCACTGTAGAAGTGTTTATTTATTACTGTAGGTTACACAAAATCGAACAAGCTGTTGTATGATCTTAAGAAACTCAAAAGAACTGGAACACTAACATAATGACGACATGATGGTATCCAGGTACTTTATCGTTGCAACGCGACAGATCACTCAGCAAAGCTTTTGAATCATATGAGACGCCTTATTACATTTTCCTGCATAATGTGAACAATCACTGCTGACAAGGGAACCTCCCCATCGCACCCCTCTCAGATTTAGTTATAAGTTGGCACAGTGGATAGGCCTTGAAAAAGTGAACACAGATCAATCGAGAAAACAGGAAGAAGTTGTGTGGAACTATGAAAAAAATTAGTAAAATATATAAACTGAGTAGTCCATGCGCAAGATAGGCAACATCAAGGAAAGGAGAGATCAGGAGCGCCGTGGTCCCGTGGTTAGCGTGCGTAGCTGCGGAACGAGAGGTCCTTGGTTCAAGTTTTACCCTCAACTGAAAATTTTACTTTCTTTATTTTCTCAAAGCTATGATCTGTCCGTTCGTTCATTGACGTCTCTGTTCACTGCAGTAACTTTCGTGTCTGTGTTTTGCGACCGCACCGCAAAACCGTGCGATTAGTAGACGAAAGGACGTGCCTCTCCAATGGGAACCGAAAACATTTGATCGCAAGGTCATAGGTTAACCGATTCCTCCACAGGAAAACACGTCTGATATATTCTATACGACACTGGTGACGGCATGTGCGTCACATGACAGGAATATGTTGTCGACCCACCTAACTTGTACATGGGTAAAAAGATTCTTCTACCTTGCCCGATTTAGATTTTCTTGTGGATGTGATAATCACTCGCAAAAAAGTGATGAAAACATAAGAGTTTGTCACATAAACTGAAAATAAAAGATTAAACTTTTCACTCGAGGGAAGACTTGAACCTAGGACCTTTCGTTCCGTAGCTGCTCTCGCTAACCACAGGACCACGGCGCTCCTAGACTCCCGTTGTCCTTGATGTTGCCTATCTTCGCGTGGACTACTCAGTTTGTATATTTTACTTTTAATTTTTTTCATAGTTCCACACAACTTCTTCCTGTTTTCTCGATTGATCTGTGCTCAGTTTTTCAAGGCCTATCCACTGTGCAAACTTATAACTAAATCTGAGGGGGGTGCGATGGGGAGGTTCCCTTGTGAGAACTTTTACTTTACCTATCGGTGACGAGTTTCTGTATTCTAATAGCTCAGAAATATTCGGGATACTGGACACACGAGAATCAACTTAATTCATAAACTGCTGGTCCAATTTTAATCTGTTGCAAAGGTACGATACATTTCAGAATGGATGAAGGCACGACACGAATTGTTTCGAGAGCAACGTTTAACATTTGGCGCAAGAACATTGTCATCGGATTCTCTGCTCGAAAATCGACTACAGGTTTTCGAAAAGTTGGCGAAAGGCAGACGTGTGAGGGTACGCAATTTCGCATATAAGTTTGTCTAACCAAGTTTCAACAAAGCCTTCATTCGCAGGGCTTTCTGCACTTCGTATTCTGTCACCCGTACGTAACCGCTGCAAGATACGAGGAGCAGAGCAAGATTGTCTTAAATGCCCGACTTTTTCCTCTGTCACTTCCCCTTCCTATCTGTCACTCCCCTCTTCATCCCTCACATCCTTCTTCCCCTCTTCTTCACCGTCCCCTCGTCTATAATGGCCACGATGTCACCGGGCGTCAAGTCTTAATACTTCTTCGTCCTTCCTTCCGCCGTTCTCTCCTTCTCCCCCCCCCCCCCTCTCTCTCTCTCTCTCTCTCTCTCTCTCTCTCTCTCTCTCTCTCTCTCTCCATTCTTTTCAAAATTAAAAGCCTCGTACTTCTATCAGGTCTCCAATGAGACATAACAGTTCACAGCTGGCAGAAGCTCGATCCACTGTAGTTCCACAGACGAGAGTATCGGGAGGAATCAAATATCGCATGTAATAGCTTCATAGATACGACGAAATTTTCAGAAGGCATTTGGCGTAACAATATGTAGAGAATCGATTATTTCTTCCTGTTCTTCGAAAGAGGGCTTGGAGAACTTTCAAAGTCAATATACAGAATTGACATCGCGAAAAGAAAAAAGAAATTAAGAAACAGATTTATGCTTGGAAGATCAGTAAGAATTTGAAATCGTAATCATCTGCTTTGTGATTTAAAAACGACACGAAAAACGTGTCGAAAAATTTGTCTTCTACACATATTTGCATATAAAATTCCAGACTACTGCAAGTCACAAAAAAACATATTTCAACATGCACCTCAAACTCTTTGGAACTGAAAACCATCTTCAGACGCTTTCTTATTTCCAACAAATATGCATTCGTTATACAGACCCAGTATCTCGACAAATGACGATTTTCGGTAAGCAGAGACTGAGTACGATTGCTGTACGACGCCACGTCGAATCACACAGCAGAGTGATGGGAAAGCGAAGTCACTAAAGTACGTACTCATTTTGTTAATAGTGAGGCACGATATTAGTAGCAATCTTCGTTATGAATCCAACTGAGTGTCTGAAAAACAAACCTGAATATATTTTTAGGGGCATTGGAGAAATGAAATCTGACGGTAGACCTGATACATATTACTTATTCGTGTCGGCCCCCGCGGCCCTTCTACATTGGGTTGACTGCTCTTTCATGGCCTTGTAGCCAACATGAGTAGCGCAGCGAGTATGCGTCACCCAGCGGAGCAGCGCAACCTTGGCCAGTATAGACAGATTACGACTCCAGTTCTGGCGCTTAGCGGTTATGCAACAGCCGGACTGCTGCAGAGATCCTAGATGGACAGCCGGCAAAACATCGGAAAAGCGGTACTAACCATTAGGACAAATGTTTCAAACCACCACAGTGAGCTGGAAAAAGTCAGTACATGCATGTCGTTGTGACCGCCTCCGATACAGCCAGTACAGACATCGATATGGTCACTGAACTTCACCAATCGCGCCACTGCGCTGGCGGTGACTCACTCTGTCAAACTGGACACTTACGGTGAACAAGGAGAACAACTTCTAGTACAGTGCACTATCAAGACGGCCACCCAGCAGTAAATCTGATCTGTCTAATCCAGCCAGGTGCTTTTCCGACACCACTGGGCAGTCGTTCTAAGACATTCACTACGGAACGATTTACGAATTGATAAATGATGTCAGTTTGAATCATAGGATATAGAATTAAATTATGGGAATCACAGGTCCGTCTATCAGCAAACAGCAGATAAAAACTGTGTTTCGTTGAACCGCAGACAAGTGCTCTACAGATCGAGATAGCCAAACACGAATCACGACTCGACCACACAGCTTTACTTCTCCCGGTACCTTTCTCCGCAATTTTCTTTGAGTGCTAGTTCCACAAGGTTGCAGGAGAACTGTGAAGTTTGGAAGGTAGGAGAGAGGTGCAAGCGTGATGCAGGGTCGTGGGTCGTGCTTGGCTAGCTCACGAGGGGATGCTCTGACATGTGGGTCACTGATTTTCATCGAGTTTCGCAAGGAATTCTATACTGAAAATAAGTAGACAAGTTTCGGATTTTTGCTAGACACTTCCTTGTTTTTGAAAAAATAGAAGTTGATGACGGAAAACTGTATTTTCAATGCCATACAGCGAAAGATCGTCTAGAACCAAGCATTTCTTATCAATATAATATGGGATCGAACGTCAATAACGTTCGAGTTATTAACGTTTTCGTATTCTCATGCTGTAGCTTGGATACCCGTCATTCCATCTGTCTAGGAGAGCGATGTCGGCTGTCGATCGGTCAGGGCATTAAACGTCAAACCACTGGTTCGTGTTCGATTCTTGGTCTGGCGTCTTTTCTTCATTTTTCTTTGGTGTACCTGATAATATTCTTAGACTGTGGATATGTTTATCTCCTCTTTCTGAAGTAAAGCACTGAGAGGTGCGATTAATAATCGATCAAAAAGTCAGTATAAATTTGAAAACTGAATAAATAACGGAATAACATTATTCCGATATATATATATAATACTGACAGTTATTTTCATCGTGATAAATGACGCTCGACCGACCTGCACCGTGAAAGTGATACCTCCGAAACGTATCTCTTTTTGTGACGTTTATTTTCTCCCACACTAAAGAATTTCATCGCTCTACTTCAAAATCATGCTACATAACAGCCAAGTAAATAATTATAAGGCCAATGTTATCAAAATTCATGCGTTAGTCCATAACCAGTTGTCCACGTCTGTCTCTCAGGATATGCATTTATACGCTTGGTACGCATCCAAATTGGTATCTCATAGATCTGTTTTTAGCAAACTAAATTAGATGTGTTTTCCACGAACAACGTAGCAGAAAACATGTCAATGCAGCGAGATTTCGTTCGTGCGTTGCACATGGTGCGAGAAATATTTATGTTCCGCCTGTTTTTATGATACGTTTCACACCACTGATGGCGAGAACGCTCGCGAATAGATGATCGGTTGGGATTATTCAATAATATACTTTAGGTATGTTGTGTACCGTGAATCACGACGGCAATAACTGTCGTAATTATACAGAGCTGTCCAGAAAAATGAAGACTCTCTTTGATAGTTGATATCTTTGGAACAAAATTACAGATCGTTGGGATTTTGCGCGATAACGTAGTCCACTGTTTGCTCAACAGACCTTGGTGCGGATTTTGTCGTTTGGGCAACGCAAGGCCGTATTGGAGTGGTACTGGAAGTACGAAATCATCATGTAGGTACAACAGCAATGGCGTAATGTGTGCAGAACTCAGCCACCAACACATATAATAATCGTATTCAGGATAAATTTGAAGCCGACAGTACTGTTCAGGATGTGCATAAGGAAAGGCCTGGTCGACCAAAAACGTCAACCAGTGCAGTTTCGAGCGCTGCTGTGTTGCAAACTTCTACCAGGTGCTCGTGAAAGCAGGGTGGGCCGAGCAAGCGCACAGCGAATTTTCTGAAGACTGCTAAGAGGAAAGTGTACATTTCAAGATTGTTGCACGCTCTGAACGAGGACGACCCGGATCGAAGTATAGAGTACTGACAAGGGTGTGAAGGCATGATTCGCGAGGATGAACCGTTTGCAAGGACGGTTATGTGGTCTGACGAGGCGCAATTCAAACCTAACCGCCCCAACTACGTGTCCTCGGCTCACGAAAATCTTCACATTCACATGGACAAACGTTTTAATCTACCGGTTATTAACGTTTAGTGTGGTCTGTCATCACGAAGATTCGTTGGCCCTTTCTTCTTTGAAGGTTCCGTAACTGGTGAGGTGAATATCATATGTGGCAATCATTGATTTTACCTGCCACCCGAGAGGCGTTTGGGAAAGAAAGATTTTTCCCTACAACAAGATGGCGGCCCGCCTCACCACCACAGAGGTGTCGGAGCCTGTTTGGATTAAGATCTACCTGGATGATGGATAGGTCAAAGAGGAGCATTTGACTATCCACTACGCTCTCCGCCAGACCTTACACATCTCGACTTCTGCTTACGGGGGCCTTGAAAAATGAAATTCATCAATAGAAGCCATCTACACTGAACGAGTTACGAGAAACCATTGTGGCGTCCAGTGCGGCTAACACACGGGCAACACTGACAGCAGTAGTTCGATCAATAATTCAGCGGTATCAACGTTTTTGGCTGCTAATAGGAGTGACTTTGATCAAATAAAATGACAGTCTACGGTGCAAGAATTGTAACGGTATGTCATTTTGATCCACTAACATTGGCTATGAAAGAGTGTCTTCATTTTTCCGGACACCTCTGCATGTGTTTATATAATTTTAGCCACATCTCTCCATGTTTTAGTTCAAAATGGCAAAGAAAAGTATTGCGATTACCAGAATACTATCAGACTTACCGAAAAAAGTATCGAATGAAAAAAATTGCGGGGCCAAGAAACTGAAAACGGACCAGCAGTTTGGCAGTCTAATGCCTTGACCTCCGACCGCCGACCTTGCTCTGCTAGCCGCACTGAATGATGGATAACGAAACTACAGCATGAAAACGTTAAAACTCGAACATCATATTTATATTGATAAAAATGTTTGTTTCATACGCGCTTTCGACAAATACCGTTGACAATACGACTTTTCGTCATCAACGTTGACCTAGATTTTTTCAAAAAGTTTTGTCTAACTAACAGCCGAAACACCAGTCTCTGGATTTTCAAGACATAACGTCCTTGCAAAACTGGATCAAAATCGGTTACCCACGCGTCAGCTCCTTTCCCTGTCAGTCGGTAGAGCACTTGTCCGTGAATGGTGCAGGTTCCACATTCCAGCACCGGTCCGACACACAGTTTTAATATGCCAGGAAGTTTCAAATCAGCGCACATTCCGCTGCAGAGTGAAACTTCATTCTGGGGTCACTGTAAATTGTGCACTGTGTGATGACGTCACAGGGCTTTGCTCCGTAACATAGAGGTGCGTGTACTACGCAAGCAACGGCATGCCACAAACCTGCTGGGATCGCAGTGTCCCGTGGTGACCGCGCTCGGGTCGGCCGTCCCGGGATCGATGCTGGCCAGCACCGCTGCTGCCGCACACGCACGCGCTTCGCATACGCGGCGCCTCAGTGCGGGCTGCGGCCGCCAGGGGCGCTCGCGGCAACGACCCAGTTTCCGGTCAAAGTCCCACCCGACCCCCCTCCACCCCAACACAGCAGCCGGCATGTGAACTGGGCACGTCGATAAATCGACGAGGCCAGCAGGTGGCAATACGAGGGCGACATAAACAGCAAGTGGAAAAATGCGTGACTGGTAGGCCGCACACATGATCTTGTCAGAGAACTGCATTTCAGGGACCGTTCATCACCGTATTCCGAGTCAACTCCTGATAATATTTTTATAAGGACGGATCAACAGAATGTATCACAATTAATAGTAAAAAATGACATGGATGTAAATATGCGATAACAGAAGGAAAAACGACTCAGTAAATATGAGACCGCAAACTAGTCGTTTGCGACATAATTACAAACGTGAGTTTACAAGCCGCCATTGACATCAGTATGGAGTTCTGTCCTAGTTCGTATAACCCTTTAGTGACCAGTGGGAACTATAGTTCCCACTTATTTGTTTTTGCTGTAAGTTTAGTGGTAATCCGTGTTCCCACTTCTAACTTGTGCTGTCAGCTCTGTTAGAGTATGCTAACTACACGTAAATTGTCAACGGGTGTGCGAAAGCGGTTGTATTTCTACCTTGTTAGTCAATCAATGCAGAAGCGCAGTTTCCGCGTGAAAACGAGCCACTGTTTCAACCGTCACAGCGTTTTTTGTATAGTGTGCTTTCCTTTTGCGTGTGAAGTGACTTGTGTCGTATTTATCTACTTTTACATTTGTGAGGGAGATAGTATTCGTGTATATTTGCTGGATTTGACTGAAAATTACGTAATATTACAATGTAAGTTAGTGGGAATTATTTTTCCCACTGAACTTGGGTGAAGTGCAATGCATATGGCTGCGTAATTTGCATCGTAGTTATTGTTTGTTTCTTATTGTTTAGAATGCCTGGACTGATGGCAGAAGATGTTTTCAGAATTTTGTATGCTTTACCAGAAGATGTAGAAGATTCAGATATCGATGCTGACTGATGATGATTTTGAGTCACCAAATACTTCACAGATATGCTGAAAAAAAATTCTAGACTTAGCAGGGGAGAATTCGAATTTTCTGTCAGGCCATGTGTTGCTGCAGTGAAGTGGCAGGATAGCAAACCTGTTTGTATGCTATCAATTACCACAATCCAAACACATTACAACTGTTTTGAGAAGAAACAAAGATGGAAGCAGAAGTGAAGTAAGTATTCTGCCCATTGGCTGTGGCAGAGTATAATAAAATAATGGGAGGAGTGGATAGATTTGATCACCTGCGTGAACAGTATGCTGTAGGCTATCGTTCATGGAAGTGGAGGCACAGACTGTTTTTCTTTCTTGTAGATTTGGCAGCTGTCAATTCCTACATTATGTGGAAGCTACAGAAGACAGAAGCAGACCAGCTAACAATTAGATTGTACTTGGCGAGGCAGCTTATCTCTGGAATTTCAGGTCATAAGCGAAGAGGAAGGCCTGTTCATTTTCAAACACCAGAAAGGGGACAGGTCTGGAGTGCCAGATGAAGTTCGTCTGGAGAAAGTTGGAACTCATTTGCCTACAAAAGGTACAACAAACACAAGATGCAGCCAATGTTCCACCAAGAGCAAAGAAAAGAACAAAACTAATGTGCAGCAACTGTCGGGTACCTTTGTGTGTAGCACCATGGTTCTCTAAGTTCCATAGTACATCACCTTAGTGAACTCTAAGGACAATATGAACAAATACTAATATAAATGTAATGTTTAACATGCTTTTTGTACTAGAAAAAGGATATACATTTTTTTTAATTAACAAGAGAAGTTACTCCAGAGTTCGGTGGGAACAATAGTTCCCACTAATTTTTTTTATACTCTTAGGTTAAACTCTCACTTTTAAGGTTTAAACTATGATTTTATGAATGGTTCCTTGGCCCAATAAAGTGTTCATAGAAAGTCTACAACTTATGGAAATAATTTGGTCACTAAAGGGATAAACGTAATTGGTAGACTCTTCGATTAAGTCTTCATTTTATGTGATCACATTTATTTAACATAATGAAAAATCTCGGTTTGAAACTAATGGGTCTACGCAATTAAACAAAAAAAATTTCCTAAAATCCTTCTTTGTGCTCACATTTCTTCCATTCTCTGGGAACTTTTTTTCTCGTAAGACCAAGCGCTCTTGTCTTCTAGGGTTTTTCTAACAGAAGTCAAACGTGAACTGTCTGGACTGCTTAATACCTTCATCTTTTATGTACTATTGTTTTGCTCCTTTTTGTTTCAGCTAAACTCATAATGCTGCGGTACCTCTTTCCTCAATTTTCGGTTTACTACAACTTTGGTAGGTCTTTGCAACTTGCCTAGTTGATCTGATTGGCTCCATTCTTTTGATGTAGCAATAATATTTTAACCTGTATTTTTTACAAGTCAAAATTTGGTACACTTCTGACTTTCATTTATATACTCTTTCACTATTTTCTTTCTACAGAATATTTTAGATCACAAAATTTTCCAGATTACTTTTCGTTGTCGTCTTGGGAGTTCATCAACATCCATAATATTTGTGTTTCAAATGAATGTACTAATCCCATAAAACCATTGTATCTTGACGAACTATTATAAGAGTACCAGTCCTGTGTATTTTGAGAAGCTTTTTTGTTGTTGTAAACGTCTTTCATAAGACAGAATTCGCTTGCATTTAGCTGCAAGGAACTACAGAAGCAATTTTTTTTCAAGCCAACAAGCCAATCACTTGAATGTAGACACATATTTGCAACTTTCACTATAGCAAATATCTTATTTAATGCACTATTTAATAACAGCTTCTGTTAATGATATACTCGTTTCCTGATCGGCTAGATTTGGTTGACGTTCGTACAGAACTAAGCAATTTCGTTAATATTACGACTGGTTATATGAACGACTTATAATAGATTCCCGAGGATCGAAGGATCCAAACCGCAGATACGCACCTGCGTATCATCGATGCCTGTCAGCGTCCAACAATGGCACGAGTGTTACCAATGCACGGAGAGCAAACCACAGTATGTTCCCTACACTATCAAAAGGGTTGAAATACCCCCAAGCTTTACAAATACCTCCACACAAAAACATCAAAATGTTGAAGTCGGGGAACCTGGGAGCCCATGGTTTTGGCGACTCACGACCGATACATTTGCTGTCTAGGACTTATGCCACGTGCAGTTTCATCAAAGATATAACTGGAGACCTCGGCTGTTATACACTCCTGGAAATGGAAAAAAGAACACATTGACACCGGTGTGTCAGACCCACCATACTTGCTCCGGACACTGCGAGAGGGCTGTACAAGCAATGATCACACGCACGGCACAGCGGACACACCAGGAACCGCGGTGTTGGCCGTCGAATGGCGCTAGCTGCGCAGCATTTGTGCACCGCCGCCGTCAGTGTCAGCCAGTTTGCCGTGGCATACGGAGCTCCATCGCAGTCTTTAACACTGGTAGCATGCCGCGACAGCGTGGACATGAACCGTATGTGCAGTTGACGGACTTTGAGCGAGGGCGTATTGTGGGCATGCGGGAGGCCGGGTGGACGTACCGCCGAATTGCTCAACACGTGGGGCGTGAGGTCTCCACAGTACATCGATGTTGTCGCCAGTGGTCGGCGGAAGGTGCACGTGCCCGTCGACCTGGGACCGGACCGCAGCGACGCACGGATGCACGCCAAGACCGTAGGATCCTACGCAGTGCCGTAGGGGACCGCACCGCCACTTCCCAGCAAATTAGGGACACTGTTGCTCCTGGGGTATCGGCGAGGACCATTCGCAACCGTCTCCATGAAGCTGGGCTACGGTCCCGCACACCGTTAGACCGTCTTCCGCTCACGCCCCAACATCGTGCAGCCCGCCTCCAGTGGTGTCGCGACAGGCGTGAATGGAGGGACGAATGGAGACGTGTCGTCTTCAGCGATGAGAGTCGCTTCTGCCTTGGTGCCAATGATGGTCGTATGAGTGTTTGGCGCCGTGCAGGTGAGCGCCACAATCAGGACTGCATACGACCGAGGCGCACAGGGCCAACACCCGACATTATGGTGTGGGGAGCGATCTCCTACACTGGCCGTACACCACTGGTGATCGTCGAGGGGACACTGAATAGTGCACGGTACATCCAAACCGTCATCGAACCCATCGTTCTACCATTCCTAGACCGGCAAGGGAACTTGCTGTTCCAACAGGACAATGCACGTCCGCATGTATCCCGTGCCACCCAACGTGCTCTAGAAGGTGTAAGTCAACTACCCTGGCCAGCAAGATCTCCGGATCTATCCCCCATTGAGCATGTTTGGGACTGGATGAAGCGTCGTCTCACGCGGTCTGCACGTCCAGCACGAACGCTGGTCCAACTGAGGCGCCAGGTGGAAATGGCATGGCAAGCCGTTCCACAGGACTACATCCAGCATCTCTACGATCGTCTCCATGGGAGAATAGCAGCCTGCATTGCTGCGAAAGGTGGATATACACTGTACTAGTGCCGACATTGTGCATGCTCTGTTGCCTGTGTCTATGTGCCTGTGGTTCTGTCAGTGTGATCATGTGATGTATCTGACCCCAGGAATGTGTCAATAAAGTTTCCCCTTCCTGGGACAATGAATTCACGGTGTTCTTATTTCAGTTTCCAGGAGTGTATGAAATGCAGTGTTGAGTGCGAACAGCAACAATAGGTATGTACACTATACGTGCTAAATATTGTCCAACAGTCAAATGGGAGTGTGCCGGTGCACTATCATGTTTACAATCACATACGCATCCTTTCACCATAAGGATAATCACCCGGTGTTTAGATTTAGAATTAAAAATGTTTTGACATTGCACGGCTGCAGTTGTGCGTACTTCATATCATACTTGTGCTTGCGATTATTTTCCACATCTATGTTAATTACGACTATTTGCTTGGTTTATTGTCCTCTACTCGTCCCTTCTGTTTGTACCTGTCAACAGTTGAACAACAATATATACAAGCGGGTGATCAAAGAGCTTCCATCCGAGGACGTTACTACAGCGTATATGCAACGGAAAGCGAATCCGATACGGGAGAGAATGAACAATGTGTATGAGGCAGCATGTCTGTCGAAAAATCCCACGATAACTCAAGACCCCATATCGCAAACGTAACGCAGAAGTTAGGCCAACTCAACTGGGAGACATTGGATCACCCGCCCTTCTTTCCCGATCTCCTACCGCGCGATGATCACGTCTTCGGTTCCTCGTAAAAGATCTTGAAAGGCCAAGGATTCCTACCGCAGGCAGTTACGGATTTGTTCACGCACGAGGACACGGTGTTTTACCGAACTGGTATCTACAACTTGGTTCGTTGGTTGGATGACACATCAATTCTGGACTATGCGGCCGCATAACGGAAGCTTTTTGATAGCTGTATATGGAGCAGAACTGTGTAGTGTAAGGCTCCTATCCGTCAGGCTTTTATCAGCGAAATCTTCAGCATACACCGTAGGCAAAAATTAAGGAGACAGGGCGAGTCTTAAACCACGAGGAAGGGTCTCGAGCGAAGTAAGTGGGTGTGCCGAATTTTCCGGCGCTGCGCGGATGACGTAGGCAGGCGCGCAACGGCCGCGAGAGGCGCTCGTTTTGCAGAGGGCCTCCTTAGCCACAGACTCCCGCTCCCCCCCCCCCCCCACTCGCCACCACTTTCTCCCACCCCTTACCCACTAAGGAGGGTCGTCGACCTTGTCCGCGTTGCTGAACTCTCGCTGGCCGCCACGTGCAATTCCACGAGCCAGACAAAATTCCCACTCCCGACGCGACAAACACAGTTGTACGCGGTTTTATAATGAACGGGTAACATTGCTTTCTTTTTAATCGTGATGGTAACAGAGACTGTTGAAAACGCAATCAAAGATTAAATACAACGGCATTAACGTCTAGAGACGCCACTGTGCAGAAGTGTTTATAATTTTACACATACAGAAAACAAATCTCGCATACGATCACATTCATTAAAGCTCTCATGAAGTACAAACATTCTACATGTTATTTATATTTTTTCTTCTGCATGACTATTTATATTTTATATTACCAAGATTGCAAAGAGATAATTCAAGGGCAAACTTTCCTTTTTGTTGATACCAAATCATGAGACTATTTATCAGTCGGTCTCCACTAACATTACCTTTGAGAGATGCAGACTTATGGCTCTCACCCGAAGACAGGCGGACTTTTATAGACCAACCTCAACCTCAAAGATGACACATTTTTACTGCTAAATGAACATTTATTTTCTTTCTTTGGAACTAACATCATTGAACATTTCATTACACAACAAGAACTTACTTTTGTGATGTGCTTTCTGGAATTTTTATTTTTGCTGCGAGCTGTTTGAAATCTGGCTTATAAGTGGCGAGCGCAGTTCGCACAAGTTCGCTTAAATGTTCACCAGTTAGCTCAGATCGATATTTTAGACTTGATAACAGTGACACACACACACACACACACACACACACACACACACACACACACACACACACACATAGCTGGTACTAAAGATTTCCTTGCTGATTATCTGAATCTGAAACGGTCATACCTACATTATTAGCAGCCCGCTTCTGTATCAATAATTCTGTTTAATCCATTACTGTTTATAAACGAAGCATAAACAAAAATTTGTATTTCACAATGAAATTATATAAAGTTACTTCCATTTTTGTTGTGAGTGGATTTGTTCAACTTAAAACGACGGTCTGTTGGCTCGACACAGATTAGATTAGATTAGATTAATACTAGTTCCATGGATCATGAATACGATATTTCGTAATCATGTGGAACGAGTCGAATTTACTAATACATGACATAATTAGGTTAATTTAACAACATACTTAAGTTAATATAACAACTTTATTTTTTTGTGTTTTTTGTTTCTTTTTTATTTTTATTTATTCTTTTATTTTTTAAATTTTTTTTTTCTTAATTTATATCTAAAAATTCCTCTATGGAGTAGAAGGAGTTGTCATTCAGAAATTCTTTTAATTTCTTCTTAAATACTTGTTGGTTATCTGTCAGACTTTTGATACTATTTGGTAAGTGACCAAAGACTTTAGTGCCAGTATAATTCACCCCTTTCTGTGCCAAAGTTAGATTTAATCTTGAATAGTGAAGATCATCCTTTCTCCTAGTATTGTAGTTATGCACACTGCTATTACTTTTGAATTGGGTTTGGTTGTTAATAACAAATTTCATAAGAGAGTATATATACTGAGAAGCTACTGTGAATATCCCTAGATCCTTAAATAAATGTCTGCAGGATGATCTTGGGTGGACTCCAGCTATTATTCTGATTACACGCTTTTGTGCAATAAATACTTTATTCCTCAGTGATGAATTACCCCAAAATATGATGCCATATGAAAGCAATGAGTGAAAATAGGCGTAGTAAGCTAATTTACTAAGATGTTTATCACCAAAATTTGCAATGACCCTTATTGCATAAGTAGCTGAACTCAAACGTTTCAGCAGATCATCAATGAGTTTCTTCCAATTTAATCTCTCATCAATGGACACACCTAAAAATTTGGAATATTCTACCTTAGCTATATGCTTCTGATTAAGGTCTATATTTATTAATGGCGTCATACCATTCCCTGTACGGAACTGTATGTACTGTGTCTTATCAAAATTCAGTGAGAGTCCGTTTACAAGGAACCACTTAGTAATTTTCTGAAAGACAGTATTGACAATTTCATCAGTTAATTCTTGTTTGTCAGGTGTGATTACTATACTTGTATCATCAGCAAAGAGAACTAACTTTGCGTCTTCATGAATATAGAATGGCAAGTCATTAATATATAATAAGAACAACATAGGACCCAAGACTGACCCTTGTGGAACCCCATTCATGATAGTTCCCCAGTTTGAGGAATGTGCTGATCTTTGCATGTTACGAGAACTACTTATTTCAACTTTCTGCACTCTTCCAGTTAGGTACGAATTAAACCATTTGTGCACTGTCCCACTCATGCCACAATACTTGAGCTTGTCTAGCAGAATTTCATGATTTACACAATCAAAAGCCTTTGAGAGATCACAAAAAATCCCAATGGGTGGTGTTCGGTTATTCAGATCATTCAAAATTTGACTGGTGAAAGCATATATGGCATTTTCTGTTGAAAAACCTTTCTGGAAACCAAACTGACATTTTGTTAGTACTTCATTTTTACAGATATGTGAAGCTACTCTTGAATACCTTACTTTCTCAAAAATTTTGGATAAAGCTGTTAGAAGGGAGATTGGACGGTAATTGTTGACATCAGATCCATCCCCCTTTTTATGCAAAGGTATAACAATAGCATATTTCAGTCTATCAGGGAAAATGTCCTATTCCAGAGAGCTATTACACAGGTGGCTGAGAATCTTACTTATCTGTTGAGAACAAGCTTGTAGTATTTTGCTGGAAATACCATCAATTCCATGTGAGTTTTTGCTTTTAAGCAAGTTTATTATTTTCCTAATTTCAGAGGGAGAAGTGGGTGAGATTTCAATTGTATCAAATTGCATAGGTATGGCCTCTTCCATTAATAGCCTAGCATCTTCTAATGAACACCTGGATCCTACTATATCCACAACATTTAGAAAATGATTATTAAAAATATTTTCAACTTCTGACTTTTTGTTCGTAAAGTTTTCATTCAATTTGATGGTAATACTGTCTTCCTCTGCTCTTGGTTGACCTGTTTCTCTTTTAATAATATTCCAAATTGTTTTAATTTTATTATCAGAGTTGCTGATTTCAGACATGATACACATACTCCTGGATTTTTTAATAACTTTTCTTAATATAACACAGTAGTTTTTATAATTTTTGATAGTTTCTGGGTCACTACTCTTTCTTGCTGTCAGATACATTTCCCTTTTCCGGTTACAAGATATTTTTATACCCTTAGTAAGCCATGGTTTGTTACAAGGTTTCTTACGAGTATATTTAACTATTTTCTTGGGGAAGCAGTTTTCAAATGCATTTACAAAAATGTCATGAAATAAATTATATTTTAAATTGGCATCAGGTTCACGGTACACCTCATCCCAGTCTAACTGCTGTAGGCTTTCCCTGAAGTTTGCAATTGTTAAATCGTTGACTGAACGTACTACTTTGGAGGACTGTTTAGTATTGCTGAATGGAGCTATGTCATATATTGTAACTAGCTGTGCACCATGATCAGAAAGACCATTCTCAACAGGCTCACAGAACATAATTAACCTCACACAAGTATTACCTGCAAATCAGTGGATATCTACCAGAGTGACACGGAGTTTATGTGCAGAAGAAGCAGCTCTATGTCATCTGCTTCACAAGATTTACGCACGTAATATTTCAGAAACTTTTATTGTTTTAATTTAAGCTGTAGACACACGCAAAGACCCATCGCATTCAGGAAATAAAAATTCAGAACCAAATAAATGATTAATCTCTGAAAACTCCTTACCACAGTAATTACTGTGACAAAATGAAATAAAAGGCAAAATTAAATTTTAGAAGTTACAATGGCTCATACAATAAGTAAGAGTAATGGTAAATTATTATAACAATTGTTTAGGTGAAAATTAACCTACAGCCTATCCCAGGATGAAAACAAAAAAATTAAGACAGACAAATAAAAGGTGTCGAGTTTCCTGCCGCGTAAAGCAATTAAAATTACACGAGCTATCGGCCAAGCACTCCTTGGGCATCGTCACGTGGAATGAATTCCAGTGGACTGCTGGCACGGCCCTATCTATATACACACTAGCTGCAGGCTGTGACGTCACTAGTGCTCGCGGCATCGCCGTATACGGGCATACGTTGATTCGGCGTTCGATGTGCTCGCTTCAACCGCGCGATCTGTGCATCCCACGCCGCGCTGATCTGCAGGTCACCGTCTCTATTATGAGATTACCGATGATTTTTATTTCAGTGACTCCTTTAATTACACAGTCCCAGAAGCCACCGGTGCGACCCACGACAGAGGTTTCATAAGATTTTACGTTGTTCGGTTGTTTTGGGGGAGGCGACACAACAGCGAGGCCATACGTCCCATCGGAATTAGGTAGGATGGCGAAGGAAGTCGGCCGTGCCCTTTCAAAGGAATCATCCCGGCATTTGCCTGAAGCGATTTAGGGAAACAACGGTAAATCTAGATCAGAACGGCCGGACACGGATTTGGACCTTCGTCCTCCCGAATGCGAGTCCATCAGATTTCATCCGGTGACCGTTTTCTACAATCTGCTCAGCTGGAGCGGATTTTAGGGGTAGCGCAGGCGATAAAAGTTCTCACATTCCTTCATGCGCTGTTCCACAGTACGTACTGTTTGTGCGACATAAGAATGGCCACATTAACAACGTACCATATAGACCCAAAGTACCCTGACGCCTCCTGTCTTCTTAACTGGTCTCAGTAACTGGCAGAGTTTTTTTTTTCTTCTTTCGGAAGCCTGAAGAACAACAACTAATTATCAGGAAAACGTAGACTAAATAATGGAACGTGGGTGTTGAAGTTCTGAAGAAACAACGAAGAAACCTAACGTTAATTTCGCAAAGAAGAAAAAGAAGAGGACAAGAGATAAAAAAACGAAACGAAGAGGGGGGAAGGCAAGTGCCGGGCGTGGGAGGGTGGGGAAAGGGGGGACGAAAGGATAACACTAGGATGCTTTGCAGGCGACGACATATTTTGAGATGAGAAGTGCAACTGCGCGTAATTTCTACTGACCTTATGCCTTCAGGGTGCCCAGCAGGTGCGATATGAATCAGAGACACTGACCAATGATACCATGCAGTGCGTAAATGGGAGTATTTTCTCTGTGTCGAAACTGTAGTTGGTTATGGAGAAGCAACGTTTAAAACAAATCAATGTGGAAGGAAAGTAGCTTCCCTAAAGAAAAAAAGAGAAATAAGAAACATGGGCCAAATATTGTTTTAGGATGGTTTAAATGGCACTAAGAACTATGGGACTTAACATCTGAGATCATCAGTCCCCTAGACTTAGGACTACTTACACCTAACTAACCTAAGGACACCACACACATCCTTGCCCGAGGCAGGATTCGAACCTGCGACCGTAGCAGCAGCGCGATTCCGGAATGAAGCGCCTAGAACCGCAAGGCCACATCTCTTTGGGTCTGGACACGAAATGATTGGATAGCATTTCTGGCCATGAGGCACCTTCAGGAATTGTTTCTCGCCAGGTGCAAGTCTTTCTATCTGACGCCACTTCTGTTACTTGCGCGTATTGGTGATGAATGTGAAACGAAATGATCAGGACTACACAAACACCTAGTCCACAAGCGAAGAAAATCTCCGACCCAGCCGGGAATCGAACCGGAACCCTCCGACCGAGAAGCAGCGACGCTAACCACTAGACTACGAGCTGTAGATATTTCTGAAATCAGAACGGTGTAAGGTACTAATATTTGTGGGCAGGGGGACTGATAGTGGGAAGTAAAAAACTGGATACATTAGAAATCCACTGCTAGTGAAACATGCTAAAAGAATGGGAGAACAAATTTTTTGACGAACGACAATGCTAAAATTTCAGTACTTACAGAAAGTTAATTTCTTTCTGGGCTTGGAAAGAATGATCTAGAGAAAGAAGGAGAATGCTAGAAAGATCTGACGCTGATAGATCGCGAACAACAAATAGCTGCACGAGGTGTTACCACTGAACGATAGCTGTTTCAATGGTGTTTCGACACTGTACATCACACGTTAAGGTATACCAACGTTACTAAAACAATGTCAGATCGCAAACTGTGTAACTACTTCGTTAGGATGAGGCCAGGAGCGGTATTCGACCTCCTTACTGCGGCTATGATGATCAACAGACAGACGCCTTGTTGTTGTCTCTAGACTGCCCCGCACAACAAGGCGACACGTTGCCTATATTGCAATTATTTTTCCCGCGTCAGGAGAAATCGCTGCAGCTTTTTCAGCATGTGAGCTGCCTTAGCGCCAATGGCACGCGCTAGCAATAAGACGGCTGACGCTAGGACTTTGCTACTGGTGTTACGCATGCTCACAAGGCAGTTTCCTGCTGGCGTGCCACTCGCTTCTGACAACGTACTTCTCTTGGCACGACCGCACTCAGCTACTCAGATGGTTTACGATGCGAGGTGGCATCGGGTCGCTTGAGAGTTACTTCCAGTGTGATTCAATGGAATGCCGTTTACGGCTCCTCACCTTCCAAGTGACTCGGCGTGCCAGTCACCAATTACTCCACGTTTCCGCCGGCCATTGTGACCGAGCGGTTCTACACACTTCAGTCTGGAACCACGCGACTGCTGCGGTCACAGGTTCGAATCCTGCCTCGGGCATGGATGTGTGTGATGTCCTTAGGTTAGTTAGGTTTAAGTAGTTCTACGTTCTAGGGAACTGATGACCTCAGATGTTAAGTCCCATAGTGCTCAGAGCCATTTGAACCATTTTGAACTCCGCGTCTCCAATGTCAAAATGTGGCGTGGAGGAGTGGCAGCCGGCACACTTCACAGCCGCCCGTTGTCGGTTTAGCAGGTCTAGGTGCCGCTACTACACGGTCACGTAGCTCCTCAATTGGCACCACGAAACTGAGTGCATCCCATACCCTTCCAGCCCTCCAACCAACGAAGAAACCCCGGCAGTATCGGGAAATCATCTGCTTACCATGTAGTTAAGCTCAGAGTAAGAATTCCTTTTCACATTATCCACATTTTTTTATAATGGTCTCGTGAAATTATCCCACAATAAGCATGGCTTTCTAACTTTCGACTTTTTCGTTTTCGAACCAGGTGTTACTGATCCCAAAAAAATATTTGCTCTCCTGCATCCTCGCTTCAATTTCTATGTACTATAAAAAGCAGCTGACGTCGTAAGTACTGATATATATATATATATATATATATTTTTGTGTGTGTGTACGTCCGATAAGAATTTGCATACAAGTTGTTATTGCTGTTGTGGTCTAAAGTGAGATGACTTGTTTGATGCAGCTCTCGATGCTATTCTATCCTGTGCGAGCCTCTTCATCTCCGGATAACTTCTGCAGCCTATATCTTTCTGAATCTGCTTACTGTATTCATCCCTTCGTCTCCCTCTAAGATTTTTACTCCCCCACCCTTCCTCTAATACTACATTTGTGATCCACTGATGTCTCAGAACGTGTCCTATCAACCGATCTCTTCTTTTCGTCAAATTGTGACACAAATTTCTTGTCTCCCGAATTCTATTCAGTACTTCCTGATTAGTTACGTGATCGACCCATCTAATCTTCAACATTTTTCTGTAGCATCACATTTCGAAAGGTTCTTTTTGTCTAAACCGTTTATCGTCGATGTTTCGCTTCCATACATGGCTACACTCCAGACAAATACCTTCATAAAACACTTCCTAACACTTAAATCTATATTCGTTGTTAACCAATATCTCTTCTTCAGTACAGCTTTTCTAGACGTTGGCAGTCTACGTTTCATATTCTCTCTATTTCGCAATTATAAATTATTTTGCTTCCCGAGTAACAAAAGTCATCTTCTAATTTAAGTGTCTCGTTTCCTAATCTAATTCCCTCGGCATCACCTGACTGAATTCGACTACATTCCATTATCCTCGCTTTGCTTTTGTTGATGTTCACTGCATAAATGTAAAGAATGAATATATCAATGTTGTCATTCAGGAATACAAACGAAAATAATTTGACAATAATATCTGAAACATAAGCAAACTTATGAACAACCCGAATCACTCCGTGTGTTGTGCCGAACTATGTCCACAAGAGTGATCCGCGCTGGCAGTGAGGAACTAGTCTGGCCAGCGGCAAGTGAAGTCGCTTACCCTAGGCTAGCGCTAGACGGCTTGAGTCACAACTTCCCAGCAGCCAACAAAGATGTTATTCGTGCCGCGAATCTGCAAGCAACGCACATCAGTTCTATATTAGGACAGTTTCATCTAGTGTTAATGTTTGTGTGAGAAGTATATTAATTACATATGTGAATTACCTTGCGTGTGGGTTAGTAGATCGGCGATGAGAGCACACGATATTATGACGGTGGTTTTGTTACAAGGTGGAGTCACATTAATGTGGTCACACCGCCTATGTTCGACGTCAACGTGAAATAACCACTCAGACACGGTAGGTGGCAACATTAGCAGTGGAGGGTATATAAAACGAGTAAAGAGGACGCGGATAAAAGTGCAAGCGTTGTCGTAATACGAAAATGATCTATCCGACGTCCAAAAGGGCGTGATCAGTGACTTTTTGATCACATGTGGAAGCATTTAAGAAATGGCCAAGTTTGTAAACTGTTCGCGTGCTGCAGTAGTTAAAGTATACTGCGCATGGCAAAATGGCGCTCTACAAAACCGGCGCCGACGCAACTATGGTGCAAACCAAATGGCTCGAAGCACTATGGGACTTAACATCTGAGGTCATCAGTCCCCTAGAGTTATAACTACTTAAACCTAACTAACCTAAGGACATCACGCACATCCATGCCCGAGGCAGGATTCGAACCTGCGATCGTAGCAGGCGCGCGGTTCCGGACTGAAGCGCCTAGAACCGCTCGGTCACATCGGCCAGGAACTATGGTGCACCAGGGGCAATACATGACAGGGGTGAGCGTCGGCTGCGGAGATGTGCGAAAGCGAATAGATGAGTAACTGTTTGAGCATCTGACCGCACGCATGAACCGAGCGGCTACCAACAGTTTCTCCTCAAACACCGTTCAGCGAACATTGCTACGTAGGGGCCTCGGTAGTAGGCGCCTGGTTCATGCATTAATGCTGACTGTCGTTCATCGGCGACGAAGGCTGGAATTTGCACGCCGATACTGCAACTGGACGTCCTGAGTGGCTACGGGTGGCCTTTTCAGATGAATCACATTTTACCCTGTATCAGAGAGATGCCCGTTGGCGCGTACAACAATCGTCGCAAGGATCCAGGCCGGAGGACGGTTGGGGTCTCATCGGATTATGGAAGAACGTGGAAGGAAGTCGGCCGTGCCCTTTCAAAGGAACCATCCCGGCATTTGCCTGGAGAGATTTAGGGAAATCACGGAAAACCTAAATCAGGATGGCCGGACGTGGGATTGAACCGTCGTCCTCACGAATGCGAGTCTTGTGTGCTAACCACTGCGCCACCTCGCTCGATCCGGAGGAGAGAACGGAATTCCCTGGGCGACCTCACCACTCTGGCACACACAATGGATGCATCTATCTTTGGGGACGATGTCCACCCCGACATGCAGTTTGTTTCTCTACCAGCAGGACACTGCAACGTGTCACGCAGCTCGAAGTACATGTGTGTGGTTCGAAGAACATCACGATGAGTTTACTGTACTCTACTGGCCACCAAACTGCCCGGATTCATGCCCAATCAATCTGTGGGACCACCTCGATCTGGATGTTCGCGCACTGGATGCGCAACCGAAGAACCTAGAACTGCTTGACATGGTACTGGGATCGACATGACTTCACATCCCTGTCGATATCTACTCCACTGCCTCTGTTCCTGCACGTCCGCTCTGAAAATATGGTTATTCAGGCTTTGCCTGACGGTCACATTAACGGGACTGTACCGTATATTTTAACGAACGCTAACGTTGTGAATAACACAATAGGTGAAATTTCATCTATGTCATTTTGTAGTCTGTCGAAGTCTGAATACCCGAATGACGTGTAGCAGCAACCCAATCAAGCCAATATACGTCTCTGTTGATCTGGTCCTCGACGGGACGTTAACCCTAATCTTCATTCCTTCAAGCCAATAGTACGTGATCACGATTAAATGCCTCGCCTCTCAGTGCGTCGTAACAGTTACTTGCAGTGAAGACGCCACGTCACTATAATTTACAGAACTCTGCGAATTTTTCCGAAGAGTTAAGATCAAACTGCGACCCACACACTGAATGCAGTTTCAATAAAAATGGAACAAGTGCCGTGGAAACAACGGTGAGAAGTGCAGAGTGGAGATTATATGCCAAACAGCCAACTTGAAAACGGTCGCCAGTGCTGTGTTAGAACCATACGCGGCACTGGTGAGCTGTACAGACGGTACTCAGGCATGTGTGAGAGCAGAAACAGAGGGTAACGTGCGGGGGCAGAGACAGAGGGTAAGTTAGTGGTGCACAACGCTCGGTAGTGAGAGCGGCAGCCAGGAGACTGCCCGCGCCTGACTCACAAAGCCGCCGGCCGCCGGCCGCCGGGCGAGCGCAATTTTCCGCTCGGGACAGCCAGGCAACCGTCCGGCCCTCCACAAGCAATTAGCGGATAGCTCGTAAAGCATGGCCACGCGGCTCCGCGCCGCCAGTCCAGTCGGAGCGCTGGCCACCAGGCAATGCGACTGGCCAGCTCGAATTGCGGACTGGCCCTTCCCCATTTACTTCATGCTTACAGCGTTTGAAGATCAGAGCCAGGGCATCGCATTCCTTAAGCACTACAGTGCACATCTCAAAGACACTCGAAAATTTATTAAAAAAAAAACTGCCTTCAAGATCTACACGCTGAAAACTATACACAATTTCGAGCTTCCACTTATGACAATGCTTGACATCTAAAATTAGTTCAAACAACATATCAACCTAGAACAAAGAAAATGTTCTGCAAGAACTAGAATCAATTCACGTTTTTAAATAGCAAAAGATCTTGTGCATACATAATGTACCCTGATATCTACTACAAATAATAATAATAATAATAATAATAATAATAATAATTAATAATAATATACGTATCGCTTGCTTAGTGAAAACAATTGCAAACGTTCTATATCATTGTACTTCAGCACAATGACAAATTTTACTTAAAAATCTTTGTGCATGTGTAGTTTCTAGCTTTGTAATTGAGAGCGTGTTGGTTCGATTCTCGTTAGATGCGTTTTTTTTAACTTTTATCTGAATTCTATATTTATTACCAATTTTAAATGTTAATTAGAAAATATTCAGTCAAAACTTCCTAAAAATACATTTTTCTTTTTGATTACTGCGTGAAAAGAAGAATATTCATAATAAATTGAAGTTTGATACTTAAATGCGAAACATCAAACAGAAAATAAAATCCCTTTTTATTTTACAGATTACGAATAATTACATATTTTAACACAGAAATACCTCGCATATTTTAACAAAATTTGAGTTTATTATCAATACCCGCATTTTAGGTCATTATTAATTAAAAGTAAAAACTTCATTTTTATTAAAATATTATGGTTCAACATATTTAGTTTATGTTTCAATTTGCTAATAAAAATACAATTCAAATAAAAGTATTAAAATGCATTTAGCGAGAACAGAACCAGCTATCTCAGGATCATAAGACTGCACGCTACGCATGTAGCTGCAGTTTCTTGCATTAAAGTATTTCTCGAAATTTTAACAGTGTTCAAATCTTCAGAGTCGATTTTTTCAGTGTTTCTGAGAAGTGCTTCTAACTGCCTTAGGAAATTGATGCCCGGGCTCTGGCATTCAAATTCTTCAAAATAGGAAGAAAATCCAAGTGGGGCAGTCCGAAAGACCTCGTTATAAGACTAAGTCAGTATCCTACTGACAAGTGTCACTACCGAGCGAGGTGGTGCAGTGGTTAGCATATTGGACTCCCATTCGTGAGGACGACGGTTCAAATCTGCGTCCGGCCATCCTGATTTAGGTTTCCCGTGATTTCCCTACATCGCTTCAGGCAAATGACGAGATGGTTCCTTGGAAACGGCACGGCCGACTTCTTTCCCCATCTTTCCCTAATCTGATGGGACCGATGACCTCGTTGTTTGGTCCCCTACTCCCAATCAACCAACCAACAAGTGTCACTATCGTCTGGCACTGTGATGACACTTGGGTCACACTGAAGCACATGACCAACGCTTTGTCATAACCAAAATTCCAACAAGAGATAAAAACGACTATATTATCGTAATGTATTAGCTTAACACTATGTGCTGACACACTGTGACGACATTAACTTCTATCATACGATCAGAGGCTATGTTTACAAAATGGCCGACTTGGATGTTCCGTTTTGATAACATTCTGACACTGAAACAGTTATTCAAGAGGAAAAATTTGGTGTCCAAGTTCACCTCATACATCGACGTGCATTTATACGGGTATGCATGCACGCAATCAATATTTAACATTCAACCTGACACTTATAGGGTTGGTCCTCGTACTGCCCCTACAAGTACGCAACATAGAAAGATTCGACGAAGTAATTACGGACGACTAACGTTACTTTGTGAATTAAAAGCCAACAAAACATGCTGGGTGACGAAGTGCGATGCTGGAAATGGTATAAAACTTGGGGTTTTGATATCGAAGCTGTTCAGTGACAATCCTGTAAATTGAGGTTCGAGCAACATTTTGGAATTCATTAGCCAGACCACTAATCGTCAATCGTCGATTACTTCGAGGTTTTTATTTCACATGATCAACTTCCGTCATCGGTCCGAATACTTGGCCAGCAACGCCGCTGCCATTTCGAAACTCTCGACATCATTTTCGGACTTGTTCGATACTAATTATTTCAGGTCCATACATTCGACATAACTTACGGCTGATTTCAACAGCTGAAGATCCTGATCCTACTAAAAATCTAATCACACCGCGCATATCGAACGTGATGGGATCTACGATTGTCTCGGCCACTGCGATCTGCTCTCACCGACTGGCAAACGATTACTATATCAAACCAACACTGAATTAGTTCCATAAAGGGTCGATAGACAGTGCTACAAGCGTGAAACTTCATAGAGTTAAACATTACGTTTGGAGTACTGTGAACAGCAAGTTCTGAATTTATTTGTAAGTAAAAAGATATCTAAAATTGAAACTCTTCGTGTAATTAGAGTTTTCCCAAATTATAGCTCTACTAGGTTCCAATAACCTCGAATTACAGAGGTTCTACTGCACTTAAAAATAAAATCGGATGTTAACTAATGATTTTTCTTTTTTATTGTACCTCAACCTTTACGGTTTTTCCTGAATGAATAGTACAAATAGTACAGACACATGCAAACTGTGTCTCTTAGAAGCGTATATTAACGAACAAATAGAAGAGGGATGCCTTGAAAGTGCGTTATTTGTGTACCGCATTTTCCTACTGTTACTTGGTTTACGGAGTCCAATAGCATAGCAGTTGATGTTTGAAAGGTACAAAAATCAGTAACCGTACGTACTTTGAATTCTACCAACCATTTTGATGTTACAGCAGCAGCGCATGGTATAGTGTGCATCCAAACAAAATACAATGGCATACATAGACAGATAATGACAGACTGACTGATAACTGCCTTAAATTTTTCTGCTCACCACGTAGAGAAAATCGAACGTTTCGCACAAAAATTAATACAATTTAGATTATGCCCTGCTCCACCATCTGCCCCAACGGCTGAAACAATAGCAGCAGCCACGTCGATAACAATTAACTTACGCTACACGTTTCGTCCCACTACCAAGCCTTTTATTCGACGTGACTCCCCCATCGCCAGTCACACGATGTGTGAAAACAATTCCAAAGAAGGCAGCTGAGGGTAAGAACATAAAACAACAAACATCAACAACCAATTTTCGAAGAAGAGGTAGACCTACCAGTGGTTACTACAAAGAGTAGCAATCAGTCCACCAAACTAAAAAGAAACATAATGTCTGTCCAAAGCGCATACATGGGAAGGAATATGCATCATCTAACAAATATAGCAGAACAGTTATTCCAAGGTTTTTATTGTAATTTTTTAATGTGACTAATATCTCAATACATTTTTAGAATATATATCCTTATTTGTGAAAATACAACGGCAGTAAATGTAAAAAAGTTCGTATCACTGCCGTAACTCACAACTTGGTATGTCCTGCAATACTTTTTCCAACGACAATTTGATGTTGTATTTAAAAATTTACATTGTTTTGAGAGCAGTTTTTTTGTCGACAATGCTTTAGGAACGTGTTCACAGAAAAACAGACAGTGATGGGTGTAAACGTCGTACATACGTGTTGTACGGGTATCATCTTGAACGCGAAATAGTTTAGTTTATAAGACGTGTTCAACTATCGTCTCGTGTGTGTTTCGTACAAATGGTTAACTGGAATACGGATTAATTTTCTGTTTGGGTGGTTTTACATCAACGGTACTGCGTACGTGGTTCAAATGGCTCTGAGCACTATGGGACTTAACGTCTGAGGTTATCAGTCCCCTAGAACTTAGGACTACTTAAACCTAACTAACCTAAGGACATCACACACATCCATGCCCGAGGCAGGATTCGAACCTGCGACCGTAGCGGTTGCGCGGTTCCAGACTGAAGCGCCAAGAACCGCTCTGCCACCAAGGCCGGCACTGCGTACGTAGTTGATGACTACATGTCAGACGTCTAATCTCTTATTTTCGACCGTTCAGAAACGGTCGACTGAATTCAGATGTGATGTACTTGTCCTTTGAGATTATGAAAGTGAGATGTCCCAAAACCGATGTAATATCCCAGAAAGTACGTAACAAGATACTGGATTCAAAGTGAATGAAATAGACGCTTGTTTTAACGAAAAGAAAGGCGGAATGCGTGATGCTGACACTAGCACGGTGGCCAGAGGAGCACTGGTATGGGAAAATGGATCTGAAGCGAAACACACTTTTCCCCTTTCTGCAGGGTCAGTCTTCATGCGACAGCACACGACTCTTAGCGCTTTCCTCTTTCCTGCTGACTGAGGGTGGTGCAACTAGAGCACGTGATTGATGAATGCGCCGAGCCTGCATATCACTTCATTGTCCTACCACGACTTGCGCAGTCTGCCATCTATCTGATCGTGTCCAAGTCCTGTTACTGCCGGCGTTTATTTACGATCTCTCATTCATTTCCCTCTGTTTCTTCAGCTATGTTAAACGCTCAACAGGCAGCACACACTGCGCCAATTCAAGACAAATTAAATCTAATTATTATGATATGGCGATCGACATCTTGGGCTTTAGCACTCAAACACAAATACATAGAGACTCTTGACGATTAAAATGACAAAAGGTCAAAAATGTTAAACACATTTCCCCTAAAATATAAAAACATCTCATTAATATTCTTATTGTGTGTTTTGTCCTATAGAAATATTAAGCTTTTCAACAAATTACCTGTCACGAGCCATTGATTACGACTAGTAGGGGTTTATCACGAGCGAGGAAAACATGGCAAGTGCCTTCGCCCGATTTCCCAGAAACTTTGCTCAGTGAAAGAGGGGTCAAAATACGCGTACACGCGTCTCGCTCTATCCGTAGATACTCGACCGTTTCGAAAAAAAATCACGGTCAAAGTTTTCGAGGTACTTTATGTGCCTTTTACCGTGCGTACTTCCAGACAAAATGATGGCACAGTGGTTAGCGTCGTGGCTTCTTAATTTTGCGCTCAGTGTTCGAAACCCGATCATTACTTTTGTTTTTCATTTATAAATCCGTGCCTGTAGAAGATTACTATACGAATGTTTTCACTGTATATAGATATAATGTTGTCCTTATTCGTCTGCTAATTGCATGTCAGATGAATGGAAAGAAAAGGAACGAGAAAATTATATAAAATTGTTTTCGGTGAAATTCCTATAGAGTTATCTTGAATCACAATCAGTTGTAAGAGCCACTTCTAGGGAAAGTGATCTATTATGCATGGTTTACTGAGAAATTATTGCCAACGCTCGAAATCTTCACTAATGTTAATGACGTTTCTTTTCGGCGTGAGATTCATATGAGAAAAATGTTACAGCGGTGAACCTGTCGGCCGGCCGTTGTGGACGAGCGGTTCTAGGCGCTTCAGTCCGGAACCACACTGCTGCTATGGTCGCAGGTTCGAATCCTGCCCCGGACATGTGTGTGTGTGTGTGTGTGTGTGTGTGTGTGTGTGTGTGTGTGTGTGTGTGATGTCCTTAGGTTACTTAGGTTTAAGTAGTTATAAGCCTAGGGGACTGACGACCCCACATGTTAAGTCCCATAGTGCTCAGAGCCTTTTGAACCCGTCTCCGCGCGATGCTCGAGTCGTTGTGTTTCGAATGTTTCTACGATCGGTATCATCCAAGGGAATTCACCAAATATTCCTGAAGAATAAACATATGAATAAAATATAAGAATGAATATAAGAACTCATATGAAAATGAAACATCAGAATATGAGAATTTAAAAAGTTTATAGCCCACACTCGTTTGGTTATCAGCTAAACAGACAACAACTTCATTTTACAGCTATCTCCTTATCGTTGCACAAAACGAGCTAATTTAAATTGTTGCGCACTACAATACTTACACCGTAACGACAAGGTACGGTATTAGTGCAGTCTGCTCTCGGTTATGATAAGAGAGAACTGAAAATGTACCATCAGCACGTCCACACACTATCTGGTCAAAAGTATACAGGCTAATGTTGCCACATTTTTTCGGGACAAATGAAAAACGAATTTTTATTATTTACTCATATTTATTATATTTTAATGACGAATATGTAAGTTTTAACATGTTTCGTTTCATTTTACCTATTTAAAAATCAATACAGTTATAATCATAGTTGATAATTGTCATTTATTCACTTTTTATCAAATTCGAGGTGCATTTATTTCCTACAATAGTTCACTTCAATGCCCTCTGTGAAAAAACCCTTTCTACTAAGCAGTTGGAACTAGGGATAATAAAAATGAACGATACGACGTGAATACTACTAGGGATTTCTTTCTTGGAAAATCCTTGCACGAATTTCTTCCATATCTCAATCACACCCTTAGTTTTGTCATCAAAAGACTGACCCTTGTCTAGGTTTCTTTGAATTATTTGAAATTCTTCGTTTTCGCGACCCATGTTCAGTTGATAGAGCTTTAAATATTCCGCAGCTTTTTTAAAAATGGTCTAATTTATTGGTGAGTTAACGTTTCAAAACAGCATCTTGGAAAGGATGTTGTTTTCTGAGAAATCATATCGTGGTAACAAATATCCCACAAAATTGTTGTAGAACTGTAGAAAATCGTTCCAAATAGTTTTTTTCAGTTAGTGCTTAATTCACTCATTAATTATATTTATATTGTCTTACTCTCGAAAAAGTTGTCTTTTAGTCTTTGCTCAGTCTTTTCGCGAATTCCGTGCATTTCAGCATGCATCTCGATAACTGACAAGAGAAAATGATTCACTCTTCTTCATTGTTGTTTCCACCGAAAAAATTATGTCATGCAGAACCAACAAATATGTCGAAGTTTTTTCTCTTCTTCTTCACTTGTGATTATATTTTCTGATAGACGCGGGGATTCATTGCGGAATTCCAGAAAATGAGATCTTAGTGCAGGCCGTATTTTCAATACTCTTTCTTCCCATTGCGTCTCATTCGCTTCAAATTGGAGATACAAGTCCTTGTGACATTGATTTGATTCCGAAGATGAAGGAACCACTTCGTGGAATTCGCTTCAGAATTGTTCCAGAGATTCGACAGGCAGTAGAGAGCTCCATTCGCACCATCTACAGAACAGGCTCTGCTAACGGTATACTACGCCTTCCACATCGCTTACAACGGGTTCTACACAACGCTGGTGACTGCTTTGAACAACAATAACACGTGCAAACATGTAACTCTTTTGTATCGGTTGTGAATAAATAGTTGCCACTATTTAAGTTCCAAACCTCGTACATACGAACTTGGAATATGCTTAAGATTTCTGCAGCACAGGTATCTTACGGACTTTCGTCTCTAATTTTGCGAGTACGTCCTTTCACCCTTTTTATATACAGGAGCCACCAGTCTTTTTTTTCCAGTCGCTTAGAGCTATACGCTTGGGGGAAGATTCGCGGTAAACGCAAGCTGAATAAGGAGCCAACGCGATCAGTACTCTCTGTAAAACCGAATTGGGATTTTATTCGGATCTGGCGAGTATTTGATTTAACTCTTCCAGATTAACGCCCTCCTCTCTCCGCTATCCGTGCACGCAGCTGTCACTTGCGCGTAATTAACCGCGACGCAGACATGGGCTGTAGCACGAAAACAGCTGACGGCAATGGGCGTTACGTGTACGGCCGCAAGCTCGCATACTCTCCTGACTGCGCGCGCCACTGAAATGTGCGCGTAATTGTTTTAGAGGACTAATGGTCCGATAGGAGCCACATTAACAAGTTTAGCTACGCCAACTGACGGCCACATTACCTCTTCATTTGCACCATGCCCATCAGCATTACCGTTACTGCTGAGTACTTTTTGTCCAATTTGTTTTCACTAAATAGCTGACAACCTCCATTCCCGTTCATTTAGCAGCGAGTGTCTGAATCATGGCTGTGATATGGCAACGTAATGGGCAGACGAATCGCACGATGTTTGCTGGAACACATTTATTTATTGCAGTTCTTTCTTTAACTTACATTATCCACTGAAGTCCACATTTTTTAGTTCTCAACAGCTCAGTTGGTATAAATATATACACTGTTGACTATACTGGTACTATCTTCTGGCATAAATTCATCTCACAAAAAAAAAACTGCCGCCGATAATGTAGCAATCCGACGCTCTCCCTGAACCACTCCCCGAATTTTAACTCTGTGCCTACATTCGAAGTTTCAGTCAAAATATAGATGAACAATGTTTTCCCGGGTGTTAATGGGAAATACTAAATTTCTGAGACGGTGTCATTTACCTTTAATCCTTAGTGTTGCGTTTCAAGTGCGTATTTGTGCCGTGTAGGTGTCTGCAATGTGTGCTTATGTAGTGTACGTTTGTTATTGTATTATTACGGGAAATTATGTGAATCGTAGCAACGGAGAGGGTGAAACGCTCACTCGACACATCGCCCATGCCTCTCGAATAATTTCAAAGCGCCCGTCGACTTAACTAGCTTTTGACAGATGAATCAGTCTGTACAGTGCCACGTCTTCATTACTGCATACGTCGCAGAATGGCTGGGGTTTTATCCGCGATGTATTCACACAATATGATCACCACCACCACCGGTACGCAACCCCCACCTTGCTACCCAAAGACTGGCGTCGAATATTTGGCCACTTGATAAAAGCTATGCAACCAAAGTGTTGGCCGAGTATTCTCACAGGTTACAAACGCGCCAGTCCAGATCCCAGTGACCGCAATGCAAGGTGCAAGTCACTGCGCGATGACGGCAGCAGGATGAGTATGCAGAAGTGGTCTTGTGCAGAGCGACGGAAAAACTCGTACTGTGTAGTCACGGGGTGAAAGAACAGATGACTAAGAATGGAAATGTGTGTTAGCGCTGTCCATTTGAGACAGCGCTTTTGGTGTATTCAGAGAGCGAATATGGCAATAAAAATGTAGTGATTATTGAAAATTTAAGTCATGCCAGTATTCGCACATCATTTTCTGCTTCTCGCGAGCAGCCAGCATCCGGCTATCTGACGACGCCTCTAAGCGTGACTCAAACTTCCATTGTCACTGATGTTTCCACCTGCACCGATGTTTCCACCTACAATTTCCGAATACTACCAGCAATGTTCTCCAACGGGCTAAGTGGAACTAGCAACATTTGTGCAAAATAGTCTGGGAAAGGCTTTGCTTATACGATGACGCCCTCTTGTCAGTTTGTGTGCGTACTATGAAGCGAGTGATTTGAAAGTAATGAGATCTTAAAACGTATTTTCCATCCAACGGAACATTTCCGTGCTTGTGTTCCTTACCAGAACTTAATAGGGGGTGTTCAAAAAGTCTCTCCGCAGTGCTGTATGATTGTTAGCCGCGCGTGTCGAATGATTGTTCGCCTGTCTGGGTTTTTCAACAAAGCAATAAACGCACAACGATACTGCAGTGATATTCTGTACCCATTCATAGGAGAACTTGGGTTAAGTGAAATATTGAACGGCTATGGTGCAACCGCTCATACAGCTCGCGTTTCAATGTCACTGCATGTTAATGGTTTTGGTGATTGCATGGTTTCATAGAGACTTTCGCCTCCACGATCGCCTGACCTAACATCACCTGAATTTTTCTTCGGGGTTGCAGAGAAAGCAACTGTCTATAAAAACCGTCCAAAATCCATCGATGAACTGAAAACTGCAATATCCACTTTCACTGCTTCTGTTACAGAAGAAATGTTACAGCTTGTGTTTGGAAACATGATTAGACGAATTGAATTGTGTATTGAACAACAGGGGGGACACTTACAACATTTAATGTGAAAATTTGTACGTAAAAATGAATATTGAATAAATTAATAACTTGTATTTCACTGAGTTTCATTTCGGTATATTCACTGTCGCATACGGCACGCGCGGCTAACTATCACACGGCACTGCGGAGACTTTTTTGAACACCCCGTACGTTAAGAGAAATACTGAAACGGGAAAACACCGTGTAGACTCTCCCGTAGAGAAGAAGCGGAAACTAGCTTTGGACAAATGTAGCCAAGGAAATTGTCATGTTAATATCAAAGGAACTATTGCGGCATTTAAAGCACTTTAGGAAAAATACGGATAATCTAAAGATGGATAGCAGATCGGGTTTTGAATCCTTTCCTCCCACACATTATGCCACAAACAATGAGAACTAGGTTAGAAGAGGCTTGGAGCATTGTGCAAATGATATATGCCCTTCCACGTGAACAAGACCCCGTGGTTACCAAAGTACAGGAGTCATGATATTCTCCCAGATCAGTATATGCTGTAAGTGCGGAAGCCCATGCACCCAAGTTATTTTACTACAAGAACAGTAGTGTTAAGCAAGGTATAAACGATGAACTGTAAAGTTGCTATATAGTCCACAACAGACGACGAGACACACAACAGAATAGAGGAATTTATCCAGGTATTCAGTTACATCATTGTATAGTACATATGCAACTGTTGTCATTTGGTACTTGGTTGGCAGGGATATATTCATTATGTAATCTTATATTTCTATAGTCACCACGTCAAATATGCTGCAAGCACACTATAACGGCCCGCATCTCGTGGTCGTGCGGTAGCGTTCTCGCTTCCCACGCCCGGGTTCCCGGGTTCGATTCCCGGCGGGGTCAGGGATTTTCTCTGCCTCGTGATGGCTGGGTGTTGTGTGATGTCCTTAGGTTAGTTAGGTTTAAGTAGTTCTAAGTTCTAGGGGACTAATGACCATAGATGTTAAGTCCCATAGTGCTCAGAGCCATTTGAACCATTTTTGAACACTATAACGACAGATATCTGATTAATAGTACTAACCACAACTTTGGACAGTGTAAGGTGACCTACGAAAGGTAAAAAAAAAATGCGAGTTTTAATATATAGAATATCAAAACTAAAACACGCGTATAAAAGAAGATACATAAATAAATAAAACTCGTCCATAAATATATTTCCGTGGCGGGTATCATTCTCACTAAAATACTTCTGGGTGTAGTACAGCGTCGTCTTATAAAATATTTGAAATGATGAAGCACTACCTGCAATGACACACCTTTCGGCCGTGATGCAGTGCACATCCTCACGGCAAAATTCGCTCAGTTTCGTTCTATGCATTTTTGCAGGCTTCAATTTGCTCTCTGCACTTCTCATTTGGATGCTACACGCTATCATACGAGGTGCGTTCAATAATAATGCTACACTATTTTTCCCGAAAGCGGGATGGTTTTATTCATGATTTCAATATGCAAAATTATTCCACCTCTTTTGGCTACAAAATCCTGTTTTTCAACGTAATCTCTGTTCACTGCGATCGCCTTACGCCAACTTACTGCGAACGCCTACATGTCCCCATGGTACAACTCTACTGGTCAACGTCGGAGCCGTCTCCCTGCGTCAGTAAGCTCCCCACCATACACGTACTGCCTCTCGCGAACTGCATCCTTAATTGGACCAAACAGATGAAAGGAGCGAAATCCGAGTTGGAGTGTCGACAAAGGACAACAGTCCAATAAAGTTTTGTATCTCTTCTCGGGTGGGCAGACTTGTGCCAGTGCTCGCGCTGTCATGGAGAAGTTCGCTTGCATTCTTATGGCGACGAACACGCTAGGTCGTTTCTCCAATTACCTGAGAGTCGCATAAAACACTTCAGTTGATCGTTGCACCATGCGGGAGGACATCAAAAAGAACAACCCCTTCAAAGTTTTAGAAGACGCGGCCTTCATGGACAGCTGCTTTTTGCTGTTCGAAGTGATGAACTACACTACTGGCCATTAAAATTGCTACACCAAGAAGAAATGCAGATGATAAACGGGTATTCACTGGACAAATATATTATACTAGAACTGACATGTGATTACATTTTCACGCAATTTGGGTGTCGATCTTGAGAAATCAGTACCCAGAACAACCACCTCTGGCCGTAATAACGGCCTTGATACGCCTGGGCAATGAGTCAAACAGAGCTTGGATGGCGTGCACAGGCACAGCTGCCCATGCAGCTTCAACACGATACCAAAGTTCATCAAGAATAGTAACTGGCGTATTGTGACGAGTCAGTTGCTCGGCCACCATTGACCAGACGTTTTCAATTGGTGACATATCTGGAGAATGTTCTGCCAGGGCAGCAGTCGAACATTTTCGGTATCTAGAAAGGCCCGTACAGGACCTGCAACATGTGGTCGTGCATTAACCTGCTGAAATGTAGGGTTTCACAGGGATCGAATAAAGGGTAGAGCCACGGGTCGTGACACATCTGAAATGTAACGTCCACTGTTCAAAGTGCCGCCAATGCGAACAAGAGGTGACCGAGACGTGTAACCAATGGCACCCCATACCATCACGCCGGGTGATACGCCAGTATGGCGACGACGAATACACGCTTCCAACGTGCGTTCACTGTGATGTCGCCAAATACGGATGTGACCATCATGATGCTGTAAAAAGAACCTGGATTCATCCGAAAAAAGACGTTTTGCCATTCGTGCCCCTAGGTTGGTCGTTAAGTACACCATCGCAGGCGTTCCTGTCTGTGATGCAGCGTCAAGGGTAACCGCAGCCATGGTCTCGGAGCTGATAGTCCATGCTGCTGCAAACGTCGTCGAACTGTTCGTGCAGATGGTTGTTGTCTTGCAAACGTCCCTATCAGTTGACTCAGAGATCGAGACGTGGCTGCACGATCCGTTACAGCCATGCGGATAAGATTGCACGAACAGTTCGACGTCGTTTGCAGCAGCATGGACTATCAGCTCGGAGACCATGGCTGCGGTTACCCTTGACGCTGCATCACAGACAGGAACGCCTGCGATGGTGTACTTAACGACCAACCTGGGGCACGAATGGCAAAACGCCTTTTTTCGGATGAATCCAGGTTTTTTTACAGCATCATGATGGTCGCATCCGTGTTTGGCGACATCGCAGTGAACGCACGTTGGAAGCGTGTATGCGTCATCGCCATAATGGCGTATCACCTTGCGTGATGGCATGGGGTGCCATTGGTTACACGTCTCGGTCACCTCTTGTTCGCATTGACAGCACTTTGAACAGTGGACGTTACATTTCAGATGTGTTACGACCCGTGGCTCTACCCTTCATTCGATCCCTGTGAAACCCTACATTTCAGGAGGATAATGCATGACCGCATATTGCAGGTCCTGTACGGACCTTTCTGGATAAAGAACAAGTTCGACTGCTGCCCTGGCCAGCACATTCTCCAGATCTCTCACCAATTGAAAACGTCTGGTCAATGGTGGCCGAGCAACTGGCTCGTCACAATACGCCAGTCACTACTCTTGATGAACTGTGGTATCGTGTTGAAGCTGCATGGGCAGCTGTACCTGTACACGCCATCCAAGCTCTGTTTCAGTCAATGCCCAGGCGTATCAAGGCCGTTATTACGGCCAGAGGTGGTTGTTCTGGGTACTGATTTCTCAGGATGTATGCACCCAAATTGCGTGAAAATGTAATCACATGTCAGTTATAGTATAATATATTTGTCGAATGAATACCCGCTTATCATCAGCATTTCTTCTTGGTGTAGCAATTTTAATTG
This sequence comes from Schistocerca serialis cubense, assembly GCF_023864345.2. NCBI lineage: Eukaryota > Metazoa > Arthropoda > Insecta > Orthoptera > Acrididae > Schistocerca > Schistocerca serialis. Next base: position 274,298,771 of record NC_064646.1, read on the forward strand.
CCACTAGTGTATATGGGCTGGAACGGGAATATTCCTCGATGTCCCACAAGGAATTCCGAATTTTTTCAATCGAAAATGGCCAAGGAAAAAATGTGTTGGATTATTTACTGGACGGCCCTCGCACATGATGCATGAAAATATAACAATTCAACGAACACTTTTGTAACTTACCTTTGTTTTAGATATTCCGTTCCCTACTCACGAGAGCTGGGCAGTCTGATGTCGAATTTTCAGTGGAGTACGCAAGTCGATTGGGAGCGACGTAGAGGTGTTCCTAAATGGAAATTATTGACTGGGAATATGTAGTTACAGCCTCCCGAAAAAAAATTTCGGCATCAGGGGACTGGCACCATTGAAATTTCTCCATTTCCATTCTCCCCGACAAAAAACTTCGTGTGTGTGTGTGTGTGTGTGTGTGTGTGTGTGTGTTTGTGTGTGTAGCGTGAAAGTGCTTTGAGCTAGGAGAGACATGTGGATAGATTCGGGACTAAAGTTCAGTCGGCTTAAAACAATGTATTTCTGCTACGAATTAGCGGCATTCAATTTTAACGGATAAAACAATACGATTTCATTCTAAATGAACAGCAACGCCAACCCAACGATGCCGAAACAAAGAATATATGCGTGAATGGAGCCGTACATCACCTTTGTCACAGGCGCAGATATATCCTTTTCAACACTGCTTTAATACTGACACGGTGCATTCACCGAGCTGCACACTCACGCAGCAGGTCAATCATCAACATACTTGCCACAACAAAGGGAATAATCTATACGTACGAAACTCTGCGCAGAACTTGCAACAAAGAACGAATTACCAAACAATTGGTCTTTTATTAACTAGATGATCCCTGACGTACGGACAGGGCATGAATACGCAATCGGCAGCCAGCGTGACGAATCACAGGTCAATAACGGACGTCATCAGGCCGCGTGCCATCGCCTCTCGGGCATCTGCGTACAGATTTCCGTACGGCGACCGACCTCATTCATACGCATAGGTACTGTGGTCGTGCTTCCCTGGACGACAGGAGACACATTACTAGACGGATCAAGTGGATGGCCAATGAAACCAACGAGCTCGCACGTTGAAGATTTATGATCCCAAGAATTCACTGTTGAGACCACCGAGTTACACATCTGCGGATGGTGATATGTTCACTGGCAAAGCAATGCGTTACCAGATCGCGTACACACAGGATCTTATACTGATCATGTCTAACACTGTCGCTTTCCCTGAAAATAACGATCTATACTGTTTTCCGTAAAAACTACGAGCATGTATTGAAATCATGTAAACTATAAAAAAAAATTTAGATTGTTTAATTCATTTGCAAATTAGAGCTGTTAACTTCATTTACAAATTACACTTATTGACCATAGCCTAGTAGTATGAGAATCCGGATAGATCTAGATACTTTTGGTGTGCAGTGTCGACCGCTGCCCCTCCCCCCTTATTCTTATTCTTCTAACTGGTGTCCCAGCGCGGTGTAGCTACGCGTATAGCACGCAGTGCTGTGCGTTCGTTTCGGGTCCCAGAAATGCGTAAGGAACAAATGGTTCAAATGGCTCTGAGCACTATGGGACTTAACATCTGAGGTCATCGGTCCCCTAGAACTTAGAACTACTTAAACCTAACTAACCTAAGGACATCACACACATCCATGCCCGAGGCAGGATTCGAATCTGCGACCGTATCAGTCGCGCGGTTCCGGACTGAAGCGCCTAGAACCGCTCGGCCATCGGGGCCGGCTCGTAAGGAACAAAAGGAGACTAAACGCAGCTCAGTAGAACAAATGTAGGAGCATGTAAGTCACACACCCCATGTGTCACTAGTTGCCTGCACATTAACGTATTTTTCTATATTATAATAAGGCATCAAATGCAGTACCAACTACTCAGACATTCTTATGCAGTAGAAGAGCAGATGACATGCTCGGAGATGAAGATCCTTGTATGGGATACACCAGCGTGGAGGGTTGCATTAAACCAGTCTTCGCAATGAAGACAAAAACAACAACAACCATCTCAAGACGGACATCGCAGCCCGAAACCGGCCATGTCAGTAAAATATATCCTTCTAAAAGTATCTGAAGCTGACTGCGTTCTCCCTCAACAAACCTTTATTCAATGAATTTTACCGAAGAAGAGATCCTTCAAACTGCATGGCCACTACAAATGACTCATTAGTTTTCAAAGTTCTATAGTTTTTTCCCAATTATTACGTCTAAAAATATGATTAATGTATGAACAGAACCATGAACTCACCGAGTTTGCGCTGTGCCCACCAGTTGGCGTTACAAGTACACAAGAGTTTTTGTGTGCAAGATGTTCATCTGTTGCGTAGTGCGGCGCGCGTTTAGAACGAATTTTGGACAAGAACAGCCGTGTGAACAGAGTATCGTGCGTCGTTATTGACCATTTAGGGACAATGGTTGTTTTTGTAAATAGGAAAGTAGCGGTCGATCAAGTGTGCCAGATGCAACCGCGGAGAGGGCGAGAGAAAGTTTCGTAGGCAGTCCAAAAAGTCAACGGGCCGCGCAAGCCACGAACTTGGAGCACCGGAGTAACCTGTATGGCAGATTTTACGACGGTAATTCCGTTTCGAACCGTACCGTCCGCGCCTAGCGCAACAATTTAAACCGGAAAATTATGGCCGCAGTAATGAATTTTGCATCACAAAGCAGGAAGCACGAGAGATGAGCATTTCACATCCAAGCTAATATTCAGCTACGAAGAAGCCTTCCATTTACCTAAAAAGGTTTATCCCCAGGGAGTGGGGTACTGAAAATGCTCACGACATTGTGGCGCATGAGCGAGATTGGCCGAAGGTCACTATTTTCTGTGCAATGTCATAGACTACGTATGGGCCGTTTACCTTCTGCGAAAACGGTATGACGAGTATCGCTTACCTTGATAAGTTTCAGTTGTTTTCATAAATAATGGTGATTACACGAAGTTCATCTTACAACACGATGGGGCACCTCTTCATTGGAGTATCGATATTCGCCCTTACTTAAACGAAGAACTTCCGAATAGATGGATTGCCGCTGTGGTGAAGACGATGTGGCTCTGGTCTTCCCACCTCCCCCCACACATAGGTCACCTAACGTAACGCCTTGGAATTTTTCCTTTGGGTTACGGCGAAAACCGTGTTTACGCACACTCACTGTCAGGACGACTGGAACGGCCCAGAGAATACATCAATGCTGCTGTGTTGACCATTCGTTCACAGGAAGTTGTTTCTTAAGGTATGGAACGAACTTAGCTACCACTTGCACGTGAGTCGCGTGATCAGAGAAAATTTGTAGACTGTAAAGCGCAAACTTGGTGAGTTTACGGTTTATTCATGTGTCAATCACATTTGTACATATAATACTGTGGAAATCTTGGGCTAACAAAGGAGATGTTGAATTTAACTGCTGACAGGAGAAAATATATAAATGCACCCAAGGAAGCAGGCGAAAGCAAATACAAATGCCTAAAAAATGAGGCAGGCAAGAAGTGCAAAATGGATGGACGACGAATGTAGGGATTCAGAAGCATGTATCACTAATGGAAAGATAGATGCCGCCTACAGGAGGATTCAAGAGGCCTTTGTAAGAAAGAGAAGCGCTGTATGAATACCAAGAGCTCAGATGGAAAACCAGTCCTAAGCAAAAACGGAAAGCTGTAAGGTGAAAGAAGTGTATAGAGGCTCTATAGAAGGGAGATGAACTTAAAAACAATATTCAAATTCAAATGGTTCAAATGGCTCTGAGCACTATGGGACTTAACATTTGAGGAGATCCGAAATGCGAAATAATTTGGGTGAAGGTCACGGTTAAAGCAGCCTCAGACATGGTAATTGGATGTCTCTATAGGCCCCCTGGCTCAGCAGCTGTTGTGGCTGAGCACCTGAAGGATAATTTGGAAAATATTTCGAGTAGATTTCCCCACCATGTTATAGTTCTGGGTGGAGATTTCAATTTGCCGGATATAGACTGGGAGACTCAAACGTTCATAACGGGTGGCAGGGACAAAGAATCCCGTGAAATTTTTTTAAGTGCTTTATCTGAAAACTACCTTGAGCGGTTAAACAGAGAACCGACTCGTGGCGATAACATATTAGACCTTCTGGTGACAAACAGATCCGAAATATTTGAAACAGTTAACGCAGAACAGGGAATCAGCGATCATAAAGCGGTTACTGCATCGATGATTTCAGCCGTAAATAGAAATATTAAAAAAGGTAGGAAGATTTTTCTGTTTAGGAAAAGTGACAAAAAGCAGATTACAGAGTACCTGACGGCTCAACACAGAAGTTTTGTCTCAAATACAGATAGTGTTGAGGATCAGTGGACAAAGTTCAAAAACCATCGTCCAATATGCGTTAGATGAGTATGTGCCAAGCAAGATCGTGAGAGATGGATAAGAGCCACCGTGGTACAACAATCGCGTTAGAAAACTGCTGCGGAAGCAAAGGGAACTTCACAGCAAACATAAACATAGCCAAAGCCTTGCAGACAAACAAAAATTACGTGAAGCGAAATGTACTGTGAGGAGGACTATGCGAGAGGCGTTCAATGAATTCGAAAGTAAAGTTCTATGTACTGACTTGGCGGAAAATCCTAAGAAATTTTGGTCTTATGTCAAAGCGGTAGGTGGATCAAAACAAAATGTCCAGACACTCTGTGACCAAAATGGTACTGAAACAGAGGATGACAGACTAAAGGCCGAAATACTAAATGTCTTTTTCCAAATCTGTTTCACAGAGGAAGACTGCACTGTAGTTCCTTCTCTAGATTATCGGACAGATGACAAAATGGTAGATATCGAAATAGACGACAGAGGGATAGAGAAACAATTAAAACTGCTCAAAAGAGGAAAGGCCGCTGGACCTGATGGGATACCAGTTCGATTTTACACAGAGTACGCGAAGGAACTTGCCCCCCTTCTTGCAGCGGTGTACCGTAGGTCTCTAGAAGAGCGTAGCGTTCCAAAGGATTGGAAAAGGGCACAGGTAATCCCCGTTTTCAAGAAGGGGCGTCAAACAGATGTGCAGAACTATAGACCTATATCTCTAACGTCGATCAGTTGTAGAATTTTGGAACACGTATTATGTTCGAGTATAATGACTTTTCTGGAGACTAGAAATCTACTCTGTAGGAATCAGCATGGGTTTCGAAAAAGACGGTCGTGTGAAACCCAGCTCGCGCTATTCATCCACGAGACTCAGAGGGCCATAGACAGGGGTTCACAGGTAGATGCCGTGTTTCTTGACTTCCGCAAGGCGTTCGATACAGTTCCCCACAGTCGTTTAATGAACAAAGTAAGAGCATATGGACTATCAGACCAATTGTGTGATTGGACTGAAGAGTTCCTAGATAACAGAACGCAGCATGTCATTCTCAATGGAGAGAAGTCTTCCGAAGTAAGAGCGATTTCAGGTGTGCCGCAGCAGGTGAGTGTCATATGACCGTTTCTATTCACAATATACATAAATGACCTGGTGGATGACATCGGAAGTTCACTGAGGCTTTTTGCAGATGATGCTGTGGTGTATCGAGAGGTTGTAACAATGGAAAATTGTACTGAAATGCAGGAGGATCTGCAGCGAATTGGCGCGTGGTGCAGGGAATGGCAATTGAATCTCAATGTAGGCAAGTGTAATGTGCTGCGAATACATAGAAAGATAGATCCCTTATCATTTACCTACAAAATAGCAGTTCAGCAACTGGAAGTAGTTAATTCCATAAATTATCTGGGAGTACGTATTAGGAGTGATTTAAAATGGAATGATCATATGAAGTTGATCGTCGGTAAAGCAGATGCCAGACTGAGATTCATTGGATGAATCCTAAGGAAATGCAATCCGAAAACAAAGGAAGTAGGTTACAGTACGCTTGTTCGCCACTGCTTGAATACTGCTCAGCAGTGTGGGATCCGTACCAGATAGGGTTGATAGAAGATATAGAGAAGATCCAACGGAGAGCAGCGCGCTTCGTTACAGGATCATTTAGTAATCGCGAAAGCGTTACGGAGATGATAGATAAACTCCAGTGGAAGACTCTGCAGGAGAAACGCTCAGTAGCTCGGTGCGAGCTTTTGTTCAAGTTTCGAGAACATACCTTCAGCGAAGAGTCAAGCAGTATATTGCTCCCTCCTACGTATATCTCGCGAAGAGACCATGAGGATAAAATCAGAGAGATTAGAGCCCACACAGAAGCATACCGACAATCCTTCTTTCCACGAACAATACGAGACTGGAATAGAAGGAAGAACCGATAGAGGTACTCAAGGTACCCTCCGCCACACACCGTCAGGTGGCTTGCGGAGTATGGATGTAGATGTAGAGGTCATCAGTACCCTAGAACTTAGAACTACTTAAACCTAACTAACCTAAAGACATCACACACATCCATGACCGAGGCAGGATTCGAACTTGCGACCGTAGTGGTTACGCGGTTCCAGACTGAAGCGCCTAGAACCGCTCGGCCACAGCGGCCGCCCAAAACAATATTGTAGTAATTGAAGAGGACTTAGATGAAGATGAGATGTCAGATATGATAGTGCGAGAATAATGTGATAGTGCACTGAAAGACCTAAGTTGGAACGAAAAAAGCCCGCGCAAGTACAGAACTACCGACAGCCTTGGGAAAGCCAGCAATGACAAAACTATTCAACGTGGTCTGCAAGATGTACGAGAGAGGCGAAATACCCTCAGACATGAAGAATGTAACAAGAGAGAGAGGCGACATACTCTCAGACATGAAGAATGTAACAATTCCAATTCCAAGGAAAGGAGGTGCTGATAGGTATGAATATTGCCGAAGTAACTGTTTAATAAATCATGGTTCTAAAATATTAACAAGAATTCTTTACAAAAGAATGGAAAAGCTGGTAGAAGCCGACCTTAGGGAAGATCAATTTACATTCCGGAGCAATGTGAGCACACAAGAGGCAATATTGATCATATAACTTATCTTAAAAGGTTGGTGGAGGAGGGAGTGAGACAGGGTTGTATATATTCCCTGATGTTATTCAGTCTCTACATTGAGCAAGCAGCAAAGAAAACAAAGGGAAAATTTGGAGTAAGAATTAAAGTTGAGCGAGCAGCTGAACGGGAAGGACAATGTATTGAAAGGAGGATAGAAGATAAACAAAAGCAAAACAAGAATAATGGTATGTAGTCGAATTAAATCAGGTGATGCTGAAATATTAGATAAGAAGCGAGGTACTTGAAGTGCCAGATGAGTTTCGTTATTTGAACAGCAAAATAACTGATGATGGCCGAAGCAGAGACGATATAAATTGTCGACTGGCAATTGCAAGAAAAGCGTTTCTGAAGAAGATAAAGTTGTTAACTCTGAATAGGTTAAGAAGTCTTTTTGAGAAACTGTTTGTATGGAGTGTGGCCATGTATGGAAGTGAAACATGGACGACAATTAGTTTACACAGGAACCGAACAGAAGCTTTTGAAATGTGGTGCTACGGAAAAATGCTGAGGTTTAGATGTGTAGATCACGTAGCTAATGAGGCGGTACTAAATAGAATTGAGCAGAAGAGAAATCTTTGGTATAGCCTGACTAGAAGAAGGGATAGGTTGGCAGAGGGCATTCTGAGACATCAAGGGATCACCAATTTAGTACTGGACTGGAGGGAAGAGTGAGTGAGTGTGGATGGGGGGGGGGGGGGGGGAGGAATTGTAGAGAAAGCATATTCAGAAGGCTGCATGTTGCAGTAGTTATTGCAGATGAAGAGGCTTGCACAGGATAGTATAGTTTGGAGAGCTGCATCAAACACGTCGTCGGACTGAAGACAACAACATTTTGGAAAAAAACAGAGTACTGATAACGGGTGAATCATTTATAGCGGCTCTCTACCTTAGAGAGCAACACACGTGACCCGTCGCAGCCCATGAAACAAGGGTCGCTCTCCGATACCAGCGGAGGGGAGGTCAAGGCTGGCTGCAATTACGACCCCCGCTGCTGGGAGGTGTGAGCGGGACTCCCCCGGCGCCCGGGAATGGCCTTGGCCCGCTGCCGGCGGCGGAATTTTCCACTGCGCGCTGTCACGCGGCTGCGTGTCGTTTCGACGGGAACGCCACCGGTCGATGACGCCCACTAAGATGGCCGACGCACCCTCGCCAAACCGGGACCGCTCTCAATTCTCCCACTCACCCTACCCTTGCCCCTCTGATTCACTCTCGCGCCCCGTAACTCCTTTCAACTCGCCATCAAATCGGCCGGCCATTACCCCTTCACGGATTTGTCGATGGTGCGAAACGGAGCCAGAAAATTCCAACCAAAATTACATTTTTATCTGGATTGGAGGAATGCTAAATATCGACCAACAGAAAAAATATGAAATTGTTGAATGGAGGTAACCAGTCAGTATGTCACACCTTATATATTGGGAAGATGTGTGCAAACGCTGCCTAGAACTTGTCGCTAACCTAAGCGAATGTTACTACCAGACCAAGTATCCAAATATTTCAAGTGTGCCTTTTAGTGAAATCCGATATACCTAATTATCCTCCAGACACGAACAAAATGCGAAAATTTGATACACTCCTCTATTTGGGTAACGCGAATACACGGCTTTAAGCAACTGCACAATTTACCCTAACACCGCCTCACTCACATAGTGGGCTGAGGCCGAACGGAAATCTGGATTGGGGAGGGAAGCGTGCAAGCCTCTATAGCCGTTCATAATTGCGAAAGTATTGCCGGTTATGTGCCACATATGTTCGATGGGATTCATGCCGGGCGAGCTGGGAGGCCACATCATTTGCTCCAATAGCCCAAAGTGTTCTTCAAACCAATCGCAAACAACTGTGGCTCGGCGACATGACGCATTGCAATCCATAAAAATTTCATCGCTGAATGGCACAAATGGTCTCTAAGTAGCCAAACACAACCATCTCCAGTCAATAATCGGTTCAGATGGACCAGAAGACCCAGTCCACTCCACATAAACAGAGCCACGCCATTATGGAGCCACCACCAGATTGCACAGTGCCTTGCTGACAACTTGGGGGTCCATGGCTTCGTGGGGTTTGCGTCACACTCGAATCCTACCAGCAGCTCTTACCACTTGAAATCGGGACTCATCTGATCAAACCACGGTCTAGGGTCCAACAAATATGATGACTAGCCCATACAGTCGCTGCAGCAAAGGCACTCGTGTCGATCTTCTGCTGCTGTAGCCCATTAACAATAAATTTCGGCGCACTATCCCAACGGATACTTTCGTCGTACGTTCCATATTGAGTTCTGTGGTTATTTCATGCATTGCTTTTCGTCTGTTAGCACTAACAACCTTACGTAAATGCCGCTGCTATCGGACGTTAACTGAAGGGTGTCGGACATTGCGTTGTCCATGGTGAGAGCTAATGCCTGAAATTTGGTATTCTCGGGGCACTCTTGTCACTTTGGATCTCGGAATACTGAATTCCCTGTAGATTTCTGAAATGGAATGTCGCATTCGTCTTTCTGCAACTACCATTCTGGGTTCAAAATCTGTTAATTCACGTCATGCGGCCATAGTCACGTCGGAAACTTTTTCAAACGACTCTTGGGGTACAAATGACGGCTCCGCCTATGCATAGTCCTTTTATATGTTGAGCACGCGATACTATCCCCATGTGCATATGTGCATATCGCTATTCCGTGATTTTTGACATCTGATTGTATAAGTATATGAATATTGTTGGCGTGGCTTGTCTGGAAAGGGCTGCCATTCCTGTTGGTGCATCACCCGAAGAACATGAATGTCACGAACGTTATTAATTTTGACTTTATGTGATAATAGCGCTGCTGCCGCGTCACGTGACGGGGCGGTCCGCGACATTAAGAAAGTATGTGAATGAGGCCCGCGGATCACCAAACGTTGGTATAAAACCAAGGCAACAATATCAGAAGTTCATCCTCTACTTAATTACCACCAAGCATGTTGACAACAGTAGGCCAAGGAAATGTCTCCATCTTAGGTACCCACAGTGCCTAGAAACAAAAAGAGACTACAAACGAGGGCTCTACGACACAGCGTCTGGAAAGATGAATAATATCTGAAGAAAGTTTCCCTGGAAATCACTCAACCGAATAGCTTCCGGTGTGTCGCAAGAGGCAAAAGTAATCGCCCCAGAATGATGTGTCAATATGGACTGTGTCCTGTGAATGTGGAGCGGATCACATCTCAGTCCATTCTTGCAGTGTCGCCGACGCCCAGTCTCTTTTACCACGGACGACTTAACGAGGGTACAACCAGTGCACCTCACGTTGGCAATTGCGGATCACCAACCATTTAAAATTTGTAACATCGTTATTTTGTGTTTATATGCGTTTGTTTCCTTCTGCCTTAACAAATAAACTAGCGGACATGGCAATGCTTTGCAACTGCTAAATATCTATGGGAATTGTATATACTGTATGTCCTAATCTCTTTCTTCCCCTCTCTCTGTCCTCCTCCTCTTCTGTCCCCCCGTTTTTATCTCCTCCTCCTCCTCCTCCTCCTCCTCCTCTCTCCACTGCTTCATCCCGCCTCTCTCTGTCCATCTCCTCCTTCCCCTTCTCTACATCAATTTCCTCTCCCCTCTTTGTCTCTCTCCTCTTTCCCCTGTAGTTGATCTTGTGCCTTCTGTGTTGTTATTGCCAACGACTCATTGGTTGTGAACTGAAGACCTTTAAAATTAATGGGTTAATTGATCGGGGTCATTAGTATACTGTGTATCAGAGACCTCTCCTGCTGCTGGATATCTGAGGATAGTATCTTTATTGGCGTATTTCCATAGTTTCGTGTAGGATTGCGAAGTTTCGGACGATTCGGAATTCCGTAGTAGTATTCTAACCATAATCCGATTCGTCATTTATAAAACTTCCTTGTTTTCTGCTAAAAACTACTGCGAGGAACAAAACAAAACAGCACATTGTGGTGTACAGATTTTTGTTTAAAGTCTTCTTCAATATATAGAAGGCATGTCCTGACTAAGTGACTGACTGACTCATAATCGCCCGTCCAAACCGCTACGGACAGAAACTTAAAATCTGAAGAAGGTGTGGATCTTATACTATGGGCGTCTTTTAAGAAAGGATGTTTTAAAATTCCAACCCTAAGGGGATGAAATAGGGGTTAAAGGGTTTTATTTGGCTTGTCTGTTAGAAATAAAACATACGCATGTCATTATATTTGTAAATTGAACCGCTATGGGTGTGAAACATTTTATGAAAATATTTCATTGCGGAAGCATTTCTAAGGCTACATCTTTGAAAATTGGTCTTTGGTTTCTAGGTTAGAGATGAAAAAATACGTGTTTCGCTGTTTTTGGAACTCCAACCTCTAAGACTGATTCACTGAATCATAATCGCTCAGCCCAAACCGCTAACGATAAAAACTTGTAATTTGGAGAGGGTGTGGATCTCATACCGTAGGCAATTCCATTTTTAAAGGGGTGAAATAGGGAATGATAGGCTTATTGAAAGTATGTCGCTATTAAGGAAATTTTGAAACTAGAAAAAAAATGTTCAAATGTGTGTGAAATCTTATAGGACTTAACTGCTAAGGTCATCAGTCCCTAAGCTTACACACTACTTAACCTAAATTATCCTAAGGACAAACACACACACCTATGCCCGAGGGAGGACTCGAACCTCCGCCGGGACCAGCCGCACAATCAATGACTGCAGCGCCTAAAACCGCTCGGCTTATCCCGCGCGGCTTGAAACTAAAACTACGAAAACTAGTATTTGGTTTTTCAGTCAGAAATTAAAAAACACGTTTCTCAGCATTTTTGGAAAATCAACCACTACAGGCGTAAAATTGGGGCGAACGTTTTATTGAAAATAAATAATTACTAAAGTACTATTAAAGGATTTTACAGATTACTTCTATAGCAACTAGTACCTGACTTCTCGGTTAGCTATTAAAAAAATCCACGTTTCAGTGCTTCTGTAAATTCAAGCCGTAACGGATGAAATTTTCTAAAAAAATTTTCGTTACATTAAAAAGATCTTACTGCTAAATTTACGAAAACTGGTATTTCACGTCTCTGTTAGATATAAAGAAATATTTGTTAGGGGAACAAAGTTGCTATGGAAATATTTCCACAAGAATGCAAAAAGCATGATTAACACAAACATCCGACTCTAGCTACCAGAATCGTTATTTTGGTCAGTAGTACATTCGGAAAAGACTATGCTTATATGGCCTTAATTAGCGTGAAAAGGTTAGAAGGCGTTGCAATTTGTGAACAAAATAAAAATTCCATAAATAAAAACAAAACAAATATGGTTAAAATGCCCCGCTATTTTAGTTAAAACTGAGTGCAAGAAGAAAAACGAAACTACACATTTTCACAGCACAGTATTTTCTTTCGCGCAATGAGTTTTACCCGAAAATCTGTAAATATTTATTACAGAATCTGTACAATTTTAATGTAAATCACTTCAGAACTTTCGATTTCAGTGCAAACCATCATTTCCCTTATTTCATCACGGTGATCGTTTCTCCCTATGTAGGTCAACGTCGACTAAATATTTTCACATTCGGAGAGAAAGCTGGTGATTGAAATTTCGTGAGAAGATTCCTCCGCAACGAAAAACCACCTTTGTTTTAATGGTGTCCACCCCAAATCCTGTATCATGTCAGTGACACTCTCCCCCCTGTTCCGCGATAATAGGTAAGAATCCCGCACCGCACAGCAGTATTCTGAAAAAGGACGGACAAGGGTACTGTAGGCAGTCTAGAAGATCTGTTACATTTCTAAGTGACCTGCCAATAAAACGCGGTCTTTGGTTAACTTTCCCCACAACATTTTCTATGTCTTCCTTCCAATTTAAGTTATTCGTGATTCTAATTCCTAGGTATTTAGTTGAATTCACAGCCTTTAGATTTGAGTGATATATCGTGTAGCCGAAGTTTAACGGATTCCTTTTAGCACTCATGTGGATGACCTCACACTTCTCATTATTTAGGGTCAACTGCCATATTTCGCACCATACAGATATCTTTTCTAAATCGTTTTGCAATTTATTTTGACCTTCTGATAACTTTACTAGTCGATAAACGACACGGTCATCTGCAAACAACCTAAGACGGCTGCTCAGATTGTCCCCAAAATCGTATATATACATAAGGGACAGCAAAGGGCCTATAACACTACCTCGGGAACGCCAGAAATCACTTCTGTTTTACTCAACGACATTCCGTCAGTTACTACTTTATATTTACACCATATATATTTAAAACATATTTAGGCTATGTCCGTCCGAACGTTTATTAGAGTATCGTGTAAAAATCTGAAGTAAATTGGACAACTACTTTTCGAGGTTTTTAATAAAAACTGTAAACAACTACTTGTCCTTATGTAGTAATATCGAAGTATAGATATCGATAAGCAAACTACATGTACATGAACACACTGCAATTCCCACTCATCTGCTTGGCAGTAGATTCATAGAAACTTTTTCAGACTATTTCCGGACCGTTCGCCTCTCTAATAGCACGCGGGAAAAATGATTACCTGAATCTTTCTATGCGGGCTCTAATTCCTCTTATTTTGTGACAATAGTCATTTCTGCCTACATAGATGGAGGCAACAAAATATTTTGGCGTTCGGGGGATAAAGTTGGTGATGCGCAAAACGAGCTGCTGCTATTGCAACTTATTACTGTCTTCGGTTAATAATAATTTTAAAGGCTCCCACACCGCACTCGAGTACTGGAGCTGACAGTCATTGTTTCGCCTTCCCCGCCGGATTTTATGTTTTGTGGTTCCAATTAAGTTGATGGTAATTCTAACCTCAAAATATTTAGGTGAATCGACAAGTTCGTGTGATTTACAGTGTAACCGATACTTAAAGGATTGTTTTTAGGACTCGTACGGAGGAGCTTGCACTTTTTATTGTTCAGAGTCGCAGGGAACTTTTAGCACTATAAAATATCTTTTCTAAATCATTTTGAAACTAAGATTTTGTGCAATAGTACAGATAGGGTGACAGCATGATACACGGAGAGATCACTAAATTAGAGTCAAATGAGACTAATAGCAAAATGAAATTATTTCTGGTGGAATGGAAACACATTCAAAAAAGAACTAGCGATGTTACTCGCTCGAAAGGAAACAAATACGTAAGTCTAGAGCAACACATCATTCGTAGCACGCTCTGCCAGAAACTGTTTGCCGACGATGGATAACACGTTTTCCTTTTTTTGGCAGCTGGGCATCGCCATACTGCTATCTATCAACGACTGTCTTCCAAACGATGTGATTTTCCATTTGCCACGCCGCCGTGGGCGTGCCTCACCGCGGATTCCACACCTGCTATTGCGGCTAGAGAGGACATTGCGGTCTCGGCAGCGAGCGCGGGAACTGCCATCGATTTCCCATAACGCATCTGCCGGCTGGCACCGCCTCGGGACCACCTGGTACCTCCAACACCAACACCCCTTCAGCCCGCGCGGCCGATTCCAGCCTCCCCCCCCCCCTCCCCTCCCCGGAGAGACGTTCTACGTGACAACGTTTTTCGTCCTGGTGATGTCGTGGGGGTAGAAGGACACTGATTCGTACGCGACATTGTAACGAGTAAATCGTCGGAAACAGAATAACGTGCACCGCTATAACTGTTGAAATACTCAACGTCAGTGTCACCAAAGTGGTGCCTACTACTGTCGCGTCCCAAAGGTGAGGTTCCGGGAAGAAGAGAAATAGTCGGCTGGCCTAAGAGAGAGGGAGTCCTGACGTATGCTGTTAAATTACCTTACCACAAAACGTAATTTTGGAATAAGTACTGAAACGACAAACACTACGAGTGTTTCACAACTCCTGACTTCATTGAGGAAATAGTATCAAGTCCTGATAAACACTGAAACCCAGAGAAACTGGTACACTTGCCTAATATGGTGTAGGGCATCCGCGAGCACGCACGCGTAACACGACGTGGCATGGATTCAACTAATGTCTGAAGTAATGCTGGAGGGAATTGACACCATCAATCCTGCAGGGCTGTCCATAAATCCGTAAGAGTAAGACTGGGTGGAGATCTCTTCTGAACAGCACGTGGCAAGACATCCCGGATATTCTCAATAACATTCGCAATAATTCCTTAAAAGACATCATAGTCGCCGTTGACTGTATAAAATATTTATTGTTACTATTGCAATTTCGGCCTTATGGCCATTTTCAAGTAACACTGCAAAGTTACCTAAACACAAACATACAAAAGTGAAGCACAGGGTGTATATACATAATTAAGCAAACATTTCATTAAGAAAGTAGCTTAATTATAAAAATTGGAGATAAATGTATATTACTTACATTCTGTCAGAATATAAAACCATCTGACATGAGTACATGTCGTCGTCAAAATGCAGCCTTTTGACTGTGAGAGTCCCACAAGATCCGATGAGTACGACACTTATTACATCGTAATATGTTGTTAAATATATACTGAACAGTCGATATTACCATCATTCTAATAATCTATCACACATACAATTTCAAGTGCACTGACAACATGTTGAGCTAAGTCGGTTGGCGCGAAAATACATTTACTAAGTGCACGTAGCAAAGATGGTGCTCACCAAGGATACAATTTATAAACTTTATATCGTAAAGTGGTAGCTCGCAATGGATCTATTCTCTTATTTAATGTATTTTAAGATCGCCAGTTTTTATGTGATGTATCTGAGCAGTTTTGTCTTAAACCATAAATAACAAATTTTATCAGTAATCTGGTGTATTTTACTGTAAAGAAACGTTTATGCACTATAACGAGGGAAGAAAAGGATACTGCAATATATTTTATTTTTGTATGTTTTATAAATGAAATGTAGCCTCGACATTTCATTGTATCCGAAGCTTGTGATTTATTGTATCAATCTACTTCAACAGTAATTCATAGAATTGTGCAGTTATTTGAGACACTTACCGAAAAACATTTTAAACAATTTCGATGGAATAGTATACACATTTACTTAGTCCTGTTTGCTATAATACAGCCTGGTTGAAGGCTGCATCAAGTATTTGTGCGGAGGCATTGTGATGTATTGTCAGAATTTGTGGTGCTGCACGGTGAACTGGATTGCTGGCGAGCGTTTTACGTCATTTATATTCGTAAAATTTATACGCATACAAAGTATTATATATCAGAGCTCTGTCTTCATCTCATTTACGAGCACTTAAATCAATGTGAGAGCTTATTAACAGATAACTCATGTATTATCCCCTATTATGTTATAAATAAATATTCCCATCCTATCCTACTGCCCATTACAATCATGGCACTATTCAGTAAGCTCTATGATGTCGACAGATGAAAAGACTTTACGATATAAAGCTTATAAGTTGTATCCTTGGTGAGCACTATCTTTGCTACGTGCACAGGCAGTATCTTTAGTAAATGTATTTTCGCGCCAACCGACTTAGCTCAACATGTTGTCAGTGCACTTGAACTTGTATGTGTGATAGATTATTAGAATGATGGTAATATCGACTGTTCAGTACATATTTAACAACATATTACGATGTATTAAGTGTCGTACTCATCGGATCTTGTGGGACTCTCACAGTCAAAAGGCTGCATTTTGACGACGACATGTACTCATGTCAGATGGTTTTATATTCTGACAGAATGTAAGTAATATACATTTATCTCCAATTTTTATAATTAAGCTACTTTCTTAATGAAATGTTTGCTTAATTATGTATATACACCATGTGCTTCACTTTTGTATTTTTGTGTTTAGGTAACTTTGCAGTGTTACTTGAAAATGGCCATAAGGCCGAAATTGCAATAGTAACAATAAATATTTTATACAGTCAACGGCGACTATGATGTCTTTCACGAAATATTATATCACTGTGAATCCCAACCATGAGAAGTTAATTCGCAATAATGTTCATGTCTGCGGAGTTAGTTGGCCATCGGAAGCGTATAAACTCAGAAGAGTGTTTCTGGAGCAACTCTGTAGCAATTCTGGAGGTGTGGGATGTCGCATTGTCCTGTTGGAACACCTGTCAGAGACGTATCTAGACGTATCAGGAGCCACATATCACTCCAACTGCACACGCCCCGCACCATTACAGAGCCTTCACCAGTTTGAACAGTACCCTGTTGACATACAGGGTCGATAGATTCATGAGGTTCTCTTCATACCCCTACACGTCCAACCTCTTGATACAATTCGAAACGAGACTCGTCCGCCCACGCAACATGTTTCCAGTCAACAGCCCAATGTCCATGTTGACGGACCCATGCGAGGCGTAAAGCTTTGTGTCGTGCAGTCATCAAGGGCACACAAGTGGGCCTTCATCTCCGAAACCCATATCGATGTTTCGTTGAATTGTTCGCACGCTGACACTTGCTGATGGCCCACCACTGAAATCTGCAGCAATTTGCGAAAGGGTTGCACTTCTGTCACGTTGAACGATTCTCTTCGGCCGTCGTTGGTCCCGTTCTTGCAGGACCTTTTGCCGGCCGCAGCGATGTCGGAGATTTGGAGTTTAACCGGATTCCTGATATTTACGGTACACTTGTGAAATGACCGTACGTAAAAATCCGTACTTCATCGCTACCTCGGAGAAGCTGTGTCCCATCGCTCGTGCGGCGACTATAACACCACGTTCAAACCCACTTAAATCTTGATACTTGATAACCTGCCATAGCACCAGCAGTAAACGATCCAACAACTGCGCCAGACACTTGTCTCATATAGGCGTTGCCGACCGCATTGCCGTATTCTGTTTGTTTACATATACATGAACCTCAACAAAAGGAAAACGAGGATAATGGAATGTAGTCGAATTAAGTCGGGTGATGCTGAGGGAATTAGATTAGGAAATGAGACACTTAAAGTAGTTTTGCTATTTGGGGAGCAAAATAACTGATGATAGTCGAAGTAGAGAAGATATAAAATGTAGACTGGCAATGGCAAGGAAAGCGTTTCTGAAGAAGGGAAATTTGTAACATCAAGTTTAGATTTAAATGTCAGGAAGTCGTTTCTGAAAGTATTTGTATGGAGTGCAGCCATGTATGGAAGTGAAACATGGACGATAAATAGTTTGGACAAGAAGAGAATAGAATCTTTCGAATTGTGGTGCTACAGAAGAATGCTGAAGATTAGATGGGTAGATCACATCACTAATGAGGAGGTATTTAATAGAATTGGGGAGAAGAGGAGTTTGTGGCACAACTTGACTAGAAGAAGGGATCGGTTGGTAGGACACATTCTGAGGCATCAAGGGATCACCAATTTAGTATTGGAGGGCAGCGTGGAGGGCAAAAATCGTAGAGGGTGACCAAGAGATGATTACACTACATTCAGGAGGATGTAGGTTGCAGTAGGTACTGGGAGATAAAGAAACTTGCACAGGATAGAGTAGCATGGAGAGCTGCATCAAACCAGTCTCAAGACTGAAGACCACAACAACAACAACAACATATCTCTATTTGTATACGCATGCCAGTACCAGTTTCTTTGGCGTTCAGTGTACTTGCTCTAAAGCAATTGTACGCACGGAAAGATCAAGTCCTGCACGACTCTGTCTGCTTAAAATGGAGCTGTAAGTACTATCAGAGCCCGCACCCGCGACACAACACTTAATAGCCGCTGAACGACTAGGATTCCACCAGTTGCGCCGTAACTACTGCAGATACCTCTCCTTGGACCTGGCTGGATACTTTTACGGCTGCCTCTTGTGATACAACTACGACCTTCCTGACTGCACTAGACCTCTCGAGCGTCCTGTCTCTGTCTCTGACATGGCATGTTGTCCTAGGGCCCTCACCTTCTCATTATTGTAATTGTGCACTATTCTTCGGAGACTGAGTGTGGGGAGGGAGGCGTCTATCGTTAAATCATGTCTTAGGCCTGCTATAGGCTCTTCATGATGTGTAGGTGCGCCTCACAACGAATCGCTCCCTTTAGACCTCTTTTACCATAGCTCCTTGTTTGCCATTATACCATTCTTGTTTTTACAGCTTATGTAGTTATCGCTATATGGGACCGTCGGTACCCTGGTGCCTCTGGTCCGTATTTTTTCCACGATACATTTAGAAGCTTCTGAAATTTTAAGGAACTTTCCTTCAGTGTCTGGCTGTTGTCGCACAAAGGCGACCAGTATCTCTTGTCTCATAAGTTTCCCTTTGTTTTGTGTCGAACTAATAGGACTTGGCCGTTTCCCGTGGGTACTACACTACTACAAGAAGGCCGAGGATTAGATAGGTGCCGCGCGGGGTAGCCGTGTCCTCCTCGGGCATGTGTGTGTGTGTCTTGTCTTTTGTGTGAGTTAGTTTAAGTTAGATGAAGTAGGGTGTAAGCTTAGGGGCCGATGACCTCAGCAGTTTTGTCCCATAGGACTTACCACAAATTTCCAATTAGATGGTTAGATCGGATAACTAGTTAATCGACTACTCTTGTATCGAATTGGAATGAAACGATCTTGATGACACAACTTGCTAAGAGAGCACATGCTGACAAGGGAACCTCCCCATCGCACCCCCCCTCAGATTTAGTTATAAGTTGGCACAGTGGATAGGCCTTGAAAAACTGAAAACAGATCAATTGAGAAAACAGGAAGAAGTTGTGTGGAACTGTGAAAAAATAAGCAAAATATACAAACTGAGTAGTTAATGGGAAGATAGGCAACATCAAGGACACTAGGACCGCAGGAGCGCCGTGGTCTCGTGGTAATGTGAGCAGCTGCGGAATGAAAGGTCCTTGGTTCAAATCTTCCATCGAGTGAAAAGTTTAATTTTTTATTTTCAGTTTATGTGACACACACTTATGTTTTCATCACTTTTTTGGGGGTGATTATCACATCCACAAGAAAACCTAAATCGGGCAAGGTAGAAGAATCTTTTTACCCATTCGCCAAGTGTACAACTTAGGTGGGTCGACAACATATTCCTGTCATGTGACGCACATGCCTCACCAGTTTCGTATAGAATATATCACATGTGTTTTCCTGTGGAGGAATCGGTTGACCTATGACCTTGCGATCAAATGTTTTCGGTTCCCATTGGAGAGGCACGTCCTTTCGTCTACTGATCGCACGGTTTTGCGGTGCGGTCGCAAAACACAGACACTAAACTTATTACAGTGAACAGAGACGTCAATAAACGAACGGACAGATAATAACTATGCAAAAAATAAAGAAAGTAAAATATTCACTCGAGGAAAGACTTGAACCAAGGACCTCTTATTCAGCAGCTGCTCACGCTGCCACGGCGCTCCGTAGCATACATTGTCCATGATGTTGCCTATGTGGCCCATGGACTACTCAGTTTGTATATTTTGCTTATTTTTTCACAGTTCCACACAACTTCTTCCTGTTTTCTCAATTGATCTGTGTTCAGTTTATCAAGGCCTATCCGCTGTGCCAACTTATAACTAAATCTGAGGGGGGTGCGATGGGGAGGTTCCCTTGTGAGGAATCATCATTAGTTTGGCGATGGATGGAGGTGTGGGGGGCAAAACATGTAGAGGAAGGTCAGGTCCTGAGTACAGGAAACAGGTTGGAATGAAGGTTTAACGTCTCGTCGACAACTATGTCACTGGAGACGGACGAAGAGCTCGGTTGTTGTTTATTTTTTTTTTTTGTGCTAAAGATGGCACCATCCCGGAATTTGCCTGCAGAGATTTAAGGACTTACGGGGAACATTAATTGGATGGCCGGACAGAGACTTGAACCGTCATTTACATCTACATGGATACTCTGCAAATCGCATTCAAGTGCCTGGCAGAGGGTTCACCGAACCATCTTCACAACTCTCTATTATTCCAACCTGGTATAGCGCGCGGAAAGAATGAACACCTACATCTTTCCGTACGAGCTCTGATTTCCCTTATTTTATCGTGGTGATCGTTCCTCCCTATGTAGGTCGGTGTCAACAAAATATTTTCGCATCCTCCCGAAAGTGCTCCACTACGCTGGCTGCAGGGCTCAAGAGGTCTGCACAGCGCTTACACTAGCGTGGAGAGCTGCATCAAAATAGTTTTTTGTCCAATGACCTAGTGCTTTAGCTGGAATAAAATATTCACTAAAACTCACCTTTAAAGTACTAGTTTACATAGAATACGCAAATTTAGGTACTAATACCGTTTCCAGGCGGTACTATTACCAACAGGCGAATCAACCAGTTACAATTTTTCTGGAAGACCTCTCTTTGAACTAGATTCTTTGCCATCCATCAGTGCCATCTTTACACTTCCAGTGGAAATAGACTTGTGCGGCCAGTGTAGCTCTGATATAGCTGCAGACTGTATTCGCGGGAAAATAGACTTTTCTTGCACTCAACGAAATCCAGGACTGCTGATTGCTATAAAATTTATATTGGGGTGATTTGGGGTAAATATTTCTGGGAACGCTGTCCCACCTAATTAAAGCACTGACGGTGACTCAAATAACATTCGAAAATGGCAGCCAAGATTTGCTTTCAGTACGTCAATAACGCAAGACCCTACTATGGTTCTTGATCTACAATACACTACAAATTACGAATCGAGGCGATTTCTTGACTTCCGAAAAGTTTTAGTTTCAGTACTGTTAAATAAAACACGTTCACGCTACACATCCAACAGGATCCAGGGACTGACTCACGATTTCCTGGAAGGCTGAATCGGCTTCATATCACAAACGGAGAGTCATGAACAGATACAGATGCAAAGGTCTGTTGGCTAAAGGAGTGTTATGGAATCGATATTATAGAAGTAATAAATTAATAGCTGCTAGGCACTTAAATGTGATTTGCAGAGTATCCATGTAGACTAATGTGCGCCTTTGCCATAATGGATTCTACTTCAAATCAAACTAATAAGCAACAGAAAGGACTCTGTCGGCTTAAAGGTAACTCATACACTCATATATTTACATTCTTATAAAATCTTAAGTATGCGATAAAAAATGTTACACCAGAACCTACATGATGAAATGATGATCTAAAATAAATAATTAGCTGTATGTGGTTAGATTATTAAGAGTATAAAAGTACCCAGTCGTCCGAAGGTTAAAAATCCCCAATTACGATTTTCGGAAGGAAATTGAGAACAACATTTTAAAATACGCGTCACACTGGACCTTGTGGGAACTAAAATTAAAACCACGTCAGCCGGAGAACCAAAGGGTCTCAGCACTGAACACCTGCTGTTCAAACGGTGACAAGTTGTCCGCCCATGTCAGTCTGCTGACTTTTTACCACCCTCACTCTTCTTTTCGACCTTAATGCATAATATTGCAACTCGTCATGTAGCTAACAGCACGCGGGGGCAAGTCGCACAGCATAGTTTGAGGCCTCCCTCACTTCTACATCAGCTGCAAAGTTCCTATACAAGACAGTGAGCCTTGGTACTCGGCAATATGAAACCGCATTTCCATGATTTTGGTTAAAACTTGCTGAATGAACGTGTTTTATTTAGCGGTACTGAAACTAAAACGTTTGGGAAGTCTAGAAACAGCCTCTATTCATAATTTGTAGTGTAGTATATATTAAGAAGCATGGTAGGGTCTCGCATTATTGATAAAGCGTGCTGGGTATGTGTGTCACTCCCCTTGTGGACTAGTGAGTGGATCGGAGCAAACGAGAACCTCTTTCCTTACCGTGCCCCTACGTGTTCCAGCACTTTCAAACCTACATACCGTTCGGCGACATACAAAGATTTCCGTCATAGCTTTTTTTTTTTAATATGGCGATAAAATAACCACTGCATCGATCAATGTTAAGGTGTCAGCTATTTTAATATATATCCATCTCATTGTACAATATCCCCTGCCCCCCTTCCCCCCTCTCCCCCTCGACATGTAAGTAACTTATATTTTCTGTTACGCACGTCAAATGTGATGCATATATTACAGGAAACTAAGAGTTAACTGTTAATATACATGTTTACGACTGCATAGCTGAAAGGTAAACAATAATAATGCAGTTCTCGTGTGAGGAGCAACTACTGTATTAGTTTTCTTATTCAAGACAATACCCTGTGAATACATTGATTGTATTACTCTATGTTGGCAAGTAAACGAAATAATCCGTGGAGGGGAATTTTACATACTCGATGCGAGGCAGCAACATCGGCAGCTTCATACTTCACCAGCGTCAGACTCTAACCCGACAAGTGTCACGGCACGCGTATATGACCTCTCTCCTCCAAGAGCAGAGGCTTTCAGTAACTCTGCTTCCTCCTTTCCATATACTCTTTGTGGCACCGAGTCTGTGTTGGAAGGACGTATATGATTTTTCCGCCACTCGTGACTTCTGTTATACTGTTCTTCCTGCTTCCTGCCCTCTAATTTTCGTCCGGGCTATGCGTTCTTGTTTTGAGCTGCAACGATGCATATAAATTCTGAAGGCGTAACTTGCCTTGAAATTTTTGGCTCGTAACAGCTGTACTGGTCAGTCATATATCTCCCCCCCCCCCCCCCTCCTCGCAAATCCGGCCGCTAAATGTGTGCAGCGGCAGGCAACGGCAATATGCGGCTTCAATTCGGCAGGACTTCTTTTGAAGCTGACAATGCTTTGTTGTATGGAGGCTACTTTCGCATACCATTACATCGTCGTGAATTGAGTACTGAAGAGAGGAATTTTCGGAATGCTGGTAACCCAGCTACTGGGGCCGAGTTTCATTTTACCGTCGGCGTTATTCTGTGAACTCCGCACCTGAACTAGCTTTTGTGACACGGAGGTGCTTTGTATTCGCGGCGTGCTGCTACATATCCCTCGAATATTCGGCAAACCTCCCTCGACGGATGGGAGCTCATCATTTCAGGTGCGGCGGGATTTCATAAAGTCGAAAACAATCGCCACAGTCTGAATGAATGCAGCGAACGAGCGTGTGTGTGTGTGTGTGTGTGTGTGTGTGAGAGAGAGAGAGAGAGAGAGAGAGAGAGAGAGAGAGAGAGAGAGAGAGAGAGAGAGAGACACGCAGCAAGGCGAATGAGGCCGCTTGCGAAACTTTTTGTCTGACCAAGTCTCGAGTAGGCCTACTGTCCATTGGCTTCAGAAGCTTAGGATTAGCGGTAGAAATAGAAGAGATTCAAAGAAGACCTGCGCGATCCGTCACGGGTATGTCTAGCCGGTAGGAGTGTGTCAAGGTAAAGCTGAGCAAACGATGAATCCTCTGATGTGCACTCTATGGTGACTTGAGCGATACCGATGTAGATGTACGAGTACAACTGAAATATGTTACTGCTGTATCAGCTATTTCAATACGGAAATTGAACTGGATATTAAATTTACTGTTTATATGAAACCTCTCCACCCCCATGAACCATGGACCTTGCCGTTGGTGGGGAGGCTTGCGTGCCTCAGCGATACAGATAGCCGTACCGTAGGTGCAACCACAACGGAGGGGTATCTGTTGAGAGGCCAGACAAACGTGTGGTTCCTGAAGAGGGGCAGCAGCCTTTTCAGTAGTTGCAAGGGCAACAGTCTGGATGATTGACTGATCTGGCCTTGTAACAATAACCAAAACGGCCTTGCTGTGCTGGTACTGCGAACGGCTGAAAGCAAGGGGAAACTACAGCCGTAATTTTTCCCGAGGGCATGCAGCTTTACTGTATGATTACATGATGATGGCGTCCTCTTGGGTAAAATATTCCGGAGGTAAAATAGTCCCCCATTCGGATCTCCGGGCGGGGACTACTCAAGAGGATGTCGTTATCAGGAGAAAGAAAACTGGCATTCTACGGATCGGAGCGTGGAATGTCAGATCCCTTAATCGGGCAGGTAGGTTAGAAAATTTAAAAAGGGAAATGGATAGGTTGAAGTTAGATATAGTGGGAATTAGTGAAGTTCGGTGGCAGGAGGAACAAGACTTCTGGTCAGGTGACTACAGGGTTATAAACACAAAATCAAATAGAGGTAATGCAGGAGTAGGTTTAATAATGAATAGGAAAATAGGAATGCGGGTAAGCTACTACAAACAGCATAGTGAACGCATTATTGTGGCCAAGATAGATACAAAGCCCACACCTACTACGGTAGTACAAGTTTATATGCCAACTAGCTCTGCAGATGACGAAGAAATTGAAGAAATGTATGATGAAATAAAAGAAATTATTCAGATTGTGAAGGGAGACGAAAATTTAATAGTCATGGGTGACTGGAATTCGAGTGTAGGAAAAGGGAGAGAAGGAAACATAGTAGGTGAATATGGATTGGGGGACAGAAATGAAAGAGGAAGCCGCCTGGTAGAATTTTGCACAGAGCACAACATAATCATAACTAACACTTGGTTTAAGAATCATGAAAGAAGGTTGTATACATGGAAGAACCCTGGAGATACTAAAAGGTATCAGATAGATTATATAATGGTAAGACAGAGATTTAGGAACCAGGTTTTAAATTGTAAGACATTTCCAGGGGCAGATGTGGACTCTGACCACAATCTTTTGGTTATGACCTGTAGATTAAAACTGAAGAAACTGCAAAAAGGTGGGAATTTAAGGAGATGGGACCTGGATAAACTGAAAGAACCAGAGGTTGTACAGAGATTCAGGGAGAGCATAAGGGAGCAATTGACAGGAATGGGGGAAATAAATACAGTAGAAGAAGAATGGGTAGCTTTGAGGGATGAAGTAGTGAAGGCAGCAGTGGATCAAGTAGGTAAAAAGACGAGGGCTAGTAGAAATCCTTGGGTAACAGAAGAAATATTGAATTTAATTGATGAAAGAAGAAAATATAAAAATGCAGTAAGTGAAACAGGCAAAAAGGAATACAAACGTCTCAAAAATGAGATCGACAGGAAGTGCAAAATGGCTAAGCAGGGATGGTTAGAGGACAAATGTAAGGATGTAGAGGCCTATCTCACTAGGGGTAAGATAGATACCGCCTACAGGAAAATTAAAGAGACCTTTGGAGATAAGAGAACGACTGGTATGAATATCAAGAGCTCAGATGGAAACCCAGTTCTAAGCAAAGAAGGGAAAGCAGAAAGGTGGAAGGAGTATATAGAGGGTCTATACAAGGGTGATGTACTTGAGGACAATATTATGGAAATGGAAGAGGATGTAGATGAAGATGAAATGGGAGATATGATACTGCGCGAAGAGTTTGACAGAGCACTGAAAGACCTG
Source organism: Schistocerca serialis cubense (assembly GCF_023864345.2). Taxonomy (NCBI): domain Eukaryota; kingdom Metazoa; phylum Arthropoda; class Insecta; order Orthoptera; family Acrididae; genus Schistocerca; species Schistocerca serialis. Next base: position 274,324,820 of record NC_064646.1, read on the forward strand.
AGTCGAAAGAAGGCCCCCGGAGTAGACAATATTCCATTGGAACTACTGACGGCCGTGGGAGAGCCAGTCCTGACAAAACTCTACCATCTGGTGAGCAAGATGTATGAAACAGGCGAAATACCCTCAGACTTCAAGAAGAATATAATAATTCCAATCCCAAAGAAAGCAGGTGTTGACAGATGTGAAAATTACCGAACTATCAGTTTAATAAGTCACAGCTGCAAAATACTAACACGAATTCTTTACAGACGAATGGAAAAACTAGTAGAAGCCAACCTCGGGGAAGATCAGTTTGGCTTCCGTAGAAACACTGGAACACGTGAGGCAATACTGACCTTACGACTTATCTTAGAAGAAAGATTAAGGAAAGGCAAACCTACGTTTCTAGCATTTGTAGACTTAGAGAAAGCTTTTGACAATGTTGACTGGAATACTCTCTTTCAAATTCTAAAGGTGGCAGGGGTAAAATACAGGGAGCGAAAGGCTATTTACAATTTGTACAGAAACCAGATGGCAGTTATAAGAGTCGAGGGACATGAAAGGGAAGCAGTGGTTGGGAAGGGAGTAAGACAGGGTTGTAGCCTCTCCCCGATGTTGTTCAATCTGTATATTGAGCAAGCAGTAAAGGAAACAAAAGAAAAATTCGGAGTAGGTATTAAAATTCATGGAGAAGAAATAAAAACTTTGAGGTTCGCCGATGACATTGTAATTCTGTCAGAGACAGCAAAGGACTTGGAAGAGCAGTTGAATGGAATGGACAGTGTCTTGAAAGGAGGATATAAGATGAACATCAACAAAAGCAAAACAAGGATAATGGAATGTAGTCTAATTAAGTCGGGTGATGCTGAGGGAATTAGATTAGGAAATGAGGCACTTAAAGCAGTAAAGGAGTTTTGCTATTTGGGGAGCAAAATAACTGATGATGGTCGAAGTAGAGAGGATATAAAATGTAGACTGGCAATGGCAAGGAAAGCGTTTCTGAAGAAGAGAAATTTGTTAACATCCAGTATTGATTTAAGTGTCAGGAAGTCATTTCTGAAAGTATTCGTATGGAGTGTAGCCATGTATGGAAGTGAAACATGGACGATAAATAGTTTGGACAAGAAGAGAATAGAAGCTTTCGAAATGTGGTGCTACAGAAGAATGCTGAAGATTAGATGGGTAGATCACATAACTAATGAGGAAGTATTGAATAGGATTGGGGAGAAGAGAAGTTTGTGGCACAACTTGACCAGAAGAAGGGATCGGTTGGTAGGACATGTTCTGAGGCATCAAGGGATCACCAATTTAGTATTGGAGGGCAGCGTGGAGGGTAAAAATCGTAGAGGGAGACCAAGAGATGAATACACTAAGCAGATTCAGAAGGATGTAGGTTGCAGTAGGTACTGGGAGATGAAAAAGCTTGCACAGGATAGAGTGGCATGGAGAGCTGCATCAAACCAGTCTCAGGACTGAAGACCACAACAACAAACAACAATGAAACCTCTGTGTGACCACACACAAATACAAAGCACGTGCACATTTAAAATTCGCATATACAGCAAAGACGGGACTTGAACCGTTATCTCCAATTTCAGAGGCAGTGGCGCTCGTCTCGTGAGACCACGGAGAGCACCATGGCAACTGCACTTACATAAAGTTGTTTTCAGTGCTCAGTTTATGGTAGGTAATTTGCTTGGAAAAAAGTGAAAAGTTTGGGTTACGTTTGACCATGATCGTTATGAATATCAACTGAAAACACAACTTGCCGTTACCAGTCACAAGTACTATATCACACGCGCTTCCGGGAATTATACATCCATCATCAAGTTGATTTATTAAGTCACTCAATAACGCATGGAATATTGTAAACTATATGATCAAAAGTATCCGGACACCTATTAGTAGACATTAATATGTGGTGCTTCCACCCTTCATGATGTCTTCAATCTGCTGAGGACACTTCCAGTGAGGTATCTTAATGTCATGTAGGAGAGGCATCCCATTCTTTCTCACCGGCCGATGCAAGAGAGGTAATGATGTTTGACGTAGCGGGTTGAAGCGAAGCCGACGCTCTAACTCATCCCAAAGGTGTTCTATTGGGTTCAGGTCGGGCTTTGGGCAGTTAAGTCCATTTTAAGAATGTTATCATGCGCAAATCATTGCCTCGCAGATGCTGCTTCATGAAAGGATGCATTGTCGCGCTGTTACGAACAATTATCGTGTCCGATTTGTTCCTCTATTGTACGCAGTACACAATGCTGTATAGTGTGTTCACATCCCTCCGCATTTTCTTAAGCTTAATAAGGGGGCCACATTAACAACGAGAAACATGTCCATACCGCAACACCAACTCTTCAGAACTTCACTGTTAGCGTTACACACGCTGGCAGGTAAAGTTCTGAACGTATTGTCGACCTTCCATCGCACTACAAGGTGGCACAGCGCGCTTCATCAAACCAAAGCACTCTTTTCGAGTCACCCACTGCCCAGTGGCGTCGTCGTTTACACTACCTAAAGCGTCACACAGCACTGATAAATGTGTGGCTTATGAGGGGCCCCCTCTTTCTAAGGGGGGGTAGGACGTCAAACGGGCCGACTTGGAGCAGGAGAGGCACCACAGGACATTTTAATTTCTACTGTCTATACTTTTACAAATAAATTCATAAAACTTTGTCAGCATCACCAGGAAGGATTCAGGATTCACACTCATTGCAGTGGAAGTTCGAAAACATAGCAAAATAAATTTTTTTTTACGTGTGAAATTTCATCATTTTTTCACTTACTAAGGGCTGCATTTGTTGCTATAGGTACACTTTTCTTCATAAGTTAGAGAGATTCATCCGAGGTATTTTGCACAGCATACATACCATACTTACAAGTGTATGAAACTCTAGAACTTATTTAATTTATGAAAAAACGAATGCTCTGTTATATTTTCAACTTCATGTTTAGAAAAAAATTTGTAGTTAATTACCTGAATTTTTACCACAGTTCTTAATAGATTTGGAAAATTCTAGATTTTCATACACCTTTAAGTATGGTTTGTATGCTGTGCAAAATTCATCGAACCATCTCTGTTACTTATGAAGAAAAGTGTACCTATAGCAACAAATTCTGCCATTAGTAAGTAAAAAAAATATGAAATTTCACATGTAAAAAAATTACTTCGTTATGTTTTCGAACTTCCACTGAATTCTGAATCATTCCTGGTCATGCTGACAAAGTTTTATGAATTTATTTTTCAAAGTATAGACAGTGGAAATTAAAATGTCCTGTGGTGCCTCTCCTGCTCTAAGTCGGCCCGTTTGACGTCCTACCCCCCTTAACTCCCTACGCACAAGTCACTGTGCCAGCTTGACTCCTGGTAGCATTTGGGAACACACTACCAGTCGGCTCGGGCACTTTTAGACGTGTTGAAACGTCCCTGATGGATCTGTTAAACAGGTGACATCCAATGTCCACGTTCGAGGTCACTTGAGTTCTCCTGACCAACTTACTCTGGTGTTACTTTTTTCTACTATTAACAGAATACTTTCCCACTTCCTTTTATACTGGCGGATCCTCCTCTCGTGTCATCTACAGGTCGACTCCACGTAAGAGACGGGTGTCCGGATAGCTCTACTAGTGATATTGTTAACAGATATAATTCCACCTGAGACTGGAAGCATAATCCTCCGAAACGTGGCTTGGAAGTTAATTATATAACACGAGGGTCTCTCCAAAAGAAATGCACACTATTTTTGTAAAAATACAGTTTGTATTCTGCATGTGTGAAAGTTGTACTGTGTGTAGATATGTCCTTCCCGCTTGTTTTCATAGTTCAACCTGTTCCCGTGAGTCACAGCATGTCTTCAAGATGGCTGCTACACTTGACGTTCGTCAGAAGCAACTTGCTGTCATAGAATTCCCGTGCTGTGAAAACGAGACAGTGGGAAACATCCACAAGAGGTTGAAAAAGGTGTATGGAGATGCTGCTGTCGATCGCAGTACAGTTAGTCGGCGGGCAAGCAGGTTACATGATAAAAGCGGGCACGGCAATATTGAGGATTGTCCTCGCAGCGGCAGGCCTCGTACTGCACACTCTCCAGACAACGTGCAGAGAGTTAACGAATTTGTGACTGCTGACAGACGCATCACAGTGAAAGAATTGTCACGCTACGTTGGGATAGCGGAAGGAAGTGTTTACAGAATACTGAAAGTGTTGGCGTTAAAAAAGGTTTGTGCCAGGTGGGTTACCAGGATGTCGACAGTGGCTCACAAAGAAACACGAAAAACGGTATGCAGCGAACTTTTGGAACAGTGCGAGAATGGTGGAGATGAATTTCTTGGAAGAATTGTGGCAGGTGATGAAACATGGCTCCATTTTTTTTACCAGAGACGAAGAGGCAATCAATGGAGTGGCATCATGCAAATTCACCCAAGGAAAAAAAAAAAAAAAATTCAAAACCACACCTTCTGCTGGAAAAGATTGCTACGGTGTTTTTCGATTGCGAAGGACTCTTGCTTGTGGACATCATGCCAAGTGGAACCACCATAAATTCTGATGCATATGTGACGACACTGAAGAAACTTCAAGCTCGACTGAATCGTGTCCAACCACATCGGCAAAAGCAGGATGTTTTGCTGTTGCACGACAATGCACGGCCACACGTCAGTCAATAAAACCATGGAAGCGATTACAAAACTCGGATGGACAACACTGAAACACCCGTCTTACAGTCCTGACCTGGCTCCATGTGACTATCATCTCTTTGGAAAACTGAAAGACTCTCTTCGTGGAACAGGGTTTGAAGATGATGAGTCCCTTGTGCACGCTGCTAAACAGAGGCTCCAACAGGTTGGTCCAGAATTTTACAGCGTGGTTATACAGGCGCTGGTTCAAAGATGGCGTAAGGCAGTTGAGAGGGATGGAAATTATGTGGAGAAATGAAAATATTGTTCCTAAAGGAGGTATCTACACAATGTAAAACTTTCAAACATGTAGAATAAAAGATGGATTAAAAAAAATACTGCGCGTTTCTTTTGGAGTGACCCTCGTAAGTTTGGCTGGTTACAGCAACTTTTATGTTTAACTGATAACAAACCTTTTATTACTTTAACTCTGCGAAGTTTTTTTATTGGCTTTAAGGACGTTAGCATACAGCCATCGCAACAGTGGAATGGCAATGACGACGATGCGAACGTCAGGACTGCACGAAGCCCCGCTCCCGAGCGAAGACAATCTCCGAACCGGCAGGAAGTCGAACCCGGACCACTTCGGGCTGCGCGACTAGGGCAGCTACCGAGGTGGACCTACGAAGTTTCACCAGTGCGAACTGCAATTCATGATGTAACTATTCGGCTGTGCAGCGCACTGGCAGAGACTGATAGGATATGCGGTAACACGAGAGCGAACCCCTTTCACTCTCTGCTGCAGTACATCTCTCTCTCTCTCTCTCTCTCTTTTGATCGCAACTTTATTTTAGCAGCGGAATTCCCGCCGGAACGAGCGCGCTGAAATGGTGAGGGAGGGTAGGGGGGACGTGGGGTGGGGGAAAGAGGGGGGTGGGGGTGGGGGTGTGCTGTATCGGGCGCTGGGCTCAGGGCTCTGGACGCCACCGTGTCAGGCGGCTGTGGCGATCAATACGGCCGGGACGCGAGCCAGGCAACCAGGCGAGCCTCTGCAATTACTGGTCGCTCCAACACACCGTCACGTGCGGCAGGGGCCGGATGCGCCGCTGCGCCACAATCACGTTAAAATAACATTTTGATTGACGTTGCAGCGAGTCAAGTGGTGGGGGTCAGCCAACAGTCAACGATAAATCTCACAAGCTGCGACACAGTCGCGAATACAAACAGTGGTCCAGGTACTCTCAAATGTTTTTTATTCCAGTCTTTGATCATAATATAAGGTCCTTCGACGATGACCGGTTTCAGTCAGTAATGACCATCTTCAGATCTGTTCTACGCCATGTCCTAATGTAATAAAGTCGTAATGGCATCGTAAAAACATATAAATACACTCAGCAAAGCATCGTCACGTATAACTAAAATATGGTGTAAAATGAGCCACATCGTCCAAACAGTCATTTTGCAACTGGTGTTACTGTACAAAACATGACTTCAGTATGTTTTTTACAGTAACGCCAGTTGCAAAACGACTGTGTGTACGATGTGGCTCATTTTACACCATATATTAGTTCTATGTGATGATGCTTTGCTGGGTGCATTTATATGTTTTGACGATGCCATTACGGCTTTATCACATTAGGTCATGGTGTAGAACAGATCTGAAGATGGTCATTATTGACTGAAAGCCGGCCGCTGTGGCCGAGCGGTACTGGGCGCTTCAGTCCGGAACCGCGCGACTGCTACGGTCGCAGGTTCGAATCCTGCCTCGGGCATGGATGTGTGTGATGTCCATAGGTTAGTTAGGTTTAAGTAGTTCTAAGTTCTAGGGGACTTATGACCTCAGATGTTAAGTCCCATAGTGCTCAGAGCCATTTGAACCATTTGAACTGACTGAAACCGGTCATCGTCGAAGGACCTTACATTGTGATCAAAGACTGGAATAAAAAACATTTACGACAAATCTTCCTCGGGCTCAACGTGCTCGCCATCTTGCCTATTTTGTAGCTAAGCACATTGAATAAAAAATTAGTAAGTGGCATCAGGCTAATACCTCGTAAAACCGCCTCTAGTCTTGAAACAGGTAATTCGGTGAGGAAGAGACTCCCAAGATTTCACAGATACGTCATCTCTAACTGAAGCCACTCACTGAGGGTCAGATCCCGTGGATTCAACATCTGCGGGGATATAAACTGCTATGTTTCAACCGCTGGTCCAAACAGCCACAAAAGTTTTCGCTGGGATTACGTTCTGGTGGTTTAGTGGGCCAGTATAGGCCGCGATTGTCTGCCTGAGTGTTCGTCACATCTGGAACGAATGCCTACAGTTCAGTGACATGTCTGTTCTCATCTTTGAAGACAAGCGTTTGCGCACCATACTCATCGAATGATTTAGCAGAATGGGCAATTTTGCTATGGAAATGAACACACTGGTTCATGTTCAGGTAACCTGAATGAGTGGCACACGATACGGTGCCCCACTGCAGACTGTTAATGAGCAACGAGCATACGGAATAGGTTCCCAGACATGTGAGTCACTCCACGACCTCTTAAGCAACAGAACCTGGTACGCTGTTCTCGATGGCGAGCGCTGTTCAGAGACAACGCTGTCATCAGGACTGCCCCATGGAAGTGTGACAAGACCGCTCTTGTTCGCTATAAGGAGCGATCAAAAAGTTTCAGTTCTAAGTCCGTATGATCCAGAATAGGTATGCCAGCCAGGTAAAATTACCGTGAGCATTGAGGGAATCATCTCAACAAAGCATCAGGTTGAAAATATGTGGTTGGTTGGTTGTTTTGGAGGAGGAGACCAGACAGCGTGGTCATCGGTCTTATCGGATTAGGGAAGGTTGGGGAAGGAAGTCGGCCGTGCCCTTTCAGAGGAACCATCCGGGCATTTGCCTGGAATGATTTAGGGAAATCGCGGAAAACCTAAATCAGGATGGCCGGATGTGAGACTGAACCGTCGTCCTCCTGAAAATATGTGTTTTGTAATACATCGTGTATTGCTGCGCGAAGAAATCCGTAACTGCCTGCTGCACGTCCTCGTCCAACAGGAATCGTCGTCCCCTCAAGGCCTTCTTTAAGGGACCGAAGGCATTATAATCGCTTAGGGAGAGATTCGAACTATAGGGGGCCGTGCGGTTCTAGGCGCTACAGTCTGGAACCGAGCGGCCGCTACGGTCGCAGGTTCGAATCCTGCCTCGGGCATGGGTGTGAGTGATGTCCTTAGGTTAGTTAGGTTTAACTAGTTATAAGTTCTAGGCGAATGATGACCTCAGAAGTTAAGTCGCATAGTGCTCAGAGCCATTTGAACCATTTTTTGAACTATAGGGCTGGTGCTCGAGTGTCTCCCACTGAGTTGGCGTTAACTCTGCGTTACTACATTTGCGATCTGGGAGGGAACGTGCGTTATCATGAAGCAGCAGCAGCCCTTGGTGCACCATCCCACAACACTGGATTTCGACAGACATGCTGTCCCATATACATTCTTCGATCTCCGATGGATGTTTGGCGGTGCTTATACTTCCACAGTCAACAAAAGACTAAATGGTTCAAATGGCTCTAAGCGCTATGGGACTTAACATCTGACGTCATCAGTCCCCTAGACTTAGCACTACTTAAACCTAACTAACCTAAGGACATAACACACATCCATGGCCAAGGCAGGATTCGAACCTGCGACCGTAGCAGCAGCGCGGTTCCGGACTGAAGCGCTTAGAACCGCTCGGCCACAGTGGCCGGCGTCGGAACATCGATGCTGTCAATGACCTCGTTAATGGCTGCTTTCAGCTCAGCAATGGTATTGAGGTTATTGCTGTACACCTTGTCTTTAATATAGCCCAACTAAAGGAGTCCCATGTGTTCAGATCCGGAGAATATAGCGGCCAATGGAGGCCCATGTCACTGACCTCTGGGTACCCCAGAGCCAGAATCCGCTCCCCTAAGTGCTCCTCCAGGACATCAAACACTCTCCTGCTCCGATGGGGTCGAGCTCCGTTTTGCAAATCAAAATCAGGGTCACTTTAGATAAAGGTGATCAAATAATTTTCCGAAACCTTCATGTGTAGTTTAGTAGCCACCGTGCCATCAAGGAATATCGCACGGATGATTCTGTGACTGGACATTGCACACCACGCAGTAACCCTCTGAGGTTGAAGAGACTTCTCGATCACGAAATGCGGATTCTCATTCCCCCAAATTCGCCAATTTTGCATATTGACGAACCCACCCAAATGCTCGCTAAACCAAACCATGCATGCGCATATTAATTCCCATCACGCCCCGCGGCTAACAGTGCAGTTTGAAGGTCCTAACGCAAACTGTTCAGACGTTATGACAATTTTAATACATATAGTTCAATAACTGTCATCCTGTACTTTGTTACAGAGACTGCAATGTAATACGCACTTTACAGAGATTGCGGTCTAATATGGACTATACCATGCAACCACAGTTACAGTTAGTGTTGAAAATGGTTTTCATGTGCCGTAAAACATGCGTGTACGGGCTGTAGCATGTTCTGTTTCACACGTCCACATCGGCCAGGCTGCATCCGATAAATGTCAAATGCAGCATGAATACGCTGCTTCAGTGTCTCCACATCTGAAATGGGCTCTGCATATACGGTACTTTTGAGATGGTCCCATAACCAGAAATCGCATCGGTTGAGATTCGGTGAACGAGCAGGCCATGCAACTGGACCTCCCCGTCCGATCCATCGACCAGGGAAGACACGATTGAGAGGCGTCCGGACATTAACCGCGAAATGGGTTGGAGCATCATAATGTTGCAGCCACATAACTCTTCGAATCATCAATGGCACTTCCTCCAGCAGGGGAGGCAAAGTTACCCGCAAGAAACGCTGATAGTTCCAGCCTGTGAGGCGACGTGGAAGGAAGACTGGTCCCAAAATACGGTCGCCAGCTATCCCGGCCCACACATTCCGGCTGCACCGATGCTGATTATTCGCTGTCACCATACCATGGGGGTTCTGCGCACCATCCCACAGATGACGGTTAAGAAGTTTGAAGATACTACTCCGCGTAATGGTGGCCTCATCTATGAATAGGATGGATGACAGAAATCCCGGAATCGTGGTTGCCTGATGAAGAAACAAGTGACAAATCTGCTCCCGATGTGAAAAGCCTGTCGCTAGTAAGCCTTGCACACGCTGTAAGTGACAAGGGTAGTAACAGCCATGGAGAATGTTTCACACGGTCGTATGGCTTACCCTGTACTGGTGGGCCAACTGCCTGGTACTCACACGGCGACTGCTTTCCACAAGCTTGGTCTCCGAACATTTGGAGTACGTCCTTCATGACTTTCTACTTCCTGAAACGACCTTGTCTCAGACAAACAGCGAAACACTGTTGCAAAAATTGAATGCTGTGTTGGTTGTCGGCGGGGATAAATGTCCTGACACAGCCTTGCTGACGGCCGCCCGATGCCATTTTCCTTTCCGTCGACAAGCTCTCGATTTGAATACAGAACCACTGCGTACAGCGATGTATCACATCCACTACATGTCAGCAACAGATGTGAATCAGACACAACGTTACCAATTACTGTGGCAGGAGAGAGCGCTAGGGCATGACGTATGAGGAACAGTTTCACCCTCTGGAGGAAACCATACACACTGTAACTGTGGCTGCATGGTACAGCGTGTTTTAGACTGCAGTCTCTGTAACAAAGTATGACTGATTAAATAGTCTCTAGGATGGAAACCATGCATTTCTGGACGTAAGTTCATTGGAGCTTGCTTGTTCTGTATCCTCTCGTCGATCAATCCCTAGAGTTTGTACACGATGGAAAAAATCACCCTGAAAAGCGATAAAGTGAAACCCTCTGGAGATGCATATAGGTGCCGAATCAAAATGGAAAACACAATTGGAAAACAGACAATGAAATCATTTTGTGGCTTGCAGAAGGCACAGATATAACAAGAATATTTATATTATAAAATACGGCAAAAACGATTCGAAGAGCTTCAAAACTTGTGATAAGTGCCACACCAGTAATGTAGAAAGACGCGCATCAACATTTGATAAGTCAAGAAAAAAAAAAAAAAAAAAACATCCATTTCTCTTGCTCCAACTTCCAATTCCAGATTATTTGCGTGAACATCGCTGCTCACGAGATTTTTAGAGTCTCCTGACTGATTTGACATGGCTACAAACGATTACCTTTTCTGTGCCAATATCTCCATCTCAGAGTAGCACACGTACACCCAACATTCTCAGTTACTGTGGTCTCTCAAATTTTTCGGGGTGACAGTTTAAGGGCAGGACCAGTGTTTTGATGCGAACGCCAAGTTTCTGGGACAGCGTAATTAACGAGTTTCGAAATCAAAATGTCGGAAATTGTAACAGACCTGGACGGAGGCTTGCAGTGTGACTCTCAATTTGTTAAGATACTGCCGGCCATCTATCGCATCACAGGTGGAAAACTCTGAGAAAATATGCGTTCCACGGAGTACCAGAGTGGGCTCTGAAAAACAAACGAGCATCAAGGGGCGTAGCGTGGACAGCGACTCGAACGCTGCTACATAATGTGGCGCAACACCAATAATACTTCGCAGTCCAATGAGAGAGTACGCGCAAACCTCCGCTCGCATCACCCTGAAGTCGACAGTTGGGTGAGTCGTGTGCATACAATTGGAATCAACAACTCGGATGAGCATCCGAAAGCACTACATTTCTCAATTATTAGTTGTGTAACAATAAATCCCCGACTCTTTAAGGAATTCAAATCGCATATGCAAAACAGCTTCAAACGTCTGATCCCTATAAAAATGAGTTAATATGCTAAATATTAAGTTTGTAAATAAGTGAAATTATGTTTACAGTTCGTTGGAAGTCGCTAAGTGCTTTCAGTCTCAAATGCTAGATGATTATATGTGTATTTGCGCGCAATGAGTTACGCTGCCTAAAGACGTATACACAGTTTTAGGTGTAATACTTCTGTCATTGTGTGAAATCTTTAACATAAGGTTATATCTCTTAATGAGCACATTATTACAGCTTTTAACATAGTAAAATTCTGTCAAAAATGATTTGGCGACACTGTGAAAATGAAATTCTTGTTGCCTCTAGAAGTAGTTCGAGACGTGACCTGTAACTGGGACAATGAAGCATAAATCTGGCATGAGTTTAGTAATATACATCTCTCGGTTCTCATTCAGTTTTTGTCCTCTAACACCTCCCTCGAACCACGGACGTTATTCCATAACCTTTGGTTAGTGTTTTCCACACAGTCCTCTCCTCGCCAATTCTGTAAAGAAACTCTTTTGTGACCTTATTAGATCACTTATTTTTCAGCATCCTTATGCAGCATCAAGCCTCAAACGGATCGGATTCTCTTACTTCTCGGCTTTCACGAGTTAAATCTTTACTTATTAGTGTTATTCTTTTCGAATTTCTATCTTGGTCTACCGAAAGAAAACGCAGCTTTTAGTCTTAACATAGAAAACCCAGACACAACATCACGAATAGCTGCGAGTGCAGGCTTTCTCGGTGAATTTCATATATGAAGTCTTCACGAATAGTTGCAGATGTTTTTGCTGGAATACTCGAAGCCGTTACCATCCGTTTTATTCGCTGCACCATCGCCAGCAGTTCTCACTCCAGAGAAAAACATTATCGCGATATCCGGGAGACTTAAACTCTACTGTTCCTGCAACTGCCTGGGACGATGTGTGGCAATACAGTGTAAGCACGGAAGCGACTAACAGTTTCCGGCGCATGGCTTTACACATATTAGCTAACCACTCTCCCATTAAGTTTGGTTGCTCTTTAAACAGTATCTAGCTGCGAGAAGCGAGAAAACGTCGTGGGAGAGTGGTTTCTCAGAGATACGCGTTTTATAACAAGTACGGACTGCTTCTTCAAGTTCCCGGAGCAGTCATTTTAACGCAACAGCTACGAAAGCAGCATGAATGTTCACGCCCAATGCTTTGTGAAGTATCAGCGATAATAAATCTGCGGCATACGGCTCTTACGCATGGACAGAAAATTATATGCGCCGGCGACGATAAAGAGCAAGATAAGCGGTGACGTCAGGCAGTTGGGTGGCAAATATTACCGCAGCGTATGCGCTACCGACAGGTATGGAGATAAAAATAAAGTATATAAGGCGAAACGACTAAAGTCAGAGAACGTTTCCTTCAGGATAACTGAATATTCCCCAGTAGCCATTTCGTCATGGGGCGACAGCGGTAAATTTTTTGTATGACACGCACTACTTTTACTTAAACTCCTTCTTTGGAACTACTACCGTATGCCTATTCATATAACCATAAGCGTTTCTTTTTATTGATTTAAAACATCGTCAGTGAGAGAAATTTCTTTCATTTCCTCTTAAATCTGGAAATGTCATCTGCTTACACATTTTCCAGATATTCCTGCGTTTGGTGCTGAAGTTTCTGGCCTCATGTCACGGTTATTTGCAGCTCTACGTATTTCTTGACGTGAAGCGACTAAATATTGCACCATTAATGTTTGTTTACGGGGCATGTTTAGCTGGGGTTTAAATACCTGCTATAACTGTAAATCAACTATGGTCAGTATGACCACACTAATTAAGGACATAATGAGATTTTTACAGGAAACGGCATATCTAACAAAGACTTTATGTACGAGGGTTGGAACTTGATTAGTGGTAGCTCGTACAAAATAGGTATGTATTTCAAAGTTTTACTGACCTTCAAAGTAGTCACCAGTACATTGTGTATAACCCGTTGCCAGCGGTGAAGAAGTCGTAGGATACTCTTAGCATTGCCAGTTGTGTTGACAGATCGAGCAGCGCGGTCTATGCCCGACGAATTTGTAGCAGTTCTGAAGCGAATGCCGTGAAGTGTTTCCTTTGGTTTAGAAATCGAATTGAACTGACGAGGGCTTAAGTCAGGGGAGTGCAGTAGGTGGTATAGCACTTAGCAGCCCCTCAGTTAAACAAATCAGTAACAGCTTGCACTGTACGTGCTTGAACATTGTCCTGCAAAATGATGATCAGGTCCTGCAGAAAGTGTCATCACTTCTGTCTCTATGCTGTTCATTTTTGGAACACAACCTACGACCAGCTTAGATACAGAGGCGATGACACTTTCTACAGGACCTGGCCATTATTTTGCAGGACAATAGTCACGCACGTACAGTGTAAGCTGTTGCTGATTTGTTTGACTGATGGGGCTGCTAAGTGCTATACCACCTACTGCACTCCCCTGACTTAAGCCCTCGTTAGTTCAATTCGATTTCTAAACCAATGGAAACACTTCACGGCATTCGCTTCAGAACTGCTACAAATTCGCCAGGCAATAGACCGTGCCGTTCGAACTGTCAACACAACTGGCACTGCTAAGAGTATCGTACGACTTCCACATGCCTGGCAACGGGCTGTACACAATGCTGGTGACTAGTTTGAAGGTCAATAAAACTTTGAAACACGTACCTATTTTGTACGAGCTGTAAATAAATAGTTGCCACTGCCGAAGTTCCAACCCTCGTATTATTACACTCACTTGAGTCACGTGTGAAAGAAAGAACGACGACGACAAGGCAATATGCACCGACTTCCGGGCCATTTAATCCTGTAAAAAGTTTTATAAAGCATAACAATGAAATACATGTCAGCATGCACTTTTTTGGAATAGTAATCAATAAAACTGCTCAATTTATTATGAGTCATGGTGGAGATAAATATTCATACGGATGAATCCGGAACACAAAATCTGTGCTCAAAATGTTTGAAAAAATATGCAGGAAATCAGCAGTGACAAAGCAGCAGTAAACTTCAGGAGGAAGTCAGTTCCCAAATTTTTGGGGTTCACAACCAACTTAAGATCGTACTTATAAATCTACATTGGCAGCTACTTCAGCATCAGAGCCAGTTTCACTGCACGTCTTGAAGCACAGGCAAACAGACTACCCTATCTGCTGCGTCTGTACAAGACGTTTCACACACGGTTCCGTATGTTGCTGTGTTTATTCTAACATCACTTACGGTGGTAAAAATAGTAGCTACATTATCTGCATCAGTCTCCTCCAGATTCTGACTCTTCTGTGTACTCTTCTGAAACCTCTCGTTAGCAGTTTATTACACCGTCGACCAGCACTTAATCTGCCACGGAAAATTTGGACCCGAAATGAAGCTATTTTTAAAGATCTAAAAGAAATATTCAAGAACGTCAGTACTACAAAAAATCAACTAAACGCGAGTAAATAATATGCTCCATGACAGTAAGTGCGTCAGTAAACTGTTTTCGTCAAGTTGCATACTTGCAGTAATCGTCCTAAGCCGTTACAGTCAATGGCAATGTTATCATCTCAGCAACTAACATTTTCGAAGTAATTTGTGAAACAATATTAACTGCAATGTTGATTCCTCATTACAAGAAGCATCTCAAAGAGTGTAATCAGCAAAACTGGATGTAAATAGGAACTGAATCCACGACGATCTATTTGGTTGCATGAACAGCATGGAAGAAAATTAATTGTAAATTTACTTACGCAGGACTCTCGTATTGATTTTAAACATTCTAACGTAGGAAATGTTTCTGTGAACAGAATTTAACTGCCGTTGCAACAGAAGATGGCAAAAGCATAAATTCACAGGTGACATATGCCAACTTATATAAAACCACCTTTGATGACGAAAGCATCAACGGCCATCGCTAAATTTTCGTACCATTACTCACTTGTTCGCGGGTATCTCAAGCCTATAGAATTAGACACACAAAAACTGTACACATAACTATCATAAAAACTATTGTGAACATATTTATACCAATACAATTGATGGCTTGTAATAAATAAATTAATAAACTGAATTTAAGACCGGTGTTATACAGGGTGATTCACGAAGTTACGCAAATATTTTAATATGTTATTCTACAAGTAAAACTAAAGAAAAAAGTTTATATAAACATAGGCCCGCAAATGTTTATACGGCTAATAAAATAATTTGCCTGAAATTTGGCAACTTCGCTAATATGAAGTCATCGCAAAACTGTACTAGGTTAAAGTAAAGCACAATTTCCACTTTTTTTTTGTTATTGGTCTGGTGTATCTAATAAAACACCTGAAGATGACTGGAATGTTGTCCAGCCGAAATAATATCGTGCAATGAAGTTTACGACGACCGGCTGCAAGCGCGAAATCTTTTTGAACAATCGACCACTTATATAACAATCTTGGCATGCCACAGGTGCAGACGCAGCAGCTGGCCCAAGAGACATCGCAGCCCAGCAGTACCCCTCCTCGAAAGGACTGACACTTTTTATGACGACCTAAGCGATGATATCGACACCCAAAACTAACAATCACCTTACTCTTGCATGATCTGTCGCAGATAGCTAGAAACCGCTACTGTTTTCACCACCCGAACAGACCATCGCAGAGTTTTCTTTCCCCTTGGCGCTCGCCTTAGTACTTTTTTCCCCCTCTGCCCCTGAAACCGCCACTCTTCGTTCGCTTTTCGTCCGCTATCTATCTCCTCGATGCGACCTAGTTAGTGGGTAATCGTACCCAGAAGCAGGGATAACATCACGGCCCCCCCTCCCGTGAAGTTCTCGATTAGTAACTAAGAAATACAGAGGTGACATAAGATGTTTTGTAGTGGTCACCACGTAGGTGTGAGCTTGAGCGACTCCTCACTTAAAAAAAAAAAATCGATTTGCTCATGGATCGCTTTGCATAATGGGCAGGAACTTTTGTTTCCATGTCGAATGGAAAACACGATAGCACGATCCAGAATAACTAAGCAAATTCATCTGAAAGTTTATCCTTACGAAATTTAAAGTTGAGGGAGATTATTGTTGTGTTGGCAGAAGAGCCAACACCGTGTTACACAACTGGAGGCCGAAATGCACGCGTTTTAGCTCACACCGGCTGGCATGAGGAGGGAAGGACTATACTGACGTGAGGTCTGGAACATGAAAATGAATTAGAATTCAGAAAGCGGACGTAATTAGTTTGATACTTAAGTTTAATCCATTAATTATGAACGTCGCTCTTGACGATACATGATTCACAAAGTATCTGTTCAGAAGACATAGTAACTGAATATGGCGCCTTGCTAGGTCGTAGCAAATGACGTAGCTGAAGGTTATGCTAAACTGTCGCCTCTGCAAATGAGAGCGTATGTAGTCAGTGAACCATCGCTAGCAAAGTCGGCTGTACAACTGGGGCGAGTGCTAGGAAGTCTCTCTAGACCTGCCGTGTGGCGGCGCTCGGTCTGCAATCACTGATAGTGGTGACACGCGGGTCCGACGTATACTAATGGACCGCGGCCGATTTAAAGGCTACCACCTAGCAAGTGTGGTGTCTGGCGGTGACACAACAATTATGATTGTATAAGTAACGTTATGTGATGCAAATTTCTTCACATAGATATTAAGAAAGAAACGATGAAAACTTCATCTACATAATTACTTTGCAATTCACAGTTAACTTTTTGCCGGAGGGTCCACAGAGCCACTTTCACACCATTTCTCCCCTGTTTTGTTCTCGAATAGCGCGTGGGAAAAATGAAAACCTACATCTTTCATCTTTCCGGGCGTGTTCTGATTTCTCTTATTTTATAACAAAGGGCGAGGTCAACAAAATATTTTGGCATGAGGAGTAGGAAGAGGAGAAGGAGGAGGCGGAGGTTGGTAATTAAGATTTCGTGGAGAGGTCTCACCGCAACGAAAAATGCCTTTCTTTTACTAACTGAGATTTAATCACCTATGTGGAAGCATCGGCAGAGAGAGAGAGAGAGAGAGAGAGAGAGAGAGAGAGAGAGAGATCATCTACGGTTTGTAACTCACTGCAACTTCGTTCCTGCTTAGCGCAAGTGCCTTTTCCATATTTGGAATATATCAAGGTTGTCCATTGTCTTCAGCACAACGCTAAGGGGTAGGGTCCACTGTACTGACGACTGAGAAACACGGGCATACCTGAGAGACCACGTCATTCACAAACGCATACTGAGAAATATACAAGGCGGATGCGAAGTCTATAGACTTTCAAAGGTCGTTCAGAGTTGTGTACTGAGTATTACGATATAAAGAACTCTTGGTCTCCAGCAGCCTTTGTTTGTTACCCCAAATATCACTGCATTGAGAATTACCAGAGCAAATACGTGTAATACAAAATGTTCGTTCTGTCTACGAAAAACCAAAAAGTTGCAATGACTTACCGACTCATGGTACAATACTACCAAATATCTACCAACAGAAAGAAGTCGTCTACGATGAAACGCCGTAAATGAAGTTTATACTTTCAGAACTTATTACCGCTCACTTTTAATACTTCTTTTCGATATCTATTTCTTAAATGACACGATAGATATTAAGCTCGCTGGAGAAAATAATTTCTTCATTCTCCATCAGAGAGCACATTGTTGGCTGTAGAAGGTGTAGAATTGGTACTAGGTGATCATATGACTGTTATCGCCGACATGGCTGTAAGGAAATTCTACCGGACAGGGACCAGAGATAAGTGTCACGCCTTCTCGACGACCATCAGTTTCAAAGCCGATGAGAATTGCCTCTGTCAGTGAATGTAGGCCCATCTGAAGCAGTTTCAGAATGAGCATTACAACTATTTACACACAATAACGGGAACAGGGAAGCTCTGGAATCCAAGAGGGGTGATTATCCGATCACGATGAAGCAGCCTTTATTGAACACACCATAGTTTATGCCGGGAGCGTCCAATAATAACTGGCGTCCCTGATATTTTCTGCCGGCCGTTGGTGCCCGAGCGGTTCTAGGCGCTTCAGTCTGGAACCGCGCGACCGCTACTATCGCAGGTTCGAATCCTGCCTCGGGCATGGATGGGTGTGCTGTCCTTAGGTTAGTTAGGTTTAAGTAGTTCTAAGTTCTAGGGGACTGATGACCTGAGATGTTAAGTCCCATAGTGCTCAGAGCCATTTGAACCATTTTGTCCTTAGGTTCGTTAGGTTTATGCAGCTCTAAGTCTAGGGGACTGATGACCTCAGATGTAAGTCCCATAGTGTGTGGAGGCATTTGAATCATTTGATATTTTCTTTTTATTTATGGAGCTGTACACAACAGTCATTTTGCGTCAGATACCTCGCAACAGGTCATTCCTCACAGCGGAACATAAAGCTGCAAGCCTCCACTGGGCCAAACAACACAGAATTCGGACAGTAGCTGTCCGTCGAGACGGGATTCTGTCCCTTTTGGAAAGACGCAATGCAGTCATTACCCATGACTGTAATCGGATGTTAGTTTGTACCTATCCAACCCCCCCCCCCCCCCTTTGCACCTCTTCTCTGATCTCCAACATAATTAATCTTTAGAATGAAACAGTGTTTAGTTTTTGTATCTATCTTACTAAAACACGAGCTAATGCCTTCAATGAGACAATTCGTACTGTTCATTTCTAACAACTTTTTTTTATGGGATGCTGACGCAATTCTCTTTGCATCACGGATGCTACCTCCAACTCTCCTTCAAGAAAAGAAGGCTACCCACACAACTTCTTCCCCCCTCCCAAACCAGTTTGTTCCACCTACAAGCTTCATGCCATTTCAAATCAACCAAATAACAATGTGTGCGCAATAATGAGGCCTCCTATCTGTAAACCACTTGATTGTTGGACTCCTTAACTGGCAGTAACTGGAACGCTTCTGGCAGCCAATGCTTTGTGATGATAACAACAACAATAATAATAAATCTGTGCAGGCCCTGCAGTAATGTAGTACCTATTACAAAGTTACTGTTGTTTTGTGATATCAGTTTGTTCATTTATTGTTGCGAAACGAATACTGAAACAATATCTGATCAACTGCGGGAACTACGTACAACCTGGGGAAGGTATTTAAGCGGGTGTGATGTATATGTCTCCGTTTTACTGTTACAGATGCACGATACAACGTAAGTGCGTGGAGAATGTACTATGTGAAGATGATGGTGTTCATATATTTGTTACACAAACCGTAAACCATCATAACATTGTGTCACACGTCAATGGCAGCATTTGAAACAAAAAAGTAATTATTGGTAACTTGTATAACCAGCATTACAGTCTTATTAAACACTGATAGTAGTAATGAGCTACCAGAAATGATTTAGTTTGATGACAAATATTGTTGGACATTATTGTTTTTTTTTTTTCACGTCTCAGAAAATTATATTTTACCCCTCGAGAGTAATTACCCCCAGGGTGGGAACCACTGGTGTGGAGGGCACCGACGACGTAACAACGCCTTTAATCAGCAGTGTACAGGATTGATTTCAGGTCGAAGGCTGTTCTGTTATGTTTTAAGGGTGTTTTTAGTTTCATGGCTTGGGCCTAATCATTCGGGTTACCGAGAACATGAACCAGAATCTTCATTTCAACATTCTCGGTAAACAAGTGTTGCCCTTTGTCCTAAACCCTCGTCATGAGTATGCTCTGCACATTCCACACATGCAAGATGACAAGACCAG
Source organism: Schistocerca serialis cubense (assembly GCF_023864345.2). Classification (NCBI taxonomy): domain Eukaryota; kingdom Metazoa; phylum Arthropoda; class Insecta; order Orthoptera; family Acrididae; genus Schistocerca; species Schistocerca serialis. The sequence continues at coordinate 274,344,842 of NC_064646.1, forward strand.
CTTTCACATGGCTGCACGCTTACATTCCTGGTTCGACGCATTGCTCCTCGACTAGCCTGCTAAATCACCCGATCTTAATGGAACAGAACACGTCTGCGACTATTTGGAACAGCGAGTGAAACGTATCGATTAATATCTCCGCAAGTTCGTACCCCTACGGGGTCTGGACGTCAATGAATGATTTCATCTGGAGAAGACACGCCGGAAGAAACTTGGATTTCTCTTCCTCACTGAACTTAGCCAAGGCTGGAGGAGGTGTTAACACGTATTAGCATGTCGTCTACTTGAATGACAAATTTTTTGATCGGTGTACTTACATGGACCTTTCATCAGGAGTATTTTTTCAACTCATGAAGCCTTAATTATAAAGGGTGGTCAAAAAGTTTTCGTTTCAGGGAGTTTCTGCAGCCTATATGCAACATAGAGCGACTCTGGTACGGATACATAAGCACCGACGTGTAGGCTTGCGGTCAGAGTGGCATTCGTGTCTTTCCGTCGTACTTGTAGTAAATGTGGAATTATGGCGACGTTGTTTCCAAATGCTTCCAGACACGACCAACGTGCTGATATTCTTTCCTTGGCTGCCGAAGGACAAACACTGGCAGGCACCCATCAGAGAACGAAGGATGTGTATGGGGCAGCATGTCTGCTTTATGATAATGCACGATCCCGTCGTAACGCAGAGTTAACGCTAACTCAAGTGGGACGCACTCGAGCATCCACCCTATGGTTCTAATCTCTCCCTAAGCGATTCTCACGCCTTCTGTCCTCAGAACAGGCCTTGAAGCATCGACAATTCCTGTTGGACGAGGACGTGCAGTACGAAGTTACGTATTTCTTCACTTAGCAGGACACGATGTTTTACCAAACGGATAGTTCCAACCTAGTCCGTCGTTAGGATGATTGCCTCAATGCTCAGAGCGATTTTGCATTATTCGGATACAGATTCTGGACTGTGCGGCCTTCGAACGGATACTTTTTGATCGCCTCTAAGAATTTTATAAGTAAAAATTTTGCTAGCAGAATGATGCACTTTTAGCAAATGAAAATGGTGAAAGAGCGGGGAGTGAGGGTGTATAAGGGAGGGAGGGAGGGCAAGAGGAGTGACAGGTAGGGGTGAGGAACGGATGGGGGGGGGGGAGGGGAGAGGAGGCATGCGGGATGGCTGGGGAGACGCAGATACTGAGAAGGAATGGGGGCAAGGCGAATACGAAGTGGGGCGACAGGAAAAGGGGGGAGGGGGGGGAGGAAGCTGCAGAGAGAGAGAGAGAGAGAGAGAGAGAGAGAGAGAGAGAGAGAGAGAGAGAGAGAGAGAGAAATCTCCCTGAGCCACAACATATAGCGGAACCTTTTTATATATTTACCAGAAATAGTGCACGTGATAAAGAGAAGTAATTCGCGTTTCTACGCTGAAAACGTAGAATGCAAGCAAAGGGTTAATAATAGCACGGTGTTGCGTTTCCCAGCACTTTCAGTACGACATAGGCATTGAATGCGAATTAAGTAGCGGCACGGAAGACAAATTTCGCCATCGGCCTAAACTGAACTTTAAAGAGCCCAGAACTACCAGCAGTTACGTCGATAACGCATATGTTGCTACCAATGTACCGCTTCCTCACATCACTGTCTAAACGGAAAACTGTCTAAATAATAAAACTGAACGTTTATGGTACACACTTCTCTGCGATCATACTTAGATGTCCCAACAACCAGACAGTACATTAAACACATTTATATGTTTTTCAGTGTGTGTAGGGTGGACACATTTGATATCTGGGCTGAGGGTTGCTTACAGGACTAATAAGTACAGAGATAAATATTTTAAGAATAAACAGTCTAGATCGCGTAGTATATTTCTTTATTTATAACATCATTTCGGTTACCACCATCATCAGATCAAAACTTAAAATTAATAAACCAACATTTAGGGTCTCAATAAAACCTACATCTAGGCGGGGTATTGTTTTAGAAGTTTTAAGTTTTAAATCGATGATGGTCAGTGGCAGCAACGACGTTACAAATAAAGAAATATATTAAGCGATCTAGACTATTTTATTCACAAAATACTGCTGCATAGCATCCCCAATAAACGTGGTACATTACTGTCTCTGGCCATGAACATCCAAAAAGAAAGGCGTCCGGAAATTAACGGTATTGTGGAAGTTTTACATTGCAAGAGGCGAAACTACTTAACAGTTGTATACGCGGACAAATATTGACATTTGTATTGCCTTTTAAACGTACGTGATTTATTAGAGTTTTAATTTAATTTTGACGGAGAAAAACATCAAACGCTTGATGATTTTTGAAAAGCGTTAGTCGTACTAGCGCAATGTCGGCTCATAATCACGACATGATCCTTCGGATTACCTTCTCAAACATACTATGGACTACGTGAATGAATGACTGACTCACTGATCCCAGCACATCTTGCTGAACGGCGAAATTGAAGTACATCAGATGCGTGACGCAACCGCTTATGTTCTCAAATATACATAAACCATTATTAGGTAGGACCAGCAGCACGTCACAATAGCATATCCAGCACAGGGACCATACGATTAACGCCAGAGTGATTACGGAGCGAACGAAGGTTTACAGAGTCACTCCTCCCCCTCTCTACTATCGGCGCTTGGAAGCCAACCTGTACATTACGTGCTCTCTACCATGCAATAAACACTGGCTTGCAAATTATATCTGAGACTATAGACATCGTCCGCAGAAGTTCATAAAAGTAGTTTTTCTATACCAGGCAGACGTTAAATACTGGTGAAAGCTACGTTATCTGCAGATCTGTTGTCATTTACTTGTTATAAAGGTGACTTTGTTAAACAGTGCTCAGTGATCGATTCATTTTTTATTTTCACCCAAGTGCCAAGTCTAGCTCTGATAATTTCAAAGCTACGCTCCTGGCTAGGGTCAATAAGAACAGGAATCCGAGAAGAATGGAGAAAGTATCACTATTTTTATACTGACGACCTACTCTGACACACAGTTATATACCGGAACAGATGATTCTTGCACTCGAATTGCCTCGTAAATCCAGGAAAGCAAATAAGAAAGGACAACCACCACAGTGAGTTCCAATATAACGTAAGAAGATTTTTTAATATAATTTTAGATGCCTGAAAAAATGGCCGAGGATGATGACCCTGAATTCTGGAAGGTTCCACACCAAGGTAACAATGGTATTATTTTGTACATCACGACTTTTGTCCTTCATGACATCGAGGTTAGTAGTGATTTTACTCACGTAAACAAACTCTAATCAACAACAGTTGCATATAACTTATTTACTCACTATAATTTTTGACCGACCGCCTGGTATCAAGTAATAATGGTCCACTCGTTTACAGGGTAAGCGACTAATTCGAAAGAAAAAAAAATGGTACATCATGTTTCAGTGACCAGTCACGGACGAGGCCGTAAGTGACAGACCACTAGCTAGGATCGGACACGGATGGGAAATGAATCAGCTGTATCCTTTTCGAAACCAGCATCCCAATATTCACCTCAAGTAGTTTTGGAACATTGCTGAGATTCTAAAGCTGGGTAGCCGGACGGGTGTTTGAAGCTGAAACCTCTAGAATTCTATTCCGGTGCCTTAAACAACTGTGTCTCCTCAGCCCAGACCACATTCGCAGACTGGGGATCAACAGTCCGTATCATCCTCAAGACAGGAATATCTCTTTTCATAGTAGACAAGGTAGCTATTCTTGGGAAAACAGAGACAGTAAAATTAATAAGAAAATCAATAATGAAGTCATTGTACTGTCTTTTCAGTAGCGTTTCTCCCTTACCAATGTAAACATTGAAGTTTCATCATCAGAACTTCTGATGTTGTCGAAGCACCTTCAGTGCGACATCAATACTACAGTATCTGTGGGAATTACAACAGATTTTAGTCGAGAATTGCGATGTTGTGTTGGAAGACATTTAGTGTAGAATATGTATAACCTGCCCGGATAACCTAGCAAGTAAGCCTGTCGTTTCTGGAAGTCGGGGAGACGAGAGGCCCCGGAACGAATCCGCCCGGCGGGTTAGCTATACGTCGGCCAGTCTGGATGTGGTTTTTAGGCGGTTTCCCACATCCGACTTGGTGAATACGGAGCTGGTACCCACGTCCCGCCTCAGTTACACGATTCGCAAACATTTCGAAAATGTTCACGCAGTTTCACATTTAATAACACTAGACGCAAATAAGTAGGATACACAAACTGCGTCCCGGAAAGAACCGGGATGGCGACGGGATGGGCATCCGGGCAAACCCTGTGAAGATATGGGATAGGGATAAGGGTCACGAAGAAGGAAGAAAGACGGAAGAATGTGTGTAGAATTTTTTTTTAACTTACAGTGTACCTATGAATTTTTCTGGCTCCTGTTGTATATGAAAGTTCCTGTTAGATTAAAACCGCGTGCCTGAGAGGGTCTCTAGCCGGGATCCTTGCGAAGTTCTGTGTTGGAGCCTCTTCCTCCATCCCCCTCGCCTACAGTGAATTGTCAGAAGTTTAAAAATAGCGCAAACTCCGCTGCGGAGTGAAAATTAATTCTGGAAACAATTCTGCAGGATGTAGCTAAACCATTTATCCGCAGTACCGCTTATCCCGGAAGTGCTAGTCCCTAAGGTATGATGGCGAGTTTCTGTGAAATTTGCAAGCTGCGAGAGAGGCAGTGGTGGAAGCCACGGTCCTGAGTCTTGCGTGGATAGTTTAGTCGATAAAAGCATTGCCTGCGAACTGAAAGGATCTGTGGTCGAGTGCCGGTCTGTCACACAGTCTTAACCTGTAAGGAAGCTTGAAAACAGTAAAATCTCCACTGCAGAGTGAGAGAATCATCCTGTTTTATTTGTGAGGAAGTTACTTCACTGTGACGTCATATAGAAAAGAAATCCTCAAAATTTACAAGATACTACAAGTTAAAAAAATAATACATATATAATCTTCTGCTATTCCGATTATGTCCCACTCCGCAAATTTGCATTAAGAATGGAAAGTAGTTGCCACAGGTTGGCGTTTTTCTATTGTCGACGTCGCACTGATGGTTCTTTGCTAAGTGGATCCCCGGTGATTAGGCTATGATTCCAAACATACAGTAGCGAAGTTTTCCAGAACAATAAAGTCTTCCACATAACGCGATTAATCCCCAGTGAATCCGCGTCGTTTCAGACGGCATGTTCTCTCCTCCTATCTTGTGGCGAAGTGGCGGAGTCTCTTGGTCCGTCTGGTTATATAGTCATCGGCGGCAGCGCAGATTAAATACCAGAAATGACAGCTCAATAATAATTTAACAGGCGCCCGCCCCGTGTTTACGTGGCCGGCAGCTCGTACCCCCCCCCCCCCCCCCCTTAATAGTTGTCTCACGAATGCAGACTGTTACTGCTCCCAATAAGAGAGAACGCACTGCATTTCTTGGGGCAACGGTGCGAGCTGCCAGCAGTGTAAACACAAGGCCGGGAGACGGTTTAATGATTACGGAGCGGCTGTTGCGGGGATGTAATCTACGCCGCCAGCGATGAATATATTAATAGGCGGATTACGACACTCGGGCACTTTGCCACAAGATGGGACGAGAGAACATAGAACGACGCGAGTACACCGGGAACGACGCAGCAAGATACTCGAAACGCTTCTACTTGGTTTGCCACGCCGCGAGAGGCGTCGTTTGCAATAGCTTGTACTTGGAAGCCAGTGTTTACTAGACGGGCCGCAGCGAACGGCAGGTGGATAGGAATAGTGAGAAGTGGGTGCAACTGGTGGCGGTCGGTAGTTACCATATCGTGTGGTAAGCGTCGGAGCAGCGGCGAGCAGGCGCTACTGACCGGGGGCTACGCCGCCTGTGGGCCGCTCATGGCTGCAGCGCGCGGCTCGCCTGTGCTCGGCTGGTTGCGGTCGCGCCGGCGCTGCTGGCAGGAGATGACGCTGGGCGGGCCTGGTAGCCGGGACTGGCCGGTCTCGGGGCGAGCCCCCTGCTCGCAGCGGCGGCTGACCTAAGTCAATAGCTGCGCCCGCGATCAATACGGCTGCGCGCGCCGCCACCCGCCGGCTACACGCTGCTCGCCGCACGCCAACCGTGTCGATAGCGCACTGGGCCACGGCTCCTGCCTGGCCCCCGATCCCAAGGACTCTCTCCCCCTCCGGCCAATGCTCCCTAACCTCTGCTGCTCTCTGTGCATATTAACTCCCAGTCCGTTACTCGATGAGAGACCCAGGCAAAGCTGCCACAATAGCGACACGAACACCTGTCTAACACTGTCGACTGGTTTGTTTCGTATTCGATACGAGGAGCTGTCTTGGAACCATCGTTATTAGAGATCAAGAACAGACAGAGCTCAAATTTTGGGGGTTGCTTACATTAGAAACCGAGACGCCTTCCTTCCCGCTCCAGTTTCAGGAATATGACAACTGAGAGAACAGGGGTGATGCGGTTTCTTCCTGCTCATGTACTCGATTTCTCTTACCAGGGATCTACTTGTTATTACAGATTTCGTCCAAATATATGTAGGTCTTGGTCAGAAATGAAAGGGTCAGCAGCGAGAGATCCAGAGTTTAGGGAAAAAAAACACCAATTTGGGCGCGGATTGGTCGAGGCATGAGCCATTTATGGTACCATGGTTTCCAGGCACAGCTTGGCGCAGTGGAAAAAGAACGGTAACAGAATGTATACACTGATGAGCCAAAACATTATGACCATCTACTTGAAAGCGTGTTGGTCCACCTCTGGAATGCAATTCAGCAGTGATTGTGAATGCCATGGATTCAGGAAGTATTTAACATATTTCTGTCCGCAGCTCGTGGTCGTGCGGTAGCGTTCTCGCTTCCCACGCCCAGGTTCGCGGGTTCGATTCCCGGCGGGGTCAGGGATTTTCTCTGCCTCGTGATGACTGGGTGTTGTGTGATGTCCTTAGGTTAGTTAGGTTTAAGTAGTTCTAAGTTCTAGAGGACTGATGACCTCAGATGTTAAGTCCCATAGTGCTCAGAGCCATTTGAACCATTTAACATATTTCTAGAGGTTTGTGGCACCAGATGCCTACGCATATGTCACACACGTCCCCTAATACACGGGCTGTTGGTTTGCGAGCTGGCTCGATGGCGTCCCAGCTGGGTTCCATCGGATTCAAATGGTTCAAATGGCTCTAAGCACTATGGGACTTAACATCTGAGGTCATCAGTCCCCTATTTAGAACTACTTAAACCTAACTAACCTAAGGACATCACGCACATCGATGCCCGAGGCAGAATTCGAACCTGCGACCGTAGCAGCAGCGTGGTTCCAGACTGAATCGCCTAGAACCGCTCGGCCACAGCGACCGGCCATCGGAATCAGATAAGTCGAATTTGATAACGAAGACACCAACGTGAGTTCACCAACACGCTACTTAAATCATTGCAACATGATTCTGGCCTTGTCACACGTACAGTTATCCTGCTGGTAAATGCCGTCGCTGTTGAGGAAGACATCTAGCATACAGGGTTACAGGTGGTTCACGTAGTCCACAGCTGTCATGGTGCCTTCGATTATTACCGCAGGCCCATGTAAGCCCAGGTGACCGTCGCCCATAACATAATACTGCTCCCACCGGCCTTCGTCCGTGGCACACTGCTTGTTTCAAACAGGCGTTCGCCTGGATGACGGTGTATCGGGACACGACCATCGACCTAGTTTAACAACAAATGGGAGTTATCCGATAGGCGACACGGCTCCATTGATCCGCTGTCCAATCTCGATGATCGCGTACCCTCTATACTCATAACTGACGACTATGCTGTTGGGTTAACATGGGATCACGTAGGGGTCCTCTGCTGCAGAACGCCACATTCAACAATGTGCGCTCCAAAAAGCTTGTGCCTGCGCGAGCGCTGTTCTCTGTCGTCATATCTGCCACAGATCGCCGCCTATCCTACTTTAGAAAGCGGGCAAGCCTCCGATTCCTATAGGCTGTGATGAGGTATGGACGTCCAACTTCTTGTCACCTACTCGTGGTTTCAGCACTCTACAAACACCTTCCGTAAATACGGCAGTAACACGCAAACAGCCGAGCACTTTCGCCGTTTCCGAGATGCTGTTCCCAGGCATTGGGCCACAACAATCTGGCTTTTGTCAAAGTCGCTGACGTCGGCGGATTTCCGCATCTGCGCCACTTATCGTCGCTAGAATGATTCCCCATTCGTCTCTGCTCCGTTCATAAACTTCTCTTGCCGCGTTACGTGCCTTCAGCGCCACCAGGCAGCATCCAACCTCATGGTACACAGTGGTCATAATGTTTCGGATCATCAATGCTTCTGTACAAGAAAAAAATTCCCGGATTTCCCGGTAAAAAATGAACTTTTTCCTGGGTAAAAGTCCATTTTTCCGTGTTAAGTGACAATATACTTTTCCTCGGAGCTGCAAATTTATCAGTCCTTTGCATGGTGAAGGTTTCACACACGAGCATAGAGCTACTCGGAACTTTAGGAAACGAAACCCAGCAAAAAAACAACGCGCATGCATGGTAACATTTGCACTGCAGATTTACGTATTACGAAAGTATAAACACGAGTGCCACCAAATACAGCATGTTAGCTTCCCAAGCACTGAAATCGAGATTGCGATGCGCTTTTGTCAGCCAATCATAGCTCATGTCACGTGATCTCGACGGCCAATAACAACAGTACACATGACGAAGTCAACGAACAGCAACATTACTGTTAAGCAGTACAATATAGCTTCAAGGAAAGCTTATCTTTCACACACAACACCGATCGTCAAAAATCTTTTGTTGTTTTTTCCGAGAGTGTTGTTAGCCATGATCCTAAGAGCAAAGCTTAAATTGCAGCAGCTGAATATTTCTGACATGCACGATTTCACGTTTCACTGCTGTGCACCGAATAGGCCGGCCGAGGTGGCCGAGCGATTCTAGGCGCTACAGTCTGGAACCGCGCGACAGCTACGGTCGCAGGTGTGAATCCTGCCTCGGGCATGGATGTGTGTGATGTCCTTAGGTTAGTTAGGTTTAAGTAGTTCTAAGTTCTAGGAGACTGATGACCTCAGCTTCTAAGTCCCGTAGTGCTCAGAGCCATTTGAACCATTTTTTTTGCACCACATATTTCGTCGGTTACTTGCCTGAATACATGTTCCGTCGAACAATTCGGTTTATCCACAGAAAGGTCAATTACGTCTTAAATTGCTGAAGAACTCATTTCGCAATTTTTTTTTGAAGGATACTTATATTTTTTGCCATCGTTACTGCATAATTTGTAGTCAATGAAAAAACTAAGATAAATATGTAAAACTAACCTTGAAACGTGGTCTTTTCTAGCGTGTGTTACCCTTTAAGATAACTATACCTAGCACAAATCTGCCACTAAAATTCTAAATAATCATAAATGGCTTGTCTTCCGGGCCCGAAATTTTTGTATGTGGCTCGTCCTCAGTGTTAAGTTTTGAGTGAGAATAACGCTTTGTTATTTAAGAAATTCGTCGCACATTCTCACGCATAACGTAATTTATCTTGCATAAAAGGAAATTTACTTTGAACATACCGCTTCTCAAGCCACCATTCGCAATAGTTTCCATCGAGTTGTTAGAAATGAAAGTTATGACGTCACGCTCATCATCAAAACGGAGCTCACTAAAAGACGCATCGAAGCAGTTTGTTGTTACGAAGTATTGCATAGTCTTTGACACATTCTGACGTCGGCAGACACTTGTGTGTACAGTGCGTATTGTTGTTGTAAATGGCACATTTTCTTTGCAACTGAAGTTTTATTTTGGTGTTACTCTCTCGTCTATGTTTTATTGCTGCAGTATTAATCTGCAGTAGCGGGCTGAAGTAAAATTCTTTGTTATAGTATCAGTTCTTACCAGTCAAAATTACAAAAAAATTAACTGAAACCTAATTCCGGGAATTCTAAAAAATTACCAAGTTTTTTCCCGGATTTCTCCTAGATGAAAAAATTCCCACGTATTTTCCGTATTTCTGATTGTCCCGGTGCGTATACATCCTGGATAACCTTTAGGTGGAGTCTCTCTACCGAAATTTTTTTTTCTTTTTTTTTACTTCAGTTTTTATGGTACTTCCACTGCAAAATAAACTGGAATAACATTCAAAATATTTTAATTATTAATATGTTCATAAAAGTTATGAAAAGATATGGCAAAGGAAATTTCGATTGCAAATACATTTCCAAAAAGGGATTGTAAGGAGTATAAGACAACTTCGTATATCAAATTAAGATACCTTCATTATTATAAAGTTGGTGAGTTATACGTGGTGGGGTGATATTCACCGTAAAACAGGGCAGCAGTAATTTTCTCGGCATCTTGCATACGTCATAAACGTCGTAATTTAACAATTACATGATTGCTTTATTGTACACCAAAACAAACTGTATTTACATTCATGAAAGATTCTCTCACATCGTACAGTTTGACACTAAACGGCGTGCATCGAATCAGTTAGCCAAATGCTGGAGAAGACACCTGGTTATGTACAATGGAATGTGTTTTGATCAGTCTTCTACGGATGTGATTTCTTTGTCACCCACAACGAGATATGAGTAGTTTTGGAGCTTTCTGGTCAAATTATTTACATGACAATAGAAGCAGACATCGCAGGGATGCACTAGCGATTTGGGGGATTAGCCTTAAATACTGCACAATGATAAACTTTCTTCCTCTTGAAAAACCTCTACGTATAATTGTTGATTTGTCTATTCGTCCCAATAATCAATTAACAGAAGAAATTAGGTCTCCTGCGCGTAAATCTTTCATAACATCACTCAATTTTTTTTTGTATACGGCTGTTGTAATTTTCCAGACTTTTATGAAGTAACGACGACATTTCTGTACTTTGCCGCCTACTAGTTCACCGTTTCTTGAATCCCTGGTTTAAAAGAGCCTGCACTCTTCTGCAGGCATAGAATCGGATCCGTAGCGTTACGCCCTACGTCCGATGGGTCGGTTTTACTTGCACCAGGAAGCCATTCTTCGCGTGCAGCTGCCGAGGGCTACTCGAAGATCAAAATGAAACTGACGGATTACGAGGTCCTGTAAACTTTATTATAATCCTTTCTTGCAAAATTTATTTGCAATACCAATTATTGTTTTGCATTTTCTTTTCATGTATTTTATGAAATTAAGAAACACAATATACTGAGCATTATTTCAGTTTATTTTGAATGTAATAAACGTAAAAATTGAAAAGAAAAAAATTCCGCTGAGATGCTCGATCTCACAACCATTCAATTAGCGTTCTTTACACTTTCGGCTGCGCCAGCCGTGCGTGGAAGCTACGCTAGCCGGCCGCTGTGGACGAGCAATTCTAAGCGCTTCAGCCGGAACCACGCGGCTGCTACGGTCGCAGGTTCGAATCCTGCCTCGGACATGGACGTGTCTGCTGTCCTTAGGTTAGTTAGGTTTACGTAGTTCTAAGTCTAGGGGACTGATGACCTCAGATGTTAAGTCCCATAGTGCTTCGAGCCATTTTTGAAGCTACGGTAACACAAAAGGCTCATGACACGCCCGACCCGCACCAAAAATGCTGTTTCTTCTAAACGGATGGTCATCTGGAGGTCCTAGTCACTCTTATTTCTGGCCGAGCACTGTGTATACCACAAATTTGGACGAAATCGAATAAGGCTAGTCGGACGCTTAGCACGGAAGCTGAGTGCACGTGCCGAGAATGCTCTGTTTACTTGCAAACTCGTGCACTCGCTCTTCCTTATACGCTTGTATATAGCACTTGTGCCCGACAGCTGACCCAATTGAGTTCTCAGTTAAGTAGGTACGCGAGACTCACTAGGAATATGATTCAAAGCGACTGTACAGGACTAGTTAAAAAAAATCAGGCGGCAGATTTCTATGAGGATGGATTCAAAAGCTGGTAACACGAGACGCTAAGTTCCTTAATGAAGGATGGTACTTATATTTAAAAGTAGATTAAGATCCAAGTTTTCATGTAAAAATAAAGTTGTAATACGGCTTTTTTTGAGTTATTATAAAAGGTATCTTAAATATACACCTCGTAATAATAATAATAATAATAAATTATTATTATTATTATTTTCTTAGCCATGTGTTGAATGCGTCTTGATCGATGTTTGGCTGTGTTAGATGATACGGGTGCTTGCCATGAAGTGTTTTCTTTTTCCAATTTACTTTCTTCGTATCTGTTGATGTTATGTGATCTAAACGGTTGTAGAAGTGGTTATGAAATTGCAGTGGTGTAGCCGATGTATTTATATGAGCGATTGCCTTGTGTATTTTGCTAGTTTCTGCTCGTTCTAGAAAGGATAATAATAATAAATTATTATTATTACTATTATCCTTTTCTCAGACGTTATTTCTGGTTAAAAATGGAAAGTGACGCGGACCTTGATCAAGCGTGACTTCCTTTTAACTGTACGGTATATGTTACATTGCATTGAGGAAGTTTCGGGTAATTGAACATGTATCGATAATTACGGATTTCTGTAGTTGTATAAATATGTTTGGATGTAGCTGTATTGCATTGATGTACTGGTGGATATTGTGTGGTATGACTCCTGTAGTTGATAGTATAATTGGTATGATGTCAACTTTATCCTGATGCCACATGTCTTTGACTTCCTCAGCCAGTTGGATGTATTTTTCAATTTTTTCTCCTGTTTTCTTCTGTATATTTGCTGTATTGGGTATGGATATTTCAATTAGTTGTGTTAATTTCTTCTTTTTATTGGTGAGTATGATGTCAGGTTTGTTATGTGGCGTTGTTTTATCTGTTATAATGGTTCTGTTCCAGTATAATTTGTATTCATCATTCTCCAGTACATTTTGTGGTGTATACTTGTATGTAGGAACGTGTTGTTTTAAAAGTTTATGTTGTAAGGCAAGCTGTTGATGTATTATTTTTGCGACATTGTCGTGTCTTCTGGGGTATTCTGTATTTGCTAGTATTGTACATCCGCTTGTGATGTGATCTACTGTTTCTATTTGTTGTTTACAAAGTCTGCATTTATCCGTTGTGGTATTGGGATCTTTAATAATACGCTTGCTGTAATACCTGGTGTTTATTGTTTGATCCTGTATTGCAATCATGAATCCTTCCGTCTCACTGTATATATTGCCTTTTCTTAGCCATGTGTTGGATGCGTCTTGATCGATGTGTGGCTGTGTTAGATGATACGGGTGCTTGCCATGAAGTGTTCTCTTTTTCCAATTTACTTTCTTCGTATCTGTTGATGTTATGTGATCTAAACGGTTGTAGAAGTGGTTATGAAATTGCAGTGGTGTAGCCGATGTATTTATATGAGCGATTGCCTTGTGTATTTTGCTAGTTTCTGCTCGTTCTAGAAAGGATTTTCTTAAATTGTCTACCTGTCCATAATGTAGGTTTTTTATGTCGATAAATCCCCTTCCTCCTTCCTTTCTGCTTAATGTGAATCTTTCTGTTGCTGAATGTATGTGATGTATTCTATATTTGTGGCATTGTGATCGTGTAAGTGTATTGAGTGCTTCTAGGTCTGTGTTACTCCATTTCACTACTCCAAATGAGTAGGTCAATATTGGTATGGCATAAGTATTTATAACTTTTGTCTTGTTTCTTGCTGTCAATTCTGTTTTCAGTATTTTTGTTAGTCTTTGTCTATATTTTTCTTTTAGTTCTTCTTTAATATTTGTATTATCTATTCCTATTTTTTGTCTGTATCCTAGATATTTATAGGCATCCGTTTTTTCCATCGCTTCTATGCAGTCGCTGTGGTTATCCAATATGTAATCTTCTTGTTTAGTGTGTTTTCCCTTGACTATGCTATTTTTCTTACATTTGTCTGTTCCAAAAGCCATACTTATATCATTGCTGAATCCTTCTGTTATCTTTAGTAATTGGTTGAGTTGTTGATTTGTTGCTGCCAGTAGTTTTAGATCATCCATGTACAGCAAATGTGTGATTTTGTGTAGGTATGTTCCAGTAATATTGTATCCATAATTTGTATTATTTAGCATGTTGGATAGTGGGTTCAGAGCAAGGCAGAACCAGAAAGGACTTAATGAGTCTCCTTGGTATATTCCACGCTTAATCTGTATTGGCTGTGATGTGATATTATTTGAATTTGTTTGGATATTAAGTGTGGTTTTCCAATTTTTCATTACTATGTTTAGGAACTGTATCAATTTAGGATCTACTTTGTATATTTCCAATATTTGTAGTAACCATGAGTGGGGTACACTATCAAAAGCTTTTTGGTAATCAATGTATGCGTAGTGTAGCGACCGTTGTTTAGTTTTAGCTTGATATGTCACCTCTGCATCTATTATCAGTTGCTCTTTACTTCCTCGTGCTCCTTTGCAACAGCCTTTTTGTTCTTCATTTATAATTTTGTTCTGTGTTGTATGTGTCATTAATTTCTGTTTAATGACTGAAGTTAATATTTTGTATATTGTTGGTAGGCATGTTATGGGGCGATATTTAGCTGGGTTCGCTGTGTCTGCTTGATTTTTAGGTTTCAGATATGTTATTCCGTGTGTAAGTGTATCAGGGAATGTGTATGGGTCTGCAATGTAACTGTTAAATAATTTAGTTAGATGTGAATGTGTTGAGGTGAACTTCTTTAACCAGAAATTTGCTATTTTATCATTTCCAGGGGCTTTCCAATTGTGAGTACAATTAATTGCTTGGGTGACTTCATGTTGTAAAATTATCACTTCAGGCATTTGTGATATCATCTTGTATGTGTCTGTTTGGTGGTGCTTGGGTGACTTCATGTTGTAAAATTATCACTTCAGGCATTTGTGATATCATCTTGTATGTGTCTGTTTCTGCTTGTATCCATCGTGCTTGCCTGTTATGTTGTACGGGGTTTGACCATATGTTGCTCCAGAAGTGTTCCATGTCTGTTATGTTTGGTGGATTGTCTATTTTAATGTGTGTGTTATCTATTGTTTGGTAAAATCTCTTTTGGTTTGTGTTGAATGTTTGGTTTTGTTTCCTTCTATTTTCACTTTTTTTGTATCTTCTAAGTCGTTTGGCCAATGCTTGTAATTTCTGCTTCTTTTCATCTAATTGCTCTATTGCTTCTTGTTGTGAGATTTTACCTAAGCTTTTTCGTTTTTTGTCTGATATTTCATTTCTTATAAATTGTGTTAGCTGTCCGATGTCTTTTCTCAGTTTTTCTATTTTGATCTGTAGCCTGTGTTGCCATGCTGGTTTTGTGGGTTTCTTCTGTGTGTTGGTTGGTTCTGATCTCTGCCTAGTGTGTATATTTAGTGTAGTGAGTGCTCCTATATAAACCAGTAGTTGTAACTCTTCCATAGTTGTGTTTTCATTTATTTTGTTGTGTATGATTGTGTTGATAGTTTTTATTGTTGTTTCGACTTGTGGGTTATTTAGTGGTCTATGCAAGAATGGTCTAATGTCTGTATTTGTGTCTTTGTGTTCTATATATGTTAGCTGAAATTTTTCTTCTATATCTAACATCTGTGTCACTTCGTGTTCTATTTGTGCTTGTTCTGGTGGCTGTCTTAAGATTTCGTTTTCCTCTGATTGTTTAATTGGTGCGTGTTGTTCTTTGTTTGTTTGCTCTGGGATGTTTGAGTCCATTACTGTATTTTCTTCTTCTTCTGATTGCACATTATTTTGTTCCAGTATTTGTTGTACTTGTTGTTTGATGTTTTCTAATTCTGACTGGGGTATCCTGTTATTTTTTATTATTACACGGATCTGATCAGCTAGTCGTTGTTCTGTTAAAAATGTTAATTCTGGGTATCTGGTAATAAATGTTGTGTATACTTGTGATCTGTATCCAGTTGTGTTGGTTCCTAGGTTTGTTGCTTGGTAATAACAGAACATGAGGTGTCGATTAACTTCATCTGATCATCTCATCCTCTGTTTTTGTTTTCCTTCTAGGGTGGTTGCAGGAAGCATATCCTGCAAAACACCTCTATTTGGATTTAAATCATTTTCAGTTGGCTAGCAGTGTCGTTACCATTGTGGGCGGGCATAGGGTTCAAGCGTCGTCCCTGACCATGACGGCGCTTGTCCGAGGCTTCATTAGTTCTGTCCTGAACCAACTAATCACACTAAAAGGGAGGTTAGCCCTATTAGTGGTTTGTTCTTTTCGTCGCCTTTTACGACTGGCAGAACATACCGGAGGCCTATTCTTTTCCCGGGCCTCCACGGGATTTATTATTATTATTATTATTATCCTTTTGTCAGACGTTATTTCTGGTTAAAAATGGAAAGTGACGCGGACCTTGATCAAGCGTGATTTCCTTTTAACTGTACGGTATATGTTACATTGCAGTTAGGAACTTTCGGGTAATTGAACATGTATCAATAATTACAGATTTCTGTAGTTGTATATATAAGTTTGAATGTAGCTGTATTGCGTTGATGAACTGGTGGATATAGTGTGGTATGACTCCTGTAGTTGATAGTATAATTGGTATGATGTCAACTTTATCCTGATGCCACATGTCCTTGACTTCCTCAGCCAGTTGGATGTATTTTTCTATTTGTTCTCCTGTTTTCTTCTGTATATTTGTTGTATTGGGTATGGATATTTCGATTAGTGTGTTAATTTCTTCTTTTTATTGGTGAGTATGATGTCAGGTTTGTTATGTGGTGTTGTTTTATCTGTTATAATGGTTCTGTTCCAGTATAATTTGTATTCATCATTCTCCAGTACATTTTGTGGTGCATACTTGTATGTGGGACGTGTTGTTTTATTAGTTTATGTTGTATGGCAAGTTGTTGATGCATTATTTTTGCTACATTGTCATGTCCTCTGGGGTATTCTGTATTTGCTAGTATTGTACATCCGCTTGTGATGTGATCTACTGTTTCTATTTTTTGTTTGCAAAGTCTGCAACAAATAGAAAAAAAAATATTATTATTATTATTATTATTATTATTATTATTATTATTATCATATGAAGTCGAAAGCCCGCAGTTGCTTAATGTAAAGACAGGTGGGCTTTCGAAATAGGCCGATACCGTGCACAACAGATCTTGAAAAATGGTTCAAATGGCTCTGAGCACTATGGGACTTAACTTCTGAGGTCATCAGTCCCCTAGAACTTAGAACTACTTAAACCTAACTAACCTGAGGACATCACACACATCCATGCCCAAGGCAGGATTCGAACCTGCGACCGTAGCGGTCGCGCGGTTCCAGACTGTAGCGCCTAGAACCGCTCGGCCACACCGGCCGGCGCAGATCTTGAATCTGACGGCAATTCAACAGCACCGCCAGTAAACTCAAACAGTGCTCACGTTTGTAGATTTTGAAAAGAAGGCTGATCACGCCACCCTTTTTAATGTACTACATGAATACAGTGCAACTAAATTAATTCAATAGACTTAACGAAAACAAGCAAGTAAAATTCATGCCAGAGATCTCCGAATTTTTTAAAAATAAAACTGAGCTAGATATGGCGATGAGTTACCCCTCACAATATGGAAGAAAGAAATAGAATGAAATGGGAACAAAGAGTAGATGAGCTAGCAATAATTATCAGATCTACCATGCCCCAAGAAGCATTTTTGACACTGCGGTTAAAGCTAGCCTGCTAATTTTTTATGAAGAGGTATAGTACATGGCCATCAAGCAAGCAGATCTGGGGATCCCTCAAGAGCAGCAGTCACCAACAACACTTCAAGTAGTTAGGTGGAGCTATCGAAAACATTGGCAGTGACAAAGTAACCAACAAACTTGGTATAGAAAAGAAGTGGAAATCATCTTGGATATTTACAACAAGAAATCCTTTCCACCAAAGCCAAACCGTGCCACTAACAAACAGTAGTTCTCCCAGAATCACTCTACGTAAATGCGACATCATTAACAATAAATGACTATGTCATTGGAAAAAATGGAATGACAATACAGGGAAAATTAAACTGGCCCGAGATCCTGGGCAGTAACTAGATGAACAAAAGCTCGGAAGTATTGTATTCCCGGACGGAAAGAATTCGTTTCACTTACAGGAGAAGACATCTGTTAATTTACGGATAGGTGTACAGCACGATTGGGTGACTCGTGATTATCTACGAAAGCCTTCCATATCATAAACGGGATGCAAAAAACGTACGTAAAATGGATGGCGACACCCAATAGGTCCTGAAGGAAGTCGCTGTTCATACACTGTCAATTACACAGACTCACTACAGATAGAAAATGGACAATCACATCCTAATGTCGAAGAAAATAACAAAAACGCGTCTGAAAATAAGAAACGCAGGAATGTTAGAAAGACGATACACCCACATGGACACGATGATGTTTTGTGAAGACAAGAACGAGAAAAATAATGTGCTCTTTAAAGAGCCAATCGAAATGGAAATAATAACAACAATAATAATAAGAGGCTTAAAATTTGGCTCGTCTGTGTATATTGACTGAATATCGTTAGAATGCCAGTCAGCATACATACAACTATTTTATTTGTTGAAACAGGCGCTTGCGGGCGGAACGGAATTGCGGGCGAAACGGTAGACAGTAACTATCACGATAGCTGAAAAATCAGTATTTGGTTTCATTAGAATAAATCGTTTTAATTTTATGGCTCAATGAATTCTGTTTATCTGCGGATCACCAGAATTCGATAACCTTTCGCCGATTTTTCCAGCCAAGTGCTCTCCCCGCGGCGATCAAATGTTACATAATTTTCCATTTGCGAAAGATTCCAATACTCAATTCCTCCTAACTGCAGGGTGTATCAGTCCTGCTACCATTATTTTTTCAAATCCATTTTTTTACTAATTAATCACAATTTAAACTTTTACTTTCGCCTTACATTTGCTGTTCATTCCTTTCGACTTCAATTCACCGTCTGTCCACAGAACCCAGAAAATACCCATCAAGTCGTCTTCGTGAAGATTAATACCGATTCGAAATGTGCCATCGATTTCTCGGCACGTGTAGAGAATTTTTAATGTGCGTGTCAACTGACTCATGCCAGAGGGAGCTATCCCACACACCTGGACGAAGTGAGTTTTTGGAGCGTTCGAATAATCCTTACAGTCCAAAGCTCTATTAAATCTGTCACCTACCGCAATATATATACACAGCGACTCATTTTACGTAGATAGGACTCTAAATGCCACGTAGGATTATCCAATGTTCGTAGAGATACAACAGCAAACTTCCTCGAGGAGAACAACCTGACATTTAAAATTAATTAAGAATATTTCCTATTCCGCCATGCCAAAATGTAGACACTATGTAACACTTCCTTGACCTCAATATTGTTTTAGAGTCATATAATGTGAAACTAATGCAATTCCATAATTAATAATCTTAATGAAAAGTAGAATATTCAAACATTAGAGCGCTTGGAGTTGATTAACACGTGAATACAAACTGGAAGAAAATGCTACAGCTAGTGTTGGGAAGAAACGAAATAATAACTGGTAAATGTAAAGCTGATCTTGAAGGCAGGGGCATTACGGCACGGACACTAAGAGACATGCTGTCCGTGAGATCTTTCATCCTACCAGTTGACCACTCGTATCGTGGTTAAACTGTATCAGACAATGCAGACTATAATGCACATGCTGTAAAAATTTAATATTGGGTGTATTATTTGTATTGAAGGAGTTGCTTTAATCATTCTAATTGGAAATTGTCCATTTATAACACTGGTGTAGTTTCTTAATAATCACGTTAACAGAAAAAATCTCCAAACAAATTAAAAAATTTAACCTTCTCGTTTTTTCAGTTATTTATAAAGTGAAAGAAAAACATTAAAGTGACAGAAGTTGGGTAACAAATGGTTCAAATGGCTCTGAGCACTATGGGACTTAACTTCTGTGGTCATCAGACCCCTAGAACTTAGAACTATTTAAACCTAACTAACCTAAGGACATCACACACATCCATGCCCGAGGCAGGATTCGAACCTGCGACCGTAGCGGTCGCGTGCTTCCAGACTGTAGGGCCTAAAACCGCTCGGCCACGAAGGCCGGCAGTGGGTAACAGCGTAATTTCTTTTACAAAAACACGTTCTAGTAATGATACACTGAAGGCTTTCGCGACGAGCTGTTTTTCTTTCCGGTGAATTCTCAGGATTGTATGTCCGCGGTCCATGAAACTTTTTTTTTCTCCTGAGTTTCATCCAGAGCTGCGTTGGACATCTTCAGCGGTGCTCCTAGAGCTTGCTCTGCGCCTTGTCGACAGACGGGTCGGACTGTGAAGAGGGCTCATGGTAGAAGTTTACACGTGATCAACAGAAATAAACATCTCTGAGAAGGATTATCTCTGGCTATCACGTGTAAACGCCTACCACGAACCCTCTGCACACTATTTATGTCGGTCTGTAACGAGCGGCCCGTCCCAGGAAGTCGAAAGTGCGATGTCAACGCGAGCAAACCACGCAGCGCGCGCGCAGGAGGGGCTCGATCGCCGGTCGGCGGGGTTTGCCCCGCCGTCGGCCACTCCACTTACGAGACTTCGGCACCGGCAGATGGACATTGGAGGGAGACGAGAGCACAGAAATGGTTTATGAGAGTTCAACGTTTAACTCGGGCGGAGCTGTGCAACCGCCTGGCACCGCGGCGACGAGAGAACAACTGACACACCTGACAATAGCCGCTTCTACCGGTAACCAAGATCGTTCGCGGAAACCGTCAGCGCCATGCAAAATTGAAACCTTCACGGACGAAGAAAACTCGTACCCTCCGCGCGGTTACGTCCTTCACGACGGACCTGATGTTGAACAGGATAGGACATAACCGCTGGAATTCGGCGAGAACATCGAATTGATGGACCAAGAACCACTGGAAAGAGACAACAGCGTTGCGGAAACTGATGATTTCGTTCTACTGCGACACAAACGGCACCTTCGGAGAAACTCGAAAGAACACGCGAAGCCTCAGGAACGACGACCTGAGACTACCAATAGGTTCACACCTATTACCCCAGCGATGACACCAAGGAAGAGTCCACCCAGACATGGAACCTCCAACTAGGAAAGTCGGAACAACAAGCCGCTGCTGCATCTGACGCAGCAAAACAAAAACGTGTTCCACCGTGACGATTTATTGTACAGGCCAGTATGTGGAACTGAATAATGCGCTACAACAACTCTCCGGAACCCTGAAGGCCATCTTCCAGAAGGACCGGATTAAATACCATTTCGAGTCCTTTGAGGATAAAAGAAAGGCTCTCAAATACACTCCTGGAAATGGAAAAAAGAACACCTTGACACCGGTGTGTCAGACCCACCATACTTGCTCCGGACACTGCGAGAGGGCTGTACAAGCAATGATCACACGCACGGCACAGCGGACACACCAGGAACCGCGGTGTTGGCCGTCGAATGGCGCTAGCTGCGCAGCATTTGTGCACCGCCGCCGTCAGTGTCAGCCAGTTTGCCGTGGCATACGGAGCTCCATCGCAGTCTTTAACACTGGTAGCATGCCGCGACAGCGTGGACGTGAACCGTATGTGCAGTTGATGGACTTTGAGCGAGGGCGTATAGTGGGCATGCGGGAGGCCGGGTGGACGTACCGCCGAATTGCTCAACACGTGGGTCGTGAGGTCTCCACAGTACATCGATGTTGTCGCCAGTGGTCGGCGGAAGGTGCACGTGCCCGTCGACCTGGGACCGGACCGCAGCGACGCACGGATGCACGCCAAGACCGTAGGATCCCACGCAGCGCCGTAGGGGACCGCACCGCCACTTCCCAGCAAATTAGGGACACTGTTGCTCCTGGGGTATCGGCGAGGACCATTCGCAACCGTCTCCATGAAGCTGGGCTACGGTCCCGCACACCGTTAGGCCGTCTTCCGCTCACGCCCCAACATCGTGCAGCCCGCCTCCAGTGGTGTCGCGACAGGCGTGAATGGAGGGACGAATGGAGACGTGTCGTCTTCAGCGATGAGAGTCGCTTCTGCCTTGGTGCCAATGATGGTCGTATGCGTGTTTGGCGCCGTGCAGGTGAGCGCCACAATCAGGACTGCATACGACCGAGGCACACAGGGCCAACACCCGGCATCATGGTGAGGGGAGCGATCTCCTACACTGGCCGTACACCACTGGTGATCGTCGAGGGGACACTGAATAGTGCACGGTACATCCAAACCGTCATCGAACCCATCGTTCTACCATTCCTAGACCGGCAAGGGAACTTGCTGTTCCAACAGGACAATGCACGTCCGCATGTATCCCGTGCCACCCAACGTGCTCTAGAAGGTGTAAGTCAACTACCCTGGCCAGCAAGATCTCCAGATCTGTCCCCCATTGAGCATGTTTGGGACTGGATGAAGCGTCGTATCACGCGGTCTGCACGTCCAGCACGAACGCTGGTCCAACTGAGGCGCCAGGTGGAAATGGCATGGCAAGCCGTTCCACAGGACTACATCCAGCATCTCTACTATCGTCTCCATGGGAGAATAGCAGCCTGCATTGCTGCGAAAGGTGGATATACACTGTACCAGTGCCGACATTGTGCATGCTCTGCTGCCTGTGTCTATGTGCCTGTGGTTCTGTCAGTGTGATCATGTGATGTATCTGACCCCAGGAATGTGTCAATAAAGTTTCCCCTTCCTGGGACAATAAATTCACGGTGTTCTTATTTCAATTTCCAGGAGTGTATTTTGAGACCTACGGTTTCCCACACTTCACACTCCAGCCACCGGACTGTTTGCACGGGTCACAGAACGTCGACTCAGTTAACATTCAGCGAAAAAGGATTCCCCCACGCCAGGGTGCATCAGTACAAAAGGAGAGAAGCAGATCAAATCAGTGGTGACTTAGTTAGGCTGTCCACCTATTGTGTCAGCCTTCCTAAGGCGAAAGACAACCATTAAATGTACGACATCCTTACCTTCTCCACATGACGGTGCGCGCTGAAGATTATCGGTCCGAGGATGGACCGACACAGTGCAAAAACTGTCGACGCTTCGAGCATACCGTAAATTATTGCCGGATACCACCCCGCTGCGTGAAGTGCGCTGGAGACCATCGAACCAAGGGCTGCAGCCTCCCTAGCACCTCCACAGCAAAATGTGGTAACTGTGACAAAGACCACTGCGCCTCATGGCGCGGTTGCGAAAAATACCAGGTACTCCTCCGGGAATATAAAGTCCAGCCGCAACATCAGACCAAGAAACCGACGGTGAAGATCCTTCAACCAATGCTAGCGACGACCAGCAAGACGGGCTGTCAAGCACGAGAACAACAGCCATCCGGACAGCCCCAAATATCAGCTACCCTACAGAGGACTCCAAGACGACGGATTTCACGATCCTATGCAGACACACTGTAGCCTGGGAGAGACCAACCCGCAACATCTGCTTGAACTACAGCCACCCTATGCACCTTGACACCAGTCATATCGGAAATTGCAGTCCTACTTGTACAACTTCAACAACAACTGACAGGAATCCTCACGCTGGTGGAGGGAATAATCAATGCGTTTACCGCTTCTTAAGTAATGGATGAGTCCGCAGAACAAGACACCTCCGACTCTTCATTTGGAATGCCAATGGAGCAAGACGTAAGTAAACTGAAATGAAACGAATTTGTTAGTCGGCACTGGTTGGACATAGTTCTGATCTCGGAAATGCACCTGACGGAGATGGTTAGTTTCACATTACCCAATATGCATGGTTATAGAACGGACCGGGTTGGAGAACGAAGTGGCGGAACTGCAGTGTTCGTTAAAAACACCACAAGACATCATCAGGAGGATTCACAGCTCCTGGAATCACTGGAAGCCACAGCGGTTACAATCTTCACGGCAAGAAGCAACACAACTCTGTTGGCGGCCAAGAAACAGTTGGTGGCCAGAGATCTTCGTGCTCTCTTCGAGCGATTCGGTAAGGTCTTGTTGGGAGGAGATCTTAACTCCAGACCTGGGGCTTGGCATTCAAGGACGGCCAACCGAAAGAAACAGCTACTCTCCGATATAGAGAACGACCTTCAAGTCATCATCTATGGGCCACGGGAGCCGACAAGCATCCCCGAGTTCGCCGTTCAGGGGACTAATGTTTTCTACATAGCGATTGTTAAAAATATCGCTGCAAATCTACAGCTCCAGACCATCCAGGGCTGTAATCTGATCATCTACCAGTTCTCGGAGTTTTCGAGGGTGGCGGTCCCTCAACACCACCTCCAAACTCCAGAGTTGTTAACTGGGATCTCATTGTGACGTACCTTAGCAATAACGTCCGACCGACCCAAGCAGTCTCTACACTTCCGAAAATTGACATCGCTATCGCAACTTTGACGGCTAAAATCCAACGGGCAGCAAGACGTGCAGCAACTGATATCTTTCGTCACGAGCGTCAATTTGAAACATTCCCTCGTCATCTCAACAAAATCAAGTATCGCCAGAATACTCACACAAAACGATGGTAATGATACAGACATCTAGACGACTGATGCATCGTTTGTTCCGTGAGCTACGCCGCCGAGATGAAGAATGGTGGCAAGACATCTGGGAAACAAAGATGGACGAAATGTTCCTCCAGACTACGGAAGAGTGGCAACTTGTCAGGGCACTACGCCAACCGAGACCACCAAAGAGAGCATACGCGGCCCCGATGGCCTCATATACGACTCGCTTGGCCAAGCTGAATTGTATGCCGACGTATATAAACACCACGTGACAGCTCCGCCCCCACAGGATGCAGAGGACGCAAGGGAAGAGGACCGTATCCGGCAGCGAATCGCCGCCGACTTCCGCCAATTCCCCACCCAACAGACATCTGTTCTTAGCACTCCCACTGAAGTTAGAAAACTCATCAGGAAGACGAATAATTCGGCGCCTGGGATGGGCTCTGTAACCAATGCCAATCTCAATCATCTTCCGAGAAAGGCCATCGTTCTCTTAACTCTAATTATTAACAGCTGCTTACTCAACGGCTACTTTCCTGCAGACTGGAAGACTGTGAGGATGATCCCTATTCCCAAAAGAGTAAAAACCCAACGTTGACAGACAGCTACCGCCCGATTAATCTGTTGCCTACACTCGGCAAAATATTGAAACGAGTGCTGCTACAGCGTCTTAAAGACTATCTGCAAGAAAATAACATCATCCGCCACGAACAGGTTGGCTTCCAGCAGCGATTAACGGCGGAGCTTCAGCTGCTTCGGATAACAGAATCCATACAACTCAACCTGAATAGAGGAAAATTCACAGTTGGAGCTTTCCTATATATCGAAAAGGCATGTGATCGGGTGTGGCGTGACAAGCGTATAGTCACATTAGTCGATCAAACCCATCTCCCCGACTGCTACATTAAGCTGATTGACAGCTTTCTGCAGGACAGGCGTCTGTTTAAAAAAAAAGGAAGAAGTCATCACTGAAAACTGTCTCAGCTGGCATCCTACAGGGAGCGGTGATATCGCCACGCTTGTTTAATTTGTATATTAATGACATTCCCACCATTCACCACGTCACCGCCAGTCTGTACGCCGATGACGCGCCTTCCTAACCTCTGGAAGGAACATCGAACAACTTGTCAACAGGACGCAGTGACAACTTGCCGTTACCGAACATTGGGCAAAGAGCAATAAAATCACCCTAAACCCTACGAAAACTGCAGCCATACTGTTTACGAAGAAACGGCCGGAACTGAGGATACGAGTTATCATCAATGGACAGCCAATAGCCTGAACTACGACGGCGAAATATCTGGGAGTGATACTGGATAAAGGGATGACTTTTACTCCACACATACAAGACAGAAAACTGAATACTATGAAAATGATCCGAGCGCTCACGCCGTTTTTCACGAGCAGGAAACTAAACCTATCAACGAAATTGAAACTTTGTAGAGCAACGGTACAACCCGGTCCCTGCTGTACGGCTCGACGTCTTGGGGAACAAGTGACTGTAATATACGCAGTTTGCAACCACTACAGAACAGGTGTTTGAAGTGGAGCCTGGGCGCCTCAAGGTGGGCCAGGACGAGAGAAATAACGAGCTGACTGCAGAAAAATACGTCGCTGAGAAAATAAAAGACTAAGCAATTCATCTTTTTCACAAATCAGAGTATCGGGGAAACGTCCGCCAACTTGGGAATGCAGACCAGACCCAGTGCCTCGAGCCATTATTGCAACCCCACAGGCCCATCAAAGATGATGCAATGTTCAGTTATTCGGTATTTTACATGTAAATAATTACTGTCAATCACTCGTACGACTACTTAACCAACACCCTCAAAGGACTCAAGGATCCACAGAGAGCCCAAGTCCCTTTGCTAGCGAATAAATAATGAAGTGAAACTATTTCTCACACCTTGCCACTCCAGAAGAAAAAGTACACAAGACTCAGCGAAACCAGGAGCAACTCTGAAGATGTCCAATGTAGATCTGGGCGAAACGTCAGGAACAAATAAGTTTCATGGAACACGACAATACAAGTCAGAAGATTTACCGGCCAAGAATTTCTAGTAAAGCCTTGTTTCCCTCGTATTTACTCAGTTACGGCACTTGGGCTCGTTATTGTCATTAGTGAGGTCAACGCACGGCAAGTGCGCAACACAGCATTTCCATCTCGCCCGTATTCTTAATGGGGGCTAATGCTGATCTTGCAGGCAGACTATTGCGTAACTTAAGAGACGCTTTAACACAGACCATATTAGACGTTCCCCTTTCCCTTAATTGGGAAACGCCTATTACGAGTTCCACGAACGGAAATCTACGATTCATTACACCTCCTTGTCTGAATGGAAACCGAGAAAACAGCCGTACGGCATTATGCAAATTCAACGTACAGATACGGCAGTAAGACAGGTGATGTGTAATGAGAAACTAATGACGGCAATTATATAAACGGCAGCGTTGTTATGTCAACATCCTGTGGCTGTGGTCAATGACAATACGTCTTCGGCAGACGTCTGTACTGCTCCAACACACCTCTGTAGACGTGGTCGTTAATGCACGCCTGTGTAACGGCGTCCAGCTCTTTCCAAGCCAGTTAGAATTCTGGTGGCGGAAGAAATTTTTACCGCCAGTATTTGTCCGGCAATGAGAGGTGAGGCAATGGTGTAAAGTTTCTGATGACCAAACTTAGCGCCAATATTCTGCATTAAATTGCAAGTTTCTCCTCAGTCACTCATGCAGTGAGGGCATGCGGTACTGTGGATGGGGATCGGCTAGTCGAAAGCCAGCGTTAAGCCCGATGGCACCTATTGAATATTCGACAACAGCAGGCACTGGGTTTCACCTTCTCCCATCTGTTATTATCATACAACACAAACATGACACCACACTATGCGGACACTCATTACAGCCATCGACATTCAAGAGATACGCACTGAGACAGCGCGGGAAAAGTGATTATTGTGCGCAGGGGTAGACGAAAGAGTTCTTACTTTCGTTTTCATACACCGGCCCCTGTTTGAGTAACATAGTTACTGAAACTTCCTGGCAGATTAAAACTGTGTGCCCGACCGAGACTCGAACTCGGGACCTTTGCCTTTCGCGGGCAAGTGCTCTACCACCTGAGCTACCGAAGCACGACTCACGCCCGGTACTCACAGCCTTACTTCTGCCAGTACCTCGTCTCCTACCTTCCAAACTTTACAGAAGCTCTCCTGCGAACCTTGCAGAACTAGCACTCCTGAAAGAAAGGATATAGCGAAGACATGGCTTAGCCACAGCCTGGGGGATGTTTCCAGAATGAGATTTTCACTCTGCAGCGGAGTGTGCGCTGATATGAAAGGCAAAGGTCCCGAGTTCGAGTCTCGGTCGGGCACACAGTTTTAATCTGCCAGGAAGTTTCATATCAGCGCACACTCCGCTGCAGAGCGAAAATCTCATTCTGGAAACATAGTTACTGTAGATATACTGAGTGGCATTACAATACTTCAGTCAATATTTCATTCATATGAATTTTTTTACGTCGCTGTTGAAGCTTGTAGACGGGTTTATTTACGGAGAGGAAGACATTTCCTGCTTCAGGTACAGTGCCAGGCTAAATCTGAAACAGATTATTATTATTATTATTATTATTACTTTCCTCAAAGCAGAGGTTCTCTACAACATAAAAACACTCTTGGAACTTATTATAATGCGTACTATAGAAGCATCCAACACTGTCTTTTCAAGATGTCCGTCCAGGTACTTTGGTCTTGTGTGTTCTTTTTTCTACAGCATATCATGCCATCGTCATCTGTACATTTTGGAACTAGGTAGTAGTTAGTAGTGGTAGTAGTAGTAGTAGTAGTAGTAGTAGTAGTAGTAGTCTTTTTCCCTCAATTTCCAATCCCAGTATCAGTTTTAGGACCCTTGTTTGTCCCATTCTTGTTACACGTCCATACTATTGTGACGTTCTTCGATCCATCACATTACTATTATTATCTACGTTTCTTCCAGGATCACCGCACACTAGTAGTAGTATTCATCAACTTGGTCTGGCAAGTCTTCTGCTCTAAAATACATCGTCCTTTCAATAATATGAATTCAGATTCGGTAATTATACTGAGAAGGAACCGAATCAGACGCACTTTCCTAGTGCCCAGCACAACCACCCTTCTACTCTATCGATGGTGGCAATTCGTTCAGACACACGTTTCACAAAACATTGGAAGCGTCGGAGGAGATGGTTGGGGATGAAGTTCCGTGCCTACTCAACAGTCGCGCACACTAACTTTGCCTCTAACTGGAGGCTGCAGAAAAAGTAGAGCTAATTCATCTCGAAATCATGACACACTTGTTTCAACACGAAACTTTACGTTTTTTTATCGCCTTATGGTATGACAAAAGCACTGATGTTTCGGATGTTATTGCAGGCATCTTCCATGATTACTCTGATGAACGCAGTATGCAACAGTAGCCGAAACGACGGTAGTTTTTTCATATCACGACGCGGAAACGCGTGCAGAAGAGTTTTACTGACACGGACTTCAGTCACGAAGACTGAGACAGAAGTCGTTTGCACTAGCTGTGTAACACAGTGTCCAAGACGTGTCCATATAGTCGTTCTCTCGCAATTGTAGCTTGACGAGAAAAAACACTATCGCTTAACTTATCGTTGACGATAAGGTTCTTAGAGACTGGAAAATGATAGTAGGTTTCATTGTTTTGCTGAAGATCGAGAATGATGGTACCTTACTACATTAAATGTATTCGCGATTGCAAATAAAGACAACCATCAGCTGTAGAATGGAATAACGACAGTGAAAACATGTCCCGGAGCGGGACTTGAACCCGCATTTCCCCGCTTATCGCGAGCGGTCGCCTTAGCTTCTTTTCTTCTTTTTTTTCATTTTGTTCGTTGGATTTGGTCGTAGCGGACGTCACATGACATCCATAGAAGTTCGCTGTTGATGCGTGCACTCAGTTTTTTATTACAGAGGCCAGCCAGCTCTCTGACCAAACACGCTGAGCTACCGTTCCGGCGACCATTTGGCTATCCGTGCATGACTCACGGCCAGACCCAAACCTTCCTATGGCGTCAACCATGCGTCTACGGCCTATACCCTTACATCCACTATGTATATTCCCGTACAGGTCAGGTGTTGTACTTGAAAGTCGCTTGCCCGATATCGCCAATGAAATGCGATATTGCATGTCCAAAGGAACTTTGCATCGTAACCAGAATAACACAGGAACTGAATATCATTTTGTCGCAAAGGTACGGGGCGCAACTGGGGAAATCCACTGATATAAGCGCCTCTGACAAAGGAAGGATGACTATGGGCCAGCTCCGACGAACGAGCATCTCGGAAACGTTCGTGAGCACCAACTTTCTGTTTAACCTGTCTAGTGCCTCGCCGAGAAAAGAGAATATGCTGTTCATCTGTTGTCAAGCCTCTTCTAAAACCAAACTGTGCCGTGCATGTGCGCCATCCTTGGCTGTTATCCACAGTATCTGAGCTGTGAACGTTTCTGCCTCGTTGCTGCGGAAACTGGAGGACGCCGGAACATTAAAGAGCCCGAGAGCAGGAGTGTACGGGTATATAGGGGCGTGCGCAGCAAGCAGAAGGGTAAGGACTTGTTGGCAGCAGTGCGGAGAGTTGGAGGCACGGCTCTACCTAGGACGTGTGAGCGCCCCGCTGCGGCGAACATACAAGTAGCTGGAAGGCAGACTGTTACTGGCCCCACCACGCGGGCGTCACCTACTCGACCGTTGGAGGAAACGAGGTTGCTGGTGGAACCACTGCGTGCCTACACTCCTGGAAATTGAAATAAGAACACCGTGAATTCATTGTCCCAGGAAGGGGAAACTTTATTGACACATTCCTGGGGTCAGATACATCACATGATCACACTGACAGAACCACAGGCACATAGACACAGGCAACAGAGCATGCACAATGTCGGCACTAGTACAGTGTATATCCACCTTTCGCAGCAATTCAGGCTGCTATTCTCCCATGGAGACGATCGTAGAGATGCTGGATGTAGTCCTGTGGAACGGCTTGCCATGCCATTTCCACCTGGCGCCTCAGTTGGACCAGCGTTCGTGCTGGACGTGCAGACCGCGTGATACGACGCTTCATCCAGTCCCAAACATGCTCAATGGGGGACAGATCCGGAGATCTTGCTGGCCAGGGTAGTTGACTTACACCTTCTAGAGCACGTTGGGTGGCACGGGATACATGCGGACGTGCATTGTCCTGTTGGAACAGCAAGTTCCCTTGCCGGTCTAGGAATGGTAGAACGATGGGTTCGATGACGGTTTGGATGTACCGTGCACTATTCAGTGTCCCCTCGACGATCACCAGTGGTGTACGGCCAGTGTAGGAGATCGCTCCCCACACCATGATGCCGGGTGTTGGCCCTGTGTGCCTCGGTCGTATGCAGTCCTGATTGTGGCGCTCACCCGCACGGCGCCAAACACGCATACGACCATCATTGGCACCAAGGCAGAAGCGACTCTCATCGCTGAAGACGACACGTCTCCATTCGTCCCTCCATTCACGCCTGTCGCGACACCACTGGAGGCGGGCTGCACGATGTTGGGGCGTGAGCGGAAGACGGCCTAACGGTGTGCGGGACCGTAGCCCAGCTTCATGGAGACGGTTGCGAATGGTCCTCGCCGATACCCCAGGAGCAACAGTGTCCCTAATTTGCTGGGAAGTGGCGGTGCGGTCCCCTACGGCACTGCGTAGGATCCTACGGTCTTGGCGTGCATCCGTGCGTCGCTGCGGTCCGGTCCCAGGTCGACGGGCACGTGCACCTTCCGCCGACCACTGGCGACAACATCGATGTACTGTGGAGACCTCACGCCCCACGTGTTGAGCAATTCGGCGGTACGTCCACCCGGCCTCCCGCATGCCCACTATACGCCCTCGCTCAAAGTCCGTCAACTGCACATACAGTTCATGTCCACGCTGTCGCGGCATGCTACCAGTGTTAAAGACTGCGATGGAGCTCCGTATGCCACGGCAAACTGGCTGACACTGACGGCGGCGGTGCACAAATGCTGCGCAGCTAGCGCCATTCGACGGCCAACACCGCGGTTCCTGGTGTGTCCGCTGTGCCGTGCGTGTGATCATTGCTTGTACAGCCCTCTCGCAGTGTCCGGAGCAAGTATGGTGGGTCTGACACACCGGTGTCAATGTGTTCTTTTTTCCATTTCCAGGAGTGTATATGGTGAGGCCTTTCTGTAAAGGACAGTAATCTCATGTGTGAAGCACTGCATCCTATTTCCTTTAGGATCTAACAGGTCTCTGTGGTCGTTCCGCCGCTTTTCGTTAGCGATGGCGCTCGTTTTTGTTTTTCTACCAAGCTGTGTTTACACGATTTTCTTGATACATATTCGCATCAGACCCGAACGTGGATTGTAATTTGGATTTTGATTCCGTCTTACCACGTTACTGGGTTGATTGTGTACGCAAGCCTGCCCTTACTGTTAAACTTTTCTGTAAGCTGCTTGTCTGGCGTATTACCTGTTCAGTGCTTGCCTGCCTTATTTTATTTATTGGTGTTTTATATTTTAGTAGAATAGTGTTTAATTTTGCTGTTACAGGACAGATAAGCCCGTATTTAACACCTTGCTTATAGAATTCAAGAACGAACCCGGAAAGGGGCCTCACTGTAGGTTTTAGTCGGTCTTATGGATTTCATCACATCGATTTTTGGTAATGTAAATTCCTAATAAATCTGTGGCCAACGTATTCATTTTGGTAAGACAGCTGACCAGCTGATTCTAGTACATCGGCATTACTTGTTCTAAGCTGTTTGCCGAAGTATCCACCCATGTAATAATTACACTGTGATTTAAGCCCGCAGGGCTCAGCTACTATATTAGATCGGCTACTGCCGTTGTTTTCTTGCCTGTAACCCCCTGAGATAAAGTTCTATATTTCAACTGCATATGATACAGGTCAAGGGGGCTTTATATTTGTAACTAGTTTCCCTTGTGATTTACTACAGCTGATTCCTTCCAAACTTCCCTGAAGTAAACCTAAGCAACACCGTCTAGAATACTGGTGATCTTCATTTGAATATCAGAATTTCCTTGAACAAGACTAGGGTCGAGTCGCGAAGTGGTAGTAGCACTTAAAACTTCTACTAAAGTCATGTTCAACTCTCACGTTCCCTACTAGCTGACGGGCAAGCTCTTCGTCGAGATAAGGACACCTACGCCTTCATTTTTTACTAACAGTTTCGACGCAAGCTTGTACCGAACAAGGCTGTTGCCGACTTGGAAGACGGGTGTGTCCACAGCACACTCGTCATGAAGATGCAGAAGAGCCACACTTGGTTACCGAAAATGTAGAAATAAACATCTTAGTTTATCGTACCTGCAGCCTGAATGAATGAGTCCAAGTCACTGTACGAAAAACATTCACCATCCTAATACATTAGATATCTACCTCCGCCCTGAACTATACACTCTCCACACATTGCGGATTGAAAGCCTCATAAGGTGGTGGGTGCACTTGATGTGTTGCATCATTTGAAAAAGAGGCCAAAAATAGACACATCGGACTACTCCACACGCCTGCCGACAGCTATTGTCCATATTGTCCAGTGTTTTTATTTTTATTTATTTATTTATTTATTTTTTGCCCTTTGAAAACGTGCAGCCTTATATTACGCTGTGGGAAATGGCCTTTTGGGAGTATCCGACTTAAATTGTACTATGTATACTGTTTCCTTTATAATGTCCGCCCAGAAACTTGCTGAACTGAATCTGAAGTCACATACGGAACAATACTCTCTCTGAAACTGGCTGTCGCCCACAATGCGTGACATTCGCTTACTGTCCTTACAGGTTGCGCATAGTTTTCGACCACTGTTCTTAGGCCATGTCACATGGCTACGAATGGTACAATTTTCCTTTTAGACACGTTGGAAAGTCGGTGCTGACATACCAAAAAAAATCGTCCACAGCTCGTGGTCTAGTGGCTAGCGTTGCTACCTCTGGTTCAAGGGATTCTCGGTTCGATTCCCAGGCGGGTTGGGGATTTTCTCTGCCCGGAGACTGGGTGTTTGTGTTGTCATCATCATTCCATCATTCATCAAAGGTGGCGAGATTGGACTGTGTTCAGATTGGGAAAGTGCAAGGGGGCTGATGACCGCGCAGTTGAGTGCCCAACAAAACAATCATCATCATCATCATCATCATCATCATCATCAACGACAACAACAACAACAACAACAACAACACCAAAAAATCGGGCAACTTCGTTCATAGCGTGGTAATGGGAACGTCCAAATCGATATTATCTTTCTGTCATTGTCATGCTACCACGTAGACCCATCTTACTGTGATGATTCCAAACAACCAACTGACACACAGCATTTCACTACTACGACTTGCGTCAGCGGTCAAATGTGCCAACACACAGCGCTCCAAATCAACTAGAATACTTTTTTTAATTTCTGTCCATTGAACTTACAAATATTTTTTTCAGTACGGTTAAACTATTTCATCTGGCATTATTTGTGCACAAAGCGGTTCAAAACGTTTAGCAGCATCTTTGGTACCTAAGATACACCTTTTAACAATTTGCGACTTCAATCCAATGGAGGAAGAGAATTTGTAACGTTCACATTGATCAGTGTATGTAGTGATATTGTAAGACTACTAACGAGATTACACTAATTACTGAATAAATGAGGTTACTGACAAATAAACGCTATCACTTCTGCTGAAGTCTTCAACTGAACTATACGATAAGAGACGAACGGTTATTCGCAGTTGAGTTAAAGTTAACCCGTTCGCATCAATCTCTTCACGCAATTTCACTAAAGGTACGAGACAGCAGGATCCTCCACTAGCGTGAGTCTCGCTGACACTCCTGTTCGTCCTAATTACAAAGCCTGATAATCGAGGCCCTCTAATTAGCAGTACGTTCTAATCGTGTCGGCCGTCTGCTCGGCTAATGGACAGGGAACAATACACCTCGCGTGACACTTACCCCGTGTTCGACAAATCAATAAGCGGACGTCACTGCGCGATAGAGAGCGTAGGTCACGTGAAGCCAGAAGCCACCGCCAGTATCTGATCACTTTATTTGATGTATGATAAAATCAGCTATCAGTTTGTTCATATAGCTGTCTCATTTCTGTCTTCGGCAAGATCTTTATATACGTAGTCTTTGCGCAGACCGACCAAGGCCGAAGGAGAGCAATGACTGTGGTCCCAGTGTTCTGAACCAACCTCTTAATGGGGTTTTGTAAACGTTCGCGGTATTAAGTAATCTCTATCAACAGGAGGACACTAATCAGCAACGACCCACGCTAATAAAAGAGATCCAATGACTGGACTGACAATGCCGAAACTGTTAGAATTCTTTACACATACAGGGCGACAGTTATTGAGCTATATGAAATAAAATCGTGAAAACCTCTGAACGGTTTGCGTTAGGACGTTCAAACTGCACGGTTGGTTGCGGGGCATGATAGGAATTAGTATGCACATGCATGGTTTCGTTTCGCGACAAAGCCCACTTTCATTTGGATGGGTTCGTCAATAAGCAAAACTGGCGCGTTTGGGGGACTGCGAATCCGCATTTCGCGATCGAGAAGTCTCTTTACCCTCAACGGGCGACTCTGTGGTTTGCGATGTCCAATCACGGAATAATCGGTGCGATATTCCTTGATGGCTCGGTGACTACCGAACGGTAAATAAATGTTTTGGAAGATTATTTCATCCCCATTATCCAAAGTGACCCAGATTTCGAAAAGATGTGGTTCATGCAGGACGGAGCTCGACCCCATCGATGCAGGAGAGTGTTTCATGTCCTGGAGGAGTACTTTTTGGCTCTGGCCTCGATTGACCGACATGTTCTCCAGATCTGAACACATATGACTCCTTTGTACGGGACTATAATAAAGATAAGGTGTACATCACTAACTCCAAAAACACTGATGAGCTGAAAACAGCCCTGCAGGAGGTCATCGACTGCCTCGATTTTCCGACATTTCAACGGGTCATGAATAATTTCGCTGTTCCACTGCGCCACATCATCGCCAGTGATGGCACATCGAACATGTCATAACCTAAATCTGAAAATGTGTTGTGGCGTTTAAATGCTGAATAAAGTGTGTGCCCGTCGTAGTTTGTAACTAATTTACGTTTTCTTTTCATGTACTTCAATAATTGTCCCTGTCAATAATTGTCCCTGAGCGAGAGACGTCTACAGACGTTAAAGTAACCTCTGGCGTGCCACAGGGGAGTGTTATGGGACCATTGCTTTTCACAATATATATAAATGACCTAGTAGATAGTGTCGGAAGTTCCATGCGGCTTTTCGCGCATGATGCTGTAGTATACAGAGAATTTGCAGCATTAGAAAATTGCAGCAAAATGCAGGAAGATCTGCAGCGGATAGGCACTTGGTGCAGGGAGTGGCAACTGACCCTTAACATAGACAAATGTAATGTATTGCGAATACATAGAAAGAACGATCCTTTATTGTATGATTATACGATAGCGGAACAAACACTGGTAGCAGTTACTTCTGTAAAATACCTGGGAGTATGCGTGCGGAACGATTTGAAGTGGAATGATCATATAAAATTAATTGTTGGTAAGGCAGGTGCCATGTTGAGATTCATTGGTAGAGTCCTTAGAAAATGTAGTCCATCAACAAAGGAGGTGGCTTACAAAACACTAGTTCGACCTATACTTGAGTATTGCTCATCAGTGTGGGATCCGTACCAGATCGGTTTGACGGAGGAGATAGAGAAGATCCAAAGAAGAGCGGCGCGTTTCGTGACAGGGTTATTTGGTAAGCGTGATAGCGTTACGGAGATGTTTAACAAACTCAAGTGGCAGACTCTGCAAGAGAGGCGCTCTGCATCGCAGCGTAGCTTGGTGTCCAGGTTTCGAGAGGGTGCGTTTCTGGATGAGATATCAAATATAATGCTTCCCCCTACTTATACCTCCCGAGGAGATCACGAATGTAAAATTAGAGAGATTCGAGTGCGCACGGAGGCTTTCAGACAGTCGTTCTTCCCGCGAACCATACGCGACTGGAACAGGAAAGGGAGGTAATGACAGTGGTACGTAAAGTGCCCTCCGCCACACACCGTTGGGTGGCCTGCGGAGTATAAATGTAGATGTATATGTAGATGTAGCGAGGGCGTACAGAGAAATAGTGCCACCGAATTTTTTATGCGAAAACCTTTCAGGCTTTTTAAATAAAACAAACGTTATTAACATTCTGAATCTTTTATTCTTCCTGTCTCTCAACATAACCACCCTGGCGACGAACCTCTCTCCCAACGAGAGGGCAGTTCTTTGATATCGTCACTCTACTATGTTTGACTTTGACGGAGCTACAACCTAATCCTGCTTGCACTGCTTCATCACTGTCAAAGTGAAGTTCTAAATAGCGTTCATTAATTTTTGGAAAACAGAAAAAGCTAATGGGGCAGTCGGGACTGTATGGAGGATGAGCGATGGCAATGAACCCAAGGCTTCGAACTGTTGCAGATGTCGCAGCGCCCGTTATGTGGTCTGGCATTGTTCTGGTGAAGGATAGGGTGCGCACGATGTGTCCACGAACTCTTCGAAATCGAAACAGTATTCCAGGAACCATAGTTACGTTACACACCACCATGTTACAGGATAAAATTGGGAGACCTCTGCCGGCAGAGGGCTGCAAATACGTAGACATGAATAAAGATGTTGATGACGTTGGTTTTATTTAAAAATCTTTAAGAGGCCTCACATAAAACAAAGTCGGCATCGCTTCCGGCATTCCCTCGGACTGAAGCAGCAAGTACAGATAGAAAGGTTGCAAGCCATTTGCCTTCTTTGTCATAGGAACATTCACTGCTGTCCTGTTATTGATTTTTTCGTCCAGTTGTTGTGGCTTATGGAACTTCCGTCCTTGGGTACATGCTCAGCGCGAAAATCTAACACAGGGAGGCGAGCCCGATACAGATTCCAATCCGCGCGTTAGATTAATGTCTGCTGTTCTGGTGGAAAGCCCATACTCACTGTAGTTTTCCATATCCATGTAGACTGGTGAAGTGCTGCGAAATAAAAAACCACGAAGCATCAACCACGCAAAACAAATTCACATGAGGGTTGGGGCCGACCGCGGTGGCCGTGCGGTTGTAGGCGCTTCAGTCCGGAACCGAGCGACTGCTACGGTCGCAGGTTCAAATCCTGCCTCGGGCATGGATGTGTGTGGTTTCCATAGGTTAGTTAGGTTTAAGTAGTTCTAAGTTCTAGGGGACTGATAACCTCAGATGTTAAGTCCCATAGTGCTCAGAGCCATTTGAACCATTTGAGGGTTGGGTTGTTTGAGGGAAAGCGACCAAACAGCGAGGTCATCGGTCTCATCGGATCAGGGAAGGAAGTC
This sequence comes from Schistocerca serialis cubense, assembly GCF_023864345.2. Taxonomy (NCBI): domain Eukaryota; kingdom Metazoa; phylum Arthropoda; class Insecta; order Orthoptera; family Acrididae; genus Schistocerca; species Schistocerca serialis. Next base: position 274,382,524 of record NC_064646.1, read on the forward strand.
GGCCGTGTCCTTTCAAAGGAACCATCCTGGCATTTGCCTTGAGCGATTTAGGGAAATCACGGAAAATCTAAATCAAGATGTCCGAACGCGGGATTGAACCGTCGTCCTCCCGAATGCGAGTCCAGTGTGCTAACAAAATTCACATGACTCGCACATGGCGTTGACTACATTTCTTCCCATCTTCGTAAATGACGATGTCACAATAGGAACGGCTCCCAGCAAAACAAATAAGATATGGATTGATTCATTCGGTTATTTCTTGGTAAAACAATTTCATGTAACAAACCGCTTTCTGATTCACATTTGTTTTCTTTTCAATCTTGTAAAAGAAGTAAAATATCTGTCAAATTTACGACGCAGATCTCTGAAACAGAAATCACATTATAAACACAGTCATCCTAAAAATTGTAATAATGAATCACTAAGCCCCTCTCCCTCACCAGCTTTCACATTTAATAAAGGTTACACTGAGAATCTAAATATTACTGTCTGGTTAACCATATCTGTCACTGTGCTTACACTCTATCGACCAGCTGCTTTTACGATTAAGCCGAAGCAGTTAGTTTTGTCATTCTAGAAACTTCTCCATAAACACTTAACATATACGCTACTTCTCACTGTCCAACAGAGGAAGGAAATCTTCACTTCTTACTACAGTTCTCCTCCTTTGTTCGGTCAAACATCCGATCCCGTTTCTTTTTTCTCTTCTTTACATGTATTCCACAGTTCCGCAATGCCATTTGATCTCACTCGCATTGCAGTCACAACAGTCATCTACCTCTCCGAGTAATAATAGTGTTTAACTCTCCTCTTCACAAGCACACGCAGAGAGCAGTTAAAATCTTTACAGTTAGTTTACAAACATGCACTGATAAATTGTGACGAATGTTTGGTTTCAAGTGCGGGAGACCCCAATTTTAGTAGGATAATTGTAACCGCACAAGTAACGTGTACAGAAGCCACTACCGGCTACGCAACAGCTACAGGCAGCAGTCCATTACAGTGCAGGGCTGCTTTCATGCTACGGTGTGCGGAGCCTGCCGTGACTTAGCTTCATTAACGAGATTGGATGGTGACTCGGCTCACGTATACGTTACGCAATGCAAGAACAGCAGGTCTGGCAGCCGACAGACGCTCTCCTGGGGGATGCTGTAACGGAAGTTGGCTACCAGCGAGCCACATTCGCCGCAGTGCTCAGCAGAAGCGCTGAGTTGACCGCGCTGAACGCCACGCTGAGTAATACTAAAGCATCTGAGCTAGGCTGTACGGTAGTGTAGGCACTGGACTTACATGCGGGAAGAGTGGGGTTCAAATCACTGTCTCACAGTTCACATTTATATTTCCGCGGTTTCCTCAGTATCAGACGACTGCCACTTCCTATTAAAAGGACGCTGACAATTTCCCGCCCTATCTGAGTTCTAATGACCACGCCATCGACGCCACGTTAAACCTTAATCGCTAGACTACTTAAGACTAAATCGGTACTACTACAAACTTTCATCAAATATCGCACTTATCTTGTGGATGGAACGCCAATATCACAAAATAGAGTTACAGTACAACTAACCATATATATTTTATTCGACGATTGAGATCTTTGAAGGTGAGTCCTCAAGATCTATTAGTGAGTTTTGATGTGGTACCCTTTTTACGCGAGTTCCTCTGGAAGAGTCCCTTAGTTTGATCAGTGAAAAACTGGATGAAGAGCTGGTGAAGCTTTGTCGTCATGTGCTGACATCCACGTATTTTTTATTTAACGGTAACATTTTTGAACAGAATGACGGAGTGGCTATGTGTAGTCCTGTATCACCCATAGTCACCAATTTATTTATGGAAGACTTCGAGGATATGCCACTGATGACTTCAGCTTTGCACCAACGTGCTTCTAGAGATATGTGGATGATACCTTTTTCGTCTGGCCACATGGACGTGATGCTCTTAATACATTTTTGGAACACTTCAACTGTCTTCATCCCCACATCAAATTTACTATGGACGTTGAAAGTGATGGGACGCTTCCATTTTTAGACGTTATGGTTTATAAAAAACCAGATGGTGCTTTGGGATACAGTGTTCACCGAAAGCCGATGCACACAGATCGGTGTCTACATTCCAAGATTTGTCATACACCTCATCAGTGCAGTGGTGTCCTCAGGACTTTGGTATGGAGAGCACATGCCATTTCCGACGCGGACACCTTAACCCAAGAACTTGTGCATTTGATGGCCGTTCTTAATGAAAATGAATACTCCGAGAAGCAGATTCGTCGGGCTTTGAAGTTTAGACCATCTAAGGAGGTGCATGAAGAGGAACATATATCGGTGGCCTCTCTTCCTTATACTGGAGGCATATCGTTTAAGGAAGTTTAAGGAGTTTTAACATTAAGAGTCCCATCCGCCTTCTAAGATTAGGGCACTACTCGTCTCTGTGAAAGATGATTTGGAGCTTAGGAAACCCGGTGCGTACAAAATTCAGTGTCAATGTGGGAAGGCTTAAAGTGGCCGTTCGATTCACACAGTTCATGACAAGTGTTGTGTGGAACATCGCCGTCATACGAGCCTACAACAGCCGGAAAAATCGGCAGTAGCAGAACACTGCTTAAATGAGTGCCCGTATGAAATTTAATGGAACTGTGGTAGTTGCCAACATTTCCGGTTTTTGGAACAGTGTATATAAAGAGGCGATTGAAATTAGGTTGGCGGATAATATAATCAACAGAGACATGGGTTTCCTCTTAGCATAGACGTGGAATCCTGTATTGTCTCGCATCAAAATTGAACGTTCTTCGGTGCGGCCCTGAGTGCGATATATCGTTGCCAGCAGTGTTCCACTAAGGGCGGCACCACCTCCCAGTCTTGGAGGGCAGCAACCGTGATGGGCGGCGCATGCGCCGTGTACTGAACGGTGGCCTATATAGGACGTCGATTTGCAGCCTGGCGTCAGTTCTCAGCGGGACTCATCAGCAGAAGCAGCATTTTCCTGAAGATGGCGACCAGTTGGATCACCGAAATATCGAGTCAAGTTGATTTTAGGATCCGACAGCAAACCCGAAAAGACTTTCTAGACCATGTACACACTCTACATGAAGTAATTAATAGTCGAGCTGATGAATATGAAATGGCACTATGCATAGCTTTTATAGATTTTCAAAATGCTTTTGATCATGTCCGACACACTGCTGTTATACTGCCACTGGCCGAACAAGGCACATAAACGCATTACGTAACATCTGTGATACCTCGATGATTTCTGTCACCATAGGAAAACACACAAAGAAATTTTTCGTTGGAAGATGAAAAAGCAGGGTGACCCCTATATCCCCCAAACTATTTATACCAATCCTTGAGATGGCTGCATCCAAAATTATATGGAAAAAAAGGAGAATTAGAATAAACGGGAAAAGACTCACTGATTCGATATTTTGAGACGACCTTTTTCTTTCGCGAGCAAATACTCTATCAACAGAGTTATCCAAACACGATCACGATCCGCCCACTCAGCTTCATTTCCGTCAGCACCACTTCTCCTACGTTCCAGACTTCACGGAAGTTCTCCTGCTTAGCTCGCGGGACTAGCATTCCTGAGAGAAAGTGCACTGCGCAGAAACAGCTTAGCAAGAGCCATGGGGATTGTTTCCAGGAAGAATTCGGAAAGGTGTGAGAAAAGTTACTGACGGTAGTAGAACCTTAACCTTTAGGGCGGTTCGTGAGTCACCTTCGATAGAAGAGTCGGAACAGCATTGGCCGGTGAAAGACAAAGCTCCTAACTCCGGGCCCCTTCCATAATACTTTCTGCAAACAATTCCGTAGGCTGTTGTTAAGCCGTTTCTCCGAATACACTGTCTTCCATGAATGCTAGTCCCACGGTAAGCAAGAGGACTTCCGTTATGTTTGGAATGCAGGAAATGTACTGTGAGAATGCGTCGTGACTCGTGCTTGGGTAGGTCGGTTGGTAGAGCACTTGTCCGCGAAAGGCGTAGGTCCCAAGTTCCAGTCCCCGTAGGAAAAACAATTTCAGTCTGCCAGAAAGTTTCAAATCAGCGCATATTCCGCTGTATAGTGAAAATTTCTTCTGAAACAATCCCCTAGCCATTCCTCCACAATAGCCTTTCTTCTAGGAGTGGTAGTCCTGCAAGATACGCAGAACTTTTGTGTAGTCTGGAGGGTTGGATAGGAAATGTGGGCGAAATTGAAGGTGTGAGGGCGGGTCGTGAGTCCTGCTTGGATAGTTCAGTCGGTGAAAGGCTAAGGTCCAGTTGCACTGACCCAGTCCATTAACGTTTAACCGGAAAGTAATTATTACTGTGGATATCCGCAGACATTCCCACGGATATCAGCATCAGGGCAGGCTTCTATCCGGTAAGTAATAGCTACTGCGAGTATCCGTATCCGCGCGGACCTCTGTGATACGTCAGTAGGCTGTCTTGATATAGTCGCGACTGCAGCTTTCAGCCCGCAAATACTCTGGCGGCGCGGGTGACGCACGGCAGCTGTGAGCAGGAGTTAATATTCAGCGCAAAGGCTGACCGTTTTAACTTCGTCACGCAGCATGTAGCAGCGTTGGGAATCGACGTCGCGACCGCCTCGGCGGCCTATTGATAGCCAGCCTGTGCGTCACGGGTCCCAATCCTGCCTTTAACGAGTGTCGACCCGGGAATAGACTCAACCAGCTTGCAAAGCTTGGGCACGACCAGTGCAAAAATGGCTCTGAACACTATGCGACTTAACTTCTGAGGTCATCAGTCGCCTAGAACTTATAACTACTTAAACCTAACAAACCTAAGGACATCACACACATCCATGCCCGAGGCAGGATTCGAACCTGCGACCGTTGAGGTCACTTGGCTCCAGACTGTAGCGCCTAGAACCGCACGGCCACTCCGGCCGGCCCGACCAGTGCAACCAACGAAACGAAGAGTCTACAAATTCATACTTGTTTCGTAATGTCAGATGTGCCGAAGTTCTTGGATTGATCAGTTGGTCGCTTCTAGTTCATTCATATTCATGGGCGAGGTGGAGCCTTCAAAGTTAAGATAATTTGCTATGGAATAATCAAGTACTATTGTCATGCATTATTATGCAGGTGTGGTGGAATTTAATTAGTAGAGTAATTAGAGTTTGGGGAGCGGAGGTCAGAAATAGCACAAAAAACTAGATTTGAAGCGCTTAATTTTTATCGTTAATTTTATGTATGATGCAAGGGCAGAGAAGAGATACTGAACAGCTGTGATGAACCGTGCGTATCGAGGCACTTTTCCGTATCTTTTGCGGATCGTTACACCACTTGATGAGGATGTTTCTGGGTATCATAAAGATGCAGTTTTCCGTTTTGCCTAACGCAAGGATGCCCGAGAGAGCCGGCTTCATGAGTTAGAAGATGGGACTGACAAGTTAATATATTCGAGCAGTCCTTCCAAACTTCTCAAAATGAACTAATTTAGGTTAGCTGTAAAAAGCAACGACTCACTGGATAGATTAGACTACGTCTGTATCAACATACCGGGTGATCAAAAAGTCAGTATTAATTTGAAAACTTAATAAACCACGGAATAATGTAGATAGAGACATAAAAATTGACACACATGCCTGGAATGACATGGGGTTTTATTAGAACCGCCCCATATTGCCAGACGCGTGAAAGATCTCTTGCGCGCGTCGTTTGGTGGTGATCGTGTGCTCAGCCGCCACTTTCGTCATGCTTGACCTCCCTAAGTCCCCAGACCTCAGTCCGTGCGATTATTGGCTTTGGCGTTACCTGAAGTCGCAAGTGTATCGTGATCGACCGACATCTCTAGGGATGCTGAAAGACAACATCCGACGTCAATGCCTCACCATAACTCCGGACATGCTTTACAGTGTTGTTCACAACATTATTCCTCGACTACACCTATTGTTGAGGAATGGTGGTGGACATATTGAGCATTTCCTGTAAAGAACATCATCTTTGCTTTGTTTTACTTTGTTATGCTAATTATTGCTATTCTGATCATATGAGGCGCCATCTGTCGGACATTTTTTGAACTTTCGTATTTTTTTTGATTCTAATAAAACCCCATGTCATTTCAAGCAAGTGTGTCAATTTTTACCTCTCTATCTGCATTATTCCGTGATTTATTCAGTTTTCAAATTTATACTGCCTTTTTGATCACCCGGTACATAGTCCACAACCCACTACAGATGAACGATAGAGGGTGCGTTGTACTATTGCTTATTTCTGCTTTTCCTGTTCTACTGACAAATGGAACGAGGGTAAAACATCTAACTATATACATCAGTAAGGGCCCTGATATGTCTCGTCTTCGCGAAATATGTGTTGGTGGCAACGGATCGTTCTGCAGTATACGATATTTATGATATTGCAATGCCTGTGTTCTTCAGAAGTACGATGATAAGTTCACTCGGAGATGCACGCACAAATTACACAGGCACTGCAACACCGTATTTATCCGCCGACATCGGGCAAGATAATTTCAATTAATTAATGAAAAAATGTCTCCCCTGTACGGAACATACATAATGAATGTACGAGTGCAGGTTGTAGACACATGTTTGACGACATATGAATGTTTGGGTCTGGTCCCGAGTCGTTCTCAGATAGCCTAATAGTAAGGTAACCCCACGCGACAAGTAGGAAGTCGGAGTTCGAGTCCAGGTCCGGTGCAAATTTTCATTGTCGTCAATACAATATACAGCTGATGGCTGTCCATATTCGCAAATGCGAATATATTTAATGCGTTCTGCAGTGTGATGTAAAACGTGTTGCTCTGAACTTTCTCAATAGACTTTCGCGAAATTAACATCGTCTTAATCGAAATATCCACGGGTGTACTGCCGGTCTACAGTGTCCAACGGGCACAATACTTCGGCGATCACACATGTCGCCATCATCAGGTGAACTGACGGACTGAGCTCCTGTGAACGTGCCGGCACGGAGATCCGTACGCTATGGCTGCTCAGAGGGAACTGGGTTAGTTGGAAGAACTGGGTTCCCCCTGAGCAGCTATAGCGTACGGATCTCCGTGCCGGCACGTTCACAGGAGCTCAGTCCGTCAGTTCACCTGATGATGGCGACATGTGTGATCGCCGAAATATTGTGCCCGTTGGACACTGTAGACCGGCAGTACACCCGTGGATATTCTGATTATCAAATACACCGGGAGAAACTCAAGAATCACATCGTCTTCTTTCCTGAGATTTCCAGTGGAGTTCACACAACCTACCGGTAACAAATTTAGCAATACGCCTCTGAACTACTTAGTTGTCTTCCTTTATTCCATCTGATGGGGATGCCAATCACTCGAGTAGTACTCAACAATGGACTGCACAAGTGTTCCGTACGATTCCTCCTTTATAGATGAGCTACATTTTCTTAGAGTTCTTCCAACTAACCGAGTTGACCATTCATCTTCCCTATTGCCCGTCGTATGTGCTCGTTCCATTTCGTTTCGCTTAGATATTTCCACCCAGATATTTAATCGACGTCACACTGTCAAGCTAAACACCACTAATGCTGTATTCGAATATTAAAGCTTTGTTTTCCCTAATAATCCAAATTAATTCACATTTTTCCACATTTAGGGCGAATAGTCATTCATCACACTAAAAAGAATTTCTCTCCAAATTATCCTGTATCATCCTGCAGTTGCTTAAAGACATCAGTGCCCCGTTCATTACAGCGTCATCATCAAGGAGTTGCAGACCGCTGCTGCTCATCCTGCCCGTCAGACGTTTTTGTAGTGGGTTGGTGCACAAGTTCATAGCGTCTTTCCAAAAGTTTAATAAACACGATAGATACACACAAAAGATAGTTTATAGCCATCAATAACACAGGGCAGGTCAAAAGTCCTTGGACACCTTCATAAGTTGGAAGATTAAAGGGAAAATTGAAATGTGATTATGGGAACATAGGTTTGACGTGGGGCCGCAACTTTTGGAGTGAATGCCATTCACGGCCGCCATCTTGAAATCCGCCATTTTGGATTCTTTTTTTTTAATGGGAAGGGGGGGGGGGGGACTATGACACATCAAATAACACTCCCTTGAGCTCTGGAATTTAGTGGTGTAATTTGTTGCTGACTATATTGTACAGTTTGGAATTTATTAATGTTCAAAGTTACCTTGATACCGACTCATGTCTCTCTTTGTTCCAGGTGATCTAAAATGGGTCTGACACGTGAACAGAAGATTGAAATCATTCTTATATCAGGGGAACGCAGCTACCGAACAATAGCAGCTGACTACAACAGACGGCACCCAGACAGAGAACCGGTATAAGCACAGCACGGTGGGCCGGCCCCGGTGGCCGAGCGGTTCTAGGCGCTTCAGTCCGGAACCGCGCTGCTGCTACGGTTGCAGGTTCGAATCCTGCCTCGGGCATGGATGTGTGCGATGTCCATAGGTTAGTTAGTAGTTCTAAGATCTATGGGACTGATGACCTCAGAAGTTAAGTCCCATAGTGCTCAGAGCCATCTGAACCATTTTGAACCAGCACGGTGGCTCACGTTGTAAGGGGTCCGTAGGCCCTTATTATAAGTTTTGCGACAGCACAGGTCGACAGGACAAACAATCGATAGTGTGTGTCGGGTTGCGAGAGCGAGAGCGAGTGTTGAGACAGTAGTGAGTGGTACGCGCTGCGGGCCGAGCAGGGTGGAGGTCTGTTGCTGGAATGCAAGACCGTACCGACAAAGGGAGTGGCCATCGCCGTGGTTTAACCCCTTTGTGTTAGAAATATACGGGAAAGTGAAAAAGTACAATTACTAGTGTGATTCAGTGATATTTTTGTGCCGATATTTGTAATTACGCGTCTACCGCGCCGGCATCATTTGGATTGCAGTGTTGGATTGCAGTGTTGGATTGTAGTGTTGGATTACAATGATTGAAATTGCGTGTGACGGTAATGAATAACTGAAGGGCCTGTGCTGAGATTAGCCGTTATTAATTCTGTACGACGAAGGCGGTGGCTGTCTCCTTACTTTGTGTTTTTGTGATGAATATAGGTCATTGATTAATGAAGCTGTGTTGTCGTTCTTCTTGGCACCAGACATTTCTTTATTACAGCATTTGAGAAGGACAAAATGGAATGTAACATCTCCGTAGCAGTCCAATCCGATTGCCAGCCCCATTAGGTACACGGTCACATTAATTATTATCTATTTGGGCTGCTATCAGATCCCGATCGAGCGGGATAAGTCAGTAAGATTAAACCAGAGTGTTACAACGTGATCACCAAATTCCGAGAGACGGGCTCTGTTCACGATAGGGCACGTAGTGAGCGACCAAGGACTGCCACCAATGAGGAAACCGCAACTGCGGTTGTTGCGTCATTTGTGAAAAGTCCTAAACGAAGTACCCGTCGTATGGCCCTAGCATGTGGAATAAGACAAACCTCCGTTGTCCGGATATTGCACACCACTTAGTGGCATCCTTACTAGCCGCAGATGCAACATCGACTTAACGCGGATGACCCTGATCGCTGGTTGGAGTTCTGCCTGTGGGCTACTGAACAACACGAAATGGATCCTTCGTTTGCCAAGGGCATACTGTTCAGCGACGAGGCGTATTTCACTTTGAGTGGGGAGGTTAATCGACATAATTGTCGATACTTGAGTGACGCAAATCCGAACTGGGTTGCCCCAATTCGTTTTTCATTTACAACACCTTAACTGCACCACAGTATCTGATGCTGCTGCTGGACCTTGTGTTCCCTTCCACATTGAACGGTGTTCCCTTCCACATTGAACGTTGACGGCATTTTCCCATCTTATTTTCAGCACGATGGAGCCCCTCCACACTGTGGCATTCGTGTCCGTGAATGGTTGGAGGAATAACTGCCAGGGAAGTGGATTGGTCGCCGTGATCCCATGGAGTGGCCGTTCACATCCCCTGACTTAACGCCCCCTTTAGTTTTTATCTATGGGGGCATCTTAAGCAGACAGTGTATGCTGAGAGCATCCGTGATTTGAGTCACCTGGAGGAACGCATACAACACGCCTGTGACCAAATTGCAGGAGACACTCTCATCCACGTACAGTCCGAGTAGTCGCATCGACTACAGTTGTGTATTGCACGGGATGGACAACATGTAGAACTTGTAGCAGTCGGTATGAAGGTAATTTCCCAACTTTGAACATTAATAACCTCTAAACTGTACAAGATAGACAAAAACAAATTACACCACTAAATTCCAGAGCTCAAGCGAGTGTTACTTGATGTGTCATACACCCCCCCCCCCTTTCCCATTAAAAAAAAAAAATGACTTGAATCCAAAATGGCGGATTTCAAGATGGCGGCTGTGAATGACATTCACTCCAAAAGTTGCGGCCCCACATCAAACCTATGTTCCTATCATCACATTTCAATTTTCCCTTCAATCTTCCAACTTATGAAGGTGTCCAAGGATTTTTGATTCGCCCTGTATATTCTCCTTATCGCTTACAAGTCTGCCAACGCTGCCGTAACTTTTCGATTCCGTAACTGTAGAAATCACAGTGTTCTGAAGCGAAGAACTCGGTGAGCCATGTTCGAGGCGCAGTTTCATCTGTAAAGGAAGTACCGTGAAGGTTGTTCGATAGAAAGCGGAAAAGATGAAAATCTGAGGACGCAAGAGCAGGTGATAAGGTGGGTGTTGTTCAGCTGTTTCCCATCATTTCAGATAAATTACATTTAGCAGCCACGGACCTGTATAGACCCGTGCGGTTCCAACTCAAATCCTACAGTGTTTTTCGTCAGTCCAGCAGAATGCAGGCGGGCGTTATCGTGGAGTAGCGTCACTTCACGCAGTCTTCCTGGTCGTTGTTCTTGGACTGCATTTGCATGACGTCTTTGTTTTGGACAATTAAAATAATGTCAGCAGTGACATTACACCTGGGGGAAGTAATTCATAGTATATCACACCGTCGCTGTTCCATCAGATGTATAACATCTTTTGTCGATGCGTGCAGGTCTTCGTACACAACCATCCCTTTCTTTTCGTTATGGTAGCATGAAGAGACAATTTCTAGCCACTAGTAATGAAACAGCATAGGAATGATCGGCGTTGTTCATGAGCCAATTGGTGACGGGCAAGCAGAGATGCACATATGGTTACCCACTGAGTTTTGTTATTTTAACTTAGAGCATAAGGTACCCATAGACCCGATTTTTAAACCTTCCCCGTTGCAAGCAAATGTCGTGCGATGGAGGAATGATAAAAGTTCATCACATTTGCCAGTTCTCAAGTACAGTGACGTCCATCATTGTGGATTTATGAGCTTAAACGATCTTCACCAAACCCCGAAGGTCTTCCTTAACATGGAGAGACACGAATGTTAACAAGATCCTCCTTACACAGAGAAAACTATTTTCTTGCCGTGCTCTGTCCAACGGCGTTATCCCCATACACATCGCAAATGTTTCAGGCTGCCGCCGCTGCTGTCACCCCTCTACTGAACTCAAACAGAAGAATACGTCGGAAATACTCCGATTTCTCCACTTGGCACTTCATTTTCTAGCGTCCACAGCTCCACTCACTATCTCCAAATGAAAATATATTAATTCAAATAGCAACAGGGCACTACAAATAAAAAATGGCAATCGACAAATAAACTCATAGCAAACGGAATACCAAAATGCAAAACAATACCTTTATGAACTTGTGCACCATCGTAATATATCGAGACCAAGAGGGTCCTACCAAAGTTCCCTTGGCCATGCCTAAGGATACCTTTGCTTACTGCCAAAGGTTTTAAATAGCATCCAACATTAGCGGTCGCTCTCATTTTACTGATTAATCTTGTTGAGACAACAAGTGTCTTCCGCCGTAAGTACAGTCAGCCTCCAGGCCACATGGACCTACAGCTTAGGCGCCATGTTGCCACAGATTACCTGAGTGCCTAAGGCCTCAGAAGTTCATGGGAGGCTAACGGTTAAGTCAAGAAAAACCGCTTAGAATCTTGTTGCTTCTCTGGTAGCGACAATTAGTCACATCAGAATCACGACGGTAACTAGCAATTACTACAGTTTCCAGAGTACAGGCGCCTCTAACCTGCCTCTAAGGTAATCTCAAACGTTCTACAGACCGTGTTTTATAACTGTACAGAATCCTCAGTTTAATGCCTGATTTCTACATTCATGTATGTTTCATGATTTCTTTTTTTCTTTTTTTTCCCTTGTCGGCAAGCATTAACAGGCGGATCCTTAACTAATGTTTCTCTATAGTAACAGCACTTTTGCCGCTCATTTCGGTGCTTTCATATTAATTACACGCGTAAGTCTCTCGTAAAAGTCTCTATGAACTTTCGACTCTGTATGTACAGAACAGGGAATCAGTGATCATAAGGCCGTTGCAGCATCCCTGAATATGGAAGTTAATAGGAATATAAAAAAAGGGAGGAAGGTTTATCTGTTTAGCAAGAGTAATAGAAGGCAGATTTCAGACTACCTAACAGATCAAAACGAAAATTTCTGCTCCGACACTGACAATGTTGAGTGTTTATGGAAAAAGTTCAAGGCAATCGTAAAATGCGTTTTAGACAGGTACGTGCCGAGTAAAACTGTGAGGGACGGGAAAAACCCACCGTGGTACAACAACAAAGTTAGGAAACTACTGCGAAAGCAAAGAGAGCTCCACTCCAAGTTTAAACGCAGCCAAAACCTCTCAGACAAACAGAAGCTAAACGATGTCAAAGTTAGCGTAAGGAGGGCTATGCGTGAAGCGTTCATTGAATTCGAAAGTAAAATTCTATGTACCGACTTGACAGAAAATCCTAGGAAGTTCTGGTCTTACGTTAAATCAGTAAGTGGCTCGAAACAGCATATCCAGACACTACGGGATGATGATGGCATTGAAACAGAGGATGACACGCGTAAAGCTGAAATACTAAACACCTTTTTCCAAAGCTGTTTCACAGAGGAAGACCGCACTGCAGTTCCTTCTCTAAATCCTCGCACAAACGAAAAAATGGCTGACATCGAAATAAGTGTCCAAGGAATAGAAAAGCAACTGGAATCACTCAATAGAGGAAAGTCCACTGGACCTGACGGGATACCAATTCGATTCTACACAGAGTACGCGAAAGAACTTGCCCCCCTTCTAACAGCCGTGTACCGCAAGTCTCTAGAGGAACGGAGGGTTCCAAATGATTGGAAAAGAGCACAGATAGTCCCGGTCTTCAAGAAGGGTCGTCGAGCAGATGCGCAAAACTATAGACCTGTATCTCTTACGTCGATCTCTTGTAGAATTTTAGAACATGTTTTTTGCTCGCGTATCATGTCATTTCTGGAAACCCAGAATCTACTATGTAGGAATCAACATGGATTCCGGAAACAGCGATCGTGTGAGACCCAACTCGCCTTATTTGTTCATGAGACCCAGAAAATATTAGATACAGGCTCCCAGGTAGATGCTATTTTTCTTGACTTCCGGAAGGCGTTCGATACAGTTCCGCACTGTCGCCTCATAAACAAAGTAAGAGCTTGCGGAATATCAGACCAGCTGTGTGGCTGGATTGAAGAGTTTTTAGCAAACAGAACACAGCATGTTGTTATCAATGGAGAGACGTCTACAGACGTTAAAGTAACCTCTGGCGTGCCACAGGGGAGTGTTATGGGACCATTGCTTTTCACAATATATATAAATGACTTAGTAGATAGTGTCGGAAGTTCCATGCGGCTTTTCGCGGATGATGCTGTAGTATACAGAGAAGTTGCTGCATTAGAAAATTGTAGTGAAATACAGGAAGATCTGCAGCGGATAGGCACTTGGTGCAGGGAGTGGCAACTGACCCTTAACATAGACAAATGTAATGTATTGCGAATACATAGAAAGAAGGATCCTTTATTGTATGATTACATGATAGCGGAACAAACACTGGTAGCAGTTACTTCTGTAAAATATCTGGGAGTATGCCTACGGAACGATTTGAAGTGGAATGATCATATAAAATTAATTGTTGGTAAGGCGGGTACCAGGTTGAGATTCATTGGGAGAGTGCTTAGAAAATGTAGTCCATCAACAAAGGAGGTGGCTTACAAAACACTCGTTCGACCTATACTTGAGTATTGCTCATCAGTGTGGGATCCGTACCAGGTCGGGTTGACGGAGGAGATAGAGAAGATCCAAAGAAGAGCGGCGCGTTTCGTCACCGGGTTATTTGGTAACCGTGATAGCGTTACGGAGATGTTTAATAAACTCAAGTGGCAGACTCTGCAAGAGAGGCGCTCTGCATCGCGGTGTAGCTTGCTCGCCAGGTTTCGAGAGGGTGCGTTTCTGGATGAGGTATCGAATATATTACTTCCCCCTACTTATACCTCCCGAGGAGATCACGAATGTAAAATTAGAGAGATTAGAGCGCGCACGGAGGCTTTCAGACAGTCGTTCTTCCCGCGAACCATACGCGACTGGAACAGGAAAGGGAGGTAATGACAGTGGCACGTAAAGTGTCCTCCGCCACACACCGTTGGGTGGCTTGCGGAGTATCAATGTAGATGTAGATGTAGATGTGAAGCAAAATGTATGTTGAATTTGTAGTCGACTCTTATTTTAAGTAGCGTTGTGGTTCGTTCCCTGACTGTACTCACGCTTTGACACCATCGCTGAGATTAAGCGTAACACAAGGTGAATCAAGCCTGAAGCAGTCTGAGAACCTGGTGTTCCAAGCAACTGTTTGGACTATGTACTTCGATAGTTGGGGTACTCGTTTTGAGCTAAGCCGGTAGGCGCAGGCTGCGGTTCAAACGGTGTTCATCAGTGCCGTCGAGGCAGAATTTTGATAACGTGACGATTTTCTGACTTACAAAAATGTCTTTTGATCGCAGAGCATGGTTTTGAGCTTTTGGAGAATACAGCTACTCGAAAAGTTACCTTCGAAAATAAGCATTGTGAATTTTGAGAGGGGTCAGGCACCACTTGACAATGGACTACTTCCCAGCGCGTCCAAACAGCAATGTCTCTAGGGGCATCTAGCCTGTTTGTGAAAGATTAAATAAAATGTCCAGGTCACCTACATAACGACTGAAAAGATCGTTAACATCTGTAAATACACTCCTGGAAATGGAAAAAAGAACACATTGACACCGGTGTGTCAGACCCACCATACTTGCTCCGGACACTGCGAGAGGGCTGTAAAAGCAATGATCACACGCACGGCACAGCGGACACACCAGGAACCGCGGTGTTGGCCGTCGAATGGCGCTAGCTGCGCAGCATTTGTGCACCGCCGCCGTCAGTGTCAGCCAGTTTGCCGTGGCATACGGAGCTCCATCGTAGTCTTTAACACTGGTAGTATGCCGCGACAGCGTGGACGTGAACCGTGTGTGCAGTTGACGGACTTTGAGCGAGGGCGTATAGTGGGCATGCGGGAGGCCGGGTGGACGTACCGCCGAATTGCGCAACACGTGGGGCGTGAGGTCTCCACAGTACATCGATGTTGTCGCCAGTGGTCGGCGGAAGGTGCACGTGCCCGTCGACCTGGGACCGGACCGCAGCGACGCACGGATGCATGCCAAGACCGTAGGATCCTACGCAGTGCCGTAGGGGACCGCACCGCCACTTCCCAGCAAATTAGGGACACTATTGCTCCTGGGGTATCGGCGAGGACCATTCGCAACCGTCTCCATGAAGCTGGGCTACGGTCCCGCACACCGTTAGGCCGTCTTCCGCTCACGCCCCAACATCGTGCAGCCCGCCTCCAGTGGTGTCGCGAGAGGCGTGAATGGAGCGACGAATGGAGACGTGTCGTCTTCAGCGACGAGAGTCGCTTCTGCCTTGGTGCCAATGATGGTCGTATGCGTGTTTGGCGCCGTGCAGGTGAGCGCCACAATCAGGACTGCATACGACCGAGGCACACAGGGCCAACACCCCCCTCATCATGGTGTGGGGAGCGATCTCCTACACTGGCCGTACACCACTGGTGATCGTCGATGGGACACTGAATAGTGCACGGTACATCCAAACCGTCATCGAACCCATCGTTCTACCATTCCTTGACTGGCAAGGGAACTTGCTGTTCCAACAGGACAATGCACGTCCGCATGTATCCCGTGCCACCCAACGTGCTCTAGAAGGTGTAAGTCAACTACCCTGGCCAGCAAGATCTCCGGATCTGTACCCCATTGAGCATGTTTGGGACTGGATGAAGCGTCGTCTCACGCGGTCTGCTCGTCCAGCACGAACGCTGGGTCAACTGAGGCGCCAGGTGGAAATGGCATGGCAAGCCGTTCCACAGGACTACATCCAGCATCTCTACGATCGTCTCCATGGGAGAATAGCAGCCTGCATTGCTGCGAAAGGTGGATATACACTGTACTAGTGCCGACATTGTGCATGCTCTGTTGCCTGTGTCTATGTGCCTGTGGTTCTGTCAGTGTGATCATGTGATGTATCTGACCCCAGGAATGTGTCAATAAAGTTTCCCCTTCCTGGGACAATGAATTCACGGTGTTCTTATTTCAATTTCCAGGAGTGTATGTTTTTCGCTGAGTTTCATATCATATTCCGAATTAGATATACTATAACAGTCTGTTCTGGGCGAATGTTACGAGCCTCCCTCCACCCATCCATTTCAACTGAGCTACTGCACCATCTCTAATGATGTCGACTAGACATAAAACTTGAACCTCCCCCATCCCTCCCTTCCATACCCTAAAAAAACACGGAGCTTAGAAACATTACAGAAACATCCCAACAGATACACATGACATACGGCGGACGGAGAAATAGCGTACTACACACAAACTTGTTTCCCGTTAAGTAAGGGCACTTAGGAACTAGCATCTTAAAAGCAAAACTTTTTTGTATGCCTACAACATTTAAGTGCCGCAACAATATTACAGTCGAAATTTTAACGATGTGAGTCCCAGAGTTTTCTCTACACTTGTATTAGAGTGACATTTTTATGGTACTCGAAGTACAAGAAAAGCTACCTGAACGCAGGTGTTCGTGGAATGAAAAACGTCACTGCTGTTTACGCAGCAGTTGTAAACGAAGGCAATGTAGGCAACAACGAAGAGCTCACTAAGTGGTTCAAAAGCGTCTAAGTGCACACGTATGTCTGGAAGAATGGAGAGTAAAATTTAGACTAAAGCTACTCATCGGGAAGAAGCTCTCGCAAAATACTGATAGGCAACGATCCAGTAAAAGCGAAAGGATATACACTACTGACCATTAAAATTGCTACACCAAGAAGAAATCCAGATGATAAGCGGATATTCATTGCACAAATATATTATACTAGAACTGACATGTGATTACATTTTCACGCAATTTGGGTGCACAGATATTGGGAAATCAGTACCCAGAACAATCACCTCTGGCCGTAATAACGGTCTTCCTGGGCATTGAGTCAAACAGAGCTTGGATGGCGTGTACACGCACATCTGCCCATGCAGCTCCAACACGATACCACAGTTCATCAAGAGTAGTGACTGGCGTATTGTGACGAGCCAATTGCTCGGCCGCCATCGACCAGGCGTTTTCAATTGGTGAGAGATCTGGAGAATGTGCTGGCCAGGGCAGCAGTCGAACATTTTCTGTATCCAGAAAGGCCCGTACAGGACCTGCAACATGCGGTCGTGCATTATCCTGCTGACATGTAGGGTTTCGCAGGGATCGAATTAAGGGTAGAGCCACGGGTCGTAACACATCTGAAATGTACCGTCCACTGTTCAAAGTACCGTCAATGCGAACAAGAGGTGACCGAGACATGTAACCAATGGCACTCCATACCATCACGCCGGGTGATACGCCAGTATGGCGATGACAAATACACGCTTCCAATGTGCGTTCACCGTAATGTTGCCAAACACGGATGCGACCATCATGATGCTGTAAACAGAACCTGGATTCATCCGAAAAAATGACGTTTTCCCATTCGTGCACCAGGTTCGTCGTTGAGTACACCATCGCAGGCGCTCCTGTCTGTGATGCAGCGTCAGGGATAACCGCAGCCATGGTCTCCGAGCTGATAGTCCGTGCTGCTGCAAACGTCGTAGAACTGTTCGTGCAGATGGCTGTTGTCTTGCAAATGGTCCCCATCTGTTGACTCAGGGATCGAGACGTGGCTGCACGATCCGTTACAGCCATACGGATAAGATGCCTCTCATCTCGACTGCTAGTGATTCGAGGCCGTTGGGATCCAGCACGGCGTTCCGTATTACCCTCCTGAACCCACCGATTCCATATTCTGCTAACAGTCATTGGATCTCGACCAACGCGAGCAGCAATGTCGCGGTACGATAAACCGCAATCGCGATAGGCTACAATCCGACCTTTATCAAAGACGGAAACGTGATGGTACACATTTCTCCTCCTTACACGAGGCATCACAACAACGTTTCACCAGGCAACGCCGGTCAACTGCTGTTTGTGTATGAGAAATCGGTTGGAAACTTTCCTCATGTCAGCACGTTGTAGGTGTCGCCACCGGCGCCAACCTTGTGTGAATGCTCTGAAAAGCTAATCATTTGCATACCACAGTATCTTCTTCCCGTAAGTTAAATTTCGCGTCTGTAGCACGTCATCTTCGTGATGTAGCAATTTTTATGGCCAGTACTCTACTTCCTCGAATACACGTTTCATATAATGGGTAAAGGTTGCATTAATTCTAGAATATACGTCACGCCAACAATCTTTCTCACCATAAATACTCTAGCTACGTAATTACATGGTTTTCGTGCCACACAAAAAATAATCATATTTGTTTCAGAAACGTCCACGGCTTCCGTAGATACTCAGACCGAGCGTTACATACGAGGGTAATCCCGAAAGTAAGGTATCCTATTTTTTATAAGTACATAGACCTGTTTATTTCCACAATGGTTTACATCAGTTTACAGCTTGAACATTTAGCTATTTTCGTCATAATCACCATTTCTGTCGATGCATTTTTGTAGACGCTTTGGCAGTTTTTTATGCCCATGTCATACCAGCTCACCGCCATGCTGTTCAGAAAGTTTTGAACCTATTTTTTCAACTCGTCGTCGGAGCTGAATCGCTTGCCGGCCAAATGTTCTTTTAACTTAGGAAACGTGATAGTCACTGGGCGCAAAGTCAGAACTATAGGGTGGGCAGGTGATTACGTTCCACTGAAACTGTTGCAGGAGAGCAACAGTTTGCCGAGCGATGTGTGGGCGAGCGTTGTCATGGAAAATGTGTACGCCCTTGATCAACATTCCTCTTCTCCGGTTCTGAATTGTCCGTTTGAGTTTTTTCAGAGTCTCACAGTACGTGTCAGCTTTAATTGTGGTCCCAGTGGGCATAAAGTCGACCAATAATACCCCTTTCCGATCCCAAAAAAACGGTTGTCATGACTTTACCGGCAGACTGTGTTTGGATTCCCGCGGCTTTGGCGAAGGAGGATGCCGCCACTGGCGTGATTGTTACTTGGTCTCAGGTGTAAAGTGGTATGCCCAGGTTTCGTCACCCGTGACAAGTGAGTCCAGAAAGTTGTCCTGTTCGGCTGTGAGGCGGTGAAGGAATGCGCGGGAAGCATCAACGCGTTGCCGCATGTGGTCCTCAGTCAGCATGCATGGCACTCATCTTGCGTACACCTTCCGGTAGTTCAGTGTTTCCGTTAAAATTCTGTGGGCGGTGCTTCGGGAAACCTGAGGAACCAATGTGTAGAGATCATCCAGGGTGATCCGCCGATCTTCACGCATGCTTTGCTCAACCTTCAACACTGTCTCCTTAGAAATTGACGTTCTCCCGCTCCTTTGTTCGTCGTGAATTTCGGTCCGACCAGCTGCAAACTCTCTACACCACTTACAAACATTTTTGACATCAATGCACGACTCACCATTCACTTCCGTCAATTGGCGATGGATTTCAATCGGCGCAGTGCCCTTTGTGTTCAACCAACGAATAACTGCGCGCAATTCGCACTTGGCAGTAACATCCAACTGCAGCTCCATTCTCAACGGCTGCCAAGCCAAGACTGAGCGCCTCAGCGCGGCGTGCGCATGTTTACACACAAAGCGTGAAGCACTCTTCATAACATTGTGACCAACTGCCACACAAATAGAGTTCTGTACTTACAAAAAAATAGGAGACCTTACTTTTGGGATTACCCTCGTAATATATCCGATACTCATTTCTCTTGATCAAATTCTAACGACATGCAGGCATTTGAGAGTAAGCTTAATCGTTTGCGGTTTTTATAATAAAGCTCTGTACTAAAGTTTCAGCACAGCAGAATGTACAACAAAATTCTAAAAAAGATACACACATCCGTAAAATTTTTTATTTCTGGTTGGAGTTCTCCGCTGATGGAAGTGACGAGAAAAATCCGAAATTGACCTGCTTCGATTGGAAGTCCAACAGGGAAATTTTTGATGGCAGGCAACTTTTAATGAAAATATGAAACGCGGTTGTCAATCTGAGAAAATTCTTTTCGATTGCAACACAGAATACCGCAAAAAGAGTACGTATCACATCATTACGTCAAGTAACTTTGCATCGTCATTCATTCACAAATAATTGTTTAAAAAGTCTACTACGATGGAAATGTTTCTTTTTCATCAATACTCTGAATACAGAGTTTGATAAGTAATTTAGCATCATTTGTTCATGTGTCATTCGTGAAGTAAGGTAAGTTTGTGCACAGAACATACCCAGCTGTTTTGAGGCTGACAGCCTTTCGCTTTCTGTGTTCAGTAATTAGAAGGGCGTGACTAACGCAATCAGCGCCTCTGATCCGACTGTGGGAGGAGTAAAACACTGCAATAGTGGAAGCGACGTCACAGGCGGTGTACTCTGTTTTTGCAGTAGGAAAATAACACGTCCCGGGCGTTTCAGGACATTATTGTCGTTGTCTGTAGGAAATGTTGTATGAGTTCGGCCAGAGCTACTGTTTCCCAATGGGTGAACAGATAGTCATACGTAATTTAACGGAGAGACATGTTACTATGTTCCGTGCAATGTCGGCCTGGAGCTTTCAGACTATTTTATTTTTTCAATATCTGCTTGCTAAACGTTTTACGGATGATGATCATTTCCTGTATGCTGTCGTAGACTGGTGCTGAAGCACCACACATGTCTCAATGATGTGAAGGACTATTTATATTATCGTCTAAGTTGGAAAGAGGTGCCATTGCTCACTCTAAGACTTTATGGAGGCGTACGTGATAGTATTTGGCAAAATGGGAAGTATCGTATTTTTGCAGTACTGATAATAAATCTTTTACTATGACGAAACTGTCTGTAGTTACTACGGCATACAGTCGATCGCATGGCTCTCCAGGAATGGAGTTAGTTTCTCAGAAGTTTGGTGTATATTAGTTTATGCGAGCAAAATATGTGTATATATCTCTCTCTCTTACCTTCCTTCCATACACTGTCAAATCCTTTACGGACGAAGCTATCTCATACAACTCGTGCTAATACGTCTTGTTCCTCCAACGTGCAGTTCGGTCGCAGGGAACTGAAACAACGTAAAAAATACACTATTTAAAAGCGAAATAGTATATGCTTATTTTATTTACATCAGTTAACCGAAGAACTTATTTTAATTAAAAACCCATACCATGGCATTTCATTTCAGGAGTGTGAAATGCGGTAACCTCTAGCTGCCCGCTTGCCAAAACCATCGTGTAACAAGGTACAAAATCCTATGAATCTACATGAGAATAGGTATGAACGCAATTGAGATACTTATGCCTGAATCTCTTTTACCAGAATCTGTTCTGGTACATAAAACATTGGCTTTTGTCGAATGTGAAAGGACAGAAAAGTTAAACAGTCTCTAAAATAAGATGGGGAGGGGGTGGGGGCGGGGGTGCCCGTTCACGGTCTCATTAACTGTGCACCAGTTTCATTAAGTGCTGTTTTAGCTTTATACGCTTTTTTTTTTTTTTAGAGAAAAACCTGCAACGAAAGCAAGAGACAAAAATAGTTCGTTCTCTAACTAAATTTTGCAATATTACACAAACGCGTACTTTCATGATGTAAATGATGTAATTTCTGTACGAATTAGACCTATGTTGGTATTCCTAATGTTACATGTTTACTAAACCTACGTGTTCACACTCGACGAATTTCACATACACAGACACGAATAATTGCATTTCAAGACCTATAATTGTAAACTTTCCATTAATCTCGAAGTGGCACAGAATGCGGATATGAAAATTCAGCAGAGAAAATTTCACTAGTTACAGAACCATCGTTGCTATCCATCTAAAGCTATACATATTTTGATCTAAAATTCCTTTCTAATTATTTTAACTAAGCGGGCACTTTTTGTCTACACGACACGCCATAGTAAATATAAGATGAGGCACACACAGTTTTTTTTTTCCAAGTTGCATTTGTGATCAACATGTACCAACAAGGTCATGGATCACCATTTAACAATTTCTTACAGATTTATTATGAGCGTTAAAATCAATCATAGTTTTAGTTTTCGTAGCTGATAATTCACTTCGTTTCATAATAAATGATATCTATAAGCACAAGAGAGATCTCTCGTGTCCTTTTATTTCCATTTAGATACACTATTTGATCAAAAGTATCCTGACACCTGGCTAGAAAGACTTAAAAGTTCGTCGCGCCCTCTATCGGTAATGCTGGAATTCAGTATGGTGTTGGCCCACCCTTAGCCTTGATGACACAGTCCCTTTGATAGTTCAAAGATGTCACTAAACTCGCCCAAAGATGTAAACAACCACGCATGAGCAGCGCTTATTAGACGGAGGGAGTCGGACAGCCGATCAGTTCGTCATTCCTCCAGAAAGGAGGTACACGGCTCGTGTTGCCTGTAGTTCAACCATGCCTAGACGGTCAATACCGCTGTTCGATCGCGTCCGCATTGTTACTTTGTGCCGGGAAGGGCTCTCAACAAGGGAAGTGCCCAGGCGTCTGGGAGTGTACCAAAGCGATGTTGTTCGGAAATTGAGAAGATACAGAGAGACAGGAACTGTTGATGACATGACTCGCTCAGGCCGCCCAACAGCTACTATGGCTACTGCGGATTATGGGTCGGAAGAACCCTGACGGCACAGCCACCATGTTGACTAATGCTTTTCGTGCAGCCACACGACGTTGTTACTACTCAAAAGGTGCGCAAGAGGCTGGATGATGCGCAACTTCACTCCCGACGTCCATGGCGAGGTCCATCTTTGCAACCACGACACCATACAGCGCGGTACAGATGGGTCTAAAAACATGCCGAATGGACCGCTCAGGATTGGCATCGCGTTCTCTTCATCGATGAGTGTTGCATATGCCCTCAACCAGACAATCGTTGGAGACGTGTTTGGAGGCAATCCGGTCAGGCTGAACGCCTTAGACATACTGTGCAAGGTGGAGGTTCGCTGCTGTTTTGGGGTGGCAATATGAGAGGGGCCGACGTAAGCCGCTGGTGGTCATGGAAGGCGCCGTAACGGCTGTACGATACGTGAATGCCATCCTCCGACCGATACTGCAACCATATCGGCAGCGTATTGGCAAGGCATTAGTCTTCATGGACGACAATTCGCGGCCCCATCATGGACATCTTGTGAATGGCTTCATTCAGGACAACGACATCGCTGCTCGACACGAGTGGCCAGCATATTCTCCAGACATGAACCCTATCGAACATGCCTGGGAGAGACTGGAAAGGACTGTTTATGGATGACGTGACCCACCAACCACCCTGAGGGACCTGCGCCGAATCGCCGTTGAGGAGTGGGACAATCTGGACCACCAGTGCCTTGATGAGCTTATGGATAGTATGCCATCACAAGTAGAGGCATGCATCAATGCAAGAGGACGTGCTACTGGGTCCTATAGTTATCGGTATGTACAGCAATCTGGACCACCACCTCTGAAGGTCTCGCTGCATGGTGGTACAATATGCAATGTTTGGTTTTCATGAAGAAAAAAAAAAGGGCGGAAATGATGTTCACATATATTATCTCTACTCCAATTTTCTGTTCAGGTTCCGGAATTATCGGAACCGAAGTGATGAAAACTTTTTTTGATGGGTGTATTATGGAATTATGGGACGTCCTGGCTTTACTGTCAAGTTTCCGGGCGTATTTTGGAATCGTCTAATACTTGCTCTTCCTTACCTAATCGTAGAGAAAGCGGGCTGTAAAATTTCTTTGTACGTGTCATATGCACACTATTACCTTGTTTTAAAGTCGTTGTAGTTTCTTGATGTGAACTTCGGTGCTGTGGCACAGACCAGATCCAGGGCCTGCAAAATTGCAATTGGCACTAAACGGACAATGATGGCCTTTCTTTTTCTTCTTGTTTCGAATGGGCCTACTTTGGACCACGCTTGTTCAATTGTTGGGCTTTGATTTTTGCCCAGTACTGTAGCATCCGCTGCCGAAGTAACTTCTTCCTTTCTTCTGTCCACGGGGTACCTTTTCCTGAAATTCTCGGGCTTTCTTCAGGGTACGTCTCAAAGACTGTCTGCTCTGGAGATCAGTTATACTCTTTAAAGTCCGTTTCAGTTTCTGTCAGCAAAGTGGTGCGAATCTTCTTGTTTTGGCAGAAGGTGAACAGACGGTTGGTCAATCTGTTTGAGGGCAATCTTGCAACATGGCTATAGAAAGCTACCCTTCTTTTTCTTGCGCAGTCAGAGAGCCTCTCGATATGCTCGTAGAACTCCGAGTTACGTCGCCTTCTGAATTACCCACCTCCTTCTACCGAGCTTAAGCTCTTCCTCAGGATTCTCCACTCTCTGACTTCCTATATCTCCATCAGACCTCTCCGGTTCGTCGAAAGATATTCCATAGCATACAGGGCTTCTGGTCGTATGACATGGGTAGTGCTTAAGTTTCAGGTTACGTGACGGGCATTTTTTGTTGTAGGTGTTCATAGTCAGTCGATAAGCTAGCTACAAGTTGTTGACTCTCATGGATAATGACGTTTTTTGAGATAAGTTGACTTCAATCCATTCGCCGAGATACTTAAACTTCAGTCCTTTTGATGTTTCCCTGGTCTAGTAACATCTCTCTGTTAGCTTCTTTGATGTTGGTGAAGAACTTTGTTTTCTCCAGCGACACTTGAAGACGCACTTATGCTGCAGGTTTTCTGAGGAAGTTTACCTACATTGTTGCCGTTTCAAGAGAATCAGCAATCAGTGCCATGTCATCTGGAAAAGCCAGGCAATCTACAATGAGTCCTTCGTTCTTACGGCCCAGATTAATGAGAAAACACATTGCATCAAGGATTTAGAAGCATCATGTAAACCAAATGTGAGTAAAGACCTCCTACGTAAGCGCCAATCAAGTGTCATAGATACTTTGTTGTCATGGTCTACTGAAATGGAACGACAAAAAGTCGTACATCTTCAATTACTCGAGGGTGTTTCTTGGTCCGGAGGAGTGCCTGATTTAGGTCCCAGTAAGTCCCAGTCGCTAGGCCGTGTCCACCTCTCCAGATCACGCTTAACATCTTGTAGTCGGAGCTGAATTATAGCTGGGGATAAGATTCTGGGATTTCTAGTGATGTCATTTTCGTAGATGTACTTGCTGATGCGTGGCGAAGTTCTGAGTTTTAACGTCCTGTCGACGACGAGATCATTAGAGATAGATCATTGGATCGCATTGAGAAGTACTACACTGGGCTCTTTTCAGATAAATTACGCATTATTTGCCTAAAGCTGTTTACGGAAATGACGGAAAACCGTGATATGGATATCCGGACGGGGATCTGAATCATCGTCTTCTCGAATAGGCGTCTTGTATCTTGCAAAGTTGGCGAAGTAGGCGCATAGTACAAGACAGGGGTTCTCACCGATCACTAGGGCCATCATGCATGGATCACTCTATGAAGGAATTCGATATTTTCGATTTGTACTGCGAATGTACGCCCACTGTTATAAAGAAGCCCAAGCAACAGGACGCTGTCAAAGTCCCGAGTAACATCTCATAGGATCATTCTACCAATCGTCTCTATCGTTGAAGACCAATGTGATTTCCCTAACAATTTTCCGCAGTTGCTACAATGTTGCACGTCCCACACGGACCCAAAATTGCTCCTCTAGTAAAATACCTCCCCTAGTCCGTCTGTGTGACAGTCTTCTCAAAAACAGTAGTGCAATGAGGGAGTGCGCCGCCTGTAATTTATTATTTTTTAGACTTGTGTATTTTTAAGCGGTAGTGAATGTCTTCTCTGCCACTGTGAGAACATTTGGCGCTAACGAACGCTAGAGTCGGCACCGCGTCACATCGCGCCAGCAAGTCTGCCACTGGTGTATTTACACAGGCACTGTTTACGCCGTGCGAGCTGGAAATAGCAAAGCACCGTCTCTAGAGCCAGAAGGCACGCTGCTGCCAGCTCTCGAGTTAGTCTGCACAACACGACCCGACATACAGGAAGGCACTGCACATAACGCACCACAGCAGAACTTTCATTCCACACACCTTCCTTCACTCGGTGGTGCGCCAGTCACCAACAGACACAAAAAATGGCTCTGAGCACTATGGGACTTAACATCTATGGTCATCAGTCCCCTAGAACTTAGAACTACTTAAACCTAACTAGCCTAAGGACATCACACAACACCCAGTCATCACGAGGCAGAGAAAATCCCTGACCCCCCCCCCCCCCCCCCCCGGCAACAGACACGTCTATCATTTTTTGTACTGAAATAAATGCACTGAAATAGAATGAACGACTCAGTCAGTGGAATGAGATTAATGTAAATGCAAAGCCACGAAATTACACAGATCAAAAGTATCTGGACACCTTGCGTAATGCAGAATTGGCAACCCGCTGTCACGGGAGGCGGATCCGTCATCACGAAACGAAACAGGCAGCACTGTGTAGTCAGTGCAGAAAGAGTAACAGCAGAAAGGTTCTTTCTGGAGAATTCAGTGACATTCAACGTAAAGACTTTGAGCTCAGATTCTGTTTACATCGAATAACGAACATCGATACGTTGTACCATCCAGAATTGTCGAAATGTCTACTTTTATTTAGTGTATGAATGTTGCAGTTTAGTTTAAATGTTGCCCACATAGTAATAACGTAAGAGGAAACCTGCCTTTTCGAGCACTTTTTTGACGAGTGCCAAGTCTGAGGCGTCATAGAATTCGGACTGTAAGTAGGAGAAAAATTTCCTTTGCACAATTTAAAAAGACAACCAATCTTCTATTACAGGAAATCTTTCGTTTCTTTCCGATTAGTCATTTCATCCTAATAATAGAGGATGTACCGGGTGATCAAAAAGTCAGTATAAATTTGATTGACACACATGCTTGGAATGACATGGGGTTTTATTAGAACAAAAAAAAAGTTCACAACATGTCCGACAGATGGCGCTGGACAGCAAACCGTCAGTGACTGCTACCGTGACGGGTGAGAGGTACGCCGATATGTTACAGAATTGCATCATCCCCAGCCTGGCTGATAAACACCTGCTGGAACGTACGATTTTTATGCAGGATGGCGCTCCACCCCATATTGCAAGACACGTGAAAGATCTCTTGCACGCGTCGTTTGGTGGTGATCGTGTTCTCAGCCGCCACTTTCGTCATGCTTGGCCTCCCAGGTCCCCAGACCTCAGTTCGTGCGATTATTGGCTTTGGGGTTACCTGAAGTCGCAAGTGTATCGTGATCGACCGACATCTCTAGGGATGCTGAAAGACAACATCCGACGCCAATGCCTCACCATAACTCCGGACATGCTTTACAGTGCTGTTCACAACATTATTCCTAGACTACAGCTATTGTTGAGGAATGATCGTGGATATACTGAGCATTTCGTTTAAAGAACATCATCTTTGCTTTGTCTTACTTTTTTATGCTAATTATTGCTATTCTGATCAGATGAAACGCCATCTGTCGGACATTTTTTGAACTTTTGTATGTTTTTGGTTCTAATAAAACCCCATGGCATTCCAAGCATGTGTGTCAATTTTTACCTCTCTATCTACAATATTACGTGATTTATTCAGTTTTCAAATTTATACTGACTTTTTGATCACCCGGTAGATTCCCGCAGCTCGCCTGATGGTGATACGCATCAATATGAACATTTGGTATTGTCTTCCACAGCTGTTTTTTGATACACACAAATCTACGCAAATCGAAAATATTACATATTTAATTTGCAAGTATTTGCCTTCCGCCCCTTTTCAACTCAAATGTGATGATATTAAATGGGGAAATACTTGCTAATGATCTGCAAAATTATATTTATTTGGTCACGAAACGGCTTTCGGCTTCTTAGGTCAATTTCAGGCGATAACCGAATGTCGCAAACACAGATAAACTGAGGTTCCATGGCACGAACAGCTCGATCAAGGCCGTCTCACAGATTCTTGACTGGGTTTAAATCTGGGGATTTTCGTGGCCATGGGAGTACGGTAAACTCATCATGCTGCTCTTCGCACCCCGCATGTTCACTGCGAACTGGACGACATGTTGCATTCTCCTGCTGGTAGATGCCATCATGCTGAGGAAAAACAAACTGCATATAGCGATGGGCTGGTCATCAAGGATAAATGCACAGACCCATTGTGCCTTTCAGAATGACGAGATCACCCAGCGGATGTCACGAAACATTCCCCCAGACCATAACTCACCCTCTTGCGGCCTGGACCCTTCCGATGATTGCTGCAGGGTGTTTGCTTTCAGACTTTTCGCGCCGTACACGCCAACGGGCGTCTGTCTCACGGAGCATAAAACGAGATTCATTTGAAAATGCCACCTGCATTGAACCAAGCGCTTTCTGAGGAGCAACGTTCGCATACGCTCGCTGGGGAGGGGAGACACTGTTGCTTACTCCATGGTTCATCTGGACGGACCGTTGCTCAACAGTTACACGTCTATTCGTCCGTGAGCATACCCGCAACCATCCGTCAATCTATGACCCGCGGTGCACCACAGCTGCCTCGGCGCCGGTTTTGTAAAACTTCATTTTCCCATGCACAACCACAGCGGAATGGGGACAGTTCTCAAACTTAGCCGTTCCGGAAATGCTTCCATCCTAGCCCCGAAAGCCAATGTTCATGGCACTTTAGGCGTCAGGCACATCGCTCCTTTCCAGGATTGCGGCAGAGACTACACTGTTATCCGTGTCCCTTGACACGCTTTATACACTACTGGCCAATAAAATTGCTACACCAAGAAGATGACGTGCTACATACGCGAAATTTAACCGACAGGAAGAAGATGCTTTGATATGCAAATGATTAGCTTTTCAGAGCATTCACACAAGGTTGCCGCCGGTGGCGACACCTACAACGTGCTGACATGAGGAAAGTTTCCAACCGATTTCTCACACACAAACAGCAGTTGACGGGCGCTGCCTGGTCAAACGTTGATGTGATGCCTCGTGTAAGGAGGAGAAATGTGTACCATCACGTTTCCGACTTTGATAAAGGTCGGATTGTAGCCTATCGCGATTGCGGTTTATCTTATCGCGACACTGCTGCTCGCGTTGGTCGAGATACAATGACTGTTAGCAGAATATGGGATCGGTGGGTTCAGGAAGGCAATACGGAACGCTGTGCTGGATCCCAACGGCCTCGTATCACTAGCAGTTGAGATGACATGCATCTCTTCCGCATGACTATAACGGATCGTGCAGCCACGTCTCGATCCCTGAGTGCCGGCCGCGGTGGTTCTAGGCACGCAGTCCGGAACCGCGCGACTGCTATGGTCGCAAGTTCGAATCCTGCCTCGGGCATGGATGTGTGTGATGTCCTTAGGTTAGCTAGGTTTAAGTAGTTCTAAGTTCTAGGGGACTGATGACCACAGCTGTTAAGTCCCATAGTGCTCAGAGCGATTTGAATTTGATCCCTGAGTCAACAGACGGGGACGTTTGCAAGACAACAACCATCTGCACGAACAGTTCGACGACGTTTGCAGCAGCATGGACTATCAGCTCGGAGACCGTGACTGCGGTTACCCTTGACGCTGCATCACAGACAGGAGCGACTGCGATGGTGTACTCAACGACGAACCTGGGGGCACGAATGGGAAAACGCCATTTTTTCGGATGAATCCAGGTTCTCTTTACAGCATCGTGATGGTCGCATCCGTGTTTGGCGACATCGCGGTGAACGCACATTACAAGCGTGTATTCGTCATCGCCATACTGGCGTATCACCCGGTGTGATGGTATGGGGTGCCGTTGCACCCGGTGTGATGGTATGGGGTGCCATTGGTTACACGTGTCGGTCACCTCTTGTTCGCACTGACTGCACTTTGAACAGTGGACGTTATATTTCAAATGTGTTACGACCCGTGGCTCTACCCTTCATTCTATCCCTGCGAAACCCTACATTTCAGCAGTACAATGCACGTCCGAGTGTTGCAGGTCCTGTACGGGCCTTACTGGATACAGAAAATGTTCGACTTCTGCCCTGGCCAGCACATTCTCCAGATCTCTCACCAACTGAAAACGTCTGGTCAATAGTAGCCGAACAACTGGCTCGTCACAAAACGCCAGTCACTACTCTTGATGAACTGTGGTATCGTGTTGAAGCTGCATGGGCAGCTGTACCTGTGTACCTGTACACGCCATCCAAGCTCTGTTTGACTCAATGCCCAGGCATATCAATGCCCAGGCATATCAATGCCGTTATTACGGCCAGAGGTGGTTGTTCTGGGTACTGATTTCTCAGGATCTATGCACCCAAATTGCGTAAAAATGTAATCACATGTCAGTTCTAGTATAATATATTTGTTCAATGAATACCCGTTTATCATCTGAATTTCTTCTTGGTGTAGCAATTTTATTGGCCAGTAATGTATATATCCTCCACTGCTAGTGCTGCCACTTCCTGCCTCTGAATGTTTATTGCACATTGACGTCGAACTTAGGCGATGAGCGCATTAACGAGACAGTACATTTATCATACTTACGTGCAGTACACGTATATTACAAAGTTATATTATTTTCATAGTGACTGGGCCCGGTGCACGCAGCGGAAGCAAGCAATTTCAGAGCTCTTAATTACACTGTATAACATTACACTAAATGACTGCGCCCTTTCGGAAGAAGCTTCAAATACCAAATAGTATAACTAGTTTGTGTAACTCCACAGTTAACCTGAACATGTTACCAGCTAATAAATCACGGTACAGAAATGAGTGATAATCAGTTGTTAGCCGATCGTAAAAACTGTCTTTTTTTGCGGATCTTTCATTTTTTATTATGATGTCTGTGATGTTCCCCCTCCCGCACCCTGCAAACTCTTTTCCCAGGACCACATCTTAATAAAAAGAATTTGACAGCATGGCAGGCTCCGCCTGTAGCCAGAAAGAGGAACGTGGAATTAGCAAAATAAACGCACCAGCCGTGAGCAGATATTTCCAGCGTCGACAAAGGGGTACCGCACTCCAATTTCGCAGGTCAAAGGAAGATTTCCCTCTGCTACAAATAAGGCAGCGACACACACACAAAGGACTTGCCGCCAACAGCCCGGCGCGGGGTCACGAAATGAAAGGAACAGGAAGGAAACGAGAATTGGCAAATGCGAGGCGTCCTCCTATGCACATTTCGAAGCGGGTATAACGACCAGGTCACAAAGAGCTATGATGAAACTTCGTGGGAAATAAGAACAGAAGTTTTCAGCCTCTCGTCTCTGGTGACTAAGGCCGGCACCGCACGATATCAAGAGAAACTGACGCAAATAGGTAGATTTGGACTGACGACGTTGGTAAGAAAAATTTGTTTCCCCTGCGTAAATTCCTCTGAGCTTAATGTATTTAATCCAGTGACGTTCCATTTTTCGTGTCCTCAGAAAAGAAAGGTGTTATAGATTGCACCATAAATTACTTCATTGTTCAACGAAACTTTTGAGGCTAGGAAACAGAAAACGGGCATACGAGCGACAGATTAGTTGGGCAACTGTTTCGATGTCCGGCCCTCGTTGCTATCGCAACACACTGTGTGTAGGCAGTAACTGTGTCCTGAGGAATGACGATGAGATTATCTCCGTTGCTCCTGCTTCAACTCACTAACCAAATGTCTAACAACCTTACATAATAAGAAAGTCACTGTTTAATCTCAGTCAACGACAAACTGCCCCCAAACTATAGAGTTTAAAAACGGAATAGTCTTCGCTTTTGCTGCGGTGCTTTTTCATCTTCATCAGCCTTGCATTACTTTGATCGTGATTTTGTCTCCGGGATGTAATGGCGGATCCACCTTTCTTCTTCAGTGACTGAACATTGTCAGAACTCCTTCGGATGATACTTCAACCTGTCCAACCACAGAATCCTTTGTCGAGTGTTTTTTGGCCTGGAATCGGTAAGCGACGAATACATCTTCACATGCACACCCTTATTCGGGATATAATGTGTCCGATTATGGCGGGGTGACGAAAGGCAGCCCCATACAGATTCGTGAGGCTTTTGGGATAGGCTTCTTACATGAACTTTGTGAAGTCATTTCTCAGTAACAACTGCCATGAATTCCCCACCTCAGATCGTATTCTCACTCCAAGGTTTTTAGAAATAAAAATGTTACCCGCTAATAATCCTGAAGCCACTGATGACAAACTGTGCGGCGTCATTATGGGGAAATTTCGATCAGTTGCCAGGCGAATATCTCTTGAGACGGCTCATGGAGTAACCGCTAATTTTTCTCCATTTTCTCAGTCAATTTGTTTATTATAACGGTGATGTCTCGTGTAGCGTTTGGTTGCAAGAAAAATGCATGAAGGGGCTGAATACTACTTTCCATACGTAGACCCTGCAGTCCAAAGAAAACATGAGCCGCAGGCTGCGCCACTAATTTTTAATTTTCTTCTGCATTTAGCAGCTGAAGAATGAGAAAGCCACGGTTTCCAAGACTATTCAAGGAGTGTCACTTCCAGTGAGCACTGAAATGGAAAGACGTGTTTACCTGTAAATGAAAGATACAGTTACCTGTATTGATATGAAAGTTCAAAGAAGGGCAGCAGGTTTTGTATTATCGAGTGTCACTGAAATGATACAGGATTTGCAAAGGACATCATTAAAACAAAGAGTTATTCGTTGAGGAGGGATCTTCCCTAGAAATTCCTGTCACCAACTTTCCCCTTAGAATGCGAAAATATTTTGTTGACGCCGACCTACATGGTAGAAAACTATCACCATGATAAATTAAGGCAAATCAGAGCTCATACGGAAAAATATAAGTGTTCGTTCTTTCCGCGCGTTATACGAGATTGGAATAATACAGAATTGTGAAGATGGTTCGAAGAAACCTCTGCCAGGCACTTAAATGTGATTTGCAGAGTATCCATGTAGATGTAGATTGCAAAGAAACGTGTTAAGCACAAATCATCTAAAGCTTAAAAGCATAGTTCCATTACGTCTGAAAGTAATATTACCTGAAGCTTGGTGTATATCGTATAAAACTCGAGCAACAATCTCGATTACGAAAAGGACCCTGTATCAACATGCTAGCACAGAAATTTTCTTGTGTTACATGAGATGAATACTGGATTTTAAGTTGCTCCAGACATTCAAATCTCGATGAATGACAGACTGGTAGGGGGAGGGCGACATGAAGTCAGTATTACCCGTTGGTATCCAGACAGCTTCCATTTTAATTGTCTATTGGTCACAATTGTCACTTTTCACTAAAAATACAGAAATAGAGGAAAACGACCTAATCTGTGACCAACAGGCAATAAAAATGGAAAGTACTAGGTGCATATAACACTGCAGTAATTAAATCAATTCGTTTTTCGACACTACGTGTCACGTAACTTTCACGCGTAACGATGCATTGAAGTGTTTGCTGTCTTCTTGTCACAGAGACAGTACTCTAATTCAAACTATGAAATGAAGGTATAACTTGAAGATGATACTGAAAAGGCGCGAAAATTAGTTTATGTGAATAAAAAAAATATTTCTTAAGTGAGTATTCGCAGTTTTCCGAATTTATATTCAATTAATTCACAAGCAATCGTTAGAGTGTATCTACACTGGATACGCTAATCTAATACAATAAGCCGCTCAGTTGTAAAATCAACGCTCGATTCCAGGTACAAATGAATAAAAATATGGCTGTCAGCTCCACTTCGCATAGCGCGTAATGACAGGGACTCTGCCTTACTCCACCAGTCACTTTACTACAATGGTGGTTTCACAGCCCACCACGGCAGAGATAGGCGACATGAGCTTTCTATAGTATCAAGGAAATAATCACTATGCGTGGCATCATGAAAGTCGCAACAAACCTGTTACAAGTATGACGTTGGCCAACAGATTTGCCACTTGACTACATTTCCCCCTCTATCGCAGAAATTTACTATACTTACCTATCTAAACTATTATATAGCATTCAACTAAAAAAAAAGTATATAGGGTGAGTCAAAAGTCATGTCCCACACAACATGTAAGAAGTCCACCGACAAACTTTCAGAGGTATGGATCAAAATAAGAAGAGTGTCTAGTAAACATGGGCTCTAAAATGCGTACCTTAAGAGCTACAAAAATGGTTCAAATGGCTCTGAGCACTATGGGACTTAACATCGGAGGTCATCAGTCCCCTAGAACTGAGAACTACTTAAACCTAACTAACCTAAGGACATCATACACATCCATGCCCGAGGCAGGATTCGAACCTGCGACCGTAGCGGTCGCGCGGTTCCAGACTGCAGCGCCTAGAACCGCTCGGCCACACCGGCCGGCTTAAGAGCTACAAGCCTATGTCCAGTAGACGAGGTGTTTCACAGTAGCAAAGATGGACAAGTGCTTATAGCCCGTTAGGTAAGCATTTACAGCCCATGGTTACGGTACTTTTTTTCTTATTTTCCTCCACATTACCACCTACACACAAGTTCGTCAGGAGTCCAGGTTCATTCCACTTCTTCTTTGGCACATTACTTTCGAATCGCCCTGTATGTTGTGTAGTCCTTTCATTTCTGTGGTTCAAATATTTGTTGTAGAGTGTTGAAACTAAAATATGGTATATCTTGTGTTGTTAGTAATCTATTTCTGTGGATTTACAGTTTGTCAAACGTTTGTCCTCAAAAGCTTTCCATCAACATGAAACTGTTACTTTTGCAGTACCAGCGTGTTTTGTACATGTCCCACTTTGTTATTGAGTAACGTTAGGAGTATAATGTCTGCGAATATGGAAACATTATAAAACATAAGTCTCACTATGTAGATAATAAATGAAAGTGTTATTGCCTTTCATAGTACGCACTCACGAAACAAGTGGGTTAACTACGTTTTAAGCAGTATAAAATAAGCCGCCGGAGCATCATCATCATGATCGTCATACGTGGCATCTTTGTAATCAGCGCAGCCTAATACTGCCTCGAGAATGTTGGAAATGCTTTGTGAAGAAAGATAATCGTCAATATATCGCGAAGGTAATGGTGCCGGACTGCCGTTAAAAATTGTTACTTGCAGGCTTTGTCCGAACGTGAAATGACGAGATATGTTATAGCTGCGTAGTATTACACTTCGAGTGAAGAGAAAGGAACAGTAGTCGATAGTCGTAAGGGGAAAGAACTTCGCCGCATTCCCGTACAGCAGACAACTGCATTCACAATCGCAAGGCTGAACTAACTATAAATAAGGGTACATTTTTTGCTCAGATGGACGGATGAAGTTCACACTGTAAAAGAATTCTGCACGCTATGTACTTAATAATACTATGCAGCTTCTGATGTAGTGCTTGAAACATCACTAATTAACACAGATAAGGGAAATTAACTTCCATTATCAACTTAATATCTTATTACGTGTATTTATAGTCGCATGAGATTTAATCTATAAAGTGATGCACATCTTGTAGATTTCGTGTCCTTGCACAGCTGCTGGGATTTATTTATCGTTGTTCTGTTTGTGAAACGGTAACTGTATACTTCATTTCTTGTGTGGCGGCACCAACAGAAACTGTGTCATGGTGAAGGTCAATCAACACATTTCGAAAAAATGAAATCTGCAACATTTAGACCAAGATCGAGATGCTACTGTTTATGTTCCTCTGTAACTTTCCAACACGTGCGACGCTCAAACTTAGCGTTACTGGCCACCACGGTGGTTGCAGCTTCTGTGTGTACCAGGTGTCACCGATTCACCAATGGTTCAAATGGCTCTCAGCACTTTGGGACTTAACATCGGAGGCCATCAGTTCCCTATACTTAGAACTACTTCAACCTAACTAACCTAAGGACACCACACACATCCATGCCCGAGGCAGGATTCGAACGTGCGACCGTAGTGGCAGCGCGGTTCCGGACTGAAGCGCCTAGAATCGCTCATCCACAGCGGCCGGCTCACCAATGGCCTTCTACTGGTAGTCTGATTACTACACCTGAGCCTTTCACATTAACTAGCCTCATCCTGCGCTCTGGTTGCAACGGCCGCGACGCAGATGGGCCGTCAGATTGTTGCTATCAACATCTTGGCAGAAACAGGCGGACACCATTGTCGTCTCAGACAGTGTAATGAACTACACCACCGCTGCATTTCGAGCGCTGTCCCGCGAGACGCACACTGGTCTTGGTTCGGCTCCAGCTGAGAGATTAAGAGCTCCCTCAGGGCGGTCGATGACTCATCGCACGAGACGTACTCGTTATGAAAGGCGTTCTGGAAACATCCCCTCCCGTGATTCAGAAGCGCCTTGTGTCAGCTGAACGTAAACACTTTTACTACCTGCTCTTATC
The DNA here is from genome assembly GCF_023864345.2 of Schistocerca serialis cubense. Taxonomy (NCBI): domain Eukaryota; kingdom Metazoa; phylum Arthropoda; class Insecta; order Orthoptera; family Acrididae; genus Schistocerca; species Schistocerca serialis. The sequence continues at coordinate 274,419,063 of NC_064646.1, forward strand.
GCTGCTGCGCAGGCCGTCAACTTTTACTGGCCTTACCCATTTTGTTCGCTGCCAAATATAAAAGTAACGAGCGCAGAATACTATTGCCTGGAAAGAAACCACTTCGCCTAGGATCACGACACAGCGAAACGAGTTCGTTTCGGATAACTGATACCAGTGTGAAGTGCTAATAACTTTCATGTAAACAGTGGTTATTACAAGACGTATACAGATGCAGTTCGGGTCATTTCTGGAACTAAGCTGGACTGCGTGACAATAGGCAATTTACTTCTATATATGTACCTGCATGTCACCGTAACGATCACGGAAGAAGGTACTTAACAGCAATACTGTTAATTTTCTGGCCCATTCCGTCGCGTACTGAGCGACGGAAACATGGCTATCTATATACCTTTGTCCGCATCCTTATCTCTTTTCTGTTATTCACATTGGCTCTATGCGCGAAATATACAGTGGTGATAGCAGAACGGTTGCACAACCTTCCGCGAATACAGGTCTCCTTAATTTACCCAATCAGATGTTGCGAGAAGTGCGTGGACTCTCTTCCAATGATGATGATGTTTGGTTTGCGGGGCGCTCAACTGCACGGTTATCAGCGCCCATACAAATACCCAACCCTTGCTTAGCCGTATCTCGCCACTTTCATGAATGATGATGAAATGATGAGGACAGACAAACACCCAGTCATCTAAAATCCCTGACCCCGCCGGGAATCGAAGCCGGTACCCCGTGCTCGGGCTCTCTTCCAAGGATTCCCATTTAAGTTCCTGTGCATTACCGACACACTTCAGTACGGGCTATACCTTCCTGTTACGATTTTAGCTGCGCATCTCTGATTAAATACTGAAACTGACTGAAATATATCTTTGGTTATTTTCATAATAAATGCAGTTTTGTAAAAACATGTTCAGCTAATAAAATCTGTGATTCAGTTTCAAAAAGTATAGTTCGAAAAATTTAATTTTAATGATTTTAAAAAATGTTTTGGGAGTAGGTAATTTTATTTATCTTAGTAGAAAGTTGTCAGATATAAAAATTTTTCCTTTTTTTCAGTTGATTACGGAAATAGTTCGCGTAGAATCACTGCTCTAAATCACTGAACTACCATTTTAGGCATCAGTCCGCGTCCCGCGAAACATCTAGAATAATTTTTTTTCATAAAGTTGTGGACGTTCTAGATCTCTGAAGATCAGATACGTCGCCTACTGTGCCAATGCGAGTTGTCGTAGACACACCATACACAAATGGTACAGGTATCATCTGCGACACGTCCGACTGAAACAGTCACGCAAATCAACTGTTACCAAGCAGTGTTTGGAGTAAGAAGCGCGGAAGATTAGGATGTAACGCCGCGTCGACGTCATTAAAGGCGGAGGGCAAGCTGCGACTGGAGAAGGATGGGGAAAGAAATAGGCCGTGTCCTTTTCAAAGGAATCATCGCCGCATACAGCTTAAGCAAAACCCAAATGTGGATGACTGGACAGGGATTTGAATCCCGTTTCTTCTGAATGCAAGTCTAATGATTGAACCATTACGCCACTTCTCACGGTCAAGTAAGAATGAGCGAAAATTTAACGTTCTGCACTTAGAGATCCGTAACTGTAAACCGAAAGTTTTGTCTTTTTAACGAGGACTAACCACGTGAGCTCCCTCAGGCGGACTAAACAAACTGAAAATTGTGTCCACGAGCAACGGTATTCAACCCTTTTGACTTACCCCTAGACAGTTACCAGCAAAAAAGCAAGAACACGTTGTAATGCATTCGAAATTTATGACCAGCTCTGCTTAGTAAGACGGATGAACACCAACAGACAGCCCATGTGCTCAAGTATCGCGAATGAGCACCCAGATGTAGCAAGATGACACACTTGGATTCTAATTCAGGATAATTTGCATATTGACGAGGAGAATGAACCATTACTCAAACAAGAATGCATGAACGGGGACGCCATGTCTAGTCTATAGCTAGGTATCCAATGAACAGGATGAGCATCAAGATCACAAAACATTAAGCACATCCAACACCCGTTAGACAGTCCCGTCCAGTCTCTTTCTGACGACGTCTGCACTCTCCAAATTCAACGAGAATTGCAAGCTGATCCTCAAGAATGATTCACACAATAAAATATCGGGGTGGCTCTAACTTTTAACACCAAGCAGTAGAGTTATAAACAACTGCGGCGAGATTAATTCCTTATTACAGCTTGACTGGAAGGCTGTCGTTCAGCTTCTGCATTGATCCCTTCGGAAGCCAGCTTCTCCTACAGAAATAGTAATGTGTTGGCAAGAGTATCGGCGTTACTAAAGCAAACAAAAATGAAGCGCACTTACACATGCAGCTATTTTTAATTACTGTGTCTCGTATTCTGCAAAAATTCTTTAAACTATGCTGCTCTGCAGCACGCGAGCTGGCATGAAACACAGCGAGAACATACAACGAATGTAGAGCGATTGCAATTTCCATTCACAAGGACACGAAAATTTTAAAACGAGCATTCTACAGCTAAACTGGGTTTAACTATGACAGCTTAATGACACGCACGTCGCAACAAGCCGGAACCGGTTCTCCACGACTCTCTCACCAGCTGGCATTTGTTGCACTGTTAGCTTTTGCCTCTCAAGAGTTCAACGTCCTGCCAACAGCGAGGTCACTGGAAGCGCATTAGTGCTACTTTACTCATAACCACGGTGGCGCGACTGCATAACAAAGGGCAGGCGTGAAGAGATTTCAGTCACACTATATGAAAGATTCCTTCATCTCCCTCTGTCTCTCACTCGCTGCTTTTTCCGTGATTTTCCCTCATAACAAGGAAGCTTGCATTCAAGATCGTCACACAGATTCCACCTTCGGTAGTGCCAGTACAGAAGAAAAAGTACAAACAGTATCATGTTATCAAAAGAGAAGAAGTAACAAAAGAATGGATCGGTCATGAGCTCAGTGACTCCAGCCGAGTAACAAATCCGTCAGGGGAATTTCAGCCATACTGAGGCTGCCACGTCGACTATTGGTGATATGGCTGAAGCGGAAAAGCAAAGGAACACCCACAGCTACACCAAGACCTGAGACACCTCGTGTACTGACGGAGAGAGGCCGTCGAGCACTGCAGAGATTTGTTGTAAAAAAGAAACCTCATACAATCAATGGAAAGAATCACTGTTGAGTTCCGAAGTGTTACTAGCATTCCCGCTCGCGCCATGACTCTGTGTAGGAAGTTAAAAACCATGAGATACAATAGTCGAACAACTAACACAAGACTCATTTCTGAAGTCAAAGCTAAGCGACACAGGTGGTGTAGACAGCGGCTCTACTGGACAGTGAATGACTGGAAAAGAGTGATTTGGTGTGGCGAATCACGCTATATACGGTGCGGCAATCCGATGGAAGCGTCTGGGTTTGGCGAATGGCTGGAGGCTAGCTATCATTATCTGTAGTACCGACAGTCAAGTACGGAGGCGGCGGTTTTGCGGTAAGACGGTAAGGGGGTGTTTTTCGTGGTTAGGATATGGTCCCCTCGTTGCGCTTAGGAAAACACTAAATGCAGAAAAATATGAATACATTAGACAGCACTGTGTAGTGCGTATAGTAGAGGAACGAATCGGAGACGATAACTGAGTGTATCAGCATGAAAATGACCCTGTCATAAAGCTGCACCTTTCAGGCACTGGTTTGTGAACAAACACGTTTTACAACAACGTTCCTGAAATAGACTGGGCTGCCAAGAGTCCCAACCTGAAGCGAGTGGAGCACCTTGAACACAACGCACAATATCAATATTTTGTCCGGTTTCGGCTCTTGTGAAAGAATGGACTGCCATTTCTACACAGACAGTCATCTCACTGAAAGTGTTTCCCAGCAGAGTTCAAGCCGTCATAAAGGCAAAGAGTGGAGATACCCCATATTAATACACACTAACGTGTGTGTGTCCAGATACTTTTGATCTGACAGTGAACAAAACAGGAAAGGATATGAAAGTAGCGAAGCCCCATCCGCGACAGAAAGAGGGGTGGACGAAGCCGGATGTCGGTGAAAGAAATCAGTCACCTGTATCACGTCTCCGCAACCTACCGTACCGTGCCATGCCGTACCATGCCTTCTACCCTGTAACACCAAACAGCTGGAGGCCTGTCGCAGCTACTGAGTCTATGACTTGGGAGAGAAAAACTGCTGTGTGCTAGTTTCCTGTAAAGTTCATGCTTTCTGCAATTTTCTTGAATTCCGAGAATAGCGCAGAATTACGTACGTAAGTAGGTCCACGCTGACCAAGCCTAAATTTCCTAAATTTTCTGATTTATGATGAAATTAACAAAATCCGCTTGGCAGCAACTTAATAAAAGGAATTTTCTTTTATCTAACCACCGTTACGTAAGATTTTATTTTCGTAACCACTCTACAAGTATCTGACAGCCCAGTACTCATTATGATGCTTTCCGCTAGGCCACCACAGGACACTGTAACTTTTTATTTCGTAAATATCTGTTCAATGATTTCAAATAAATGTTCACATAGTTCAAGAATTCTTTCAAATTTTTCCTCTCTTTGAACTATCTTCTTCGGGCAGTCTTACGTTATCAGACGCGATCACCTCTACCACCTTACGCTGGTAACTGCTAAGTCCAAAATAGAAATTTGAGAACCGTCGATACGCAGTACTCCTCATATTTGTATTTTCTCCATCGGAGGACTTACGTAGGCGAGTTTTAAACTTACCCACGACTAGCCAGCGGTCGGTAAACGCAAGAGTATTTCACAGAGTGAATTTAATTTTTCTGATAGGATAGCAGCTAGAACGGATACAAGTGACGGAAGAATTCAGTAGTGGTCTTCCGAACACAAACGACCTACTGTTCATGTGCTCTGATTTACTTATATCGTAGAAATCCTTATTTAAATTGATAAAATTGCAGCTCCAGTTGCATGGAAACCTATTCACACCTACAACCGGTTCAGGCCCCTAAGTCGTCATCAGAGGGTTGGTTGGGTGCCGAAATCGATCCACACAATCAGTACGTTCTTGTGCGCAGCTGGAGTGTCAATTTAAATTGATAACAGCTGGCGATGCCTATGTCTGTGACTGCATGTTGAACAAAATAATAAACCTGATTAGGATGACTGGACCTCAAATTTTTCCTCAGCACCTCTCGAATACGAGGTCACTCTGTGCGCCATCCACCATATAAAAAAAAAATAAAAATAAAAATAAAAATAAAAAAAACGCGACATGAAAGTTGGTTAACAGTCAAAGGAAGGTAAGGTGCCAACGAGTTTATTAAGACACTGACAATAACTCAGGGCGGTTTCCTCCTTCCAATGATTCTAGTACTGCCGCACGTAACTATGAGAATTTAACTTGCGTAATGAACAGCATGGCATTCGATGGCAATCTTTTCACACTTACCGTTCTTTGACATCTGGTCAGTATACAGGATGTTACAAAAGGTATGGCCAAACTTTCAGGAAACATTCCTCACACACAAAGAAAGAAAATATGTTATGTGGACATGTGTCCGGAAACGCTTACTTTCCATGTAAGAGTTCATTTTATTACTTCTCTTCAAATCATTTTAATCATGGAATGGAAACACACAGCAACAGAACTTACCAGCGTGACTTCAAACACTTTGTTACAGGAAATGTTCAAAATGTCCTCCGTTAGCGAGGATACATGCATCCACCCTCCGTCGCATGGAATCCCTGATGCAGCCCTGAGAATGGCGTATTGTATCACAGCCGTCCACAATACGAGCACGGAGAGTCTCTACATTTGGTACCGAGGTTGCGTACACAAGAGCTTTCAAATGCCCCCATAAATAAAAGTCAAGAGGGTTGAGGTCAGGAGAGCGTGGAGGTCATGGAATTGGTCCGCCTCTACCAATCCATCGGTCACCGAATCTGTTGTTGAGAAGCGTACGAACACTTCGACTGAAATGTGCAGAAGCTCCATCGTGCATGAACCACATGTTGTGTCGTACTTGTAAAGGCACATTACCTTCCTTCAATTGAGCCAACTGGCGGTGAATCGAGGAAGTACAGTACATACTGACGAAAGTAAAATGAGCTCTAACATGGAAATTAAGCGTTTCCGGACACATGTCCACATAACATCTTTTCTTTATTTGTGTGTGAGGAATGTTTCCTGAAAGTTTGGCCGTACCTTTTTGTAACACCCTGTAGATGCACTACTCTAATTCAGGATAACACAGCTGTGGGAAAATCAACATTCTTATCGACATCACAAGCTTAAAAGTATCTTGTATTTGTGGATATTTTATGATCATGGTGATAATATGATTGTGGAGATTATGCGATTATAAAGCTCAATTTTCGTAGCCACGGGAATATCGCACAATTCGAAAGCAGAATGTTATAGCCGTCTCTTGGTTACATACTCTAAATATTAACATATTGTTAGCAAAGTGCATTGCTCTAATAGTAACGCTTCCGATACCTAAAATGAGTTGTCTGACACAAAAGACAGTAATTTTATCACCTCAACAAACATTCCGAACCCGTGAATGAAGTTCCTACATATTGATCACGATGCATTTCGGGACTTTTAAGTCCATCCTTAAGTGTCAACTTCGCATTTTAGCTCCTCAGCATAGTATTCAGCGGGATACAACGCCGTTACTTCTGCCATTCTGTTATTTCCGTTGCGTGTTGTTCTGGTAGACTAAGTACCACGTGTAGAAGTATGAAACTGGAATTTGATTGCAATAATTACACGTCTATTGTTTTAAATTAATAAACAATATTTTATTCAAGATAATCTCCACCGCTGTTTATACATTTCTCTCACCTCTCCGGCAGGCTATGAATGCCACGCCAAGAAAACAGTTCTTTTGAAGCGAACCAACTGAAGTGTTGTTCAGCGACAGCAAGTGAAGCAAATAGATGATAATCGGACGGAGCCAAGTCTACAGAATAAGCTGCATGCCCTAATATTTCCCAACTGAATGCCTTGATCGTTTCCCTGACCGGTTTTGGTGTGTGTGATGGGGCGTTATCATGGAGCAATATGACTGTGTTGCCTTTTTCCATATTTCGTTCTTTTCCACGCAATGCTCGTTTTAAATCGATCATTTGCTGTTGGTAGCGATCAGTGTTAACCGTTTCACCAGGTTTTGGGAGCTCATAATAGATGACATCCTTCTGATTTCACCAAACACAGAACAGAGTCTTCTTTCCAAAGCGATTTAAGTCTTGCAATGGATGTCGATCGTTTGCCTGGATCCACCCATGATTTACGACGCTTAGGATTCTCAAAATTTATCCATTTTTCATCACATGTCACTATTCAATGGAGAAACGTCTTTCTTTTGTATCTGGCGAGCAGCATTTCACCAGTGGTCATCGGATTTGCTTGCTGTCTTTCATTCCGGTCATGCGGACTCCATTTAGTCACTTACTGCACCTTTCCCATAGCTTTCAACCGAAGAGAAACGGCTTTCTGCGTCACATTCAACTGTTCTGCGAGTTCCTCTTGAGTTTGAGTATCATCTTCATCCAATAACGTCTGCAATCAGTTGTATTCAAACATTTTAGGTGGTTTCCCGCGCTCGTCGTATCTCACGTCAAAATCACCACTTTTGAATTTTTCGGACCACTCGAAACACTGTGTTATCCCAAGAGCATGTTCGCTGAAAGCTTCGGATAGCATTCTATGTGATTCTGGGACAGTTTTCTTCAAATTATAACAAAAAACCAACGCTGTTTGCGAATCGTTGTTAGTAGGCACAAAACTCGAAATGTTTACGAGTTTGAAACCGATACGATGTATGGAACTTGGGTTACTGTGTGTCGACATTCATCGTCAGCCGTTACAGGAAGCAGATGGTGCTGCAGATGCGGTCTCACGGGCCCTACACTGACGGCTAGCACAGGTTTATTCCGGTTTCATACTTCTACACCCGTAACTGAACTTTACACTTTTATGTTGTTGTTTCTCTGCCGTGGCCCCGAGTCAACCTGAATGGTAGGAAAGTTTGGTCGGAGCGCGCGTCCGCTTTATCTCTCTCCGGTTCATATCTAACAAGGGAACCTCCCCATCGCACCCCCCTCAGATTTAGTTATAAGTTGGCACAGTGGATAGGCCTTGAAAAACTGAACACAGATCAATCGAGAAAACAGGAAGAAGTTGTGTGGAACTATGAAAAAAGTAAGCAAAATACACAAACTGAGTAGTCCATGCGCAACATAGGGAACATCAAGGAAAGTTTAAGTTCAGGAGCGCCGTGGTCCCGTGGTTAGCGTGAGCAGCTGCGGAACGAGAGGTCCTTGGTTCAAGTCTTCCCTCGAGTGAAAAGTTTACTTTCTTTATTTTCCCAAAGTTATGATCTGTCCGTTCGTTCATTGACGTCTCTGTTCACTGTAATAAGTTTAGTGTCGGTGTTTTGCGACCGCACCGCAAAACCGTGCGATTAGTAGACGAAACGACGTGCCTCTCCAATGGGAACCGAAAACATTTGATCGCAAGGTCATAGGTCAACCGATTCCTCCACAGGAAAACACGTCTGATATATTCTATACGACACTGGTGACGGCATGTGCGTCACATGACAGGAATATGTTGTCGACCCACCTAACCTGTACACTTGGCGAATGGGTAAAAACATTCTTCTACCTTGCCCGATTTAGGTTTTCTTGTGGATGTGATAATCACTCCCAAAAAAGTGATGAAAACATAAGTTTGTCACATACACTGCAACAAATAAATGCAACAGTTTCACAGTCGCACAGTTTCCCTGTGCTCTGTCAAAATTTCAAATTTTTCCGAGTATAGACCGCCAAATCCTGCATATGTCCAAGCAAATCTGAACATGTCCTGGAATTTTGGAGAGCGAAGTTGATTATGTGTGAGTGCCTGAACTTTGATAAATGTCTGAAAATAAAAAAGTTAAACTTTTCACTCGAGGGAAGAGTTGAACCAAGGACCTCTCGTTCCGCAGCTGCTCACGCTAACCAAGAGACCACGGCGCTCCTGAGCTCATATTGTCCTTCATGTTGCCTATCTTGCGCATGGACTACTCAGTTTGTATATTTTGCTTATTTTTTTCATAGTTCCACACAACTTCTTCCTGTTTTCTCGATTGATCTGTGTTCAGTTTTTCAGCGCCTATCCACTGTGCCAACTTACAACTAAATCTGAGGGGGGGTGTGATGGGGAGGTTCCCTTGTAAGCGAACAACCGGACAGCTTTATCACTGTGTTCCAATACAGAAAAAAAAGTTCAACAGCATTGTATCGGCTACAGTGACAAAGAGTTAAACAAATCGGTAGCTTCCGTACGAGTATGCCGTGACGCCATATGTACAACTGTTATCACTGTATCAGTTCGGTGTTTATGAAACACCAGTTGTGGCTCAGATGGCTCTGAGCACTATGGAGGTTAACATCTGAGGCCATCAGTCCCCTAGAACTTAGAACTACTTAAACCTAACTAACCTAAGGACATCAGACGCATCCACGTCCGAGGCAGGATTCGAACCTGCGACCGTAGCAGTCGCGCGGTTCCGGACTGAAACGCCTAGAACCGCTCGGCCACTGTGGCCGGCACACGAGTTGTGCAAACGTGTTATTAACTGAACGCGACGTATTTCAGGGAGGAGGGAGATTAAGCGTTCAACGTCCCGTCGATAGCGAGGTCACCAGAGACGGGGCAGAAGTTCGGATTACGGTAGGATGAGGAAGGAAATCGGCCGTGCCCTTTCCAAGGGAACCATCCCAGCACTGGCTCGAGCGATTTAGAGAAATCCTAAATCTGGATAGTCGGACGGAGATCTGAACCGTCGACCACTCGAATGCGAATCCACTGTCATAACCACTGCGCCACCTCGCTCGTTCAAAAAGTTCGGAACGAAATTTTTGACTGTGTCTAACAGCATACTCATTTTAAAAAGTTGGTAATGGGACCACGTCGTCCCGACACACGTTGTATTAAATAAAGCAGACAGTCGGCCAGTGTGGCCGAGCGGTTCTAGGCGCTTCAGTCTGGAACCGCGCGACCGCTACGGTCGCAGGTTCGAATCCTGCCTCGCGCATGGATGTGCGTGATGTCCTTAGGTTACTTAGGTTTAAGTAGTTCTAAGTTCTAGGGGACTGATGTCCTCAGAGGTTAAGTCCCATAGTGCTTAGAGCCATTTGAACCATTTTGAAAGCAGACATTTGTACAACTTGAGCATCATTACCTCCGTGCTGATTTTGTAGTTCTTTGCCCTTGAATGGAGACTCGCGTTAGCTCTGTTGCTTAAGCGGCGCTGAAGTACGGTCGAGTGGAAGGTAGTCATCTGGACCAGTTGCGAAATGCGGAGTGCTCAAGATGGCAAGCCGGAGACGCTGATAGCGAGCCGGAACGATTTCGAAACGGCATTTTTGGGTTGGGAGGTGAGCGCTAGCGCGGGGTGAACGCCCTGGCGTGGCGCTAGTGAAAGTGACCCAGTTGGCGGCCAGAGGCGCGCGGACGTCGACCCCGCGCGTAGCCTCGAGGGCCGCTCGAGGCCGCACGGTGACGGCGCATGACGGCCCGTGTCTAGGAGCGAGCGCAGCCGCCCGCCGCCGAAACGTGGGCGTTACACTGCGGTGATAACCCTGTGATTATCTAACCCAGTGCTGCAACATAACAGGAAACGATCTGGTTTCCAAATGGGGCAGTGTAACTGGGAATGCCCTTCAGGAATCCACGCTAAGATCGTTCGTTTCCTTATCCACTTTAACGACGTATCTTCATTGTTTCTGTAGACAGCGTTAACTGCACTTAACGATGTTTCCAGGCTACCTCAGACTGGCTACACGCCGACGAACGGCAACGTTTTAAATGTGTTTATATAATTATTTCACTAGCTTTCTAACGTGTATGGTATATGCAACAGACTTAAAACACATGCAATTGCTCTTACACTCATGTCACATCGTTACATTATTGAATGGTTCCTTGAAAATGACAAAATGTGGAAATAGCAATCGCAATAAACAATGAATTATAAGTCTAGTATTTTGAAGTGATTAAAATTACACGAGCTTTCCGTCATGCACTATTTAGCGATTATCAATTGGTATGACGGTCAATGGGCTGGTGATATGCCCCTGTACACACTAGCTGCCGGCTGTGATGTCACTGGTGCCCGCGGCACCGCCGTATACGGACATTTGTTGACTCGTCGTCCGATGCACCCGCTTCAACCGCACAATCGCTGTAGGCCACCGTCTCGTTAGGGTGTTATCAGTTATTTTTATTTGAATGGCCTCTTAAATTACACAATCCCAAAAGCCCTTTGTGCAAGCCACGACGGATGTTTCGCCAAATTTTACACGGTGTCCGTTTTTTACACTTGGACGAAAAATCCGTCACTACTCGTACAAACGGCTTTTGAGACTGTGTAACTTAAAAAAAAACACCCTGTTCAAATGCGTGTGAATTCCTAAGGGGCCAAACTGCTGGGGTCATCGGTCCCTAGACTTACGCACTATTTGAACTAACTTATGCTAAGAACAAAACACACACACACACACACACACACACACACACACACACACACACACACACACACACACACACACACGAGGGAGTACTCGAACCTCCGGCTGGAGGGACCGCGCAATCCGTGACATGCCGCCTCAAACCACGCGGCCATTTAAGAAGCCATTAATATAAAAATCGCTGATAACATCCTCAATAGAGATGGTGCCCTGCAATTCAGCACGACGTGGGATCCAGCAAATCGCGCGATTGACGCGGCCACATCGAACGCAGAGTCAACGAATGCCGGTATACGGCGATGCCGCGGGCACCAGTGACGTCACAGCCGACAGCTGGTGTATATAAGGGCGTACCGACAGCACACTGGCAGTCAAACGACTCGATAATCGCCAACGAGTGCTTGGCCGAAATATCGTCAAATTTTAATCAGTTGACGCTGCAGAAAACCCGTGAACGTTTTATTCAATGTTACCGCCGCGAGACTCTGCATACTTACAAAATATGAGTTATAACAGCCAGATGCCGAATGATTTCATTTAAAAATTTCACGAAGGCTGTGGACACATCTTCAAACTTACATAAACAACTGTGTAAGTCCAATTTCAGCACATCTTTCGACCCTCTCCATTGCGATTTAACAATAGTAAACGTTAAAAACTTACGATTCTCTTCACTAATCAAAAAGGGTGTGAATCAGACCTTGCAGGGTGCAACAGATGCATGCAACACAAAACGATGCTACACATTTCACATTTATTTACTTCTTTGTATTTTATATTCGTATTTCTCATTACATTTCTCTTCAGCAACAGGTAAATGTAAATATTACGGTCCAAAGTTAGAAGTCACAAGCAATTGATGGCAGTCATGCATTTTCATGAGTAGTAAATTACTTTTCTTTACTTCTTTCACTTTGTGTTTGTATTTGCTCCTTAATAATTAACTTTTGTCACCAGCAGGGTGGTGTAGATACCACTGTCATAAATAAAAAATAACAAGTTTATGATGCCAAGGAAAAGAATATTAGAAGCCGTAAAGATAATTGTCGCTACAAAACAGCTGCAGCTCAAACACCTCCTCAGGAACATTTATTCCAAATACTGTCATTATTTAAAACAATAAAACTTCGGAAGTTTCGCACGGGTCCCAAGGTTATTATATTATTGTATTTAAAACTATAAAACTTCGGAAGTTTCGCACGGGTCCCAAGGTTATCATATTATTGAATTTTGCATGTTTCAAGGTTTTGATGGCTTTCGGTGACCGATCGTGATTTCGAATTTTTCTAAGTCTCCGCTTGTAGCCCTTTGATACGGAACTTCTGTTCCGTGACAACATTGGGGTGAGGATGACCTCAGATGGTGAAGTGATTTTATTTGTTAGGAACGTCCTGTTCTCTCTCTTAATTTATTTTAATCATTTTAGAAACTTCAGCCGCGTAGTTCCTTGGCTGACATTTGAAACATATGGATCTCCTCCCATTATTTTGCAACATATTTTTATTACTACAGTTTATACCAGATTATGGAACTTCAAGTGTCCCGAAACAGGTCGCGTATAAAATAAGAGAGTGTTGATTCAACAACCGTTGTGTGATTTCGCATCTGAATGTTGATAGTTTGTCAGAAGATAATTTTACTCCTCGTGCAAGAAGGAGAAACGCCTACCAACGCATGTAAAGATTCGACAGAAAGATGATGGCCTATCAAGACTGCAGTTAATTTGCTGTATCTACCACTGGGAGATGTTTGATAAGAGATAAGACGACACAGGTAAATAAGAACAGAGTTCATTTTGACCACAGTAGAGCGATTAGTAACAAAGGAAAACTCTTCTCAACAGAAAATGGTACAATTTCTCAGACACTAACAGGTGTACGCACGGTGAATAAACGTAGTGGGACGTGCAGACTTTGTCACTGATAATCCGCCGACCGGAGTGGCCGAGTGGTTCTAGGCGCTTTAGTCTGGAACCGCGCGACCGCTATGGTCGCAGGTTCGAATCCTGCCTCGGGCATGGATGTGTGTGATGTCCTTAGGTTAAGTTAGGTTTAAGTAGTTCTAAGTTCTAGGGGACTGATGACCTCAGAAGTTAAGTCCCATAGTGCTCAGAGCCATTTTGAACTGACAGAGGCTGAGCGTTCGGCGTAGCTGGCCGACAGGTAGGTCCCGCTGCGATGACTTCCGGACGAGCTCTGCTGCCTGATGAGCTTCTAAGAACCCAGAGCTCCGATGGAGCGAACTGCTGACACGTTGGCTTGCACCACCCTATATAGCGGGGCGCGGAGGAATTCGTGCCTACCAAAATCCGCACAGGTGACACGGCAGAGGAAATACACTCCTGGAAATGGAAAAAAGAACACATTGACACCGGTGTGTCAGACCCACCATACTTGCTCCGGACACTGCGAGAGGGCTGTACAAGCAATGATCACACGCACGGCACAGCGGACACACCAGGAACCGCGGTGTTGGCCGTCGAATGGCGCTAGCTGCGCAGCATTTGTGCACCGCCGCCGTCAGTGTCAGCCAGTTTGCCGTGGCATACTGAGCTCCATCGCAGTCTTTAACACTGGTAGCATGCCGCGACAGCGTGGACGTGAACCGTATGCGCAGTTGACGGACTTTGAGCGAGGGCGTATAGTGGGCATGCGGGAGGCCGGGTGGACGTACCGCCGAATTGCTCAACACGTGGGGCGTGAGGTCTCCACAGTACATCGATGTTGTCGCCAGTGGTCGGCGGAAGGTGCACGTGCCCATCGACCTGGGACCGGACCGCAGCGACGCACGGATGCACGCCAAGACCGTAGGATCCTACGCAGTGCCGTAGGGGACCGCACCGCCACTTCCCAGCAAATTAGGGACACTGTTGCTCCTGGGGTATCGGCGAGGACCATTCGCAACCGTCTCCATGAAGCTGGGCTACGGTCCCGCACACCGTTAGGCCGTCTTCCGCTCACGCCCCAACACCGTGCAGCCCGCCTCCAGTGGTGTCGCGACAGGCGTGAATGGAGGGACGAATGGAGACGTGTCGTCTTCAGCGATGAGAGTCGCTTCTGCCTTGGTGCCAATGATGGTCGTATGCGTGTTTGGCGCCGTGCAGGTGAGCGCCACAATCAGGACTGCATACGACCGAGGCACACAGGGCCAACACCCGGCATCATGGTGTGGGGAGCGATCTCCTACACTGGCCGTACACCACTGGTGATCGTCGAGGGGACACTGAATAGTGCACGGTACATCCAAACCGTTATCGAACCCATCGTTCTACCATTCCTAGACCGGCAAGGGAACTTGCTGTTCCAACAGGACAATGCACGTCCGCATGTATCCCGTGCCACCCAACGTGCTCTAGAAGGTGTAAGTCAACTACCCTGGCCAGCAAGATCTCCGGATCTGTCCCCAATTGAGCATGTTTGGGACTGGATGAAGCGTCGTCTCACGCGGTCTGCACGTCCAGCACGAACGCTGGTCCAACTGAGGCGCCAGGTGGAAATGGCATGGCAAGCCGTTCCACAGGACTACATCCAGCATCTCTACGATCGTCTCCATGGGAGAATAGCAGCCTGCATTGCTGCGAAAGGTGGATATATACTGTACTAGTGCCGACATTGTGCATGCTCTGTTGCCTGTGTCTATGTGCCTGTGGTTCTGTCAGTGTGATCATGTGATGTATCTGACCCCAGGAATGTGTCAATAAAGTTTCCCCTTCCTGGGACAATGAATTCACGGTGTTCTTATTTCAATTTCCAGGAGTGTAAGTCCCTTGCACGGAGGACCTCTGGTGGCGCTTGTCCTGCCCTCTGTCGTCCTTGCTGTGATCGACGCAGTCCGGGAAGGCGACGCCTTGAACATGTGGAAACCCGTGATGCTTCAGTAACGGAGGGGTTGCCTACACATTTAGGCGAACGACGGGTACACAGCACGATCGTGTTGTAATGTTGCTGCTCTCGTGCGTCAGATACCATGAATATCATATCATGATAATATGGAAACGATGGGTTTTGGAGGATTATTATCAACGCAGTGCAGGAGCTCAACTGCCTTATGCTACTAGCACCAGACGGGAAAGACTTATTTTCACTGGGCCGTGCAGGGTCCTTGTCACATACCTCGAGTCACAAAATGTGAAGTATCCACATGGACAATGCGACGACATCTGGAGCTCCATGGACTGTCAGTATGGCGACCAGTTATGGCTTCCCTCGAAGTGGCAGCAGAAGAGGCAAGCGCCGACAGCTGTGCAGCCAACGATGACACTGCACACAGAAGAGGCGCCACGTCGTCTTTTCAGACGAAATTCAGTTCTGCGTACTGCATCACGATGGACGTATCCGCGTGTGGAGGTTCCGAGGAGAACGAACATTGCTACATTGCGTTAGGCACAATACGGGCCCGGTACCTGGCATAATGTTATGTTTCCATTTCTATCGTGCAAAGGCCCATAGCTGTGCACTATCTCCCACGCTTCTGTGACGTTATCTTGCAACACGATAAAACAATACCGCATGTTACCGGTGCTTTCCTTACCTACTTTGATACGAGGCCGCTGGACCTGATGGGATACCTGTTCGATTTTACACAGAGTCCGCGAAGGAACTTGCCCCCCTTCGTGCAGCGGTGTACCGTAGGTCTCTAGAAGAGCGTAGTGTTTCAAAAGATTGGAAAAGGGCACAGGTCATCCGCGTTTTCAAGAAGGGACGTCGAACAGATGTGCAGAACTATAGACCTATATCTCTAACGTCGATCAGTTGTAGAATTTTGGAACACGTGTTATGTTCCAGTATAATGACTTTTCTGGGGACTAGAAATCTACTCTGTAGGAATCAGCATGGGTTTCGAAAAAGACGATCGTGTGAAATTTCCCAGGTAGATGCCGTGTTTCTTGACTTCCGCAAGGCGTTCGATACAGTTCCCCACAGTTGTTTAATGAACAAAGTAAGAGCATATGGACTATCAGACCAATTGTGTGATTGGATTGTAGAGTTCCTAGATAACAGAACGCAGCATGTCATTCTCAATGGAAAGAAGTCTTCCGAAGTAAGAGTGATTTCAAGTGTGCCGCAGGGGAGTGTTGTAGGACAGTTGCTATTCACAATATACATAACTGACCTTGTGGATAACATCGGAAGTTCTCTGAGGCTTTTTGCGGATGATGCTGTAGTATATCGAGAGGTTATAACAATGGAAAATTGTACTGAAATGCGGGAGGATCTGCAACGAATTGACGTATGGTGCAGGGAATGGCAATTGAATCTCAATGTAGACAAGTGTAATGTGCTGCGAATACATAGAAAGAAAGATCCTTTATCATTTAGCTACAATATAACAGGTCAGCAACTGGAAGCAGTTAATTCCATAAATTATCAGGGAGTAGGCATTAGGAGTGATTTAAAATGGAATGATCATATAAAGTTGATCGTCGGTAAAGCAGATGCCAGACTGAGATTCATTGGAAGAATTCTAAAAAATGCAGTGTTTTATGGCACTGAATAGTGTGTGGCCCAGGAAAACGTGGACTGGCATCTAGTTATTATCGTCAAGCGTTTTATTTGCAAAAACGCAGCTCTTCCTGTGTATTTCTAGTACCGCCGGTAAATGTTGTTGTAACAGCTGTGAGTCCATTCCCATCAAAAGAAATTAGTCTGCCAGTTACACTAAAGTGCAATTAAATTAGGTACATCTCTAATCCAAAGCTACTCGCCTGACTGAAATGATGGCGGCAACTATTCGCTGTATACACGAGAATCAACACCGGGAACACTCAGGCGAGACTACTGACGCCCGTCATTCACAGCAATTGTTCAGAGCAAGGTCCAGGCCGTGGCCATCTCTTTCAAACAACGTCCCAAATGTCTCAAGAGGACTGACACGAGTTGACCTCGAGGGCCAGGCAAACCACCCTCAGATACACGAAGCATTCATAGAGCGAGTCTGATACAACATGGCTCCCATGCAATGTAACGTTATGCTCAAAAAGTTTCACGTCATAATGGTGTAACATTAAAGGTACCATTCTGTCCCTGTTTGTTGGATGTCATATTTGACGTTGCTAATACGTAACAATATTACACACTGCTCCCATTAAATATTTCCCACTGACGACACGTATTTACTTGCTCTCCGCCGACCTACATATGGATCGAAGGGGCAGTCTGCATTATTTCACGTATCTGTCGAAATGTTCATGTTGCACTGTTTCTTGTTACCTATCTTGCGACGTATATATCGTGGTTTCGTGACCTATTGCAACTTTAAAACTATACACGAGAATGACTTCGTTTGGATAGGCGGGTATTCTATCACACTCAGTACAGAACACTTTTTCTGTATCACATTTTTGATCGGTCTTGCATATACTGTGGTGCAAGAGACTATCCAATACCAATGAACAACCGAAAAAAAACAAGGAATAAGCTTCATCACATCACCAAAATGACATACGTATGTCTTCGCATGACTGTACTCTTGCGTCTCTTACTACAGGTCGAACTGTCTAAAGTTGAACAATTTAATGCATGCTTTCACTGCTTGTGGAGTGCCCAATACGATCACGTTGTACTCTACGTCCTATATCACTGGAGACCAACTCTTCACTTGGCTCTTCAGTGACTTGATATCGTTATAACTTTGAACTTAACTTCGTGGATATTCGGAAACTCTCGTGGGTGATGGATTTCACAACACGATCCACTCCTATTGTCAGTAAATTGTTTTAATAATGGATTTATATATCACTGTGGCCTCTTCTTATGCGTAATGAGACTTTCACAGAGTTTTAGGTTTCTGCTTGCTTCTCTCAATGTACATGACCGCGCGGACCATACG
Organism: Schistocerca serialis cubense; assembly: GCF_023864345.2. NCBI lineage: Eukaryota > Metazoa > Arthropoda > Insecta > Orthoptera > Acrididae > Schistocerca > Schistocerca serialis. The sequence continues at coordinate 274,437,364 of NC_064646.1, forward strand.
ATAGTCGCTGCCGCCTATCACTACATTGGCAGATGCAGTTGTCTTGCGCGCGACTTCTAAATGACGTAATTGCTTGCGCTAGAACTGACTTCAGTAAGTTCAGTTACTTTTAATACAAATGCTTGGAAATGGGCTTCTCATTTCTGTTGGAAACGTCACAAAAGGGCAAGAAAAAGGAAGACTAGAAGTTAGCGTCAATATCTTCTTCAGAGAAACCATTCCAGCTTTCGCCGGGGGTAATTTAGGGGAAATCATGGTAAACCAAAATACTGATGCTCGTGAGGAGAAACTGAGCATCGGTACTCCAAAATACGAACGAAGTTGAACTAGAAGATGTAGGTAAACAAATGCAATTACATGCTTTCCTGGGAGTTCCCAGAACCATTCACTCGTAGTGAACTATGGGAAACTGTAGTAAACATGCTAGTCCCACGCATCTGGGCTTCATATCACAAAACGTGCAGAGTTCTAGTGTGTTGTTGAACTAGCGTGAGAGTATGTCCCAGACAGACATCACGGTTACGTCAAAAGCCGAGATACCCCTATCAGCGGTCCTTTGTCAACATGACAGCTATCACTAAAATCAATGTTCATCAGCGTAAGCCCAACAGACAATTGTGGTTTGAATCGCATGCAGAACAGTAGGTAGTCCAGAGTGGTTCATAGGTATGGAAAGGTCACAAAGGTCTAGACTGATGCTGCTGCTGATGTGATTGAAAGGGATTTAACTACGAGGCTATCAGTCACACTATCTATTTCACTTCTTTGAAAGGTCACAACTGTCGTATTGCCAACATTAATTAGTCTTATCATCTTGACTAATATTTGTCATGTTTCGCTTTCACAAGCTGGATTAGAAGGAGAAGCAATATACTCATCATTAGTAGTGAGCTTGTTAGATCGTGAAGAAAAGGGGGAGGAGGGAAACCAGATGGGGCAGAATGAGTTCGTGTTTGTGTGTCAGCGTGAAGATGGACGCCCCTCGGTGGGGTGTATTACTTTTGGTGAGAGGCGTTTCCCTTACATACTCGCTCTCTTCTGACATAGATGCGCATAAAATAGTGTGATATATATAAAAGGGAAGGAGTTAGACGCTCCCTACGACGAAACGATGAGTAATGATGACGGTTTTACTGTTGTATCAGCTCTCTTTTCATAATCGTGAAGGTAGTCAGTTAACATTTGAAATAGTGATACGTCCAATGTAAGTTTACCTCGTCCGTCAGTTAGGAACGCGCATTCTTTGAGTACGTACATGAAGTATTATTCAGATGTTCCAAATGCATACTGGGGTGGGGTCTCTTCTTGTTGCAAGAGATGATTATGTATGATACATATCGCGTGAAAGCTTTATGAGAGGTCGTGGTCATGTTCTGCACTTATAAGGAAGCTAGTCTTGACCGCAAAATATTTTATTTCTTAATTCGCGTTTCAGTACTACCCCATGGTCAAAGGAACTAATTGTAAAAGTAAAAGCCCGCAACGAAAAGCGTAATTATTTTGTTGTCAAGACAAGAATTTCATAACGCATGTATAAGTTTCGTGTGACGACGTACGAGGCTTAAGACGACAGCTACTTTGCGAGAGGCTTAGAGTGAAGTTCGCCACTCTTTAGTAGACTGTCGGTGGAAGCGAGTGCTCCACTGCAGCTTCCCGTGTTGGCTGGTATATCGTGAGTGCGACTATTTGAAGTAAAATGGATTTTTTTACGACGGATGATCTTGTCAGAACTTAAACCAATCTTTTCTTGATTTCTGGCAATCATTGCAGAACAACGTGACGCACAGCGTCATTCCGACTTTGTATGAACCGTGCCGTTGCAGTTACGGCCTCCAGTGTGTACGGCAGTAGATAAGAGTAGTGCTCTCTTACTTGCCACGTAAGTTTCGTTGGACTGATTTCTCTCTTTTGGGCCGCCACACAACACAGTTCACGGAAATAACTGTTCAGCTGAAACGTTGCTACAGTGTGTTTATTACCTGAGGAAACGGTGAAGGTGCAGGGTCCTAGGGGAGTCGAATGGAACCTCTCGAAATAGACGTATAAAGAGACCTGCACTAGACTGTCGGCGGAAGCGAGTGTTCCACTGCAGCTTCCCGTGTTGGCTCGTTTATCGCGAGTGGGGCTATTTTAAGATGGCTGTGCAAGATGCGATTTCCTGCGCGAACGGCCTCTACAATGGAGCGACTCTGCATCGTGTGAAGATAAATGCTGTTGTTAAGATGCAGAGATGCAATGCACACTTCAGAGAGACACACGACGCCTTAACAGCCGCGGAAACTACATCGAACCAATTAATTATCAGGCAAGGCCAGCTGCTGCTCCCGCTTAACGGAAACTATCTTGCTGGCGTCAATATGTTCTCCAAGGTATTAGATAAAAGTAATCTGGGTCGTTAACGTCGCATTGCAAACATAGGAAGTTGTCGCGGTACAAGTCCTCGCGGACAGCTTCAATAGTTTGCTGCTCATTATTATCTTGTACATTTTCGCATCACTCCTCTTCTCTCTTCCACGCCTTCCAGCCACTTACTCCTTGACCTTTCCTCTGTCCACCCTATCTTCATCTCAGCAATAGAAATGTACGATGGTGATCACAACGGGAAAAAATGATAGACCTCTAGGAAACGTGGCAATTGGCAGAAGAGCAGCTGAAAATAGCGGAAAGTTAAAAGTATCTGCAGATTATAGTACAGGAAAATGGAAGACATGACCAAGAGGTGAGTGAACAGGCAAACTGACAACTTTATGTGAAGTGTGGGAGGAACTATATGGAACAAAGAAATCTGTCAGAAAACTAATAAGGTAACATACTAATACCAGACGTATTATATTCCAATTCTGTTGTACGCTGCAAGAACCTTCATCATGAACGAATGGGCAAAAGGTAATGAGGAAGTAAGTGGGATGAAGTTTACGAGAGGTCTTATGAGTGTAACGAAAATGGAAAAAATGAGAAATGGCAGGGTTATGGAGGTAACACAAGAGGAATCCCTATACGAGTAGACTGAGAGAAGAAGATGAAAATCGGCATTAGAAGAGAATGGAGAAGATGAGGATGTATAGGACAGCTTGTTACTAATGTTAGTCTCTTAAATTTATTGAGGGAAAGTGCCCTATTATCGGGTACCGTTTTTAAATTTAAGATAAGTAGTAAATTATGTGTCCTTAAACTACGGAAAATGTTTTATACCGTTACTAGGGAATATTTTAATACTACCCTTCCACAAATCATCATGATACTTTTTCAATATGTGGACAATTAATTAAACCGTGTAATTTTTACCTCCGGAAAATGTTTCCTAATTACGGGTTGTAAATAAACACAAAAATAAAATGAATTAGTAACATACCAAATGTTTGTTTCACAAGTAAAAAAATGCTGCATAATTTCGATTACTCTGCAGACGTTTCAGGCATAAAAAGAAAAATGTTTAGTTTTTGTAGCTTTTGATACAGACGCCATATTCAAAAATTTTCAAAGTATCACTGTGGACATCAGCACAAAGTTCATAACAACAGCGAAAGGAACAGACGCATTTAGTGCAGGTCGGAAATACCACTTTAAAACAGTTGGTCATAGCAAATACACTCCTCGTCCTCTTCATATTCAGATGATGAATCTTCCAGCATGGTTTCATCAACGCTTGAATCGAAGTCTTCCGTTACACTCCTTCCTTTTTGGTAGCTCCAGATGTTGAAGGTATATGAGATGCCTCACATGAAGGTCCCAGAGTAGGTTTCATTGAATGTGGTCTTTCCTGTAGTACTGGTACTTGCTTTCTTTTTCCTTTTAACCAGCGACTCTTCCAAAGCCTTTTGTAAAAGGAAATGAAGTCAACAGAGCTGCTTTACCTGCTCTTGGAGTTGGATTTAATGACAGAAGCAGATGAGGTGAGCTGATTTAAAAATACTGTCCCATATGAAATAATCTGAAAATGTGTCTTACCTGGGTTGATAAAAAGCATCCAACTGAAAATGATATTGATCACAATGTAAAAATACATGTGGAGAACGAAACGTTGAGAGCACCGCCACAAAACTCAGAATAGCGAATCAGAATGACCTTCAAAGCGAAGTACGGAGTGCAGCACCAAGCAAGAGAGATATTCAGCTACTGGAATTTAGCATCCACCCGAAAGCTGGTCACCCTAATGGTGGTAAGAAGGGTGATAGTGCCAGGCGAAACGTGCCTGCAAAATGTTAAGGTTGATAAGCAGATAATCGAAAGAGCACATGATCCCGGGAATACCAGGAAGGAGGATCAGGATTTAACGTCCCGTCAGCCACGAGGTCATCAGAGACGAAGCTCAAGCTTGGATTTGGGGAGGAAATTTGCGGTGGACACTTCGAATGAAACTTCCCGGCATTTGCCTTGTGGATTTTTGAGAAACCATAAAGAAATCTAAATCAGGATGACTGCCTTACTACATTACACACACTTTTTATACACTGAAATCGTTGTGTATTTCTGTGTATAGAAAGTCTGTGTAATGTAATACGATTCAGAAAAGCTGCATGTGACCACTCAACGACGGTGTCATAGGTTGTCCAGAAAAATCGTATGTACAAATCGCCTCTGTCTCCTTAACTTACACAAACCCACAGAGAGAAGGCGCTATAATTAGGGCTATGCGTGGTTAAGCGAAATGCTACCGTACTGCATTCGGAAATTCCTTACCCACACCCGCTTGTCTTTCATCTGCATTCGCGGCACTCACGTTTTGTAAATCACTTTAAACCATTCGGTTCGCAAGGGCTCAGTTGGTGGTCTTGAGCTTGGCGTGAATTTTCTCTAATGAAGTCTGACCTCGTAATTTACATTGCGCAACACAATTAAAAGATCACTTCTTCGAAACACCGTAACTGTCTCTCACTGCGACGGACAAGTGTGAAATTTAGCTCAAAGGTGGCTACAACCTTCCTCAGTAATAGTGCAAAGGCGTGGCGCCCTCCGACGACACTCTCGGGTTTGACGATGTTTCTAATTGCAAGCAGTCGACACATGCGAAAAAGAAGGCCACAGCTCAGACGGTTATGTCTGATGTGACACTGACACCAAATTTCACCAGAATTGTGGCCGACGCCACCGGGGACTGTCACACGATGGGAAGGCCGTCACCCCCCCCCCCCCCTCTTCGCCATATTTCATCCCTTCTCTGACGCTTCTGCGATGGAGATCGGTACAGCGACGCCCAGAGCTGAAATCACGCGATTTTCTTATGGGTTGCCGAGGAAAACATTTCACACACACCGCCGCTCGGTATCGATACGAGAAGGCACCAGGAGGTGGCGTAAAGGACGCCAATGAAACCACCACTTCCCTTGGAGTGTAGCTTCCCACAATTTCGCCATTGAAAACGATGGTACAAAGTCTGATGAGTAACAGGACGACATTCTTGAAACATTTGACACTGCTGACACCCCCTTACCAACAACCCCAATGAACGTGTTCGGGCCCCCCTGCGGACTGCAATTTTTGCTCTAATTTATAGCTGGAACCACTAGGGATCGTTCAAAAATCATTTGACGGAATTGGAGCATGTCCGAAGCAGCGAAGGGTGTTTTGCGCCCTCCTGTGGAGTGACCAGAGTGGTGCGGCAATGGCACATACGTAAATAAAATGGCAAAGGGTCCCTCTAAGACCCTCCAATACGGCAACACCTTCGGTGCCGCCCATCCATCTTTGTTAAACACTTCGGACATGCGCTTGAACAAACATAACCTGTGACGAAGATCTAGGTGCTTGCTGACAGGCAAGCGACTTCGAAATCCCCCAAAGTCGGATAGCCTAGGAGCAGGCGCAACAGCACCTGCGTAACCTGCCTACAGCTGCCTAGAACTGTCTTCACCGGTTCTGTCTGTACATGTACGTTTTTAAGGTACTTAACAAAGGTGGACGGCTGTCCCGGAGGGTGTTGTCGAACTGGGTCGTCTTAGAGGGACCTTTTACCGTTTTACTGACGTTATGTGTCTACGTCGCATCCCTCTGCTCTCTAGCAGTTTATACCTGTTTAAAACACTTCGCCGAGATACTGTAATTTTCTGCATTTTATTGTGCGTAGAACGTCTTTTTCTTTACGATAATGATGGGAGTTGCCACGGCTGGGACTCGAACCCGGGTTCTTGCTTACTAGGCAGAAATGCTAACCAATACACCACGGCAGCACTATCGTTAACATTGTTGCACGAACTGCTCAAGTCGAGTGCCCTCCCCAACACAAACTTTAATTCGTATCTCCAGCTTATTTTCCCCCTACATTGTCACTATTGCCAGGGCCCTCCGGCATTGGAACAGACCCTTGCGTTGGAGTAATGAGAAGTCCTGTACCATAGGTGATCTTATAGATGGTACGGGACTTCCCATTACGCCCAACGCTGGAGTGCTATTACAATGCCGGAGAGCCCTGGCAATAATGACAACGTAGGGAGAAAATAAGCAGAAGATGTAACGTGAAGATTGTGCTGGAGAGGGCATTTGACTTGGGTAGTTTGTCAGCAATGCTAACCATAGTGCTGCGGTGGTGTAATGGTTAGCATTTCTGCCTAGTAAGCAAGAAGCCGGGTTCGAGTCCCGTCCTTGTCACAAATTTTAATTCATTTCTTCTGCTTCCATCATTGCCGGCCTGAGTGGCCAAGCGGTTCTAGGCCCTACAGTCTGGAACCCCACGACCGCTACGGTCGCAGGTTTGAATCCTGCCTCGGGCATGGATGTGTGTGATGTCCTTACGTTAATTAGGTTTAAGTAGTTCTAAGTTCTAGGGGACTGATGACCTCAGAAGTTAAGTCCCATGGTGCTCAGAGCCATTTGCTTCCATCATTATCGTAGATAAAGAGGAGATTTAAATGTCTCGGGGAAAATTTAATTGTAAGGTCTTCTTTATTAATTAGAATTCTGTTATCAGTAATTTTATCTGTCCATGACACTCTTAGCATTCTCATAAACTTTCGAATCACAAACGCCTCAAGTCTTTTGCCCTGTCCTCTCAGTCCAAGTCCAGTCTCAGTTCTATAGAAAATGGTAAGAAATATGTATACGCTTTCCCATCGGTCAAACAAGCCAGTGACCGTTTGTGTTGCCATTCCTTATGTAAGTTCAATATTTGCCGTTAGTCGTATTTGGTACGGGCTCAACAGATTTGAGCAATTTTCTAGAATGGGTCGCACGAGTGTTTTGTTTAAGGAATCTGTTTCGCAGACTGGTTGAATTTTCTTGGTATCTCACCAGTGATCGGACCTCTGACACCTACTTTACCTACGACTAGGCTACTGTAATCGTTCCATTTCACATCCCTACAAATTACTACATTCAAGTATTTGTATGAATTGAGTAGTTCCAACTGTGAGGCACTGATATTGTAGCAATAGGACAACACCTTTTTTGTCGCAACCGCGCGTAGTTCTAGCTAGCTATATTCCTCCAAAATGAGTAGCGACTGTTCGCAGTTATTTGTGTATTCAAACTGATATTCCCAACAGTGACGGCGAGGCTCGGATTTGCGCCTCCTTTTTCACAGCGCGCAGTTAGCTGAGGGCACGCGCCCAATTGACGGAGCGTCAGAATTTGGTGAGAGCGCAAGTCACGCCGTGGTGCCCGTGACGGCCGGCCGCGGTCACTTGACCTCGATTCGCACTCCCCTATTTCGGGATTCCCGCCCGTCTCTGATTCGATGAACAGCTCCCGTGACGTAACAGACAGAGGCGCCGCGTTATGTCGAGTTGCTTGCGACAAGTGCGGCACACGTAAGGCACTCGTTGTGCGGACACAATTGTTGCCTTCATGACGGGAATAGTCCTCTGAAAATTTCAAAAAACATTTTTTTTGCTCAAAATGGCGATTTATGAAAAATTGTCTCCGAAAACCATTCACGGCGGGAAAAAAATGGTCGACATCGCGGCCATTATGGCAACTTGTAATTTCATCGACGACCTAGCAGGCTTTATGAAAATTATAGACGTGCTAGAATTTGAGATCGGACCAGCCTGTTACAACTTCTGCGCAAAAGCGGACGAAAAGCGTATCAAGCGAGTACGGCATAGCGTGACAGGAGGTGCCAAAGAAGCCCGCCGGACCACCATGGCCACGAAGAAGATGCAAGAGGACCTTCTTTTGGATCTGCAAGGGTTGCTGCATAGTCCAGGTATCACTGACTGGAGATATATTTCACTTAACTACAAAAATTGTAACCCAACGTTTTAAAAGAGTTTTTCTCGAAACAGCACTTTTCAAAATGGCGGGAAACGTAATTTGAAATTGTTACATACGATATTGATCGGAATTTGATGCCAGCATTAACTGAACTGTCTATCAGAGTACGTATCCATTTTATGATTTCTCAAAAGTCTATTCTCGGTGCAAGCTTTTGTCTCGATTTTTTGGGCGAAGAAAATTATATTTGTTTCAACACGTCACCATCTTGGTACAACTTATTGTTTTTCAATTATCCTATATATATTGCAATAGAAAATAAACTGCATAGGTCTTAAGCTAAATTATTTTGTTACAGGACCAATAAGGTGGACTTCGGCAATGCCCGCCGATGCCCGATGTTCCGGCTGCGAAGGGTCAAATGGTTCAAATGGCTCTGAGCACTATGGGACTTAACTTCTGAGGTCATCAGTCCCCTAGAACTTAGAACTACTTAATCCTAAGGACATCACACACATCCATGCCCGAGGCAGGATCCGAACCTGCGACCGCAGCGGTCGCGCGGTTCCAGACTGTGGCACCTAGAACCGCTCGGCCACTCCAGCGCTGCGAAGGGTCGTTCCGCCTAGTACAGCAGTTACAAAGAGCGTCCGACGTGGACACAAAAATGATCTCTTAAAGATAAAAGTGTAAGGAATGAAACTATATCATCAGATTTAGCATTACTTTTTATTTTACTTGAAAAAATTACCCATTTTTCACGTATTTAAAGATGTGTTGGCCCCAAAGGGAGTGCTCTCAGCTCGCTCCTAGGCAACATCCGAACTCGTACGTATTATGACCAAGGCGTAGAACTGAATACCGCGTGCAGCTACTGTGCAACCGCTCATTGGTTTTTTCTATGATGGCCCATCGAATGTAATTGACAATTTTGGTTTGGAAGGCGACGTATTCCACCACCTCCATTGGTAACTCCGCGAGTTTGTAAAAATGCATTACTATGTCGAAATAGTCTAATAATTATGCATTATTAAGTATTTTTTGAAGTGCACGGCTGTGAGGAGGCTCTCCAAGCCATCGACCATTACGGAAACGTATTTTCATGAATGCAAAACTTTTGATGTGAATAACCTTGCAAGAAAGAGCCCATTTGAATGGCGAAGCAGCTTTTTCGTTGGCGTACATTATTCTTAATACCTCCAGGTTTTTCAATTTTTAGAGGGTTTGCAAAAAAACAGCGCGAAGCCTTGGCAAAACAGGGCACTTTTCAGCGTAAAGCACCATCGTTGTTCTATCAGTCCCGCGACATTCGCCGTAAGTGAAAGCCGTATCCACTTTTTCGACTATATGGTTCATTGTGAAAGGCTGAACAGCTCCACGGCCAAATTGCCTGATGGCTGCAGCAGCGGAGCACAGAGCGAGTGACTTCAAGCGTAAAGGTCAACACCCGAACCGAACCTGAGTCGGGTGTCATAATTGGGCAGCTATGAACGTACGTCAGAAAATTCGCCACGTTGTCCGCCATAAATGGGCGGGAACGGCAAGTCAATATCTTTACTTGCTGTGGACACCTTTACGATCACCTGTCTTATCTGCAGCAGCCCGTGTTTAAACAAAGGAAACTTCACGTTGGAATATCAATAATATAATGAAAAGGGTAGATTGCTGCTCATCATAAAATGACACACTAAGTTGCAGACAGGCCCAACGAAAAGATTGTTTCAAATTTAGCTTTCAGCGACAGACACACACAGTTTCTCCGTTACATCTGTCTGCAACTGAACGTGTTATTTGTACGGTGAGCAGCTATCTATTCTTTTCATTATACTGTTGGTATTTCATCCTGTATTTACATATCCTGTGTTTACTGACTGGTACAACTAGCCAATTAGATGCATTTCTACAATATTTAAACTCTCAGCACAAGTACGAGCGCTATTCCGAAAAGCAAGGTCCGATCGGGTGCGAAATGGAAGCAAAAAGGAAAATCCGATGAATCTTTGCACAGATGTGTCGGGCAATGTCTCCAGTATGCCCGACGATCGCGTCACGACGTTCTTTTCAGTTCTGAGCGTAAAGATGCCTAGAGAATAGTGTTTCTCGCCAAACATGAGGGCCTGGTGACGGTTTTGCCTGGTGATATGCAACCCACGTAACATAACTGCCATGTGTTTCGTTTTCATCACAACTCTCGACCGCACACTGAAGGGGCAATGAAGATGGTCCACAGCGTTTTCGATGGGAAGTTTTGATCACCTACCACACAGCCCGTAATTGGCTCCCACTGAGATTCATCTTTGCTCTCACGAACCGTTGGCTATGTAGACAATATTTTCGCTCAGACAACGAGCTGTGGACCAGCGTATATGATTGGCGGAAAGCACAGGCGGCTGCCTTCTGTGAGAAGGGTATTGAAAGTTGGTACAACGCTACGATAATGTCTAAGTTGGACCAACGAGTATGTTGAGAAGTAGCTGGACGGTCTAGATGACTGTTGCAAATAAAACCTTTCTGATTTTCACCATGGTTTCCATTTCACAACCGATCAGACCTCACTTTCCGAATAGCCTTCGTAAATTCATTTCGTAATGGAACCAGGAGGACCTTCTATAAATTTTTTGGACATTAGAACAGACATTTACACAGCCACTTACTTAGCATTTACAGGGCAATCACAGCTTCAGATACGTAATCCCCACAAGCTCCCAGCACCCTAACAGTCACAAACATGCAGCTTTCCATTCGATGGAGCATTATCTTTTATCTGTTCCATTAACTGAATCTGCCTTTCAAACAGAACTATAAAACCTCAAAATTCCCTCTTCCACTAACGGCTACAGCTGTGACAATACTTTAAGTGACAAAAGAAAATTACATCACTTCTGTGCACTGGCCAATAGGGCCAGTCAGCATTTTATTTGTTTAAAAATTTCTGATAACTTGGCAAAAAATCAAAGTCGTGCATTCTATAATATAAAAATTTTCATTCAAAAGCAAAGACAACCTGCAACCTCTGCCACATAGTGGGGTGTACAAAAGCACAAGCAAGCACTATGCAGAATTATAGATTGATTCAAAAGAAAAAACAGATTTCAGTTGTTTATTACTTTGTTAACTTTGAAAGAAAGAAACACATTACACATGTCACTGGATATAGGAAGGTTCAAAGTTCATTGTTTGTACGAACGCTATACCACACACCCAACATGAAATGGTTCAAATGGCTCTAAGCACAATGGGACTTAACATATGAGGTCATCAGTCAATCAACTGGTACCTGTTCACTGAATCGACAGCTTCAACAGTTCGATTTCTCAGGTCTGCTGCCATGGATGAGACAACGACTCCGTCTTTTCTGTGAGGTGATCTTCGATGCGAAAAACAACGTATAAGATTTTGCTGTCCAGCTTTTGCAATCCAACGCTGTGGGTTGGTGTTGTTAAGATAACGCCGTACCGGTGTTCTTCCCTTTGGATATGCAACCAACCTCCAAGAATTTTTTATGCCAGTCATAAATGTGCTTGTGTAGAATTGGCTTCAGGCTGAATTGACGGCGGAATGCACGTTGCACTTGAACAATGAACTGACTTCGCGGAAATTCCAACACACAAATGATTTCTTTTGTGGTGTAGTCGCCATGTTGCTACAAACAACAGCGCAGCTTTGTAAAAAAAAACTGTCTGAATTATTCCTAAGGGACCAATCTGCTGTCATTGATCCATAGACTTACACACTACTTAAACTAACTTATGCTAAGAACACACACACACACACACACACACACACACACACACACACACACACACAAGGAAGGACTCGAACCTCCGGCGGGAAGGGCCGCGCAATCCGTGATATATCGCCTCTAACCGCGCGGCCACTCCGCGCGGCTTGAACCTTCCTCTATCCAGTGACATGATGAATGTGTTTATCTTGTATAGTCTGTCTGTAATAAACAATTGACATCTATTCTTTCTTTTTGAATAACCCTGTAGACCCAATATACTGATCAGTCAGGCAAAGCAAGCTTAGGGAGTATAGACCAAAATAAGAAAAAAAGTGCCCAGTGCAAATGGGTTCTAAAATGCAAACCTTAAGAGCTCTGGGCATTCGTTCTGTAGCAGAAATGGGTTTCACAGCACTCAAGATGGTTCAAATGGCTCTGAGCACTGTGGGACTTAACATCTGAGGTCATCAGTCACCTAGAACTTAGAACTACTTAAACCTAACCAACCTAAGGACATCACACACATCCATGCCCGAGGCAGGATTCGAACCTGCGACCGTAGCGGTCGCGCGGTTCCAGACAAGCGCCTAGAACCGCTCGGCCACATCGGCCGGCTCCTCTTTAGTCTTCAGTGGCGAAAACATTTCGTATCGCCTGCCTCGGCAGCGCTCGTTGTCTTGGATAGTACCAGATCTCGGAGCCTTTTAAAGTTGGTTGTAACAATGTATCAGGCGTGTGTCTGCCGTTTCAGATACTGCACTCTCTCTATAATTAACCAATCATGGGTCCTTGCATGTTCGCAGCTGAATATAGTATTACGCTGTAAGAAGAAGTACTGTTTCACAGGCAATACCTTTCGTAACCAAACTGCAGTTCCCCTTTGTTCTGTCAATAAATCGGAGCTTGCTATTTCTATTTTCTAATACTCAATTCGTGCAACGGTTCAAATTAACATCTCTATGCGTTGTAACGCAGTCAAAAGTTTCGAGATGCAAACAAAGGTATACTTCTCTGTAGTAAGAGCTAGTTACCAACATTCCACCACACTGATGTCCACATCTTATTAAATATTGCAACAATTTTGAACCGGAAAATACTTCCTTACAGATAACCATGTCGGATGCAAAGCTTAGAATCCACACACAAAACTGCGGAGTTAGAGAAATCAGGTGGTGGTGGTGGTGGTGGTTGGTGTTTAACGTCCCGTCGGCAACCAGGTCATTAGAGACGGAGCGCAAGCTCGGGTTAGGGAAGGATTGGGAAGGAAATCGGCTGTGCCCTTTCAAAGGAACCATCCCGGCATTTGCCTGAAACGATTTAGGGAAATCACGGAAAACCTAAATCAGGATGGCCGGAGACGGGATTGAACCGTCGTCCTCCCGAATGCGAAGAGAAATCAGGACTCGCAAGGAAACGTAGGGACAGTCGTTTTCCCTCGCTCTATTTGACACCTGAACAGGAAAGGAAATAGCAGTAGTACGTGCCGTCTGCCATGCACCGTATGGTGGCGTGCAGAGTATGTGCGCAGGTGTGGGCATACGCCAAGTACCTGTGTCAGCCTGGCTCAGAGGGCTGAAGTACAGGGTTTACTACGTCACGAACCTCTTTCACACTGTTCACTGTTCAAATTTTCGTGCATTTTACCACTAACGAAGCAGCTCCGTGATGTCTTCATGATGTGATCATTTTAGTCATGACTTAGTACTGTGTTCTTCCGATCTGTAATTTGTGAGATACAGGGATGTAGTGATAGCTCCGTAAGTGTGGTTTGCGTTAGAAATGGTACGTAACTTTCCGGTTACTTTCCACATTTTCTGCACGTCATAGGGTTTATCGTACGTATCTACGAGTCAACCCGTATAAACGCCCTGAAACGAGTACCATTTCTTGGTTACAGTGGTAAATTTTCTTTCAAAGAAAGCCTAGTGGTCTGTGGACACTGCCATCTACTCTTAAACTCCTCCACATCATGTACCTCTGTCTCCTTTCTCTACTTTCACGTGTTCGTTGCCTGGTCCAACTATTATATCAATCTTTTGCACTTTCAACATGTAGGAATTTGTGCACAGAAGTAGCAGTTAACTTAATTCACTAGCAGACGTCTTTTCTACTTTAGCAAACAAAATAGGCACGCTGAGGAAAGCAAAAACGTTCACAAGAAAAACGCGCGAAATTAGGAAAAGAAGTACGCCGGGAGACAAAGCAGGAAACAGGTGTTGCTGACGTAAGTCACGTGGGCAGGCGTAACACCCTGCGTTCGCCTTGCCAAATGGCTGAGTCAGCGGTTCCGCTAAGCTTGTTTCTATTCTTACGGTGAGCGCCCCTGTCATCGTTCTGAAAATAACTATATTCTGTTGCCGTAGCTGAAGACCCTAAAATATCCACCCGTCCGAGCATAGACGACGGCACATAGCTGACGTCTGCAATGACTACTGCTTGTTCAGCGTACTGTTTCGCTGTGCTGGGGCGAGATCTGTAGTCACTTGTGATGCATTAATCCACGATAAAAAGCTTCTACGATGTTACATGGTCCCGTTCACTGTGAATTACTTTGGATACGACATTAACAGAAAAAAAAACGGTTGTCTTCAACAAGTACACTCCAACTAACCAATCATAAAGCTGTTAAGTGCCAGAGCTCGCTCTCTCTCTCTCTCTCTCTCTCTCTCTCTCTCTCTCTCTCTCTCTCTATATATATATATATATATATATATATATATATATATATATATAGAGAGAGAGAGAGAGAGCTCTGGCACTTAACAGCTTTATGATATATATATATATATAAAAAATCTGAATTTGGCCAGCTATGGACCGCATACAACTTAAAACTTACGGTGTTTCTTTTCCTTCCGTTCTTCCCAGTATTATTTCATTTTATCGCCAACTGCTCGTCTCTGCTCATCTGTCCACACTCTCTTGGGTCGAGGTTTTGGCTCATCTTCTTCATAGTTCGCGTTTTCTGTAAGTAGCCTAAAGTGATTCCTGCCGCGTATTATTTCTTCTGTTACACCTATTTTGTTGGCGTCTTTCTTTACTGCTTCTATCCATCCTACAGTTTTTTTCAGCTTACTAACGTAATTCAAAATTTTCTTTGTAATCCGTGTTTCTTCCATCCTTTTTAAATGTCCATAAAATTTTAGCCGTCTCTTCCTCATTGTATCTGTGATTTTTTCTGTATTTTTGTATAGGTCTTCATTTCTCCTTTTAATCCACCTATTTTCCTTGTTTTCTCAGGACCTAGAATTTTTCTTAGTATTTTTCTCTCTCTTTTTTTTTTTTGTTCTCTTAATTCACCTTTCTTATTCAATGTTAGGAACTCTGATCCATACGTTGCTTGTGTCCTAATAACTGAATTATAATGTTTAATCTTCGCTTGTATGGATATTGATTTCTTATTGTAGTAGTTTTGAGTTAATTTATATGCAAATTCTAACTTTTTTATTCTTTCTTTATTTGTTGTGTTATCCAGTCCATTGGCTTGGATCCACTCCCCCAGGTATTTCAATCTATCAACTCTTTTCATTTTTCCATACTTTATTTTCATAAACTTTTCTGTATTATGTTTGTGTTCTATATACTCGGTTTTTTCATAGGATATTTTTAGCCCATCAATCTCGTGTAACAGATCAACCATAACTGTTGCGTCATATGGAGACGGGGGAGAGGGGGGCGGGTGTCGGCTCGAAGCTCCCCACTGAGAATTCATAAACTATGTTTCATCAGTCGCTCCGTCCACGTGACTGATCAGAGCCTAACGCTAATAATGACGGTTACGCACGCCCACTTCAGGTTCCTAGCTGACCGGAACTACTTCCGGTGAAAGCAGTCCAGCTGATATCATGGCGGCACGATGGCCAGATTTCACATCCAAGTAGCGGCTTTGAGATAATATGCTTGTGTACCATCGGCATGGTACTTATAAAACAGTAAAAGAAGTACATACTAGAATTATGGAGTAGAAAGGTACTTCGAATTGAAATAGAGAACATGTATACGAAATGTGTATTTTACTAAATCGCTGTACTCTCTTCTTCTGAATCGGCAAACGTCGGTTGACTCTCGTTTTCGAGAAATAGAGATTCAAAGTTTTATCAGCCTGTTGTATACAATAAGAGAGTGCCAGCCGTAAAGGCGATAATGCCAGCATATTTGCCTGTATTGAGTGCCAGTCCCGTCATTATTCTTTTTTCTACATTTCATGAATCGCCGTTGAAGGTCCTGGTAACAGTTTTATTTTACACAACACAGTAAACGTATCCTCTCAGCGCACACTAATGAACAAGCGTCCTGATGGCTTACGGACTGTCGACTAACAGCTCGATCACTTCCTGTACAGAAATGAAGCGCCTGCAACACAGGAAGGCTGGCAACTGTGGCTCATTCCATGAATCGAGCAAAAAATTCTATTGATGCACCAAAAACAATACAAATACAGCCTACATGAGGAATGGCCAAATGCGCTGTAGCGGGGAGGAAGGCCAAGCTTCTCGAGCTAAAACAGTAAAGAAAAAGAGAAGAAAATGTAATTTCTTCAAAATGTTACAAAAAATGTTACTATTATTTATAAACCGTTATTTGGTTTTGCCCTCGCTTTTACCTATCCCTTGTAACATATTTACAAGAAGAGAACCACGTCATCCACAATGGTGGTGCACTGAGGGTGAGCTCTTAAAATAGTCAAAATATCGAGTCCCTTCAGAAATGGAAATTTGTTGAAGAGAGCTTTGTTGCTGTCGGAACAGTCTTGTGTCATGCAACGGTTCCGGTTTCCGAAGCCGGCCGGAGTGGCCGTGCGGTTCTAGGCGCTACAGTCTGGAGCCGAGCGACCGCTACGGTCGCAGGTTCGAATCCTGCCTCGGGCATGGATGTGTGTGATGTCCTTAGGTTAGTTAGGTTTAATTAGTTCTAAGTTCTAGGCGACTGATGACCTCAGAAGTTAAGTCGCATAGTGCTCAGAGCCATTTTTGAACCGGTTTCCGAAACAATTCCGCCTTCGCGGGGAAGAGTTTGCAGACGCATCGAAGAGATGGCAAACGACATGGAAACGCAACTGAAAGATAAGGGTACTATTTTAATAAAAATTCTTTTCATGGAGGCATGGATGTAATGGATGTTGCTATCTGTGACAAATGCTGAAGCTGAGGTCAACTTGATGCAGGAACTTGATTTGGAGCCAATTCACTATACAAATACGGCTGATGACATATTTCTGTGCGTAGGAAACGTTGAGAAACTTTCGTTTTTGCATCAGATGTAGCTGCTGCAATGACTGATCAAAAGCGATACACAGCGTCCTACATCACGTTAATCTAATGACAAAAAGTACCAAAAAAAGTAGTAATGCACTTTGTTGTAAAAACAGTTAATAAATTGAGATCGCACGTTTTGGGAAATCGGATTTTAAATCCTTCCTGGCAGAGCTGAGGTGTGATTATAGCAATCTGTCCTATTCTTGTGAAGTAAGCTGGTCTTGTCAAAGTGTTCTTTTAGAACGTTTTTTCAACTTGCGTAGAAACATAGCATTATTCATGGAAATGAAAGGAACGCCAGTAAAAGAATCGGTATCTTGCGTTTTTAGCTGATCTTACAAATCAGCAGAACGTCTTCGCTACAACTTTGCACGGTCGACATGAACTAATTACCGATGCTTTTCACACCGGCTTTGGGTTATAAAAGAAAATTGCTGTTGCGGAGAAAGCAACTTTCAGAAAGGTCACTTACGCACTTTCGAACGTTGCACGAGTTATAAATGAAATATTGAAAAGGAGACACTGAGCTAACATTTTGATAGTAAATTCAGTGACTTAAATCGATTGGAACTTGATTTTAGTGTTTCAGCAACTCTTTTTGCAGTGTACTTTGAAAGTGCGCTTCCTGAAATTCAGCTGTACCTAGTACCCTTTCAGTATAGTGGTGTGCTCACAGAGAGGTTTCAGACTGCAGAAAATATTGAAATGTTTTACAGGAACTTCCCTCGAGAACAGTATCTGCAGTTGTTTCGAATAGGTGCTGCGGTCTGCAGCATATTTGGGACAACATGTGTGTATATGTGAAACATTTTTTTTTTTTTTTTTTCAGCAACTAAACTGACAAAATCGAATCTTGAGCGTAGTCTTACTGAAGCTTATACGCCGAGCAATACGTTATTTGACAATTAATTAGACAATAGTAGAGTGACGAAACCAGATTTTCATTTCTTTTTCGTAAGGTGTAGGCCACTTCTGAACTTAACACTACGCAGGCAGATTACATTAATACATTTTTAATAAACAAACAGCTTGTGTTCTCTGCTTATTACTTTACGTCTGTGTTCTATTTACGAAGAGGAAATTAAGTCGATGAGAGTGGTATTTTATTCTCTTTTTCTTTATCCCTGTACACCGTCCCCTAACCAACCCCCCTCCCTCTGCTGAAATGAACGTCAGAATCCGGGACGTTTCGTACTGCTTGTAACGTCACTTTGCAGTGATTTATTACAGTAAGGGGCTGCAGCAGTCATTACGGCATTACGCAGTGATTCGAATATACTTTATTTGTTTCTTTCTCGCTGTTGTGCCTCTGTCAAACGGCAGACGGACAGACACGTTTCCATCGCCTGCTCTGAATGTGTGAACCTTTTGAACGAAGCTCAACCGAAACATTCACGCTCAAAAGGTAGAAGAACATAAAGTACGAGATGGTCGCACAAAGGAAAAAAGTAAAAACTTGTACTTCACTCACTAACAAACATACGAAAACGCTGGATAAACTAGTAGGCCTAACAGACACGCATAGCCCTATGTGACGAGATGCAGAAACGCACGCATACTAGCGTAACTTCTTTTGCTTTTCTTTACGACATAGTTGTTATAAGTTAGTTATTACTACTTTTTTATTGGATGGCACTTTTATCTAATATTAATTTGTGCTTTAAGGCTTTTCGCCAAATACTACGCACGTATTATGTCGTAATTATTCACTGCCTTGTCGTTGTTGTTGTTGTTGTGGTCTTCAGTCCTGAGACTGGGTTGATGCAGCTCTCCATGCTACTCTATCCTGTGCAAGTTTCTTCATCTCCCAGTACCTACTGCAACCTACATCCTTCTGAATCTGCTTAGTGTATTCATCTCTTGGTCTCCCTCTACGATTTTTACCCTCCACGCTGCCCTCCAACGCTAAATTTGTGATCCCCTGATGCCTCAGAACATGTCCTACCAACCGGTCCCTCCTTCTTGTCAAGTTGTGCCACGAACTCCTCTTCTCCCCAATTCTATTCAATACCTCCTCATTAGTTATGTGATCTACCCATCTAATCTTCAGCATTCTTCTGTAGCACCACATTTCAAAGGCTTCTATTCTCTTCCTGTCCAAACTATTTATCGTCCATGTTTCACTTCCATACATGGCTACACTCCATACAAATACTTTCAGAAACGACTTCCTGACACTTACATCCATATTCGATGTTAACAAACTTCTCTTCTTCAGAAATGCTTTCCTTGCCATTGCCAGTCTACTTTGACCATCATCAGTTATTTTGCTCCCCAAATAGCAAAACTCCTTTAGTACTTTAAGTGTCTCATTTCCTAATCTAATCCCCTCAGCATCACCCGATTTAATTTGACTACATTCCATTATCTTCGTTTTGCTTTTGTTGATGTTCATCTTATATCCTCCTTTCAAGACACTGTCCATTCCGTTCAACTGGTCTTCCAAGTCCTTTGCTGTCTCTGATAGAATTACAATGTCATCGGCGAACCTCAAAGTTTTTATTTCTTCTCCATAGATTTTAATACCTACTCCGAATTTTTCTTTTGTTTCCTTTACTGCTTGCTCAGTATACAGATTGAAGAACATCGGGGACAGGCTACAACCCTGTCTCACTCCCTTCCCAACCACTGCTTCCCTTTAATGCCCCTCGACTCTTATAACTGCCATCTGGTTTCTGTACAAATTGTAAATAGCCTTTCACTCCCTGTATTTTACCCTTGCCACCTTCAGAATTTGAAAGAGAGTATTCCAGTCAACATTGTCAAAAGCTTTCTCTATGTCTACAAATGCAAGAAACGTAGGTTTGCCTTTCCTTAATCTTTCTTCTAACATAAGTCGTAGGGTCACTATTGCCTCACGTGTTCCAACATTTCTACAGAATCCAAACTGATCTCCCCCGAGGTCGGCTTCTACCAGTTTTTCCATTCGTCTGTAAAGAATTCGTGTTAGTATTTTGCAGCTGTGACTTATTAAACTGTTAGTTCGGTAATTTTCACATCTATCAACACCTGCTTTCTTTGGGATTGGAATTATTATATTCTTCTTGAAGTCTGAGGGTATTTCGCCTGTCTCATACATCTATCTCACCAGATGGTAGAGTTTTGTCAGGACTGGCTCTCCCAAGGCCATCAGTAGTTCTAATGGAATGTTGTCTACTCCCGGGGCCTTGTTTCGACTTAGGTCTTTGAGTGCTCTGTCAAACTCTTCACGCAGTATCGTATCTCCCATTTCATCTTCATCTACATTCTCTTCCATTTCCATAATATTGTCCTCAAGTACATCGCCCTTGTACAGACCCTCTATATACTCCTTCCACCCTTCTGCTTTCCCTTCTTTGGTTAGAACTGGGTTTCCATCTGAGCTCTTAATATTAATACAAGTGGTTCTCTTTTCTCCAAAGGTCTCTTTAATTTTCCTGTAGGCAGTATCTATCTTACCCCTAGTGATATAGGCCTCTACATCCTTACATTTGTCCTCTAGCCATCCCTGCTTAGCCATTTTGCGCTTCCTGTCGATCTCATTTTTGAGACGTTTGTATTCCTTTTTGCCTGCTTCATTTACTGCATTTTTATATTTTCTCCTTTCATCAATTGAATTCAATATTTCTTCTGTTACCCAAGGAGTTCTACTAGCCCTCGTCTTTTTACCTACTTGATCCTCTGCTGCCTTCACTACTTCATCCCTCAGAGCTACCCATTCTTCTTCTACTGTATTTCTTTCCCCCATTCCTGTCAATTGTTCCCTTATGCTCTCCCTGAAACTCTGTACAACCTCTGGTTCTTTCAGTTTATCCAGGTCCCATCTCCTTAAATTCCCACCTTTTTGCAGTTTCTTCAGTTTTAATCTACAGTTCATAACCAATAGATTGTGATCAGAGTCCACATCTGCCCCTGGAAATGTCTTACAATTTAAAACCTGGTTCCTAAATCTCTGTCTCACCATTATATAATCTATCTGATACCTTTTAGTATCTCCAGGGTTCTTCCATGTATACAACCTTCTTTCATGATTCTTAAACCAAGTGTTAGCTATGATTAAGTTATGCTCTGTGCAAAATTCTACCAGACGGCTGCCTCTTTCATTTCTTACCCCCAATCCATATTCACCTACTACGTTTCCTTCTGTCCCTTTTCCCACTCTCGAATTCCAGTCACCCATGACTTAAATTTTCGTCCCCCTTCACTACCTGAATAATTTCTTTTATCTCATCATACATTTCATCAATTTCTTCATCATCTGCTGAGCTAGTTGGCATATAAACTTGTACTATTGTAGTAGGCGTGGGCTTCGTGTCTATCTTGGCCACAATAATGCCTTCACTATGCTGTTTGTAGTAGCTTACCCGCACTCCTATTTTTTTATTCGTTACTAAACCTACTTCTGCATTACCCCTATTTGATTTTGTATTTATAACCCTGTATTCACCGGACCTGAAGTCTTGTTCCTCCTGCCACCGAACTTCACTAATTCCCACTATATCTAACTTTAACCTATCCATTTCCCTTTTTAAATTTTCTAACCTACCTGCTCGATTAAGGGATCTGACATTCCACGCTCCGATCCGTAGAATGCCAGTTTTCTTTCTCTCTGATAACGACGTCCTCTTGAGTAGTCCCCGCCCGGAGATCCGAATGGGGGACTATTTTACCTCCGGAATATTTTACCCAATAGGACGCCATCACCATTTAACCATAGAGTAAAGCTGCATGCCCTCGTACTGTAATCATTACACAATGCAAAGAATACTGACTTGAGACAAACTCGAGGGTCAGCTGTCGATCGTGTATTAACGGCGGCGTTCAGTCCGTTCGAGAGTAAGAGAATGCGAGCTGCGCGCACATCATGCCCCACGGCGATTACGTGCCCACGGCGCCCGCGGGCAGTTCACGCGCCCAGCCCTGGTATACACTATTTGAAGGAGGTATAGTTCGGTATAACTTCACTGTCGTAAGCGCAAGAATCCTTACATATCATAAAAAGTGTGTGGGTGTGAGTATATGGCGTCATAAACAGTCAGTGGTCTGAACAAAACAGCATCCTACACGAGTTTTATATGTCTTACGACTGTGCTACTAACTGCATTCGCAATAAATTTCGCACACAGGATCCACATATGCAGCTAAATACACCTACAAAAGTACACTATGGCCAGTACAATTGCTACACCAAAGAGAAATGCATATGATAAACGGGTATTCATTGGACAAATGTATTATACTATAACTGATATGTGATTACATTTTCACGCAATTTGGGTGCACAGATCGTGAGAAATCAGTACCCAGAACAACCACCTCTGGCCGTAATAACGGCCATGATGCGCCTGGCCATTGAATCAAACAGAGCTTGGATGGCGTGTACAGGTACAGCTGCCCATGCAGCTTCAACACGATACCACAGTTCAAGAGTAGTGACTGGCGTATTGTGACGAGCCAGTTGCTCGGCCACCATTGACCAGACGTTATCAATTGGTGAGAGATCTGGAGAATGTGCTGGCCACGGCAGCAGTCGAACATTTTCTGTACCCAGAAAGGCCCGTACAGGACCTGCAACGTGCGATCGTGCATTATACTGCTGAAATGTAGGGTTTCGCAGGGATTGAATGAAGGGTAGAGCCACGGATCGTAACACATCTGAAATGTAAAGTCCACTGTTCAAAGTGCCGTCAATGCGAACAAGAGGTGACCGAGACGTGTAACCAATGGCACCTCATACTATCACGCCGAGTGATACACGCCAGTATGGCGATGACGAATACACACTTCCAATGTGCTTTCACCGCGATGTCGCCAAACCCGGATGCGACCATCATGATGCTGTAAACAGAACCTGGATTCATCCAAAAAAATGACGTTTTGCCATTCCTGCACCCAGGTTCGTCGTTGAGTACACCATCGCATGCGCTCCTGTCTGTGATGCAGCGTCAAGGGTAACCGCAGCCATGGTCTCGGAGCTGATAGTCCATGCTGCTGCAAACGTCGTCGAACTGTTCGTGCAGATGCTTGTTGTCTTGCAAACGTCCTCCCCATCTGTTGACTCAGGGATCGAGATGTGGCTGCACGATCCGTTACAGCCATGCGGATAAGATGCCTGTCATCTCGACTGCTAGTGATACGAGGCCGTTGGGATCCACCACTGCGTTCCGTATTACCCTCCTGAACCCACCGATTCCATATTCTGCTAACAGTCATTGGATCTCGACCAACGCGAGCAGCAATGTCGCGATAATATAAACCGCAATCGCGATAGGCTACAATCCGACCTTTATCAAAGTCGGAAACCTGATGGTACGCATTTCTCCTCCTTACACGAGGTATCACAACAACGTTTCACCAGGCAACGCCGGTCAACTGCTGTTTGTGTATGAGAAATCGGTTGCAAACTTTCCTGATGTCAGCACGTTGTGGGTGTCGCGACCGGCGCCAACCTTGTGTGAATGCTCTGAAAAGCTAATTATTTGCATATCACAGCGTCTTCTTCCTGTCGGTTGAATTTCGCGTCTCTAGCACGTCATCTTCGTGGTGTAGCAATTTTAATGGCCAGTAGCGTATATCATGGTACGACACGGCGTTCAGGATATATACACCAAAAACACTGCGACGCCTGAAAAATTGCCGCATCATGCACGACGTTTTAATACATTTATTCTCTACTACTAAGACAGTCCTACTGTCGAGTCAAATTCTGGAAATCCCTGACACCTCCCAGCACTTTTGACAGCTTGCACCGCGAAGTGCAAACGAGTTTAAGGCGAAAACAATCTCCCTCTACAGGTTCCATCCGACGTTTACAAAATAGCGTTGTAGACAGGCGAAACAGTTGTGCCCAGCGTACACAAACTGTCCGGGATTCTCTCTTATTTTGTACATTGTACTTATACATCTGTACATTACGCATATTTCTTTGTATGATACTTTCATAATTTCAACGGTGTTTTCGCGAATACGTGGAATTGAAGTTTTTCATTACTTCACAACAAGCACAGTTATGTAACAAAATGGAACATCTAGAGCCGTACTTCCAATGTTTTTTTATTTTTTAACATCTCGCTGCATAGATTCACTTATTACATAACTAAACTGCCGAAGTTCCTCAAACCTTCAAACAGAAGGAAGGACGTACAAGAACAAATACAGTTTGTTTTTTGTGTTCTTTGCTGATAGAAAATTGTCAAAATGAATACTTGGGCAATGCCGGGTTTGTCAGCTAGTGTGTCGATAAATGAATGGCACTTCATCATGATCTGTTATTACGATTTCATTTACCCGCTGTCACGAACGTAACTATGACTACTATTTTTATTATTGTTGACGCTACTTTCCAAAGAAACGTGATTCTCGTAGCGATACAAGTGTCTGGTGGAAGATTACGGGAGAGAATGACGAGACTCTAACGCTATATCGGCAGACTTCTAGTCTGAAGCCTTAGCCAGTTGGTGCGAACGCCGGTGCTCGGCAACTGGCGCTCTCCTGTGATTTTCACCAGGCTAGTGAAACAATTACACGCTGTACTACAAACAAATATTCAAGTATGGTATAATGCCCTTGTCGCAGAATACTCTTATCAGTATTTTTTATGCAGACAATGATGTAATTGTGCAACAGACAGGAGATTTTTACAAATGGGGCTACACATCTTAATAAAACACAGCAGATGAATATGGATTGATAATATCTCCAGAAGTAATGGCATTCCCGAGGAAAAACATGATAAAATCCAAAACTGAGACAAATGGCAAAATATTCGAGCAGATATCGACCTATCACTAGCTTGGATGTGAAATATCCCTAACAATAGGTCGTGACAGAGAAAAAAAAGCTTTACGAATTTAAACGTAATGTGCAACAATACACAGAACTCTGAAACAGAAAACCAGAAAAGAATCTATACTGTAGTTTTATAAAACAATGGCGGTTTCGGTAGTAAAAGGTCTTTCATTAAGAGTGATACCTTTTAAATTGTTATTTCCAGTTTCTAATATATTTTTTGTGTGCTTCCAGGTGTGAAAAGATCAAATAAAATTTGTAGTTTCGCCATGCATCGGCTCTGGTTTCCCGAAGGTTTGGAAATCATAAAAAAAATTACGAAAGTGGTAGCTCAGTTGTGAGTGCTTATTGTTTGTTCGCTATCACTATTTCTCTTTTCTGGCTATGCGCCAACACTGTGGCCAACTTTGACCGGGAGTTCACTCTACAGTAACAAAATCCGTCAAGAATACAAAGTAATGTCCGAGGTGACGACAATATCGTAGCATTAGCAGCCAGTATAGAGGAAGAGCCAAATGCGTCAGGGAAGAGTGAAATGTGTCAGGGAAGAGCCAAATGTGTCAGTTTCAAGACGACCTCAACGGCTGCAGCTGAGACGTCAACGTCGCGAATCTTACAGAATGATTTGGGTTTGAATCCATACAAAGTGGTATTCACTCAATAGTTGAAGCCAAACGATCACAGACTGCGCCGTGAGTTCGCTAATTGGTCCGTACCTTAGTTGGAAGCTGTTCCTAATTTCAGAGGAAAAAATCATCTTCTCAGACGAGGCGCATTTTTGTCTTAGTGGCTTCGTCAATACGCAAAACTGTCGTTACTGGAGCGAGAACTACCCACAAGTGGTTCTTGAGGTGTCATCGCATTCAGGAAAACTCACTGTGCTGAACGGTTTATGGCGTGGCGGCATCATTAGACCTTATTTAATTCGAGATGATGATGAGAAGAACCGTTACCGTCAATGGCAACAGCTACACATCAGAACTTGAGATCACAGCTATTGGAAACATATGGTTCCAAGAGGATGACGCTACATGCCACAAAGCTCATGATACGCTCAGCCGAGTGGTCTGTGCGGCTGGTCCCGGCGGAGGTTCGAGTCCTCCCTCGGGCATGGGTGTGTGTGTGTTTGTCCTTAGGATAATTTAGGTTAAATAGTGTGTAAGCTTAGGGACTGATGACCTTAGCAGTTAAGTCACATAAGATTTCACACACATTTGATACGCTCAATCTGCTGTGGGTTAAGTTTGGTGACTGGATCATCTGGCCGCCACGGTCGTTAGCCATGGATTTTCTATCTCTGGGGCTACATCAAAGCCCAGGTCTACGCTGACAAGCCACAAACTTCGAAACATTTGGAGACGAACATTTGTCAGACTATCGCAGACGTAACGCCCACTAATGTTGGACAGAGTGATTAACAACCGGACCCATCGTGTGCGTCATTGTGCTCAAACCCGTGGTGGACATCTGAACGATATTTTGTTCCGAATATAACTGCAATGTCTAAGCTTCAGAAGAAAGCGCAATCTACTTTGATATGTCAAATGACTTTTGTTTTCAAATTTTAATAAGTATCACTGTTGATACGTAATTTTAACAAGTATCACTGTTGATACGTAGCGCCATTGGCGCCAGTCGCTTCTCTGTATTCATTTAAGATCTCTACGATCGACTCTGTATCGCGTGGCTCGGTTTTCCTTTTTGGACGCTTTTCGTCTATTTAAGAGCACGACGCTATAGGGAGAGGGCTGGATTTGGTCGGTTGGTCGGCGCTGGTGTGCAGTCTGGTTGTCGGCGGTCGCTCTTTGCGCATGCTCTGCCTCTTTCTGTCCTGTCACGTGGGCAGTGGGGCTGCGGACGAAGATGTGCGTGCGGTCGGCCATGTGTACTGCGTCAAGTGAGAGGACGATGGTTTCGTCTGTGCTGCTAAACGATGTGAACATGTGAAATTGGCTTTGGAATGCATCAGCCTGCAACCGGATACGCTACAGAATCAAACGGTGGAAATCATTCAGGTTCTTAAAGTCCTGCTGTATATACGTATAGTGAATTTCGCGCTGTTTGCAGTTAACGGCTCTCCCAATGTTTGGACGCCCATGTTATCTGTTTCGTATTGACCACTGGTGCACGACTTATTGAACAGTGGTTACCTGTGCGAATGAGGTTTGCCTGTTTTGGACACACTTGAGATACGGGCAAGGAGTGTATATTTAAGTGCGTGTCTGTGCACTCCGAAATAACCACAGATTCGATTTTCTGACTGTCTGCTGGTATTAAGGCAAGGTGTTCAGAGGTAAATGATGAAAAATTTATTGTGTGCTAGAGTCCTGTCGTATTGTAATTAATGAGTGTGTATTTGTGGAATATATATAATATAAAATCGGCTCTTGGATTATGTTATGAGTTAAGTTACGAATGCGTGATTTAGCACTACGACCAGCTTCTTATGTACTTGAGTATATTATCACTTACTGCTCTGGCAATAATAAGCCTGTCTGCACATACTACTACTACTACTACTACTACTACTACTACTACTAATAATAATAATAATAATAATAATAATAATGACAAAGTAGTGCAGACATTTAAGTGGGTCCATTGTGGCCGCATACCTCTTTTGAAATTTTTCTAACGTTTTATGGATTGCGTTACTCTGGATACTGCCTAGTTGCTGTTAGATTTTATATTGTTGTTTCAGTGGTATAATCAGCGGTGCGAGTCGTCCGTTGTAGCTGGTCGTTTAACTTCCGGACGACGCCTTGGTGGCGGCCAGTTTGAGTTGTAACCGATAGCGTGGTCGCTGTCTTTATCAGCGGACTCCAGATCTTCGGCGAATTGAAGTTGATTATTTTATTATTTGTTCCTGGTGAAGCCTTCTTTGCCGTTCCTTTCAGCTTTCATTCAGGCTCGATCTGAGTTTTAGTTTCCGCGCACCTCTGATGTGCCATTACTTGTCACTTAAATTTTGTAATACCTGAAAGACGCCTGGGTTTTTAATATCTGATTCTCAGAGATAAATTGTAAGTTGTTTCTGCTGTTATGTCTTATAAGGCGTCCTGCTTCTGTGGGAGTTTTCTCGGTAAACCATTTATTGTTTTGTATCGTTCTTAAGATTTATATAAAGAGGGTTTTAAAATTTGTTTGGGGTGGGCTTTGACGCCCGTAGATATTTTGTCTGTTTAGTAATGCTTAATTCTAGGGCAATTACGTATATTATTCTGGGGTAACAGCAATTTGTTGTTGTCATGCAATTCTTAAATAAAATCTGTTGGGAGTTACAAGCCAGAGTTTGTGTTTGATTGGTAATTATTGCTTTGTATTTGTTGAGCTAGAGTATCCTTGAGCGTGTGTTCCACGTCTCAACTGTTAATGTAAGATCCTATATTACACGCAAGTGAGGCGTGAGTACTAACGAAAAAAAGACAAGAATAAGAAAAGAGCTGCAGAGCTTCGACCTCACAACTAAAATTTAAAAATATTAAGCCAACTAGTGTAACCATTTAGAAAGAATGCAGCAAGATCGTCTATTAGAATCTTCACGAACTTCAAGCCCATTGGACAGCAAAAATGATTCCATATTTTTAGATTTCCAGAAGGCAATTCACGGCGTTCCTCACAAGGCGACTACTAATTAAATTGCGTGTCTTCCGACTGACGTCTCAGTTGTGTGACTGGATTCGTGATTTGCTGTCACAAAGGTCACAGTTTGTAGTAACTGACGGAAATTCAGAGTAAAACAGAAGTGATATCTGGAATTCTCCGCGGAAGTGTTACAGGACCCCTCCTGTTCCTGATCTACATAAACGATTTAGGAGACAATCTGAGCAGCCTTCTTAGATTGTTTGCAGATGGCGCTGTCAATTCAGCCTTGAGAAGTCATCAGCTGATCAAAACGAATTGCAAAATGATTTAGACAAGGTATCTGTGTGATGCAAAAAGTGGCAATTAACTCTAAATAACGAAAAGTGTAAAGGCATCCACATAAGTAGTAAAAGAAATCCGCCAAATTTCAGTTACGCGTTAAATCACACAAATGTAATGGCTGTAAACTCAACTAAGTAAATAGAGATTACAACTACGAATAACTTAGATTGGAACGATCACATAGATAATGTTGTGGGGAAAGCAAAAGAAAGACTTGTGATTAATTAGCAGAACACGAAAATGTAACAGGTTTACTAAAGAGACAGCTTACACCACGCTTGTCCGCACTCTTCTGGAGTATTGCTGTGCGGTGTGAGATGCGCACCGGGTAGGATTGACGGAGGACATAGAAAAAGTTCAAAGAGGGGAAGCTCGTTTTGTATTGTCGCGAAATAAGGGAATGTGTGTCATGGATGTGACACACGAATTGCGGTGGCGGCCATTAAAAAAGGAGCTTCTCATGAGATATCAATCACTAACACTCTCCTTTTTTTTTTTTTTGGCGCTACCTATATAGAGAGAAATGATGATCATAATAAAATACGAGAAATCACAGCTCACACTGAAAGATTTACGTGTTCGTTTTCCGCGTACTCTGTTCGAGAGTGGAAGGGTAGAAAAGCAGCTTGAAGGTGGTTCGAAGAAAGCATCTGCCAGGCACTTAATTGTGAATTGCAGAGTAATCAAATGATTCAAATGGTTCTGAGGACTATGGGACTTAACTTCTGAGGTCATCAGTTCCTTGGACGTTGAACTACTTAAACCTAACTAACCTAAGGACATCACACACATCCATGCCCGAGGCAGGATTCGAACCTGCGACCGTAGCGGTCGCGCGGCTCCAGACTGTAGCGCCGAGAGCCGCTCGGCCACTCCGGCCGGCGCAGAGTAATCGTTTACATGTAGATGACCGAACATCCGAGGACAAGATAGTTTCTGGAATCGGATGCACAGCCTAATAGTCCATTAACTGAAGAAGATTGTGATGACTATAATCGCGTGCAGGATAAGCAAAATCAGTGACAGTTTCGTGCATGTTTCCAATTTGTGTTGTAAGTGCTTTAAGTGTACTCGTCTGTTGCATACCCGTAACTTGTACTCCCGCTTCCACATGTAATATCGACATGAATAATAAAGAAACACAGAAGCAGTTCGAAGCGCAGTGAAGCACAGGTCTGGAGCCTAGAGCTGTTCAGAGCGTTTATTTGGAGGATCCGGCGCCGAGGTCCCACCCCAGCCGGACACATCACGTTGACAGACACTCCATCATCAGCAGAGCGCGGCCTCAACTCGGCGTGACGCAAGCGTTACGCAATGAGTCAGGTGCTCACCAGTTCGTTCCCCCTCGATATATAAAAAGCCGCCCAGCTGTACCAATTATAGTCCTGCATCCGTCACAAATGTGTACAGGAGACGGTGCTAGCCTCTATGGCAGTGCCTCGTAAATCCACGGCTAAAATAAAATTTCCTGAAGGGTAAAAACAAAAAGGACTCCACAACGAATTCGTTACCACTTTAGATTACTTTCATAAAAATATGTACTATCGTTATTTCGTCAGACTATATTACTTAAACACCATTTTCATAGGCAATTTGACAAATCTTTGCCGGTCGCGGTGGCCGAGCGGTTCTAGGCGCTTCAGTCCGGAACCGCGCAATTGCTACGGTCGCAGGTTCGAATCCTGCCTCGGGCATGAATGTGTGTGATGTCCTTAGGTTAGTTAGGTTTAAGTAGTTCTAAGTTCTAGGGGAATGATGACTTCAGATGTCAAGTCCCATAGTGCTCAGAGCCATTTGAACCATTTTTTGACGAATCTTTCTACGTACAGTGGTTCTCAACTATGAGCATCCGTCTTGCTCATAAGTGTTTTCCGATGTCATCTATCTACTTTGCATTGGTCGATGCCACGGTCTTTTTTTATGTCCTCTACTTCAGTAAATAACTTACTTCAGCCGTTCCCAATCTATGGGTCCCAGCCCACTAGGGTTGCGGCAGCGTGGCACTTAGCCGTCAACGCTGGTCGAGAGTCGAAGACAAGATAAAAGTGATCGAGACTTCAGTCATCACTCTTCAAGGTTATTGAGTACAGAATGAAATAAGACTTGAATTACGCCATCGATATCCTATAGCCCTTACAAGTGAATGGTCTATTTTGTCATGCCGAAACCTGCTGTGTTTCCGTTCTTGCACAGAAAGAATACACAAAAAGAAGCTGCTAATACGGACCACCAGGTTTTTTTAAGGGTTGAAAATTAACAATATCCTGTGCCACCAGGCGGCTGAGTATATACTACAGGGCTGGTGCGTGTCCTTGACTGGCTGCTAATAGTGTACGCACAACGCGATCGTATCTTGTCGAATTGGTACTTCCTAAGAGGAAATAGTTTACAAGATCGACTCGCTTGAATTCGCTCATTTAACTTCCAGAAAACAACAAGAAAGGAAGGAAGGTTGGTGTTTTAAGTACCGACCACAACTATAATAATATGCCGTCATCTACATGATGTGAGTGACTGCAGAAAACCGGTAACCTGAGAACTGAACCCGCGTCTTTCAACTGAGGGTATTACTCACTATGCTATCTCACTCACTCTTCGTGGAGATAATGTTGAATGCGTTTTCACTGCGTTTTCTTCATATCTCACTGATACTTCTATCTGTCAAGATTTGTATAACTTACATTAAGGTACTGTCATTTCGCCATGTACCATAATATTTTTATAGTTACTTTCTTGCAAAATAAAGACAGAAGACAAAATAAAATTGTTACTGAAAATTGCCTGTAATTTCCATAATAGGTAAAATTTCTGAATACATCGAATAATCAGTCCGTATATTACTTACATGCTGTTATACGCTGAAGAGCCAAAGAAACTGGTACACCTGCCTAACATGGTGTAGGGCAACCGCGAGCACGCAGAAATGCCGCAACACGACATGACATGGACTCGACTAATGTCTGAAGTGGTGCTGGAGGGAAGTGACACCATGAATCCTGCAGGGTTGTCCATAAATACGTCATAGTAAGAGGCGGTGGAAATCTCTTCTGAACAGCACGTCGCAAGGCATCCCAGATATGCTCAATAATGTTCATGTCTGGGGAGTTTGGTGGCCAGCAGAAGTGTTTACACTCAGAAGCAACCTTGTAGCAATTCTGGACGTGTGGGGTGTCGTATTGTCCTGCTGGAAGTGCCCAAGTCCGTCGGAACGCACAATGGACACGAATGGATGCAGGCGATCAGATGGGGTGCTTACGAATGTGTCACATGTCAGAGTCGTATCTAGATGCTTCAGGGGTCCCACGTCACTCCAACTGCACACACTCCACACCATTACAGAGCCTCCACCAGCATGAAAAGTCCTCAGCCGACATGCAGGGTCCACGGATTCATGAGGTTGTCTCCACACCCGTACACGTCCATCCCCTTGACACAATTTGAGACGAGACTCGTCTGACCAGGCAACATGTTTCCAATGATAAAGAGGCCCATGTCGCTGTTGACGGGCTCTGGTGAGGCGTAAAGCTTTGTGTCGTGCAGTCATCAAGGGTACACGAGTGGGCCTTCGCCTCGAAATCTCATTCCAATGATGTTTCGTTGAATGGATCGCACGCTGACACTTGTTGATGGTCCAACATTGAAATCTGCAGCAGTTTGCAGAAGGGTTGCACTTCTGTCACGTTGAACGTTTCTCTTCAGACGTCATTGGTCCCGTTCTTGCAGGATCCTTTTTCGGCCGCAGCTATGTCAAAGATATGATGTTTTACCGGATTCCTGATATTCACGCTACCTCGGAAGATGCTGTGTCCCATTGCTCGTGCGCCGGCTATGACACCACGTTCGAATTCACTTAAATCTTGGTAACCTGCCATTGTAGCAGGAGTAACGGATCTAAACTGCGCCAGACACTTGCTACGTTGCCGACCGCAGTGCTGTGTTCACCTGTTTACGTATCGCTTTATTTGAATACGCATGCCTGTATCAGTTTCTTTGGCGCTTCAGTGTATTAGTAAACCACTCCTCTGGTTGCTCTCTTTAGCACACTAAACCATTCTCGTAGCCACAGGTGTACTGCGTTTTACCGATTTTAAAATACTTATTGATTTTTTTTATTTTCTGTTGCTATTATTTTTCTTTGGCCTATTTTATTCCGCACACCTCCAGTAACTTGAATTTTTGCAGACACAGAGAGTGAGGACATAAGCCCGATCGGTCACGAAACGGAAACTGTACTGAAAATCCAAAACGTTTTATTTGCCAGACTTAGCTACAACTTCCAGCCACTTCGTATGTAGTCGCCGCCCGTTACGTTTATCGTAGCGCTGCACCAGCTTTCAAATACCCTCGTTATAAACGCCAGCCGCGTCTGCTTTCCGCCAATTCTCTACGTTGGTCTGCTGCTCATTCTCTGTGACAAAATGCTGCAGTCATAGCCAGCGTTTTATGTGAGCAAAGAGATGAAAATCAGAGAGAGCGAACTGCGGGCTGTATGGTGGATAATCAAACATTTCCCATGGAAAAAGCTGCAAGAGCGTCTTTGTTGAAGCCATAATATGCGGCCGAGTATTGCTCGCTTGTTCTGAATTGCCCATCGAAGACAATTTTCTCGAATTGCCTGATCCACTTGCTGAACAAGATACTCGGGCGACATTCGCTTCCTTTCCTTACCGCCTGTACCATGAACGTCTTTACATGCTGCTTCAAAGTCGCTGCATCATAGCTGCACTTTGCTGTCACGCATGGCAGTTACGTTACGTGATCTGCATGAAATTTGCTGGAACACCTGAATGTAAGGGACTCAAATGACAGCACGCACTTCACGTTTGGTAGGAGACTGTACTCTAAGCATCTTTACGTGCTCACAGTGCGATCAGATCTGCGAAGTGCGATGAGGCAGATTCGAAGGGCACACTGGAGCCACTGCGCAACATATCTGCCCAAAGCTTCATAGTATTTTCACTGTGATTTTAATTAAAATAAAAAATGAAAAAAGGGAGTCCTCGCACATTTTGGCAGTCTGAACATCTTCGTGAGCAAATTGTCTGATCGCTACAACAGAAGGTCACAGACTATGGGCTTCAAGCTCACAGGTAAGTCACAAACGTACCTGAGTTATGTTTTTTCTTGTATTTGTTATACTAGGGCAGATGTTTGTGGGATCTCCTCTTGTGACGACGGGACAGTGTTTCGCCGAGTTGTAAGCTTGTTACTATTTGATCAAGTCGCTGAAGAGTTACGTTGCGAAGTCTCTTTCGAAGACTGTTTCCACTGTCACAGAACGAATGATATAGATCCAAAAAACAACAAAAATTAAAAAAAAATAAAGTTGGTGTCATAAGTGACCAGCTACAAAATGTTAAAAAATGCTTAGTCACGTCGGAAAATGTATCACAGTTTCTGCAGTAACTTAGCAAAAACAGCTCCTCGATATACCCTAACTGACAAAAGCAGCAAAACACCCTGAAGAGGACGAGGAAACGAAATGAAACTTCACGGGTACAGAGAGTATGTGACGAAATTGACTCAAATTTGAGAGAACTTGGCAGAGCGCCCACTTATCAGTATGACGTCGCACTCTTTTGGCCTGGATGCTTGCACCAATTCAGCTGGGAAATGTGCCATTAAGTCGTTGTATCCTCTCCTTGGGCAAGCTGGCCCACAACGGTTGTAGATAATCCTTGATGTTCTAAACACTATCACTGCGGCGGAGTTGACGTCCGAGCTGGTCCCACATTTGTTCTATAGAGGACATATCTACGGATCTTGCTTGCCATGAGCTTGCGCCAGCCTCATGCAGACAGTTCACAGACATATGTACCATGTGTGGACGAGAATCATCCTTCTCAAAAACAGCACCACGATACTGTCAGAAGAGAGGTAACAGATGTGGAGATAGGATGCCCCTGACTTTCTGTTGTGCCGACAGAGTTCCCTCAGCCACTACCACTCGTGACCTGAAGTCATATCTGATGACTCTAGATATCATGACGCAAAGACTAAGACCGCCTATTATTCTACAAAACATTGGAAGAATGTGATCTCCCGCCAGGTTGCCGCCATATTCGTTGACGTTGGTCATCCAGAGCAATGTAGAACTAGTATTCGTCTCAAGCCCATGTTTCAGGGTCACGGCGCTACTCCAAACGTAGCCATTTCTGTTGTTAACGTCAGTATATGCATGGGACGGTACAGAATGTTGCTGTGAGTCCATTCCTTGTTCTCGGGTGGCAGGCGCAGGTGTGAAGGGGTTACGATGTGCTTGGTGAACAATGCGGCGATCCTCCCTTGCGATGGTCTGACGTTGTCACCTGGAACCTTTTCTAGTATGCCTGCCCTCACGTTTCCGCGCACTCCAACATCTGGATACTGTCACATCAATGCTCCAAAAATACGAATAGCGCACAATTCGGCCAGCAGGCTAAATGGAGACCCACAATGACGCCCCTTTCAAATTATGTCACGTGCTCATATGCAGTCTCGTACGAGTATACGGCATCTCCCTCTCCTTCAGTGATCACTCAATATGTGACGATGTTCACGCCCATTGCATACCCTACCTCTTCTGGTAACAACACAAATGGCAACATTAAGGCACTCTCCTCGGTGGCCATCCTACCTGTCAACGAGAATTGCAGCATTCACATACCTGAAGGCGATATGTATATATACTAAGTTACACTGACATCCGACAAAGTGTTCTGGGAGCTCCACTTTTTTTTCCGCCAGGCAATGCCTTGGGGAAAGGAGTGTCTCAGCTGCCTCACTGTTTATTTTATGAATAGAAATCAGTCACGGTTTCAAACATTGCCACTATAGCCTAAACAGAGGGCGACAATTACTGAACTATACGAAATAAAATCGTCTTAACTTCTGAAAGGTTTGCGTTAGGACGTTCAAACTGCACGGTTGGTCGCGGGGCATGACAGGAATTAGTTTGCGCATTATGCTTTCGTTTAGCGGCGAAGCCCACTTTCATTTGGTTGGGTAATAAGCAAAAATGGCGAGTTTGGGGGACTGAGAATTCGGATTTTGCGATCGAGAAGTCTCTTTACCCTCAACGGGTGACTGTATGGTATGCAAAGTCCAGTGACGGAACAATCGGTGCGATATTCCTTGAGGGCACGGTGGCTACCGAACGGTACTTAACGGTTTTGGGAGATGATTTTATGCCCATTATCCAAAGTGACCCTGATTTCGACAAGATAAGGTTCATGCAAGACGGAGCTTGACCTCATTGAAGCAGCAGGGTGTTTAATGTCCTGGGGAAGCACTATGGGAATCGTATGCTGGTCCTGGAGTACCCAGAGGTCATTGGCATGAGCCTCGATGGGCCGCCGGATTCTCTGGATCTGAACACATGCGAATCCTTTTTGTGGGGCTATATTAAATACACGGTGTACAGAAATAACCCCAAAACCATTGCTGAACTGAAAACAGCCATTCAGGACGTGATCGACAGCATCGATGTTCCGATGCTTCAGCGGGTCATGCACAATTTCGCTATTCGTTTGCGCCTCATCATCGCCAAAGAGGGCAGGCATATCGAACATGTTATAACCTAAATTCATATTTGTAGTGACGTTTACATGTTGAGTAAACTGTATGCACGCCGTAGTTCTAAATAATTTACATGTTTTTTTGCATATAGTTCAATAATTGTCACCCAATATGTAGACAGAGATGAAGTCAGTTATGTACAGGTTGTTAATGCCAAGCATTATTCCATGCGTACCATCCCGTGATACATATACGAGGATAAAGAGTAACGGTGCATTAAGGCCGATTCACGCTTGACATCATCGGAATGGAACGGAACAGCAGGCGACATCACCATCAAATGGTAGTGTGTTGATATCAGAATGAAAGTCAACACAACGTCACTTCACTACGTCCAGTGTCGAACAGTTAAAATGAGGTTACCATGTTTAATACGAGATACAAAAAGTCAGAATATAGTAATAGAATTGAGGAACCATCACTGATAAAGTTTAGTAATGGTCGAAACAACTTCGTAACGTATGTTCTTGATGAAGTATCTGTGGTTGACCTGCTAAGAAATGAAATTAATTTGCTAGCGTAATCATATAGAAACATGGAACAATTGCTGTAAGGCAACACATGGACCCTGTTTACCAATTAACGCCAAAGAGAACCATATCTTATTATACGCAGTGTCAGTTCTATCTCAGTTATTGTGAAACCTTACACTATCCACTACTTTAACACGAGTGAGCGCGGCGAAAATCTGTTAGTCACCGAAGTCACTAGATGACGAAATTGCCCCCTTCTCCCCCAAAAGCCGCCGCCGCCAACAACAACAACAACAACAACAACGTCTACGTTAATACTTTCTTCCAGAGAAACCTTGACCTTGACATCCCGTCATGTTCAGTTCCACTGTCTATGAGGGCGCCATTTTCTGACGCACCGCTCCGTTCCGTTGTGCCAAGTGTGAATCGAATTTTATTCATCGTCCCCCCCACACATGGCAGGGCGGCCTGCTAAGCTGAGATGCAGACGGAGAGAGAAAGAACGGCAACTGGTGGGTGGCGACAAGCACCCCAAACCACAGGCCTGCAGGCGACGTTAAGCCCCTGGCAGACAACGGGTGGACGATCCCTCGCAGCCGCTGCTTATCGGATTACGTAGCCGGGGCCCTCTCAGCGAGCGGGAACTAGGTCACGGGAGAGGGTGGATTGCCGCTCCGGCGCCAGCTCTCCCAACTGCGTCTTATCGGGACCGCTCCCGATTTACTTTATCACACTCGCCGGCGTCGTGCCTGCTCTGCTTGCGTACTGCCTGCTTACCACCGAATCGGCTTAGCATACTTCTGTCACGACTTCTGCGAGTCGTCTCCTTCCCACCTCCGTAGTAGCAGATTGAGAGATCACTAACGTGCGCTGTAGTGGGATGCGCTAGAAATGAAGGTGCTCCGAATCATGGAGGTGGAAAAAATTACATCGCGATCATGTGATCTGCAGGAGGAGATGGTGGCAAGGCGTCGGGCAAATCTTGCTTACTAGGTTAGCCCTTTATGGCCTGAATTTCATTTCTTTGACTTTGACAGTTCTCAATTTTTGTACGCCATTATAGCAGGCTGAAAACTGACTTAGTAGATAGAAAACAAAAAATATATATTTTCAGATACGATTATTTCATTTTTGTCAAAACTGAGCATGAGAGTTCGGTGGGGTGATAAACGTACAATCATTAACAAACATTACTTCGTGAGAAGTGGTACTCATAAAAAGCATTTTTTGACTCATTGACACATGAGAACACCTTGCACTTAGAATGAGGTCCTGATTCTATAACATAAATAGCACAGTTTTCACGTCTCCCACGATTAACAATAAAATTACTCTATGAGCTCAAAGACTTTTGTGTTTCAGTTTCATCTAGAACCGAAAAATCTGTCCTGTCTCCTTTTGTTCTGAAAATAATTGCGAAATATTTCTTGTTACCACTGCTATCTTCGAAATGAATATCTTCAGCTTCTGTAAAGTGAAGGAATTCTGTTGCTGACTGGTATATGGTGTGCTGTAATTTTTCGTTTGTTTGGCATATAAATTGTTGAGTTCCAATACTTTATGAAAGAGTTTCGCTTCGGAATAACTACTCTCCTCATTTGGTTTACCAACGTCAAATGGAAAATCGTACGGGAGTAGTTACAGTATCTCCGACGTTTCAAATTTCTTCCTCTCTCGTCAGGCAAAAAACATGAGGCTGTTGACCCAAGGGGCTTGAAAGCAGAATTTTTTTTACACGAAAATTTTCTAGCATTTTCAACAGTTTGTTCTTCTAAACAATGAGAATAAAATGATTTATCAAGGAATGGGAAAAATATGAAGACAGGATTATTAACTAAATACTCAAAATTAAGCACAGAATGACCCCACTTCCAATTACGCGCAACCAAATAGCACGAGGGTTGCGCGTGCTCAGAGTCGAACTGCTCTGGGGCCACAGATAACATATCTGTGAAAGATCTGTGATGTCTTAATAATGTACCAAACTGCAGTCCTGTCAGGCCTCAGACGAATAGAGAAAATTATACTTTTTTTACGTCGGTTTCAGAAGTCCCGCCAGACCACAAAGGGTATAGAACATATTCGTCAAAACAGCTCTCACTTTTTGTTCCATTATTGGTCCAATGCCGGCGTTATGGTCGTTTCACAGGGGTCACTACTCAGATGTGATGCGTTTGACATGTATTGTACGTTACTGATTCCATTAGATTTCGAATGTATCTGAAACTTTTGTAATCTAAACATTAGAAAACTTAAAGAATCAACGCCGTACAATATTTATTGAAAACACCAAACCAAAGTAGCAAGTAACCATTTGAAAATGTGTTAGGCCTAAACTGGAACAGATTATACTGTCAATTAAATAGTTCTGCATGACTGTTATAACCAGCTTAAACAAAAAAGTGGTGCATGAATACCATACACTAAATTCCAGATGATTATGCAGCGTCTTACGGAGCAAAAACATACGAAAGGACGAGGATGGAGAACCGTCCGTCGCATACGAATGAGATAAACAATCTATTAAAAGCCGATACCGGTATGTTAGTTCCGATTAACCGGTTTTTTTCAGTGTTTGTTTGGTCTCTGTTGCAACAGTTATTTATTTTTTACCAATAAACGGGTAAAAAAAGGGAAATATCAGTCAGCCACAGCGTTAGTTGTAATTTGTTTGTTTTAAAATAAACATTTTTCATGAACGAGTAATTTTTATTCGTAAAATTTGCTTTGCTTTGAAATATTGCGTTATAATAGAAAATGAGGTAACCGATCAGTGCTATTTTAGTAACAATGCCGATAGAAACAAGCAACAATCACCCTAGACCTGGTACAGCGCTGCCAGATAATTATATACCTATTACCATGTCGTCATATGATGGCACGTGTGTAAAACTTGCCCCATCTTGTATGTATGGTGGTTTCTCACTGGCGTAGCCGAACACAGCTGTTTTACAGTATGGTACTATCCCTGGTCTGGAAATATTTTAAGAAGTGCGGTATCAGTGAACTACAATGCTTCATTTGCTTTAAAAGGTTTTAAAACGAAGGAACCGGCCGGAGTAGCCGAGCGGTTCTAGGCGCTACAGTCTGGAACCGCGTGACCGCTACGGTCGCAGGTTCGAATCCTGCCTCGGGCATGGATGTGTGTGATGTCCTTAGGTTAGTTAGGTTTAAGTAGTTCAAAGTTCAAAAGGACTCATGACCTCAGATGTTGAGTCCCATTGTGCTCAGAGCCATTTGAACCAAAACGAGGGAGCCACAACAAACTTGCCATATCATATGAGGAGAAAACTTAAAACTTAACAATTCATTCATAGTTTACGATAAACACAGAAATTAGCTGATCTACTGCCTGTGTCTAAATAATATAGCTTTATCTGCTCGTATCCCTTGAAAAACGTTAAATTAACACGAAAAATAGAGTTCTTCTACCTCCGGCGGAGTTTCAGAAAATTAGAAACAGTAGGAGATCACTACTGATTTTTTGTAGTATTCAATCAGTTATCACTTTTCGGGAAAAGAAGCGAACGGTGGACTGTTTTCTTTTATTTGTCTGTTTAATATAACGTTTTGATTCTGTGTCTCTTCAAACTGAAGAATAAAAAGCAGAAAATCTTTAAATCAGAAAACGATCATTTTGAGCAGTTTTAACCATCATGTCAAACTGGCGTTGAAAAAAACAGAGACATTAAGTTCGATAGTTCACTTGGTCTGGAGGAGAGCGTTTTATGTCCCAACACCGCGTTTCATCCTCCTCCTCCTCCTCCTCTATCATCATCATCATCATCATCATCATCATCATCATCATCATCAACAACAACAACAACTTAATCATTAACAGCAATAAGGCGAACACGTACTGCCACACCACACGCTCAAATCATCACAGATACCAACACGAGATGGTCGTATTCACGACAGTACACAGTCCGCAAAGGAAAGATGCTCAACAAAGAGCGAATGTAGGTAACCTTCCAGTTTTAGGCGCCTGACATTAAGAGCACACCCCGTCACCGATGCCATACAGCTTCATTACCTGTGTATGTGCCATCTCAGCTTCCCTAAACGTTATATAAGGTGCCCTAGTCTGTACGAGAAGCTTACAAAGACGGTACTGCAACTTCAGCTCAGAATTTCAGTTATTATTTATTCTAACTGTTCTTATGCAAAAAAAAAGAAAGAAGTTTGGGAAAGGAGACAGGCAGTGTCCTCTTCAGAGGAACCATCCCGGCATCTGCCTTAAGCGATTTCGGAAAACCACGGAAAATCTAAAGTTGGATGACCAAACAGGATTTTGAAGCGTCGTCTTCACGTTGTGGTAACTTTACTCCTGATGCTGATACCCACAGGATGGTAATAAATTCACTCTCCCTCACATATACAAGGCGTCCCTTATGACGCAGGAGAAAATCAGGAAAATGGGCTGGAAAATTGTTCCTCATCCTCCCTCCAGTCCGGACTTGGCTCCGTCTGATTCTTACCTCCTTGGTCGTCTTAAGGCCCACCTGCACGATAAAACATTTGATAATGAGAAAGACCTTATTTCCTGTGTCAAGCGATGGTGTAAAAGTCAATCCCCAGAATTTTACCAAAGCGCATTTACATCATGGAAAGAACGTTGGGCCAGATGGGTCACAGCTGATGGAGGCTACATTGAGTATGCTCAATGTATAGCTAAATGTTCCAAGTATGTTCGCAAAAAATTTGATTCTCCTCCTGCAGAAAATAAAAAAAATGAAACAACTGTGCAAAACTTCTTGAACGTCCATTGTACAAACCTGTCTCGCGGGTTAATGCGAGGCCGTGGACAATTATTTAGTATTACTT
The DNA here is from genome assembly GCF_023864345.2 of Schistocerca serialis cubense. Lineage (NCBI taxonomy): Eukaryota > Metazoa > Arthropoda > Insecta > Orthoptera > Acrididae > Schistocerca > Schistocerca serialis. The sequence continues at coordinate 274,479,042 of NC_064646.1, forward strand.
TCGGGTGCCAGGACGTCAAAAGCCTGCCAGCGCTAACTTCAATATCTGAGGATCCCGAGGTGTGGCGCCAACGTGGCGGTACACGCAAACCAGGCGCCGCATCTCCCCTCTCAGCGAGACCTTACCCACGACCCCGGCGCCCTCCCCCGTGCTGGCATAAAGGACGCCGACGACGGCGCTCGGGGGCCACTTCGTCAGCGCAGATCGTCTCCTCAGTCCTACAGATTAGCTCCATGGGACACCGGCTGCCGACGCCACAGTTACTTAGGACTACGAGAAACAGTGCAGTTAAAAAGACAGTTTGCTGTTGAGTTGACAAAAGACTTTATTTACAGATTGGAAATGCTTGTTATGTTCTATATGGCTGCTTCTCAAAAAAAATAAGTAAATTTGCTTGATTACTCAATTATAGCACTGTCTATTGATATTCTTTAGTGTGCCCCATTGCCCTGCGCTATCTCCTGCTTCCTAGTCTATGAATTAATGCCGCGCGGGATTAGCCGAGCGGTCGGGGCGCTACAGTCATGGACTGTGTGGCTGGTCCCGGCGGAGGTTCGAGTCCTCCCTCGGGCATGGGTGTGTGTGTTTGTCCTTAGGATAATTTAGGTTAAGTAGTGTGTAAGCTTAGGGACTGATGACCTTAGCAGTTAAGTCCCATAAGATTTCACACACATTTGAACATTTTTTAATTACAGTTGTGACCATCAGAGATACACCAGAGTTTGTAAGTGAATCGGAGCAGAGGATTAATCTGGGCCTCGAGCGCTGCTCAGAACCGAGAGCTGTTGTATTGCGCTCTTCTGCTCGTTTATTGCGTGGATCAGACAAGGAGTAATGCCTCCTCTTTTTTCTCCTTAAATAAAGTTTATCACGTGAAAAATTTGAACCTAGCGCTATTCCACAGAGCTTCTGCTCCAATCCACTGCAAAAGAAACTTTCTGCGTCAACAGATGCCAGAACTGCGGTTGCCTGCAAAATGGTCGACATCGATATTCGTATTAGACAGCGTTCTGTGATACAATTCTTGAATACAGAAAGTGAAACGTCCATTCTCAATCACGAAAAACTGAAAAACCTGCACACGATGATGCAGCAGTGGATATCAGGACTTTTAGACGATCAGTTCGTCGCTATAACACTGTTGGCTGAACGAAACTGGAGGGATAGGCCACTGAATACACTGACGCCGCACAACATTCAGCGAGTCGATGACATCATTCCTGGTGACCGCTGGCAGACTGCAGGCGATTTGCGTCGCACTATTTCCCTCAGTAAAGGTAGTGTGATGACGATTATTCAACAACTGAGATATGGTTCAAATGGCTCTGAGCACTACGGGACTTAACATCTGAGGTCATCAGTCCCCTAGAACTTAGATGTACTTAAACCCAACTAACCTAAGGACATGACATACATCCATGCCCGAGGCACAACTGATATACTCAAAGCTTTGTGCGAGTTGGGTACGGCGAATGTTAAGCGACCACAACAGAGACAAGAAAAACGATTGCCTCCCAACTCTTGGAGCGTTTCTGATTGGAGGGAGAAGAGTTTCAGAAAAAAACTGTGACAGGAGACGAAACATGGATTCTTTTTTTTTTCGAACCATTCAATGGAATGGCAAAACTGTGCGACTGGCAGGGAAAGTTACGGTTACAATATTTTGGGATGCAGAGAATGTGAGTGCTCTTTTGAAACAGGGATGCACAATAAATTCTATCCAATATGAGACGGAACCCTTACGGCACGTCTTCGGCGATTTCGCGAAACAAAAGCTATGGTGGATGTTCTTTTGCGTGACAATGCAAGATCACACGCCAGTCACCACACCGTTTCGAGCTGTTCGGACCGCTAAGAAAAACTCATCGTGGGATTGAATTCGAAGACAAGGAGGCCGTGTACACATCCTTGCGTCAATGGCTTCAGAAACAGGACAATGCGTTTTACCATAATGGTAAATTTTGTTAAAAGATGGATCCAAACTGTGGAAATGAACGGCGCTTATACTGAAAATTTATGAGATAATCGTTAATGTTGTGGTTTTCAACCTATGTAGTTGGATTTGAAATTCTTGACCAATAAAAATAATAATAAATAAATGAAAGAAAGAATGTAGGAGGTAGGCCTATTACTTTTTCACTGGCATTCGTAGTTTTACCGTGGTCGCCAGTAGAACTTCGCTTAACGCTACGGAAGCTCCGAGGGCAGACGAAACGAATGTTTCGCCGGCCGGAGTGGCCGTGCGGTTGTAGGGGCTACAGTCTGGAGCCGGGCGACCGCTACGGTCGCAGGTTCGAATCCTGCCTCGGGCATGGATATGTGTGATGTCCTTAGGTTAGTTAGGTTTAATTAGTTCTAAGTTCTAGGCGACTGATGACCTCAGAAGTTAAGTCGCATAGTGCCCTGAGCCATTTTTGAAACGAATGTTTCAACTGAGACAGTCGGCAGTTTGAACAGTTTCTATGACCTCAACTGCATTCTATAAAATCTATGTTATTTATCTAAAAACCAGATATTCATTTCCCACTTTCAGTTTTGTACGTCTAAGTAGTCATCGCCCGGCTGTGCTCTTGCGTACAGCGGGCCGCACGCCACGCGTGTTGCCTGCAGACTCCTCACGTGTGGCTTCTCACTTCCCGGCGGGAGATTACAGCAGGCCCGCCTCCCCCTGCTGTAATAGGATAGCCGCCTCCCAGGCCCGCACTAGCCGTTAACTCAATTACCACCCTCGTCGCACAGAAGCCTGCTCGCTTTCAGGGCAATTTAGCGCCCCCTGAAACTCGAGAAGTAAACACAATTATTTGCGAATTGGCGGCTGCAAAATGCCGGGCTGTTAACGCGCAGGCCTTGGAAAGCTATTCCCGCGGGAGACGTCTGCTCCAACTTATCCCCCCCAGGCAGGTCTCCCATTCAGTAGAGTGAACACTTAGCGATAATGGGCCAGAAAAATGAGAGGGATTTTTTGGTTTGTGAACCAGACAACATTTTAGACTCGCTTACCCTCATAAAAGGGCAGTTTGCCTCTTACCTAAGAGTCAGCTGTGTGAACATTACCACACAAGTTGCGCATCCATATAATCTTAATATTTTATACGATACTAAACCGACTGACCGATCTGTGGATGAAGCATGAGGTATTCTCAATAGAGAGAACTGTAGAAACAGCCGCAGTGGAGTCTTAATTGGTCAAGTGAGTAGGTTCACCCACTTTCCACTTCAACGTAGTAAGCATTGTTACCTCTTAGTGCAAGCATGGAAAGTTACTGCAGGAAATGTCTTTGTAGGTATTGGCAACTGCCTCCTGTTAACGTTTTGACGATAAGGAGGACAACGGAATTACAATGCTACGGAAAAATGGGATGGAACGTTCAGATCAAATGTTAAAGTTGAGAAAGTGGATGATGAGCGGAGTGGGATTCAAGTACCCAGAAATGATGTCCACACAGTAATATTCCATTGACGATATGTATAAATGTTTTATTAAGCATAAATCTGTGATATGACAATACAAGGAAATACAAAATTGGCGAAAAATCTCTCAGGTTTCCTCGACGCAACTGATTAATGACATACACTGACGCAAAAAAATTGCAACACCAAAACGCAATCAATGTAGGTACTGAAATTTCGGGAATATATTTATGTGATTAACATTGCAAGATTACTGGTTACTGAAAGTGTGAAATAAGCCATCGCAAATGTTAAATGCTGGTACATTAATAACCGGTATAACAGCCAGAATGTTGAATGCAAGCATGCAAACGAGTATGTATTGCGTTCTACAGGTGCCCAATGTCAGTCTGTGGGATGGAGTTCCACGCCTGTTGCACTTGCTCGGTCAATACAGAGGCAGTTATTACTGGTAGTGGATGATGCACGAGTCTTAGTTCGATGATGTCCCGTAAGTTCTCTACTGGAGACGGATCTGGTTATGGAGTAGGCAAACGCATCTCGTCGACATTCTGCAAAGCATGTTGGGTTACAACGGCGATATGTGGAGAGTGTTAACCTGTTGGAAAATATACCTGGAATGCTGTTCATGAAAGGCAGCACAATATTTCCAATAAGCAGGCTGACGTAAAAATTTGCAGTAAGGGTACTGGTATAACCGCCATAGCGCTCCAGCTGTCATACGAAATTGCAACCCAGACCATTACTCCCGGTGCACGTCCAGTGTCTGTCATACGCAGACAGGTTGCGTGCAATTCTTCAACTGACTCCTCCTAACCAACACGCGGCCATCACTGGCACCGGGGCAGAACTAGCTTTCATCAGGAAATACAAGAGACTTCCACCTTTCCCTCCAATGAGGTCCCGTTTGACACCAGTGATGTCGCAAATGGTGGTGGTGTGGGGTCAGTGGAATGCACTCTACAGGGCGTCTGCCTCGAAACTGTCCTTGAAATAACCGATTTGTAGCGTCACTGTGGTGCTAATTGCTTCTCAAATTTCTGCTGCAGTTACAATACGATGCGACAGAGCCATACGCCGAACACGATGCTCTTCCATCTCGATACTGCCACGTGGTCCTCCGAAGCCTGGTCTTCTTGCGTCAATAGATTCTCGTGACCACCGCTGTCAGCAACCATGTGCAGTGACTACATTCCTGCCAAATATTTCTGCAATATCGTAGCTTCTCGTACGCCTGCTACAACACCTCGTTCAAACTCAGTGATGTGTCGATATTGGCGTCCTTTGTCGCCGTAAAGGCATTCTTGACTAACACCAACTCAGTACGTCCAATCTTTTACGTAACTAAAGCTCACGGCTGTTACATCGTCTGTTTAAAACAAACCTGATTTTCATCCTCATAGGGGCCCTACTAGCGCCACTCAAACGCGACTGCCGCGAAATCTTTCAGATGCAGAAACACGGCTACGAACTGTCGCTATGTCGCGAAACTCCTTCTAGCTGTTGCAATTCTTATCCGCCAGTGTTGTTCCGGGTGTCCAGTAGAGTTGTTGTTGCCACATTATGCACAACATTTCGACGACCGACCTAGCCGTATTCATCGGGTGGTGCGACAGGTAGTGTTGTACGTACCCGCTGCCTGGACTCCAGCAAGACTTAAATTGTGATGGCCTCGCGCAGTTATTTATTGCTGATTGTGTGTTCGACTCCCGCCGCCCTCTGAACCCTTTGATGGTGCTCCTATGTTTTTCAGCGTCCGCACTGAAACTCTGCGAAATGTACATTCTCTCGGCATTTCCCTGCTCTGGTGGATGTGATGGTCGGCGAGAGCTTAATATAGTGAGTACCGGACCCCAAGCCTTGTGGTACATACGCGGAGCAGAGACGAATGGTGAATCATTCTAGCGACAATGCAGGCAGATTGTTATGGCCCGACGCCTGGTAACAAGAATATTGGAAACGGCGAAGCTGGTAGGCTGTTCGCGTGCTACTGTCAGGAGCGTCTACGAAAAGTGGTTGAAGAACGGAGAAACCAACAGTTGAACAAGGTGTTGAACGTCCACGTCACTTCACAGAACGTGGAAGTTGGACAGTGGCTCGACCGCTCTGTGAAGCAGGATAGGCGGCAAGCGATCTGTGGCAGATCTGACGACAGTCTACAAGGCTGGTGTAGGCTCAAGTGTTTCGGAGCACACCATTCAGCGCACACTGTTGGACAAGGGGTTCCGCGGTTAACGTCCCCATACGTGTTCTCATGTTAACCTACAACGTCATCACACACGATTGCAACGGGCACAGGATCATAAAGACTGGTCTGTAGATCATTGAAAACGTGTTGTCTCTTCGAATGAATCACACTACATGTTACGCCTAGTCGATGGTCGTGTACCGATACGCCGTTACTCAGGTGTGTGTGTGTGTGTGTGTGTGTGTGTGTGTGTGTGTGTGTGTGTGTGTGTGTGTGTGTGTGTGCGCGTGTGTGTGTGTGAAATCTTATGGGACTTAACTGCTAAGGTCATCAGTCCCTAAGCTTACACACTACTTAACCTAAATTATCCTAAGGGCAAACACACACACCCATGCCAGAGGGAGGACTCGAACCTCCTCCGGGACCATCCGCATAGTCCATAACTGCAGCGCCTTAGACCGCTCGGCTAATCCCGCGCGGCCGTTACTCAGATGAACGGATGTTCGAAACATTCACTGCGCCACGGCCGCAGACAGGTGTAGGCATTACAATTCCTGCTCTTCCATGGAACCTGTAGTGGTAATCTAAGACAGAACGATAGCTATAGAGTACGTAAACATTACTGTGGACGCCCTGCATCCCTTCGTCTTCGCTGTGTTCCCCGAGGGAAATGGCATCTTCCAGCCGGATAACTACCTGTGTCACAAGGTCAGAAGAGCACCATAGTAAACTCACGTTGATGCCTTGTCCACCAAATTCGCCTAGTCTGGAATAGATGAAACACCTTTGGGACGCTATCGACTGTCCGTTCCCCGCTTACAAACCATCGTCCCGTAGTTCCCGTAGTTTAATTGCGTGAGCTGTGCGTACACTTCTGGTGCCACATACTTCTGGAAATCTGCCAGGTACTTGTTGAATCCATGCCACCCACAACCGCTGCTGTACTGCGATCTGAAGGTGCACCAATGCGCTGTTAAGTGGATGGTGATAATCTCTTGGCTGAGTACGTAAAACTTGTAAATACAAATGACACATCAACATTACAGCGCGATTGCTCTTGTTACTGGCCAATACCAACTCAGGTTACGGTTCTAGGCGCTCAGTCCGGAACCGCGCGACTGCTACGGTCGCAGGTTCGAATCCTGCCTCGGGCATGGATGTGTGTGATGTCCTTAGGTTAGTTAGGTTTAAGTAGTTCTAAGTTCTAGGGGACTGATGACCTTAGAAGTTAAGTCCCATAGTGCTCAGAGCCATTTGAACCAACTCAGGTTACCTTTAGTTATGTGGTAAGAGACAGAAATTGCCGTTGAATGTTTACTGCATTTAAACGTATGCACTGTTGTTATATCCAGATCTGAAAATGTAAAGAAAAATGTCATGTAAATAACACGTATTGCGAAAAAGTTTTTCTAAACTGCGGATATGATTTGTCATAAATGGTACGCAATATGTCAAATTCGAAGGAAGCAAACTTACGTTTTCATTCGAAAGACATTATAGTGGAAGAGAAACTACCAAAGGAAAAAAAGCACACAATGACTTTATCATCAATTCGAATAAATTTGAATTGTGTTATTCCTTGAACTTTCGTATCGGTGGTAGCAACTACCTGCAAACAGAGTGCACAGCCTTCTTTTAAAAAAATCATACATTTCAGCCTCAGGTCACTCAAATGCGATAATTGCTGGTTTAGACTTATTACCAATTCAACGCTTCAGTTGACTAGTTTCCCATGTAACGTATTCAAATCAAGTGATTACGACTTGGTAAAAAATCGGACTAAACCAGTAATGATTCCATCTGCCGGCCAAAGTGGCCGTGCGGTTAAAGGCGCTGCAGTCTGGAACCGCAAGACCGCTACGGTCGCAAGTTCGAATCCTGCCTCGGGTATGGATGTTTGTGATGTCCTTAGGTTAGTTAGGTTTAACTAGTTCTAAGATCTAGGGGACTAATGACCTCAGCAGTTGAGTCCCATAGTGCTCAGAGCCATTTTTTTTAATTCCATTTGAGCGACTGAGGCTGCAATGAATAATAAAAACAAAAATACAAGACGGTTTCTGCGTCACTAAAAGGCACTATGCGTTGTCTATTTTGAACGGACTATTAGATATTCAAGTAAAGAGAACGTGTTCACTATGTCCCAACCCTTAACGTTGTATACATCTCTCTAAGTAAAAACTGCGACGCCGCGAAGGAAGTATGCAAATAAAATCAAACATTACCGATATCCAAAGCAGTATTTTACATGTGCGCGATTGGAATTACAAAACGGATGCGTGCGCGCAGGCTAAACCCGTTGAGCGTGCCATCATTGGTCGGCAGACTGCTAAGTAGTGCGAGCACACATGTCCATATATAGTGAAACAGACTGTGCTGTTTTACGATATATGGACATGTGTGCTCGCACTACTTAGCACCGTTACGAATGTATGTAACAGCAAATGACAACGACATATAAATGTGTCACCTTGTATAAAGTAGACATGGCTTAAAGCCAAAACATCTGCACTTGATAATGGCCTAAGGCCGAAATTACAGCAGTGGAAATAAAAAGTTTAACAGTCACTGGCGTAAACATGATGTCTTTCAAGCTATTAATAATTGTTACCCCCTGATATGAAATTTAAAATGTGTTTCTTTCAATGGTGAATTCCTTTTTTTCCTCTTCCGCATGTCCAGAAAGTGTCGTCGTACGATCAGTCCTTTTTCATGAGGGGAGCAGGGGGGGTCGGGGAGAGCGAGGGCTTTCTCATGCAGCGAAAGTTTATTTGCATATCACTCTCCGTGGGTACGTGTTTTGACCCATGTAAGTTGCACGGCTCTATCTAAATTTTAATTTAAATCTTAGGATCGCCATACGCCTTAGCATAACAGACGCGCTATTGTCTGACGCCAAACTTTTCAAGTTGCTTGTGCAGAGCGTAGCTGGTGGTGTAGGAGGGTAACGCTGCAATCCCGTGACAGTAAATGGAAATTAACGATCAAATAAAAAAAATAAGGTTTGACTACTTGTTATTTTACATGGTATTAGGTCCTTGTATACATATACACTTTAAAGTATAATGTTGGAATTTAGTTCACCATTTATTATTTGCAATGATAGGAACTTTATTGGATTACATGTTTTGTAGGTTTGAAGGAAAATGTGATTAACTTAGTACTGAAAATAAAAAAAATCGTGCTACATGAGACCAAGGAGATGTTCCCCAGCCACAAAAAAGGCAGCGCGAGCGGAAAGCACTAGTCCCCATACATCTGCATCGCGCAGGCGGCGAACGCTATCTGCGAACGAATACAAAACTGTTTTTCGGGCAGGCCTATTCCACCATAAAATTCTTCAAGCAGAGAGCACTCTCCTGAATTTGGTACAGGTCGTCAAAGAGAAAGAGCCGACGGCAGCAGGCGTGCTGCTGATTTCTATCTTTAGGGGCTGGACCCCAGAGTCCTTGTGAAGCCGTGTGGTAGGCAGGGCCGAGCAGGACACTTGCACCACAGGACGGAGGCTCCACTTCGTAACAGTTTTTCAAACAGTAATGATATAATGCGTCTGCAAACAACAGCTGACACAGGTAATGGCAGGGAGGGTACTAGTCACTGATTAGATCAAAATTTTCCAGATAACGATATCTCGAAAATGAGCATATTTGGAGCTACGGCCATAAAACGACAGCCAATCTTCGACAAGTGTATGTATTTAAACTGATTCGTTCCAGCTCACACACGTTATACCAAAGGGTGCTGCTAGTAATTAAATTGGGTGGAGTTAATTATTTGAACAGCCGAAGGTAAGCACGCTTTAATTTCCCATCCATGGCTGGTTGTGTAAGACACGGATTTTCTCTCAGGTTTACTGGGTAAAGCTAGACTATTAAATCAATTACACTGGAAGTATCGTAATGCCATTACTATAGTAAATTACACTGCAGAAACAGCTCCGCAGTGAGACAGTCGGCATGTGGTATCTTGAGGTATAATATTAGTAATAATTGAGTCTACAGGCATCATGTTTTAATTTTTGCTTGTGTACATTGAGGTTGAATGAACTTTTATACTAACAGGTACCACATGTCAGTAAGTATGGAATAAGGAAATGCTGAATAGAAAAAAAGTTAAATTTTAAACCTAATTTCTTCTCAAATAACTTTTTTTTCTTTACAGCAAATACACAAAGTTGTTGCCTCAAACATTGCTATGGAGTTGACATCATTGAAGAAATGAATGGCTCAGTGTAACAGAACAACTACAGTAGTAAGTTAGTCGGACAAAACAGCATCGCCAGTCACGCCCAAACATATTCGCTTACCAAACAAATTTCCGATGTATCAGTGCGATGTCTAACCTATTCATAGTCTCTGTACTACATTCAGTGTTTACTTACTGTGAGTATGTGCAGCTAAATATTGTGTATGTCCATGTATAACCTGAATATGTATATTACGAGGAAGTATCTGACGAGGATACCACAACGCAGTGCCCTGTAACCAAAACGTTAACAATCTTTTCATTTCATAAATCTCTCGGCACCAATAAATTTCCGTCATTTCCCCCAGCACCACGACCACAGCGTCTAGTTGCAAATGGTCCACAAGAAGTTCTTCATCGAACAACGAGCTCACAGTGGTTCAAAAACTAGGCAAAGGCACAGAAAATAAATCGTATCAAAAATAAAAAAAGCGATTGGTTGCATATTTAGACCCAAATAAATCGTCAATACCAGAGAAACTTCTGCCGCAGCCCATAATGGAAATTTTTGGTCGATACGAGGTCCCCTACCCTGCGTACTGTTCGCTTACTTGCTGAACTAACTACTGTAGCTGCCATCCTCACTCCTCACACATCATAAACCATCTTCTCCTTCTTCTTCTTCTTCTTCTTCTTCTTCTTCTTCTTCTTCTTCTTTAATTGTGGAACTTAACTCTTAAACTCCAAGGTACGATAGATAATAAACAATTATCAGTTTGCTGCCACAACAGGATCTGCATATTTGTAACACAATGTCTAACAGATCACATATCTACAATAACTTAATGTTAAACATGACAGCCGGCCTGGGTGGCCGAGCGGTTCTAGGCGCTACAGTCTGGAACCGCGCGACCGCTACGGTCGCAGGTTCGAATCCTGCCTCGGGCATGGATGTGTGCGCTGTCCTTAGGTTAGTTAGGTTTAGTAGTTCTAAGTTCTAAGGGACTGATGACCTCAGACGTTAAGTCCCATAGTGTTCAGAGCCATTTGAACCATTTAAACATGACATTTCGAGCGTTGTGGGATTAAAGCTATGATCGGGCAAAACAATAAATAAGAAAAAGCGCAAAATAAGTTGAGGAATTGTGGGGTTAAATTACAAAACTTGCTTCTTAAAAAATCCAACAAGCATTATTTTGGGGGGAAACAGACCGACTAAAACGATATCTGATTTTTTCGACGCAAGTCCGATGTCGCAGAAACGGGGATAAATGGTGACGAACAGTCAAAAACAAGAGACGCGTCCCCAGGAGTTTACCAAGCGAGGTGGCGCAGTGGTTAGACACTGGACTCGCATTCGGGAGGGCGACGGTTCAATCCCTCGTCCGGCCATCCTGATTTAGGTTTTCCGTGATTTCCCTAAATCGCTCCAGGCAAATGCCGGGATGGTTCCTTTGAAAGGACACGGCCGAATTCCTTCCCCATCCTTCCCTAATCCGATGAGAGCGATGACCTCGCTGTCTGGTCTCCTTCCCCAAACAACCCCCCAACCAGGAGTTTCCTAACGCCACTCTAATGGTCGGGTGCGTAACGCCATTGCTCGACGGCTGGCAGTCTCCTATGATATTCACCAGGCTCGCAAGACTTCGAAACACAATTTTCCAGAAAAAGATTCAGAAACGCATCGTACTACAGCATCATTTGTTACATCTAGGTGCGTTCTATAATCGTACGAAAGGTAAGCAAAATCGGTGGGATGTTTAGGTGTATACTTACTTCGTCAGTGATTTTCGCTCAGTCCTCCAAGCCGCCATCTTTTAACGGCTGCGGGAAACATCGAAGACAGCGCGGCCCTAAATGTCCGTAGAGATTTCAGAGCACGTTGACTGGCTCACTTTTAACCCGTCGAGCTACTGTGTGGGAGCGGCGATTACAGCGGATATAGCAGGTAGTGGTATTCTACACAGTGAAGATTTCGTAAATAGGGGTTTGGTAAAAAAAAAAAAAAAAAAAAAAAAAAAAATTAACGCAAGGAATAGTAATAAAACATCTCTGGCGCTTCACACAACACTTTCGCACTACAATCGCCCTTTTCGCGAAAACTTCAATCTTAAAGCATTGCAACGTATAAAATGAACGTTTCATTGTCTTTCTGGGTACAAAACTAACTCACTGCAGAGCAGGGTTTCTCAAAGTGCGTTCTGCACGACGTAAGTGCCCCGCAAAAAACTGTAAATAACTGGGCGGTTTTTCGGCATTTTATTTTTTTAAAAAGATTATGATTTCTGTGTTATTAGTCATGAATTAAAATTGAAGTAATCACTGAATAAATAAGTTTTTATCAGTTTTTACAATTTTATTAACCTTCAAATTAAACACGGTGTTCCATCAAACTACCAGGCCTCTAGAAATGTTCCGCTAGAGGAAAAATTTGGGAACCCCTGCTGCAGAGGGATGCTGACTCATGCAGTTTTTCAGTAGGCAAGTCAATGGGAGATTTCGGTACACAAAATGGAAACGAAAAATTGTAGCTATGATCTTGATGTCTGCTGATAGTGTGTGTAGCGTTACATCACGAAATATTGTCGCTATGATCTTGATGTCTGCTGATAGTGTGTGTGGCGTTACATCACGAAATAAATTAACAGTGCAGCACTAGCATTTTACATTACTAAATAACTACTTTGCAAAACAGTATTCTACACTAGGGATAAAAAGAACGGGGTTGCACCGTTTTACACAGAGTGGCCTTGCATTCGGGAGGATGCGTTATAATCTTCAACCGGCAATGCTGGTTCATGTTTTCGAAGGTTTGCCTAAATTACTGCTGGTATTCTACTTCTGCTTCCTATTCTAACGCCGCGGCAGATAACCTGTCCCTCCCTTGTCAAACTAGGCCTGTCAATGTTTAAATGTCTGTAAACACTATCGGACCTGATTCATCCGGCCAGCGCCACGTAAGGCAAAACTCACTACTGGATATCACGGGAGGCGGACCCGTCAGTACAAAAGGCGGCGGGGAATATTTTGCAGTCAGTAGAGAAGCAGCAGCAACACGATCGATCCGTCAGGAGACCTCATTGATATCGAAATAGCGCTAGACATTGGGTGTAACCTGCGTAAGAAATCTGTGAAGGGCATTTTAACTACGACTATTGATATTTTTAAAAATCTGGAATCGTGTACATCGACATTTAAAAAATATTATTTCTGATCGGTGATTTATCGAAGATAAGTATCGATATATAGACGGGAAACGTATCGACGTACCTGCCTATAAAAATATCGACTGCACATTGGAAATATACTGCTAGTTATAAAGCTTTATATTTAAGTGTTGTTTTATTATTACATACTCTGTACATCAACAAACTTGCAGCCTGCCTATCCCCTTTAGAGCAAGAATTGACAGGAAAACTATGCACGTTCGCGCTTGGCGACAACCACTTTGCTAAAAATGGTAACTGCATTTCCGGCACGCCAACGGTCTAGCAGCTGTAGTGTCAAAATTGCGTGGTGATGCTAAATGGTTGCAGTTTCCATTGGTAGGGCCGAGCGCAGAATATGTACGCATTTCCACTAACACGTCTCCGCTCACTGCGAAGACCATTCTTGTCATTTAGATTTTTGTTCATAATTTTCAGTAACTGTTTTTGAAGACTGAAGATGTCAAAAAACAGCACAGTAATTGCGTTAAATTTGTTTTTTAACGCTACTGTCATGCTATTTCTTCACAGCGGAAATCTTGTTATTCCATTCACATCGCTACCCCCGCAGTGCAATCGGACTACTACTTTGTGCCACATATTTTGCTTCACACAGTCAAAGAGAAAGGTTGGACGTAACGAATGTTCAAAACGCAGTAAGATTTCTTCACACAGTGAAAATAAAATTATGTTCTACTACAACTGCAAAAGAGCAATTTCAAATATCAAATATTGTTAAAAAATATATAATAAAATATCGGCATTCGATACTGTCATTTTGATATCGACATATTGGTTACAAAAGAATGTCGCCGATATATATCGACATATTTTAGAAAAAGTATCAGTAATCGATATTTTATCAACAAGCCTAATTTCAACCCTTCTAAAGATGCCCAACTCGACTACTGGTGATGCGATTGTGAAGGAACAACCACAGCCAAACCAAGACCAGTTGGATCTCATGTACTGACGGACAGGGACTGTCGAGCACTGTGGCAGGTGGTTGTAAAAATCGCACAAAATCAACGGAAGGGATCACTCTTGAGTTTCAAAGTACGGTCCAGATGGTACAATGACTGTGCGTAGGGTGTTAATGGAATACAATGGTTCAGCAGTTTCTCATAACGAGATTCATTTCTGTTGTCAACGCTTGATATGGTGTAAAGAGGAACGCAAATGGACATTGGATGACTGGAAACGAGTGATTTGGAGTGATGAATCGCGTAATATATTGTGACAGTACGATGGACGCGTTTTGGATTGGTAAATAACTGCAGAACGTTACCTTCCGTGAAATATGGAGGAGATGGGGTTGTTCTTCACGGTTAGGATGTGATCCCCTCATTGCGCGTAGGAAAACGCAGAACGCATAAGAATATTAACAAATTTTACAGCTTTGTGTACAGCATTCATTAGAGGAATAGTTCGGAGTCGATGACTATATCAGGATGACAACGCACCCTGTCATAAAGCGGCAACTATGAGGCAATAATTTGTGAACAATAACATTTCTGAGATGGACTAGCCTGCTCAGACTAATGATATGAGCCCAGTGGGTCACCTCTAGGACAGGTTAGATTGTTAGAACGTCGACTCCGCTCCAGACCACAGCGTCCTATATCTCTACTTTCTTTGGTTTCGGCTCATGAGGAATAAAGGGGTGCCATGCCTCCACAGACATTCAGACACCTCATTCATTGTTTCCCCAGCAGTCCAAGGCGACATACAGACGAACGTAGACACACACCATATTAATGTCCACTAATAGATATCCGTATAGCTTTGATCCCATAGTATACATGAACTATGTTGGACATGTCCAATATCCTTGTAACAGTGAATCAACGAACGAATAAATCTTCTACTACTACTATTACTACTACTAGAAGTAGTAGTAGTAGTAGTAAGTACGAGAACTGTGACTGGGCAGTGTTAAGTGCCAGAGAAGCAAATCTTTATGCGAGTTGAAGGAGCGGCCGGCAGGTGGATGCGAAGCGCCATGAACTGCGCCGTAGCCTTGAGAAGCCAATAGCCCTCGGGTTGAGTGCTCTGTATCTGTTTACGCACGTGTCCCACACAAGTATGTATGCAGACGAGGGAAGTAGCATGCGCGAGCAGCGTGTTCCCGCCCCGGGGTCGCCCGGCATCTGCGCAGTAGCGAGCGCGCCGACGTGTCAAGGTCGGCAAAAAGCAGCTGGAGTCACACTGCGAGGTCTACTAACTGCATTCTCAGTTGAAAATACAAAAATGCCCTAACCAGTCACACTAATCAGACAATATTTCCCACTAAGATGTTTGGAGCATCATACGTCCATCATCAACTGGATTTCATGTCATTAAATAAGGCATGGACGTAATGTTTGTGGTAGCTTTTGGGTAACCTGTCGCGCTGACCTAGGAAGTAATTAGTACCATTTACAGCTACCGAGTTATGACACCAGAATTGTTTTAAAGAACGAAACTACATACTTTTCTTTCTATGGCATTGGAAAAAGCAACCGAAGAGGACTCAAACGACGTAACATGTGTGAACCTTGATCAAGCATTTATAATGTAACAGCTCCGCAAAATTCTGTCCCATAGTGGTGGGACGAGTGACTGGTTTTCAACAACATTGGCCAGGCGATTGTTTTTCGTTCCGTTGTTTTTTTTCAGTCGAATGAAGCAACCGAATGTAACTAGTGTCTGCGGCCACGTCAGCTGTAAGACTCTTTTTAAACCACTCTTCGGTTTTGCGTAGTTTCACTATTGCGAGACAAGCGATATATAAGTCCGTGAGGGTTTCCGCATTTACGTGAATATTTTCTGAGTTTCAGTCACCACACCTATAAGATGGCTATTTTTTATGTTATTGGATGTGTTAATATTTGTAGAGGAAAATCATATATTTGAAGAATTGTTGTTAGCACTGTGGAGTCGTAGAATTCTTGACAGTCAGTAGTGGATACCTGCGGGGTGCAGCAGGCGGGGATTCGTTGACTGTACAGTGTAATGCATAGACGCACTTTGCGGAGTCATGTGAGTTGCAGATTTATTACGACGAGGAATGACGCCTCAGGACAGTGGTTGGATATCATAGAAAAGGTTTTGAAATGAAGAACAAGCAAGCTATTACTCGATTAGGTAAAAAGTTTATCTTTATTTCTGTAGACTTGTACTGTTGGTCCACTTCACCCTCGTCACAGTGGGCTTTTTGATAATTATTCCATTGATTACTTTTCTGAGTTAATTTACTGTACCATGAAAGTTATTATATTACATCAATTTTCATATTAGAGCTTATAATTGTTTTCCTTGATAGGTTCCTTCCTAACTGAAACTTCGGTACTTAAAGGTTGAGTCATGTGTTTCATTGGCATTCTGTATCAAGATTATGAACCTACTTTCCCTGGACCAACTGTAGTTAGTTTTTAGCAGTATTTTTCTAGCTGTTGTGGAGCCTTGCTGTGTTGCTGTTTCTGCCAATGCTTCACTGCAGGTGAGATTCATAATAAAAAATACGGCCTACATGAAACGGGATGAAAGGTAGGAAACAATAGTAGAATAGTACGAAGAGGATAGTGGGCTCAGGGCTTGTTTGAAAGCTGTCTCCTACCTACGAAACTTGACTAAGTTTATCAGGAGGTGTATACAGACAGCCGACCGCTGCGGCCGTGCGGTTCTAGGCGCTTCAGTCCGGAACCGTGCTGCTGCTACGGTCGCAGGTTCGAATCCTGCCTCGGGCATGGATGTGTGTAATGCCCTTAGGTTAGTTAGGTTTAAGTTGTTCTAACTCTAGGGGACTGATGACCTCAGATCTTAAGTCACATAGTGCTTAGAGCCATTTGAACCATTTTTTGTATATAGACAGGAACATGTACAAAACATACACAGCAACTTAAAAAAATCAGGAAAAATACACTGATGATGCTTATAAGCTGATTTTAACAGGCCTAAGCCTGGATAAAGTGTATTGAAAAACTGATTATTTTCAAAAATCTGGCTCAATTCTACGGCCGGCCATATCGAATTCGGTTTTCCACAATTTCTCGATCATTCCAGGCAAATGCTGGCATGGTTCCCTAAGGAGGCTACGGTTGCCTTCTCCCCCTCCTACAACCACAAATCTGAGCGGAAGCTACACTGCTCAGCCAAACATTATGACCACAGACCTATTATTGATATAAACCCGTCCTGGCGATAGCAGCGTCACCTGGCGCGTAATGACTGCTAGTCAGACACACGCAAGGTGCATGCAGTATCAGTGACCGTGATGCCCGATGTTGAATGGGGGAGGCGCGCGATCTATCTCAGTTTGACCGAGGACCCGCACGCTCAACACGAGCATTTCAGACACTGCACAACCCGTCTGGTGTAGTCGTGAATGTCTTCTACTTGTGGCGAGAGCAAGGTGAAACAACGTCCAGACGCCATGGGGTTCAGCGGCCACCCCTTATTACAGATGTCAGACGTCGTAGGCTGCGTAGACTGGTAAAACAGGAATGGCGGTGAACTGTGGCGGAACTAACATCAGACTTTAATGCCGGGCAGAGAACAAGTGTTGATGTTTGGTTTGTGTGGCGCTCAACTGCGCGGTCATCAGCGCTCGTACAAAGTCCCAATCTTTACACAGTCCAATTTTAGTCACTTTCACGAATGATGATGATGATGAAATGATGAGGACAACACAAACACCCAGTCCCCAGGCAGAGAAAATCCCCAACCCAACTGGGAATCGAACACGGGTCCCCGTGATCCAAAGGCAGCTACGCTTGCCACTAGAACGCGAGCTGCGGATACAGTACAAGTGTGTCTGAACACACAGTGCACCGAAAACTCCTAACGATGGGCCTCCGCAGCTGACGACCCATGCATGTGCCAATGTTAACACCACAACATGGGCAACTTCGGCTCAGAATGGGCACGTGACCATGGTCACTGGACGTTGGCGCTGTGGCGGAGCGTCGCATTGTCTCATTAATCCAGATATTTCCTTCATTATGCCGATGGGAGGGCGTGAATCCGTCGTCTTACAAGAGAACAGCGCCTTGACACATACTGCGGGACGGAGACAAACGTCGGAGGCGCCATTATGTTCTGGGGAAGATTCACGTGGGCACCCATAAGGTCTAGTGGAACTCGCGCAGGCACCATGACGGCCAAGGAGTATCGTACACTGCATGCAGACCACGACCACCCTTCCATGACGACCATGTATGCCTTTTTCAACAAGATAATGGGCCATGTCACAAGACCAGCAGTGTGATGGAGTGGTCCCAGAAACACAGTGGCGAGCTCCAGTTGGTGTGCTGGCTCCTCGACTCGCCAGATCTGAACCCAATCGAACAAATCTGGGATGTGACTGAGCGTGGCGTCAGAACTCATCGCTCCCTTCCTCGGAATTTACGGGAATTAGGTGACGTGTGTGCAGATGTAGGTGCCAGCTCCCTCCAGCGACCTACCGAGGCCTCATTGCTTCCAAGACGCGACCAGTCGCAGCTGTTATCCGTGCCACAGGTGGACATACCGGCTATTAGGTAGGTGGTCAAAATGTTCTGGCTGATGAATGTATATCTATAATGATAACAACAGTCAGTGTGACGTAAAACATCAAACGCAAAATATGTTTTCGCAAGTTTGTTAATGACGATGAATGGATAATGAGCTAAAATGAAACACATCAGTGGAATGTAAACTTTGTTTCTGTGAGTGAACTTGACATTCACATTATAAAATTTCTAGACACATACACATATTCTAATGACGTGAGGATACGACTCACGAGATGTTTAAATGTTATTGAATGTCTTGGCGATATTTGCTGTGATCAATTTCGAATTTCTACAGAACTGTACCGGGAATACCCTACTTGGTTACCTACACATCCAATATTTTTTCTGATCAGACTGACGTCCACACAGTGGCGTAGTTAGGTAGTTTGTTACTCGATGTAGAGTTTTGATTTGTCACCCCCCCCCCCCCCCCCCACACACACACACAAAACTTTCCAGCGTCACAAAAGCATTAAGTACAACATCTGTGCTTAGTAGTTTCCTCATATTCGTGATTAAATAATCAAAGTATAATGTTAACTACTTCGCAAACAGTTTTTTTATGAATGAAAGTAATAAGTTAAAGGCTTTAAAACAAACCACAGTTTAACTGATTATTAAGAAAGCCAGACAGGTAACCGAAGATCTCCTTAGTGACACGTGACTAGCACGTAGCTCAGAATTTCTTCCTTCTTTTTCAGCTGCAAATTTTGAAGTTGGCTCTTCAAAGTCAATATCTTTCGCTAGCCCATTTTTATTGTGTAGCTGCTCAATTAGACAGCCGTGCTTGACTCATAGTACACCCAAGATAATTCTTAATTAATTTGGATTTTGAAAAAAAAAATTCCCTTGCATAAAGCTATTGAAAAAACACGAAGTTAAGAAAAATCTTAACGGGAATAATTGTCAATTGATTTTTGTATAATCATGGGAAATTTCGTTTCTGAAGTTGTTCCATGGTTGTGTGGCGTGTATGGATTTCTTGGAGAAAGCTGTCGATGCACCCTTAACAATGCCCTTCTCAGTTCGCAGCGTGCTGTATAGTATGGCTTAAAAATGCGAGCTCATAAACCTCTAGGTAGCGTCCGTAGCTCTTGTACTTGCCGGGCAAGGCAATTAGCGGACCCTTCCTAGACCCTTTCTGGGCGGAAATTTCACTGGGTGCAAGTTTCAATGGGCGCAGTTTCCAGTACGCCAGACTAGATTAATTACAGCACGCACATTGGCATCCAAACAGCCATTCTTCTCACGCTCCACACGGGAATGGAATGAGAAATGTCCTAATAACTGACCGAATGGGACGTACCCTCTGCCATGCACTTCACGGCTGTTTGGAGGATATGGATGTAGATGCAGACTTTTTTGTCTTTTTCGATTATACTTGAGTCTTGACTAGGGCTGATAACTTTTTTCAGAGACACTGTATCTTATTTCAAGCAGGGGGGAATAAAAAGTATATTTCCAGAAATTAGATGTCTTCAAACCTTACATAACTGTATTTATTTACTTGAACAAGATTTTTTTCGCACTGACAGCATTAAATATATACTTTTGGTTGGTTTTGAAAGGGTAATAACTCGCGCTACATTATAAATTTATGTTCCAATAAATGAACAAATACTTTATTTACATTTATTGAAAGGCTGTCGCTTTCTTCCCGCTGGTGTACATCCATCACCGATAATTTTCTTACCGTAAAGGCTCAGGTGCCATGATCAGTAATCAAATACGATTAATTTTTCAACTGTTTGGTGACTTCATCACTTGTTTTTAAGCGTTTAAGCTTATACGGTCACTCGTCGTACTTTTCTTGCCCGAGAAGTATTTATCATTATTAGTTAATAATCATTTCTGCAGATATGGTATACTGCATTGACTTTATTTTGATGGTCACTTTTTACACACTCATTATTTCTTCCATTTCCACGCCACCGTGAGTTTCGGCGTTTTGAGCCAGACACGAAATTCACTATTAAGTAAACACCTATTCACAAACGTGGACGAAAAACTACATATTGCCCCCTCAGTAAAAAAACAAATATCGTAACGAAAATGATAGTGAAGATAGATGACAGAAATTAAGTCAACAATAACAATTTAACAACGCCAGAAAGATCGAATGTTTCTGCTCAGAATTGACAGTGCTGAAGATCAAGCAACTCCTATGTCTCTCCCTGCGGTGTATGGGGAGGGAGGGGGAAACGAACGTGGTTGGCGGCCCTAAGGTTCATAAAAGTCAACACAAAATTTTTATTTTCTCATTTATCATACATTTACCAGTGAGTTACAGCATATTTTTTTGTACAGAATGAAATATTCTCGGAATTATAAAAACGTCAATCCTTAATGTATCCACGTTTCGAAAAGTAGATCTTTTTATTATTTTTTAAATTATTTTCTGGCTGTACGCCGTTGCCCACCAACATTTAGATACCCATAGATAATTTTTAATTCTGTCTCGCTGTAATATGTACTGACACACATAATAACGGAACATTATGACCTACACTCGCAACTGGAGAAGGACGACTTGAACGCACGATCTCCACCTGCCGGCCAGTGTGGCCGAGCGGTTCTAGGTGCTTCAGTCTGGAACCGCGCGACCGCTACGGTCGCAGGTTCGAATCCTGCCTCGGGCATGGATGTGTGTGATGTCTTTAGGTTCGTTAGGTTTAAGTGGCTCTAAGTTCTATGGGACTGATGACCTCAGATGTTAAGTCCCATAGTGCTCAGAGCCATTTGAACCATTTGATCTCCACCTTCCGGAGCAACAACACTATCCCTAGAGCACCGAGGTCGACAAAGCGCACATTCCCGCCCTCCTACATACTGGCGCAGCGCCAGTGAGACGCAGTCCTTGTCCTTGTATACGCAGTAGCTACAGCGGAGGGCATTTAAATCCCGTAATGACTGCCTCAGAACGATTTAAATGGTCCCCGGTCCCGTTTACGTGGGCAACAGGTAGCTGCTGCACGAGGTTGTTACAAGTTCGAAGTAAAAGAACAAAAAAGTTTTCAAGCCTTACGTAGGCTCAGCTTCCGTACGAATCGTCGAGCGTTGACCAAGTGAAGTGCAGAACTCATCGTTGATCGCCTGTAAAAAGTGCGGCACCTTCTAGGGCAGGCGGCGTAAAAGGTGGCCTACGACTTCGGTCGTTAGATTAGATTAGTACTTGTTCCATAGATCATGAATAGGACACTTCGTAACGGTGTGGAACGTGTCAGGTTAATAAAAGGTGTCTATGCAAGACATTACATTACACAAAATATTACATGGCACTTAATTTAATCTGAAACGAATCGCATTACTTGTGAATGTACCAGATAGTAGCTCGTTTATTTTTCGCTTTCCACTACCGCAGAAATTATACAATAAGTTTTTGATAAAATATTGAGTAATAACCAATTAAGTAAACTCAAATTGACTTTACGCAGAGTCACAGATAAGGATCACATCTCTGCCTAACTTCTCGTGTTTTCCTTCAGTAGAAGAGCACGTTTTATCCACTTTTTTGTTGATAGTTCGATTCCGCTATTAGAGAGAAAAACAAACAAATGGTCTAGAGTTGCCATTGTATCTAACTGCACAATTAAGCTGACCTATTTGAAATTCATTACGAGCGATTAAACTGATTATGAGACGAACTGGATTTGTAAATTATTAAACAAATTACGTAGTAATGCGGTTCTCTGAGAACAACAAAAACAAAAAAAGTATTTAAAACGTTTTGTAACAAATATGGAAATTCCTGGCTGGATAAATACGTAAAATAAGGGAAATACAACCACTTACCTAGCAAAAGATCAAGAGCTCGACAGCTAGTGTTAACTGTTTCGTCTTACGCGTTTCTGTACACAACGCACCAATCCTTTATTCTTTTAATATTATTATTATTATTTTATTTTACAAATGGCAGTAGTCTTATTTAACCATAGATTAGTAAACTCTCGTAAAATTTAGGATTGCAGTTGGTAACAATTCGTGGTTCCCACCAATCTGGTACTGTCAGTACGGGTGTAAAATAGGGCATTTTGTACTTATTTTGTATGTGACGTATCACAGGAGACCATATAATTGTAATTAACTAGCGCATAAACTATAAATTAATGCGTCATTTGAATAAAATATGGGGTAATAAAATATACGATGCTTTGGTAACAAAGTAACGTCTTCCCCTTTTAGTGTTCTAGGATTAAAGTTGTGTTTCCAGATCCTGTTCCTATTCTGTGGTCGAATTTGTTTTCATCAGATGCGCTCCTTACTGAATTGCTTTTCCTGCGGCGCAAACGTCGTAAGTTACATAACATTTCATTCTGGCAGGGATGGATCTTATAGCAAATTACACAGCGAATACAACTGCGCAGAATACACATGCAGCATAAAGCTGTGTCAGGAACAGAACTCAGTCCTTGATGAACAGAACTTAACAGGGAACCACATCTCGGTTAAAAAAAAAAAGCTTCCCATGGATATCGTTAAGGCGAAAATAGGGTAGTAACATCCAAGACGTAAACAACCAATCGTTCGCCTCATCCGACATCCGGGAATAATCCGTAATATTGCAGGAAGAGCATTTCTCTTCCATCTCAATAGCAACGCGCTCACCGCGGCGGATTACTACCCGAAGGAGCCTGGGTTCGATTCCCGGCCGGATCGGAGATCTTCCGCTCGGGGACAGGGTGATGTGTTGCGTTCGTATCGTCGCAACTGACATTCAACTATTGGGATGGTTCTATGGGGACTTCCCGAAAGCCAATTTAAAAAAAGTTTTCGCCCTAGCACAGAGTTGACGCTGAAACCAACCGCATTATTAGATGCAGAAGTTTGGATCCAGTGCCCTGCGCCTCGTTCAGCGCCTTTCGGGAGGGGCGCAGCACGCAGCGGCCGTCGGGTGGGGCCACGCTAGGCTGCAGCACGCCACGTGACCGCAGCCAACCCAAGGCCACACCTCGCCCCCCCCTCCCCCCCCTCGCCAGTCACGTGGCTTTGGCTCGCAGCGTACTACGACCGCCATTCACCGGTACGGTATGTCCACCCGCTCACCTTGCCACCTGCAGCCGGACGCGAGGGAACCCTTCGCAGCGGTACGGGGCCCTCTTCTGTAGTGTGCGGGCACTCAACTGGTTTAAATCGACTGAGTGGTCTGGACACTTTCCACAGGCCAGATGCAACATCTATTTACATCTGAATGCTCAACGCATTCTGCTTCGATTAAAGTGACTTTGGGCGTGAAGTTTTAGCGAGATGAAGGTTGCGGCCAGCCGCCTGCCAATCTTAGAGCATTCCCGAGTTCCATGTGCTCATAGTGTTGTCTATTTGCAGATGTATGCCGAGCCGTGGGAAGTGTGGCTGGCTGCATGCCTCACGAGTAGCTGAGATGGGAGTGAGGCAGGGATGTGCCTTTCCCTTATATTATTCAGTTTGTACATTAAGTAAGCAATAAAGGAAACAAAGTAGGCGTTTGAAAAGAAAACACCACGAAGAACAAGTCAAAACATGTATGACGTCAACCTGGTAGTTCTGTCAGAGACAGCGAAGGACCTGGAAAATCAGTTAATAGACACAAACTCCCTGACGGTTTGGTAGAAAGCATCCGTTTCCGAATAAACCAATTATACAGATCACAACGTAGGATCTGTTCCGGATGTACCTGTTCGTTAGAATCATCAAAACCACACACTGTATTTCTACATATCAGGCCAGCAGCCTAACAGTCTTCGAGAAAGCCGGCCGGAGTGGCCATGCGGTTCTAGGCGCTTCAGTCTGGAACGGAGCGACCGCTACGGTCGCAGGTTCGAATCCTGCCTCGGGCATGGATGCGTGTGATATCCTTAGGTTAGTTAGGTTTAATTAGTTCTAAGTTCTAGCCGACTGATGACCTCAGAAGTTAAGTCGTATAGTGCTCAGAGCCATTTGAACCAAGTCTTCGAAAAAACGAAGACTTAGTGATTCCGATCCTTTCCAGCCATAAATTAAAATGAAAATCGTTGATAAAGAGTTCGAATGGCATTTCTTACTATATTTTTTACTGTTTGGCTAGAGAACGTAACCTGTATCGATATTCATGTACAGTCATTTTTAGTTAAATAAAATAAATTTTGCTGTGAAGAAGAAAAACAGTGAAAATTGGAGGTATGGAAGATTCGCTCCCTACTCGAAGCAGCGCTGGATTCGGAGCAAATTATTTGTTGATAGGCACATACATGATTCTGTTTCAGCTTTCCTTGCATCTCTTTCCAACTTGGAAGCTGTTACGTCCATTAATAAAATATAAAGCTAGATGAAACTTCCTGCCCCTTTCGCGGGCAAGTGCTCTACCACTTGAGCACTTGCCCGCGAAAGGCAAAGGTCCAGAGTTCGAGTCTCGGTTCAAAAATGGTTCAAATGGCTCTGAGCACTATGGGACTTAACATCTATGGTCATCAGTCCCCTAGAACTACTTAAACCTAACTAACTTAAGGACAGCACACAACACCCAGTCATCAAGAGGCAGGGAAAATCCCTGAACCCCGCCGGGAACCGAACCTGGGAACCCGGGCGTGGGAAGTGAGAACGCTACCGCACGACCACGAGCTGCGGACGAGTCTCGGTGAGCACACAATTTTAACCTGCCAGGAAGTTTAATATCAGCGCACGTTCTGCTGCAGAGTGAAAATCTCATTCTATAAAGCAAGATGCTTACGGAGTACAATATCTGGTCATCGCGTTCATGTTGACTACCATTGACCAGTCTGTGCTAGAGTTAATTGCCGACTCCCGACAGAAGAGTAACGCAGATGAATAAACAACTGTTAAATTTGTGGTGGATTCGTGGAAACTTTTCCTTGATTGCTTCATTATAATACTTGTAATGAAACTGCTAAAAAATTGCAACTACTGCACAACAGAAGTAAAACAAAGCATGGAGCGATGGACAGAACGATGTTAAATGCAACGCATTTGGCTGTCAACAGTGCAATGTATGAAGGCTTCAACGACTACCGTAACAGAATGTTATGCGAAGATCTCACACAAAACTCAAAGAAATTCTGGTCTCATGTAAAATCTGTCAGTGGCAGTATACAGACACTAGTGGATGACAAAGGAACGGAAACAGACTGCAGCAAAAATAAAAAAAAAGGGCTTAACTCCGCATTCAACGGTTCTTTTAACAAGGAGGTTCCAAAAATATTGACTCAATTTAGGTCTCGCACCACTTAAAATATTAGTGATACAGAGATTAAGGTCAGTGACGTTGAGAACCAGCCAACATCGCTAAAACTGAACGAAGCTCGAGAGACCAATGCAATCCCTAACAGATTCTATACAGAATTTGCGGCTTTTCCCCTGTTTTAACCCCACAAGTGTACACCTGGGTCAGTCTGACCCTGGAGTTTTTTGTTTGCTACAGTGCATTCTCCAACGCACATACGCAGCCCGCTGCCACCAATGTAAATTCAGCATTGAGTGAGACCTAGCAGAGGACGGATTTTCGAAGTTGTGAGTCACTGTTGTTCAATTAATTTGACAGGAATATTATCCGAAGGGTCACTGTGACCCTGGACCACACATCGTGTAACTGTTGTCACACTGAGTGTTAAGTTCATTTATGTGAAAATGACAGGTAGAAATGACATTTTACTAATGGGAGATCCTTTACGGGAAGCACTGTTGGAATATCTCTGTCGTGAAAGTGACGTAAGCGACTTTGCTGTTGAGTGTGATCCTGAAGCTGATACTCCTGCATTAGTTATGGGTAGTGGCGATACTGATGAATCTGCCAAATCTTGAGACAGCGATGAAGAAAATACAGTTGTTCCCAGTAAGAATGCTCACTGTTGGGACACAGCTGTCCCTAATAGAAGATGCCAACCAACTGCCAATAACATTGCAATCCATATTTCAAGAGTGTGGAAATAATGAATGAATGGGTTTATGAACAGTTGAGAACACCTCAAAATATTTGTGTAATATCTACATTCATCTCATTACATTGCAAATAAAGTCTTTAGATCGGGAAACTTTCAAGTTTCATCACTGAAAAGCTTCCAGGCCTGTTTTTCATCAGTCTCAAATTTTGAATGCATTAATATACTAAGTGATCAAAACTATCCAGACACCTGGCTGAAAATGACTTACAAGTTCGTAGCGCCCTCCATCGGTAATGCTGGAATTCAATACAGTGTTGGCCCACCCTTAGACTTTATGACAGCTTCCACTCTCGCAGGCATACGTTCAATCAGGTATTGGATGGTTTCTTGGGGAATGGTAGCCCATTTTTCACGGAGTGCTGCTCTGTTGAGAGGTGTCGATGTCGGTCGGTGAGGACTGGCACGAAGTCTGCGTTCCACAACATCCCAAAGGCGTTCTATAGGATTCAGGTCAGGACTCTGTGCAGACCAGTCCATTACAGGGATGTTATTGTCGTGTAACCACTCCGTCACTGGCCGTGCAGTATGAACAGTGTTCGATCTTGCTGAAAGATGCAATTGGCATCCCTGAATTGCTCTTCAACAGTGGGAAGCAAGAAAATGCTTAAAACATCAATGTAGGACTGTGCTGTGATAGTGCCACGCGGAACAACAAGGGGTGCAAGCCCCCTCCATGAAAACCACGACCACACTAAAACACCTGGTCCTCCGAATTTTACTGTTGGCACTATACACACTGGCAGATGAAGTTCACCGGGCATTCGCCATGTCCACACCCTTGCATCAGATCGACACATTGTGTACCGTGATTCGTCACTCCACACAACGTTTTTCCATAGCTCAATCGTCCAATGTTTACGCTCCTTACACCAAGCGAGGCGTAGTCTGGCATTTACCGGCGTTTAGTGTGATTTATGAGCAGCCGCTCGACCATGAAAGCCAAGTTTTCTCACCTCCTGCCTAACTGTCATAGCACTTACAGTGGATTCTGATGCAGTTTGGAATTCTTGTGTGATGGACAGGATAGATGTCTGCCTATTGCACATTACGACCCTCTTCAACTGTCAGTCAACAGACGAGGTTGGCCTGTACGCTTTTGTGCTGTACATGTTCCTTCACGTTTGCACTTCAGTAACGCATCAGAAACAGTGGACCTAGGTACGTTAAGGAGTGCGAAAATTTCGCGTACAGACGTATGACACAAATGACACCCGATCAATGCATACGTTCGAAGTCCGTGAGTTCCGCGCTGGGCCCCATTCTACTCTTTCACGATGTCTAATGACTACTGAGGTCGCTGATGTGGAGTACCTCGCAGTAGGTGGCAACACGATGCACCTAATATCAAAAATGTATGTTTTGGGGGTGTGTCCAGATACTTTTGATAACATAGTGAATTGATATTAATTGAAAAAGTACATGACATAGGTGAAATTAAAAGCGTTCAGTATATGAGATCAGTCATGCAAAGCAAAACACGCGCTTTTCTCTGTTGACACCCTGAAAACCAAGCATCAAGGCAATCACGTATATGCAGTAATGCTTGACTACCGAAAGGCATTTGATATTGTATCACACCAACGTTTGTTAACAAAAACACAATTATATGAAGCATCAAACACAATTGTGACTGAACTGAGGCTTCCTAGGTTGGAAGAACACAGCATACGGTATCGGATGGAGAGTCAGGCAGATAGATGTAGCAGTAGCTTCGGGCTTCCCTCAGAGAAGTGTGTTGGGACCCTTGCTGTTGCGCACTTATCTATAACGTAGTACCATCCGAAAAAAGCTTCACTAACATTCAATTGGGTCTTGATAATATTGTAAATTAGTTCAAAAATTTGGAATTTGTTATAAATGCCCAGAAATGTTAGTCAAGTAGTGTTCTATGACTACAATACCAAACAGTCAAAACTAGAATTAGTCAACTCGTATCTACTAACACTTGGTTGTAATAATTTGTGGCACGTATGAAATGGAACTCACGCAGAAGCTCAATCGTACGTGAAGAAGGTGGCAGACTACCATTCAACGGTAGGATAGTGGGAAATGCAGTTAGTCTACAGACACTGTTTACGAAACTCCCGTACGATCAGTCGCAGAATATTGCTTCAATGTTTATTACCCTACCAAATTGGTCTAACATGGGTTAATGAACGTGTACAAAGATAGGCAGCACAAAAAGTCACAGGTTTGTTAGGCTAACGGTAGACTGTAGCGGCAGTGCTGAAAAAATTGCACACGCAGACACACTTTAAGATACAAGCCAACCCCTAAAGCCTAAAGTTCGCAGAACCAAAATGTCACGGACCTACCCCTAGCTAACAGTGATATTCACAGTACGATCGCCAACCAAGCAAATGCGGAATGGAAATGGACCGTAACATCAATGGCACTTGTTTCTTATAAATTATGGAGTACAGCAATCAGTCGTCCTTTTTTTTTAGATTTTATTACGCAATTCAAGATTTTGGCTAGTGGCTAGCCATTATCAATGCACTATTTTCTATTTTCGATGCATGTAAATCCCCGTTGTTCGGGCGTCAGTCACAAATGTGAAATCTGGACATGTGTAATAAAATCTAAAAAAGACGACTGTTTGCTGCACTCTATAATTTATATGCCACACAACAGTCGCTGATTGCACCCACTTTCCGAATGGGAGGTAACCCGATGGCACTTGTTTCTATTGGGCAGTTCAGCAAGATTCCACGCCGTCCGTAGTTTCTCAGCTCGGCACTCATTAGAAAGGGAATTTTCACTATTAACACACTAGCACCAGGTCACATAAACACTAACAAAATAAGACGTTTGTTCAAATTAATTTCCTCTCCAAGCTAATTTCTGCTTCATTGAAAAGGACACGCTACATATACAGGGCGAAGAAAAAATGCCGCATTTGGTGGCAAGCTTGCGATTCCCCATCCCAATTCAAGACGAAATTTTATCTACCAAAACCGAGTTTCGTCAACAGGTTTAATAGACAGGCAATTTAAAAACCGAGGTTCTGGCAACATTCGAACAGAGTGCAGCCTGGCCAAGAACAGGTAACCGTGAAGTCTGCTCTGTGCCAGAGCTGTCCCATCAGTTCACTGAGACGAGACAGTGCCTTGGAAAACTATATGCAAACTCGCCAATGTTCGAGTACTGTTCGCGCTAAACTTCTCTTTGGAAAACTATACGCAAACTCGCCGATGTTCGAGTACTATACGCGCTAAACTTCTCTTTTCTTCAGTTAAAGCATCAAACTCCATCCAATTTACACCTTCAAAACGTGGTATCATGTGTAATTTTTCTGTTACTGTTATATTTATTTAAACATTAAGACATAACATGAACTTTCTAAAGATCTAAACGACCACTTTGTTTCGTCCAAGACGCAAATATAGCCAATAGAAAATAACAGTGAATACAGTAACATCGTCTGTATTCAATGAGATACAAAAACGCTGTAGGTAAGTTACACTAGATTGCACATTAAGCTACTCTCAATAATTTAGTTCTTTACATTGGAATTCCAGGCTTATCTTCAGAGAGCCGGTACGTACACGTATGAAAGAAGTTCACTTTAGAGAAAAAGTTCAAAGTGACGACCTTGCATTTGCAAACACTTCACCACTACCTGCCTCCACCATTGCCTATAGGTCGCGTGCATCCATGGGTGCAGTACTATAAACTTGTTCCTGTAAGTGTCCCCTCAAATTAAAATCTAGTGGAATTAGGTCCGGGAAACATGGAAGCCACTACATTCAACTTCCACAACCAATCCATTTCCCTGGAAACGCTTCATTTAAATAGTTACGCACATTCATTCGTAAGTGTGGCGGTGCACCATAAATGCTGGGACTACAGCTGTCGCCGAACACAAAGTGGAACGTTTTCTTATGCGTCAAAGTATTTCAAAGAAACGTACGCATTCAAATCGTCCAGCAACAGTTAAGACCCAAAAGCACTCCCCCCACCACGATCCCAGCCCACAGGTGACGTGTGGCCGTTGAAAATAGCTTTTCGTCAGGTGTTGCTTCAAGCGACGAAAAACATTCTTATCGGGATGACGCCTTTTAGAGCACCGTGCAGGATACGCATGTGCAAAAAAATGGTTCAAATTGCTCTGAGCACTATGGGACTCAACTGTTGTGGCCATCAGTCCCCTAGAACTTAGAACTACTTAATCCTAACTAACCTAAGGACATCACAAACACCCATGCCCGAGGCAGGATTCTAACCTGCGACCGCAGCGGTCGCGCAATTCCAGACTGTAGCGCCTAGAACCGCTCGGCCACTCCGGCCGGCTTACGCATGTGCAGCAGCAGCTTGGTTATCGAATGCACCCAGCACCAAGAGCATATCGACGTATTCATTGTTTGTGAACTCCTTCGGTAAGCCGCCCTACATGAATTTGACGGGTTGTATACTGCGCGGTTGGTAGACACGTGAGTACAATTTAATGGATACCACTGTCGTGTGATAGGCTACTGTCATGTGAAAAACTGATGTCCAACTTATAAACGACGAGAAGTAGGAAACGGAAGCCAAATAGATAAAAATGGACCCGTACGAGGATTCGAACCATAGTTCCATTCCAGATGCGGGCTTGGTGTACAGTAGTCTTTTCAATGAGCTACGACGGCTGGTACGGTACACACAATCCGCAGTGCATTGCGATGCGCTGCACGATGTGACAGTGTAGCCAGCTCCTCGTTTTGATACATATGTTTTCAAAATGCCACCCATCTGATTGTGCGAGATAAACTTTATCTTGAATCTGGACGAGGAATTGCATGCCAATCTCCTAAAGTGCGGCATTTTTTCTTCACCTTGTTTATCAACAATGTGTGTGTGTGTGTGTGTGTGTGTGTGTGTGTGTGTGTGTGTGTGTGGTGCGGCTCCCTGTGGATCCCCCGGGAACGTCTCATACTAGACGAGTGTACACGAAATGTTTGCGTAGTGCAGTAATTATGGTGTACGCGTACGTGGAGACTTGTTTGCGCAGCAATCGCCGACATGGTGTAACTGAGGCGGTGAGGCGGGAGAAGGGGAACGAGCCCGCATTCGCCGAGGCAGATGGAAAACTGCCGTAAGGGGGTTAGGACGTCAAACCGGCCGACTTGGAGCAGGAGAGCCATCACAGGATATTTTAATTGCCAGTGTCTATACTTTTACAAATAAATTAATAAAACTTTGTCAGCATCACCAGGAAGGATTTAGGATTCACACTCATTGCAGTGGAAGTTAGAAAAGATAACGAAGTAATTTTTTTTTAAGTGTGAAATTTCATCATTTTTTCACTTACTAATGGCTGCATTTGTTGCTATAGGTACACTTTTCTTCATAAGTTAGAGATTCTTCGATGAATTTTGCACAGCATACGTATAATACTTACAGGTGTATGAAACTCTAGAATTTATTTAATTTATGAAAAAACGAACGAGCTGTTTCATTTTACACTTCATGTTTAGAAAAAACACAAATTTTATAGCTAATTACCTCAATTTTGACCACAGTTTTTAATAAATTTGGAAAATTCTAGAGTTTCATACACCTTTAAGTATGGTTTGTATGCTGTGCAAAATTCATCGAAGCATCTCTCTTACTTATGAAGAAAAATGTACCTAGAGCAACAAATGCTGCCATTAGCAAGTGAAAAAAATGACGAAATTTCGAATGTAAAAAAAATTACTTCGTTATGTTTTCGAACTTCCACTGCTATGAGTGTGAATTCTGAATCCTTCCTGGTCATGCTGACAAAGTTTTATGAATTTATTTGTAAAAGTATAGACAGTGGAAATTAAAATGTCCTGTGGTGCCTCTCCTGCTGCGAGTCGGCCCGTTTGACGTCCTACCCCCCTTAAAAGCCATCCACGCGCTGGCCGGTACACCGGACCTGGACACTAATCCGCCAGGTGGATTCGTGCCGGGGACAGGCACGCCTTCCCGCTCGGGAAGCAGCGCGTTAGAGCGCGCGGCTAGCTGGGCCATGAATAGGCCCGTTGCCTAACGTATTTGCTATTTTGTCAAGGGGATTTAAGGAGCTCTTCTTATGGCTCACTGTATACTTCTGTATTCAGTATTACAATGGTGCTTTAAGACTGATGTACTTTGTAGAATAATTATATCGCAGAACTGTCCGCTTATTTTTATGCTATTTGAGTGGTTTGAAAGTATGAATGTGGACGTAAGAAAGACTTAAAGCGCGTAAACAGATAAGGCTGCTCCATACTAACAAAGTCAAATACGCGACGGCTAGTCAGCAGGTTTTAAAGAGTACGAGCGACGTCGCCGAGATGGTTGGCCTCGCGGTGAGCGGAAGTGCGTCAGTTCTGGCGCCGGAAGCGTGGGCAGTGCAGGCGCCTGGCTGGCTTCCTGGGAGGACCAGCCGCTATCTCCGTTCCCAGGCCGGCTCACCACGCATTCCTTCAGATAAGGCACGCGCGCCGAGTCAGCACGGCGCGTCTTTATGTCCGCGTTCGGCCGACGCAGCACTGCCCGCTACTACGTACCGTGTACTCGGAGCGCGCCGATTGCGTGGCAAACTTCTACATGTTCCAAATGCTGAGCGCCCTCAGACCACCCACTCCAGTGCCTTATATCAAACGGCTTGGACAAAAAGATGGAAACACCAAAATCAAAACGCATTACCGAGCCTAATACGGTGTACGAAACCTGTTGGCATTCAGAACAGCTTCCATGATGATGATGTTTGGTTTATAGGGCACTCAACTGCTCGGTTATCAGCGCCCGTACAAATTCCCAACCTTTGCTCAGTCCAATTCCGCCACTTGCATGAATTATGATGTAGTGATGAGGACAGCCGCGCGGGATTAGCCGAGCGGTCTGGGACGCTGCAGTCATGGACTGTGCGGCTTGTCCCGGCGGAGGTTCGAGTCCTCCCTCGGGCATGGGTGTGTGTGTGTTTGTCCTTAGGATAATTTAGGTTAAGTAGTGTGTAAGCTTAGGGACTGATGATCTTAGCAGTTAAGTCCCATAAGATTTCACACACATTTTTGAATGAGGACAACACAAATACCCAGTCATCTCGAGCCAAGTGAAAATTCCTGACCCCACCGGGAATCGAACCCGGAATCCCGTGCCAGGGACGCGAGAACGCGACCGCGAGACCACGAGCTGCGGACAGAACAGCTTCCAGTCGTCTCGTGATCGATAAATAGAGGTTCCGTATGTACAAGGGACTCTTATACAGTACCTTTCCAGCACGAAAATCGTGGCATGTTCAGGTAATGATGGAGATGGATAGCGATAGCGCATCCTCTCCAAAGTAGACCACAAAGGCTAGAACAGAATGAGATCTCGTGACTGTGGCGGCAACAGGAGTTGTAAAGATCATCCTCGTGCTCACGAAACCAGTTCGGGACGATGCGAACTGTATGAACAGGGACCCCGCCGTCTTCGAGTACAACATCGTCATTGGGAAACAAACAGTTACCATGGGATGGACCTGATCATCCTTGGAAGTAATGCGGCCTTGCGGCGTAACCAATGGGACCCACGGAATACAGCGATATGCTCACCCGAATCATCACCGAATGCTGGCCATAATTCGCTCTTGGGACGTATACTGGGGCCGAAGTTGGAAAAAGTGTGCAAAGGACGCATACCACCAAACGACTATCTTCCACTGCCCCATAGCCCAGATATTACGGCTTCGGCATCACGCTGTCCTGTTAGTGGTATTTGCATCACCTGTGAGTGATTTTGGAATTATAGCTCGCCCTGCAACACTCTGCTTAATGAAATTGCTTCATGTTGCTTCGGCGCTGGTAGCGTTCGCGTGTGTGACTGACAGTTCTGCAATGAATTTTGCAGTTGTCGTGTTTTTACTTTTCGTCACGATCCTCTTCAATGACAGTCTGTCACTAACACTCAAGACACACTTTCGTCCGCGTTGTGACTTAGCTGATGGTGTTTTTCCGCTTACCCTGTATGTCGTATAAATCTTCGGTAGGGTGCCACTTTCGACTACCCTGATTACGGAAACACACATCATACGAGCATCACCAGTTTTCCGACGTTCGATTTCAATCAGATAATGCACTCACAAGTACAGAGGACACTGTTCCGACCATGAATTAGTCTTGCAACGTACTGAGGATCTACTCGCTTGGCCACCACCTGCATTTATGTTCCAGCATGCATTCCTCGCGGTGATTCCATATTTGTGCCCAACCCTTATATCTACCATATCCACAGCAACCAACGCGGGTCCTATGACGGACGTTACCCCCTCACACACAAAACTTTTGTAGAAGGGAAAATGTTTCGAACTGTGATGGGGCTGGAATTTGCCCATCGCGGCGCGGCACTAAGGAAAGGTTTCAATGCACGGCGAAAATTTCGCTGTAGTTCATTGCTACCACTTAATGTGAACATATTCCCGAAGTTTCCCTTCACGTCATGTAAACTTTGCTGCAGTGCTTCTGGTAAACTGAACCGGGATTTTGTTTTCTAAATTAAACTTTCGATGCGTTTGAAAAGAAATGGTTGCAACGGGTGCGCATTAGCAGTTATTTTTTCTTTCAAGGCAATGAGACCAGTACTAAAATCTTGCAAAACTGAGTACAATGCAACTAGCAAGGGAGAAATGCTGGGTTTTACAAGAAAAAGTGGTTCAAATGGATCTCAGCAATATGGGACTCACCTTCTGATGTCATCAGTCCCCTAGAACTTAGAACTACTTAAACCTAACTAACCTAAGGACATCACACACATCCATGCCCGAGGCAGGATTCGAACCTGTGACCGTAGCGGTCGCGCTGTTCCAGATTGTAGCGCCTAGAACCGCTCGGCCACACCGGCCGGCCGACAAGAAAAGATCGAGAAGAAGGTTTAACGGAAGAAAAGATATTTCGCGCTAATTAGCAGAAAGTTTCGCACATTCCAGTGACCATGGACTAAACTTGGATCCATGAGCTTGCTCTCGAGACCAAGCAACAATCACAACAACGGGAACAGTCACGTGTGAGATCTAGTCGAAGGAGGCCATGGTCGTACTGTCGGGTAAAATGAGCAAATGCGTTTTTTTTCCTCAATTTTATTCTCTAGTTGTAAGCTTGACAGATGACTTGGGCAAAGGTACAAGCATAAATGTCTTCTACAGTGTTTCATTATCGTTTGTTTTGAAACAGGATCCGACTTAGAAAGAGCCAACAGTGACAGAAAAGCAAGACTTGTTTCATTAGGGCAACACTCCAACCAACACAGCATCATGTACAATGTCGAAGGTGCATCTGTTTGGATTCCCATTGGCTCCTCATACCCTTTACTGTCTCTATTTTCGTCCTGCTTTCTTCCGATTTCGGAAATTAGAAATTCGGCTTCAAGGAAAGAAATTTTTGTATCAGATAAGGTATAAATCAACTGTGTTTTACGCGGTGAAACCTACCCTCAGATGGAATGACAGAACTGGAATCATGGCGTAGTCACCGAAAGAGACTAGGCTGCGAAATAAAATGTGAAAATAATCTGCATTAACAAAAGGGAAGTTCATAGCAGAGACTACCTGAAATTTCTCAACTTGTTCGCATTGCAGTGGAACGGTGGATGCGTAACGAGAACCAACGTGCATTTAATCATAGTACTTGGCGTGTCCAAACGAAAACTTCAACATTCGCGCTTCTAGACTTATTTCCACTTTCGTACTCTGTGAGCCAGTGTGGTACTTGCTTCGCTTCCCGTTCTTACTCTGTCCAATGGTAGTCTCCTCTCTCGCTTGCAGCCATCCCTGAAGTCAATGGACGTCTTATTTCGGTGCGTGTTACTAGCGTCGCGCTCATTTATTTAGAGCAGATAACACAAATATAGGTCACGTTGATAATAGCCACCAAAAGGTAGTGGAACCGAAGTTTTGATGCTAAACCTTTGTTTTCCCACTACAGTGTTTGGACAGCGCCAGCAAGTGATACAGAACAAAGCCATCACCAAGTTCTCCAGTGTTTCGAGTTCAGGCATTCTGTGACGACCTCGACGATGAAGAGGCAGCCTCGTTTACCGCCTGCCGTATCGCCAACGCCAGGTGCAGAGCTAGCACAATGGACACACAGAAGCGCAGAGAGAGAGAGAGAGAGAGAGAGAGAGAGAGAGAGAGAGAGAGAGACTGCGGAACTCACGGGCGACGGATGCTGGCTCACGCTGTCAGCGATTCCTGTAACAAAGACTTACATTAAGCTCCAGTCATTTGCTTCCCATATATACAAATGTTACATTTGTATTATAATAAGAAAATATATTATCATCGCACTTCACGCATGTTTTAACTTAAGACCAACCAATAAAATATGAGATAATAAATGCTAAAATAAAGAATATTGTACACTCTCAACAACGAATCATACACGCCCTTGGTCGTTTTCTGACAAGCTACCTACCATCGCATTTCGTTTCCCAGCAAGTCCTCGCTTTGTTATCTAGTAATTTGTGAAGTTATTGACACACAAATTTCACACTAACTGTGCACGCAAATGTTTAACCAATTTAGCACTGGCAGTGTGGCGCATTGGTAACGGACCAGAAATTACGACAGTTTTCAACGTCGCTAATAATCTTGCGTCATTGGGCGTATAAGAGTGTTGTGTTGATGGACATGTTCGACAATTTTCATCTTCGTTATCTTTCCGAAGCAATACATCACTACAAATTATGAATAAATAATGTTGTGTGGAAAGCAAACCAAAGACTGCGATTTGCTGGCAGAACAGTTAGAACATGTAACATGACTATTAAACAGATCGCTTAAACTACGCTTGTCAGCCCTCTTCTGAAGTACTGCTGTGCAGTGTGGGATCCGCATCAGATAGGATTGACGGAGGACATCGAAAAAGTTCAAAGAAGGGCAGCTCGTTCTTTAGTATCATGGATGAGGGCAGAGTGCGCCACGGATATGACACATGAAATTGGGTAGCAGTCATTACAACAAAGGCGTTTATCGCTGCGGTAGAACCTTCTCATGAAATTTCAACCGACAACTTTCTCTTATGAAAGTGAAAATATTTTGTTGGCGCCAAACTACCTAGAGAGAAATGATTCATGAAGTGTGAGAAATCAGAGCTCGCGCGGAAAGTTTTAAGTGTTCGTTTTTCCCACGCGTTGTTCGACAGTGGAACGGTAGAGCAGTAACTTAAAAGGTAATTCGATGAACCCTCTGCCAGGCACTTAATTGTGAATTGCGGAGTTGTTGTGCAGATGTAGATTAACTTTGTTATTACTCATCTGCTAAGACAACAGTTCAAACTGTTGAGAAATACTCATACATAGAGGACTTTTAATGTTGCTATTTTGTACAGCGTAGCTGCTTCATAGCTGCTGAATGGCAGTAGCTTCAGAGTGCAAATCTAGCAAGATAGCAGTTCTTAGTCACGCGAGAGATGGAAGGATGGCTTCATCCTGTAATTGACTTTTGACGAGAATAGTACCTCGCGTAGCCTGACATAATTGCTAAGAAAACAATTCGATAGGTTATGCCGTTTTCAAGTTAATTGGCATTGCAGTTAGCCAATCAAGCCGCTGCGCGCGCAAATTGAAGCGGCCCGCCACATATAGTTAGTGCCAATTATTTTCACAACATATACGATAGCGCACGACACTGTCCAGTCTTTGGTTCGGGTTCGATCCTCACCGCCTTCCCATGTCCAATTTTTGTATCGCTCTCTTGTTCGGTTTTCGGAAACCAAACGAAGCATAAGTTTGGCGATACCGTCTCTAGCGCGCGCAAGGGCCTGACTGGCTAATTTCAATGCCAAATAACTCGGAGCGGCGCAACGTATCGAATTTTCTCATAACAATTATTTCTCAGCACAACCTACATTACAACACTCCTACAAGCTTTCCAAACTGATTCTGACCATCCTGTATATTAATGATGAAATGGATAATGTTGAGGCTAAGTGAGGCTACTTGCAAATACTATTATCTATAGGAAGGTTGCAACTGCAGCTGTGAAGTGCAAGGGTATTATAACGATTCCCTGTGACCAGTCATACACGTACTTTACATTTGATTCAAAAGGGATCTGAATAA
Organism: Schistocerca serialis cubense; assembly: GCF_023864345.2. Taxonomy (NCBI): domain Eukaryota; kingdom Metazoa; phylum Arthropoda; class Insecta; order Orthoptera; family Acrididae; genus Schistocerca; species Schistocerca serialis. The sequence goes on from NC_064646.1 coordinate 274,517,503, forward strand.
AAACAATAACTGAATAATTAACACAAATCATATTTTGACATAACACACAGTTTTCCACCTTCTGATAGACAAAAAATTATGTCGCTGTTTATATTTTCATACCAATTCAACTTCTTGGAAGCCTGTCTTGGGCACATGTATATCGCTGGTTTTGGAAATGTGGTCGAGCCGGCAAATATGTAACGAGGTGTGAGGAGGGAACTGTGTTAGCGTGCTTGTAAACTGGGGCCAGTTATCATCAACTGTAAACAGTTCCTGGTTATTTGGATTACACAGGAGAATGTTTGATTTCACCGTTATTGTGGTGAGAATGGAATGTATCGTTTATGTCAAAAGTACACGAACAGATTTTTTTCTTGCATTGAACAGAAACCGAAACAGGAAGTTTACGTTTTATTCACGCAACTGATAAAAACCCGGGCCATTATTAACAAATGGTCAACAGAATAGATCGAGACAGAGCTGCCGAAGTTAAGTATCGCATCATCAATCTAACGATCTCCTCTCCAGATTAATTAGAAGTGCAAAATAGAAGCTGTCTGTTCTAAAATGCCTTCATTAACTGACTGTTCTCTATAACAACACTGTGGAAGCTGGGTACATTTCATAATCTAATACTACTGATGATGGGTCGGGCAGTTTCTCCTCAACGTAAATAAACGTAACGTACTGAGCGTAAGAGGCGAAGATAACACCTACTTGTACAATTTGCCGTGTTGTCCCAACAAGACACAGTTAGGGCGTAAGTAGCACAGGCGCAAAGATGCAAGCTAGTGTCAGTGCCATAGAGACTTGCCATTTGCGCGAGTTCCAACAGCGCCACGGGCAGCGCTGAGGATGAAGATATCGACTTCGCCTCGGCCAATTGCCGGCCGAGTACAATCCGCCAACGACCGGACTACAACGGACCGAAGCCTAGTCGAAAGACAGAAGAACAGCTCTCGTCCACCTGGTTATAGATCATCGTCCAGGGCTGACATAGGACAGGGAACGTCGTTTAGTGAACTCTTAGGAGTGAACAGACAGTTGTTGTAAATTGCATTTGCTATGTACTATGAAGTTTACTTACGATAATTTGCACTTAGCAGTTGAGGGCCTTTTTGTGTTATATAACAAATAGTGTTCCAGACTTCATTATTCGACAAGCAAGAGTTTGTTAATAATTTGTTTGAGTGTTTTAGAACCTTCGTTCTCCTATCTCATTCCTGACCCTGGGCACAGCTGTGTAAAAGTGGCAGGGAGAAATGGTCTTAGCGGCGTACTGAACCAGAAGCCGCTTCACGAACTCACAAACTCGGCTTACCGTAACAACAGTGGCAGCTCGGCCTCCACAGCAGTAGCGACGAGGCCTTAACAAAACTGGCGACGAGGGTTTACAAAAAAAATATACTGTCGGTGTGAAGCCATTGGAAACAGCATCTACCGTAAAAATATACTAATAATCATCAGGAGCTACCTAAAGTGGAAAGGCCTCATGTCTTTCAACTGATTCTTGAGTATCGTTCATCAGTCTGTAATCCCTATCAAGAGGCATTAATAGAAAAGATAGAGAAGAACCGACGAAGAGCGACGCGTTTCGCCACTGAATTGTTTACCCAGCACGTGCGAGAGCATACGGAATTTTCAACAAACGCAGAAGATGCAAGGGAAGTGTTGTTCAACACGGAGATGTTTAGCGTTGAATTTCAGAGAGCGTAAATTTCAGAAAGTTACAAAGCCTAGCAAAATGACCACGACGTGGTATTCTTGCGGAGCACTGTCGAAGCTGTAGATAAAAACAGTAACAACAAAATTTGGAAAAAAAGAACGACCGTTGTTTGTGAAATTGTGTCTAAAAGTATGGAATAAAATACATTAGAGAAACATTTGCGCGCCTTTGAATAATGGTGGAAGTGCCGACTGAGAATGCACCTTTTCTCTTTTCTGATATTTGAATGTTCTGTACTGAAAAATCATTGAGCCTGAAAAAACGTAACTTTTATATACCTTCGGGCATAGATGATAGAAATATGACAAGGCCACACAACAGTGTACTGCACGGTCCACATGATCCACCAAACAAATATCATTTGGTATTGTTTAAAATTCTAAGTGTAAATATGGAACTTTAAATGCTCAGTTGATACCTCATTTGCTGTACACATTTTCGAGCATCAGTCACAGGCGCGTCAAATGTTCGTCTAATGCACTTTACATCTTACTTTTATACAACTCATTTCACAAAACATTTGAATTTTTCCCATTTTTTTCCAAGTTTTGTTTTGAAAGCATAAGCTTCCTGTCACGTCATTTGCTTTCCTAGCGTCTTATTTTCTCAAGATGTTCCAAATTTAGTACGTGATTCGAAAGAAGCCATTTTGACAGTTAAATATCACATCAATGCAAATCATTCATGCGCGAAAAGGCTAGGCCTTGAAGAGATGAATTTTTTGACACTTGGTCAATCCTATATCCCATTTGTCCGGGCTCTTCGCTTGAGTCTGAAAATTCGAACAAAAACCCATAGTGTAGCTAAGGGGAGTCTTGTTTTCGCTCTGCGCAAACATAAAGCCGGAAATAGGGCGTCATTGAAAATTCTGAAAATAGTAGTGCACAAAAGCATGAAAAGAACAGACTAACTACCTTCACAACTGGAAGGGAAGGCTGATTAAAACTGGATTGATGACTAAGCTGTGTCTTCCCAAAACACACTGCGTCGAAGGTGACAAGATAAACGAAAATTTAGTTCATGCTTAATCCCAAAATAACGGATAAAGCTGTGAGTACCTTACAAAATGTGGTGTACGTATGTCACAAGCACGACTGGGGCGTGTCCTATCCCTGCATGTTATCACAGGATGCGTGCGTCACAGTCGAAGCAAACAAGCAGAGTGTCGAAATGATTTCCGTGAACGGTGGTGAGTGCGATGTCATTAAGAATGGCGCGCTTTCCCGAAACTGCTGACTGTGCATAGTCTCACTGCCAAGAACGGGTGGCGGGCGCAGGAGCGAGTAGGCGGGCGGAGTTTGCTTATCTGTTGCTGCCATAGCACCACTTGTAGCAGTCGGGAATGTTACAATGCCGCAACACTGCCAACACCAATAGTGCGTGCAAGTCGCACGATTCATAGTGCCCTACCAACAACCAAAGTTTTACCTCTTTATTATAAGCCTTACAGGTATTTAATAGTAAGAACAATGGAAAAAGATTATTAGTCCCATGAGAAATTACTCTAGTCCGTGTATCTCTGAATCTCGCCTTTATAATCGCCTGTATTCAGCATAGTACAGAGTCCACAAGTTTATTAACGCCACTCACTGATGACTAGATACTGTGGAGCTAACAGACTGCGGGGATGTCGATTGCTACGTTTCAAAAATGGTTCAAATGGCTCTAAGTACTATGGGACTTAACATCTGAGGTCATCAGTCCCCTAGAACTTAGAACTACTTAAACCTAACCAACCTAAGGACATCACACACATTCATGCCCGAGGCGGGATTCGAACCTGCGACCGTAGCAGCAGCGCGCTTCCAGACTGAAGCGCCTAGAAACGCTCGGTCACAGCAGCTAGCCTGCTACGTTTCACACGCTGTTCCAAATAGTTCACAGATCGGATGGTGTAGAGGGTCAGTTAAGGTGCTTTGCGTGCCTGGGTGTCTGTCAAACTAGGAACGTTGAATTGCAGCCCCGTCAACAGGACTGTTATGTTGGAAGATGGGAGAGACAGTATACCCATCATGACGATGTAGATTGAAGGGGACTCTCCGAATGGTTATCTAATCTGCGCTGTTAACTTGGAAGGAACTTCCTGAAGGGCTTATAAACGGTGCAGTCACATTAATCTGACCACCGCCTATGTTCGATGACAACGTGCAATAAACCATTCATAGACGGTACGTGCAGCACTAGAGGTGGAGAGTACATAAAATGTGTCGGAGAGACGCAGGAAAACAGTGCAGTCGTTGTCGTAATGCGTAAACATAACGATTTATCTGACGTCCAGAAGGGCATGATCATTGGATTTCGGGCCAAAGGTGGAGGCTTTTTTGAAACGGCTGAATCTGTAAACTGTCTGCATGCCGCCTTGGTTAAATTATACCCTGCATGGAAAAGTAGCGCTCTCCAGAACCGGCGCCGCTGCGCGGTTTGAGACGCCATGTCACGGATTGTGCTACCCCTCACGCCGGACGCTGGAGTCCTCCCACGGGCGCGCGTCTGTTGCGTGCCGCCTTGGTTAAATTATACCCTGCATGGAAAAGTAGCGCTCTCCAGAACCGGCGCCGCTGCGCGGTTTGAGACGCCATGTCACGGATTGTGCTACCCCTCACGCCGGACGCTGGAGTCCTCCCATGGGCGGGCGCGCGCGCGCGTGCGTGCGTGTGTGTGTGTGTTTTGTTCTTAGCATTAGTTAGAGTTGTGTACATAGTTCCGCGTAGTCAGCGCGTACACAACTTTCCCACTTGAGCGCGCCCCGCTAAGCACAACAGCGCAGGCGCAGCGCTTGTCCGTCTCCGCACTACGAGATGGCGCTGCCTTAGAGCCGGACCAAATTCTGCTTCCGCCGATTCGCGTATTAATATGTAACGCAGCCAATGAGATTGCTGCTAACGTACAACCTTTTCTCCTCGCGGATCACACTCGCGCAGTGATACCTGAACGCGCGAGGTATTATAACGAGTGCACAGACCGCCGATTAGTCAGTCTGCATTTGTCTGCACCAGTCTATAGTCAAGTTTCAGTCTGCACCTAAGAAGATTATCGTATTCCTGTACATAGCCATGAAGATAAATGTATAGACACTTTGTCAAGTATCAGAGATATGTGAGAATAAGATTAACGTACCAAGACCAAAGGAACTTCAGATTGTCAATTGTAAATAGCCTCCAGAATCAAGTTACGTAATGTTTATGCTTGTTATTATTTTAATAAATGTGTGTGAAAATTAATCAAGTTCTGTTTAAAGTTAGTCACTGTCAATCTGCTACTCTAAGTATGCAAGTGGCATTTCTATCGTCTGACCTAACGGCAGAAGATAAACACGCCACGATAAGACCACCAGACATATTGCTGATACTCGCCTACTTCGTTAGCGCGACGAGTCAAATAATCTGATGGTGTGTATACCGAAGGTCTTACAGTACGCACACCACAGTTAGGTTAAGTAGTGTGTAAGTCTAGTGACCGATGACCTCAGCAGTTTGGTTCCTTAGGAACGCACGGACATTTGAACAAGAACCGGCGCCGAGGCAACTATAATGCACCATGACAGGGTGAACGACAGCTGTGGAGACGTGTACGGTCGAATAGACGTGCAACTGTTGAGCAATTGACAGCGCAGATGATCCAATGGGTTACCAACTGTGTCTCCAAAGCGAATGTTGCTGGTATGGGCCTCCGCGGTAGGCGCCTGTTTTATGCATCCACGTTGACTGCTCTTCATCGGCAACGAAGGCTGGAATTTGCACGCCAAAATCGCATATGGACGTCCAGCCAGTGGCGACAAGCGGCCTTTTCAGATGAATCACGATTTATGCTCCGTCGGATAGGTGGCCGCTCCGTTGGCCTGTATGGCGTGAAAGCAGACACCCTGCAACAATCGTAGGAAGGGTGCAGGCCGGAAGAGGGAGCGTTATTGTCTGGGGAATGCTTTCGTAACATTCCCTAGGTGATTTCGTCATTCTGGAACGAACAATGGACCAACACAGGTGTGCATCTATCCTTGGGGACCATGTCTACCCCTATATGTAGTTTGTTTTTCTTCAGCACGATAACATTTACCAGCAGGACAATGCATTGCATCACACAGCTCGTGGTTTAAAGGGCGACAGGAACAGTTTACCATACTTCCCTGGCACCACCTCGATCGGGCAATGCGCGCCATGGATCCTCAATCGAGAATCCTTGCGCACTGGACTCGGCATGGTTCCACATCCCTGTTAGTATCTTCCACAATCTCACTGGCACTCTACATGCACGCCTTGCAGTGGTCCGCCCTCCAGACGGTGGTTATTTAGGGTTCTTCTGACAGGTGGTCACATTAATACGACTGGACAGTGTATATGCCACTCTCAATAAGGCAAGGTATGTTATGGACTATGAAAAAGTTCAGGCCAACATCCGTTTCATCCTTCTGTGAGTCGGTAGCCAATGAAGCCGCTGAAACACAGCTGACTAATTATTTTACTAATTTTGATGATGGTTTTAACGTTGTCACAATGTGGACTCTGGTACTGGCAATAGTTAACTAACATATGCAACGGTGCTGTCACCCTGCTGACCAGAATTTGTTAAGCAACATCCATCACATAGGGCTCACAGTAGCATATCTCTCTGCAGCCTCTGTCGCTCTGACGGTATGTAATGTGGATGGGAGCGCTGTAATATCACTCCGTCCGATTCGTTCCAAAGTTGTCTGGACAATTTGCAGCCGAATTATTAGCAGCAGTAAAGTTACTACTGAATTCCCGTAATTTTATGGAGCTACTATGTATTTTTTTATGTTTGTGGTGGTTGTGGGTACAAAGCGCAATGTAATAATGTTAGCGACCAGCTCTTGTTGTACGAGTATACACTTTCATCCGCTAAAAGCTTTGTTTATCTGCTCTGTGGTAGAGAACAGCGCAATAGCCGCAATTGTGCTTTGAACATTTAACAATAGCCCACATGCAAAGTATTGTTATTTACAGAATGCGCTTATAGTCGTGCTCTAGCAAAACCCGTTCGGTGGCTTTGGTACAGTACATAAATGACGTATAGTAGATGATACGATTACCGGCAGTACGGGTAGGAGAAGAAACGTAAATGAACTGGGAGCCGACGACTTCTCTTTGTTTTCTGTTTTTCACGCACCTACTTAGCACCGCACATCGTTCAGCGTTAGTCCACGGTGTATTCTATATCCATACAAAATATAAATTGCATTTCATGAGCAATAAACATTTACTGATGGCGTTATGTCTGCGCTTTGATGTAACCAAAGCAATTACCTTTGATGCAAGTACAGTTTACACGCACAGTTGTTTTTTTTTCTCAACAGAACGCTCATCACGATTAAAAACAAGAGTTTCGTGTTATTACTGGCAAGTGCGAAAGTTGTTTATGAATAACCGAAACATGTTTTATACAAGCTCAATGAAATATTGAAGCGATATTTGATACGTTTTTGTTTTGAGTGTGTGTTTTTTTTTAATAATTTTACCTTTCTTCAGGAAACTGCTTATCCTAATGCTATATGATAATCCATAATTTTTTTATTTTTACAACAATGGCCCTCTGTTTCAAGTTACAAATCAACAACTCTAGAATAAAACCTGTATTTTCTATAGATATTGTTTATTTTTAAGTAACAGACAGGAAGATAACCATGTAGAAAAATGTTCCGCACGTTACGTACCCTCACTTAGTTTCTAGACGGTTCACCGCTTCCGGTTTGTAGGGGAATCTAGTAAGACACTATCTTATACGCAAACAGAGCTATCGAAATGACGTAATGGCCGATAGCTATGCAATATGTCTAACGTACATGTAATGCGTTTACTATCTTAACTGACCAATGCTACTAGGAAAGCAACCGTAGTCTCCGCTTAATTATGATAGTCTACGGTAGTCTTACAACCATAAATGCGCTACTCTGGATGTTTAAATCTTATTGTAACGATTAAATCTGAATAACATGGCAGAAGTTAACGTACTAATTAGCAAACAAATTACTGCTTCTTGGACTGTCTGTATTTACAGTTTCTTAAGACTAGCTGTTTTGTCACTTTACGGCCGACTGAGGAGAGAGAGAGAGGAGAGAGAGGGAGAGAGAGAGAGAGAGAGAGAGAGAGAGAGAGAGAGAGAGAGTGTGCGTGTGTGCATGTGTGCGTGTCAGAGGGAGGGAGGGAGGGGGAGGATGGCGTCGGAAAATTACTATTTGACAGTTTCATTACTACGCAGACATTTGATGACCCTTACGTAACATGGATTTTGGATACCTACAGACGACACAGCCTACATTTCCAATCATGAAAATTAAATTACAAACATAAAAAATGAATAAATCGGGAATGAACCAACTTGATGCTGTGTTTATTGAATCACTTGCTACTCAAATGAGTGAAGCCAAAGACGTAAGCAGTTTCGTGAGTGGTGCATGGAGGCACGAGAGCCGAGAAAGCTTTGGACACGCGCTAGTCCGTCTGTGCAGGCGTTGACTGCTGGAGCGGAGGGGGGGGGGGGGCGGGGGGGGGGGAGGGGGGAGGGGGGGGTGGAAGGGAGGGCACGAATGTACATACGAGATGAGGCGCCCACACGTGGTACCAGAGAATCTGTTTACGACTGTAGCCGGCTATATAAATCACGGCCTCTGTCTGGCCGCACGTGTTCCTGTCCAATCCCAGAGCCATGCTAGGATCATTGCCACGCGTCACAGCGCTGATCTGTGCAGCATGCGAGTTTTAGTTCACAGGCTAAACAGTGCAAGCTAAGAAAGGCCGAGAAAATAAATACCGATAATTTATACCCTTTCATCTATTAGCTCCTCAACGATTATTTGAGAAAAATAAAGGGTAGAAAGAATTGTAAGGATGTAATAAGGCGCTACACAATCACAAAACTGAATTAATAATCCTATAAAGGAAATCACATGGCATGAAGATGAATTACCTAGCTTTTGCCAACGTTTCAGAATACTTTCAGAAAATCTGACAGAAGCATTTACTCAGAATCTTCCGGAAAGAAGAGCCAATACAACTGGTCTCACAATTTCTACTAAAAATTTAAATTCAGGACAAATATAAAAATAAAACTGACGAAAGGTACACTGAAAACGAAATAGGTACAAGAGAGCGAGTTAGTACGTTTAATTATCCTGGACAAGCCATACTGCAGAACAGAAAAACAAATTTGCTTAAATGTATGAGTTAATAAACCCCTGAAGAGATATGGTTTCACTATAAATACCGAAAACAGGAAATGCATTTCTACAAATACGGAACTAAAACACTATGTCGCAGAGGTACGACAAGATTGTCTATATACATGTGAATGCCAAATGATGAACTATAATCTGGGCAAAATAGACGTCTGAAAGACTGATTATTGGAACAATAATGGGGCAAAAACGAACTGAAGGTGGTTGGAAGCTGAGAAATAATGAAGAGATACTTCAAATACTCAAAAAACATCAGACGTAATAACAAGCTGAAATTTGATCTTCTTTGCCACTTCTAATTCATGAATAAACGAAACAAATATTCCTATATTTCTAGAAAAAGAAGTCAATAATAGCATGCATTACAGAAATAAGAAGAGACGCAGCCGAAAAAACAAAGTATCGAAAATTATTTTAGAATAATGCTCCACATTTAGAAGGCTTTACAGGGCAGAATAAATACGAAATCAGGAACAACCTGATAAGAAAAAAGGTATTACCAGTGTAGAGAGAAGATGGAGTACTGGGAAAATACGAAACAACATATGAAGAAGTGGAATTGTACTTATTACGTGATCGTAGTTGGTCAGTATGGAGATATAGAAACTGGCCTGGAGCTAGTAGCGCTCGCGCTCCAAGGGTTCCGTAAAAACTTAATTATGTATACAGACAGTTCATCCATCCCTGGAATCGAGAATCTCTACGATTTATGTCTGTTATCGATATCGACACTGGCACGATATCGGTCCGGGAAATTCCAAGACTTTCGAGACTGTTTAAGTCTGAAGTCGGATAACAAATGATAAAAGATATATTTTTGTCGTGTGATATACTTACAAATTAACAATTTTCGGATTTTTCCTATTACTTTTATTCTGAAACTTTGCTTCTTGCCAAATTTTACAATTCTAGGTCAACGAGTCGCACCCTCTCGGTTTTGAAGAGTGAGTTTGCGAGTATCAAACATGTGACACACATGGACGTATCTTTTACTTGCGTTGACTTAGAAGCTTAAGTTTTTTACACATCCAAGGGACCAGAGACTTTAGTATGTAACCGCTCCTGGCAGACAGGCAGACAGGCAGACAACAAAGTGATCCTATAAGGGTTCCATTTTTACCGACTAAGATACGAACTCTCAAAAAGGTAGAAAACGAACTTTCGAGTTTCTTTCGCATATTGACTCAAGCTTTGCCTGCTGGCGTGTCCTCAAGTTTGAACTACACAAAACCATAGTGATACAAAACCAAGTACTGTTATTCACTGATCAGCCAAAACATTACGACCACCGACCTACCGTCCAGGCGACAGCAGCGTCACCTGGCGAGGAATGACTGCACTGAGCGTGCTGTCCGTCTTAGAATGGGGAAGGTGTGCGTTTTATCTGAGTCGGACAGACGACAGACTGTGAAGGCCCGGAGACTCGGCACGAACATTTCGGAAACTGCACGACTTGTCGGGTGTTCCACGAGTGTTGTGACGACTGTCTTTAACACGTGGCAAAACAAGTTGAAACCACGTCCAGACGTCGTGGGGTTGGGCGGCCACCTCTCATTACAGATGTCACATGTCGTAGGCTGAGTAGACTGGTAAAACAGGAAAGGCGGTGAACTGTGGCGGAATCAACATCAGACTTTCATGGTAGGCAGAGTACAAGTCTCTCTTAACACACAGTGCACCTAACACTCCTAATGATGGGCCTCCGCAGCTGACGATCCAGGCATGTGCCAATGTGAACACCACGACATGGGCAACTTCGATTGAAATGGGCACGTGCCCATCGTGAGTGGACGTTAGGGCAATGGCAGAGCGTCGCATGTGCTGATGACTGGCGATACCTTCAACATGCCGATGGGAGGGCACGAATCAGTCGACTTCCAGGGGAGCAGCTCCTTGACCCCTCTACGGCGGGACAGAGACATGCTGGTGGCGGCTCCATTATGCTCTGGGGAACACTCAAGAGGACACCGACGGGTCCAGTGGAGTTCATGCAAGGCACCATGACGACGACTATCGTACACTGGATACAGACCACGCATACCCCTTCATGACGACCATATTTCCCGATGCCCGTGGTATTTTTCAACAAGATAATGCACCATGTCATAAGCCCTGGAGTGTAATTAGAGTGGTTTGAACAACACAGTGGCGAGTTCCAATTGATGTGCTGGCCTCCCCAACTGGTCAGATCTGAACACGATCGAATAAATCTGCGAAGTGACTGAACATGTCAGAGTTCATCGCCCCCTCCCCGGAATTTTCGGGAATTAAGTGGCTTGTGTGTGCAGATATGGTGCCAGCTCCCTCCAGCTATCTTCTAAGGCTTCACTATGCTTCCATGCCACGAAGCGTCGCCACTTTTATCCGTGCCAGAGGTGGACATTCCGGCTGTTAGGTAGGTGGTTATAATATCCTGGCTAATGAGTGTATTTCCCACGGCAGAGATTGAATGGGAAAACGAAGGAAAACAAGCAGAAGTTTTGGAAGAAGAAGAAGAAGAAGAAGAAGAAGAAATAAACTTATTATATGTGAAAAGTTGAACCAGTGTCCCAACAAGAGATTACTGCCGAATACCTCCCTTTCAAAGTCGGTTTGCTGACAGTTGCCCTATCCGAGCACTGCTCACCAACCAACTCAAAGCTGCAACTTGGTGCTGTGGCATATTATATCCTTCAAGTTTTATTCCTTTGATGCCCAAACCTGTCCAGGAACTATAAAACCTGTTAGAATGATCACAGTTATCACATTAATTACATCGTTACTAATCTGATAACTACCTGTCACAGGAAACTACAGGGTGGCTGTAATTGAAGTGCACTTACTCATAGAGGTCCAGTGAGCGCCGTAATTATCATACGGCAGCGAAACTCAGTAGACGTTCTATTGCGTTAATGCGGAACCGATTAACGCTAGAAAAAGTTAGTTCCAATTTGCCCCACCAGTTGCAAATATCTGGCGCTGAACAGCATCTCATCGACTTCTCCTGTTCTCATATTGAAGAAATTGTGCAAGTGGCGGTTTATAAGAACATCAACATATGCCTTTCTCACTTGTTCAATCTTTTCTGCTCACGTCCCGTTCCTAACCCATCACAAATGGAAACATTTCTGTACGTCTTTCTTGCCTTCACAGCGCCAGATTTCCTCTTGGTGGCCGAAACTGGAACTTTTTTCTGCGTAAATCGGTGCCGCAATGCATTAGAATACCTACCTAGTTCGCCGCCATACGATAGTTACAGCCCTTACTGGACCTCTGTGAGTAGCTCCAATTTAACTATAACCATCCAGTACAGGTAGTTGGTTGATTTGGAGGAAGGGACCACACAGCGAGGTCATCGGTATCATCGGGTTAGGGAAGGATGGGAAAAGAAGTCGGCTGTGCCCTATCAAAGGAACCATTCCGACATTTTCCTGAAGCGATTTAGGGAAATCACGGAAAACCTAAATCGCGGGGGCCGGACGTGGGTTTGAACCGTCGTCCTCCCGAATGCGAGTCCAGTGTGCTAACCACTGCGCCACCTCGCTCGGTTCAGAGCTACGATATTGCTCTTTCATCAACGAGACGGAGGAAAGTGGAATGCGTAATTTTACATGTCTGATTCTGTAACAGTGAAACGGTTTATTTGTGATGATACATTCTATTCAAATTCTTACCCGGCATCCCAAGTTCGTCCTGGAGTTTGCAAGGAACATTCCAAAATACATCACAAAATATGTGGCCCCAAGTGCCGTTTACTCTCTTCTCTACACGAAAGTCTTTTCACATCTTTCTGAGCATCTTACCTCTTTGTTTTGCAGATTCGACGCAATACGCAGTAGAATATGGGATACCTCTGCATCCTTTGCCACCCTCGGTTTTTGAGGATTAGTTTCATACAATCTACTACAGAACACTAATCTTCGTCTTCTCTTAATGATCGTCGGTTTCCATATTTTTGGGTTCAGAGGCAACCACCGCACGGAAACATTAGTCGCTCAGAGACGAGATCATTAACATGCTGTGTAACACCGTCTCTAGCTTTGATAAATAATTTGCTCAATTCGGCGAGGAAGAGAATCCAAAAAATTTTTGTACATCTGCATCTGTACGCGGCAAGCCGGCTAATCGTTGTGGCGGAGGGTACTTTGTGTACCACTCCCAGTCGTCCCCCTCCCTTTCCTGTTTTAGCCGCGGAAGGTCCGCAGTAATAACGACTGTTGGTAGGCCTCCGTTTGAGCACGAGTCCTTCAATTTCACCAGAATGGTCTCTTCGCGAGACAGCCGTGGGTGGTAGCGATACATTGGTTGGCCGATTTCTGGCGTTGTTTATACACATTTGTCACATCGCATGTTTCACTTTCACTTCCATTTGGTGATCAACATATCAACACACATATGTCGACCACCAAACGGAAGTGAAAGTGAAACATGCGATGTGACAAATGTATGTAAACAACGCCTGAAATCGGGCAGCTGGAGTATGAAGACCAACAAATACATCTCCAGGAACACACACATGTGTTAACAGCGGCCGGCCGGAGTGGCCGAGCGGTTCTAGGCGCTACAGTCTGGAACCGCGCGATCGCTACGGTTGCAGGTTCGAATCCTGCCTCGGGCATGGATGTGTGTGATGTCCTTAGGTTAGTTAGGTTTAAGTAGTTCTAAGTTCTAGGGGACTGATGACCTCAGAAGTTAAGTCCCATAGTGCTCAGAACCATTTGAACCATTTTTTGTTAACCGCGCTGGAAATCGCCATTGATGATGCTTCCCAAATAAATGAAGCGAAACGCGTATGGCAACAAACAAACTGCCTTCATTTAGTTCCATAGACGGTACATACCTCTACGAATGATACATTACGTCGCTCGGCATCTGTCAGTTACATCCTCTCGAGCGGTGTTTTAAATGTCAAGTTGAAGTATTGCCATCACTTTCCAATTTATTAAGCAGCATTAAATCCTTAATCTCGCGATAGCGGTGGCTTTGCCTTGAACTGGATCACGTTTATCAGTGCAGACCCTTAATCGACTTTGATTTCAATTCTCGGTTTTGTGTCTTCAAACATTCTCGCCTGTGCAAGAAAAGCTCTTGGGAGCTCTTTAAGCCTACTTCCGGTTACTGTTTTTCTATCTGTTTAATACCGGTCACTAGCGGGATGATTAAGACGGATGAATGGATGGAAGGTACATTAGGGTTTAATGTACCCTCGATGACGATGACATTAGAGATGGAATACGAATTGCATTGTCTGTTTTGGAGGAACTATCCCGGCAGTCGTCTTAAGCGATTTAAGGAAACCATGAAAAACTAAAATCTCCCTCGGGGGAGCCTGTAACCCCTAGAGAGGGCGCGTCCCCAGCTGACGGGTAAGTGAATGCTTCCCAGATATGGGTGGTAGGAGGGAGATAGGGTGGGTACCCGTGGTCTAGGGGTAGCGTCTTTGATTCATAATCAAAACGTCTTCGGTCCCGGGTTCGATCCCCGCCACTGCCTAAATTTTGATAAATAATCAGCATTGGCGGCCGAAGACTTCCGGCATAAGAAGTCAGCCTCATTCTGCCAACGGCCTTGTCAAAGAGGGCGGAGGAGCGGATAGAGGTTCAGGGCACTCTCTTGTCCTAGGGGTGGGAAATTGCCCCTAAAGGCGGAAGAATCAGCAATGATCAACGACATGAGGATGCAGAAGGCAATGGAAACCACTGCATTAAAGACACGTAACGTGTATCCGCAGGACATGTGGCCTGTAATTGAAGAAGTGTCATGATGATCTCTCCATTGGCAAAAGATTCCGGAATAGTATCCATTCGGATCTCCGGGAGGGGACTGCCAAGGGGGAGGTTACCATGAGAAAAAGATTGAATAATCAACGAAAGGATAACGTTCTACGAGTCGGGGCGTGGAATGTCAGAAGCTTGAACGTGGTAGGGAAACTAGAAAATCTGAAAAGGGAAATGCAAAGGCTCAATCTAGATATAGTAGGGGTCAGTGAAGTGAAGTGGAAGGAAGACAAGGATTTCTGGTCAGATGAGTATCGGGTAATATCAACAGCAGCAGAAAATGGTATAACAGGTGTAGGATTCGTTATGAATAGGAAGTTAGGGCAGAGGGTGTGTTACTGTGAACAGTTCAGTGACCGGGTTGTTCTGATCAGAATCGACAGCAGACCAACACCGACAACGATAGTTCAGGTATACATGCCGACGTCGCAAACTGAAGATGAACAGATAGAGAAAGTGTATGAGGATATTGAAAGGGTAATGCAGTATGTAAAGGGGGACGAAAATGTAATAGTCGTGGGCGACTGGAATGCAGTTGTAGGGGAAGGAGTAGAATAAAAGGTTACAGGAGAATATGGGCTTGGGACAAGGAATGAAAGAGGAGAAAGACTAATTGAGTTCTGTAACAGCTAGTAACAGCGAATACCCTGTTAAAGAATCACAAGAGGAGGAGGTAAACTTGGAAAAGGCCGGGAGATACGGGAAGATTTCAATTAGATTACATCATGGTCAGACAGAGATTCCGAAATCAGATACTGGATTGTAAGGCGTACCCAGGAGCAGATATATACTCAGATCACAATATCGTAGTGATGAAGAGTAGGCTGAAGTTCAAGACATTAGTCAGGAAGAATAATACGCAAAGAAGTGGGATACGGAAGTACTAAGGAATGACGAGATACGTTTGAAGTTCTCTAACGCTATAGATACAGCAATAAGGAATAGCGCAATAAGCAGTACAGTTGAAGAGGAATGGACATCTCTAAAAAGGGCCATCAGAGAAGTTGGGAAGGAAAACATAGCTACACAGAAGGTAGCTGCGAAGAAACCATGGGTAACAGAAGAAATACTTCAGTTGATTGATGAAAGGAGGAAGTACAAACATGTTCCGGGAAAATCAGGAATACAGAAATACAAGTCGCTGAGGAATGAAATAAATAGGAAGTGCAGAGAAGCTAAGACGAAATGGCTGCAGGAAAAATGTGAAGACATCGAAAAAGATATGATTGTCGGAAGGACAGACTCAGCATACAGGAAAGTCAAAACAACCTTTGGTGACATTAAAAGCAACGTTGGTAATATTAAGAGTGCAGCGGGAATTCCACTGTTAAATGCAGAGGAGAGAGCAGATAGGTGGAAAGAATACATTGAAAGCCTCTATGAGGGTGAAGATTTGTCTGATGTGATAGAAGAAGAAACAGGAGTCGATTTAGAAGAGATAGGGGATGCAGTATTGGAATCGGAATTTAAAAGAGCTTTGGAGGACTTACGGTCAAGTAAGGCAGAAGGGATAGATAACATTCCATCAAAATTTCTAAAATCATTGGGGGAAGTGGCAACAAAACGACTATTCACGTTGGTGTGTTGAATATATGAGTCTGGCGATATACCATCTGACTTTCGGAAAAGCATCATCCACACAATTCCGAAGACGACAAGAACTGACAAGTGCGAGTTTTTAATTATCGCACAATCAGCTTAACAGCTCATGCATCGAAGCTGCTTACAAGAATAATATACAGAAGAATGGAAAAGAAAATTGAGAATGCGCTAGGTGACGATCAGTTTGGCTTTAGGAAAAGTAAAGGGACGAGAGAGGCAATTCTGACGTTACGGCTAATAATGGAAGCAAGGCTAAAGAAAAATCAAGACACTTTCATAGGATTTGTCGACCTGGAAAAAGCGTTCGACAATATAAAATGGTGCAAGCTGTTCGAGATTCTGAAAAAAGTAGGGGTAAGCTATAGGGAGAGACGGGTCATATACAATATGTACAACAACCAAGAGGGAATAATAAGAGTGGACGATCAAGAACGAAGTGCACGTATTAAGAAGGGTGTAAGACAAGGCTGTAGCCTTTCGCCCCTACTCTTCAATCTGTACATCGAGGAAGCAATGATGGAAATAAAAGAAAGGTTCAGGAGTGGAATTAAAATACAAGGTGAAAGGATATTAATGATACGATTCGCTGATGACATTGCTATCCTGAGTGAAAGTGAAGAAGAATTAAATGATCTGCTGAACGGAATGAACAGCCTAATGAGTACACAGTATGGTTTGAGAGTAAATCGGAGAAAGACGAAGGTAATGAGAAATGAGAACAGCGAGAAACTTAACATCAGGATTGAAGGTCACGAAGTCAATGAAGTTAAGGAATTCTGCTACCTAGGTAGTAAAATAACCAATGACGGTCGGAGCAAGGAGGACATCAAAAGCAGACTCGCTATAGACGAATGTTGAAAATTAAGTGGATTGATAAGGTAAGGAATGAGGAGGTTCTACGCAGAATCGGAGAGGAAAGGAATATGTGGAAAACACTGATAAGGAGAAGGGACAGGATGATAGGACATCTGCTAAGACATGAGGGAATGACTTCCATGGTACTAGAGGGAGCTGTAGAGGGCAAAAACTGTAGAGGAAGACAGAGATTGGAACACGTCAAGCAAATAATTGAGGATGTAGGTTGCAAGTGCTACTCTGAGATGAAGAGGTTAGCACAGGAAAGGAATTCGTGGCGGGCCGCATCAAACCAGTCAGTAGACTGATGAAAAAAAAAAAAAAAAAAAAAAAAAAGGAGGGAAATGAAATACCTACCGCGGACCAACAGGAAAACTGCCGCCCAATACGCCTTCTGTCACACACCATGAAAGTATTAGAGCGCATCATCGATAAAAGGATTCGACAAAGTATCTGTCTCTCAATCAATCAATGCGGATTCGTGAAGTGCTGTGGGACGACAGATGCTATCCATGCAGAAGTCAGAACACCTACACTTTGCCTTTCTCGACCTCGAAAAGGCCTTTGACCGAGTGCCACACGAGTTGCCCTGCGAAAGCATGGAGTACCTGAAGAGCTCGTTAGGTGGGTCAGACTGCTGTATCAGAACCTGAAGAGCCGGATACAGTCAGCTGCCGGACTATCTGACGACTTCCCTATTTCTATGGGAGTTCATCAGGGATTAGCTCTCTCACCGCTCCTATTTATCAGTCATGGATACCGTCACAAGAAACCTGCAGAAAACCTCGCCCTGGACGTTACTGTATACTGATGGTGTGCTAATGGCCAGTGAAGATAAGAATGGTCTACAACTTCAAGTCCAAGCCTGCAATTACTACGGCTCAATGTGTTGAAAACATATTACCTTTCCGCAGATTTAAATGACTCTGCAACCATCGGAATCAATGGTGTTGACCTCCCAACAGCAAGCACTTTAAAGTACCTGGGCTCGACAATGGAAATCTCAGTGCAGAAATCTCCAACCGCCTCAGCAGCGTGTGGCTCAAACGACGTTCCATTACTGGTGCACTATGCGACAAGAAAATTCCAAACAGGCTCAAATAAAAATTATGCCAACTGTATGTGGCTGAATGCTGGCCTTCAAAAAAGGCAGTAGAGCAAAGGCTTTCTGTCATGGACACGAAAATGCTTAGGTGGATATCGGGATTAACACTGCATGAGCACGTCACAAATAATGAAGTTCGCAATCTATACGGTGTTGCACCAATAGTAGACAAAATGGGAGAAAGCCGCCTACGTTGGTACGAGCACGTCCTTAGAGCAGACGAGACAACAGTGGCAAAGACTAGTTTCAACAGAAATGTAAATGAGAAACGGCCAGCAGGACGACCAAGGCAGCGATGGCTTGACAACCTGCATGAAGACCTCAAGATCTCAGGCCTTCACCCTGATCAGGTACAAGATCGCAAGAAGTGGCGGCAACAAGCCAAAACAACGGGCCCCGCCAGCACGTGGGACAAACGCTAAGGACGAAGAGGATGGAAAACTAAAAGCTGGATGACGGGATCGTGATTTACACCAGCTGCACTGAAGCGACAAAGGAACTGGTGTAGGTATTCGTATTCAAACACAGTGATATGTAAATAGGCAGAATACGCCGCTGCGGTCGGCAACACTTGTATGAAACAAGTTCAAAAAAAATGGTTCAAATGGCTCTGAGCACTATGGGACTTAACATCTGAGGTCATCAGTCCCCTAGAACTTAGAACTACTTAAACCTAACTAACCTAAGGACATCACACACATCCATGCTCGAGGTAGGATTCGAACCTGTGACCGTAGCAGTCGCGCGGTTCCGGACTGAAGCACCTAGAACCGCTTGGCCATCGCAGGCGGCATAAAACAAGTGTCTGGAGCAGTTGTTAGATCGGTTACTGCTGCTACAATGGCAGGTTATCAAGATTTAAGTACGTTTGAACGCGGTGTTATAGTCGGCGCACGGGCGATGGGACACAGCATCTCCGAGGTGGTGGGGATTTTCCCGTGCGACCATTTCACGAGTGTACCGTGAATATCAGGAAACCGGTAAAACATCAAATCTCCGCCATCGCTGCCGCCGGAAAAAGATCCTGCAAGAGCAGGACCAACGACGACTGAAGAGAATCGTTCAACGTGCAACCCTTACGCAAGTTGCTGCAGATTTCAATGCTGGGCCATCAAAAAGTGTCAGTGTGAGAACCATTCAACGAAACGTCATCGATACGGGCTTTCATGTACCCTTGATGGCTGCACGACACAAAGCTTTACGCCTCGTCTGGGCCCTCATCACCGGCATTGGACTGTTGTTGACGAAACATGATACCTGGTCGGACGAGTCTCGTTTCAAATTGTATTGAGCGGATGGACATGTACGGGTATGGAGACAACCTCATGAATCATTGGTCCCTGCATGTCGGCAGAGGACTGTTCACGCTGTGGAGGCTCTGTAATTGTGTGGGGCGTATGCAGTTGGAGTGATGTGGGATCCCTAATACATCTAAAGACGACTATGACAGGTGACACGTACGTAAGCATCCTGTAAGATCACCCGCATCCATTAATGTCCATTGTGCATTGCGACGGACTGGGGAAATTCCAGCAGGCCAATGCGACACCCCACACGTCCAGAATTGCTAGCGGGATTCTAAGTTTAAACGCTTCCGCTGGCAATCAAATTCACGAGACATGAACATTATTGAGAATTTTTGGGATGCCTTGCAACTTGCTGTTCAGAAGAGATCTCCACTGCTCTGAGCTCTTACGAATTTATGGACAGCCCTGCAAGTTCATGGTGTCATTTCCCTCCAGCACTACTTCAGACATTAGTCGATACCATGTCACGTCGTGTTGCGGCATTATGCGTACTCGCGAGTACCCTGCACGATATTAGGCAGGTGTACCAATTTCTCCAGTGTAGCTCCGTCACCGAGGTGGAGCAATACATCGGTTGAACAAGGACTGCAGAAGGGACAACTGCGAGCTTGTTAATGGAGTCATCTCCGTATTCTCCTGAACTGACGCAGGAAATACCGTATAAGGAAAATTTAAAATAGGATAATCGCATCAGAATATGAGCCTTGTTCCTTCTGACCACAAGTCTTGCGTGGTCACATAGGAAGTCTTAAAATATTTTTTTCATTTGTAAGGCGTCCGAATAACTTTGGCACATTTAAAATTATCGCACAACAGACAATGTCTGAAAATGATAACTTGTCTTCAGTCAACTGTATATTAATATAAAATTTAACGTTATTTTATGACTATTTCGTAATTATTACTTCACCAAACAAGCCATGAAATACCAATCGCCTTCCTTTACGTTGCAGAGACGTTGAGCAATTGCATATGATTTGTCGACAACAACGCCAATATGAGATAAAAACGTGATTTCATATTATTTATAACCTATACTGATTCTTCGCTAACTGCGGGTACCCTAGTGCCTGGATAAAAGAGGAATGACATTATCCATTAGACATTATATTTTAACGGGGAAATGTTGTGGCTTTATGACCAAACTTAGGATCGTAACTGCCAACCAAGGTGCAATTTTCTAAATTTTTAACATAAAATCAGAACTTTATTAAAATGTATTAAGCACAACAGCGTTTTTATATGCAATGTTAAACTTAATGTGGTACATTTTATTGGATATGAGGACAGTGGTTAGAGTTAACGTCCTTTCGACATTAGTGCCTTTACAGTTTCAAAGGAGTTCATTTTGATAAGAATATGGGAATTACATCAGGCGATGCCGAGGGAATTAGATTAGGAAACAAGACACTACAAGAAGTACACGAATTTTACTATTTGGGCAGCAAAATAACTGATGATCGTCTAAGGAAGAGATACAGTACAGACTGACAACAGGAAGAAAGAGTTTCTGAAAAAGAGGAATTTCTTAGGATTGCACATACATGTTAGGTCTTCTCTGAAGTTATTTGTCTGGGCTGTAGACTTGTCCGGAAGTGAAACGTGGGCGATAAGCAGCTCACACGAGAAGAGGATGAAAGCTTATGAAATGGATGCTAGAGAAGAATGCTGAAGATTAAATGGGTACATCGAGTAACTAATGAACCTAATTGGGAAAGAAATGAAATTTATGGCAGAACTTGACTAAAAGAAGGGATCGGTTGATAGAACACATCCTGCTGCATCAAGGAATCATCAGTTTGCTAATGGAAGGAACTGGTATGCGTGAGGGGGGGGGCGGGAAGAGGAGGAGGGGGGGGGGGGGTTAAACTGTAGATAAAATTGTAGACGGAGGCCAAGGGACGGAATACAGTAATCAAGTTAAAATGGATACAGACTGCAGTAGTTATTCGGTTGATTGGTTGGTTGGTTTGGGGTATAAAGGGACCAAACTACAGGGTCATCAGTCCCTTTTCCCGACGCAAGCTAGGCTCAAGTTACAAAACCACCCAACACCACACCTAAAGAGAAAACGAAAAAAAAAAAACGGGGAAAACGTACACCACAAGGAAAAGTGGAAGAAGTTATTAAAACCATAGAGCATATGGTCTGGGCTGGCTGAAATAATAAAAGAGATGAGCCAGCCACTCTACAACACTCTTTCTATAAGCTGGCGAACGCGGGCATGGAGCCGTTTAAAAGCTATTAGGTGCTCTAGGGAAGGGTGCCATATGTCGCTGTAGACCTCGCCGACGCTCTTTAATGGCCTCAGCGATTTCCGGTGACCACCAAGATACTGACTTTCGCCGGGGGCACCCTAAAGAACAGGGAACCGTGTTTTCCGCCGCAGAAACGATCGTTCTAGCGACCTGCTCAACTATCACATTGATGGTACCATGTGGGGGAGATCCAGCAGTGACAGCAGAGGTGAAAGCTTCCCAGTCTGCCTTGTTTAAAGTCCATCTTGGTAGACGTCCGGGGGAATAGCGCTGGGGGAGTGACAGGAAGATGGGAAATTGGTCACTACTACGCAAGTCATCGTGGGCTCTGCAGTGGACAAATGGGAGATGTCCTGGTCTGCAGAGGGATAAATCAATGGTAAGTAACATGAGCCACCCTGAAATATGTGTGGGCCCCAATATTTAAGAGGCCGAGGTCGGGTTGAGACAGGAAAATTTTGACATCTCTACCTCGACCAGTAAGAACAGTGCCACCCCACAAGGGGTTATGGGCGTTAAAAATCTCCCAAAAGTAGGAAAGGTTCAGGGAGATGATGACTCAGTGCAGCCAATGCGTTCAGGTGTACTGCACCATCTGGAGGAAGATATACGTTGCAGACAGTTGTTTCCTATGTCGTCCTTACCCTGACAGCCACAGCTTCAAGAGGGGTTTGAAGGGGCACAGGTTCACTGCATACCTAGTTCAGGACATAGACACAAACTCCACCTGACACACTATTACAGTCGCTATGGCTCTTGTAATATCACCTATAGCCATGAAGGGCAGGGGTCTGTATAGCCGGGAACCAGGTTTCCTGGAGGGCAATGCAGAAAGCAGGTTTAGCTTAACAGTTGCCGTGGCTCAGCCAGGTTGTGGAAAAACCCGCAGCAATTCCACTGGAGAATGACGTTATCCTGAGGCTGGGAAGGCATGAAGCATGTAAGTAGGCAGGTTATGCCTCCGAGTCACTTGCTGCCACCGATTGAGTATTTGTATCCATTTCTATTGTGGATGAGGCATCAGTGAGATCCAGGACCTCAGGAGACGCTGAGATCTCCACCTCATCTGCAGGTGCAGAATTGGTAGCAAGTGGTGGTGCTGGGGCCACCGGAGGGTCCTTTTTGTTAGCAGACTTCTTTGTTTGCTTGTTCTCTCACTTCTATTTAGGGGCTTGCTGGGAGGACTTCTCTGAAGTAGCTTCAGGCACGGAGGAAGACCGTGAAGCTCTTCGTCCAGCAGCTTCTGGCTCCTATAGCCACTGGCGTCTGCTGTGGCATTAGTGGAGACCTTGGGAGAGAGGGTTCCAAGGGAACCCTCCGCACGAGAGGAGCCGGAAGAGGCTGTTGGTTCTCCGGCTGAGGGGAGGGGATCGATGTCCCTGAAATAGGTACTTTGGGAGCAATGGAAGGAGATTTTCTCCCTACCACCAAGGGGCAGATGTATTCTGGAGACCCAGAGGGCCCACTGTTAGTGGCACAGAGTGTGGTGCGACTGGTACTTGTGATGGCGATGGTAATGTAGCTACAGCGTATGTGGATGTCAACCGAACGTGGTGTAATCGTTCAAATTTAAGTTTAGCCTCTTGATAAGTCAACCGGTCCCGGGCCTTGTACTCCATGATTTTTGGCTCCTTTTGGAGTCCTGTACAGTCTGGCGAGCAGGGGGAGTGCTGCTCTCTGCAGTTGATACAAGTGGGAGGAGGCGCACAGGGAGTATCTGAATGCAGTGGACATCCGCAGTCTCGACATGTGGCATTGTAATTGCAGCAGGAAGACATGTGCCCGAATTTCCAGCACTTAAAGCACCGCACACGGGGCGGGACGTAAAGTTTATCGTCACAGCGGTATACCATCACCTTGACCTATTCAGGCAATGAATCACCCTCAAAGGCCAAGATGAAGGCACCAGTAGCAACCCTGTTATCTTTGGGTCCCCTGTAAACGCACCAGATGAAATGAACACGCCCGCCATTCTAGACTGGCGCGGAGCTCGTCAGACTGTAAGAGGAGGTCGCGATCGTAAATAATCCCCTGGACCATGTTGAGGCTTTAATGGGGAGCGACGGAAACAGGAATATCACCCAGCCAGTCACAAGCGAGAAACGCTTGGGACTGGGCTGGGGATGCTGTCTGAATCAAGACTGCACCGCTTCTCATCTTGGACAGCGCTGTCACTTCCCCAAACTTATCCTCAAGATGTTCAACAAAAACTGCTACAGACTAAATACCAAGGCGAATATGGCTCTTCTTTCTGTTGCTCTATGTTCCTCCCATGGTGTAGCGAGGCAGGGAAACGATTTAGGGTCATATCTGTCAGCATTGTACTCGATCTTGTCCTTCTTCGAGACTGCTGGCGCCGAACGATCACTAGCAAGAGATGACTTAGTCCGCTTCATTGTGGGTCATCTGCCCTGATGCCACCCATTCCGATCAGGGGCTAACCCCACGGGCGCCACCCAGCTACAGCAAAGGCCACCTGGCATGATGGCCATTGTCGGGAGTCCAGATGCCTGAGGAAGACAGCCATCTACTCCTTGGCATAAGTGGGGAGTACAGGTCAGGCATCAGCAGCGCAATCCCTGTGTTGTCAGGGGCTACAACCAAATGGGTACATGACAGTCCCACCACAACGGACTGGCTACCGTGTTGGATATTGGGCGCAGAGAAATCCAATACTCTCACGGGGGCGAAAGAGGACATGAGACAACGGAAGAAGATGACATACCACGGAAAGTGTCCTCGCCCAAATAGTTGAATTGCAGGTGGAGATTCAATGCCATGACAAGAGGTTCAGGAGATAGAATCTGAGGGCACTATGGATAACTCATGCACCACTTAAGGCGCCTTCCTCCATAAGGCCTGCACCTCTGTAGAATTTGGAAAGTGGCAGGTCAAACCATAAAACGGGACCTGAACTTATAGGGGCGAAAAGTGTGAGACTCCTTTTAGTCGCCTCTTATGACAGGCATGTATACCTCGGGTCTGTTCTAGCCCCCGGACCTCCAGCGGGAGTTACTCAGAGTAGAAGAGGTTTGCACAGGCTAGACTAGCAATGAGAAATACATCAAACTAATCTACAGACTGAAGACAACAACAATGCTTAAAATCGGGAACCGGGCATCTCGGCATTTACCTGTAGTTACACCGAGGAAAATTAAGAATGAAAATCTATAAACAATGATCCCACATGAATGAGTTGTTATTCACAATACGACATTCCTTCAAGAAGGGTGCCTTTAACAAATTTAGTAATTTGTGTCGCCCTATCTAGCTACAATTCACACTTGCGCTCGTACAAACAAATGATGCTATAGGTACCGGATGTTAAATGGTTCAAATGGCTCTGAGCACTATGGGACTTAACTGCTGTGATCATCAGTCCCCTAGAACTTAGAACTACTTAAACCTAACTAACCTAAGGACATCACACACATCCATGCCCGAGGCAGGATTCGAACCTGCGACCGTAGCGGCCACGCGGCTCCAGACTGTAGCGCCTAGAACCGCACGGCCACTCCGGCCGGCGTACCGTGTGTTATCTTGGAAGAGCTGCTTCCACATATTTCCGCAATGGGACAAGGAATGTTAATGGTAGCACAGTCCAGACCAGAACTCGACAACAGCGCCCACACAGTGTCACTGGAGGAGTATCTGGTGATCATGATGGCCACGATTATGAAACGTTTGGAGAGCGTATTGTCACGTGGCAATGTTATGCTGGAAGAGAGCACCTATCAAACGTCGCTTAGAAGGCAACACAAAGAACTACATCATGACTTGGGAATATCCTGCACTGTTCAAGGTTCACCTAACAAACACTAAAAATACCCGCACCATAGTGTTCGAAGGTAGTCCTTTATGTCTCTGCCTGGTACACTCGCGCACTGATCAGCAGTGGCTCCTCGTGCGATGCGACGACCCAGAAAAGTATCTAATCTTACTAAAGCCAAATGCCAGACTGATAATCATTGAATTCTCGTGAAGGATAGTCCCTCAACTGTTCACTGAGTGTCAGATCGAATGAGCGTGCAGACGTCTCCATATGTCCTCTCGACTTCAACAGTGAAATGAAATGATCGTATAACATTGTTGGCCAGGCTGTCCCATTCGCGTTCGGCCGCCAAGTGCAAGTCTTATTTCATTCGGCGCCACACATTGGGCGAGTTGCGACCGAAGTATTTACAGATTTTAAGAATAGGGCGGTGAGTTTCTGAGACCCGTACCTCCCGAAGTGCCACGCCAAGTGTAGTGTAATTAGCCATTAATTGGGTGAGTTCGGTCAGGTGAGGCGATGGTAACAGTTACAGTGCCACTGAAGAAACATCAAATTGGGGTCTGAGAAAGCAGTGAAGGGGAAATGGGAGTACGAATTACTTTGCTGCTGAGAAGTGCTAAATAATAACCTTAACTTTCTGAGGTAAAACATTTACATCGAAATCTATGTTGAAAGCTCCAATGACTACCCTACTATCCTTATGTCCTCTCTGGGCATGACGAATAAAATGAACTCCACGCCGCTCTAGGTTAGCACGCACTTCATCTGTCAGCGATAGATCTGATGAAAGATGACACCTTAAGTCCTGTTGAGTTTGTTATGAGGAGGGATGGCAACTGGTACATCCCCGAGCTTGTCGCAGGCCTGAAGTGACTGATTGATTAGCATTCAATGTTTTGATCAAAAAATATCCATTTCTCATCTTCTTCATTGCAGCAATCCTAAACGTTTCTCTAAAAAAGTGGTATCGTTATTACCAAAGATTCTCCGTCAGTTCTGGATCATATCAAAAACCGTGCGAACTATTAGCCGCCATTTCTCCTTGCACAATTCCCATCCCATGGCGTAGAAAAAGACGGAAACACTTTGGAGCTTTAAGTCTCTGCATTAAAATGCGGTTTGTATCCGCTTGGACAGCCGTGTTCCGATACGGCACCAGTTTTATGTAAGTATGAAACATTTCAACTGCGTATCATCCGTCCTGATACCACTCTCTCTGGTCGGAGGCTCTCCCCCTTTGACGCCACCCTGCCAAGCAAAGGCTCCCTGGCATAGTAACATTGCCCGGGGTCTCGGTGCCCCAGATTGGATAGGCAAACTACTACACGGCATACATGGGGAGGTTGGTCAGTCTTTAGCTGTACGATCCATGAGTTGTTAGGGAGTTACAACCGTAAGGATACATTACAACCCCACGCGACGGATTGGCGACAGCGTTGGATTTCGAATGCGAGCACAAATACACTCTAGTAGCAGGTGAAGAGGATAACGGCGCACGGTGGATAGATTACACTCCACGTAAGGTAGCCTTCCCCAAACGGCCCGCACTTCTGTGAAATTTAGAGAAATGGAGTCAAACCCTATTGCGAGAGAATAAGTATTCGTAATTAAGCCGAAAAGGTTATGAAATAAGCTACAGAATGGTGTCCTAATAATAACCGAGTCGTCAATGCAAAAGCTTCACTAGGTTTAAGACTCCTTTTAGTTGTTCCCCCCCCCCCCCCCCTTACAGCAGGCAAACAAAAAGCGCGAGTCTATTCCACTTCCCGATACCGCAGGGGGGCGTCAATGTGGTAATGGACGGAACTGTGGAGGGTAAAAATTGTCGGAGACTAAAGCTTGAATACAGTAAGCAGGTATGTTAGGTTGCAGAGATGAAGAAGCTTTCACAGGATACACTAGTGTCGAGAGCTACATCTAAGCAGTCTTCGGAAAAAAAGACAAGATACTGCTCCATCATGTCTTCAAGAGAACTGTTTCATTGTTTGTATTATGCACGTAAGACCGATCAAAATCATTAAATTTGTAAAGTACTGACTAATTGCTCTTCTCTGGCAGTTAACAAAGTAGTTTAGAACGCATATACGTTGATCTAAGAGGAAAAACTTAAGTTTCTCACACAGCCAAACTCGGAGCAAGTGTTTCCCAACGTTTGACATAGTTCTGTCAATATACGTATCTAGAGCGCATTATTTCGTCTTTTTGATTACACATTTTGCCTTTAGTCTATTTTTACATCGGACCGGACATCTCTCACTTTACAATGTAGACATACCTACTTTTCTCACACAAATTAAATAAAAAACAGCGTTGCCGTATTACAATAATTGAGACAAGAAGGTCAACAGAAAAAATGCCTTGTAAAGAGATTAAAGAAAACGAACAATAAACGGGGTGAGTGTTCCAAGACTTTGGAAAACTCTCTATAAACTCGTTATGAGTCTACTGGAACTATATGCACATATAAAGATCAGAACGGATTTATTTGAGTATGTAAGTAAACTATTTGCACAGCAAAGTAGGGTGACATTTTTTTCATAATTTAAACACTATTTTTTTGCTTAAACAGTTATAATATAAAACATATAAGACATACTGAGCTAGTATTGTGTAAGCAGTCGAATTCGCTGCTGCACGTATGGGATGCATTCATTATTGATTTCAGGCGAGTTCGTCCGAAAAGGACAGTTGACATTCCCCTAATGGACGTCTGTTTTATACCATTATGTGTGTATTCAGACAAACGCAACCAGCGACAGGAAATGTTCCTGGGAAGTTGGTGTGGCTTGTCCCAGAGAGTGTGGGTAGATTCTCATATAGTGAGAACAGCGGACAAGAAACATCCACGAACAAGCTAATTTTACGTTGCCGTGGTACTGCTTTCGTAACATCGCTAAATCTTAAGCCGCTACCTTAGTAAACGTGATTATCAAAAACGTGGAAGAATCTTTGTGACATAAAAACAGTTCACGGCAATCATCCGCTGACTGCAAACGTTCTGTTGACTGGTGCAATAGGAACTACTATAAAATGAGTTAGCGCCGTTTTGGATACCATCGAAGCATATGGACGTTGTGGTAATCAGAAACGGCCCGCCAGTAACTCTCTTTCATCATCATCATTTATTGCCTTATCGGGCCTTTAAGGCCTACAGCAAGAAGAACAAAAGGACAAGTAAAGACAAAAAGACTTACAAAAGTACTCTATACAGTAGTAAAAGTTACACATGTACATTACAGCTTAAAGAAAAACGAAAAAATAAACAGGGCATTCAATCAAAGGTTTAAAAGGCAAGAGGGATACATTACAGAAACAAAAAAAACAAAAAAAAAACACACACGCAGTGTCTGTCAATTACACGAGAGGAGGGAGCTGTTGCAGATGGCAGTCCATCTCATCCGGTCGTTGGCGTCTTCCTCCACGGCTGCTGGTTCCACTTCTTTCAGGATCGTTGTTATCCTATCCTTCCATCGAGTTCTTGGGCGTCCTCTAGGGCGTTTTCCTGTGGGTTGAGAGTGGAGGACTCTGTTTGGAAGGGATCCGTCTGCCCGTAGGATGTGGCCAAACCATTGGAGTCTCTTCTGCGCCAATATTCGTCCAATGTGTGGCTTTCCATACCGCTGGTATAAATCTTCTTTTTTTCTTCGTTCCCATTTACCTTCCATGGCATTGTAGATGGGTCCATATATCTTCCGAAGTACCTTCCTTTCAAATGCACATATTGCTTCTTCTGCTGTTGCTGATGTTGCCCAAGTTTCACAGCCGTATAAAAGTACTGGTCTCACCAGTGTCGTGTATAGGTGGATCTTGTTCTTCTGCGATATCAGCCGAGATCTGAAAAGATTGTTCAGGCTAAAGAACATGCGATTAGCATTTGTTATACGTTGCTGTACTTCTTTCGTTACTTCACTTCTATTTGTTAGTATGGAGCCCAGGTACTTGAACTCTTCAACTCGTTCGAAGGTATGCCTGTCGACATCAATGGAAGGAGGGAGATCTCGGCGGCGTGATACAACAAGATATTTAGTTTTTTCCTCGTTCACCACCAGCCCAATTTTCTCTGCATTGTGGAGGAATCGGGAAGTATCCCTGCGTACTTGCTCTAGAGTGTCGCCAAGGATCACAACATCATCAGCAAATGCCAAGATTGTGTCTGCTCCCACCATCTCCATCTCTCTGGTTCGACAAGTGTCACGGCTTACTTTTTCCAGGGCCAAATTGAATAATATTGGCGCCAATGGATCTCCTTGTCTCAATCCATTTTGTATACTGAATGATGGTGATAGTTGATTACCAAACCGCACTTGGGCCGTAGACTGAGAGTAGCAAGCAGCAATTAAGCGGATGTATTTTGATGGGATGCCAAGTTCCTCTAACGTTTCCCATAACGTGGCGCGGTCAATGCTGTCATAAGCTTGTCGAAAATCGATGAAGATGAGGTGTAGATCCTTATTGAATTCGTAGAATTTTTCTATCAACTGCCTCAGAGTAAATATGTGATCAATTGTCGATCGTCCAGCAACGAACCCACATTGATAGGTCCCTACAATTCCTTCAGCCAGTGGTTTCATGCGGTTTAGTAGCAGTGTTGTAAAAACTTTGTAGCCAATTTCAAGTAACGAAATCCCTCGGTAGTTGGATACATGAGTAGCATCTCCCTTCTTGAATATGGGACATATGATTGCTCCCTTCCATTCCTCAGGAATAACTTCTGCTTCCCAGATGGTAGAAATTAATCGTTTCAAAGCACCCACCAGTGTTTCCCCTCCCAAGCGAAGCATCTCAGCTGTGATACCACTACCTCCTGGAGCCTTGTTGTTCTTGAGTGCTTTTAGGGCAACACTGATTTCTTCCTCAGATGGTTCAGGGACTTCAACTCTGTCAAAACGGGCATCCGTCTGTGTTGTCCCTACTGGTGGGTTGTCGGGATTCAATAGGTTTTCAAAATGTTTTTTAAATAGGGTTGCTTGCTCTTCTGGCGGTACAACTTCACCCGTCTCATTCGTTAGGACCAATGTACGTTGTCTGTATGCGCCTCTGGCGAATCTTGAGGCCTGGAAAAACGAGCGTGACGACTTTGCTTCTTCGACTGCAATCAACAGACTTTTGTGGTGGTCCCGTTTCTTCTTTCTCATGAGTTGGTCCGTGTTACGCCTCGCTTCGTAGTAAGCTACCCTTGCTTCTTCCGAGAGTTGCTGTAGCCATTTTATCCTCTTCGCTGATCTAATCTCAACAGATTCTCGACATTGTTCATCGAACCAAGGTTTACTTCTTCGTTTTGCATCGCAAACTAGTTCTTCATTTGCACTTTCTAACACTGCATTCCTCAGCAGCATCCATGCGTTCTCCACACTGGTAGGGTTCTCTGTTATTGTGAGATGTTCTGCAATTTTTTCTTGATAGCGCTGTCTCACTTCTACATCTTTCAACTTATTCTTGTCGAAGCGGACCATCATTTCAGAATTTCTTCTCCACATGGTTGAAAGTTTCAGACGTAGTTTGACTACCACTAAGAAATGGTCTGAATTCATATCTGCCCCGCGAAAGGATCTTACATGCTCGACACTACAATGATGTCTTCGGTCAACAAGAACGTGATCGATCTGGTTCATCGTACTTCCATCTGGGGATATCCAGGTTACTTTATGCACTGCTTTGCGGGGGAAGTATGTGCTTCTAACGATCATTCTCCTTGTATCGGCAAGGTTAATTAATTTGATACCATTCTCGTTGCTTGTTTCATGGATACTATCAGGCCCTATCGTTGGACGATACTGCACTTCTCTTCCCACTTGGGCATTGAAGTCTCCCATTATCAACTGAATTGAGTGTCTTGGGAGTTTGTCTACTACATTCTCTAGTTCTAGATAGAAGTTATTCTTTGTTTCTTCATCGGCATCCTCTGATGGGGCATGACAGTTGACTAGGCAGATCTTATATGGTTTAGCGTGTAAAATCATCCAACAGATTCGGTCGTTTACAGGAGACCATTTGTTGACAGCCGATATCATTTTATTGTAACTCTCTTTACTTACTGAATTATGGCAATGAAAATTTCTTCCATCAGTAAGATTCTAACCACCTGTTCGGCATTAGCTAGTGTAGGACAGTTAGGCTACTGAAATGAGTGTTAATCTGATAATAAACATAAGCCATTGTCTTTCCCGGATAATATTTTGTGATAGAGTCGCAAGGCATATGCTTTTAATTGATCTCTTCTATAAAGTTTGAAAAGAGACCATAATTGAAACAGTAAAGATGGTACCTGCGCCTTTCCTAAATAGCTTATTGGGAAGAGTATCGCCTTGCGAAACGCATGGATTCGGTGGTTAGAGTATCAGTCTGTATTACTCATTTAAGAATAGTTCAACTTAAATGTGACACGGTGCTTGTATCTCACTAAAATTAAAAAATTAAGGAGGAATCCCAATTTGACTTCACAGAGAGTCGTCTTCGGTATTGGCCTCACACTTAGCTTGCATTTGTCGTGAATCTCTCGCCCAGCGGAGAGTACCAAGCGACTAGAAAAAACCTCGGGTGATTTCCGGATCTATATCATAAAGGTGACTGCTCGCGACAAGCAAGGTTAGAGTCCCGGACTAGCATAGAATTTTTTGTTAGCATTACAGTTTCCCCAATTACGGAGATGATTTGATCAGTCTGGTGAATTTCCATGAAATGGTACATTTTTGTTGCGCCTTCATGGTTGGTAAGATTGATTATTCCAAGCATAGCACAAAGAATTTCAACGATGTACAGCGTACTGTTCATTGTTGACAGCCGTCTGAATTGGTCAGTGTGTCGACAGCGACTGAAAATAGACAAAACCGAGTTTCGTGCTGTTATTAAACATTATCATTTGAAGGGTTGCACTGCCGCATAAATCAAAACAGAATTGGATGAAGTTAACTCGGGCTCTTCACCATCACTGAAGACCGTTTACCTTTGGATTAACAAATTTAGACGTGATGGGACAAGTACCGAAGAGGAAGCGCGCTTGCCTCCAACTGAGGTCAACAAAAAGGAAACCATTGATTAAATCCATGATATGGTAGTGCAAGGCCGCCGACTAAAAACTGCTAAGACTGTAGGCATCTCAACTGAGCGACTGTACATCATCTTGCACGAAAAAAAAAAGTTCAAATGTGTATTCCTAAGGGACAAAACTGATCAGGTCATCAGTCCCTAGACTTACACACTACTTAACTTATGCTAAGAACAACACACACACACACCCATGTCCGAGGGAGGAGTCGAACCTCCGCCGGGACCAGCCGCACAGTCCATGAATGCAGCGCCTCAGACCGCTCGGCTAATCGCGCGCGGTTTTAGCTTATTTCATAATCCTTGACGACTGCTCGCAGAAATTGCGCTGCAGCCTCGCACGTTTCACAGTCGCCAAAGGTTACAGTTATGCATTTTCAGCCGATATCTATATGAATATCAATTTGTGATCAATTTGCATAACTCCTCCTTGGTATGTCTTTTTTTGCCTCAGAGTATGTGTAGACATGAAAATGAAGATGCTGACTAAGTTTCATTTAAAAAGATTCCCCTATTAATAATACGAACACTACTTCTCAGCACGCCCTCGCATGAAGGCTAGAGACCGAGTTACACGAAGAAAACCAATGTGCACTCCGTGTGCATACCGGGTGGAGTCGTTCCAGATGTGGAACGGGTCCTCCCGGATGCTATGAAGAGCACAGTGTGCAGCCAACTGCAGGTGGTTGCTCACGTCGGTAGCAATGATGTGTGTCACTTAGGATCAGAAGAGATTCTCTCTGGTTTCGAGCGGCTAACGGAAATGGTAAAGGCTGCCAGTCTTGCTTGCAAGATGAAAGCACAGCTGACCATTTGCAGCTTAGTCGACAGGACCGATTGCAGACCTCTGGTACAGAACTGAGTGGAGGGTCTGAATCAGAGGCTCAGACGGTTCTGCGACGGTGTAGGCTGCAGATTCCTCGACTTGCATCAAAGGGTGGTTGGGTTTCGGGTTCCGCTGAATAGGTCAGGTGTCCACTATACGCAGGAGGCGGCTACACGGGTAGTAGGAGCTATGTGACGTCGACTGGGCGGTTTTTTAGGTTAGAGGGTCTCGGGAAAACACAAGAAGGGCTTCAGTCACAAAGGGTGCTGGCCGAACACAGGAAGAACGTAGATACAGGAACCATCGGTATAACTGTTGTAAATTATCGTAGCTGTCTTGGGAAAGTACCAGAACTCCAACCGCTAATAGGAAGCACTGATGCTCAAATCGTTATAGGCATTGATAGCTGGCTAAAGCCGGAGATAAGCTCAGCCGAAATGTTTGCGAAGAACGTAACGGTGTTTCGAAAGGGTAAGCTAAACGCGGTTCGCGGTGGCGTGTATGTTGGGTTGGTTTGGTTTGTTTTGGGGAAGGAGACCAGACAGCGAGGTCATCGGTCTCATCGGATTAGGGAAGGACGGGGAAGGAAGTCGGCCGTGCCCTTTGAAAGGAACCATCCCGGCATTTGCCTGGAGCGATTTAGGGAAATCACGGAAAACCTAAATCAGGATGGCCGGACGCGGGATTGAACCGTCGTCCTCCTGAATGCGAGTCCAGTGTTTAACCACTGCGCCACCTCGCTCGGTGTGTTTGTTGGGGTTAGAAGTAGTATATCTCGTCGCGAAATTGGAGTAGATAGTTCCTGTGAGTTAGTATGGGCAGAGGTCATTGATGGCAACAGCAATAAAATAGTAATTCGATCCTTTTACCGATCTCCCAATTGAGATGATACAGTTGCTGAAAGGTTCAAAGAAAACTTTCGTTTGATTTCAAACACGTACCCGACTCATACGATAATAGTTGCTGTTGACTTTAATTTACCCTCGATATGTTGGCGAAAATACATGTTTAATTCCGGAGGTACGCATAAAATATCATCCGAAATTGTGCTAAACGCATTCTCTGAAAATTATTTCGAGCAGTTAGTTCATGAGCCCACGCGAATAGTAAACGGTTGTGAAAAAACACTTGACCTCTTTGAGAGATTTATACCAAACAAATTAACCAACGATGTAGCTGATCCTCCTCGGTACACAAAACGGGTCAGAACACTGTTGCAGAAACAATATGCCAAATACAAACAGACACAAAATCCCCAAGATTGGCGATCTTTTACAGAAGCTAGAAATTTAGCGCGGAATTCAATGCGAGATGCTTGTAACAGTTTCCACAACGAAACTTTGTCTCGAAACCTGGCAGAAAATCCAAAGAGATTCTGGTCGTATGTGAAGTATGTTAGATGCAAGAAACAGTAAATGCCTTCACTGCGCGATAGCAATGGAGATACATCGAAGAAAGTGCTGCCACAGCATTGTTACTAAACACAGCCTTCCGAAATGCCTTCACAAAAGAAGACGAAGTAAATATTCCAGAATTCGAATCAAGAATAGCTGCCAACATGAGTAACGTAGGCCCAAAGACTGGAAAGTTGCACAGGTCACACCAATATTCAAGAAAGATAGTGGGAGTAATCCACTTAATTAAAGGCCCATATCATTGACGCAGATACGCAGCAGGATTCTGGAATGTATATTCTGTTCGAACATTATGAATTACCTCGAATAAAACGGTCTATTGACACACAGGCAAAATGGGTTTAGAAAACATCGTTCTTGTGAAACTCAACTAGCTCTTTATTCGCATGAAGTGTTGAGTGCTATTGACAAGGGATTTCAGATCGATTCCGTATTTCTGGATTTCCGAAAGGCTTTTGACACTGTACCGCAGAAACACCTTGTAGTGAAATTGCGTGCTTATGCAATATCGTCTCAGTTATGTGACTGGATTTGTGACTTCTTGTCAGAGAGGACGCAGTTCGTAGTAATTGACTAAAAGTCATCGATTAAAACAGAAGTGATTTCTGGCGTTCCCGAAGGTAGTGTTATAGGCCCTTTGCTGTTGCTTATTTATATAAACGATTTGGGAGACAATCCGAAGAGCCGTCTTAGGTTGTTTGCAGATGACGCTGCCGTTTATCGGCTAATAAAGCCATCAGAAGATCAAAACAAATTGCAAAACGATTTAGAAAAGATACCTGAATGGTGAGAAAATTGGCAGACGACGCTAAATAACGAGAAGTATGAGGTTATCCAGATGAGTGCTAAAAGGAATTCGTTAAACTTCGGTCACACGATAAATCAGTAAAATCTAAAGGCTGTAAATTCAACTAAATACCTAGGAATTACAATTACGAACAACTTGCATTGGAAGGAACACACAGAAAATATTGTGAGGAAGGCTAACCAAAGAGTGCGTTTTACTGGCAAGATACTTAGAAAATGTAACAGATCTACTAAGGAGATCGCCTACACTACGCTTGTCCGTCCTCTTTTAGGATACTGCTGCGCGGTGTGGGATTCTAGCCAGATAGGACTGAAGGAGTACATCGAAAAAGTTCAAAGAAGGACAGCACGTTTTGTATTATCACGAAATATGAGAGGGAGTGTCACTGAAATGATACCGGATTTGGGCTGGACATCATTAAAAGAAAGGCGTTTTTCATTGCGACGGAATCTTCTCACGAAATTCCAATCACCAACTTCTCCTCCGAATGAAAAAATATTTTGTTGACACCGACCTAGGAAGAAACGATCACCACGATAAAATAAGGGGATCAGAGCTCGTACGGAAAGATATAGGTGTTCGTTCTTTCCGCGCGCTATACAGGATTGGAATAATAGAAAATTGTGAAGGTGGTTCGATGAACCCTCTGCCAGGCACTTAAATGTGATTTCAGAGTATCCATGTAGATGTAGATATTAAAGACAAGTTTCTGTCCTCTGTGGTTATACAACGCTGCTTATGACAACAGTAGTTGCCGCTATTGCCAACTGACCTGAAATAATGTCAGACTCTACGGGTAACGTATGGTTGTTGCACGCGAAAAAGTGACGAAGAGCGGGCGCATCAAGTTGTATACCGCGCCGCGGCTACGACAGGAAGGCGCGGCCAAAGCAAACAATTAGCGAGGAGGCGCTCCGAGTTGAGATGAGTCACTGGTGCAGATAAGCGGAGGATGCACACAGTGTATATATACACTCGCACAGACCGCTCTGTTATCCCAGCTGACTCTGCTAGTCTCCTAACAAGTACTGCTTGCACGCAAGCGCAGATAACGTAATCTCGCAATGGCTACACGCTGCGCCAAACAAAGGATTGCGTGCACCGCAGATTCCAACCTGTGTACCGCAACTATCTCCATTTCGGAGCCGCAAACTGTAGTGTGGTCTCTCTATAAGGTTTCCTCGTAAGGATGAATGATCAGGCAGCCGCTTCGCCCCCACCCTCCCTGACAAATTACCATTTCCCAGGGATTTCTACTATTCATTTTGGGATAATAGACATTTGCAAAACACTTGTTGGAGGTTTGAGAGAAAAGCTACGTGCTTTAATTTTAATGTGGTCGAAGAAAACAGAAGCACCTCTGCTAGAAAACTGACACTGCGGTTTCTGCTGCTGTGTGTGATCGCGTGTTTCCAGTTAGCAGACAAATTTACGAACAGGCTTATCATCTGTCAACGCCAACGAGGTGAACGTGGACTTGTACTTTATGTAAGTGAGGCGAATACGATGTCTGAACCGTATTTCGAGTATCACTTGAAAGCAAGGAAGTTATGGCGCCGATTCTCCTTCCCCCGCCAGTGAACGGAACAAAAAACGACCAAATTACTACGGTACCAGGTACCCACCACCCAGCAATAACAGTCATTCACTGAGCTACGATTGCGCACGACATATAAAGACAGAGAAACAGTAAACTGTACATTATCGTCTGTCTTAACCATACCAAATAACGGACGTCTGTAGACTTCGTCTTAAATTAGCTTAGACAAGAATTTGCCCTTTATATTCCTTTCTTCGTGCAGTTAATGCGCACCGCACACAATAAATTTCGTGAGGGTGGGATTCCTCATATAAAAATACGAAATCCATACATCGACATCAGTTTAAAAATGTTCAGTGCCAGAGTTGTAACACAGTCAATTATATCTACCGTCTCAGCTGAATGTGCGTTTCGATTGCTTCTCGGATGTTTCTTCGGTTACTTATCGCCTGATAATTTCCATCGATGGATGTACATAATGTAAAATAGCGCCCTTCACATTTCAGAGTTATGTGCGCGAACACAGCTTACTAAACGTTGCTCCGGCAAACAAATAGGAATATCTGGGCCTATTCCTCCTTAAATCTCCGCGTCTCCCTGGACATTTTTCTTAGGTGTGTCGTCTGGTCAACTGTCTTTCTTGCATGAGATGTGGAGTCGAGTTCTCGGATTCGGGATGAGAAGTCCGAACGTCCGTCCAACCATCCAGATTTAAGTTTTCCGTAATTTTCATAAATCGATGAAGACGAATGCTGGCACAGTTTATCAGAAAAAGAATACAGCTAGTCTCCTTCCCCATCCTCGTCCAACCATCTCTAATACGCTGGTCGTCGGCAGGACGTTAAATCGGGCTACCTTGCTTGCTTTGTTCTATGTCAGGGCCTGTATCTCGTCCTTCTACTTGCGCGCCATCAACTTTGGTGTCACTTTTGCGACGCATTAACCCATTACCTTTTCGTTTTCTTTACAAGCTACACGTTGGCTGTCCGGGGAAAGGAGGCGGAGCTTGTCCCATCAGCCAGTGTGCTACGAGTCGATCGCAAGCTTTTGCTCCTAGCATCCTCCGTAAAAGGGTCACATAGTGTGCGATTACTAGGGTACCTGGCGCCCGGTAAACTTCGACTTTGGCTCGTTCCACTAATATCTCCCCGGTTTTTGTTTAACCCCCGTAGCTACTTAACATTTTCATTGAGATTATCACGACTTCACAATGAAGCAAGAGGTACACATTTAAATAACTCTTTTAGTATAATTCAAAAAGAGAACACCACAAACTCAAAGTCATACTGCTTTTACCAGCAACGTCAGTTGGTACTTTCTGATATCTTCCCAAGGTATTTGATTATGTAGGTCGTGTTACTCTTCTAGAAAAACTAAGTTTTATTGGTGGATGGCTTCATAGATACGTACTTTGTATCATAAGGTAAGGAATGAGGAGGTTCTGCGCAGAATCAGAGAGGAAAGGAATATGTGTAAACCCCGATAAGGAGAAGGGACAGGACGATAGAATATCTGTTAAGACATGATGGAATGACTTCCATGGTACTAGGAGGAGCTATAGAGGGCAAAAACTCTAGATGAAGACAGAGATTGGAATACATCCAGCAAATAACTGAGGGCGTAGGTTGCAAGTACTACTCTGAGATGAAGAGGTTGGCACAGGAGAGGGCCGCATCAAACCAGTCAGAAGACTGCTGACCCAACACAAAAATCATACTTAACAAACAGGAAGCAAAAATACAGTTCTTGCAGTGTATGGATTTTACAGTGTCTGTGTAGTTCGATGCAAATGTCATTCAGACATTTCATGCCACAGCAAAGGGAAACTGACAAGCAAAACATGTCTCTCTCAGAGCGGTAAACAAATAATGTACATACAGTATGGGGAGAAACACTAGGATATACGCAAGTGCTCGGATAGCGAAAGTTATTAAGGCGACCGCTCGCGATACATGGGAAATCAGGGTTCGATTCCCCGTCCGGCAAAAATTTTCACGTGTTTCTAGTAAATGGTATAGCTGAGGTATAATCGTACTCGCAGTTTACGAATACATTTAATGTATAGAAAGCAAAAAGTTGCGATGCATGATTCAAACAATACTGCAAGCTGAGAAAATTTTAGTGACTGGGGAGAAATCGTAAAGACCAGAGGGTTCAACCTCGGATTTGCTCCTGTCCCTCGTATATGCGAATGACTTTCCACTTAAAATTCATTTTTTGCTGACGATACTAGTGTTACAACAAATCCCCTTAGAGGGAAAACAATTGAAGATATTTTTAATGATGTTTTCCAAGGAATTATTAAGCGGTTCTCTGAAACTTGACCTTCCCTTAATTTTGGAAAACGCTGTATACTCAGTTCTGTACAACAAATAGTCATACAAACAACTGATGCAACACATGAACAGGGGGCAATAAACAGGGTAGAATGTTCCAAATTTTGGGGTTTGCATATATTGACCTGCTCAAACAATTAAGATCAGCTACTTTTGCTCTTCGTTAGAGTTTCAACGTCCCGTCGACAGCGAGGTCATTAGAGTTTGCTCTTCGTGTAACTGTTCGTCTTGGTTTACATACTTCCATTAAATAATGTATTATGCAATAATTTTATGAAGTAACTCATCGGCCATCACCGAGAAAGAAAGTGCTAATTACACAAAAGCGAGCAGTAAGAATGATTCAGCGGGTTCCCATATGTGCATGTCTGCTTTCTCATCAATTGGCTCGTGAACACCGGCCAATCCTACCCTGCGTCGTTACTGGTGACGAGAAATGGTATCTTTATGCTAACATCAGGAAAAGGAAGGAATGTTTGAGCGCAAACACAGCACCAACCACCCGTACAGAGACTTGCGCGCATCCACAAAAGATAATGTTATGCATCTGGTGGAACAGTGACGGTTTGGTGAACTGCGAATTGATTCCCCGAGATGTAACCATCACTGCTGATATTTATTGTCAACAACGGACATGTCTCGCAGTCGCCATCCAAGAACAACGACCACGAAGACTGTGTGAAGTGATGCTATTCCACGATAACGGCCGTCCGCATTCCGCCATACTGACATAAAACACTATACGGGAGTTGGGCTGGGAAGTCATTCCGAACCCATATTATTCACCTGATCCTGCACCCTCAGATTTTCACCTTCTCTGTTCTATATCGAACAACGTTCAAGGAACTTCCTTTCCGGATGAATATGCCCTCCGAACATGGTTAGACGAGTTCTTTGTCTCAAAACCACGTGATTGCTACAGTCGCGCAATCGAGAAGTTACCCCAGCGTTGGCAAACTTGTAAATAGTGAAGGAGAATATATTACTGATAACTAAAGTCTCTGATCTGTGTATCTGTTGTGTTTATTAAACTTATGGAAAAATGCTACGAACTTCTGCACTAACCCAATATGATCATCATCTTTCTCACACAATCCACCTAATATACACATTATGTATGATGCATCTATGACAGTAAAACTGAGACATGTGCATCACACGTACTTAAATAACTCATGAAAACGCTTCTCCAAAATGTAGGTAGTTCCAACAATGGATCAGAGAGTGCTAATTATTTACTTCGCAACGACAATGGAATTAATTGACAGCACAAAACAAAAGGAACTATGTAATGGCTATGACCTGTTATAGGGCTTAACCTCTTTTTCTTCTACTACTACTATTATTATTATTATTATTATTAAGTAGCAGCTGCAGAGCAGTACTCAGACACACTGCACTGGTAGGCTAAAACATTCCAGTTTCTGTCGGTTCAGAAGTAAAGAGCCCAACAATCAAATGATTTGCAAACAGTACGTGTAGTGCACGCATTTTTACTTGGTTGATTTTAAATGATGTTAGGAGGGGGAAGGAAGGGGGCGGGGCATGGATACAAGGTGTGGCCGAAGAAATAGTCACTATGGAGAGGAGTGGTGCATAGGCGATTGTTTTGTAACAAGTGCCTACCCACAATGTGGTTAGTAATATTTATTTTCTATGAAAGAGCTGTAGGTAGCACTCGCGACGCACTGAGAATTGCCTCACGTTCTATATATATATATAAAGATTGTGAAAAATAAGCAGTACCAGTTTTCTCATTGACTCATAAGTTCATTGTTTTATAAAAATCCTACAAAAACTAAATATTTATCTTTCGTTATTTTAAAAATAAAACTGTATCTAAGAAATATTCATCATCATTCTAAGGTGTAGTTAGGTGCTAATATTGATGACGGGAGTGGGAGGTATTAGCTAATATCTGACTGGTCTCTCAGGGATAAAGACCTCAGAACGGTTGGGAACCACTGGTCTACAGCGTTCGGGCCCAGGAAAAGGCCTCTCATGATAGACAGAAGATAGAAACACGAGAGGAAGGAGAACTCAGAACCCCTCCCAGATAATTCTTTAACTGTTTTTCTTCCTTTTTTGCCCCCTCTGTGCGTGCGCCCATAGTGGAGTCCTATCTGGCCACGGGCCCCTGAGCATGGGTGCAGAACACCGGCACGGAAGCTCGAAGTATCGGAAAGGATCGCCTGTATTTATGAATTGCAGTACATGTTGGTACAAGTCGATGACAAGTTACAAGAATGAAAATCACAAGGGAGGATGAATCTCGATTACAGGAGCAGGGTTCCGTACAGACAGATGGTGGAGATATTACCACTTGGGTTACGTTCACACGATATGATAATCTCGCTATACAAAATATTAGCCACCCATTTAAAACAACACAGTGGTCAGTTTGGTGCGCTGTGGATGGTGTAGAACTGGTTATCAGACGACGATGTGACCCTCCACCGCTGACGTAGGCCATGGCAGTGAAGCGGCGTGTGTATGCCAGTCGGCTGCTGGTAATCAGCGCAATAAGAGGAGTTAAATTGGACACGTGGCCAAAAATCTGTCGTGTTTGGATGTGCCGATAACCGTACACTGAGTGTAGATGTCCGTTCTTTTAGTGTATCGACGCCAACTGTCCAGCGTATCTACAAGGAATGGTGAACTAGCAGCAACACGTCATAACAACAGTGGTCGTAGAAAGATCCTGACTTACAGGGGCGGAGACGAGTGTTGTGTCAGTGACAGTCAGTTTAAAATTCGACATGAATTGCTGCAGTCAAAGCACTGCAGGTTCGCATCAAAAGGAGCTGTATGCAGTGGATATTAGGATTTAGGTATCTCGCAAAAGGCATGTGTCCATTAGACCAAACAACATAGAAACTGGTAATTAGCTGGCTGGATCCGTCTGGTGTGGTAAGACTAGTCACGGTTTTGCCTCTCTTCAAATAATGATCATGATGTTGGATTTGTGGGGCGCTCAATTGCGCAGTCATCAGCGCCCGTACAAAGTCCCAATCTTTACACAGCTCAATCTAGCCACTTTCACGAATGACGATGAAATGATGAGGGCAACACAAACACCCAGTCCTGGGCAGAGAAAAGTCTCCAACCTGGCCGAGAATCGAACCAGGAACCCCGTGATTCAGAGGCAGCAACGCTAGCCACAGACCACGAGCTGCGGACTCTCTCCAAATGATGCAAGGCGTCGAGTGCACTGACTGCGCAATAAGGCGTCTTCCCCAAGAGTGTGGGAAGGTATAGTCCAAGCCTAAACATGTCCTGCGGGTGTTTTCAGT
This sequence comes from Schistocerca serialis cubense, assembly GCF_023864345.2. Classification (NCBI taxonomy): domain Eukaryota; kingdom Metazoa; phylum Arthropoda; class Insecta; order Orthoptera; family Acrididae; genus Schistocerca; species Schistocerca serialis. The sequence goes on from NC_064646.1 coordinate 274,560,320, forward strand.
ACCATGCGGCAGTGTTTCCGGTTTTCATATTAACAAGCAATTTTTGTTGAGACCAAGTTATCGAAAATACAAATGTCCATCGAGATCTCTCGACACTCAAGCGCAGGTACGAGTGAATCCGGCCGTGGCGTCATTGCCGTCAATAGTCGTGCGTTGTAAGAAGGCCACCATACAGGCTGCTGTAAATACGCTAACCAGCAACATTAATGTGACCACCCGCCAAAAACTGAAAAGCCATCTTTTGCAGCGCAGACTGATGCGAGACATCCAGGAAGATAGGCAGTGAGGTTCCAGAAGGTACTGGCGCGAACAACCCGATCAGATTGTCCTATACATTCACGATCTGGTTTAAATCCGCGAACTTTGCCCGCTGGAAATCACGGTAAATTCATCCTGATGCTCTTCGAACCACGCACGTTCACTGCAACCCGTATGGGACAGTAGATGCCATCGTGCTGCAGAAAAACAAACTGCATGTACGGTTGGACATGGTCCACTCAGGATAGATGCACACCTATGTTGATCCACTGAGTCCTCCAGAATACAAGATCGCCCAGGGAATGCCACGAAAAAATTCTTCGGAGCATAATGCTTCATTCTCCGGGCTGGACAATTCCGACAATTGTTGCAGGGTGTCTGCTTTCAGATGTTTCACGCTGAACGCGCTAACGCCCATCTTTCCAATGGAGCATAACAATGATTCATTTGAGAAGGCCACCTATCGTCTCTCAATGGGCGTCCAGCTGCGGTACCGGTGTGCAAATTAAAGCTTTCGTTGCCGATTAACAGCAGTCAGCATGGGTGTACGAAGCAGACGCCTGCTGCGCAGGCCCATACGTACCAACGTTCGTTGATAAGACACTGTGGGTAACCACTTGGTTCATCGTCTATTCGTCCATACGCATCTCCGTAGCCGTAGTTGTTCGCACCTGTCATCCATGGCACTTGGTGCACCACAATTGCCTCAGCGCCAGTTTTGGATAGCGCCATTTGCCATGTGTGGTATGTTTTAACCACGACAGCACGCGAACTGTTTACAAACTTGGGTGTTCCAGAAATTCTTCCACCCTTGGCCCGAAAGCCACTGATCATGTCCTGGACGTCAGGTAAATCGCTCCATTTCTGCATTCCGACGATGACTGCACCATCTTTGGTCCCCCCCTTAAACGCGCTTTATATACCTGCCACTCCTTGTACTGCCACCTGCCATGTGTGGTCAAAACCAGTAGTTGACAGTGACCTTTTTATCAGCAGCTCTTGATGGTTTCGAAATAGACTTTCTTCAAAGAGTTAGCATTTGACCCCATACACAGGAGAAACAAAATTTCAGAAACTATGCACCACTTGTTAGGCAAATTCCAAATCGCGATAATTAAGTATAAGGTTCGGATCGGAGCGTGGAATGTCAGATCCCTTAATCGGGCAGGTAGGTTAGAAAATTTAAAAAGGGAAATGGATAGGTTAAAGTTAGATATAGTGGGAATTAGTGAAGTTCGGTGGCAGGAGGAACAAGACTTTTGGTCAGGTGATTACAGGGTTATAAATACAAAATCAAATAGGGGTAATGCAGGAGTAGGTTTAATAATGAATAAAAAAAATAGGAGTGCGGGTTAGCTACTACAAACAGCATAGTGAACGCATTATTGTGGCCAAGATAGACACAAAGCCCATGCCTACTACAGTAGTACAAGTTTATATGCCAACTAGCTCTGCAGATGATGAAGAAATTGATGAAATGTATGACGAGATAAAAGAAATTATTCAGGTAGTGAAGGGAGACGAAAATTTAATAGTCATGGGTGACTGGAATTCGTCAGTAGGAAAAGGGAGAGAAGGAAACATAGTAGGTGAATATGGATTGGGGGGAAGAAATGAAAGAGGAAGCCGCCTTGTAGAATTTTGCACAGAGCATAACATAATCATAGCTAACACTTGGTTCAAGAATCATGAAAGAAGGTTTTATACCTGGAAGAATCCTGGAGATACTAAAAGGTATCAGATAGATTACATAATGGTAAGACAGAGATTTAGGAACCAGGTTTTAAATTGTAAGACATTTCCAGGGGCAGATGTGGATTCTGACCACAACCTATTGGTTATGAACTGCAGATTGAAACTGAAGAAACTGCAAAAAGGCGGGAATTTAAGGAGATGGGACCTGGATAAACTGAAAGAACCAGAGGTTGTAGAGGGTTTCAGGGAGAGCATAAGGGAACAATTGACAGGAATGGGGGAAAGAAATACAGTAGAAGAAGAATGGGTAGCTCTGAGGGATGAAGTAGTGAAGGCAGCAGAGGATCAAGTAGGTAAAAAGACGAGGGCTAATAGAAATCCTTGGGTAACAGAAGAAATATTGAATTTAATTGACGAAAGGAGAAAATATAAAAATGCAGTAAATGAAGCAGGCAAAAAGGGATACAAACGTCTCAAAAATGAGATCGACAGGAAGTGCAAAATGGCTAAGCAGAGATGGCTATAGGACAAATGTAAGGATGTAGAGGCTTATCTCACTAGGGGTAAGATAGATACTGCCTACAGGAAAATTAAAGAGACCTTTGGAGAGAAGAGAACCACTTGTGTGAATATCAAGAGCTCAGATGGCAAACCAGTTCTAAGCAAAGAAGGGAAGGCAGAAAGGTGGAAGGAGTATATAGAGGGTTTATACAAGGGCGATGTACTTGAGGACAATATTATGGAAATGGAAGAGGATGTAGATGAAGAAGAAATGGGAGATTAGATACTGCGTGAAGAGTTTGACAGAGCACTGAAAGACCTGAGTCGAAACAAGGCCCCGGGAGTAGACAACATTCCATTAGAACTACTGATGGCCTTGGGAGAGCCAGTCATGACAAAACTCTACCATCTGGTGAGCAAGATGTATGAGACAGGCGAAATACCCACAGACTTCAAGAAGAATATAATAATTCCAATCCCAAAGAAAGCAGTTGTTGACATATGTGAAAGTTACCGAACTATCAGTTTAATAAGTCACAGCTGCAAAGTACTAACGCGAATTCTTTACAGACGAATGGAAAAACTGGTAGAAGCGGACCTCGGGGAAGATCCGTTTGGATTCCGTAGAAATGTTGGAACACGTGAGGCAATACTAACCTTACGACTTATCTTAGAAGAAAGATTAAGAAAAGGCAAACCTACGTTTCTAGCATTTGTAGACTTAGAGAAAGCTTTTGACAACGTTAACTGGAATACTCTCTTTCAAATTCTGAAGGTGGCAGGGGTAAAATACAGGGAGCGAAAGGCTATTTACAATTTGTACAGAAACCAGATGGCAGTTATAAGAGTCGAGGGGCATGAAAGGGAAGCAGTGGTTGGGAAAGGAGTGAGACAGGGTTTTAGCCTCTCCCCGATGTTATTCAATCTGTATATTGAACAAGCAGTAAAGGAAACAAAAGAAAAATTCGGAGTAGGTATTAAAATTCATGGAGAAGAAGTAAAAACTTTGAGGTTCGCCGATGACATTGTAATTCTGTCAGAGACAGCAAAGGACTTGGAAGAGCAGTTGAACGGAAAGGACAGTGTCTTGAAAGGAGGACATAAGATGAACGTCAACAAAAGCAAAACGAGGATAATGGAATGTAGTCAAATTACATCGGGTGATGCTGAGGGAATTAGATTAGGAAATGAGACACTTAAAGTAGTAAAGGAGTTTTGCTATTTAGGGAGTAAAATAACTGATGATGGTCGAAGTAGAGAGGATATAAAATGTAGACTGGCAATGGCAAGGAAAGCGTTTCTGAAGAAGAGAAATTTGTTAACATCGAGTATAGATTTTAGTGTCAGGAATCCGTTTCTGAAAGTATTTGTATGGAATGTAGCCATGTATGGAAGTGAAACATGGACGATAACCAGTTTGGACAAGATGAGAATAGAAGCTTTCGAAATGTGGTGCTACAGAAGAATGCTGAAGATAAGGTGGGTAGATCACGTAACTAATGAGGAGGTATTGAATAGGATTGGGGAGAAGAGAAGTTTGTGGCACAACTTGACTAGAAGAAGGGATCGGTTGGTAGGACATGTTCTGAGGCATCAAGGGATCACCAATTTAGTATTGGAGGGCAGCGTGGAGAGTAAAAATCTTAGAGGGAGACCAAGAGATGAATACACTAAGCAGATTCAGAAGGATGTAGGTTGCAGTAGGTACTGGGAGATGAAGAAGCTTGCACAGGATAGAGTAGCATGGAGAGCTGCATCAAACCAGTCTCAGGACTGAAGACCACAACAACAACAACAAGGTTCGTATTGCTATAGTATTGCCAAGTCTAGATTGAAATAGAGGGAGCACGTGGCACCCGTCACCAACAACACCAAAGAGGACGTCGAGCTTATCAATCGTATTTGACAGACGAATAACCGTCAATAACGCGACATGCCATCACGGCGGAAGGCTCCACGCAAAGTATGGTATTTATCCCAAAACACTGCCTGAAGTATTGTGACCAGTGGCTGCCAAACTCACAACTAACTCTTCCCTTACCGGCCAAATACTACTGCTAGTTTCTTCCCCGCTTTAACGCGCCAATGCCCTACCACGCTCCAGTGAAAAGGTGACTCGACAGGAACGTCCCCCAAGAGCACAGCAACAGGTGTAGCAGAGTTGGCCCTGGGCCTGGCAGGGACAGGCGTGACCTTACGAAGCGGTCCGTGCCGAGAAAGTGTGACAAGCGGCTCTCTCCCAGTCCGTGCTCTTCCTGCCTGACGGGGGGAATGGCCGCGTACAACTAACATTAGTCTACTGGAACTACTGCTGCTGGTCCTAAGGCACAACGAAGGAAGATTTGGGTTTAATCTTTCGTCCTCGTATAAGTCATTAGTTGCGAAGCACAAGCTCGATTAAAACAAGGGTTGTCCATTCCCTAAAAGCATTAGTTGTCTTCTAATACGGAATGATGGGACGGTTCTTAGATGTCTGAAAAGAGTTAGTTGTTCAGTTGGGAATTTTAAAATCTTATCACAAACGTATGGAGAGGGTATAATCAGAACTTTACTGGTTAACTATAAAGTTGTTGGTGGTTCAGAGAGTAGTGACTATACAAACCGACTTGTAAACATCATTCCGTACAGAAAAAATTAAATATTGCTTACGAGTTTAGTCATTAAGAAGCTTTTCCTTCTTTGCTAAGTCAGGAAATATATAGTTTACGTACTGTAAAGTAATATTTTCATTTCTATGCTAAAAAAAATTTTTTTTTACTTGTCTATGGCTCAATACTGTAATTGCTGAAAGCTAAATAGTATAGTATCTAAGAAACTATCAGCCTCGATTGCGGTAATGAAACCAACCTTTACCTCAGTTTCAGTTATTTGGGCTGAAACCGAGGTAAAGGTTGGTTTCATTACCGCAATCGAGGCTGATAGCTTCTTATACATTAGATTATCACGATTGCTGACTGGGCTGCAATGCTGAAAGTACTAAATAGTGTAATTGTTGAAGACTAAATACTATAATTTTTGACGATTTAATATTGTGCTCAGCCGGCCGGAGTGGCCGTGCGGTTCTAGGCGCTAGTCTGGAACCGCGCCACTGCTACGGTCGCAGGTTCGAACCCTGCCTCGGGCATCTTTGTGTCGTGCAGTCATCAAAAGTACACGAGTGGGCATTCGGCTCCTAATACCCATATCGTTGATATTACGTTGAATGGTTCGCACGCTGACGTTTGTTGGTGGTCGAGCACTGAAATCTGCAGCAATTTACGGAAAGGTTGCAGGTCGCAGGTTCGAATCCTGCCTCGGGCATGGATGTGTGTGATGTCCTTAGGTTGGTTAGGTTTAAGTAGTTCTAACTTCTAGGGGACTGATGACCTCAGAACTTAAGTCCCATAGTGCTCAGAGTAATTTTTTTTATTGTGCTCACGCTGAAGGCCAAATAAAAAAAAAGTCTGGAATTGTGAAGGAAATCGACCAGATCCTATTACACGGAACCATCCCAGCATTTGATTTAATCGTTTTAGTTAACATCTCTTACTTCGGCATGGCATTTTTATGTAAGGATGACTGCTTACGGTTTTTGAGAGTTATTTCAATTCCCAAGTTGAAGTACCGCCGTCAGTTTCGGACCACCGCTTTCAGATTTATTAAATAGCAACAAATCTTTAAAATTTCGACAGCGATGCCCTTTTACATTCATCTGGATTCGCGTATCAAGCTTTAAAGAGGACTTTGCTTTCAATTCTCACCGTATTGTCTCCAAAATTGGCGTGGAAGGAAGGCTGAGGTTAATGTACCGTCTACGACGGGGTCATAAGAGATGAAGCACAAACTACAGTTGTAGAAGCATATCGTCCGTGTCCTTTTCAAAAGGACCATAGAGGAATTCATTTAAATTGATTTACGAAAACTAGGAGAAACCTAAATAGGTATGACTGGATGGGAATCTGAAACCTGATGCACTCGGTTGCAAGTCCAGAGACTAATCCTTGTGCCAACTCGCTCAGCTACTATAAACTAACAGAGAATGAAAACACCTCTACGGACACGATTTAAGCCGGCTGTGCAGCAGCTTCACGCTGCCAACAAAGGCTGAGTTCATACATAGCGAGACAGACTACCTCGGAATATATATAGCTCACCCTTTGTAGGTAGCGTGAATCCTTCTCCCGTGCGATAAGCTTGGTACCTAACTGGCGCTTCCATGCACGACAGTCAAAAAGAGACATAAATGCAGATGGCCAGGTGTAATCCGTGTTTCTAGCTTCATTATCACGCAGTCTCCTATAACAGGAATTACGGTACTATATTGCCAGATTCGCGACAGACCTTTTTGAAAAGCAGAACACAGTAATTAGTGTCTTAAGAAAAAGAACACCCAATTTCTACTTTGACCCAGGAAAGTGTGATAAGGCCTTTGTTCATGTCATAACAAGTAGCTGACAAACAAACAAAAAATGGACTGTGTTTGTACTGTAATAGCGCAAATCTTTCATTTCCATGGATTCGTGAAAACCCCCTTCAAATTATGAAACACTCGTACAAAGAAATATGCACAAACAAATATATAAATACAACTCCTACCCGTGTCTACTACGAGATTTAGTAAACATCTCAATGGCAACGCATCTTCATAACTCTAAAGACGGCTATTATTTTCCCGTATAGCCCTTTGCGTTTCACATTTGAAAAGTGTCAAAAGCGCTGCCAGGTGTCAAAGATTTCCCGAGTTGAGTGTCTCAGTAGTCAAGAATAAATGCATTAAAACTTCCCGCATTATGCGGCATTTTTTCACGGATCTCAATGTTTACGATATCATATCTCTTGAACCATCTTTCGTGCAATGATGTTTTAGTGTAGGTACATTCAGCGGCATATAAGTGGACATGTCTGCGATATATGTTGTGAATATAGTTAGTACTAAAGGGGTAATTAATTTAGCCGTTATACGTGATGTGACGGTTTTTCACGCATCTCAGTGTCCACGACGACATATCTCCGGGTGAGCTGTGAGTTAACAGCAAAGGAGTAATACATCTAAACGTCACGCACAGCGCGGCAGTTTTCATGCATCTCATTGTTTATGAAGTCATATCGCCCATTTTTATATGTATGGATGGATTAGCGGATTGTTACCGTATTTGTTGTCCTTGATAAGTTCAAAGAAAACTGACTTTCCTTTTCCTACCACCGAACGTCCGCTACCTGCTGAAAAAGTAATTTTCAGAATGAGATTTTCACTCTGCAGCGGAGTGTGCGCTGATGTGAAACTTCCTGGCAGATTAAAACTGTGTGCCCGACCGAGACTCGAACTCGGGACCTTTGCCTTTCGCGGGCAAGTGCTCTACCAACTGAGCTACCGAAGCACGACTCACGCCCGGTACTCACAGCTTTACTTCTGCCAGTACCTCGTCTCCTACCTTCCAAACTTTACAGAAGCTCTCCTGCGAACCTGGCAGAACTAGCACTCCTGAAAGAAAGGATATTGCGGAGACATGGCTTAGCCACAGCCTGGGGGATGTTTCCAGAATGAGATTTTCACTCTGCAGCGGAGTGTGCGCTGATGTGAAACTTCCTGGCAGATTAAAACTGTGTGCCCGACCGAGACTCGAACTCGGGACCTTTGCCTTTCGCGGGCAAGTGCTCTACCAACTGAGCTACCGAAGCACGACTCACGCCCGGTACTCACAGCTTTACTCTGCCAGTACCTCGTCTCCTACCTTCCAAACTTTACAGAAGCTCTCCTGCGAACCTGGCAGAACTAGCACTCCTGAAAGAAAGAATATTGCGGAGACATGGCTTAGCCACAGCCTGGGGGATGTTTCCAGAATGAGATTTTCACTCTGCAGCGGAGTGTGCGCTGATGTGAAACTTCCTGGCAGATTAAAACTGTGTGCCCGACCGAGACTCGAACTCGGGACCTTTGCCTTTCGCGGGCAAGTGCTCTACCAACTGAGCTACCGAAGCACGACTCACGCCCGGTACTCACAGCTTTACTTCTGCCAGTACCTCGTCTCCTACCTTCCAAACTTTACAGAAGCTCTCCTGCGAACCTGGCAGAACTAGCACTCCTGAAAGAAAGGATATTGCGGAGACATGGCTTAGCCACAGCCTGGGGGATGTTTCCAGAATGAGATTTTCACTCTGCAGCGGAGTGTGCGCTGATGTGAAACTTCCTGGCAGATTAAAACTGTGTGCCCGACCGAGACTCGAACTCGGGACCTTTGCCTTTCGCGGGCAAGTGCTCTACCAACTGAGCTACCGAAGCACGACTCACGCCCGGTACTCACAGCTTTACTTCTGCCAGTACCTCGTCTCCTACCTTCCAAACTTTACAGGAGAGCTTCTGTAAAGTTTGGAAGGTAGGAGACGAGGTACTGGCAGAAGTAAAGCTGTGAGTACCGGGCGTGAGTCGTGCTTCGGTAGCTCAGTTGGTAGAGCACTTGCCCGTGAAAGGCAAAGGTCCCGAGTTCGAGTCTCGGTCGGGCACACAGTTTTAATCTGCCAGGAAGTTTCACATCAGCGCACACTCCGCTGCAGAGTGAAAATCTCATTCTGGAAACATCCCCCAGGCTGTGGCTAAGCCATGTCTCCGCAATATCCTTTCTTTCAGGAGTGCTAGTTCTGCCAGGTTCGCAGGAGAGCTTCTGTAAAGTTTGGAAGGTAGGAGACGAGGTACTGGCAGAAGTAAAGCTGTGAGTATCGGGCGTGAGTCGTGCTTCGGTAGCTCAGTTGGTAGAGCACTTGCCCGCGAAAGGCAAAGGTCCCGAGTTAAAGTAATTTTCTTCTGATTGTTGCTGCGGAATGATTTCTGATCGTCTGGCATTGCGTGATTGCATTCAGTGATCATAAGGCCGTTGCAGCATCCCTGAATATGGAAGTAAATAGGAATATAAAAAAAGGGAGGAAGGTTTATCTGTTTAGCAAGAGTAATAGAAGGCACATTTCAGACTACCTAACAGATCAAAACGAAAATTTCTGTTCCGACACTGACTATGTTGAGTGTTTATGGAAAAAGTTCAAGGCAATAGTAAAATGCGTTTTAGACAGGTACGTGCCGAGTAAAACTGTGAGGGACGGGAAAAACCCACTGTGGTTCAACAACATAGTTAGGAAACTACTGCGAAAGCAGAGAGAGCTTCACTGCAAGTTTAAACGCAGCCAAAACCTCTCAGACAAACAGAAGCTAAACGATATCCAAGTTAGCGGAAAGAGGGCTATGCGTGAAGCGTTCAGTGAATTCGGAAGTAAAGATCTATGTACCGACTTGACAGAAAATCCTAGGAAGTTCTGGTCTTACGTTAAATCAGTAAGTGGCTCGAAACAGCATATCCAGACACAGGCATTGAAACAAAGGATGACACGCGTAAAGCTGAAATACCAGACACCTTTTTCTAAAGCTGTTTCACAGAGGAAGACCGCACTGCAGCTTCTTCTCTAAATCCTCGCACAAACGAAAAAATGGCTGACATCGAAATAAGTGTCCAAGGAATAGAAAAGCAACTGAAAACACACAACAGAGGAAAGTCCACTGGACCTGACGGGATACCAATTCGATTCTACACAGAGTACGCGAAAGAACTTGCCTCCCTTCTAACAGCCGTGTATCGCAAGTCTCTAGAGGAACTGAAGGTTCCAAATGATTGGAAAAGAGCAAAGGTAGTCCCAGTCTTCAAGAAGGATCGTCGAGCAGATGCGCAAAACTATAGACCTATATCTCTGACATCGATCTGTTGTAGAATTTTAGAACATGTTTTTTGCTAGCGTATCATGTCATTTCTGGAAACCCAGAATCTACTCTGTAGGAATCAACACGGATTCCGGAAACAGCGATCGTGTGAGACCCAACTCGCTTTATTTGTTCATTAGACCCAGAAAATATTAGATGAAGGCTTCCAGGTCGATGCCATTTTCCTTGACTTCCGGAAGGCGTTCGATACAGTTCCGCACTGTCGCCTGATAAACAAAGTAGGAGCCTACGGAATATCAGACCAGCTGTGTGGCTGGAGTGAAGAGTTTTTAGCAAACAGAACACAGCATGTTGTTCTCAATGGAGAGACGTCTACAGACGTTAAAGTAACCTCTGGCGTGCCACAGGGGAGTGTTATGGGACCACTGCTTTTCACAATATATATAAATGACCTAGTAGATAGTGTCGGAAGTTCCATGCGGCTTTTCGCGGATGATGCTATAGTATACAGAGAATTTGCAGCATTAGAAAATTGCAGCGAAATGCAGGAAGATCTGCAGCGGATAGGCACTTGGTGCAGGGAGTGGCAACTGACCCTTAACATAGACAAATGTAATGTATTGCGAATACATAGAAAGAACGATCCTTTATTGTATGATTATACGATAGAACTAACACTGGTAGCAGTTACTTCTGTAAAATACCTGGGAGTATGCGTGCGGAACGATTTGAAGCGGAATGATCATATAAAATTAATTGTTGGTAAGGCAGGTGCCATGTTGAGATTCATTGGTAGAGTCCTTAGAAAATGTAGTCAATCAACAAAGGAGGTGGCTTACAAAACGCTAGTTCGACCTATACTTGAGTATTGCTCATCAGTGTGGGATCCGTACCAGGTCGGGTTGACAAAGGAGATAGAGAAGATCCAAAGAAGAGCGGCGCGTTTCGTCACCGGGGTATTTGATAAGCGTGATAGCGTTACGGAGATGTTTAACAAACTCAAGTGGCAGACTCTGTAAGAGAGGCGCTGTGGATCGCGGTGTAGCTTGGTGTCCAGGTTTCGAGAGGGTGCGTTTCTGGATGAGGTATCGGACATAATGCTTCCCCCTACTTATACCTCCCGAGGAGATCACGAATGTAAAATTAGAGAGATTCGAGCGCGCACGGAGGCTTTCCAGCAGTCGTTCTTCCCGCGAATCATACGCGACTGGAAGAGGAAAGGGAGTAAATGACAGTGGCACGTTAAGTGCCCTCCGCCACACACCGTTGGGTGGCTTGCGGAGTATAAATGTAGATGTAGACTGTGCTTAATAGATCTTAATGCCATGTACTGATTCGAAAAAGGAAAAGACGAATGTTGGCGGTCGTGGTACAACACTGGGCTTCAGCCCTGATATTCCTGGTTCAGTCCCTGATAGGGGCAAGGATTTTCCTCGTTCCAGTTCATCCAGGATGGCCCCACGTCCGCGCAACCTACTATTGAAAGAGTACCGCAGATCTCTGCCGGACGTAAAAGGCGGCCAGGTGATGGGCCTGCCAGCCTCCCCCTGATACCACAGCGCCGCTGCGAAGAAAGGCCGCTGTCTAGTTGCCACCAGGTCCACAGCCTGGCCATGGGTTTGCGCCACAGATTTTTCCTTTACTAGGATGTTTGAGACGCGGACCCAGTTCGATCAACATGGTGCAGTGAACGTAATCCAGAGGAGAACTGCACAGATAAATGACGATAATTTAGTCACGCAAAAGAATGTTTTACGGTTAATCTACTTCCAAAATTTTAAGAACCGTAGAAATATGTCAACTCCTTTTGCACACTGCTTCTGCAATGATCACAAGAATAAAATTACACTAATTACAGACCGTACAGATGCAATATTTTAAACCCGTTCCTCAGTCACTCTTTTCACCAATGGTACAGGATAGATTGTACAATAAAAAGTACCTCTTAAGTGCCTTAGAGTCAGATATAGAGAACAGAGGTAAGCGAGAGCACAATATACAACGTCCCGGGAGAAGTTATAAATAATCAGGGATATGACAGGAACGATTATTCGAAGCAAAATAGTCTAAGCATGGACTCTAAAACGCGTACCTAAAAAACTATGATCACCTGTATAATAGAAGATCTGTCTTCCACTGTAGCGAAGATGAGCAAGCGCTCATAGCTCGTAAGATATGCATTTTAGAGCTATTGTCTAGAAGACTTATATGCTTCGAAGACTTATATGCTTTGAATGATCTTCCCTGTCATATCGCTGAATACTAACTATACCTCCTAGGACACACTGTATCTGAGGTGATTACATGTCAAGTCGTCTAGTTTTAGAGACAATCCCCCGCCCGCCTGTTTCACGTTTTGTTCAAATTTGGCGTGCCGATTTTTCTGAACGACCAAAAGATTTACAAAGCCCTAGCTCCCAAATTTTACTAGTTTGCGAGCATGGGCCTCAAATGGTGAGTGCAGAATTAAAAAATTTTAGCCATGTTCTAAGTGCTATAATTCAGTGCATAATTGTGGTGAAGCTGTAAGACTTGGTAATATATTTAAAGCGGTCATATTGTGCACATTCTCTAAGTTTTATGTCATTTGGTTCACTATTTCTGCTCCCACAGGCATCTAAAACTGCCAATAAATTCTGCTGCCAAATTTATCCGAAGTTGATGTAGCTTGATCTCTCTGTATAGTTCGTTTAGAAACCTCTCATTCTGTGACCTTAGTTGCTGATAATTTTTTTATAAAACCTGTTGGTTTTTTGGATAGACAGGACTGCATTTGCCCAAAAACAATTTTTTTTGCCAAAGTGATAGATTTTTTAAACCTTGTATCTCAGAAAGTACGACTGGTCCTTATTAGCATAACTACCATTTGAAAGAGCATATTTATATTCACAAAAAAAAAAAATGCGTTTTTGGTTTTTCCTGTGGAGGTCTACAATTAATTAGTAAAGTTTCTCATGCGAATCAATATTTTGGAGCATCAGGAAACATAAGAATTTTTAAAGAAGCAACTGTATCATGTCTTAGGCTGTCACTCATTATGCACAATACTTTGTGCTATGTTTGCTCATTTTCGAAAAAATAAACGCGCATATATTTTAAAAGTGTCGTGTTACTGCCTTGAGTTTCTGATAAAATTTTATTTTTCAGACAACAACGAGATGCACAATAACATAGGAATTTTCACTCTGAAAACATGGGGCAGGAAGCACTCCCGACAACGAAGGAGCATTTCTCTTCAAAATAAAGCCATGCAATTACTTCGTCAATCTGAAGGTCTTGATTCGCAGTTTAATAATTTTTTGAAACAAAGTGGTGGAAGGTCAGGTCAGAGACTTTTTATGCTATCGTGGAAAGTAACTCAGTTACTTAGTTTGAAGTAACGCATAACCAGTTTGCATATATTGTTTGTACTCGAAATATTCATCAGGATAAGCGCCCTTGTACAGATCAGAAAAGTGCGATTCAATCCTAGGTCGACTTTCACACTGATGCAACATGCTAGCTTTTGATTCATGGCCGCAAACTGTCAATGATGCTACTATAGCTGAGTCGACATAAATTGGTATGTGACGTAGTGCGCTGAGCGCCTCATTGTTATCACAGCTATTACTTGCAGCCATTTGCGCGCCACAGTTTAAAACTGGCAGTGGTCTACTTACTATGTATAACCTCGGCGCAAACTACGTTGACACTCGGGTCGGTGGCTGATGGGAGTGGCAGTATTGGCATTTCCCATTTACAGTCGCTACCAACGGCCACCGTGCCGGGTGTCAACTTAATTTGCACGAATATTATTACACCGACTCGACTTAGAGCAAGCATCAGTTTGACACTGATGTATTTTGCAATGCACTCTATCGATCGCTCTCTCTCTCCCCAAACACACACAACGTTGGGCTAATAGGTGATAATCTGTTGGTGAATTGGCCAAGTGAACGAATGTGACGCGACAACAAAGACCATGGTAACGAACTGAACTGTGGCGTTGCCTGTCGCTTAAGTTTGAGCCACATTTAACGCACTTATCACACAAACTGAAAGGCAAAAACTTCCAGGGGGGATCCACTACGCAACTGTCACCAGTTCTGTTTACGATAAGTCATTTAGGTATTATGGGATATGGCTTGGATAGTGTCGTTGGGTCAACACGTCGGCTTTGGCCCATGACGTAACCGTGTTATGTGACTTCATTGCAGCACGGCAAGGTTGAAGAGTGACTGTATTTGCTGTGGGAATGTTGGACAAGCGGTAGCACACATTAGTGATGGGTGTTATGTTTCTAAACTGTTTGTGAGTGATGTTAGTGCGACATTTGATTTGTACTGTATGTTATTCGGTTCTTTTGGAGTTAGTTTTTGTTGCCTTGTCATTGACTTACTTTAATGTCGTTAGTATACTGGTTACTAATTTGTTTTCCGTTTTGAAATTAGTCCTTCGTGTTGTTCATGGTTTGGATAGAAATTTTGGGTTTTCGTCTGGTACTAGGCATATATCTTACGACAAAATCTAATAGTCTTTCGTTGGTTGCTGCTACGGGTGACGATACGCTTGCAACAATTAAATTTCTGCAGGAGGAATATGTTGTGTCAGCAGTTAGCAGAATTTGTGAAATTGAGCGAAGTCTGCTTCTCAAACCACGGACGAGTGTATGTGGCGGTGTTTTTAGAGCGTTTCTGTATATTTTGGTTTTTCTAGTGTGTGTGTGTGTGTGTGTGTGTGTGTGTGTGTGTGTGTGTGTGTGTGTGGAGGGTGGGGGGTTCGCACTCGTTCGGCAGCTTAAATCTGTGAGATTGTTTTGGATACGTTTTTATGTATTTCTGATTGATGTTGATTGTAGTAAGTGCGGTGAGTTTGTGTGTGTTCGTAATTTGCTTTGAGGTGTGGGTACTGAAATATATGTTGTAGTAGTTTATAAATTTGTTATTTGTGTAGGTAGCTGACGTTCATATTTAGGATATCATAGGTTATAGCGGTTGGTACTGTGGAGTGTGTGGTAGCTATTTTGATTTCGTTAGGTTTTCACAAACATTGCTTGTAGTGGATTGTTGGTATTGTGGACTTCGTTTCAGCTACATAAGCCAAGCGAAATTTGCTGTACCGGATTTTCGAGTTGTGTGTGGGTTCCTGGTATCGCTGTTTTCGTTTGCGCTAGAGAGATCAATCGAAATGTAAGATACCAATAGTGTAATTTTTTTTTTTTTCAGTTTTGGTGGTCGGGTTGATTATTGATGATTTCGTGTACGTCATTTCAGGGTTAATATTTGTCTGAAATGGTGCTTCGATTGTTACTGACATATTTTTGACACTGCCCGAAACGCCCTGCTATCCGTAGTTATCCCGTTAGTTTCCTTCTATTGCTGGAGTTAAATATTTCGCGTCTTATTGGTGTTAGTTCGCTGGTGTACGTAATGAGTGAGGTTGCGATCGCCTTACTGGATACGCTTGAAAGAGAGGTGTCCGCTTGAGCTGCTATAGGTTTTGTGTGTGTGTGTGTGTGTGTGTGTGTGTGTGTATTTTGATGACGTTATGGGTCAAAGCCGACTGGTGGTATCCAAACTTTCGGTAATCCCACTTTGTTTGCTGGACTCGTGCGTAATGGTGATGGTGCCTGCGGAGAAAATCGCGATAATGCCGTTCTGGATTCATGAGACCTACAGTAGACCGATGTATAACATTGACGTAAATGTAACTGGAAGTCTAGGCTAAGCTGGAATGTGATGGTGAGTTGGCGAGGCCAACGAACATACGCAACTATAACTGCATTATTCCACTGCAGTTTTACAAGTTTTTAACATGTCTCAAGGCTTTAATAATAATCAGAATGGACCCCTTTCCAAACTACCCTACGCTCGTGGAGGTCTCATAAGTATGTCGGATTTTGTTTACTGTTAGTGACATCATCCATTGGTAGTTTTTGACGATCAAATTTCCACAATGCCATTGGTCTATCAGGGCGGTATCGCGATGTCAACTAATCCCCTCTACAATTAGGCCTAACGTATCTACAGATATCTAAACCTGACAGAAACATACTTTGCACTCATATTCGTTGTGTTCGCAAACTCTCAACCAATCTGTCACCTTCAAAACCAACCAAAGCCACACTTCGAGCAACGCTGTCGTTGCAAATTCAAGCTAACTCTGAGCGCTAACGTTAAAAATTTTAGTGCGGAAATATCATTCGAAGTCCTTAAGATGGAAGCAATAAGGCTAGATCCTAATATGTTACATATTCTTCAGTAACAACATGGAAGTGTTTTACCAAGCATCGTAGGGATCATCCATAAACAATTTACTTTTGCTAGTAAATGAAACACACTTCAAGTACGGCTACAAGTCTGTGACCTTGCACTTAAATTGTTTCCTGTCTACATCGCAAGAATACGATTTATATATTTTACAAGGAAAGAAAAAACTGCAGTGAGAAGTATTTTGAAAATCAGTTTCAATAAGTGATGTGTACAAAACAAAACTGCGCATAAATACGCAGTTGTTAAAACTAAATTAGCGAAATACATCCTCAGGATTTAGACCCGAATAGTTTATTTTAAAAAGCAGGTTAAATATTTATTATTTTAAGTTCTGGTCGATTATATTCACAGCTACTTACACCATAGGTAAAGTGTTGTCTGCTGTTAGTTACGCCAAGATAAAACAAAACAACTTTTACTTTTTATAGCCGCTATTATGTTTGTTGCATTACCGTTTTGCTTATCGTGAAATGGTCAAAACGCATAGGCTAAAGACGTTGCACAATATCCCTCATTCGTTTACTGAAACCTGCTATTCTACCGCTAGTTTGTTCTATTAGTCTGTTTTGTACTTACGAAATCATTCTCAACATCACTATACACGATATTTTACAGAATAGTCTTAAAGACTGACTATATAGTAACACTGTTGGCTAACTTCCATTTGGCACCATCCTCTTCTATTTACGTTTTTGAGGCCTATATCGCGTAAGACGGCGACCGCCTAAATGTCATACGAAAACAATCTAACAATGTTTTATTATTATTTGGAGTTTGAAAATGTTTTTACGTGTTTACGATCAAGACGACGACTGCTGGCAAACAATTATAATTTGAACTGCGCATCGAGAATTTAAGCACTAAGAGCATACCACAAGTCTTTTGTAGACGTGTAGTGTCTTCATCCTCATGTGTCGTTACTCTTAAAATGTAACGAACAACGACGAATGTAAATACACTGCTTGTTCAAAAACAAACAAGTGTGAGTGAAAAATAGAAGCTATTAATTAGTAATGCTTGGCGCTACATCACGAAGGAAATCATCGCACATAAACAGTGCCTGTTATCATAGCCCCTGCATATCTTTCGTAAGTCAGTTTCGAAGCAAGGGTTCGTTTACATAAACTGATAAAATATTTTTGAAACATGCAGATATGGGTCATCCTCGTCGCCCGCTATCGTCGAAGAGCAGAATAGGAAACTAGTTCAACTTTCTAGGGATCCCAGTTCTATGCTTACGGGCAGAAGAGGCCAGCAACCTGAAAGCTCTTACAGCCGGCAGGCTCCGCTTACCTCGCTGTAACTGTCAATCGACGGCTGCTTGCATATCTATTGGCGAGAAGGACGTCCCGGCACAATGTAGAAATGAATGCAGGTGGATTAGTAGTGACTACCGGTTGCACAAGTCAACACCCGTAAACACTCACACACGCTATACCCACATACGTAACACACAACAACGGAACAAACGCTCTCCCACTACAGCTGCTGGCAGGAAGCAAGATGGCCGCGTATGGGTGCCGCCTTCCGATCCAAAGCTGTTCGAAGGCAAAGAGAGGTCATTCGGCGACGACGCTACACAACAGGCGCGAATGCAAATAACATTGACCACAGACACAAACGCGCGACTTGTTTGAAGTCTGTAAAGTAAATTTCTGTGAGTTTTCTAATACAATTGCAGAAATTAAATCGATTACTGTTGCAAAAATGTCTTAACCAACATATTGTCTATTTTTTTCCGGTACGCGGCTTGTGATTTCGTGCCATCTGGTAATAATAAGACCTGGTTTTCAAGGCTGTCTCATGAGCAGCTTGTGATAATATTTAGTTTCGAACAATAACCGTTCAGTTCCAGTTACTATAAAGCATAATCAGTGGCGTTATTCATCAGACTCACATAGGCAGTACTGCACTTTGTCGCTGTTTTCTATGTAATGACATTGCACACTTGAACGTTAACACATTATTATATTACTGGTCGATACGGACACACTTAATTGCCGCCACTTGTCTTACATGATGGACATTAGACAATAGTGTTATAAATTCTGGCACACAATATGCTAACTTGTGAGTACAGATGTGGATTTGGCTGTAGAAATTAAAGTGTATTTTCGAGTTTCATAGATGACAATATCAAGGGACCAACTAAATACTTTTGGATTCCTTGCTGGTAACTAGTTCTTGAAATTTCCGGTAATGCTCGATGTCTTTCTTCCCAATTCAGACTGTCAAAGTTTCTTTAATCTGTGGCACGTGGCAAGAGAGTACCATGGCCGTGCAAGGGTACTTGGCAGTATAGATGCATAATCTCCTCCCCCATGTGGATACGATAGGCATCATTGTTCCACAAGATTCTGGTCTTCTGCCGTACGTCTTGGGGAAGGTTTGTGTATGGGACATGTTCATACGTATTTGTCCCATGGTGGATGGCACTCATGGCGAGAACGTCGACTGTTTCATTGACACTGGTATCATGGCGTCTCTTTACACGTAGCGTGGCGATTTCCTCTTTATGGTGCTTTACTGGTATTACGGACAACAGACTCTGTATGAGCAGCAACGCTGTTCGTCAGTCTATCAGAATGATGATTACATCTTTATCTAAGCCGTCAGCATATTTAAGTCCCTTTAGTATTACAGTGAACATCGCTGTAAGAACCGAGGCTTCCGGAGAGAACTGGAATCGGCAACTATGACATGACTGCTAGTCGTAATACACGATACCAATGCAATCTGAGGTATATGATCCATCCGTGTAGTGACCGTGCGCTTCTTCCCATCCACTTAAAAAGTCCGTTAACGGTTGTATGCTCATACTGGGTTCCACGTATGTGTTACCATAGCAACGTTACTACTTCAAGATTCCTGCAGAAGTCCTTCTAATTTTTTTGTATTTCGATTGTGTATCATGAATCAACGACGATGCGCAGCTGTTGTAGTTCGGTGAAACAGCACTGAAATATCTTAACAGATGTACAGTATGCGGTAATGTAAATTTCTTTATAAATCAGAATCTACTAGTGAAGCATTTCTTGGATAGCAGGCGAATCCTCGAAAAGAAATTGTCTTGCCCAAGCGATGCATGCATGAGGAAGAGCCAGTGTACTGTTGTCTGACTTCGAGTGGAGGTTCATTAGCTTCGGCAAGAGGAGCGTTCGTAGGAGTCGACCGTAGATTACCCAAGCAGCATCTGATCATTTTGTTGTGGCATCTGTCAAACATTTGTAAGCCAAAGTCAATGACCGAACTACTCTTGGGTCAGCGTCCTACAAATCTTCCTAATTAATTGTATAGTATTAATTACATCCTCACTCTTTGCAGATATTTTTACTGTTTATAACTGGTAATTGACGTGCTGATAGGCGCTGTAAGTAATCTTGAGAGCGACTAAGCAAGCCTGTAGGTGCGTTGGCGGTGTGCCTTGGACGGTCTGCTGCGGGAATATTCTGTGGGAACTTCGCTGTGATAACAGGGACGGTTATTTCTAAGGGGCAGTCAATTGAAACCGACACAGATGGAAAACATTAAGCAAACTGTCTAAGATTTCAAAATTAATCGCCATAAGTGTTAATACATTTATCCCACTGGGAGACAAGACGTTTGATGCCTTGGAGGAAAGATGTTTGTTGTTGTCTAAGGAGCCATGGTGGTACCCAGTCGTCGTCTGAGGCAAATCCCACGGCCACAAGTGTTTTGCTTCAGGGCTTCAAAAATAAGGAAATAGCATGGGGAGGGATCAGGGCGGTATAGAGGATGTGCAAGGGCTTCCCAGCGAAATTTGTTTAACGTACTCGAAACAACCTTGGCAACATGTGGTCGGCCCCTTGATTTGCTTCGGGCGAAGAGGTGGTGCAATCATGGTTCCGTAGGTTATTGCAAACATTTTTCTATGAAGACATTGATCGTCTTGTCTCACAGTGAGATAAATGAATTAACAGTTACTGCGATGACTTTTGAGGTAATGAACAGCATTCTCGCTTTTTTGCATCTGTTTTGTTTTCATCTGACTGCCCCCTATATTTAATTCTGTAAGACGTGTATATTTAGGGTGACCATACGTCCCGGTTAATCGGGATTGTCCCGTTTTTTGAGGCTCAAAAATTTGTCCCGACGTTTTTTTTTTAAAAAAAACAAGCAATTTGTCCCGATTTTCAAGGATTATTTTCAGGCATTTACAAAGTGGTTAAAATATTTTCTGAGTGTCGATTTTATAAACTATCAATTGAAACTGACATTCCGTACGTTGGTACCCCCTGATAATGTACAGCTTAAGCACTGTAATTGTTGCGTACTCTTATTTTCTTTACTTTTGCTTGCCATTGTTGTCAACACTCAGTAGCAGTTTCGTGAAGTGCTAGCACGTCGTGGCGATGCCGAAACGAAAATCATTTTCAGAAGAGCTTCAGAGGAAATTTCCTTGCTTCACTGCTACAGACAATGAGTGTTCAGCAAAATGTAACGCATGTAACTGTGCTGTATCCGTGTCTCATGGTGGTGCCGCAGATCTCAAGCATCATATGGAATCAAAGAAACACAGGAAGAATCTTCGATCGGCAGGTTCCTCGCAAAAAGTGGCGAGATATTTTGTAACTTCAAATACACAGGAACAGAAAAACGTAGCTGCAGCAGAAGGAACCCTGTCATTCCATGTTAAACACCACCAAAGCTATCGTTCTAATGACTGCAGTGTTCAACTAAACAAAAAAAAAAAAAAAATCCCTGATTCTAAGATTGCAGAAAATGTTTCGTGTGGAAGAACAAAGTGTGAAGCAATTATCAACAATGTTATAGCTCCGAATTCCCAGAAACAGGTAATAGCTGCTGTAAACAGTGCAAAATACTTTTCAATATCTACTGATGCTAGCAACCATGGGCATCAGAAAATTTTTCCTGTGATAGTTCAGTATTTTTCTGTAAGTAAGGGTGGACTGCAGACGAAATTGCTTGATCTGGATGAATTGCAGAACGAAAAGTCCGAAACAATTTCCAATTGTCTTTCTCATGTTATACAGTCATTCAGTATCATCTCAAAGTGTGTTGCATTTGGTGCAGACAATACTACCTGTAATTTTGGGGGGTTAACGTAGAAAGAGGGTAATAATGCTTTCACACATCAGAAAGAAAAATTTAAAAACTCTAACATTGTTGGCATAGGTTGTCCAGCACATGTTGTTCATAACACACTTCAAAGTGCTTGTGATGTTTTACCTGTTGACATTGACTGCATTGTAATGAAGTTGTACAACCATTTTCATATTTTTTTCTATTCATGTTGCAGAACTCACTGAATTCTGTGAATTTGTTTGTGTCACTAACAAAAATTTACTTTCCTTTTCCAAAACAAGGTGGCTTTCATTATTGCCAGCCATAGAAAGGATCTTGAAAATGTATGAACCTTTGAAATCTTACTTTTTGTCACAGTCTAACTCAAAGTGCCCTGCAATCTTAGAGTTTTTTCAGTGATCCTATAAATGAATGTTATTTACTTTTTGTACATTCTCAAATGAGTGTTTTCCAACAATCCATTCTGAGCATTGAGAAACAGAATAATTCCATATGTGAAGTATTAGCAGTCTTAATTAAACCTTTGAGAAGTATAAATTCAAGGAAACATGAACATTTTGTACCACTAAGTGTAAAAAAACTGCTGAATGATTGTTTCTGAATTAAATTTCATCTTCGAAGAAATATGATTGCAGTGTGGAATCCACAGAACCATAAATTCCTTGTGTTCACTAAGAACCTTTTTTGTAGTGATTGTTACTGTATGTCTTTCTACATTCTATGTTATAAATGTTACATTTCTTAATAAGTAAATTTCTGAAAACTTGAAATGTACTTCTTTCCAGTCTTTCCATTCTTTGTTTGGTTTTGTACACACACAGACACGCGCACACGCACACACACAAATATCTGTGAAGGCTATATTTGCAGAGGAAGACGAAATGTTAGCAATAAAAGTGATATTTAACGAGAAATAAAAATTGTCCCGCTTTTTGGCCAAGAAAATGTATGAAAGTCCCACTTTTGTCCAAAGAAAATATGGTCACCCTATGATTATTTCTATTGTCTATTGTCAAACCACATTTTATGAAAGATGTTTATATTTTATTAATAGGATTAAGTAGGAATAATTAATATTTGTCATTTTGGAAATAATTGTGGTAGCAGGGAATGTCTGCACCAAAGTATTGTTGGCGGGAGAGACCGCACTTTAGCGTTTGTAGAAAGTCAGTAGTAAGCGAGATGTGAAGCGAGTCGGTAGCAGGTCTGAAGCGAGAGGTTGAGAGGAGCGGGGTGCCTGCCGGTCACCAGCTATGATTTACAAGAGATTATAAACGGATGTACAGAGACATCAGCTAACTATTATCATAAGAAACTATTATCATAAGAAAAAGTTTAACTATGAATTACGTAACTTCAGTAAAATTAAATAAAGAATAACGTCAGCTTTGCTATTAAAGAATAACTTCAGCTTTGGTAATAAATACAGCCACTTATTACGACAGCCCACCAGCAGCTAATAGAGTTTAGTAAAACAGAGTAAGTACATGTCGCAGTTCAATTTAGCAGTCAGATGGCGATCCAGTAACAGTAAAAAAAGGTAGGGAACAGTTTTGGGTTACTGCAGGTAACGGCTGAGGGCCACGACGACGACACACGACACAATCTATGTTTCTTCGAAATAATCAGCAAATCACTTTTAATAAGCAGCATTTAAATTTGTATGCGAATATAGCACTTATTATTATTGAGAAAGAGAATTAATTTCAAAGGGAAGATTTCATTTGTTATTATTAAGCAAGAGATAGAAATCCTAAGGGAAGGTTTCATAGGTTATTGTAGAAGGGAAGGTTTCAATTCTGCTACTCAGATAACGTTTCAACTCGTACATATCATTTCCTGCCTAACTGGGTAGGCTGAAGCATCGTGACCTACCAGTTCTTTTCAGCCTACCCTAGTGACTCCATCTAAGAACCTGTGAGATGCGATGTTTACTGTTAGGAATGTCCGGCAAACCTTAGTAAGAACTGGAAGACTGAAACTATGTTATTCTACTTGTAAATAATAAATGTGTATATGAAGCACCAATATAAACAAATGTGTATAATCAGATACCAAACGCCGTGCGGGGTAGCCGCGCGGTCTGGGACGCCCCGTCGGAGTTTAGAGTCCTCCCGCTGGCATGTGTGTGTGTGTGTGTGTGTGTGTGTGTGTGTGTGGTCCTTAGTGTAAGTTAGTTTAAGTTAGATTAAGTAGTGCATAAGCTTAGGGACCGATGACCTCAGCAGTTTAGTCCCATAAGACCTTACCGCGAACTTCCAAACTTCAGATGCCAAGCACGTTTTATTACCCTATTTTCTACTATGCAATTCGAAGCACCTATTTTCGGCTTGAGCTATTCACGTCTCTTGTGTTCTTTAGATGGACATATGACTACGAAATTAACTTGTACTTGTTGACAGGTTAAGATACACTATCTTAATGATTAGAGAATCACACCTAACCTGTAGCAGAGTTTCAATAAATTCATTAGAAGCTACTGTAAAATAAAAACGGTCCGCCATTTCAACCGTCTTGCAGAGTGTTTTTTCAGAGTTTTTAGATTGTCGCTTTCTATTTCTTCCCCTGGGTTACTAATTTCATTCTAACTACATGACAAAGGGAGTTGACAATAGTCATAATGCTGCTCTTCAGTCTAACATTACTCGAAATTTAAAAATAAATTTATACACTTAAAATGATGAGTGATGAGTACAAGAAACACTAAAAGAAGATTACTATTGACAATATACATATATATTATAAAAATGTATGTATGTAGTGCGTGCACACACACACACACACACATATATATATATATATATATATTGTAACCTCCCCACCGTAATTTTAAAGGAATGACAATACTCAATAGAAATGGGAGCCAAGTGTAACCTCCCCACAAAAATTTTAAAAGAAAAAAATATGACAATATTTAATTATGAATCCTAATGGACATTGCGCTTAGTGTAACCTGCCCACAATGAAATGTACTGACAATGGCAACAAAAATGTGAAATTCGCAATCTGACTCAAATATAAATTCTTCACCAAAAAATTAAAGTCCATTCAGTGATAAGAAAATTCAATTAAACCGAAATATCGGTCTTTGGCCCTGTGTAAAACAATCAGAATTAAAGTCTTACCTCAGAATAACTGGATGTCAAATTTCTGCTCTTATTTCTGCGCACGGCTTGGAGGAACTGCATTGCAAATAATAATATTCCTTTTTTCTGTGAATTTACTGAAATTTTTCTTCAAAAGAAGTGGAATGAAATGGGAAGTGCAACGAAATCTTTAGTTCAATAAAAAAATAAAATTTTGAAAAAATGCTTTAAAAAATAAAAATTATTATTGGGGAACTTGTTGGAGATTGATTACAATAAATAAGTTTTACATTGTCTAATGATTATATTAATTAACAGTATACCTCATTCAGCATCTTGACCAGTGTTGCCGACCGCCTACATCACACAACCGCACTGGGCTGCTACTACTGACCGACCGCTCTGCATGACGACTATTAGCGTACTGCACTGCACGACTACTACTGACAGAGTACTGCGCTCAACTAGACAGAGCTACAGACTCGCAACGACTGACTGAGAGACTCGCAACGACTGACTGACAGACTGAGAACCGCTCGCAACACTCGCGCGGTCAAGCGCAAACTCTCTGGTCACAGATGCTACAATGCCTCGCCATCGCTGCTATGTTACATACGTGTTTCATTACCCTCCACTGGGGGGGCAAAAATTTGGCAGCGATGGTGAGTCATTTGGACTTGCCAATCGCGGCAAAATTTTTCTATAATTAACAAAATCCTACAACTTACAGAATATTTAAATGTTGTGCACACGCACTAAGTACAAAATATATCAGACAAAGACAAAATGTGAATACAAAACATAGTAGCAAATCAGAAAAATGTATATACAAATTTTTTGACAGATAACAAAGTGCACAGGCACTGAAAAAATTCTGTAGCATATTCAGAACAAATAAACAGACTGGCAAAAAATATTATGTTGACAAGTGACATAAGTGTACTCGCACTGGAGTTCAGCGAATCGAAAAAAATGTATAACCTACGAACAGAAATGATGTTACCAAAAAAATGATTTTCATTATGTGACAAGAGTTAGGATAGGAAAGGAAAGGATTGCATCATGGTTGTAGCACTTTAGATTGCACACAGCTGTTCTGAAAGTCCATATCTTTCCACAGAAGTACAACACCAAGTGACACAACTTGAAGTTCTTTTCCCATCAGAATTTATCAGTGTAGCCAAGACACTGAACTGTCGTAGTAATGTTCCATGTTTTCATTTTGGCAGTACATTACGTACACCAAACAGTGGGACCATAATAATGTCTTCATCGCTCATGGTGGTGGACAGCATGTCGTGTCAACACCACGCTCTTACAAGGCACACCCACGTAGAATTAGTGCAAAACCAAAGATAGTGCTCCATGATCACTAGGATAAACAGGACAAATGGACATTGCAGTAATTTAGGGTAGTCACCTTATGAGGTGAAGGACATCAAGTCACATAATATTGACAATTACAGACTTAATTAGCAGTTTGTGGCATTCATAGCCCAGTTATTGAACATTTCTGTACCAAGTATGTAGTATTACAGAAAAATGTTCATTAATTGTTTTACATAGAATCAGTAGCCTTCTTTTCCTGGTTACAAAATATTATGAAATAATCGCATTCTTTTCAGTTACAGAGTATAATTAAGAATCATTAACCTTCTCCTAATTACAGTTAATTAATCATTTGTTATTCCAATAATAATCATTAGCCTTTTCCTAATTACAGTTGATTAATCATTTGTCGTTAATTAATCATTTGTCTAATTACAGTTAATTAATCATTTGTCTAATTACAGTTAATTAATCATTTGTCGTTAATTAATCATTTGTCATTCTAATATAGTAAGAATCATTAGTCTTCTCCTAATTACAAAGCATTATTAAACAGTACCATAGTTAATTAATTATGTGTCATTCCAATCTATTAAGAATCACTAGCTGGCATCATGGGTAATCGTATTACAATAAACAGTGGCGGTCCTTGGCCAGTTACAAAGTATATTTAGTATGACAGAAAAATGTTCATCAGAAGTCTTAGTTGAAAAGGAGAGTCAATTATTGGCCTAGCATTAACATAATACATTGAGTGATACAAATTATTGGCACTCATTGGCCATTAACCAAAACATGAAAACTCAACATGGGAAAAAAAGGGCTAATTAATGGCATAATTAATAACAATTCTTCAAGTGACATTAATTATTGGCACTCAGTGGCCAGCAAGTATTAAATAGAATCATCATTCAGTATTATTCAGATTATTACGAAGTCATTATTAAAAATCAGTTAATTACAGTCATAGCATTAATAATCACAGGCATTATAAGTAGTCTCATTACCATAAAACATTGTTCCTCCTTCAGTAGTATTCAGATCATTACAAAGTCATTATTAAAATCAGCTAGTTACAATCAAAGCATTAATAATCATGGGCATTATAAGTAGTCTCATTACAATAAACAGTGGCAGTTATTAGCTAGTGACAAAGCATTATCTTAAATATATACTTTTTTTTGTCTCATTGAGAAGTCATTACTGAAGCGACATACTATTCAGAGCTAATCAGTATTATTCAGAATTATCATAAACTAGTGACATTATGTGGGACTGGTAATACCATTTTTTTTTTTTTTTTTTTTTTTTTTTTTTTTTTTTTTTTGTTAGCAATGCATTGCGTTGGGATCGATAATTAATTGCTGAGGCATAACACTATTTGCTTTTGACCTATTGCTGCAAACGAGGATAGGTAACGTCATTCGTCATGAGTCAGCTGTAGCAAGATTATGTAACAAGGCATTATATGTGATCACATTTATAAATGATAGACACAAATGGGTAAAAAATAAAAAATGCAAGTACTAGAACAGGTATAATAAGTAACAGGTTTAGTAAGTATCATGAAAAACTTCTCCTGGAAAAAATACAAAATGGATTATTGACCTGAAAGAAGAAATGCACACTATGCTGAAAAGTAGTGAACTTCGAATTAACAGGTAGTGAAATGTGTATAAAAATGTATTCCATAGCTGTCCTTTCCAAAACTTTCCGTCATCCTACTATGCAATATAACACCTGCTGTCAAAGCAAACTGCAACAAATACTTAAATAACTACATAACATAAATACATAACTTCAACATTATCCTCATCTGTAAAGAAAACTTCATTATCCATATCATCATAACTTCACTATTATCATCACCTGTAAAGAAAAACTTCATTATTCATAATACCATATCCTTCATCATTATTCATCAGTATTCATTATCATCTGCAAAAAATCACTTCATTACTCATTATACAACTATTCCTTATCTCTAGCATATTTCATCACTAAAACTAAGATGTGTAGTTCAGTCTGACAGCCTGCATCAATCACCTTGTATTCTGAAAGAAAAAATTAGCTAAGGCTGCTATTCTATGATGAGTATAGTATATTCTTGTTAATGCTTGTTAATCCTGATCCATTTACTCTTCCTCATAAAGTTATTGCATCTTCTTTCGTTTATTCCGTAGGTGAAATTCCCATTTCTGTTGAATTTATTTCTTACACGCATCATTTTTTTCTGAAATTGATGAACAAGGATTAATGTCTTGCATTTAAATCATATACCCACTAAATAAGGACTGGTTTATGGTAATATACTTAAGCATACAGCATAACATGACAGAAAACGTAATATGTCAAAGACATTGACAGTGTTCAGATGCAAAAATGTACACAGAATATCACAATGCAGCAGCAAAAGGAAAAATGTAAAACAGTCACGATGTTGAGATATCATAGGGCAAAAAAAAAAGTCAAAGTCGACTGGTGTGTGTTATATCTTAACTATTTCACAGTGCATATAAACCAAACTGGAGTACAATC
This sequence comes from Schistocerca serialis cubense, assembly GCF_023864345.2. Lineage (NCBI taxonomy): Eukaryota > Metazoa > Arthropoda > Insecta > Orthoptera > Acrididae > Schistocerca > Schistocerca serialis. Next base: position 274,588,726 of record NC_064646.1, read on the forward strand.
ATATACACAAAAAAGTGGAAAATGTGCACGGTCTGATGTGTAACGACAAGAAAAGCGACCTGCTAACCTTACCTTGCCGGGCACTTGCCAAGAAAAAATACAATAATCATCAGTAATTAGTCAGGTGAATTAATTGCATTAGTAAATGGCATCATAGTGTGTTGAATCATACAGTGGTTTCACTCAATAAACGGTTTAATGTTCGAGATATGGTGATTGCCTTTCGATTTTCTAGTTCTCAAAGTTTCGACGTGTACAACATTGGGGTGAGGGATGCTGCGAATCCGATACGGACCTGCGTATAGAAGTTCAAATTTACTGCACTTACCTTTTAATTTGCTGGATAAATAGTGTGTACGTACTAATATCTTCTGTCCAACGTGAAAGTCGCGGCGTGTACAAACCTGTTTTTGCTGTCTTCTCCGGCGCTCTGCGGCACGTTTGATGTTCTTCAGCGCAATGTCAATTATTTCGTGGTGTCTTAGTCGCCTACATTTGGGTAATTTTACTAATTCTTTAATTTTGTTCGGTGGTTCAACGTTTTTCAGTATAACAGTCGGAGATAGCATAGTGGATTCATTTGGAATGGAATTAATTACATCTTGGAATGAGAGTATGTGTGTATCCCAATCAATATGTCTTTTGTGGCAGTATATTCTACACAGTTTACCAATTTCCTTCATTAATCTTTCACAGGGGTTCGAAGAAGCGTGGTACTTGGATATATAGATCGGAGAAATGTTTCTAGCTCGTAACATGCGTGTCCATACGCTACTACGAAATTGTGATCCATTGTCAGAAATTACTTTCATCACATGCCCTACATGAGATAGAAAATGTTTTACAAATGCTTTCGAAACAGTTTTAGCAGTAGCTTTGCGTAATGGAGTGAAAGTAACAAATTTTGAAGTGAGCTCAACAGCGACAAAAATGTAGCAAAAACCTCTGTTAGTTCTCGGAATCGGACCAAAAATATCTACTGCGGCCATATGTCTTAATTTAACAGGTATAATGGGATATAAAGGAGGAATATGTGAAGTGGTGTCTGATTTAGCTTTCTGGCAAATTTTACAAGACGCTAAAACTCGTCGTATACGTTTCTCCATGTTAGTAAAATAAGAGTTCTGTCTCAGTATAAGAAAACATTTTCGTGCTCCGTAATGTGCGTAACTTAAATGAGTGTACCAAATTAATTTGTTGACCAGTTCGTCAGGAATGCATAATAACCAATTGTTGCTGTCAGGATGAGAGCGGCGAAACAGAACGTCATTGCGTACAGTGTAATGGTTTCTAATCGTAACATTTTTTCTATCTTGCCAAAGGTGTTTAATTTCTTTCCACACATTGTCTTTATTTTGCTCCTTTGCTATGTCCTGTAATGACGATGAAATAAAGTTTTCAAATGCAACTTGCTGAATGTACATGACACTGAAATTTGTTTTGCAGAAGTTGGTTGCTACGTCTTGCTGATTGTTGCCGAGGGAACGCGATAGTGCGTCTGCTATAACATTTTGTGTGCCGGGAATGTGGACAATCGTAAAATTAAATTCTTGTAAATAAAGTTTCCATCTACTTAATCTGTCGTGAGTAAATTTAGCCGAGAGTAAAAATTGTATCGCTCTGTGGTCTGTGTAAACGGTGGTATGTCTGCCATAAAGAAAGTGCCTAAATCTCATAAAAGCCCATACAACGCATAATGTTTCAAGTTCTGTGACGGAATAATTTCGTTCAGCAGGTGACAGAATGCGACTTGCAAATGCGATGTTTTTAATTACTGTAGAGCCATCTTCTTCAATTTCCTGGAAAATGTGTACGCCTAAAGCGGTGTTAGAACTGTCGGTGGCAATGGAAAAATCTCTAGTAAGATCTGGGTGCGACAAAAGTGGTGCATTCAACACAGCATGTTTCAAATAACATTCTCGTGAGCAAAATTCTGCGTGTCAAAAGTAATGTTTGCGTTACTGTAATATGCAATCTGTGCTGTATCTGGTTAAATTCTGTCGTACGTGCTATTATTTACGGGAGAATGTTGTGGCATATCCACTATATGAACTGTTCTGTTATTTCTTACTGACGTGTTACGCTATGGATGACACCTATTGTCTGTTTCATTCATGATTATTTGTTGTTGCTGATGTTGTTGCTGCTCATAAGATCGACTGTTATTAAAATGTACGCTGAAAATTGTGCTCGTTATTTTTACGTCTGTCATGATAGTAATTTCTACACGGCGCATTGCGATAGGAATTGAAATGGTGTGTTGTCTGTACGTAGTTATTTCTTTGCTGCCGTGCGTTACTATTTGTTGTACCTGGGACTATACGTGCACGCGGCGAAACATTAAAGTTTGGTTGACCTTGTAGACTGCATTGTTGGTTACGTATGCTAAGCGGCTGACTTTCATGCAGTTGTGGTGAAAAGGTCTATTGTTACCAAAAAATGCGTTTGCTGTTAATTTTACACATACTGATGATTACGATTTTTATCTGTTATTTAAGTTCTCGTGATTCTGGAGTGCCTACTGAAAATTGTCACATTCGGTAAAATATTTCTCATATCCGGTTTTCATTACTCGTTTCTTAATACTAGGTAGAGCAATAGTTAAAGAGCAGTTTGGATAGATATAAAGGATAGTAGAAGAAAAGGCAGCAGTGCAGAAAACTAAAGATGAAATAGCACTACTACAGCTCGGGGCCCTATGCTCGCTACGGCACATATTCATTAAAGCGTAATGAATCCCCTGAGGTCATTTACGCACTGCAAATAAATTTTAGCTTTTGTGTTACAGGCAATAGCGGTAAAATTTCAAAAGTAAATTGTTGTATCCGTGCTAATTCAAATTTCTTCATTACAGGCAATGCTGTTGTAAATACAAAAATAAATTGTCGCATCTGGTTCAAAGCTAGCTTCTGCATTACAGGCAATAGCGGTGAATGTGCAAAGATAAATTGTCGTATACAGTGCAAAGCGTGTACCTGTACGCTGTCATTATTAAATTCTTTACATTTTCTGGCGGATAAAATTTGCTCGTAATCTACATTCTCGTCATTGAATTTGAAAACACGTTCGGGTTTGTGTGTGAATCTGTTTGTCTGTGTCATTTCGGATTTCAAGTTGCGTAGCTTTTCAGATTTTAATTCGCGTAGTCTCTGTAAATTGCTCACATTATACACGCTGCGTGACTCTGATAAATGCTCGCAACGTGGCGGATTCTGTGACGTATTGGTGACTGAAATAATTGTTAATTCTGTTACTTTAATACTTTCGTCAATCTGGTTATTGTGTCGTTCACTTTTCTCGTCAACTTCCGTATTCGGAGTGTATGAAACTTCCACTGACTCTATATTAACTTCGTCGCGAATCTGTACTTCGTTTTTAGGACATTCTTCAGTGACTGCATTAATTTCGTGTATCACTGTTGCGTTTGCTGAACATTGTTCAGTGACTGCATTAACTTCGTCTTTATGTGATTCTGTTGTGTCTACACGTGTGCTATTTAATTCTTGTGCAACAGTGCCAACTTCTTTATTACTGTTTTTAGCACAAGCCTCAGTATCCTCACGTAATTGTTGTTTAATGTCGTGGCATTGCACGGTAATAGCTGTATTCTCTTCACTAACTTGTCTGCTCCGTTCGTTAAGGTTGTCTTGTTTTTCGTTCGTCAGTTTGAAACTTTCATTAATTGTTTCGCTAGGTTGTTTGTAATGGTTGTCGACACTTTCATTTAGTTGTTTGAAATAATTATTCATCATTTCATTCCGCTGTTTGTACTGTTCCCTAAGTTGTTTGAAATTTTCCCTCTGTTGTAGCAATATCGCCATAATTTGACCCAATGTAACATTATCTACTCCATTCTCTGTGCTGTTTGACGGTGTATTTGCAAGTGTCCCGCTTTGTGTGACCATTTGGTCATTTTGCAACTTACAAAAAGGATTATCAGTCGGATGTACACTGTCAGACATTATTTCGGAATTAAATTGATCCGTCATACTCTCACTACACTGACCATTTTCATTCGAAAAATTTGTCTGTACATTACTTGGATTTTCTAAATCGGGTGTGTTAAACTCGGCAGCGCTCATTACTATAGAGCGTCCCGCGTCATCATTTGTCGTTAAATTAACAGACGAGACAATTGAGTTCGTTTGTTCATTATCAGGGTAAAAGTCATCACTAGTTGTTGGAATGCACTGATTGTTAGTGGACGCAGGATTGTCATGATTACACTGCGTGTCATATGTCCTATCGGTAAAGTTGTTTGAGTCGGTAATTTCATTCAAAATACTTCGCGATACACTATTCACAGTCTTTCGCGGCATTTTAACAATAGTCAAAATTATTCACAAAACAAATAAGCACAATGCAAAAGTAACACACAAATACAACAGAGCAAAGAATTGCCGTTGACCTGTAGAAAGAAAGTCACAAGTTAATAAAAGCGTTGCGCCAAATCCTAATTATATCTAAGCAAATAAGAGCAGATATCTGACTGTCGCTCAAAAGATTCTCAACGAAATTCGATCCTGGACTGGGTGTCGCCAAGTGTAACCTCCCCACCGTAATTTTAAAGGAATGACAATACTCAATAGAAATGGGAGCCAAGTGTAACCTCCCCACAAAAATTTTAAAAGAAAAAAATATGACAATATTTAATTATGAATCCTAATGGACATTGCGCTAAGCGTAACCTGCCCACAATGAAATGTACTGACAATGGCAACAAAAATGTGAAATTCGCAATCTGACTCAAATATAAATTCTTCACCAAAAAATTAAAGTCCATTCAGTGATAAGAAAATTCAATTAAACCGAAATATCGGTCTTTGGCCCTGTGTAAAACAATCAGAATTAAAGTCTTACCTCAGAATAACTGGATGTCAAATTTCTGCTCTTATTTCTGCGCACGGCTTGGAGGAACTGCATTGCAAATAATAATATTCCTTTTTTCTGTGAATTTACTGAAATTTTTCTTCAAAAGAAGTGGAATGAAATGGGAAGTGCAACGAAATCTTTAGTTCAATAAAAAAATAAAATTTTGAAAAAATGCTTTAAAAAATAAAAATTATTATTGGGGAACTTGTTGGAGATTGATTACAATAAATAAGTTTTACATTGTCTAATGATTATATTAATTAACAGTATACCTCATTCAGCATCTTGACCAGTGTTGCCGACCGCCTACATCACACAACCGCACTGGGCTGCTACTACTGACCGACCGCTCTGCATGACGACTATTAGCGTACTGCACTGCACGACTACTACTGACAGAGTACTGCGCTCAACTAGACAGAGCTACAGACTCGCAACGACTGACTGACAGACTGAGAACCGCTCGCAACACTCGCACGGTCAAGCGCAAACTCTCTGGTCACAGATGCTACAATGCCTCGCCATCGCTGCTATGTTACATACGTGTTTCAATATATATATATACTACTGGCCATTAAAACTGCTACACCACGAAGATGACGTGCTACAGACGCGAAATTTAACCAACAGGAATAAGATGCTGTGATATGCAAATGATAGCTTTTCAGAACATTCACACAAGGCTGGCGCCGGTGGCGACACCTACAACGTGCTGACATGAGGAAAGTCTCCAACCGATTTCTCATACACAAACAGCAGTTCACCGGCGTTGCCTGGTGAAACGTCGTTGTGATGCCTCGTGTAAGGAGGAGAAATGCGTACCATCACATTTCCGACTTTGATAAAGGTCGGATTGTAGTCTATCGCGATTGCGGTTTATCGTATCGCGACATTGCTGCTCGCGTTGGTCGAGATCCAATGACTGTTAGCAGAATATGGAATCGCTGATTTCAGGAGGGTAATACGGAACGCCGTGTGGATCCCAACGGCCTCGTATCACTAGCAGCCGAGATGATAGGTATCTTATACGCATGGCTGTAACGGGTCGTGCAGCCACGTCTCGATCCCTGAGTCAACAGATGGGGAAGTTTGCAAGACAACAACCACCTGCACGAACAGTTCGACGACGTTTGCAGCAGCATGGACTATCAGCTCGAGGACCATGGCTGCGGTTACCCTTGACGCTGCATCACAGACGGGAGCGCCTGCGATGGTGTACTCAACAACGAACCTGGGTGCACGAATGGCAAAAGTCATTTTTTCGGATGAATCCATGTTCTGTTTACAGCATCATGATGGTCGCATCCGTGTTTGGCGACATCTCTGTGAACCCACATTGGAAGCGTGTGTCATCGCCATTTGGCATATCAGCCGGCGTGATGGTATGGGGTGCCATTGGTTACACGTCTCGGTCACCTCTTGTTCGCATTGACGGCACTTTGAATAGTGGACGTTACATTTCAGATGTGTTACGACCCGTGGCTCTACCCCTAATTCGATCCCTGCGAAACCCTACATTTCAGCAGGATAATGCACGACTGCATGTTGCAGGTCCTGTACGGGCCTTTCTGGATACAGAAAATGTTCGACTACTGCCCTGGCCAGCACATTCTCCAGATCTCTCACCAATTGAAAATGCCTGGTCAATGGTGGCCGTGCAACTGGCTCGGCACAATACGCCAGTCACTACTCTTGATGAACTGTGATATCGTGTTGAAGCTGCGTGGGCAGCTGTACCTGTACACGCCATCCAAGTGCTGGCTGACTCAATGCCCAGGAGCATCAAGGCTGTTATTACGGCCAGAGGTGGTTGTTCTCGGTACTGACTTCTCAGGATCTATGCACCCAAATTGCGTGAAAATGTAATCACATGTCAATTCTAGTATAATATATTTGTCGAATGAATACCCGTTTATCATCTGCATTTCTTCTTGGTGTAGCAATTTTAATCGCCAGTAGTGTATATGTGTGTTTGTACATCTCCTCCCGAACCAATGGGCTATTTCAACCAAAATTGGAACGCAAATCCCCTTACTGTCAGGCAACAATCGCTATGAGGGTGGGGGGGGGGGGGGGGGGTAAGAACTACCTGCCTCTGTACTTCGGGATATATGACGTCATAAACAATGAGATATCTGAAAAACCGCCGCATTATGCATGAAGTTTAAGTTTACTACCCTATTATTTCTATTCGAAATACATTTTTCAGACAGTATCCACATATGCCACTGTATGTACCTACCATATTCCAATATTGTACGACACACAGTTCAGGAGATATGACGTCATACACACTGAGATGGTTGAAAAACTGCCGCATCATGCATGAAGTTTTAAAACATTTATTCTATACAATTAAGACACTCGTACAGTCCAGTCAACTTAAGGAAATCCCTCCTGCCACCTGGCAGCTCTTTTGACAGCTTCCAATTACGAAGCGTAGACGACTGAGGCGACAACGATAGCCGTCTATAGAGCTACGGAAAGGCGTTGCGATAGAGACGTTTACAAAATCGCGGTGTCGACAAGCGAAGCAGCTGCGTCCAGTGCACAGAAACTGCCCGGAATCAAATTTCTCAATTTGGATACTGTACTTGTACATCTGTACATTATTTACATTTCTTTGCACGACTGTTTCATAATCTGAAATGTGTTTTCTCGAATACATGGAAATGAAGTTTTCACAATACTTCACTGCAAACACAGTTAATTTTTTAATTTCGCTTTTAATACAAAATTGACAAAATGAAAAGCCAGGCGACGTGGAGTTTGTCAGCTAGCTCGTATATGAAACGCAGATGATGTTGATTTGACTGGCACTATGACGTAGGAGGCGATGATTTTTGTGGCGAGTAGGATATTGCTGTTGTGGTGCAGGCTGGTTCTGAAAGGTTGAGAAGGGAGTACATATACATATATGAGCGGTTATTACGGATGTGCCACTATGTCGCCTATGTGGAGAACTTTGTGAGTGCGAGGCGGGAAATTGAAACAGGATTGTGTGAAGGTTGGACTATAGTCAGAGAAGATGGCGAACAAAGGGCTACATTCATGGAGAGGGTACGGGCTGCGACTATTGTTGTAGTACTGAAGATCCGCAGAGAATCAGCGATTAGTGCACGGACTGGCAGTTGACCTGAACAAGAATAAATATAACGTAAGTAACTATGTCGTCCCCCCCCCATGAACCATGGACCTTGCCGTTGGTGGGGAGGCTTGCGTGCCTCAGCGATACAGATAGCCGTACCGTAGGTGCAACCACAATGGAGGGGTATCTGTTGAGAGGCCAGACAAACGTGTGGTTCCTGAAGAGGGGCAGCAGCCTTTTCAGTTGTTGCAAGGGCAACAGTCTGGATGATTGACTGATCTGGCCTTGTAACAATAACCAAAACGGCCTTGCTGTGCTGGTACTGCGAACGGCTGAAAGCAAGGGGAAACTACAGCCGTAATTTTTCCCGAGGGCATGCAGCTTTACTGTATGATTACATGATGATGGCGTCCTCTTGGGTAAAATATTCCGGAGGTAAAATAGTCCCCCATTCGGATCTCCGGGCGGGGACTACTCAAGAGGATGTCGTTATCAGGAGAAAGAAAACTGGCGTTCTACGGATCGGAGCGTGGAATGTTAGATCCCTTAATCGGGCAGGTAGGTTAGAAAATTTAGAAAGGGAAATGGATAGGTTGAAGTTAGATATAGTGGGAATTAGTGAAGTTCGGTGGCAGGAGGAACAAGACTTCTGGTCAGGTGACTACAGGGTTATAAACACAAAATCAAATAGGGGTAATGCAGGAGTAGGTTTAATAATGAATAGGAAAATAGGAATGCGGGTGAGCTACTACAAACAGCATAGTGAACGCATTATTGTGGCCAAGATAGATACGAAGCCCACGCCTACTACAGTAGTACAAGTTTATATGCCAACTAGCTCCGCAGATGACGAAGAAATTGAAGAAATGTATGATGAAATAAAAGAAATTATTCAGATTGTGAAGGGAGACGAAAATTTAATAGTCATGGGTGACTGGAATTCGAGTGTAGGAAAAGGGAGAGAAGGAAACATAGTAGGTGAATATGGATTGGGGGACAGAAATGAAAGAGGAAGCCGCCTGGTCGAATTTTGCACAGAGCACAACATAATCATAATTAACACTTGGTTTAAGAATCATGAAAGAAGGTTGTATACATGGAAGAACCCTGGAGATACTAAAAGGTATCAGATAGATTATATAATGGTAAGACAGAGATTTAGGAATCAGGTTTTAAATTATAAGACATTTCCAGGGGCAGATGTGGACTCTGACCACAATCTATTGGTTATGACCTGTAGATTAAAACTGAAGAAACTGCAAAAAGGTGGGAATTTAAGGAGATGGGACCTGGATAAACTAAAAGAACCAGAGGTTGTACAGAGATTCAGGGAGAGCATAAGGGAGCAATTGACAGGAATGGGGGAAATAAATACAGTAGAAGAAGAATGGGTAGCTTTGAAGGATGAAGTAGTGAAGGCAGCAGAGGATCAAGTAGGTAAAAAGACGAGGGCTAGTAGAAATCCTTGGGTAACAGAAGAAATATTGAATTTAATTGATGAAAGGAGAAAATATAAAAATGCAGTAAGTGAAACAAGCAAAAAGGAATACAAACGTCTCAAAAATGAGATCGACAGGAAGTGCAAAATGGCTAAGCAGGGATGGCTAGAGGACAAATGTAAGGATGTAGAGGCCTATCTCACTAGGGGTAAGATAGATACTGCCTACAGGAAAATTAGAGAGACCTTTGGAGATAAGAGAACGACTTGTATGAATGTCAAGAGCTCAGATGGAAACCCAGTTCTAAGCAAAGAAGGGAAAGCAGAAAGGTGGAAGGAGTATATAGAGGGTCTATACAAGGGCGATGTACTTGAGGACAATATTATGGAAATGGAAGAGGATGTAGATGAAGATGAAATGGGAGATATGATACTGCGTGAAGAGTTTGACAGAGCACTGAAAGACCTGAGTCGAAACAAGGCCCCCGGAGTAGACAATATTCCATTGGAACTACTGACGGCCATGGGAGAGCCAGTCCTGACAAAACTCTACCATCTGGTGAGCAAGATGTATGAAACAGGCGAAATACCCTCAGACTTCAAGAAGAATATAATAATTCCAATCCCAAAGAAAGCAGGTGTTGACAGATGTGAAAATTACCGAACTATCAGCTTAATAAGTCACAGCTGCAAAATACTAACACGAATTCTTTACAGACGAATGGAAAAACTAGTAGAAGCCAACCTCGGGGAAGATCAGTTTGGATTCCGTAGAAACACTGGAACACGTGAGGCAATACTGACCCTACGACTTATCTTAGAAGAAAGATTAAGGAAAGGCAAACCTACGTTTCTAGCATTTGTAGACTTAGAGAAAGCTTTTGACAATGTTGACTGGAATACTCTCTTTCAAATTCTAAAGGTGGCAGGGGTAAAATACAGGGAGCGAAAGGCTATTTACAATTTGTACAAAAACCAGATGGCAGTTATAAGAGTCGAGGGACATGAAAGGGAAGCAGTGGTTGGGAAGGGAGTAAGACAGGGTTGTAGCCTCTCCCCGATGTTGTTCAATCTGTATATTGAGCAAGCAGTAAAGGAAACAAAAGAAAAATTCGGAGTAGGTATTAAAATTCATGGAGAAGAAATAAAAACTTTGAGGTTCGCCGATGACATTGTAATTCTGTCAGAGACAGCAAAGGACTTGGAAGAGAAGTTGAATGGAATGGACAGTGTCTTGAAAGGAGGATATAAGATGAACATCAACAAAAGCAAAACAAGGATAATGGAATGTAGTCTAATTAAGTCGGGTGATGCTGAGGGAATTAGATTAGGAAATGAGGCACTTAAAGTAGTAAAGGAGTTTTGCTATTTGGGGAGCAAAATAACTGATGATGGTCGAAGAAGAGAGGATATAAAATGTAGGCTGGCAATGGCAAGGAAAGCGTTTCTGATGAAGAGAAATTTGTTATCATCCAGTATAGATTTAAGTGTCAGGAAGTCATTTCTGAAAGTATTCGTATGGAGTGTAGCCATGTATGGAAGTGAAACCTGGACGATAAATAGCTTAGACAAGAAGAGAATAGAAGCTTTCGAAATGTGGTGCTACAGAAGAATGCTGAAGATTAGATGGGTAGATCACATAACTAATGAGGAAGTATTGAATAGGATTGGGGAGAAGAGAAGTTTGTGGCACAACTTGACCAGAAGAAGGGATCGGTTGGTAGGACATGTTCTGAGGCATCAAGGGATCACCAATTTAGTATTGGAGGGCAGCGTGGAGGGTAAAAATCGTAGAGGGAGACCAAGAGATGAATACACTAAGCAGATTCAGAAGGATGTAGGTTGCAGTAGGTACTGGGAGATGAAAAAGCTTGCACAGGATAGAGTAGCATGGAGAGCTGCATCAAACCAGTCTCAGGACTGAAGACCACAACAACAACAACAACTATGTCGTCACTCCGGAGGTTGGTTTGAATAGCTCAGTGTCTTACTAGGATGTAGGATAACTTGAATTGTGTAAGGTTATAGTTACCGATCCTGTCCCGGACAGATCGAATCTCGCTTTAAGCTACTTTGATCCAGTGAGTTAGGGTCGCTGACGGGGAAGCCCCATTTTACTAGAAGGGTGCTGCTTGGATCCCGCCTTTTGCTTTGGCACGTGAGTGAGTCAGTCCACTACCATCTAGAGGTGGTCGCGGTCAGTCCCGTTGGAGCTTTCTGAAGAAGGTCGCGAATGTGGGAGAGATGGGCGATCAGGAATAAAAGGCTTTAATTTGTGAAACTGAAATTATTTTGGTAATCAGGGGAAGATTTTAAATTATGGCGACCGTAAGGAACGTACTAGCAATGGCAAACTAGATTAGGAGAGTGTTAAATGTATGATGCGGTTGTAGAGTGAGTGTGATTAGGAATTTAGTGATAATCTTGTCTGTGATTATAGTATAAACCGAGCGCTGTCAAATTAGTATGAGGCTCATTCTAGCTGGCCATATTGATAATAGTACGTTGATGGGAGTTTTGATTAAAATTATGACAACTGTAAGTAGGGCACATTTCAGCAGGTAGACGGTAAGAAGTTTCTCGAACTTGCGCATATACCTTGGTAATTATTCCACCATGCTCTTCTTCTCGAATCTAACTCTCAAGTCCGATTGCCTATTAAAATTTAGATAACCAAAATACGTGAATTAGCTTAAATAGATGGAGGACCAACATACAGCTGACTTAGCCACACAGTTTTAAGACGGCCTCAAGTTTAAGTTGGACTCCGAATAACGACCTTACACTGCAATTTTTTGTACACAAAAACATTACCAGTGATGAAAGAAGTGATACGTCACAGATAACAATCGTAGGATTGACCGGAACTTAACTCTAGACCTTTGGAGCAGTATTCTAGCACTTAACCAGTGAGTCACCGAGGCATCAACCTAACGTACTGCACATGAACACATGAAGCAATACATCACTGTTCGATTAAACCGTTGTTGTTGTTGTGGTTTTCAGTCCAAAAACTGGTTTGATGCAGTTCATCGTGCAATGCTACTCTATGCTGTACAAGTCCCTTCATCTACGAAGAACTGCTGCAACTTACATCCTGCTTACCGTATTCATCTGTTAGTCTCCCTCTACGATTTTTACCTCTCCACAGTTAGGAAATTAGCAGTCCCGTGGTGCCTCAGAATGTGTCCTATTAACGGATCCCTTCTTCTAGTCCAGTTACGCCACAAATGTGGTTTCTATCCAGTTCTATCCAGTACCTCCTCATTAGTGACGCGTTGTATCCATCTAATCCTCAGGATTCTTCTGTAGCAACACATTTCGAAAGCTTCTATTCTCTTCTTGTCTGAACCTTTTATCGTGTATGTTTCGCTTCCACACATGGCTACACTAGATACAAATACTTTCAGAAAGGCTTCCTTACGCTTAAACCTATATTCGCTGCTAACAGTTTCTCTTCTTCGCAAATGCTTTTCTAACGCATTGCCAGTCTACATTTTATATCCTCTCTACTTCGGCCATCATCAGTTACTTTGCTGCCCATATAGAAAAACCCGTCTACTTCTTTAAGTGTTTCGTTTCCTAATCTAATTCCATCAACTTCACCTGATTTAATTCTGCTACATTCCATTACCCTTGTTTTGCTTCTGTCGATGTCCATCTTCTATTTTATAACCTCCTTGCAGACACAGTCCATTCCGGCCAACTGCTCTTCCAATTCCGTTGCTGTCTCTGACTGGAAACAGTAAAACAGCAAAATACCGTGGACGACCATAAAGGACGGCATTATGAGGGCTGCGAGTGTTGATGAGCACAAATAAAACGTTTTCTGCGTCTGTCACTTGTTTATTTCGCCACCAAGCGTTTCCAAGGTTCAGAGCATCGTCTTCAGGTAGAGCATTGTTTATGTACACTGCTGGTGTTGGTGAGGGGTGCAGACGTCTTTTCACAGTTTCAGACCAAGAGCTGTGTAGGTTATTTTACGTCTTTTGCTAATGCAAAAAATTGTTCATTTAGAAAGGGCATGAATGTAACGTGTGTTTTCATCAGGATAACGCACGACCACGTAAGTGTTGGTGGTGTACAACAGATGCTATGGCCAGCAAGAGCACCAGATCTCTCGCCAATAGAAAACGTATCGGACATGATGAAGCCAGAGCGTACTGGTTCTCCATGGCCCACACGAGCCATTACCGAGTTGCAACAAAAGACGCTAGATCTCGGGACAGTCTATTGCAGGATGTCATTCGGCAACCTTATCGTCCTTTGCATGTGGGAGTACACGCCTGCGTTGCTGTCAGAAAGAAATACAGCGTATTGGTGAGACTGTTTGGGCACCCTTTACTGTGACATTGGTATCATTTGCTCTGAATTTGTTATCATATACTCTTACAAAGTTCAACTTCCCTCGCCTCACTTGTCAATAAAATGACCTTGTCCTTCAGGGTGTTGCAATTTTTTATCCTGCAGTGTAAATAAACACTGCCTGAAAAAAAAGAAGCACCCAGAAGACATAGTTAAATATCGATGTAGCTTCGTACACTTACCCATCGTCGACAGGTATGTGAATGATTAAAAGAGTTTGTCCTCTGCGACACGTAGAACGGCCACCAGAATGTATTGGTGTTGTTATTGGTTAGTTTTGTTACCAGGCTTGGTGCATCTACACCTACATACATACTCCGCAAGGCACGGTATGGTGCGTGGCGGAGGGTACCCTGTACCACAACTAGTCGTTCCCTCTCGTGTTCCACTCGCAGATAGAGCGAGGGAAAAACGACTGTCTATATACCTCCGTATGACCCCTAATTTCTTCTGACTCATCTTCGCGGTCCCTACGCCAAATGTATGTAGGATCGTTCTACAACCAGCTTCAAATGCCGGTTCTTTAAACTTTCACAGCAATGTTCTTCGAGGTGAATGTCTTCTTCCTTTCAGGGATTCCAACTTGAACTCCTGACGCATATGCGTAACAAATCTAGCAGCTCGCCTCTGAATTGCTTCGATGTCTTCTTTCAGTCCGACCTGGTGCGGATCCCAGACACTCGAGCAGTACTCAAGAATCTTCCCAGCTGTTTATCAAGGGTGTGCCCATATTCGCTGGTGACTACTTCCCGCTGTCTGCGTTATCTACCGTATGTGTGAGTGAGCAAGTGTAGTAGTAATATTCAGTGTGCCACTGGTATTAGGTTCTCGACAGCGAAGTCGGAGAAGTGTGTAGAAATGACTGTAGGTGCATTTATTTTTAAATAAATAATGTGTATTTCTTTATGGTTTCCTACCCTATACCATTTGTTTAGAGTGTACTTCTTGTAATACTTTTACTTGATGAGTGTTGTTGCTACAATCGGCTTGCCGCAGTGGTAACACCGGTTGCCGTCAAATTACTGAAGTTAAGCGCTATTGAGCTTGGCTAGCACTTGGATGGGTGACCGTCCAGGGCAGCCGAGCGCTGCTGGCAAGCGGGATGCCACGTACACTCAGCCCTTGTGAGGCCAAATGAGGAGCTACTTGACTGAGAAGTAGCGGCTCTGCCGGTGTGGCCGTGCGGTTCTAGGCTCTTCAGTCTGGAACCGCGTGACCGCTACGGTCGCAGGTTCGAATCCTGCCTCGGGCATGGATGTGTGTGATGTCCTTAGGTTAGTTAGGTTTAATTAGTTCTAAGTTCTAGGCGACTGATGACGTCAGAAGTTAAGTCGCATAGTGCTGAGAGTAAAAAAAAAGTAGCGGCTCTGCTCATGAAAGCTGACATCGGCTGGGAGAGCAGTGCTGATCACATCCACCCCCCCCCCCCCACCCACCCCTCGCCCTTCCACACACCCACCATATCAGCATCCAGTGAAGCCTGACGGCTAGGCCTTCCGGGGCCTGTCTATACGGACTAGAGTTTAGCTTAATTTAAAGTGTTATTGCAGTGAAAAAATTTTTGAAAATTTGTGGTAAGTTCTTATGGGACCAAACTGCTGAGGTCATCGGTCCCTAAGCTTACACCCTACTTAATCAAACTAACTTACGCTAAGGACGACACACACACCCACGCCCGAGGGAGGACTCGAACCTTCGACAGGGGGAGCCGCGCGCACCGTGCAGGACGCCCCATACCACGCGGCTACCCCGTGCGGCTGCACTGCGTTATTTAATCATGCAAATATTATTTTTTGCTACGATGTGTATTTGGCTATCATTAAAATGAATCGACTGCCTGGAAAAATACATACCGCTAATTTCAATATGCAGTCTTAAAAATTACCCGGTATTATCCAGTCTATAATTATCTGTTACTTACATAACACACTTCGAATTTTCACATGTAATAATAAGAGCATTACTTCGAAAACAGAATGGTTGGCGCGTGCTGCCTTAAGATGTAAAATTACTTTATTGTAGTAGAATTAAAGCACAAGGAACGTGAAAACGAGGAAGGTTAAGCATCCGCCATTACAGACTGTCTGCCTGATACACGTATCAGTATGTACTTCGAATTGGGAACGATGCAACGCCCGATGTTTACACGTCTGCGTTAATCTACTATTGTTTATCTTTAGCATACCAAGTTTCGGGGATTGATTCGGGTTTTCAGATGCTTGGTCAAGAATTTACAACAAACAACAATTTACCAATCAGAAACGTAATAAGTGTCAAAAGTGGATGTGAAGGATTTCGTGATTCTCATCGTACTGTGGAAGAACATTTCATTGGGAGAGCAAAGTTCAAGAAGTTTAAGGATGACATGGAGATTGAGTTGCAAGATTAAAGACTAATACACGCAACCTCATGTTTCGCCTTACAAACCACTGGATATTAGAAGTTGTTCACGTGATCATGACGTCACTTCTGATAATGGCTTCTAAGAAAATGGAATGTGTATTGACACTAAAGAGAAAAATCGCGAAACACGATTGTTTGGCTCGTGATGTTTTAGATTTGTGTGTGTCATAGAGCCATCACTCTGCTCTAATATCAATAAGCTGCCATGACCAATCTAATTATAATTATTTATCACTTACATACCACATTTCAGGAAATGATTCGAATTTTCAAGTGCGTTAAGTAACAATGTCAGATTATATGATTTGTTCGCCACCCTGAGCCTCTCACCAGGTTCTACAACGTATATGGTCACATTATCATGACGTCTCTACCTAAATTTTTAGCAGCAGCAGACGGCAGCTTGTCTCATTTGAAAAAAAGAAGAAGAAGAAAAGAGAGAGAGAGAGAGAGAGAGAGAGAGAGAGAGTTACTGTGGACATGGGCAGCCAGTTCAGTGTTCAGTGTTCAGTGGTTAGTGGTTAGACAGGCATATGGCTAAACAAATATCAGACAAACGCTCACCGCACTTGTTGCAGATTCATTCGTTATTTAAAGCTAGTCCAAACTTTAGATAGCTGTATGCTTATAAGTTGGTCATGTGACCATGATGTCTCTCTTGACATTTCTGCAGAATGCATGCATACTGCGCGGTAGTGGGTACCTTGTGCCACTCGCTCAAATACAGATCGATGGATAGAAACGACTATTTGTATGTCTCTGTACGAGCCCTGATCTTCCGACTATCTTGCATGGAAGTCAGTTCTCAATAGTGTTGTGACGCGAAAGAACTTGCCCCCCTTCTAACAGCCGTGTACCGCAAGTCTCTAGAGGAACGGAGGGTTCCAAAAAATGATTGGAAAAGAGCACAGATAGTCCCAGTCTTCAAGAAGGGTCGTCGAGCAGATGCGCAAAACTATAGACCTATATCTCTTACGTCGATCTCTTGTAGAATTTTAGAACATGTTTTCTGCTCGCGTATCGTGTCATTTCTGGAAACCCAGAATCTACTATGTAGGAATCAACATGGATTCCGGAAACAGCGATCGTGTGAGACCCAACTCGCCTTATTTGTTCATGAGACCCAGAAAATATTAGTTACAGGCTCCCAGGTAGATGCTATTTTTCTTGACTTCCGGAAGGCGTTCGATACAGTTCCGCACTGGCGCCTGATAAACAAAGTAAGAGCCTACGGAATATCAGACCAGCTGTGTGGCTGGACTGAAGAGTTTTTAGCAAACAGAACACAGCATGTTGTTATCAATGGAGAGACGTCTACAGACGTTAAAGTAACCTCTGGCGTGCCACAGGGGAGTGTTATGGGACCATTGCTTTTCACAATATATATATAAATGACTTAGTAGATAGTGTCGGAAGTTCCATGCGGCTTTTCGCGGATGATGCTGTAGTATACAGAGAAGTTGCAGCATTAGAAAACTGTAGCGAAATGCAGGAAGATCTGCAGCGGATAGGCACTTGGTGCAGGGAGTGGCAACTGACCCTTAACATAGACAAATGTAATGTATTGCGAATACATAGAAAGAAGGATCCTTTATTGTATGATTATATGATAGCGGAACAAACACTGGTAGCAGTTACGTCTGTAAAATATCTGGGAGTATGCGTGCGGAACGATTTGAAGTGGAATGATCATATAAAATTAATTGTTGGTAAGGCGGGTACCAGGTTGAGATTCATTGGGAGAGTGCTTAGAAAATGTAGTCCATCAACAAAGGAGGTGGTTTACAAAACACTCGTTCGACCTATACTTGAGTATTGGTCATCAGTGTGGGATCCGTACCAGATCGGTTTGACAGAGGAGATAGAGAAGATCCAAAGAAGAGCGGCGCGTTTCGTCACAGGGTTATTTGGTAACCGTGATAGCGTTACGGAGATGTTTAATAAACTCAAGTGGCAGACTCTGCAAGAGAGGCGCTCTGCATCGCGGTGTAGCTTGCTCGCCAGGTTTCGAGAGGGTGCGTTTCTGGATGAGGTATCGAATATATTGCTTCCCCCTACTTATACCTCCCGAGGAGATCACGAATGTAAAATTAGAGAGATTAGAGCGCGCACGGAGGCTTTCAGACAGTCGTTCTTCCCGCGAACCATACGCGACTGGAACAGGAAAGGGAGGTAATGACAGTGGCACGTAAAGTGCCCTCCGCCACACACCGTTGGGTGGCTTGCGGAGTATCAATGTAGATGTAGATGTAAAGAGCGTTGTTTGCCCAATTTGAGTTCGCGTAATACACACATCAAAAAAAGTTTTACATCACCCTGGTTCCCACAACTCCTGAAGATAAGCGTTGACTGTGGATATTTTATGGCAGACACAGTCCCTTTGACTGTTCAGAGATGTCACTAAACCCGCCCAAAGATGTAAACAACCATTCATGAGCAGCGCCATTTAGACGGAGGGTGTCTGACAGCCAATCAGTTCCAGCCATTCCACCAGGAAGGAAGTATACGGCTCGTGTTGTCTGTAGTTCAACCATGCCTAGACGGTCATTACCGCGGTTCGATCGCGTCCGCATTGTTACTTTGTACCAGGAAGGGCTCTCAACAAGGGAAGTGTTCATGCGTCTCGGAGTGAACCAAAGCGATGTTGTTCGGACATGGAGGAGATACAGAGAACAGGAACTGGCTGCATGATGCGCAACTTCACTCCCGACGTCCACGGCGAGGCCCATCTTTGTACCCGCGACCATGCAGCACGGTAAGGATCGGCCCAAGGACATGCCGAATGGAGCGCTCAGTATTGGCATCACGTTCTCTTCACCGATGAGTGTCTCATATGCCTTCAACCAGACAAACGTCGGAGACGTGTTTGGAGGCAACCCGGTCAGGCTAAACGCCTTAGACACACTGTCCAGCGAGTGCAGCAAGATGGACGTTCGCTGATTTTTTGGCGTAGCATTATGAGGGGGACTGTAAGCTACGACGAATGCAGGCATGCATCAATGCAAGAAGAGATGCTACTGGGTATTAAAGGTACTGTTACGTACAGCAATCTGGACCACCACCTCTGAAGGTCTCGCTGTATGGTGGTACAACATGCAATGTATGGTTTTCATGAGCAATATAAAGGGCGGAAATAATGTTTATGTTGATCTCTATTCCAATTTTCTGTACAGGTTCCGAAACACTAGGAACCGAAGTGATGCAAAACTTTCTTTTTATGTGTGTACTAACGTGTTGATCGAACATACCAATAACGTGTCAAAATTACAATTTTGGTTTTGAGAAACGTCTTCTACTAAGTTAGTAAGAATGTGTTACAGCATTTCCGCAAGCAAGAAACGATTCACTACCATGGAGTGCGGTCAGAAAGGTTATAAGCCACATGAGTTGATCAAAACTTTTTTGTTTCTATCTTCGTATTCCTTCTTCGTAGGAAGCAGTGTGTTGACCTGTCTTTCAACGCATCGATCGTAGTTCACCACTGCAAGGGTGAACAAAACTTATATTTAATGAACGCATCACAGTGCTCAGACTGTCAACGTGACAACTTATTGCAAAATTTGTCATCGCTAATGTCTGACTGTTTTTTCTTACAGTGCAATCAACTTAATAAATTCCTGCTGCAGGAGAGAGATGTGCTATGTCGTAACTGTTATTATTCTCGGTACTTACGGAAACGTATAATAAGAAATTTTGGTTGTTGAACGTTTAATGGCTGCTGCCTTCAATGTCCTCTATTTGCAGAGTGCCCAGAAGGTACCCTTTCTGCCTTATCAAGCGACGTTGGTGCTTGGGCAATAGTCAGCTGCATCGTCTTTTACTGTTCGCAGTGTGACCTCTCTGTCCTGGGCATTGCGAGGGAATTCGGCCGTTACCACTAGGCAGACTGAACAGGGTATGTCATGCGTGGGAACCAAAGAACGCGGCTTTTTACTCGTGGTTGTACTTCCTCGGCTAAACGGCTCACATATATTCAAAGTACGGATGCGTTGCGTGTTCTCAGACAGAGGGTAGCACTACGTACGAGGGGTCGCGGCTGTGGAACATCGAAGGTGGCTACACCAGAGACGGTCGCGGGAATCGAGGAGAGATTGTTTATCAGGTATGCGCTCTTCGTTTCTTCCAGTAGTCAATTTTCTTGTGTTGGTCATAGATTGAATTCCGTTGGTGGCTGGTTAATTGTAGTTACTAGTGCATCTTTAGAGAATCATCTAAATTCTATTAACAATGGAGGAATGAGATCTTCGTCACTGTGTTTACCGAAGGTAGATACGGAAGTATTTTCTTTTTAAGAAATGTACTGCTGAAATTCGTCGTATTTTGTTGTCATATTGAGCCACTGTTATTATTTAGAGCGATCAGTTGTGCAACAATTGACAGGAATGGGGGAAAGAAATACAGTAGAAGAAGAATACGTAGCTTTGAGGGATGAAATAGTGAAGGCAGCAGAGGACCAAATAGGTAAAAAGACGATGGCTAGTATAACCCCTTGGGTAACAGAAGAAATATTGAATTTAATTGATGAAAGGAGAACATATAAAAATGCAGTGAATGAAGCAGGCAAAAAGGAATACAAACGTCTCAAAAATATCGACAGGAAGTGCAAAATGGTTAAGCAGGGATGGCTAGAGGACAAATGTAAGGATGTAGAGGCTCATCTCACTAGGGGTAAAATAGATACTGCCTAAAGGAAAATGAAAGAGACCTTTGCAGAAAGGAGAACCACTTGCATGAATATCAAGAGCTTTGAGAGAAACCCAGTTCTAAGCAAAGAAGGGAAAGCAGAAAGGTGGAAGGAGTATATAGAGGGCCTATACAAGGGCGATGTACTTGAGAACAATATTATGGAAATGGAAGAGGATGTAGATGAAGATGAAATGGGAGATATGATATTGCGTGAAGAGTTTGACAGTACTGAAAGACCTGAGTCGAAACAAGGCCCCCGGAGTAGACAACATTCCATTAGAACTACTGACAGCCTTGGGAGAGCCAGTCCTGACCAAACTATACCATCTGGTGAGCAAGATGTATGAGACAGGCGAAATACCCTCAGACTTCAAGAAGAATATAATAATTCCAATCCCAAAGAAAGAAAGTGTTGACAGATGTGAAAATTACCGAACTATCAGTTTAATAAGTCACAGCTGCAAAATACTAACGCAAATTCTTTACAGACGAATGGAAAAACTGATAGAAGCCGACCTCGAGGAAGATCAGTTTGGATTCTGTAGAAATGTTGGAACACGTGAGGCAATACTGACCCTACGACTTATCTTAGAAGAAAGATTAAGGAAAGGCAAACCTACATTTCTAGCATTTGTAGACTTAGAGAAAGCTTTTGACAATGTTGATTGAAATACTCTCTTTCAAATTCTGAAGGTAGCAGGGGTAAAATTCAGAGAGCGAAAGGCTATTTACAATTTGTACAGAAACCAGATGGCAGTTATAAGAGTCGAGGGGTATGAAAGGGAAGCAGTGGTTGGGAAGGGAGTGAGACAGGGTTGTAGCCTATCCCCGATGTTATTCAATCTGTATATTGAGCAAACAATAAAGGAAACAAAAGAAAAGTTCGGAGTAGGTATTAAAATCCACGGAGAAGAAATAAAAACTTTGAGGTTCGCCGATGACATTGTAATTCTGTCGGAGACAGCAAAGGACTTGGAAGAGCAGTTGAACGGAATGGACACTGTCTTGAAAGGAGGGTATAAGATGAACATTAAGAAAATCAAAACGAGGATAATGGAATGTAGTCGAATTAAGTCTGGTGATGCTGAGGGAATTAGATTAGGAAATGAGAAACTTAAAGTAGTAAAGGAGTTTTGCTATTTGGGGAGCAAAATAACTGATGATGGTCGAAATGTAGACTGGCAATGGCAAGGAAAGCGTTTCTGAAGAAGAAAAATTTGTTAACATCGAGTATAGATTTAAGTGTCAGGAAGTCGTTTCTGAGAGTATTTGTATGGAGTGTAGCCATGTATGGAAGTGAAACATGGACGATAACCAGTTTGGACAAGAAGAGAATAGAAGCTTTCGAAATGTGGTGCTACAGAAGAATGCTGAACATTAGATGGGTAGATCACATAACTAATGAGGAGGTATTGAATAGAACTGGGGAAAAGAGGAGCCTGTGGCACAACTTGACTAGAAGAAGGGATCGGTTGGTAGGACATGTTCTGAGACATCGAGGGATCACCAATTTGGTATTGGAGGGCAGCGTGGAGGGTAAAAATCGTAGAGGGAGACCAAGAGATGAATACACTAAGCAGATTCAGAAGGATGTAGGCTGCAGTAGGTACTGGGAGATGAAGAAGCTTGCACAGGATAGAGTAGCATGGAGAGCTGCATCAAACCAGGTTCAGGACTGAAGACCACAACAACAACGAGTTGTGGAAGGACATACACCGATTTTTTTCGTAGTTATTTACGAGTTTTATAGTATTGTCACAAACTAATGATGTTGGAGGGCTTACTTGCCTAAACATCGTGTTGCGGCAGGTTAGTAGCATGCATTGGCTTTGCACTTTATTATTTTTAATACTGCAGTCTAGTAACTTTCTTAGGAATTCTATGAGTCTGTCGAATTTAAGTTAATAGCGACGGCCATAGTCGGATTTTTTTCTGAAGTTAATATACGAGTCTTATAGTAATGTTGCAAATACTAATAGTATTGGATTCAGTTGTTTAGACAACCTACTTGGAATTATGTATCATAATTCTACCTGGGAGTATTGGCTGACTGAAAATGGGGTCGCCCATGTATAAACGGTAGTTTTGAAAGCAGGATGGCCGGGGAAGCTTGATTCTGATTGCTCCAGAAAGGAGGAGGTGAGTTCTTGTTGCTTGTCTGCGTTAGGTACTCAGATACTTCCACCGCCGCGTCTGGATCTGTTTGCCGTTTGGGGGATGGCTCTGCCTGCGATGCTTGCTTTCATGACAGTGGTTTTTACACCTGCAATCAAGTCGGTCGTGTTGGCGACAATTAGACCTAAAGTACTGCAAATTTCTCGGCCATTGCTAGCACAGTGTTCGCGATTGCGGCCATACTGCAAGCGCCAGTGTTCGAGGTGTGATCTACTGCAACAGGCGCCTTTGTTGTCCTGGCTTTTCTTAGACCTGTCTGCATGTAATGACCTGCAGTGGTTGGAGATACTGATTACCTCTCTAGATGCACATTTTGTAGTGCTGTTGTAATACTTATGAACACAAGAAGTGACAGTCTTGAAACTTGGTGTACCTCAGGCTTTTGCTATGACTTTATATGTTACTGTTGTGTCATTATTTCTAAAAACGAACTCGTTTTAACCTACAAACTATGATCTGACACACAGGCCATGTGGTGGTGACTTAGCAAGATTTTATCTATTAAGGTGTGGTTTTGCTTATACATACAGTGGTTGGAAATCGGTAATCTGCAGTGCTTATAGATTTTCCACACGCACACACATACACACATACACACATACACACACACACACACACACACACACACACACACACACACACACTAATAATGTGCGAATGGCTTAGTATTGATAAATATTTGAGATACATTTGGGCATATGCTGCATTATAATTGGGAGAGCAATATGATGTTGATGTGACATAATGTCGCGTGTTGTGATATTGGCATAACGTTGAGGGCAGTGGGACGCAGCTTAGATAAGTGGATAAAATACGTAAACTTCTGCAAATATTTAAAATTGTAAAAAATCTGGAAAACTGGATAAAATTGTGAAAAATATGGAAAAATACAGAAAAATGAGAGTATTGTTTTGTATTGTGTTGGTTGGAAGTGGCGACCTAGAAACGACGGAGAGGCTTCGTCCCCGCCATAATCCTCACTGGTTCACAGCACCACAACAGACTGCAGCAGTCCACTCACCCCACCGCCGCCCCACACCGAACCCAGGGTTATTGTGCGGTTCGGCCCCCGCAGTGTAACCCCAATGTTTGCATGGTAGAGTAATTATAGTGTACGCGTACGTGGAGAAAGTGTTTGCGCAGCAATCGCCGACATAGTGTAACTGAGGCGGAATAAGGGGAACCAGCCCGCATTCGCCGAGGCAGATGGAAAACCGCCTTAAAAACCATCCACAGACTGGCCGGCACAACGCACCTCGCACCTCGACACTAATCCGCCGGGCAGATTCGTGCCGGGGACCGGCACGCCTTCCCGCCCGGAAAGCAGGGCGTTAGACCGCAGGCTAACCGGGCTGGCAAAATGAGAGTCTTCATGTCGTATCTGCTGATTCCTCGAATGACGAAAATCGCGTAATCTTATGTTTAATTTGCTATTAACAAATTCCCACATTGCAGACCTCTAGTGACGTGATTTAACGTTATTTTAAAGAAATAGCCACACCCAGATTACCTCCCTATGATGCAAAGCTCCAGAATTAAGCCACCCACTCAAGTGCACTCAAGTCTAGTTATAAAAGCAGGATGTGGAGTTGGTGCTTGAATCTTTTTGGGGCAGAAGGACTGACAGAATGCGTAGAGGGGGACAAGAGGGGCAGGGGTGACCTTAATCAATTGCTGGTGATTCCGGAGGGGGGTGACCTTGGTTAAAACTAGCACAACCTCACCAGTGAAGAGAGAAATCGTTATTTGAGCACCTACTCACATAGGGTAGAAAGTTCTTGATTTTTTTATCTGTCACTGATGTAGTACAGAAACTCATCGGACAAAGGATTATTTACCCTCTTAAAAGAGCCCAATGCCCGCTTCAGAACGTAACAAGCGGTATAAAACTGGTAGCAGGTGAACATGTCACCCTCAACCACTGGAGGGTCACACCAGTGAAGTTGTGTGCATGTACCAGTCGGTTCTCGTGTAATCAGTGCCGTATGACGAGTCGACCTGAAGAAGTATCATAGTGGCACAAAGGATCTATCGTGTTGGATGTACCCGTGATCACACTGTGAATGAAGTTGTCCGATTTACTGGTGTGTCAAGACGGACTGTGTAACGTGTCTACACGGAGTAGCGTACCACTTGAAGCCATGCAAAATGGTGTAAGAACCGACAGGGACGAGAGACGAGCGTCGCGTTGTGTCGGTGATGGTTGGTTTCAAACTTGGCAGAAATTACTACTATCACTGAACGAAGGTCCATTTCAACCTGTTTCTCAATGGAAACTGAGAAGGGAACTGCGTGTCGTGGGCATTTGGATTCTAGTGTGTTTGGTATCGTCTTGGGCACATGTCTTATCTGAGTTTCATTCAACACCACAGGGGTCTGCCTGCCTATGGAGTAGCGCCACTGACCGCTTGTAGCGGTTATGGTTGTCGTTCCTCCTTCATAGATGGCGGATGAAGGGGTTCTGGAAATGTCGGGACTTGGTATAGGGTCCTCTCGCCGCACATTGATATCTGTCATGGACGGAGGCCTCGCCAGCCAGTAGCAGTGACGAGGAAGTCGTACAGCGCATGGAACACTCGGCACAGCATTTTGTTCTGGATAACCTGTAGTCGCTTGAGTGGCTAGTCGCTACATTTCCCCATACCTGAATGGCGTAGTTCATGAATGGCTAAATACACATTCTGTAGATGCAGACTACAACTAGAATGAGATTTTCACTCTGCAGCTGATATGAAACTTTCTGGCAGATTAAAACTGTGTGCCGGACCGACACTCGAACTCGGGACCTTTGCCTTTCGCGGGCAAGTGCTCTACCAACTGAGCTACCCAAGCACGACTCACACCCCGTCCTCACAGCTTTTCTTCTGCCAGTATCTCGTCTCCTACCTACCTTTAGACTACAACTGACTGACAGTGAAGACCTCTCGTTGAGCAGCTGGAGATGGTGCGCCAAGCCACTGCGTTGTTTGCTTATGCACGTGAAGAATGTACTCCTTCCACGTGATATCCTGATCTAAGAAGCCCCCCAGGTATTTTGAAGATTTGGTCCATTCACTCGGATGCCCAAAAAACACAACATTGCCGGCCGCTGGTCGAAGAGGCTTGGTCAGGATCATGCCTTGGCTTTTGGCGGCATTGAAACCGACCCTACAGTACGGAGCCCATTCTTCACGCTGGTGGCAAGAACTGCGCATGGCACACCCTGTGACATCAGCGTAGATGGCACTGATGACTCTTGGTGACTTCAGGAACTCTGCTGTGTTGTTTATATATGGCTTTGAACCTAAAATGGATAAAATGGAGCTCTGCAGTACCACGTGCTTAATGTCCTGTTCGGTAGATCCCCCCCCGCCCCTTTAGCATGTACAATGAAGCTAGCGTGTTCAAGATAGCTGCGGATAAGTTTATAAATTTGACAATGCTGGCGGGTGTTGGGGCTTATGGGCGCTCAACATCGAGGTCATCAGCGCCCTGACACACATTAAAAGGAACGAATGTGGACAGACCTAAGAAAACTAAAGCACACACTCAAACAAAGGAGGAAAAGAAGGAAAATGCTACCTAAGAAAGTAAAACCTACGGAAAGGGGAAACATAGCAACAAGAATGTCACAGGAAATTGTTATTGGCTGGCCACTTACATAAAACATGGGCGAGCTAGTCACACAGTGAGGAAATTAAAATCCTCTCCCTAAACTCTTTGTAAAAACATTTGACAGAGCACAGAACTTTAAAACTTTAGCCACATTCGTCCGAGTGTTGCCTAAAAGAGGTGGCAGGTCCCCTGGCAAGTCAGCCGCGACCCGCTGGTCAGAAAAAAAAAAAAAAAAAAACGCAATCCAATAAAACGTGGCGCACAGTGACCTGGACGCCGCAAGCACCACACATTGGAGGGTCCTCTCGCCGGAGCAGGAAGCCATGCGTCATAG
Source organism: Schistocerca serialis cubense (assembly GCF_023864345.2). Lineage (NCBI taxonomy): Eukaryota > Metazoa > Arthropoda > Insecta > Orthoptera > Acrididae > Schistocerca > Schistocerca serialis. The sequence continues at coordinate 274,615,681 of NC_064646.1, forward strand.
GGCTGTGGCCTATTCGAAGCCGAGTGAGGAGAACCACGTCCCGTCGACGGGGCTGAAAGGAAGTACACCACACACGCGTTGTGGGCTTGACTATACGGAGCTTATTGTCAGTCACTTCCAGCCACTCATTCTCCCACCGACGCATGACCCGTGAGCTCAACAGCGAGGTGAGTGCGTGCAAGGGGATAGCACACTGAGATACTTGTGGGGCGAGGCACACCTCCTTGGCTGCGAGATCTGCCCTTTCATTCCCAGCAATGCCGACATGCCCCGGAACCCAGTAGAAAGCTACAACCTTCCCCAGTCGCTGTAGTCGGCAATGCTGGCGGGAGGAGCTTCTAAAGCAGGCCACAGTGTCAGACGCTGTCAACCGGCTTTGATACATAAAAAAATTTGGCTCCCCAACATTGTTGTTAAAAGCTAGGGTGGCCTCCTCAACAATGCTAACAGTTGCTGGGAGGTCGAGTGCTGCTGGTGGAAGCGAAATTGCTCATTAGGTAATATGCCTTTGTGCTCTTTATGCATGGTGAGTAGTACAAGGAAGATAGGCTCGGAAACCTTACTGATGATCGGGAGGAGACTTCTGGCCTTATAACTGGTAGGAACTTTCCTGTCTTACCCAGGCTTCGTCATACCCACCACAGTTGCATGTTTCCCAGTGTGAGGTTATGCTTCTGGATGAGGATGACGCTGAACAGCCTCGTCGACGTAGGTAACCGCCACTGCAAGCAGTGTATTTAGAGCTTGGCCCCAGATGTTATCATGCCTGAGAGCTTTTGTAGAAGGAAGACGTCATAATCATCCCGCACCTCCCTGTGAGTGGTCAGCCCAATTGCATCTTCGGGGTAGTCATCAGAGAAGATCTGAAGCCTGTCTTCAACCAGCTGCACGTGATGAAGTTTGGTTGATTACTCAAGGGGTTGTAAATGGTTTTGGAAAACATACGCTAGTGCATTAGCTTTGCATATTGTCGCGTCCCATTGCGAGGGATTGAGCGACACGGTTCGTGGATGGGATTTTAGCCGGTTGACCGTAGTGAGAGGGAGACTTTTGATCTGGCTAAGATGTAGAAATCCCTGTTTTTCACAAGGCTAGGAAGATGGTAGAAATTAAAGTCTTGATAACTTTAACAAATTGCAGTTTATTCTAACTGAATACAGCTCACCCTAACTGCGCGGTGATTGCCTTCACAGGAAGGCCAAGTCTAACACAGAGACGGTGACTGACTCCACCGTTCCGACTGCCTACTAGAAGTTCTGCAACGTTTCCTAACACCCTACGTTAGAGTCCCGCGGCTACGCCCTGACGCGTTCCAGCGACTATCTCCGGCTGCCTGCCTACAGCCCGTCCCTCAGCCCATGTCGGCTGCTGCTATCACGCTCTAACTCTTCGCCCTCACCAGACTAGACCCGACACGACAAGCCCTCAGAGCGGCGTGCTCTCGGGTTTTGTTAGCGTTTCCCCTTCGACCCCGCCAGCGCTTGGCCTGACGTAGCGTCGAAGGCAACGTGTCCTTATTTGGTATCGTTAAAACATTGTTGTTGCTATTGTTCTTCAGAGGCTGAGTGGAGGGGCAGAGGCGCCTCTCCCTATATGGTCACGCACTGCGTCCTGAGCCCTTCATTGGCTCCTCATGACGTAGTGCGGTCCCCACCAAGGGCCCTCTTTCTTTCTCTCTCCACTCCCCGACCTCTCTCTCTAGCCAGGAATGCTTACTGTTGATACTTTTTAATTGATTGCTTATCATGAGTCCCTACACAGACCTTCGTTTGTATCTGCTGGCTGTTTGCTTTCTTATCAAGTGCCGCTGCCCAGCAGTTTGACTGCCGCCTCGGCTGACCCCTCGGCCACGCCTGGCGTCCAGCGCTACAACTTTAACTTCTTCCTACGTACTATTCTCAAGGTACTGCAATTAGACTTGGCTTGTTCCTGTGGTTACAACAATATGGGGTACATGCAGCGCCCTGCAGCGTATCTAAAGGGGGAAGTTGGTGCACTACTTTGGTGAAGCGGCGAACCACCTCCCAAGGCTGGGTACCAGGTTCAGTCGTGACGAGTTTGTCGCGCCACCGTTGCCTGCGATGCTCTACTAAGGCAGCTTTTACTTGTCGACACAGGAGATTGATCCACCTCTTAGTTGCTGTGTCTAGTTAGGTTCCAGTCACGACTGAGTTCACGGGTGAGCTGTGGTATCTCAGCAGGCAGCGGCGGTGGGGTGCGCCCCGAAAACTGCTGAGTCAGTGTTGCAGACACTGAGCGCAGCGCCTCAGCGGCCACTTCTTGGAAGAGCATCACCAGCACTGGCATGAGAGTCAAGTTGGGCACGCCCAAGAGGTTATGCGACGCTCTGTTAATACTGGTGCAAGTCCGTTTTCCTCGTATTAAGGCCCGGTGATGGCACGCAGTATAGCAGTTACCCGCCAGTTACTTCCTTGGTAGTACAAGAGAGATCAAGACCGCAAGGGAAGCAGGGAAATACGACGTAAGCACATTGGCAAACAGGTAACCTTCAGTACTGAAGATTATTGAAATATCTGTCTGATAGAGGGAAAGAAGGGTAAAGTGACCAGGTTCGGAAAAGTGGCCACTGCTTCTTTGATGTCTTTAACAGTGCTGCTTCCTACCGAGAAGTTATGTGTTATCGACACTAATAGTGTTTTCAGTGACGTTGACAAAGGAAGATTACTCCGTTATTTTTCTATGAAAACGTTTAGGCTTCTCGACCGTTTGAAGTAAGTTAAACCAATCATTTTACTTTAATTGCTTTACTTTTATGTAGAGCATTTAGTTTTTGTGATATCAAGGTTCACGCAATGCCATTTGGCTCACAAATTTAAGTTTCGCGTGTGAACCACTGATACAGGCACTTTGTCTGATCGGGAAAATTGGCCACGCTTCACGTTTCTCGATGTGCGGCCCGGCAGTTTATTTTCAGTCTGTTTATCGCAATGAGAACTAGTCAGTTCCCATAATTTATGCATACTATAATATTTGAAATTAAAATATTACAATTTTTATACACAAATCTAATATCTCTTATTCTTCTCTTCTGCAAGGGTTTGCAAGAGCTTCAAGATGACAAAGAAATACATCTGGGAAACAAAGCAACAAACTTGAGATGACTGTTGCGATGCAGAAGAAATTTGAAGCAGTAAAGAATGATAACATATCTTTTTCCAGCAGCAGCAAAACAGTTCAATATTCCACTAATACGTTAAAACGAAGAGTTCTAGGGAAAAATAGAGATGCTGTTGGCAGTAAAAAGGTTATGGGCAGCTTAACGGCAGAGTTAAGTGAAGAACAAAAACAAGAAATCCTTAATTACATTTTTGAAATGGAAAAGCAATTTTATGAAATTGCATTGAATGACCTGCAGCGTTAGCTTTTCAGTTGGCAGATACAACAAAATATGACAACGTTGCAACAAAGAGTGAAATGGAAAGTTAAGTCTGGATAGCGTGCTTTAGAGAACGCCATCGTTGCATTAGTCTTAGGAAGCCTGAATCTACCTCCATGGCCAGAGCGCAAGCTTTTGACAACGTCAACGTAGACGAGTTTTTTAATATCCTTAAAACATTGCAAGATAAACGATTTCACCCTGCTCATCGTATTTATAATGTAAATAAAACCTGTTTTCTGACAGTTCAGTCCAAGAACAGGGAAGTGTTTACACTTAATGGAAGATGGGAAGACGGAGACGCTGCTTCAGCTGACAGGGGTTTTCTGTCGACTTTTATAGTGTACACGTCTGCAGGAGGAAATTTCATTCCCTCTTTTCTAATCTTCCTTAGGCGAAGAATGAATGCTGAACTTAAAAATGAGGCTCCGCGAGGAACCGAATTTGCGTTCCCCCCCAGCGGGTGAATGCAGAGAGAAAGTTTTTTGGATCGGTTTGAACACTTTTTAAAACACGCAAAACTAACTGTTCCTACTCTACCAATCTGAAATGTTCACTCTACCCATACTAGGAACATAGGTTTCATAAATAAGACCAGAGAAAGTCACTCAGCTGTTGTGTGCATGTCCCTACTCTGTAGCCACAAGCTTCAACCTTTGGTTGTGGCATTCACGTCTTCTTTTAAAACCTTCTGCAACAAGCTCGTGAAAAATTTCTTCGCAATAATCCAGGAAGAACTGTTACACAGTTGTAAATAAGTGCACTCTTGGGTGAAGCGTTCTTCGTGCAGTCGTTTTAATGGCAGCAATTAATGGCTTTAGAAAATGTGGAAATTTTGCTGTAGACCCTAACGTATTTACCGACGGAGACTATCTGCAGCTGAGTTACTGATGTTCCTTCGCATAAGGACACAAATATTGTGCCTTGTTCAAATATTGGTTCTGCTCATTAAGAAAGTGCTGAGTATTCTGCAACTGCTGGTCGCTCCATCTTCTTCAAATAGGCCTACTGATTCATTTCCGGAACCAACTTATGAGCTGTCTTCAAGTGCAGGCTGCCTTCAGATTATAGCGGATAAGCCCTCTCCAAGAGAAGGTTCCCCTCGGCAGCCGACCAATGAAGAACGTCCCTCTGGGTACCCACCAGGTGACTTCCACTTAAGCCCAAAGGATGTAAAACCTTTACCTAAGAAACAAAATGTGACTCAAAGTCAAACTATGAGTAAAAAAAGGGAAGACTGCCATAATCACTTCAAGCCCTTATAAAAATGTGTTGGCTGAAGTTAAAAGAAATAAAGGTGAAAAGCTTTTCATGAAAAAAAGGATCCGAAGAAAGACAAACAGATAAGGCCAGTATTCTACCACGTAAGGCAACACAAAATAAAGGTAAGGAGCTAGAAGTAGGACCAAACGCTAGGAGAGCTTCTGCTAAAAAGAAACTTTTTCAAGAAGAAATGAAAGAAGAAAACTCCACTGATGAGGATAGTGACGCAGTCTGCCTTTACTACAAGGAAGCGTTTTGCCGATCCAACGAAAATGTAGGACGGATAAGACGTCGGAGCAGTAAACGCAGCTCTCATGAACTCTGAGCTTGATGTGTTGAGGTCGCTGACAACTTCACGTGCGAATTTTGTACATGACTCAATATTGTTTCTGAGTGGATAAACTGTGAATAAATTAGACTCAAACAGTAATCTATATTTAGACGTTGATTTATCTATTTGCCCGATAAGGAATAGTTAATACTTCTCATTTGTTGACCTTTTTGTGCCAGTAATGTATTGGCGGCACCTACCATTTTTTGAACTAAACAGGTTTACTACAAACAATCCTGTTGGAGGAACATCCGAAACTGAGCATTATACCAGAGGTTAAAAATACCGCTTCAGTTGTAAAGTTCTTTCATTATCACGCGACCGGTTTCTGGCTCTTATAAGCCCATCTTCAGGTGTAAGTTTGTGCTGTGACCCCCGAGCGCCTAGTACACGTCCATCGCGACGCTCGGGGACCACAGCACCAAGTTACGACACCTGAAGATGGACATATAAGAGGCCGAAACCGGTCGTGTTATAATGAAAGAACTTTACAACTGAAGCGGTATTGTTAAGAATCTAGCATCACTGATCACGATCTGTTGATATTGTAAGAGATCCATGACTAAGGAATTTATTGCTAGCGCACTCGAGCAGATGTAATTTCGAAGGATTGCTTACGCGCTGCCTGCGATATGTAAGCTATAAGAGAATCTCAGACCAGAGAGCAGTGTTGGCTGCGGTAAGAACAGTGTCAGTAGGAGTAAGTACCAGCTAGCAGTCAGTCGTGTGTATGGAGCTGGCTGGACCGGTCGTGGGGAGCGATGGCGGTGCCTGAGCGATGTAATATAAGGTAAAAGCAGCCGCGCACATACGTTGTTTGTTACAACAAAATTTGTACTGTTGTTATATCAAGTCCAATGTAAATGTTTCAAAAAATCTTTTAATAATAATCTTTTTTATAAAATTAACTTTTTTGACAATCATTCATTTGAATTTAAAGAATTTACTAATTTCTGCAATCCATGGTCATCCCAATTATCGTAAAGAAAAATCAGTTGTTTCTTTTTATACATCACAAATCTAGCGGCCAGCATTGCACTAGGCTGTGCCAGAAAAAATTCTTATAGGAGTTGATATATACGCGTTATCCGGCGACTTCCTTGAGGTAAGAATTTTCAATTTATTCAGAATGATCTTTCAGGGCCATGACGCAGCACTGCTGACGCCCAAAATTTACCAGTTTAAATTCACAGTCAATTATTGAAAGGTTATAAGTGAGCCACAATTTTATTGAGACGTTAGTCACGTTATTATTGCGAGGTTACGGAATAATAACCTGTTGGGAGGTTACACTGAATGTGAATGCTATAATTATTTTTAACTGTTGGGAGGTTACAATATGAAATGTAAATGAACATCAGTAATAAATTTTACAAACAGCAGAAATTCATAAGTAATAAATCCATGTACTTCTCTTGCAGCTTTCTTCTATTTCCATACTGGTTTGTATTGGTGCATCTGGATGTTATGAACGGCCATGTTATCTGTGGTGCACTATTTGAAGTAATTTTGTCTTTAAAACTTTTTTGTTTAAGTATTGGATGTGTTTCACATATTAACATTTTTAGGCTTGTTAGGCAGTGCGTTAACTGGTGTAGGCAACAGCAAAGAGTGTAGCTAGCAATGAGTGCTGTGTTACAGGATAGTTGGAGTCCGTAGGTAGTGGGGGCAAGATGGAAAGCCAAAAGGAAATTGTTCAGCAGGAAAGTATAAGTGAATTACAGGAAACCAGCTTATGGAACTCAGGCAGTGAGAGGCTGGTATGTCAGGAACGCGAAGCATTGGGGATAGCCTGGGCCCTGGTTCAGCACTTAATGAGAACGAAGGCGAGGCCTTCCCAGAAACGGCAGAACCCTACGCTATTGTGCACCAGAAAATGGCGCTCTGTGTCGTGGGTCGTGAGTCGTGAGTCGACTCCTCCTGTACACACTGCATTTGCTTTTTCTGCTCTTCAAGCATTTCTATTATTATAGACAAGAAAATTGATACACAAAGTAGAAGGAATGCTGAGCAATGCAAAAAGAATGATGGACAATTCGAAAATCTAAGCAAAAATGATGAACGATTCCAAAATCTAAGCAGTAGTAGTGAAGAACTGTTCATGTGTAGAAATAAGAAAATTGATGCTCAAGGCAAAAGGATCCAGGAAAGTTTAACACAGAAAATTCGAAGAGCTTCGAAACATTTGTCGACGAGCGCAGGAGAACTGAAGATCGAATTACAAAAGAGATGGCAGATTTCTTAAGAACATTTGAATCAGTTAGTATGCGGTAGGACGAAGCTACAGAACAGATCAAAATGATTAATGATGGACAAGTTACTTTAAGTCTTGGATATCGAGTGCCTTTATAAGAAGAAGGGGCTACAATATGTGCTCATGAGGTTAGTAAGGTAGTACATGAGGTAGAAATCTCACCAACTGCGACGTGTTCGCGTATACAAACAGTGATCCAATACTGTCAAATGTTGTTTTTTTTCACTCTTTGATCACAATATGAATTCTTTAGACGATGGCCGGTTTCAGTCCGTAATGACCATCCTCAGATCTTTTTTACACCATGTCCTAAAGTGATACGGCCATAATGGCATCGCCGGCCGAGGTGGCCGAGCGGTTCTAGGCGCTACAATCTGGAGCCGCCGACCGCTACAGTCGCATGTTCAAATCCTGCATCGGGCATGGATGTGTGTGATGTCCTTAGGTTAGTTAGGCTTAAGTAGTTCTATGTTATAGGGGACTGATGACCTCAGAAGTTAAGTCCCATAGTGCTCAGAGCCATTTTGAACCATAATGGCATCGTCAAAACATATCAATATAATCAGCACAGCATCGTCATAAAGAACTAAAATGAGGTGTAGAATAGGCCACATCGTCCACAGTCATTAATGCAACTCAGTTGCAATGGCATCGTCAAAACATATAAATATAATCAGCACAGCATCGTCATATAGATCTAAAATAAGGTGTAGAATAGGCCACATCGTCCACACAGTCATTATTGCAACTCAGTTGCAATAATAACTGTGTGGATGATGTGGCCTATTCTACACCTTATTTTAGATCTATATGACGATGCTGTGTTGATTATATTTATATGTTTTGACGATGCCATTATGGCCCTATCACTTTAGGACATGGTGTAAAAAATATCTGAGGATCGTCATTACGGACTGAAACCGGCCATCGTCTAAAGAATTCATATTGTGATCAAAGACTGGAATATCAAACATTTGAGGTAGGAGTGTTAACAATGGCTGTGGAACAGCTGTAATTACGAAGGAAGTATTACGTTACCTTACTGATAGACTGGCATAAATTACAATTATTACGATGAGGATGAGAGTCGCAGACATTTTGTATCAGTCCAAAAGTATTCGGTCTTCACCGCCCCATGAGACGATATATATTCGAAGATCTGGACTGATCAGTCACAAGATGCATGTGTTTAATAGTTGGAGCATGGATGTTGCCATGCGTTTCTGGACGACTATTGGTCCAAAGTGAAGCAAGATGAAGTGAAATTATGGATACTCGTTGCGGAAACATATAGGAACTTCAGGTATCAGAATCCTGTACAATATTTTAAACAAATGACCCGTCGCAGTCAATTTTTGGGTGTACCATAGGATCCACTAGAGCTTGTACAAATTTGTCTTACGAAATTCCCACATGAAGTCAGCACGAAATTACAATGTCAAAAAGAAACAGGCATGATGTGAGAGCATTTCAGAGTTAGTTACAAGAATTCGGTTACGATCGCGGTGTAGGCGTACAGGAACCCGTCCACTTTGTGCAGAATATACACATCAACAAACGTTTTGCATCACCGTTTATATCAGAATTCTTGCTACAGAAACAAGACTGGTTCCGAGATATGCATATGCAGGCTGATCTTAAACTCCTGTTACAAAGTCTAGAACTTTAGAGGGAAGTGAGTAAATAATATTTTGAACTGGAACCAATGTCTGGAAACCTACTGTTTCCGTGCTACAACTACATGAAAACATTTTGGTAATGTGACCGCTTTTACAAGTAATTGATCAGGCTTGATGTATTACAGCATTTGTTTTACAGTTCTACTCATTAACAGCCAAGAGAACTGCTCGTGTACTCGTTAACGGGTTCTCTTCAACGTGATGCAGTACGGTCTTCTCCAGTCCGGGTGTGCGGCGTCTCCTTGGAGCGCCACAGTCACCCCTGCTGACTGTGAAGGCACCCTTTCTCCAAGTCGTTGCGTAATTGTGGGGAAAAGAGGGTATGCAGTGGAGTCGGACGTTGTGGAGAACGATCTTGATAAAGACGACGAGCAATCTCCCATTACCGTGAGCTTCGCCATTCAGAAGGATCGTGTGGACGTAATCTGCAAACGTGTACTCAGCCATGTTGCTCTGACTCTCACAAGCACATGAATGAGGCTAGGCCGAGGTCAGAGAAGTAGGATACACGTCAATTGACATCAGCCGATCCGATGTAACCACCACCACCATGAGTACCCTATTGCGTACTTAGCTAGCAAACATGTCTTCAAATGGCTGTAGCACAGAAACGGTACATTTCCGGACAAGGGTTCCTATTCAAAATATTATGTATTCACTTCCTTCTAAAACTCCTAGAAGTTTGTAATGTCAATCTCAGAACACCCTGTATGCTTATTTGCAACGTCTCCAGATCACCAGACCGAGCGAGGTGGCGCAGTGATTAGCACATTGGGCTCGCATTCGAGAGGACGACGGTTCAATCCCGCGTCCGGCCATCCTGAATTAGGTTTTCCGTGATTTTCCTAAATCGTTCCAGGCAAATGCCAGGATGGTTCCTTTGAAAGGGCACGGCCGACTTCCTTCCCCGTCCTTCCCTAATCCGATGAGACCGATGACCTCGCAGTTTGGTCTGTTCCTCCAAACAACCCAACGCCCAACCCAACCCAGATCACCAAATCAAAATAGGAGACATTTGTGTAACGACGAAATCGTGGATTTTCGGTTGACCTATTTCTTTCACCATTCCTGTATGCACTAAAGTGAAACCACACCCAATCGACGAAGAAAACATTGTGCAATGCTGCGATTGCGTGGATGTCCAAAAATGACAAAACCCTGTACAGTGCGCTAGACGTGCTTCTTTATTCGGTGTTTTCGGTTACTCCACATTACAAACATGATGTGCACGAATTTTATTTTTTACCAAATAAATACTGAGTTATTCTATTTTATTATTGGTAAGCTGATCACTATTAAGGTTAAGGGTGTTTTACTTAAATTGCTATGGATATCTGGTGTTGTTATACCAATCTTTAGCACTCAAACATGAAATTCTGCGTATGATTCATGGCTGATAAGTTAGTGTTATTGCCTTGAGCTTTTATCTTTGGTGGTCATTTTCTTTTCACGCATGAAATTTTTGTGAAATAAAACATGTTTAAGAATAATGCTCACTCTCAGCTCAACCTAGTCCTACCACTTCCTTGAGTAATTACAGTGCAGCGACACTTAAGCCTTTCTAAATCTGTCCAAGTCGGTTGATGGTGACGTGATTGTCAAGTGGGAATGTTAAGGATCAAGCAAAGCTAAACCAACAGCTGGCAGACCTCGTGTCCTGACGGCCAGGGATAGCCAAGCATTATGACGTGTCATTGTAAATAATCGCTTGAAATCGACGCAAGGAATCACCGGTGAGTTCCAAAACGGCACCAGCAGTCCAGCTAGCACAGTGACTGTGTACAGGGAGTTAAAAAGAGTAGGTAGCAATGTTCGAACAGCTTCTCATAAGCCACACATTTTTGTAGTCAGTGTTCAGCGACGCTTGAGGCAACGTAAAGAGCGACAACACTGGACAGTGGATCACTGGAAACGAGTGAGATGGAGTGATGGATTACGCTGTACCGTGTGGTAATCGAATAGAGGGATTTGGGTTTGTCGAATATAAGGACAACGTTACCTGCCATCACTTATAGTGCCAATAGTGAAATACGGAAGAGGTGGTGTTACGGTACGGGGGTGTTTTTCGTACTTAGGGTGTCGTCCCCTTATTACGCTTAAGAAAACGGTAAATGCGAAAGACATGAACATATTTTACAGCCAATTAACTTCTCCTGGTCACAGTCAACGGCGAATACGATGTTCTTTAAAAAATATTTTACAGCATTCTGTGCTGCATACAATACAGTTCAGTTCAGAGACGACATTTGTTTGTACAGCCATCACAGTGCCCTCTGTCATAAAGCAGCATCTGTCAGGCAATGGTCTGTGGACAATAAAATTTATGAATAAGGCTGAGCCGCCCACACTCACCACCAGAACCCAGGAGAACACCTTTGAGATGAGCTAGAACGTCGAGTTGGCTGCAGACCGTAGCGTCCAACCCACTATCTGCTCTGGCTCTTGTGGAAGAGTGGGCTGCCATTCCTCCACCGACATTCACACACTTCACTGAAAATGTCACTTGAAGAGTTAAAAGACCATCATAAAGATGAAGGATGGACACACACCACCTTAATGACCATTAATAGGTGTCTGGATACATTATCAATTTGTACAGAAACCAGATAGCAGTTATAAGAGTCGACGGGTATGAAAGGGAAGCAGTGGTTTGGAAGGGAGTGAGACAGGGTTGTAGCCTATCCTCGATATTATTCAATCTGTATATTGAGCAAGCAATAAAGGAAACAAAAGAAAAGTTCGGAGTAGGCATTAAAATCCACGGAGAAGAAATAAAAACTTTGAGGTTCGCCGATGACATTGTAATTCTATCAGAGACAGCAAAGGACTTGGAAGAGCAGTTGAACGGAATGGACAGTGTCTTGAAAGGAGGATATTAATGAACATCAACAAAAGCAAAACGAGGATAATGGAATGTAGTCGAATTAAGTCGGGTGATGCTGAGGGAAGTAGATTAGGAAATGAGACACTTAAAGTAGTAAAGGAATTTCGCTATTTGGGGAGCAAAATAACTGATGATGGTCGAAGTAGAGAGGATATAAAATGTAGATTGGCAATGGCAGGGAAAGCGTTTCTGAAGAAGAAAAATTTGTTAACATCGAGTATAGATTTAAATGTCAGGAAGTCGTTTCTGAGAGTATTTGTATGGAGTGTAGCCATGTATGAAAGTGAAACGTGGACGATAAATAGTTTAGACAAGAAGAGAATAGAAGCTTTCGAAATGTGGTGCTACAGAAGAATGCTGAAGATTAGATGGGTAGATCACATAACTAATGAGGAGGTATTCAATAGAATTGGGTAGAAGAGGAGTTTGTGGCACAACTTGACTAGAAGAAGGGATCGCTTGGTAGGAGATATTCTGAGGCATCAAGGGATCACCAATTTAGTATTGGAGGGCAGCATGGAGGGTAAAAGTCGTAGAGGGAGAGCAATAGATGAATACACTACACATATTCAGAAGGATGTAGGTTGCAGTAGGTACTGGGAGATGAAGAAGCTTGCACGGGTTAGAGCAGCATGGAGAGCTGCATCAAACCAGTCTTTGGACTGAAGACCACAACAACAACATACATTATCAGAGAGTTGTGAGGAGTGAACTGAGCTTTTAACCTACTCCTGTGGACGTCAGAATGATTTGCACCAACTGGACTGGCCGACAGTCAGATCGCTCCGCATGGGCTCACACAGGGGATAGGCAAAATAATGTGAACACCTGTACATACTTGGGAATGGTTTATTAATAATGGGTTGGACTCCCATTTTCCCGTAATACAGCGGCGAGTCTTCTTGGAATACTGGCATATAATGACTGTATAGTCTCCAGTGGAACGTTATGCCACTCTTCGATCAGAACCTCTTCTAACTCCTACAGTGATGTGGGAGGCTGAAATCTACTCCTAAGTCTGCGCTCCAGTACCGCCCACGAGGATTCGATAATGTTCAGGTCCAGAGACTGTGCTGGCCAGGGAAGACACTGCAGTTCAGCTGCAATCTCCTCATACCACAATTGTACTGTCCTGGCTGTGTGAATAGGAGCATTATTGTCCTGAAATATGCCATCATTGTTGGGGAACAACATTTGAATCATGAGGTGCACCTGATCACCTAAAATGTTCACATAATCATTGACTCTAACACCGCCTTTGAGAGTAATAACGCAACCAGCAGAATAACATGATATGGGTGCGCTTACCATCACACTTCTACCTCCATGCTTAATCGTTGGAACCAAGCAATCACTGCTGTAAGCTTCTTTTTCCGTTCTCCAGATGTAAACCCGGCCCGATGTTGGAAATAACAAAAACGTTGACTCGAACAATATGACGTGTTTCCACTGATCAGCTGTCCAGGATTTACGCTCCTGACATCATGCTTTACGCTTCTTTGCATTGGTTGTCGTAACTAATGGTTTCGGTATAGCAGTTCGTCCATGAATATTCGCTTTGTGGAGTTCTCGGCGTACACTGTCGATAGATACGGGGTCTCGAAGATTGAACTTTGCATTCACTTTAGCCGCCTTAGTTTCATGTTGTTCTGACACAATTCGTGTTAGCGGACGAAGATCTCTGTCATCTAGTTTTGATTTGCGCCCACTATTTCGTTTCCACGACTGTTTCCATGTTTTGTGTAGGCTGTCATGACTGTTGAAACAGTTGCCCTTGAAACATTCAATAAGTAGGCTGTATTGGTTACTGATTCTCCAGCTAATAGGTCCCCCACAAACTGCCCTCTTGGGAACTCTGTTAGGTTTTTCACTGCACGTCGACCTCGACCTCTGAATGAAAATAAGTGTGCGTTACTCGTAAACAACCTGCACTGATGCCTAGTCCGTACTGAACTCGCACAGTCCGCCGCGACACGTGCCTTACCTAGGTTGTTGACCGTCAAACACAACCATCCCATTACTACCATTGTTCACATTATTTTGCCAACCCCGCTGTACCTTTTAATCAAGAGTAGCCCAGCAGGTAACTAATAGGACATGGATGCCCCAATGAAATATGAAATGTATGTTGCACCACACAAAAGTTAATAAGCAGCGAATCATCTCTTTATCAAATGAAACACTGGTCTTAATTACCACCTATTTATAATAACTTTCCTGAGAATATAAACAAGAGCAAGAAATCACGGTATTTGTTCGACCTTTAAAAATGCAGTGAACACAGTATTTGACTATTAAAGTTATAATCTTATAAATGTTTTAAGGGTTTGATGTTGTTGCTAACTACATTGAAATGGATTGCATTATTCTTAATTTCGCATGTGTCTGTGCAGTGATCCTGAACAATGCAAGGGGTGTGATTACATAATCGCTACCTCATAGAAAGATTCGCCAAATTCAAGTGAAATTGTATAATTGTACTGCAAGTTAACTTTTTTCCGGAATAATCAAAAACCTAAAACTGTAAACTAAGTAAACTATTCTGTGAAATTCTATATCGTGCAGTAAAATGATCAATTTATTTATTTATTTATTTAGTCCTTCAAATCCTATATGTATAGAATATATACAAGGATATTGGACATGGTTAGGTATTTACAAGATAAAATACAGTTTGTATTGCAATCCTAAGGACTAGATATTGAAGTTATTTAGCACAGATTCATAAATACAACAAACATTACAGGCAACATACAAAGTAGAATATTAATAATGCATCTTTATTTTTGTTGTTTGGCTTTTATATATTTTGTCAGACTGTAAAAGCAATGATCAATGAAATATGCCTATACTTCAGCCTTAAAACTACAGAGTTTACCTATTGATTTAATATTTTTAGGTAGATTATTGAAAATCTTTATCCCAGTATGTAGTGTGCCTTTTTGGCACAATGATGTTCTCACCTGTTTCACATGAAGGTCAGATTTTTGCCTTGTATTGTGTGCATGTATATCTTCATTTTTTAATAAGATATCTGGGTGTCTATCGATATGTTGTTTGATGAAAACTGATGTTTCATAGATAAAAATGCAAGGAAGAGGAAGAACTGACAGTTTTTTGAATATGGGTCTACACTATTTCGTATTGTTTACCCCTTCAATAATTCTTAATATTCTCTTTTGCATCCTGAAAAGTTTAATATTTGTTATTGTATTGCCCCAGAAGATTATGCCATATTTAATTACAGAATGCACATAGGAGTAGTATACATTTAACAGGCTGGCTTTGCTGCAACAAGTTTTTAAGATCCGTATCATGTAACAGGATTTGCTTAGTTTTCTTTGCAAATATTCAATATGTACCGCCCATTTTGTGTTGTTCTGGAGCCAGAGTCCCAGAAATTTAGTGCTGTCAACACTTTCAAGAACTCTGTCCCTAAGTTCTATTTCTATGTTTGGGTGGTGTCTTCCTTTTACATTATAGAAATTCAGTGCTACTGTCTTTTCTTTGTTTATAATTAGCTTGTTGTAGCTGAACCACTGTTCTACACTGTTCATTGTTTGGATAGCGGAGTCTTTCAGTTTTTCTTCGGTTTTACCACTAATAAGGAAGCTTGTATCGTCTGCAAATTGGAGGGTAGTTTGGCAATACTTGTTGTACATAAGATCATTGACAAATTCTCCAGTGCATGACGCCAGTGTGCATGGCTTACAGTTCCAGCACACAAAGCTCGCAGAGCAAAAATTCCGCATAAAATTACAAACATAATTTAGGAGGAAAAACAACCAAAATGCCCTGTGAATTTACGTACACAAACTGGTGAAATAAAATTCCAAACATTAAACGACATCCACGCAAATGTAGCACTACACTGTAACGATAAGGGTGTGTGACAAAGTAAATGAAATCTGAACTGAACTTCACCTAAACTGAACCTGATAATAATTTTGAAATCCAAAGCTTAACTGTAAATGATATTATTATGTCCTGACTGTAATGTTAACTGGCCCTGACAAATTTTCGGGGATTACATGTGGCAACGGGAACTCTGTACTGCTCGCAAGTCATGAAAGTAAAATGTGCAACGCAGCAGCAAACCAGCTAAAGAAAAGAAAGCCTTGCGCAAGTGCAGTTGCAAGGACATGCAGCTATGTTAAGCACATCATGCTTTTCTTTTAGTCACTGTGTTTCGCGAAGTACAATGCAGTGACTCACAATTACTAAGCAAAATTTGTGTCAGGAGACGGTAGTAGGAACTCGACTTATTAAATGATTGAAAAGAAAACTAGCCTTCAAAACTAAATTGTGAACCTCATTCCGTAACAATTATAGTCATCTTTACAAAACTCACTTCTTATGAAAAAACATAATTCTATCACGAAATGGGTTAACTGAATGATAAAGGAGTAGTGCATTTATAACTCTGAGTGCAAGCTATGTGAACAGATAAATTTGTTTAATCGCGTCTGGACAGTCAAACTAACTACCAAACCAATAAAGAAAAACCACAGATAATTTGCGTTTCACAAACTCATCATAATTACCCGCAGATAAGCAACGCATCGACAACATTACATGAAAATCTTCACACCTTTCAAATCACTCTTCACAAAATTATATTCTCAAACTTCAACATCCTCTACATTTGTATCTCTTTGCTCTGCTAGCTACTTCCAGACCACTCAGTACCGTGGCGAACACCTGAACTCACTTCTCTCAGAATGCTACTGGCAATGACAATGCTACTGACAACCGAATACCACAGTGCTTGTACTCAGCATCACTGTGACTTAACACAACGGTGACTGAAGACTTCTGTTAAAAATAACCGGTGTACAAATATGAAGTATGGAAAATCGAATGAAAAGAAAGCTCACATCACTTTCCTTGAATCTATATCTACATCTACATCTGCATGGATACTGCACAAATCATATTTAAGTGCCTGGCAGAGGGTTCATCGAACCACCTTCACAATTCTCTATTACTTCAATCTCGTATAGCGCGAGGAAAGAATGAACACCTGTATCTTCCGTACGAGCTCTGATTTCCCTTATTTTATCGTGGTGATCGTTCCTCCCTATGTAAATCGGTGTCAAAAAAATATTTTCGCATTCGGAGGAGAAAGTTGGAGATTGGAATTTCCTGAGAAGATTCCGTCGCAACGAAAAGCGCCTTTCTTTTAACGATGTCCAGCCCAAATCCTGTATCATTTCTGTGACACTCTCTCCCATATTTCGCGATAATACAAAACGTGCTGCCTTTCTTTGAACTTTTTCGATGTACTCCGACAGTCCTATCTGGTAAGGATCCCACACCTCGCAACAGTATTCTAAAAGAGGACAGACAAGCGTAGAGTAGGCAGTCTCCTTAGTAGGTTTGTTACATTTTCTAAGTGTCCTGCCAATAATACGCAGTTTTGGTTAGCCTTCCCCACAACATTTTCTATGTGTTCCTTCCAATTTAAGTTGTTCGTAATTGTAATGCCTTGGTATTCAGTTGAATTTACGGCTTTTAGATTAGACTGATTTATCGTGTGACCCAAGTCCAACGAGTTTCTTTTAGCACTCACGTGGATGACCTCACACTTTTCGCATCATTCAGATATCTTTTCTAAATCGTTTTGCAGTTTGTTTCGATCGTATGATGATTTTATTAGTCGATAAACGACAGCGTCATCTGCAAACAACCGAAGACAGCTGCTCAGACTGTCTCCCAAATCTTTTATATAGATAAGGAAAAGCAAAGGGCCTATAACACTACCTTGGGGAACGCCAGAAATCACTTCTGTTTTACTTGATGACTTTCCGTCAATTACTACGAACTGTGACCTATCTGACAGGAAATCACAAATCCAGTCACATAACTGAGACGATATTCCATAAGCACGCAATTTCACTATAAGCCGCTTGTGTGTTACAGTGTCAAAAGCCTTCCGGAAATCAAGAAATACGGAATCGATCTGAAATCCCTTGTCAATAGCACTCAACACTTCATGTGAATAAAGTACTAGTTGTGTTTCACAGGAACGATGTTTTCTAAATCCATGTTTTCTTCGAGGTAATTCATAATGTTGGAACATAATATATCTCCCGAAATCCTGCTGCATATCGACGTTAACTATATGGGCTTGTAATTTAGTGGATTACTCCTACTACCTTTCTTGAATATTGGTGTGACGTATGCAACTTTCCAGTCTTTGGGTACGGATCTTTCGTCGAGCGAACGGTTGTATGTGATAGTTAAGTATGGAGCTAATACATCAGCTTACTCAGAAAGGAATCTAATTCGTATACAGTCTGGGCCAGAAGACTTGCTTTTATTAAGTGATTTAAGTTGCTTCACTACTCCGAGGATATTTACTTCTACGTTACTCATGTTGGCAGCTGTTCTCGATTCGAATTCTGGAATATTTACTTCGTCTTCTTTTGTGAAGGCATTTCGGAAGACTATGTTTAGTATCTCTGCTTTGGCAGCACTGTCTTCGATAGTATCTTCATTACTATCGCGCAGAGAAGGCATTGATTGTTTCTTGCCGCTAACATACTTAGCATACGACGAAAGAGACGAAGTTTCGTTGTGGAAACTGTTATAAGCATCTAGCATTGAAGTCCGCGCTAAATTTCGAGCTTCTGTAAAAGATCGCCAATCTTGGGGATTTTGCGTCTGTTTAAATTTGGCATGTTTGTTTCGTTGTTTCTGCAACAGTGCTCTAATCTGTTTTCAAAAAAATGGCCCTAAGCACTATGGGACTTACCATCTTAGGTCATCAGTCCACTAGACGTAGACCTATTTAAATCTAACTAACCTAAGGACATCACACACATCCATGCCCGAGGCAGGATTCGAACCTTAGACCGTAGCAGCAGAGCGGTTCCGGGCTGAAACGTCTAGAACCGCTCGGTCACAGCGGCCGGCTAACCCGTTTCGTTTACCAAGGGTGATCAGCTCCGTCGTTAGTTAATTTATTTGGTACAAAACTCTCAATTTCTGCCGATACTATTTCATTGAATTTAAGCCACATCAGGTCTACAATCATATTATGTATTTAGAATAAGTGGAGATTGTCTCTGAGGAAGGCGTCAAGTGAATTTTTATCTGCTTTTTTGTAAATTTTTCGAAGATTCTTGGGATTACAACATTCAATCTCGCTCCGACAACCCTGTCTTCACTAATCCCTGTATTGGTTTTGATGCTCGTTATTAACACAGGATTATTTGTTGCTCATAGGTCAAGTGTGTTTTCACAACCGTTTACTATTCGCGTGGGCTCATGAACTAACTGCTCGAAATAATTTTCAGAGAATGCGTTTAGCTCAATTTCGGATGATGTTTTATGCGTACCTCCGGAATTCAACATATATTTTCGCCAACATATCGAGGATGAATTAAAGTCAAAGTTCAAATGGCTCTGAGCACTATGGGACTTAACTTCTAAGGTCATCAGTCCCCTAGAACTTAGAACTACTTAAACCTAACTAACCTAAGGACATCACACACATCCATGCCCGAGGCAGGATTCGAACCTGCGACCGTAGCGGTCGCACGGTTCCAGACTGTAGCGCCTAGAACCGCTCGGCTACCCCGGCCGGCAATTAAAGTCACCTCCAACTATTATCGTATGAGTCGGGTACGAATTTGAAATCAAACTCAAGTTTTCTTTGAACCTTTCAGTAACTCACAGGAAGAATCTACTTCAATTTCACGACAAGTTAAACTACTTCTGACAGCAACAAGCACGCCATCGCCAAC
Source organism: Schistocerca serialis cubense (assembly GCF_023864345.2). NCBI lineage: Eukaryota > Metazoa > Arthropoda > Insecta > Orthoptera > Acrididae > Schistocerca > Schistocerca serialis. The sequence goes on from NC_064646.1 coordinate 274,635,240, forward strand.
AGCGTTTAGCCTATCCTTTCGAAACACCGTTACGTTCTTCGCAAAAATTTCGGCTGAGCTTATATCCGGCTTTAGCCAGCTTTCAGTGACTATAACGATTTGAGCATCAGTGCTTTCTATTATTAGCGCTTGGAGCTCTGGTACTTTACCAACACAGCTACGACAATTTACAATTGTTATACCAATGGTTCCTGTCTACGTTCTTCCTGTGTTCAGCCTGCACCTTTTGTGACTGAAGCACTTCTTGTGTATTCCCGAGACTCTCCAACCTAAAAACCGTCTAGTCCACGTCACACAGCTCCTGCTACCCGTGTAGCCGCCTCCTGAGTATATTGGACACCTGACCTATTCAGCGGAACCCGATACCCAACCACCCTATGGCGCAAGTCCGGAATCTGCAGCCTACACCGTCGCAGAACCGTCTGAGCCTCTGATTCAGACACTCCACTCGGCTCTGTATCAGATGTCCACAATCGGTCCTGTCGACTATGCTGCAAATAGTCAGTTCTGCTTTCGTCTTGCAAGCAAGACTGGCAGCCTTTACCACTTCTGTTAGCCGCTCGAAACCAGAGAGAATCTCTTCTGATCTAAAGTGACACACATCATTGTGTGCTCTTCATGGCATCCGGGAGGACCCGTTCCACATCTGGAATGACTCTTCCCGGTATGCACATGGAGTGCACATTGGTTTTCTTACCCTTCTCGTCAGCCAAGTCCATAAGGGGCCCCATAACGTGCTTAACGTTGGAGCTCCCAGTACCGAAATTAAGCTAGAAACCTTACAATGTAACGCTTAAATGACCTTGAAAATACCAGAAAGTTTAGCTAAATGGGACAAAACGGGGATCTTGTAAGTGAATTATGGAAAGACAGCCATGCCGTTGCAGCATTAGAAAATTGTAGCGAAATGCAGGAAGATCTGCAGCGGATAGGCACTTGGTGCAGGGAGTGGCAACTGACCCTTAACATAGACAAATGTAATGTATTGCGAATACATAGAAAGAAGGATCCTTTATTGTATGATTATATGATAGCGGAACAAACACTGGTAGCAGTTACTTCTGTAAAATATCTGGGAGTATGCGTGCGGAACGATTTGAAGTGGAATGATCATATAAAATTAATTGTTGGTAAGGCGGGTACCAGGTTGAGATTCATTGGGAGAGTCCTTAGAAAATGTAGTCCATCAACAAAGGAGGTGGCTTACAAAATACTCGTTCGACCTATACTTGAGTATTGCTCATCAGTGTGGGATCCGTACCAGATCGGGTTGACGGAGGAGATAGAGAAGATCCAAAGAAGAGCGGCGCGTTTCGTCACAGGGTTATTTGGTAACCGTGATAGCGTTACGGAGATGTTTAACAAACTCAAGTGGCAGACTCTGCAAGAGAGGCGCTCTGCATCGCGGTGTAGCTTGGTGTCCAGGTTTCGAGAGGGTGCGTTTCTGGATGAGGTATCGAATATATTGCTTCCCCCTACTTATACCTCCCGAGGAGATCACGAATGTAAAATTAGAGAGATTAGAGCGAGCTCGGAGGCTTTCAGACAGTCGTTCTTCCCGCGAACCATACGCGACTGGAACAGGAAAGGGAGGTAATGACAGTGGCACGTAAAGTGCCCTCCGCCACACACCGTTGGGTGGCTTGCGGAGTATAAATGTAGATGTAGATGTAGATGTAGAACGGTAGACAGGACGGGATTACCTACTGTGCCAGAAGAATGAAGAAACTACAATATGCAAATGAATGGGGCTTCTGTAAGGAAAAGTATAAGTTTCGCAGAACCTAATTGATCTTGTAAGATGTATGCTTCGCCGGCGATGGGCGAGGCATGACAGAATCTCTGACCAGAGAGTAGTTTATCGTTAGTCTGCTAGTCTGCACTTGTCTGCGCGAGTCGACAGTAGTAGTCTTCAGTCCGTGCTAGTAAGCTGTAGTAGTCTGAGTGGTCTGGTGGAGTCGGCTGTGTGCTCCGCTCGCGACTCTGGTCAGGACTCTGGAGGATGAGTATTGTTGTAGAAGGTAAAGAAGCAGTCTTGCGCATATTTAATAATGTATGTTAATTGTAATTTAATTTGTTCCAAAAAGATGCCCCAATAATAATTTTTATAATATAAAGTAACTTCTTTAAAGAAAAGCATTCATTTCAATTTAAAGAATATTTCCAATGCATGATCATTCCTTCCAATAATCAAAAAAAATATATATATGCCAGCATTGCACGAAGCTGTGTCGAAAAATATCTAATTAAGAGCAGATATAATTGCAGTTTTTATTCAGGTAAGAATTTTTCCTTTTTTTATTCAGAATACAGGGCCGAAGGTCAGCGCTGCTGTCCTCATAAAATTTATCAGGTTACTAAACTTTTTTATTATTTTGGTGTTTAGGAATTTTTCTGTTTCGAACTTGTCATTAAATGAAGAAAGAATTTTGTGGGAACATTAAATGTGAATGCATTTTTGCACACAGACTATAAATGGGAGCCAATTTTGTTCAGAGGTCACAATATTAAGAAAAATTCATTTAATTACTATTTTTGTGGGGAGTTTACGCTTGGCTCATTTTCATTTTTTAAATTTTTTTGTGGGGAGGTTACAATCTTAATAATCGAACGAGGTGGCATAGTGGGCTGGACTCGCATTTGGGAGGACGACGGATCAAACCTGCGTCCGGCCATCCTAACTGCGGCTTTTCGTTGTTTCCCTAGATCTCTTCAGACAAATGCCGGAATGGTTCCTTTGAAAGGACACGGCTGATTTCGTTCCCCCTCCTTCCCTAATCCGAGCTTCTGCTTCGTCTTTAATGACCTCGTTGTTGACAGGACGTTAAACACTGACGTCCTCCTCCTCTGTGACTCTAATAATACTCCTACAAACGCTGTCATAACTCGCTTGCCTAAGCTGCAATTTCTTGACATATTCTTCACCCAGTAATGTGGGAAGTTGCGACCGCCGTGGTCTGCTGCAGTCCGCAGACATCAGCTGCCAATTGTGGGAACATTCCTTCTCAGCATCCGCGAACAATGTATATAGCCAGAGCCTTCCTCAAAATCTCGAGATGATTTCTTCTGTACGGGCTCACCAGGGAACGTGCTCTGTTTAGAAACTGCAGACCAAGTGTTCTCTACCAAGACAGATTCCTCTCTCCTCTCTACATGTGTGCGCAGTTCCTGTATGCCAATGTAATAAGACTCTGCAAAATGCTGTGCAACGATACTGTTCTTAACAAAATAACTACCTTGCCACCTAGCAAAAGTTTTGCATTGTTAACCAATTCTCTAACTCCTATGTACACAGTTCTTAAACAGTTTCATGTAACACTCCCACTCTTGGGTTAAGTTTTTCGTTTCAACCAATATACTAGTCTCCAAGTCCGAATTTCTTGAAAACTTTTGTCCTAACCTCCCCTGCTCTTTTTTTTTTTTTTTTTTTTTTTTTTGAATACGAGATTAATCAACGAGGATTACTCTTACATATTCAAGAGGGTGTTCACCCCGCATAAACCGGGACCAGAAAGTCAGCCGATCACTTTAAAAAGACCGAAAGAATTCTTGAACATGATAGAGCTGTGCTGGTTCTCACAGAATGCAGGGTTCTGTATCTGTGGCTGACTTTCTCCTCTACAGCCTTCTGGGAAGTGACCTGTCGGCAAAAAACAAAGTTCTTTTGAAATGGGTTTTGGCCGGATGGCATAGCCTGTAATAACTAAAATTCTGCACTAGTGCAGGTGCTCGTCATAGCATTTTATACGACTTCTTTGAATGGAAGCTTGGATCCCATGTTGTTTATGTCAGAGCGCTATTCACAGGCGCTCAGCTTAAGGGCGGTAGGACGTCAAACGGGCCGACATGGAGCAGGAGAGGCACCACAGGACATTTTAATTTCCACTGTCTATACCTTTACAAATAAATTCATAAAACTTTAACAGCATGAGCAGGAAGGATTCAGGATTCATACTTATACCAGTGGAAGCTCAAAAACGTAACAAAACACATTTTTTTTACATGTGAAATTTCATCATTTTTTCACTTACTACTGGCTGCATTTGTTGCTATAGGTACACTTTTCTTCCTAAGTAAGAAAGATTCTTCGATGACTTTCGCGCAGCATACAAACCATAGTTACAGGTGTATGAAACTCTAGAAGTTATTTAATTTATGAAAAAATGAATGAACTGTTACATTTTAAACTTCATGTTTAGAAAGGACTCAAGTTTTATAGTTAATTATCTCAATTTTTTCCACAGTTTTTTAATAGATTTCGAAAATTCTAGAGTTTCATACACCTGTAACTACTGTTTGTACGCTATGAAAAATTCATCGAAGAATCTCTCTTACTTAGGAAGAAAAGTGTACCTATAGCAACAAATGCAGCCAGTAATAAGTGAAAAAATGATGAAATTTCACATGTAAAAAAAGGTATTTTGCTACGTTTTTGAACTTCCATTGCGATGAGTGGAAGTCCTCAATCCTTCCTGGTCATGGTGCCAAAGTTTTATGAATTTATTTGTAAAAGTATAGACAGTAGAAATTAAAATGTCCTGTGGTGACTCTCCTGCTCCAAGTCGGCCCGTTTGACGTCCTACCCCCCTTAAACAATGCTTGGGTTATAGCTTTGTGCCTGCCGCAAGCAGACACTTTGCCTCATCCCTTAATTCCCTGACTTTCTCCTCTGAAAGGCCAGCCAGAACTCCCGGAGTGCGGGAGCGGGGAGGGGGGGCTGAGGGGAGCAGAAAATATCACATGCAAAACTCTCACCAGAAAAGAGAAGGAATTAAAGTAATATGAAAGTAGACAGATTAATCCTGCTATTCACTGATGTTTATTATTAAAACCAATAAATATCTGTTAACTGACAGAAACAGAAATGTTCTGATTAATTTACGTCAATTGTGAATGAAACGTGAGTCGTGCCAGTCCAGCAAAGAACTGACGCCTATTATGACACCAACACCAGGGAAAAATTTGCACAGATGTAGTTGCACTCAGACATAACTGTGTAATGGTACCAATAAAAATTTTATTAGGATCTCCCAAACTCAATGGAAAGGGTTGGCTGGGATGACAGGAAAAAGGATACTTTGCCAAGAGGACCTTTTCTTTTTCGTTAACACACCATCCACTCATTAATTCCAAGAGTTGGCATAAATGTTTAGAAGTTCATTTCAGGGTACGTTATATAACATATTTCTTTCATTCTTTTGATGAAATTTTACAATGATTATTCTTTGAGTACATTACTCATTCATACCGAGATTTTCTTTCACAAACTTTGCATTTTTTCCCAACTCTCAGCCATTCTCACTCTCACTCTAATGAAGGCTCAGTTGTCTAATCACATTCACTCCTTACTTGAACGGTTATTAGCAGTACATGACAATACAAATGAAACAGCTATCTATTCAAACAAAGAACTTTAAAAGTTCAATTAAAAAGCAGGAATCTTTAATGCATAGACGCATTATAAAAATCGGGAAAAGTGGTTTGAGCCTCATTTGCTCTATAAAAACAGATAACGTGTACAAAAATGAAGCAGAGACAATGTCACCTAGAAATGTAGTGAAATGCCTTCATACAAAAATATAAATTTATAAATATAAATTTAGTTAAGTAATCTATTGATGTGTTTCAGTAGTCCAAGGTACGTAGCCATTGTTCTAAGTGCACACACAAAACAAACAGCAATACATACGTGTAAATTAAATCATAATAGTAAATAGCAATTTGGTTCAAAAATGGCTCTGAGCACTATGGGACTTAACATCTGTGGTCATCAGTCCCCTAGAACTTAGAACTACTTAAACCTAACTAACCTAAGGACATCACACACATCCATGCCCGAGGCAGGATTCGAACCTGCGACCACAGCAGTCGCGCGGTTCCGGACTGAGCGCCTAGAACCGCTAAACCACCGCGGCCGGCTAGCAATTTGGAAATACTACTTTATGAGGTCTTAAAGTCATAAAAATGGACTCTATCCTATACACAGGGTGTTAAAGAATTTCATAAGCTACACAGTAAAGTTACAAAAAATTACATCTGTTCCACGAATTACTCAAAAATGGAAAAAAAATTGAATATAAAATCACACCGATGACAGTGTGACAAAGAGTGTCTCACTTGACTGGTAACTGTTCCGTTAACTTCAGTTGATAAGATAAATAATTACATTTATAAGTACCAATAACAGTTATCATGAATTAAAAGTCAATCCCTGAAAATAAATATGTCACATGCTATAAATCACGTATTTGAAGCTTTTTAGTTTATCACATGAAGCATATTTATCATTATTCACTTTGTTTGTATGAGAAAGTTAAAGCTCACTTGAGATGCGGTGGATGTCACCGACAGTAGATGAAGAACGTCTTGGGGACGAAACGATCTTCATAACATTTAGTCCGGTGCAAAGTTTTCCAAGTTTATTTCCATTGGAGACCACTATCTCCTCTTTTAACACATCGTCCTGTAAGGAAGCAGCCTATTCACGCCACATAGAATTCATATGCTTTCCACTGTGTGCCAGCCTAGTCCGCTGTAACTAGCTATAATGTCACAAATGTTGCACATTACCTTGAAAGTAAAGTAAATAATCTGAAAAGTTAATAGCATGTCCGGAGTGATGCTAAAATGATAATGTGTTCAGTTTCAGTTTAGTAACTTTAACAGTTTTCGAAAGTTGGACGTCTTTCGTAAAAATCATCGACGCAACAGGAAGGAGCTAGAAACTTCAAAATTTATATTCGGATTACTTTTTCATTGTAATTTAGTGGAAACAGCATGCTGGATCTCACAAAGTAATATTTTGGTTGAAATTGATGATTTTCTGTTTTTGTGTCCTAAAAGTACAGAAGCAAGATAGATTAAGTAAGTGATTAGATAAAGCTAGGATGTTTAGATTTAGGCAGAATGGAGATACGCTACAATAACAAAGATGTGAGAAGTTTCCAAAAGGTAGCTATAAAACTATAGCCGGCCGGGGTGGCCGAGCGGTTCTAGGCGCTACAGTCTGGAACCTCGCGGCCGCTACGGTCGCAGGTTCGAATCCTGCCTCGGGCATGGATGTGTGTGATGTCCTTAGGTTAGTTAGGTTTAAGTAGTTCTAAGTTCTAGGGGACTGATGACCTCAGAAGTTAAGTCCCATAGTGCTCAGAGCCATATAAAACTATAGCTGTAGCGTCGCTCCAAAGGGCAAGTTCAGAGCCCATCTATTGCGTGCAGTGCAACTAAAATAACTCTCTCACCAAAAGTATTTACCTAGCCACATCAGAATTTTGCACAATTAAATTGAGAGCTTCATCGGCCTTCAACGAATGAAGCAATTAATTATTTAGTAACTTGAAATGGTGCTCTACTAGCCCCAGCGGCTAGTCAGGAAGGCAAATGTTGTTGGCTGCGCCTTCGGCGGTCCGCACCGCGGCTATGTAAATAAGAGCGCTGCGAGCTGGATTCAGTTCCCAGTTCTCTCCTAGATTCATATCAGCGCGCATTCCGTGTCGGAAGCTGCGTCGCGTCTGTGCAGTTGCAAGGAACAGTCTTGGATGCCGTATTACATAAGTCGGTATGCACGTAACAATGAGTTCGCACTGGGGTAAAGTGTTAATTGTGGAATGACCTCAGTGACTTATTCTCAGTATGGGTATGTCGTATTTTCACATGTCGCCGCAAGACAGACCTTTTATTAACATCAAATTTTGTTGAGCATTCACTTTGAACATTTACATCGATAACGATTATTGAACAGTTTCGTTATCTAGGGATAACAGGATCCGCGGAGTAGACTCTGAACAGCTCTGATAGTACAAGAGCTGATAGTAGCACTGCTTGGGTAAACTTTTGTCTGGAACTTTTCGCTTTATCGTTTTCATAGTATAGTGAAAATTGTTATAGTAAACTGCATTTTCTATGAATCCCAGACATCATTCTAAATCCTCAGCGTAATGAACTTCAGTGATCAATAACTTTATTTCTCCATCAGAGTGGGCACAGTGAACTTTCATTACAGGCGTCACATTTTTGCTAATCACTTCCTGGTTGCCAACTGTGTAGTTAGAGAGTCTGTGTTAAGAACGGCAACAATAGAAATCTCCACCCGCCGCTCCACAGTCCTCCCACTACTAACTACCACAAAACCGGACCACTGTCATGAAAGTCAAGTTTGGAACTCTGTGACCACAATCTTCATTCATTTCCAGCATTGATCATTGCCAACAAGATAGATGAGTATGTGTGCATGGCAATAACATATCTTTGGTTATGACTCAACTAGTCAAGCTGAATTTAGTGTCCTTTTACTCACCTTTGTAGTGTACCTTCAGTCACACTGTTCATTGTGAAAGCCTATTACTGTTCATAGGAAATATTACACGATACTTCTTTACAGTTACGTTCCCATTTGACAACTGTTTCCATTAACAGATGCTCCCTCACTTGTATAAAAATTGTCTTATGAGCAACCTATCTACCGTCATTGGGATACGCCATGTTAATCCATTGAAAAATGGAAATGAGCGTATGGTATTGTTGGCCGCGAGGCCCCCTTAGGGAGAGTTCGGCTGCCGTATTGCAAGTCCTTTTTCGTTGACGCCACTTTGGCGACTTGAGAATGAAAGATGATGAAGGACACACAACACCCAGTCCCCTGCCGGGAATCGAACCCGGGCCCTCTGCATAATAGGCGGTAGCGCTGCCACTACACTATGGAGGCGGTTAATCCATTATTAAATGTACAGAAGAAAGGAACGTTCGAGTTCATTGCGTCACATGGGCAGCAAAACCATCAGTCGCTCTGATCCAAAAACCCTGGGTGCACAATTACGAACACCTTACACTTCAGAAAACTTGAGTGTTGTATGCCTTAATGCGCCTTTGAATAGAAGACTGTTGTTTCTTTGAAACTATAGCAAACATTGTGTTCCAAGACATCGTTACACATTTTATTTTGCTTCCTGAGACAGGTGAACGTTATTGTTGGCTGCAACAGGAAGGTTACAATTGTCACACATCTAATGATACTACTCTTTGTCTAAGCGAATTTTTTTGTGATAGAATCACCTCTAAAACGTAATGGCCCCTCGTTCTCCTAATTTAATGTCTACAGAGTTCTTGTTGTGGAGCTACGGTGAAGGAAGGGCCTGTAAAAACAGGCTGCACACACTGGCGGAATTAAAGATTAACTTAACATTGAAGATTGACAACATTAGTGTCAAAATACTCCGCGAAGTGGCCTCTAACATACTAAAATGACTTCCTGCATACGTTACTGAAGAGAGTAATCATTTTGTGCATTTCTTACGAACTATGTGCGTGAGGATGTTATGTTATATTAAACTACACTGAAAAAAACCAATGAAGCTTTGCACAGATGTGTTGCGCAGTGCTCTAGCATGCCCGTCGATAGCATCACATAGCAAATTTTACTTCTAAGCACACACTGAGCACGCAAAGATGCCCACAACAATGCAATCTTCCGCTAAGTTCTGACATTCGATTTCTTGAAGCCGGTAGGTTCTGAGTGATTTCATGTAGCCCAAATAGAGTAGTTGTCCACACGACGTGTCTGTCGTGTATTTCCTTGTTCATGGCACTGCTCAGTCGTACACTGCAGGTGCGACGAAGACGCTTCTGCAGCGTTTTCGCTAGGAACTGTCTGATCCCCCACCATACAGCCCAGACTTGGCTCGCTCTCATTTTCTTCTTTTATCTAACATGGACCGGTGGACGTGAGGAAACCATTTTGGCATAGCTAACGAGCTGCAGTATTAGAATCGGAATTTAAAAGAGCTTTGGAGGATTTACGGTCAAATAAGGCAGAAGGGATAGATAACATTCCATCAGAATTTCTAAAATCATTGGGGGAAGTGGCAACAAAACGACTATTCACGTTGGTGTGTAGAATATATGAGTCTGGCGATATACCATCTGACTTTCGGAAAAGCATCATCCACACAATTCCGAAGACGGCAAGAGCTGACAAGTGCGAGAATTATCGCACAATCAGCTTAACAGCTCATGCATCGAAGCTGCTTACAAGAATAATATACAGAAGAATGGAAAAGAAAATTGAGAATGCGCTAGGTGACGATCAGTTTGGCTTTAGGAAAAGTAAAGGGACGAGAGAGGCAATTCTGACGTTACGGCTAATAATGGAAGCAAGGCTAAAGAAAAATCAAGACACTTTCATAGGATTTGTCGACCTGGAAAAAGCGTTCGGCAATATAAAATGGTGCAAGCTGTTCGAGATTCTGAAAAAAGTAGGGGTAAGCTATAGGGAGAGACGGGTCATATACAATATGTACAACAACCAAGAGGGAATAATAAGAGTGGACGATCAAGAACGAAGTGCTCGTATTAAGAAGGGTGTAAGACAAGGCTGTAGCCTTTCGCCCCTACTCTTCAATCTGTACATCGAAGAAGCAATGATGGAAATAAAAGAAAGGTTCAGGAGTGGAATTAAAATACAAGGTGAAAGGATATCAATGATACGATTCGCTGATGACATTGCTATCCTGAGTGAAAGTGAAGAAGTATTAAATGATCTGCTGAACGTAATGAACAGTCTGATGAGTACACAGTATGGTTTGAGAGTAAATCGGAGAAAGACGAAGTTAATGAGAAGTAGTAGAAATGAGAACAGCGAGAAACTTAACATCAGGATTGATGGTCACGAAGTCAATGAAGTTAAGGAATTCTGCTACCTAGGCAGTAAAATAACCAATGACGGACGGAGCAAGGAGGACATCAAAAGCAGACTCGCTATGGCAAAAAAGGCATTTCTGGCCAAGAGAAGTCTACTTATATCAAATATCGGCCTTAATTTGAGGAAGAAATTTCTGAGGATGTACGTCTGGAGTACAACATGTGAAACATGGACTGTGGGAAAACCGGAACAGAAGAGAATCGAAGCATTTGAGATGTGGTGCTATAGACGAATGTTGAAAATTAGGTGGACTGATAAGGTAAGGAATGAGGAGGTTCTATGCAGAATCGGAGAGGAAAGGAATATGTGGAAAATACTGATAAGGAGAAGGGACAGGATGATAGGACATCTGCTAAGACATGAGGGAATGACTTCCATGGTACTAGAGGGAGCTGTAGGGGGCAAAAACTGTAGAGGAAGACAGAGATTGGAATACGTCAAGCAAATAATTGAGGACTTAGGTTGCAAGCGCTACTCTGAGATAAAGAGGTTAGCACAGGAGAGGAATTCGTGGCGGGCCGCATCAAACCAGTCTGTTTAGGTTTTTTTTTATTGGTAACGCCACCTCTGTATGAAAATCACTGGCTGTGCTGTGTGCAGTCTGTGTCTGCTTTGCATTGTTGTAATACTCGCCATTGTAGTGTTAGGCAGCTGGTTGTGAACAGCGCGTAGCGTTGTGTAGTTGGAGGTGAGCCGCCAGCAGTGGTGGATGTGGGGAGAGAGATGGCGGAGTTTTGAAATTTGTCATGAACTGCTATATTTATATATGATGATATCAAGGTAAATACATTGTTTGTTCTCTATTAATATCTTTCATTTGCTAACTATCTCTATCAGTAGTTAGTGCCTTCCATAGTTTGAATCTTTTATTTAGCTGGCAGTAGTGGCGCTCGCTGTATTGCAGTAGCTTGAGCAGCGAAGATTTTTGTGAGGTAAGTGATTTGTGAAAGGTATAGTTTAATGTTAGTCAGGGCCATTCTTTTGTAGGGATTATTGAAAGTCAGATTGCGTTGCGCTAAAAATATTGTGTGTCAGGTTAAGCACAGTCATGTATAATTGTTTAAAAGGGGACGTTTCATAAGGTAAGGAATGAGGTGGTTCTACGCAGAATCGGAGAGGAAAGGAATATGTGGAAAATACTGATAAGGAGAAGGGACAGGATGATAGGACATCTGCTAAGACATGAGGGAATGACTTCCATGGTACTAGAGGGAGCTGCAGAGGGCAAAAACTGTAGAGGAAGACAGAGATTGGAATACGTCAAGCAAATAATTGAGGACTTAGGTTGCAAGCGCTACTCTGAGATGAAGAGGTTAGCACAGGAAAGGAATCGTAGCGGGCCGCATCAAACCAGTCAGTTGACTGATGACCCAAAAAAAAAAAAAAGAGCTGCAGACCAGTGTAGGGAGTTTCCGGAAAGCCCAAGCGGCTACCTTCCATGACGAGGATTTTGAAAAGTTGGTTTCATGGTACGAAAAATGTCTAAGTCGGAGTGGCGATATCTAGAGAAGTAGCTGGAAGGTGTACCTAAATGTTGCACACAAAGAATTTTGCTTTTTACTGTGGTTTCCATTCGCGTTCAACGGGACTTTCGAAACACCAAGAAGGAGTTGTGCGACATAAACACAAATTTGTAGGCGTGTTTCTATATCCGAAAGATGATGTTTGTACAAATTTCGCGCCAGTCGCATAAGAAAGGCACCAGTATCGCCACTATGAAGGTGGAAATCAGGTCTGCTTGAAATAAGCGCTAAACTGGTCGTGAGCGTTATTTACCCTTGTGATTGGACGTAGTGAGTTGATGTTAGTCAAGGAGGCCTCTAAGGCGACAAGACGCCATTATCAACACTTCTCGGCGTTTGAACGAGGTCGTGTAATAGGGCTACGGGGAGCCGACTGTTCCTTCTGCGGTACTGGAGAAAGACTTGGCAGGAATATAATCTTTGTACATGACTGCTGGCTGAGGTTGACACGAGGACGTACGTTCACAAGAAGACCGGGTTCTGGACGGCCACCTGGCACTACCGAGAAGGAAGACCGTCGTGTTCGGCATATGGCTCTGGTGCATCGTACTGCATCTACAGCAGCAATTCGAGCAGTAGTTGGCACCACAGTGATACGACGAACTATTACAAATCGATTGTTTTAAGGGCAACTCCGACCACACACTCTGTAGCACGCATTCCACTGACCCCAAACCACCGCCTTTTGTGACTTCAGCGGTAGCAAGCGAGAGCTCCGCGGATTGACATTTGTTGTGTTTTCTAAAGAAAGCTGGTTCTGTCTCGGTGCCATTGATGACCGTTTGTCGATTAGAAGGTGGCCAGTTGAGGTCTTGCAACCAACGTGTCTCCGTGTTAGACACACTGGACCTATGCCTGGAGTTAAGGTGTGGGGTACGCTTTTTACGACAGCAGTAGCACTCTTGTGATTAGCCTATCTCACGCGTCCTGACCGCACATCTGTACGTAAATCTGGGATTCAACCTATTGTGCTCTCATTCAAGAACAGCATTCCAGGAGGTGTTTTCCAACAGTATAACGCCCGTCCGTACATCACTGTTGTAACCTAAGACTTTCTACAGTGTCGACATTTTGCATTGGCCTGCTCGATCATCATACCTGTTTTCAATCGAACACATACGTGACATCATGGAACGCCAACTTGAGCGTCATTCACAAAAAAGCAGTAACCGTCCCCGTATTGACCGAGCAAGTGCAACAGGCATGGAACTCATCCCACAAAGTGACATCCGGCACCTGTACAACACATTGTAGGCAACTCTGTGTACAACACAATGTAGGCAAGTCTGCTTGCTTGCATTCAACATCTTGACGGTTGCACCGTTTATTAATGTACCAGCATTTTACAGTTGCAGTGGCATATCTTGCGCTTATATTAATCTGTGATTTTGCCCTGTTTATATATATATATATATATATATATATATATATATGAAGATAGTAACTGTTCTCGAAAGAACAGATACAATTGATGACCATGCAGCTTCTCTAGAATAAATGATAATTAATTGAAATCCTCAGCTGCCGACAGGTGTTGTTGATATACCTCGATGGGGACAGCTGAAAATGTGTGCCCCGATCGGGACTCGAACCCGGGATCTCCTGCTTACTTGGCAGACAGTTGAAGGCTACCCAGCCATTGACCTTCGTCTGTGCAAATGAGCACAGGTTGCCCGAACTATGAGTGGATGGGCAAATATCTGTTAGGTACATTACATATGTAGAATTGTGGACAGTTGGGAATGTGGGTCTCACGGGAAGCGTGCTAGGGATAAGTCCCTGCAGTGGCACTATTCATCTGTGTCCTCGGAGGCTCAGATGGATAGAGCGTCTGCCACGTACGCAGGAGATCCCGGGTTCGAGTCTCGGTCGGGGCATACATTTTCAGCTGTCCTCATCGAGGTTATTAACAACATCTGTCGGCAGCTCAGGCTTTCAATGAATTATCATTTATATATATGACATCACAGTAAAGGGGGCTGAAACTGTCACATCAGTGCCCAGTGTACCCCAATGGGGTCAATGCAGGCTTGTAGTTTCACATGCAAACCCTCAGAAAAGTGCCGAACGATATCATGCGTTAGATTGTCCCAAGCGTCTCGCACTTGTCGCAAATCTGCAATAGCGCTGGAGAACGAGTAAGCTCCCACTTCATCATGTCACATACCATATGTGTTCAGTTGGCGAGAGATCTGGTGATCTTTCTGAGCAGGGCAGCTGTTGTACATCACAAAGGGCACATTGTGTAGCAGCAACCCTATACGTCTTATGTAACGTAGCAGGCATTGGATTCTATACCCTACGGAGGCACCCCACGTGACCGCCAGTTGAAACTGATGACCCTCCACTCCACGAAGTGTGGGATGGGACCTGTGTGTCGTGGAAAAAAGTGCTCTGGAACAGGTCTACGCCGTACAGGTGTACGTCCATGACTCGCGTACAAACAGAACCCAAACTCATCACTGAAGACAATGGAGCGCCATTCCACTCTCCAGTCAACTCTTTCACGATGATGAGGATGGTGTTTGGTTTGTGGGGTGCCCAACTGCACGCTCATCAGCGCCTGTACAAAGTCCCAATTTTTACACAGTTCAATTTTTACACAGTCCAATCTAGCCACTGTCACGAATGATGATAATGATGATAAAACGATGAGGAAAACACAAACACTCAGTCCCCGAGGAGAGAAAATACCCAACCTGGCCGGGAATCGAACCTGGGAACTGTTTCATGGCGCTACGCTTGGCGGTGCCGTGATGTCAGTGATAGCTTGGGCAGAGGCACAGGTGATCTTAGTCCTGCTGCAAGGAGACGGTTCCCAGTGGATCCTGATTTCGTGTCTGGATGATGTTCTGTTTGTCACTGCTGCTTGCACACTGCATCGATCTTGACGTGCGTCTTATTATGCGGACGTCCAGATCTGGTCCATAGGTGTGGTATGTTCCAGAGGCAACAGATCAAAACAGCCACACACAACCGATACATGGTGGCCAACATGGACAGCAGGCCATCGATACGTACACCCATCTACTACCAGGACCAAATGGCTGAAGCTGTGCGACAGGATTACATACTCGTCGGTGATATCTGGTTGTACCCTAGAATGAATGTTGCAAACACTGTTAAGGTCTAAACTCAGCACAGTTACTGCTTGCAGAGTCAAAACAGAAACTGCACAGACAGACTTTCTGAGCACCATCTGATCGCTAATGACCGTGACAAATGAATCTCTTACACTACAATCCCTCAGTGCACATTTTATACCGTGGTGCCAGTGTGCACGGCTCTTGAGAGTGTTGCATCTCAGTCTGGCGGTAGATACAGGGTGTCTCAACTAAGAGTCGTCAGACGTATTTACTCTGGTGTTACGACAGGCATTTGCAGTTTCTGTTGCATGGGGGCTTAATTAAATATGATTGAAAATATATTTTTTTTTGTTTTTAATAGCTGTTATGTCCGATTACGCTGTGTCTCGTAAACGGTTGGCCCTGACTAGTATTATTACGCTATCTGACTGCAAAGAACAACAACAAAGAATGAAATGAAAATTTTCATATACACAGTTAATTAATTAAGTCCCCAGCAACTATAAAACCTACAAAACCCAAGCACAATGTAACTGTTCTGTGTGTGGGAGTGTGACTCAACGTACACATCTGGCACGGTTCTTCTTCAACAAGACAAGAAATTTTAAATACCAATTTTACTGACGTGATAAAAGAAAATTACAAATACTATAATCGCGTAATGACAGCAGAATTACACTCTAATACAAGAACACAAGCCAGATGCTTTGTTGACTGAACCTGTCATGACGCATTATTTAAAACATGGAAATAATGAAAAAAAACACGCAATATTTTACCTTCATATATATTGACGAAAAGCACTCTGATCGTTACAATATCTTCATTAAAATAACATCTGCTATCTCTCCCATCAAATAACTGGATAAAACATGGAACAAGCACTCCGAACTACAACATCTCGACAAGCCTTGCCCACTCGCACATCTCAACACTAACTGTCTTCTACGAGCTCTGCCCACGCACTGACTCTACGAGCTCTCAACAAGCACTGTGGAGGCGGCTTAATAATACTCTTTGGCGCAATCTCTGGCGCAGTGGCTCAGTGTAGCCACCTTTCACTGTGTTGTAAAAATTGGAGTCAGCCCAAACGAACAGTGCTCATCATGTCCTTCCTGTGTCCCCCAATATCGACGGAAAGCGTCGCTTTGTTTTCCGTTACAAACAAAACGATTTTTAAAGCGGAATATTACGAGGTTTTGCCAGAAAGTAATGCACCGCATTCTTTTTCTCAAGCGAAAACAATGCTACGAATGCGAAACTTTACGTACGTATCATTTGAAGTCTGCTGAGTGAGCGCGGCGTCACTTACGGCGGACAGTGTTCCTGCAGGACAGTTTCAAAATGCCGTCTGTAGGTGACGTATGTTACAAGCAACGTGCCGTTATTGAATTTCTCATTGCAGGGAAAGAAACTGTGAGGAACATCCACAAGCGCTTGTGCAAAGTCTGTGGTGCATCTGCGGTCGACAGAAGTACAGTTAGTCGCTGCGCACGGAGGGTGAGGTCATCAGAAGGCGGTTCGGCGGAGCTCCACCATTTGCAGCGGTCGGGGAGACCATCCACACCTGACATGTTGCAGCGAGCTAATGTTGTCATTCGCGAGGTCAGACGCATTACGACTTGGCATTTGGCGCTGCATCTGTCAATCAGAAAAGGGAGTGTGGATGCAATTATCCGCACTGCTGGATATTCAAAACTGTGTGCAAGATGGGTCCCGCGGTCTCTAACGCTGGACTACAAATCGCACAGAAAAAACGTTTGTCTTGATTTGTTGCAACGTCTTGAATCTGAGTGGGAGACCTTGTCCCGAATTGTGTCAGGTGATGAAACTTGGGTTCACCATTTTGAGCCCGAAGCAAAACGACAGTCGATGGTATAGCACCATTCCGACTCCCCACAGAAGAAAAAATTCAAAGCAACTGCTTCCGCCGGCAAGATCATGATCGCCGCGTTCTGGGACAGTGAAGATGTGATTCCTATTGATGTGATACCAAGAGGCGGTACCATTAATTGAGAAGTATATGTCAAGTCATTAACAAAACTCAAGACGCTCTTCCGGCGACTTCGGCGCCACAGAAACCCAGAAGATACACTCCTGGAAATTGAAATAAGAACACCGTGAATTCATTGTCCCAGGAAGGGGAAACTTTATTGACACATTCCTGGGGTCAGATACATCACATGATCACACTGACAGAACCACAGGCACATAGACACAGGCAACAGAGCATGCACAATGTCGGCACTAGTACAGTGTATATCCACCTTTCGCAGCAATGCAGGCTGCTATTCTCCCATGGAGACGATCGTAGAGATGCTGGATGTAGTCCTGTGGAACGGCTTGCCATGCCATTTCCACCTGGCGCCTCAGTTGGACCAGCGTTCGTGCTGGACGTGCAGACCGCGTGAGACGACGCTTCATCCAGTCCCAAACATGCTCAATGGGGGACAGATCCGGAGATCTTGCTGGCCAGGGTAGTTGACTTACACCTTCTAGAGCACGTTGGGTGGCACGGGATACATGCGGACGTGCATTGTCCTGTTGGAACAGCAAGTTCCCTTGCCGGTCTAGGAATGGTAGAACGATGGGTTCGATGACGGTTTGGATGTACCGTGCACTATTCAGTGTCCCCTCGACGATCACCAGTGGTGTACGGCCAGTGTAGGAGATCGCTCCCCACACAATGATGCCGGGTGTTGGCCCTGTGTGCCTCGGTCGTATGCAGACCTGATTGTGGCGCTCACCTGCACGGCGCCAAACACGCATACGACCATCATTGGCACCAAGGCAGAAGCGACTCTCATCGCTGAAGACGACATGTATCCATTCGTCCCTCCATTCACGCCTGTCGCGACACCACTGGAGGCGGGCTGCACGATGTTGGGGCGTGAGCGGAAGACGGCCTAACGGTGTGCGGGACCGTAGCCCAGCTTCATGGAGACGGTTGCGAATGGTCCTCGCCGATACCCCAGGAGCAACAGTGTCCGTAATTTTCTGGGAAGTGGCGGTGCGGTCCCCTACGGCACTGCGTAGGATCCTACGGTCTTGGCGTGCATCCGTGCGTCGCTGCGGTCCGGTCCCAGGTCGACGGGCACGTGCACCTTCCGCCGACCACTGGCGACAACATCGATGTACTGTGGAGACCTCACGCCCCACGTGTTGAGCAATTCGGCGGTACGTCGACCCGGCCTCCCGAATGCCCACTATACGCCCTCGCTTAAAGTCCGTCAACTGCACATACGGTTCACGTCCACGCTGTTGGGCATGCTACCAGTGTTAAAGACTGCGATGGAGCTCCGTATGCCACGGCAAACTGGCTGACACTGACGGCGGCGGTGCACAAATGCTGCGCAGCTAGCGCCATTCGACGGCCAACACCGCGGTTCCTGGTGTGTCCGCTGTGCCGTGCGTGTGATCATTGCTTGTACAGCCCTCTCGCAGTGTCCGGAGCAAGTATGGTGGGTCTGACACACCGGTGTCAATGTGTTCTTTTTTCCATTTCCAGGAGTGTATTTTGCTGCAGCACGATAACGCTCGGTCCCTCCCAAGTCTGAGGACTGCTGAACACATCACAAAACAGGGTTGGACAGTGTTACCCCATCCACCGTACAGCCCTGAGAGGACTTTCACTTGTTGGGCCATTAAAGGATAACATTCGTGGAAGACATTTTGTGGACGATGAGGAGGTGATTCACACAGTGAAGCACTGACTCTGCCACCAGGACAAGGATTGCTACCGACAGGGCATACACGCACTTTTTTCGCGCTGGGGGGAGACCATAGACAGGGATGGAGATTACGTGGAAAAATAGGGTGTGTAGGTAAAACACCATTATTTCGTGTGTGTAATTTTCATTGTCCGCTGCTCGTGGTCTCGCGGTAGCGTTCTCGCTTCCCGAGTACCGGCTCCCGGGTTCGATTCCCGGCGGGGTCAGGGATTTTTCCTGGGTGTTGACTGTGTCGTCTTCATCATCATCATTCATCCTCATTGCGGTCGGAGGAAGGCAATGGGAGACCGCCTCCACTAGAACCTTGCCTAGTACGGCGGTGCGGGTCCCCTACGCTCAACCACGGAATATGGGAGTTCATCATCATCAATTTTAATTAGGTTCAATAAAGAATTGTTCAAGGCCGCGTGGAGTGACCGTGAAGTTTGAGGCGCCATGTCACGAAGTGCGCGGCCCCTCTCGCCGGAGGTTCGAGTCTTCCCTCGGGCATCGATGTGTGTCTTGTTCTTAGCATAAGTTAGTTTAAGTAGTGTGTAAGTCCAGGGATCGATAACCTCAGCAATTTGGTCCCTTAGGTATTCACACACATTTGAACATTTGAATTGTTGAAGAAAAAATATGCGGTGAATTACTTTCTGGTCAACCGTCGTACGTGCCTGTTCGGTAGAGCATCCCCAGATTAGTCTAGTGCGATATTTGATTTATCGACACGTATTAACAACGAGAGTAAAACTCAAAGAATATCCAGTACTTCAGCAGTGACAGCACAGTTCTGAGCTGCGTTGACTGCTACAGCCGTGCACGGCTGCTGAGTTCCTTAGGACTGCTGCCTATTCTTCATGTTTTACTATTGCCTTTCATACATATCGATAAAACAGATATCGTTTAAACTTACCTGGGGCCGCTCTATCGAATGGTCACGTAAAATCCCGCTTTAAAAAGCATTCTGCTTGTAGTGGGAAACAAACCATTGTTTCCCGTCAACACTGGGAGTCACATGAAAGATGCAATGAGCACTACTTGTTTAGGTTGATTTCAGCTACACAATACAAAAAGGAAACTGCAAATATTTGTCGAAGAACCTGAGAAAATGCACCCGATCGAAGGATGGACGTAGAGAGCTTTTGGGAAATTATGTCAAAATCTGGATACCCAAAATACTTAATAAATATCAATAGACTGTATAATGGCAGTTATATTACTCGTACTTGAAGTTACCAGTTACACAAGGGATGTCGATGTCAATAAAAGTAGGTGGGAGACGAGAATGTACTTTATCGCCAGCTCTTTTTGATATTTGTATAGACGATGCCATCCGAAACCGTGCCAGAAAGGATCGATATAGAGAAAACTAAAAACATTGACATACTATTATATGATGGCGACATTAAATTAATCGAAAATTCAGAAGTCGAACTGCCAAAATCAACCCATTTTCAAAATTAATTAGAAATGATTGTAATTTTGAGATAGCAATAAATTAAACTGACGATGTAATTCCATGACAAATTCCCATTACGAAACAGAATTATAACTGAAGATCAGATTTTGGAACCCATTCAGTACTTCAGTTAGTGTGGAGCTGTATTACTTACAATGAAGATAAGGATGTAGATATTAAATTACGGAAATTTCAGACTGTATGTTGTACTATAAGCAGAACATAAAAAAATACACGAATAGACAGAAATATGAAATTCTGTAGGGTGATGGCTGAACCTGTCCTTCTGTAAGGGAGTGAAACCTGGATTATGAAGAGTAAAGATTCTAGCCATGTCCAGGCAGCTGAAATGAAATTTTTACAAGCTCTCAAATGTTATCCTAAGTTCGACAGCAGTCGTAATGAAAATATTAGACGAGAATTGAGGATGTTTGCAGTAAATGAAAAACAGAAAATCATAAACAAAACTGAAAGGGAATATCTTATACGAATGGAAGAAACAAACGATTCCTTACAATACAGACCCAAAGGAAAGAGGGAGATAGGATGCCCAGTTGAAAGATGGAACTGAAGCTTTAATAGCTCGATAGGCCTGATATGCGTGCCGCCAAAGAAGAACAATGACAAGTGTTCAGTAAAAATGACAAATGTTGATTGCAAAATTGTCTTCCTGGCAGTAATAAGACGAATGTAGTTATGCCGCCACTTTGCACAGGCAGCAGCGTTCTATTCAGTATGTATTTGCTTGAGTGGGTTGTTGTTGTTGTCTTCAGTCCTGAGACTGGTTTGATGCAGCTCTCCATGCTAGTCTATCCTGTGCAAGCTTCTTCATCTTCCAGTACTTACTGCAGCCTACATACTTCTGAATCTGCTTAGTGTATTCATCTCTAGGTCTTCCTCTACGATTTTTACCCTCCACGCTGCCCTCCAACGCTAAATTGGTGATCCCTTGATGCCTCAGAACATGTCCTACCAACCGGTCCCTTCTTCTTGTCAAGTTGTGCCACAAACTCCTCTTCTCCCCAATTCTGTTCAATACCTCCTCATTAGTTATGTGATCTACCCATCTAATCTTCAGCATTCTTCTTTAGCACCACATTTCGAAAGCTTCTATTCTCTTCTTGTCCAAACTATTTATCGTCCATGTTTCACTTCCATACATGGCTACACTCCATACAAATACTTTCAGAAACGACTTCCTGACACTTAAATCTATACTCGATGTTAACAAATTTCTCTTCTTCAGAAACGATTTCCTTGCCATTGCCAGTCTACATTTTATATCCTCTCTACTTCGACCATCATCAGTTATTTTACTCCCTAAATAGCAAAATTCCTTTACTACTTTAAGTGTCTCATTTCCTAATCTAATTCCCTCAGCATCACCCGATTTAATTTGACTACATTCCATTATCCTTGTTTTGCTTTTGTTGATGTTCATCTTATATCCTCCTTTCAAGACACTGTCCATTACATTCAATTGTTCTTCCAAGTCCTTTGCTGTCTCTGACGGAATTACAATGTCATCGGCAAACCTCAAAGTTTTTACTTCTTCTCCATGAATTTTAATACCTACTCCAAATTTCTCTTTTGCTTCCTTTACTGCTTGCTCAATATACAGATTGAATAACATCGGCGACAGGCTACAACCCTGTCTCACTCCTTTCCCAACCACTGCTTCCCTTTCATGGCCCTCGACTCTTATAACTGCCATCTGGTTTCTGTACAAATTGTAAATAGCCTTTCGCTCCCTGTATTTTACCCCTGCCACCTTTAGAATTTGAAAGAGAGTATTCCAGTCAACATTGTCAAAAGCTTTCTCTAAGTCTACAAATGCTAGAAATGTAGGTTTCCCTTTCCTTAATCTATTTTCTAAGATAAGTCGTAGTGTCAGTATTGCCTCACGTGTTCCAACATTTCTGCGGAATCCAAACTGATTTTCACCGAGGTCGGCTTCTACCAGTTTTTCCATTCGTCTGTAAAGAATTCGCGTTAGTATTTAGCAGCTGTGACTTATTAAACTGATAGTTCGGTAATTTTCACATCTGTGAACACCTGCTTTCTTTGAAATTGGAATTACTATATTCTTCTTGAAGTCTGTGGGTATTTCGCCTGTCTCATACATCTTGCTCACCAAATGGTAGAGTTTTGTCAGGACTGGCTCTCCCAAGGCAGTCAGTAGTTCCAATGGAATGTTGTCTACTCCCGGGGCCTTGTTTCGTCTCAGGTCTTTCAGTGCTCTGTCAAACTCTTCACGCAGTAACGTATCTCGCATTTCATCTTCATCTACATCCTCTTCCATTTCCATAATATTGTCCTTAAGTACATCGCCCTTGTATAGACCCTCTATATATTCATTCCATCTTTCTGCTTTCCCTTCTTTGCTTAGAACTGGATTTCCATCTGAGCTCTTGATATTCATACTAGTGGCTCTCTTTTCTCCAAAGGTGTACATTTGTCGTCTAGCCATTCCTGCTTAGCCATTTTGCACTTCCTGTCGGTGTCGGACCCCGAAATAAGTTGGCTTGTAGTTCACTCTTCTCGCCAGCAACGAGCTTTGACTTTATAGCAGCTACTGTTCTATTTCTGTAAGGCAGCTATTAAGGAGCTTTTGCTTCTGAAACATCAAGCAATGCTGCAACACGATGTTTAAATACTGCATGCCCCGCACGTCCCTAGCAACAGATTTGTATCTTCGTATTACTGCAGCACTGTATCAGCTGACTCCGTACAATGAATTACTGTCTAACTTCAGATTCTCTGTAGCTTTTCATTCTTTGTCTTTCGAATTACCACTCTGTGAATCTTAAACACACTCTCCAGAGACTTGAAATTTGAACGTGGTGCCTAGAAGAAGCTTCAAATCAGACACCCTGCCACGAAGGTTATTAACATTTCTATTATTCTGCAAGTAATTTTAATGCCCAGAGGTCGAACGTCCCGTTGGGTGGCGGTTGAGGGGAGGTCGAGACCAGGATGTTGTGGACCACCATCCCAGGACGTGGGTGAATAGCAGCTAGGTGAGTGGATGCCTGTCTAACATCTGAAGGCGTTAGTATAACAGTGCTAAAGACTCAAACATTTTTTGTTCAGCAATACACAGATGTTGCGATGACGTTATAGGCTGACTGTGGCAACAGGGCAGGAGTTCACACCACAAACCGTGCCACTGTGAGTCCGCGTGGATGCTGCAATGACAACAGGGACAGTCAGAGGACCGACATTTGATCATGGTTTTAAGGGAAAGATCAACATTTGATCATGACTTAAAGTTAGTTTTAATCACAATAAATTCCAACTGCACGACTATGTCACTTTTTCTTGGAATGTGTGATAAATTACAGGGTGATCCAGCTGCCCCTAACACTTGGTTTTATGCATCCCACAAGACTTTCAAAAATCACGCATGAGATTTTCATATCCCGCTACGTGTAAATTATTAGTCCTGCAGGAAAAATGAAATGGACATTTTTGTAGGAAATTTAATGTAGTTAAAGTTAGTCTTGGGATACGTTTTTGCTTGAGGCCACGGTTTTCGAGATATTAAAGAAAAACGCGCTTGAATGTCACTTTTGCATGTCTTTCTTGAATAATTCGAAAACTGTGGCCTCCAGTGAAAGCGTATTCCAGTAGAAAATTAGCTACATTTAATTTCCTGCAGAAAGGTCCTGTTCGATTTTCTGTAGGACTAATAGTTTGCAAGTAGCGAGCGAGAGATTAAGAAAATTTTGGATGTGATGTTTGAAGGTGTTGTGAATTGTATGAAATCCATCAGTAGCGGCAGGTGAATAACCATGCATATTTTCAAGACATGTATTCCAATATCTACATCTAATGCACCACATGTAAATTTTGTTGCATTATGCAGCATGTGATTCGAGCATTTGATTTCGCCAGTTGCCTGTAGTCTTCTTGAAGCATTTTAAACGCAGAATTACTCTCCCTGTAATTTACATTTGCGTTATCTGGAAAGTATTCAGACAGGTTCTTCCCATCTAAATTAAGTAAATTCAGTGAAGGCATGATCACACTGTGAATAGCATTAGCTGTCTCATCAAGGTGGTCGATGAAGTCCAGAAGCGTATTTCTTATTCCCTTTCCACGATCAATGTACCTTACAGCCAGAGGAAACATCTTCCTGTTTTGTTGGTGGCATCGGTTACAATAGAGGAAGAGTTGCTTCATTTACACGATCTTTGAAGACATCACTGAAGTTCTGAACACTTCTTGGGGCCAAAATTTCGTTATTTATAACATTAAACTATCACAGTCGCTCCAAAAAGAATCATACAACTCAGTCACACACCTCTATAAAACAATAAACAAGGCATTGCTGTACATCAGACAACGCTGTAAGATGATGCTGAGCACTCACTATGCGAGCAGATTTGCATGAGATATGTTGTAACGAAAATAGTTGATTATTATATTTATAGTTTACAAGGTATGTTTAGACCTGACAACATAAGTCGAAAGGGTACCATGATATCGAGATCATGGCAAGGGTCGCCAAATGTAAGTGGTATCTTAATTTGACCTATAGTATGCCTCTACATTCTATGGAGCAATCCTAAGCCGGAAAGCTACATGAAACAGGGTATCTTAATTTTGTCCTTAGTTACCATCGATAATATTTATCTGTCCTGACCTGCTTAAGAACATCAGGCCCTCTCTTACGTCGGACGAGGATTCCGTACATACGGTACATTTTTTACATCATAGTTACCTAAGAAATAAAATTTTAATACGGGAAATGGTATTAAAACGATTTGAGCGTCTGAGGGGGCAGTGTGAGTAAGTGAAATTGACCTCGAGCTTGTAAACTTAATACTGGCAGTATCTGTACTACTGCAGAAGCTGCCACTAATAGGGAAGTACAGGAGTAACGAGTGTGTTCAGAGACAATGGTAATCCTTATTGTTGCTCCAGTAGATATTCATTAACTGTGTTCTGAAGCTGGAGATGTTATTCAGTTCTCTAATATAAGTTGGGAGGTTATTTCAGAGTCGTGTTCCTGTCACCGAAAAGGACTTCGAAAAAGTGGCTGAACGGCGGAGTGGGACAGAAAGTATTTTGCTCTGAAGGAAGCCGATGTTTCTGCCATGCTGTTCAGACAAGAGCGTTAAGGTTGAGGAGAGATGTGTGGGACAGTGTTCATTAATAAGTCAGTAAAGAAGACAGAGGGTATGAAATCTCTGCGCTGTCTGTGCATATGATGGCGAGGTATGATCAAAGAGTCGAACATCACAGATGTAACGAACAAAGGCATTCATAACCAGTTCTAGCCGTGAGATTTCCTGAGAAGAATCTTGCAGAATAAAATTAAGTCGGAAAGCCATCACCACATGCAAAGCTTTTTATTCAAACCCTACCATATTCTATCATTAAGTGGTCAGTCGTGATTGTTATTGTCACGAAAACAGGCCGGAATTCTATTTAAGTTAACTCACAGGGAAAAATTTCACTCGCCTTATTCTGTCTCGTGGGCAGGCAGATCGTTCACTGCACGTGCGAGAGATTTTACTGACCACTGACTTGTTAAATTAAACGTTTGAGCCCAATACTTTCTGAAAGACCTGACAAGGAAAAACAAGCTAATGCAACGGATAGGCAAAGATGCAGCATTACCAAGCAGTGACGAGCCTATTTACTTTCATTCAGGGTGCATCTTGTTTAGTCAGTCACTGACTTATAAATACCCTCTAAAGGAATGGGAGCTAGAATATCCTGAATAACAATTAAAATGCGTTCAGAAGTTTGGCTCTTCATTACAGAGCTTAAAATCAGGTAGATCATATGCAAAATATAAAGAATCTTATATTACTTTAGTCCCTCACGTATATGCTATGGAGGAGTGATATCATCAGTTTCCTTGGTAATTCAGCACACAAGCCTCTTTATACACTTGGGATAATGATCTACTTTTGAATAGCTTGCACATACACGCAGGTGACTACACTGAGACTTGGTATATGAAAAGAAATGAGGCTACTGATCGGAATAACTAAATGAAAAGAAAGTAAAGTCAGATCCAAAACAGAAGTAGTTCAAGCATCGACATGTGACGGAAAAGATGACCCTGATTGAAATATGAACTAAAACAGTAGTAAGTCATGAAAAGATAAAATTACAAAGGGGGTACAAAAATAAGGTACCTCTATCACTCTTTAGTATCATACAAATTATGGTATTGAAGAAACCTCGGGAACGTTCGTGATGGTTTTACGTAAACGGTAAAAATCTCTGTGATTTTCAGTGACAATTTTTTATTTCCCTTTCTTAGAATACGGACTGATTATTCGGCAAACCTTTACATTGAATATCAAAACTTTTACAATAAACATTAAGCGGTTCCGCAACACGCAATGGTTTAGATTTAGTGGGACAGTAATTTAAAAGACAGGAAATACGCTCATCGCCGAGAGATTGAGGTAATTTTTTCAGATAAAGGAAACACACGGAAGGCATGCTATCCTACATTTACTGTTCATTACGGCCATACACTGGTGACTGGGGAGTAAACGCTGTCTTGGGGGCAACTATACCTCCACGTAACTCTTAAAAATTCCGAAAATCACTTTTGTACCGAAATCCTCCCAATATATAGGTACTAATTTTGTTCGATATCCTGAGCTCCATCCACTGCACGATGACAGTAGTGGCATGAGAATTACCAACAAACACTGGTTGCTGACACTAACCCAGAAATCGTTAAAATAACAACACAAAACCCACTGAAAGGAGATCAGCATAACCCTTTTCACACGCAGTGCAGGTTAATTTTAACAGTTAGGGATATCGTACAATAATTAACTACAAGAGAGTTACCGACTTGTTACTGACTACTGCGATGATCAAAATTCACCCCACTGCATCTTCCTGAACACACGAAAATACCTTCAAAAAAGGAATAAATAACCCCAAACACATCCCTGTTAAAATTAAAGTAGATGGAATTGAAAACGATGAATGAGAAAATTAACACATTTTGATACCTTCCTTCTAAGACCAGACAAGAATGCTCCGAAAAACACATCTGTCTACTAACCAAGTCAGCCAAGAAGGGTCTAAAAACCATCCCCACTATCAGAATGGTCCACAGATTTAAAAAGTTTCGTTGAGTTTGAAATATGCAGCCAAATTTCTGGCCCCGTGCTAGCCTTCTCATCCTCGTCAGGGCCTGTTCCCTTCTCTATTTTGTGTAAAATGATGCTAGATAGAGAACGATTCCTCTGTTTCAAAAGTGGTTGGGAGTGATCGGTTGAGCTCACAAAGCCCAACGAACTCTCTCGCCCCACCCCTAGCAATTCCATCCGTTTCAGGACGCATTACTTTCTCTGACACCTATGTTCTTGTTTTCACCACGCAGTCATCCGACGACGCTCATTAATGATATAAAAGAAAAAAAAAGCTGCTGGGAGAAGTGAAATAAAACACATAGCTTGGTCCACCATTTCTCAAGATGCTTAGTACTGCCTTGCCAGGATGAAAACTAGCATGGCAGACTCGAAAAGGCAAACAAACATGACAAAAAATGATTCAAATAGCTCTGAGCACTATGGGACTTAACTTCTGAGGTTATCAGTCCCCTAGAACTTAGAACTACTTAAACCTAACTAACCTAAGGACATCACACACATCCATACCCTACGCAGGATTCGAACCTGCGACTGTAGCGGTCGAGCGGTTCCAGACTGTAGCGCCTAGAACCGCACGGCCACTCCGGCTGGCCAAACAAGACAAAAAGGTGACAAAAATAAGAAATTGCATGAAAGGAACAGATGGCCTCGTTTAAATTTAATTAAAACAACCAATTTCAGTCATAAACTGCTCGTCCACAAGAGCATATGTCACAATAAATATTAATGAGAATCACGTCATAAACCAACATGTTAAATGTAAGCATAATATTGGAGTACAGTAGCTAATGTGGCGAAATAAAAGAGGTGGAAGAGTTATGTGATTCATCTTGAAGATCTGTGACTGGCAGAGGTAGGCGCTGACAGAGAAAGTGTAATATAAAGGTACGATAGAGTGACAAAAGCAGTAACAACAGGTGTACGTTTATTTCAAGTACACAGATGTTCTGTAAGTTATATTTTCAGGGAAAATAAATAAACCGCTTCTGACAGTACCATAACGGTGTGAAACATGTTCGAGTGTACAGAAAAAGGAGACCCTCTGAATCCATCCATTCAACTCAATATTAATGAATTAGTATGCTATGTTTATCGAAGAGCCAGAAAGCTGTAACTACATGACAGGTGTCTCAGTTACCGTTCCATGTGCGTCGGAACTAACTCAACAACTGTTGTACCTCTTCCAATAATATCTACAGTAACTGATTTCCCTGTCTGTTTACTGAAATAGGGAGGCATACTTTCAGCGTAGCCCTAGTGTTCGACTTCTCCACTGCTGGGTAAAATTGTGAATAGTTTATTGGAGAAGATACTAAATGATACGCTGTTAGGTAACATTTAGGTAATTCGTCTACCAATTTTGAAAGTTCCTATTATCGGCGAGCGCTTGTATTGCGGGCGTAATGGTGTGCCCCTGTTAACAGGCCACCCGCGCTGCGCAGTCCCGTCGTCTTGTTAGGACGGTTCGGGAAGAGCTCCGCTATCAAAGGCAGATGAGGCGCCTTGCAGTTTGAGCGGGGTTCTCCCAGGGTGCGATCAAAGGCTCTAATGAGGCGGAACGAGGGCCCCGCAGAAGAGAGGCCAGCGGCCATGCTACGCTTTGGTGGCAAACTTTTTCTCAGTAGTTGGCGAGGAGAGATGCTTCTGGCACGAAAGGGCCCGCTCACGGTTCCTCAGAGGCTGCTGCCCACCTTCAAGCGGGTCAGATCGCAGCAATAGCCCATTCTCAAACACGTATTATGTTCGAGTATAATGACTTTTCTGGAGACTAGAAATCTACTCTGTAGGAATCAGCATGGGTTTCGAAAAGATCATGTGAAACCCAGCTTGCGCTGTTCGTCCACGAGACTCAGAGAGCCATAGAGACGGCTTCCCAGGTAGATGCCGTGTTTCTTGCCTCCCACAAGGCGTTGAATACAGTTCCCCACAGTCGTTTAATGAACAAAGTAAGAGCATATGGACTATCAGACCAATTGTGTGATTGTATTGAAGAGTTCCTAGATAACAGAACGCAGCATATCATTCTCAATGGAGAGAAGTCTTCCGAAGTAAGAGTAATTTCAGGTGTGCCGCAGGGGAGTGTCGTAGGACCTTTGCTATTCACAATATATATAAATGACCTTGTGGATAACATCGGAAGTTCACTGAGGCTTTTTGCGGATGATGCTGTAGTATATCGAGATGTTGTAACAGGGGACAATTGTACTGAAATGCAGGAGGATCTGCAACGAATTGACGCATGATGCAGGGAATGGCAACTGAATCTCAATATAGACAAATGTAATGTGCTGCGAAAACATAGAAAGAAAGATCCTTTATCATTTAGTTACAATATAGCAGGTCAGCAACTGGAAGCAGTTAATTCCATAAATTGTGCGAGTAGGCATTAGGAGTGATCTAAAATGAAATGACCACATAAAATTAATCGTCGGTAAAGCAGATGCCAGACTGATATTCATTGGAAGGATCCTAAGGAAATGCAATCCGAAAACAAAGGAAATAGGTTACAGTACACTTGTTCGCCCATTGCTTGAATACTGCTCACCGGTTTGGGGTCCGTACCAGATAGGGTTGATAGAAAAGATAGAGAAGATCCAACGGAGAGCTGCGCGCTTCGTTACAGGATCATTTAGTAATCGCTAAAGCGTTACGGAGATGATAGATAAACTCCAGTGGAAGACTCTGTAAGAGAGACGCTCAATAGCTCGGTGCGGGCTTTTGTTAAAGTTTCGAGAACATACCTTCACCGAGGAGTCAAGCAGTATATTGCTCCCTCCTACGTATATCTCACGAAGAGACCATGAGGATAAAATTAGAGAGATTAGAGCCCACACAGAGGCATACCGACAATCTTTCTTTCCACGAACAATACGAGACTGGAATAGAAGGGACAACCGATAAAGGTACTCAAGGTACCCTCCACAACACACCGACAGGTGGCTTGCGGAGTATAGATGTAGATGTAGATGCTGCGTTAGTGGAAGTGTACGGTAATGACACACCGTCGTATGACAGAGAGGTTAGGTGGCACACACGCTTCCAGCGTAGCCATAGAAGTCTGGATCACGGAGAACGAAGTACCAGACCATCTGTGTATGAACAAGAGAGAGTAGCAAGAGGAGTGGAGGCCCTGCTGTTCGAAGACCGTGTATCGCGATCTATAGTGTAAAAATGCAAATCAATCAAGGATCATTTTTCAACAAACTCAGAAACTTCCAAGAGAGGTTTAGAGCCACCCCAGTCCATGCACAAAGAGAGAGAGAGAGAGAGAGAGAGAGAGAGAGAGAGAGAGAGAGAGATTAAAATAAAATTTGTCTTGCTGTTCCAACCACAGATTCGGGTTACTTATAAAGTTAAGAGTTCAAAAGTAGTAAGTAGTGGACTGCACAACCCTATATTAAAACGGCAATGAATTTTATTCTCATAGTTACGCATTAAAAGTGATTTTCTCAAGCCATCTGTAAACACAGATTTCCTCTGAGCACAGGGCTACGAAACGGTGGGGACGGAGAAGTTTCTGGGTTAGCCTATCAGTTAATTCATAAATTTCTCAAAATCGCGTAAGCTTCAGGAGTTACAGTGGCTGCTGGTTTCAAAACTCCACTACAAGGCGGCGTAAACGCGGAGGGTGCCTAGGGATGGGAAAAACTTACCAGTTAAAACCGATAACGGTATTTTGGTTCTGAATAACCGGTATTTCTCGGTATCTGTTTGGTCTCAGTTACAACATATGCTTTTTTTAATTTTTTACGAATAACCGAGCAAAAAACCAAAATATCAATTAGCCATAGCAGCAGAGCTAAAATTTTTCGTTTCTAAGTAAACCTTTGTCTAAAAATAGACTTTTATTAGCAAATTGTGTGTAGTTTGAATTACTGTCTTATTATGGAAAATGGTGAAAGCGGCCAATGCTATTTTCATAAGAATGCCGACAAAAACGAGCAACGGACATATGGCATGAGAATTCGTGCAGGATTGCTGAGACAATTATGTCCCTGCTGCCCTGAGTCATGGCTTAAGGTACGTGTGTATGTGCGGTGTTCAAGACTTTCCCCCCCCCCCCCGCCCCCTCCCCCCTCCCCTTCTTCACGGTAGGTCCTCGCCGTCGTCGCCGGACATCCGTTGTATTGCTGAATTGCACCACCCCTAGTCTGGAAATATTTTCATGAAGTGACGTAGCAATGACGTACACCGCTTCATTTGCTTTAAAAGATTAAAGGTGTATCTGCCATTTCAATGAGATAACAAACGAGAAAGGACATTATGGCAAAAATAATAAATAAAAAAACCTAACAACAAGTCATTCATTATATGCAATAAAAATATAACGTAGATGATATTCTTCCTGTGCTACATAATATGCTTTTAGCTGTTTGTAGCTCTTGAAAACGAACAAATTACCACGAAAAATATTTTTCAAACACACTTTTCACCTCTTGGCAGTGACTATTCGTAATGCCCAAACAGTGGTCTGATCCCTGACCACAATACGATTTTTGAGAAGATTTCCGAAAAATTAGAATCAATAGCAGAATACTGGTGATTTTATGTTCAAATACTTATCACTTTTCGAGAAAAGCAGCGAGCGGTGGACAGACTAAGTTTTCTTTTATTTAATTTAATATTTTGATTCTATGTATTTTGAAACTGAGTGAGAGAAAATTTTATAATTTCTGTTCAATTTCTATATTTATCACAGCTGATCTTCTGCCTGCTTCTACATAATATGCTTTTATCGGAAAATCAGTTCTCTCAGATACCGGTTATTTTCTGCGGTTTTAACAGTCAGGTTAAAATGGAATGAAAATAAAAACGATATAACCGAAGACCGGTTTTTCCAGTAATAAATACCATCCCCACTGGCACCCCCGCAGTAATGTCAACCTACACGTGGGTGGGACGAACAGTTCCTCGGCTGTAAGTCTAAGCGATCTAAGCGATCATCGGCGTTCCCACCCCCATTCATCTTGGCAGCAGGTACCTTTGCAACGTCCCCTTTGAACAATTGTACATGACTGTTTAAACTGTAAGCGTAGGCTTCCGCGGCCGTTGTCTTCTTCAATAAAATTCTTCAGGGTATCAGACCGCATCGTCATAATTTATATGGGAAGCAGATGATAGACAGCACCATGTCGACAAGGGAGAAGACCAATAGGGAAGAGGAGAAGGAGGCACAGAGCATTGTTGTGTTACCATATGTACAAGGGGTCACCGAACGTATTGGCAAAATTCTACGAAAAGCCGACATCAAACCAATTTTCCGAAGCAGAAACAAAATATCAGACATGCTCGGTTCTACCAAGGATGCAGTTGACAAACTACACACAGCTGGCGTGTATGAAATTGGTTGTGCGTTTGGATTAGTCTACATAGGTGAGACGGGACGTCCGATTAGCACAAGGCTCTCGGAACATGAAAGATATATCCGCCTGAAACAACACACTAAGTCAGCAGTGGCGGAACACCGAGACGAGTGCGGGAAACCAATATTTTTTCAAGAAGCCCGCGTCCTGGCGAAACAGCCTCTCACTTTCAAAAGAAAGATTAGAGAGGCCATAGAAATAGCCAAAAGACTCGCCAACATGCATAGAGAGGACGGGTACAAGTTTCCGAGGTCTTGGCTGCCTGCAATAGCGGGGCTACGGAGCGGCGGCAGAGCCGTGGCGGCCCATGCAGACACGCGGAGAGCCGCAGTAGTGGTCGCGAGCACACAAAGCAATGGCAAGCCGCAGCCGGCTTCTGGACAGCATGGAAACAGTGTGACGTCACAGCCATCACCTGTTCGCTATTCGTCCGTCTCCTCCAATGGGGTGGATTAATATAAAGACCAATAGAAAACAGCTTTTTCAGCCAATGACAGATAATAAAGGAAACACCAATAAAGCATACCTTTCACCCCTCCTCCTCCTCCTTTTACAGCCAATCAAGTAACGACACGGTTTTCTCGTGCAGCTATTTAAGGAACCAAGTGTGTTCATTTAGCAGTTAACGTAAGGCCCTGATGAAGGCTAGCTGCAACGCTGGCCGAAACGTTGGCGCATTTTAAATTATGACGATGCGGTCTGATACCCTGAAGAATTTTATTGTGTTTAAACTGTCACACAATATTTTTAGCGCAACGCAATCTGACTTTCAAAAATCCCTACAAAAAAATGGGTCTGACTAACATTAAACTATACCTTTCAAAATCGCTTACCTCACAAAAATCTTCGTTACTCAAGCTATTGCAATACAGCGAGCGCCACTACTGCCAGCTAAATAAAAGATTCAAACTACTGAATGCACTAACTACTGATAGGCATAGTTAGCAAATGAAAGATTTTGATAGAGAACAAATGATGTATTTACCTTAATAGTCATAATATATATAGCAGTTCATGACAT
The DNA here is from genome assembly GCF_023864345.2 of Schistocerca serialis cubense. NCBI lineage: Eukaryota > Metazoa > Arthropoda > Insecta > Orthoptera > Acrididae > Schistocerca > Schistocerca serialis. The sequence goes on from NC_064646.1 coordinate 274,669,240, forward strand.
CCAGTCTTACAAATTTCAAAATTCCGCCATCTCTCTCCCCACATCCACCACTGCAGGCGGCTCACCTCCAACTGTGCAACGCTACGCGCTGTTCACATCCAGCTGCCCAACACTACAATGGCAGACAACAATGCAAACTAGCCACAGACTGCACACAGCACAGCCAGTGATTTTCATACAGAGCGCTATGTGGCATTACCAATAAGAAAACCTAAACAGCCTACTTACATAGCCTCCATGCTCCCCACAAAAAATTTTACAAATTTTTTTTGGGCACTGGCCAATACATATTTGTTAAAATTTTTTTCACAATTACAGTAACAAAGAAATCAAATGCACACACTTATTAATAGAATGTTGGTCAAAAGCTAAAATTTTCTCACAGTCCATAAAGACAGTCCTGATCATTCATCACAGTAAAACTGCCGTTTCTTGTCTCAAAGTCTGAGCAGTAAAAGACAATGCACAAGGAAGTAGTGGATTTCCATGCAGTGTTGAAGAAGTAGTGTTGTCCTTCCAACAGAAAGACAATGCTGACTCTCGACATGCAGGCGATTAATGGGTCTCAACAGAGCAAACCCACAGCAGAGTCATTCGAAGTTTTGAAGAATATTGGTAGGCAGGTCATCGCAGAGTAGACCCACTGGTAGAGATTACGGTATTGGTATTGGTGGGCCACCAGAGGTGCAGACCCACTGCAGTCCTTGTAGAGATGGCCAGCAGCCATCTGTTGTGACTGTGCTGGTGCACAATCACCATTGAACAGTCTTGCGGATAATATAGCAAGTCCATAACCACCACTTGTGCACTCACAAAGGTTTTGGAATTGTCCTTAGAACCAACAATGCTGTTATCCGGTCCCTTGCTGAATTATTAACACATGTGCAAACGCTAACAGTCCCTACTTCTCACATATTGTCCATATATTGTGTGCAGTGAAATGTAACTTACAAGTTAATAATATGATCAACTGGTATCAATTACAATTTTATAACATAAGAATACAATAACAACGGTACAAAATACATCATTAAAAATATAATAATACAGATAACATTTGTAGTAATAGGGGCTTTACAAAAGAATAGAAATAAACATATACATCAGTGTTACAGGAATTATGACATAAGTAAATACATAAAAGATCAAAATAATTATTGAAACATCAACTTCACACATGAGCATTAAAACAGAACAGAATTAATAATGTCTAACATCTTTACAAAGTAAATAACATATTATTAATGCAAATTATATTTGAGGCTAACAGTATTCCTCATCATAGTTCATGTAGCTGAGTATTAGAAAAATTCTACAACATAAGTCTTATCAGATAAACATATAAAGACAGGAATAACATAAATACACAAGGGTACACAAACACATAGTGGGATAACACAAGGAAAGGACAGGGTTTGTTTTACTGCAGTATTTTGCAAACAAAACTCTCTTTACTTCTTGGAGATCTCCCTTCGTTCTTCATTATTTCCAAAAGTCCTATCTATACCTGCTTTCTGTACTTTTCTCATATAGCCTCTCAGCGCATTTCTTCAAAGTCATCGTAACTCATTCTCTTATAGGCTACCCCCTCTTAAGCTAACTTAAATCTACTGAGCTCAGATGCTAAACTAAGGGACGAGGCAATGCAGCAGCACAAAACAATTAACACAAACACCAATGACAAAAAAAATGGAAAATTGCAAAGCAAGCTACAGTAAATCTAAATTACCAAGCAATGCAACATTACAACTAATATGAGCCAATGTGCAGCAACAAGAAAAATAAATCAGTAGTAAAACTAGCTTAACAGAGTAATACAAAAGGTAATTTAGTAGCACTATGCCTGGCAAACAGCAGCAGCAAATGCAATAACTTATATCTGAACATGACGTAGCTCAAGCAGAAAAAATATTACACTAAAGACAACAATGCAGACAAGGGAAATGTACACTCCTGGAAATGGAAAAAAGAACACATTGACACCGGTGTGTCAGACCCACCATACTTGCTCCGGACACTGCGAGAGGGCTGTACAAGCAATGATCACACGCACGGTACAGCGGACACACCAGGAACCGCGGTGTTGGCCGTCGAATGGCGCTAGCTGCGCAGCATTTGTGCACCGCCGCCGTCAGTGTCAGCCAGTTTGCCGTGGCATACGGAGCTCCATCACAGTCTTTAACACTGGTAGCATGCCGCGACAGCGTGGACGTGAACCGTATGTGCAGTTGACGGACTTTGAGCGAGGGCGTATAGTGGGCATGCGGGAGGCCGGGTCGACGTACCGCCGAATTGCTCAACACGTGGGGCGTGAGGTCTCCACAGTACATCGATATTGTCGCCAGTGGTCGGCGGAAGGTGCACGTGCCCGTCGACCTGGGACCGGACTGCAGCGACGCACGGATGCACGCCAAGACCGTAGGATCCTACGCAGTGCCGTAGGGGACCGTACCGCCACTTCCCAACAAATTAGGGACACTGTTGCTCCTGGGGTATCGGCGAGGACCATTCGCAACCGTCTCCATGAAGCTGGGCTACGGTCCCGCACACCGTTAGGCTGTCTTCCGCTCACGCCCCAACATCGTGCAGCCCGCCTCCAGTGGTGTCGCGACAGGCGTGAATGGAGGGACGAATGGAGACGTGTCGTCTTCAGCGATGAGAGTCGCTTCTGCCTTGGTGCCAATGATGGTCGTATGCGTGTTTGGCGCCGTGCAGGTGAGCGCCACAATCAGGACTGCATACGACCGAGGCACACAGGGCCAACACCCGGCATCATGGTGTGGGGAGCGATCTCCTACACTGGCCGTACACCACTGGTGATCGTCGAGGGGACACTGAATAGTGCACGGTACATCCAAACCGTCATCGAACCCATCGTTCTACCATTCCTAGACCGGCAAGGGAACTTGCTGTTCCAACAGGACAATGCATGTCCGCATGTATCCCGTGCCACCCAACGTGCTCTAGAAGGTGTAAGTCAACTACCCTGGCCAGCAAGATCTCCGGATCTGTCCCCCATTGAGCATGTTTGGGACTGGATGAAGCGTCGTCTCACGCGGTCTGCACGTCCAGCACGAACGCTGGTCCAACTGAGGCGCCAGGTGGAAATGGCATGGCAAGCCGTTCCACAGGACTACATCCAGCATCTCTACGATCGTCTCCATGGGAGAATAGCAGCCTGCATTGCTGCGAAAGGTGGATATACACTGTACTAGTGCCGACATTGTGCATGCTCTGTTGCCTGTGTCTATGTGCCTGTGGTTCTGTCAGTGTGATCATGTGATGTATCTGACCCCAGGAATGTGTCAATAAAGTTTCCCCTTCCTGGGACAATGAATTCACGGTGTTCTTATTTCAATTTCCAGGAGTGTATATTCACATCTTAATGTCTATGTAATTAAAGTGATGCACCACAAGAAGTTATTCTACCAAAAAAATTACCAAGTAGTTGAAAAGAAAATTCCGTATGCACTTCCTGTGAAGGGAAATGTCTTTGTGCTCCCTCATTTTTTTGAATAGATCATAAAATTATTTACTGGATCTGTAGGCATAAAATATTTATATTAGTACATCTATTAAATTTTATTTTAACCAATGCTGCAGTGCAGCTAGAAACTAGATATTAAACAAAATGAGTGAATAAATAAATAAAGCAAGCCATATGGCATTTCTCTCAAATAGCAATACAATAGCCGTGAAATGATTCTCATCGTTTCATTAGGCATTTTAGTAAATATCATAAATTAAGAGCTCCACAGTATAATCATATGTTTTCAAGTTTGAGTGTGTCGTATTTGCGATGCTTTCTACAAATGAATGTCAATAGCAAGGATAATGGCCTCCCTTTTTTTTTCTACCTGTGCCTCTGAAAAGGCACACACTAATGGCTTTTCCTCCAAGCGTCTGACACAGCTGGGTGCCCACGATGCATTACGTGCAGGTGGTCACTTAACTTTCTTACAGAAATATTTACGACAGCAGTTTCCGCTACAGTGGCAGTCTCACATAAAAAATTTCACAGGTCGAGAATTTGCGTTGCAAATGTGTAGAAACAAAATCCTATGAATATAACAGTGTCCAAAAAATTTTCCTTGGCATTGTGATACATTCACACATGTACACACATTTCATAATTCTAAAGTACGATTCTTGGTTTCCAACATCCTTTTCCACAAATCAGAGTCCCTAACCACTACTCATTATTCCTTACCTTATTCGTCGACACTTCTTCAATATTTCATCATAACAGATACGTAGCATACTCAAATAACTCATATAGCATCAGCTTATTGATCATAAACATACCACAACAGCATAATACACATAGTCATCGTAATAATAACATCATAACACCTCAGTCAACGCTCAAAATCGTCGTAGCTTCCTCCAATAATTTCAAAACCTAAAAAAAATTATCTGCGCATTTCAATAGTGTCATCTACCTCAAACGTACTATAAAATCATGATCCCATACCAAATACATTATTCAAAGCTCTTGTAATATCACAATGGTTCCAAAAAAATATGAACATTTCATAAAGTACAGACAAAACACAATTTCATAAGTGTGAAGTTATCCAATTGTGTAATTACATAAACATCTGCCACTGATGTAGTAAAAAAATGTTAGTTTCTCTGTTAAATAATCAGGTAGCTGTGTAATTCTGTGTTGGAGAAATATGGTACCGATGTGTAAAGTTGTGTAAGCAAATACCATATTAGCTAGGGCTCCTTGTGCTTGCCACACACACGGTACACAAAATAAGCGTGTACCCCCCTGAGGATTAATGTAATTATACCCTCAGGTGTTACAGATTACAGCAATGGAATGAAATGTATCACGGAATACCCTTGTATCAATGTACTTCAAATATCTTAAAAATAAATGTTTTAAGTGCGAAATTAATCACTCAAATACGTGTACTGTAGCGCTAAACTGTGTGTCATGTTGTAAGATAATTATGTTGAAGTGTCGTAGTTATCGTCCTCTGTAAGCAAAGTTCTGCTGAAGTCAATGTACTCACCTCATCATAAACAAAAGTGAGATGCTTTGCGTATAAATATCGTAGTTATTATGCTTATTGCCATGATGAAGAAAGTACTATAATGTAATGTATTGTTGTGCTATGAAAAAGGCTGTCTCATTGTAGCTATACCACAAAAGTTATTACTAAAACATGTTTTACTTTCCAGAAGAATTCAAAAAAACTGTGCAGATATAAAACAGAAACACCGCAAAAGCAACATTGTAAATTGTCACTCATTAGTAGCGTCGTGATAAAAACGTGTAGCTGTCACATAAACTAACCACTGTGCCATCTGGTATCTCACAGAAAGTACTTTCAATCCAGAATGTATTTTCAAGTAAACCAAAATGTTGCATTAAAATCTCATTAGCAGTACCAGTATATGTTCTAAGTATATAAGCCTTATAGTCATTACACAATCGTGCAACTAACAAGCAAGAATGTACACACACAATAACACTGTGACGTCAGTTCACTATAACAATGCATTCGTAATTTCTGTTTAAATAAGTTCTCTTGGTTCTTGATTGGCTATTTAACTTCAAACATTGTTGCATGGTAACAATTTCTAAGTCTGACAATGCATACTAGAAATGTGAAGTGAAAAGTTTTATGGCAAAGACAAAGTTAAAAAGTAGATTATCTTTCAATAAACGGTTTTACATGTGAAATATGGTGTAAACCTTTACTCTTCCTAGTACGCAGAGTTTCAGCTTCAGTGGAATTATCATGTGGTATATGGTACATCGGTAAAGAATGCTAAAATTTTTCTCAAGGTTAGCGTCTATGTAATTTTTCCCTGAGCCAGCCGGCGCACGTGGCTGCCTGCAGTGCGAGTCATTGTCTGTCTCTTTGTTGGCGTGCGTCGTTATTGGGATTAGGAGACCTAACTTCTACAAATTCACCTTGTCGAGAGTACCCTGCTCTGTTTGAATCCCGCCAGTTCTGATGGAATTCAGGTCTGTCGTTTTGTCGGTAGTTTACATAGTTTCTTGTTTGTTGGTCATGTGGTGGAGAATTTCTCCCGGAATCATAAATGCGCGCTGAACTGTTGCGTCTGAAGTTATTCTGTCTCCCTTGATAATAATCGTTTTTGTTCCCATATTGTCTGTTTCTATGGTAATCTCTGTCATATTCATTACTACGGAAATGCGATCTTTCTCTGTAACTATTATTACTCTGCCAGTGGTTGTCATATGGGTGGTGTCTGTTTTGGTCACGATTTGCATTGTAAGAATAGACTTGTCGTGTCCAGTTATTATTTCTGTGATCGCGGAATTCTGACGCATGTGAGCTGTAATTGTTGTGCTTCTGTTTTCGCGTTCCGCGATTGTCAGTGTCAATTTCCAGTTCTTGTAAGAGCCCCTGAAAAGCTTCAATGTCGTCTTTGCAACGTTGTGCCAAAATAATATGTCGTAAATGTTCAGGTAATTTGATTAAGCAAATGCGGATGAGTTCTGAGGGGCTGTATGGGTTTGACAGGTACTGATTCTTGTGCAACATGTCTTCAAAATATTTCATAAGACTGAAAAATTCAGATTGTTCGAAACGTTTCATCATTATGATGGTATGTTTTACTCGGTCTTGTGTAGCTTGAGACCAATACGCTGAGAGGAAGGCATGATAAAATTCTCCTTCACTGTGGCAATCGTGAATGACCAATCGCATTCTTACAGCTGGTTCATTCTCTAAATAGCCACACATAAATTCTAATCTGTGCTCTAATGATCAGTTGGGAGGAAAACAATGAGAGAATTGATGGGGCCATGCTTGTGGATGAATGTCGTTGCCAGAATTCTTAAATGTTTTGAATTTACGTGTAGTAATGAACAGCTTATAGTCGAAGTCATCATGACGGCGAGTCGCATATCGGTCATTGTTACGTCGTTTCGGCGGTTCCATTTCAAAATTCGGTGCACCTTGCTAATTTCTTTCATAATTTCCGAAATGCGCTGTGTTTATATTTTGTGGCTGTTCCGTATTTCTATGTCCCTCTTCCCGTATTGGGGCGCGAGTGTCCTCTGAAATACGTAACTCTTGTATTACCTGTGTCAGCTGATCTTGTACTTCCCGGATTTCTCTTTGGTATTGCGTATTAATTTGATTCTGATTTTGTTTGAATTTCCTAATTTGTTCACACTCTTCTGTGTCATTAAAGACTACCGGTTTTGTGTCATTCAGATTATCATCTACCTTCGTAGATAAATTATTTAGCTGATCCGAAAGTTCAACTACTTTCTCTGATAATGAACTAATTTCCTCCATGTGTCTTTCTACTGTGTCCTTTTAAGTTTTCCTGAGTTTTTGCAAGTTGCGTAACCGAATCGGTAGATGCAACTGAGTCAATTTTAGCTTGCAAGGTCTCATGATTTTCATGAACAATAATTTGCAGTTCTTTTATGGCTGCTTCGTGATTCTGTAATGCATTTTCATGCCGCGAAAAAATAGGTTGAAAATGCTCACAAATTTGTGTTTTTACATCGTTACAGACTTTTTGACATTTCGATTCGATTTTATGTAACTCAGTAGTTAAATCTTCACGTGTTTGTTCAAGCGTGGTGTGAAGATTTTCTTCCATTGCGTCTAACTGTTGCTGTGTTTGTCTCTGGTGTTGTTCCATTGTGTCTAACTTTTGAAGATTTAGTTCCATTGTGTCTAACTTTTGAAGCTTTTGCTGTGTTTGTCTCTGATTTTGTTCCATTGTGTCTAACTTTTGAAGCTTTTGTCCCATTTGTTGCATTAATTGTGATAACAATGCACTGGTGTCTGAAACATGTTCCTCAGTGCTTTTCGGCAGTGAATTTGCACCGGCAACATTCACATTTTGACAAGCGGAAAATGTGTCTTGACTCATTTGAGAAAACGGTGAGAACCCAAAACCTGAGTCTACAGTATTTGCAATATTGTGTTCTGTCATTCCCGATTCCTGAGGCGAGCTGTTGCCTACCGATCGATCGATAATGCTTCCCTGTTCACTACCTGTTTCACTGTCTACACCATTATTTGACTCCCGCTCCATTTCCCTATGCACAGTTACCAAATTACTACTTTGAATGTCTGTTAATTCATTACACAGCAGTGCTGGTAAGCTACGCTTGTCGTCACTATTATTTCTCTGTTTACTTTGGAGCCTAGTGTTACGTTTTTCACACGCCATTATTGTCACAATATTTCACACGACAACACAGAAAAACACATTTTGAAGAGCAAAAATAAGAGAACACATTAACATAGCACTGAAAATAATATCTAGTTCATTGCAAGCGCAGCAGCGAAATACTTGGTGCAAATCTACATGCATGCCACAACAACAATGAAAGACTGCAACTACAAAGGAGATTCTCACTACAATCACGCGCTAGCAATAAACAAAATCTACACTAATTACACAAACTACAAGAAAAAAATCAGAAGATTCCAGTGAGGTATCTTCGGCTAAGGGTCGACATATGCAACGTCCCCTTTGAACAATTGTACATGACTGTGTTTAAACTGTCACACAATATTTTTAGCGCAACGCAATCTGACTTTCAAAAATCCCTACAAAAAAATGGCCCTGACTAACATTAAACTATACCTTTCACAAATCACTTACCTCACAAAAATCTTCGTTACTCAAGCTACTGCAATACAGCGAGCGCCACTACTGCCAGCTAAATAAAAGATTCAAACTACTGATAGGCATAGTTAGCAAATGAAAGATTTTGATAGTGAACAAATGATGTATTTACCTTAATAGTCATAATATATATAGCAGTTCATGACATCCAGTCTTACAAATTTCAAAACTCCGCCATCTCTCTCCCCACATCACCACTGCAGGCGGCTCACCTCCAACTGCGCAACGCTACGCGCTGTTAACATTCAGCTGCCCAACACTACAATGGCAGACAACAATGCAAACTAGCCACAGACTGCACACAGCACAGCCAGCGATTTTAATACAGAGCGCTACGTGGCGTTACCAATAAGAAAACCTAAACAGCCTACTTACACCTTTTGCTCTCGGAGGAAGCATGCAGCTTGCGAGTACTCGACTTTATAAAACTACTGAGAGATACCCTTTCGGCCTCAGTTCCTCGCAGTACTTGTTAGGCTCAGTTCGAGGCAGTACTTGGTGGAGTTTACTTCGTGACCATCAGTCGCTCGATACTATCCGCCGTTTTGCGACTCACGTATTCGTTTCCGCGGCCTTGGAAGCAACTATCCACAGCTACCACCTGTTTTTATGAAGTCATTAGTGGCAGAAAGCTCATAGGGAAGATAACCGTGTTTAAGATGCGAATATTCGGTTTGCAGAAGCGAGAGATTAGCCTTCCTGTTTTACCAATGTAAAAGTGGGCAGTCTTTGTCGCGCTTTCCCTGTAAGTGTGCTTCCAATGTGTTTTTCTCATGACTCTTTGCTTTAATTTGTGATTCGAATCCTGGGGTTCGTCGTTATTAAGGTGCCTCAAAACTCTCTGGGGTCTAGAATAGTTGTCGTTCTCTTTGTTCATATTTTATAACTTTCCATGTACTTTCGCCTGTGTATTCCTGGTTAATTACCACCTATTTCTATCGAGATTGCCCCTCATTGCCGTGTGTTTATGAGAGTATATTTGCTTTTCTGTCAGCTGTCTTCACTGGTCTGCAGTCTGCCCCTGTTCTCTTCATTAGCCAATTAGTTTGAATCAGCACTCGAAATCCCTACAGTAAGTAAAGAAGAAGAATCAGACGCCATCATGGTCTAGAGAGCAGCAGATCATCAGGCGAGCTTCTTCTAATCTGTGCTACAACTCATACATTTCTTTCATTTCGATCCCTCCGAAACCAAAGGAAACGAGCAAGATTCACTCTGGACAGAGGCAGCAGACAAAAATGTTGCAGCTGTGTCAGACCAATCCAGATGTCTCCTCTGCCTGCCAAGTGTTGGTTGTATCACTATGGCCCCAAGGCTTGAAAACAAAGTAGTCTGTGGAAACATGGACTGACTACCACCCAAATAGACCAAAAACCAATCTCCCGCAAGGTGGTGGCACTTCCTGGCAGATTAAAACTGTGTGCCCGACCGAGACTCGAACTCGGGACCTTTGCCTTTCGCGGCTTTGGTAGCTCAGATGGTAGAGCACTTGCCCGCGAAGGGCAAAGGTCCCGAGTTCGAGTCTCGGTCGGGTACACAGTTTTAATCTGGCAGGAAGTTTCATATCAGCGCACACTCTGCTGCAGAGTGAAAATCTCATTCTGGAAAGGTGGTGGCAGTTTTTTCGGCTGACATGGTGCGGTGCTCAGAGATTTCGCTTGTAAGGGGCGAAACGTCACAGGAGCACGTTACCGAGCAGATTACGGGAGGCTGTCAAGACGAAGCGTCCTTGGAAGGTGGTTAAGCGAGGATCTGCTCTGCAACGCTTCAGCTTAATCTGCATAGGACATAGTCACACATGCCGCTTCTTTGGGCATCAAAATTTGCCTCATCACATGACCAGCTGACTGGTCCGCACGGCTGACTGCCGTGTAAGTGATCTCGGTTCGATTCTGAGTAGTGCCAGGGATTTTTCCATGGTGGGGGATTGGAACCGGATGCATTCAACAACGTCAGGCCAAATGGTGAGTCACTTGACAGAATAGTGGCGATTCCAAGGTTAAGAAAGCCGACAGCGACCAGGAGAATGATATGCTGTTCACATGCCTCTCCATACTGCATCCAACGATGCCATTAGCAGAGGAGGACACGGCGGTCGGTCGGGCTCGAGTGGCCCATCTAGGGCCAGACCGCGGCACTTAATTTACAGTGTAGCCCTGAATGGTGCCGGTGGTTTCTGTTTATTCCTTCGGATTAGGAAAGCATTGCATTGCAGGCACTTTTAACATGACCTCAAACTGACTGCAACAATTCCTGTAAGGTGTGACACTTCCTCCACTCCCTGCGGATTAGGACCTTTTTACAACCACTTTCCTTACGGCTGGTACGTGGCCTAGAGTGGTACGTCATTTTTTGTAATTGGGCAGCCCACTCTAATACAGCAACAAATCGACTAAATCATTCACAATGTGCTCACCCATCTCACTACGATGATTCTATATAACGTAACTGTCGTGACATACGTAAGGAGTGAGATTATCATCAGCTCTACTCCATGTACAGAGCTGCAAAGCGACCAGTCTTCTCTTTCATTTGGTGAGCTCAGAAAAAATGAAATTAAAATGCACTTCTGAGCAAAACGTAAGGACGAAAGTAACTCCCGTATGATGTTTCCTTGGCAACTAACATGATATATTCAACTTGGACCATACATACACTGTAGAGCAGAAGGTAACTGAAAGCACTACACAATGAGACGAACACAAATGACACTTTTACTCAAAGACAATAACTACAATGAAGTCACTGCCGTTTGTGATGGTCTCTCGGACATTACAAAATGCGGGAAATAGTTCTTAATACCACGGAAGGCAATGCGTGGTCTACAACGTACTCCCACGAGGTTGGTTAGGAGTTTTTGTGTCAAGGCGTCCCATTCCTACACTAGCAGGAACGACAACTCCTGGACTGTCGATGGTACATGTGGTTGCGCTGCAGTACGTCTGCTCAACGCATCCGACATGTGCTCGCTGGGTTTTAAGATGGGGGAACGGGCTGAACAGTACATTCAGCGAGTATCGTCTGTGCGCTGCTCGACGAGGTTGTGCATTGTCATCCATAAAATATAAAGTCAGAGCTGAACGTACCCCTAAAAAGGCGCACGTCAGGAAAAAGTATAATCTCATAATGACGTTGACTGGTGAGCGCACCGTGTTCAAAGATTTGGAGGTTGGTGTGGCCATGCAACCAAAACGATCATGGTCGACAACGTTCCTGTGCGGATTACGTGTTCCCAACTCTCGCTGGATGAGGATACGTCCAGCATTGTCCAACATAATCAATCGTTCAGGTGGCCCGGGTTCTGTGGTGTGGGGAGGCATAGTGTTGCGTTTGCGTACTCACAAGTCAACGCTATAGTGAGTCTTTTCAGAGGGGCATTCGGCCCTGGTTTCATTTTTATGAATGACAGTGTGCGACTGCGCAGGTCGAGAAGCTCTTGGAACGAGAGGACAATCGATGAATGGACTGGCCTGCCCGTTCCTCCGATTTATATCCAATCAATCACGTGTAGGATGCGTTGGGGAGACGTAATGCAGTTCGTCCATGTGGACCAACACTCATCCATCAGTTCTCAACCGCGCCGGTTGAGGAGTGGAACGTCCCACCACATCAGCTTCTTATCATGGTCAGTACGGCAAAACTTTGTAGAGCAACGACTGCCGTCCTTGGCGATCACACACTCTGCCGTGAACCATGTCCCGTAATTTATAATGTTTAGGGAGCCACCATAAATCGCGATCGTTCCGTGTAATTATTGGAAAAATTTTGGAAATATGTCGTACACTATGCCATCAAAGGTATCCGGACCACAAAAAACATACCTTTTTCATATTAGGTGCATTGTGCTGCCACCTAATGCCAGATACTCCATATCATCGACCTCAGCAGTCATTAGACATCGTGAGAGAGCAGAATGGGTTGCACCGCGGAACTCACGGACTTCGAACGTCGTCAGGTGATTGGGTGTCACTTGTGTCATAAGACTGTACGCGAGATTTGCACACTCCTAAACAGCCCTAGGTCCACTGTTTCCGATGTGATAGTGAAGTGGAAACGTGAATGGACGCGCACAGTACAAAAGCTTACGGGCGGACCTCGTCCATTGACTGACAGAGACCATCGACAGTTGAAGAGAGTCGTAATGTATAACAGGCAGACATCTATCCAAACCATCACACAGGAATTCCACATTGCTTCACGATCTACTGCAAGTTCTATGACAATTACGCGGGAGGTGAGAAAACTTGGATTTCATGGTCGAGCGGCTGCTCGGAAGCCACACATCACGCCGGTAAATGCCTCGCTTGGTGTAAGGGGCGTAAACATTGGACGACTGAACAGTCGAAAAAAGTTGTGTGGAGTGGCGAATCACGGTACACAATGTGGCGATCCCATGGCAGGGTCTCGGTATGGCGAATGCCCGGTGAACGTCATCTGCCAGCGTGTGTAGTGCCAACAGTAAAATTCAGAGGCGGTGGTGTTATGGTGTGGTCGTATTTTTCACGGAGGCGGCTTGCATCCCTTGTTGTTTTGCGTGGCACTATCACAGCACAGGCCTACATTGATGTTTTAAGCACCTTCTTGCTTCTCACTGTTGAAGAGCAATTCGGGATGGCGATTGCATATTTCAACACGATCGAACACCTGTTCATAATGACAATAACATCGCTGTAATGGATTGAACTGCACACAGCCCTGACCTGAATCCTAGAGAACAGTTTTGGGACGTTTCGGAACGCCGACTTCGTGCCAGGCCTCACCGGCCGACATCCACACGTCTCCTCAGTGTAGCACTCCGTAAAGAATGGCCAGCCATTTCCCAAGAAATCTTCCAGCACCTGACTGAACGTAGGCCTGCGAGAGTGGAAGCTGTCATCAAGGCTAAGGGTAGGCCAACACCATATTGAATTCCAGCATTACCGATGGAGGGCGTCACGAACTTGTAAGTCATTTTTAGCCAGGTGTTCGGATACTTTTGATCAGATAGCGTATTGTCTTCGGACATAGCTGCCACTTCTGTTCGTATCTTTGCATATTTCTTTAATTTACCATCTGCACTGTACTGTAGCAGTTTTTCAAGTTTGGTGGAGGTACGTTACTTGACAATGACGCATTATGCGAAAGTTACTATCGTCCGGAAGTTTCCCACATCAATGTAGTTGGGTTAAGCGTAAAATAATAAACTAAGAGATAGTATTTGGCATTTTCTTTCGACCTCTAAAGCGGTGTCAATAAAGTAGCGATAGCGACGAAAGTAGCTGTTTGTAATGGAATGCAGAGCGTAGAGCGTCGACGGGGAATTCCTGGGTCATTGGGTTTTTCCCAGGACGTAACGTAGAGTCTTTACGGGCCGGTGCTGGTCGCAATCTTGCAGTGTGCACAGCCTTGAAACAGACTTGGAGAAAAAAAAAACAAAGACTAGGGAAGCGGAGGGCAGGCAGGCCAGATGTCTGCCCGCCCGCCGCAGCTGTTGCAGGCGCCGTCTCTGGCACAGAACGAGAGTTACGCCGCTTTCACACTATACGGTTTTGACCGTACGGCAAAAAGCCGTACGGCTGTAGGTGTGAAGAAATGTATGGCGCCTTTCACATTATACGGCGACGGCAAAATGCCGCTGCCGTGCCGTGCTGCAGCCGTGTCTTGCCACTACAACAGACGGTCGCCGTACGGCAAGTTCGACAACAGTGGCCTACGTGACTAAGTGCATGCTTTCACACTGGACGGTTTTGAGCCGTACGGCGTCGACTAGTTCGTTGTAGTGTCGTTTTATTCATTTGTGTTTATTCTTGTTTACTGAAAAGTGTAGAAGAATGGATGAAATTGATACTGAACTTTTGATAACCTTGGTGGAAGTAAGACCTGTTCTGTGGGACAAAACTCTAGATGCGTATAGAGATCGTATTGCTACAAAGAATGCTTGGCGGGAAGTTTGCGTAGCACTGAAGCAAGATTTTGATGAGATGGAAGACAAAGATAAAAATGCGTTTGGTAAGTATTTATTTAATATATTAATATTACATTTAATACGTTTTAAACAGTTTTTATTTAACGTTATAAATTTTATTCTAAAAGTAAATCGTTTGTTTATAAGTAAATTACTGCTACCAGTCACGTTTTTTTTGTTTTGTTTATATTTTGCACGACGCGTTTCGGGAAATAATTCCCATCCTTAAGTGCGTTTTTCTCTAAGTTTTCATCATGTGTGGTGTCTTTTTATGTGTCAGGTCTTGCATTCTGTTTTCTTTACTGTAATTTATAAGAGAAACACGCACAAGACCTCACAAATAAAAAAACACTACACATAATGAAAACTTAGAGAAAAAAACGCACTTGAAGATCGGAATTATTTCCCGAAACGCGTCGTACAAAATATAAACAAAACGATAAAAAACGTGAGTGGTAGCAGTAATTTATTTATAAAGAAAACTATTTACTATACAGTCGCAGGCTTTCACAAACAATCTACAAAAAGGAAAAGGCTTGTTAATTTATATCTTTGACATCTGCCATGACACGCTTCCAGCATTTGTCATAAAATATTTACAAAGAGTGTTCCTTATGGCGTTGGCTGTCAGTCCTCCTCTTATGTTGGCATCTTGGGCTAAGTCTTCCAAACCAGTGAAGGATGTGGTGTCTTCAATTATAAATCCATCTCTCTGACGTACAAAATTGTGTAAAACAATGCAAGCTTTAACCATTTTTACTGCAAAATCTGGATGAACATTTAAAGGTCGGTGAAACAACCGCCACTTATTGGTGAGGATGCCAAAAGCACATTCCACATACCTCCTTGCTCTGCACAAACGGTAATTAAATACACGTTTCTCAACTGTCAAGTTTGTTCCCCCAAAAGGCCGGAGCAAATGCGTGTGTAGGCCAAATGCTGCGTCTCCCACGAAGAAGTAGGGTACTTTTGGACCTTCCGTACCAGGCAGACATTGGACGTCTGGAAATTCCAGGGAATTACTTTCTATTGACTTCCATAAACTGGACCGTCTGAACACTGAAGAGTCACAGTCTTTGCCATAACTTCCTACGTCGACATAAATGAACCTGTAGTTGGAATCCGCTACAGCCATCAGAACCACAGAAAAGTATTCTTTGTAATTGAAGTACATTGATCCGCTATTAAATGGGGCAGTAAGACGGATATGTTTTCCATCCACCGCTCCTAAGCAGTGGGGGAAATTAGCAGTACGTTCAAATCCAGCCGCTATTGATTCCCATACCTCTTTGGTCGGTCTTTGTATACATTCTTCCCGCAGTGATGACCAAATTGCTGTGCATACATCATTAACCACTTTACTTGCTGTAGAAATCCCAATTCTGTACTGGAAATGTAAGTCAGTGAAGGAACAACCGCTTGCCAGATACCTGAACAAAACGAAAAAAAATCAGTGACATTTAGTTTGCAGTGGACATTTTTTGTTACAGTTTTGCTTTTTTCTATACAAAATTAAAATGTTTTCATACAGTTTTGTTTTCTTTTGATGTAGGTATAGAAGTAATACGGAGGTGGACCAATCTACGAGACTCCTTTGTGAAGTCAAACATAAAAATTCAAGCTGCGAAAAAAAGTGGCTCAGCAGCAAAGAAAATGAAAAAGTATGTATATTCTGATCAGCTGCAGTTTCTAAAAAAGCTGTATGATGCTCGAGAGACGGAGGACAGTTTTCAATCGGAACGCACCGCCAGACTGGAAGAAGATATAGAAACGCAGGGCTCCGTCGAAAATACTGAGAATGTTTCTGGGCCATTTGATACAGCACCCACACAACAAACATCCAAAAGCGAGTGCCATACAAACAGAAAACATAGAAAACCTGATGCAATCGAAATGAAAATATTACGAGCTCTGGAAGAAGACAAACCTTGCAGCAAAATGTCATTTTTACTTAGTCTGAAGCCTCATCTGGAAAAATTTGATGAACAGGATTATCTTCAGTTTCAGATGGGAGTCCTCAAAGTTATAGAAAATATATATGAAAGGAGAAATATATTGACAGCTCAACCTCCTCCATTTACCCATTACACACCTCCCATGCCCTATAATAATAGATTTCAAGCTTATTCTTATTCACCTATGGAAAATGCTGCTCCAATATCCTCTTACCATACGCATCAGATTCGTCCTCCTCCAGCTGCACCAAACCCAACTACTTTTCTCGAACAACCATTACAGACTTCTCAAGGTCGCAGTTCTTATCAACGAATTAATAAAGTGCCACCACCATACCCTTCGCCTTCCACAAGTAGCCATGAAGGCCCACCATCAACAACGCAGTTCTACAACGTTTTTGCAGAGAGCCTGTCGCCACAAAGTGACAGTACAGTCAGTCCTGCTACAAACTCTTTGGTTTCAACTGCTGATATTGATATTGACTTTTCTACTTCATAATCTGAGCGTAATAAAAATGTAAAACACAAATAAATAAGTAAATAAACAGAACTAGTTTTTATGTATTAAATTACCTTAACGTGATAGCCAGCATTTGAACAGGTTGGATGCAATTGCGGAATTGTGTGTTTTGTCGTTGTAACACATCCTTTAGTTTTCTATGTAATTCGTCAAACGAGGTAATAGACATTCGGAAATAGTTAAAGAATTTATTTCCGTCGTTCCTCAAATCTTCAAAGAGTGTATAAAATAAACCCACTTCGTCTCTTCTCTGGTTAATGGGGTGTACCCACAAAAGACGACCTTTTCTTTTGCGGCGACGATGAAGCAACCACAAAGCAACAACTCGTTTACGGTTCATCTTGATACACACATTAAGCAAACTGAATAGACACCAACAACTGGTCACGTCAAAAAGCCGTGTAATGTGAAAGCAACACAGGCACGGCTAAAACTCGTACGGCTTTTTGCCGTACGGTCAAAACCGTATAGTGTGAAAGCGGCGTTATACTGCCGCTACTTCTGTGTAGCGGCGGAGCGAAGTGCCCCAACCTCCACAGTCCAGAGAGCCAGGTGTGTCGACTCTAGAGTGGGCTCGTGAGCTCCTGCGCTTGGCGGGAGAGTGTGCACTACGTACAGATATCACTGATTGAGACGGAGAGAGTTTTGAAATCAACACTTTAAACACTGAAAAAGAAACACTCGTCACAAAGGATTTATTCGACTGAGACGGAAATCGGTAGAAGTGATGTACATGTACGGATAAACAAATGATTACAATTTCACAAAAATTGGATTGTTTATTCACGAGAAAGAGTTTCACAAATTGAGCAAGACTATAACTCGTTGGTCCACCTCTGGCCCGTATGCATTGACATTGATCGTGGAGTTGTTGGATGTCTTCCTGAGGGATATCGTGCCAAATTCTGACCAAATGGTGCGTTAGATCGTCATAATCACGAGCTTGATGGAAGGCTCTGCCCTTAATGCTCCAAACATTCCCAAGTGGGCAGAGATCAGTCGACCTCGGTGGTCAAAATGTTTGACGAGAACGGAGAGAGGCAGTAGAAACTATTGCCGTGTGCGAACGAGGATTGTCTTCCAAAATTCTAAGCCCAGGATGGCAACAAAATGGGGCGTAGAACGCCTTCAACGTAGCCATGAACTGTAAAGCTGCAACGGACGAAAACGAAAGGGGGTCCTGCTATGAAAAGGAATCAATCCTAGTTGTCGGGCCATATGGCGGGCGAGACTCAAACTGGTATCCAACCGATGTCTGGGGCGTCTCCAGACGTCTTCGCTAATCATCAGGGCTGCGTTAGAAGCGGGACTCATCACTGAAGGCAATTCTTCGCCAGTCAATGAGATTCGAGGCCGAAGAGAACTTATGTAGCATTATGGGCAGGGCGCTTCAAACAGCTCGGAATTTTGACGATCTAATGGGCCAATTGGGCAGAATTTGGCACGATATGCCTTAGGATGACACCCAACAACTCTATCAATTAATACCAAGCCGAATAACTGCTTGCTTAACGGTCAGAGGTGTACCAACGCTTTATTGACTTGCTCTGTTTACGAAGCTCTTTCTCTTGCATAACTCATCCAGTTTTTCTGAATTTGAAATAATTTTTTTGTCTGTACTTGTAAATCACATCTACCTATTTCCGTCCCATTCGGATAATTCCCTTGTTGTGCGTCATTTTGTTTTTGTCTTATTTAACAGCTAATTTAGTTCCCTTGGTCATTATCGGAATACACTAATAAAGACTGTCATGATTATAGTATGACATATTCCGCATATCAGTGTGGGGGAAGCAGCATGTGTTTTCTTTTCTTTATTCCAATTTCATTTCCCTCGGGCCTAATGGGTGTGCGATGTGCTGTCAACAGCAAAGCATTCTGCTCTCCATCCAAAACGTTTAACAATATAAAGATGAAACAAAGTTATGAAAAAAGTGAAAAATTTTACAGATATTTCTGAAAGATATAAGAACATGTTATTTGTGTTTACATAACAGTCAACTTGTGCCATGATTACATGGGACAGTTGAAGTCCCGCTCCATTTAGCAGATGGTGCTGAGGCTGGAGTAGTTTTCTCACTCCGTCGGCAGGGCGTGTGGATCAACGGCGGTGCGTACGCCAGCGCTACCTGAATTAACAACCGAGGGACAGTGTCGACCACGTCGAACAGGGGGTGGGGGGGTGGGGGGGGGGGGATGAGGCACTTACAGCACGTCAGGTAACACGACCTTGGTGCCCTGCCACACCACTGGGAGCGCTGCAGGTTTATCAGTCCATCATCTCTTACTGGGTGATTTATGGCCTTGCATTCTTGGTTTCGTCTCGTAGTAAACAGAAGAACAGAAGATGGTATTATCGCATTCTGTTCCTGGTTACGACTTCTTGTATGTATTGCAGTTTTTGAATTGCATTGTAAGTATGTTGCTCTCAATCTTTTTGATTACCTCTCTTACTTTGAGTGGACTAAATTATTCCATATTTGTTTTTGTTTCATGTAAAATATAAGTTGATTTCCTCGCATAGTGTTCTGTGGACATTTGTTACTTCCTGCTATTCCATGTACGGACTGTTTGATTTAAATGTAAGC
Source organism: Schistocerca serialis cubense (assembly GCF_023864345.2). Taxonomy (NCBI): domain Eukaryota; kingdom Metazoa; phylum Arthropoda; class Insecta; order Orthoptera; family Acrididae; genus Schistocerca; species Schistocerca serialis. The sequence continues at coordinate 274,688,893 of NC_064646.1, forward strand.
ATACTGCTCATTTCTCCTTCATTTGTTCGCATCTGTTTTTCCTACTTTCTTGTGTTTAATGGAGAACTTGACGAGAATATTATCAGCTTTTGACAGAAATGGTATTCAGATTTATAACAACTTGTCACAGTGAAATGCGGTAGGGCCGGCCGTTGTGACCGAGCGGTTCTAGGCGCTTCAGTCTCGAACCGCACTGCTGCTACGGTCGCAGGTTCGAATCCTGTCTCGGACATGGATGTGTGTGATGTCCTTAGGTTAATTAGGTTTAAGTCGTTCTAAGTCTAGGGGACTGATGACCTCAGATTTTAAGTCTCACAGTGGTCAGAGCCATTTGGACCATTTTTTGAACCAAAAATGTTTCGTAGGTTACGCGACCCTGAATACAGAGGGGTCCAGAAAAATGTATCCACTGTTTAAAAGTCCATAACTTGCAAAGTAATAGATGTAGTTGTCTCATTTTTGGTGAAAGTGTAGCTTAAAGTCCAACTTAAAAGATATCACTGTAGGTGTTCGAAATGGTCACCATTAACATTGGAAGGCGATCAATGGCTGGTGGCTGATAACACAAAGAGAGCGGCCCCTAATGCAAGTCGAACGGGTTGGCTGGTGCTGTCTTGGTGTATACGGGCAGTGACGGCACTTTGTACCGTGATCCATGTATAGAGCGCGTAAAATGCGGTGGCCGCTACATGCGCAGGCGGCTGGGGAAGTGTGGGGAGAACGGCAGTGGTGGGGTTCGCTCAGAGCGCTGTAGGGGAAAGGCTGAGCGCTGGAGGGGAAATGCCATCCTAAACTGAAGCCTACACTCACATTTTTTGTAAATATTAAGTGGGGCCCCTCCATGCCCTTACATGCATCGTGATCATTCATAAACATCTACTGTTACCTCTCCTTTCGTTAGTATCTGAGAAGAATTCCGCTGAATATGCAGCGATTTATTTTCGCCTGGCATGTAACTTTCAGAGAAGCGTCATGAGTGGCGAATTTTCAATAAAACCTACACATTTCAAAATGGCTCTGAGCACTATGGGACTCAACTGCTGTGGTCATCAGTCCCCTAGAACTTAGAACTACTTAAACCTAACTAATCTAAGGACATCACACACATCCATGCCCGAGGCAGGATTCGAACCTGTGACCGTAGCAGTCGCACGGTTCCGGACTGCGTGCCTAGAACCGCGAGACCACCACGGCCAGCACCTACACATTTCTCTGGTTGCCATGTCAAAATTTTCTTCTTTTGCCAAAACACACCAGAGTTTACTCTGTCTCACCTAACTAACATGTTGTGCAGACACAGTTGCGGGAGAACTCTGGAACAGTGGTTTATTAAGCGAGGAACTGAGAAAAAGTAATGTCTTCACATATTCCAAACCCATGTTTCAAAATCCATAGCATTTCTCGTTTCACCAGCTATCTATGGCCCTTAAAAATTACATCCTTTCACCGAAAAAGTCTGTAGTTAGTGGAATAACTGGGTAGATAATGAAGTTGTACATAATAATGATACGGTAAAATACTCCTCTCTTTGCTTGCTATCATTTGCAAAATTCTCACTTCGATATCTGCAACAGTTCATGAAATATAAGGAACGTTGTGGACGTGACAGCAAATGAATGTGCTACATCAGATCAGTTTTCTCGAGACTGGTGACAAATAGAGACCCCTACCTAGGTCTAAAGAAAAAATCAGTATGTTAGCTTAATTTCATACACAACAACGTATAATGTAATATGCACCAAACGCAAAATCATAGCGACCTCTATTTTTCATAGGACACTTTTCCGAACTCGCGCAGTGTCTTACTTCCACGTAAATATCACAATAATCATGACCATTAACGAAATGAACCTGACATATAAAGCTATAAATAAAGCAAAAGTGTTTTTTTTTATCGAATAGTTTCTGTAAAATCGTTTGAGAAAGATTGCAGGGTGCGCGCCTCGATTCCGTCACTGCTGACCGGCAGATAGGTGCAAAACACTTATCGGCCTCTCCTTCCGAACACACGAATGAACTCGACTAGCGTTTTGGACGCATCGGCCACCGTCTCCTGCGCGAGCTATACACAGCACGTCCCAAGAACTAGTGCAAGATTTGTTTTCAAGTCTGTCCGCTGTTAGCAAAATTTGAAAACAAACTGAAAAATTTTCTTCTATTCCGTAAAATAATTTCGATTATTGTAATGTGAAAAAGGTGATGGTTAGGATTTACTAACTCACATCTGTGTATTAAAAAATAAAGATCTTACTCATGCCCAATAGGTAGTCATATTTAGACATTAATTTGCTATGTGAATGTAAAAAGAAACGTTCCACATCATTACGATTTATCGTGTAAAATGAACCACAGAACTTGAAACTAACTAGCTACGGCCAATAACGTGTCCTTTCTTACTGGCAGAGTAAAAAATGAAAGAAATATTTAAATCTGGTCAAAAGTATGCAATGCATTAAGATAGCTTTGGCTTGGGAAAGACACGTCTCAAATGCGATGGCATGATGCGATTTCTACTTTAACACACATCAAATAAACTGCAGCTAATTCAATATATTTCATTGGCTTTAATGATTTATGGATACCATCGCTCGTTTCTTTTCCTCTAGATGTACTAGGTCCTGGTAGCTATTGTACATCGTCATTAATCGAAAGCAAAAAAATTATGACATCCACAAACAAAGTGCTGTTGTTGTTGTTGTGGTCTTCAGTCCTGGGACTGGTTTGATGCAGCTCTCCATGCTACTCAACAAGTACAAAATAGGACTTCGTAGTGAAGAGAGCAAAGATTCGACTTTATACGTACATGGCTCTTAAACGACACGGTGCGATAAGTTATCGGCCGTTTTGCTCTCAAACAATGTGTGCACAATCCTGATACACTGACCTGCAATGTGAAACTCATACAACAGAAGTAATGTATTTTTTATAAGGGGTTCTACATATAACTGCAGACACATTTAACAGAAAAGTGACAATTATTATTCAACAGCAATTAGAAATTACACAGAGCACCAAAAAAGCGCCTCTGATCGGTTCGCAAGTGACAACTAAAGTGAATTACAAGAAGCCTTCGACTCCCGAACTTTCGTTTTTGAAAAAAAACTGAGACAGATGTAGAAGTTATCCTCGATATTTCTCGTGTACACAGTTTATGAGCTACACCCAATATTGGTTCTCTTATACCTGACATTATACTCCTTTTCCGGTGTATAGTGGTACAGGGTACCCTCCGCCAAGCACCCTACGATTGCTTGCGGAGTATCTACGTAGACGTAGAGGTCCGTTGAGCAGTGTCTATCGAGATAAAGATACGTGTTGGGACGGACAATGGGAAGGCAGGAATTGATTAGAGTCTGTTGTGTGGCGGGGAACCTAACATCAAGAAGAGAATGGATTAGAAAGTTGGAGAGGGGAGAGGGAGCCCTGATGTGGAACTGGATATGCGGAAAATTGTTGTAGTTGGAAGGATTGATAAATATTGTCGCGGAGTTCATTGTCTTGGAGAGAGAATCGAAACATACGACGATGTACCTAATAAGAGAATTGCGCAACCATAATAAGCTCAGACGTGAAGTCAAAATTTAAAATGAGCCAGACCAAAATTTGCGTTCTTCCTGCCACCACACATCACTAATCCATACTATATCTAACTAAATTCAGCCTATCCATTTTCAAAGCTTCTAACCTACCTACTGCAATAAGGCTACTAACATGCTACGCCCCAACTCGTAGAACATCAGTTTTCTTTCTACCGAAGCCAAGACACTATACAGCAGTACAGTTTATATGGCTGCTAGCTCCGCATGTGATGAAGAGATTGAAAGAGTGGATGATGGACAAAAGATACTATTCAAATAGTTACGGGGAGCGAAAATTTAACTCTGATGGGGGACAGTAAGTCTATATTAGGAAAACGACACGAAATAAAAATAGTAGGTGAAAATTGACTGGGGGGGGGGGGGGGGGAGAAATGAAAATGGAAGCGGCTTGTAGAATTTTGTACCGAGCACAATTTAATCTTTGCTAGTACTTGTTTTAAGTACCACGTAACGAGACTGTGTTCATGGAAGAGATCTGGTTTTAAATAGATTACGTAACAATAAGACAGAGATCTCGAAGGTTTTCAAATTGCAAAATATTTACATTGGAATACGTGAACTCCAAACATATTTTATTTGCAATGAACTGCAAATTACAACTGAAGGAATTGTAGAAAGGTAGAAAATTGGCGGGATGGAACCTGTGTGAGTAAACAACCACAAGTTGTTGAGAGTTACTAGAGACCATTAGGCAACGACTGAACGAAAGGAGATACGCAACACAATAGACGAATGGGTAGCTGTGAGAGATAGTGAAAGCAGCAGAGGATCAGATAGCCAAAGAGACGAGGCCCAGTAGAAGTCCTTGGATATTCAATTTAAATGACGAAAGGAGAAAACATAAAAAGGCAACAACTGAAGCAAGCAAAAGGGAATACAGACGACTGGAAATTAAGATTGACAGGCAAAGGAGACAGGGCTAGTTGAGAAATTCAAGGCTGTAGAAGTATGTGTGATTGATCTGGGGAAAAATAGATGCCATCTGTTAAAGAGACATTTGAATGAAAGACAAGCTCTTGCATGAATATTAAGATCTTAGTTGGGAAACCCATACTGAGTGAAGACTGGAAGGCTGAAAGGTGATCTGTATAATGGTAATAAATTTAAAGTCATAGAAAGAGGAGAGAAAGTAGGTGAAGATGAGACGCGAGAAATGATACTGTGAGAAGAACTGGACAGAGCTCTGAAAGCCGTAAGTAGAAGCAACGTCGGCGGAGTAGACGAAATTCAGTCAGAATTATTGAGCTGATTGAGAGCCAGCCATGAAAAAACTGCTTCATCTAGTATTTATGATATAATAAACAGGCGAAACAACATTGTACTTAAAAGGGAATGTAATTTACTTGTACAGTAATACAAAAAAGGCAGGTGGTGACGCATGGGAATACTACCGAACCATCAGTTGAATAACTTATGGTTGCAGTATACGGACTAGAATTAATTATAGAAAAACTGGTAGAGGCAAGTGTCGGGAAAGACCAGTTTCGTTTCCTGCAGGAAGACGTGAGACAATCCTGGCCATTCGACTTATCTTGGAAAATATGTTAAAGCAGGACAAACCATCATTTGTAGAAATAGAGACAGCTTTTGTAAATGTTGACTGCAATACACTCTTTCAAATTCTAAAGGTAACAGGGAGAAAACACAAATAGCGAGAAGTTGCCTACAATTTTGGCAGCATAATAACTGACGATGGCCCGAAGTAGTGAGGATATGAAATGCACTCTAGTAAAGTAAGAAAAGCATTTCTGAAAAAGAGAAATTAGTTAACAAAGAATATTAATGTAAGTTTTAGCAGTCTTTTCTGAGGGCATCTCTCTGGAGTATAGGCTTATATGCAAGTCAAAATGAGCAATGACTAAGCCAGACAATAAGTAAATAAGAACTTTTCAAATGTGGTGTTACAGAAGAATGTTGATGATTAGATGGATAGATCGAATAACTAATGAGCAGGTAGTGAATCGAACTGGGGAAGACAGAAATTTATGGCATAACTTGGACGTATCCTGAGGCATTGAGGAAGAGTGTGTTTGGTGATGGAAGGAGGTGTCATAGAGAAGAACTGTCTTGGGATTGAAGAACACAACAATAACATATAGCATGGAAAAAACTTGTCTGCGGGTTTTATCACTGTTTGTGGATGGCATTAACTAAGTGTGTGACTGATTCCTAAAGTTCATTGGCTTGATATGTGTCTAGAGAAGGGGAAAACATCGTCTGTATTATCCTGATATTGTTCTATTAACTTCTTATAACTTGATTAAATCGAAGTCAGGATTATGTTTGGTGAAATGAATAAATGTCCTTAACATAAGCTGGGTAGCGTTTAGTAATGAAAATATTTATTCAATCTTTGCTTTACACCGTGGGAGCAACGAAGGACTGATTTACAAACACGATCAAGAATGCGCTAAGGGAAGCACACCACGTTGCTCATCAAAATTAAAGTTCGAAAATCGATTACGGATAACTTTTCAAAGTCCATGAACCTATGTCATAATATTACACGACGCTGCTATTCAGAGTTAAAATCCACGAACCTATTCAGAAATTTCATAAGTCTAACGCTGCTCTGTTGTCCAGAGTTAAAATGCACGAGTGAACTATCTTCAACTTCTTTAATGTCTCCAACTCTGACAGAAACCGTACATGTCAACAGATTTGTCACTCGAAAAACTTTAAACGCTTTAAATGCGACTGACACCCCACTTATCAGCACACGCCCATACTCGCTAACCTCTCAAAGTGAACTGCCCCAGGTCAACATGATAGGTGCCCGTACACAGACTCGATTTAACGTTGTAAAACCCACAAAATTACACAGTGTACGTATTATTACAAAAAGTTACACATATAAACACTCTTCGTGATTTGTGCTGGCACGCTGATTCCTTTGAGCTGTTAAAAATACCTGTTTCATTGTCTTTTTATCAGAAAAACCTGCGTAATTTCTTTCTCTGGTTGCACATAAATTAAAAACGAATGAAGTCACATTGAAATTGTCGCTACCGTCAGGATTAGAGATGAATGAGGGCTAGAATTTCACCAGCGTTTCCGTGGCGACAACCAGCTCCTTGGTTTTTTGGGTTATTTGGTTGATATTCAGGGAAATTGTTCACATTAGCATTACGACTATTATCTGCATGAAAACTAGCGAGAATCAAATGTCTACAGATAATCATCGTAGTCTGTTTTCTAAAACTGCCACTACATTGATTGTTTTGCAAATTATTTTACACTAAAACCTTTTTTTAACTCTCGGAATCAACACACTGGGTCGTAACTCAAATTGTATTACTTTAACGAGGCTTCTGACGCTGTTTTCCGATATTGTTATTCTATCGCTACTTCTTAACACTCTGTTCTTCAAGGTCCCTTACGGCTGTTAGAAGATTTCGATTTTTAAAGGTAATGGATTTATTCTTATCTTTTATCGTCACTATCCAACCTGTTACTATATCTGCAGAGTGTTTTGACATGCTTTATCACCTCGTTCCTCTTTCATGTGGTGCCACTGCCTGTACTGTATCTTTATTAATACAGATTTTACTCACGACGTGGCAGGAAATAATTTTCGGTCCTTAAGTTTGCGCCATGGCGGTACCCCCACACCTCGTGCGGCTCAGTAGCGACCACTCGCCATGGAGAAAAAACACACAGTATAGGAGTAGGCAAGAAATAGTGTATCTGCTACAAACCACAGTTATTAAGAAGTCGCAGTTTTCACAATATCAGCCATGTAGTATCTTACTGCAATTTCAGTCACAACTATGCTGAAGAGCCAAAGAAAATGATCATCATCATCAGTTATCTGCTATATTAGCAGGTCCTTTGCCTCTCCATTTTCTGCGATCCATTGCTTCCTTCTTAAGGCTGCTATATGTTGTACCGTCCATCATGTCATCCAGTATCTGGAATCTCTTCCTTCCTCGCTTCCTTTTCCCTTCTACATAACCTTCTAAAACTGTTTTTATCAGTCCGTCATTCTTTCTTAATATATGCCCAATCCAATTTCTTTTTCTTCTCTTTATTACATCTAGTAACTGCCTTTTCTCTCCCACTCTTCTCAGTACCTCTTCATTTTTTACTCTGTCCATCCAACTTATTCCTTCCATCTTCCGCCATGTCCAGATCTCAAAAGCCTCCAGCCTTTCTCTGTCTTTTTTCCTCATAGTCCATGTTTCAGCGCCATATAGAAGAACACTCCATACAAGACATTTTATGAGTCTCTTTCTGAGTTCTCTGTCCATACCGCTGCAGAAGATTCTCCTTTTCTTATAAAACGCCTCTTTTGCCATTGCTATCCTTGTTTTAATTTCTGTGGTGCACTTCCAGTCGGTGTCTATCCTGCTTCCAAGATACTTAAAATTTTGCACCTGTTCTAGTTTTTCTCCATTCAGCACAATTTTTAGTTCCTTATTTCCTCCTATTGCCAATACTTTTGTTTTATTTGTGTTAATTTTCATTCCATATTTTTTCCGTTAGTTGCAATGGTGTCCACCAAATTCTGTAATTCTTTTTCCCCTGTGGCTAGAAGGACCATGTCATCAGCAAATCTCAAGCACCCTACTCTTCTTCCTCCAATTTCTACTCCTTTGTCATCTAATGAGCATTGGTCAATCATATTTTCCAAGTACAGGTTGAAAAGAGTAGGTGATAAACAGCATCCTTGTCTTACTCCTTTCCCTAGTCTGATCCAGTTTGTACTTTCTCCTCTCACTTTAACTGAAACTTTTTGATTAAGGTACAATGAGTTTATAAGTCTTCTGGTTTTCCAGTCCACTCTCTTTTCCCTCATAATAGTCGCCAGCTTGTCCCAAACCACATTGTCAAATGCCTTTTCTAAATCGATGAAGCACATATATAGGTCTCTTCCTTTTTCAATAAACCTTTCTCCTAAGATTCGTAGGAGCCCTATTGCATCTCTGGTGCCCGTATTCCGTCTAAAGCCAAACTGCTCCTCGCCGAGATTCTCCTCTATTACTTTTTCAAGTCTTTTATTAATTATTCTTAACATCACTTTGGCTGCATGTGAAATGAGGCTGATTGTCCTGTGCTCGCTGCATTTCTTGGTTCCTTGTTTTTTCGGCAATGGAATCATTACTGTTGTCAAAAAGTTCTCAGGCCATTCACCACTGTCATATATTTTATTACATAACCTCAATATTTCTCTTATTCCATTGTGGTTCAAGCATTTTAGTATTTCTCCCGGTATTGTATCTGTACCTACTGCTTTGCCATTTTTCATTGCAGCAATAGCAGACTTTACTTCTTCCATTATGATGGTCGGTCCTTTCTCTTCATCACTTACACTGTTGTGTGATTCAAGTTCCAGAGTTTCTGGTTTGCTATTTGTATCATATAGCTCTTTTATATATTCTTCCCATCTCTGGAGAACATCGTCACGATCTTTATACACTACCTCTTCGTCTTTACTCAAAATTTCCATAGTAGCACTTACTGCTCTGTTTTGTTCCCATGTCATAGTCTTTACTCTGTTGTATAGTAAGTCGTATCTTCCTTTCCTGTCCAGTTCTTCAATTTCATCACATTCCTCTTTTAGCCATTTTCTCCTAGCCTGCTCTTCGCAGTTCGTTATTTAACCTTCGGTATATCTTTCTTGCATCTTCAGTGTTCTTGTTTTTCAATTTTCTTCTCTCCTCCATCTTGGAAATCATTTCTTGTGTGACCCATGGTTTTTTTGACCTTTTCCCTTTTACATATCCTATATTTTGCTGTCCTGCTTTAATGATTCCTTCTTTCAGCATATTCCAGTACTCGTTGGCATTATCAGGTGCTTCTTTGTCTCGTAATGTGTTTAGAAAGTCCCGAGACAGCATTTCTGTAATTTGTTCTTTGTTGGACCTTATCTTCTCTAGATCCCATTTCTTCACCATTGTCGCCTTTTTCAGTTTTTTCAATCTTATTTCTATTACTGCCATAAGTAAGTTATGGTCACTATTAATATCTGCACCTGGTAATGTGTGCACCTTCTTGATTCCATTCCTGTATCTTTCTTCTACCAGTATAAAATCGATTTGGTTTCTATATTTATCCCCTGGTGATTTCCAAGTGTAGAGCCTCCTCTTATGGTTCTTGAACCATGTGTTTGCCACTATCAGCTGCCTTTCCCTGCAGAAGTCAATTAACCATTCACCTCTGTCATTTCTCTTTCCAAGACCATGACTGCCTACTATGTTTCCCTCTTTCCCTTCTCCCACAATGGCGTTCCAGTCTCCCATTACTATTTTGCAGCATTTTTTATTTTCGTCCATTATTCTCTCTATTACATTGTACGTTTCCTCTACAATTTGGTCATCATGTTCTGAAGTTGGCATATACACCTGGACAATCAGTAAATCTTTTTGTGCTCCTTTCAGCCTTACACCAATAACCCGGTCATTTGCATACTCTACATATACACGTGCCTAATATTTGGTAGGGCCACCGCGAGTACGTAGAAGTGCCGCAACACGATGTGGCATGGATTCGACTATTGTCTGAAGTAGTCCCAGATAGAACTGACACCATGCATCCTATGCATCCTACAGAGCTGTCCATAAACCTGTAAGAGTACGACTGGGTGGAGATCTCTTGTGAACAGCGCGTTGCAAGGCATTCCAATTATGTTCATGTTTGGGGAGTTTGGTGACCAGCGGAAGTGTTTAAACTCAGAAAAGTGTTGCTAGGGCCACTCTGTAGCAATTCTGGACGTGTGTGGCTTCGCATTGTCATGCTGAAATTGCCCTAGTTCGTCTGAATGCACAATGGACATGAATGGATGCAGGTGACCAGACAGGGTGTATACGTACTTGTCACATGTTGGAGACGTATCTAGAGGTATCACGGGGTCCCATATCATTCCAACTGCACACGCCCCACTCTATTACAGAGCCTACACCAGACTGAACAGTCCTCTTCCGACAGGCACTGTCCATTGATTCATGAGGTTGTCTCCATACCCGTACGCGTCCATCCGCTCGATACAATTTGAAATGAGACTCGTCCGACCCGGCAATTTTTTTCCAGTCCTCAGCAGTCCAATGTCGGTGTTGACGGGCCCAGGCGAGGCGTAAAGCTTTGTGCCCAGCAGTCATCAACGATACACGAGTGGGTCTTCGGCTCCGAAAGCCCATATCGATGATGTTTCGTTGAACGGTTCGCATGCTGATATTTGTTGATGGCGCAGCACTGAAATCTGAAGCAATTTGCGGAAGGGTTGCACTTCTGTCACATTCAACGAATCTCTTCAATCGCCATTGGTTCCGTCCTTGCAGGACCTTTTTCCGGCCGCAGGGATGTCTGAGATTTGATGTTTTACCGGATTCCTGATATTCACGGTTCACATATGAAATGGTCGTACGAGAAAGTCCCTACTTCATCGCTACCTCGGGGATGCTGTGTCGCATCGCTCGTGCGCCAACTACAACACCACGTTCAAACTCACTTAAACCTTGATAAACTGGCATTGTACCAGCAGTAACCGATCTAACAACTGCGCCAGATACTGGTTGTCTTATGTAGGCATTGTCGACCGCAGCAACGTATTCTGCCTGTTTACATATCTCTGTATTTGCATACGCATGCCTGTATCAGTTTCTTTGGCGCTTCAGTGTAGAAGTCATAAGTAAAAACTGCAAGTAGCATTTAAGATTCAACGCCGTGTACCACATATTGGTCGAAGTTCGTACTTCTTTTAAAGAACCTTGTTCAGAGTAGATTCAGTTTTGGTTCCATAGACCCAAAAATGAGATCATTCTCGTAGGTATGGAGCAAGTCCGAAAGTATAACATAAGAAAACATACAAAATTTCATTATAATACTCATTTCCCTAATCATTTATCAGGAGATTTTCAAAATAAGTGAGTACATTACATTGCCGGCCGATGTGGCCGTGCGGTTAAAGGCGCTTCAGTCTGGAACCGCGTGACCGCTACGGTCGCAGGTTCGAATCCTGCTTCGGGCATGGATGTGTGTGACGTCCTTAGGTTAGTTAGGTTTAAGTAGTTCTAAGTTCTGGGGGACTGATGACCACAGAAGTTAAGTCACATAGTGCTCAGAGCCATTTTTTGAGTACATTACATTGAACTGGAGCTGCTGATATTTACAGAATCAATACACAGTCATAATGAAACATATTTATGCACTTTTAGTAAATATGTCATACACAAAATGCCTAATCTTGTCTGTTATGACCAAGTGCTGTCAAAACTGAAATTTAACAGACATTTTTACTTAAGCTGATCTAACAGCTGTTGGGTATCGTTCAGGTCTTCGTGCAAATGTTCGTCAGGTTGTGTGTATAGTTGACGTTATTTCCACTGATGACTATTTTAGATGTTGTCGGCATTCTGCGGTGAGGCCACGCGGGATGAGCCGAGCGGTCTCAGGCGCTGCAGTCATGGACTGTGCGGCTGGTCCCGGCGGAGGTTCGAGTCCTCTCTCGGGCATGGGTGTGTGTCTTTGTCCTTAGGATAATTTAGGTTAAGTAGTGTGTAAGCTTAGGGACTGATGACCTTTGCAGTTAAGTCCCGCGGGACTGCCACGGTCGCAGGTTCGAATCCTGCCTCGCGCATGGATGTGTGTGATGTCCTTAGGTTAGTTAGGTTTAAGTAGTTCTAAGTTCTAGAGGACTGATGACCTAAGATGTTAAGTCCCATACTGCTCAGAGCCATTTGAACCATTTAGTTAAGTCCCATAAGACTTCACACACATTTGAACATTTTCTGCGGTGAGTCGGTCGGTTGCTGCGGACCGGGGAAGTTATCTCCGCGCGGTGCAGTCAGCTGGGTCCGCTGGCGGTCCCTGCTTAGTGTCGGAGCGTGAGTGGAGCTGTCAGATCGCTACGAGCTCCGTGGTTCACCGAGCCAGCACGTGAAAGTTGAGTAGTGGTTTCAACTACCCAAACCATGTCCATTCGTGTTGTGTAGTTCATTTCAGTTGTTCGCTGTCGGAGGGGGGGGGGGGGGGGGGAGTTTCCTCTGAGCAACACCGAATGTTTCTATTGCTGAAATTTAGCTGCCATGCGGTGCAATTAACTATATTGGTTGATTACAATTCAAATGCACAAGCGGAATTTTCTGCCTTGTGGCCGTTAGTGTTTTGGTTACCAGCCCTGGCCACTAACTTAAATTCAGGCAGTGTTGCTTTTGGGTGAAGTTGACTTTATTACCGTATTTCGAATTCAAGTGTACCAGCGGAATTTTCTGACTTGTGGCCGTTAGTGTTCCGGTTACCTGCCCTGACTACTAACGTAATTTCAGGCAGCGTCCCCTCACCTGTTGTCACTGTCCAACACGTTGTGTAGTTTTGACAGCTAATACATATTTCATTTTGGAAAATGACGTTCGTAACTTTTGGTGTTTGAATTCTCATATACCGATTGGTGGCAAGCAGGTCGTTTTGTTGGTCGGCCTGTGGCTGTCCCCCGGTTGGGTTCCGACGGATCAAGTGTATTTGGGCTCACCACCTGTCTCATCTAAGTGAACGAGGGTAGCCCGACCTCCCTGGAGGCTTCTGAGTGCCGTTTTCTTTATTGTCCTTATCACCGTGTTTAATTGCCTGTTTATAATCTATCATAGCCAATGACTTGAAAGCCTTCAGCCACTTAAATCCTTTCTATTAAAAAAAACATCGCGGCGTTCTGCCTTTGAAAGATGACAGTAATTTACTTTAAAATTTTGCAAATTTTATTGTGGGTCTTCAGCCGCTTGTATTGCATCTTGTTTATGTTTGTCTATTCGCTCTTGCCTTGAGGCTCTCAGCCTCGCCTTGTATACATATGTTAATGATTTTATTTGCAGTTTTAACTGCATGTTTTCACCACCTGAAGTTTATCTTGTTGCTTTAAGATTTCTTGTTTGGACGCCTTCAGCCGTGAAATAATTGCCTTTTTGAAACTCGTAGCGGCTGTGTATCATTCCTGTTTGAGTTTTCTTTGCGTGACCCCTGCCATGGGTTAGGTGGCCTCAATTCCACATATTCGCTACGTTGGGCATTCCATTAAATTTGACCGTTGGATGTCCTGCTATTGCTTTGCTGTTGGTCCCTAGAATCCTGTTGGCCCGGGTTCGTATTCTGTTGCTCTCTCCAGTTTCCGTTTCGTCGATACTTGTTGTTGTTGTTATGTTTATAATTTCCTCGTCTTCTACTCTTTTCCCATGATGGCTGGTTATTGCCATTGAAGTTCGAATGTTGGTTTCTATTCGATCGATGCTTTCCCCATTTTGTCAATCGTCATTCCTCTCTGGCGAATCGGGCCAGTTACGGTCATTTTTTCTACTTCTTTCCCACTAGTTGTGAATTTCACTCACGTAATCGAGTTCACACAGCGCACTCTTGAAAGCTTCGATTGAATCGCTACATTTACCGATGAGCAGTTGCTGGTAACGTAAGATAATTTAATGTAGCAGTGCCTTATAATTTCCTTGGGATTGCTCGGTTGATCCAAGAATTGGTTCTTCTTGACCAGGGATTCGAAGAATTTGACTGGACTGCGGAATCCTGACGCTTCTAAGTCATTTCCTAACATGATCTCCTGTTTTATCCTTTCCTGTGTGTCTTGCGACTAGTATGTGCTAAGGACTGCGTCCTTAAATTCTTGGTAGGAGTGGCAACTCACCGCAACTCTGCACATATGTTCTGCTATCGACCCTTCTAAGAAACCGCAGATAAACTGGAGCTTGTACTTCAGTGGCCTTGATTCTGGTAGCACGTGGTCGTACTGTGCCACCCAGGTGTTTGGATGTAATGCGTTGTTTGCCTCCTTGTAGACTTGAAAATTCTTGATGGTCAAGAAAAGTTTGTGGTCGAAAGGTTCGACGTATCCGCCGTACGAATTTTCCCTCTCGTCTGCAACGCGTGATTCCATGTATCCTGGCCCCATCGATCCTTGTGCACTGTTACGGTATCCCCTAGTGTTGTCAGATTCACGTAATAACGTTTCTGACCTCTGTAGACGTGTACAATCGTTTTCCGGCTCGGTCTCTGACATGCTGCGTGTTACCAACGAAGCGTGTTCTACTGTATTACGCATTTCGCCGCGGCAGGAGCATGTGCCTGCTGCATTCCCCCGTGTGCAGGTGGTGTGACCTCCTATAGCGGTTTGGAGAGTCGCAAAACGTTTTCTTGATTTTTGTGATGCTCTCGATGTCTTACCGGACGAGACAGTGTTTGCAATTGCACGACCATCTCATGTGCCAGCCGAAAGTTCTTAGCCAACTCGTTTTATTGTGCGGCGACTCGGGTCTGCTGATCTTTAACTTCAGAGATTTCGGCCTGTGTGACTTCTATTTGTTCGATTCTCTTCGCAGCCTCTCTCATTTTCTCCTGTGTTTCTTGAACTATTTTTTTTGCCTTGCTTTGGAGAGTTGCAAGTGCCTTTTTTGTCTTACACACCTCAGTTCTTTCCAGTTGTTTTTTGCCCACTGATGCGTCCTTTCGTGCTACTTGCTCTACCAATCGCGCTGTTTTGGCATCGCGCTTCGCCTGGTCCGCGACCTCATGCGTTTCTGCTGCCGTTTTCTTGACATTCTCTAGCTCTTCATGGATTCCTGCGACCTCCTTCTTGACACCATCTATACCGCCTGTGACTGGCTTATGACTAATGTGTGTCTTTCCTCCTCTTCCTCCAATCTCTTTTTTTCTGCCTCTTGTCTCTTCCTTTCTGCCTCTTGCATGAATTGCATGAGAGCCTCAAGCTGAGATCCACCGCTAACACCTTCCGGATTAGATGAACGAGATTCCATCATTCTGTGACGTTTCGTTCGTGATTCTGGTCTGCTAGTCTCACTGATGGTGCGTCTCGTACCAGCGGCGCCTGCATTCACTTTCGTCACCTGACTGAGACATAGCGACATACTCTGCAGGTTCTGCGTTCGACATTTCTGCCCGGTCTGCAACCGCATTTTATCTGAGAATCCCGCTTAATATCTGACTGGTCACCGCTAATAATCTGACGTGGAAACAATGGTTAATAAAACACAATTGCTTCCGCTACTCTGTAGCAAAACGTGCCTTGATTCTTGTAGCATGCACTCTAATTCTGACCCAAACGAATTTAAACACTACACATTCTTATGCCACACTGATTCTACTCTAAACTACGCTACTGATTCCTAGAACCTCACACGAATTCAAATAATAGCACGCTTGTCTGTGCTAACAAATGAAAATCTCAATCTATCATAACAAATCAGCACAACGCCGTTCACCATCAGAAAAAATCAAGTGATACAGAAGTCACAACCACAACATGAAAGCACACACATACAGTAATTAAGTGTTAGTAACATGTCTAGGCGCCAGCAACGCGAATCTACTCTACCCAGTGCAACACATTAAACATGGGGAACATAAACTTCACTAGGCTACACTATCTACGATCTGACGGTCACAGAAGATGACATCAATTCAAAATTTTGAGCAAGTGACGTCAAACAGAATGACTACTCTGCGCAAGGCAATCTGACGATCACAGAAGATGCCATCAATCCGAGATCCTGGCATGGGACGACACAATGAAAGTTAACCCTGGTGGGACTATTTAAATGACTGAGAATGTAGGCAAAATTTAGTGCACTAACAACATTTCTTTTCCCAAAATAGACATAAATTTTGGTAAACAAGTTATTGATTGAATACTGTAAACAACTAATAGGTGATTTAAGACTACACTGGACAAGGATCCTGGGTGGAAGAGACAATTTCACTAGGTGATCAGTGAGTTAAGTACACTGGCCCTAAAAATGTGGACAATGCAAGCTGAATTGTTCTGATGCTGGGCAGACTTTGATTAATCAAATCTACTGAAGTTTCTGTACATGTCCGCAGCTCGTGGTCGTGCGGTAGCGTTCTCGTTTCCCGCGCCCGGGTTCGATTCCCGGCGGGGTCAGGGATTTTCTCTGCCTCGTGATGACTGGGTGTTGTGTGATGTCCTTAGATTGGTTAGGTTTAAGTAGTTCTAAGTTCTAGGGGACTGATGACCATAGATGTTAAGTCCCATAGTGCTCAGAGCCATTTGAACCATTTCTGTACATAGGTGCAGCTGAGAGCAAGTGGCGATTGAGATCTGTACACCCTGACAATGCTGGAGCGGCATACGTTACCCTGTTTGCTTCGTGGGGACCACGTGACTTGCAACTGGCGAGATGTGTGCGGCGCAGGAGGTGAGATGTGGAGGCGGCACCTGTCAATCGATCGCGGCCGCGAAAGAAATGCAAAAATCTCACGGTCTAGCGATCAGGTAGACGGATCGCAATTGACTCTCTACCAGAGCCCTGAAATCACGATAGATTTCAGTGTGTGACACACCCGTTCGCTGGTCGTACCAAGAATCTATTTGCCTCACTTATACGACAGAGCGCACAAGGATGCCAAATGTCAAGACTGGTAAACCAAAAACGAATAAATGTGCCGTCGGCAAACGAGTAGTCCGAGACGTTTGAAGCCACACTGCCGGTACAGTAAGAACTTCACCATTGGCTCCCCAGTCCAAACTAATCGCAAGTGAAGTCAGTCCCAGGACTTGTCCCAAGTACCAACCACACATGCCAGAGCTTCGACCAGAAGTGCTAACCAGACCAAAGTCCTGCACCATTGTATTTCACACCTCTCCAGAAAAAGAATCCGTTTTCCCGCAAGGTGCACGAACGACATCGCCTTCACCCCAACTTGAGCCAATCACAGGACTCTAGAGGCGCTAAATCTCGCCCCCCACACGACAGCACAGACTCATGTGGAGCCTGGGCAAGAGTTAAGAAACTTGCGTCTCTGGAAAAAAGAAACTGCCAATTACTGGCTTTTCTGAGTTTTCCCAGAGGGGGAAGATGATTTTTTCGTAGTCGTGTCTCTTCACAGGGCAACAAGCGAACAGATACGATCTGAAAGATCTTTATTTAAATCGACTTTGCCTTAGAGCTTGTTAGTCCTAGTAATAAATATTCTATCTCCATAGGTTTCTTAGACACTTGATTTTTCTAATACAACCGAGGCAGCTTGGGGGGAAGTGGTTCACTAGTCTATTTACACTATTGGCGAACACGAAAGCAGGTGAATTTTTATTATGCGTGGCTCTGCACACAATGCCTGGTTTACGGCTCAACTGTGTAGACGCATTCCTTCAGACTGTCGCCCCCGCCCAGGCTTCTGCTGGCGCCGCTGCCCATAGCGCGGCATTGTCCTGCTGGAGACCTGCCTCAACGAGGGGCTGCCCTGTATGGCTGTGCACCTGGGCGGTTAGATTTCTAAAGGATGGGCTCGCTGCCAATTGCATTCAACTCGCAACGTGGCGTTTCTATAAGCTAATAATCATAAAAATACCTCATGCTTTTAGCGCCCTATCAGGTTCCATCAATGTCTGTTCATGCCGTTAACTTTCTAGAGTCTCGCTCAAAGTGAGTCAGGTTGTAATGAAATCTTTAATAATTTTCTGCATGTGAAAAATAGGTGAGAATGTAACTTGTCGTATCTCTAACTTTATTCCTTGTGCAACCCATCTTTTACTTTTAGACTGCTGTTTAATTTGCCTTACCTTTAGGGAAAAACAATTTCAAAAGAGGAAGTAACTTTATTAATGAATGCTTTGTATTTTCCATTTGAGTCAGAAGTAATGTAAACATCTGTCCATTTCATTTCCATGAGCAATCTCTTAAAATTCTTAATTTTTTACTGATTTATTACCCTCCTGTACTTTGATTTAATATATTTTATATCCTGATAAGTTGCAGCATTTAACATAAGATACTGCATGTTATGTTCAGACAGACCATTTACTATTGGTTTAGTGATACGACTTTTTCCCCTAGATTTTTCCACAAAGATTATCAACAGCTGTCTCAGAGCATTCACATACTATATTTGCAAAGTTCATAGGAGGAACTAAAGTGATTGACAGTGTTACGGATTTCAGTAATTGTTCACTGAAAGAGCTTTTCAATAAATCCACATTAAAATGACCAGAAATCACTATTTCCTTGTTTTTTGTGACTGTGAGATGGCACAACAGATCTTCCAAGTTTTTAAAGAACAATTTAAATTTTGCTGAAGGTGTGCGTTATATGCTTACTATTATAAAGGACGTTTTACGATACACTACTACTGTTGCACAAGTTCAAGTTTGTAAGTGCTGCCCTGAGCAAAATTCATTAATATCAATATTCTTGAAAGTAAAACAGTTTCTGACAAATGCGGCAACACCTCCTTTCTCCATGTTTTCTGTGACATGCTATCGAGTCTGGCTGCGAAACAGTGACAAATCTCAACTAGAAGTCGCAAGTTGAAGCTAGAAACAGCAACTCCTTGGCCATCAATTGACTGACGCCTGTACTCGTTCTGAGAACTTCTTATTTGACGAATATATAATCAACTATGGTCAAAGAAATGATCCAAGAAGCTAATCTGCTCTGAGAAAAATTTCGAACTTGGAGTTTTACCTGATAGCAGCACTAATGTACACTCCTGGAAATTGAAATAAGAACACCGTGAATTTATTGTCTCAGGAAGGGGAAACTTTATTGACACATTCCTGGGGTCAGATACATCACATGATCACACTGACAGAACCACAGGCACATAGACACAGGCAACAGAGCATGCACAATGTCGGCACTAGTACAGTGTATATCCACCTTTCGCAGAAATGCAGGCTGCTATTCTCCCATGGAGACGATCGTAGAGATGCTGGATGTAGTCCTGTGGAACGGCTTGCCATGCCATTTCCACCTGGCGCCTCAGTTGGACCAGCGTTCGTGCTGGACGTGCAGACCGCGTGAGACGACGCTTCATCCAGTCCCAAACATGCTCAATGGGGGACAGATCCGGAGATCTTACTGGCCAGGGTAGTTGACTTACACCTTCTAGAGCACGTTGGGTGGCACGGGATACATGCGGACGTGCATTGTCCTGTTGGAACAGCAAGTTCCCTTGCCGGTCTAGCAATGGTAGAACGATGGGTTCGATGACGGTTTGGATGTACCGTGCACTATTCAGTGTCCCCTCGACGATCACCAGTGGTGTACGGCCAGTGTAGGAGATCGCTCCCCACACCATGATGCCGGGTGTTGGCCCTGTGTGCCTCGGTCGTATGCAGTCCTGATTGTGGCGCTCACCTGCACGGCGCCAAACACGCATACGACCATCATTGGCACCAAGGCAGAAGCGACTCTCATCGCTGAAGACGACACGTCTCCATTCGTCCCTCCATTCACGCCTGTAGCGACACCACTGGAGGCGGGCTGCACGATGTTGGGGCGTGAGCGGAAGACGGCATAACGGTGTGCGGGACCGTAGCCCAGCTTCATGGAGACGGTTGCGAATGGTCCTCGCCGATACCCCAGGAGCAACAGTGTCCCTAATTTGCTGGGAAGTGGCGGTGCGGTCCCCTACGGCACTGCGTAGGATCCTACGGTCTTGGCGTGCATCCGTGCGTCGCTGCGGTCCGGTCCCAGGTCGACGGGCACGTGCACCTTCCGCCGACCACTGGCGACAACATCGATGTACTGTGGAGACCTCACGCCTCACGTGTTGAGAAATTCGGCGGTACGTCCACCCGGCCTCCCGCATACCCGCTATACGCCCTCGCTCAAAGTCCGTCAACTGCACATACGGTTCACGTCCACGCTGTCGCGGCATGCTACTAGTGTTAAAGACTGCGATGGAGCTCCGTATGCCACGGCAAACTGGCTGACACTGACGGCGGCGGTGCACAAATGCTGCGCAGCTAGCGCCATTCGACGGCCAACACCGCGGTTCCTGGTGTGTCCGCTGTGCCGTGCGTGTGATCATTGCTTGTACAGCCCTCTCGCAGTGTCCAGAGCAAGTATGGTGGGTCTGACACACCGGTGTCAATGTGTTCTTTTTTCCATTTCCAGGAGTGTATTTAGCTAGAATGTGATATTGCACCCCCATTCCCACCGGATATCTTGGTTATGGTGACAGACTCTCAGTAGCATAGCGAGAGGCCCAGGTTAGATTGGAAGGTGATTATTCGGTTCAGACTCGGTGAATGGCAAATAGAGTTTGTTGTATTAGACGGACCTATAGTGTAGCCTAATGTTTCCGATCGCGCCATATTTAAACACAGGCAACGCAGTTTTCTTCATAAAAACTAAAACTGCAAGGTAAACTCAGAAAATGTATAATGGACAAAGTTCCGACGGGTTATCTGATTTTAATTATACGCATATGTAGTTTACAATTTACGAAAAATGCAAGTGGGTGTTCTATTACATAACTTACGGATATTTTTTCAACACTACAATTCTAAGATATCTTCAGATATTACCCTGTCGGCTTTTAACTGGAAGATCTATAGTTCCTACGCTTCTCACTTGCAAGTCATGAACATTATTTCTCAAGTCTCAACTCAACGTCCCATTTCCTCAACACACACAGGAATGAATGTTGTATCGTTAGAAAGGTTTTCTAGCCGGCTTCTACATTACATACCGATTTTGTGTTACAACTTACTATTTGCGGAAAATTTTAACATAAAAGAGACGCTTCAAAGAGCAGGATTGTATTTACCAAATCCCATATTTACTCAGGCACAATTGTACGCAACATTTTCAAGGGTAACTATATCAAGTAACATTTTTTTATTACTTAAAGAAAATACAAAAAATGTACATGAAGATTACATTCGTACGTCAAATATCGTTTACACAGAGGTATTGTAGCGTTCAGTAAATTATTTTGTTCAAAATCATTTGCACTTGTGTCATACGTCTGTACGCGAGATTTCCACCCTCTTAAACATCCCTAGGGCCGCTGTTTCCGATGTGATGATGAAGCGGAAACGTGAAGGGACACGTACAGTACAAAAGCGTACAGGCCGACCTCGTCTGTTGACTGGCAGAGACCGCCGACGGTTGAGGAGGGTCGTAGTGTGTAATACGCAGACATCTATCCAGACCATCACATAGGAATTCCAAACTGCTTCAGGATCCACTCCAAGTACTATGACAGTTAGGCGGGAGGTGAGAAAACTTGGTTATCATGGTCGAGCGGCTGCTCATAAGCCACAGACGACGCCTCGCTTGGTGTAAGCGGCGTAAACATTGGACGATTGAACAGTGGAGAAACGTTATGTGGAGTGACGAATCACGGTACACAAAGTGGCGATCCGATGACAGGGTGTGAGTATGGCGAATGCCCGGTGAACGTCATCTGCCAGCGTGTGTAGTGCCATTAGTAAAATTCGGAGGCGTTGGTGTTATGGTGTGGTCGTGTTTTTCATGGAGGGGGCTTGCATCCCATGTTGTTTTGCGCGGCACTTTCACAGCACAGGCCTACATTGATGTTTTAAGCCCTTCTTGCTTCCCACTGTGAAGACCAATTCAGGGATGGTGATTGCATCTTTCAACACGATCGAGCACCTGTTCATAATGCACGGCCTTTGACGGAGTGGTTACACGACAAAAAGATCCCTTTAATGGACTGGCCTGCACAGAGTCCAGACCTGCATCCTATAGAACACCTTTGGCATGTTTTGGAACGCCGACTTTGTGTGAGGCCTCACCAACCTACATCGATACCTCTCCTCAGTGCAGCACTCCGTGAAGAATGGGCTGCCATTCCTCAAGAAACCTTCCAGCACTTGATTGAACGTATGCCTGTGAGAGTGGAAGCTGTCATCAAGGCAAAGGATGGCCCAGCACCGTATTGAATTCCAGCATTACCGATGGAGGGCGCCACGGACTTGTAAGTCATTTTCTACCAGGTGTCCGGATACTTTTGATCACAAAAATGGTTGAAATGGCTCTAAGCACTACGGGACTTAGCATCTGAAGTTATCAGTCCCCTAGACGTAGAACTACGTAAACCTAACTAACCTAAGGGCATCACACACATCCATGCCCGAGGCAGGATTCGAACTGGCGACCGTAACAGCCGTGTGATTCCGGACTGAAGCGCCTAGAACCGCTCGACCACAACGGCCGGCTTTTGATCACATAGTGTATCATAAATTCATGATTATTATTTCATGTTGCTCACTTTAAGGATGTTTTCTCTTCACTCCCACAACTACTGTTGTTCCAGCGACTACACTAATTCCAAATACTGTCATATTTAAAACTGCAAAAATGCTTAAGTTTCGGAGGGCCCCTCGTCATGAGCCTTAAAACGCACAACCAAGTCTTTATGAATAATAACTTGGCATAAAAGCTTAGGGTTATGGAACGGCTTTAACAAGAGAAGAATGGAATTTTCATTATTCACTCACAGTATATTTCACATGTATTTTTCCTTGCAAACGAGAACATATCACTTCGTCTGGACTGACACAGTTCTCCCGGCCAGTGTTAGGAGAGATATACTTGCCAGTGCCTGTTGGCTGCTACTCACGACGAATCACAGTGTAACATCTTCGACGACAAATCGCAGAAATCGCATTTTAACGTTAGTAGAGTGCCGAGCGATACACGCTCTGAATTCGTGAACTGCGATTTTTAACTTGACAAAGTACAACAAAAATTGCAGTTACCGAAAACTAGTACTTACGGAAATCATTGATGCCAGGAAGTCACAGTTTAGCCCGTCCCTGTCGCCATAACTAGAGTTATGTCCTACCAAAACTATGACGTAGTAAATGGTAGGATTACGGGTAGTATTGATAACTGGTAGGGAGAGAAACATAAATAAATGTGTGAGAAGAAACTGGGAGCCGACAACTTCTCTTTGTTTTTCGTCTTTGTTTGTTTTTCACATAATTAGAACTGCACATCTTTCAGCGTGAGTCCATTGTGTAGTGTATATCCTCACAAAACATAAAATGCATTTTACAAGCAATAAAAATTAGTTTATCGTATAAATTATGCACTTTTACGTAACTACAAGAATTACTTTTCATGCAAGTTCAGTTTACATGCTCAACCATAAAAAATCTAAATAATTTTTGTTGCTGTTTTGTACTCAGTAGAACGTTCTCCATCAAAGGCAAGGGTTTCCTGTTCTTATTGATAAGTGCGAAAATTGTTTACGAATAACAGAAACATGTTTTGTAGAAGCTCAACGAAGTATTGAAGCGATGTTTGATGTGTTTTTGTTTTGACGTTGTTTACTTTTACCCTTTTTCGAGGAATTGCGTTTTCTTGCACTGTATGGTAAATCTGTATTTTTTTTTTATTATTTTGACTACAGCCCTGTATTTCACGTTACAAATCAACAATTTTCGAATAAACCCTGAATTAAACGTTGACATTTTCAGTTTTGCTATAAATACGGTTTCTTTTGAAGTAACAGATATGAGGATAAGTATGTAGAACAAAAATGTTTGCCGGTCGCTGTGACCGAGCGTTTGGCGCTTCAGTCCGTAACCGCGCTATTGCTACGGTCGCAGGTTCGAATCCTGTCTCGGGCATGGATGTGTGTGATGTCCTTAGGTTAGTTAGGTTTAAGTAGTTCAACGTCCAAGGGACTGATGACCTCAGATGTTAAGTCCCATAGTGCTCAGAGCCATTTGAACCATTTTTTGAACCAAAAATGTTTCTTAGGTTACGCTACCCTGAATATGTCGCCACTCAGTTTCTAGGCGGTTCATCGCTTCCGGTTTCTAGGGAAATCTACGTAGTAAGACACTGATTGCATGCACAAACAAAGGGATCAAAATGAGGTAGCACCTGGTAGAGAGGCAACACGTCTGAAGTACAGGTAATGCGGTTATGAGCTTAACTGGCCGAGGCTACTAGGTAAACTACCGAGGCCTACGCTTACTTATGGCAGTCTACGGTTGGCTACGGTAGTTTTACAACTCCTGTAATAACCCTTTAGAGGACCTGCTGTCCTTATGACAGCCAGCTTACTTCGTGCCCCTCATACTCCGCCAATAGCAGAGGCTGGTGTGTCGCTTGCCGGTAGACAAGACTACTGCTGCACGTGCCACCTCCTCGCTAGCTATGCTCGCCTGTGTGGGGACTCGGGCAGCAACATGCTGCATCAGAGCGCGCACGTGCCGTGTAGCTCGCGCTTGTTTGACATCGTCACTCAGCACTAGAGCGCAAAATGATATCTGAAGCCTTTACACCGAGTACAGCCGGTCACGGAGATAACCCAGTTACTGACACTTGAAGGGTAGTCCAAGATATCTCTGGAAATATGAAAGACGCCAGTGATCTAATTAATACAATGAAAGTGGCTGATACTTTCTTGCATTCCTTCCAAAAAAGAAAGCACTAGAGATTAATCCAGTAAACATTCGCCTTTTACCAAAATAGCTCAGAAACAGTAGCAGCTTAGGAGATAAGGATCGGCGCAACGACCTCCGCATTCCTCAACGTTGTGGTAACGTTCCGCCGACGCGCAATCGTTATTCTGTGAAGCCAAGACAGAATATTGGTGTCATTTCATCGTAGTAGTGTCATGAAAATTTCAGTTCTACCTTTTTTTTAAAAAAAAGAAAACCTACCATACTATCTATTTTATTATCTATTTCTTTGCAGAATGCTTTCCACACCAGTGCCCTTCGGTATTATAATTTACGTATTGCATATTGACAATAACCGGAAAAAAATAATCAGTTCATCATTTAGGTGCATGCACTGCTAACCGAGAGCATACTAGCCAGCAACGTTACAGAATCGCAAAAGTGAACAAGAAGGTACTGTTTTATGCAAATAAGATTATGTAACGAATTAACTCATATTCAGGAAAAGTCAGTCCAGTAACATTTTGGCTATAAACACCACTTTTACTCTAATTTTAAATTACTGCATCTGTAATATATTATTCAACGTTTCGGCATCTTTAAGCATGCCTCTAAAACACAGCACTTAAAAAGTTGCAAAAGTCTTCGAACAAAAGAGAAAATAGGAATCGTACGGCGACTTTAGGCAAGATATTTTTCTCCAATTTTTTTTCTTAAATTAATCAGCAACTCGTTCTGACTTTTATGTACGTAATAAACGAGACTATCTTGAATGTGTTATAATTATGTGAAACAGATGCATTCGCTAGTATTCATATACAGTCAGGTGGCGCCCATTTAGAGGCAAGTAAATCTATATTAAACTATGTTATAAATACATGGCGCTTTTGCACAAGTCCTCAGAACAGCAAATCTGTCCTTTCTTCCAGAGTGCTAGTCCCACAGGTTTCGCAAGAGAACAGCGTTGGTTGGAAGATAGAAGATGAGATACTGGCGGAAGTAAAGCGCTGAGGAGTGTTTGTGAGTCTTGCGGAGGTAGCTCTGTTGATGCAGCATTTGCCAGCAAAAGGCAAAGGTCACGAGTTCGAGTCTCGACCCGGCACACAGTTTTAATCTGCCACGAGTTTCAACTCTAATCTGCTTTAAACAATTTTCTGCTCTCGGCTAGACGTTAAATGTCATACTTGACATTAACTTAAAGATTTTTAGCTGTTTAGTTCGTATTTTCCAGAGAAAGCAATGTTCACGTTTGCTGTCGTACTTTGGACTTTCGCTCTTTGACATATATTTTCAACAACTTTATTTGTAGACTGAATTACGTCACTAATCATATTACTGATAGCTCAAGCAGATGCTCAAAAGACGATCACTTTCATTACCACACACACTTCCTGCTTTTTTCTTTTTTGCAGGTTATATACCTTAAAGTTATATTTTAGGGTCTCAATAAGAGGAAATTTGACTTTTTATAGCCTTTTTTATTTTTCGATATTCGTATTTTGAAAAAAACAAGATTTACCTTCCTTCAAATTGTAACTCAATCGTATTTCGGTACCTATGTGCCCTCTTTCGTAAGAAAATATGGACTATCTTTAATGTTAACTAGAATATGATTTATAAGGCTTAAATTAATACATGCTTTCCTGTTATTGTGGCCATTTGCCTTAACGCATTTCTGAAACATCTTAGCTTTGAGGGTTATATTTTCTAGGCAGTCTGCAACGACTGACAACGTGATCGTAATACAGAACACCAATGAGAGAGCTTTTAGCCGCAAACAAATATTTTGCTGAAAATTTTTCATTTGTCTTGGTAAAAGTTGCCTCACAATTAAATTATTTTTTCGTAATATCTCTTTTTACCACCATACTTATCAACTGATTTTCTCTTCTTTTAAATGTAACTGTTATTGCGTGGATAAAAGATACATCAGAGCTGGTATCGAAGATTACTTCAGAAATGTATTCAGTCTATAGCGTTGAATTTGCATAACGATGTAATTTATGAACTAATATGAGATTGCAAAAAGTGTGTAATATCGAAGGATCAAGGATAATGCCTCTCCATTGACCCTTCGCTATTGCCTTTTCATTTCCAAACTAGCTCCTAGACAAGCAGCGACGTTATATAGTGAGATTCAACGACGTTATACTTACTCTGACCTTTGTCATTCATCCTGGTATAGATCTATTGCTATTGTTCTTACATCGGAGACACGTGAAAGCCCCGATTCACAGTCATATGATTTTGCTACATTGATGTATAAGAATATTCTCGATGCAGCATTTCACATGACTGTCAATTGCTTGGTACGAAGATTCGTAAATCGTAGTCAGCTGACTTAAAGGACACCTACTAAGTTACTGTATGCCCATTTTTAAATAATTTATCTTTGTATCGTGTAATGTGAACATAAATTGCAGTAACTAGAGCTCTATCTTTTCAAAAATTATGACACGTAATAACGGCCGATATGCTACCAGAAAATGAAAGCTATACACACTGACGCAATAGTTTGACGCGTATAAAGTTAGCCGGGCTTTAACTAAATATATCAGAAGCCTTTACACAAACTGCAGGAACTACAGAAGAACAGAAATCAGAGATCTATTGAATTCATTACGAAGTAAGCAACCCATGAAGACTGTAGCTTCACTTGTCTGCTTTTTCTAATATTCATTGAGCGGATAATGAAGGCGTACTGCAGAGCATCGGAAATTATCAGTCAGTGATATAGTTGAAGAGGAAAAGAATGGATGCAAATGTCAGGAAAACGAAAGCCACGATTCTAGGAGAAAAGGGAGAAAGGCAGGTTTGTAAATTTAGTCGCTGCTCTCTATCATCAGTGCATATGGCAAAACAGAAGAAGAAATTAAGAGTAGTTGGTACAGCAGGTCGTATATTTAATGGGGTAAGACAGAAAAAGTTCAAGAAGAAAGAGATTTCTAAAGGGACAAAGCTAGCTGAATAATGATCTGCCTACAGCCCGACTTTGACGTACGGCTGCGAATCGTGGATAGTGAGTGACTAATCGGAAAAAAATGTCAGATCCAAATAGCGGAAGGACACATCCTCATAAAATAGGAAATAAAAGTGGAAAGGAGAGACTCCGAAACAATGCCACCCTGGAAAAATTAAATGCAAACCCTCAAATGCTTCAAATGGCTCTGAGCACTATGGGACTCGACATCTTAGGTCATAAGTCCCCTAGAACTTAGAACTACTTAAACCTAACTAACCTAAGGACATCACACACACCTATGCCCGAGGCAGGATTCGAACCTGCGACCGTAGCAGTCCCGCGGTTCCGGACTGCAGCGCCAGAACCGCACGGTCACCGCGGCCGGCTGCAAACCCTCCGCATAACATTATCGAAGAGCAACACCTGAAGTAATCTGTATGTGCCCAGCGAATATCCAAAGGTTACCTGCAGAAGGCAACAAACGATGAGGATGACCACGAAATGTACGACAGAATAGAATAGTAGAGACCTTACGGGAGAGGGCATTTTCGGTGAGAGAGGCAGTAACTGCGAGGGCAGACGGGAAGAAATGGCTATCCATCACATCTCCTACACCATGAGGTACGCGAGAACCGGTGTAACTGAAGAGAAATATATATTGATCTCGCTGTGGTCTTCAGTCCGAATACTGAAACTATCAATGCTAACTTATTCCAAAAAATATGTTACACGTTATTACGGCAGGCAAAATAACTTTTATTGAACGCTGCACTACAGGGCGAGGAAAAAGTCGAATGGCATGAGGAATCATAATGGCATCTAGTACGGGCTGTCTGTAGGCGGGGACACAACTTATTGGAGCTATGGGGAGAGCGGCGGCCATCTTGAATTGCGCCATCGTGATTTTGGGTTGGTGTTTCAGATGCGAAGTGAATCATGTGAGACATCATTTTGAACTGCCTTTTTCTTAGGAGTATACATGTGAGATCTGTTGTAAGATCTCTTTATTTGTGTAGCACTTATGACCTCTCAAATTTTAGGACACTTGTCAGAATCGGCTTTACAGCATATGCTCAATATGACCTCCATTGCGCTGGATACACAATCGGAGTCTTTTTTGCCAGTCCTGCTCCACACGTCGTAAGAACTGTGGATCAACAGAGGCACACGCCTCCTCAGTACTTCGGGCTACATTGTTGGTTTTTACCTCAGACACAATTGATTTCAAACGTTTCCTCAGTTTAAAAGTCAAGACGTGTAAGATCACGGGCCTGTGGTGTCCATTCCATAGGAGGCCCCCTACCTATTCAGAGACCTCCAAACCGTTCATCAAGGAACTGTCTGACTTGAGTAACATGGTGGGAGGCGCTCCGTCTTGTTGGAAGAAGGTTGGGAAGACACCCTGCGGATTCAACAGCGTTGGAAGCACATAATCACGGAACATGGTAAGATACCTCTCCCCATTCAAGGTTCCATTAATAAACAGCGGAGCCACGATTCTTGTGTCCCAAATCCTACACTAAACCATTACTTTTTCACCACCAGGATCTTTACAGGTATCCGCCCATGAGAGGTTTACATGTGACCAGTAACGATGATACCTGCACATAAAAATCAGCTTCGTCACTGAACAACACCGGTCATATGAAGTCTGGATTCCTGTTACACTACCCAGAGCCCATTCTGCAAACTTCATCCACCTATCAGGGTCATTCTCTGAGAGATGACGTTGCAACTGTAATTTGTACAGGTGCCGTTGACGTGTCTGCAATGCACGAAAGATTGGATGCTGACTGATACGGTCAAAACACCTACACAAATACAGTTATCTTAAAACAGATTTCACAAGCG
Source organism: Schistocerca serialis cubense (assembly GCF_023864345.2). NCBI lineage: Eukaryota > Metazoa > Arthropoda > Insecta > Orthoptera > Acrididae > Schistocerca > Schistocerca serialis. The sequence continues at coordinate 274,718,447 of NC_064646.1, forward strand.
TATTCCTGAGAAAGAAGCATGTCAAAATGATGTGCCACATGATCCCCTTCCCAGATGAAACATGTAACCCAAATCCAAGATGGCGGATTTCAAGATGGCCGCCGCTGTCGCAATAGCTCCTACAAGTTGCGCCCCCTCCTACGGACAATCCGCATCAGACGCTTTTATGATTCCTCACACTGTTCGATGTTTATAGGAGTATATCCAGATTTTTGCCTCGTCCTGTACACTCCAATCTGTGAGAGAGACATTACGCTATTTTGCTGTGGTAGTATGCGATCATTGCATTGGGTCCTTATAACGCCAAAATTTCACTGTGAATGTGTGGGCAATTGAGAGGTTTTGAACCCAAGAATCGTACTGTCCAATCGTACTGTCCTGGGCACTTCGACTTCGGAGTAAGTTTTCAGTTGCTGGACGTCATCACTCGCGCACTGTGATGCATCTGTTATCTGTACCACAGCAGAACTGTATCTGCAGGACACACGAAACGTGTACTCTCTTCTGATAATGCGTCGTTCTTGTTGCGGAGTGGTCTTAGTTTCTGACGACAGGTGTAACCTACTTTTTGAAGTCCCCTCTTACTCTGTGCAAGCCTCTTCATTTCCACTTGAACGTGTTTCATATACTCAGGCCTTGGTCTTTCAATGCAGTTTTTGGCCCCATGCTTCGGCCCAATAAGAAACTGGCGATTCCTTGATGTCTTAAGAAGTGTCGTATCATATGATCCCTTCTTTAGCTCCAAAAAATTCTGTTTTTCTCAATTCAATTCAACACCTCTCCATCTGTTATCCGACCTACCCATCTAATCTTCAGCATTTTTCTGCAAACCACATTCCAAAGGCTTCTATTTTCTTCACGTCTGAGCTGTTTATCGTCCACGTTTCACTTCTGGACAAGGTTACACTCCATACAATTACCTCCAGAAAATTCTTCCTAAAACTTAAATTTAACTTACGTGTTAACAAATTTATCTCTTTCAAAGATTCTTTTTCTTTCTGTTGTTGGTTTACACGCTATATTCTATCTACTTCGGTCATCTTTAGTTCTATTGGAACCTAAATATCAAAATTCGTCTTAGAATCTCATTTCCTACTCTAATTCCCCAGCGCCGCCTTATTTATTTCGACTACAGGCTATTAACCCTGTTTTACTTTTGTTCATTTTCATTTTATTTCATATAGACTGACTCAAAAATATTTTGTACCACCCCCGTCTTACGACATGAGTTTTTGTTGAAATTGACACTTTTTTAAAGTATTGGTTAAACATTCATTCTCGGCGCAGTTTAGGACGACGTATTGTATTGTCCATGGTGAACACAATAATACGGCTTTTTTTTACACTTCTCAGTCTGTTAACATGTCTCAAAGGGAATTAAAACTCAGATGGCGCACGCGTTATCACTTGTAACTATAGTGGGAGCTTGAGGTGGATTCACTGATATCCTTTACAGTTTGCGAGAAGCCTCAATTACCTCTGCAGCAAAGCCAAGTGAGGTGTATGAAAAGCAAGGTGACGCCCAGTGGAATCCCGAAAAGTGTGATAAAGTTAATCGGGAAGTTATATTGTATTCATCCTATGACAGCAAAAGAACCAATGGGCCCATGAAAAGAATAGGATATACAAAAAGTAAGTGATAAATAATTATCCTATAATTGTAAATAGTAAGATAACGCTACATGTCTCATAACAAAATCTGTATAGTTAAACAATTATCTTTTCTTTCGTAGACCACTAACGACTCCTCATATGAATTGGTGAACACGTTTTGTTGAGAACAAAACATACATTCAGAATATAAGCTTCAAAGAGACATAGCGTTTGTAGATTTGGTTAAAGTATTTGAGAATGTGAACAGAAACAAATACGATCTATAACGGAAAGAAATGAATAACCCAGAAAATTAGTAGAGGCTATAAGAGGCCTGTACAGAGAATTAAAAATTGTAATAAATGCAGATGAAACAAGAATAGAAGGAATTTTAATAAATAAAGGAGTGACAAGGGCGGTCATTACTTTTAACATGCCTATTAATGACATTATCCTAAACTGGAGGCATCACAAACAAAATCGTATTAAAATATCAAAACAGTCTACTTCAAATGTTTTGCTTTAATCGGATAATATCTCGATACTGCAATAAAAATAAGACGACTTACAACGTGCACTGAACCAACTGAACTACATATGTAAACAATAGTGTAACGAGATCTCTAAAATGAAGACTAAAGTGATGGCTCTCTTAAAGTACAGAACCAACTTGGTCAAACATCATTGTAGATAATGTAATTTCAGTACATGTTTCGTCCATCACTTATTTGCGTGGACAGAAATAAAGATTTGGATTAACATTGGCTATATTTGGAAATGCGTGTGGCGCGATTCATATCGTGTTTAAATATAAGACCAGACAAGAAACGAGAGTAAAATTTTATAAAACTGTGGCTCTTCCAGCACTTACTCATGGGAGTAAATGCTTGATACTAACATAAAGAACATTAGGTAAAATACCAAGTGCAGAAACGAAATTTCGAAGACGACCGAAAGGTTCATTAAGAATAACAGACCAAGAGTGTGGGTATGGCGAATGCGCGGTGAATGTCATCTGCCAGCATGTGTCGTGACAACAGTAAAATTCGGAGGCGGTGGTGTTATGGTGTGGTGGTGTTTTTCATGGAGGGGGCTTTCTCCCCTTGTTGTTTTGTGTGGCACTGTCACAGCACAGGCCTACAATGATGTTTTAAGCACCTTCTTGTTTCCCACTGTTGAAGAGGAATTCGGGGATGGAGATTGCATCTTTCAGCACGATCGAACACCTGTTCATCATGCACGGCCTGTGGCGGAGTGGTTACACGACAATAACATCCCTGTAATGGACTGGCCAGCACAGAGTCCTGACCTGAATCCTACAGACTACATTTGGGATCCAGAATGAGATTTTTCACTCTGCAGCGGAGTGTGCGCTGATATGAAACTTCCTGGCAGATTAAAACTGTGTGCCCGATCGAGACTCGAACTCGGGACCTTTGCCTTTCGCGGGCAAGTGCTCCACCATCTGAGCTACCGAAGCACGACTCACGCCCGGTACTCACAGCTTTACTTCTGCCAGTATCTCGTCTCCTACCTTCCAAACTTTACAGAAGCTCTCCTGCGAACCATGCAGAACTAGTACTCCTGAAAGAAAGGATATAGCGGAGACATGGCTTAGCCACAGCCTGGGGGATGTTTCCAGAATGAGATTTTCACTCTGCAGCGGAGTGTGCGCTGATATGAAACTTCGTGGCAGATGAATCTGTCTCCGCTATATCCTTTCTTTCAGGAGTGCTAATTCTGCAAGGTTCGCAGGAGAGCTTCTGTAAAGTTTGGAAGGTAGGAGACGAGATACTGGCAGAAGTAAAGCTGTGAGTACCGGGCGTGAGTCGTGCTTCGGTAGCTCAGATGGTGGAGCACTTGCCCGTGAAAGGCAAAGGTCCCGAGTTCGAGTCTCGGTCGGGCACAGAGTTTTAATCTGCCAGGAAGTTTTACATTTGGGATGTTTGGGAAGCCGACTTCGTGCCAGGCCTCACCGACCGACATCGATACCTCTCCTCAGTGCAACATTCCAAGAGGAATGGGTTGCCATTCCCAAGAAACGTTCCAGCTCGTGACTCAACGCGTGCCTGCGAGAGTGGAAGCTGTCATCAAGGCTAAGGGTGGGGCAACACCATATTGAATCCCAGCATTACCGATGGAGGGCACCACGAACTTGTAAGTCATTTTCAGCCAGGTGTCCGGATACTTTTGATCACATAGTGTATGTTCGTCTCAGTAACCATGTTCTTTATTAGGTATGTTGAATATCACCCATTCCTTGTCCTCAAAGACTGATTCAGCTAGATAGGAGGAGTGAGAACCAGACGGAAACGGAGCATAAGAAGTAAACTTTCGTGCGAATCGCGTCGCGTGTTCTGGGAAAGCGGTAGGCAGTCAGCTGCGAGGGCACGTGAGTGGAGCGGCGCTCTCGGCCAGGCGTGGCGGCTATTGATAGCCGCAGCGCCAAGCCGCGACCTCCGCCGCGGTGTAAACACGCGCCTGTTGCCAAACTCTGCCAGCCGGAATTGCCGACTCGATCCTAACACAAACGCGTCAGGCACGGTTATGAAACCGCGCGCCAGGTGCACCTGTCTCGTAATAGCCGCAGGGGCTCTCCTTCTCTGTCTCTGTGTCTGTATTTATATGTGTGTGTGTGTGCGCGCGCGCGCGTGTGTGTGTGTGTTGTCCCGCTCGGTGAAACCCCCAGAGGGCATCCGCATTACGTAATAGTTGTCACCGAGCGAGGTGGCGCAGTGGCTAGCACACTGGACTCGCATTCGGGAGGACGACGGTTCAATCCCGCGTCCGGCTATCCTGATTTAGGTTTTCCGTGATTTCCCTAAATCGTTCCAGCAAATGCCGGGATGGTTCCTTTGAAAGGGCACGGCCGACTTCCTTCCCCGTTCTTCCCTAATCCGATGTGACCGATGACCTCGCTGTCTGGTCTCCTTCCCCAAACAACCCAAGCAATAGTTGTCGCACGCCTAACGCACTACGAAAAACTGCTTTGTTACAGCTACATTGTGTATTAGCATTATTCGACTAGACACTGTGTAAGAGGTATGCGCTGTCTGCGATATGAGAATCGCTGACCAGAGAGCAGTGTTGACTGCAGTACGAACTGTGTAACTGTAGCAGTTAGTTGTTGCTAGTCGCTAGTCTGAGGTTGTCTGCGCTTGTCTGCAGTCTGTTCTGGTCGGGAATCTGGAGATGGATTATTATTGTATAAGGTAAAGAAGCAGCGTCGCGCATATCTAGTAATGTATCTGAACTGTCATCCAAATGTTTAAAAAATGTCCTAATAATAATTTTGGTAATATAAAGTAATTTTTTTTTTAAAAAGCATTCATTTAAAAAAAAAAATCAGTTGCTTCCTTTCACAAATCACAAATGTATAGGCCAGAGTTGCACGGAGATGTGCCCCAAAAAAAAAAAAAAAAAAAAAAAAAAAAGGTAAGAGCAGATATATTCGACGTTTTTATTAAGGTAAGAATTTTTGCTTTTTATTCAGAATGATCTTACAGGGCCACGACGCAGCACTGCTGTCGTCCAAATTTTTACCAGGTTACTGAATTTATTTTTATTATGAGGTTTAAGAATTTTTCTGTTTCGCGCTTACAGTAAATGAGAAAAGAATTTTGTGGTTACATTGAATGTGAATGCATTTGTGCACGGAGATTATAAATGGGAACCAATTTTGTTCTGAGGCCACACAAAAATTAGAATCGCTATCCATAATAATTATTTTTAATTTCAATATTAAATTTTTGTGGGGAGGTTACCCTGGGCGACAACCGGCCAGGATCGTATTTCTTTGTGAATCTCTGAGAAGTAGTCATATATCTGCTCTTATTTACTTAAATGTAGTTTGCATCTGGCGCAACGCATTTACTAATTTGTCACTCTTGCTTTCACAGATCATCGGCAATTTATTGCTCTTTGTTGTAATTGTGTTTGTTCCTTTTTTTGCTTTGTCTTTGTTTCATTTTGTGCTTAATTTTGATTTGTGAAAAATGCCGCGTAAAACTGTTAACAGTACATCGCGATGTGCAATGAGTGAGATAGCCGACTCGAATAATTTGACCGATAATACTTGCGACACTCAGTGTAATAATGATAATCCTCCATTTGTAGACAATCAGTGCGTACCGATCACTAACATTGATTTTGATCCTAATAATGAGCAAACTAATCCAATTATGTCCAGAGTAAATGTAACAATTGATGACACGGCACGTTCCGATACAATGAACGGTGCTCAGTTTGACACACCCGGTTTGCAAAATTTGCATAGTGCACAAATAATTTTTTTTCACGAAGATGAACAATGTAGTCAGATTTATTTGATTCCGGGGTAGTGACCAACAGTGCACATCCAATTGGCGAACCTTTTCAAGAATCAGAAAATGACCAAATGGTTACAAAAAACGTGACAAATTCAGATACACCACCACATAGCTCAGAGAAAAGAGTCGCTAATTTTGGCTTAGATCAAATTATGGCATTATTGCTACAAATTAATGAAAACAATAAAAAACAAGACGACAATTACAAACGACTCAATGAATCGAACAAACAAATTCATGAAAGTCTTAAACAGTCGAATGATAAGCAAGACAACAATCACAAACAACTTAGTGAAAATCTCAAATAACAAATTAATGAAATTAATGAAAAACTAGACAACAATTCCAAACAACTTAGTGAACAGATTACAGCTGTTGCCGCGCAATGTCATGATACTAAAGAACAATTACGTGAGGAAATTAAGGCTTGTGGTAGGAACAGTAGTGAAGAAATTAGATCTGTGGCACAAGAATTAAATAATACACTTGCAGCTACTACTTAATTACTTAGAGAGGAAATTAGTGCAGTCGCTAAACAATGCTCTGAAAACGCAACACAGTTACGCGACGAGTTTAAATTAATGTCTGCAGAACTTTCACGCACGCTGGATGCAAAAGTAGACGCAAAGTTTGACCAACAGAACAGCCAAATTGACGAACGTTTTAATCACCACCTACAAAATAGTGAAACGCTTACCGTAAATTTATACAGGAACAGAATAAAGTAAAGCGACAAGTCATGGAAACAATTACTGCACAGAGACAGGAAGATAAGCGTAAATTGTTTACGAAAGCAAAAACATACGTAGACAACAATATTGCTACAGTAACAGACGAAATTAATGCTATCAGACAGTTGAACACCGAATTACATGATGAAATCTCTGACCTTAAAACAAAAACAGACACACACATAGTAGGCTTTCAGACAGTGACCGACAGACTTGAACAATTAGAACTAATACAGGATCCCGATGCCATCAAAGCAGACGTTAAGAAGTTAAACAAAACCACACGTAAAATACAAGAACAAATTAATGCTTGCGATACTAAAAAAGATGATCACGTAAAGGCACTGACTGAGAAATATGATGAATTGGCCAGTCGTATTGATGTTATCGAAAATAATAATGACACCAAATCCGACGATACTTCACCAGTTTCGTTTAATCAAACACCCGAATTCCAAAATATACAGCAAACAATCAGTGAGATAGGTTCGTCCAATAATACATTACGTAGAAAATTGTCATCTTTACAGCACGAAGTGACGGAGATGAAAAATATTTCAGCCTTTAACACATCACAGCATACGCCACTTTTCGAACATTTGTCAGACTCACACAGCCAGTGTAATTTAGGTAATTTACAGAGAGTACGTGAGTTAGATTCCGAACAGTCACAGACAAATAGATTCTCATACAATCCTGAACCTGTTCACACATTCAGAGACGATAACGTTGATTATAAGCAATTTTTATCCGTGAAAAAATTTAAGGTACTTAATAATGACAGAACACAGATTCACGCTTTGGACAGGATACGACAATTTGCTTTTGTATTTTTATCAGCTTGGCCTGTAACGCAGAAACTAGCTTTGGACTGGATACAACAATTTGTTTTTGAATTTTCACCGGCGTTGCATGTAACGCAGAAACTAAAATTTAATTGTAGTGTGTAATAGACCTCAGGGGATTCATTACACTTCGATGAATATGTGCCGTAGCGTGCACAGGGCCCCGAGCCGTAGTAGTGCTGTTTCATCTTTAGTTTTCTGCACTGCTGCCTTCTCTTCTACTATCCTTTATATCTATCAAAACAACTCTTCAACTATCGATCTATCTAGAATTAGGAATGAGTAAAGAAAACCTGATATGACAAATTTTACCGAAAGTGACAGTTCTCTTTAGACACTCCCGAAATGACACCTACCGCCTTAATTTTAATAACAAACAAAATTTTAATCATCAGTATGTACAACATTTTCAGCAATCGTCAAAATTATGAGCAACCGCAAACACAGTTTGGTAACAATAGAGGGTTTTCACCACAACAGTCATTGAAGTAAAGATTGAATCATCCAGATTTTCAGCAGTAATCGATTCTGGATCACCTATGTCAGTTATAAATGAGGAAACTTTCAACGAATGTAACAGAGAGCATACCTATCCTACGTTACCATTAGGCAAAACCAAAGTAAAAGGAACAGTATCTGGTAAAGGAGTAGAAGTAAAATTACAGACACATTTATCATTTTGTATTGCAGGTCATACATTTCACTCAAATTTTTGGATTGTTCCCTTATTGACAACAGACGTTATTTTAGGTACGAATTTTCTGGTACAACACGACGCAATTATTGACTTCCAAAACTCCTATTTAATGTTAAAGGATGAAAATGTACAACTGGCTTTAGAATTTCAGCACTCTTTATCTGCAGAAGAACAAACAATCGTACAGAGGTCATTTCCGGATCACGTGACATAGACTGTCATTCCACATTGTTCACAGATACGTACGTACACAACTATAATACTCCAGACGAAGCCGACTATGACGTTATGCAAATGATTTCTGATAAAGTTAAACAGAGCAGTGCAAATACAGACGACCAACGCACGCAACTACGCAAAATTCTTTTACAGCAAGCTCCAGTTTTTGACAACGTTCCTGGTACTATGTCCGGTTTTATGTATGAATTTCAAGTTAAACAACACGACACATTTAAAGCCAAACATTATCCCATTCCGTATATTCACAGAGAACAAGTTAAGAAAGAATTGCAAGCTATGCTTGACCAAGGAATTATTGAACTGGCAGTTAGTCCGTACATAAACCCGCTCCATATTGTTAAGAAATAGAATGGTTCACTTCGTCTCGTACTTGATTCGCGTCACATCAACGACATTATTATTAATGAAACAGATCGCCCACAAACACTAGAAGACCTTCTACAGAAATTTCATGGTACTGTTATTTATTCCACATTAGATTTGAAATCGGGATTTTGGCAAATTCAGCCCCATCCGAACTGTAGAAAGTACACAGCTTTTCTCTGTTTTGGTGACTGTTATCAATTTTGTAAATTACCGTTCGGTTTAACTATTTCTTCAGCAGCATTTAGTCGCGGTTTGAATACTATACTTCCGACAGAACTTAAAGACAGAATCACAACGTACGTAGACGACATTCTTATTGCAGAAGCAAACTGGTCTGAACACAATCTCATTCTTGAACAACTGTTGCAAACTTTTCGTGCACAAGGACTCACAGTTAATCTCAGTAAATCGCACTTTGGCAAAACTTCTATAAAATTTCTTGGACATGTAATCTCAGCAGAAGGCATTGCGCCTGACCCGGAAAAACTTCAAACTTTACGTGACATTACTGTTCCTACGACGAAGAAACAACTACGCAGCTTTTTGGGTTTAATTAACTTTTTTCGTAAATTTATTCATTACTCTGCTTTAGACACCCCTAGATTATGTCAATTGACGGGTAAAAACACTATTTGGTCCTGGGATAGGCAAGCACATTCTGAATTTATGAACCTGAAACAAGCTTTGTTGAATGCACTACTTTTATCACATCCAGATCTTACTAGAAATTTTTCCATTGCCACCGACAGTTCTATCACCGCTTTAGGCGTACACATTTTTCAGGAAATTGAAAAAGATGGCACTACAGTAATTAAAAACATCGCCTTTGCAAGTCGCATTCTGTCACCTGCTGAACGCAATTATTCTGTTACAGAACTTGAAACACTATGTGTTGTTTGGGCATTTACGAGATTTCGGCTTTTTCTTTATGGAAGACACACTACCGTTTACATAGGTCGTAGAGCTATACAGGTTTTACTTTCCGCTAAATTTACACACGACAGATTAAGCAGATGGAAACCTTATTTACAGGAATTTAATTTTACAATTGTTCACGTTCCCGGCACACAAAATATTGTAGCAGAAGCACCATCCCGTTCTCTCAGCAACAATCAGCAAGACATCGCAACCAACTTCTGCAAAGCAAATTTCAGCGTCATGTACATTCAACAAGTTGCATTTGAAAATTTCATTTCGTCGTCATTACAAGACATAGCACAAGAGCAGAGTAAAGACAACGTATGGAAAGAAATTAAACACCTTTGGCATGATAGGAATAATGTTACCATTAGAAACCATTACATTGTACGGAATAATATTCTGTTTCGCCGCTCTCACCCTGACAGCAACAATTGGTTATTATGTATTCCTGACGAGCTTGTTAACAAATTAATTTGGTATACTCATTTAAGTTACGCACATTACGGAGCCAGAAAATATTTTCTTATACTGAGACAGAACTGTTATTTTACCAACATGGAGAAACGTATTCGACGAGTTTTAGCGTCATGTAAAATTTGCCAGAAAGCTAAGTCAGACACGACTTCACATATTCCTCCATTACATCCCATTGTACCTGTTAAAATGAGACACATGGCTGCTGTAGATATTTTTGGTCCGATTCCCAGAACTAATAGAGGTTTTTGCTACATCTTTGTCGCTGTTGAACTCACTTCAAAATTTGTTACCTTCACTCCGTTATGCAAAGCTACTGCTAAAACTGTTTCGAAAGCATTTGTAAAACATTTTCTATTCCATGTAGGGCATGTATTGAAAGTAATTTCCGACAATGGATCACAGTTTAGATCTGCTATATGGACACGTTTGTTACGAGCTAGAAACATTTCTCCGATCTATATATCCAGGTACCATGCTTCTTCGAACCCTTGTGAACGACTAATGAAAGAAATTGGTAAACTGTGTAGAATATACTGCCATAAAAAACATATTGATTGGGACACACACATACTCTCATTCCCAGATGTAATTAATTCCATACCAAATGAATCTACTATGCTATCTCCGACTGTTATACTGAAAAATGTTGAACCACTTAACAAAATTAAAGAATTAGTAACCTTTCCTACATCTCGTCGACTACGACACCATGAAATAATTGACATTGCGCTGAACAGCATCAAACGAGCCGCAGAGCGCCGGAGAAGACAGCAAAAACAGATTTGTACACGCCGTGACTTTCACATTGGACAGAAGATATTAGTACGCACACATTATTTATCTAACAAAGGAAAAAGTAGATGTAGTAAATTTGAGCTTCTATACGCAGGTCCATATCGAATTCGCAGCATTCCTCACCCTAATGTGGTACACGTCGAAACTTTGAGAACCAGAAAAAGTAAAGGCAATCACCATGTCTCCATGTCACAGTTACAACTGTGTTTAATAAACGTCGTTGTACTTGAGTGATTACGTATCATATGCATAAAAATGCTCCGGATCACTTTCGAGAGAGCTGTCAAACCTGAACACGTCACTGATTCATTGTAAAATGGTCAGTGTCCCCCAGGGTTCAGTACTAGGACCTACATTGTTTTCATTGTATGTCAATGATGTATCGTCAGTTTCGTCGTCCTATATTACCACATGTATGCTGCTGATCTCAAATTGTATCCAAGCGCAAAGCCAATAAACTTGAAGACAGCTATCGAGAATCTGAACAACTCATTACCCAAAATGTTGGGAATCCTTACCACCTTTAATCATAAATATGATGAATATGAACATCTCTCCCTCACCAAAGAATCTAATAGTAAAAACAGACGAAAATCATAATTGGAATAAACACACAGCTGCAACGTGCAACAAGGAAGCTACGGTCGCATGTTCGAATCCTGCCTCGAGCATGGATGTGTGTGACGTCCTTAGGTTAGTTAGGTTTACGTAGTTCTAAGTTCAAGGGGACTGATGACCTCAGATGTTAAGTCCCATAGTGCTCAGAGCCATTTCAACCATTTGAACAACAAGGAATCAGCATCTCTCCATGTCTTACAAAAAATTAAAAGCTCTTTCGTTTTGACTTGAAAAAGCAACTTGCGCAATTGCTTGTACTTTCAATTACTAATTACAGCATCTTATTCTGAATGGTCTTTATTAGGAAAGCCCAAGGCGCCTGGAAGCGTTTGTGATCTCCTGTGTTCGATATGTTACGTTCGACTCTTTGATCATGGTTCCCCAACTATGTGCGGAAAAGCACGCCATCGTACCATCTGCATAATGGGTAAACATTCGCGATTTTACTTTGTTTGACCCAGTGTATACCCGTTTACCAATTTTTTTGAATTCTGTCTCCTGTGGTGGCCAATTATTTTATGTAGGACTTTGAAGAAAAATCACTACTGTCAGCCACTCTCAAACCCTCTTGCTTTCTCGATATGAGGATGATACATTTAAAGTGTGGCCACATGGACTTGATACTCTACCTACGTTTCTTCAGCATTTAAATTCGCTCCATACGAACATAATCTTCACAGTGGACGTGGAAAAAGATGGTGCTTTACCTTTTCTTTACGTTCTGGTTCGAAGGAAAGCAGATGGAACCTCGGGAAACAGTGTCTACCGCAAGCCAACTCATACAGACCTATATTTGCAGGCGACAAGCTGCCATCATCCTGCACGATGCGGTAGTGCATTACATACGTTAGTTCGTAGAGCGCATGTGGTATCTGATCCTGAAAGCCTGTCGAATGAAATACAACATTTGAGGACAGTGTTCCGACAGAATGGTTATTCTGAGAGACAGATACGTAAGGAATTCAGGTCCAAACGAGTTCAAGACACCCACCACTTTGGCCTTTTTGCCGTATTTTGGTGCCATGTCATCAAGAATCGGAAGAGTCCTCGGAAGATTTGACATTAAGTGTGTTTGTCGACCATCGGCCAAACTGAGGAACCTGTTGGGTTCTGTTATGGATGATCTTGTCCTAGGGAAACGTGGTGTGTACAAGATTCCTTGTCAATGTGGGGCAGCATATATAGGCCAGATATGTCGCACAGTACAAGAACGCTGCGATGAACATCAGTGTCATACACGCCTACGCCAACCGGAAAAGTCGGCAATTGCAGAATACTGTTTGAAACAGGACATTGCATGATTTATTAAAAGACGGCATCCCGGAATCATCTTTCTGGGATTACGTCATTAAGGAAGCAAGATATATCCGTACAGCTGATAACCTCGTCAACAGGGATGCGGAATTTCAGCTGAGCGCCGCCTGGAATTGGATGCTATTAAATCACGACAGTAAAATCAAGATGTTTTTTAAGAACAGACCCGTCGTAGCATTGGTGCAGTATGGCTTTTTAGTGAGTGACGTCTGGCCCCAATGTTAGTAAACATAGCGCACGGCGCATGCGCGGGAGGGCCGCTCTTCGATTTTAGGCAGAGGCCGTTTGAGTACGGCGTGGCGCCCTCTATCTGCAAATCATTGCGCATGCGTGATTTCCGCGTCTGTGCATTCTTCAAGTGCGTGTTGTATATACAGGGGTGTCGACGTGCGGATACCGTCAGTCGTTCATTGGAGAGCTATTTAGGACAGGTTTCCAGCACCTCAACTTGACTGGCACCAGTACATAAAACGTATAGTATTGTGTTCTCAGTTTATCGTTGGTGAATGTCAAACTCTTGCATAATTTTGTTTTGCACATAGTGTTAATCAAAAATGGCTCTGAGCTCTATGCGACTTAACTTCTGAGGTCATTAGTCGCCTAGAACTTAGAACTAATTAAACCTAACTAACCTAAGGACATCACACACATCCATGCCCGAGGCAGGATTCGAACCTGCGACCGGAGCGGTCATAGTGTTAATCCTTGGGAGTTGTGGTATCCTATTTATAATCTTAATTCCAATTATACAGCACACAAAGCAGAGATGTCGGACATTTGCTCCGAGAAAATACTGTGTAATTTGCACAACACCATCCGGCGGCGAACCTGTGAAGATTATTTGCAACATATCGGCCGGGAAAGCTTGAAGAGTCACATCAGAATGATACTTGGCCAAGCTTCAAAGTGAAAGAATCTAAACTTATTGTCACTTTTTGCTCTGACTGTAGCTCGTTGGCTCTGGCGTTTGAGTATGGCGTGGCGCCATCTATCTCCTTCCCCCAGGAGGGAGGAGGCGGGAGTCGTAGCAGATACGCCAACGTTTGTTTGCGCGCTCAGCGTTACCACGGTGACATCACCTGCTTTAGAGACGTGCTGCCGAATGCCAAGGAGAGCCGCATCTCACGGTGACGCCAGCCACTAAATTCTGCTCCCTGGAGTTTTCCGCGTGGCGTGCCAAAGTGTCTTCTTTACGGGCGGAAGAAACAAGGAAAGCCGGTAGGAATCGCGGGGCCTACAAGTTTTGAGGGGAGAAGAGCAACCAAGACTGCAGTACCAGCTACCGAAGTATTTTCTCCAGCAAACGGCCCACACATGTTACTAGCCAGCAAGAAACTACGCTTGAGAATCCGTCCTACCTCTCCGCAGTGCTCACAAAAGCATATTTGTTTAATGTATCGTTTATTTTGCCCTATCAGATGTCCATTTTTTGATTTAATTACATTTCCGAACCAAAAAAGTGTAGCACCCGGCGGATATAATCGGATATCAATGTAACTTTACACATGTATATATCATTGGTGGGTAGATTAGATATTACATATTATGTAAATTGAATGTGGAGGGCGGAGGATAAAGGAAAGGGAAGGAAAGGAAAAGAATTAATGAATTTGGGTACATTGGGAATTTATACGGAATGAACGGCGACAGGATCCGGACTCGAACTCGGGATCTCTTACTTACTAGACAGTTGCTTTCGAGTCCCTGTCCGACACATATTTTCACTCGTCGCTGCTGATTCCGCGTAAAGTCCAGATGCAGCTGATATCATTAGTTCCTTCCCTTTGTTTTCCTTTATCCCCCTCCACCTTCAGTTTACATAATATGTATCGCAGCTGCAGATTCAGCATAGTGTCTGTTCTTTCGGACATGTCCGAAAGAACAGACACCACGCATTCATGTAAATGATTAGAGTTTTAAATAGTGGTGTGAGCCGGGTGTATTCCCTGTGGGAGGGAACTTATAAACTGGAAATATTGATAGGAATATTACTTTGCCCCGGGAAGATTCCCAAAAATTGGGAATTTATGAAAATTTTTAGATTTTGAATGCTTTAACGCTTGTCAACAATTAAAGAACCTTAAAACTGGGTTAACTAAGTAAATTCAAATATTTTAAGCCAAGATTTATCATTACATCCATTAATTTCCTTGCAAATTCCAAGCAAAACATCGTTTACCGTAAGTCTGGCGGCAAAAATAATTTAAAATATTTTCTAGGCGTACTATTTTTAGGCAAGTTGAAACCCCACATTTCTCTGAATGAAACCTAAACTTACAAAATATTTCTCTGGACGCATTAATCTCAAGCGGCTGTCATCTGCAGTATTTTTTAATTTTTCCAAACGAATGACTATAGAGAATCCAAAGACTCAACATTTCCTGCGATGAATTATGATTTACAAATTTATTTTCCGAAATATCGCTATCAGTGCAAGTTTTAGAATCGTTAACAAATGTTTTATCATGTTCTATGTCAATAAAATCACTTATATTTTCAAGTAAATCATAAAGCTTGGCCGGTTTATTCGCATAATTTTTCCCCGTAACGCCATTTTCAATGACTAATATGTACAAAATTTGCACGAGTTTAAAATAAATTTTATAGCCTAAAATATCTCCAAGATCGACAAAAACTTAAAAAATTGAATAAACAAACTTCCATGTGTCTTTTAGTAACTTTATTTACTCTCTAGATGGCATATCAATATTATAAACTCGGTTTCTCTAAAGGTTGATTATTTAAACGTTGGCAGTTCTAGGAAACGTAAGATTTGTAAGTTTAGACGCTTGGCAGTTCTATTTGATATTTCAAACAATGAAAACCAAAAAATGTGTTTATTTCTAACAAAGAGGTTAAGTCCAGATCCATATAAATTTGATTTAACGATGTAATTACTGCTTTTATCTATTAATTAAGTTTTTTAGCTATCTTGCTAAGTAAGCATAAATTCCCAGGAATTTATGAATTTTGGGGATATTGCCGGCAATATTCCCTGGGAATATTTCTTAGATTTTAAATTCCCGAGAATTTTACAACTGTAGTTGTAAATCAATGTGAGTGGTAGAACTGCCACCAAAATCTGGTAGGCTGTACAAGAAGCGTGAAGGACATCAAATTGTGAGTGACCACTGTGAAGGACACAGAGATGCCGTGTGTGTGAGAGAGCGGTGTCAGCAGCTGACAGAGTTTGAAAAGGGCCTCATTGCGTTTCTCCAGTTGGCCAGTTGGTCGTATCGCCCAATTTTCAGATTTGTGGGGCATTCAGATGTGGCAGTGGATCTACGAGGGCCGTTCAGAAAGTAACCTCCAGTTGATTTAAAAAAAATACACCAAGTTAAATAAAAATATTTTAATATATACATCTTACAACTACATCTTTGCACTATTTTTCTACATAGTCTCCATAGCGATTGAGGCACTTATCGTATCTCTTCACAAGCTTTGAAATTCCTTCTGCATAAAAATCACCCACTTGGGCCTGGAGCCAGCCTGTGACCGCATCTTGAGCTCTTCGTCGTCATCCATACGCTGTGACCCGAGCCATTTCTTCAAATGCATGAAGAGGTGATAATCACTTGGCGCCAGGTCTGGGCTGTAAGGTGGATGGTTGATAACGTCCCACTTGAAGGACTCAAGAAGGGCCGTTGTTCTGCGAGCAGAGTGAGGACGGGCGTTATCGTGCAAAAAAACGATACCGGAAGTCAGCATACCACGGCGTTTGTTCTGTATAGCCCGTCGTAACTTTTTTATTGTTTCACAGTACACGTCTTGATTAATGGTCGTACCACGTTCCATGAATTCAACCAACAACACCCCTTTGGCATCCCAAAACACCGTTGCAATCAATTTTCTGGCAGAAAAATCTTGCGAGGCTTTTCTTGGTTTGGTAGGCGAATTTGAATGTGCCCACATCTTTGATTGTTCTTTTGTCTCAGGGTTCACGTACTTAATCCAGGTTTCGTCACCGGTCACGATTCTGTTTAACAATGGTTCTCCTTCGTCCTCATAACGTGACAGAAAGTCTAATGCAGAGGCCATTCTTTGAGTTTTGTGGTGGTCGGTAAGAATTTTGGGCACCCATCGTGCACAGAACTTACGGTAACCCAATCTTGCTGTCACTATCTCGTACAAGAGAGTCTTAGAAATCTGTGGAAAACCAGTAGACAACTCCGACATTGAGAAACGTCGATTTTCACAAACTTTTGCATCAACTGTCTGAACGAGTTCGTCAGTCACCAATGATGGTCTACCACTCCTCTCTTCATCATGAACGTTTTCTCGTCCACTTTTAAATAAACGTACCCATTCACGGACAACTCCTTCACTCATAACTCTTGGTCCGTACACGGCACAAAGCTCACGATGAATAGCTGCTGCAGAATATCCTTTGGCTGTAAAAAACCTTATGACAGCACGCACTTCACATTTGGCGGGGTTTTCTATTGCAGCACACATTTCAAACTGCCACAAAAACTAAACTAGCGCAGGTACGACGTTCACTCGACCACGGCTTGATGCCGACTGACCTGTTGAGTGCGTGAACGCACAGATGGCGTCGCTACTCCCCCCACAACCCGCACTGTGACCAATCGGAGGTTACTTTCTGAACCGCCCTCGTATGTTAGACTGCATGGGACAATGAGGGCTGGCATACGCGTCGTCACGTTCCAGTCGTCCACTGCTGACTACCAGAAGGGAGGACCGCACCTTGTGCACCAAGCACACCGTAACCCCGTCATTTCTACGCTTGCCATTCGGGAACAAGTGACGGCCTCCCTGCATCATTTCGATCTGGGCCTTTCAAGCCGGACTAGAGACTCACCGTTCCACACGTAGCCACAACGGAGGCTGCGTGTAGAGTGATGCCATGACTGGGAAGCAGATGAATGGCGTAGCACTGTGTTCAGCGCTGAATCGCTGTTCTGCAATACTCTGAACAACCACCGTTGGCGGGTATGATGGTGGCCTTGGGAGCGATCCTATTCTTCCCATATTTTAAATGCTGGTATTATCCTGAGGGTGGAGCAGTCAAGCATGACTTCAGGTCACGGCTGGAACTGATTGAGAGACGAACAACTCAACAGTAAGTCACGATCACCCTGTGCTCTCAGTACCGTACGGTCAGTACTGTGATTCAGTTTTTCAACCGGAAAACGCTTGTCCACACATGGCACCTTGTGACGAAGCAGGCTGTGATCTGAATAAAATGTTCTCGGTTTTCAAGCCGCGTCAATTTGAATAAAATCCCCGAGCTTTCGATAACCATCTCCGCCATCGTCGTCAGGAGTTCACTGACTGTCGGGGCTGCTACGCTTTCTCGCTTATATAGGCATGATGACATCATCAGCAGCCAAGCAGACAGATTCAATGAGGCGCGCGCCCAAGTCGACCCGGGCAGCTAGCGAGGCTATTGCCCGTGGCAGCAGCGATGACGTCAGGTGGCGCCAGGGGCAGGCGCTACGTTTGAAACTGCCGCTCCAGCATCGCGCATCTGTCTTTGCTTTCTTTCTATGTCCAACGCCCGCCCCCATGCCCTGCTGAGTGTTTACCCCTGGTCTCTGTTGAAATTCTTGTTGTTTAAACGAATCTCGGCCGCTTTCTTTGTAACGGAGTCCCAATATGTAGATGCATGAGCCAACACTTTTGTATTTTCGAACTGTATTTTATGTCCGTTTTCTAGGCAACGCTTCGCTATGACCGACTTGTGAAGCTTCCTTTGTTTTATATGGCACTTGTGCTCAGTACAACGCTCCGCCACCGTGCGAATTGTTTGTCTGATATACATGCGGACACATTCACGGGGTACACCATACACGCCGGACACTCGAAGAGCAATGTCGTCCTTAACAGGGCGCAACATATCTCGTATCTTGGGGGCGAGCCGGAACACTGGTCTTAGCCCATGTTTCTGCAGCAGACGACCTAACTTGCTGCTAGTTGCCCCACAGTATGGCAGGAATACAGTTCGTTTGGCCTCTTCTACGGATTCACCAGGTGTCTTTCGTCAGCTGGGGTCTTTTTACTTACTCTCTTGTTTTGCCTGCCTCCTTAAATTCATTTTATTTTCATTTTTGCCTAATTACGTTTAACATGCATGAGTATAATCTGCGTTTCCATAAAAGAGAAAGGTTGGCCCCCAGTCTTAAAGAATATAGCACAAAGTCTAATTTTGTGCTTAGTTTTGTGTAGACGGTAAGAGGAACTCTTTGATTGCGGACGTCTGGGAGCGTACAAGAGGCCACGTCGTTTTGTTGGTGGTTTGGCGTGACTCGTGTCAGGCGTGATGCATCGTTAAACCGTGATAGTAGCCATTGTTACTGTCTTGGTCGCAGGTGGATCCAAGGGGACGAGGCATGGTTCTCCATTGAAACTCCTATCCTCCATCGGACTTTAAGTAAGACGTTTTGACCATTATTTGCGTCATTTGCAAGCAAGTGGGGATTCCGGCGTCTGCAGTAATTCGGCGAAGATTATTTGTTTCGTCGGCGTGTAAATGATTGAACAAGGAGCAGTTTATTTAATGCTCACCTTATGCTCGTGTTCTGCGTGTGCTGCTTGCGAGTGTAAACTTGACTCTCACCTTTGTCTGTTCATTTTAAGCGCATCGTCAAATACTGAATCCAAGTGGTGATTTTCAATTAATTAGCTGAATTCTTTGTTTCCTCGTCACGACGCGTTTTAAATGGGAAAGTAGAACTGTAGACCTTAACTTGCTACCACATTTGCGTGGCATCAATAACAGAGCCTAACATGTTAACTAATTAAGGCTTGTGGTGAACAAAGGTATTTAAATATTTTGTTTTAAAATATTATCTGAAACGTAACAATGATTTATGTTGCGCTAGTTGATTCTGGGGTATGAACGGAAGTGTTGCCACGTCTGCCGTGTAAGAGAATCCTGCTAGTTTTGATTGTTTTGGAAACTTTAATTGAGAGAGAAACTAGGTGCTTTAGTCCTGCCTTGGGTTAAGCCTATATTCGGGCTCTGGCATTTGTACTGCAAGCTGCAATATCATCCTGTTGTTTCACGGTTGTTTTGTTCTTAAACTAGGTGTCTGCGCTAGACATGCTTTGGGCTGGGCGTTTCGCCCCTCAGAATTGTACTTGGGTTTCAGCTAAGTGTTCAGTCTATTGACTGTCCATCGTACGCCACATCGGTAATGGTCATGCTGTCATCAATTGATTTCAATGCTGTAGTTAGTTGTAAACTAACTAGTACTGGTTCCATTACCTTCTGACTAGGGTTCTTGCTCGACCCTTGTCTTTAAATACGCCGATAACCTGGTTAGCGTATTGTAAGGGGTCCGTAGGCCATTACTATAAGTTTTGCGACAGCACAGGTCGACAGGACAAACAATCGATAGTGTGCGTTGGGTGGCGAGAGCGAGAGCGAGTGTTGAGTCAGTGTGTGGTACGCGCTGTGGGCCGAGCCGGGTGGAGGTCTGTTGCTGGAATGCAAGACCGTACCGACAAAGGGAGTGGCCATCGCCGTGGTTTAACCCCTTTGTGTTAGGAATATTCGGGAAAGTGAAATAGTATAATTACTAGTGTGATTCAGTGATATTTTTGTGCCGATATTTGTAATTACGCGTCTACCGCGCCGGCATCATTTGGATTGCAGTGTTGGATTGTAGTGTTGGATTACAATGATTGAAATTGCGTGTGACGATAATGAATAACTAAAGGGCCTGTGCTGAGATTAGCCGTTATTAATTCTGTACGACGAAGGCAGTGGCTGTCTCCTTACTTTGTGTTTTTGTGAGAATATAGGTCATTGATTAATGAAGCTGTGTTGTCGTTCTTCTTGGCACCAGACATTTCTTTACTACAGCATTTGAGAAGGACAAAATGGAATGTAACATCTCCGTAGCAGTCCAATCCGATTGCCAGCCCATTAGGTACACGGTCACATTAATTATTATCTATTTGGGCTGCTATCAGATCCCAATCGAGCGTTATAAGTCAGTAGAATAAACCGGAGTGTTACACCCTTGGCTTACCGTGAAAGGACAAGTGCAATTTTCGGACGAATCATAAAGAACAATAGGTAATATTATCTTATTTAACGTGAGAAAAAATTTTCCAATGTTGGATCGAGGCAGAGCATAAACTTTCAAATCGCGACAAGAAACAGTGCATTTTGAACAATACGAAGTAATAATATCTTACGATTGTGAATAAACTGTTTTTTTCTTGCCATATTAGATGAGAATAATAGTGTCAATAAGCTGTGTTGTAATGTGCAAACCCGTAAATCCGCACGAAAAACTGTGAAAAGTGAACGCTAAAGAAAGACACGTGTGAACATTACTATAGCAAAACGAACTAAGAATTCGTCTCGAAAGCTTTTAAAGAAGTGTTTAGTGGTAATATTTTGACTGAAATTGCCCTTTGAATAGTGAAAATCGGACAGCTTCATGTGGACCCATAAACTGTTATGCAAGCGACAATTTATGTGGCAACGCAATTGTTGAGTGACGTCACGCGGACCCTTGTAGCAGCTACGCCAAAGAGCTTCAATCTGCGAGGTGATTTCACACGTCATCCCAACTACCTGTGCAAAGAGTAGTTCAAGCACAGATGCACTACACCGAGCGCCGTCCCGACATCTGGCAGCCGAACTACAAACTACGCCCGCCTGCAGCGCCACGTAGCGGCCGGCTGAGAACTACGACGTCCCACCACAGCGAGACCTCACGCGGTTCCGGCGGCAGTACAGCGCCACGCCCACTTCAAACGTCAAAACATCGCGACTCGTGGTAACGTCGGTTGGTGAGTGGAGACGACTGGTTGACATAACATTAAATTGCAACGTGCAGTTTTTGCGGTAAATAAACGTTTGTAAACTGAATTGCGTGTTAGGAAAAGTGCCCAATCGCAGTAATTTCCGAAAAGTTTGCGAAAAATACTCTGAAATTGAGCATACTTATTTATGCATACTGCGCTGTCTAAATGATAATTATACAGATATGCTTATTGTTTTTGGGGGATTTTATATGTATAGATTTTATGAATGATAGGATTTATCTTATTTAAAACATTTTACATAAGCTGTGTATGTGGAAATTGATATTTGAAGTGATTAGGTTTTGAGAGTTGTTATGTTCGATGCTCTTGCATATTGTATCAATTTAGGGATTAATTGAAAAATACTTCAGGTACTGTTTGATTAGTTTCATGGTAATTAGGAGTGTTTTGGGTTACTAGAGGTTATTCTATATTACTTACCTGTGCATTAAAAATAAACAAACATGTCTACTGAAGATAAGCAGGTTTGTGAGGCAGTAGTTGAAAGGAAAGGGATAGGACAGGAAGACAGAGATGATTCAGGAATCAGTGATTATGGAGTGTCATTAGATAGCCCATTAGCACATTCAACCAGTTATCCCGAGACACCGGGACAAACGATGAGAAATAAGCCAGTTTCAGAGGGTGCAGATATACGGTCGATGTTGGCAGCCTTGCTAAAAGAAAATAACGCATCACTAAAGGAAGATTTACGAGAATCATTAGAGAAGGGTTTACAAGAAACTAGAGAGAGGGAAGAAAAGTTCCACAAATCAGTAGAGAAAAGTTTACAAGAAAACAACGCATCACTAAAGGAAGATTTACGAGAAAGGGAAGAAATATTACAAGAATCATTAGAGAAGGGTTTACAGCAAAATAACGCATCATTAGAGAAAGGTTTACAAGAAGCTAGAGAAAGGGAAGAAATGTTCCGCAAATCATTAAAGGAAGATTTACAAGAAACTATAGCACTAGAGATCAAAATATCGCAAATGAAGATGGAATGTATTCTGAAGAAGGAAATGCAGGAGTTACCAGAACGACTGAAGATGAACATTGACGAGGGAGAGAGGAAGCTACAGAAGAGCGGAGACCAAGTCCAGGGAGACGTGGAGAAGATGGAAGGAAAGTTAACAAAGAAGATAGAAGACGATGTTGAAGAAACTAAAGCCGAACTGGGAGAAAGGATCGCCGAGGTGACGCAGATGCAGAAACAATGCAATGATGCAGTTATGGGGATAGGAGATAGGCAAAACCAACTAGCTGTCAATCTGAGAAATGCTATAGCCGTGCAACGGGAAGAGGATAACAAGAGGGTTGCAATGGAGGTCAGGCAATTACAACAGGGAGTGCAGCAATTGGAGAGCAAGACAGAAGAAATTGATAAACGAATTAGCAATGCCACTTTAACCGTTGGGGAAGGTAAAGTCGTTACCTTGATGAGCAGTGATAATCGGTACATCCAAAATAATACAGGGCAGAAATTTAGACCGAAAGGAGGGTTGCACCCAATGATATTTATGAAGTGGTTAAAAGGAGTTTTCCCAGCACATCTTAAAGACTCAGACAAGATTCAATTTGCAATAGATAGAATGGAAGGTGAGGCCTTCACTTCGGGAGTCAGGAAGAAGGAAGGGACTACTAGTTACGATCAGTTTGAAGAGGAATTCTTGAAGAAATACTGGTCCAAGAGTCATCAGTGTGCAGCAATTGAGGACCTACTCCACCGCAAGTCACTTAATACATGGAGAGGAACGTTGAGAGAGTTTGCCGAACATTTGTGGGAATTGAACGAGACCTTGGAACAACCCCTGAGTGATGACGTAATGATATCAGCAATAAAAAGAAGAATGAGCCGGAGAATGCAGGAAACTGTATCCGGGAGCCTAATTAAAGATAGGGAGGCCTTGATGGAAATACTGGAACAGTTGGAATCTGTTCGATCACAGGAACACAATCAAGCTAATGATCAGAACCAAGATGGACATAATTACCATCGAATTCGTTTTAATGGCCCACCAAATTACAGAGGTAGAGGTGGGAGTAATGGACGTAGTAACCATGGCAATGGTCAACAGTTTCACCACAATCATGGGAGAGATGATGATGATGATAATGACAGGAATTATGAGAGAAGAGGTGATAGACAAAGGGATCAAGAGGTACGAATTGAAGAAAGTTAAGTGTAGGGAGCTAGCAACTCTTTTGCTGGTATACCAAGTGGCGACTGGTACACTCCCAGCTGGGTGAGACTTTATTTCTAATTTCAAGTGTCACTCCTCTACCATCTTTATCTATCCTTAGGTTAAGAAAGTTAGTGAGTAGTAGTTAGGATTTGTAGTGGTCATCCAAATAATTCAGTCAGGAACCATGTAGTAAATTTATAATTGACTTAAAATAAGGGTAAGTAGTTACTGTTGATGTAGTGTGTGAGGTGTCAAAGAATCAATAAGTTGAAAGCTCAGTTTAGTGTGAGTACATTACAAAGTGAACAGTGCCAGAAGTAACAAAATGAGAAGCAGATAAAAAAGCTAAT
The DNA here is from genome assembly GCF_023864345.2 of Schistocerca serialis cubense. NCBI lineage: Eukaryota > Metazoa > Arthropoda > Insecta > Orthoptera > Acrididae > Schistocerca > Schistocerca serialis. The sequence continues at coordinate 274,742,698 of NC_064646.1, forward strand.
GTATACAAAATGTCGTGGGAAGCTAATTGGTCAAACAAGATTTTGTGTAATCTTATGGAGTTGTTTTATGAGACATGAAAAGGTCAACTGTGGTAAGAAAATTGAAGTAGTGCATCAGCTTGTAAGTAGATGAACATATAAAGAAACAAATACACAAGGAGATAGTTGTTCGAATAAATGATGTGAAATATGATGAATGGAGAGGCTAAGGAGCCTGAAGTAGTATTTTTATGTGGTTATTGCAGCGAATATGGAGGGTTGATGTAGGTTGAAGAGATATATATCAGTAGAAGTTGCTATTAAGTTGAGGGAGTTATGTGTAATGATGTATATTGAGTATGAGATGTTTGAAGTATTGAAGTATATGGAGGATTGATGTAGGTTGAAGATATATATGTATTTGCAGTTGAAGTTGGTGTTAAGTTATGTGTAATGAAGAGTATGGAGTATGAGATGTTTGAAATATTGAAGTATGTCATTTAGCACACGAGCAACATCTGTTTGCAAGTTATTTGTAGGTATACATGTTTATCTGAAGTATGCTGATAAAACAAAGTGTAACTAATGAATAATTAGTAATTCATGTATCCAATTAGCTATCAGAGTCAATTATGGTTATACGTAGGTCAAGCTTTAGAAGCAGGATTCTGGCACTGAGTAATGAATGACAAATATCCATATAGTGGATTTGAATTAATGTGAATATAACAAGAAATACTGTACCTCTCATCTAAGCTTTCTTGATAACAATTCACATATGGCAGTAAGGTTTGGCAAAATGAAATGATCAGTAGTTTAAAATTTTTCATTGGGTGACCACATTAGTTGTAGTGTTGCAAATAATTATGTAAGACATGCTTAGCGGTACAATGTGGCATTTAAATTTATGGAATCTGTAATGAACAAGTTGTGAATTTCTTCCATAACTTTTATAAGTGTTGGCCAAGTGAGTTATAAATTAGAGTGATAGTAGTATGGACGGCATGAACCCCGCTGAAAGGACGGCATACCAAAGGGGTAGCTGGCATTCAATGTATAAATGTCATATTTTGTCTCAATTTCAATTTGCTTGTGTTAAAGATTTAAATAAGTTGTGATTTTTTTTCTTCCTTAACTTTTTATATGCGTTGGGAAGGGAGTTATAAGTTAGTGTGGTAGTAGTATGGACGGCAAGAACCCCGCTGAAAGGACGGCATACCAAAGGGGTAGCTGGCATTCACCTAGTTTGTTTTCTTGTCTTTGCTGTAGCAATAAGTTGTGAATTTCTTCCTTAACTTTTATAAGTGTTGGCCAAGTGAGTTATAAATTAGAGTGATAGTAGTATGGACGGCATGAACCCCGCTGAAAGGACGGCATACCAAAGGGGTAGTTGGCATACAACTAGTTTCTTTTCTTGTCTTTGCTATAGCAAATTATAACAGACATGTAGTTAATGACTCGTACTAACTTTTGAAAGTGAAAAGTTTTTGGAAATTTTTGGAAAGATAAGTTTATAAAAAATATTTACCATGCTATGTTAAGTAAGTAGGATTGATGTTGTGTGTTATTTCAACAATGCCATATTTTTTAGATGTAATAACTTTTTGTAGAATATTATTGTAGAGGCAGCCCACTACCAGAGTCAAGGATTTTCTTGGTGATTGTAATTTCATTACTTATTTGCACTGTGTGTTTTGTTCATATGTAGTGATGTCTAATTCCCTAGCCGATTCTTTTACGCCTGTGGCTTCAAAGAAGTTTTCGAGGGCGGGGATGTAAGGGGTCCGTAGGCCCTTACTATAAGTTTTGCGACAGCACAGGTCGACAGGACAAACAATCGATAGTGTGCGTTGGGTGGCGAGAGCGAGAGCGAGTGTTGAGTCAGTGTGTGGTACGCGCTGTGGGCCGAGCCGGGTGGAGGTCTGTTGCTGGAATGCAAGACCGTACCGACAAAGGGAGTGGCCATCGCCGTGGTTTAACCCCTTTGTGTTAGGAATATTCGGGAAAGTGAAATAGTATAATTACTAGTGTGATTCAGTGATATTTTTGTGCCGATATTTGTAATTACGCATCTACCGCTCCGGCATCATTTGGATTGCAGTGTTGGATTGCAGTGTTGGATTGTAGTGTTGGATTACAATGATTGAAATTGCATGTGACGGTAATGAATAACTAAAGGGCCTGTGCTGAGATTAGCCGTTATTAATTCTGTACGACGAAGGCAGTGGCTGTCTCCTTACTTTGTGTTTTTGTGAGAATATAGGTCATTGATTAATGAAGCTGTGTTGTCGTTCTTCTTGGCACCAGACATTTCTTTATTACAGCATTTGAGAAGGACAAAATGGAATGTAACATCTCCGTAGCAGTCCAATCCGATTGCCAGCCCATTAGGTACACGGTCACATTAATTATTATCTATTTGGGCTGCTATCAGATCCCGATCGAGCGGGATAAGTCAGTAGAATAAACCGGAGTGTTACAGTATGCTATGGCTAGCTTAAATTAATCACTGCTCAATAGCCCAACACAGTTTGTCGGCCGTCAGAAGCAGTGTATGTGTTATTTATTCCTTTATTCTAGTCAATCGATAAGCATGCTATTCTTAATTTTGTTTCTCTAGATAGCCATTAAGTTGCCATTTTTAGTGTGTTTAGATTGAGTGGGGCTCTTTTGAGTACAGATTTGTCAGTTTCCAATTTAGTGTTTTTCCACCAGTTTTTAATCGTGCTTCTGCGGATATATATATATAGGTGGAATCTAAACTTTTTTTTAATTACTATTGAGCTTTACTTAATGTTATATTGTAAAGAAAGGAACTTATTGGAGGTTAACTGTCGCCATAAGGTGTTGTGGACGATGCCCTTTCCTGTTTTTCACCTTAATGTTCTAGTCAATGTGTAAACTTGCTAATAATTTTCCCTTTAAATGGAGTGTGCCTGCCTTGATGTTATAAGTGATTGTTTCACAATCAGTTCTTTAACGCGCCTACGCGCATATTTATATTTATGGGAGAACTTAAATTGAGTTCGCCTGTTGAACTTTAACTAAAGTGCAGAAAACTGAATCAGATGTTTATTATTGTTCCACTGCTATTATCTGACAAGTGTAGCACGCGACATTTTCTTTGTCTGTTATCAAATGTTACCCTTAAATGCAAATTGCAGTTAAGTGATGCGCTATTTCAGTTGTACCCGTGATTTCCTATCTCCGAATATAGTCTTTAATTGTTCGATATAAGACTGATTAAGCCTTTGTTGAAATACTGGAGGGAGGTACGCGTGTCTCAGCTTTATTCGAAAACATGTTAGCAAAGCCAGCCCTTATTAAATTCCAAAATAATTACCAGATGTGTCAAAAGCATTGTTTGCGTAACTATATCTGTTAATTTCATTATTTAAACAAATAATTCGGCGTAACCTTGGTGGTAGAAGAAATTGTTAAAAAGAAGCAATTTTTTTATGTATTCAGTTAATTGAATGAGTTAGGTTTTAATTGTAATTTCTGTAATTTAAATATCGAACAGCGTATATTTTTAGTGCCAATTATTGTGAGGACGTATAAAGGACGGATTTTTGGACCCGAGACAGTCAGTCCACGGCTGATTTTCAGACGGGAAGTCTTATCAGTTAGAGTAACAACAATGTGTCAACTGAACAGTGGAATTAGTGTTACGCAAATAGGTCGCGTGTTGAATCAATGACAGTGTCCGTTCAGTTTATTTGAGAAATAGTGTCACACGTACCTTATAATTCTGCAAGAACTGTGAACTGTGTGATTAGGTATTTACTGCTTATAGATGTTCAACAGCGAATTTTTGTAGCAGTATGCTGATGTTTGCCTGCAACATATTAAAGAAGCCGTTTACCAATAGTGAACTGGCCATATAACAGTGTAATATTATGGGGAGGGCAGGGGGGGGGGGGGGGGGGACTGTGAACACTGAAACTAAAGAACTGTGAAACGCAAGTGTGCAACTGTCAGTTGAATCATTTACAGTAGTCAGTCTTGAGCTTCCACCCTCCATTTTGCAGCCAGTATAACAGTGCAGTACGTCGTGACCGAGGACTATCATCGAAAGAATAAAACAGGCGAACGTCACAACCTGTCTCCATGAACTGCCTGCTTGGTGTTGAGGTACTCCTGTGCCAAACAAGATGCCCAGATCTACCCCAGATGGAACATGTGTGAGACCAGCTCAGATGTCAAGTCCGTTCCATTGTCAGTACTCACATTATCAAGGACCAGTTACAACAGTTGGGGGTCAGCTTGCTTCAGAAGCCGCAACAGAACCAGAGCATGCATCCAGGCCAGAGGGGTTCCAGAGTCATACTAATGTGTGGGCTCATACTGCAAAGTTCTTTGTAAATATTACTCGATTTTGTATTCACATACTCTCTGTACCCTCCAAGTTTCACTTCGTTTTCTCCTCCACTTTTTCTCATGCATTGTAGTTTCGGTAAAAGTTGATTATCTGTGTCTCTTCTATAGTTCCGTATAGATACGCCAGGTTACTCACACATCTACGTAGATCTGAAGATGTTGCACTTTCATCAGTCCTAATCATACGACAAAAATAAATCTACAACTGACATCACATAATAAATCATGAATTTTAAATATCAACAAAGGTTGTGTCGCGACAAATTTTTCGGCAACAGACAATAACATTCGCATTGAGCAATTATTCCCTGAATAAAGTGGCAACAATATCACACTTACCCTCTGGTGCTGAAGAAAATACGTGGACGATATAAATGTGAAAAAAAAATTAAAATAAATACTGTTACAATGAAGTCGTTACAAAGTGTTGAAACTGCAATGGCTGAATTAATTAAAACTATCAGATGAATTTTCACACATTATGTGAGAAAAAGCTTTTAATTGATATAGAAGTCAAACATAGACTGTAAGCGGCACATATGACAGGTGAATACAAGCATTCGTTCTGTTACAGAACGGTGTTGAAGATTAGATGGGTTGATGGAATAACAGATGAAGAAGAAGTGATTGGATTATTTGAGAAACGTTTTAGGAAAAATTGGCTTCAATATAGGAATTGATAATGGAGGGAAATGTAAGAGGTGGAAATTATGGAGGGAGACGAGTCTCAGCGCAGTAAAACTAAACTAAACTCCTTTCGAACAGGCCTGCGCTCTCCCGGCCGCATGTCAGTTTACGAGACTGGAGCGGCTACGTCTGAATTAAGTAGCTCTTCAGTTTGCTTCACAAGGGCTGAGTGCACGCCGCTTGACCGAATGGTCACCCATCCCACTGCTAGCCCAGCCCGACAACGCTTAACTTCGGTGATCTGATGGGTAACGGTGTTACCACTGCGGCAAGGCCGTTGGCTACTGAGCACAGTAAGAAGGTTTAAATGGATGTAGCGTGCCATAGTTATACAGAGAAGAACATGACTTGCACATGAGAGAGCAGCGAGGAGAGCTGCATTGGACCAGTCTCGAGACAGAAAATACAACAACAATAACAAATAACAACTGAACCGATATCCCTGAAAATGATGGCACTTCTGCACTTCAGCTCTTCATATGACAAGTGGACCGTGGCTGAGTAATTTACTAAAAACTTGGTGTTCCTTTCAAAAACAATCGTTTAAAAATATGTAGACTGACTCAGTGCAAATAATCGCTTCAGTACACATCGCACAATACACTGATCGTTCCAAGAAAGAGAACTTAGACGGCTGATTAACTGTTTTTCACCGAAGTCCTGACAAAGCTCCTAAGTAGTGTGTGGTGCTATGGATAACCTTCATGGCTCTCGAGCAGATGAGATGTGACCTGTATATTTAAGTGTACTATCAGACTTCCGAAAAAAATATCATAAAGACAATTAGGACATTAGCCATTGCAGGTAATTATCATGCAATCAGCTTAATGGATCATGCATTCAATTTGATGACAAGAAATGCAGGAAAATGCGAAATGAAGTTGTGGATGTTAGATGAGGATCAGTTTGGCATTAGGAGAGGTAAAGCATGGCAGACACTACCCTTGATAATGGAAGCAAGACTTAAGAACGATCAAAGCACTTTCATTGGATTTTTCGGCATAGAGAAAAAGCATTGACAATGTAAAATCGTGCAAGATGTTCGACATTCTCAGAAAAAAGGTTTAAGCTGTAGGAAAAGACAAGTAATGTACAATATGGACAAAAACCAAGAGCGAAAAATAAGATTGGAACATAAAGAAAGACGTGCTCGGATTAGAAAGGATATGAAACAGGGATGTAGTCTTTCGCCACCGCTGTTCAATCTACACAGAGCAGAAGCAATAAAATAAATCAGCGGAATAAAAAATAAAAGAGAGGTTCAGAAGAGGGATTAAGTCTCAGGGTGAAAGGGTTGGGTTGTTTGGGGGAGGAGACCAAACAGCGAGGTCATCTGTCTCATCGGATTAGGGAAGGACGGGTAAGGAAGTCGGCCGTGCCCTTTCAAAGGAACCATCCAGGCATTTGCCAGGAGCGACTTAGGGAAATCACGGGAAACCTAAATCAGGATGGCCGGACGCGGGATTGAACCGTCGTCCTCCCGAATGCGAGTCCAGTGTGCTAACCACTGCGCCATCTCCCTCGGGGTGAAAGGGTATCAGTGATAAGAATCACTGATGAAATTACTATCCCCGGTGTGAGAAAAAATTGCAGTACCTGTTAAATAGAGTGAACAGTGTAATTAACACACACCTGAGACTGAGAGTAATCGAACAAAAACGAAAGTAATGAGGAGTAGCAGAGATGGCCTTAGCGATAAACTTAACAGGGAAGTTGGTGACCGCGAAGTAAATGAAGTCATCGAAATCTACTGCCTTGGAAGTATCTGCTACAATTCGGTGATAGCTCCACAGGCTAGCCAATGAAAGTAACCAGCCGAGAAGCACACACCAGTACATCCAGATATCCCTCTTTACCATCGAAAAGCCGGGTAAAGAGGCACATCGGAATCAACGGCTTCGAGACGACAGATGCAGCACCTAAAGACAGCCATTTAGACGAAGTGAAGGAATTGTTTACAGCTTCCATACAGAATAAATCTGTTTACCTCGCGGCTTCCTCCTCCATCATGAAGAGTTATTACTGTGCGACGTTTATTTTGCTACCACAGCAGCGCGCCACGTCTTGACAGAGCGTGCATCATGTGCGGTTCACAGACCACCAGCTGATTTGGCTAGGCGCCTAAGCGTTTCTGTGCACTGCAACATAACAAATGCTGCGTCAGAAGCAACCAAGTAACAACATAACGACGCTCTCTCAGACGGTCGTGAAAAGTCAGAAAAAAATTCACTTTTTTAAACACCAACATAATACGAGGGGTATCCAGAAAGTAAGTTCTGATCGGTCGCGAAATGGAAACGGCTATGAAAATCCGATAAAGCTTTGCACAGATGTGTTGGCCAGTGTCTCTAGTATGACCCTAGATAGCATCACGTAGCTCTTCTCATTTCTGAGTTCACAGTGAGCGCGTAAAGATGTCTAGAAAATTGTGTCTTCCGCCAAGTACGAAGTCCTGGTGAGAAATTTCGCCTGAAGCTATGGAGCCAACATTACATAACTATCGCGCGGTTTCGTCTTCAAGGCAATTCTCAGCCGCATACTGCAGGGGCAATGAAGATGCTCCTGTATCATTTTCAATTGGAAATGTTTGATTACCCACAATACAGCCCGTAATTGTCTCCTTCTGAGTTTCATCACTGCTCACATGAACTGCTGGCTATGAAGACAACATTCTGGCACAGTCAACGAGCTGTAGGCCAGCGTAGAGAATTGACGGAAAGCACTGGCGGCTGCCTTCTACAACGAGGGTATTGGAAAGTTGGTACAAAGCTACGACAACTGTCTAAGTCAGAACGGCGACTACATAGAGAAGTAGCTGGAAGGTGTAGCTAACTGTTACAAATAAAACATATCTGATTCTCACTGTGGTTTCCATTACGCGATCAATCGGAGCTCACTTTCTGGACAGTCCTCGTAGCAGTTACGCAAAAAATAATACACGTGACAGACTATACAAAATTTGCGCCTGAGCTATCCAAGGCAAACAGTGAAACTACGTAATTAAGAAGAAAAAAGCCATTTAATAGGGTTAACAGCGCTGAAACAAGCTTGACACAAAGTGAACAACAAGAAAACAATATTTTGCTCCAAGCGACAAACTCCAAGTATTTTGGAAGCGCATCATTTACAACAGCCTCCTTCCCCTTTCGTAGGACGTGAGGAGTATATTTCTAGAAGGTTCCACGAGGTTTCAGCTGAAACATAGCATTCACATCTTCATTGATCTTTATTCGACTGTAACTTCAAACTGAAGGCAAGATATTGGGAAATCCATTCCAAATAAAAGAACGAAAAAAAAGTCAGAGATCATCACCCAATTCGTATTTCTTGTTCGTCTGTGAAAGGCAAATCATACACACAATGTGACTGGGAAAACTTATTTTCGTACTAACAGACATTTTAAGACAATGAAAAACGAAGAACAGTTCATGTCAATAATTGGTACAAATCCTAAAAATCCGACATTTTTGTCAAACATCATGCATCAGACAATGCATTTGCCTTTCAAAGTGTAATAGGGTCTATGAAGTTTTATCCATTTTATATAATGTGAATAGTTTTTCTTTAACCGAATTAATTGTTAACACATGTTGTCCATACCTCTAATGATCATTAATCATTGCCAACAGGTCTTAAATCTAGTTTCAAAGATCATGTTTTGAAAGACGTGTATATTTCTATCTTCTATTGTGAAACCACAATTTATGAAAGATGTTTATATTTTATTAATAGGATGAAGTAGGAATAATTAATATTTGTCATGTAGTAATAATTGTGGTAGCAGGGAATGTCTGCACCGAAGTATTGTTGGCAGGAGAGACCGCGCATTGATGTAATTTTAAAAAGGGCGGGAGAGACCGCGTATGGATACATTTTAAGAAAAGAACGGGAAAGACCGCGCATTGATACATTTTGTAATGGTAGCAGGGATTGTCTGCACCAGAAAGCATTGTTGGCGGGAGAGACCGCACTTTAGCGTTCGTAGGAAGTCAGTAGTAAGCGAGATGTGAAGCGAGTCGGTAGCAGGTCTGAAGCGAGAGGTTGAGAGGAGCGGGGTGCCTGCCAGCCACCAGCTATGATTTACAAGAGGTTATAAACGGATGTACAGAGACATCAGCTGACTATTATCATAAGAGAAACTAATATTATTGAATTATTTTTTTGACAAACTCAAGACTACTGAAGACATGTTTGCGCAATGCTAGTTGTAAGATTATTGTTAAAAGTAAGTCCCATTTGAACGTATGTAAAATCATTTCATTACCAACAGTAAATATTTGAAGAATCATTTTTGGGATATAATTAATTTTTGCCAGCAATATTGCATTACTGATTATAATCCATCCCAAAAACCATCAATGTAAAACTTTGCAAAATTTTATTGTTGTCAATAAAAAGTTTCACTATGAATTACGTAACTTCAGTCAAATTAATTAAAGAATAACGTCAGCTTCGCTATTAAGGAATAACGTCAGCTTTGCTATTAAAGAATAATGTCAGCTTTGGTAATAAATACAGCCACTTATTACGAAAGCCCACCAGCAGCTAATAGAGTATAGTAAAACAGAGTAAGTATATTCATGTCGCAGTTCGATGTAGTAGTCAGATGGCGATCCAGTAACGGTAAAAAAAAAGATAAGGAACAGTTTTGGGTTATTGCAGATAACGACTGAGGGCCACGACGACGACACATTCTATGTTTCGTCGAAATAATCAGAAAATCACTTTTAATAAGCAGCATTTAAATTTGTATGCGAAGATTGCACTTATTATTATTGAGAAAGAGAATTAATTTCAAAGGGAAGATTTAATTTGTTATTATTAAGGAAGAGATAGAAATCCTAAGGGAAGGTTTCATAGGTTATTGTAGAAGGGAAGGTTGCGTAACAAAAGAGATGTAGAAGAGACCGGAAGGTTTCACCTTGATCGAATGATCGAAAAAGGAGTCTAATATTCAGGTACACACATTTTCAGTAAATTGACAGCAACCATTAAAACTTGGTTTCAGATAAAGCACACCTTAAACAGAGTTTGAATGACTTCTTGTTAGGCAACTCGTTCTCCTCTGTAGATGACAATGTTAACAGGGAGTGATAGATCAGCTTAAGTAAAAATGTCTGTTAAATTTCAGTTTTGACATCACTTGGTTACAACAGTCAAGATTAGGCATTTTGTGTATGACAGATTTACTGCAAGTGTATAAATATGTTTCATTATGACAGTATATTAATTCTGCAAATATCGGCAGCTCCATTTCAATGTAATGTATTCACATATTTTGAAAATCTCCTGATAAATGAACAAGGATATGAGTATTACAATCAAATTTTCTACGTTTTTTTATGTTATACTTTTTGACTTGTTCCACATCTACGAGAATGATCTCATTTATGGGTCTATGGAACCAAAACTGAATATAATCTGATCTAAACAAGGTTCTTCAAAAGATGTACGAACTTCGACCAATATGTGGCGCTGAATCTTAAATGCTACTTGCAGTTTTTACTTGTCACTTCTACATCGAAGCGCCAAAGAAACTGGTATAGGCATGCGTATTCTTATCCAGAGCTATGTAAATAGGCAGAATATGGTGCTGCGGTCGACAACGCCTATACAAGACAAGATGTGTCTGGCGCGGTTGTTATATCGGTTACTGCTCCTTCAATGGCAGGTTATCAGGATGTGAGTGAATTTGAACGTGGTGCTGTAGTCGGTGCGCGAGCGATAAGACACAGAATCTCAGAGTCAGCGATAAAGCAGGGACTTTCTCGTACGACCATTTCACATTTGTACCGTGAATATCAGGAATCCGGAATAACATCAAATCTCCGACATCGCTGCAGCCTGAAAAACATCCTGCAAGAACGGAACCAACGACGTACGAAGAGATTCGTTCAACGTTTCAGAAGTGCAGCCCTTCCCCAAACTGCTGCAGATTTCAGTGCTGCGCCATCAACAAGTATCACCATGCGAACCATTCAATGAAACATCATCGATATGGGCTTTTGGAGCCGAAGGCCCACTCGTGTATCCTTGATGATTGCACGACACAAAGCTTTACGCCTCGCCTGGGCCCGTCAACACCGACATTCGACTGCTGATGAGTCGAAACATGTTACCGGGTCGGACGAGTCTCGTTTCAAATTGTATCGAGCGGATGAACGTGTACGGGTATGGAGACAACCTCATGTATCAATGGACAGTGCCTGTCGGAAGAGGACTGTTCAGTCTGGTGGAGGATCTGTAATGGCGCGGGGCGTGTGCAGTTGGAATGATATGGGACTCTTGATACCTCTAGATCGTCTCCGACAGGTGACACGTACGTAAACATCCTGTCTGGTCACCTGCATCCATTCATGTCCATTGTGCATTCAGACGAACTAGGGCAATTTCAGCATGACAATGCGAAGCCACATACGTCCACAATTGCTACAGAGTGGCCCTAGCAACACTCTTCTGAGTTTAAACACTTCCGCTGGCCACCAAACTCCCAAGACATGAACATAACTGAGCATAATTGGGATGCCTTGCAACGTGCTGTTCAGAAGAGATCTCCACCCCGTCGTACTCTACAGGTTTATCGACAACTCTGTAGGATGCATGGTGTCAGTTGTATCTGGGACTACTTCAGACAATAGTCGAATCCATGCCACATCGTGTTGCGACACTTCTACGTACTCGCGGTGGCCCTACCAAATATTAGGCATGTGTATCATTTTCTTTGGCTCTTCAGCATAGTTGTGACTGAAATTGCAGTAAGATACTACATAGCTGATATTGTGAAAACTGCGACTTTTTAATCACTGTGGTTTGTAGCAGATACACGATTTCTTGCCTACTCCTATACTGTGTGTTGTTTCTCTAGGGCGAGTGGCCGCTACTGACCCGCACGTGGTGTGAGGGTAGCGCCATGGCGCCAACTTAGGGGCTGAAAATTATTTCGTTCCACCTCGTAAGTAAAATCTGTATTAATAAAGATACAGTATAGGCAATGGCACCACATGAAAGAGGAACGAGGTGATAAAGCATGTCAAAACACTCTGCAGATATAGTAACAGGTTGGATAGTGACGATAAAAGATAAGAATAAATCCATTACCTTTAAAAATCGAAATCTTCTAACAGCCATTAGGGACCCTGAAGAACAGAGTGTTAAGAAATAGCACTAGAATAACACCATCGGAAAACAGCGTAAGAAACTCTGTTAAAGTAATACAATTTCAGTTACGACTTGGTGTGTTGATTCCGAGAGTTAAAAAAAGGTTTTAGTGTAAAATAATTTGCAAAACAATCAGTGTAGTGACAGTTTTAGAAAACAGACTACGATGATTATCTGTAGACATTTAATTCTCGCTGGTTTTCATGCAGATAATAGTCGTAATGCTAATGTGAACAATTTCCCTGAATAACAACCAAATAACCCAAAAAACCAAGGAGCTGGTTGTCGCCACGGAAACGCTGGTGAAATTCTAGCCCTCATTCTATGTCTAATCCTGACGGTAGCGATAATTTCAACGTGACTTCATTCGTTTTTAATTTATGTGCAACCAGAGAAAGAAATTACGCAGGTTTTTCTGATAAAAAGACTATGAAACAGGTATTTTTAACAGCTCAAACGAATCAGCGTGCCAGCACAAACCATGAAGAGTGTTTATATGTGTAACTTTTTGAATAATACGTACACTGTGTAATTTTGTGGGTTTTACATCGTTAAATCGAGTCTGTATACGGGCACCTGTCGTGTTGACCTGGGGCAGTTCACTTTGAGAGGTTGGCGAGCATGGGCGTGTGCTGATAAGTGGGGTGTCAGTCACATTTAAAACGTTTATAGTTTTTCTAGTGACAAGTCAGTTGACAAGTACGGTTTCTGTCAGAGTTGGAGACATTAAAGAAGTTGAAGATAGTTCACTTGTGCATTTTAACTCTGGACAACAGAGCAGCGTTAGACTTGCGAAATTTCTGAATAGGTTCGTGGATTTTAGCTCTGAGTAGCTGCGTCGTGTAATATTATGACATACACGTAGGTTCGTCGACTTTGAAAAGTTATCCGTAATCGATTTCCGAACTTTACTTTTGAAGAGCAACGTGGTGCCTCCCTTAGCGCATTCTTGATCGAGCTTGTTGATCGTTGCTCTCCCGGTGTAAAGCAAAGATTGAATAAATATTTTCATTCATAAACGCTACTCAGGTTGTGTTAAGGACATTTACTCATTTCATCAAACATAATCCTGCCTTCGATTTGACCAAGTTATAAGAAGTTAATAGAACAATATCAGAATAATGCAGCTGGTATTTTCCCCTTCCACAGACACGTATCAAGCCACTGAACTTTAGCAATCAGTCACACTCAGTCCACAAACAGTGATAAAAACCTCAGATGAGATAAGATTTCTCCATGTTATATGTTGCTGTCTTGTTCTTCAATCCAAAGACTGGTTTGATGCTGCCCTCCACCCTACTCTATCGAGTACAAGCCTCTTCACCTCTGGATAACTGCTACGATCTATATCCAGTCGACAGTTCTGATCTATCACACCTTCTTCCATCACCAAACACACTCTTCCTTAATGCCTCAGAATATGTCCAAGATTTGCCACAAATTTCTACTTTTCCCAGTTCGATTCACTACCTGCTCATTAGTTATTCGATCTATTCGTCTAATCTTCAACATTTCCTCTGTAACACCACATTTGGAAAGATCCTATTTACTTATTGTCTGGCTTAGTCATTGTTCATTTTGACTTGCATACAAGCCTGTACTCCAGAGAAATGGCTTCAGAAAAGACTCCTAAAAGTTACATTTATATTCTATGTTAACTAATTTCTCTTTTTCAGAAACGCTTTTCTTGCTTTACTAGTCTGCATTTCATACTCTCACTAGTTCGGGCCAACGTCAGTTATTTTGCTGCCAAAGTTGTAGGCAACTTCTCGCTATTTGTGTTTTACCCCTGCTACCTTTAGAATTTGAAAGAGTGTATTTCAGTCAACATTTACAAAAGTTGTCTCTAAACCTACAAATTCCACAAATGGTGATTTGTCCAGTTTTAACATATTTTCCAAGATAAGTCGAATGGCCAGCATTGTACCGCGTCTTCCTGCAGGAACCCAAACTGGTCTTTCCCGAGACTCGCCTCTACCAGTTTTTCTATTTTTCTATATATATGCAGTATACTACAACCATAAGTTATTGAACTAATGGTTCGACAGTATTCCCATCTGTCACCACTTGACTTTTTTGTATTAAAAGTAAATTACATTCCCTTTTAAGTATAATGTTGTTTCGCCTGTCTACTACATCTTGAATATCAGATGAAACAGTTTTGTCATGGCTGGCTCTCAATCGTCTCAATAATTCTGACTGAATGACGTCTATTCTACCGACGTTGTTTCTACTTAGGGTTTTCAGAGCTCTGTCCAATTCTTCTCACAGTATCATTCCTCGCGTTTCATCTTCACCTACTTTCTCTCCTCTTTCTATGTCTTTAAAGTTATTACCATTATATAGACCAGCTACACATTGCCTCCACCTTTCAGCCTTCCAGTCTTCGTATGGGCTTCCGATCTGAGATCATAATATTCATGAGGGTGCCTCTCTTTCACTAAAATGTCTCTTTAATAGATGGAATCTATCTTTCCCCTGATCATGCATGCATATTTCTACAGCCTTGCGTTTCTCATCTAGCCGTGTCTGCTTTGACAGTCTACTCTTCCTGTCAATATCATTTTCTAGGCGTCTCTATTCCCTTTTGCCTGCTTCAGTTCTTGCCTTTTTATATTTTCTCCTTTCGTCATTTAAATTGAATATCCAAGGACTTTTACTGGGCCTCGTCTTTTTGGCGATCTCATCCTCTGCTGCCTTCACTAATTCATCTCTCACACCTACCCAATCGTCTATTGTGTTGCGTATCGCCGTTCGTTCAGTTGTTGCCTAATGGTTCCCTCGTAACTCTCAAAAACTTGTGGTTGTTTACTTACCCGGGTCCCATCCCGCCAATTTCCTACCTTTCTACAATTTCTTAAGTTCTAATTTGCAGTTCATTGCAAATAAAATATGTTTGCAGTTCACATCTTCCACTGTAAATATTTTGCAATTTATAAACTTTTGAAATCTCTGTCTTATCATTATGTAATCTATTTGAAACCTCTCGACGTATCCAGATCTCTTCCATGAACACAGTCTCGTTACGTGTTACTTAAAACAAGTACTAACAAAGATCAAATGATTAAATTGAATTCTACAAGTTCATTTCTCTCTCATCCCCACCCACCCCCCCCCACCCCCCTCGTCCATGTTCACCTACCATTTTTCTTTCGTGTCCATTTCCTAATATGGACTTCCATCAGAATTAAACTTTCGCCCCCCTTAACTATTTGAATAATATCTTTTATCCATCATCCACTCTTTCAAAATATTCATCACATGCGGAGCTAGCAGCCATATAAACTGTACTGCTGTATAGTGTGTTGGCTTCGGTAGAAAGAAAACTGATGTTCTACGAGTTGGGGCGTAGCATGTTAGTAGCCTTATTGCAGTAGGTAGATTAGAAGCTTTGAAAATGGAAATGGAGAGGCTGAATTTAGTTAGATATAGTATGGATTAGTGATGTGTGGTGGCAGGAAGAACGGAAATTTTGGTCTGGCTCATTTTAAATTTTGACTTCACGTCTGAGCTTATTATGGTTGCGCAGTTCTCTTATTAGGTACATCGCCGTATGTTTTGATTATCTCTCCAAGACAATGAACTCCGCGACAATATTTATCAATCCTTACAACTACAACAATTTCCCGCATATCCAGTTCCACATCAGGGCTCCCTCTCCCCTCTCCAACTTTCTAATCCATTCTCTTCTTGATGTTAGGTTCCCGGCCACACAACAGACTCTCCTCAATTCCTGCCCTCCCACTGTCCGTCCCAACACGTATCTTTATGTCGATAGATACTGCTCAACATACCTCTACGTCTACGTAGATACTCCGCAAGCAATCGTACGGTGCTTGGCGGAGGGTACGCTGTAACACTACTAGTCATTTCCTTTCCTGTTCCACTAGCAAATAGAGCGAGGGAAAACCACTGTCTATGTGCCCTCGTATGAGCCCTAATTTTTCGTATCTTATCTCCGTGGTCCTTTCGCGCAATGTATATTGCAGGCAGTAGAATCGTTTAGCTATGCTTCAAATGCCTGTTCTCTAAATTTTCTCAATAGTGTTCTCGAAAAGAACGATTTCCCTTCAGGCATTCTCATTTGAGTCCGAAGCATCGCAGTAACGTTTACGTGCTGTTCGAACCTACCGGTACCTAATATAGCAGCCCGTCTTTGAATTGCTTCAATCTCTTCCTGGAATCTGATATGGTACGGATCCCAAACACGAGAGCAGTACTCAAGAATAGGTCGCACCAGCGTCCTATATGCGGTCTTCTTTACTGGTTATCCACTACACTATGTGATCAAAACCATCCGGACACTTGGCTGAAAATGATTTACAAGTTCGTGGCGCCCCGCATCGGTACTGATGGAATTCAATATGGTGTTGGCCCACCCTCAGCCTTGAAGACAGCTTCCACTCTAGCAGGCATACGTTCAAACAGGTGCTCGAAGGTTTCTTGGGGAATGGTAGCCCATTCTTCAAGGAGTGCTGCACTGAGGAGAGGTATCGATGACGGTCGGTGAGGCCAGGTACGAAATCGACGTTCCAAAACATCCCAAAGGTGTTCTATAGGATTCAGGTCAGGACTCTGTGCAGACCAGTCCTTTACAGGGATCTTATTGTCGTGTAGCCACTCCGCCACAGGCCGTGTATTATGAAAAGTGCTCGTTCGTGTTGAAAGATGCAATCGTCATCCTCGAATTGCTCTTCAACAGTGGGAAGAAAGAAGGTTCTTAAAGCATCAATGTAGGACTGTCCTGTGATAGCGACACGCAAAACAACAAGGGGTGCAAGCCCTCTCCATGAAAAACACACCATAACACCAACGTCTCCGGATTTTACTGTTGGCACTACACACGCTTCCAGATGACGTTCGCCGGGCATTCGCCATATCCATACCCTACCATCGGGTCGCCACATTGTGTACCGTGATTCGTCACTCCACACATCATTTTTCCACTGTTAAATCGTCCAATGTTTACGTTTCTTACACCAAGCGATGCGTCGTTTGGAATTTACTGGTGTGGTGAGTGGCTTATGAGCTGCCGATCGACCATGAAATACAAGTTTTCGGACCTCCCGCCTAACTGTCATAGTACTTGCAGTGGACCCTGAGGCAGTTTGGAATTCCTATGCAATGGTCTGGATAGATGTCTGCCTATTACACATTACGCCCCTCTTCACCTGTCGGCGGTCTCTGTCAGTCAACAGACGAGGTCGGCCTGTACGCTTTTGTGCTGTACGTGTCCATTCACGTTTCCACTTCATCATCACATCGGAAACAGTGGTCCTATGGATGGTTGGGAGTGTGGGAATCTTACGTACAAATGTATGACAAAAGGGACACCCAGTCACCTGAACACGTTCGCAGTCCGTGAGTTCCGCGGAGCGCCCCGTTCTGCTCTCTCACGATGTCAAATGACTACTGAGGTCGCTGATATCGAGTACCTGTCAGTAAGTGGCACCACAATGCACCTAATATGAAAAACGTATGTTTTGGGGGTGTCCAGATACTTTTGATCACATAGCGTATTTCCTAAAATTCTTCCAATAAACCGAAGTCGACCATTCGCTCTCCCTTCACAGTTCCCACATGCTCATTCTATTTCATATCGCTTTGCAACGTTAGGGCTTGTGTGTTCTTCTCACCATCCTCTTTAACTTACATTTTCCCACATTTGGAGCTTGTTGTCGTGCATTACACCAACTGGGTATTTTATCTAAGTCGCCTTGCATCTTCCGATAGTCATTCAACTCGACACTTTACCGTTCGCCATAGCATCATCAGCAAGTAACCGCAGATTGTTACCCGCCCCGTCCACCAAATCGTATATGTATATAGAGAACAACAACAGTCCTCTCACACTTCCCTGGAGCATTCCTGACGATACCCTTGTCTCTGATCAATACTCGCCGTCGAGGACAACATACTGGGTTCTATTAGTTAAGAAGTCGTCGAGTTACTTACGTATCTGTGAACTTATAGCTGATTCTCGTACCTTCGTTAACAGCCTGCAATGGAGCACCGTGTCAAATGCGATCCGGAAATCTACACTCCTGGAAATTGAAATAAGAACACCGTGAATTCATTGTCCCAGGAAGGGGAAACTTTATTGACACATTCCTGGGGTCAGATACATCACATGATCACACTGACAGAACCACAGGCACATAGACACAGGCAACAGAGCATGCACAATGTCGGCACTAGTACAGTGTATATTCACCTTTCGCAGCAATGCAGGCTGCTATTCTCCCATGGAGACGATCGTAGAGATGCTGGATGTAGTCCTGTGGAACGGCTTGCCATGCCATTTCCACCTGGCGCCTCAGTTGGACCAGCGTTCGTGCTGGACGTGCAGACCGCGTGAGACGACGCTTCATCCAGTCCCAAACATGCTCGATGGGGGACAGATCCGGAGATCTTGCTGGCCAGGGTAGTTGACTTACACCTTCTAGAGCACGTTGGGTGGCACGGGATACATGCGGACGTGCATTATCCTGTTGGAACAGCAAGTTCCCTTGCCGGTCTAGGAATGGTAGAACGATGGGTTCGATGACGGTTGGGATGTACCGTGCACTATTCAGGGTCCCCTCGACGATCACCAGTGGTGTACGGCCAGTGTAGGAGATCGCTCCCCACACCATGATGCCGGGTGTTGGCCCTGTGTGCCTCGGTCGTATGCAGTCCTGATTGTGGCGCTCACCTGCACGGCGCCAAACACGCATACGACCATCATTGGCACCAAGGCAGAAGCGACTCTCATCGCTGAAGACGACACATCTCTATTCGTCCCTCCATTCACGCCTGTCGCGACACCACTGGAGGCGGGCTGCACGATGTTGGGGCGTGAGCGGAAGACGGCCTAACGGTGTTCGGGACCATAGCCCAGCTTCATGGAGACGGTTGCGAATGGTCCTCGCCGATACCCCAGGAGCAACAGTGTCCCTAATTTGCTGGGAAGTGGCGGTGCGGTCCCCTACGGCACTGCGTAGGATCCTACGGTCTTGGCGTGCATCCGTGCGTCGCTGCGGTCCGGTCCCAGGTCGACGGGCACGTGCACCTTCCGCCGACCACTGGCGACAATATCGATGTACTGTGGAGACCTCACGCCCCACGTGTTGAGCAATTCGGCGGTACGTCCACCCGGCCTCCCGCATGCCCACTATACGCCCTCGCTCAAAGTCCGTCAACTGCACATACGTTTCACGTCCACGCTGTCGCGGCATGCTACCAGTGTTAAAGACTGCGATGGAGCTCAGTATGCCACGGCAAACTGGCTGACACTGACGGCGGCGGTGCACAAATGCTGCGCAGTTAGCGCCATTCGACGGCCAACACCGCGGTTCCTGGTGTGTCCGCTGTGCCGTGCGTGTGATCATTGCTTGTACAGCCCTCTCGCAGTGTCCGGAGCAAGTATGGTGGGTCTGACACACCGGTGTCAATGTGTTCTTTTTTCCATTTCCAGGAGTGTATAAATATGGACTCTACCTGTTCCCCTTCCACCACAGTTCACAGTGTATCATGCGAGAAAAAGGCACGCTGAGTTTTGCACGAGAGATACATTCTAAAACCTCGCTGATTCGTGGACATAAGCTTATCAGTCTCAAAAAGAATTTACTGCATTCGAACTAAGAATATGTTCAGGAATTCTGCAGAAAACCGAAGTTATTGGTATTAATCTGTAATTTTGTTGGTCTGTTCTTTTACCCTTTATACAGGGTGCAAATTTTAGGTTGACAAACCAGAATAACTCGAAAAATAAGCTTCACATGAAAAAATGCGTGGAATCCAAAATTGATTATTTTCGAGAGGGACACCTGCAGGTGCTAAAATTAGCCCGCCACCCCAGCCCCCTGATGGTGTGGTGCGAGGCAACTTTAAAATTTAAAATGACAACCCTCATTTTTTATTGCAGAATCAGATTCTACATAAAAAAACTACGTACATTTTGTCTTAAACATTTGTTTTGATTCTTGGTAGTTGGCGCTCTAATTCAAGGAAATCCATGTTCTCATTTTTGCGTGGAAAATGGTTACGGATGAACAAAAATTTCTTATTCACTTCGTAAAGTTTGATTCGCTAAAACTAGAACTCTCCCTCTCTCCCCACAGGGTGGGGTTTGAGAGAGAGGAATTAGAGTTTTATAAATGTTGACTAAAATATTGTTTTCGTAGACTCGGATAAGTTTTGAGTCAACACTTGTAAAACTCTTAATTCCTCTCTCTTAAACCCAACCCTATGGGGAGAGAGGGAGAGTTTTAGTCTTAGCGAATCAAAATTTACGAAGCAAATAAGTATTTTTTGTTCATCGGTAACCAGTTTCCACGCAAAAATGAGAACATGGATTTCCTTGAATTACAGCGCCAACTACCAAGAATCAAAACAAATGTTTATTGCATTACTGATTATAATCCATCCCAAAAACCATCAATGTAAAACTTTGCAAAATTTTATTGTTGTCAAGAAAAAGTTTAACTATGAATTACGTAACTTCAGTCAAATTAATTAAAGAATAACGTCAGCTTTGCTATTAAAGAATAACGTCAGCTTTGGTAATAAATACAGCCACTTATTATGACAGCCCACCAGCAGGTAATAGAGTTTAGTAAAACAGAGTAAGTATATTCATGTCGCAGTTCGATGTAGCAGTCAGATGGCGATCCAGTAACAGTAAAAAAGGTAAGGAACAGTTTTGGGTTATTGCAGATAACGACTGAGGGCCACGACGACGACACATTCTATGTTTCGTCGAAATAATCAGAAAATCACTTTTAATAAGCAGCATTTAAATTTGTATGTGAAGATTGAGAAGGAGAATGAATCCCAAAAGGGAAGATTTCATTTGTTATTATTAGGCAAGAGATAGAAGTCCTAAGGGAAGGTTTCATAGGTTACTGAAGAAGGGAAGGTTGCGTAACAAAAGATAGAGAAAACGGAAAGATTTCAGTTTCATTATTAATTCCTGTATAATAACTGCCATGCCACAGGATTTACATTGTTAATAGTAATAGTGCATTACTCAATGGTGTGTTTAACAACTTCATCACCGTAAACAGAAAAACTTCGGATGGCAGGGAAAATTTTTATTTAATTCCTTAACACGATAAGAGCCTGTGCCATTTTTTACAGTTTGAATTCTTGTTAAATTATTAGCTTATAGCAGAGATTCTCAAACTTTTTGGGCCTGTACCTGATGGATATTCATCGCACTTCCCTCCTGTTTTTACAGTTACCTTTTATTTGCAAACGTATCTTCATAGTTAAAAATTTTAATTAATATGTAACAATTTATTGTCATCCAATTACACAAATTTTGCATAAAGTTACACTTCATGTGATACAAAATACAAGACGATGACGAAGAACGTCAATATTTACTATATCATTGTACTCAGAATCGATACAGGGATATTTTCAGATGTATAGATTACTATTTCTGACTACTTAAATATAAAATCTTGTTTTCCTACAATAATTAGTTACAAAATTTCTTTCTGAAAGTGTTACCTTACGGTTTCCTTAATTTGTTTTAGGTGGAATTATGAATTCATGAATCAGAAAACAAGCAAAACGTATGACAAATGTCTTAGTCAGACTTTGGGTTAGAAGATATAGCAGCGTGAAATTATACCGAATCACTTACACTGAGTAAATATCGTTTAACCGTACTGAAGCCATAATGAGGTGAGTACGTCTGTTTTCCGGGATAAAACTTAGCAAAATGCGGAGTGGTGTTCGAAACGGCTGCTGTACTTGATTCACAATGTTTGATTTTGACCGACATTGATTTCATAGCAGCGAAGAATGCTTCGTGCAGCAAGTAAGTTACAAAAGGAATTAGAATCATCAACACAATTGGCTAAAAAAAAAAATTAAAAAAAAATACCAGAAATCTTTTGCGATATACATTGAAATTTGCTGTCCACAGAAGTATCGTTACTTAAAACATATAGCTGTTATTAACCTTTTATGGTCAGAGATACAAATATTGTTAAATGTATTTGTAAAGGAAAGAAATTCATCAAAATCTTGCGTTAAAGTAGATTTCAAAATGAATCTTCAACAGCATAAAAACACCGGCTTTTTAAGCCAATTGAAAGCACTGGTTTGTCAGTATCCCATCCCAGTGAGGCAAGAGGAGGGACTATATTTATAGTCGTCGTTTTAGATATCGGTAACTATAATTTTCTTATAAATGTCTCTATTTTGTAAATCCAAAGAAGTAAATTTGACTAATTTCCTACTGAAGGTATATAGCTGTAAAGGGTAGTTTTCGACAAAAATCATCACTTCCCAAATTTTCTGCTGGTATGTGGTGTTCACCATCTAGGACAGGTAGCACCACATACCTGAGGTCAAACACACTTTATAAAATAGCGACACAATTTGTTTACCATTCCCTCGCAAATAGTCTTAAAAATTCTAGAGGGCTGTTTTTGATTAAATTCACGGTTTTTGTTACACTCTGCAGCACTTTGTGGAGAGGTTCACTGAGTAGGTTCACCGCAGTGCCTCCCAATAAATTGTAAAGTAAGCTTTTAGAGTGACAGCTTTGACTTACTCTTGCAATCTAAAACGGGCTCCAGACATCACATGGGTCCGTCCTGATGATACCAAAAGGATTTTCAGAAATTGTTGCTTTCATCATTGTCACACAGAGCAAAATTTCATCTCTCATACTACTCTCACCAGCAGAACGAACATATCCTGTCAAATGTGACTCTTTATTAATGTTTATCACTTAATCAGCTTAAAGGAAAAGGAATTATAGTGCTACATGCGCTGCTACAATAAAATTGTTCTTGGCCTCTGTCGTTGGAGAGTAGAATTCGCGTTAAGGGTCATGCGTAGAATTCACTAACTGTCGTTGAGAACATGAGAATCGCTATTAGTAAATGTTACAATTTTTCCATGTAGCATTTCTGTAATAAGAACAGCAAGAGGCTAACAGGGCGCCAGATGACACGTTTGTTGTTTTAAGGATAATGACTGAAATTAAGAAATTTAGTAAAATCTTATTTCTTCTTCTTTTATCTAATGTTCCGCGATGAATCTTTGGCTTGTAAGGTTTCGTAGCTCCTGCAGCTAAAATGTCTTAACGAATTGTACACTGTCGATGCTGCCCCCCACTGATCACAGTAATTGTGGAGCCCAGATAGAAACAGTTTTAGACATTCTAGGATTGGACAGCCGCCCACGGTGGGCGAGCGGCTCTAGGCGCTACAGTCCGGAACCGCGCAGGTTCGAATCCTGCCTCGGGCATGGATGTGTGTGATATCCTTAGGTTAGTTAGGTTTAAGCAGTTCTAAGTTCTAGGGGACTGATGACGTCAGATGTTAAGCCCCGTAGTGCTCAGAGCCATTTGAACCACTTATGAATATGGAAACACAGCGAGAAATGTATGCTTGAGCTTATAAATGCAGATGCTAGGTAAGCCTGCAAACCCTGTCAGCAGAAAAACAATCCCGGGCTGGGGGAGCGAGGGGGTTGGGGGAGAGAGGTGTAGTGCGACATTTGTTTTATCGACATGTATAAAAGAGACAGGAAAAACAGGAAGAATGACTAGCATTGCTTCAGTGACTGAGTAGCTGCTACGCTGCAGCAGAGAGCGCGGGCCAGCGTGGCATAAAAGTCGCTGCTTGAGTAATGGTTATTCAATGTGTTTTACTGCGCTTGTCAATACATGTCGTTAAAGGGATATCCTGCGTGTGTACTTTAGGGCCGCTCTGTCGAATGGGTACATAAATTTCCACTTTAAAAACTATTTTGTTTGTAACGGGGAACAAAGCGACGCTTTGCGTTCACACAGGGCGTCGAAAGAACATAAGCAATACCAGCATTTATCTGGGCTGACTTCAAAAACAAAATTGAAAATAGCTACTGAGACACAGGAGGTTGTCCCGCCTAACTACCCCATCTCACAACTGGCCAGGAACACGCATATGCCGGGAGCTCACACAGTGGGAAGCAACGCGCGATCCACAATTTAAATATCACATTCAACACGAATTTAACTTTTTTTTTGATATGATACATGTATATTTTTGTACGGAAATGAAAACTGGAGATAAAAGTAGTGACGGCAGGCTTATTTTCGCTGCACTAAACCTCATACGTTCTAAAATACGTTTTACATGATGCCAACTCCACAGTTTCCGCCGTAATGCACGAAGCAAGGGTTGCCCACAGCAGGCTTCAGGACAGTGCAGGCAACACGCATTAAGGAATTACAGCATTACGGTAGAAACTTTGGCGCCGGTTCCATTATTTAAAGTTTAAGTATTCATTACGGTACAATGTTTAGAGCAGTGAAACCAAGTCTTCCATCGTTAACGGTACCTCTAGATTTCATTTCGGTAAAAAAAAACATATGCCATTTAATGAAAACGTAACTTTGTGTTGAAAGTGATGTTTATTTACTTGTAGGAACTGTGCATTCCTGCCAATTGTGTGAGCCCCTGACGTCGGTGCATCCCAAGCCAATTGCATGTTTCAAATTTTGTTTCTTTTCGGAAATATACGAGGTACAAAGTTAGGTGGGGCACCCTATATCACCTTTGCCTATTTTCCGGAGCTTATGCTGTAGTTGATTTTCAAGAAGATACTCATTTTTTTCATTCTATTAACTGTTCTTCCTATCTCTCTTTTGTTTATTTGTGACGTCGCTGGCTGGTTATTACCGCTTCTATGCATTACATTATGCATCTGTAATAATCAGGTCTAGAGAAAGGAACGTATTGTGGTGTGTCATCTACGAAATATCCAAGGTCTTATTTATTTTTCTGCAAGAAGCAGGCTTTCATTAGAGACAGGTCGTCATATTAAACAACTCAGCCGGCCGTTGTGGCCGAGCGGTTCTAGGCACTTCAGTCTGGAACCACGCGACCGCTACGGTCGCAGGTTCGAATCCTGCCTCGAGCATGGATGTGTGTGATGTCCTTAGGTTAGTTAGGTTTAAGTAGTTCTAAGTTATAGGGGACTGATGACCCCAGATGTTAAGTCCCATAGTGCTCAGAGCCATTTGAACCATTGTTAAACAGCTCAGTTCTATAACAACCGTAAACTTGAAGAGTGATGCCAACTATTGGTATACAGAATAGTCACAACATCAGAGTAGTGTTACTAGGTTCGTAAATTAGCTTTAATTATTGTTATGCACCAAGGATTATCAGTTATTGATCATTTTGCGACGTCTGAACTCTTACAGTGTTGTGGTAGAACTGGAGTGCTTATTAGCGGCTGACGACTCCTGTATTTAGCTAGTGAGGTGATTTTTTGACTGCTTGAGAAACGTCTGTTCTAGCCTATTACTCCATGCAGCTACACCTAACACCGCAGCCTGAAAACGCCCTTATTAGGTTGGTGTAGAGATTCAATCTTGCAACTCTTGTTATTTATCACAGGGTGCAGTTGTGCTGTGCTTTGCTCTTCCTCGGCATCGAACTTCTTTCTTCCGTGCAGATTTCTATAAGTGACTATAAAACAAAACACTGCTTCTCTACCTAAATAAAGTGTAGACTGATTCCAATTAACTCTGTATATTGTCACAAACTTTCATAAACGGTTACACGTTAAATGGGATGTTACTACTCCCAGAACCAACTAATATTAATGTCTCAAAGAGCCTCTCATTAACTTATCAGTGAATAGTACACGACAATCGCTTATATACATCATATTCGTCTTCCTTGGCGCCACAGGTCTTCGATGGTACCAGAGCTCCTTCGTTCCTTTTTGCTCCATGGAGATTACAAATGCTCTGTAGCAGATAGCTTCCGCACCAGTTGAGTAATACTTTCCCACAGAAAGTGGCTCATGTTTGCAAACTAATTACGATCATACAGATCTCTACTCTGAGCTCTATATTTCACGCACGTGATACATGCCCTTCCATGAACGGCATGGATCACTACAGAATAAGCAAATCGTTCTTCTGCTACGAGCAGAAAAGAAACGTGACTACAGAAGCAGTGGACGCAAGGAATGCGTCTATTCCTGGCTGCTGAACTCTTCCCAGATAGTACGCAGTAGGCAGTAGCTGACGCGAGCGTCCGCACGTACAATGGCGGGTCCCCTGCCAAATATGCCCATCCGACGAGTGCGGAAATAGAACCATGGAACGGCTCTACGGGCGAATATCTGGACTGCCTGGCGGGCCAACGGAATGCGTCGTCCGCGACATTTACTAGCGCAAACACGCTTTGGTCGCCACCCAGCAGTGTTATTCCTGGAGTCATAACATGGGCGCTCACTGCCCCAGGGAAAATATATTCCTCTGACTAAGTTGTCGTTTCTTGCAATTACACTACTGGCCATTAAAATTGCTACACCACGAAGATGACGTGCTACAGACGCGAAATTTAACCGACAGGAAGAAGATGCTGTGATATGCAAATGATTAGCTTTTCAGAGCATTCACACAAGGTTGGCGCCGGTGGCGACACCTACAACGTGCTAACATGAGGAAAGTTTCCAACCGATTTCTCACACACAAACAGCAGTTGACCGGCGTTGCCTGGTGAAACGTTGTTGTGATGCCTCGTGTAAGGAGGAGAAATGCGTACCATCACGTTTCCGACTTTGATAAAGGTCGGATTGTAGCCTATCGCGATTGAGGTTTATCGTATCGCGACATTGGTGCTCGCATTGGTCGAGATCCAATGACTGTTAGCAGAATATGGAATCGGTGGGTTCAGGAGGGTAATACGGAACGTCGTGCTGGATCCCAACGGCCAATGACAGGCATCTTATCCGCATGGTTGTAACGGATCGTGCAGCCACGTCTCGATCCCTGAGTCAACAGATGGGGACGTTTCCAAGACAACAACCATCTGCACGAACAGTTGGATGACGTTTGCAGCAGCATGGACTATCAGCTCGGAGATCATGGATGCGGTTACCCTTGAGGCTGCATCACAGACAGGAGGCCGGCCGGAGGGGCCGTGCGGTTCTAGGCGCTACAGTCTGGAACCGCGTGACCGCTACGGTCGCAGGTTCGAATCCTGTCTCGGGCATGGATGTGTGTGATGTTCTTAGGTTAGTTAGGTTTAAGTACTTCTAAGTTCTAGGGGACTGATGACCACAGCAGTTAAGTCCCATAGTGCTCAGAGCCACAGACAGGAGCGCCTGCGATGGTGTACTCAACGACGAACCTGGGTGCACGAATGGCAAAACGCCATTTTTTTCTGATGAATCCAGGTCCTGTTTACAGCATCATGATGGTCTCATCCGAATTTGGCGACATCGCGGTGAACGCACATAGGAATCATGTATTCGTCATCGCCATACTGGCGTGATGGTATGGGGTGCCGTCGGTTACACGTCTTGGTCACCCCTTGTTCGCATTGACGACACTTCGAACAGTGGACGTTACATTTCAGATGTGTTATGACCCGTGGCTCTACCCTTCATTCGATCCCTGCGAAACCCTACATTCCAGCAGGATAATGCACTGCCACATGTTGCAGGTCCTGTACGGGCCTTTCTCGATGCAGAAAATGTTCGACTGCCGCCCTGGCCAGCACATTCTGAAAATCTCTCACCAATTGAAAACGTCTGGTCAATGGTGGTCGAGCAACTGGCTCGTCGCAATTCGCCAGTCACTACTCTTGATGAACTGTGGTATCGTGTTGAAGCTGTGTGGGCAGCTGTACCTGTGCACGCCATCCAAGCTCTGTTTGACTCAATGCCCAGGCGTATCGAGGCCGTTATTACGGCCAGAGGTGGTTGTTCTGGGTACTGATTTTCCAAATTGCGTGAAAATGTAACCACACGTCAGTTCTAGTATAATATATTTGTCCAGTGAATACCCGTTTATCATCTGCATTTCTTCTTGGTGTAGCAGTTTTAATGGCGAGTAGTGTAAAATCTGTATTCCCCATTGATCACAGAAGCCAAACGTACATTGGTTCATATAAAGTAGGGAAAAACTGCAAAAACTAGTATAAATTGAATACGATATTGCAGTGCATGCATGCTGGGAGGAACAGGCACTGCAGTGATTACAGCTGTTTTGAAACACATAATATGTGTTCGCACTTACGGATATGCACAATCTTCAACTGTAAAATAGTACGACACTGATAATTTCTGCCGGGACGGGACTCGAACCCAGATTTCCCGCTAGCGGCGAATGGTCGCCTTGAGCACTTCGGTCACGTAGACACTTGGACGCGACATACGGAGGATTGGGTCTGGCCGTGAAGTGTCCCATGACAGCCGAAGTGGTTAAAACGCCCGCTCTCAACAAGCGGCAAATCAGGGTTCGAGTCCTGCTACTGCACAAATTTTCTATACTGAAGCTCCATTATACAGCTGAAGATTGTCCATATTCACAACTTTGAATACGTTTCATGTATGTCATAACAGCTATAGTAGCGATGGTGCCTGTTCCGTTGATACTTGGCGAGCGACTTTCAATTAGAAGCCTCCCCTGTACAAGAATGTACATAATGAATGTACGAGTGTAGGTTTATAGACGCATGGATGACGACATATGGAAGAAGTTCGGGTCTAGGTATAAAGCATGCTCGCATAGCTGGACGGTTAAGGAAAGTGAACACGACAGGCACGAAATCCGGATTCGAGTCCCTGATCACGACAAATTTTTAATATCATTCCATTATGTAGCTAAAGGTTGCCCGTATTCGTAACTGCGAATTCTGTTCATGTTAAGGTGAGTTGTTGTTCCTGGAACTATGCCACACAAAACTACACTACGCAAAATGAAATGAGATAAAAGGAAACGGGGATCAGGGGGAGTGGACCACTGAGCCCACAGAAGATAACAACATTTAACAATCTTTATTTCTCACAACATCTAGCCAGTACACGCCAATACTAAGTACACATGGCAATACCGGTAAACAGCATACGTAAATATGAAATAAGTCAGTAAAAATTAAATGTTTTACAGCCATCGCTTTTACAAGAATACAATTTTTAGAAAAAAATTCACAAACTTCATAGTTTTCGGACTTCTTTCTTAGACTCTGTTTACATAAAATACAGTTCACAAAAATTAAAATAATTATTTAAAAATACACTTTTTTCAAAAAAACAGTATCAGCAAAATTTCAAAACCCAAAAAAATTCTATGAAGCCCTTTAAAAAATGAACCTTTAAGAAAATTTCAGCTGCTTAAACCATTTTAGTAATGCTTTTACAAAAACGCCTAAATTACAAGAATTTATAAAATTCGAGAACAAATGTTGTCATCACCAAACCAGTATTGCATGGGCAAGGGAGCTCTTAAGCAAGTGAATCCATTTAAATAATTTCAGAAAATACATAAATCATATAACACATATACCCACGTGGCCCCACCTTACGAACGTGCTGGTCGTTCACTGTAGGTATGGCGGCACGATGCACCTCAGATCAGGTTGCGTAACAAGAGCAAAATACAAACTGTCTGCAACAGAGAAAAACCAATCAGTTTGAAGCTCATGGTATTGAGAAAGCACAAGAACCATATACATTTTTTCAGAACACTGGGTCAAAACGAGATTAGATCATAACTATTCAATACGTCGGTGAGAGATGCTGCACAATTAAATTTACTACTGGCAAACACCTCACCTTTCTAATAACATGATCAAAAGTTTAGGGAAAACAATTATTCAGTACATGAAGGGAACGTACTGACAGCAATCTCCTTGCCTTTTAGTAAAGGAAAGGAAACAGCCATTCATTGCGCAGGAGAGAGCAGCTGCACGATTAAATTCTCTAAGGTTCAAATGGTTCAAATGGCTCTGAGCACTATGGGACTCAACTGCTGTGGTCATAAGTCCCCTAGAACTTAGAACTACTTAAACCTAACTAACCTAAGGACAGCACACAACACCCAGCCATCACGAGGCAGACAAAATCCCTGACCCCGCCGGGAATCGAACCCGGGAACCCGGGCGTGGGAAGCGAGAACGCTACCGCACGACCACGAGATGCGGGCAAATTCTCTAAGGATAAAAGCGCTAAACAAGAGACGTCGTAACGACAACAGCCTTTGGGAGACGGAATAACAGCCTAGCAGTGGAGTCTACTAGCCATTGCTAATTACAGCTTGAACTTTAGGTAAGTGAGGACTGATGCAGTGCTCGTCAGTATGACCAACCACAAAGATAGGCAGTCAGCAAGCTGATGTTACAGCACCAAAGAACCTCAAACACAGGAAAAGGAAGTTCGTCATTCTCAAACTGAGGTCCATACGGATATAGTCGGCCAGTCGACGAGCGCCAGGAAGCATGCAGGCCGTCTCCATAGCACGAGCTTATTCGCACCCCACGAGGAACCACACTGTGCAAAAATCTTCGTCCAATTCGCTGTCAAGCGTTACCAGCATACGGACAGCGACCGGCTGATCCAACTGTCCCTCTGCACTGCCCTCGCCGTTTCCCGTGACAAACTGTCTCTCTGGGCGCACACGCCGGCCCTTAACTTCTCCCGAGCGCCAGAAGCTGCCTCTTGTCCTGAAAACAGGACCTCTGTGCCTCATGAGTACAAACTCTGGCAGTGAGTAGTGATACGGATGAATCACAAACCATTGGCGTTATAACCAGCTTACAGCATCTGTCCACAGCAAAGTACACTCTAAAGGGGGGGGGGGGGGGAATCACAAAAGAATTATCCGAATGGAACGGAATCGGTAGATGTGATGCACACACGCAGCACACAAAAAATGATTACAATTTCAGGAAAATTGGATGGTTTATTCAAGAGAAAGACCTTCACAAATTGAGCAAGTCAGTAACGCGTTGATTCACCTCTGACCCTTAAGCAAGCAGTCGTTCGGCTTGGCACTCAATGACAAAAAATGTTCAAATGTGTGTGAAATCTTATGGGACTTAACTGCTAAGGTCATCAGTCTCTAAGCTTAACACTACTTAACCTAAATTATCCTAAGGACAAACACACACACCCATGCCCGAGGGAGGACTCGAACCTCCGCCGGGACCAGCCGCACTCAATGACAGGGTTGTCTGTTGTCGTTCTGAGGGTATTGTGCCAAATTCTGTCCAATTTGCTTGTTAGATCGGTAAAATCACATGTCGTATGGAGTGCGCTGCCCATAATGTTCCGAATGTTCTCAGTTGGAGAGAGACTCGGCGACCTTGATGACTAAGGTCTAAGTTCAAAGCGAGACTGTTCACTGAAGACAATTCTACTCAAGTCAATGACATTCCAGGCCAAAGACGTATCTGGAGACGCCCCGAACAGCGGCGGGATACCAGTCTGACTCCAGAACGAGATTTTCACTCTGCAGCGGAGTGTGCGCTGATATGAAACTTCCTGGCAGATTAAAACTGTGTGCCGGGCTGAGACTCGAACTCGGGACCTTTGCCTTTCGCGGGCAAGTGCTCTACCGTGTGAGCTACCCAAGCACGACTCACGCCCCGTCCTCACAGCTTTACCTCTGCTAGTACCTCGTCTCCTACCTTCCAAACTTTACAGAAGCTCTCCTGCGAAAGTTTGGAAGGTAGGAGACGAGGTGCTGGCAGAAGTAAAGCTGTGAGGAGGGGGCATGAGTCGTGCTTGTTTAGCTCAGATGGTAGAGCAGTTGCCCGAGAAAGGCAAAGGTCCCGAGTTCGAGTCTCGGTCCGACACACAGTTTTAATCTACCAGGAAGTTTCATTTCTTCATTTGTCCATACGAATTTCTGAGAAGAAACATGAAACATTTAAATGTGAAAAGCTAGTTACACACTATGGAAGTGACTGTGACAAGCAATATCTTATAATATTCATCAGGGCTGCAGCTTCCTACATGGCTTTTGGAATTGGAACACAGAATTTTTTTTCATTACAAAATTCATATACTCTTGTATGAGTGATTTCCTGTGATTCGACTGAACCTCTCGTTTAGGCCTGTAAAAGACCTCAGTCAAATATCTTTTATAAAAGACGTTTTATAAAGGCACAGTGAGACAGACAATATTGTAGCTGTAGTAGTTGTTGTATAAAATGACAAGTTTAGAGCCAGCTTTCCCTGGATAATTTTCTGCGGATCCCCATGTGTTATTCCTTGTGTTTGAGTAACTTGCACCTTACAGCCATGCACGTTAAATTGCCGCATCTCTGACGGGAAGATGCGCTGATCCTTTATCAAATCCGCCTGGAGGACTAACGAGGAGGGTCAGTTTGCTGGGCAGCCTGGATGTTTTTAGGCGGTTTCCCACATCCCACTAGGTGAATCCCGGCAGGTATCCAAGTTTCGCGTCAGTTACACGATTCGCAAACATTTAGAAAATTTTCATTGCCTTTCACGTTCATAACACTACATGCAGACAGTTGGGGTACACATATTCGGTGTAACAGAGTGCAGGGAGTAACAGAGTGGCAACAGGGAGGGCACCCACTGAGCGAGCAGCAATTGACTTTGCCTCATCCGTAGGGGTTTTCGATCGTGCAGCTTTTGGGTCATGAAATTTACTAAGAAGTTTCACAACCACACTCCGGATAATGGGTGGTCTGTCTGCGAAGGCGTCGGCTGAAATTCTCTGTGGTAACTCAGCTGCTCCTCACACCTACTATCGCAATTATGTCAGTGCATTAGGCTTTTGTTAACACCACCAGCTTTAACGACGCCTGTAAGTGAGAAACATCGGCCATAGCTCGAGAATGAATAGATCTATGCTGAAGTGAAAGGCACCGTTGTTTTTCGAATAACTCTCTTGCTCTGTCTGTCTGTCTGTCTGTCTCTCTCTCTCTCTCCCTCTCCCTCTCTCTCTCTCTCTCTCTGTCTGTCACGTGAACCCACTTAAATTTTTAAAAAATGAAAAAGAGTTCTGTCCATCACAGCGTTTTCCAGAATTGCTGTCACGTTGGTAACATCACCCCACATGTTTCCCACTCTCCCATGTCATAGTACTCGACTTTAAATTTTTGTTTGATCAGCTGTTTCTGTCTTAGAAATGTAGATCCACACCTGCAGACAACTCTATATAGACACTATCTTACCAAAAGTATCCGGACACCTGTTGGTGGCTCTTAATATAAAATGTGTCCACCATTCTCCTTTATGACGGAGTGAACACTACTGGGGACACTTTCAATGGCGTTCAGTGTCTGTGGGGATTAAGGTCCCATTCTTCCTCAGGAGTCGAAACCACAAAGGATAGTGATTTTGGACACTGGGGTCTGGAGCGAAGTCGGCCTTATAACTCGCCTCAAAAGTGTTTCATTGCGTTCACGTCGTGACCCCATTTCAAGAATGTTATTCTCCAAAAATCTTTTCCTCACAGATGCTGTTTTATGACAGGGTGCATTGTCACACTGATACACGCAGTCGTCATCTCCGAACTGTTCCTTTATTGAACGCAACATACCGTGCTGTAAAATGGGTTCATATCCTTTGACATTTAACATTTTCTTAAGGCCTGTGACACCACCTTCTCCGTACTTCACTACTGGCACTACACGTGACTTCAGGGAACTTTCTGTAGCCAAACCCAAATATTCCCATCTGATTGCCACAGGATGTAGCGTGATTCACTCCAAATAACTCGTTTTGCAAGGTGGCTTGATTTTAAAAACTGCAAGGTAGCCGTAGCAGGAATCATAATAATATCAGTGTGCCATGCAAAAAAAAGACTGGGGGAAAAATGGTTCAAATGTCTCTAGGCACTATGCGACTTAACATCTGAGGTCAGCAGTCCCCTAGACTTAGAACTACTTAAACCTAACTAACCTAAGGACATCACACACATCCATGTCCGAGGCAGGATTCGAACCTGCGACCGTAGCAGCAGCGCAGATCCGGACTGAAGCGCCTAGAACCGCTAGGCCATAGCGGCCGACGACTGGGGAAAACTTAGGACTGTTACACGAGAGATCAATCACAATTACTTTGTTTTACTCTGATAAAATTAGTGACACGACAAACGACAAACAGTGCCAGTATGACAACACTGCAGAGCCAAAGAAACTGGTACACCCGCCTAATATCGTGTAGGGCCCCCGCGAGCACGCAGAAGTGCCGCAACACGAAGTGGCATGGACTCCACTAATGTCTGAAGTAGTGTTGGAGGGAACTGACTCCATGAATCCTGCAGCGCTGTCCATAAATCCGTAAGAGTACGAGGGGGTGCAGATCTCTTCTGATCAGCACGTTGCAAGGCATCCCAGATATGCTAAATAAAGTTCATGTCTGGGTAGTTTGATGGCCAGCGAAAGTGTTTGAACTCAGTAGAGTGTTCCTGGAGCCACTCAGTAGCAATTCTGGAAGTGTGGGATGTCGCATTGTCCTGCTGGAATTGCCCAAATCCATCGGAATGCACAATGGATATGAAAGGATGCAGGTGATCAGACAGGATTCTTACGTACGTATCACCTGTCAGAGTCGTATTTGACGTATCAGGAGTCCCATACCACTCCAACTGCACAGGCCTCACACCATTGCAGATCCCCCATCAGTTTGGAAAGTCCCCTACTGACATGTAGGGTCCATGGATTCATGAGGTTGTCTCCATACCCGTACACGTCCATCCGCTCGATACAGTTTGAAACGAACCTCGTCCGACCAGGTGTAACGCCGGAAATGCATATCCTCCTATTTCCATCTATTGTACTATAATTTGTTTTCCTTATTTTTGTTACCTGAATATATGACAATTCTGTGTCTTTACATATTGTAATTGTTTTACTATTTGTATATATATATTTATGCATTTATGTCGATGTATAATTGGTTTGTTTCGTAAATATTATTTGTATTTTTACGCTAGGTCTTGCCTAGGGAAAACTGCTATCGAACGATTACATCGATAGGTCGTGTGAAGACTCAAAGTGTGTAGGATCTTTGGTAGTGTTAACTCTGCCGCGTGGAGCGCGGGCAGAGCTGAGGGAGTCTGGCTGGAGTAGCGAGTGGAGCAGGTGTGTTGTGTGACGCTCCCGCGAGTTGCCGCGCTTTCGGGGTTTGGCAGCATGTAATTGCGCTCGACTCGCGATGATAGTTTCTGACATGGTGTCGCGGACGGGAAGCATTAGTTGGCGCACATCAAGAGCCCGTTTCGCCTGGTGACCGTGTCGAGAAGAAGGCGCGCCAACATCCAGCTTCTGCAACAGCGACGGCCGACAATGAGTGACCGTCGCCACCTCCTCGATCGACGGCTTCAAACCTTCAATCAACCAACAAGGAAGACTAAAAGCACGTAAAGTTTCAGAACTGTATGGCAGACCTCAGCTTTTCAAATTGTTCCATTTGCCTCGCAAAATTACAGCAACTTAGCATGAACCTTTGTTGCTCATTGTCCCAATTGCATTGCCAAGCAGGGTCCCTTCCTTTTCCGAAATGAACCCGAGTGTCGCTGAAATTCAAACGCCAGCATAATTCCATTTCACTGCTTTAATTTCAAAGTTCAATTTAAGTATTCATAGCTGGCTACAATAGTTAGATTACACAAGCACAAATTAAGAGTGCAAGTTTTGTTACCGTATTTTAGCTTACCTG
Organism: Schistocerca serialis cubense; assembly: GCF_023864345.2. NCBI lineage: Eukaryota > Metazoa > Arthropoda > Insecta > Orthoptera > Acrididae > Schistocerca > Schistocerca serialis. Next base: position 274,778,338 of record NC_064646.1, read on the forward strand.
TGACTGCAGCTCAGCTTGGTACGTACTAAATTTTACTATTGTTAATTGTTCAGAATCGTTTAATTCAAGTTCAAAGTTAAATCTCTTCTTTCTAAATTGCGTAGATTCAAGTAGCTTTAGAAATGATTGTTGAGGTAGTCCAAGACTAACTGTATTTCGATGTGCTTCAGAAAGAAAGCTCACTATTAACTTCAGTCACTAAATTAACTTTCGATTTTCCGGTTTCATTAATTCTTTTGCTAAATTAAGTGTAGCGAAATTTATTACTTCTGACAAACTTTCAGTTTTCACACTACACGTGTCAACTTTCAGTTGCCACGCTTCTAGTGCTAATTATATGTGTAATAACCTTTCCTTTTCAGTTATTATAGTAATTGTCCATAGGACTGGCGACCGTAATTTCCCCCAAATCTCAAATATCTAATTACCGCTAGTTGATTGTTAACGTAACTGCCGCACATTTACTTTCTTTATTAACTTTATCCCTATTTCAGAATTAATTTCCACCAGTTTCACTTGCATTTTTCCTTGCATTTAGATCTAACCCTTTCCTCCCTCTTTACCGACAGGTTAACTTCGGTGACGATTGCTTTTCCAAAATTCCCATTAGGTACACGCGGTTTCATTTTTCACTGTCATTAAGGTCGATAAGTGAGGGGGAGGTTACACAGGCAACATGTTTCCAGTCATCAAAAGTCCAATGTCGGTGTTGACGGGTCCAGGCGAGGTGTAAAGATTTGTATCGTGCAGTCATCAAGGGTACACGAGTGGGCCTTCGGCTCCGAAAGCCCATATCAATGATGTTACATTGAATGGTTCACACGCTGACACTTGTTGACGGCCCAGCATTGAAATCTGCAGCAATTTGCGGAAGGGTTGCACTTCTGTCACGTTGAAAGATTCTCTTCAATCACTGTTGGTCCCGTTCTTGCAGCATCTTTTTCCGGCCGCAGCGATGACGGAGATTTGATGTTTTACCGGATTACTGATATTCACGGTACACTCGTGAAATGATCGTACGGGAAAATCCCCACTCCATCGCTACCTCGGAGATGCTGTGTCCCATCGCTCGTGCACGGACTATAACGCTACGTTGAAAGCCACTTAAATCTTGATAACCTGTCGTTGTAGCAGCAGTAACCGATCTAACAACTCCGCCAGACACTTATTGTCTTATATAGGCGTTGCCGACCGCAGCGCTGTATTCTGCCTGTTTACATATCTCTGTATTTGAATACGCATGTCTATACTAGTTTCTTTGGCGCTTCAGTGAATAATAAAGCCTTGGCATATTTGACAACCGGCCGAAGTGGCCGAGCGGTTCTAGGCGCTACAGTCTGGAACCGCGCGACCGCTACGGTCGCAGGTTCGAATGCTGCCTCGGGCATGGATGTGTGTGATGTCCTTAGGTTATTTAGGTTTACGTAGTTCTAAGTTCTAGGGGACTGTTGACCTCAGAAGTTCCATAGTGCTCAGAGCAATTTGAACCATATTTGACATAGGGGCCGGGGTGAAGGATACTAATAATCGCGCGACTTAATTAACTGTAGTCATCAAGTGACCAGTGATTGTCTGAGGTTAATCGAAAACAAGTAGTACTACAGATGGGTATATGTCACACCTGTCGTCGAGTTGAAAGTAGACTCTTCAATGCCGTTAAAATATAATTCTTCAAAGTGAACTTGACTCAATCGGGTTAGTATAAAATGAGTTTAATGTGCCTATTCGTTGTCTCACGGCTGCGGCTCGATTGCACCATAGTATTGCAGGTAGAGTCTGAAGACGCTGCAGAATCAATCACTGACAGGACCAACTACCCTCGCCAGTGGCTAAGTGCAGGTCAGCTCGAAATTTTTCTAAGTTCCCAATACATCAGCTCAGGCGACGCGGTAGGCCAGCGGAGTCGACAGCAGCTCTTAACATGGAAGTCTGTTGGCGGAGGCTCCCAAAAATCGAGTGATTTCTGACCGAGTATTAATTAAAAGGAAACCTTGCGTTGCTGTGTATTGCGTCTGTTGCTAATTCAGACTGGTTGGGCTGTAGATCTTCTGAGCGTCGATCGACAAAAGTGCTCTTTAGTAAACACGGGTTCCCTTCCTCTAGCTCAGTGGTTCCCAACCTGGGGGCAATTACTCCCAAAATATATAAGATGCAGATTTATGAGGAGTAAAAACAAGTAACGAAAGCATTTTTTTAAAAGACCGTTACTACCATCAGTGCTTCGTAAAACTATAGTACTGATTACATAATTTACCAATAATAATGTTTTTTTGCATGTACAGTTGAGTCTCGATATTTCGGTTGCCGCAATTTCGAGTGTCCCATAGATCCGAGCTTCGTAAAAAAATAAAGTACTACTGTAAAGCGTATTGAACCTCAATCCGCTTACCCCAGCGCTGATGGCACAACACCCGTTAACGACATCACACATACGCTTCTCCCGGTTTTTAATTATTTGCATAAGTAACTTTTGTTTGAAAGTGGTGCTTTCAGGTTTGGCATTATCCGTAGAGAACAGAGTTGTGTTTCATTTGTTGACTGTTTTGCTTGTACACCTATAAATTGTTACTACAAAAAAGAAATGCAAATTTCTGCCTTTGAATGTTAAGTTAGAAGCATTCAAACGACTAGACAAAGGAGAAACATCTATAAAATTGCTCTTTAATATGGCGTCGACAACGTTCTTTTGGTGACTGGTCAAGGAACAGACTGAAACTGGAACAATGTTCTTCAAAAAAAATGCTCTGATGAATCTCTGATACGAAAAACTATAAAGAAGTCGGAGTTTGAACGACAAAAACAAGTCAGGCGTTGTTCATGTGATTTATTCTTATAAACATCGTTTGATTTCTTTTGCTACATAAATTTCCTCCTTGCCGCAGTGGATACACCGGTTCCCGTGAGATCACCGAAGTTAAGCGCTATCGGGCGTCGTCGATACTTGGATGGGTGACCATCCAGGCCGCCATGCGCTGTTGCCATTTTTCGGGGTGCACTCAGCCTCGTGATGTCAATAGAGGAGCTACTCGACCGAATAGTAGCGGCTTTGGTCAAGAAAACCATCATAACGACCGGGAGAGCGGTGTGCTGACCCCACGCCCCTCCTATCCGCATCCTCCACTGAGGATGACACGGCGATCGGATGGTCCCGGTAGGCCATTCGTGGCCTGAAGACGGAGAAGATAAATTTCCTAGTCCGATTTTCAACAGTTCGAGGTTGTCCCGGTCCCGTTCACATCGAATTAACGAGACTATATTCTGCTAGCATTAACGCAGGACAATGTGGTGGGAAAAAAAATGGTTCAAATGGCTCTGAGCACTATGGGACTTAACTTCTGTGGTCATCAGTCCCCTAGACCTTAGAACTACTTAAACCTAACTAACCTAAGGATATCACACACATCCATGCCCGAAGCAGGATTCGAACCTGCGACCGTAGCGGTCACGCGGTTCCAGACTGAAGCGCCTTTAACCGCACGGCCACACCGGCCGGCAATGTGGTGGAGATTACAGCTTTGGATACTAGTGTACGATCTTCCACACGTTGACCATCTACTACACACATACTTCTTAGATTCAGGTGCATCACATATGCTTAAATATCTCACGAATATACCTTCGTGTTGTTGTAAGTATAACGGACAGTCAATTGAAATGAGGTCGGCCCCCGGTAGCTAATTAGCGCGACAGAACATCAATCCTAAGGGCCCGGCTTCGATTCCCGGCTGGGTCGGAGATTTTCTCCGCTTAGGGTCTGGGTGTTGTGTTGTCCTAATCATCATCATCATTTCATCCCCATCGACTTGCAAGTCGCCAAAGTGGCTTCAAATCAAAAGACTTGCGCCCGGCGAACGGTCTCTCCGACGGGAGGCCCTAGTCACACGACATTAATGAACTGAAATGAGACATATAGCAAAAAAGTAAGTAAAGTTGTTATCATTTCAAACATGATCCGTCTGTGAGACAAGGCGATCAGTGCCTTCATGGTAAAATGTTCGCGGATGTCTACGGAACCACGCGTGTTCCCAGGCGTGCACATTTCATTCGAAGCAAATCAACGGCCACGAAAGTCTTTTTTCAGTGTTTCAAAAATGCGGCAATCGCATGGAGAGAGACTGGGACTGTATGAAGGATGTGTAAGGACTTCCCAGCGAAACTTCTGCAGCGTAGTCGAAACAATCTCGGCAGCATGTGGGCGGGCATAATCCTGCAACAGAATTATGCTGTCCGTCAACATTCCTGAGAGTTTTAAGTTGATGAGAAGTTTCAGTTTTGCAAAGTGCGCAAGTACCTCTATGCGTTAACTCAATGAGACGCAGAGGGCCCTTGCGGTCAAAGAAAAACGTCATCAGGCCTCCCCGGAGCTGGCGCGACTGTTGTTTCGACTCTGCTGCTGAGGTTTCGCTGGGAATCTCTTACACGTTCACCGTACAGCCCTAACCTCTGCCCACGCGGTTCCCATATTTTTGGTGCCCGAAAGAAAGACACTCGCGGCTGTCAGTTTACTTCGGACGAAGAAGTGCATGCCTGGGTACAAGCATGGTTCCAAAGGAAACTGAAAAAAATTTTCCATGAAAGCAGTGACCGTCTTGTCTCACAGGGGCTACATGTATCAACTGTGGGATAAGTGTATTCTGGCGACAGCTTTTGAAATAATAAACAGTTTACTAGCTTTTCTGCATCTATCTCGTTTTCATTTGACAGCCCCTTATGGTTCCTGTAATAGACCATAACTGCTTCATTATTCACTCCCCAACAACAAATGAACTAATTGACAGCACAACACAATAGTAACGACTACTATCGTGCTGTAGGGCGCCGGCCGAAGTGGTCGAGCGGTTAAAGGCGCTGCAGTCTGGAACCGCACGACCGCTACGGTCGCAGGTTCGAATCCTGCCTCGTGCATGGATGTGTGTGATGTCCTTAGGTTAGTTAGGTTTAAGTAGTTCTAAGTTCTAGGGGACTTATGACCTAAGATGTTGAGTCCCATAGTGCTCAGAGCCATTTGAACCATTTTTTGCTGTAGGGCCTACACCACATTATTTATCATTATTATTGTTATTGTTATAAATTGGCAATATTCAGACAGAAAGCATTGACAGCCTGAAGGCGAAGGTCTCTGCCATTTCAGAAGTAAGGAGTCCAGCAATCAAGTGACTTACAAAAAGTAGGCGTTTGTGTAGCACACATTTTAATTTGGTTGACTTTAAAATGGGGGTGCAGGATCCGTGCGAAGCAAGTATCGCTGTGTAGAGAAGTGGTGCACATGAAGCATGTTTTGTAACAAGTGTTCAAATGGTTCAAATGGCTCTGAGCACTATGGGACTTAACGTCTATGGTCATCAGTCCCCTAGAACTTAGAACTACTTAAACCTAACTAACCTAAGGACAGCACACAACACCCAGCCATCACGAGGCAGAGAAAATCCCTGACCCCGCCGGGAATCGAACCCGGGAACCCGGGCGTAGTAACAAGTGTCTACTCTCAATGTGCATTATAAGCTTTCCTTTTTGAGAAAGAGTTGTGTGTAGTGCCCACGATGCACAGAGAAATGCTTCACCATTCTAAAAAAGCAGCTTTTTAGGAATACGTTGTACCAATTATCTCATTGACTCATTAGTTTGTGCCTCAAGAAAATCGTTTCACCTTCCGTCATTTTAAGAATGAATTTATTCAAAGACAATTCTTTTTCACTCTAAAATTTAGTTAGGGGCTAGTGTAGAGAATGGAGAGGGGAGGGAATGAGGGGGGTAGCAGGTAATATCTCTCTGCACCCTGAGGTATTTGTATCAGAGTGGTTGGGGACCAATGCTCTAGTTCGTTAACCAATAATGATCGTCCTACTATCTTGTAAAGTACAGGGCTATTACAAATGATTGAAGCGATTTCATAAATTCGCTGTAGCTCCATTCATTGACATATGGTCACGACACACTACAGATACGTAGAAAAACTCATAAAGTTTTGTTCGGCTGAAGCCGCACTTCAGGTTTCTGCCGCCAGAGCGCTCGAAAGCGCAGTGAGACAAAATGGCGACAGGAGCCGAGAAAGCGTATGTCGTGCTTGAAATGCAGTCACACAGTCAGTCATAACAGTGCAACGACACTTCAGGACGAAGTTCAACCAAGATCCACCAACTGCTAACTCCATTCGGCGATGGTATGTGCAGTTTAAAGCTTCTGGATGCCTCTGTAAGGGGAAATCAACGGGTCGGCCTGCAGTGAGTGAAGAAACGGTTGACCGCGTGCGGGCAAGTTTCACGCGTAGCCCGCGGAAGTCGACGAATAAAGCAAGCAGGGAGCTAAACGTACCACAGCCGACGGTTTGGAAAATCTTACGGAAAAGGCTAAAGCAGAAGCCTTACCGTTTACAATTGCTACAAGCCCTGACACCCGATGACAAAGTCAAACGCTTTGAATTTTCGGCGCGGTTGCAACAGCTCGTGGAAGAGGATGCACTCAGTGCGAAACTTGTTTTCAGTGATGAAGCAGCATTTTTTCTTAATGGTGAAGTGAAGAGACACAATGTGCGAATCTGTGCGGTAGAGAATCCTCACGCATTCGTGCAGCAAATTCGCAATTCAACAAAAGTTAACGTGTTTTGTGCAATCTCACGGTTTAAAGTTTACGGCCCCTTTTTCTTCTGCGAAAAAAAAAACGTTACAGGACACGTGTATCTGGATATGCTGGAAAATTGGCTCATGCCACAACTGGAGACCGACAGCGCCGACTTCATCTTTTCAACAGGATGGTGCTCCACCGCACTTCCATCATGATGTTCGGCATTTCTTAAACAGGAGATTGGAAAACCGATGGATCGATCGTGGTGGGGATCATGATCAGCAGTTCATGTCATGGCCTCCACGCTCTCCCGACTTAACCCCATGCGATTTCCTTCTGTGGGGTTATGTGAAAGATTCAGTGTTTAAACCTCCTCTACCAAGAAATGTGCCAGAACTGCGAGCTCGCATCAACGATGCTTTCGAACTCATTGATGGGGACATGCTGCGTCGAGTGTGGGAGGAACTTAATTATCGGCTTGATGTCTGCCGAATCACAAAAGGGGCACATATCGAACATTTGTGAATGCCTAAAAAAACTTTTTGAGTTTTTGTATGTGTGTGCAAAGCATTGTGAAAATATCTCAAATAATAAAGTTATTGTAGAGCTGTGAAATCGCTTCAATCATTTGTAATAACTCTGTATACGCGCAAAAGGCAAAAACATCTGAACTGTCTTCTCAAGCCCCTTTCTGCGCTGAAGTTCGGTTCTTTTGTTAAGTGGGATTTTCCAATGCGATTACCCACATGCTCGGTTCGTCTCCAAAATGCGTTTCACTTTAACTTATTTATGCATGCCCCTGTCCTTATATTGGTAGATATTGTTTTGTTAGTTTTCGGTGCAATTGCTTTTTGTTGATAATATTGTTTTCTGAGGACCTCATACTGTATCGTACTGTCGTTGTGGACCGAGCTCATGTAAGGTCCATAAAATCTGGACTCCTTACAATCTCTCACAGAAGGAAGAGGCTTCACTCTGTCTCCATCTGTGACCAGTGAGGTGGTCTTAATCGTCACTGTCACCTTTCCTTCTCTATCCTGTAGTTTATATAGATTAGACAATGCTGGCAGTTCTTACATTGCATGAACGTTTGTTTTTTGCGGAGCCAATATGTTCAGTGGTGTCTCAAGTTTCCAAAGAGTCTAAGATGCGGGACCCTAACCCGTCTCAGGGATGTCTATCTTTGGTTTCTGGTGCTTTCTGGAGAAATAGTCAACTCTCATCATTTGCTCACAATAGTGGGTTCTGATGAAAAGCGAACGTTCTTAGTCCACTCAGGTTGCAAAAGTTTTCACCAGGAGTTTTCACCGTGGGAAATCCTATCTGTGTTCGTTCAGAACAGCCCTACAAGGACGAGACCGATGGCAAGTGGCATATTGACGATTACCTTTCCCTCACAGGTTCTGCGAACTGTCTCTATGAGTGGCAGCCAACTCTGCTGTTCTGCGTGCTTTCCCACCACTCAGAATGCTTTCAACGTTCTCTGACTTCTATAACGCACGCAAATTCGAATCGAGAGCAAAAAAAGAGTATGGCTGCATTAGTCAGTTACTGTCAATCAGTAGTACTGCTGTTAATCATATTCCTCAGAATCAACTAAATATTCCAATCGAACGGGTCTTTCAGTATCAAATGGTTCAAATGGCTCTGAGCACTATGGGACTCAACTGTTGAGGTCATTAGTCCCCTAGAACTTAAAACTAGTTAAACCTAACTAACCTAAGGACATCACAAACATCCATGCCCGAGGCAGGATTCGAACCTGCGACCGTAGCGGTCTTGCGATTCCAGACTGCAGCGCCTTTAGCCGCACGGCCACTTCGGCCGGCTTTCAGTATCAATTTGCATACGTAACTAGAGGGTTTTCGGAAAAACTGTTGCGCAACAGTTGCCACTCATCCAGTGCCGACGCTTTTTACGCCATCTCATGCGCCGCGTTGACTACTAATATGTATTGCTTTTAAGGGGTTCCACGTCCATACACTTTAAATCCCTACCTACAGTCATTGTGCTAACTGGACGGCTGGTAACTCTTTGGAACTCACGACTGATTCCTTCCGTTGATTTCACGAGATTTTATACAACCACTCTTTGCATTGCTTGACGGTTGCGGTCCGTCAGCGTATGACGTCTGCTGGACTTGATTTAGCTGTGTTTGTTCCGTCGCGTTTCCACTTCGCAGTCACCTCACCGTCACTCGACTGGGGCAGATTTGGAAGGGCTGAAACTTCACTAGTCGATTTTTTTTCCTTGGGTGAAATCCAGCGACCAGTCCACATTCTAAGTCACTGAACTCTCCTCACGAACTCATCCTGCTGTTAGTGCTTCTCTGCTGACGATACAACACTCCCCGCCTGCTTCTACACTGGTGGGTCCGCCTCTCGTGACATCTAGTTGTGACTTCCTCATTACATAGGATACTTTTAATAGACAGCGTAGGTTAGATGATCTTTTGATGGGATTAGCCATATTAACGAAAAATATAACGTAATACATGACTATTCTTTAGCAAAATTCGGCAGAACCACGCTGCATACTTATTAATTTAGTAAACTCACATTCTGGAAGACGACGGATCAGATTCCTATCTGGCCACCCACATTTAGGTTTTCCGAGTTTTGCCCACATTGTCGGTTACAACTGCCGGAACGGATCCTTTGAAAAGTACACGGCTGATTTCCTTCTCCAGGCTCACCTTGTAATTCCTGTCTAGTGACTTCACCGACCCCAGAACGTTGAAATCTAATCTCTCTTCTTCCTTTTCTTCCTTAGTACCAGGCAGGCAGTGCCAGTTACTAATTACCATTAATCCTGGAACAAGTACGTTGGTGAGTCAAATGAAAACCTTAAATTTGTAATAACAAATCGAAATTTCACGCCGTTATCCTGTAAGTTGGTAAGCGTGCTACAAACAGCGTGCAGAATGGCCTGTAGGTGGCAGCATAGTGCACATGCACACATACCGTCGCAGTATCAGTATAAAGATGGCCGTCCCACTTGCGACTTGCACCAGGGAAGAACAGCGTTCTGTTATTCGGTATTTGCGTAGTGAAGGTGTGAAACCTGTCGATATTCATCGACGAATGGAGGTTCAGTACGGAGATGCATGTTTGTCACAGCAGCAAGTCTACGAATGGAGTAGGAAGTTCGCAAATGGTGTGACTTCAATGGAAGATGCTCCTCGTCCAGTTCAGGAACAACGAGTTGTGACTCAACAGAACATTGCAGCAGTTGAAGCCATAGTCAAGGAAAACCGCCGAGTGACACTGAATGACATTGCAGCATGTTTGCAGATCAGCCATGCGTTAGCACACCACATTGTGCATGATGTGCTCCAGTTTCACAAAGTGTCTGCAAGATGGGTGCCACGGCAGCTGTCTCCTGAAATGAGAGAACGACGCGTTGATGCTTGTGAAGAACTTCTTCGGCGCTCTGAACGAGAAGGTGATGTCTTCGTTACTGGGGACGAAACCTGGGTTCACTTCCACCAACCGAAAATGAAGAGAGCGAGCAAGGAATGGCGCCATTCCTCATCACCAAAACAACAGAAGTTTCTAACAGAACCATCAGCAGGGAAGGTTATGCTGATTCTCTTTTGGGACGAAAAAAGCGTCATTTTGGAGCATTATACGCTTAGAGGGACCACTGTCACCAGTGCATCAAACACAGATCTCCTAAAAAAATCATCTGCGGCCTGCAATCAAATCAAAGTGACGTGGATTGCTATCAGCAGGTGTCCTTTTGCAACATAACAATGCAAGACCCCAACCTGCCCGTGCAACAGTTGCAACAATCACACACCTGTATTTTGAGTGTCTTCCTCATCCAATATACTCACCAGACCTTGCCCCAAGTGATTTCCATATGTTTGGACCACTAAAAACAGACACAGTGGGAGGAAAGAAGTTCCGTTCTGATGCAGAGGTACGCCACGCGGTGCATGAATGGTTGCGCGGACTACCAAAATAATTTTTTTCTAAAGGAATTTATGCACTTTGTAAGCGCTGAAGGACTTGCATTGAGCGTGGGGGAGATTATGTTGAAAAGTGATACAGCTTTGTACCACTTCTGCACAATAAATAATATTTAAAAAAATATTTAAGGTTTTCATTTGACTCACCCTCGTATTTACTACTACTGGTACTGGCTGAGTTTCTTAGCGAACAGCGTTTACATTTTAACAGAATCAACTTCTCAAACGTTAAATACGTCATTCAAATATTTGCTAAATACACTCCTGGAAATTGAAATAAGAACACCGTGAATTCATTGTCCCAGGAAGGGGAAACTTTATTGACACATTCCTGGGGTCAGATACATCACATGATCACACTGACAGAACCACAGGCACATAGACACAGGGAACAGAGCATGCACAATGTCGGCACTAGTACAGTGTATATCCACCTTTCGCAGCAATGCAGGCTGCTATTCCCCCATGGAGACGATCGTAGAGGTGCTGGATGTAGTCCTGTGGAACGGCTTGCCATGCCATTTCCAAATGGCGCCTCAGTTGGACCAGCGTTCGTGCTGGACGTTCAGACCGCGTGAGACGACGCTTCATCCAGTCCCAAACATGCTCAATGGGGGACAGATCCGGAGATCTTGCTGGCCAGGGTAGTTGACTTACACCTTCTAGAGCAGGTTGGGTGGCACGGGATACATGCGGACGTGCATTGTCCTGTTGGAACAGCAAGTTCCCTTGCCGGTCTAGGAATGGTAGAACGATGGGTTCGATGACGGTTTGGATGTACCGTGCACTATTCAGTGTCCCCTCGACGATCACCAGTGGTGTACGGCCAGTGTAGGAGATCGCTCCCCACACCATGATGCCGGGTGTTGGCCCTGTGTGCCTCGGTCGTATGCAGTCCTGATTGTGGCGCTCACCTGCACGGCGCCAAACACGCATACGACCATCATTGGCACCAAGGCAGAAGCGACTCTCATCGCTGAAGACGACACGTCTCCATTCGTCCCTCCATTCACGCCTGTCGCGACACCACTGGAGGCAGGCTGCACGATGTTGGGGCGTGAGCGGAAGACGGCCTAACGGTGTGCGGGACCGTAGCCCAGCTTCATGGAGACGGTTGCGAATGGTCCTCGCCGATACCCCAGGAGCAACAGTGTCCCTAATTTGCTGGGAAGTGGCGGTGCGGTCCCCTACGGCACTGCGTAGGATCCTACGGTCTCGGCGTGCATCCGTGCGTCGCTGCGGTCCGGTCCCAGGTCGACGGGCACGTGCACCTTCCGCCGACCACTGGCGACAACATCGATGTACTGTGGAGACCTCAAGCCCCACGTGTTGAGCAATTCGGCGGTACGTCCACCCGGCCTCCCGCATGCCCACTATACGCCCTCGCTCAAAGTCCGTCAACTGCACATGCGGTTCACATCCACGCTGTCGCGGCATGCTACCAGTGTTAAAGACTGCGATGGAGCTCCGTATGCCACGGCAAACTGGCTGACACTGACGGCGGCGGTGCACAAATGCTGCGCAGCTAGCGCCATTCGACGGCCAACACCGCGGTTCCTGGTGTGTCCGCTGTGCCGTGCGTGTGATCATTGCTTGTACAGCCCTCTCGCAGTGTCCGGAGCAAGTATGGTGGGTCTGACACACCGGTGTCAATGTGTTCTCTTTTCCATTTCCAGGAGTGTAGTTCAGAATGGAAAAAGCGTTTCGAAATGTAAGCGTACACGCCACACGGATGTTTTACGGCAGTGACACTTTAAGGAAGAGAAGTCAGTGACAGCTTACTATACGAGCTCCTGTCTGACTCATCGTGACGCCACCGTCTGTGTAGTTTAAGTTGTTCGACCTCGCTCTCCAATTGTTCTCTCGTTGTACTGAACACGTTACCCCTTACTCTACGAGTTGCAGCCTCCAGGAACTAAATTCCGTTACAATGCGCAGAAAGTTCCGATCCCAAGTTACACTTTTATTACAGATGTCTATGCAGTTTATTAAAGGAAGCAACTGTATTAAATTGTCCTTGAATTGCAAACGCGGAATTGTCAGTGTTTACGCAGACCGCGCACGATGCTCAATTTTGCCAGCCCTAAGTTAGCCGAGTAGGTCGTCGCTGGCTCCACAATCTCCGTCATGGGTGGCGCTACATATGCAGATGGAGATCGCCGCTAGTGACCACGCCCTCGACGGAGTAAACAGTATCCTCGTGCGCGTGGGCGCACGCAGAGATCCGCATCTGCATCTACATCTACGTGATTACTCTGCTATTCATAATAATGTGCCTGGCAGAAGGTTCAATGAACCACCTTCAAGCTGTGTCTTTTACCGTTCCACTCTCGAACTGCACGCGGGAAAAACGAGCACTTAAAATTTTCTGTACGAGCCCTGATTTCTCTTATTTTATCGTGATGGCCATTTCTCCCTATCTAGGTGGGTGCCAAGAGAATGTTTTCGCAATCGAAGGAGAAAACGGGTGAAATTTCATGAGAAGATCCCGTCGCAACGAAAAACGCCTTTGTTTTAATGACTGCCACTCCAATTCACGTATCATGTCTGTGACACTATCTCCCCTATTTCACGATAATACAAAACGAGCTGCCCTTCTTTGTACTTTTTAGATGTCATCCGTCAGTCCCACCTGATGCGGATCCCACACTGCACAGTAATAGTCTAGAATTGGGCAGACAAGCGTGGTGTAAGCAGTCTCTGTAGTAGACCTGTTGCACCTTCTAAGTGTTCTGCCAATGAATCGCAGTCTTTGGTTTGGTCTACCCACAATATTATCTATATGATCGTTCCAATTTAGGTTATTTGTAATTGTAATCCCTAAGTATTTAGCTAAATTTACAGCCTTCAGATTTGTGTGACTTATCGCGTAATCGAAATTTAGCTGATTTCTTTTAGTACTCATGTGAATAACTTCACACTTTTCCTTATTCAGGGTCAATTGCGACTTTTCGCACCATGCAGATATCTTATCTAAATCATTTTTCAAGTCGTTTTGATCATCTGACGACTTTACAAGACAGTAAATGATAGCATCATCTGCAAACAATCTAAGACGGCTCCTAAGATTGTCTCCTAAGTCGTTAATGTAGATCAGGAACAATAGAGGCATATAACACTTCCTTGGGGAACGCCGGATATTACTTCCGTTTTACTCGATGTCTTTCCGTCTATTACTACGAACTGTGACCTTTCTGACAGGAAATCACGAATCCAGTCGCACAACTGAGGCGATATTTCGTAGGCACGCAGTTTGGTTAGAAGACAATTGTGACGAACGATGTTGAAAGCAGAAGTCGCGCCGAAGCTTGGAAGTTTGCCATTGTCACCTGCGTCACAATGCGTGAGTTATTAGAATCGACTATTACGTGAAGAAAGGACAGTGTTCAGTTAGATGAACAATTGTAAATTCAACAAAAGAAGTTAAGTATTTGTCTTCACCAGCTTGGCTACGTGTAATTATTGATAATTTACCGAATTTTTGCCCACGCACCTGTATGTCTTTATGTGTGTATAAAGGTCTGTCTCGTATCCAGCTCCTAAAACAGCAGACACGACTGCATAAAAGGAGTGGATAAAAATGTGGGAACTAGAAATACATTGGCGCGCGTAATACGATGTAGGAAAACCGTTGGCATTCAAAACAGCTTCTATTCATCTCATAATTGTTAAATACAGGGCCTGTACGTTTTTCAAGAGAATCTTATACCTTTCTTGATGCAAAGCAGGGGCAAGTTTAGGTAACGATGATCGAGGAGTACAGAAATCATACACCCTTCTCTCCAAAGCTTACCACAAAGACTTAACAATAGTGAATCTGGTGACTGTGGTGACCGGGGCACATGCGACAGCTCATCTTCGTGCTCACAAAGCAATATTAGTATCTGTTTCGATAGCTTAAATAAACTTACATTCGATAATCTAACCATGCAGACTCATAAAATCCATACAATCTGTATAAAAATGTCTTAGATCGTCGCTCAGCAGCGACCGTCTGATATTTCAAAGAATATCTTATGCGCCACGGCGCAGAGTAGGAATTGTTCATAAATTGTATCGATAGCGATATTTTGTGTTTCTTATTTTTTGACAGCTGAGGAATTGTAATCCTCTTCTGTTACCACAGTCCTGATATATTTTTTAAAGACGGTGGACGCGTATGTGGCATGGTCCGCAATCACTAATTAGTTGTTATAAAATATTACTCTTATTCAGTGCTATGTAAGAATTTATGTGTGCATCTAAAATGAAATATCGAAGATGTTAAAGGACTTTATTTAAAGAAACAGCCAGCAAGACAGAAAACTGAAATTGTTAGGAGCCTATTGTTAGCAATACTGACTAAGGTAATTAAATTGGTTGTACTCTCAAAAGCTGAAATGCCTGCTTATGGATAGAATAGGAATACTTTAAGTAATCTCTTACTAATGGCAACAGAAATAACGATGTTTTTATAGTTTTCATACAGTTGCCAGGGACCGACCGCATGTCGGCAAACGTCGTAGTTAAGGCAGAAGGCGCATTACCATTTACCTTGTTTGTGATTTAAATCCAATTTCTTTTAACGTGTGGTGTAGTATAGCAAAGAAAATTTCCAGCTCTGTCTGGTCCCTTAGGTTTCTCTGTTCGTAGTTGCTATGTCTCATATCCGGTCGGTGATCGAACATGATCACGACACAAATAAATTAAGTGGTAATGCTAACTCTGTTCTTAATCTTGAGAACGCTACGCCTTCTGCAAACGATTTCAGGTGACATATAAACTACCACATACAGAACTTAAGTTTTTGAAAAGTCTTTGCTCTTCCCGCCAATAAGTGGTCCAAAACTCACAACATATTTATGAATCTTCACAAGAGAATAATAATTTAATCAAAATATAAATATTTTTTTAAAAAACACCGCAAGTCCTGTGCGATGCAAACTGCGTGAAGAGAGGCCTTGTCTACTTGAGACACATCATCAACATTAGAGAACAAACATTCTACCATTGTATAGATGTTATCAGCTAAACTGTTCACACAACCCTTGGCTGTAATGCGTCCTTGCAGAGTAACCACGGAGCCCGTAGAATACACGACATGGCTGCCGAAATCGGCACCGAACCCGTGCCATGTTTCACTCTTGGGACGTAATCGCGGCCAGAAGCTGGAAACAGTGTGAAACAAGACTAATCTGACCAAATGACTTTCTTCTATTGCTCTATAGTCCAGGTTTTTTGGCGGCGGCACTACGTTTTCCTGTTACTGGCATTTGCATCACCAATGAGTAGTTTTGGAAATCCTACTCGCCCTGCAGGAGCAGTGACCCTGCAGTTTCTGCAGTCCGCCTCTCGTGACATCTAGCGGTGAATTTCCGTATTACATGGGATACTTTCAATAGACAGCGTAGTTTGTATAATCTTTTGATGCGATTAGCCATATTAACGAAAAATATAAAGTAATACATCATTATTCCTTAGTAAAATTCGCCAGAACCATGCAGCATACTTATTAAATTAGTAAACTCAAATTCGGGAAGACAGCGGATCAGATTCCTATCTGGTCACCCACGTCATCTCTTTGTGCATAAGTAGCGCTACCCATGTCGGAGACTCTGGAGCCAGCGACGAGCTACTCGGCTAACTTACGGCTGGCAAAACGTAGCATCGTGTGCGGTCTGCGTATTATTTTGCAGCTATTATCTTGTTATTTTTTTCTTCACAGGCCCCTTCAAATACCGGCTGTCATGATTATTCAGAACATACCTTCTTCTGTATTGTGACCGGACGATGTTTTTCCGCCTTTCTTGTGTGTGGTATAAATTTTTGATTAGGTGCTTCTTGAAACACCAAACACTTCAGCTAGCTTTGATACAGAAGCACTCACCATAAGAACATCACCATTTCCCCAAGCAGTCACCATAAGAACATCACCATTTCCCCATGTTTGAAAACACAGGTCAGATTTCCAGTCACAACTGACACTACTCGGCTAACTTACGGCTGGCAAAACGTAGCATCGTGTGCGGTCTGCGTATTATTTTGCAGCTATTATCTTGTTATTTTTTTCTTCACAGGCCCCTTCAAATACCAGCTATCATGATTATTCAGAACATACCTTCTTCTGTATTGTGACCGGACGATGTTTTTCCGCCTTTCTTGTGTGTGGTATAAATTTTTGATTAGGTGCCTCTTGAAACACCAAACACTTCAGCTAGCTTTGATACAGAAGCACTCACCATAAGAACATCACCATTTCCCCAAGCAGTCACCATAAGAACATCACCATTTCCCCATGTTTGAAAACACAGGTCAGATTTCCAGTCACGACTGACACTTGGAATGTACTGAGGGCACTGCGTAGGTGCCATTCGTTTTCGAATACGACAGCACCAACTACAGGCTTGGCCAGTATCTGCATTTGTGTTTAAGCATGCATTTCTTACAGTGTTTTTTTTTTCTTTTTGTGCAACCTCAGTATGTTTTCAATATGATGCGGACACATTTTTATGTAGCTTGTTATAGTCCAATTAATTCTCCTTTAAATTTTTACCCAACTTATCTGGGTTATGACATGTTCGATATGCCTGCCATCATTGGCGATGATATGGCGTAGATAATAGCGAAATTCTGAATGACCCTCTGAAGTGTCAGAACATCGATGCTGTCGATGACCGCCTGATTGGCTGTTTTCAGCTCAGCAATTGTTTTGGGGTTATTGCTGTACACCTTGTCGTAAATATAGCCCCACAAAAAGAGGTTCAAGTGGCTCTACGCACTATGGGACTTAACATCTGCGGTCATCAGTCCCCTAGACGTAGAACTACTTAAACCTAACTAACCTAAGGACATCACACACATTCATGCCCAATGCAGGATTCGAACCTACGACCGTAGCAGCAGCGCGGTTCCAGACTGAAGCTCCTAGAACCGCTCTGCCATAGCTGCCGGCCGTTTAAAAAATAAGTCAATCTTTAATCTGAAAATGATAGCCTTACATTTAAAGGCTTATGTCTGCCCCATAAAAAGGAATCACATGTGTTCAGATCCGGAGAATATGGCGGCCAATCGAGGTCCATGCCAGTAGCCTCTGGGTACCAAAGTGCCAGAATGCGGCAGCCAAAGTGCTCCTCCAGGACATCAAACACTCTACTGCTCCGATGCGGTCGAGCGCCGTCTTGCATGAACCACATTTTGTCGAAATCAGAGTCACTTTGGATAATCGGGATGAAATCATCTTCGAAAACCACCACGTACCGTTCGGTAGTCACCGTGCCATCAAGGATTATCGCACTGATTATTCCGTGAGCGGGCATTGCACACCACACAGTTACCCGTTGAGGGTGAAGAGACTTCTCCATCGCGAAACACGGATTCTCAGTCCCCCAAAAGCCCCAATTTTACTTACTGAAGAACCCATCCAGATGATGTTAGGCTTCGTCGCTAAACCAAAGCATGCATGCGAATACTAATTCCCATCATGCTTCGCGGCCAACCGCGCAGTTTGAATGTCCTAACGCACACCGTTCAGAAGTTACGTCTATTTTATTTCACATATTTCAATAATTGTCACCCTGTATTTTTGGTCGAGTCTCTGTCTGGAGCAATGTCGCAAAACATGGAAAGTTCAGATCAGAGTAAGTGAAACAACGACACCCACACACTTAAACATTCACACGCCCTGCGGACGCATACAGTCTTTGACATAAAATATGACCGCTGGCCGCCTGCTGCTGAGTCCGAGTCGTTCGCTTAGAACGCCAATAGAGCCAATCGGCCCGCAGGATTCCAGGTCGGCCATCTGCACGCTTTTGCCACACTGTGGTATGCAAAAGTTTCTGGAGGAAGTTTTGAATTCCGATCGACGTGTTACAGTGCTGTATTTGGTGTACGACATAGAGGTCAGCAGCTGCTGTGGGTCGCCATACCAGACCTCACCGCCAGTTTTCTTTTTTCTTTTTTTCTTCTCGCGGTACAATGGCTCAGCATGTTTAGTCAGGGGTCTGGCCATCCACTGTGATAAAGAAAATAAAATAAAGAAAAAGCTGAGCTAAATTCTCATCGATAACATTTGAAAGATGTCATATGACATCTGCACAGAACCACTGACGAAAAAACGACGAAAGAACAAATTCAAAGAAAGAGGACAATGAGAGTGGTAAACGCCACTCTCTGCAGAGGGAAGTCACAAGAACCTACACAACGACTTGCTTAGGAGTTTATTCCTCATTGCACTTAATCTCCTGATTTTGCAATATGAGATATTTGCCTTTTTTGCTCCTTCTCGAACGACCATCAACGAAATTCTCTTTCACACGAGAATCCGATCCAAACTTCGCTTGAAATTTTTAATTCAAAACTACTAGACTTCTGATAATGGATTAAAGATGGGTCTGCATTTTTGCAAATACACAAATTATTGTTTTGTTATTTCACCTAAACTTGTTTGACCACAGTTGTGGCATCCTCAGTGTTTTTTTCTTTTATTTTCCTGTAATACGTATGTAGAGATTGTTTTAAGGTTAGGGAATATGATACATCAGATTTTTTTGTTATTTAATTTATACATGCACGTAACCTTTAAGTTCACATTGTGTTTGTCCTGTGGCTATCAAAGAAAATCAGCCACAGATCCAAATTAGTGCACCACGTCTTCTGTAAACATGAGAGATGTTAGAAAATTGTCTGCACTGAATTTTCGTCTAGTATCCAATCTTTAAAATGAATGTTCTGGTAAAATTTTGACATATTTCCGTATTTGACCTAACCACTACAGTGTTTGGCTATTCCTGAACTATGGCGAGTTTTTTACGTATTAAACGTGTTTTAGTGTAGTTAGCTGAAACTGTGGACATCAGCAAAAGTTTTGTGCAGCTTATGTGTGGCGAAATATTCCCTGTAGTTTGTTATTCATGGATTATGTTTCGCCTTTTGACACTTTTTACCCACGTTTCCACTTCGTTATTTGTAAATACTTCGTGCTGCTATGGCTTGGATGCACATCTGGATATGTAAGCTTCACAAAACTTTTACCAATGTCCACAGGGTCAGCTCAACTACACTAAAACACGTTTAGTACCTAAAAATAAACCTGTCAAACCTCAGGACCAACCAAATATTACAAAAAAAAACCTGGCATAAGCCACGACTTTTATCAGGATATACATTTTAAAAATAGGATAATAAAGAAAAAATTCAAAGGAGACGATCTTATAACATGCCTCTATTTTAGACCTGTGGCTGATTTTCATTGGCAACCACGGGGCAAACAATGGATAACAAAACGTAAATTGCATATATAATTTAAATAACAAAAAATTATAATGTATCATATTCCCTAGTCTAAACATAATCTATGTGTATGTATTACAGGAAAATAAAAGAAAACCCATTGAGGATGCCACAGCTGTGCTGAAACGTGTTTGAGTGACAAAACAAAACAATAATTTGTGTACTTGCAAAAAGGCAGACTCTTCCTTAATTCATTCCATTTTTTCTGCAAGATCGGGAACCTCGAAACGCCAATATGATAGTAGATTTCTGCAGGCGTGGAATCTAAAAACAACTAAAATCTTTGTCAGACTGTTGCGAGACAATACTTTTCTGGTGACTAAATCCCTCTTGTGTTTATCGCTTATGCTCAGTAGACTAAAGAAAATCGTCATAAAAACATACACTTGTCCTAATGCAAACGATTTACAATTAATCAGCGTAACCTTACAATGAAAGAATATTTTAATGAAACACAAAACATATGTAATAAGAGCCTACCCAGAACTTCACATGCTAGTAAGATGTTACCTCTTTTGACTTGAGAATGCCCTTTGTATACAGAAAGTCCCGTGCTATACTGTGATATGACTTTTAGATATTGTTTTGCGATTTTATTTTGGCTCTGTCACGTTTAAGCCATATTTATTTAAAATTATGTGAGTCTGGAACATTTATGCTGAAAGTCGCAGATACCTCGCCAAAGAGGAGTGAGTCTAGATAGCTTGGCAGACCCTTAGGGTCGCCAGAAGGTTATCACGGTGTCTCAATAGCAGGAGCTTGCGCCTCCTGCCTGGCAACCAGTTTTCACGGAAATCGTCCCAGTTCTCGAAATATTTATTGTGAACAGTTTTTGGTACTAATCCACTTACCACACGCACAGATGCCACCTGTCGCCTCAGCTTTCCTCTGTGGGTGCTTGAAGGTGAAATTTGCCATGTTGTTTCATGTAAAGTATAAAGTGTTCTGTTTGTTTTTCTTGTTACACGAACGTCGAGGTAGTCTGCCGAGCGTTGAATAGTACACTTCGCGTTGCACGAATTTATCACGTCTCTGGGTACAATACACAGGCGGTCATAGCCGTCCATCGCAGCAAGTAGCACGAAGCTGTATCACATGTGCTGCTGCGATTATGATCTTATACGGAAATAAAAGAATGAATATTTCAGAGAAGGTGAATTTCTTAGCCAAGATCGCTTGTAAACAACCATTATTGCCAGTTCCCGGTTTCGGTAAGCATGGCTAGCAACTTCAGATTTCAATAAAAGGTTAATGCATGTCTCCTATACCAAGGTACAAGTACTAATTCTGAAACATTGCCAGGTATGTTGGAGGTAGGGATGAACGATGTGTCGCCAAGGCAAGGTTAAAACCACAATATACAGAGTAGTTCGCCAAATTCTCGTGCCCCATACCACAGACTTACGCTGCACGTTGATTTGGAGTCAGCGCCGCTACGTTAGATGCCCCAGAACATTAGCACACTACTATTTACGATTGCTCCTTGTTCTTAATTTCTGTCGTTAGCACGCGACATTTGTTTTAAATAGAAAATATTACAGTGCTTTCGTAATGACACAGCTTCACGAAGACATTTTCAGTAGTTACTCTCATTTTAAATATCAATTTGATCCAGTAATACGACGCATTTCGCCTCGTCAATGTAACTTTCATTTTTTTCACGTTTCCAATAACCAAGAAGATAAGTATTTGATGCCAACAAGCTGCTTCCGCAATGATGCATTTTCGTTTATACGAATTTACGAAACTGGTCTTCGGCCTGTGACCACAAAAAAAAAAAAAAAAAATGGTTCAAATGGCTCTGAGTACTATGGGACTTAACATTTATGGGCATCTGTCCCCTAGAACTTAGAACTACTTAAACCTAGCTAACCTAAGGACACCACACACATCCACGCCCGAGGCAGGATTCGAACCTGCGACCGTAGCAGCAGCGCGGTTCCGTACTGAAGCGCCTGGAACCGCTCGGCCACAGCGGCCGGCACTCCTAGTAATGCAGAGTACATATTTCGCTATGTTTGGTCGGTTTCCAATCTTCCCTTCTCACAGCGTTCAAGTAGAGAGCCTTTCGAGCTTCTTCTGACAGGAAATCTGAAGTCGAATTTTAGGGATAAAACCAAATGAGGAAAAATAAACATCGAAACCAAAATTCATGCATATAAAACAAATATCGCTTGAACGAATCCACTTAAGAATGAAGTGTGCTTCATTTACACTTTAAACTATGATCAGACAGGTTAGCACACCTGTAAATGAGGCAAGCTGGCATTTTTTTTGATCAGAATACAACCACCAGAAGCTAATACTTGGATTAACTAACGTGGCGGACGTCGACTTCAACTTTGTGGCGTTATGACAACTCCGCTTATTATACCTCTCGCGGGTTGTCCCTAGCATCGCGGGTTGTCCCACGCACGCATGAAACCAATAACTGAATTTCTGAAAGTTACCATAGAAAACAATTTTCTTGTCTTCACCATATTCTCCTTTAAATGAAGCGAACGTGCAGATGTTGACCAAATTAACGACACAGGGTTAAACTGTATCAATTATCAGGCGAAGTTGTGGCGGCAACGGAACAGCACAATATCGGAACAATATAAACGCCGCCCGGTGTGGCCGAGCGGTTCTAGGCGCTACAGTCTGGAACCGCGCGACCGCTACGGTCGCAGGTTCGAATCCTGCTTCGGGCATGGATGTGTGTGATGTCCTTAGGTTAGTTAGTTTTAAGTAGTTCTAAGTTCTAGAGGACTGATAACCTCAGAAGTTAAGTCCCATAGTGCTCAGAGCCAGTTTCTGAACAATATGGACAATGTTATTCATCATCGTTTCATAAACAAAAGCGACCAGTTTCACCACCTGATGCAGATATTCTGTAGAAGTGCTAGCGCAAGTCCGTTCCACAATGGTGCAAGATGAGGCAGACGCTCAACAGAGCCTTGTTTACACGACGCCGAGACCACGTCACTGCACCGTGCCCCGGTGGCCAACGGTTAGGAAGACGGATCAGTCGGCGCCTTCTCGTTCCCCTTTGATGGTACGCAGACAGCGCGTGGGTGTGGCTAGGCCGCAGTAATGGAACCCCGGCAGAGGCCGTGCTCTGCTGACGTCAGAAAGGCACTTGCCGCTGACGTCACGGTTCCGGCATCCACCTTCTGATCACGGACCTCTCCCCGCGCCTCACGCCGGTTTCGCACTCAGTTCATCGCCCCAAATACATGTTTATCATGACAGCAGATCCACCATTTACTCATGACGGTATACAAACTGTAACAGTGCACCATCCAACATACTGTGACGAGCCTTTGCTTAAAAGCGTTTTTGGCCGGCCGGTGTGGCCGAGCGGTTCTAGGCGTTTCAGTCTGGAACCGCGCGACCGCTACGGTCGCAGGTTCGAATCCTGCCTCGGGCATGGATGTGTGTGATGTCCTTAGGTTAGCTAGGTTTATGTAGTTCTAGGGGACTCATGACCTCAGATGTTAAGTCCCATAGTGCTCAGAGCCCTTTAAAAGCGTTTTAGTCCACCTTCGGAAAGCATTACAGCTGCGGTTTTGTGTGAAATGGTTCTACAAGTCCTTGGTAAGTTTTAGTAGGGATGTGACATCAGATGTCTACGTACAGATCATACAATTCCTGTAAATTGTGGACCGGTGCTTTGTGTTGCGAAACGCGCCCAATGGCTTCCCAGATGGGTACCATCAGGTGAATTTTTCAAGCTGTGACATGATGCGAATAGTGATCCATAAAGTACAGCATAAATTTCTTTATTTCAGTCTATGATGACAAAACTGTTAGGCCCTTAGACTATCAGTTTCGGCCAGCAATGGCCATCTTCAAATCTGCAAAAAAAACATGGTGAAAAGGCGCAAATATAACTTCTGAATAGTCTACATCTTAAAATAATAAAATAGCCCAAAAAAGATGTTATATTTTGACGATGCCACTATGAGTTCATCATATTAGAACATGTTTTTAAAGAGTTATGCCTCGTCATATTTAAAGCGCATGTTTTTCACATGTATGTCAGTAATACTTTTTATTATAGCCTATTTTATTGTTTTAAGATGTAAACAATACACTAGTTATATTTGTGCTTTTCCGCACGTTTGCTGCAGATCTGAAGACGGTCACTGCTGACCGAAACCGGCAGGTCCCAACAATTTTGTGATCTTAGACTGAAATAAATACATTTATTCAGGTGATGGCTACAACGGGAGTTCATTACCACAATTCTCAGACCACTCCGGCATTCTGGCTTTGCTAGAAGGTCAGTTATCCTGCTGGAAAGGGCCCTTGAGCCCCCCCCCCCCCCTCCCAGCCTACATCTGTGATGCGGTGCATGTTTCGAGTTGTTCATTTGGATGACAACGCATCTGGGCACGACCATCGATATGTTGTAACAAGAAAAGGTTTATCCGACCAGGCGAGTAGTTTCAATAGATACAGGTCCAATCTCAATAATTTAGTGCCCACTGCAATTGAAACTGACCATTAATTGCGTCAGCATGGGGACACGTTCGGATAGTCTGCTGCAGAGCCTTAAATTGGGCAATGTGGTGCATTACGTGCCCGCAACTCTGACATTCAACCTGCAGTGCTCGTAATGTTTTGGCTTAACAGTGGAAACTGGAGCAGTTCCACATTACAATAAAAAAAATCTTGTTGCAAAATTTAAAGCCATGTAGCTCATCAACTTTACTGGCCGTACTGCATAGTATTAATTTGTAAGTTGTCAGCTGGGAGAATTGCCGCTGGTCTGTCAACACGTTGCTTCGTGAGAACACTGCATCGGCAAACATTGTCGGCGGCTGTGAGTCTCCCTTATGAGTTGGGATGAAGTGACTGTCCTTTCGTTAATGAAAGTGTACTATACTGTATCTGTGACATGTGGTTATCCAACGTCATTACCGCAGCACTACAAATGTATTCGGAAAATAAACAGTCGCTGCCTGCATTGGAATATGGAGCAGGCTGCATTCGGTGTCGTAACAGCGAACTGCATATTTCAAAATTTCAGCGTTTCCTGGTGGCATGAATAAATTCCTTTCCAATTAAATGTTGAACACCAACACACAGCGCGTTCGCCAAGTGCTTCAGAACGGCGGCCACACGACAGCCGCCGGTTATCATGTGAACCTTCCACTCACTGTTCACAACAGAACATTTTCGCCGCTAAAGCTTTTTTTTTTCTTTATTGTATTTCAATTCCCCATCGGGGCGGGCTGGCAGCAGCATATGCGCTGCTCTTCAGCCGAAAGACATAGAACAAAACAATAGAAGACATTTAAAAACAGCAAAGGAGAGAAGGAGGCGAACGTAGATATAAAAAAGGGAGAACATCATGGAAGGCAATATACAAAAAAAACGGGGTGACTGTAATATGGAGATAAAAAACTGTTTAAAAGTAGCACACACAAAAAGCCACACACTGCGACGATTAAAAGAACACAAGGCACAGTATGACTGGAGCATAAAGGTGTTGACGGATGGCATAGCACACAACGTAACACTGACGGCGAACCTCAAGGCAGTACACAATTAAAATCACACCTCTTGACGCACACGAGAAACAGCACGAAACACAACACTGACGTGGCACACTGATGATGATCAATTACGAGGATCTGCCAGGTTCAAGGAGATGAGGGAGACCTGAAGAAGGGAGGGAGGGGAAGAGATGGGGGAGGGGAATGGGGGGCGCTCGGAAGAGGTGCAGGTAGGGAGGGATGTGGGAAGGAGAGAGGCAAGTATGGGGTGCAGGGTATCAGGGGAGGGGGGGATGGAGGAAAATCCGCTCTGGGAGAAGGAGGAAAGAGGAGAAGGGGGCCCTGGGGAGGGGGGGGGGGGGAACAAGGCCGGGTTATAGTTGGAAGGAAGGGTATATGTCACGGCGAAGTTCGTCATCCGGGAGGGGGAGGCGTTGGAAATTGCCCTGATGAAGGAGATGGAGGGTGTGGAGGTGGAGAGAGGGAGGGATACAGCGATAGAGGCGCGGCAACGGGCTGGGGGTGGAGAGGAAAGAGGAAACCAGAGGGTGGGGGGGATCAACCCTGCGAACAATGTAAAGGATGCGGAGATGTTGGAGGAACAAGAGGAGGTGAGGGAAGGGGATCAGTTCATACAGGAGCCGTGTGGGGGAAGGAAGGCGGATACGGAAGGCAAGGCGGAGCGCATGGCGTTCAAGGATTTGGAGAGCCTTGTAAAAGCGGGTGGGGGCGGAGATCCAGGCGACGCTGGCATAACAGAGGATAGGACGGATGAGGGATTTGTAGGTGTGGAGGATGGTAGAAGGATGCAATCCCCATGTCCGGCCGGACAGGAGTTTTAGCAGGCGGAGGCGGGAATGGGCTTTCTGCTGGATGGTCAGGAGATGAGGGGTCCAGGTGAGGTGTCGGTCAAGGGTGAGGCCAAGGTATTTCAGGGTGGGGGTGAGTTGGATAGGTCGACCATAAAGGGTGAGGTAGAAATCTTGGAGGCGAAAGGAGGGAGTGGTACGGCCTATGATGATTGCCTGGGTTTTGGAGGGGTTGAGACGGAGGAGCCACTGGTTACACCAAGTGGTGAACTGGTTAAGGTGGGTTTGGAGGGTACGTTGAGACCGTTGAAGGGTAGGATAGAGAGCCAGGAAGGCGGTGTCATCAGCATATTGGAGAAGGTGAACTGGTGGGGGTGGCTTGGGCATATCAGCTGTATACAAGAGATAAAGGAGAGGGGAGAGGACAGAACCCAACAGTAAACACTCGCGCGCGCAGTGCTCTAACAGGGGGACACAGGCACGACGACCGTGCCCCACCGCTGCTAACAGCGGACTACCGCTAGACCACGGGTACAGCTGCCGCTAAAGCTCGTCGCTTTTGAATTTGATGTTCCACTCCGCCGGCGGTCAGTGTGGTCGCAACCACTAAACTGCAGGAAACATTATTGAAGTTGATTCGTTATCTATCGCAGTTATATTTCTATTAAAATAGCTTAGTGGTTAACGCTTACTAAGAACGCCAGTAAGAAAAAAAAAAAAATGTTTGTAAGACGAACTCGCATTCTGCACCGCCAAACAGATGGGATTATTAGTCGGGCGTCAGTGTGAAGACAGGCGAAACATGCAATGGGTACTGGCTAGTAGCGTGTGTACCCCACGCCATCTACCGCGAAATGTCAGAACTATTTCGTCGAGCTTCAAGTGCGCTTGTCAAGCGCAGCTCGTTGTCCGCCCACAACTCTACCCCGCCCCCCCCCCCCCCCCTTCTGTCTGCCCCGATAGCTGAATGTAGCCGGCACGGTAGCTCAGAGTGTTCAGAGTGTTCGGTCACAGGGCGGCGTGCTTTCTGTAATAAAAAAACTGAGTCAAGGAATCAACGATCAACTTGAACGGATGTCTTGTGACGTCCGCCCAGACCAAACGCAACGAACTACATCGAACAAAATGAAAAACAAAAAAGAAAAAAAAGCGTGACGGACAGCCGTCCAGGGCCCGGATTCGATTCCCGGGTGGGTCGGGGATTTTCTCCACTCAGGGACTGGGTGTTTTGTTGTCTTCATCAACATTACATCCCCATCTGGGCGCAGGTCGCCCAATGTGGCGTCGAATGTAAAAAGGCCTGAACCAAGGCGGCCGGACCTGCCCCGTAAGGGTCTCTCGGCCAATGACGCCAAACGCTCATTTCTATCCCCCTCTTAGCATCTCTTAGCTGCAGTATATCAGTCGTCAAGTTGTTTTATTCGAACTACAGCAGTTGAAGGTAGATGCTACGTCATTTCTAAATGGTCTAAATCCAATAATTTGTGGGATGACAAACTATTTTCCAGCATTAACAGTTTAATCAAACGGATATCAAGCCTAGGTTTAAAGTTTGCCGTTGAGACTGATTGTTTGCTATTCAGGTATCACATCAACTAAATTTAATAAATTTTACTAAAACGACAATGACAATACGCTTACAGATTAAACCGAATAACAGGCATGCACTGCCCACAGATAAAGCTTTTACTTGTGGACACAAAAATGCCAAATTTCACAATACTCGTTAAAATACTTTTCACATAATTTGTCGCATTATCATTTAATCGAAGTTTTCTAGTCTCAAGAAAGTCACTATCAAAAAGAGAAGGCACATAATAAATTAATGTATTATGGCACATCCAGATATACGAACTACGTCTACGGGTTACGCTTTAGAAGCAAGTGATGCATAACAATGATTCCTTACGCAAATAAAAGACAACTAATTTCCAACCCACGTGTTGGGGATAAGACTGAAGGCATCTCCAAGAACTGATTAGTGCAATGAAAAAAAGAAACGTGTGTCAGGTACAAGTTATTACAAAATAATTATTTCATCCTAGTATTGGTTAATGCAGTGACTCCAATTCCAATGCTGGCTGCAATCTTCTTGTTGTTGGATGCCATCTGTCCTCTTAGGTGCTAGTCGCTATTGAGAGCCTACATCGCACTGAGTGTAGCCCTCCTGAACTCAACAATACCATATTCATGTTGTTGCAACTGCAATCGCAGCAGTATTTGTAAAGTTCCAGCAACATAACGTGTGGTGTGCATACTGTAAGACCTTCGGTACACACACCATCAGATTATTTGACTTGTCACTCTAACGAAGTAGGCGAGTGTCAGCAATATGTCTCGTGGTCTTATCGTGGCGTGTTTATCTTCTGCCGTTAGGTCAGATGATAGAAATGCGACTTGCAGGCTTAGAGTAGCAGATTGACGGTAACCAACTTTAAACAGAACTTGATTAATTTTCACATACATTTATTAAAATAATAAAAATCATAGACATTACGTAACTTGATTCTGGATGCTGTTTACAATTGACAATCTGAAGTTCCTTTGGTCTTGGTACGTTAATCTTATTCTCACATATCTCTGATACTTGACAAAGTGTCTATACATTTATCTTCATGGCTATGTACAGGAATATGATAATCTTATTAGGCGCAGACTGAAACTTGACTAAAGACTGGTACAGACTAATGCAGACTGGTACAGACAGGTGTAGATAAATGCAGACTGACTAATCGAAGGTCTGTACACTCGTTATAATACCTCGAGCGTTCAGGTATCACTGCGCCAGCGTGATCCGCGAGAAGAAAAGGTTCTACGTTAGCAGCAATCTCATTGGCTGCGAGACATATTAATACGCGGATCGGCGGAAGCAGAATTTGGTCCGCCTCTAAGACAGCGCCATCTCGTAGTGCGGAGACGGACGAGCGCTGCGCCTGCGCTGTTGTGCTTAGCGGGGCGCGTTCTAGTGGGAAAGTTGTGTACGCGCTGACTACGCGAAACGATGTACACAACATAACGCACAGCAGAACGGATGTTAAATATGATGCTACGTAAATGTGTTGCAAGATATCTGATGACTAGAGCTGTAACACTGGCGATTCAATTCTGTAGTCCTTGTATTCGATACTGTCGATACAAATACTCGCTACCAAGTATTCGTTACTTGTTTCTTTTATTACTGAACGTCGTTACTGACGTAGTTATTACACAAGCTTATTTGCTATCTAGTTGTGGTTATAAACGTACTTGTGAACGCACCATTCGAGTGGGACTCTTTCCTAAACACATATTTCTATTCCATATACTGATGAACAGTCATCGAGGCTGTACTGGTGTTTGGTAGCAGCTGATGGTGCGAGAGTTGAACTCGTTGCCATATCAAAATAATTTCTAACTGGATCACCACGCCAATGCACCAAGTTGGCCAGCCCAGACGGACACGGCAGTTCTGCCGTACGGTGGCCAGGCTCCACGGCCACATGGTACAAACCGCTATTTCCCCGTCCTGTGTCTAATACACAATATAATCTTATTCTCAACCAGATGTCCGTACGGTCGTGTTCTGCACGAAAGATGGCATTCCGGTCAACGGATAACCATGCCAACGATGACGTCAAGGCACCTATGAAACGAGGTAGTGTTTGCCGGGTAGCCCCACATCCACAATAGCTGTCTGTGTACACAGTCACAGTCGGTGCAGTATGGCACAGAGAAGATGCTCTCTGCTGTGGAGGGTCATAGAAAGAAAGGAAGCAGGACAGTTGCAAACTGATTTGGCTTAATGTGAATCATTCTGCTGTTTCTCGGATGTAGCGACAGTTTATAGAGACCGAAACTGTATCCCGAAGATCAGGGCAGGGCGACCCCGTGTGACTTCAGAAGAGAGGACCGTTATTTGGCTCTAAGGGCACGACAGTACCGCCTTAGACAACTGGCATGTGAGCTCACAGCATCCACTGGACGTGTGTATGGAGGCAAACGGTGTGCATAAGGCTTCGGCAGATTGGCCTTAATTGTCTACCTCTGACACGTCTTCACAGAAGGCAACGTCTAGAGTGGAGTCATCAACATGCCGCCTGGGCGGTCGGTCGGTCGAACAGTTGGCCAATGTTGTTTTCACAGATGAGTCTCGATTTAGTCTGGAGAGTGATTCTCGATGGATTCGCATGGAACACGATTTCTGGACCCAAAAATTGTGGAAAGTGACCGAGACCGAAATCGAGGAGGATCCCTAATGGTGTGGGCAGGGATTATGTTGACCACACGAACCCCGCTTCATCAACTTGTATGGGTGAATCGGCATGGTTTAACTACTGTCAGGTATCGTGATGAGATCTCGGGACCTCATCAGCGGTTGTTGCGAGGTGCTGTGGGCCCAAACATCGTACTGATGGACGATAATGCTCGAACTCATAGAGCACGGGTAGTTGATGTTTGCTGGGAAACGGGAAGATATTGCACACATGGCGTGGCCTGCTCGCTCTCCCGATTTGAATTCCATACAGCATGTCTGGTATGCACTAGGGAGACGGCTTGCATCAAGTCAGCATCCACTCTCCAAGACTGCGAGCAGCTCTACAGGAAGAATGGGCGTTACAGTCGCAATGTTAGACTGATGACATCATTCAGAGCATGCTCCATCGTTTTCAGGACTGTATTTCTGTCAGAGATAGTCACACCCCGTACGGAGCACATTAATCACTTGTCGCAATGTGTGTGCAAATACATTAAGTTGGAAAAAAAACGAAGAACATTTTTGTCTACTGTTATGCATGTTGCAGTTGTTGCGTTCTGTATTCATTACATTAGTTCTACTTTACTATCACCTGTTCATACTGTTTTGCGGCAAAATAAACGCAACTTAGCAAAATTTCCTATTGTTGTTTTGGACACCAGTGTATACAGGGTGAACATTAATAAAATCGGCAAACTGCAGGGGCGGATTCCTGACTGGAAACGGAAAAAAAAGATCCTATGAACATGTGTCCGGAAATGTATCGTTGCCACGGTAGATAGCGCTGACGAATGAATGTTCTTCTCACCACATACCGTGTGTTCCTTTTGAGTTCCAGGCTGTGCGATTGACACAACGTACTGTAAGCTGCAGAATGGTCGAGTATTCATGTCGGGAACA
The DNA here is from genome assembly GCF_023864345.2 of Schistocerca serialis cubense. Taxonomy (NCBI): domain Eukaryota; kingdom Metazoa; phylum Arthropoda; class Insecta; order Orthoptera; family Acrididae; genus Schistocerca; species Schistocerca serialis. The sequence continues at coordinate 274,809,571 of NC_064646.1, forward strand.
AGCCGAGATGGTGTTTGTATACGGCCAAGCGGATGGAAACGATCGGGAGGAACCACTGCTATATCAAAACAAGTACGCTCACATACGCCAACTACATCATACAACACTTCGAGCCCTTCTTGGGCGTCTGTGTGATCATGGATTCTTTCAGGCAGACGAACTTGCAGGGAAGCAGCGGGCCGTGTCTATGTTAGATTTGGAGGTCCATTTTCTACAGGATATTGAGACAAACCCTAGTACAAGCTCCAGCCAACATGGTGTAGGCTAAAATTCGATTATGTGCATCCTGTATGACAACCGCTTCTATCATTAGCACATGCAACGAGTGCTAGGATTATCAGCAGTGGATTAACCTCTACGGGAAGAATTTTGTCGACGGTTTTTGCACCGGACATCAGAATTATGAGATTTCTGTCATCAGTCCTCTTTACCGATGAAGTAACCTTTACTAGAACTGGAATAATAAATCCGTATAACCGTCATCTGTGGACTACAGGCAATCCTCGGGGAATGCCTGAGGCGTCTCATTAGCATCGGTTCAGCATGAATATGTGGGCAGAGATTCTTGGCGACGACATACTTGGACCGGTTATTATTCCACAACGCCTCGATGGAGGTAAGTACTTGGACTTTCTGAGGAATACTCTGTCGTGGCTGCTTGAGAATGTGGTTTTGGCAATACGACAGTTTATGTGGTTTCTGTATAGCGGAGCCAATCCCACTGCCGCATTACAGTTCGCCGACACAGCACCAACATGTTCCCCGTACGTCGGTAGGATGCGGAGGCGCCGTAGCATGGCCCGATAGGTCAACGGACTTCAACGCCCTGCATTTATACGTCTGAGAGCATATGGAAAGCTTTGTGCATGCTTGGCTGGGAGTTATGGCGGACTCTTGTAATCCCATGCGTCTGGGAGGCCGTTGTGTGGGAAGGACTGCCCTGATCAAGCAGTTCGGACGTGTGTCGAGGTGTCGCAGCGTCCGCGGTGCCTGCCGCCGCGATCTCGAAACTTTCAGAGGGACGAGGGCCTAGCGCCCGTTAGCAGCTCCTGTCCGGACCACTTGTCAGAAGTGGTTGTGCTGCGCTCCTAGCACGTGGGAGCGCTGAGACAGAAGCGTGACAGGGCGCAAGGCAGCTTAGACAGGAGGAACACTGCTCGACCACTCAACAATATAGCCGCACGGTAGCTCAGCGTGTTCGGTCAGAGGGTTAGCAGTCCTCTGTAACAAAAAAACTGAGTTAATCGATCATCAACGAACCTAAACGGATGTCTTACGACGTCCGCCCCGAGCAGACACAACGAACAACAGCGAACAAAATGAGATTAAAAAAAAAAAAACGGTGTAAGGCGCTGCAGTCATGACTGTGCGGCTGGTCCCGCCGGAGGTTCGAGTCCTGCCTCGGGCATGGTTGGGTGTGTTTGTCCTTAGGATAATTTAGGTTAAGTAGTGTGTAAGCTTAGGGACTGATGACCTTAGCAGTTAAGTCCCATAAGATTTCACACACATTTGAATTTTTTTTTTTTTTTTTTTTTTTTTGCGTTCCGGGATGACTTGTTGTTGCACGTAAATCGCCCGTTTCCAGACACATGTTCACAGGACTTTTCTCCGCTATTTCCAGTAAGGAATCCGTCCTTCCAGATTGTCGGTTTTCCTAGTGTTCACGCTGTGTCGTCGCTCGACGGCGGCAGCTGTGATTCAGGGCCCGAGGCTGTCGGCCACTTGCCGTAGCCCTATTGAAACCCCCATTTAACGCTGAAAACTGTCGAAAAGAAGGCGATTTGCCGCACGCCGGGAACTGCACCCCGTGAAAATTAGAAATTGGAGAACTGCGAATATTGCCGACTGCGTCCAAGTCGAACACAAATTGCATGGGGAAAAAGGGAACGATGCGAGCGACTTTGCACTCAGTGCATTTCCAACTTTACGCTACGTAATGAATAGTCCATTAATTTTCGGGCATGCATCCGCGCAAATAAGGTTTCTTCCACTGATATTTCGGCCATGTATCGTCCGGCCATCCTCAGAGTAAGTCGCAAGACTGTCTTGCAACTTCCTCTGAGGGTGGCCGGTCCATATGCGGCCGAAATATCATTGGATGAAATTTTATGTCCGCGGCTGCATGACCGAAAATTAATGGACTATTGTACTTAGAATTAGCTATCGCTAACGACTTCTTCCGTTGAGAATCAGAAATAGGAGGAATACGAAAACTACCGGGTTGGCACGAATGCAGGGAGAATAAGACATGTGGTTAACGAAACGTTTCCGCGACAGGCTGTCCGGCTGCTTGGAGTATGTGGCTCGGTTTGGTTCCCAAAAATCTCGATAACGGATTAAGATTTTTGAAAACAGGAGGATGGTACTCCTAGAGAAATTTCTAGAGAATATACCTTTAAAATCTGAGCAATTTTATGTGGTTATTTATTATTTAGATTTCGTTTCACACCGAATATTACGTGCGCATTTTATATATATATATATGCAAGGTGAATTTGAACCTCTTTATCTCGGAAACAGATAAAGACAGCTACAAAATTTTCGAGGTTGTTCGAGACCGGGATCTTAGGAATATATCGTAAAATTTACACCCATTTGCTGTGCATAGCTCTCTTGGAACCTGTATCTCGGTTTTTCTACAAAAAATTATGTTTTTGGGGTGTTTCTCGATAACGGCTAAAGATTTTTGGAAATGGGAAGATGACAATTCTAGATAAATTCTAGAGGATATACTGTTAAAATTTGAAAAAAATTTGCTGCTGTTATTTATTATTTACATTTAGCCCCATACAGGATTTTACGTGTGTATTTTACGTCTAGAAATAGGGCAAATTTGAACCTCTGTATCTCGGAAACAGATAAAGACATGAAAAAAATTTAGAACAAATCGTAAAATTTTCAGCCATCTACAGTGCATAGCCGTGTTGGAATCTGCCGCCCGGTTTTGGTACGAAAAAAAAAGGCAAAACTTCTTCTTTTGAGGGTTTGTAAGGAACCGCCAATGAACTAATGGTGCCTTCGTTAGTACCTTAAGGGCCACCGTAGATCACATCAAATGCAAAAAGAACCAGTCGATTTGCTCCATTTGCGTAAGCAGGAGGAAGTGTGCAATAGTCATACTTTGACCCAGTATTGAAGGATAGTGACACTAAGACAATCCTTCTGTTGGGCATGCAAATGGTTCCTAGCCCACGATCTTTCCAAAACACTTGAGCCTACCTTTCTGTCACCAACAGAAACCGAGAAATGAGCCCCGTAATAAACTCGTTTTATGCGCGGCGTTTTGGAACTTATTTTTCAACATGCATCATATACTGTCACACAAAATTAACAAATGGTCAAACGAGAAGAATACTGCAACACAAGAATTCTATAATAATATTAACATAAGAATATACGCAAGTCACCAAACAGCAAAACTACTCATCACCAAATCTACAGGCTTCAGGCCAAGATTGTTCCGCAATCAGTACGTCATCAACGTAAGATGTATTCTTTTCCTTTAAATTGATAGGTAGAATCCTCAGATAAAAGCAGCAGACGAAATATTATGACAAATGGTAACTTAAAAAAATGGTAACACTTTCCAAAAGCAAAAGTGCATACAAGCAGGATGCAGTTCAGTTTGCCAAAAGCTGGATCGTAAGTCAAGAGAAGATAACACATTCATACGAAAAAAAATTTGTAATGACTCATCTAAGGTTTGTGGTCAGTTCTTGGTAAAATGATAGTATTGATCTGTCTGGACTCGAGTATTAGGCTTATAGATTCATATTTTTTTGTTAACAATATGAAGTTGACTGTTGTTATGAGCTTACAACAAGTCCAATAATTCCTTGAGCTAGCATCGACTGGATTTCTTGTTTTACGTTTCCTCTGTATAAGAGAGCAATAGTGTAAAATGCTCGAAAAAATGTGTTGTTTTACTTCGAAATCTTACCGAAAGTTACTTTGTTATGGTTTATTAGTGAAAATTTTGGAGTGAGAATGCGAAATTTCGGATATGTTTTGCCTATCTGCATCAGAAGAACACTCAACTTTGTCTTATTTGTCTCGTATCATTTCTGGTATGTCAATACACCGTTCACTTTCATAATAAGAAGCTTTTCTGCTCGTGTTACTACAAAACGGCTTCCGCAAAGTTTGTGATTTTAATAGACAGAAAGCTTAAATAATTTATGTCATCCTCTTCCTTTGAAATCAAGTTTTCATATTTCAAGCACACTATCATACTACTAACTTCCAGTTTTGCCTCTGTACCATTAAAGTTTAAAATTGCTTTATGGTCACTCAAGAAATCAACACACACAATTATTTTTGTAGTAAGTAGGGGGACTATTTTGGCGAAAACTCATATCCTTGACACGCAAAATCTAAACGAGTTTGGTTCCTCACATGAACGATTTTTCCTTTATTTGGTCCTTTAACCTTTGTACGCTATAGTGGTAATGTCGGACAGACAGCTACTTTCGCATATTTTCTAAATGGAGTTTCACTGATAAGCTAAATGGGACTCCGATAATCTAAAACAGTGGATTCCGAAACTTTTCCAGTCGAGATGGGGACTATAGGAGGAGCTAAAGTATTTTGAGTATTGTCATTATCCTCTAACTTAGTATCTCTAAAGTCTTACAAATGTACTACAATATATTTATACTGCTGGTTGAAATGTTTTCCGTTTCGGTAAACGTATCGTTTGTCGGCTGTGATGCATGTCATTGTTACGATGGACGCCGTCTCGTCTCGGATTATTAGCGTAACTTATTCGGTTATATGGGCCGCGATATCTGTTTCTGCCTCGATAACCTCTACGACTGTGAAAATTATATCTGAAATGCCAAATGTTTGTTCGATATGGTTGGCGTCTCATTGAATGCCTATTATCTTCCCGGTCGCTGTTAAACTGACCTCTCGAATGCCAATGGTGTGGCTGATGATGCTGTGGGAGGTAATTTTATCTGTGATTATCGTAATTATTATTATGCGGAGGTTGTCCATCGGTATCGAAATCAAGCTCTTGCAACAAGCACTTAAATGCTTCTATATCGTCGTTACAAAGGCCAGACAGAACTATGTGTCTTAATCAAACTGGCAGTTAAGTCAAACATATTCGTGTTAATTCGGAGGGTCTGTAAAGATTAGTCGAAAACTGATTCCAGCGCACCATGTTCCTGAAAAACGTGCAGGACTTAAGAAATCAGACTGCTCGAAGCTCTGGAGCGTAATTATGCTGTGTTTAATGTAACCTTATGTCGTCTCTGACCAAAAAACCGACAAAAACGTATGATACATGTGTCGATAAGTTTGACATTCGCGTGCTAATGAACGCATTCTTGTGGCTGGTTCACCCTAGAGATAACTCCACATGAATTCTAATTTGTGACCAATTGGCCATGTAGATGGAAGAGAATAATCAAATTGTACGCACTCCCGTGGGGGACTTTCGTTACCAATATTTCCCAAAATTTTAAACTTCATAATTGTGAGAGAAGGTTTGTAATCAAAACCATCTGAGCCATGCATGGCTCTTGTTCGTGCCATTTATTGTTTGTCATCTTCTTTTACGGCACTGTCGGCTCGTTTTCTTATTCCATTTACTGGCGTCACTAACTCCCTGCCTTACTTGCCCATGAGCGGCAGCAGCAGCGCGTATCGATAAGTGCACTGTCGTAGCATCTCTGGAGAGACCGATAGTATTTCCGAGTCGTCGTGTGTCTGGGAGTCTGTTCGGGACGGACCAGCAGTGCAGTCGGGACGCAGCAGCAGTGAAGTCGGGGACGGAGCGCCGGTGAGGCGCGGACAGCCAGTGCTCGCCGACCGCTGGCGACACACATGAACTGTGCGACGGAGGGAGATTGAAGTGGGACGACCGTTGGTTGGTCGTTCGGTTGGTCTTCTCATCGGCTAACGTGTATTTAATCCTTTCACCATTTCCGAGTCTGGGCAGTCGGTCGGTTGGCGTGGAGCAGCAAGGAAGGCTCCGTCGCGCGTTCTCTGACCGGGGCTGCTGGTGGTGTGCATGCGTGGTTAGAGTGTGAGGTGCTGCTTGCGAGTGCTACGAAGTTCGTCACCCACCGATCTTGAACATGAACGCTGAGTCCTCTCTTAACCTACTATCGAGCCTCAAGTGTTTACATTTCTTCGTTTGATCCTGTTTGTCGCTTTTGGGACATTCCCGCGTGCAACAACGTGTGTGTATTCAAGTCAGCCAAGATTCCAGCTATCTTCCTGTGGAGTTTAACTTAACTTATTCCCTGTTATTGAAGTTGATCAGCGGTATAGCCGGCCGTGGTGGCCGAGCGGTTCTAGGCGCTACAGTCTGGAACCGCGCGACCGTTGCGGTCGCAGGTTCAAATCCTGCTTCGGGCATGGGTGTGTGTGATGTCCTTAGGTTAGTTAGGTTTAAGCAGTTCTAAGTTCTAGGGGACCTATGACCTCAGAAGTTGAGTCCCATAGTGTTCAGAGCCATTTGAACCATTTGACCAGCGGTATCTTCTTGGGCCGTTGACGTTCCGTTTACCTGCTCTGGTCGTTGACGTAGTTTTCGGCAGTGTATTTTCCTCGTCATGTTGTTGCTGTCCAGCGTGGCATGTAGTTTGACAGCTGAGATGTTGTTGGTCGTTGTGGGCGCCAATATTCTGTATGTCGTTGTATTGAAATATTGTGGTCATTTTGCTGGTTGCATGGAGCAGAACTGATTTTGTTGATTGGTCGGTCGGCTGTCTGTCGGTTGGGTTGCCTTCAGATTAAGAAGTCGTTGGACAGGCTGCCTGTCTCACCTAAACGGGCATTAGTGTTACAATCCCAAGCCGACCCTTGGAAACTTCTGAGAGCTGTTCCTTGTGTGTTACTAGTAATTTCCCTGTTTGGGGTTTAGTTATTTGTTTGATGTGTGGCCTTCAACAGTGTATCAGTATCTCTTAAATTAATGTTCTGGTTTTGCCCTAAAGGCATAAGATTGTTATGCTGTTGTATGGGGGCCTTCAGCCGAATTTTGCATAAAATGTTTTAAGATAAGGCCTTCTTCCTTTTGACTCAAATTCTTCTTATCGCTTAATATGCGGTCTCCAGCCAATTTCCATTGAAATTAAATTGCTAAGGCCTTCAGCCTGTTTAGATTGAAGATTTAAAAAATATTTTTGGTTGAAACCTCCAGAAGAAACTTTTATTTCAATTTCTTGCTTAGGCCTTGTCTTGGATTTTGAGTGTCGCCTTCAGCCGATCTAAAGTTACGGTAATCAAAGGACGTCGATTAAAGTTTTGAGTGTTTCCTATCCTTGTTCTAATATTGTGTGTTGATAAATAAAGTTGGTATGTTGAGTGCAACTGACAGCAACTTATTCTGTCCCCTTTCCACAACCATATCCGCTCTGTCCTGCTAGCCAGGCATTTTACCATCATTCTTGTGCGAGCAGGAATTTTCTCTCGGGCCACAAATTGTATCTCAGCTGTCATGGCTCCGAGAAGTATTATGTTCACAAGTAAGCTTTCTCACTGCCACGAATTCGCTAGCCCATTAGAATTTCCAAACTGAACACTGTCCCACCTATTATCATTACTGCTCTGATCTGTTTTGTTCTCGATACGAGAAAGCTTCCCAGGGATTTTATTAACTTATTGTTCGCGTTGCTGATTAATAGTGATTTGATCTTGTTGAATACGGGACAACTGAGTATTATCAGGATTTTTGTTAGAACTGGTAGACACTTGTACTAAACTCGTAATGAGCTCCTCAACTTATTTTGTAACAGAGCTAAACTGCTGATTAATCTTTACAGACTCAGTTTCTAATTGTTTAATATGCATTTCGTGCTGATTCCCTTCTTCTTACTGCTGCGAAATTACAACATTACCTATGTTTCCAAGTCTGGGCTCTATTTCTCAGACCTGAAATCTTCGCATACCTCTTCTGTAATCTCTTTCGATAACTCGTTCAAGTTAATCAAAATTTCAGATATAACTTTTTTATTATTCTCTTCTAATGTCCTGGCAATGAGCTATTCCTTTCTTTTGCTGCTTTCTTCTAAATTCTTAAGAATATTCTTTCTGTTTTTTATTATTTTCCTCTATTTCTCCTAATCTTGGAAGTATGAAGTGCATAACAGCCCAGTTCCCTGTTTTGGGGTTGCTGTTTAAAGAGAATTGCGTAACATTAGTCTGCGTACATTGCGAAGGATCCTTCACTGCTACTTAAAAATAGAAAAGCTGCATCATTTTTCATTGATGTCATAGTGGCAAGATACGAATCTTCAACCAGAGCTAGAATGTTGACAAGTCACATCCTACAGAATTATTTTCAAATGCGGTTTGAGGTGCCATATCACGGATTGCGCGGCCCCTCCCGCCGAAGTTTCGAGTCCTCCCTCGGGCATGGGCGTGTGTGTTATTCTTAGCATATGTTAGATTGTTTCTGGGGACCGATGGCCATAGCAGTTTGGTCCCTTAGGAATTCACACACATTGAAGGAGCTTCTCCTAGGCCTCGGACAACTGATTTGGATCTAGTAGTTCTTGACATATTGATACAAATGTAGGCAACAACGAATAACTCAGTAATATCCAAATAAAACCAGTGAATAATTGCTAAACACAATTAATTAGAGAAATCATACAAATCTATGCAGCGCACAAACATATGAAAAAATAAGCAGAAGGTCAAAGCGCCTCAATTATTTCGTTGTAAATACATTTGCAGAGCAGAGCCTTTTTATCTAACTGCGGAATCAAAAACTCAGCTGGAACAGGTGAAACTAATATGCTTTTACTTTTAGTAACTGAAGTGTGTGTGTGTGTGTGTGTGTGTGTGTGTGTGTGTGCGCGCGCGCGCCTCTCGCTGTCAATGTGGAAGCAGTTACTTCTAAAATTACCATTACAGATGTAGAACAGCCTTTGCCATCCTACTTTTACGCACGAACATAATTGTGCAAATTATTTTTAATATATGTGATACCAATTAATCTAAACTGCATCTGGCTATCGGTAAATGAATATACAGTATATAGAATAATTATAAACGACACTCAGAATGATTTTCTCGGGAAATAACCACACACAATAATTAACCGTTGCGTAACAAAAACAGTGCCCTATTAGAAAAACGCACCTACTGAATTTACATGAAAGTTTGGTAAATGAAAACAATTTTTAATATTTTAACAAGTGTTCGTTGAGCCCTACAATAGATTCTTACTTTAGCATACCACAGAATTTGTGAAGCGATTAACAAATCTACGCTTGTAATGCGAATGATGTCAGATGTAGGAGATATGAATAACGGGTGTCCGGGAAGTAAAGACGAATTTGAAGCACTTCAACCATCAACTTGAGTTGGCAGTTAATTGTTGGAATCCTGACATATCATCTGTGTATCCAGTAATGCTGGCAACAGATGTTACATGCATTGGGATCATATCAACCTGTATCGCATCAAAAACAGCCTGAAGATGACGCACTGAATCGTTGAAACTGGTAGCTACAAAATAAAATAAAATCATAAAGACGGCTGTAGGTGTTTTTATTTACTTGTCACGATAGTAAACGTCCGTCGTCCCAGAGACCTCCTGCTAAAAGGATGAACATACAAGAGCTACTCAGTCTCTTATCCTCAGTCCCCACTCACATCCAGAAAATGTCCAGCAATGAGGTTTTGTAAAGTTGGCCGCTTCAATAATTCCTAAACTAGCGCTCGCAGCAAATGGAAAATTAATGCAAATTACCTTTTTTCAAATGAGCCGTCGCTCTATACAGTCATATCATCCCCAGTCCTCAGTTGCGCACCATGGAACATGTGAAATAAAAATCACACTGCGACACATCCACGATCTAAGCTCCTCGCTGTACCGTGACACACGCCCTCTCTCGCTCTCTGGCCGAGAGTTGCTGCCGACTCCGACTGTTCGATAATACCTCTCGTAGCCAAAGAATATTCAGCATGCAAAGATGCTCAGAGTGGTAAACATTCCGAACAAACTGTCAAATATACATAGCAAACGGACGTTTCTCATGATATATACATCTTAAATAACAATTTCTCTGAATATATAGAGAGCGAATCACCTAAAACGTGGACCACAAATATTGGGGAAATAGAAAGTGCTATTGATGTACGGTTTTCGTAGAGTGGATTGGCAGTCAGGGACGCCTACTGTTAGTCGATACACAGATTGTAACAATTCTTAGAAAATGCATTTTTGTGCAAACACACACTTTTTACAATGGAACAATGCCTATTGACGCTAAAAAAAACTAAAAGTAGGGTAAATTATAATGTGAGTGGCGTTTTTTGCAGGATTCTAGAGCGAGTCGTTTACGAAATATCTACACTTGTTTGTGCCACTGTATAGTTCCTATGTACGATGTTGTTGTGTTTGCTTACAGTGTGTTTGTGTGTTCCTTGAGTGCACTGAGACTTGAGTCTGTGTATGACAGTCCAAACAACAGATCGTGAGTGGACGATGGAATTTACCAATGCAGAAAAGGTCGACATACTCATGGTATATGGAGACCGTAGGGAGAAAGCAGTTCGTTCTTGTACGATGTATGTGGCAAGACATTGCAACAGATTTCAGCTAGCTCCACAATTGTTTATAAATTTCTTCAAGCAGTTATGTGAAAGTGGTAATGTAACACCTAAACAACGTAATAGAAGGAAACAAGTGACGAAAGAAGAAAGGGAAATTAATGTTCTTGCTGCCATTGCAGCTCCCGCGCAATCGCACGAGGAATGGCAAGATTCAGGCAACTTCGCGACGCATTCTCCATCAACAATCAACATAGGTTCCACCCCTGCCCCAGCTCTCTCCATCAAGAGCTTTACTGAAACGATCATGAGAATAGTGTTAATATCTGTATATGATATAATGGGAAGGAGAATCAGCATTGGTCGTATTTTTTTTATTATCCGCGAAATCGATTTTCGGTCACTTAATGACCATCCTCAGTGCTGTAATATACAATTAAAATTGGTAGGCACTGGTATCAACAAGCTTAGAGCGATCACATAAACTCACATGAGCTTTAAGACAAGATACTACGTATGTATCAATTATTTTGTTTAGTTATGAAGCCACATTTACCAATCACGGACAGCTAAACCGCCGAAACGTACACTATTAGTCTGTTGATAATCCGCAATGGTTTCGTCAGGTGGAGCGCGAGCGTCCACGTAGTGTATAGGTGGGGTGAGGGATAGTGAACCATCCGCTCGTAGGCCGGATTTTCATAGACGGAACGGTGAACGTGCACAAGTATTGCGGTCTCCTAACAGACCATCTTCCACTGTTAGAAGACATTCCTCTACAGACTAGGAGAAGCCTGTCTTACCAGCATGATGGCTGTCCAGCCCATAGTGCACGAAGTATAAGTACTGCAACATGTCTGCACAAATTGTCTCCAAATAGCTGTACTGGACGCAGAGAGACTGTACCGTGGCCGGCCCGTCCCCCGGACGCTGTAGACGCCTGTAGACTTTTTACTGGGGGCCAGCTGAAAGACGCTATCTGCAAGGACATACCGGCTACATCCATGACGTATTAGTAATGACGTATTAGTGCAGCTTTCTCGGACATCTCCGCTGAAATGTTAGCACGTGTGCAGCAGTCGTTCCATACCAGACTGGAAGATTGTGTTACCGCTGCCGATGATAATTTTGAACAAAACCTCTGATGGTCAATTGTCTCGTTACTGATCAGAACCCACATAACTAGTGGAAGCATTTGTGTTGTTCTTTAGTGTGTGCTTCTACAGGTATTCAGAATGAGATTTTCACTCTGCAGCGGAGTGTGCACTGATATGACACTTCCTGGCAAATTAAAACTTTGCGCCGGACCGAGACTCGAACTCGGGACCTTTCCGTTTCGCGGGCAGGTGCTCTACCATAGTTTTAATCTGCCAGGAAGTTTCATATCAGCGCACACTCCGCTGCAGAGTGAAAATCTCATTCTGGAAACATCCCCCAGGCTGTGGCTAAGCCATGTCTCCGCAATATCCTTTCTTCCAGGAGTGCTAGTTCTGCAAGGTTTGCAGAAGAGCTTCTGTGAAGTTTGGAAGGTAGGAGACGATGTACTGGCAGAATTGAAGCTGTGAGGACGGGTCGTGAGTCGTGCTTGGGTAGCTCAGGTGGTAGAGCACTTGTCCGCGAAAGGGAAAGGTCTCGAGTTCGAGTATCGGTTCGGCTCACAGTTTTAATCTGCTAGGAAGTTTCTTCTGCAGGTATTGTACAAGTGTCTGTGTGCGAACTTTTCAAAATACATCCCGTAAACGACACTTACAAGAATCCTTCAACAAACACCGGCGACATTCTGATTTAGCCTACTTTTATTTGTTAATGTCAATAGGCATTGTTCCATTAAAAAAAGTATATGTTTGCACAAAAAATACTCGTTCTAAGAATTATTACAATCCGTTGATTGGCTAACAATTCGAAACGAAGATGGGAAGATAGCGTTTATTGTCGCATCGGCATCAATATCATTAGAGCATAAGCTCCGACTGTGTCAAGGATTGGGAAGGAAATCTTCCAGTCTTGTCTTCAAAATAGCCATCCCGTCATTCTCCTGGAGCGATTTAGGGAAATCTTGAAAACCTAAATCTGGATGGCCGGACGCGGGTTTGAACCGTCATTCTCCCGAATGTGAGTCCAGTGAACAAATGGTTCAAATGGCTCTGAGCACTATGGGACTAACTTCTTTGGTCATCACTCCTCTAGAACATAGAACTACTTAAACCTAACTAACCTAGGACATCACACACATCCATGCCCGTGGCAGGATTCGAACCTGCGACCGTAGCGGTCGCACGGTTCCAGGCTGTAACGCCTAGAACCGCTCGGCCACTTCGGCCGACTCCAGTGAACAATTAGAGTCCCTGACTACCAATGCATTCCGTGAAAATCGCACATCAATAGTACTTTCCACTTTCGCAATATTTGCGGTGCAAGTTTCAGGTGATTCGCCCTGTATACACCTTTGAGCTTCTATGACAGGGCAGGCTAGAGACGAAAGTCTGAAAAGCGGACCAAGCTACGAAACTCTCCCGTGCTGAACTTCCCCCCCGTTGATAATGCTGTTACGAGGGCCGATTCGCTCCTTTGACTTAGTCATGAAGAATAGCAGAGCTTACTACCTTATTTTGTAACTGATAGAACCTAGTCGTGCGACTCTCTTATACAATACTAGTTCAGCGCCCGCTGCTACGCTCGCGCAGGCTCTATGGCCAGCAGAGATTTTTTGTTTTTCTTTAATCGAATTTTCATGTTGTTCACAAACTGCAACGCCTCCAAAGCATTTCGCGCTATTTAAGGCCATGTAAGCATTGTCTTATCCGAGTGTGTTTCTGATCAAAAAGCGATCCTGGTAGCTGGAGTACAAAGATTTTGTTAATCAAGCCTTTTGCGGTCTTGTGGAGATATTTCCATAGCAACTTTCATCTCGTAACCAATATTTCTTTATATCTAATTTATCTTTATATCTAATTTATCTTTCATAAATTTAGCTTTTCATTTGTTTTAAGGTAACGAAATATTCTGTAAAAAAATTATCATCCCCTATTGCACTCCCTTGGGGTTGAATTTCCAGATGCGCTGAAACAGTTTTTTTTTTCTAATTTCTTACCGACAGGTCAAATACCAGTTAGCATAGCTGTAACCTTTCTATCCTTTAGGAGTTCTTCAGTAATTATTTATTTTCCATAAAATTTTCACCCAATATTGTACACCCTTAGTGACTGAATTTCTAGAAATGCTGAAACACGTATTTTTTGTTTTTTGACTGAGAAACCAAATACCAGTTTTCGTATTTCGAGCTTCAAAATTCCCTTAATAGCGACACACTCGTACTTTCAAAAATCTTTTCGCCCCATATTTTACCCCCTTAGGAGTGGAATAACAGAAAATCCTTTCTTAAACGACGCCTACTGTATAAGAACCACAACCTCTCCAAAACTTCACATTTCTATCCTTAGCGGTTTGGGTTGGGCCATGAGTCAGTGAATCACTCTCAACCTACTTCACCTCCTTAGGGGTTGAATTTCCAAAAACAGTGAAACACGCAGTTTTTGTCTCAAACCGAGAAGCCTAACACCAAATTTCAAAGCTTTAGCTCAAAAAATGCTTTCGCATTGAAATATTTTCATAAAACGTTTCACTCTCTGATCCACCCCTTTAGGGATTGAATTTCCAAAAACAGTGACACAGGTATTTTTTTGGGACTTTTCAAGGTTTCCCGAAGGATCTGTTGCAAATACGCTTCTCGGGTTTGCCGCCGGATCGTATTGTGTAACTCGCACAAAATTTCATCAATGCAACTGCTCGACATCATCAGGTGGTGGTAGCTGCTGCTGTCACTGCTGCAAGGCGAGCAGTTGCATCTATGAAATTTTGTTCGAGTTACACGATACGATCCGGCGGCAAACCCGAGAAACGAATTGCAGGTGTTTTATTTCTATCTGAGAAGCGAAATTTAATTTATCATACGCTTAGCTTTAAATATGCTTTCATAATGAAATATTTTCAGAGAAGATCTCATCCCCTATTTCAGCCACCGATGTATCAACTTATAAAAACACTAAAGCACATATTTTGGTACTTGTTACCGAGAAGTCAAATACCAATGTTCATAGATGTAGCTTTAAAAATACTTTAGTTGTTCTGTAATAATGATATATTTTCAAAAAAAGCCTTCACCCACTATTTCACCGCCATAGGGTTAAATTTCCACAAATGCTGGAACACATATTTCTTTATTTCTGCCCGGAAACCAAATAACAATTTTCGTAGGCCTAGCTTCAAAACTGCCCTAATAACGACGTTTTTCAAAAAACCCTTCATCCCTATTTCGTCCCCTTAGGGTTGGAATTGCGAAAAATCCCCTCTGAAACGAAGCCTATAGTATAAGATCCACACCTTCTCCAAATTTCAAGATTCTATCCATAGCGCTTTGGGCTGGGCGATGATGAGTCAGTGCCGCGCTGGGTAGTCGTGCGGTCTTGGCGCCTTGTCACGGTTCGCGCTTCTGCCCTCGTCGGAGGCTCGAGTCCTCCCTCGGGCATGGGTGTCTGAGTTATCCTTAGCGTAAGATTAAGTAGAGTGTAAGTCTAGGGACCCATGACCTCAGCAGTTTCGTCCCATAGTCCTTACCACAAATTTCCAGTCAGTCAGGACATTGCCTTTTATATATAGAGATTTAATTTTGTGAATCACATTTCAGAAGTACCAGCCCACTAGCAGAGAAGGCCTTACTTAATCCGTAATTTACAAACTTGTGCGGCAGTGTGGAGAAAATAAAGGACCTAGTACTTTCATGTAACACCACAAACTGTCAAAATAATGCGATGATTGCCGTAAGAGACTCTGTGAGGTAGTGACTCGCCAGTTGCAGCTCGTACTGACATTCTAAAGACAGAAGCGATCGACATTTGCGATTGCAGCTATTGTACATGGGTACTTCGACTCGTTGCAGAAATGGTGTGCCGACACGCGACCTTGCCATTGAGCGCAATGGTCGCGTGGAGAAACATCATGAGGTAATGCGAGTCTTATTCTGGGCCGTACCACGCAATGTCATCGCCGACGTCACGTGTTCTGCACTTACAGACGTCGAGAAGCACAAATGACGTCAGCTATCAGACAGAACAATAAAGACGTCAAAATGTGGTTACTCTGATACAGTATCTCGCATCGAAAACTCCTCTAAATAAAACGTCATGTGTAGGCGGTGTTGAACAGCTAGTCGTCGCAGTGTGATCACTGTAGGGACATCTATGTCAAAAAACTAAGGATGTCCCAAAATAATGTATGTACTCTTCGGATCTGAATATCTTTTTAATTAAAGGAAACAGAAGGCGTTGTAACGCGTAACAACGCTTTCTTTTGTTTCATGATTGCAAACAAACATGACGTTGTCGTTGGAGCAACGGAAACGAGTGCTGAAGTGTTACTGGAAAACGGAGAATGAGAGTGGGGTACGACGACGTTGAAGGGTGGAACCTGGAACACCACCACCGACAAGGATAACAATTACAAAATTGCGGGAGAAGTTTCACGTCGAAGGAGCGGTGCAACATATGAAGAAGGGACATTGGGCAAGAAAGAGAGATTCAACAGACAATGCAGCGATCCAGGCGTACACACAATCCCCGAAGAAATCTGCGAGGCAACGGTCTCGCGAGACTGGGATCTGCAAATGCGGTATTCATAGAATTTTTCGCACCCAAGCTTAAGCCTTACTTTCCAACATAGCTGCGTGTACTGGGCCAGTGCGAATCCATACGTAACCGAGGAAAGGCACGCTAATCTACCAGGAGTATCAGTCTGGTGTGGTCTGTCTTGTAGAGGGTTAATCGGGCGTAATTCCTTTGAAAACACTTTCACCGGTGACTCTTAATTAGAAATGTTGGATATGATAACTTCTGGTCTTAATGACTTTTTTTGAAGATGAAGGTTATTATTTTCAAGTGGATGGGGCGCCACCTCACTCCGACATTGATGTGAGGGCAGTTCTCATTCCTTACCATATGGACAGGATGAAGAGGGAGTGTGGAGCTTCCAGCTGGATCTGATTTAACTCCTCAAGGCTTCTATCTGTCGGAAACTCTCAAGAACATAGTTTACGCGGTAACACTGAATAATCTTAAAGAGCAAATTGAGCAAGCCTGTGATGCTACTCCATTAGGAACAATACAGTTGGCATGTCGCTCTGTTATAGGTCATTGTCGACGGTTTATTACAGGGGAAGGAGCATATTAGCTGAACCGCAAATATTGCAGGAAGGGAAAGTGCTATTGGTTTTCACAGAATGGATAAGTAGTCAGAGGCTCGTACTGTTAGCAAATAAACAGATTGTAATAATAATTATTAGGAAGTGTATTTTTGTGCAAACATACACTTCTTTAAATGGAGCAATGGCTATTAACATTAACAAACTAAAATTTGGGTAAATTAGAATGTTAGTGGTGTTTGTTGCAGGAGTATAACTCGAGTCGCTTAGGATATACCATAGCGTGCAAACATCCCAAACGACACTTGTTTGCGCCATTAAGGCGGCGTAGTTGCAAAGTACGATGGTATGTTTGCCTGCAGTATGCTTGTGTGTTCCTTGAGGGCACTGGGATTTGCTAGTCAGTTATTATGTGACAGTCCAAATAGTAGGTCGTGAGTGGACGATGGGATTTACCAATGCAGAAAAAGTCGACGTGCTCATGGTGTATGGAAACCGTAGGAAGAATGAAGTTCGTTCTCGTTCTGTGTAGGCGGCAAGGTATCCCAATAGTCTTCAAGTATCTCAGCAATTATTTATCAACCTCTTCAACCGGTTATGTGAAAATTGTAGTGTAACACCTAGACAACGTAACAAAAGAAAACAAGTAAAGAGATAAGAGGGGAAAATTAATGTTCTTGCTGCTGTTATAGTTCATCCGCACCTTAGCTCCCGCACAATGGCACGAGGAAATGACATGAGTCAGGCAACTGACTCGACATAGGTTCCATCCCTATCACATCTCTCTCCAACAAGAGTTCCACTGAAACGATGACGAGAATCGCGTTAACTTCTGCACATGAGCATCAAGACAAGATAATCCACATGTATCAGGTATTTCGTTTGGTGATGAAGCCACATTTACCAATCATGGCCGGGTAAACCGCCGAAACAAGCACTATTAGTCTGTTGACAATCCCCATTCGTTTAGTCAGATGGAATGTCAGCGTCCATGGGTGCAAACGCGTGGTGTGGAATAGTGAACCATCAGCTCATAGGCCCGTTTTTCATAGAGGGAATACCGAGCGCGCCCAAGTTTTGCAGCCTACTAACTGACCATCTTCCATTAATGCTAGAAGACGTTCTTCTGCAGACTAGGAGGTAACTGTGGTACCAACATGATGTCTGTCCAGCCCCTGGTGCACGAAGTATTCCAGTATGTCTTTACGAATTGTTTCCAAGTCGCTGGATTGGGCGCGGGGGACCTGTACCTTGGCCCTCCCGTTCGCCAGATCCGATGCCTGTAGACTTTTTACTGTGGGGAAAGCTGAAAGACGCTGTCTACAAGGAATAACAACTACACCCGATGATCTGCGACGACGTATTACTGCATCCTGCTACAGGTCGTTCTGTACCAGATTGGAAGCGTGTATTCCCGCTGACAGTGGAGATTTTGAACACAACCTCTGATGGTCAACTATCTCATTACTGGTCAGAATCCACATAACTAGTGTGTGTATTTATGTTCCTTTTTAGTGTGTGCTACCACAGGTATTGTACAAGTGTCGGTGTGGGAACTTTTCAAAATACACTCCTGGAAATGGAAAAAAGAACACATTGACACCGGTGTGTCAGACCCACCATACTTGCTCCGGACACTGCGAGAGGGCTGTACAAGCAATGATCACACGCACGGCACAGCGGACACACCAGGAACCGCGGTGTTGGCCGTCGAATGGCGCTAGCTGCGCAGCATTTGTGCACCGCCGCCGTCAGTGTCAGCCAGTTTGCCGTGGCATACGGAGCTCCATCGCAGTCTTTAACACTGGTAGCATGCCGCGACAGCGTGGATGTGAACCGTATGTGCAGTTGACGGACTTTGAGCGAGGGCGTATAGTGGGCATGCGGGAGGCCGGGTGGACGTACCGCCGAATTGCTCAACACGTGGGGCGTGAGGTCTCCACAGTACATCGATGTTGTCGCCAGTGGTCGGCGGAAGATGCACGTGCCCGTCGACCTGGGACCGGACCGCAGCGATGCACGGATGCACGCCAAGACCGTAGGATCCTACGCAGTGCCGTAGGGGACCGCACCGCCACTTCCCAGCAAATTAGGGACACTGTTGCTCCTGGGGTATCGGCGAGGACCATTCGCAACCGTCTCCATGAAGCTGGGCTACGGTCCCGCACACCGTTAGGCCGTCTTCCGCTCACGCCCCAACATCGTGCAGCCCGCCTCCAGTGGTGTCGCGACAGGCGTGAATGGAGGGACGAATGGAGACGTGTCGTCTTCAGCGATGAGAGTCGCTTCTGCCTTGGTGCCAATGATGGTCGTATGCGTGTTTGGCGCCGTGCAGGTGAGCGCCACAATCAGGACTGCATACGACCGAGGCACACAGGGCCAACACCCGGCATCATGGTGTGGGGAGCGATCTCCTACACTGGCCGTACACCACTGGTGATCGTCGAGGGGACACTGAATAGTGCACGGTACATCCAAACCGTCATCGAACCGATCGTTCTACCATTCCTAGACCGGCAAGGGAACTTGCTGTTCCAACAGGACAATGCACGTCCGCATGTATCCCGTGCCACCCAACGTGCTCTAGAAGGTGTAAGTCAACTACCCTGGCCATCAAGATCTCCGGATCTGTCCCCCATTGAGCACGTTTGGGACTGGATGAAGCGTCGTCTCACGCGGTCTGCACGTCCAGCACGAACGCTGGTCCAACTGAGGCGCCAGGTGGAAATGGCATGGCAGTCCGTTCCACAGGACTACATCCGGCATCTCTACGATCGTCTCCATGGGAGAATAGCAGCCTGCATTGCTGCGAAAGGTGGATATACACTGTACTAGTGCCGACATTGTGCATGCTCTGTTGCCTGTGTCTATGTGCCTGTGGTTCTGTCAGTGTGATCATGTGGTGTATCTGACCCGAGGAATGTGTCAATAAAGTTTCCCCTTCCTGGGACAATGAATTCCTGGTGTTCTTATTTCAATTTCCAGGAGTGTACATCTCGTAAACGGCTCGTACTAGAGTCCTGCAACAGACACCACTGACATTCTATTTCATCCTACTTTTATTTGTTATTGTCAATAGGCATTCTAAATATTTTACTGTCTATTGATTGGCCAGGAATACGAGCGCCTGGCAACCAATTAGTAAAAAGGAACAAACATAGATGAGAAGCGCTCCATCGTAAAATAATTTTTTAAAATTTTTAATTATTTATCATATTTTTATACAAGAGCAAAAGTTAATCGTAATGCTAAAACGTAAAACGGTGTTGGCATCCATCTAGCGTACAGTTAATGACGAAGTGTGTTAGCACTTGATTTTTCATTTGGCCTTTGTTTCGTTAATACGATTGTTTGGTTCGTGCCTGTAATTTTCTTATCTCAACTTAGTTTACATTACATGCGCATTCAGTAATTTGGCGCCATCTGCCGGAAAAAGAAAAAGTTCGATCTTCCTGAATGTCATTAACTGTACGCTAGATGGATGCAAACGCCGTTTTACGTTTTGGCATTATGAGTAACTTTTGCTATTGGATAAAAATATGATACATAATTTAAAAAATTTTAAAAATTAAAAAAATATTTTTTTCGATGGTGTGCTTCTCATCTATGTTTGTTCCTTTTTACTGATTTGTACAATCGCTTTTTGGCGTATATAACTGTACTATGTGGTTGACAAAATCTTTGTCAATACATCCATTTCGTGTAAATATTTTACTATTATATCATTATATCTCACCACACTTTGTATGTCATACCGCTTTCTTCTTCTTCTCATTTTTATTTTAGCTGTGTCTTTTCGCATAGAGGGCGGGTTTGCTTTGCAGCGCCCTCTTATGGTTTCTCGTTGTCATAGTCAATTCTCGACGTATCACTTTGTTTGATCTCTGCTTAAGACAGTATTACTACTCAGGGCACATATTGGTTGAAAGGTAAATTTGTATGTTCATTTTAAATGGTTTAATGCGTCTATATACGTTTAATTGGTTTACGTTGCTTTATGTACACTCTTTGACATAAAACTCGACCGGCGGCCGGCCGCTTCAGAGGCTAACTCCGAGCCGATCGCGACATGGGACAAAAAAAATGGCCAACTAGCTATTTCTCCAAGTCCGGTTATCTGCACAATCTGGCAACACTGTAGACTGCGGCACTTCCTGGAGGAAAACTTGTCCCATGATAGAGAAACCCTAGGCTGATTACGCCTGTGGTCTAGCGGTAGCGTGCGTTGTTTCTGTTCATAATGTCTGTGGATCGAGAGCAGCTGGCATAAAATATTTTTATAGCCTCTTCTGTCTGAATGCTGAAGACGTGAATGTAATGGTAGCGCAGATTCAATCTATTTCGCTTTCTGACACACCGATATCAAAATTTTATCCAGTAACGATTTTGCGGCAGATTTCCTGCAGACTGTCCTCCTCTGGACGCCGTATGCGGCAAAGCTCCGGGATCCATTTGCTGGCTACTGGCAGCGGCCGTGGCGACAGCAGCGGCGCTGCACTCCCCCGTTCTTTATCGAAAGCGCCTGCTACCGCTGATCGCTTTTGATGATTTAAAACGCTTTATTATGAAATGTTGCTCCACAGAAAATTTCTACAATTTCCATTCACGCTCAAAAGCAACGGAGGCAGACGCCGTGATTAGTAGGCGGGTATTATATTACATTAATCGGCAAGAGCTGAGTATGGCCCGAAATTAATTTTATAGACTGGGACGAAATTAAACCATCTCACTACATTCGATGAATTTATAAATGCTTCATACCACGTTTCTTTTCCTTTCAAACTCAATTATTTGAGAAACTTTTGGTCAATGTTTGGATGTTTTCGTCAAGCCAGAGTGAGCGTCTGTGGTGTAAAGTGTATTACAGTTCTTGTTTCATTCCTTATGGTAAGTCTATGCGAAAAACTGTGTGAATACCTTGCAATGCATGCTCTGTAGCAGTGCAGGAACACTGCACATTTGGAGTTCCATGTATGGGTTCATGAAGTATTTATTGTTGATCGGAAGCGATAGTTAAGGTCATCAGATTTAAAACAGAAAAATTTGTCGTTTTGAAGGTTTCAGGGAACGGAAAGGAATTGCTAACGCCGGTGTTAGAAAACGTCCACAGTTAAATGCTATTGCAAGAATTTAGAAGAAGGGAACCATATTAATCAACATGTGCACTTCATAAACAACCTTCTGACATGTTAGACCTATATGACGAACAAAAGCTCAAATTTATATCGTTGACAGTCGGTTTGAATCTTTTCAGGACCTATTTTACAGTGAAGCACCTTGGCATTTGCAAAGCAGACATCCATGATATTAACTTAATTTACTAAGTCGAAATCGGACGAAGATTGACGTTTAAAGGCATTCTTCAGATTTCGTATAAGGAATTTTTACTAGCAGTTTGCAACTCCATTAATTAAAATGGAAAATAAAAGGTTGTAGTCAGCGGCTTCTAGCCGGCCGCGGTGGTCTAGCGGTTCTAGGCGCTCAGTCCGGAACCGCGGACCTGCTACGGTCGCAGTTTGGAATCCTGCCTCGGGCATGGATGTGTGTGATGTCCTTAGGTTAGTTAGGTTTAAGTAGTTCTAAGTTCTAGGGGACTGATGACCACAGATGTTAAGTCCGATAGTGCTCAAAGCCATTTGAACCATGCAGCGGCTTTTACCGTGATTCGAACTACTATGTCATATAGTACGAGCACTGCAACGCACAAGGGAACCTCTGAGCTAACGACACACTGGCGGCAAGAGGCGGATTATAGTCACTGCGATGTTGCCTGAGCCTCAAAACGCAACCTTAAACACACAAACAGAGCAGGAGGAGATTACTGTTTTAACGTCCCGTCGACAACGATGTCATTAGAGACGGAGCACAAGCTCGGATTAGGGAAGGATGGGGAAGGAAATCGACCGTGCCCTTCCTAAGGGACCATCCCGGCATTTGCCTGAAGCGATTTAGGGAAATCACTGAAAACCTAAATCAGGATGGCCGGGCGCGGGATTGCACCGTCGTCCTCCCGAATGCACACACAAACAGGTGTTACTTATGTGAAGAACGCAGTTCTTGGAGTCCAGAAATTAAATATACTTTCTAATTGTGTCATCTTACAGTGGATTATATCGTACGAGTCTTAGATGTGGAAAACGAATGTCAAGTGAATTTAGCGAGGTAATGGCGGCCTACACCCGGAAGTAAATGCACTATCAGAGTGTTGACAAATACTTGCTACGACGCTGCCATTTCTCGTCTCTCTGACGAGGCAGCTCTTCAGCGAAATGTTTGCCGTGATTCTCCGATACGGTTCTTCAGAGTGGAGACGCGCGAGCACGTTTGGTTTTTATGCGGCGTTCTCCCCTGATGGTTTCTGACGTCGCCTTATGGGCTATGTATACATTTGAGACATTCAATTATCATTAATCCAGAATGCTACAAGTTTCAGCTTCCGGCGTGGAAGAAGGCTGTTGACGCCGACATTATATCATTTCAACGTAGGGAAAGCAAAACGGATTATTCACTGTTTCTCATTCGACATAAAGCATGTGAGATAATTTTCCGTAACGTTCATAATCATCTAAAAATACAAACGAAGTAAAAATACATCGGTAGCTTATTCGAATTGAATATAATGTAAGATACCAAACGCTTTGCACCTCGATGTCGAATTTGTCCACGTGCAATCTTTTGCAGCATACGCATAGAATGTCATGATTACCACGAGAATGAAGAAATATGTTGGTAAGCATGGAAACAAGAAGAGACGCAGTCAACAAATATTCGATTCCTCATGGCATTCATTTCATTTGAGACGTAAGAAGATGTGAAGCAGGAATTTACTTTCGTTAACACGAAAGATATGCCGCACACATTGACAACGAGGAAGCCTGCGTCTTCATACGTTTCCTCCTTGAAATCTGTATGCTCTATTATATACTAAGTAGCCCGATCATTGTTTCAGTAATGTTACCCTCTTGTTTGACCCCGTAACGATGAACAGATTCCAAATGCATGTCTCTGCATGGAAGTAGCTGTTCGAACCCTTCCTGGGTTGTTTTTTGTGTTTTATTGCTTGGAATTCCTGAAGCAGACCACTGTGCCTTCCCCCCTCGTGGGTTAGGTCTCATAACTAAACCGCTTTTTATGGCATAATTTATTCAGACAGCATCAGAACATGACTCAAACAAAGCCTTCCAGCACTGACCGAAGTGTAATCCACGGTCATGGTCCGAAATTAGCAGCTGTCTGCTACTGTGGCAAAGTCCGTACTACACTTTCGATTCCGCAGCACCATTTTATCTGGTAACACTGTGTAGTTGCAGAGTTGTGCCAGCCGGCAACTTCACACTTCACATTGGATTTTCTCGAACTAAGAAATTTGCTGAATTTGTGAAAAATCAAAACGGCTTCACATCCAGCCTATGATGCCTAGAAAAGTCTTTACATCCTGCTGACATGAGAATAGCATAATCTCTGCGTCAGAAGCTTGCTTCTACTTGACCATTTAATAGACTCGCATTTTTTTCCACCGTGACCAATTTTGTAAGCTAAGCACATCATCCGCTACAGCACACTCCTGGGGCTGGGTAATGTGGCCACAATGGTCTGGTGGAACGAACTATCACAGGTGCAATGCGTGGGTTCAGGCATTTACTTTTAAGAGCACAAACAGATTTATTTTACCTCTGGTAACCTCAAGAGAAAGACGTTATAATCCAGAATCCGCATTAAACGTCACGTTCCTTCATTACCAACTGGGCAGAGCCGGTTTACGTTGGGAAATGACATAGCGGAAGTCATGGTAAACAGAAATACAGTTGCCAGTAAGCTTACTTACATTAGAAAATTTTATTTTATTTGATGAACCGATAGCCATTTAAAGGGACAGGGCTCTTATTTTACTTGTACTTGATTGAACTAGAGACGTTTAAAAATTTGGTGCTGGACTGTGATTCGAATTCGTATGACCCCTTTCGAGGATCTGAATCTCTCGGAACAGTATAGTTCAGTCATTTCGTTCCTTTTCCCAAGATTGCAATCTTATCTAGGACTCCTCCAAAGGTAAGTATGTGGGTCTGAAACCTGATCC
Organism: Schistocerca serialis cubense; assembly: GCF_023864345.2. Classification (NCBI taxonomy): domain Eukaryota; kingdom Metazoa; phylum Arthropoda; class Insecta; order Orthoptera; family Acrididae; genus Schistocerca; species Schistocerca serialis. The sequence goes on from NC_064646.1 coordinate 274,834,359, forward strand.
AGTACAAAAATATTCATAATTTCATTTCAAGCTTTATCAAGTGCTCACCCACCTGCTAGTGAAAATTAACTCGCATTTTCAATGTCTGTTCATGTGTTGCCAACAATCGCAACAGGTGTCGTTATTTCTGGTCAAACACGCACACATCTTACTGTTCATGAGTAAGCAACTGATACTTAAGCTATATTCGTGGATGCACGGTAGGTGTGCAGTTCGATTGACGCTTAGGCACAAAAGTTTGTATCTTTATTTTAGATTCAGACACCTAGCGGCTCGTAAGAAAAACCGATACATAACATTTGATTTTTCTTAGTTAACAATCCGATTACGTGTTGGGTTCGTATCTCCGTCACAGAACTTCACATCACGCACTTCATCTTTAAATGCATGCACACTTTGTTACTTCAGAATGGAGGTATATCAGACATATTTCGTGGTTAGATAACAGGGACGAAAGGAGGAGGAGATTAGTGTTTAACGTCCCGTCGACAACGAGGTCATTAGAGACGGAGCGCAAGCTCGGGTGAGGGAAGGATGGGGAAGGAAATCGGCCGAGCCCTTTCAAAGGAACCATCCCGGCATTTGCCTGAAGCGATTTAGGGAAATCACGGAAAACTTAAATCAGGATGGCCGGAGACGTGATTGAACCGTCGTCCTCCCGAATGCGAGTCCAGTGTGCTAACCACTGCGCCACCTCGCTCGGTCAGGGACGAGAGCGTGTTGTTAGGAGTCACGGTCTATTACAAAATTTGTCGTCTTTTATTTTCAAGTTTAGATTTGATTACTGGTATTGGCAAAAATTTCAGTAATTCATGACTCTTCATGGCTAATCATCAATATGATGTGATTATATCATATTACATTACATTAACTCTTGTTCCATAGATCATGAATACGACATTTCGTAATGATGTGGAACGTGTCATTTTAATGAAAGATTTCTTTAAATACCATGATTCAATTTCTTTACAACAATTTTTTACACTTTCTCTCATTGCTTTTTATTCCTCTCTCTCTCCCTCCCTCCCTCCCTCTCTCTCCCTCTCTCCCTCTCTCCCCCTCTCTCCCTCCCTCTCTCTCTCTCTCTCTCTCTCTCTCTCTCTCTCTCTCTCTCTCACACACACACACACACACACACACACATACACATTCTTTTTTATTTTTATTTGTATGTTGTGCTCGACTATCGGCGAGGCACGAAAACGACTGTGAATGAGTTTCTTAGTTTTGAGTACACTTACGAAAGAAATATAAAAACAACAATGAAAGTTACTGATTTATGATGCTTAGTTTGCAGTCAGTTCTGAGTATTATTAGAAACTACGCTCCATTCCCTAAACCTAGTTACAGAAAGCGAATCAGACGCATTACGTATTCCAGGCCGTAGCAGCCGCGACTTGGAGACACCAGCTATGGTCACTTCCCAGCCCACTGTAGGGTCACATCGGTTCGTCTTCTTCCTGCTGGTACTGTAACTGAGATTTGGCAACAAGGCAACGTATGTTTGGCAACTCTGTGATCGACGAGTTACTTCCTGGTGTGCACGGAATTAAACCTCAAAGTTCACTTGATTTTACCTGTCATTTCCATTGAATAATCTGAGTTATTATCGCTTGAAGGGTAACAAAAGATTGTAAATTTTCGGTTTTCAGCCCAGGAAAGTCGTTGCAGGTGGAAATCGCAACTAATCTCGACCTTTCAATAGCGGTTTACGAGTTCCAGTTTTTATTGCCTTCGTAATAGGAATCTGAGACCCATACCTCCTCGCCAGCTCTGTGGTAACGTGCTGACCTGTAAAAAAGCGTCTGTTATGGTTCGCAGTTCCAGTCTCACTGACTGTAACGTTTTTATCCCTTCTGTGAAAGAGCTACAAGCAGTCAGATCAAACATCAATAAGGAAATCGCAAGAAAATGCTTGCAGCTCATAGTGCAATGTTGAAAAACTTACAATGCTGCACAACAGGTAACGCCTCTTTCCGCTGCTGACAAGCGAATTTTGGGTTTCTAGGAATACATAACTATGTTTATGAAATGCCACATTTGCATACCTCTTGAGTATGACACAGCATACCAATTAAACACAGACCGAGTCAAAATCTAAGTGAGTAGTATTTTACTAATTCGTGTCGATAGAGGCATGCTTGTGTACAGATACTCGGTTTTATTAAAACAGACTTTCGTCGCAGGGTTATCATGGTTAGTTTTATTTCATTTCTTATAATACAGTGCACAATTTTCGTAAGGTTTCATTTAGTGTTGTTAAAACAATAGTAAACATGAGAGAGAAATTAATCATCAACGATATATGCGAATTCTCTGATGTTACCTATGACAGTCTGACAATGCACATGCAGTTTATTATTACATGCATGTAGAAAACTTGTTCTGAGTTAAAGCTGTCAAACGGAGTTTGAAGAAGAATAAAATCTCACTACCACACGACAGCTAATGTAAGAAATACTTTTCTGATATATTATGGCACGATGCGCTCTCCCTACACATCTTCGAGATACATCTGCTGCCTGCTGTCTATTAAACCTGAACAGAACAAAATGTCACAGTAGTTAGCCCTTTTTCCACATCCGGCTACTTTGGGTTGAGAAGTGAAGGGAATTATGTTCAAAGTTCCAGACAGCAGAATTGCGTTTTAAAAAATGTAGCACTGAATGTATCTTATCTATGCTACAAGCTGACACGTAGCTACAACAGCTCCAGAGCTCGACAACTATTCCTCCAGAACTTTTGGATTCCACAGCACTGTGAGATTATGCATATGACGTCTGAGAGACAAACAGTTACAGCTTTTCTTTTGGACTGAACGACGTTTTCTAGTAACAGGTAGCGCAATAGAATAGCTCAAGTGGAAAGGAACACTTCCTATTTAAACTTCTGCATCCTACACTGTCGGCAGTTCTGTGTAGGTGGCAGTTACGTGATTTTATTTCGGCGATTACAAAATAGAGTCGAATGTATGCACTGGGTAGCCGAGGCAGATACTTCATGGCGATTCGGTCAACCAAGTAAATGAATTTACTGAACATGCTGCAAATTACTACAGGGAGCCTGTGTGTCAGAATTCTCATCCAGTGTGGCGCAACGGCGTTACGATAGAAAAATGAGTCGCAGAGAAGAGGATTTCGTGGTCTGTTGGACGGATGGTAGGTTGTTATACCTATGGTCTGGGTTCGATTCCCACTTCCGTCAATGATTTTAGATAGGGAGAGACAGATTCCATTCTCTCGTGGCTACACCAAGTGAAGGAGATATAATGGCTGCGTGGTCTGAAAATTCACATTAAAGATGATATTCCTTCTCTACCAATTAGGCGGTAGGTTGAACCACAATAAAGTCTGGAGTGGCGACATGTAGAAACTCGATCACCAGTAACCTTTCTTATACTATTTATTTATTTCAAGTGACGGAACAAACGCTATGTATGGTCACAGGACACTTATTCCATCTTTTATTTGAGCTTCTGTATGTCGATAAAATTGGTTCTAAACTGGGAATGCAACTCAGACCGCCCTTAACGCGGAATTTGATCCCTTCGTGGCAATACAGCTCGGCTACAATTTGTTGTTTGTTCAAAATTGCAGATTACTCAACACCTTCACATATTACGCGTGAATGGGATCGAATCCTGGCCCGGCACTAAAGATTTAATTATGAATTATCAAGCTCTAGCATGAGAACACCTATCTGCTGGTGGATAATAATTGTTATTTTTAATGTATTTTCATTCGTTGTCAGCACTAACAATATCTGACGTTTTTAACTCCCAGTGTGAGACAGAACTATTTGCGAATGACTGTAAGTTCAAGATGCTATTCTGAGCAGCTGGTGGAGAAAAATTCGGTAGCTGACGTCTCTTTGTGTGTAGCCAACAACGATATGTGTGGGGCTCTATTCCCAGTGAGCGCTGAACTCTACGTCATATTATTTCTAGTTCAAACATGCTCACATGTCACTGCTGGTGCAACAAACCCATATTTAACGTTCGTTTTCTCTAGAATATAACAGCGATAGGTGCCGGGTTGGAGTCCTGGGAAGGAAAAAATTAATGTTTCGTCTCGTCATTTCAGTTAAAACATCTAGCTACTGCCGCGAAAATGCGATATGTCACATTTGACTGTGCTTCGATAGCAATCCGATTAGGTTCTGGGTGCGAATCCGTGTCCAACACAAAGCATTACCTCACGGCATTTCAAGTAAGTTACTTGTGAAGAAGCAATATTTAACATCCCTCGTAGTTCGTTAACAGGGACAATAGATGCTGGGTAGGAATTCGCGTCTGTTAAAATGTTCGCGTTATGCAATTTAAAGTTGATATTTGCTAACTTATACTGTCTAAAATCGAGGTATATCGCTCTCTGTATGCCTAATCAGGAATGACTGTTAGTTTCCGTCAGTCACGAAATCTTTGCTTAGCCTGCATGAGCTGGGTTTGAATCCATATGCGGAACAAGACGGTTTGTCGTGTCATTTGAAGTTCATACATATTCTCAACTAGCTACTCGTGAATAACTTAAATTTTTACTGTCATTTTGTGTTAAATAATAAGTACGGTATGTTACTTTGAAGAGGAAATCATGAATACGACGAACTTACTACGTGCATTACCAATCTGATGTAATAATGAGAGTGGTAACATTTCAGGTATGTCATTTATTGTAATAAATGTGAGGTTACAAGCCTTAAGGACAGTCTTATCTGTGATAAGGTGTTCCCTGATATTTGTAGTATCATGGTATTACTTTACATCTTGAGTTATTGCGATACAGAGCAGTGTTTTCTAGTGGTCACTTATTGGAACCATTTTCAATAGTCAAACGACTGTACCAAGGAGCGATTAGAGGACCTGCTAGACAGCTGCGTTATGCCGGTTGCATGTGAATCAGGCGAAATGCAATTCAGGTCGTTCGGATACTTTTGAGCACGACTGTACATCTCGAGGTGAAAACGTACGAAAATGTACAACTGCACTTTTGCGAACTTCTGTTTTATTTTCGCATCAATACTGTTGTGAACCCACCATCTGGTTCAAATGGCGCTGAGCACTATGGGACTTAACATCTGTGGTCATCAGTCCCCTAGAACTTAGAACTACTTAAACCTAACTAACCTAAGGACATCACCCACATCCATGGCCGAGACCGAGCGAGGTGGCGCAGTGGTTAGCACACTGGACTCGCATTCGGGAGGACGACGGTTCAATCCCGTCTCCAGCCATCCTGATTTAGGTTTTCCGTGATTTCCCTAAATCGTTTCAGGCAAATGCCGGGATGGTTCCTTTGAAAGGGCACGGCCGATTTCCTTCCCCATACTTCCATAACCCGAGCTTGCGCTCCGTCTCTAATGACCTCGTTGTCGACGGGACGTTAAACAACACTAACCTAACCTAACCATGCCCGAGGCAGGATTCGAACCTGCGACCGTAGTGGTCACGCGGTTCCAGACTGAAGCGCCTAGAACCGCACGGCCACAACGGCCGGCCCCCACCATCTGGTATCAATGCATTACATTATCATCCATTATATATAATCATTTTGATAGTACACTTGATATTATAGATGAGTAGGACACAAGACAGGACATAGATGACGCCCACAGTGTGTAACATTTTACTTTTTTTGAATAGGACAATGTTCCTCTCCAATAATTTTTAGATTAGTTACAATAAGCTTACGCTGCAAGAGAATTCGCTTGTATTTTTCAATATGTGGTCTGTTGTCGGTTTGAAGGCCTTCCATAACATCGGCAACGTAGTGCAACTCCACCGAGGGCTGTCTGGAGTAGGGTGGAGATAGCAATATGAAAGTTGCGAGCTGTCGAAGACGATCTTCATATTCCTAATGCGATTAGGACATCGTATACTCTTGACGACGTTTAGCACCTGTGCGGTCAGTCACCCAATTTCAGAATTCATGTTGAGTAATCCTGCTAAATTCCCTAAATATTGTCTTTTTATATTGATGAGTAATATGGATAGTCGTCACGTTCATGTGCCGTCTACAACGCAAATTTAATGTTACTATCCTAGGAACTAACCTGCAATACGTTTTGTATTTCATAATCGGAACTATCTCCATTAACCGTCATCAGAGCAATGTCAGGGAACAGAATGCAGCAGTGCCTTGGTACCTACTTGAGAATCTGCTTGAATCGTGTTCTAAGGAAACGGTAGTTCCTGGTTCACATTATATTACACTAGCAAGAACTACCGACTTTTCCTTTTCTCTGCAAACATCCAAAACTAAATTCAGTACTAAATGCTAAGAATATATTTGCATTGTGCCAACTCAAAGATCAATAGATATGGATATACACTCCTGGAAATGGAAAAAAGAACACATTGACACCGGTGTGTCAGACCCACCATACTTGCTCCGGACACTGCGAGAGGGCTGTACAAGCAATGATCACACGCACGGCACAGCGGACACACCAGAAACCGCGGTGTTGGCCGTCGAATGGCGCTAGCTGCGCAGCATTTGTGCACCGCCGCCGTCAGTGTCAGCCAGTTTGCCGTGGCATACGGAGCTCCATCGCAGTCTTTAACACTGGTAGCATGCCGCGACAGCGTGGACGTGAACCGTATGTGCAGTTGACGGACTTTGAGCGAGGGCGTATAGTGGGCATGCGGGAGGCCGGGTGGACGTACCGCCGAATTGCTCAACACGTGGGGCGTGAGGTCTCCACAGTACATCGATGTTGTCGCCAGTGGTCGGCGGAAGGTGCACGTGCCCGTCGACCTGGGACCGGACCGCAGCGACGCACGGATGCACGCCAAGACCGTAGGATCCTACGCAGTGCCGTAGGGGACCGCACCGCCACTTCCCAGCAAATTAGGGACACTGTTGCTCCTGGGGTATCGGCGAGGACCATTCTCAACCGTCTCCATGAAGCTGGGCTACGGTCCCGCACACCGTTAGGCCGTCTTCCGCTCACGCCCCAACATCGTGCAGCCCGCCTCCAGTGGTGTCGCGACAGGCGTGAATGGAGGGACGAATGGAGACGTGTCGTCTTCAGCGATGAGAGTCGCTTCTGCCTTGGTGCCAATGATGGTCGTATGCGTGATTTGCGCCGTGCAGGTGAGCGCCACAATCAGGACTGCATACGACCGAGGCACACAGGGCCAACACCCGGCATCATGGTGTGGGGAGCGATCTCCTACACTGGCCGTACACCACTGGTGATCGTCGAGGGGACACTGAATAGTGCACGGTACATCCAAACCGTCATCGAACCCATCGTTCTACCATTCCTAGACCGGCAAGGGAACTTGCTGTTCCAACAGGACAATGCACGTCCGCATGTATCCCGTGCCACCCAACGTGCTCTAGAAGGTGTAAGTCAACTACCCTGGCCAGCAAGATCTCCGGATCTGTCCCCCATTGAGCATGTTTGGGACTGGATGAAGCGTCGTCTCACGCGGTCTGCACGTCCAGCACGAACGCTGGTCCAACTGAGGCGCCAGGTGGAAATGGCATGGCAAGCCGTTCCACAGGACTACATCCAGCATCTCTACGATCGTCTCCATGGAAGAATAGCAGCCTGCATTGCTGCGAAAGGTGGATATACACTGTACTAGTGCCGACATTGTGCATGCTCTGTTGCCTGTGTCTATGTGCCTGTGGTTCTGTGAGTGTGATCATGTGATGTATCTGACCCCAGGAATGTGTCAATAAAGTTTCCCCTTCCTGGGACAATGAATTCACGGTGTTCTTATTTCAATTTCCAGGAGTGTAGATATAGATTTTTATATTTAAAGTCATTCTCGTTCTGCGTTGGAATAAACATCATTCATTATTTGCTTGTTCTTGTTACGATTGTTGTTGTCATTCTCTCACTCGCAAGAGTTTTCACATTCCTATTTGGTATCGATGCACATGAAGAGTGGCTATGAAAGAAGGGAATACTGAATGTTACGTCATGCAGAATACACTCATTTACTTCGGCTCCTTGTGATCTACGCTACAGGAGAAGTGAGATACATAAAGTTGACAGTGTGAGGACAGACATGCTGGCACAACTCTGCAACTACACAGTGTTACCAGATAAAATGGTGCTGCGGAATCGAAAGTGTAGTACGGACTTTGCCACAGTAGCAGACAGCTGCTAATTTCGGACCATGACCGTGGATTACACTTCGGTCCGTGCTGGAAGGCTTTGTTTGATAGTCTTGTTCTGATGCTGTCTGAATAAATTATGCCATAAAAAGCGGTATAGTTATGAGACCTAACCCACGAGGGGGGAAGGCACAGTGGTCTGCTTCAGGAATTCCAAGCAATAAAACACAAAAAACAACCCAGGAAGGGTTCGAACAGCTACTTCCATGCAGAGACATGCATTTGGAATCTGTTCATCGTTACGGGGTCAAACAAGAGGGTAACATTACTGAAACAATGATCGGGCTACTTAGTATATAATAGAGCATACAGATTTCAAGGAGGAAACGTATGAAGACGCAGGCTTCCTCGTTATCAATGTGTGCGGCATATCTTTCGTGTTAACGAAAGTAAATTCCTGCTTTACCTCTTCTTACGTCTCAAATGAAATGAATGCCATGAGGAATCGAATATTTGTTGACTGCGTCTCTTCTTGTTTCCATGCTTACCAACATATTTCTTCATTCTCGTGGTAATCATGACATTCTATGGTTATGCTGCAAAAGATTGCACGTGGACAAATTCGTCCGCAGCTCATGGTCGTGCGGTAGCGTTCTCGCTTCCCACGCCCGGGTTCCCGGGTTCGATTACCGGCTGGGTCAGGGATTTTCTCTGCCTCGTGATGACTGGGTGTTGTGTGATGTCCTTAGGTTAGTTAGGTTTAAGTAGTTCTAAGTCCTAGGGGACTGATGACCATAGATGTTAAGTCCCATAGTGCTCAGAGCCACCACGTTGACAAATTCTACACCGAGGTGCAAAGCGTTTGGTATCTTACATTATATTCAATTCGAATAAGCTACCGATGTATTTTTACTTCGTTTGTATTTTTAGATGATTATGAACGTTACGGAAAATTCTCACATGCTTTATGTTGAATGAGAAACATTGAATGATTCGTTTTGCTTTCCCTACGTTGAAATGATATAATGTCGGCGTCAACAGCCTTCTTCCACGCCGGAAGCTGAAACTTGTAGCATTCTGGATTAATGATAATAGAATGTCTCAAATGTATACATAGCCCACAAGGCTATATCAGAAACCATCAGGGGAGAACGCCCACATAAAAACCAAACGTGCGCGCGCGTCTCCACTCTGAAGAACCGTATCGGAGAATCACGGCAAACATTTCGCTGAAGAGCTGCCTCGTCAGAGAGACGAGAAATGGCAGCGTCGTAGCAAGTATTTGTCAACACTCTGATAGTGCATTTACTTCCGGGTGTAGGCCGCCATTACCTCGCTAAATTCACTTGACATTCGTTTTCCACATCGAAGACTCGTACGATATAATCCACTGTAAGATGACACAATTAGAAAGTATATTTAATTTCTGGACTCCAAGAACGGCGTTCTTCACATAAGTAACACCTGCTTGTGTGTGCATTCGGGGGGACGACGGAGCAATCCCGCACCCGGCCATCCTGATTTAGGTTTTCAGTGATTTCCCTAAATCGCTTCAGGCAAATGCCGGGATGGTCCCTTAGGAAGGGCACGGCCGATTTCCTTCCCCATCCTTCCCAAATCCGAGCTTGTGCTCCGTCTCTAATGACATCGTTGTCGACGGGACGTTAAAACAGTAATCTCCTCCTCCTCTGTTTGTGTGTTTAAGGTTGCGTTTTGAGGCTCAGGCAACATCGGAGTGACTATAATCCACCTCTTGCCGCCAGTGTGTCGTTAGCTCAGAGGTTCCCTTGTGCGTTGCAGTGCTCGTACTATATGACATAGCAGTTCGAATCACGGTAAAAGCCGCTGGCTGCAACCTTTTATTTTCCATTTTAATTAATGGAGTTGCAAACTGCTAGTAAAAATTCCTTATGCGAAATCTGAAGAATGCCTTTAAACGTCAATCTTCGTCCGATTTCGGCTTAGTAAATTAAGTTGATATCATGGATGTCTGCTTTGCAAATGCCAAGGTGCTTCACTGTAAAACAGGTCCTGAAAAGATTCAAACCGACTGTCAACGATATAAATTTGAGCTTTGTTCGTCATATAGGTCTAACATGTCAGAAGGTTGTTTATGAAGTGCACATGTTGATTAATATGGTTCCCTTCTTCTAAATTTTTGCAATAGCATTTAACTGTAGACGTTTTCTAACACCGGCGTTAGCAATTCCTTTCCGTTCCCTGAAACCTTCAAAACGACAAATTTTTCTGGTTTAAATCTGATGACCTTAACTATCGCTTCCGATCAACAATAAATACTTCATGGACCCATACATGGAACTCCAAATGTGCAGTGTTCCTGCAGTGCTACAGAGCATGCATTGCAAGGTATTCACACAGTTTATCGCATAGACTTACCATAAGGAATGAAACAAGAACTGTAATACACTTTACACCACAGACGCTCACTCTGGCTTGACGAAAACATCCAAACATTGACCAAAAGTTTCTCAAATAATTGAGTTTGAAAGGAAAAGAAACGAGATACGAAGCATTTATAAATTCATCGAATGTAGTGAGGTGGTTTAATTTCGTCCCAGTCTATAAAATTAATTTCGGGCCATACTCAGCTCTTGCCTATTAATGTAATATAATACCCGCCTACTAATCACGGCGTCTGTCTCCGTTGCTTTTGAGCGTGAATGGAAATTGTAGAAATTTTCTGTGGAGCAACATTTCATAATAAAGCGTTTTAAATCATCAAAAGCGATCAGCGGTAGCAGGCGCTTTCGATAAAGAACGGGGGAGTGCAGCGCCGCTGCTGTCGCCACGGCCGCTGCCAGTAGCCAGCAAATGGATCCCGGAGCTTTGCCGAAAAAGGTGTCCAGAGGAGGACAGTCTGCAGGAAATCTGCCGCAAAATCGTTACTGGATAAAATTTTGATATCGGTGTGTCAGAAAGCGAAATAGATTGAATCTGCGCTACCATTACATTCACGTCTTCAGCATTCAGACAGAAGAGGCTATAAAAATATTTTATACCAGCTGCTCTCGATCCACAGACATTACGAACAGAAACAACGCACGCTACCGCTAGACCACAGGCGTAATCAGCCTAGGGTTTCTCTATCATGGGACAAGTTTTCCTCCAGGAAGTGCCGCAGTCTACAGTGTTGCCAGATTGTGCAGATAACCGGACTTGGAGAATTAGCGAGTTGGCCAGTTTTTTTGTCCCATGTCGCGATCGGCGCGGACTTAGCCTCGGAAGCGGCCGGCCGCCGGTCGAGCTTAATGTGAAAGAGTGTACATTTATTCATTTGGTCACTGTTATTAATTATTTTATTCTTGTATTTGTAGCACCGATGATGACTGTTAATCAGTTTAAATCGATTTTCAAAAGTGAATAATTAAAACAAGATTTTGCGACTGGTTGCTGCATATTTGGTAATTTTATGGTTTACGGTCGCTGCACGACTTGGGAACCACATGGAGCCCACCATATCTTAACACCTTCAGTCATTTAATAACGGAAAGATCTTTGGTCCAGATTGTACACCAGTCAGATTACTTTCAGAATATGCTGATACAATAGCTCCAAACTTAGCAATGATACATAACCGCTGGCTCGTCGAAAGATCCGCACGTAAAGAATGGAAAGTTGTAAAAGTCACGTCATTATTCAAGGTAGGAGATAGGAGTAATGAGATAGGAGTAATCCGCTGAATTACAGACCCACAACGCTAACGTCGGTTTGCAGTAGGATTTTGGAACATATACTGTGCCAGAATATTATGAATTATCTCGAAGAAAACTATTTATTGACAACAGGCATCACGGATTCAGAATACATCATTCTTGTGAAACACAATTACTGTTTTTCCTCACGAAATAATGAGAGCTATCGGCAGGATATGTCAAACTGATCCGTATTTTAAGATTTACAGAGTGCTTTTGATGCCATTCTGACGAGCGATTTCTAACCAAATTACGTGCGTCTGGAGTGTCGCCTTATTTGCGTTTGGATTCGTGATTTTTTGCCAGAAAGGTCACAAGTAACTGAGGGAAACTCATCGAGTGAAACAGAAGTAATATCTGGCGTTCCCCAAGGAAGTGTTATAGGCTTACTTCTGTCCCCGATATACATCAACGATTCAGGAGACAGTCTGTGCAGCCCTCTTAGACTGTTTGCAGATGATGCTGTCATTTACCATTTTGTAAAGTAATCACATCGCCAGATCATCACAACCAATTGCAAAATGATTTAGGTAAGATACCTGTATGTTGCGAAAAGCGACAATTGATCCTAAATAATAAAAAGTGTGAAGTCATTCCATAAGTACTCAAAGGTACATGCTAAATTTCGGTTACACGATAGAACACACAAATCTAAAATATGTCCGTTCAGGTAAATACTTAGGGATTACTGTTACGAATGACTTAAATTTGAACGATTACATAGATAATGTTATGGGGAAAGCAAACTAAAGACTGCGATTTATTGGCAGGACACTTAGAAAATTCAACAGGACTACTAAAGAAACTGCTTACGCTACCCTTGTGCGCCCTCTTCTGGAGTGGTAATGTGCAGTGTGTGATACGCGTCGCATAGGATTGATGAAGCACATCGAAAAAGTCCAAAGAAGGGCAGGTCGTTTTGTATTGTCGCGAAATTGGGAGATAATGCCACCGATATGATAAGCGAATTGTGGCTGTGATCGCTAAAACAACAGTGTATTTATTTTCTCCTCTAAGTGTGAAAATACTTTTTTTGTGGCACCCTTCTATGTAAGGAGAAATGACCATTATGAAGTAACTATGAAGTAAGATCCAATTCCAAAGGGATTGGATCTTACTTCATAGTTGGCAGATGTGAAAATTATCGCACTATCAGTTTAATAAGCCACGGATGCAAAATACTAACACGAATTCTTTACAGACGAATGGAAAAACTGATAGTAGCCGACCTCGGGGAAGATCAGTTTGGATTCCGTAGAAATGCTGGAACACGTGAGGCAATACTGACACTACGACTTATCTTAGAAAATAGATTAAGGAAAGGCAAACCTACGTTTCTAGCATTTGTAGAGTTAGAAAAAGCTTTTGACAATGTTGACTGGAATACTCTTTCAAATTCTGAAGGTGGCAGGGGTAAAATACAGGGAGCGAAAGGCTATTTACAATTTGTACAGAAACCAGATGGCAGTTATAAGAGTCGAGGGGCATTAAAGGGAAGCAGTGATTGGGAAGGGAGTGAGACAGGGTTGTAGCCTGTCCCCGATGTTCTTCAATCTGTATACTGAGCAAGCAGTAAAGGAAACAAAAGAAAAATTCGGAGTAGGTATTAAAATCTATGGAGAAGAAATAAAAACTTTGAGGTTCGCCGATGACATTGTAATTCTATCAGAAACAGCAAAGGACTTGGAAGACCAGTTGAACGGAATGGACAGTGTCTTGATAGGAGGATATACGGTGAACATCAACAAGAGCAAAACGATTATAATGGAATGTAGTCGAATTAAATGGCGTGATGCTGAAGATATTAGATTTGGAAATGAGACACTTAAAGCAGTAAATGAGTTTTGCTATTTGGGGAGAAAAATAATTGATGATGGTCGAAATAGAGAGGATATAGAATGTAGACTGGGAATGGCATGGAAAGCGTTTCTGAAGAAGAGAAATTTGTTAATGTCGAGTAGAGATTTAAGCGTCAGGAAGTCTTTTCTGAAAGTATTTGTATGGAGTGTAGCCATGTATGGAATCGAAACGTGGACGATAAATAGTTTAGACAAAAAGAGAATAGAAGCTTTCAAAATGTGGTACAGAAGAATGCTGAATATTAGATGGTTCAAATGGCTCTGAGCATTATGGGACTTAACTGCTGTGGTCATCAGTCCCCTAGAACTTAGAACTACTTAAACCTAACTAACCTAAGGACATCACACACATCCATGCCCGAGGCAGGATTCGAACCTGCGAACGTAGCGGTCACGCGGTTCCAGACTGTAGCGCCTAGAACCGCACGGCCACTCCGGCCGGCGAATATTAGGTGGTTAGATCACATAACTAATGAGGAGGTATTGAAGAGAATTGGAGAGAAGAGAAATTTGGGGCACAAAATGACTAGAAGAAGGGATCGGTTGGTAAGACATATTCTGAGACATCAAGGGATCACCAATTTAGTATTGGAGGGCAGCGTGGAGGGTAAAAATCGTAGAGGGAGCCCAAGAGATGAATACACTAAACAGATTCAGAAGGATGTAGGTTGCAGTAGATACTGGGAGATGAAGAAGCTTGCAGAGGATGGAGTAGCATGGAGAGCTGCATCAAACCAATCTCTGGACTGAAGACCACAACAACAACATGAAGTATGAGAAATCGAAGCTCTCACGGGAAGATTTAAATGTTCGTTTTTCCTACGCGATGTTTGTTTGAGAGTGGAACGGTAGAGAAATTGCATGAAGATGGTTCGATGAACGCTATGCCAGGCACTTATTTACAGTCATGTAGATGGAGATAGAGATGATGTTCGATGGAAAAAAGAGCTTTTCCTGTTCCCCAAAAACAGATTGTGCCGACTGAGTTTACAGTTACTGTGAAACGTTGCTTCGTCACTGAAAATTAATCTCTTCGACGTGTCGTCGTCCTTGTCCTTTCTTCCCAACATCTCGGTGCAGAGCGCAGTTCGTGTAGCATAATCTTCTGGAGTGAATGCACGGGCCAACTGCAATCCGTACAGGCACATGCACAAAAGCTTACGCAAGATTTTGTGAATGGGCGTTTGTGGACTCTGAAGATCACCTGCTCGGTGCGTTGATTTCTGTGGGCTTCGCTTGAATGCTGCTCGAACGCGAACAGCATTCTGTATAGACACAGGAGGCCGACCAGGAAGTTTTCTTTTGCAAATGTAGTCCTGTTCAGCGAGATGTTTGTATCAGGCATAAATGCAGATCCACTCTGCTGCGTGGCTTCTCTTGCTAGTGTGTGCGAAATGCTCGTTGGACAGTAGCTGCCGACTCTCTTTTTGCTAACTGAATGACACACCAGCTTTTCTCTTGTGGTGCAGTTGCCATTTCCTGCACTAGCAGTCTCTGGCGGCGGCAGCATGAAACAAAAAGATCGCTCCCGTTCATAAAAAACCTTTAAAGAAAAAATATAATAACAGGTTGATCTTTGAAGTAAGTTGCACGTTTAGTTTAACGAGTTTTTGAAAACGTAATTTTTTTTTACTCACACAGTATATTCCTAGATTCCTCGCATGATACTGGTTTTTCAAATTTTGTTAGTAGGATGCTGAAAGATCATTGGCGTTTGCTAGTTAAGCTTTTTCAGCAATTCGAGACGCACTCTCGAGAGTCAAAGAAGCCTGGGAGTGTTCGTGCCGGCCGGTGTGGCCGAGCGGTTCTAGGCACTTCAGTCTGAAACCGCGCGACCGCTACGATCGCAGGTTCGAATCCTGCCTCGGGCATGGATGTGTGCGATGTCCTTAGGTTAGTTAGGTTTAAGTAGTTCTGAGTTCTAGGGGACTAATGACCTCAGCTGTTAAATCCCATAGTGCTCAGAGCCATTTGAACCATTTTTTTTTTTTTGAGTGTTCGTGTTTTCCTCCTTTCTGTTCGTTCCATATACTCTCTGTCCTGTCTGGTATGGAGGCCACACATTAAAGCAATCGCACGAAAGTCTTATAAGTAATCTCCGTTGTAAAGTCATCACATTTTCCCAGTATGCTACTAAGAACCGATCTATCACTAGCTTTACCTTCGACTGGGACTATGGAATCGGTCCGATTTGTATCCCTACAAACCGTTTACACACAGGCATTTGTAAATGCTGAGTGATTTGAACTGTGACTCATTGATATATTAGTTATAAGGTACTGAACTGTACAGTCTTACAGTTCTGGACGTTTAATGCGTGTTTTCAACCTTTGCACCACTTCGAAATCTTATCAAGATCCGGGTTGTGCAGATTTTTTCAGAGGATATTTCACTGTGGATAACTGTATCGTCGTTAACATACAACACGAACAGCAAGCGTTCCAACACTGTTCCTAGCGCATGCTTGAAGTTACTTCATCTTGTGGCCGGGCAGGTTCGTTCTTCGTCATTTATAACAGTTCTGTCCACCTTCACTCAGCTTTGGTACATACCGATTCAGCTGGCAGAAGCTGCGTTCAACAAAATTCGACTAAATACCCACGAAGCAAAGGCCTCATAACTCAAGCTTGAAGCAAGCATTTGCAAGTTCCTAAAATATGGGGCGTTCAAGATTCTACGTTGGCAGCGTAACAAGATTTAAAGCTTTATTGCCTCCAAAACAAGTTGTAAGCGGCTATTAAGTCCGTATTTACTCCAAAACTATTACTGGTGCAAGTTAGTTACAGTCTTTAGTACAAGTTTGTAAACGAAAGCAGCCAGAAGTTTACCAGGCCGACCATAATAATTTACATGTTCCGTACAGCCACTGGGAACTGCATCACAAAGCGCCTCACAAGCGCGTAAAATGTTTAAATTCCTATTGGCTGATGATTTAGGCAGCCAATGGGAAGAGCTTGAGTCCTCGCATACTCGTGGCAATTCCAAACTCATCCAATGGAATTACAGAAAAAACTGAACTCATTCCAAACAGGCGTCGGAAGGCCCAACCGTACCGACCTACCGCCGTGTCATCCCCAGTCCATAGGTGTCACTGAATGGAGGGCCACGTTTTCGTGACCGGAGCCCATGCAATACTAGTCCAGCTCGACAGCGCTTAACTTCCGTGGTCTGATGAGAACCGGTGTTACCACTGCGGCATAGACCGTTGCACAGTTATAGAACGTAAATTCCTAAAAGAAACTCTGACTTTACGAAACCAAATTTAGATAAAAGACAATACGAATTAACCCCCTCCCCCCTTTTGAGAACTGAAATGCTAATTGATTTAACACCTAAAATTTATTCTGACTTCCTTTATACAAAAGGACACACATCACATTTGTGATATTTTTTTAGGATTGCACAAGACCTTTCCTACGGATACATTTACACAATTTTTTTTTAAATAAAATAAAATATGGACACTGTGCGTATGTCCTTCATACGCTCACTCACTCTCTACACAACACTCACATAACGAAACATAATGAAGTAAATTTTTGATGCGGTTCTTCTTGTGTATGCAAGCTGTTGTAATGAAAGCAAAGAAAGTTCTAGAAAAAAACAATTTATATGACCTGATCTTTTTGGTTGTGATTTCATATGAGATTATAAACGAGCACATTGTAAGATTTACCTATGTTTAGTAGTACCAGAAAAGTTAGTATGTTTTTTTAGGTAAAATTCCATTTCTCCTAAACTATTGAATATACTGAACTAAAATTTTTACAGTAGTGTTAAACATCAATACAAGTATGTATACGAAGTATGAAAAAGAGTGAATAAAATTTTGTTTTAGTTCATTAGATTCATAGTGAGTGTGTGTAACTAATCAGCTGCCCCAGCAGTCATAGCGCCAAAAAAACTGCTCTACTTCCGGCTTAACAACGAGACACACGACAAGATTCCTTACGTCATTTCAAGGTGTTAAGACTCAACATAATTTGCTACGTTATAATTTGTCGATACCATACATCCAATACAACACTCTGCGCCGTCTCTACCAACAAAACCTCAACTCAGTACAAATTTCGTTTGATATCCAACACAATCGTATTTTCATTAGTGAGTCAAACGCGCTTCGGAAGTGAAGAAACACTGCCTTGACACATGTCTTCTGCTGTGACCATACGAAACGCCTTTCGACTGGCCGTATCTGTAGATTCTTTGATTGCTATGGGAGAAGGCTCATCAAAGTAGAACACATGAAATATTAGTTCACTTTGTTACACATATGAGTAGAAGATATTCTTAACTTTGACAAACTTCTTTGCCACACGACTGTTGTATAATTTACAACTGTCATTGACTAGCAAAGCATCTCTTGATGCACTTAACAGATTATTCTCTTGCAGTACGAGAAGCAATATTTACGAAAGTGCATGGTGTAACAAAAAGAATCATACGATTTGGAACGTCTATATTTCAGAAACTAATAAAATTAAAATACACAACGAATATTGTTTTTTGATGAACGGGAAACTCAAAAGTTTTTCCAAACTTTTCATAGGTGTTCAATATGCCCATGCTGAGGTGCAAGGCACAAGTCAGTACGGTATTAAAATTGTTCCCACGCCGCAGTGAGCATGTCTTTAGTAACAGCTTCCACAGCTGCTGTTATGCGATGTCTGGGTTCATTCATTGTTGTTTGTAACGGAGGCACATAAACAGTCTTTTATGAACCCCTACAAGAAATAATCACATACAGTCCGGTCCGGTGGGAGGCCAATAATATAGGGTGGATCATTTGGTCCAGTGCGACCGATCCATCTTTCAGTAATCCTTTGATTTAAAAATTCCCGCACTTTCAGATGCCAGTGTGCGGTGCCCCATCATGTTGGTAAATGAAGTCGTTCGAATCAGTCTCCAACTGTGCAAAAAGAAAGTTCTCAAGCATATCGAGATACGTGCTTTCTGTAGCAGTGTTCTCGGCAAAGGAAAATGGACCATGCAGCTTTTCCCGTGAAACTGCACAAAATATATTAAATTTTGGAGAGTCCCTCTCATGTTGTACAACTTCATGTGGTTGTTTCGTACCCCATATTCTCACATTGACGGTTCACCTTTCCATTTAAATGGAATATTGCCTCGTCAATAAACATTGAGCGTGGAAGAAAACTGTCATCTTCCATCTTGCCAACACCGAAATTACAAAACTCCACACTTCGTTGTTTGTCACTTTCACGAAGAGCTTGCAGTAGCTGAATTTTGTATGGTTGCATGTATAAACGTCGACGCAACACACGCCAGACGGACATCGGGGGCATGCTGAGCTATTGAGCTGCACGGCGAACAAATTTCTGCGGACTTTTTGTGAAATTATGGAGGATGCGTTCAACGTCTGTGTCAGACACTCGGGGACGGCCCGGCGATTTGTTTCTCGGAAGTGTTCATGCGATCGTGTAATGCTCTGCGCTGTAGGAGGATCCACACCGTAACTAGTACGAAACTCACTGAAACTAAGCTTCGTCCGAACAGGCCTTGGAGGGCCGAACGGTACCTACCGGCCGCCATGTCATCCTCAGCCCAAAGGCATCACTGGATGCGGATATGGATGGATATCTGGTCAGCGCACCGCTCTCCCGGCCGTATGACGGTTTACGAGACCGGAGCCGCTACTTCTCAGTCAAATAGCTCCTCAGTTTGCCTTACAAGGGCTGAGTGCACCCCGCTTGCCGACAGCGCTCGGCAGACCGGACGGTCACCCAAGTGCTACTAGCCCAGCCCGGCACTGCGCAAACGTGCTTTCTGTTGTCACGACAAAATTTTTACTATAACTCAAGTGGGCGCAAACTTCTACTATCTAGCGGAAACCATGTAAAATTCGAGAGTTTACTCTTTCCAACAGTACGTTATTCACGCACATATCTCAGATAACGTAATAGTTATAGTGTTTTAAAAATCGGATGATTCTATTTGAGACACTCTGTATATTTCCTCAGAAACTTTAACAACTCGTTGGTCCTACACTATGATGTTGACTCCTTCAGATGAGGTCACGAATTGGGGAGAGCGTTCCGGTGCTCGGCTCTGTATTTACCTCCCGTGAGAGGGTGCTGCTGGCTGCTGTGCTGACAGGAAGGCACAGTCTTCAGGAACGACTCCCACACGTCGCTGCGGATCGCACCGAGATCTCGCTGCCTTCTTGCTATCGGTATATGAAGATCGCTTAAATACTGTTTACTGGATAACCGGTTTCAACACACTGAAGGTGCCATCATCGTATCTGAATGTAGATTAACTTTTATAAACCATTGTTAATCTACATTCAGATCCGATGATGGCACCTTCAGTGTGTCCGTCCCCGGCAGCTGAGTGGTCAGCGCCACAGAATGTTAATCCTAAGGGCCTGGGTTCGATTCCCGGCTGGGTGTCGGAGATTTCCTCCCCTCTGGGACTGGGTGTTATGTTCTGTTGCCCTAATCGTCATCATTTCATCCCCATCGACGCGCAAGTCGCCGAAGTGGCGTCAACTCGAAAGACTTGCACTTGCGACGGGAGGCCATAGTCACACGACATTTACATTTATTTACCTTTAATGTGTTGAAACAGGTTATCCAGTAAACAGTATTTAAGCGATCTTGGCTTTTGAATTATTTCTACAGCAGAGTGATCGCTCCACTACGCACTATGTGTTCACTGCAAAAAAAAAAAAAAAAAAAAAAAAAAAAAAAAAAAAAAAAAAAAAAAAAAAAAAAACTATGTGAGAAATGCAAAGTTGGATTTGGCATTACCGGTCGTTGCAGGATCCATGCCGTTGAGCACTGAGGAAGACACTCTGTTCGGGATATTACATTAGGTTTGAGCGCAGAACATATCCTAAGATTGCATAGCAGACGGAGTGACATGTCGTGTCGTTCTCAAATGTACGATAGCTGACTGCTGTCGCAGCGACAGCACGTAACGTAGGACTTCATACCAAACGTGCTCCGCGAGCATACGCTGAGTGCAAACGTGCAAGCAGTAAGTACTGTACTCCCTCCACCGTCACAGGGAATAGGGCGGGGAGACGTGTGCAGACTTGTGGAAACGAGGAAATAGATTTAGAGGAAAATGCCCGGAGAAATGTAGAGTATATTTATACTCCCCGTCACGTTGCACATCAGCGCATATCGGATACTGAAAACGTTTTCGTTTTCTCTTTCTGTTGTGCTACGAATTCTGATTTATTTCCCAACATGATTGACATATTAACTAATGCAGTGATCAAAATAAATGCTGCATATTGGTGAAACTTTAATACTGAACCTTGTGATCCAGAAATGTGTTATGATATCAATAGACTGGTTTGTTTGTGGTGTAACTCTAGAGGAAACACTCCGTGTTTCTAACCTGTAAGGGCAGTATGTGCAGTCTGTGGCAACTGCAAACTTTTCACTACTTGTGCTGTGTGGCATTGCGAAAGTTGTGTTGCTTCAGTATGGTTTGGACAGCAACAACGTACACTCAGAGGCTCCGTATAGTCACTCTAATGCAGCAGGGAATGAGACAGGTGGGCCGCACAGCGAAGGTCGCTGTGAGTGAAAGTGACGTCTCCAAAATCTGAAACAAGTTTATAGCGATAAGATCAGTTGAGGATCCTCTGAGAAGTGGCCATGGAAGGGAAACAACATGTGTATAGGACTGATATCTGTGCATAACAGCAAGCACAAACACTCAACACAATGCTACACGTCTACAGCGGCAGTTCCAAACAGCTACAAGAGTACAGTTAAGTTAACGCAAAATACACGAAACTGGCTTCATGAGATGGGATTACGTGTTGGAATACGTATCAAGGGGCCTCCTCTTAATCGGGTTCGGAGAGGGGCTCATGTTACATGGGCACGAAACCACTCTTTCTGCATTGGACAGCTATGGAACTCAATGCGCTTTTCTGATGAGTCACGTATCGGTCTCCACGCTGACAGTACTGATATTGACCGGCAACCTTATGAAAGTAGTTCAGTCATGTTTTGGGGTGGAATGATGCATGGTAGCAGAATAACCCTTTGTGCCTGTACATGGGAGGAAGATTGGTGTGAAGTTTCGGGATGACATCCTTGTATGCATTATGACTCCATTTGGTGAACTTACTGCTGCTGGATTCACGCTGATGGACGACAGGGTACGACCCATTGTCACAATCTCGTGAACCCCTTCCTAGTGGAGCACAGAATCAGTTGGATGGAGGAATCTCACAGCATTGATAATGCTTGGATCATGCTACAACCAATTGTTTGCTTCGTCCTGTCTCACCAGACACCTTACAGGGCATCACCGTCTGCAGCGGAGGAATGGAACAATACCCCACAAACTTATCTGGACAGTTTGGTAAACAGTATGCTTAGCGGCATTCAAAAGTGTCTCCAGTTACGAGGACCACCTGGTTCATAAACAATGTGTTACACAAGATGATAGTGACAAGAAACTTATGTTTGCAGTGGAATCATTTGTAAGGTTTTGTCTTTGCTTTTTGTTTTCTTATCACTGTACCTGACAGAACAAAATCAGTTTCGCTTCCTCTTATCTCCAGTATCGACAATAAACAGTATGCAACATTTATTTTGACCACTGTACACCCCATGACAAATCTATACTTTATACACTTTCTTCGATGTTGCTAACAAGGGACTCCCCATCGCACCCCCCCCCCCCCCCCAGCCCCCGGTAGCACGTCAAAACTGACCACACATCAAGCATGAAAACAGGAAGAAGTAATACTCAGCTGTGAAAAAAGAAGCAAAATAGGAACAGTGAAAGGTCCAAGTTCACCCTCGTGATTCTTTTCTTTTTTTTCACAAAATTACTAATTTTCCGTCCGGTCATTCAAGTGTTTGTTGTCCTTCTGTAGTCTTCGCAATTGTCATACTATACATTGGTTATAGAGTATGAGTCATGTGGTAAGAACATATACTGAACAGCCAAAGAAACAGGTGCACTTGACTAATATCATGTAGGGCCCCCACGAACTCGCAGAAGTACCGCAACACGACATGGGATGGACTCGACTAATATCTGAAGTAGTGCTGGAGGTAACTAACACCATCAATCCTGCAGGGCTGTCCATAAACCCGTAAGAGTACTAAGGAGTGGAGATCCCTTCTGAACAGCACGTTGCAAGTCTTCCCAGGTATCTCAACAATGTTCATGTCTGGGGAGTTTTGTGGCCAGTGGAAGTGTTTAAACTCAGAAGTGTGTTCCTGGAGCCACTCTGCAGCAGTTCTGGACGTGTGGGTTGTCGCATTGTCCTGCTGGAGTTGCTCAAATCAGTCGGAATGCACGATGGACATGAATGGATGCAGGTGATCAGACACGATTCTTACGTACGTGTCACTTGTCAGAGTCGTATGTAGGCGTATCAGGTGTTCCGCATCTCTCTAGCTGCACAGGCTCCACACCGTTACAGAGCCTCCACCAATTTGTACAGTCCCCTGCTGATATGCGTCCATAGATTCATGAGGTTGTCTCTACACCCGGGCACGTCTATCCGCTCTATACAATTCGAAACGAGACTCGTCCGACCAGTCAACATGTTTCCTGTCATCAACAGTCTAGTGTTGGTGTCAACGGGCCCAGGCGAGGCGTAAAGCTTTGTGTCGTGCAGTAATCAAGGGTACACGAGTGGGCCTTCGGCTCTGAAAGCCCACATCGATGATGTTTCATTGAATGATTCGCACGCTAACACTTGTTGATGACCCAGCATTGAAATATGCAGTAATTTTCGGAAGGGTTGCACTTCTGTCACGTTGAACGATTCTCTTCAGTCGTCGTTGGTCCCGTTCTTGCAGGATCTTTTTCCGGCAGCAGCGATGTCGGAGATTTGATGTTTCACGGGATTCCTGATATTCACGGTACACTCGTGAAATGGTCGTACGCGCAAATCCCCATTTCATCGCAACCTCGGAGCTACTGTGTTCCATCGCTCGTGCGCCGACTATAATTGTAGCAGCAGTAACCGATGTAACAACTGCGGCAGACACTTGTCGTATATAAACGTTGTCGACCGCAGCGTCGTTTGCTGCCTGTTTACATATCTCTGTATTTAAGTACGCATGTGTTTACCGGTTTCTTTGGCGCTTCAATCTAAATGATGTAGTAAAAAGCGTCGAAAGCTCTTTTAAGACTATTCGCAGATGATGCGGTTGTCTATAAGAAAGTAGCAACGCCAGAAGACAGTATCTACACTCCTGGAAATTGAAATAAGAACACCGTGAATTCATTGTCCCAGGAAGGGGAAACTTTATTGACACATTCCTGGGGTCAGATACATCACATGATCACACTGACAGAACCACAGGCACATAGACACAGGCAACAGAGCATGCACAATGTCGGCACTAGTACAGTGTATATCCACCTTTCGCAGCAATGCAGGCTGCTATTCTCCCATGGAGACGATCGTAGAGATGCTGGATGTAGTCCTGTGGAACGGCTTGCCATGCCATTTCCACCTGGCGCCTCAGTTGGACCAGCGTTCGTGCTGGACGTGCAGACCGCGTGAGACGACGCTTCATCCAGTCCCAAACATGCTCAATGGGGGACATATCCGGAGATCTTGCTGGCCAGGGTAGTTGTCTTACACCTTCTAGAGCACGTTGGATGGCACGGGATACATGCGGACGTGCATTGTCCTGTTGGAACAGCAAGTTCCCTTGCCGGTCTAGGAATGGTAGAACGATGGGTTCGATGACGGTTTGGATGTACCGTGCACTATTCAGTGTCCCCTCGACGATCACCAGTGGTGTACGGCCAGTGTAGGAGATCGCTCCCCACACCATGATGCCGGGTGTTGGCCCTGTGTGCCTCGGTCGTATGCAGTCCTGATTGTGGCGCTCACCTGCACGGCGCCAAACACTCACACGACCATCATTGGCACCAAGGCAGAAGCGACTCTCATCGCTGAAGACGACACGTCTCCATTCGTCCCTCCATTCACGCCTGTCGCGACACCACTGGAGGCGGGCTGCACGATGTTGGGGCGTGAACGGAAGAAGGCCTAACGGTGTGCGGGACCGTAGCCCAGCTTCATGGAGACGGTTGCGAATGGTCCTCGCCGATACCCCAGTGTGGTGAATCCTCTTTGGATCCCATCCTCGTCGCCATCTGTAGTGTTGACAGATTGCCAACACTACGCACATTATTTAAGGGAGGCGGCCATTAAGCAAGCAGGCGGACTTGATGGTCTGAAACAGGATACTTATGAATGCTATAAAGAAAAGTACGCGGCTACTGGAATACTTAACTTTAATCCACCATTTGTATACAGCGTTCTTGATGAGACATTTCATACGATAACTATCAAACTATGTAAGGCTAATGGCGCCTTGCTAGGTCGTAGCCATGGACTTAGCTGAAGGCTATTCTAACTATCTGCTCGGCTAATGAGCGATGCTTCGTCCGTGTAGTCGCTAGCAAAGTCGTCCGTACAACTGGGGCGAGTGCTATTCCGTATCTCGAGACCTGCCTTGTGGTGGCGCTCGGTCTGCGATCACACAGTGGCGACACGCGGGTCCGACATGTACTAATGGACCGCGGCCGATTTAAAGCTACCACCTAGCAAGTGTGGTGTCTGGCGGTGACACCACAATCAGTCCCCTAGACTTAGAACTACTTAAACCTAACTAACCTAAGGACATCACACACATCCATGCCCGAGGCAGGATTTGAACCTGCGATCGTAGCGGTCGCGCGGTTCCAGACTGAGAGGCATTGTGCAAGATGTAGAGGTTTACTATTGAAATATCGAGAAAGCACTTTCGTGGATGAGGTGGACAACATATTGCTTCCTCCTACATACGCCTCGCGAAATGACCGCTACGGAAACATTCGAGCAATTAGAGCTAATACAGAGGGTTACCGACAATCGTTCTTCTCAAGCGCCATACACGAGTGGGGCGAGGAGGTGGGATCAGTAAATGGTACCAGAAGTACACACCGTCAGGTGGCATGCGGAATATTCTACGTTTCAGAAATAATGTTGTTGCTATAGACAGTCTGCATTTTATATTCTCTCTTCTTCTGCCATAGTCAGTTACTTTGCGACTTAAACAGCAAAATATATCGACCGTTTTCAGTGTCTACTTTCCTAATCAAATTACCCTAACATCACTTGATTTAGTCCGAGTATGCTTCATTGGCTTTTTTATCCTTCACAGGTTCATTGTAATGAAGATTCTAATTACAACTGAAGCGGATTCTTACTTTACGAACTTTTAAATAGATTGATGTTACTAACTCTTTAAGGTGCTATCCACTGCATTAAATTTGTCTGTCTGGTCCTTGGCCTATGACAGAATTACTGTTTCATCGGCAGATCGTAAAGTTTCACGTTGCATCATTACAGTATAATGAAAAAAGACGAATTTTAATATTATGATAAGTTTCATTTAAGCATACCGTGTTATTTTTCCTTATGTCTCCAAGAAAAAATTTCTTTTAGAAAAAATAAAATAAATAAATTAAAATCTGCGATATATTTGTCACGTTTGGTTGACCTAGACGACACAGTGAAGGCTTTGTCTCTCTCTGTATTCCATACGCGGCTACTTGTGCAGGAACGACACTTTTATTGACAACCGAGATGTATCGACGCGACCTCGAAATTCCGCAGCAGTATGAGTCACAAGCGAGATACATGCACGACGACAAAGTGTCTCGATCAGCAGGTTCGTGTGTGATGGCCATTCATCACACAGGCCATGGCTATGCCAATGATTGATTCCACCAGCCGCGCATCTCTTTTCAGACCACTGAGAGATGTAACCTTCTGCCGTGATATGTGTTTGTTTCTTTCTGCCTAGACCATGAATAAAACACATCATAACGGTGCCATATGGTGCTGGGTATGAGAAACATATATGTGGAGATAACTACTGATCATTTGGAGTCTCAATAACTTCATCCTTTTACGGCAAATTAAAATCATACGACATATCGGAGTACGAACGGTTTTTGCAGGTAGTGCACTTGTATTTTTTATTTTATGAATTTTGTTGAAGTATCGAAGATTTGTGTGCATAGGTTTAAAATATACTCTATTGCTTCAATTCCACAGATGAGTTTACCGTCGGCAAACAATGAGAGAGACGAAAAAAGCAGGTCATGTTATGGCTGTAGATTCTAACTTAATCTCTCATTAGAACAATACTGATATAATCTAAATAAAAGTAATAATGTTCAGCGAACCTCACTGCCACAGAGGTCTCGTTTGCACGAAAATTGGCCAACATCTTGAGAGGCAATGAGAGATGGAAATTACAAATTTTTTAATTAAAATCTGAATGTTTATAATTTTGCTCTCTACTTAACTTTTATTTCGTTTTGAGTTACTTGTTCTCGTTGTTGGCGCAATTAGTCTGAGGGGATGATACTCCACCTCACGGAAAAAATTTCAGAGTTCAATTTGTTTCTGTATGTCATTATATTAAATGCTGCAGGGATGCAATATTGCTCTTCTAAAAGTATGTCAATCGGATCGAAGTCAAACTTCAGCAGAATACTTCAAAACATGAACGAGAGCAATTTATCTTTCACCACAAGTTCCAGCAAGTGGCCGAAAAAGATCAAAGACATTATGTGTCGTTAGTATCGATAATAACATAGACATATTTCATTTACAGTTTACTTTCGATATTATTATTTCAATCCTCAATATTAACACTGATAATAATGAACAATAATAATAATATAGCTTTCAGTTACACGGATGCACGAAATAAGCATGACAGTTCTAGAATTACGATATTTCATTGAAAGTAACTTTTTAAAATGCGTTTCATGTTAGTACATAAGTAAATAATATAGTGATATCTGCATGAATGTAAGATAAAAATAAAAAAAAAGGAAAAGAAATTGTGGAAAAAATGTTGCTGGAACGCGAAGTGAGTTAAATGTATGTATCGGGTTATTTACTAGACAATGGGAGTTTATCACTGGCCTTTTCCATAACAATATTAATTATTTTGCCCTACAGGCGATATTGGTTTACTGTGGTTGCATTGTTATGGAAGTGATATACACGATGTTTCGAAAAGATTCATTCGATTTTCCAGGACCATACCTTCTACATGAATGGAGATAGAAAGTTTACGTTGACACCAGCCAGTCAGATGTTGCTGGTTCATGTGGATGATGATGATGATGATGATGATGATGATGATGATGATGTTTGGACTGTGGGGCGCTCAAATGTGCGGTTATCAGCGCCCGAACAAATTCCCAACCTTTGCTCAGTCCAAACTCGACACTTTCATGAATGATGATGAAATGATGAGGACAACACAAACATCCAGTCATCTCGAGACAGGTGAAAATCCCTGACTGGTTCATGTGGGTATTCATAGGAGTCTCCCTGTTGGAGCTAGCCTACTTGCTCGCTCGTTCATAACCGAATGTGCGTGAAGTGAAGATGGCCAAAACACAGCAAAAAAAGGGCGTTCTGTGTTCTCCCCGTCAGCAGGTGCAGTTCTGTTGCAACTGGCCGGCGTGAGTTTCTTCGGGAGTACAGCACTGCAACTCTTATAGGTGAAAGCAGATGACGGTGGCACCAGCTGTTGTAGACACTACATCTTTGTTAGGGAAAATCCAAGGGCTGCCCATGTGTGCTCATTCAAGTTTTGCACGTTGTCTACAGAAGTGCACTCGTTGTGCCAACGGAAAGTTATCCTTTCGTCATACAATGTGACAACAATTGAACTATATGAAATAAATTCTGAACTGATTGCGTTAGGACGTTCAAACTGCACGGTGGGCCGCTGGACGTGATGGGAAATAGTGGACGTCTATGCGTCTGTATGGTTTGGTTTAGCGACGAAGCCCACTTTCATTTGGATGGGTTCGTCAATAAGCAAAATTGGTGCATTTGGAGGACTCAGAATTCGCATTTCGCCATCGAGAAGTCTTTTCGCTCTAAGCGGGTGACTGTGTGATGTGCAGTGCCCAGTCACGGAATAATCGGTGCGACATTCCTCGATGACATGGTGATTACAGAACGGTACGTGAAGGTTTTGGAAGATGATTTCATCCCCATTAGCCAAAGTGACCCTAATTTCTAGAAGATGTGGTCCATGCAAGACGGAGTCGACCCCATCGAAGCAGGAGAGTGTTTGATGTCCTGGAGGAGCACTTTGGGGACCGCATTCTGGCTCTTGGGTACCCAGAAGCCAGTGGCATGGGCCTCGATTGGTCATCATATTCTCCGGATCCAACACATGCGATTCCTTTTAATGGGGCTATGTTAAAGACAAGACGTACAGCAACCCCAAAACCATTGCTGAGATGAAAACATCGATTCAGGAGGTCATCGACAGCATCGATGTTCCGGCACTTCAGCGGGTCGTTCGGAACTTCGCTATTCGTCTTCGCCACATCATCGCCAGTAATGACATGCGTTTCGAACAAGTCATAACCTAATTCCAAATATCTGTAGTGACGTTTACATGTTGGATAAATGTGTGCACGCCGTAGTTTGTTAGTAATTTACCTTTTTTTCAAATAGTTCAATAGTTGTCATCATGTATTTGTATGTTTGGCGTGTTTTAAATTATACAGGTTTCAGTTGCTACAATCACTTCATGATAGTAATAAATAATGATGTGTAGAATTTTGTAAATTCATTGATGGGGTTGCTTGTCATTAAGTTGAAAAGTGAACCACCACAACCTAAGAAAGCCGAGAATACAACGGGCACATACCATGAGCACGAGAGAGACTATCTAAGCAATCACGTGCTTTGCTTCGTTTCCCGGGAAAAGATTTGGCGGTCCCTTCTTTTTGGTAGAAAAGATGGTTACAAGAATCACGTGCCTGGATATGTTGGAGAGTTGGCTTATTTCACAGTTACGAGAAAATTTTCCAGCAGGATGGAGGACCAGCACACTGGTACGTGCATGTAAGAGCACTTCTTAACAATGAGCGTCTTCAGCGACGGATCGGCCTTAAGGGATGAACACATTTCGTATTCCGTCATTGGCCTCCAAGTCCGCCTGATCTCTAGGTCTCTGATTTTTTGTGGGTATTTTCGAAAGATCCGTACATGTGCCTCCTCTTCTAACAACTTTTGGTGAGCTAGGACGACGAATAGCAATACTAGTGAATACTTTAACTCAAGACAAGCTAGCGAAAGTACTGCACAAATTTGGCTAACGTCTGAATGTTTGTCCTATGTCCGATGGAGGGTACATTGAACGCTTGAGAAAGGTAAGTGAATACTTCCATCATACACTACTGGCCATTAAAATTGCTACACCACGAAGATGACGTGCAACAGACGCGAAATTTAACCGACAGGAAGAAGATGATGTGATATGCAAATGATAAGCTTTTCAGAGCATTCACACAAGGTTGGCGCCGGTGGCGACACCTACAACGTGCTGACATGAGGAAAGTTTCCAACCGATTTCTCATACACAAACAGCAGTTGACCGGCGTTGCCCAGTGAAACGTTGTTGTGACGCCTCGTGTAAGGAGGAGAAATGCGTACCATCACGTTTCCGACTTTGATAAAGGTCGGATTGTAGCCTATCGCGATTTCGGTTTATCGTATCGTGACATTGCTGCTCGCGTTGGTCGAGATCCAATGATTGTTAGCAGAATATGGAATCGGTGGGTTCAGGAGGGTAACGCGGAACGCCGTGCTGGATTCCAACGGCCTCGTATCACTAGCAGTCGAGATGACAGGCATCTTATCCGCATGGTTGTAACGAATCGTGCAGCCACGTCTCGATCCGTGAGTCAACAGATGGGGATGTTTGCAAGACAACAACCATCTGTACGAACAGTTCGACGACGTTTGCAGCAGCATGGACTATCAGCTCGGAGATCATGGCTGCGGTTATCCCTGACGCTGCATCACAGACAGGAGCGCCTGCGATGGTGTACTCAACGACGAACCTGGTGCACGAATGGGAAAACGTCATTTTTTCGGATGAATCCAGGTTCTGTTTACAGCATCATGATGGTCGCATCCGGGGTTGGCGACATCGCGGTGTACGCACATTGGAAGCGTGTATTCGTCATCGCCATACTGGCGTAAGACCAGACGTGGTGGTATGGGGTGCCATTGGTTAAACGTCTTGGTCACCTCTTGTTCGCACTGAGGGCACTTTGAACGATGCACGTTACATTTCAGATGTGTTACGACCCGTGGCTCTACCCTTCATTGGATCCCTGCGAAACCCTACATTTCAGCGGGACAATGCACGACCGCATATTGCAGGTCCTGTACGGGCCTTTCTCGATACAAAAAATGTTCGACTGCTGCCCTGGCCAGCACATTTTCCAGATCTCTCACCAGTTGAAAACGTCTGGTCAATGGTGGCCGAGCAACTGGGTCGTCACAATACGCCAGTCACTACTCTTGATGAACTGTGGTATCGTGTTGAAGCTGCATGGGCAACTGTACCTGTACACGTCATCCAAGCTCTGTTTGACTGAATGCCCAGGCGTAACAAGGCCGTTATTACGGCCAGAGGTGGTTGTTCTGGGTACTGATTTCTCAGGATCTATGGACCCAAATTGCGTGAAAATGTAATCACATGTCAGTTCCAGTATAATATATTTGTCCAACGAATACCCGTTTATCATCTGCGTTTCTTCTTGGTGTAGCAATTTTAATGGCCAGTAGTGTATCTAGGGATATCAGGTAGTAAGTTACACACGTCGTCCAACGCAAAGACCATTACGCAACAAGAATGGCGCAATCAGAAAAGAGTAGATTTTCTTTGTATTCTGTAGTATGGATAACAGGTGCCTTAGAGCGTGCGGGTGAGATGTCGCGGAATCTGAGGAACGTAGCCTAAAGTACAGGTGTTGCACAAAAATATGGAAACATCTCGAAATGCCCGCTCGAACATAAATGCAGGTGCTAGCCAAGCTTGGAGGTTAAACTGTTGTGTTTCACCACGAACGCCTCTGCAGTGTTCTCTATATGTTGCAAGTGTCATTCGTGGTCGGGGCTTTGTTCTGTGTAACTGTGAGCACATTATGTCGGAGCTCAGTGGATTTCAACGAGGGCAAATTGTTGGTGTTCATATGGCGGGTGCTTCCGTAACCAAGATAGCTGAAATGTGTGGTATTTCAAGAGGCACCGTGTATAAAATTTACACTGCATGCAGGGAAAGCGGAAAAACATAATACACTAAGTCACAATGTGGGCGGAAGTGTGTGTGGCTGAGTGTTCGTGAGGCACGTTCATTGAAGAGGATTGTGATGAAAAATAAGGGGACGACGGCTGCAAAAGTTACTGAAGAATTGAATGCGCACTCGTCAACCCTGTCACCACCAAAACTAAACAAAGGCAGCTCAAGAAGCAGGGAATGTCAAGGCGAAGTGGAATTCCACAAGTACTCATCAGTGATGTAAATGCCTGTGACGAGAAAACGAGGTGCTGAAATCATAAAACCTGGTCTATGGGGCAATGGAAGAATGTCATTTGGTCGGATGAGTCTTGTTTCGCACTGTTTCCAACTTCTGCTCGAGTTTACATCCCAAGAGTGACACATGAGCCCCATTGCAAGGTCGCATTACCCCAAAAGGATTATGTGGCAGGTGGCGGTTATGACTGATGAGGTCCATCCAGTGGTACAATATTTGTTCCCCAATGGTGATGCTGTGTTCCAAGACGGCTATTTTGGCAGATGAGGACCATCCAATGGTACAATATTTGTTCCCCAATGGTGATGCTGTGTTCCAAGATGGCCATTATGACTGATGAGGTCCATCCAGCGGTACAATATTTGTTCCCCAATGGTGATGCTGTGTTCGAAGACGTCCATATTGGCAGATGAGGTCCATCCAGTGGTACAATATTTGTTCCAAGACGGCCGTTATGACTGATGAGGTCCATCCAGTGGTACAATATTTGTTCCCCAATGGTGATGCTGTGTTCGAAGACGGCTATTTTGGCAGATGAGGCCATCCAATGGTACAATATTTGTTCCCCAATGGTGATGCTGTGTTCCAAGATGGCCATTATGACTGATGAGGTCCATCCAGCGGTACAATACTTGTTCCCCAATGGTGATGCTGTGTTCCAAGACGTCCATATTGGCAGATGAGGTCCATCCAGTGGTAAAATATTTGTTCCAAGACGGCCATTATGACGGATGAGGTCCATCCAGTGGTACAATATTTGTTCCCCAATGGTGATGCTGTGTTCCAAGATGGCTATTTTGGCAGATGAGGACCATCCAATGGTACAATATTTGTTCCCCAATGGTGATGCTGTGTTCCAAGATGGCCATTATGACCGATGGGTCCATCCAGCGGTACAATATTTGTTCCCCAATGGAGATGCTGTGTTCCAAGACGTCCATATTGGCAGATGAGGTCCATCCAGTGGTACAATATTTGTTCCAAGACGGCTGTTATGACTGATGAGGTCCATCCAGTGGTACAATATTTGTTCCCCAATGGTGATGCTGTGTTCAAATACGGCTATTTTGGCAGATGAGGAACATCCAATGGTACAATATTTGTTCCCCAATGGTGATGCTGTGTTCCAAGATGGCCATTATGACTGATGAGGTCCATTCAGTGGTACAATATTTGTTCCCCAATGGTGATGCTGTGTTCGAAGACGTCCATATTGGCAGATGAGGTCCATCCAGTGGTACAATATTTGTTCCAAGACGGCCGTTATGACTGATGAGGTCCATCCAGTGGTACAATATTTGTTCCCCAATGGTGATGCTGTATTCCAAGATGGCCATTATGACTGATGAGGTCCATCTAGCGGTTCAATATTTGTTCCCCAATGGTGATGCAGTGTTCCAAGACGTCCATATTGGCAGATGTGGTCCATCCAGCGGTACAATATTTGTTCCAAGACGGCCGTTATGACTGATGAGGTCCATCCAGTGGTACAATATTTGTTCCCCAATGGTGATGCTGTGTTCCAAGATGGCTATTTTGGCAGATGAGGACCATCCAATGGTACAATATTTGTTCCCCAATGGTGATGCTGTGTTCCAAGATGGCCATTATGACTGATGAGGTCCATCCAGCGGTACAATATTTGTTCCACAATGGTGATGCTGTGTTCCAAGACGTCCATATTGGAAGATGAGGTCCATCCAGTGGTACAATATTTGTTCCAAGACGGCCGTTATGACTGATGAGGTCCATCCAGTGGTACAATATTTGTTCCCCAATGGTGATGCTGTGTTCCAAGATGGCTATTTTGGCAGATGAGGACCATCCAATGGTACAAAATTTGTTCCCCAATGGTGATGCTGTGTTCCAAGATGGCCATTATGACTGATGAGGTCCATCCAGCGGTACAATATTTGTTCCCCAATGGTGATGCTGTGTTCCGAGACGTCCATATTGGCAGATGAGGTCCATCCAGTGGTACAATATTTGTTCCAAGACGGCCGTTATGACTGATGAGGTGCATCCAGTGGTACAATATTTGTTCCCCAATGGTGATGCTGTGTTCCAAGACGGCTATTTTGGCAGATGAGGACCATCCAATGGTACAATATTTCTTCCTCAATGGTGAAGCTGTGTTCTAAGATAGCCATTATGACTGATGAGGTCCATCCAGCGGTACAATATTTGTTCCCCGATGGTGATGCTGTGTTCCAAGACATCCATATTGGCAGATGAGGTCCATCCAGTGGTACAATATTTGTTCCAAGACGGCCGTTATGACTGATGAGGTCCATCCAGTGGTACAATATTTGTTCCCCAATGGTGATGCTGTGGTCCAAGACGGCTATTTTGGCAGATGAGAACCATCCAATGGTACAATATTTGTTCCCCAATGGTGATGCTGTGTTCCAAGATGGCCATTATGACCGATGGGTCCATCCAGCGGTACAATATTTGTTCCCCAATGGAGATGCTGTGTTCCAAGACGTCCATATTGGCAGATGAGGTCCATCCAGTGGTACAATATTTGTTCCAAGACGGCTGTTATGACTGAGGAGGTCCATCCAGTGGTACAATATATGTTCCCCAATGGTGATGCTGTGTTCAAATACGGCTATTTTGGCAGATGAGGAACATCCAATGGTACAATATTTGTTCCCCAATGGTGATGCTGTGTTCCAAGATGGCCATTATGACTGATGAGGTCCATCCAGCGGTACAATATTTGTTCCACAATGGTGATGCTGTGTTCCAAGACGTCCATATTGGAAGATGAGGTCCATCCAGTGGTACAATATTTGTTCCAAGACGGCCGTTATGACTGATGAGGTCCATCCAGTGGTACAATATTTGTTCCCCAATGGTGATGCTGTGTTCCAAGATGGCTATTTTGGCAGATGAGGACCATCCAATGGTACAAAATTTGTTCCCCAATGGTGATGCTGTGTTCCAAGATGGCCATTATGACTGATGAGGTCCATCCAGCGGTACAATATTTGTTCCCTAATGGTGATGCTGTGTTCCGAGACGTCCATATTGGCAGATGAGGTCCATCCAGTGGTACAATATTTGTTCCAAGACGGCCGTTATGACTGATGAGTTCCATCCAGTGGTACAATATTTGTTCCCCAATGGTGATGCTGTGTTCCAAGACGGCTATTTTGGCAGATGAGGACCATCCAATGGTACAATATTTCTTCCTCAATGGTGATGCTGTGTTCTAAGATGGCCATTATGACTGATGAGGTCCATCCAGCGGTACAATATTTGTTCCCCGATGGTGATGCTGTGTTCCAAGACATCCATATTGGCAGATGAGGTCCATCCAGTGGTACAATATTTGTTCCAAGACGGCCGTTATGACTGAAGAGGTCCATCCAGTGGTACAATATTTGTTCCCCAATGGTGATGCTGTGGTCCAAGACGGCTATTTTGGCAGATGAGAACCATCCAATGGTACAATATTTGTTCCCCAATGGTGATGCTGTGTTCCAAGATGGCCATTATGACCGATGGGTCCATCCAGCGGTACAATATTTGTTCCCCAATGGAGATGCTGTGTTCCAATACGTCCATATTGGCAGATGAGGTCCATCCAGTGGTACAATATTTGTTCCAAGATGGCCGTTATGACTTATGAGGTCCATCCAGTTTTACAATATTTTTTCCCCAATGGTGATGCTGTGTTCCAAGACGTCCATATTGGCAGATGAGGTCCATCCAGTGGTACAATATTTGTTCCAAGACAGCTGTTATGACTGATGAGGTCCATCCAGTGGTACAATATTTGTTCCCCAATGGTGATGCTGTGTTCCAAGATGGCCATTATGACTGATGAGGTCCATCCAGTGGTACAATATTTGTTCCCCAATGGTGATGCTGTGTTCGAAGACGTCCATATTGGCAGATGAGGTCCATCCAGTGGTACGATATTTGTTCCAAGACGGCCGTTATGACTGATGAGGTCCATCCAGTGGTACAATATTTGTTCCTCAATGGTGATGCTGTGTTCCAAGACGGCTATTTTGGCAGATGAGGACCATCCAATGGTACAATATTTGTCCCCCAATGGTGATGCTGTGTTCCAAGATGGCCATTATGACTGATGAGGTCCATCCAGCGGTACAATATTTGTTCCCCAATGGTGATGCTGTGTTCCAAGACGTCCATATTGGCAGATGAGGTCCATCCAGTGGTACAATATTTGTTCCAAGATGGCCGTTATGACTGATGAGGTCCATCCAGTGGTACAATATTTTTTCCCCAATGGTGATGCTGTGTTCGAAGACGGCTATTTTGGCAGATGAGGACCATCCAATGGTACAATATTTGTCCCCCAATGGTGATGCTGTGTTCCAAGATGGCCATTATGACAGATGGGTCCATCCAGCGGTACAATATTTGTTCCCCAATGGTGATGCTGTGTTCCAAGACGTCCATATTGGCAGATGAGGTCCATCCAGTGGTACAATATTTGTTCCAAGACGGCTGTTATGACTGATGAGGTCCATCCAGTGGTACAATATTTGTTCCCCAATGGTGATGCTGTGTTCAAAGACGGCTATTTTGGCAGATGACCATCCAATGGTACAATATTTGTTCCCCAATGGTGATGCTGTGTTCCAAGATGGCCATTATGACTGATGAGGTCCATCCAGCGGTACAATATTTGTTCCCCAATGGTGATGCTGTGTTCGAAGACGTCCATATTGGCAGATGAGGTCCATCCAGTGGTACAATATTTGTTCCAAGATGGCCGTTATGACTGATGAGGTCCATCCAGTGGTACAATATTTGTTCCCCAATGGTGATGCTGTGTTCCAAGATGGCCATTATGACTGATGAGGTCCATCTAGCGGTTCAATATTTGTTCCCCAATGGTGATGCAGTGTTCCAAGACGTCCATATTGGCAGATGTGGTCAATCCAGCGGTACAATATTTGTTCCAAGACGGCCGTTATGACTGATGAGGTCCATCCAGTGGTACAATATTTGTTCCCCAATGGTGATGCTGTGTTCCAAGATGGCTATTTTGGCAGATGAGGACCATCCAATGGTACAATATTTGTTCCCCAATGGTGATGCTGTGTTCCAAGATGGCCATTATGACTGATGAGGTCCATCCAGCGGTACAATATTTGTTCCCCAATGGTGATGCTGTGATCCAAGACGTCCATATTGGAAGATGAGGTCCATCCAGTGGTACAATATTTGTTCCAAGACGGCCGTTATGACTGATGAGGTCCATCCAGTGGTACAATATTTGTTCCCCAATGGTGATGCTGTGTTCCAAGACTGCTATTTTGGCAGATGAGGACCATCCAATGGTACAATATTTGTTCCCCAATGGTGATGCTGTGTTCCAAGATGGCCATTATGACTGATGAGGTCCATCCAGCGGTACAATATTTGTTCCCCAACGGTGATGCTGTGTTCCAAGACGTCCATATTGGCAGATGAGGTCCATCCAATGGTACAATATTTGTTCCAATACGGCCATTATGACTGATGAGGTCCATCCAGTGGTACAATATTTGTTCCCCAATGGTGATGCTGTGTTCCAAGACGGCTATTTTGGCAGATGAGGACCATCCAATGGTACAATATTTGTTCCTCAATGGTGATGCAGTGTTCCAAGATGGCCATTATGACTGATGAGGTCCATCCAGCGGTACAATATTTGTTCCCCAATGGTGATGCTGTGTTCCAAGACGTCCATATTGGCAGATGCGGTCCACCAGTGGTACAATATTTGTTCCAAGATGGCCGTTATGACTGATGAGGTCCATCCAGTGGTACAATATTTGTTCCCCAATGGTGATGCTGTGTTCGAAGACGGCTATTTTGGCAGATGAGGACCATCCAATGGTCCAATATTTGTCCCCCAATGGTGATGCTGTGTTCCAAGATGGCCATTATGACTGATGAGGTCCATCCAGTGGTACAATATTTGTTCCCCAATGGTGATGCTGTGTTCCAAGACGTCCATATTGGCAGATGAGGTCCATCCAGTGGTACAATATTTGTTCCAAGACGGCTGTTATGACTGATGAGGTCCATCCAGTGGTACAATATTTGTTCCCCAATGGTGATGCTGTGTTCCAAGATGGCCATTATGACTGATGAGGTCCATCTAGCGGTTCAATATTTGTTCCCCAATGGTGATGCAGTGTTCCAAGACGTCCATATTGGCAGATGTGTTCCATCCAGCGGTACAATATTTGTTCCAAGACGGCCGTTATGACTGATGAGGTCCATCCAGTGGTACAATATTTGTTCCCCAATGGTGATGCTGTGTTCCAAGATGGCTATTTTGGCAGATGAGGTCCATCCAATGGTACAATATTTGTTCCCCAATGGTGATGCTGTGTTCCAAGATGGCCATTATGACTGATGAGGTCCATCCAGCGGTACAATATTTGTTCCCCAATGGTGATGCTGTGTTCCAAGACGTCCATATTGGAAGATGAGGTCCATCCAGTGGTACAATATTTGTTCCAAAACGGCCGTTATGACTGATGAGGTCCATCCAGTGGTACAATATTTGTTCCCCAATGGTGATGCTGTGTTCCAAGACTGCTATTTTGGCAGATGAGGACCATCCAATGGTACAATATTTGTTCCCCAATGGTGATGCTGTGTTCCAAGATGGCCATTATGACTGATGAGGTCCATCCAGCGGTACAATATTTGTTCCCCAATGGTGATGCTGTGTTCCAAGACGTCCATATTGGCAGATGAGGTCCATCCAATGGTACAATATTTGTTCCAATACGGCCATTATGACTGATGAGGTTCATCCAGTGGTACAATATTTGTTCGCCAATGGTGATGCTGTGTTCCAAGACGGCTATTTTGGCAGATGAGGACCATCCAATGGTACAATATTTGTTCCTCAATGGTGATGCTGTGTTCCAAGACGGCTATTTTGGCAGATGAGGACCATCCAATGGTACAATATTTGTTCCCCAATGGTGATGCTGTGTTCCAAGATGGCCATTATGACCGATGGGTCCATCCAGTGGTACAATACTTGTTCCCCAATGGTGATGCTGTGTTTGAAGACGTCCATATTGGCAGATGAGGTCCATCCAGTGGTACAATATTTGTTCCAAGATGGCTGTTATGACTGATGAGGTCATCCAGTGGTACAATATTTTTTCCCCAATCGTGATGCTGTGTTCCAAGATGGCCATTATGACTGATGAGGTCCATCCAGTGGTACAATATTTGTTCCCCAATGGTGATGCTGTGTTCGAAGACGTCCATATTGGCAGATGAGGTCCATCCAGTGGTACAATATTTGTTCCAAGACGGCCGTTATGACTGATGAGGTCCATCCAGTGGTACAATATTTGTTCCTCAATGGTGATGCTGTGTTCCAAGACGGCTATTTTGGCAGATGAGGACCATCCAATGGTACAATATTTGTTCCCCAATGGTGATGCTGTGTTCCAAGATGGCCATTATGACCGATGGGTCCATCCAGCGGTACAATATTTGTTCCCCAATGGTGATACTGTGTTCCAAGACGTCCATATTGGCAGATGAGGTCCATCCAGTGGTAGAATATTTGTTCCAAGACGGCTGTTATGACTGATGAGGTCCATCCCGTGGTACAATATTTGTTCCCCAATGGTGATGCTGTGTTCGAAGACGGCTATTTTGGCAGATGAGGACCATCCAATGGTACAATATTTGTTCCCCAATGGTGATGCTGTATTCCAAATGGCCATTATGACTTATAAGGTCCATCCAGCGGTACAATATTTGTTCCCCAATGGTGATGCTGTGTTCGAAGACGTCCATATTGGCAGATGAGGTCCATCCAGTGGTACAATATTTGATCCAAGACGGCCGTTATGACTGATGAGGTGCATCCAGTGGTACAATATTTGTTCCCCAATGGTGATGCTGTGTTCCAAGACGGCTATTTTGGTAGATGAGGACCATCCAATGGTACAATATTTGTTCCCCAATGGTGATGCTGTGTTCCAAGATGGCCATTATGACTGATGAGGTCCATCCAGCGGTACAATAGTTGTTCCTCAATGGTGATGCTGTGTTCCAAGACGTCCATATTGGCAGATGAGGTCCATCCAGTGGTA
Source organism: Schistocerca serialis cubense (assembly GCF_023864345.2). Classification (NCBI taxonomy): domain Eukaryota; kingdom Metazoa; phylum Arthropoda; class Insecta; order Orthoptera; family Acrididae; genus Schistocerca; species Schistocerca serialis. The sequence continues at coordinate 274,874,501 of NC_064646.1, forward strand.
CAATATTTGTTCCAAGACGGCCGTTATGACTGATGAGGTCCATCCAGTGGTACAATATTTGTTCCCCAATGGTGATGCTGTGTTCGAAGACGGCTATTTTGGCAGATGAGGACCATCCAATGGTACAATATTTGTTCCCCAATGGTGATGCTGTGTTCCAAGATGGTCATTATGACTGATGAGGTCCATCTAGCGGTACAATATTTGTTCCCCAATGGTGAAGCTGTGTTCCAAGACGTCTATATTGGCAGATGGGGTCCATCCAGTGGTACAATATTTGTTCCCCAATGGTGATGCTGTGTTTGAAGACGGCTATTTTGGCAGATGAGGACTATCCAATGGTACAATATTTGTTCCCCAATGGTGATGCTGTGTTCCAAGATGGCCATTATGACTGATGAGGTCCATCCAGCGGTACAATATTTGTTCCCCAATGGTGATGCTGTGTTCCAAGACGTCTATATTGGCAGATGAGGTCCATCCAGTGGTACAATATTTGTTCCCCAACGGTGATGCTGTGTTCCAAGACGGCCATTATGGCAGATGAGGTCCATCCAGCGGTACAATATTTGTTCCTCAATGGTGTTACTGTGTTCCAAGACGACATAACCCCCTTCACAGAGGTCACGCCTCCCATGACTTGTATCATGAGCACGAGGATGATTTGTCACACCTCCCCTGGTCACCACTGTCGCCATATCTCAATATTATTCGGCTTTGTGGTCTACTTTTGAGAGAAGGGTGCGTGATCGCTGTCCACCTACATAATCGTTAGGTGGACTTGTTACTATTTTGCAGGAAGAATGGTATAAGAATCCCTTGAAAACCATACAGAATCAGTATTCATCGATTCCGAGATGACTGGAAGCTGTTTTGAATGATGACGGTTTCCCTACACTGTAATAGTCGTGCTAATTGAACCATGCATGGCTCCCATTTATCTCATTTATTGTTTGTCATCTTCTATTACGGTACTGCTGCCTCGTTTTCTTATTCCATTTACTGGCGTCACTAACTTCCTGCCTTAATTGCCCGTGAGCGGCAGCAGGAGTGCGTATGGGCAAGTACACTGTCATACCATCTCTGGAGCGACCGATAGTATTTCCTGGTCGTCGTGTGTGTGGCAGCGAGTTTGGGACGGACCAGCAGTGGAGTCAGGATGCAGCAGCAGTGAAGTCGGGGATGGAGTGTCGGTGAGGTGCCGACAGCCAGTGCTCGCCAACCGCTTGTGACACACATTAACTGTCAGACAGAGGGAGATTGGGGCAGGACGACCGTTGGTTGGTAGTTTGGTTGGTCATCTCATGGCTGACGTATATTTGGGCCTTCCATTGTTTCCGGGCCTGGTGAGTTGTTCGGTTGGCGTGGAGCAGCGAGGAAATCTCTGTGGCACGTAGTATGGCCGGGCCCACTGGCGGCATGTATGTGGTGCTGGAATGTGTGGTGCTGTTCCCATTGCTACGAGGTTTGTTGCTCACCGACCCTGGACATGAAAGTTGAGTTTTGACTTAATCTACCAGCAAGTCACGACTGTTCACATTGTGTCGTTAGGAGTTCGTTGTTGGCTGTTGGGATAGCAACAATGTGTGTTTTCAAATTGGCAAATTTTAGCCACCCTCTGGTGGATTTAAACTGTACTTGGTTATTTGAATTGAAGTGCACCAGCGGTACCTTTTGCCTTGTGGCCATTAACGTTCTGGTTACCTGCCCTGCCCGTTGATATAAATTCAGGCAGTGTATTTTCCTCATTGCGTTGTCGCTGTCCAGCACGGTGTGTAGTTTGACATCTCAATGTATAATTGGTTGTGGGTGCCCATACCTTCTATGTTGTTCCATTGAACTCCCTATTGTGTGCTGGTCGGGTGAAGCGGAGGTTAGCTTGTCGGTGGCTCCATTGACTGTCTGTCGGTTTGGTTGTCGTCGGATCGACAATGGTTGGGCCGACTGTCTGTCTCACCTAAGCGACCGTTAGTGTTTGAATTCCAGGCCGACCCTTGGAACTTCTGAGCGCCCTTGGGTGTACTGCCTTTTCTTGTTTGTTCTTGTTGTTTGTACTTCTAGCCGATTTTTAGATTAAGATTGTTTTGCCCTTAAGGCGCCAGATGGTTTTACGTAAAGCCTTTGGCATTTTTAAAAGTAATGTTATTGAGTCTTAAGTTCTGGGCCTTCAGCCGATTTTGAATTTAAGTTCTTGTGCTCTTAAAGTGTCATATTCTTGAGGACTTCAGCCGATTTTCAATTAAAGTTCTTCTGCTCTTAAGGTGTTAGATGGTTTGGGCCTTCAGCCTCATTTAAGAACTGTTTTGCGTAAAGCCTCTGGCATTTTTAAAATTAATGTGATTGAGTCTTAAGTGTTGGGCCTTCAGCCGATTTTGAATTTGTTTGCCCTTAAAGTGTCAGATTCTTTGGGCCTTCAGCCTAATTAAGGAACTGTTTTAAGATGAGGCTTTGACTTTGAAATTTCTGATTTTGGTTGAGCTTTAAGTTATTGGCTTTCAGCCGTTTTTAAATTAAAATGGCCTTGCCCTTAAGGCATGATATTATACATAGCATTCAGCCGCTAATTAAGTTCCAAAACTAAAGCTGTGTGTGTGTTTTTTTTTAAATAAATTTTCTTGGCTCTTGTAATATTTGATCAAATAAAAGGTTGTATGTTCGAGTGTAACTGACAGCCGCTTATTTTGGTCCCGTCACACATACTACCTTTCCTGTCCTGCGGGTTTAGCAGGGCGTCTCAGTAATGTGTTGAGTTTTTGATGTTCCCATACTTTTGGGGACTCTACAATTCTTGCCGGCAAAACGTCTAAATTACACAAAGATTCACTGTATAATGCCCTCGATATATGAACTGAATGTAGTGTCGAGTGAAATGATGGCAACAACGAAATTAAGGTTACACTGCGAGTGTAACAGTAAAGGATATGACTAGTAGTGGTACGGTATACCCTCCGCCATGCACCGTAAGGTGGCTTGCGGAGTATCTGTGTATATATGTTTTTAATTTGGCGAACACTCAGGGCCCCTGTCTCATATCGACAGGCTCTTTAAATGACTCGATCTCAGTTCTACAGAAAATGTCTGCTACTATGCGGCACAGCGGGTGAAACGTAGGAATCTACATCCCCACAATCTGATGACCGTAGAGGATTTGATCATTAATGACTGATTTCTGCTGGATATGGTATACTTGAAGAAACTTTTGGACTTACTTCCTCACCGAAATGAAACTGTTATCAAGGTTAGAGACGGTGTCAACGGTATTAGCTTGACATCTCATAGGAGTGATAAAATTTTTGTTGGTGTGCGTATGACCTACAGTGACACATTATTGTAAGAGTATTGTCCCACAGCACTGAATTACAGGTAGAGTAGCTGTATTTAAGTATGAAAGTGTTTTACAGTTATGGATTTACTGTGTGTTCACGAGTTAATTTTGGCTAAGACAATTGACAGTCAAGAGGAACAGCCAGTCTGTATGTCTAGAGGAATTCTGTGAGTCTGTAAAACACGTGCTACTGGAGGCTTCAAACACATGTCTCATCCTTCTATGATACGTAGTGTACCAGTAACCATGGAGTATGTGAGGCTTCATTAGCCGCTGTAGTTCGTACTGCGTAATTAAGTCGCTCTGGATACTCGAATAGCTTGAGTAATGGCTATTAAACAATCTGGAGTAGAACGTTGGCGTGACATGGCTTAGAACAAAGGCCGCGAAGAGTATTGACGAGCCCGGGGCGAGCTGTCGAGGGCCTGGTGTAGAGTGCCACCGGCGCTGCGTAGCGCGCTAGAGCGGCGGATCAATACGCAGCCGTCGCTCCGGCCTCTGCCGTGGCCAGGTCGCGGTTCGAGCTCCCCTCAGGCCACTGAACCTCGTGGCTGGTCCCTGCTACACTAGCGCTGCGCTAGCAACGCGGGCAGCGGAGGTCTTACGTTTACTTTAGTACTCGGGCGCTGGGAAACTTTCAGAAGTTTACAGAGAAAGGTTATTAAAATAAGAATAGCACGTTCGAAATATAAAAAAGGGTTTTGTGGAAGACTAGCCACGAGGGCGTGTGAGATACTAGTCTAAATGACTTACATGCAGCAGATAAAGAAATGCAAGGTGATGAAGTCTCTGGTAGTGAAAGCCCTTTTATTGAGTTCAAATGCTCTTTCTTTTTACTGTTCAAAATGGCTCTGAGCACTATGGGACTTAACTTCTAAGGTCATCAGTCCCCTAGAACTTAGAACTACTTAAACCTAACTAACCTAAGGACATCACACACATCCATGCTCGAGGCAGGATTCGAACCTGCTACCGTAGCTGTCACGCGGTTCCAGACTGTAGCGCCTAGAACCGCTCGGCCAACCCGGCCGGCTCTTTTTACTGTATTTATTTTTTATCTCTGTACACTATTGAGAGCTGGTTTCTCGGGATGGGGCAGGATAAGGTTACGATTGTGGACGGGGCCGTAGTTAGTTACTATCGGTTGCACAACAAACACTTAAACTTTATTTAAAGAAATTAAAATTTTAAAACAATCTCTTAAAAAAAACACGCAATTGACTGTATGACGGCTGAAGGCCTGAATTAAAAGTAAGAAGAACAATTCCAAATAGCACATATTAAGATAAATACTTCGTTTTAAAACAAACTGTAACACGGCTAAAGGCCTTATCACGAAAGGGGTAAAATTATTGCTCGGCTGAAGGCCACACCAACAATAATTAGAAAATTACAAATATCATTAAAACAAATAACACAATCTAAGGAATCAGGACAAGAGGTTCTCAGCAAGTGGTCCAAGGCTCGGCCTCAAAACGTAACTCAAACATAAGGTAAGGTGAGACAGGCAGCCAAGAGTTCTACTCACGCAACAGGGTGGCAACTCTAAGTAGGAGCAGATTATGCGCCGACCGACCGGATAACCAATCCGCGTAACGTCCAATCACCGGTACAACGATGGAATATTTTTAGGGAAGGGCAGAGACACAGACACCACTAAGTCTTCAGAAAACACAAAAGGCCGAAGGAAACACTAGAACCAAGGTGGACCTCCCAAAAAAAATGCACAGTACAATGCACGCCGTGTCAGACAGCATCAACACGACGAGGAAAGGTACACTGCCGGAAAAGTACTCTAACCTCCAGGGCAGGTAACTGGGGCGTTAGCAGCCACAAGGCAGATAATACTGCTGGTTGCACTTCACTAATAACAATAATACTAAATTCAATGATGAATAACAAATAGAGAAAGACGGCTGCAATATTTCACCGCCTCGAAACACTTCACTCGTTGCTGCCAGTCTCAGCTGCCCTGGGGGCAACAACCCACGGGCCAAAGGCGAGATCTCAGCATAGTCGAGGCTGCATTAGCAGTTTACTCTTCACTCAAACGTCCAGGGTTTGGTGTGCAACGAAGCCGTCGCTCTCGCAGCTACCCCTCCTCAGTCCGGCAGTGGCAGCGCGCCGCCAACGGCCCCACCTTGCCTTGGCGCTGCACGGATCTGCTCGCTGCTGCGCCCCAACTGAACTGATGTCCGTTCGCAACCTCCCACTGCACACAACGCGACCCGGAAATACTAGCGGTCGCTCCAAAGATGGTACCACAGTACTCGTATCGATAAGCGCTGCTGCTGCCACTCATGGGCAGGCAAGCCAGCAACTTAGTGACGCCAGTAAATCGAATAAGAAACGAGATGCCATAACTGCAAGGACAAGATGCCAAGCAATAAACGGCATGAACACGAGCCGCACATGGCTCAACTATTCCCTCAGATTTATTAAGATCCTTGGGAGAATCAGTCAAATGGTTCAGATGGCTCTAAGCACTATGGGGCTTAACATCTGAGGTCATCAGTCCCCTAGACGCAGAAGTACTTAAACCTAACTAACCTAAGGACATCACACACATCCATGCCCTAGGCAGGATTCGAACCTGCGACCGTAACAGCAGAGCGGTTTCGGACTGAAGCGCCTAGAACCGCCTAGAACCGCCCGCCCACAGCGACCAGCCATTAAACATCCTTCGGAGACAGGCGGGTGAATAATATAAGCAGACGTCAGCATCTGAGAGGTGACGTGTAGTTGGGCTCAAAGGAGCCGGTTGGACTATTCGGCGAATAGCTCGACATTTGAACTGGAGCGATGTCACTATTACACAATGCTGGCAGGAATGGATGAACCACGGCCGAACATTGCGTCAAAAAGTAAGCTGTCGACATAGAGAGAAGACAGAACTTTAGGACCGAGGAATCGTCGGAGAGGCACTCACAGCCCCGTATTTATCATTATCATCGATCCGACGCGCAACTGATCCTTCAGTGACCACAAGGACCATTAATAGGCAGCGCAGAGAAGGGGGGCTCAGCTCATGGCGCCTGTTGCGCTGACCAGCATTGACCTCTGCACGCCAGCAAGACAGATTGTAGTGACGTCGTGACATTCGGCCTGGGACCTCATTGACTGGAGTAGAATTGTCTTCAGTAATGAGTCCCGCTTTGAAGTGAGCCCCGATGACGACAAAGACTTGTCAGATCCGGACAGCAATGGGAAACCAACCTGACAGTCGCCTGCTGTACGGCCCAACAAACCACAGTGACGGTCTGAGGTGCCATTTCTTTTCGTAGAAAGAGACCTTTGCCATCCGCTGCATACTTACAGCCAAGCCATCGTGGGATTACATTTCACCAAGATAATGCTCACCGTACGTGGTGTGAGCTTCTACTGCTTGTCTTCGCGCCTGCCAAGCCCTACGTTGCCCAGCATGGTCATTGGATCTCTCCCCAACTGAGAGTGTTTAGATCATTATGGCCGCTCGGGATTCTGACAATCAAACACGCCAATCGAACAGAATTTTGCTCGATATCCCTCAGGACATCCTACAAGTCACTAACAAGCCCAATAACTGTTTGCATAAGGGCCAGAGGCGGACCAACGTGTTACTAACTCGTTCATTTTGTGAATCTCTTTATGGTTAATACAGCATCCAATTTTTCTGAAGTTGTAAACTCTTGTTTTTCTCTTTACATGTACATCACATCTACTGACTTTCGTTCCATTCGCATAGTTACTTCGTGGTCCGTGACTTTTTTTTCTTAGAGAGTATACGAGACAAGAGAAATACCCCCACATTTCAACGAAATGTAGTAATTCCGGTCCAAGGAAGGCAAGTTCAAATTGTGTGTGAAATCCTAAGGGACCAAAGTGCTGAGGTCATCGGTCCTTAGTCTTACACACTACTTAAACTAACTTAACGCTAAGAACAACATACATACACCCATGTCCGAGGGAGGACTCGAACCTCCGGCGGGAAGGGCCGCGCAGTCCGTGACATGGCGCCTCAAACCGCACGGCCACTCCGCGCGGCGAAGGCAAGTGCTGATAGGTGTGAATACTACCGAATTACCATTTTAGTAATGCTTCCAAAATCGTGACGTTAATTATTTACGGGAGAATGGAAAACCTAGTAGAAGCCACCTCCACGGGGATTAGTTTTGGTTCCACAGAAATGTAGGAAACTCGAGGCAATACTGGAAACAGTACTGACCCAGTATCGATACCTGAGAAATATAGGAACACAAGGCAATATTCAGAGACAGCTTTTGACAATATTGACTCGACAACAGTCATAAATTTTGTAGGCAGCAAGGATAGAGTGCAGGAAATGAAAGGTTATTTACAGCTTGTGTAGAAGCCAGACTGCAGATGTCGGAGGCAAAGGACGTAAAAGGGAAGCATTGATAATAAAGGAATGTAGCCCAATCTGAACGTTATTCCTTCTGTACATTCAACAAGATGTAAAGAAAACCAAGGAGAAATTGTGAAAAGCTCAGGAACAAATTTAAAAAAAATCTTTGGGGTTTGTCAATGACATTGTGATTTTGAATGGGCAGCTGAACGGAATGGATTGTATTTCGAAAAGAGACTGCAAGATGAACATTAACAAAAGTGAAACAAGGGTGATGGAATGGAATTAAATCATATGATGCTGAGGAGATTAATTTAGAAAATGAGGCACTGAAAGTAGTAAATGAGTTTTACTATTTGGGCAGCAAAGTACCTGATGACGCTCGAAGTAGAAAGGATATAAAATGCACTCTTGCAACAGCAAGGAAGGAACTTCTGAAAACGGAAATTAGGTACTTAGAATACGAATTTAGGTGTTAGCAAGTCTTTTCGGTATTTGTATAGCATGTAGCCTCGTATAGAAATGAAATTTGGACGCTAAATAGTTCAGACAAGGGAAGAATAGAGGTATTTGAAAGGTGGTGCTACAGAGGACAAAAAATGTTTAAATAAAAGACGAGGATTGGTAATATGGTTCTATCCCTCGTCCTCTCTGAACATTATGCGATACTCTTAAAATTCCGTGGCGTCTGTAATTAGGTTCACTTTTTTCAAGTTGAAATATTAACCGTTTTCTCCAGTCATAAAATTAACGGTTTTTTATCGTGTGAATGATGTGAGCCGGCCGCTGTGGCCGAGCGGTTCTAGGCGCTTCAGTCCTGAACTGCGCAGCTGCTACGGTCGCAGGTTCGAATCCTGCCTCGGTCATGGATGTGTGGGATGTCCTTAGGTTAGTTAGGTTTAAGTAGTTCCAAGTCTAGGGGACTGATGACCTCAGATGTTAAGTCCCATAATGCTTAGAGCCATTTGAATGATGTGTTTCTGCGAGACAATATAATCCTTCTCCTCTTCGTTAAATGGTTACATCACGACTTGTGCACTCACTGTCCAGAATTACAACGGAAATTTCGTTGAGGTGAGTTGAGTAGATGTTCGTGCTCTCCAACCAATCTTTTGTCGGCTCATCGCATAGCATTTGATCCAATCTATTTTGAATATGTGGACCGACTGATTATACTTATGTAAAATCCTTTGCAGTCCTTCGATGATTTCCCGTCTTTATCTACTCTAAATAGCGTGCAACAGAAACGTACGGCACAAATTGGAGGACACATTCCTCTCACGTAGAGGAAGAAATTGTGTTGTATGAACATAGGTCCGGAAAGGCTTTGTTTCCATGTTGCAATTCATTTTATCCAACTCATTAACCATGGGGAACACACACGAACAGAAAGCACCAGCATACCAAATGCAATTCTTTCTCACAGGATATGTTCAATATGCCCTCCGTGGACATTGGTACACTCATCAAACCGCCGTCGTACTGATCCTCAGTTGCGGTGATGTTATTACGTATGGTTTCCAAGCCTTCCATTATATGGACACGGAGACTCTGAACATCTTGTACAGGAGTTCCATGTACAGGAGCTTTCAAATGCCCTCACAAATAGAAGTCCAGTGGGTTTAGATCCGTAGAGCGTCGAGGCCAGGCAATTGGTCCATCTCTACCTACCCATATGTCACCGAATCTCTTATTTAGAAGCCGACGGACACTAACACTAAAAAAATCGTGCAAGCGCATGTTTTATCGCGCAGCTAAAGGTTCATCTGTTAACAGATCAGGTACAACATTCTCAACGAAATTATGTCAGCTATGTCCGTTGAGCCTGGGTGCAAGAAAGTGAGGCCCAACCAAAGCCACCAACAATGACGGCTCAAACACCGACAGAAAATCTTTATTGACCACTTTTTCCAAAAGTTGCATGCGGATTGACGTCTGCCCATTCATGCCGACTGTGAAAATTTACAATATGATCTCGCTGAAACGACGCCTCATCTGTAAACAGCACCGTTGCAATACAATTTGTTTTGGCACTCTGTTGAATAAACCATTCGCAGAAGAATACCTGTCCAGTAAAATCAGCTCCTGCTCAGATTCTTCCCGGCAGAATAATTCCGAAGAATGATTGCCTATCGAAGTCGCTGGAACCAAACGATACATATCGAACGTGTGATTAAAATTGATGATGTGACTCTGGTGGCGGGTGTTGTGATCAATTATTTGTGATCGTCATTTTTATCTGTTTTCCGTCGTTCCCTTACTTGCTCTAAATTACATACCTTCGCGATTTATTTGTGAGTTGCTAGGGAAATACAGACGATTTATGTCGTTAGTGAGTGGGATGTCTGGTGTTCTTAATGTTTCTTCGGCGGATTCTCTCATATGGAAGATTCTAATTCCATGTTTATCCAGCGTAGATAATTGTTCGACTTTTTGTCGCAAATATGGAGTACTACTGGACGAGGAAAGAAGAGACTGTGTAGATTGTGGTGGAGAGAAGTGTGTAACACTTCGTAAGAAGTTTCGATGCTGAAATACCGTTAAAATTTCATTGTGGACCGTGCGGAAAACGAACGAGTATCAGGAAGAATACATGTTTCGACTCTTCCAAATTATACATCCAGACCACCGTAATGGACTTTCATATGACGACAACACCGATGACGAGTAAGGTAAGTCGTCTCCTTTGCAATTACAAATATTTCTGTAACGCTCTTCTTTTTTCGTTGCTGTAGTGACCAACGCAAACATACTCATTACACCCGCCACCAGAGTCGCATGATCGATTTCCGATCGCACGTTCGATATGTATCGTTTGGACCCAGCGACTTCGATAGGCAATCATTCTTGGAAATTACCATGAGTTGTAACATGGAAACAAAGCTTTCCACAACCGTTTAAGAAGGTATTTTTTGAAATTCCACCCCTAAGCTGGTGAAATAAGGTATGAAAGATTTTTTTGAAAATATGTTGCTATTAAGGCGATTTTGAAGCTAGAACTATGAAAATTGGTATATGGTTTATCGTTCAAAAATAAAGAACTATGTGTTTCAACATTTTTCGAAATTTAAGCCTTATGGGGGTGAAATAATAGTTGACAAGATTTTTTAAATGAGTCATTATTAGAGAACTACTACAGCATTTTTAAGGTTGCATCCATTAAAACTGGCATTTGATTTCTCGATTACAAATAGAAAAGTACGTCTTTCAATGTTTTTGGAAATTCAGCCCTAAATGGGGTGAAATAGGGTATCAAAATTTTTATGAAAATATTTCATTATAGCAAAATATATTTAAAGCTAAATATACGAAAATTGATATTTGGCTTCTACAGAAATAAGTATTAGGGGATGGAAGTTTGTGTGGAAATACCACCACAAGAACTCAGAAGGCAGGATTAACAAAGTCCTCCAAATCAAGCTACCAGAATGACATTTTCGTCAAAAGTACTTTCTGGACAGACCATGCTTCTATGGCCTGAATTAACGTAAAAAGATTAGAAGATGTCCCGATTTGTGAGCAACATAAAAATTCGATTACAGAAAACGAAAAAAACTGAGCAGACACAATAGTCCACGCGGGCGTAGCGAGAAATAAGCTAGTACTCTTATACACTACTGGCCATTAAAATTGCTACACCAAGAAGAAATGCTATGCATTGGACAAATACATTATACTAGAACTGACATGTGATTGCATTTTCACGCCATTTGGGTGCATAGATCCTGAGAAATCACTACCCAGAACAACCACCTCTGGCCGTAATAACGGCCTTGACAAGCCTGGGCATTGAGTCAAACAGAGCTTCGATGGCGTGTACAGGTACAGCTGCCCATGCAGCTTCAACACGATACCACAGTTCATCAACAGTAGTGACTCGCGTATTGTGACGAGCCAGTTGCTCGATCACCAATGACCAGACGTTTTCAATTGGTGAGAGATCTGGAGAATGTGCTGGCCAGGGCAGCAGTCGCACGTTTTCTGTATCCAGAAAGGCTCGCACAGGACCTGCAACATGCGGTCGTGCATTATCCTGCTGAAATGTAGGGTTTCGCAGGGATCGAATGAAGGGTAGAGCCACGGGTCGTAACACATCTGAAATGTAACGTCCACTGTTCAAAGTGTCATCAATGCGAACAAGAGGTGACCGAGAAGCGTAACCAATGGCACCCCATACCATCACGCCGGGTGATACGCCGGTATGGCAATGACGGATACACGCTTCCAATGTGCGTTCTCCGCGATGTCGCCGAACACGGATGCGACCATTATGATGCTGTAAACAGAACCTGGATTATTCCGAAAAAATGACGTTTTGCTATTCGTGCACCCAGGTTCGTCGTTGAGTACACCATTACAGGCGCTCCTGTCTGTGATGCAGCATCAAGGGTAACGGCAGCCATGGTCTCCGAGCTGATAGTCCATGCTGCTGAAAACGTCGTCGAACTGTTCGTGCAGACGGTTGTTGTCGTGCAAACGTTCCCATCTTTTGACTCAGGGATCGAGACCTGGCTGCACGATCCGTTACAGCCATGCGGATAAGATGCCTGTCATCTGCACTGCTAGTGATAAGGGGCCGTTGGGATCCAGCAAGGCGTTCCGTATTACCCTCCTGAACCCACCGATTCCATATTCTGCTAACAGTCATTGGATCTCGACCAACGCGAGCAGCAATGTTGCGATCCGATAAACCGCAATCGCGATAGGCTACAATCCGAACTTTAATAAAGTCGGAAACGTGATGGTACGCATTTCTCCTCCTTACACGAGGCATCACAACGACGTTTCACTATTCAACGCCGGTCAACTGCTGTTTGTGTATGAGAAATCGGTTGGAAACTTTCCTCATGTCAGCACGTTGTAGGTGTCGCCACCGGCGCGAACCTTGTTTGAATGCTCTGAAAAGCTAATCATTTGCATATCACAGCATCTTCTTCCTGTCGGTTAAATTTCGCGTCTGTAGCACGTCATCTTCGTGGTGTAGCAATTTTAATGGCCAGTAGTGTATTTGCATGACGCTGGTCGACTTCCGTTTGTTCCTCGCCGATGAAACAAATTTCCAAACATTTATAGCGCTCATTTGTCAATACCAACAATGATCGTACTTCAACATTCTTTAAGATTCTCGAAAATTCTGGCCAGCACCGGCCAGTTCAGTACTTGATTCCCTGTTGCTTCACTGACTTCCGATAAGAAATCCATTGGTGCGATGCCTTCTTTTGACAACCATATTTTCGAGCACAATTCTTGTAGTTCCAAACCGAAGCCTTCCTCATGGATGGGGGATGGAGGGCTAGCATACCATACAACCCCCATGGGTCGCAATGGCCGACTTGCAGAGTAGCGGTATGCACCATCAGACCACGCCTACACTTATTACACACACTGACTTAACCTGAACAGATTAGGTCCTTCAAACCATCTTTTACATCAACTCTTGGTTTACATTACATAAGTTTCCTTTAATTGATTATAATTACACTAGTTAACAAATTTCAACTTTTTTTCTGCATCTGGTTTGTAAATGGGTGGATTTACCTAATTTTGGGGTGCTGAATACACTGGTAAAATCAGTTTTTCTCTATGACGTCACATTTCCTAGATACACAGCAGAATAAAAATGGTAATAGCGAATACTGACTCAATTAATTCAAACAAAAATGCGCATTCAGAACGTTTGAAATAAATACTATTTTGTATGTATACACGGACATGATGGCAATAAAATAGTTCAGAAGATATTTTCACCTTTAATCGTCTTTGGTTTTTGAAAAATGCGACGACGGATCTCTTCTTTTGTTTGCCGTTTTATCACTCTCCCTAACAAGACCCCAGCAATAGTCACCCATCATCAAAGGGTTCCAATGGCCTTGGTAACGATGTTCCATGCTAAGAATGTCTTGGCGAAAGCGTTCACCATGCTCATCGCTAACGGCTCCCAAATTTTCTTGGAAGAAATCAAGGCGAGAATGTAAAAAGTGAATTTTAAGCGACATTTTACACCCCATGTTCCTATAGTTGTCCAACAGATCATTCACAATGGTAACATAGTTTTTTGTCTTTTCTTTTACCCAAAAAGCCCTTCACAATTGCTTTAAAAGAAGACCAAGTAGCTAATTGGATATCTATGAATTTGGTATCAAAGGTTGGATCTTTGAGCAATTTTCTTATTTGTGGTCCAACAAATATATCCTCTTTCAGCTTTGCCTCGCTTAATTTGAGTAACTCTTAAGTGATTGAAGGCCTCACCTCCTTTATCCAGAGCTTTAAAAAGTTGTTGATAAAGCACAACTTGATATGAAGGGGAGACAAAATGACTTTATCAGGTTCAACCAATGGGGTATTGTTCACATTTACATTTCCAGGAGGAAATGACTTCCTTATAGGCCATTCCTTGACTGTATGGTGGTTATTGGTGTCAGGGCTGTGCCAAAGGCACAAAAGCAGTAGTATTTCGTGAACCCAGCCAGTGTAAGGAGAGCAACAACTTCTAAATGACAGGAAAGCTGCTATTCATTATACTTATATTTGATTGCCTCTAGCAGCAAAGAAATGGTTTCATAAGTTTCTTTCATGTCTACTGCGTAAGCCAAAGGTACCGAAGGAAATGCATTCCCATTATGCACTAGTACTGCTTTCAAGCTGGTTTTACTGGAGTCACTAAACAGTCGCCACTATTGTGAATTATGTTGCACACCTAGCTGCATCATCAGACCATTGACATCTCTACATACACAAATTGAATTCTGCATATAGAAATATTGAGCGAAGGAAGCACTTCTGATCTGAAACAGGAAATTTTTGTCCCTGGAGCTAGAAGGTTCCGTTGTTGCAGTCTCGACCCCAAGAGTTCAGCTTGCTGTTTCGAAAGGTTTAGATCGCGAACCAAATCGTTTAGTTCCTTTTGATTAAAGAGCTGAGGCGAAGTGTCATGATATTGAGGGCAGTACTCTTCATTTTAATACTTTCTGATTCACTTGACATGGTGTCTGGTTCCGTGGCTTTCAAGTTACAGACAGGAACAGGCAATTCCTCATCATGGGGCGCTGAAAAATTGACTGAAGATACATTTGGATACTTTAATTTATGTCTAGTTTTGCTTGAATGTCCCGAAATATTTGTAAGACAGAAGTGACAGTCTGAATAATGATCGCTAGGCTCACATCACACCATCGGAACAGCGAATGGCATGGCTCGGCGTTTTCCTTTCAACCACGCGGGAAAGGTTGTAGTACAGGCTATGCAGGCAACATGAGGTGTAAAATTTTTATCTTGATAGCCAACAGGCCAATCAAAGAACAACTGATATGCCTTCTTAACAAATCAGTGATTGGTTTTCTTTGGGCTTTTGGAGTGAATTTCCCACACACATAACAAAAGTAGTCAGGGTGGTTTGGACAGCAAGGGGATTTACTAGTTGCCATTTTTCTTAGTGTAAGTTTTAAACAAAAAGAGTTTGCAATATTTTTCACAGGAAACACTCACCGAGGATCTCTTTCACACCACGGGATCACCACATCAACCATTTACTGACGATTTGTAGATCTTCTAGCTCTCCTGAATACGAAAAATAAAAAACCTTTAAAAACTGAAAATTGGTACGTGCTAGAACATTTTGAAACGTATATTCGGATTCTACTCACCAAAATACATACTAGTTGATATATCAAATCCCAGATGCAAAATGGCTGTTGACTAGTGTTATTTTAATGTTCTTAATGAACAAAGGTGGTAACAGAAGATAAAGGATTATTTGAACCACATTAGCATACATTTTCATTGTAGGGAGCAACAGTACTGAATAGTAACTAAAGATAATATCGTTGTTACCACTACTTCTACTATTAATAACAACAACAATACTAGTAATAATAATTTTTTAAATTGCTGTAAGCTCATAGAGAAAACTCCACCATTAATTACCCTAAAAAGCAATCCAAATTCACAAGCACCAGATGAAGAGGAAATTGCTAGACAAAACATCTGGTGAAGACAGAATTGTTGCAGAACTCCTTAAAAGAAACTACGTTGATCATTCGAAAGATATGGTAAACGGAGAAAATTCTGGACGACTGAAAAAAAAACATTGATTCATCCACTGCATAAGAAGTGAGACCGATATGTTACTAATTATAGAGGTACTTCCGTTTTTTCTGTCCCATACAAATCAATGTCTCCTGTGCCTCGAACACCAACAACTTAAACGCAAAACTGGCGAATATCAAGCAAGCTTCAGATCAAACAGATCCTTACTAGAACAAATTTTTGTTCTGAAACTAATTCGCAGACAATAAAACGTCACTTTGGATGAACGAAAATCGACAATATCTAAAAAAACGCAAACATCAAACTATCCGACATTTTAGAAATAGACACCTTTAAACACAAAGTAGACCAGGGGAACTTACGTCAGAGCAACCAAAACAAAAGCAGTACAGACCAAAGAGACCGGAAGAACGTAAACAAGCCTTCTAGGAAAGAATAAAAGACTACTGGAACAACAAGAAGAACATAACGAAAAGTTGACTGAATTATTTGCTTAACGTCTTCCATTTATTTGGAGAATTCGCTAATAAAAATAATAATAATAATGAGCAGGTATGGGACCCAGCTCATGAAATATCAACTACTGTGTCAAATCATACGGTAAATGTAAACAGAAGAATTACTACCCAGGCTGAAATGTTTTGCAAGAAATTTCTAACAGAGTGTGGAAGGTATTGATTCTCACTTCTGCAATGAAACATCAAAATTGAGACTCTGGTAAAACTAAAACAAATAATAATAACAGTGATTAGGTATGGGACCCAGTTCATAAAATATCCACTTCTGTGTCAAATCATACGGTAAACGTAAACAGAAGAATTACAGCACAGGCTGAAATGGTTTGCAATAAATTTCTAACAGAGTGCGGAAGGTATTGATTCTGACTCACTTCTGCAATGAAACATCAGAATTGAGACACTGGTAAAACTAAAACAATCCTGCAGAGAGAAATCTTTGCAAGCTCAGTAGTAAAAGCTACTGGATAATTTAAACACTGTCAGAGACGAGAGGTATGTGTGGCTTACTAAAAGATAAGAGTGGAGCTAGAAGATCTGGTAGTCGCTGTTGAAAATCAGGTCTTTAAGGACGAAGAACTACAAAAACTATGAAAACTTCGAAAACAATTCAAGATGCCAGACGTGGGTTTCGCGGAGTACACTCAGATTGGTTCAAATGGCTCTGAGCACTATGGGACTTAACATCTATGGTCATCAGTGCCCTACTACTTAGAACTACTTAAACCTAACTAACCTAAGGACATCACACAACACCCAGTCATCCCTGACCCAACCGGGAAACGAACCCGGGAACCCGGGCGCGGGAAGCGAGAACGCTACCGCACGACCACGAGCTGCGGACGAGTACACTCTGAGATGACGGTTCACGTAATACCGTTCTGTCCTATCTTGGCGAAGAATGAATACCTCAAGAGGAATAATAAAGAGTGTTAATACCTCCATTTTAGAGATTACGAAGTGAGTAAAATTACAAAGAAGTTCGCAGTATGAGCCCGCTGATCAGTAAGACGTTGCACTCCTGCTGGCCTGGATTCATACACTGATTCGGTTGAGAAGGTTGCCAAAAGGCAGTGTATCCCCTCCTGAGGCAAGGTGGCCAACAGCTGTTGTAAATGGTCCTTTTATATGCTGGATGCTGGCCCTCGGACGGAGCTGACGTCCGAGCTGGTGCCTCACACGTTGTATTGCAGACAGATCGAGGGATATTCCTGGTCACGGGAGTACCTCAACATCACGCAGACAGTTCACAGAGGCACGAGTCACATGTGGTCGAACACTGCCCTGTTATAAAACGTCCCCATATACCGTCGCATGAGAGAACACTGGAGGATGCAAGATGTCCGTGGCGCATCATTGTGCAGTCAAGAGTTTTCTCTATCACTACCAGATGTGACCTGAAGTATATGGCTCCCCACTCCATGACGCCAACCGTAACAACGCTATATGGCCCTCCAAAACACTGGAAGAATGGGGCCTCTCCCCGAGTCACCACCATGTCGCCTAAACCGCCGATGATGGTCATCGGCGCTAGCAGAGCCGCGATTCATTTCTATAGGGTGAAAAGTAAAAAGTATTTAAACCGACAAACTCTGGGAGGTTGTAGGGGACATCAAAACAAATATTTTTCGCCAGTGTCATTTTTTCCTATGAGGATTATTTAAACCGGTGGAGGCCGTACTACGCTCGTCAGTTGTTAGAGGCCGTATTACGATCTTCAGTTGTTAGAGGGCGTATTACGCTCTTCAGTTGTAGGCAGCGTAGTAGTGCATTGTCTCTGTTTACTAATGGAGCGATACATCTGGAGTGAGTACACTGATATGCTTGGTGCGAACTACGTAGCGCACCACAACGGACGAGCTGCACAGCAACGTTTATCAACAACAATATCCTAATCGCCGTATCCCGCAACATACGACCTTTGCTGCTGTGTACCAACGTTTGCGTGAGACCGGGTCATTTAGCACATTACCTGGACAGGGACGCCGTCGCACGGCAAGAACGCTGCAATTTGAGGAAGCTGTCTTGCAGCATGTGGAGTGGGATCCTTCAATCAGTGCGGTTCTTCGTTAATGTGTGGGTCAGTGTTGTTGGGGACTGTTTAATTGGGCCCTATCTGCTACCTAGGCCATTAAATGGCAGGCACTATTACGATTTTCTCGCCAGACCTTTGCCAGAATTGCTGGAAGGTGTCCCGCTCCCTACAAGACAACGCATGTGGTTCCAACATGACGGGGCGCCGGCACATTTCGCTCGTCTTGTGCGTCGATTACTGGACCGACGGTTCCCAGAAACGTGGATTGGCAGAGGTGGTCCTGTACCATGGCCTGCTCGATCCCCAGATATGTCCCCTCTGGATTTTTTTGTGTGGGGCTAGATGCGCAACCCTGTTTACGCAACTCCTGTTGCATCAGAAGAGGATCTGGTTGCCCGGATAGTAGCAGCAGCAGGAACAATTCAGGATACTCCTGGGGTTTTTTCCCGTGTCAGACAGAAGATGATCCGGCGGCATAACCTTTGTTTACGTGTCAGTGGAGGCATTTTTGAAAATCTACTGTAATTGAAATTGGGTTGTGCTAATGTGTTGTCTCTTGGTCATAAAAAAATCGAAAAGTGTTTGTTGGTTTAATTAATTTGCGACCAGAGAAATCTTCCTCTACCGGTTTAAATATTCCTCCTAGGAAAAAATAACATTCGGGAAAAATATTTGTTTTGATGTCCCCTGCAACCTCCCAGAGTTTGTCGGTTTAAATAGTTTTCACCCTGTAAACACAGTGCGACGCCGTTCATCAGCAGTGCATCCTTCCTGGGCACAGTACCACTCCGACCGTAGCAGTTTTTCTTGCGGTGTTAACGACAGACTACGCTTGGTCCACAATACGGCGATCTCCCCTTGAGATAGGCGTGGCCTCCGGAACCTGCACGACGGGTATGCCTACCCTCACATTTCCGTGTGGTCGGTGTAACCTGTTAGTCAAGGAAGGCAGGACTCGGTTACGATAGTGGACGTGGCTGTAATCAGTTACTATTGGTTCCCTTTTGCAATTACACACATTTATTTTAAAAACGGTAATTCCAGACTCAGCAATAAATCAGGATACAGGGTGAGGCAGTGAAACGGCACGATTTTGTAAAACCACCAAAGATTTATTTACAAGTAAAATCATAATAGTTGAACATGGATCTCAAGTACAAGAGTGGAAATTAAAGATTTAACTTAAAAACAATCATTTTTTAAATATGGTGTCAGTGAGGTGTCGTCCTTGGTTTTGCACACATTGTCTAAGCCTGAGATGAAATTGTCCCATGACGTTTCGTAGCATCTGTACTGGAATGTTGTTAATTTCCTGTCGAATTCGCTCCTTCAGGTCTTCTTTTGTTCTTGGTGGATTTTCCTGGAAGACTTTGCACTTGAGGTAGCCCCAAAGAAAAAAGTCTGGTGCCGTCAGCTCTGGTGAACGGGCAGGCCAGGGGAAATCGCCATTCCTGCTAATTAGACGTCGTGGAAATGCAAGTCTGAGCAATTCCATTGAGACATTAGCAGTATGGCTTGTTGCACCATCTTGCTGGAAGAGTGTTTCAGCATCTGGATCATGTCGATCAATTCCAGGCAGACCAAAAATGGTCAACATGTCAGCATAACGTCCAGAGTTTACCGTCACTGTGTTGCCATCTTCATCTTCAAAAAAATAGGGCCCCACGATTCCACGAGATGACATTGCGCACCAGACTGTTACTTTTTCAGAATGGAGAGGTTTTTCATGAAGTTCGTGCGGGTTATCTGGGGACCAATATCTGAAGTTTTGCTTATTTACGTACCCACTAAGATGAAAGTGGGCTTCATCACTCATCCATAAGTTATGCACTCTTTCTTCATTTCGTTCAATAACGTCAAGCATTGACTGGCAAAAGCATATACGGTTATTGTAGTAATTAGGTTTAAGGGCTTGCACTACCTGAATTTTGTATGGATGATAGTGAAGATCACTCTTCAAAATCCGTCTTACTGATTGATTGCTGAGACCAAGTTCTGCGCTGTGCCGTCTCGCGGATTTTCGCGGACTTCGTCCCAACGCTTCGCGCACACGATTAATGTTCTCGGGTGTCCGGATTGTTTTTGTGCTGCCGCCTCTTTTCTTTGTTGTGCTAGCAGTAGCTTCAAAGGTTTTAACCCAAAGGAGAATGGCTTTCCTTGATGGCACGGGAGCCCGTGGCGGCAGGTTGAATTCACGACGAAAGGCGCGTTGAGCACCAACCACACTATCCGCGTTTTTGTAATATGCCTTTACGGCATATGCACGTTGCGCACTCGACCAACACTCCATGGCTACTGAAACTTCCACCACTCTAGACGCCCAAGGTCACTTCCCCCACTCTCGCAACCCCCCTCCGCGCCCGACAACCACTATCGAAATCGTGCCGTTTCACTGCCTCACCCTGTATCACACGTTATTAATGAAGGAATAACAACTGTGCAATTAATAGTGCTTTCAGTGCGTTACAATTTACCAAATGAACATAAAATACAGACACAGCAAATAATGTTTTAAAAACAAGCCAATGTGATCCCAGTTAAATTACAAGGCAAGTAACTACAGTCACGGCTGAAGGCCCTTAATGCCAAGAACGGCAATTATAAAAAATTTTAACAAACATACTGTAAAATAGCAATATAACAACAAGGTTAATTTAAAAAGACAGGCAACTGATCGCCAAACGGGTGAATCAAAATCATGATAAACTTGGTATAAAACCATTTAAATCTGCTGTAACGCCAAGAATGGCAGTTATATAAAAAATTTAAAAAACATACAGTAATACAGCAAATACAACAGCAAAGGTTAATTCAAAAGGACAAGCAACTGATCACCAAACGGGTGAGACAAAATGATAGTAAACTTGGTAGCACAATCATTTAAACCTGCTGTAACACCAAGAATGGCGGTTATATTTAAAAAATTTAGAAACATACAATAAAACAACAAATACAATAATAAAACACAAGGGCCAGTCACAGACGGTGCACCAGGAATCGACCTCTGAGTAGGTCCGGCACAAAACACTTTTGTGAGCGATGAGATAGGCAGCCAAGAATGGCATTCACTTCACAAGATGGTAACTCAGACTAGTGGCAGTCCAACAAATGACTAATGATAATCTTGCTGAGGCTACCTGACGTCCAATAAATTAAATGCAATGATGTAAAAATACGCCAAAGCCGGAACCGGCGGTCTGGACTCCGCCCGCAGAATACTGTGGTTAGAGCGCCTGTAACGAGAAAGGAATCACTACCACCAGAGTAGAAGAATCGCCAACCAACCTACAATCAAGAAAGCTGTCAAACCTACGCTCCTCACCGGACAGCAGCGGCAAGGCGAGGAAACGTACTCTGCCGTTACATACACTAACCCCCAGGGCAGGTAACTGGGGCGTTAGCGGCCACGAGGCAGGAAAAATACCACTGGTTGAACTTAACAAATAGTAACAAACTGAACGCAATAAATAGTAATTACAAGTCGAGGAAAGCTAATCAGATCCGCCTTCCCCAAGCCCTCCACTCGCTGCTCTTCACCTTGGCAACACTATGAGCAGCAACACGAGCCCAAGTCACTGGAAAATCGCAAGATCTCGCAATGGTGGAGGTTTCCCTACTTGAATCCAAATGCACTCAACTTAAAGCTTGCAGGATTCGGTTTACCACGAGGTCGTGCACCCTCGTGACCACAGGCCTCCGATCCGGCAGTCTATGTGCGTCGCCAGCGGTCCCAGCTTGTTCTGGCTCTGCGCGGACCTGTCTCCTCCTGAGTCCCCAACCGAACTGCGCACTGACACAACCCAGAAGAACCACGACGTCGCTCCAAAGATAGGGCCACAGTTGCTACATATCGATAACCGCCACTGCTGCTACTAGCGGGCAGGCAACACTTGCGAAACCAAGTGGCGCCAGTCTACACGAGAAGAAGACAAACAACCGCAACCATGTCAGCTAAATGAAACGGTTTGGCCTCCAACACAGGACGGAAACCTACAAACAGTACCAAGGCGAGCCGCAGCATGGCTCAGTCGAACATTGGGTCACTGTAACATCCGAAAGCTCCACCAATCTGGATATTGTGCGATTCGCCCTGCCGATCAAATAGATACTCACAAGAAGGCCCCTTTTGAAACTCTTCCGAATGCTAATAACACTGTCTAACACGGGTATGCTTCATCTTCGTGTCTCTCGTAGTGACGTTGTTCGTGCCACTTATATACCATGCTAGGCCAGGTAACTACACTAATCATAAAGAACACTAATATACACTGCTGACCTTTATACTCATAACAGAGAATTGTAATAGAAATCATTTATACGTATCTATCCGCCGATGGTACATATGTGTGTGAAGCTACACTCACACACGACAGTGTCCTCTGCGTGCTTCATTTTTTTCTTGGCCAGCGTATATAGAACTGTAGGAATTCCACATATCTCCAACAAATGCTCGGAAAGCAGCTCATTAGACATCGCAGCTAGCCGGCCGGGTAACTTCGATGGTATTAGAGGGAGGTGTAGAGGGTGAAAACTGTGAAAAAACAGAGATCGGCATACATCCAGCAAATAACTGAGGACGTAGGTCGCAAATGGTATTGTTGTTGCTGTGGTCTTCAGTCCTGAGACTGGTTTGATGCAGCTGTCCATGCTACTCTATACTGTGCAAGCTTCTTCACCTCCCAGTACTTACTGCAACCTACATCCTTCTGAATCTGCTTAGTGTATTCATCTCTTGGTCTCCCTCTACGATTTTTACCCTCCACGCTGCCCTCCAATACTAAATTGGTGATCCCTTGATGCCTCAGAACGCGTCCTACCAACCGATCCGTTCTTCTAGTCAAGCTGTGCCACAAATTTCTCTTCTCCCCAATCCTATTCAATACCTCCTCATTAGTTATGTGATCTACCCATCTAATCTTCAGCATTCTTCTGCAGCACCACATTTCAAAAGCTTCTATTCTCTTCTTGTCCAAACTATTCATCGTCCATGTTTCACTTCCATACATGGCTACATTCCATACAAATACTTTCAGAAACAGAGATCGGCACCGGATGTTAACAAATTTCTCTTCTTCAGAAACGCTTTCCTTACATTGCCAGTCTACATTTTATATCCTCTCTACTTCGACCATCATCAGTTATTTTGCTCCCCAAATAGCAAAACTCCTTTACTACTTTAAGTGTCTCATTTCCTAATCTAATTCCCTCAGCATCGCCCGACTTAATTTGACTACATTCCATTATCCTCGTTTTGCTTTTGTTGACGTTCATCTTATATCCTCCTTTCAAGACACTGTCCATTCCGTTCAACTGCTCTTCCAAGTCCTTTGCTGTCTCTGACAGAATTACAATGTCATAAGTGAATCTTACAGTTTTTATTTCTTCTCCATGGATTTTAATACCTACTCCGAATTTTTCTTTTGTTTCCTTCACTGCTTGCTCAATATACAGATTGAATAACATCGGGGAGAGGCTACAACCCTGTCTCACTCCCTTCCCAACCACTGCTTCCCTTTCGTGTCCCTCGACTCTTATAACTGCCATCTGGTTTCTTTACAAATTATAAATAGCCTTTCGGTCCCTGTATTTTACCCCTGCCACCTTAAGAATTTGAAAGAGAGTATTCCAGTCAACATTATAAAAGGCTTTCTCCAAGTCTACAAATGCTAGAAACATAGTTTTGCCTTTCCTTAATCTTTCTTCTAAGATAAGTAGTAGGGTCAGTATTGCCTCACGTGTTCCAATATTTCTACGGAATCCAAACTGATCTTCCCCGAGGTCGGCTTCTACCAGTTTTTCCATTCGTCTGTAAAGAATTCGTGTTAGTATTTTGCAGCCGTGACTCATTAAACTGATAGTTCGGTAATTTTCACATCTGTCAACACCTGCTTTCTTTGGGATTGGAATTATTATATTCTTCTTGTAGTCCGAGGGCATTTCGCCTGTCTTATACATCTTGCTCACCAGATGGTAGAGTTTTGTCAGGACTGGCTCTCCCAAGGCTGGCAGTAGTTCTAATGGAATGTTGTCTACTCCCGGGGCCTTGTTTCGACTCAGGCCTTTAAGTGCTCTGTCAAACTCTGCACGCAGTATCCTATCTCCCATTTCATCTTCATCTACATCCTCTTCCATTTCCGTAATACTGTCCTCAAGTACATCGCCCTTGTATAGACCCTCTATATGCTCCTTCCACCTTTCTGCTTTCCCTTCTTTGCTTAGAACTGGGTTTCCATCTGAGCTCTTGATATTCATACAAGTGGTTCTCTTTTCTCCAAAGGTCTCTTTAATTTTCCTGTAGGCAGTATCTATCTTACCACTGGTGAGACAAGCCTCTACATCCTTACATTTGTCCTCTAGGCATCCCTGCTTAGCCATTTTGCACTTCCTGTCGATCTCATTTTTGAGACGTTTGTATTCCTTTTTGCCTGCTTCATTTACTGCATTTTTATATTTTCTCCTTTCATCAATTAAGTTCAATATTTCTTCTGTTACCCAAGGATTTCTATTAGCCCTCGTCTTTTTACCTACTTTTTCCTCTGCTGCCTTCACTACTTCATCTCTCAGAGCTTCCCATTCTTCTTCTACTGTATTTCTTTCCCCCATTCCTGTCAATTGTTCCCTTATGCTCTCCCTGAAACTCTGTACAACCTCTGGTTCTTTCAGTTTATCCAGGTCCCATCTCTTTAAATTCCCACCTTTTTGCAGTTTCTTCAGTTTTAATCTACAGTTCATAACCAATAGATTGTGGTCAGAGTCCACATCTGCGCCTGGAAATGTCTTACAATTTAAAACCTGGTTCCTAAATCTCTGTCTTACCATTATATAATCTATCTGAAACCTTCTAGTATCTCCAGGGTTCTTCCACGTGTACAACCTTCTATCATGATTCTTAAACCAAGTGTTAGCTATGATTAAGTTGTGCTCTGTGCAAAATTCTACAAGGCGGCTTCCTCTTTCATTTCTTCCCCCGAATCCATATTCACCTACTACGATTCCTTCTCTTTCTTTTCCTACTGTCGAATTCCAGTCACCCATGACTATTAAATTTTTGTCTCCCTTCGCTATCTGAATAATTTCTTTTATTTCATCATACATTTCTTCAGTTTCTTCGTCATCTGCAGAGCTAGTTGGCATATAAACTTGTACTACTGTGGTAGGCGTGGGCTTCGTGTCTATCTTGGCCACAATAATGCGTTCATTATGCTGTTTGTAGTAGCTTATCCGCACTCCTATTTTTTATTCATTATTAAACCTACTCCTGCATTACCGCTATTTGATTTTGTATTTATAACCCTGTATTCGCCTGACCAAAAGTGTTGTTCCTCCTGCCACCGAACTTCATTAATTCCCACTATATCTAACTTTACCCTATCCATTTCCCTTTTTAAATTTTCTAACCTACCTGCCCGATTATGGGATCTGACATTCCACGCTGCGATCCGTAGAACGCCAGTTTTCTTTCTCCTGATAACGACGTCCTCCTGAGTAGTCCCCGCCCGGAGATCCAAATGGGGGACTATTTTACCTCCGGAATATTTTACCCAAGAGGACGCCACGCCATCATCATTTAACCATACAGTAAAGCTGCATGCCCTCGGGAAAAATTACGGCTGTAGTTTCCCCTACTTTCAGCCGTTCGCAGTACCAGCACAGCAAGGCTGTTTTGGTTAGTGTTACAAGCCCAGATCAGTCAATCATCCAGACTGTTGCCCCTGCTACTACTGAAAAGGCTGCTGCCCCTCTTCTGAGATAAAAACGTTGGCACAGGAAAGGAATTTGTGGTTGGCCAAACCAAACCAGCCAGAAGACTGATGGGGTCAATACCAAATAATCTGAACCACAATCTGTCTAGAATACCAAGACGAAGTAAAGTCGATGAAACACAGGAAACGTGGGAAAGGATTCTGGCCCATGAGTAATGCTCAAGATTCTGTCGAACAAATGTTTCGCAAGCCACTTATTTACTGGATGAATTTCGTTTCCTTAAGATTCTTCTAAGAAATATCAGCCTAGCATCTGCCTTTTCTACAATTTGTTTTATGTGCTCATTTATGTCGCATCCAGTGGCTACTCCCAGGTATCTTATGGCAGTTACTATTTCCAGTGATTGTCGGCAGTAGTGTAACCATATAGTTGTGAATTTCGTCGCCTATTTATGTACAGTACGTTAGGATAGATGGATAGATCACATAACTAATGAGGAGGTATTGAATAGAATTGGGGAGAAGAGGAGTTTGTGGCACAACTTGACAAGAAGAGGGGCCGGTTGGTAGGACATGTTCTGAGGCATCAGGGGATCACAAATTTAGCATTGGAGGGCAGTGTGGAGGGTAGAAATCGTAGAGGGAGACCAAGAGATGAATACACTAAGCAGATTCAGAAGGATGTAGGTTGCAGTAAGTACTGGGAGATGAAGAAGCTTGCACAGGATAGAGTAGCATGGAGAGCTGCATCAAACCAGTCTCAGGACTGAAGACCACAACAACAACAACACGTTAGATGCTCTGTGTCAACTGACCAGTTCCTGCACCAGTAATCAATCCTCTACAGGTCTTCCTGCATTTCACCAAGGCCTTCTGGCGTTGAGCCGCATAGGGTAGCCGCGCGGTCAGGTGTCTTGTCACGGTTCGCGCGGCTCCCCCCGTCTGAGGTTCGAGTCCTCCCTCGGGCATGGGTGTGTGTGTGTTGTCCTTAGCGCGAGTTAGTTAAAGTAGTGTGTAAGCCTAGGGACCGATGACCTCAGCAGTTTGGTACCATAGGAACTTACAACAAATTTCCAAAGAGCCATACGCGGAAACACGGTGGTCTTCCCTCGCAGTAGTGCCACGTGGCCGTCCGGGGCCCGGTCTTCTTGTGACTGTACACTCTCGTACCCACTGCTTCCAGCGATCATATACAGTGGCTACAGTTTTGCCAAGTTCCAAGATGCTACTGCAGGCAGGTGTAAAATGAATGTGCGCAACGGAGAATAATAAAGGCTAAAATAAAGATTTGGCACTGTCTGACTACCCCCTGAAGCAGATCTTAGAACCTCTTAGTTCTATAAATTACAATCTAAACATAAATGAATGATGAAGGCAGCTAATCCTACTAAATGATAAACGTTGTTCCTGCTTATATATTTATTGCAGATAAAAAACCTTATATTACAAAGTTCACATTTCCTAAGTAAAATTACTAATCTATTGCCCAACTCTGCCCCTTGTTATGACTGCGCGATCTAATATCAATAACGCGAAATGACTGACATATTCTATGTACCAAACACTAGAAGACGCTACTTTCAAAGATGATCTACGGTGGCGTGGAACCTCAGTGGAAACAAACTAAAGCGATCACAGCTGTTTAGCTTTATAGCCCTATTAAGCCGAAGCAATTTGCGATATCACCGTATGTACTGCGTCTGGTGCATCGGCGTGTTGGTTCTTGTACACGTCTGCGTCGATGGAAGAACTCCAGCCACAGATATAAAAACTCTTTCAAACACTAGGACGGCAGAAGGTGGACCTCTGACTATTATAGTATAATATTGTCTTCTCCTCTCTGTGTTCTACAGACCAGAAACGCGAACTCCCAGCCACAAGGACGGAGTTCAGATAACGTCTCAACGTAATTATAGCCACTGCAAGTGCTCTCAATTACTGAACGCTGCGTATTCAACGACGACTTCCAACCCGGAGGTGAAGTCCAGAATCGTGTAGGTTCGCAACAGTAAAGTGCCTGACTGTTCTAACTGTAAACTCTCCTGAGAGCAAAGACACCAAGTCCGTCTGTCCCAACAAAGCTGATATCGAGCGACCGTCACACATGGGTGCTCACAACGGAAGACCACGTCGCTCCTGCCAAGACCACCTACAATACATCAGACCACAACACAGAAACCAAGATGGCGGCCGTCTTAGGCCAAGTATTTCAGCGCTACCCTAATACGAATAATTTACAAACTTCATAAATGGAAAGTAGATTCTAAATTGCGTAAGAAATGTATTGTTATGTATTTTTCTATCTTCAAACTTAAATAAAAAGTTGTCACGAAAGCCACAAATTACGTAATAAGAACTATGACGAAGTAAAATTATGAGATGCAACTCAAAATCAAATCCAAAAAAACGTCTACAAAACAGATGTAAATGGCATATTTGGACACTAATAATAATTTGCACAATAGAAGCTACATAGCAATAATAAATGCAGCGTGTAACTAAAGCTCAAAATTGTATTAAACAATATGCAGTTAATTCTAGTCACTGTCATTACGTAATATGTTAGAAATGTTTGATTTTGATTAACTGTTGGATTTATTTGCTGCTCTGCTTGGCCATTTCGCGTTTTGTTATTTTTGCTGCAATGTCTTCGTGAGTTCCTCTTTTTTGTTTGACTAGTGTTCGAGCAATTTCCTTTGCAACACACTTTTCATTCAACAGTTTTGTGTAATTATTAATAAAAATATTTGAAAGCGCTTTAATACTTTTCTTGATTATTGTCTTTAAAGGAATGCCACATTTGCACACATCACTGAGGTTACTAACGGCATTTTCACACAATTCAGTTCCTAAGGCAAGTACTGCATCTCTCTGATTTTCAAGTTTTAGGAATTCTGGTTCATATGTGCTGCTAATCAGAACTTGAAAAAGTTTATATATATTACAACACAAGTAAATCATTATAGAAGAAGGACACTTCAATCCCCCACGATTCAGCCGGTTGAAATAGGAAAGGAGTTCTTTGGTTTCACACTGCAACAAAATTTCATCCTGTGTCTGCAACATTTCTTCACAGCCTGAACATTTTCCACCTTTTTGCAGCTTCTCAAGCACTGTTTTGCTGGTGTAGCTAGCAATACAAACCAAGACTTTCAAGTCTTCATCCATCATGGGAATGTTTGCTAGTTCCTCTAGAGCAGGTTCTAATTTATCTAAATTTTCATACGTTTGGTGTTTTATGCTGTAATTTACTTTTGCTGCAAAATCATTTAATGTAAATTCACCATGTTTAGTAGATCTGAGCTTTAGTAGACTTATTGTTTCATTTCCTCTCAGATTCCAAGATCTGCTCAACTGAAACATTATATGTGCAGCCACTTAGTCTTCTATAAGCTCCAAATCTTGCTTCCAAAGCATCAGTTCGTAATTTTGCTGTAAGAGTATAGGACCAGTTGTAAGTGTTAAAAATGTATCTGCTTAACTGAACTGTTGTTGCAACTGTGCGAGAGAAGGCAGTATATGTTTCATTGGTTAATTTTCCATGAGCAGGTAATGCATGCCAGATATGAAGAAATGTTTTCAAATTTTCAAGAAACACAAGTTTGGAGTCAGTAGGTCCAGTGATTGGGCTATAATTATCATCTGATGTGTATTTGCCTTTCATGGGATGCTGTACATTAGAAACTGTCCAGCATTTAATGATTAATTTCAAAAACTGAATAGTGCCATCAGAAATCTCAATCCCCTGACTTTTCAAAATTTCTAGTGCTGCCACATTTTTAGAACCAAAAACACTGAGAGCAAGGGTAACATTCTGTCTCTCAATAGAAGTTGGATATACTGCCTTTCTCACTAGCTTTGGGGCAAGTTTCAACAGTTTATTTTTCTCAGAATGAAACAGGTTCCTCAAATCTGAAAACTTTGCTTCACTGACAGTATATTCACACGCAGCATTCCCTTCATCACTATGTAGAAAGGTACTGATGAAAGTAAATGTATCCTCAATATTTGGCATTATGAAGGATTCATTTTTTCCATTCAACCAGTTATTTCTGATACACTTAAGCAAGTGCACATTGTCAAACAGAAGAAAGAGAAATTTGGATGGAGCAGCTGGATTTGTAATACACGGCTGTAAAGTACCACCACACATAAGCTGATACATTTTTCTATTTGTGCTATGGTTATGTTACCAGGCATATAACATCATACTGAAGCTCATGCATTAACTTTAATACATCAATTGTCATTTTCAGTAGAATATCAGAATTAACATTTTTTACAGGAAAGAGAGCTATCACTTCTTTATAATCAGAATGTAAAGATGATGCCATGAAAACCTGCATTGTACCTGCTGTTGTAGTATCTGAAGTATTCTCAGCAACACCAAGTATCTTTCCTGCCTTATAAGAGAATTTTGAATTAACATAAACTTCATCTAGCATCACTGAAATTACATTGTCACTTCTCCAAAGAAATTTATTTTTTTCCCTCAAAAAAGCTACCTGTGATGGTCCAATACAAGGTTTATTTGGTCCCATTTTGCATAGAAACTGCCTTAAATAGACAGGATGAGGTAATGTTAACACATTTGTTTTTCTCAAGTGATGGTAGGCACCAGGAAATGAAAAGCAAATGGTTGCTGCCCATATCAAAAACTCAGGAGAATATCTAATTTGCTTTGTTAATGCGAGTTGTAATTGCTCCAAAACAAATTCTATTTTAGGTGCTATTTCAGCGTCAAAATCACTACCAGCTTTTAGAGCTTGTTTGAGAACATTGACTAAAATTATAATCTTGTCAATGGTGCCAGTAGAGTTATCTGTGAAACCATTTAGGTGACTCACCAGATTATCAAATTTCGTCCACTTGTCACATTTCGAGTTCTCTTCCTCCCCAGACTGTAGTATCAATTCCAAGGTTTCCGTAGGCAAACACACATTTTTGTGAAACGCTTTTACTTCCAAGGAACTTGATATCTTGAAGCACACTGAAACTAATGGCACATCACAAACTGAATCATCCTTTAATTTAATGAAAGATACGTAGTCATCCTTTACTAAAATTGTAAATGGACAAACATTCCTTTTCTGCACTTCGCTTTTAAAATGCTGAAAGTCAGGTATATTGTCATTTTCGCACCACTTACTGAAACTACATTCATCACGTTCCAGTAGCTGCTGAACACGATCTTCAGGATTCTTCCTTTGCTTAGGAACTGGTACTGTATGATAAGAAGGTTGATTAGGAAAGTTGGTTGGAAATGCATCATTTGTTAGTTTTGGTAATTTTCGTGGCACACGTATTGGTTCACTATTTTCCACAGGAAAAATGTCTTCCCTAACCACAAACTTAGGTTCAAAATGCTTAATGCATACCACCGCTTTATCGTTCACTTCAAAATTATCCCTATGAATTAGTTTAATCCATTTGTTCTTCAATGCTGTTTCCTTGGGAAACTTAAATGTTGAGGTATCGTATGTTTTGCCGAAATTGGATTTACATCCTGGTACACAACAGCTACGACCCATCGCAATAACAGTTTACACTTTAAATTATGCCGAACTTACTACAGAATCTAGAAAATAAATACTAGCGTAGCACTTTTGACGACATTCACAGCATATAGCATAAATAACAGCTAGTAATAAATGCTTTCGCTTCTCTTGAACGTCACGTATACAATGTTACACACACGCGTTATGGAAACACAAGCACGCTGGTTTGTTTCCCCCACGATTGCCGCCATATTGTCAACTATCGATATCTGCCTTAAGGTCTGATTTATTGTAGGTGGTCTTGCTCCAGCCCTGGCTTCCCAGCAAGGCTCGGCTCTCCACCATGGTAATTCCGAAAACGAATCATCTTGCCGAAATCACGGAATATTCTCCTTCTCTACAGATTCTTCTGAACGCCGACCAACCATATGTTAGTCTTCTGTCATCCAGCGCGGTAAGTTTGCGAGGGAAAACCTATATTCGTACAATGGTACGCTTGTAAGTAAAAATCCATGGAAATAACCCAGCCTGCGTGGTTTCCGAGGTGCCGCTTCTTCGTTCCTCTCACCTGTGTCTAAGATTTTCAGTGTTCGGAAGTATTATCCGGTTATCCTTCCGGCCCCTACTACAATAGCGGCCGGCCGTCACCCTATTGTGATCCAGAGCTCAGGTGCCACGACGTCCATCTAGCTACTTCCTGTGTTTAAGCAGGACCAACACCTGTGCATTGCCTTCCACCCAGAGCTTGAGTTCTGCCTGCCGTTTCATCTCCACTGGCGCTCCAACCTCTACTAGTAGAGGCAATCATTCATTACGCCGTTTCTATAATAAAGACACTCCGTCACCTTTCATACAATAAGCGTTAACAATTATTTACAAGGCGTACGTGACCATGTCAGTCTCCTTTATATATTCGTATATACGATGTACAGCCTATAACATGATACCTAATTGTGTTTCTTTATCGCGACAAAGTATGTGGTGCGAAATTGTAGTCACCTCACGAAGTCTTACTGGAATATCGCAGAAGGGACATCCAGCTTCTCATGACCCTATTACACGACCTCGTTCAAACTCAGTGAGGTGTCGACAATGGCGTCTTTTACTCATAACGGCATTCTTGACGAACATCAACTCAGCACGTCCAATCTCAAAGGTAACTAACGCTCACGACCGTTACAGGGTCACTCTGATGTGTCTGGCGCGAAATTGGAACTGATATCATCTTCCATATGTAGAAACACGCCTGCCACCTTTCGTTTGTGTGGCACAACTCCTTCTTGGTGTTGCGATTTTTTTCCGTCAGTGTATTTGGCGAGCGCCAAAGCGGCGGTGCTTTCAAGCCTTGGCGGCGCAGCGGCTCAAAGCTCTGAAGTCCAAGGCCCACCAGACAGAGCGCTGGCGCTAAATTGGACGACGTGAACAAGGCCGCTGAAAGGCACGCGCCCAACACGTGACTGGCCCGCCTCGGAACAGTACGGTGCACGTATTTTACGGGGGAAGTCATCAGGTTTTTTTATTACCGTCTAAAGATAAATCATGCTGTGGCCATGAAACTTGGTGAAGCTGTTAGTCCTAGTCTACGTGTTCAAGCTTCAATGTGACACTTCCTTCGCAACGATAGATGACTTGCCAGAGATTATGTTCGTTGAAATTTGCATTTGAGCTCTTCAGGAAAGGTTCCACCTCCAATATCGCCTCGTAATTCTTGAAACACCTGACACGCTGTAATGTCCCCACAGCAAATACCCTCTACCACGCACCAATTAATCATTTTCATTCAAACCATCCACATTCATTCACTTTGGAAAAGTTATCTGATCTGATTTTCTCGTAATATATGCGGCGACAGCTCGTCGACGCCAAAGTATTTTCTAGTGCATTTATTCTTTGAAATAACAGAGATGCATATATGCATTCTCCATGGTTGTTGGAGTGGTAACTAGGACAGCTTCTGGAGTATCTGTTGAGGGATCGACGTGTTTCTGAGAGATACATATTCTGCTTTTCTTCTCGCTAAAGCGAGCCAATTAACATTTGCGCCGCTAGCGGTTTGTTTTGAAGAGAAAGAGATTGTAAAAGGAAAATAATTAAGGCGTGGAATCACCGTAGATCTGGACATGTAATGGAGATGGATTTAATACACGATTTCCTCCATAAATAAGGTTTGTGACTTTTTTGTTCTGGAGTGAATGAATGAATGAGTTTTTTTTAATCATTTGTTGATCACGTTGGCCCTGTAATTAGTGGGGAAGTTTCAGCTGTGTCGAAGAGAGCCTGCAATCACTGAGTCTGTGTTAAATTGTCCAAAAAGGCTTCGTACACATCTGGAATACGCAATCTTTCGTAAACGGAACAAATTGTCCAAACGATTGATTCTCCCGACTGACTGCAGTGTTTAACAATAATAATAAATGTAAAGATCTCTTACAGCAAGCCAGCCGCTAATTACCAAGACGAAGGTCTCCACCAAAGATTCTATCTGGCTGATTTTTTTAATCACTATATCACATAGTGAAATCTTATATTAAAAACAATACATATAGGAAAGAAAGAGAGAGAGCGAATGAAAATAGAGATAATACTAATAACCCTCCATTAGTCTAATTTTTCGCCTGTCTTATCACGGATCAGCCAAGAACTGGGAGGGCCTTACTTTACTGTATAGACTTATGTGTGAAGGTGAAGGGATCTTAAAGACAAAAGATACACGTCTATACGGACAAAACATTACACAGAGATAGTGGCTAGATGCATTGATCATCTATTCTTAGATAAAGAGGCGGCAACTTATTATCCGAACATTAAATATTAAAACGCAATAGTTTCCTTATGCAAGGAAACAGAAAGAAGTCACTGGGTGCCATGACAGGAGAATGTACAAAATTTGTGACAGAGACATGGACCTAAAACAGAACCCTGTGGTACAGCACGCATGTTTGCCTTAAACAATGAGTGCCTATTATTAAGTGATCGACATGGAACTAATACAGTCTGCAATTCTTTCATGCACATAATATTAATGATATGAGTCGGCTGTCTCCACTATTCTATAATATTCTAACGTTTGCACGAGAATGTTACGTTTTGCATGATCAACAACCTTAGTTCCGCGGCGAAGAGCCATTGGTCGCATTTGTCACAGGTGCAGATGTTAGGGAGCAGGACGGCAGCGCATTGTTTTGAACGGTTCCTTTCAAGATTCAGCTGCAGTTTTCCGCTAACGTTTCGATCAAGCAACTGCGATGGATCATTTATAATAAATGTCACAGAGTACTTGCTGTGGTGGTTTAAAGCAACGTTCGCCCATATGCGAGGTAGAAAATGTCTAAATGAGTCAGAGAAACTACGCAAGGGTTTGAAGGAGGTCGCATCATTCAGTACGACACATTTCTCTCAGCCATGTATGGCATGGTGGATACCTCGAAATCTGCATTTTTAGTGTTCAGGGAACGTTCCGTCTCGAAAACCTCCCCGGTGTCATTCTGGAAATGAATTACACGCATTAGTTTCTTCATCCGAGGAAAGAGGGAGGGGTCAGTAGGTGACTTGAGCAGAATACGGAGATGATGCAAACTTGTATAGGGCGGGTAAGTATGCGTGGCTGCGACCTGTGCGGAATTAGCTCGGACGTTGTCCTGGATCAAAAACACATCCTTGGTCAGCTTCCCGTGACGCTCGGTCTTGACAGCCTCCCATAACCTGGCCAGGATATTTCGGTAGTAATTCTAATGACTGTGTGCCTCTTACGAGCAATGTCTGTTACCGCACCAACTTGCTTTGCTCCTCTTGTCTCTGGGTCACTGCCAGCACTCGCCCGCTGTGATTAAATGACTAAGTCATCACGTTTCGCCTGCTGCCTCGGTCCGCTGCTCTTTTTGAACGAGGGTGTGCAGTCGTAGAACCCAGATCTTCATCATGTTTGCAAATGCGACCATCATATTGGAAACTAGTCCATTAATTTTCATTTTTTCCGTTATTGTCTAATAGTGAGATGGTGTGTCACTTGGCTGTTCGTCATTCAGATTTGTCTGACCAATTTGCAAGCATATGCGCCCCTAATCAATGTTCATATGATGATATATTGTTGATGCACACTTCCAGCAACTCATCGTTGTTCCACTTGAAATGCAGCCAACGGCATAACACTCCGTTTTCTCTACGGTCCGCGCCATTTTGTTTTGCCCCCACTAGCGCTATGGTACGGTTCTCAGTGCGTGCATCAAGTGGAAACATGTACCTACAAACAAACAAATAAGTACGTAGTTTTCTTCGAGGTGATATTTACACTACCACCTCTGGCCGTAATAACGGCCTTTATGCGCTGGGCATTGAGTCAAACAGAGCTTGGATGGCGTGTACAGGTA
Organism: Schistocerca serialis cubense; assembly: GCF_023864345.2. NCBI lineage: Eukaryota > Metazoa > Arthropoda > Insecta > Orthoptera > Acrididae > Schistocerca > Schistocerca serialis. The sequence goes on from NC_064646.1 coordinate 274,910,335, forward strand.
CAGCTGCCCATGCAGCTTCAACACGATACCTCAGTTCATCAAGAGTAGTGACTGGCATATTGTGACGAGCCAGTTGCTCGGCCGCCATTGACCAGACATTTTCAATTCATTTCGTGAGAGATCTGGAGAATGTGCTGGCCAGGGCAGCAATCCAACATTTTCTGTATCCAGAAAGGCCCGTACAGGACCTGCGACATGTGGTCGTTCATTATCCTGCTGAAATGTAGGGTTTCGCAGGGATCGAATGAAGGGTAGAGCCACGGGTCGTAACACATCTGAAATGTAACGTCCACTGTTGAAAGTGCCGTCAATGCGAACAAGAGACGTCCATGCTGCTGCAAACGTCGTCGAACTGTTCGTGCAGATGGTTGTTGTCTTGCAAACGGCCCCATCTGTTGAGTCAGGGATCGAGACGTGGCTGCACGATCCGTTACAGCCATGCGGATAAGATGCCTGTCATCTCGACTGCTAGTGATACAAGGCCGTTGGGATCCAGCACGGCATTTCGTATTATCCTCCTGAACCTTCCGATTCCATATTCTGCTAACAGTCATTGGATCTCGAGCACCGCGAGCAGCAATGTCGCGATACGATAAACCGCAATCGCGATAGGCTACAATCCGACCTTTATCAAAGTCGGAAACATGATGGTACGCATTTCTCCTCCTTACACGAGGCATCACAACAACGTTTCACCAGGCAACGCCGGTCAAGTGCTGTTTGTGTATAAGAAATCGGTTGTAAACTTTCCTCATGTCAGCACGTTGTAGGTGTCGCACCGGTGCCAACCTTGTGTGAATGCTCTGAAAAGCTAATCATTTGCATATCACAGCATCTTTTTCCTTTCGGTTAAATTTCGCGTCTGTACCATGTCATCTTCGTGGTGTAACAGTTTTAATGGCAAGTAGTGTAAAAACGAAACTATATGGTTCCAGAAGCCTTTTCAACTCTCAAACATCTGTGACGTATGTATACAGACTGAATGAAAATTTGTACCGGGAGGTGTACTAGAGTAGTTCGTGCAGGCTCGGGTAGTGGTTAGCCCATCTGCCTAGTGACCAGGAGACACTGGGTTCAAATCCCGGCCTTGCTACAAATTTTCATTCGTCGCTTGAGCCTACTTTTATACATTAGAATTAAAACCTTTGTGCCGTCCCGTCATACTGTGCCGTACTCACAACCAGGACATCAGGTAGCTTTCGTCGTGTCTGGGTAGTGTCGCTGTCGCGCAGTGTTGAAGGGACCGACGTCCGTCACTGCGTATTCGTGGATCACATTTAGCTTCGTGGTACGTTAGCAAGAAGGAGAGTTTCACGTCGAGCTGTAGGCTGAGAAAGCGCCTAAGTGGAAAGTATTTTCTTCCTGCTCACACTGTGACACCTCTCCTCGCAGTGTGTGATAGCTGTCTGTTAAGTGTTTACAGGCAGACTAGAATTTCCTAGCTCGTCCACTGAGTACACAGTTTGTAATGATGCAAGAGCTGGCTTCAGCAATGGCTCAGCAACCGCTGGATACGGCTCCAGGGGAAATCCACCTGCTGCGGCTGCGTGTCACGCTGACAGTGGAGGGTGAGACCAAGCGTGCATATTTCCACACAAGAAGTGAAGATGTGAAGATGTGAGTCGCGCATAAATGTCTTTGTTGAAGATTTACCCTCCCTGGCAGGTCTTTCAGCAGAGGAAGCGTGTATGAGAAGAGCTATGCTACGTCTCTGATCGTCACAAAAGAAACATCGCCAAAGTTTGGCCGTCTTTGAAATACAATGTGGTTACAAAAAGGGATACCTCTTACTATCATGTCTGGGGTCCTTTTCCCCGACGTAGTGTAGCGACTGGACAAGTCTTTGGAAGTCCCCTGTAGAAATATTGATCCATCCTGCCTCTATAGCCACCAGTAACTGCGAAAGTGTTGCCGGTGCACGATTTTGTGCACGAACTGGCTATTCGATTACGTCCCATAAATGTTCGGTGGAGTTCATGTCAGGCGATCTGGGTGGCAAAACCATACCAATCGCGAATAGTTGTGACCTGATGACCTGGCACAACGTTGTTTAGGCACATGAAGACCATGAATGCCGGCAAATGGTCTCCAAGCAGCCAGACATTACCGTTTCCAGCCAATGATCGGTTTCGTTGGACCAGAGGACCCATTCCATTCCATGAAAACGCAGCGAAAACCAGTATGGAGCCATCACCAGCTTTCGGACCCAGCATTCAGGTCTCACCAAATGAATTCGGGATTCATTTGACCAGCCCACGGTTTTCCAGTCGCCTAGTGTCGAACCGACGTGGTCAATAGCCCATGAGAGGCACTGCTGGCGCTGTCGTGCTATTAGAAAAGGCCCTCGCATCAGCCGTCTGCTGCCATAGCCCATTAACGCCAAATTTAGCCGCACTGCCCTAATAAATGCGTTCGTCTTTGGTTACACATTGATTTCTGTAGTTATTTCACTCAGTACTGCTTGTTTGTTAGCGCTGACAATTCTGCGTAAGCGCCGCTGCTCTCTACGTTGTCTGTGGTGGGAGATAAAGCCCGAAATTTGGTATTCTCGACACGTTCTTGACATTGTGGATCTCGGAAAATTGAATTCCATAACGATTTCTCAAATGGAATGTCCTACGCGTCTAGGTCCCACTACTATTCTCCTCTCGAAGTCTATTAATTCCCGTCGTGTGGCCATAATCACGTCGGAAAGCTTTTCACATGAATCACCTGAGTACAAATGACAACTCCGCAAATGCGCAGCCCTTTTATATCCTGTGTGCGCTATACTACCGCCATCTGATTATGTGCATATCGCTAGCCCATGACTTTTGTCACCTCAGTTTATGACATCTACATCTAGATCTACATCTACATGGATACTCTGCAAATCACATTTACGTGCCTGGCAGAGGATTCATCGAACCACCTTCACAATTCTCTATTATTCCAATCTCGTACAGCGCGCGGAAAGAACGAACACCTGTATCTTTCCTTACGAGCTCTGATTTCGCTAATTTTATCGTGATGATCGTTTCTCCCTATGTAGGTCGGTGTCAACAAAATATTTTCGCATTCGGAGGAGAAAGTTGGTGATTGGAATTTCGTGAGAAGACTTTGTCGCAACGAAAAACGCCTTTCTTTTAATGATGTCCAGCTCAAATCCTGTATCATTTCTGTGACACTCTCTCTCCCTTATTTCGCGATAATACAAAACGTGCTGCCCTTCTTTGAACTTTTTCGATGTACTCCGTCAATCCTATCTGGTAAGGGTCCCACACCGCGAGGCAGTATTCTAGAAGAGGACGGACAAGGGGAGTGTAGGCAGTCTCCTTAGTACATCTGTTACATTTTCCAAGTGTCCTGCCAATAAAACGCAGTCTTCGGTTAGCCTTCCTCACTAAATTTTCTGTGTGTTCCTTCCAATTTAAGTTATTCCTAATTGTAATACCTAGGTATTTAGTTGAATTTACGGCTTTTAGATTAGATTGATTTATCGTGTAACCGAAGTTTAATGAATTCCTTTTAGCATTCATGTGGATGATCTCACACTTTTCGTTATTTAGGGTCAACTGCGAATTTTCGCAACATTCAGATATCTTTTCTAAATCGTTTTGCAACTTGTTTTGATCTTCAGATGACTTTATTAGTCTATAAATGACAGCGCCATCTGCAAACAACCTGCTCAGATTGTCTCCCGAATCGTTTATATAGATGAGGAACAGCAAAGGGCCTATAACACTACCTTGGGGAACGCCAGAAATCACTTCTGTTTTACTGGATGACTTTCCGTCAGGTGCTACGTACTGTGACCTCTCTGACAGAAAATCACAAATCCAGTCACATAATTGAGACGATATTCCACAAGCACGCAATGGGCGCTTCTGACGTGCCCAGCTAGGTGACTGCAGACGTCGGTGTCGCTGGTCAGGGACTCTTAGCGATCCAGCTAGCACAGACAGAAGTGAACGTATAGCCAGCACGGCCACTGGAGTTCGCAGAAGGGTCATCACATGAAAAGTGAAGGTCTAAGAGTTCTCGTTCATTGCCATATCAACACAGCTCGCATCATCAAACCTTCGCTGCATATTGTTCATATTGTACATCTGCACATACATGATTATTCTGGAATTTACAATTAAGTGCCTGGCAGAGGGTTCATCAAACCACTTACAAGTTATTTCTCTACCATTCCAAGGGTACAGTAGTTTCGTAGTCCGAAGGCCTAACGAATGCAACGATCTAATTTTCTTTTATGTTTTTAAGACTGACAAAATTGTTAGGTAAAATTGACACGAACGTCAATTCCACAATTTGAAAGTGCTCGACTACGCCAGTAACGTAATAAGGCCAGTCAATGAAGACCAAAAAAGGTCGATTGGAGAAATGATTCGTGCAGTCGCAAATATATGTCCAGCGGGAGGATGGAGTGCCATTAACATCGTGTTGGAAATCCCGACCGGTGGGGGCTGAGAGTGGGAGTGGGGATTCGTTTGAAGGTAATTTTTGTACGTTTTCCTTAAGTAACTCGAAAAATACGGTCTTTAGTGGAAACGTATCTTGGTACAAAATTTCACTACGTTTAATTTAGTGCAAAAAAGTCCTATTAATTTTCTCTGTAGGACTAATTCGTTGTGCATAGCGAGCGAGGGAATATGAAAATGTCGTGGATGATTGATGAAGGCCAGCTATGGGATTGCGGGTTGCATGAAACGACTCCCGTAGGGAGAGCTGACTCATCATGTAAACGTTATTAGATGTCGTTTTTATCACCGTATTCCTCAATGTGGGCAGTAAAAGTATGAAATTTGAAGGCATAGTGGAGAGGATCCAAGTAGACAAGATCCTGGCTGCACACTGAGTGATAGCGTGTGTGAACCAGCAGTTAACTGAGTGAGATTCGCGTGTTATTGCAGTTGGAAAATTTAGTGGAAATTACTTAGATTCTGGGATGCTGGAATGTCACAGTTTTGAATTTCGTACAATTCGGTGCGGAAGGGCAAGCTTCAGGCTTACTAAAAACCAGTGTGCAGTGACACACAACCCCGAATTATTCGTGTGGTCTGAGTTATGCATGTGGCATGTCACGTTGAACGTAGCAAACTTTTAGTGCAGTTGGAAATGAGCGTTTGGTGTCATTGGCCGGGAGGCGCCTTGCGGGGCAGGTCCGGCCGCCTTGGTGCAGGTCTTATTACATTCGACGCCACATCAGGCGATCTGTGCGCCGGATGGGGATGAAATGATGATGAAGACAGCGCAACACCCGCTCCCTGAGCGGAGAAAATCCCCGACCCAGCCGGGAATCGAACCCGGGTCCGTAGGACGTCAATCCGTCATGCATACCACTTTTTTTCGCATTTTCTCTGTTGTTGATCGTTGTGTTTGGTGGTTGCGGACGTCACATGACATCCGTTCAAGTTCGTTTGTTGATCCTTCTACTCAGTCTTTTATTTCAGAGGCCAACCAGCTCTCTGCACGAACACGCTGAGCTACCGTGCCGGCATTGTCGTTTTGTTCGTTATTGGTCGTTGTATTTGTTCGTGGTGGACGCCCGATGACGCTTGGTAAAGTTAGTTGTTGATCCATTTAAATGGTTCAAATGGCTCTGAGCACTATGGGCCTTAACATCTGAGGTCATCAGTCCCCTAGAACTTAGAACTACTTAAACCCAACTAACCTAAGGACATCACACACATCCATGCCCGAGGCGGGATTCGAACCTGCGACCGTAGCGGTGGCGTGGTTCCAAACTGAAGCGCCTAGAACCGCTCGGCCACACCGGCCGACTGTTGATCCATTAACTCAGTATTTTATTACAGAGGGCAGCTAACCCTCTGGTCGAACACGCTGAGCCACCGTGTCGGGTCTCGATGACACCCAGTCCCTGAGCGGAGAAAATCTCCGATCCAGCCGGGAATCGAACCTGGGCCCTCAGGATTGACATTCTGTCGCGCTGACCACTTAGCTACCGGGGGCGGACTACCACTCAGCTATCGGGGCGGACTTCGTGCAGTTACACTAGACTTAAGCTGTTCAGTGTGAACAGTCGGAACTCTCAGCTTCACCTAACCAACATTTCCATCGCACTTAAGCGCTTATATGTTCAACAGTCGCCAGCGTTCACAGCCAAACAAGATCACACTCTACGTGAACTTCACGATGAAAATTTTTTTCTTCTTTTCTAGGCTAAACCACTTGGCCACTAAGCTCGTCTTCTATCATTGAAAGCTCGTTTTGTTGTTACAACAACACAAATTATCGAGACGCACTACGTGTTTCGATCGACTTACACTAAATGAAAACAAATTCAAAGACTCGGTACTTCGTATCGGTGCCCAGTGAATGTGAATAATAATGAAGACCACAGCGAGTAGATGTGAAATCGTCAAGAACGACATGAATGCTAGTGCTATTTGTTGGAGGAAGTGGGAGGAAAAAATTAGTCTACGCGGTTATTTCACAGCAACTCACCTGTAAATCAATGTTCCGTGCGACAACATCAAAGGTTTCTGAGTTCACCGTTGCATCATATTGGTCGATATAAGGATAGATAAAACCTGCTTTAGGTGCGACAACGTATGGATCAGCATCTCTGGACTTAACACTGAGTTTTAAGGCTGTTTGTTTCTGGGCGCGCTCCAGTGAAGCGGCCGTTTATGTGGCGTCTTCAGTGTTCGATGTCGTCGGTCGTGAACACTCGGTCTAAAGGTAACCGAGTGTATACTAAACACTCTGGTCGCGTGTCAGAAGGAAACGGAACAATAGTTCCCAAGTTGGGAATACCGTTCAAGATTGCAGTATCCATGAAAGTAGTAAAGTTTCATTTGAATCTCATGGCAACCTTTTGTTACTATAATCCAATAACATCTTTTGAAAAAGGATATAATAAAGTGATATTAACAATTCAATGCTTCTTCTCTGCTGGGTCCGCAGCTTGCATAACGTCATAATATGACATCTTTATACTTTTGACAAAATTAGCTGCAAATTGTTTATTTTTAGTTGATTACAGAAACTCACGAAAAGCTTATTTCGGCATATGTGCCATTATCAAGTGTTCCTGTTGATAAAACATTTATATATCGTTTTATTCACGTCTATGTGATACTACCATGAGAGTTTATATTATACTTTCATCTAGATGGATTGACGTCATTTATCATCTTGGAAAGTAATTTCTTTTATGTACTATGTTGTTAACATAGGTCACGTATTTAATTTCTATGAAGAATAGTATTGTAATTTCGTGTTATTATTTGACAGTTATAAAATTATAGATCGTTCCAATGTTAATTTAGTAGTACTATGAGATTTTATCCTATATTACACTTACGTCTAGTTGGAATGACGTCCATAAAACATTTTAGAACGTAAGTTATTTTGTGTACTATGCTGTATTATGCTGTTTTTCCTATAGATATTTCGTGTTATTTTTTGACAGCTGTAAAATGATTATCGTTCCCATGATGCTTTACGTTTACAAGTCAATTATATCTTAAGAAGTCAGAGATATTTTTTGCCAGATATATTGTGCACTGTGTAGATGTGCGATCTTAACATGTGTATTATTTTTTGTTTATCGCGTTGTGCTCATTCCTTTTCTTTTTCTATTATGTCAATATTTTTTTCAGATAACTTTTGTGTTTGAGGTTCGTTTGTTCGTTTAGGATGCCATTCGGATATCTATGTGTTAGTGCATACAAATCTAGTTCTTCCGGAATAATTGTCGTTTGACCTTTTGGTATCGCATGTAGAATTTTCGAAGCATTTTCGATTGAGTTCGCTCTATGATTTTTATTTTTTACATGTACGTAAAATCTTAGCTGGTTGCTTTCGCACTCTCTCACACTAAAACGTCGTCCTGTTTGTCCGATTTAAAAACTGTTGCAGTCGCCGCGGGAAATTTTGAATACATCTGGATTAGGAAAGATAGGGACGCCGCTTTTCCCTGGTCTCAACTTTGTTTGTATGTTATTAGTAGTCAGAAATGCTTGTTATATTTTCGCGTTCCTTAGCAATTTGTTTATTTCGCGTGGTATGTTATCCGTATATAGTGTCGGTACATATGTCGATTTGGTTTTGGTTTCGTCATCTCTTTTCAGTGTTATGTCTTTATGTATGTTGTCTGCTTTAGGTTTAGTATGGTCTTTGTAGGTTTGAGTACTGTATCTGTGTCGAAATTGTTTTTTCTACCGCATATTATAGTACTGTAATTTCATTTTTTACTGCAATAAAAAGTATGAATCTAAGATAAGATTTCACGGTACTATTACGTTAGCATTGGAACGAACATATAATTGTATAACTATCAAATAATAATACGAAATTTCACTATTATTCTTCTATAGAAAGTAAGTACGTGATCTACCTTAATAACATACTACATATAAGAAATTGCATTCCAAGATGATCCATCTAGACTAAGTATAACACGAAATCTCATAGTGCTACTACATTGACGAAAAATGAAATGACGTACAAATGTAATGTCAAAGGAATAATTCACAATGGCACTTAACGCCGAAACAAGTTTGTCGTGCGCTTACGTAATCAACTAAAAATAAACAATTTCCTGCGAATTTTGTCAAAAGTATAAAGAACATCGCAATCCATTGCACTTAAATGATTCTACCCAACCGATCCTCAAATTATGCTAATTAAGAAATAATCCATATTCGACAAGAAGAACAGCAACGTGGAAAGATTTTTCATAGAACGGCACTTCACAAAATTTTACTGACTTATGGGTACTAAAATTATTTAATGAAGCAATCTCTTTCGATGAACAAACCTCATCTTCAGATTACACATAGTTCTTAAAGTTGTTCCTTAATGTCTTGACATGTATTCCTGCGGAAAAAGAGAATGTCAGCTTAAAATGAGTGATTCGCTTCATTTGTATTGAAAGTGTCGTTAATAAAAATTCTCTATTTAAACTAGACTGAACTCCATGTGACTGCTTTAGTCTTTAATAAAACTTGCATTTGACTGCGTATTTAACTGAGCTGAACTTTATCTGATTGCATGAAAATATTGTTGGATAATTAATACTCAAAATACACATCTGACTGCATGAAAGTTTAGTGGTAAAAAAATAAATGAATGTCACCAACCTGCATCTGACTGCATCTGTGGACTTAGCTCGTGCACTCCTTACCGTTTAGCCGATAATAAAACATATATTCAACTCAGCCGTAGTGCAATGGCGTAAAGTTGTCATTCTAGATAACTTTACTCATTTTGGCCCTGTTTGTTACTTAATAAAAATTCTGTTCTGATCTGAATAATTTGCCAACTGTGCAATGGCATATAGATTACTTTACTCTGATAATGAAATTATTAGCTTTACTCATGGGAACATTACTTTAATGTACCTTTTGGTTCAATGCAAGCACAGGATGTGGAGAACGACATAAGGTGTGAGATGAAACTCTAATTTTATCTAAAAAATATTTATTGTTCAAACTTTTAAGGCACATGTGAAAAACTAAAAAAAACTTCTATAGCATGGATTTACGAGAAAGTTTCACAAAACGCTTATTGCATCAACAATGGGATTCCTATCTAGCTTTTAGACATTATTTAACCAAAGAAAACCTATTAATTATTCTTTCTAGTTTCCCGAGGTATGTGCCGAGTTTCGCTCAATATATAGCTTACTATGTGCGTAGCGCCAATTCTTACTTTGATGCTGTCACGACCTGGCTGCCTCCTGCAGGCATCTTGCTCCGACTCGAAACACGTTTGCTGTCTCTGCGCATCTCCTCACCACTACTCAAACTTTTACCGCGTCACCTAGCTCTGTTAGCTGTCAAAGATCTTACTACTCGAAGATGTACTACTCGTCCAACCTTGTGGTTGGGAATTATCGACATTTTTCACTGGCTCTATCCTGATCGAATCTCAGCACATGCCTTTCACAACCTTCTGGTCCGATGGACCAGAATTTTGTGGGGGGATCTGTGCAGTTAGCACAGATTTCCCCACGAAATTCGTAAAAAAATTACAATAGAAGATACAATATACAATATACGTAGTATTCTCATGAAAAGAGTATTAAAGAGCAATGAAATTGATCAATAAACCTAGGATGTTAAGTAAAATGTATAATACCATGAGATTTGCTATTCACAGTGAAACAAAGAACATTAAAATGTACAAAACCAAAATATCTCTATATAGGACAAAAACATCAGACATACAGGTTATTAAGTGAGGTGTATCAAATCAAACTTTACCAACAGTCCAGGTTTGCAATTCACAGTGACTCAAAGAACATCGAAATGTACAAAACTGAAATACCTGTTACATAATACCAAATACAAGCAGAGAAATATGAGGGAACATACCTCACATAACATGAAACTCTACCTAACAGTTATGTAGAATGTGAGAAAAAATACATAAAATAGCGAAATACAAGTGAATCATCAATGTCACACAATACTAAGTGTTACAAAATGGAAACATAAGGAAAAATACCTCAAAAAATATCAAAGTTTACCTAATAGTTACATCATATAAACTTGAATGTTACCACATAGAAGTATAGGAAGATGAGGGAAAAATACCTCAAATCATATCCAAATTTACCTGATAGTTACATAGAATATGAGGAAAAATACATAAAATATGCAATAAGATACTTTAATTAATAGTAGGCTTAACTATTACATCTTAGTCACCTTACGTGACAGCATAAACTGACTTTCAGTTACCATCATTATCTTTGAGTAAACCTCAGATAGATGTCGACTGTCTTTGATAATAGTGAATAAACGGCCTCGGGAGATCAGACACCCTGAGCCCCGAATTAGGTCAATTGTACAGGACAGGTCACATCAGGTGGGAGACCACACTGACTTATTATTGAGCTGTAGTGCAAGAAAATAGAAACATGTGACCTCAGGCGATGGGACACACTGAGCAACTGATTAGGTCCATGTACACAGCATGTCACATCAGTTGATGGAAGACACTGACCCCAATAGTGAGCTGTAGTACAAGAAATGAGAAGAATTCAGGCGATGGGACACACTGAACCACTACTAATGTACATTGTACTATCTTGTCACATCAGGTGATATAACACACTGACCCCAATAGTGATCTGTAGTACAAGAAATGTGAAGAAGAGTGGGCATCAGGCGATGGGACACACTGAGCCACCGATGATGTCCATGCACACAGCATGTCACGTCAGGTGATGGAACACACTGACCCCAATAGTGAGCTGTAGTACAAGAAATGTGAAGAATAAAAGGCATCAGGTGATGGGACACACTGAGCAACCGATTGCCTGTTAAATCAGGGGATAACTCACCCTGTAACAGAGGTCTCAGGTGATTACAAACCCTGTGCCATGGTAGTATTGAGTAGTAGTATCGAGTAGTAAGATCTTTGAAAGCTAACAGAGCTATCAATATAAGATTACCGTGTTTTTATTTCCCTGATACTCATGTCTTTTGGTGCACCACAACTATCATTATTTTCAGCTACAGTAATTAGTAAGCTCTTTATTGTCTCTGTGTGTTATTTATATAACTAAGTTTGCTTTTTTTCTCACACATGATTTCCATAATTGACATGATTTTAACATTAACACGTGATAACACATTATCCATTTGTTCTAAACAACAGGACTAAATGGGGTAGAGGGTCGGTTGTTCTTTAACTGACACACCATGTGGCATTGGTGCCCCGTATCCTTGAGCTCTGTAGAACTCATTCTTCCTTTCTGAGTTCTCAATCTACTCTTCTCTCTGTTCTAAATATTTTATTCTGTTGTTTTGTCAGATATCTGTGTACCAGTTCTCTGTTAAGTAAAATCACTATTTGTAATGCCCCATTTCATTGTACTTAGGACTAAATGCACTATTTAGAGGACCAACTATATGAACAAAAAAAAAGGGGGACTGTTTGTACTGCCCCATTTCATGGTACTAAGGATTTAATATGCAAGGCTTCGAGAATTACGTTTATGTTAAAAAGGAAAGGAAGCTTTTCAATACTAATTTGTAGGATCGAATTGATGTTTCCTAATGTGAGACGTTTGGGAGTGTTTGCACTGTGAATATTTTATTGAAATACCTATGTAAAGACTATTTAATAATGTATGTTTATGGTAAAAAGAAAGGAAGCTTTTGAATACAAATGTTTGGGATAGAATTAATCTTACTGTTTCATAACGAGAGGCTTATATTGTATGATGTAAATGGAAGGTTTCATTTATCTGATGTGACTATGAAGTCAAATTACTGAGTAGGACTTTACCTAAACTTGTACTGTTGTACTGCTGGAATTGAGCAGCATGACTTTTCTAAATTTGACATAACTAGTATGTAAGGAGATTGTATGAAATTTGTTAATCATTCCTGCAATTGAGGAGCATGACTTTCTTGCACTTCAGTTGACATTGTATGTAAGAAGATTAGGTACAATTTATTCCCACTATATTTGTGCAGAATCACTTTACTGCACTTTATCAAAAAATAGTTGGTTCAATGCAAGCACAGGATGCGGAGAATGATATAAGGTGTGAGATGAAACTCTAATTTTATCTAAAAAATATTTATTGTTCAAACTTTTAAGGCACATGTAAAAAACTAAAAAAACTTCTATAGCATGGATTTACGAGAAAGTTTCACAAAACGCTTATTGCATCAACAGTGGGATTTCTATCTAGCTTTTAGACATTATTTAACCAAAGAAAATCTATTTTATTAATTATTCTTTCTAGTTTCCCCAGGCATGTGCCGAGTTTCGCTCAATATATAGCTTACTATGTGCGTAGCGCCAATTCTTACTTTGATACTGTCACGACCCTGCTGCCTCCTGCAGGCATCTTGCTCCGACTCGAAACACGTCTGCTGTCTCTGCGCATCTCCTCACCTCTACTCAAACTTTTACCGCGTGCACCTAGCACTGTTAGCTGTCAAAGATCTTACTACTCGAAGATGTACTACTCGTCCAACCTTGCGGTTGGGAATTATCGACATTTTTCACTGGCTCTATCCTGATCGGTGCTCAGCACATACCTTTCAGTATGTCTGTTGTCCACATAAAAAAACATTATCACTCACTTTGTTCATGATATGGCTGTCTCCTTGTAGTGTCTACAGTTCCACTGCTATGACTCCTTGCATCTTGTTAACCACTGTTCATAAACCTGTAATGGCTACTTACATCACAATCAACTCAACTATCAAGTTTGATAACGTGGGAATAATTGAACCCAACGACCGCGATGTAATCCAGGACCGAAATAAAGTCAGTATCAGTCAAACGAGTTTGACTGATTCTCGTACAAGCCAAAGTTTTACCGTAATATGCGTCGTTATAATTATGCTGTGTCTGCATGACTACGTATAACGCAATGATGATAGCTGCGATCTTAGTTGAAATCTAGATATGCAATAAAGTACAGATGATATTACAAACGATGCTGTTCTTTTTCTGTCCTCAACTCAGCTGTGTATTAGAAAAAAGACAACAGTCAAAACAAAGCTGTTTCGAATTAGCTATAGATGTATCGATTCCTCGTGTTATATGTGATTTTCAGTGTCTTCCGCACATCTTATTGTCACGTCTCTGGTGTTGGTCGACGAATCATACTACAGGAAGAGAGACTGTGACAGTTTGATGTTAATAACAACAGTAAAATTTTTTTAAAGAATTGCAAGTTTTATAATCATTGCGATAGGGTCTGCAGATCCTAAAATACCTAAAAATTATTTCTAACTTATTTTGTTATAATTACATGCAATCGTAGGAGTAAGAACGTACATGGCATAATATACAATTAACGAAACGTCCATAAAATACTTGGATGTGGCCTAAGACCGAAATTGTACGATCGTACATCAAATAAAGAGAATGGCAGCTCTCGAAATCTTTTAAAAAATTGCAAATTTATTGCCACTGGAACACAGATTCAAATATATCCTTAATCGTTACGTATTTGCTGTTTTAACAGTATTTAATTGAAGTTGATGAAGAAATGTGAGTTCTTGAAATCTGAAATTTCATTTAGATCCTCATTTTCCCACTTTTGGTCATGGATGAATATTTCCATTTCGGCCAAAATGTCCATTCTCTAGCAATTTTCTAAATTGGTCACCCGCAGAGAAATCATTACAAGCGTCATTTAACACCGCGTTATTCCGCCCCTGGGCTTGATAATCGCATGTATTCGATAATAAAGTGGTTGTGCAGGTACGTCGCATCCAGGTTAAGCCACTTGCTGAGGATTTGATCTGGCAGTTCCACCAAATTGTGGAGAAGCTGATGTCGCCGTTTTGCCCGCTTTTCCAACATGTTCCACAGATTTTCTATGAGCTAAAGGTCAGGTGATTTTGCAGGCCAGTCTGGATGTAATAGGGAGGGACAGTGCTCAGAAAACCAATTAGGTACACTTTCAGCCCGATGAAGCTGTTGTCTTTCTGTGCCTTTGTAAGCAATGGCCTCTTGCAAAGTGACTGACTCATATTCATTGCATGCAGTTCCCGTCGCAATATTCTCTCGTTAACAGGTTGGAATGGATCCTCATATGCTGCCTGCAGCAATGCCGGTCGCGTTTGGGAGATATTTTGATTCAAAAGCCACGGAACGCGTCCCCATAGTCAGAACTTTTTTCCAACCGCAATTTTGTGACCACGTGCATTTTACCACTGCTTGTAGACACGTTAACAGTCCGCTGCAAAACACCAACAAAGCCAGCCGTCAAACACGTATGGTCACTGTCACAGCCAAACAGGATTGACCCTTTTTGCCACTCTGTCACATCCTTACAGTTACCCATGTTTACGTGAAATATCTGCTTGAAACTTAAATGTCTCAGTGATCGCTACTGCCATGCTCACGTAGAGGCAGTTGTCGAGTGGTTGAGCACGTGCCTCGATAGCTGTGCCATCTGTAAAAGGCGTAACGATTCATTTCTCCATGCGCACAGGGGTGGTTACTTTTTTGTCCGGTTAGCTTCTGCAGTACTTTAAGATAATTATCTATGGCAGCACTGTCAGTTTCGTCTGCACACTTCGTTGAATGCTGATCTGTTAGCTGCATCAAGTCCAGAAGAATCAATATGTTCTTTAAAAAAGACTTTAAAATTTCTGTCCGTTTGGCCAATGTAGTGTTTGTTACAATGACTGTATATCACTCTATAAATTCCTAATTTTCTCAGTTTCTCAGCTGATGTCAACATCAGTTCCGTCCTTACGTTGTTAGTGATAAACATTGTGCCGTGGCTTGGCTGGCGCCAGCGTTCTCGCATGGCATCGCCGCCATCGATTATGGGGTCATCATCTTTGCCTTCCGCGATTCAGGCCGGTGGTCGGGTGGTTAACGGGGAGAGAAAAGAGACAGCGGAGTGGATATTCGGGGAATGGGGATGGCTTGCTGACGTTAACCGTGATGCCTGTGGTATGACGCCTGTACGCTATGGGCAGGGTCAGCGAGAGATCCCGGCAGTGACTTGATAGGACCTCGAATTTGGTATCGCGGTGCACTGTTGTGTTTTGGGGCTTTTCTGCTGCGAGGGCGTGTATAGGTTCTTGTTACTGGCCATTGAAATTGAGATGTGTCTATGGCGTGACGGAGGAATTGTGTGACGCTTGCCGCTGTTGCATGTGAAAACGCTTCGTCTGCCTTGTGTCTGTGCAGGAAATTATATGAAGTAAATAATTGAAGCCACGGCGACGTCTTGCTCTCACGCGTTGTTGAATATATTTCGGAATTACTGAATGGTGAAGATATCCCACGTGTAAAGCAAATGAAGCCATTTGCACCATACTAAGATACTGTTTTATTCTGCTTAAATCTGTGTCAGTTACATGTGCATTTAGTTGCGGAAGTTATAGAAGTGTGTAAACAGAGAGCTATGTGGAAAGGGATATAAAGTTGAAACCCTTCCAATAAGTGAATACACTCGAACTCCGTATTACTAAAGGTGCCTTTCGATACCAGCACCTACCTTGGGTAATAAGTGTTATTCAGAGGTTGTCATGGTACTGTAAGTAATGATTATACACAAAATTGTTTATTCTGATTATACTAAATTGGAGATATAAGGTCGGTTGTGTGCCGCTGTAAATTACTATTGTATCCTCTGTGTGGCGGCCTAGCATTTTCAGTGGCTTCAATCATTATTCCTGTTATATTTACACATGTGATACACTGACGGAGAAATACACCACCAAAAGATAATTAATGTAGGGAAATTAAATTTCGGGAATGCATTAGTCTAGGTAACATATTTAAGTGATTACCACTGCAAGACCACAAACTAATCTAAGCGGGAGATAAGTCATTGTAAATACGAAATGCTGTTACATTATTAACCGCTGTAACGGCTGGAATGTTGAATGTAAGGCCACACCGTGTTGTACAGGTGCCAGACGTCTCCTTGCGGAATGGAGACCCTAGCCTGTCGTACACGGTCGGTCAATACAGGGACGGTTAATGCCGATTGTGGATGAGGCTCGGGTTGTCATCCAATGTTGTCCCATATGTGCTCGATTGGTGACAGATTTGGTTATAGAGCAGTCATGGCAAAATGTCGGCACTCTGTAGAGCACGTTGGGTCACAACAGAGCTATGTGGGCGAGCGGTAACCTGCTGGAAACTCCCCCTAGAACGCTGTTCTTAAGTTGCAGCACAACAGGTCGAATCAGCAGACTGACGTACAAATTTGAGATCAGGGTGCATGGAATAAGCAACAGATTGTTCCTGCTGTTATACGAAATTGCACTCCAGACCATAAGATTAGGTGCAGATCCTGTGTGCCTAGCACGCAGATAGGTTGGGTGCAGGCCCTCAACTGTCCTTCTTCTAACCAACACGCGGCCATCATTGGAACCGAGGCAGAACCAGTCTTCATCAGAAAACCCAACAGGCCTCCACGCTGCCCTCCAATGAGCTCTCGCTTGACACACGCAAACGGCGGTGTTTGGCGTTAGTGGAATACGCGCTGCAGGGCGCCTGGATCGGAGCTGTCCTTGAAGTAACCGATTTGTAACAGTTCGTTGTGTCACTGTGGTCCCAACTGCTGCCCAAATTGCTGCTTTAGGTACAGCAGTATAGGCCAGAATTATATGCCGAACACGATGCACTTCCCTCTCGGTAGATCCTGTGTCCGTCCGGAGCCCGGTCTCTTGTGAGCGTCCATTCTCGTGGGCACCACTGCCAGCAGTCATGCACAGTGGCTACATTCCTGCCAAGTCTTTCTTCGTCGTCTTAAAGTCATTCTTGACTGACAGCAACGCACTACATTGAGTCTCAAAGACAACTAATGCGCACGTCCGTTACAGCACGTTTTTAAAGCAAACCTGGTTTGCATCCTCTTAATGGTGCTACTAGCGCCACTCTTATACTGAGAGGTGCCGGGGTGAAGAAGAGTTTGTACCTCTTTAATTCTGGCGAATTTTGCATGAGAACTGGACATGCACTCGACCCCCTCCGTACCTACCACCTAATTATGTGCACAACAGTAATGAAAGGATTTGATGGTGGTCCCTGCTAGTTGGTAAAACAAGGAGTGCATACTCACAATAATTTAATAAAAATCATTATCTACTCAGTAAAGAAAAAGAGAATTTTATCATAATAAACGACCGAAAATGAGATTCTACATCTATGAAATATATGCGGATTAAATATTACAATGTGATTTATTATAAATCAGAACACAAAGGTACTTGATTGTCAATACAAACTGTGGGCTGAATGGTAGGTCATACTGAACTAAGAGTTGGCTCGAGAACAAGGGGCTCCTACTCTCTGTGATTCAACAGACTGACGATAATGACTGGAGGTCCTAATCAATCAAATATCCCCCGACTATATTGCAGTATCGTGATTAGTAGTCAGAGCTCAAATGCGATCACATGGAGAAACAAGCAAGGTGGACTTGTAGCAGAGCGAGAGCGTGTGCTGCTGAGGACTTCAGTATGAAATTCATGGGTCCTACAATGCCGGAGCCGCAAAATACTTTACCAGTCCTGAAACCTGCAGCAGGTCATCACTAGGCAGCTTTCTGATGATGTAGGAGCTGACTTCTGCTGGGCAGCAACTCTGTTTCACCCCCTGGCTTCGAAGGCTGCCGAAAAAGTGCGACTAAGTCGCAAGACCATCCGACTGCGACGAAGATGAGATCCCGACTGCCCTGCATCGAGCAACTCAAGAGCGAATCCAATGTTACTCACCTCACCACTACTCTCGAAAAACCGCAAATCAGCATTCAGTGGTGATTCAAAAATTCCCTCACACTATCTCAGAACATCATCCGCGCCAATAGCGACCGTTGCCTCCAATTTCGAGCAAGCTTTAAGACGCCAGCTGGCCTCAGTTTAAGTTGACCAGTCATGCCTCTGCTATTTAGCTCGGGACACTGAACCTGCCGTTTGTCCGGCTACAAAAACAACATGCCTAGGGCACCGGCCATCTGGCGCCAGACAGTCGCGCCCAGCAGGGCACGGTCCACAAGTATTCTCAGAATCGTGAGGACAATGCAGTTAGTCGGCGCCAGCAGTCATCGCTCCAGACGCGCCGGAACGGTAAACACATAAACTGCGCCGACACTCAGACGTCTCGCATGTCGTTTCGCCCTGGACACAAATAGGCGAAACTCGGCCGAGGTCAGTCGTCCTGTAACAAGCTGAAGTACCGCAAAACCTGTGCAAGATGGGCTCCAAAGCAGCTGACACGGCTACACCAGGAAACAAGGTTGAGAGTGTGCACAGAGCTAAAGGAACGTTATAAAAGAGAAGGTGAGAACTTCCTCAATAAAATTTTAACTTGTGATGAAACATGGATTCACTGTTATGAGCCAGAATGAAAAAGACAAAGCATGGAGTGGAAGCACACCAGCTCACCTGTCAAGAAAAAATCAAAACCCAAGCATCAGCAGGAAAAGTCATGTTGACAGTGTTTTGTGATGCTGAAGGTCCGGTTTTCTGTGATGATCTCGAAGAGCAGCGTACAATGAACAGCCAATACTACTCCGATGTGCTTTTAAACAAAGTGAAGCCAGCCATGAGAGAGAGATGTCGTGGATCTTAGAGGAGAGGTGTGATTCTCCAGCAAGACAACGCACGTTCTCATATTGCTTAACTAGCCCGTGAAACCATCGACAGAATGGGCTGGGAAGTACTGCCTCATCTCCCTTACAGTCCTGACTTAGCACCTAGTGATTTCCATTTGTTTGGTGCACTGAAGGAGGCATTACGTGGGAAGAGGTTCCAGGACAACAAGGACGTGAAAAAGTTTGTGGGAAATTGGTTCAAACATCAAGATAAAGAGTTCTTTGCAGCCGAAATAAAAACGCTTGTAGCCCTTTGGAACAAGTGCATAAATGTTCAAGGGGATTATGTTGAAAAATACACTCCTGGAAATTGAAATAAGAACACCGTGAATTCATTGTCCCAGGAAGGGGAAACTTTATTGACACATTCCTGGGGTCAGATACATCACATGATCACACTGACAGAACCACAGGCACATAGACACAGGCAACAGAGCATGCACAATGTCGGCACTAGTACAGTGTATATCCACCTTTCGCAGCAATGCAGGCTGCTATTCTCCCATGGAGACGATCGTAGAGATGCTGGATGTAGTCCTGTGGAACGGCTTGCCATGCCATTTCCACCTGGCGCCTCAGTTGGACCAGCGTTCGTGCTGGACGTGCAGACCGCGTGAGACGACGCTTCATCCAGTCCCAAACATGCTCAATGGGGGACAGATCCGGAGATCTTGCTGGCCAGGGTAGTTGACTTACGCCTTCTAGAGCACGTTGGGTGGCACGGGATACATGCGGACGTGCATTGTCCTGTTGGAACAGCAAGTTCCCTTGCCGGTCTAGCAATGGTAGAACGCTGGGTTCGATGACGGTTTTGATGTACCGTGCACTATTCAGTGTCCCCTCGACGATCACCAGTGGTGTACGGCCAGTGTAGGAGATCGCTCCCCACACCATGATGCCGGGTGTTGGCCCTGTGTGCCTCGGTCGTATGCAGTCCTGATTGTGGCGCTCACCTGCACGGCGCCAAACACGCATACGACCATCATTGGCACCAAGGCAGAAGCGACTCTCATCGCTGAAGACGACACGTCTCCATTCGTCCTTCCATTCACGCCTGTCACGACACCACTGGAGGCGGGCTGCACGATGTTGGGGCGTGAGCGGAAGACGGCCTAACGGTGTGCGGGACCGTAGCCCAGCTTCATGGAGACGGTTGCGAATGGTCCTCGCCGATACCCCAGGAGCAACAGTGTCCCTAATTTGCTGGGAAGTGGCGGTGCGGTCCCCTACGGCACTGCGTAGGATCCTACGGTCTTGGCGTGCATCCGTGCGTCGCTGCGGTCCGGTCCCAGGTCGACGGGCACGTGCACCTTCCGCCGACCACTGGCGACAACATCGATGTACTGTGGAGACCTCACGCCCCACGTGTTGAGCAATTCGGCGGTGCGTCCACCCGGCCTCCCGCATGCCCACTATACGCCCTCGCTCAAAGTCCGTCAACTGCACATACGGTTCACGTCCACGCTGTCGCGGCATGCTACCAGTGTTAAAGACTGCGATGGAGCTCCGTATGCCACGGCAAACTGGCTGACACTGACGGCGGCGGTGCACAAATGCTGCGCAGCTAGCGCCATTCGACGGCCAACACCGCGGTTCCTGGTGTGTCCGCTGTGCCGTGCGTGTGATCATTGCTTGTACAGCCCTCTCGCAGTGTCCGGAGCAATTATGGTGGGTCTGACACACCGGTGTCAATGTGTTCTTTTTTCCATTTCCAGGAGTGTAGAAAAAGTGTTGTTTTGTAAAAATAAACGCTTGTTTCTCCAGACCAGTTTGTCTCTTTAATTACTGAATGACCCTCTTATATAATACGATCTGTCTTCACAATGACTTGCAGAGTATAGTTCGGCTGGGGATTTCGTATCACTATCACTGTCAGATCCATGATCCTTATTTGCCGTCCTCGAGACGACACGCTTGTCTCGGCGCTGCAGTGTGGAACGTTACATATTCAGCTCGTGGATGGAGTTGCCGCTTGAAGCGGTCGACGCTTTAAGAAGACGACAGCGCAGACTGTGGGGCGTCAGTGCTCCAGGCCGGCCTTGAACAAGTGATGACCGAGTTATTAATTGGCAGGCACTGGATTACGTCATATCCGTGCTGCTCTGGAGGGCAAGCCAGCTGGAAATTTCCAGCGCTGATTCACTAATTGGGGTCCATGCGCCGCCGCTCATCTGGCGGAAGTCTATTCCCGGCGTGCGCTGCACACACAGCGGGTGCGCTGCCATCGACCGCTGGAAACGCGGCAAAGAGCCGGCCGAGATACCGTCCTAATCCATATACTGGAGTCGTGCTCAGGAAAGCAGGAGTCACATTCCCACAAGGTTACACAGCAGCCACGACTGGCATTTGGTTTACTTCACAGAAAATACATCATCACCTGTTTCGAATTTTCCACATTCAATGTTAGGTGCCTTGCAAGCTGTGAGCTCCTTCGATTGCTCACTTAACTGATAATTACTACTCTTAATTTAAAGTACGCAGTGCTGCAGACTACGTGACAGAAATGAAGACAATCAAATCCATTGTAGGTAACAGTGGTTACCGTGAATACGAAATAGTTTCACGTTCACGACGTACAACACAAAACAAAAGCAAACAAACTGACAAGGCCAACGCCTGCAACATACGAAAACGTAAGTATATAATTATACCTTGTTCAGGGATCATTTCAGAGACAATACACTCGAAGTATGAATTTACAAACATGTGTATGCAAATGTGCCTCTTGAATGAAGTGACATGTACGAAAACGATGGAGAAAAGAGTGTTTGCTGGTGCTAAAACGTTAAAAGCGCTGTTCTTGGATTATGTTGTATATGAATTTCAGCTCATTCAAGAGAAAAAATAAAGCATGTATTAAGACAAATTACACCTGACGATGGATCCACAGGATTCTAAATGCATCGTATGCTTAATAAACCACGAAAAGTTGTGACTGAAGGCGTTTTTTAATTCATACCTCCAGTGTATTGAATACAGTCACGTTTGAAGCTGCAAAATATGGAGAAAATTAAACTGAGAGAAAATATTCAAGCTGTTTACGAATACAGATATTAGAATCACTTTTTAGCCTTCAGCCGGCCGTTGTGGCCGAGTGGTTCCAGGCGCTTCAGTCTGGAACTGCGCGACCGCTACGGTCGCAGGTTCGAATCCTGCCACGGGCATGGATGTGTGAAGTCCTTAGGCTAGTTCGGTTTAAGTAGTTTTATGTCTAGGGGACTGATGACCTCAGATGTTAAGTCCCATAGTGCTCAGGGCCGTCAATCTCACGACTACCTGAGAAACTGAGCAAACGAGAAATTTATAAAGTGAGATGCGGTCTTTCCAGCAAATCCTGTATTGGCCATACGTGCAGTGATGTTAAAATTCGTTTTAAGGAACAGTTCGACTGTTTCAGACTTGATAAAGCTAATAATCACCTAGAACAAAGCATAAAAATGATACCGGGCACAATATTGCAATAACTGACAATGATCTCAAAAGTGTTGCATACTTGAGAGAAGAGCTGTAAAATGGGCATCTTAGAGAAAATGGAAATATTCATCCGCGACCAAACGTAGAAAAAACAAGATCCTAAATATAATTACAGACTTCAGGCACTCATATTTCTTCACCAACCTGAATTCAATACGGTTAAAACAGAAAATACCTAACGATTAAGAATATTTATGAATCTGTGTTTCAATAGCAATAACTTCACAGTTCTTCAATATAATTTTTGTACGCCGATGAAAAAAATCCCAATACCAATAATGAGTTGTGAGAGACAAACGAAACTCGGTAGACTTGTCTCTACATCTAAAATATGATGCCTATTCAGATTTCTCGCTAGTCGCACTGAGAGGTTCCACGCTCTCTTTTTCATGTCGCCTCTCATTTTCATCAGTTTTATTAATGTTTTATGTCATTGCACGGTGGTAACAGGCCGAATAAGGTTATTCTAATGTGAGTATATGTACTGAGAGCTCAAAGTACTTTTCATCAGTACTAACTTGAACATTTCCACAGTCACAGGACGGTCGGCACGAATAATGTCATAAATTCGACTTTCAAGGAAGGGAGTTGAAACTGCATCTTGTCGGCCAGAACAATGTTCGTCAGTCACTGAATCGCACGATTCATACAATCTTCATCATAAACTTTAGACATTATAAAGTATATATTCACTGGTTTCTCGCCTTTATCAAGTAAAAAACGAATAATAGACCGTTGTTCAACTAATATGGAAGTTCCAGTCGGACTCGCCATCTTGAAATTTATTTTTCAGATTTTAAACAAAACAATGTTGATACATCAGCTGATCAGGGCTTATACCAGTGATGCCAACTTAAAGCCATGAAAGTACCAAACTTGCTCTACTAGCAGTTTTTTTCTCCAGATCAATTTATCTCTTTAATTGTTGACTGACCCTCGTATTAATGCCTCTACTGATCGCATGGGCTCGGTAGTGGCATAGGTTGAAAGACGGCCGTATTGAGAAAGGGCGCGTTTGATACATCGCGGAATTGTTCCACGATCGGCGCAAATCACTTGTTTGACCACAATCACATGTAGCTTCTTTCTGTTAAAAAGAGAGGTCGTTGGAAATCGAGAAAGAGGACTACAGTATCTGATCGAAAGTATCCAGACATTAACATGTCGTGTGTCCACTCTTCATCTTTATTACGGCTCGAGCTCTGCTGACGACACTTTCAAGGAGCTGTCTGTGGAAGAGTGGCAGCCTTTTCAACCTCAAGAGCTGAAATCAGAGAAGGCAGCGACGTTCTAACCCATCCCCACTGGATTCAAGTCTGGAATCAGGAGGGGGCAGTCCACTTCAGGAATGGTATTGTCCATAAACCAATGCCTCACCAATGCTGCTTTATAACAGGGCGCACTGTAATGCTGATACAAACAATCATTGTCTCCTAACTATTCCTCTACTGCACGGCGTCCACAATGCTGTAAAATGTGTTCATATCTTTCCGCATTTAGGATTTTCTTAAGCGCAATAATAAGGGGATAACATCCTAACCCGAAAAACGCCACCACGTTGTAACACCATCTCCTCCATACTTCACTGTTGGCATTATAAGCGTTGGCAGGTAACGTTCTCCAGGCATTCGCCAATCGCAGACTCTTCCATCGGATTTCCAAGTGGTTAGTCATCGCTCCAAAACACTCGTTTCCAGTCATCCACTGTCCAATGGTGTCACTCTTTACAAAACTTCAAACGTTGCTTGGCTTTGCCGACAGAAGTGCACGGTTTATCCGGAATTGCTCGACCATTGAACCCAATTATTTTGCAGTCCCTATGCACAATCCTTGGGCTTGTTGGACTGCCGGTAGCACTTTGGAATTCACGAGTGATTTCTTCCACTGATTTTTTTACAACCACTCTCCGCAGTGCTCGCCGTCCCCAGTTCTTCAATGCATGGGATCTGTCTTTTCTTGTTTTCGATGTCGCTCGCTCTTCTCGTTTTCACTTCACAGTCTCATCACCAACAGTGGGCAGGTTTAGAAGCGTTTAAATGTCCCTGATGAAATCATTACTGAGGTAACATCGAATTATACGTCCACGTTCATTCTGCTCTTACTTCTCCTCTGCTGACAACAGAAAAGCCGGCCGGTGTGGCCAGGGCGCTTCAGTCCCGAACCGCACTGCTGCTACGGTCGCAGGTTCGAATCTTGCCGCGGGCAAGGTAGTGTGTGATGTCCTTAGGTTACTTAGGTTCAATTAGTTCTAAGTCTAGGGGATTGATGACCTCAAATGTTAAGTCCCATAGTGCTTAGAGCCATTTGAACCATTTGAACAACACAAAACTCCCCTGCTCCTTTTATGCACGATGTTTCAAAAAAATATATCTATTTCGAATGCATGTATTTGTTAACTTGTAAGACATACAACTATAAAACATGGTGCACGCATTTACGAATCTCTGAAGTTTAGATTACACCAACGACACGAAAAATACATCTATACTCGAACTCCTCCCATATTCGGGTAACCATGTCCATCGTCGTTGCAGTACGGATTCGGTACTTCATCTCGTCTAGTTACTGTGCTAGTGTTGGTACATAAACATTGTTCTTAATGAAACGTCGCAGTAGGAAGACACAGGGCGTCAAATCTGGAGACCGTGGAGGCCGGCTGAGAAGCCGCCGGCTGTTTGACGACCAGTCCAAAGACTCGGTAGAGTTTCATTCAGATATTTACACACTTGACGAATCCAGTGAGTGGATGGCCGGTCTACAAAGGGCGTGCAAAAATATTTGCACAGTCGTATCTAATTTTTTTTTATTTTTTGCTGGAGGAGAATGAAATTTTTTGTGAACATACTTTGAACATTTAGCTATACATTGAGCCTACTCAGTGTAGCCTCCACCAGCTGTGACGCATCTGGCCCAACGTTCTTTCCATGATGTAAATGCACTTTGGTAAAATTCTGGGGACTGACTATCACACCATCGCTTGACACAGGAAATAGGGTCTTTCTCACTATCAAATGTTTTACTGCGCAGGTGGGCCTTCAGACGACCAAAGAGGTAAAAATCAGACGGAGCCAAGTCCGGAATGTAGGGAGGATGAGGAACAATTTTCCAACCCATTTTCCTGAGTTTCACCTGCGTCATAAGGGCTGTATGGGGTTTAGCATTGTCATGCTGTAGTCTGATGAGCTGACCCTGAAGCTGTGGTCTGTGGGTCTTGATGGCATGCCGCAGCTCGTCCAATGACAAACAGTAGCGGTCCCGGTTAATTGTGGAGCCAGGTTCCAGAAAGTCAATGAAAATGACACCACACTGATTCCAGAAGAAGCAGGCCATCACCTTTCGGTCTCCTGTCGGTGAAAGTCTTGGTTTCATCTTCAGAGGGGAACCCGGATGACGCCACTCCATGGATTGAGTTTTGCTGTCAGGTTCGTACAAAAACAAAAAAAAATCAAATGGCTCTGAGCACTATGGGACTTAACATCTGTGGTCATTAGTCCCCTAGAACTTAGAACTACTTAAACCTAACCAACCTAAGGACATCACACACATCCATGCCCGAG
Organism: Schistocerca serialis cubense; assembly: GCF_023864345.2. Classification (NCBI taxonomy): domain Eukaryota; kingdom Metazoa; phylum Arthropoda; class Insecta; order Orthoptera; family Acrididae; genus Schistocerca; species Schistocerca serialis. The sequence continues at coordinate 274,936,426 of NC_064646.1, forward strand.
GCAGGATTCGAACCTGCGACCGTAGCAGTCGCGCGGTTCCGGACTGCGCGCCTAGAGCCGCTAGACCACCGCGGCCGGCGTACAAAAACAACCATCTTACATCCTGGGTAATGACGCCCTCAAAACACTGTTTCCACTCTTCAGTAAAGGTCTTCATGAGACTCTCGCACACATTCTCCTCATCTTTTTCATTTCTCTTGTCAGTAATCTAGGCACCCAACGTGCACAGATTTTTCTGTACCCTAGTGACAGTACCATTGATACCACACTACCCAATGACAAACGAGTCACTACAGCAATCTGTCATGTCGTCACACATCTGTCATGATGGATGATTTGATCAATGGTATCCTTATTCACATCACTCACTAACCACCCCTGGATACTGCTGCGATCCACTGCGTCCTCGCAATAAACAGGGAGCAACTTCCTGTGAAGCCATGTGGCAGAGTCATCGCCGGTCTTGAAGAGCAACTCCATCACCGACCGTTGTCGCAACCTGACATCTGCTTCACGGTCCATTATGGTTCACCTGTAAATAAAAGAAAATACTTTTATACACCAACGTATAGGTAAATGTTCCAAGTATGTTCACAAAAAATTTCATTCTCCTCCTGTAAAAAATAAAAAAATTAGAGACGACTGTGCGAAACTTTTTGAACGCCCTTTGTAGTTGAAAAATGAATTTCGCACCATTCAGCTTCGGAGACAAGATGTTTTGTAACAGGGCAAAATACTGCTGACCGTCAATCGCGTTTTGCATCGGAGAAGAGTGGGCAATAAACAGATGAGTGTGATATCGCACAAAACGCTTTGACTTTGAATGAATCTCGTAAATACTCCGTGTGTATATGTAGATTCTGTAGGCACCAAAATCGAACATTGCGTTTGTGTACTTTCCCACTGAGGTGCAAAGTCGCTTCGTCACTGATCACGATCCGTTGTCCGATAGCGTTATAACTGTCAATAGTGTCACCCCAAATCGTTGTTGTAGGTAGTTGCAACTCCCTACTGGCACGAGGAGTTGATTTTGTAAGACTACGTTGGAAAGCGGTTACAATTCGTGCGACATTTACGTCGGAAACACGAGGGCGGCTAAGACTCTTTCCTTTAGACGCACACCCTGTGTCTAGAAACTGTCGATACCGTCTGTGAACGTTCCATCTATTGGTAGGATCAGTTTGTTACCTCAACCTGAAACGTCACTGCACTATAATCACGGAATCACACTTCGTGAACTCGAGAATACAAAATGATTTTTACGGCGGAGTAGCAATTTTGGAACATGTAACGGTAACCAAACAAACAGAAGACTACTAACTTCTAGTGGCAATGAACATAAACTAGAGAATGTCTTCGTTCCTCCTATCACTGAACCATGGCGTACGAATTGATAGTTTTGACTTTGTAATGCGTACGTTCTTTTTGAAACACCCTGGACTTGCGAATCCATCTCTCGTGACATCCAATAGTCAATTTCGCATTACATAAGAGTGTTCGGATACTTTTGATCAGATAGTGTAATTTCTCCGAAAGTCACTAAAAAAAAAAAAGGTTCAAATAGCTCTAAGCACTATGGGACGTAACATCTGACGTCATCAGTCCCCTAGCTAGAACTTAGAACTACTTAAACCTAACTAACCTAAGGACATCGCACACATCCATGCCCGCGACAGGATTCGAACCTGCGACAGCGCGGTTCCGGACTGAAGCGCCTAGAACCGCTCGGCTACAACGGCCGGCCGCAGTATTCAAAATGATTTTTACTCAAATTGACACTGACCGTAGAAGCCTACGAACATACAATAACGCATTGTTCGGTAAAATGTTCTTTCAGGTTTTATCAGTGTGCAACAAGTATTAGGAACCTGTGTGACACCGTTTGAGTTAAAAACCGATTATTTAGCACATACAGATATCCATAAGCAATGAGAAACATTGGCACACATAAACACAGGAAAACTATGTAACATAAACTAACATTTACGGGTAGCATCGACTTCCATCTGGTGTACTGTCTTATTACAATTAACTATAAATGGATAATTCTCAGTATTGAACGTTTACAGCGAGATGGTTATGGCAGTTATTAATGCTACTGTTTTCTCTCGTTTTCTTCGCTAAAACTGTTGAATTATTGATATTGAACTATGGTAAATATCCACTGAAAAAGCACAAATGTCTGAAACTATTTTTCAAATATAAACTTTGATTCACTATAAGTTAATGGACTTCGCTCACGGCCTCTTTAGAGTATTGGTAATTGTGTTGTTGACGCCGGTCGGTGTGGCCGAGCGGTTCTAGGCGCTTCAGTCCAGAACCGCGCGACTGTTACGGTCGCAGGTTCGAATCCTGCCTCCGGCATGGATGCGTGTGATGTCCTTAGGTTAGTTAGGTTTAAGTAGATCTAAGTTCTAGGGGACTAATCACCTCAGATGTTAAGTCCCATAGTGCTCAGAGCCATTTGAACCATTTTTTTGTTGTTGACAACTATTGGCTTCGAACTAGTTTGGTGCTGTGAACAAAATACTGCTGTGGACAAACATGAAGGTGGTCACGAAGGTTTGTCAAACTCCGCATCTGAACGAGCTACCAGTGAAATGGCTTCCGAATTTCTAAGGGCTCGGCAACGGCAAGTGAATTTTCAAGAAAAACGGTTTCAGGGGCAACGGCAGAAACTTAAGCAGCATCAGGAACAATTAGATCTACAACAACGGTAGCAAAAGCATTGTGCAACAGAAAGGACATTCGATCACACACGAGTAGCTGACACCTTTACCTCAACAGCATACAGTTTTGCTGCCTGCATTTCCAGCGTTCCGGGATCAGAATGAGGATTGGAAACCCTACTTCAAACAGTACACTGCAGCATCTAATAGAAACCCCTTTTTTTGTTGGGGTGGTTCAGACACGTTCAGCTACCGAGTAAGCACACCCCGTTTCGCTGTGTTGTTGCACGTAGGTTGCTTTTACATCATTCTTGATAGAAAGTAAATTATATCCAAATTTTTATTCTTAAAAGTACGTCGATGTGTACTTAACATTATTTACTTGCAAACTGAGAGCACCTAACATGATTTATCATTGAATTACCAGAGTTTACTTGCTGGGTAACTTAAGGATATGTTGCTGTGAAACATCTCAAAAAAACAAATTTAAGAGATCCCAATTGTTTCTGTTTATGGTACTAAGATTTGCATTACCAGATTTTGAAACAAGAAAGTATAACAACCTCAAAAATGAATCTACGATTTAGCACAATATGAAATTAATTTTATTGTCACTTTATGACAGCACGTAAACAATGATAAGGATGATCCTTAACGTTTTTGCCATTACGCTGTCACGTAAATTCATGTAAAGAATGGTAAGGCACGGAACTTAACATTGTTCACTTGCTTAAAGAATTAATCAAGTTTACCTGATTAGCAACAACTTTTGACGCACCGTTGCGTCCAGGACCATATTCAGGATTTTTATCTGCGTCATAATTACCGTCAGCATCCTCGGATTTGTACAAATCGTCCCTGAAAAGCTTGCACGAACACTACACACGTGAGTATTACTAGTAGCCATGTTTTTGGCACTTACCGTGGTTTACAAGCACACACCCTGACAACATTGCCGTTAGTGAGAATCTGAAATTAGAAATAGTATTGCCACTTCTCTGTTTATTGTGGAACTCACAACTAATAAGAATAAAGCACATCACATACCATGTTCTGCATGCAACAACTCTCTTTCTCATATGTCCCTTACCTTTCCTGACAGCCAAGTTCATCATATACGGATTCATTACAAATCGTGACATCATACAAGAGCACGTGCCAGATAGAGAAATCCTCCAAGAGTAGAGTTTCACAACTACCATAGCCTACCGTAAACTATCATACGTAAGAGTACACTTCGAAAGTTTTCCTAATAGCTTTGGTCGGTTAAGGTCGTGCATGCGTTATCTGTATGTTACGTGTGTTGCATACCTATCGGGCTTTGTCTAGCAATGACCGCTTCCTTTACGTATACAATCATTATCTTACTAGATTCGTCTAAAATCGGAAACTGTCTAGAAACTAATCGAGAATGTGTAAAGGACTGGGTAGCCTATGGAACATTTTTGTTCTGCATGGTTGCCCTCCTCTTTATTGCTAAAAGAAAGAGAATTTGTAGCAAAATTGAAACTGTCAATGTTTAATTCATGTTTTATTTGAAAATCGTTAATGTGCAACGTGTAACAAAGGGATGTGGTAGTAAAAATGAAGAAAAAATACAGATCTCTCACATAGCGCTTGAAAACGCAAACTCCTCAACAACAAAAAAAAGAGAACACAAAACAAAAATACATCAAACATCACTTCAATAGTTAAACTTATATAAAACATGTTTCTTTCGTTCATAAGCAACTTTCGCATTTATCAATAATATCAATAAACTCTTGTCTTTGTTCATGATGAAGCACTTTCTACTGCATACATAATAACAACAATTATATAAATGTATTTTTTTATGTTTGTGTTTGTAAACTGTATTTGCATAAAGGCGTTACGCGGTCATCTAAGAGGTTGTTGGCTCCCAGTTTCTCAGTTACACATTCATTTACCTATCTTTCCCCACCAAAGCTACCAGTACTACCAGTAATCTTGCCGTTTACTACGTCATAAATGTAGTATACCAAAACTACCGAACTGTAGTTTTGGTACAACTCTAGCCATGAGGCTCTGAAATTATCAGAACCCTAGTGACGACAAGTGCTATATCGATAGCATCTCCGTCGACTGCAGCCGACTCGCCGCGCGTCACACACAGCTACACGAGGGACGGCACTTTTCAACCTCCCGCCAGCATCCGCGGGGCGAAATCGCTTTATTCGTTCACCGTTGTCCAAAGGATAGCGCCACACATACGCGCCGCTAGAGGCGCCGACTCCACATGACTTCACAGCTAGAGAATCTGACTAGCAGGCTCATCCTTTTAAGCGGCCGCAACTCAGAACTCACCCTAAATCTAATGCATTTACAGGCTTATGAACATTAGTAAAGAAGACTACAGTGAGGAACGAACATCACGTAATCTAAATGACTACTCTGCAATTCACAATTTAGTGCCTGACAGAGGGTTCATCGAACCACCTTCGAGCTATTTCTCTACCGTTCCACTCTCGAAGACCGCGTGGGAAAACGATCACTTCCGTGGGTGCTCTGGTTTCTCTTATTTTATTACTGTGTTCATTTCTCCCTCGGTAGGTCGGCACTAACAAAATATTATCGCATTCGAAGAAAAAAGCAGGGGACTGATACACTCCTGGAAATTGAAATAAGAACACCGTGAATTCATTGTCCCAGGAAGGGGAAACTTTATTGACACATTCCTGGGGTCAGATACATCACATGATCACACTGACAGAACCACAGGCACATAGACACAGGCAACAGTGCATGCACAATGTCGGCACTAGTACAGTGTATATCCACCTTTCGCAGCAATGCAGGCTGCTATTCTCCCATGGAGACGATCGTAGAGATGCTGGAAGTAGTCCTGTGGAACGGCTTGCCATGTCATTTCCACCTGGCGCCTCAGTTGGACCAGCGTTCGTGCTGGACGTGCAGACCGCGTGAGATGACGCTTCATCCAGTCCCAAACATGCTCAATGGGGGACAGATCCGGAGATCTTGCTGGCCAGGGTAGTTGACTTACACCTTCTAGAGCACGTTGGGTGGCACGGGATACATGCGGACGTGCATTGTCCTGTTGGAACAGCAAGTTCCCTTGCCGGTCTAGGAATGGTAGAACGATGGGTTCGATGACGGTTTGGATGTACCGTGCACTATTCAGTGTCCCCTCGACGATCACCAGTGGTGTACGGCCAGTGTAGGAGATCGCTCCCCACACCATGATGCCGGGTGTTGGCCCTGTGTGCCTCGGTCGTATGCAGTCCTGATTGTGGCGCTCACCTGCACGGCGCCAAACACGCATACGACCATCACTGGCACCAAGGCAGAAGCGACTCTCATCGCTGAAGACGACACGTCTCCATTCGTCCCTCCATTCACGCCTGTCGCGACACCACTGGTGGCGGGCTGCACGATGTTGGGGCGTGAGCGGAAGACGGCCTAACGGTGTGCGGGACCGTAGCCCAGCTTCATGGAGACGGTTGCGAATGGTCCTCGCCGATACCCCAGGAGCAACAGTGTCCCTAATTTGCTGGGAAGTGGCGGTGCGGTCCCCTACGGCACTCCGTAGAATCCTACGGTCTTGGCGTGCATCCGTGCGTCGCTGCGGTCCGGTCCCAGGTCGACGGGCACGTGCACCTTCCGCCGACCACTGGCGACAACATCGATGTACTGTGGAGACCTCACGCCCCACGTGTTGAGCAATTCGGCGGTACGTCCACCCGGCCTCCCGCATGCCCACTATACGCCCTCGCTCAAAGTCCGTCAACTGCACATACGGTTCACGTCCACGCTGTCGCGGCATGCTACCAGTGTTAAAGACTGCGATGGAGCTCCGTATGCCACGGCAAACTGGCTGACACTGACGGCGGCGGTGCACAAATGCTGCGCAGCTAGCGCCATTCGACGGCCAACACCGCGGTTCCTGGTGTGTCCGCTGTGCCGTGCGTGTGATCATTGCTTGTACAGCCCTCTCGCAGTGTCCGGAGCAAGTATGGTGGGTCTGACACACCGGTGTCAATGTGTTCTTTTTTCCATTTCCAGGAGTGTATATCAATGGAATGTGTAATGACAATTGCTAGATGTTTCCAAAGAGAGTCTATGGTGTGTCTTGATGAAGAGAAGGCGCGAACATTTTTATCGCTCTTCCTATTGTAACATTTTTGTTAATAAAAATACTGTTTTTTGGGTTAATATAAATAACGTGAAGTAAGTCAAAGTGACTGTCTATTTATTTGGCAAACATTTCATCTCACCGCATCGAAATATGCGTTTCTTTCATTAGGTGGCACAGTCAACAATTAGCAACTTCTACTGTGTCTGAATTCTAGACGACCATTGCAGCGGAAAGAAGAGGTAAAGTTACACACTGTGAGGAAAATACAAATAGAACATTTACTATTAAGTTTCTCAGAATGCTTATTTCGGATATGTTTGATGGTGTCTGTTCGGCAGCCGGCAGTAAAAGCATTTCGTTAACTTACGACTTCTCAGTTAAAAGTCAGGAAACATATCCAATTCAAAAACTGTAATTCATTATCCAGCCAGTAGTAAAAAAATAGAATGTAATACACTGGCGACCGGAGAGACACAAGATCACGCAATCTTCGGATCCTAAGTAGAAAGTAATACTAGTGGTTGTTCAAATACAAATTGTGCTCTTTGTTCCACATATTCGACAAAAAGAAAATTAGGATGTTACCAGCAGAAAAGGAATAAAATTGTGGAAACGGAAGAAAATTTTCTCCAAAGACAAGTGATTAAACTTTACGCAGCGTTAACAGAAATACGTCAACCAAAGGTAGGATGAAGAATATTCCATTGATCTCAGCGCGCAAGAGGAATTTCACCACAATATCCTGACCCTTGACCTGCTTAAAACCATTCTACAAGCAAAGTATAGTTGATTTTTCATTGCAATAATAAACGATTTTTATATACGTAACAGTGAGTTAATGAGAAGACACCTTGTCGCGAACGTATATCACGAGCGAAATTTTTCACAACTATTGAGTTCCTGTTATATTTCAATGATTCAGTTTCAGTGTGTATATTTTATAATAATTAAAAACGGGATCAGGTATGAATGAGAAAATTAATACTAACGGTATCGATTATGAAAATACTGACTCGGAATCTATTGTATTAGATAATGAAAATGAGAATGAATCACAGCAGGATGGCAATTTCACAACCGAAAACAGTACACAACTAAACTCAGCTGCAATGAATGGACAGAATGTTAGACCAAATGATGTGGCATAGCTAAAAGTCGATGAGGCTACTTCACAGCCCTCAATAGGAAATGTCTCTTTTAAAAATAATTTGGGAAGAAAAAATGCAACAGACGCAAGAAATCTTCCATATTTAGTGAACTGAACAGATACAAACATACTCAGGCTATACGCACAGTAGACAATCATCATTCGCAGGTATCAACCATAGAACAGCACTTACAGAAATTTATACAAATGAATATTGAGTTACGTACAGACTTGAGTACGAAAATCACAAACGTGTCCACTGGACTCGGCAGTTTAGATCAAAGCCTCAATAACCAAAAAGTCATTACACTTTCGAACGACTTCGAAAGTTTACGTGCTAACTTAAACACGCAGTTGACAAATGCAAGCAATAAATTAGATAAAAAATTTGTACAATCAGCTAGACAGAAAACTTTGTAATATGAGTGGAGATCAAGATCGAAGTGCACGTCAATTTGAGGAACTTGCAACGGCGACGGTAGTTTATAAACCCCATATGAAAGATTAGCTCAAATGGTAACAGCAATTCGAACACACGTATCTGAACATAGGTCCGTGTGCTAAAATTTGCCGGATGATGTACAAAAAAACTCACGCAAGACGTACGATGTCTCAGTTTAGGACAAACTTGTTGCAAAATCAAGTTCGATCGCATGAATAAGGATGTAAAAGAATTAAATGAGGGAGCTGAGGCCGGCACCGTTGACAGCGATTCTATACTAGCTGAAAAGTGCTTCATGGAACAAAAGACTTATTTTGACATGGTTGAAGAGGCCCTTAACGAAAAAGAATATAAAATTCTCTCTAAAATGGATGGTGATATGAAAGCAATAGAAGGTAAAATTCGTTCCGAACTTATCAGTGAAGGAGATAGATCGGACAAAATCGCCTTCCGCAGCTAATAAAAACAGAAAAGCAGTACTAGAGAGTAGTCACGAGATCATTGTTTCACCATGGTCAGATAATGACAAATGCAAAGAAAAACAGTTTGCAGACAATCAAACGTGTGTGCCAGTATCAGTATTGCCGCCTCTGAAAAGGCGTAGGACGGCGTCGCTGTCTGATGCCGTAATTCCTCTCCTGTCTACTGTCATTATAGACGACGGTCTAATAAAATACAGACAATTCCCAGTCTACTCACAAGAATACAAGAAAACACACCCCTTTCTCTTTGCGAGTGCTTTCAGAAATGTTTTACCTCGCCATTAGTCCGAAATGTAAAGGATTCAGTTCATTGTGTGTTTCATTTGAGGTGACGTGCGGTTGTGGGCAGCCAAAGAGGCAGATCATTGTCGAATACGGGAAGAATTCGAACAGACCTACCTAAAGAAATGGTGGAAAGATTACGAATGGAAGTTTTTGACCCGCAGCCATTTAACGTAATACACGGCGAACTACATCGTTATTCAAAAGATACTTGTGCAAGACGAGATACTGGAGCATCGGACATCTCAGGTCCATGTTTTGAGAATACTAAAGAGTCGTTTGCCGAATAAAATTCTTGGTAACTGTGCCAACTTATGATCTAGAATACTTTCTCACGGTCGTGGATTCAATTGAGCTCATTTATGAGAGCTGCCAAAACACAAATGGGTGTAACAGAAACCAGCAGGATTCACCGAAAAATGAAGGATCTAATAATCGTAGTAACGGTAACAACAAAACAACGGCAGTAATAGGAGAAATCAGTACGTCAACGCGCATCGCGGTTGGCATCCATGCGCACCGCCGCAGTGATATAACGGTAATGGAGGATTCGGGTATCTTCAAAGTAACTGTCTCCAAAAGAGAAATAATAGAAACTATAATTCAGTGTACCGTGGCTCACCATCAAGAAATAACTGTAATGGCTGGAATAATAGGCACGGTCGCGGCGATAGTAGACAATAAAAATACTGGAATGAGATTGAACACCCACGCATAAATAAAAATTATGAAGACAACGGCTACGTGAGCGGCATAAACTAAAATCAGCGAAACACTACCCTCAATTATGTGCAGAATACAACGTGGCAAAATACCGACCGTTATAAAAATTGTAGAAGTGACTGACGGGGAGCGGCAGCACGCCGTCACCACAGACGGTAAACGGCGATTGGTCGGCCTAGAATCCCCGCCACCGACCGCAACCGGAAGTGGGGGCATAACGCTAATAAATAATTACCTCTTAAAGTATAACAAAATAATCGATGTGCGAAATAATCTACATACTGATAAGACGAATGATATAATAGAAATAAACGATGAAGTACAGGCGATGGTTAACGCCAAAATAGGAACAAGAGATGTACATATGATACTAGACACAGGAGCGGCTACTAACCTTGTTTCGTACAGCTTGTTCAATAAAATAAAAAGGAAACTAAACCTACTTGCTTTACCTGTGAAGAATTACTATATTTTAACAGCTGTAGGAAATAAGTCAAAAGGCATCGAGTTACAAATCTATATTCCAATGACATTCGCTGGCACCACAATTACTTGTACATTCCTAGTGGTAGAGAAGCTAATAGTTAACTGTTTCCTAGTAATAGTTTTTTTTCAGGCAATATCAAGCGAGAATTGATCTAGGCAATGGCCAATGTTTTGTTCACTCAGGCGATGACGTTTTTTCAGTTGATTTAATGAAAACGAAGTATTATGTGAATAACAAGTTAGCAGATAAAGTGAGTATCCATCTGATGTGTTCAGAAGACACAGTTAACATACAGAAGTCAGAATTTCCCAAAAGAGAGGTTAACTTCTTAGGTCACATTATTTCACCAAGAGACATGCGGCCTGATCCACACAAACTGGACGCCATCAGATGCTTTCGTATCCCACAAACTAAAAAAAACAGTTGCAGTCATTGGCTTAGCGTCATTCTTCCGTAAGTATGTTCCTCACTAGCTATTAAAAGTGACGCCCTGCTCGGTCTTTTGAGGAAAAACCGCAAACGGCTAAGGACAGAAAATTGTCAGTACTCTGTAGCCATAAAACAAGCTCCTGATATCAGACAAGAATTTTGCCTCAGTACCGATGACTCCTTCCAGGGTCTCCGGGCAATGTTGTTTCAGATTAACCAACTCAACGAAAATGAAAACGTAAATACAATCAGTTTTGCTAGTCGATAGTTGGCAGAATGTGAAAGTGCTTATTCCGTGACCGAGCTTGAAGTAGTATGGGCATTCCGAAAATTCAAGTACTTCCTGTGGGGAAACCACACCAAAGTATATTGTGATCATCAAGCACTTTCATTCTTACTGATATGTAAACTAGTGCACAAAAGATTATCGAGATGGTATCTTTTTCTTATTTTGAGCTATTTATGTCAAAGGTGAACAGAACATTTTGGCAACTGCCCCGTCTAGACTTCCTCAATGATTAAATGAATAAGCAGAATTAACAGAACAGACATCTGACTTTAGAATTATACTCATGTACGATGGTACATGTGGGCCCTATTATGTGACTGTAAAAATATGAGTCAGCTTCAAGAGAAAGCTACTCGATGGAACAAGGTAAGGCAACAACTAACAAGTACTGGCGATGCAGAGTTGAAAACACGTTATAAGTTACATATTGGAGTTTTATCGTCGAACACCTCAATCTGGTAACTGATCTGTTTGTTTACTGAAAGCACATGTGGATAATTTTATCAAGTACACACATAACTCATAGAGTCATTATGGTACAGCCAAATGTGCTCAGAAAATAATGTCATACTGGTATTTCACGAACTGATATTTCACGTAGAGTACAATAGGTCATCAAGAAATGTGTAATCTGTGAAAAGACCAAACACTTAAACAGACCACGATTCAATGAATTACACCTTATTATACTACCGAAGTCTATTGATCACATATCAGTCGATGCCGCAATCTCTTCCAACAACAAAAAGAGGAGTGAAATATGTAATAGCCTTGTATGTTTTCTAAATATCTGCAAATGTATGCCTAAATCGAGTGAATCGTGAGAGAATATTTTCTGAGAGTGGGTAAACCAGAGGCTATTATGACTAATAATGCAACTACCTTCACAATTCGAAGTGGAGAGAATTTGTCAACTCCCATAACGTAAAACGTATTATTTATCCAAATTTCATCCCGAGGCAAGCCCAATAAACACTGGTATTTAGTGAGTTTAACAGGCTTCTGTAAAGTTTGGAAGGTAAGAGACGAGGTACTGGCAGATGTAAAGCTGTGGGGACGGAGCATGAGTCGTGCTTGGGTAGCTCAAATGGTAGAGCACTTGCCCGCGAAAGGCAAAGATCCTGAGTTCGAGTCTCGGTCCGCTGTGACGAATATACACTTTTCGCTCAACTACACGCTGAATACCCATATTACTTTCGAAACAAATTGGAGAAACTCATAACGAATGTTAGACTAGACATAACCCTATTTAAGTACAAAGATACTTTGAAATCTGTTTTGAAAATGTTGTTATTCTATTCATAGCGAAATAAATGACAATATACAAACTGCAGGTTAAATACATTTTTGGAAACAGCGAATAAGAACGACAGCCACACAGTCTTAGCGCAGGGGGGGGGGGGGGGAGGGGGTTACAGCTGAGTTGCCGTGGTAAATATTTCTCCCACTCCGCAGTAGCCATTGTTCTACAAAATTTCTGTCGTGTAGCCGCATTATGCAATGCCCATATTCGCGCGTGCGTGCTATACCCAACACTCTAGTGCGCCGGTTAACAAACACTGACTGAATTTATTCTGGTGATTTATTGTTCTTAATTACAGCTTATTATCTAAAAATCAAAAATAGGCCATACAAATCACATTTCCTTGGACAGTTATAAGTTATGTATTAATTATTTATTTCTGATACTGTATTTAAAAAAAGAGATTAAAAAGAAAAAAAACTACAAGTTCCTCTACTACCACAAAACTACGTTAAAACAGTAAAATGCTCCCCTTTTCCTAATTTCCAAGTCCAGTGGATATATTCCAAGAATTACTAACAAAGCATAATTCGTGGTAGTGCCGTAGGCCCCCATTACTCTTAGTAACACGCCTCGTCGAACTCTTCTCAGTATTGAGGCTGGCTTACCTAGTTGCAGTCTATGAGCCCAGACGCTCGCACCATATCCTATGACTGATGCTAATATAGATTGGCGGTATTCTGAACTGTCTTCAAGGGAAGCCGAAATTGCCTATTTGCAATGTTTATAATTTTATTCATTACGTTAGTACCCTTCCTGCCTGCTTTCTGTACAAGATGTGCAAAGTTACGACATTCGTCCAGAAATACCCCTAGATATCTCGTTACTGCGCTTCTTCTGATCGTTATATCATTTAATTTTATTTTAGGGTTTCTTATTAGGTTCCCTTTCAGCATGAGGTTCGTTGCTTTGCGAGGTGTTAGTGACAATTTAACACTTCGACACGAGCGCTCAAGTTCTTGGGGGGCCGCATTACATTTGTCTTCTAGAATTCTCCTGAAGTCACCACTTACGACGAGCAGCACATCTGCAAATGCAGCCAGACCGCTTATGTTACCGCAGTCATGTACTCGTAACTTCTGTAGTATAGGTTCCAGTGCTACAACCCAAAACTCTGAACCACACAGTGATTCCTGCGGATAGCCTTTTGTTATTGTCTTCGTTATTTTCTTTCCTGGGCATGTTAAAGAAACATGTCGCCCGCGACAATAATCTCTCAGGCAATTTTTCAGCCCTTCTGGATACTCAAAATCCCTAAGGCGACCAAAGAAAGACGGCCACCATAGGTTATCGAAAGCGCCTGCAATATCGATCATCGTCGCTAGAGCGTACGTAGAATGAGTATGTATTGCTAGCGAAATCGCCTTGTTAATTGCGTCTTCAGTTGACTTGCCTCTTCTAAAACCGTACTGTTGAAGGCTCATCTCGTGTAGCAATCTGTGATCTTGTAATCTTTAGCATAATAGTTTTTCAGATATCTTGCCGAGAACTTCAAAAGACAAACTGGCCTGAGGGATTTGGGTATCATTGGATCTTTATCTCGCCCTTTGCCAATTATTACCACTTCAGCGTTCTTCCACGGTGTAGGGACCCTTCCTTGCAAGAGACACTCATTGTACAGATCGTACAAAAAACTATCTAACTGGTGACATAAGGCTTGTATTACTTCGTCAGGGATCCCGTCCGGTCTTGGAGATTTTTTCTTTTTCAGTATTAAAATTTATGCCTAATTTCTTCTTGTGCGAGGGGGTACACAAGTTTATTGTTCCCATAGTCTTCCCATAAAATTTTGCGTGACCTAGGCTGATCATCTATCTCACCTTCCTCTCCATCGTCAGGAAGTAGTGTTTCCATTAGTAGAACTAATAGTGAAAATCACAAATAAGACTTAATTGTACGAAGGAAATACTACGAATAAAACTACATTAAGTGAACAGTGACACATACATATGGGGCAAATTACAGGGAATTTGAACAACTGAAGTAACAATTTTTCCATGTTAATTATACAGCTAGTTATAGGAACAAAGATTACACTTCATCATCCATGCCATTAGCCAATGCATTAACCATAAGAACAGAGATGTATAATGAGTATTATTTCTACACATTCTGCATTTTCTACCCAACATGAAATATTTTATTTAATGATATGTCCATTTTGCCACATCATTACGTGACAAACTTCAATACCAACTTCACATATATGACAGTACGTAGACGTAGGACTATTTATAAGGAGAAAGATATATCAGAGTAAAAAGCTATATACAAAAGAAATCGTTTATAAAGAAAGAGCTACAGTCATGCGCGAGGAAAGAACTATTTACAGAAACGTTACGATTATACTAAAGTAATATACTAAAGTAATAAATAAAACAAATGTTAACGTGTAAGTTACGAAGAGGAACGGGCTAATAAATATAGTGAAGGTACTAAAATTAAATCCTATTTATATTACACTATCTACAGATACTTAAAATAAGAATAATCTGTTTATATAAAACTAAAACCGATTAAGTTATGATGATTCTACATTGTTTTACACTACTCTACTGAAAACTACCTCTACATTAAAGTGAACGCGAAAACTAATGTACTGTATAAGAAGGAATTTTTAAAAAAATTAAGAAGATAATGAAATTAGGCACAATTGATTACAACGGCAAAAGCTTTAGATAGCTAGCAACTACAAGCCTTAAGGTAAGTTAAGATTCATTACGGCAAATAAACGTTATTTACACAAGCACATTGCAGCAGGCAATTCAGTGTAAAAGAGCGCATGAGGAAGTATGAAATATTGATAAACATATCTAAGAAGTATGAAGGCAAAACGTTATTAACAAAAATATTAAATGTACCGACTGTGCTTCATGTATGCGTCTGTGTGAATGATCTCGTTCACTGACCTAAGGGCAGTTATAGATAATTAAGAAGTTATGTGGTAATAAGAATTTTGTACGGAATGATGCAAAGTAGTACGTCCCATTTGGCGGAAAGACTGAAATGGAGGTGGAAGATACCTAATAAAAGAACCAGTCTCTTATATTACTTGATAAGTTATGTGTAACAGTAATTGTGTGTGAATTTATGGAAAGGAGGATAAGAAGGTACATTTATATTCAGTACGTTGAACAACTAAACACAACTGTTGTTCTGTCAGCTGAAAAGTAATAACGAGTACCGTGGATATCACATTAACTTAGCCTACATGTTAAGCGATTAAATAAATTTTTGACTGCTATGCCCAATGAAACAAATACATCGTTATGCAAGCCACATTTGGGGGTAAATTAACACTTATGTTCACGTTGTACAAAGAGTAATACCTAAGTAGCGTTGCAGAAAAAAATCGAACACTATACTCAAACACAGAGTTACCAGTATACCTAAACATAAAATACAGTGAAAACATTTATGCATTCATAGTGGTTTGTAGTATAAAAACACGGTTACAACTGTGGTTAGCAGAGTGAAAAATATAAATATTAAACAAAGGATTTTGGGCATAAATAGAAATATAAGAAACACTGTGCTGTGAGCAGAACATGCATTTACAACCAGTATTTCACCTGTCCTCGTAGCAAGTAGCATACATTGTTTGTGAAAACAAATACTAGTATAAGAAGATGCATGATTTTTATCGTATACAGAAGTAGCGTGATGTAGTTGCTATGCTTTTCCTTTCCTCGTGTAGTGGTTAAACTGCTCTTTATTGCGTTGATTATAAGTTTTCTGGTTGTTAAAGGAGATGAAAACATTTTGAGAAGTTAATTCTTCATTCAGAAAAGAGATAAAGAGGTCTCAGCTAAAATTAATTACGAAGAACTTCATTAGAATATAGATGAGATTTTCTTGTAACCGTGCTTGTACGACTTTTGTTTCAGCTCTTTGTAAATACACTACTGGCCATTAAAATTGCTACACCACGAAGATGACGTGCTACAGACGCGAAATTTAACCGACAGGAAGAAGATGCTGTGATATGCAAATGATTAGCTTTTCAGAGCATTCACACAAGGTTCGCGCCGGTGGCGACACCTACAACGTGCTGACATGATAAAGTTTCCAACCGATTTCTCATACACAAACAGCAGTTGACCGGCGTTGCCTGCTGAAACGTTGTTGTGATGCCTCGTGTAAGGAGGAGAAATGCGTACCATCACGGATTGTAGCCTATCGCGATTGCGGTTTATCGTATCGCGACATTGCTGCTCGCGTTGGTCGAGATCCAATGACTGTTAGCAGAATATGGAATCGGTGGGTTCAGGACGGTAATACGGGACGCCGTGCTGGATCACTAGCAGTCGAGATGACAGGCATCTTATCCGCATGGCTATAACGGATCGTGCAGCCACGTCTCGATCCCTGAGTCAACAGATGAGGACGTTTGCAAGACAACAACCATCTGCACGAACAGTTCGACGACGTTTGCAGCAGCATGGACTATCAGCTCGGGGACCATGGCTGCGATTACCCTTGACGCTGCATCACAGACAGGAGCGCCTGTGATGGTGTACTCAACGACGAACCTGGGTGCACGATGGCAAAATGTCATTTTTTCGGATGAATCCAGGTTCTGTTTACAGCATCATGATGGTCACATCCGTGTTTGGCGATATCGCGGTGAATGCACATCGGAAGCGTGTATTCGTCATCGTCATACTGGCGTTATCATCCGGCGTGATGGTATGGGGTGCCATTGGTTACACGTCTCGGTCACTTTTGTTCGCATTGACGGCACTTTGAACAGTGGACGTTACATTTCAGATGTGTTACGACCCGTGGCTCTACCCTTCATTCGATCCCTGCGGAACCCTACATTTCAGTAGGATAATGCACGACCGTATGTTGCAGGTCCTGTACGGGCCTTTCTGGATACAAAAAAGGTTCGACTGCTGCCCTGGCTAGCACATTCTCCAGATCTCTCACCAATTGGAAACGTCTGGTCAATGGTGGCCGAGCAACTGGCTCGTCACAATACGCCAGTCACTACTCGTGATGAACTGTGGTATGGTGTTGAAGCTGCATGGGCAGCTGTACCTGTACACGCCATCCAAGCTCTGTTTGAGTCAATGCCCAGGCGTATCAAGGCCGTTATTACAACCAGAGGTGGTTGTTCTGGGTACTGATTTCTCATGATCTATGAACTCAAATTGCGTGAAAATGTAATCACATGTCAGTTCTAGTATAATATATTTGTCCAATGAATACCCGTTTATCATCTGCATTTCTTCTTGGTGTAGCAGTTTTAATGGCCAGTAGTGTATCACCATGTATATTTTGTAAACCTGTGAAAACCAATCTGACACTGCATCAGACTTTAGAAAGTGCAAATATCTGTGAAAGAATACTACGTAAGTTGAGCAACATACCTAAAACGTGTGGAGTTGCTACCTAGTGTTTAAAAAATGATGCCGTGCGACGATTCAAATTCGCAGTCGCCAAGTGAGTCATCATTCGCAATACAGAAAGAGTAACGCATCTGCAGTGCTGAGCTGAATAAGCGGAACAGTGGCTCGTGCGTGCTAATGGAAATGTGAACACTCACCAAAACGTCGACGAAGATTTCATCCAGATGTAGCTGGTCCAAGTGGGTCGTTTGGCCTCACGATGCAGTGGAGACAGTCGTAGCTTACTGAATCCGTAGGCAGGTGTAAATAGTTACCCTGAGTGGACGCTAAGAACTATTCAGACTCCATCACATGTGCGAATAAGTTTGTGCCTGGTGCCTCGTACCTCAGACAACATACACAATATCTGAGGGCGTTCTTCCGGGTCTTGAGCGACAATTTGAACAGAATCGGCCTGAAAATGACACTGCAGTCGCTCCTGGGGGATCAGGAACTTCGGACGGAGCGCCTAACACGGCACACCACGGTAACAGAACCTCTCAATTCACAGAAGGACTCAAATGACGACAGTCGGCAGATAAAACGCTTGAATGCTATTCAAAACTTAGCTAAATTGACAACAGATAATAACCATGAAGTACCCGCACAGCGTTCGGAACAGCCGCGGCTAGAAGAAAACGCCACAGCCGTTGCTATTGGTCGGCGCACACCACGGACAGAGCGCCACACGCGGCGCGGACCGCAGAGGAAACGCCAAGCACAACGTAGGCATAAATACTGGACTCGTACCACACTGGAATCAGGCTCTGCCCCCCCTCCCCCCCAAGGTTAGGGAAAATGTGGGCCAGGACCTGGAAGCCGGCCGCGGAACCGCAGAGAACGTTTCCGCCGCCGCCGATCACACCTCCGCGTCCACCAGGAAAAGAGGGCCAGCAATGCAGCCGGGCCACCTAACGGTGTCAACGAAGGCTGTAACTGGCTCCCCCTTGGCAGCAGCCCCCCTTTCCGCTCCCGACATGGCGAGAAATACACCGAATGCAGTATACACAATACGCCGACAGCAAAATACATCGTCAGTACTTGCGATCCGGCCCCTCCTCCCCTTGTGCTAACTCCGCTCCTGCTTGCTAACGCCCAAAACAAACTCCCAGATTTCATAGCGTCCTCAGTAAAGGCAAGCGGAAGTCCCGTCTGCCGAACGAAATCCTCCCAAAACCCAGCGCCTCAGCCCAGCCCTCAACCCGATCCAAATTCCTAAAATCCCCCCCCCCCCCCCACACACACAAATCCATTTCCTCCAAACAGCAGCGTGCAAGGAAAGACCGGAAGGATAGGCACTCCAAGTCCAAGAGTAAGAGAACGTCCACCATCCCTACCCCAACCACTCCCACACCCTCTGAGGAGCCTGCGCCCCTGACAGCACCTGTTGTCGTCCTGGGAGGGATCCAGGAAACCCATCGCCCTGGACGGGAATTGCGTAACCGGGCAGGACTCGGAGGGTTTCGTACTGGCGAGGAAAACCTTTCGCCAGCCGAGACTTCTGGCGGCCTGGGGAGTAGAACCCACGCCAAACAGATTTCAGGCGGTGGCTGATGAGGCAGAGACAACACAAAACAACACAACAGAAGCACAAGCACAGAAACAAGTCACCCACCACCTCTCTCCCCCCCCCCCCCCCCCCCCCCCCCCCCCCCCCCCCCCCCCCCGATTGTCGCTGAGTTTTCTCAGAACTACGAAGAGCTCTTCAAGTTGCTGAAAACAGAAATCGGGGGAGGCAGCTTCCAGACAAAATAAAAATTACAGTATACACACTAGAAAACTACACCACAGCAAAATAAAAATTACAGTATACACACTAGAAAACTACACCACAGCCAAGACACTTTTTAACAACATAAACATATCCCACTACACGTTCCCCCACAACAAAAACATAGTAATAAGAGACCTCCCAAGACGACTGTCCCCCCAGGCAATCAAAACAGACTTGATTGCCCAGGGGTACGTCGTCAAGGCGGTCCAGCAGATGGGCAACATAAACAGCAAGTGGCCACTATATCAGGTCACACTCCCTGACATCCTCCAAAATAAAAGGGAGATAAAAACGGTCCTGGCTGTGCCTGTCACCACTGAACCGCTGCGCCGTAAAAACAAGATGGTGCAGTGCTTCAGGTGTCAGGGCCTAAACCACATCGCCACCTACTGCACCATGCCAGTAAGATGCAGAAAGTGCGCCGATGCCCACAACACAAGGACATGTATACTCAAACACACGGACCCACAAATAAGGTGTGCACTGTGTGGCAAAAACCACACAGAGGGTTACCAAGGTTGTGAGGTCCATAAGCGACACACACAGCAGGCAAAGGGCGCAAAGGCCGCCCCCCCCCCCCCCCACACACACGCAAACAAAACACCACGAACCCATCCAGCCACACAAGAAAACAAAACACGACAACACACACGGACAAGGCCTGGGTAAAACCAAGACTGGACACACCAAGGGCAACTTATGCGGAAGTGGTTTCTCCTCTGAGAAGCTATGAAAGCGTGGCCCAATCACCACAGCACCGGACACCATCACAAGAACAACACCGGGAAACACAGCAACAATGATCGCGTCCACCATGACAGAGAAAGCTCTAGGCAACCCCACACACAGTCCCCCCCCCCCCCCCCCCCCCACTCACCTGTAGATCAGTTGTTAGGCAGACCATGAACCTCATCATCCAAAAGATAAAGGAATTCAAGGAAGCCCAGAAGCAGAACACAAAGATCCTTGGTGCCCTTCAGGCAGCAGTCCAGCAGTCGCTCCCCTCTGTGACTTCCTCAATAGTTTCAAAACCCCATCATGAATAGACAACCTAATATCCAAGGCCTGACAATGTGCGTCTTTAACGCAGATGGCATTGTCAATCAAGAGGTCGAGTTCAGAGAACTCATGAAGGAGTTCTCTGTCGAGATATGCATGATGGGGGAAACCCACCTATAACCAGGAATAAAAGCGACAGTTTCCAACTACGTTACCTACCGTAAAGACAGGCCAACCCAAGGCGGAGGAGTGGCCATGTACGTAAAAAGAGGGATCCCCCACCACCAGGTATTCTTACCAGCTACCAACAAAATCGAAGCAGTGGCGGTGGAAGTAACCACTGCCACCGGACCCCTAACAATCGTTCCAATCTACCGACCCCCACAAGACCAGATAGATGAGGGACACATAGCTGCTCTAGGGCAAATTGAAGGCAAACTCATAATAGGGGGCGACTTCAATGCCGAACACCCTGATTGGAATTCTAGAGCAACCTCCAGAGCAGGCGCCAAATTGCAACAACTAGAGCGCACCCACAACTTCGAAACGTATGGTCCGGTCGAGCCCACACATTTTCCAAAAAAAGGAGGCAGGCCCGACGTGTTAGACATAGCTCTCACTAGGAGGATCGTAGGGTTTGTGAACGCAAGGACAATCAACAGAATGCCCTCCGACCGCAACCCAGTGATCCTTGAGGTCGATGTGGGAGAATGGGTAGCACTCCCACGGTACCAGACGTCTTACAAACGTATAGACTGGGAGCGATATCGAGCAACTGTCGTCTCTGATATCGCTCGCGCTCCGCCACCTACAGCCGAAACAGTAGAACAAGCGCTACAAAACTTAACAGGCACCATCTTGCAGGCAGCGGAAGAGGCCACCCCTCCACAAAGGGATGGCCCACCGCCGAAAATACAGCTCCCGGAACACTTGCTAGCTCAAATTCGACATAAGAACAGAGTGGCAAAAGAGTGGAAGATCACCAGAAATGAGGCCACCAGGAGGCTGCTCAATCGTCTACAGAGAGAACTGAAGGTAGCGCTCAATGAGCACAGAAACCAGCAATGGCAAAACCGCCTCACAGCTCTCAAAGTAGACGATCATACACTATGGCAAGCAACCAAACGGTTCACAAAAAGACGCGCAAGGATGCCGCCACTGCACGGCGAGCGGGGTCTGGTCTACAGCCATGCTGAGAAGGCCAACGCCCTCGCCGAGTCCTTCGAGAAGCAGTTTCAAGCGGCAGAACCCCAGGATGAAGAGCATGAAGAGGTAGTCAGTCGTCAACTAGCTGTCTTCTTCAATGATGAGGAGGACCCGGAGAACGAACCCACACTTTTCGCCCCTGAGGACGTAGCAAAAGTAATTAGGTCCCTCCCCACGAAAAAGGCGCCAGGACACGACAGTGTCACCAATCAGTTAGTCAAAAATCTCCCACCCACGGCGATCACACACCCCGCGAACGTCCTCAACGAGATTACTCGATACCGCGAGTTCCCAGCTTGCTGGAAAGATGCGGAAGTGGTCGCGATACACAAACCAGGGAAAGACCCTCTATTCCCGCAGCACTACAGGCCGATTAGCCTCTTGCAAACTCTCAGCAAGATCTATGAGAGCCTCCTGCTAAGACCCATACAGGAACGCATTACCAGAGAGCAACTTCTGCCGGATTTCCAATTCGGGTTCCAGCAGAACCACTCTGCCCCACAACAGGTCATGAGAGTGGTTGAAGCAGCCACAGAGGGCTTCTACCACAGAGGCTACTGCGGGGGAGTGCTACTAGACGTAGAAAAAGCCTTTGACTCAGTATGGCATACGGGCTACTCTACAAGTTGTATACACAAGGGTTTCCCAGGAGTATAGTTTAGCTGATCAAAATCTACCTCATGAATAGCACTTTCTCCGTCAAAGTAGAAACTGCCACCTCCACCAAAAGGCGTATTCGTGCTGGGGTACACACAGGGATCGGTCCTGGGGCCCATTTTGAACAGTCTGTACACTGCGGACACACCAACGGCCCCCCTGGTGCACACTGCACAGTACGTAGACGACACAGCCTTCTACACGAGAAATGCGAACAAGGACCTGGTCATCTGTAGGCTACAAAGGGTTTTAGATGACACAGAAACCTGGGCCCATCGCTGGCGTATCACCATCAACACTGAAAAAACACAGTCTATGCTGATTACCCGCAGGCTCAGAAGGCGCGAACCTCCTCAACGTCTCCCCCTCCATCTTCACCTAAATGGTACCCAACTCCCCTGGCGCAGAAGCGCCAAGTACCTTGGCGTAACCTTGGACTCTCGTCTTACGTGGAAACCCCACATAGACGAGGTCCACAGGAAGGTCTGCGCCAGAATGTCCATCCTATACCCAATCCTAAACTCAACCAGCTTCCTTCCCTACCCAGTAGCAGTAAATGTGTACTAGGCCCTGATCCGGCCAGTAATGGAATATGGGTGCCCTGTCTGGGGATACGCGGCGAAGCAGCACCTGGACAAACTCCAGAGGCTGCAGAACTGCGCCCTCAGGAGGGCATTGCATTTATCTCTTGGATTCCCCATAGACGATCTGCACGCCGCAGCTGAAATCCCACTCATGAGAGAGCGTTTCCAAGATCTGACAAGGGCCTTCTATGAAGGTTCTTCCAGATCAGGAAACGCCCTCATCCACTCCCTAGGTCGGTATGACACGTCCCGCGACAAGCACAAGCGCCCCATGACGATCTTCGACGATTAAGTCGAAGAGAAAATTCCAGTACCCAATCCCTTAATCCTGCTCCTTCCCATATAACACCAATCATCTCGCCAACCTCAGGCAAGTACCAGACACAAACAGAACAATCATCACATTTCACAGACACCAAAAAAAAAAAAAAAACTACAGAAATAATCACACACACAAGTACACAGGGGAGTAAAAGCCGAAAGGCTACAAACTCCCTCTCACACTTCCCCAAAGAGGGGAAAGTAACAGATTAGAGCAGCAGCACTGGAATCAGTATCAGACAGCACCTGAAGCAGACTGCGAGTCACGCAGTTGAAATATCGTGCAGGAAAGACTCGAATAACAGGCAGAAACCCGATTAATCGACATGACAAAGCCTCGCCGGGAAATCCTGAAGAATGACTCAGAACTGCTTTGAACTCCTTTTACTTCCATCCCCATTGCAGACTAGTTCATGTATCGTACACGTGAGCCGATCTCATCACACTCTTGAGATAATTTCTCTCGAGGCTCACTACTCGAACGATACTCGGGTACTACCCGAATACTACTACTGGAATTCTCAAAGGACAAGCCAAGAACCATTCTCTGCGAACAAACATGTCATGCAAATTCTCTCTTTAACAATAAGTGTTTCTTCTTTGCAGTCCCCGGCAAACATTCCTAGTGGCCAGCTGCATCGTAGTTGTTACCTTTGCCGCACGCCGCTATTCGGCAATCGGCTGGGCGTTGCAAATTCGCTGACTTGACAGGACACAGCTTTTCTCGACCCTCAAGTGTCACTTATCTACAACATTTTAACACAGTTTACGAAAACTTTATAGACAATCTCTTGATTCTTCTAGCACATAAAAATCGATAATAAGCTGAGGCGATACAAGCCAGTGATGCGCTGTTTTCGGGCTGAAAACGGTTTGGCGCATTACAAATCTTATCTTTACTGTTGAAGAGAAGGTTTGCAACAGTATTCCTAATGTAAAAGGCTGGAGTATATTTCCTGGATTTTAGTTTCCTGGCAGTAACCTGTGAAGTCCTACCCACATATAGCATGGGGGCCTATTTGTTATTAGTGTAGTTTTGTTTTGTCTGAGCTGAATAAAGCAGAACTGTTACGATCTGTCTTTTCTTTTTGCAGAGTATATTGTGAACCAGTGTAAGATTATAATCATTACTGTTTGCTATTTCCTTAATTATTTTCAAAATCTGGTTTGATTTGGGGTACAGATAGTAGGCGGTGCACCACGGAGTGAAGGCTGGATGTTTATTTGTTATTGAATGTTGGGAACTGACTGGTAGTACTGTGTGTGTTCAGGTTACATTCCTGTATATGTTAAATAAATGCTGTTGGTTACCGATGTCAATGGTGAGATCTCCTCTCAAATCCACTGTAAGTTTGATTATACTGCGGTGTGAATTCGAATGTTGAAAAAATTTATTTAATTCTCTAGTTGGAGGTGTCCACAAGCGCAGTACATCATCCACATACCTAGTCCAAAGTTGTACTTTAGAACTTAGAGGTTCTTCATCTAAAAATGTTTGCTCAAAATTATCCACAAACATTTCGGCTAATAAACGGACTCAGTGGGGAACCAATTGCTAACCCATCTCACTGACCGTGCAGAGATTGTTGGATTTGGAAATAAATTAGTTTTAAGCATGTTTCAGATGCCATCCTTATATCTTCCGTCTACGGATTTTATGTAACCATTCTCTTAAATATTCATTGCCCCTGCACCAAGAATATTAGAAAACAGGCTGCTAACATCAAATGGGGCTAGTTTTTCACTAGGTGGAATGGATATATGCTTTAGTTTTTTCACTAATTCATGTGAATTAGGTACTCTATATTTTGGTTGAAATTCTGTTTTTGTTCTAATTAATGAATCTAACTCTTCCGCTAATTTATGCCAAGTTGCCTGAAACTGAAGGCACTACAAATCGTACTGGAACACTTTCTTTGGGAAACTTATATAACCTATATAACCTGGGTGCTGTTGGATTCATGTTTGCGAGATATGTGGCATTGCTATCGGTAAAATGGATTTGCAAGTTCTAATAAGTTTCTTCAATTCCATAGCATATTACATTGTGGGATCGTTGGGTAACTCAGGGAACTCTACACGGTTGAGAGATGTAAACACTTTTTCGATATATTCTGACTTATTAAGTAACGCTAGACTGTTCCCTTGTTACCCTTGGTGGCAATCACACCTTGAAAAGATAGTTTTTTCTTCAATGTGCACAACACCTTTTGCTCCCTACAACTAGCGTGAAACGTATCTGTCTTTCCAGTTTCTAGTTCGTGAGCTACCAAATGTTTCGTAAACGCATCATCTGACAAAGAATATTCAAGATCCACTGTCAGTATGTCTAGCTGTTTTTTGGAAATATTGGCTTTCGGAGCATATTGAATTCCCTTATTTAAAATTTGAAATTCTTCAGAATTACTCACTTGTAGAACATTTCTGTTTTGTACACTCACATAATTTTAATATTTGAATACGCGGTAATACAAGATTCATTTGTTCAGCGTCTTACATCATGCTTGTGTTTTGTATCGATATAGTCATAAAATATCACATCTCTCTGTACAGTATTCGTTGCACAGCTAAGAATTCTCGCTGAAGTTGTATGGACGATCTGTTTAGCATTAAGTTATCTGATGATGGCCTAAGAAGCCGAAAGCCGGTTCATAACGGACAAATAAACATTATTGTGGAAAATTAATACTTTGTATTGAAGTTGTTAATATGTCTATGTTCCTCCAAGACCGATGGAATATTCCGCAAATATTACTTTCATTTGTATGTAGCTCAGCATCGCAAAAGAACACATAGCATTCAAAGTTATATTAACCAATTATTAAGCGTATATAACGTAAATAGACCAAGGAATGTGTTCCCTCTTCGTAGATGTCTGTTTGCATTCATTGCCTGCTGAGGTAGTGGAAGTAGCTCAACGGATCGACGCCAAACGCATCGATTACCGGAAATAGCGAAAGTTTGGAGGTCAGAAAGTTCTTCGTGTTTGGGTATACCAGCGCCAGTGCGTTGTCAAAACAACGGCTCGACTTCAGTGGAGAAAAGCACCTACTAAGCCAACAGCACAGCTTTCTCGGTAGCAAGCTGAAACTTTTGCTCCTAGCCGAACACGTCATAGGCAGTCAGCAGGTCGCACTCTTTGGGCGCTTATTACCCGACAAGGCGAACTGCCGTGTTTACGTTCGGGGAACAGGGAATGGAGGCAGTGGCGGAGTATATCCCGGTATTCTTACAATGGGTCTGCTTCCACATGCTACTCACCTAATGTCAAACATAGCACAACAATTAAACACTGACTGGCGCTATTATTTTACTATACTCCTCGCATACTATACCTGTGCCATTTATTCAGTATAATGTGTCAGAGTAAACTACTCACAGTTTTAATTCCGATGCTTCATTTCTTTGTAGAAATCTAATGAAGCTTGCACTTTTTGAAAGTTCCTTGCTAGTCTTGGCGTACTTTCTGTGGTGCCAAAGCTGTGAAGTTTACGCAAAATTGCTTGTTTTTACTGGTCATAACACCACAGCAATTTCTGAAAGACACTGATTCATATAGTTTTATTACGTAGACTTCAGTTCTTTTTTTCTTTTGGCTAGGTACTTAAAATCCTCACCAGTTAACATCATGTGCCTCCACATCACCACCTTACCCAACCTTAAAATTTTAATGGTGGGTTCAGTAACCTTTTGTTCCAGCACTGTCACTCCTTTTCATTCTCATCATCAATAAAGTTAGTTATTTATTACACTTGTCTTGGACGCTAATATTTTTTCCTTTACCTTTCACTTCTCGTAAGTGCAATTAATTAGTGTCAAACATGTTCGCTGATGAAATTTAATTACCAGGGCTATATGGAAAGTGCGATCCGATGGGATGCGAAATGGAAATCACGACGAAAATCCGATGAAGGTTTGCACAGATCGCGTTACGTCGCTCTTTTCAGTTCTGAGGGCATAGCGAGCACGTAAAGATGCCGAGAAAAATAGTGTCACCCGCCAAGTATGAGGGCCTGGTGAGAGAGTTCGCCTGATGTCATGCAGCCCACGTAACATAACTGTCACGCGCTCCCTTCTTCATGACAATTCTGGGCAGCACACTGCAGGGGCAACGAAGACATTGCTTCAGCGTTTGCGACGGGAAGTCTTCGCTCGCCCTCCATACACCCCGGACTTACCTCCCTCTGAAGTTCATCTCTGCTCACATGAACAGCCGGCAATGAAGACAATGTTCTGGCTCAGACAACGAGCTGTAGACTAGCTTAGAGAATTGGCAGAAAGCACAGGCGGCGTCCTACTTTGACGAGGGTATTGAAAAGTTGATACAACGCTACGACAAACGTCTAAATCGCAGAGTCGACTAAGTAGAGAATTAGCTGGAAGGCGTAGCTGACTCTTGCAAGAAAATATTTTTGATTTTCACAGTGGTTTCCATTTCGTGACCGATCGGACCTTACTTTCCAAATAGCCCACATATCCGTCACTGCTAACTGCAAAACTATTTTCCACGATCACTTTCCAAGCCTGCGTCACGAGGTAACGATCCTTACTACTCTCAATTCACGTGACCAAATGTACTCCTATTACT
Organism: Schistocerca serialis cubense; assembly: GCF_023864345.2. NCBI lineage: Eukaryota > Metazoa > Arthropoda > Insecta > Orthoptera > Acrididae > Schistocerca > Schistocerca serialis. The sequence goes on from NC_064646.1 coordinate 274,964,315, forward strand.
GCCAGTCTGTGGTTAACTTTGTTCAATAATACACACTTTCTGTACATAATGATTTATTTCGCACGACCGACGCAGCCACCGTTTCCGCCGTGTGATCTGACGTTGTTGCGTGCCGTAGAGAGGAAACACACAAGTTTACGAGGGAGTTTTCAAAGGGCTGCTGCAACGCATCCGGCGGATTCGACCAGAACTATACCGTAGTAGATAATGGAATTTTCTCCACGACGACGCCCGTCCTTACACTGCGATCTGCGTGCTCAACTTTCTCGTTCGACGCAAGGCGACTGTTCTTCAACACCCTTCGTATTCTTCATATTTCGCGCCGGCAGTCTTATTTTTGTTTTCTCGCCTTATGTAAGTTCTGAAACGCTTACGGATAGCCGGCCGGGGTGGCCGAGCGGTTCTAGGCGCTACAGGCTGGAACCGCGCGACCGCTACGGCCGCAGGTTCGAATCCTGCCTCGGGCATGGATGTGTGTGATGTCCTTAGGTTAGTTAGGTCTAAGTAAATCTAAGTTATAGGGGACTGATGACCTCAGAAGTTAAGTCCCATGGTGCTCAGAGCCATTTGAACCAGCTTACGGATATCCAACAACGCGTGACCACGGTCCTTCGAGCGATTCCACAAGAAGTGTTTACTGACAGTTTCCAGCAGGTTTACAGCCGACCTCAGAAATATGTTGTAGCTTTTGGTGCTTACTCTGGAGGATAGTAATTAAAATATTTTGTTTGTAGCTCCTGTTTCCTTTATTTTCTGAGAGTGAAGATACCAGACGCATTTGTAGAAAAGCACCAGTAAACCCCCAGCCAGATTCCTTTAAGAACTGAACTCCCATGTATGTAATAGCTTCAAACATCTGAGTTGCCAATGATTTTTTTAAATCATCAGTCTTCTGACTGGTTTGATAGGACCCGCCACGAATTCCTCTCCGTTGGCCACCTCTTCATCTGAGTAGCACATGCAACCTACGTCCTCTATCATTTTCTGGAGGTATTCCAGTGTATTTCTTCCTCTACAGTTTTTGTCCTGTACAGCTGCTTCTAGACCATGGAAGTCATTCCCTGATGTCTTAAGAGGTGTCCTATCATCCTGCCCCTTCTCTTTGTCTGTGTTCTCCACATATTCCTTTCCTCTCCGCTTCTGCACAGATCCTCCTCATTCCTTACCTTATCAGTCCACCTAACTTTCAACATTCGTCTGTAGCATAACGTCTCAAATGCTTCCATTCTCTTTTGTTCCGGTTTTCCCACAGTCCATTTTTCACTAACATACACTACTGGCCATTAAAATGGGTACACCACGAACATGACGTGCTACAGACGCAAAATTTAACCGACAGGAAGAAGATGCTGTGATATGCAAATGATTAGCTTTTCAGAGCATTCACACAAGGTCGGCGCCGGTGGCGACACCTACAACGTGCTGACACGAGGAAAGTTTCCAATCGATTTCTCACACACAAACAGCAGTCGACCGGCGCTGCCTGGTGAAACGTTGTTGTGATGCCTCGTCCAAGAAGGAGAAATGCGTACCATCACGTTTCCGACTTTGATAAAGGTCGGATTGTAGCCAATCGCGATTGCGGTTTATCGTATCGCGACATTGCTGCTCGTGTTGGTCGAGATCCAATGACTTAGCAGAATATGGAATCGGTGGGTTCAGGAGGGTAATACGGAACGCCGTGCTGGATCCCAACGGCCTCGTATCACTAGCAGTCGAGATGACAGGTATCTTATCCGCATGGCTGCAGCCACGTCTCGATCCGTGAATCAACAGATGGGGACGTTTCCAAGACAACCACCATCTACACGAACAGTTCGACGACGTTTGCAGCAGCATGGACTATCAGCTCGGAGACCATGGCTGCGGTTACCCTTGACGCTGCATCACAGACAGGAGCGCCTGCGATGGTGTACTCAACGACGAACTTGGGTGCACGAACGGCAAAACGTCATTTTTTGCGGATGAATCCAGTTTCTGTTTATAGCATCATGATGGTCGCATCCGTGTTTGGCGACATCGCGTTGAACGCACATTGGAAGCGTGTATTCGTCATCGCCATACTGGCGTATCACACGGCGTAATGGAATGGGGTGCCATTGGTTACATGTCTCCGTCACCTCTTGTTCGCATTGACTGCACTTTGAACAGTGGATGTTACATTTCAGATGTGTTACGACCCGTGGCTCTACCCTTCATTCGATGCCTTGTGTAAAATGTAATCACATGTCAGTTCTAGTATAATATATTTGTCCAATGAATACCTGTTTATCATCTGCATTTCTTCTTGGTGTAGCATTTTTAATGGCCAGTAGTTTACAATGATCTGCTTCAAATGTACGTTCGTAACACAACAGGAAAGTTTTAAAAGTGTGTTGGAAGTCGCTAAGTGCTCTCATTAATACCTGAATAAAGTGTGGATAATTTTCACTCCGTTTTTAGCAAAAGCTATTTTTTCACGCATCTGAATGTTTGATGGCGTCATATCTGCTGAACTGAGCCGTACAATGATGTAATTTTGCCCGCTCATTCACTGGTGTGTGTTTATACCGTCGGTAGAATGTATTAGGAAGAAGTTAGTATTAAAGAAGTGTCAAATTAGAGCATCATGTCGGGTGCCGATGTTTTACTGCATGAACAGCGAAAATGTAGCAAGCGATTAACTTTTCTTCTTCCATCACTTTGTGGGGCGTGTCAACGAGAAGAACTTTGGTGAAGGTTGAATTTATGTACAAAGTTTGCTGGAAGTCGCTGAGTGCTTTCATTCTCCAACACTGGATGATTATGATATGGGTAATCTGCTCGCCGTGAGATAGACTGCCTCAAGACAAAAATAGTTCAAATGGCTCTGAGCACTATGGGACTTAACTTCTGAGGTCATCAGTCCCCTAGAACTTAGAACTACTTAAACCTGACTAACCTAAGGAAATCACACACATCCATGCCCGAGGCAGGATTCGAACCTGCGACTGTAGCGCCTAGAACCGTTCGGCCACCGCGGCCGGCGCCTCGAGACACATACTCAGTTCCTAACTATAACGTTTGTCTTACAGTGTTAAATGTTTAACATAAGATTATAGCTCTTAATGAGTAAATTGTAACAATGTTTTTTGTTTTTAAATTCGGTCCATAATTATATGAAATATTGAAAATCAAATTATTGTTGCCCTTGGAGGTCGTGAACTAGGCAATCTGCAAGTGGGATTGTGTACTGGGTTAGCCGTTTATTGGTATGGATTACCAGCGAATGGCAAGGATCCTCGTTCAAGTCCCGGACTCGTTCGCAGATTTAATCTAACGGATCACTGTTGCAGTATGTTGAAATGCGAAGGTGATAGGCTCAGCGGAGTTTGGTCCCTGCACCGCTAACAGCGTGGCACTTTTAATAAATCTTCGCTTGATGCGGGTATGGTGTTCGGACGCCACGTCCACAGTGATGTTCAACATTCGTTTCCTCCAGTGTTATTACGTAATTTCCGTCAAATGAATGTGTTTATGTGAGAAGTATCCCGATACCTAAAATACATGACGCAGCGCAAGGGCTGACCCCGAGCCCGCCACTGTGGACCGGCCTGCAAGGGCGGACCGACCTTCTGGAAGCGTCCGCTTAACTCGGCTGACGTCCGCAGGCGGCTATTGACTCAATCAAGGAGCACGCCTAGGCGGACACAAACAGCGCTCCCGCCTCAGTTGGCACCTCCGCAAATCGAGGACTTGGTGCGGTCAACGAGCCAGTGACCGTCTGCTTCGATGAAGTTGTAACAAGTCCAAATAGCGGCGGAGATGCTCCGGGCTACTCTGACACGTCAGCAGCATAGTCTGTGTGCGTGTGCGTGTATGTGTGTCAGGGAGGGAGTGAGAGCGGGAGAGAAATGGAGAGAGTGGGAGAAGGGGAGGGACAGCGACGGAGAGAGAGGGGGAGGAAGGAGGAGAGAGAGAGAGGGAGGGAGGGACGAAATGGGAAGGTGGAGAGGGGAAGTGGGGCACGCTTAAAAACTTCAGAATCATACGAGTAGCAGATAGCAGCCTGAAGAGCACGTAACAGCACTGCAGCCATCCATATCAAGGCACTGTCGTATTGCGTTACTGGTTTTCGGGATGAAGTTTCTATGAATCTTTTTAACGAGCGAACAGATGCGTTTTGTCCAGATGCTACTTTACTTGTCTATGCATTGTCCTGTTGTAATTACAGAAGGAGAGGGAAATAATTATATGGACTCTGGTGTAAACACCTCACTTTCAGAGAAATTAGTTAATCAGTAATCACAACGGAAGACATATTTGCAACCAATAACTGGTGTAGTAAAATACGAACATAAAATCGACATATGTCAGAAATAAAGTATAAATTGATAAGTTTACAACCAGCACTAAATAAGTATCGCTTAACGTAGTAATAAATGAAATACCACAAATCATTTTGGTAAGCCTATATTAGTGGCAACAACATGAAATAAAAGCGGAGACACTATTAGAATAAAAGGTACTTTTGTAATTTTTAAAAAAGATCGTATCTTATCGAATAGGCGACACTGTCAAACATGCCTATACGAGATGAGGTCTGATCAGATTCAGTCTATGTGTTCACAATCGTGAGCTTTTCTTCGGAAGTCTGATTTAAAAGTAATTAAGATACAAATCGAAATTTCTGTATAGGGAATACTAAGATGTATACTTATGTAACTATGTACTTATTTGTCATCGTTGTACACTTTATTCCACAGTTTCAGACTGATGATGAAATTTTGAAATGCGTAATTCTTAATAAAGAACTGTGCGATCAAGACCTTTCTATATTTGAAAGATGTGCCAAATCTGAATGGTCGCCTGCCTCTATCATAGATGTATTTCTCCATCAAGTAATGGGAACTGTTTAGTTGAGCGCGACGAAACTAAATACATACATGTAGACAAGGGAAGATTAAGAGCTGTGGCCGTGTGTATCTTGCCAATTCCTCGCATCCAGTTCAGTCTTTCCATGTGAAACGTCTCCTTAGAAAAATTATGAATGACTGTGCTAGTAAACTTCTACGTTATTTGATACAGACACAGCTGAGTAAAACTGAAAGTACTCAGGCAGTTCTCTCTTTACTTATTCTGCTCATCACTAAACTGATACACATATTTTTAGTGCAATGCAGTCTGATTTTCAATAATCCCTACAAAAGAATGACCCTGACTAACAATAACCCATACCTTTCATGAATCACTTACCTCACAAAAATCTTCGTTACTCGAACTACTGCAATACAGCGAGCGCCAATACTGGCACCTAAATAACAGATTCTAACTACTGAAGGCATTAACTACTGATAGGCAAAATTAGCAAATGAAAAATTTTGACATTCATCTTTACAAATTTCTGCCATCTCTCTCTCCACATCGACCATTGCTGGCGGCTCACCTCCAACTGCCCAACGCTACGCGCTGTTCACATGCAACTGCCCAACACTACAATAGCGAATATTCCAACAATGCCAACCAGCCACAGACTGCATACAGCACAGTCAGTAATTTTCATACAGAGCGCTACGTGGCGTTACCAACATAAAAACCTAAACAGCCTACTTACACATGTAGTTGGCAACATTTTACATCGAAATTTATGATATAATGTAGTGTCCTTGCATATAGCTAGTGTTTAATAAAAAGTACTGGAAATCAAAAGTATCTCTGTTAGATAGCAATTTCAACTTAACGAAACGTTTATTTAACAATGAAATCCCCCAAACAGCCATGCAAATGAGATGTTATTTTTTCTCATATTTTTTTAAATTTTTTGTTTATTGTCACCACAAGTTTCGGCAATTCATTATGCCATCTTCAGGCCCCACACGAACTTATTGAAAGTAACCGATATTTTCATACGGGAGCCATATGTTTCTGGATGTCATGAATTCGTAGCTCAAGTGCTTCCTTCGAAGACTTGACTGTAACTGAACTTTAGTTTTCACTCACACACGTCACTGTTTTAAGAACAGGAGACTCACTCTGGTTAATGTACTATGGGATATTTCCCAAGAATTTTCTACATCTTAAATAAAATACCTTGTCACGCAAGTGCCGCTTTTATTCGTGCACGTCTGAGTGTTTTATCTTAAACACATGCACCACTACACTTTCTATTTATTTTGTTTTTAAATTGTCCTTGAATTACTTTCCCAGAACTCTTCATTCAACTTGTTTTCTTTTATCGCACCTCCACTCCTTACCTACCGTCGACATCTACCTCATTTTCAATAATCACAGTATATCTACATTACTAGACGTCTGAAACGATCACCCACTCACCATATCTTAGTTGCAGGCTGCAACTCCAAGATAAAAAAATTTGATTTCAGTATTTCATATCATTATTGACAATATTTAAAATGCTGTCATGATCTTCTCAATAAGAATTGCAACCTTAAGTTAAAGTTTTAACACAATAAGTCAAGTATTAATGTTAGTAACCGTGTCTCTTGAGGCAGTGTTACTCGTGGTGCACCAATTACCCACACTATTCCCGTCCAGTATTTGATAAAGAGAGCACTTCACGACTTGCAACTAACTTAACACATATTTTCAAATCCTGTCGAAATTTTTTGTCCCTTACAGTCTCACAAAATAATGAAATGAAAATAGTTTAAGCTTAACGTCAAATATTTATCACGTTGACTGACTTGTAAAGTGTCAGACGTTTGAAGCTGTTTTAGGCGTGGAAGTTTGATTATTCAAAGATTCAAGTGCGGGGGATGGTTGGTTGGTTGGTTGTTTCGGGGAAGGAGACCAGACAGCGAGGTTATCGGTCTCATCGGATTAGGGAAGGACGGGAAAGGAAGTCGGCCGTGCCCTTTGAAAGGAACCATCCCGGCATTTGCCTGGAGCGATTTAGGGAAATCACGGAAAACCTAAATCAGGATGGCTGGACGCGAGATTGAAGCGTCGTCCTCCCGAATGCGAGTCCAGTGTCTAACCACTGCGCCACCTCGCTCGGTAAGTGCGGGGGAGGAGGGTGGGGGGGTTACTGCCTCAATATAATTTATTTCCCTTAAGATTCTCGGCTCCTGTTTTCTAACTCGTGCTGACTAATGGAAAGCGGGCGCGCACTCAGTTGTAAGACTCACTCTGTCAAGACATTGCACAGCGAATGTTCGTCTACCCGAAGAACTTGGCACTGTCATCGATCTGGTACCATAATAAAGTGCAAGAATACATAAATTTTTGGGTTAATTTTGGATGTTCCCTTTCGCACGTTACCTTCATGGCTACGGGAGAAATACCGCCATGGCTCGCACCAATCTAGTAAACGTTGTATCAGTCAAGATTATTTTTCGATGTCACCACATTTCCACACCCACTATCTCGCCTTACTGCCGCTATTTTTCCAGATAGTAATTGATATACGTGCTTGGTTTCACTAAGACTAACCCACACATTCAGCTCTCATTCGCTACATATCACACCCATCCACGTCCCTGAACTCTCACCAGTTAGCAACTCTGAAGAACGACAACAAACAGTTTTCATATTATGTGAGCGGTCAACACGAAAATTTCATCTCCAGTACTGTTAGTGTTTTGCGTGAAAGCACTAAGTTCAACAGTGTGCAATGCGCCTTAGACAGGTGTGTACCGACAAAAGTTGTGATAGATGGGGAAGACACGGTTCGACAGCCATGTTGGAAAACTGTTACCCAAAAGATGAGAGATTCAGTACAAATTTAATCATAAGCAAAGTCTCACACACAAACAAAAACTGAAAAATTAGCGCAGAGAGAGCCGTGAATGAAGCGCTCAACGAAATCTGAAGTTCTATCTACCGCCATTACAGAAAACTGTGAGAAGTTTTGACTCTTGTTAAATCAGTAAATGGATCGCAGCCATCTGTTCAGATTCTCTGTCATCGTAATGGAATCGAAACGGAGGATGACACACAGGAGGTCGAATATAAAACGTCTAAAACCCTTTCACTGAAGGAGATTCCACGGTAGCTTCTGTGGTGTCACCGCCAGACACCACACTTGCTAGGTGGTAGCTTTAAATCGGCCGCGGTCCATTAGTACATGTCGGACCCGAGTGTCGCCACTGTTAGTGATCGCAGACCGAACGCCACCACAAGGCAGGTCTCGAGATACGGACTAGCACTCGCCCCAGTTGTACGGACGACTTTGCTAGCGACTACACTGACGAAGCCTCGCTCCTTTGCCGAGCAGATAGTTAGAATAGCCTTCAGCTAAGTCCATGGCTACGACCTAGCAAGGCGCCATTAGCCTTACATAGCAATTGATACTTATCGTATAAAGCATGTCTCATCAAGAACGATGTATACAACAAGGATGCATTAAAGTTAAGTATTCCAAAAGCTACGTAATTTTCTTTATAGCATTCATTACGTATCCTGTTTCAGACCTCACGCCATCCTTCGTGTGTTTATAGCGTGCATTGCGGTCCCCTCAAATCACACTGTGTCGGCACTTCTGTCGACACATCAGCTTCTCCATTAAATCGTCGCACGAACGTCAAAATAAGATATCGAAATAAGTGACCACGGAATAGGAAAGCAATTGAAATTGCTATACAGAGAAAAGACCACTGTACCTGACGGCGTACCAATGCGATTTCACACAGAGTATTCGAAATAACATCAAATAACATCCCCCTAATCTAGAAGCAGTGTACCGTAGGTTTCTAGAGCAGCGAAGCATTACTAATGATTGGAAAAAAGTCACAGATTATTCATGGTTTCAAGAATGGTCGTAGTACGGAAGCACAGAACTATATGCCTACATTTCTGACGTTGGTCTGTTATAAAATTTTGGGACGTGTTTTACCCTCGAGTATTATGACATTTCTGGAGACCGAAAATCTCCTCTGCAGAAACCTACACGGCTTCTGAAAGCAACAACAGTATGAAACTCAACTTGTTCTGTTCGTTCAAGAGACTCAGAAACCAATTGACACCGGCGCCCGGGTTGATGCCGTGTTGCTTGACTTCCGGAAGGCGTTTGATGCAGTCCCGCACTGCCGCCTGATGAACAAAATACGAGAGTAGAGAATATCGGACTAGCTGTGGAATGAGGAGTTTTTAGCAACCAGAACACACACAGCATCTCATTCTTAATGGAAAATTTTTTTTAGACATTACAGTTACGTGGAGATACTTGAAGGGAGCGTTATGGGATCATCTCTTTCCACAATATACTATTGTGATTCAGCTCTCCCTACCGATGGGTTTTATGCAACCCGTAACGCCTTCAAAAATGACATCTACTTTCATACCCTCTCACTCGTTACGTGCAAACTATTAGTCTTACAGAGAAAATGAACAGGACCTCTTCTGTAGAAAATTTAATGTAACTACATTTTATACTGGGAGTCATTTTCACTGGAGGCCAACGTTTTCGTCATTTAATGTAACTACATTTTATACTGGGAGTCATTTTCACTGGAGGCCAACGTTTTCGTCATTGAAACGTCCCCTTAGAAAAGTTGTACATGACTATGCTTAAACTGCCACACAATATTTTTTTAGCGCAACGCTATCTGACTTTCAATAATCCCTACAAAAGAATGGCCCTGACTAACATTAACCCATACCTTTCACAAATCACTTACCTCACAAAAATCTTCGTTACTCGAACTACTGCAATACAGCGAGCGCCACTACTAACAGCTAAATAAAAGATTCAAACTACGGAAGGCACTTACTACTGATAGGCATAGTTAGCAAATGAAAGATTTTAATAGAGAACAAACAATGTATTTACCTTAATAGTCATAATATATATAGCAGTTCATGACATCCATTCTTACAAATGCACTGTTTCTGATGGACACACCTCCAGATTATCCATTCTCAAAAATCCGCCATCTGACTTCCCCTCATCCACCACAGCTGGCGGCTCACCTCCAATTGCGCAACGCTACGCGCTGTTAACAGCCAACTGCCCAACACTACAACAACAATGCAAACCAGCCACAGACTGCACACAGCACAGCCAGTGATTTTCATACAGAGCGCTACGTGGCGTTACCAATATAAAAACCTAAACAGCCTACTTACAACATTTTCAAGAAAAACCCGTTTGAAGATCACTTTTATATGTTTTTCTTAAATAATTCGATAACTACGGCCTCTAGAGAAAACATATTACAGTACAAAATTTAACTACATTAAATTTCTTATAAAAAAAGTCCTGTACATTTTCTTCTGTAGTACTAATAGTTTGCAGGAATTGAGTGAAATAATATGAAAATCTTACATGTGGTACTTGAATACATTGTGGGTTGCAAAGGCCCATTGGTAGGGGCAGCTGAGTCACCCTGTATATACACTGCACAACAAAACCACAGGATCACTTTTTCGAAACCTCGTAACTACCTCCCATTGCTACATATAAGTTTGAAATTTGGCTCCAAGACGCCTACAACCTTCCTCCGTAACGATCCAAACGCGTCGTGTCCTGTGTCATTCTCGGGTTTGGCGATGCTTCATAAAGTAAGGTGTCGACCCATAAAAATAACCACAGCTCAGAAGGGGTGAAACGTGGGTTAATGGTGTGAAATTGGCACCAAATTCCACGTCAATTCTGCCCAACGCCACCATGCACATGTCACATGATAGGAAGATCGTCACATCCCCTCTTACATATAGTACACTCCCGTTTTTAACGCCTCTGCAATCGAGGTCAGAATCGCGATATGCAGCGTTGAAATCACACGAGGAAAACGTTTCAGACATACCACCGCTCAAAATAGACACAAAAATGCATCAGGGGTAGCAGGGCGTCAATGAAACCACTCCATCCACTGGGGCGTCGATTACCACACAATTCGCAGTCGAAAACGGTAGTTCTCAGTGCAGTGAGCAACAAGACGACTTTCTTGCCAACCCTAGGGCGTTTCAATCCTACTCTAAGGACAACGTGGGGTTTCATCCCCACTGAACGTGATCTGAGACCTTTGAAGTGTAGGAAGATCGTAGTTTTTGCTCTACTGCACAGCTTGACATCACTAGTCTCTGACGAAATCTGAATGTGTTTCGAAGAAGCAAAGAGTTCTTAGTTCTTATGCTTTCTCATCCCTCCTTTTTCGCACCCTCCAGTGCCGTGATCATAGGGGGAGGGGGCGTGCGAGGTGTGGAGGGGGGGGGGGAGGAGAGGAGGAGGGCACAACATTAAGATGTTCATGAATAAAACGGCAAAGACCATCCCCACCCCCCCACCCCCCCAATTCGGCAGGACCACGCATGCCTGCTCTAGCGCTTGATGCAAGCGGGCACAACCTGAGGGGTGCCGAAGGGGTAGCCTATGCCTCAGGCGCTAGAGCGGTCACAAGGCTGAATGTGTGTCGAAGTTCCTGACAGTTAGATATGTAACGTACTCAACGAAGGTGCTTGAGTGGCACTGACTATGTTACCGAATTGGCGGTCTTGTTTGCTGTTCTATTCACATACATCTTAATGTTGCATCCTCACTCCCATCCCCCACCGCCCCCTTCCTCCCTAGTGATCACACTGTAGGAGATGCGGAAAAGAAGGCATCTCCGCTAGCATTGTAGCTAGGAGCTTATAAACACCACGATGTTGATACCTGTGAGGCCCTCTGTACATGTTCCAAATTTGGTCGAAATCGATCCAGGAATTTGACATGAGATCCCGGCCATACACATATACGGTAGGTACACATTAGATCTTACACTGAAGAGCCAAAGAAACTGGTACACCCGCCTCATATCGTGTACGGCCCCCGCGAGAACACAGAAGTACCGCAACACGCCGTGGCATGGACTCTACTAATATCTGAAGTAGTACTACAGAGCTGTCCGTAAATCCGTAAGGGTACGAGAGGGTGGAGATCTCTTCTCAGCAGCACGTTGCAGGGCATCCCAGATATGTTCAATAATGTTCATCTCTGGGGAGTGTGGTGGCCAGCGGAAGTGTTTAAACTTAGAATCGTGTTCATGGAGCCACTCTGTAGCAATTCTGGACTTGTGCAGTGTCGCATTGTCCTGCTGGAATTGCCCAAGTCCGTCGAATTGCACAATGGACATGAATGGATGCAGGTGATCAGACAGCATGCTTACGTACGTGTCACCTGTCAGTGTCGTATCTAGACGTATCAGAGGTCCGCTATCACCCCAACTACACACGCCCCACACCAATACAGAGCCTCCACAGCTTGAACAGTCCTCTGCTGACATGTAGCGTCCATGAATTCATGAAGTTGTCTCCACACCCGTACACGTCCATCCACTCGATACAATTTGAAAAAGAGACTCGTCCGACCAGGCAACATGTTTCCAGTCATCAACAGTCCAATGTCGGTGTTGACGGGCCCGGGTGAAGAGTAAATCTTCGTGTCGTGCAGTCATTAAGAGTACATGAGTGAGCTGTCGGCTCCGAAAGACCATATCAATGATGTTTCGTTGATCGGTTTCCACTCTGAGAGTTGATATGGCCCATCACTGAAATCTGGAGCAATTTGCGGAAGGGTTGCACTTCTGTAACGTTGAACGATTCTCTTCAGACGTCATTGGCTCCGTTCTTACAGGATATTTCTCCGGTCGAAGCGATGTCGACGATTTGATGTTTTACCGGATTCCTGATATTCACGGTGCACTCGTGAAAGTGTCTTATGGGAAAATCGTATCCCACTGCTAGTGTGTCGACTCACTTAAGCTTGATAACCTGCCATTGTAGCAGCAGTAACCGATTTGACAACTGCGCCAGACACTCGTTGTCTCATATAGGTGTTTCCGACCGTAGAGCCACATTCTGCCTGTTTACATATCTCTGTATTTGAGTACGCACGCCTATATCAGTTTCTTTGGCGCTTAGCTGTATATATAGCAGATTAATTTATAAATCTGAAACCACTTGAGAGCGCACGGAATAAATAGACCTAGGCTTTACTGTTGTAAAAGAAATAAGAGACATAAGATCTATTTCGTGTCATATTTTGTGGTAGCCGAAAACGTCCCAGAATCTTACGAATACAGTCACATAAGCTGAAGAATTTTACTGACTGTAAACGACGGCTGTGGAAGTCTATACTTACAAAATGGCTCTGAGCACTATGGGACTTAACATCTGTGGTCATCAGTCCCCCAGAACTTGAACTACTTAAACCTGACTAACCTAAGGACATCACACACATCCATGCCCGAGGCAGGATTCGAACCTGCGACCGTAGCGGTCGCGTGGTTCCACACTGAAGCGCGTAGAACCGCTCGTCCACACCGGCCGGCTCTATACTTACACTTCCAAGTTTGTGTACTTTCTACATCACAGATCTATGATCATCTTACGCACAAACTGTAATCTTTTTCTGTCCATCCAGTTTGTCTCCTTTAGTGCCCCTACCGGTTGCAAGCTAACTACTGCGGGATCCCATAGCAGGTGATCCATCCTCTGGCAAGAGTTCTGCATAGATAACCACCCCTGCCTTTTCGTATAGTATTCCGTCTCTCCGTTTCATTATTGAGATCCCCCTTTAGCACTGCATTTCAAATATCTGTGTGATTATCGAGTATCCAGCAAGACAATATCGTAGAATTCGAGGGTTAGTTCCAAGATTTTATGTAGTTGGACATCTCGGAAACACGAAGTCATTCATTTTAAATGCTTTCAGCTTCTTATCAAATTTTTCACTGGCCACGAATTACACACTAACCGAACGCTTTCGTAACTTTTTCCTTCACTTCTAAGGCAGTAATTTATTGCTGAAAGAAGGTTTTCTCGTCCGAGCCACGCTGCTTCAATGTTAATTTCTCGAGTAATCACACGTCATACTGACTTTACTAGTGCTTACCAAACGAAAACAACCAAATTAGATCAGGTACTTTTGGTGCTGCCCCATTAGGCCAGGCTTGAGAATGAACCAGCTAGTTCGAAACTAGACGCGAATCGTATGTACTGCAGCTGTAACAGATTTTTAATAAACGCTTCATGAAATGTTAAAAATGTTGCTGCTCCTGTGTCAACATGTTGAAAGAGAAAAAATAGCATCTTCGACTTTCGAAATACGTTTCATCTTCGAATACAAGTTATTTGTCAGGAATGTTTTCCATATTTAATTTATATCATACTATACGTTCTACATTCTGTCTGTCTTTCTTTATATTCGGCACATAATTTATCGAGTTATTGTTTTCCTATTCATAAAACCAGTTTGTGAGGACTGGAGGCGAATTTGAAGTCATTTAGCCCCGAATCTAGTGTATTGATTCACGTGTCATTAACGTCAGAAAGATGTACATCGTTAGTCGAGAAAATTCTAACATCAATTCTTAGTGTGTAAGCGACGTCAGCGCAGTAAATACGGTGGAAACTTGAACTAACGAATGTAGACAACAGGTGGTCATTCGACTAATCAGTTGTGAGCAGTGTTAAGTAGTGGACGTGCGGTCACTTTGTATTACCTTGTTGTATCACAAATCAGAATGAATCAAGTGTTTAAAACATTCTCCAAAATATTTTCAAGAAGAGAAAAGTGTGTTCAAATACCTACGCGCACCTTGACTTCCGATCAAAAACAAGGACGTATGGACCTTGCCAAGACTCCATTGCAATATAAAACGCGGATAATTATTTGCAGGAAGAAATCAGCATGGGTGACGAAACTTGGCGTTGTCAATATTAGCCTAGCACAAAACGATAAAATTCGAATAAAGTGTCATCATTTTGACGACATGACCGACACTCAAGCCGATGTGGCACACGAGTTGAATAACACCGTAAAGAAAGACGTTTCGGACAGTCGTACATGGGTGCGTGATATTTCTGTGCGTTGTACTCAAGTGGGGGCGGAACATATAGAACAAGTGAAGCATTAAACCCACCATCTTAACTTTTCTGTATATTTGTATTAATCCAATCTTTTTAGACTGATGGAATAAATACACTGTTTTGGCGGTACTGTGTGCGTAATGCGTACTGTAGTATTTGTAGTACATAGTATTATATTTTCTCCGTTGCATTAGTCGTAATCCACGCATCCCGGAAAGATGATGTGGAAGCAATCTTTATTAATGTGCAAAACAATGAAATTAACTAAAATTGTGAAATATTGTTGTATTACAGTACTGAAACTGAAACTTTCACCTGTTATGTGACAAAGTGTTGATGTTAACAGTTTTATTAGACCCCTAGTGAATATTGGTAATCTGTGCCAGCCTAGGATTCGAATCCGTATTTCCTGCTTACTGCGGAAGTCGCCTGCACCATTTAGCTGCCTGAACACACCTCCAGGCCTAACTCAAAATTTCGTTATTGCTGAGATTTCTGCCTCTCTTTTCTGAGTTCATTAGTCTCTTCTTGCTGGTTTGATTCGGCTAGCCACGAATTCTTCTCCTGTGCCAAACTTTTAATTCCAGAACAGCAATTGCAACCTCCCTCCTCAATTATTTGCTGGAAGTATTCCAGTCTCTGTCTTCCTCTAAAGTTCTTTCCGTATACAGCTCCCTCAAGTACCATGGAAGTTATTCCCAGATTTCGTAATAGAAATCCTATCATCCTGCCCTTATTCTTATCGTTTTTCCCATATATTCTTTTCCTCCTCGATAATGCGCAGAACCTCCTAATTCCGTGCCTTATCAATTCACCTAATTTTCAATACTCGTCTGTAGCACCATATCTCAAATGCTTCGAGTCCCTTCTGTTCCGGTTTTGCCATACTCCACATTTCACTACCATACAATACTGTGCTCCAAACGTATATTCTCAGAAATTTCCTCGTCAAATTATTGCCTATGTTTGATGCTAGCAGACTTCTCTTGGACAAAAATGACCTTTTTATCAGTGCTAGTCTGCTTTTTACGTCCTCTTTGCTCCGTTCATCATGGGTTATTTTGCTGCCTTTGGAGCAGAATTCCTTAACTTCGTTACTTCGTGATCCTCAGTTCTGTTGTTAAGTTTCTCGCGGTTCTCATGTCTGCTATTTCTCACTACTTTCGTCTTTCTTTGATTTACTCTCAATCTGTATTCTATATTCATTAAACTGTTCATTCCATTCAACAGATCCTGTAATTATTCTTCACTTTCACTTCGGAACCCAAACAAATCTTCTCCAAAGTCGGCCTCTGCCAGTTTTCCATTCATTTGTGAATAATTCTTGTCAATATTGTGCAACAATTACTTATTAAAGTGACTAATTGATCTATTCAGACCTATCAGCACCCCTTTCTTTGGAACTGGAGTCATTACATTCTTCTAGAAGTCTGAGCGTATTCCGCGTGTCTCATACGTATTGCACATCAGGTATAATTACACTCATGTTCAGAAAAACTAGAGGTAGGACTTTCATATTCACAGGACTTGTATATTAACATGTTCTGCAAAGATGATTAGCATTTCAGTCACCTCGGTTGAACACGTGTCGTGTTGCCTAATAGGCACAGGGTCCATCATGAGCCCTGATAACTTTTTCCATGCGGGATGACACCGACGCGTATAGCCATCCCTGCTACACTCACCTGGTTCCAAAGTTCATTTGTGGTGGTTGAGATTGGGTCATAGCGCTGCACCAGTCGTCTCACCATATGCAGCAAGTTTTTGATGGGTGACAAGTCTGGTGAAGTGGCGGGCCAAGGCTAAAGGCTGACATCCTGTCACACCAAGAGGGCACGTGTTGGTGCAGCAACATGTCGGTGGTCGAGCATTGCCTTGCTGAAAAATGGCTACGGATCGCAGGACGTCTTTCATATGGGTGACACTGGTCTCAGTGCCCTGGGCGCGCATCAACCGTGATTTGTGGTTGTAACCAATAGCACCCCACACCATAAGGACTTTAATTGGTGCTGTATGTCATGTGTGTATGCAGTCACTGTGTTGTGTCTACGGCGAACAAAAATGCGGATATCATTTTCAAACAAACAGAACCTGGATTCGTCCGAAAACACTATCTGATGCCATTCCTGTCCAAAGTGACGTCGTTCCATACGCCATTGCCGTTGTAATCTACCCCTTCCTTCCTATTTGCAGCTATAGTCCACAACAAGCAAAGTCTTATGAAAAATTTGAGAGCAGCGAATATTACAATACACTTTCTAGCTTACTTAGCTCGTTATGTAGAGTTGGCTCCAGTTCTTCTTGTCTAGGGATCCGATTCTTGAAGCTCAGGTCCTCACGGTTTGATTGATCTAAATGAAGTTGAAAACTGTTGTTGCGGAATTTTTGTTTTTACATTAATATATTTTTTTCACTTTTTAGTATATCATACTGTCTTTTGATTTTTCATATAAACAAAGCCGAAATTACATTGTTCGCACAAAATACAAAAATACGTCCGATCACATCAAAGGCATGCTCACGACTATCATACTCTGCGGAAATAACTATATTCCAAAGGATATACAATTTTTCTTAACAAATGAATTTCTAGTAGTTTCTGTTAAATTATTTCTTTCGATTATGCGGAATTTTTGTTTTTACATTAATATATTTTTTCACTTTTTAGTATATCATACTGTCTTTTGATTTTTCATATTAACAAAGCCGAAATAACATTGTTCGCACAAAATACAAAAATACGTCCGATCACATCAAAGGCATGCTCACGACTATCATACTCTGCGGAAATAACTATATTCCAAAGGATATACAATTTTTCTTAACAAATGAATTTCTAGTAGTTTCTGTTAAATTATTTCTTTCGATTATTATTTCACAAATGAATCCAGAAATAAACATAGTAACCAGTAGAGTAGTGTGTAATTAATAGCAGAAAATTTCAATGTGCCAATAATTCGTAATTTCAAATGTTTCTAAAAAAATAATTTTAACTGTACTTTCATAACTAGTACTTATCGGTTATAAAATGGTTCAAATGGCTCTGAGCTCTATGGGACTTAACTTCTGAGGTCATCAGTCCCCTAGACTTAGAACTACTTAAACCTAACTAACCTAAGGGCATCACACACATCCATGCCCGAGGCAGGATTCGAACCTGTGACCGTAGTGGTCGTGCGGTTCCAGACTGTAGCGCCTAGAACCGCTCGGCCACCCCAGCCGGCTATCGGTTATAACATTGAAACTAAAATATTTAATAAAGTAAATCATTTTCATAAATTTTAGCTTGAAATATAAGATACTTTGCATAAAATCATAAGAAAGTTTTCAGAAAAGCAACGGAGATAATACTGACCCGTCAAAAATTCGGAAGATAATACTGGTATCGACAACTACTGTTGAGGAAAAGTAATGCTAGAGGAGGATGTCCCGCTACACAGTCTAGCATGATTCTGCACATTCGTCAAACGTAGGCTTTCGAGGTAGGCGCAGATATGTCCTGCAATGCCATTCGGTTGAGGTGTCGATCGTCTAGGGGAGTGTTCCGGATGGTGCCACCGTGTTCAACGCACACCCGTTGCACTGCTGAAATACCTCGTCCGACACGACGAACACTTTCCCGAGTGGATGCACCACATTCTGTCATACCAATAATGTGTTCTCTTGTAAGCCGGCCAGAGTGGCCGTGCGGTTCTAGGCACTACAGTCTGGAACCGAGCGACCGCTACGGTCGCAGGTTCTAATCCTGCCTGGGGCATGGATGTGTGTGATGTCCTTAGGTTAGTTAGGTTTAATTAGCTCTAAGTTCTAGGCGTCTGATGACCTCAGAAGTTAAGTCGCAAAGTGCTCAGAGTCATTTGTTCTCTTTTAAACTCACTGATTTGACGGTACGGTTTGCGCACACGTCTGTGAGACATCCTGCACTTCTGCTCAAGTCACACTGACCCATTACCTTCGGTTCATAGCAACAATAAGAACCGCAGACACATTTTGCCTGCAGGTGGTGTTGGTCCATGATATCGATGTTGGTCGTGTGGTAGCGTTCTCGCTTCCCGTGCCCGGGTTCCCGGGTTCGATTCCCGGCGGGGTCTGCCTCGTGATGACTGGGTGTTGTGTGCTGTCCTTAGGTTAGTTAGGTTTAAGTAGTTCTAGGGGACTGATGACCATAGATGTTAAGTCCCATAGTGCTCAGAGCCATTTGAACCATTTGATATCGATGTTGATCTCGAAACCGCGGGCCAACACGGTTCAGATACTAATCATTTCCGCCGAACATACTAATGTACATATGCCGGCCGGTGTGGCCGAGCGGTTCTAGGCGCTACAGTCTGGAACCGCTTGACCGCTACGGTCGCAGGTTCGAATCCTGCCTCGGGCATGGATGTGTGTGATGTCTTAGGTTAGTTAGGTTTAAGTAGTTCTAAGTCTAGGGACTGATGACCTCAGATGTTGTCCCGTAGTGCTTAGAGCCATTAGAACCTTTTTGATGTTTAATGTCCAGCTGAGTACACGGAATGAAATTCTCAAAACTTTATGCCCTGTTGTTGACATTTTCTCTGTTCACTACCCTTGCCAGGTGCGTGGTGAAATTGCGCTGCAGCGTCATATAGTCATCCATCAGCCGTCAAAGCTACAGTTTTGTATTTTCCGTTGATACCAGTATGAATATCAATCTGCGACCAGTTGGATAACTCCTTCTGGTTTAGTTTTTTCGTCTTAGAGTGTATCTCACACACCACGTGGAGAGCTTTCTCATGACTGACTCTCGCCGGCTGGTGTGGCCGAGCGGTCCTAGGCGCTTCAGTCCGGAACTGCGCGGCCACTACGGTCGCATGTTCGAAATCCTGCCTCGGGCTTGGATGTGTGTGATGTCCTTAGGTTAGTTAGGTTTAAGTAGTTCTAAGTCTAGGGGGCTGATGACCTCAGATGTTAAGTCCCATAGTGCTCAGAGCCATTTGAACCATCTAATAAAACTATCAACGGCAACAGCCTGTGAGGTCTGAGTTTACTTTATTAGGGCGGAAAATAAAAAACAACAGAGCTATCAGGGTCGTAGCGATGTCTCGCCGAGTAGGGAAACTTTCGGTTGTCTGGAAGGAAGAAAGAGAGAGAGAGCGGGGGAGAGAGAGCGGGAGAGAGAGAGAGAGAGAGAGAGAGAGAGAGAAGTGCGGGATCCAGCGGGCGGCGATCAATGGCCGCGTGGTGACGTCACCTCATTCAGGCCGAGTCGGCGCGGCTTATCGGGTGCTGAGCGTGAGCGGGAGGCAGTGCCTGCAGCCACGACAGAGGCAGACACGGCGGTCGATACGGCCACACAGCGCCGCGCCTCCAGACAACAAGTAGGCCTGCCTGACACGCGGGAAGCGGCCAGCCAGCTGACGGCAGGTGGAGAACGCCCGGTTATCCGACACGACGCAGCTGACTGTAAACAGCTTACGACAAAGCGGTCGGTGTACCTCTTCTCTCGAACCCTTGACATTTATGAACTTCTTTAAAAAAATTAATAGCGCACACCACTACGAAAATGACAAGTACACTGGTGTGCAAAACTTAAGGACGAAAGTAACTTTTACATAATTTAATTTTAACTTTTAAAAACCAACAGCCTCAGTTGCAAAGTTCACGTAGATTTACCTAGGTTTCAGTCGGGATAACCCAACCTTCTTCAGAATAAAAGTAACTACCGTTTGTCCATAGTGGACATCGTCAAACTAAAACTACAAATCCATAAATTATCCACCGAGCGAGGTGGCGCAGTGGTTAAACACTGGACTCGCATTCGGGAGGACGACGGTTCAATCCCGCGTCCGGCAATCCTGATTTAGGTTTTCCGTGATTTCCCTAAATCGCTCCAGGCAAATGCCGGGATGGTACCTCTCAAAGGGCACGGCCGACTTCCTTCCCTGTCCTTCCCTAATCCGATGAGACCGATGACCTCGCTGTCTGGTCTCCTTCCCCAAAGCAACCCCAACCCATAAATTATCGTCAGACTATAAAAACGTATCTGAAACTGCCTCGGCCACACTTCGCGACCGCTATGCGGTAGCCACGAGTGCTGTACTGGAACTGACCGTAGCGTCATGAGGCCCGCCTAGGCGGACACAATACACATAGTATATACCACAATCGGTCTTAGTGATCAATACTATGTGTATATGATAGCAGTGATGCCATCACCTAGTCATACACAACTTTTTATTAACTTAATTACTGACAGTCATATCTACATAAGTATCACGGGAGGGTAACGTCACAATCTACTGGAGACGAAGTTTTGGTTCAGACTAGCTGGAATAGTCTGAATTGATCTTACTCAATGACGTTTAAAGGTGTCCTTTGGAGCATTGTTCGCCAAATCACATCATAATTTAACCATTTTTCTGTCATCCTCTCATAGTTTATACTAGTTCTTTAAGTACATATTGACCTTTGTCGGTCAATTATTTTAAGTGTGTTGACTGGAGCGATGTTCACCAAGTCACACTTTACCTTTGAGCATTCCCTAAGTTCAATGGCAATGGTCACCAGGCTCGAATTATGACGGCAGTGTTCCACATACGGTTTTTACAGTATGTGCGTGGATCACCTCCATGAAGACAAATTGAGTAACCCATTGCCGCCACATTATCCCCTACTTTAGTGTTTTCTGTAACTCATAACCATAACTTCGTCATGAATCTCAATCAGGCACGTGCATTAGTTTATTTTGACTTGATTCTAAACCATTTCAGGTCAAATACACTAATGCTGAATAATTGCCATCTATTTTATATGGCCCGTATTGCCTGATTTTACAGATTAGATGTAGACTTGCTCATAAGTTCAATCATGACCATTTGTGTGCTAAGTCAATAGGATGTTCATGCGTTGTAACCATAGCTAAGCAAATGCTTAACATTTACGTCTCGAAACAAAAAAAAATATTTTAGACCTAGTTATAATATTGACGATGTTGGCTTTATATTATCCTTCCCACTCCTAAGTTCTTTTTAGGTGATTAAAGTTCGTGCTTAAGCACAAAATTTTCGTGGGCAGGCCATACACTGTAAGCACATAATGTCTTCCTCACATTATGACCAACGAATACTTCATAAATGTTAAAACAGTCGATGTAAGTACGTTCTGCTCAGGATAACATATACGCCCTTTTCCTCAGCTGTACCTTTCTTTTATTTCACTTTACCAGTAAATTCAAGGTCAGGAGTTAGGTTCGCGTCTTGTCCCAACAAGTACCCATCACACAGTTTATGCACAGGCGCAAGGTATTGTGTCCGCCTAGGCGGGCCTCATGACGCTACGGTCAGTTCCAGTACAGCACTCGTGGCTACCGCATAGTGGTCGCGAAGTGGTGGTGGTGGTTAGTGTTTAACGTCCCGTCGACAACGAGGTCATTAGAGACGGAGCACAGGCTCTGGTTAGGGAAGGATTGGGAAGGAAATCGGCCGTGACCTTTCAAAGGAACCATCCCGGCATTTGCCTGAAACGATTTAGGGAAATCACGGAAAACCTAAATCAGGGGATTGACGGGATTGAACCGTCGTCCTCCCGAATGCGAGTCCAGTGTGCTAACCGCTGCGCCACCTCGCTCGGTCGCGAAGTGGGGCCGAGGCAGTTTCAGATAAGTTCTTACAGTCTGATGATAATTTATGGACTTGTAGTTTTAGCTTGACTATGTCCATTATGGACAAACGCTAGTTACTTTTATTCTGTAGAAGGTTGGGTTATCCCGACTGACACCTAGGTAAATCTAGGCAAATTACTTTTTATACATTATGGGAAAGGCAGTGATCAATGTCTTACAAATATTTACTATAAAAAACAGTCTCGATCACGATTTATTTATCAGGTGACCGGTTTAGACCACTACTGTGGTCATCTTCAGACCATTGAGTAGGAACCTCTTTCTGCTGGAGAACAGAAAGAGGTTTCTACTCAATGGTCTGAAGATGACCACAGTAGTGGTCGAAACCGGTCACCTGATAGATAAATCGTGATCAAGACTGTTTTTAATAGTAAATAAAAAAAATCTAGGTAAACTTTGAATCTGAGGCTGTTGGTTTTTAAAAGTTAAAATTAATATTTATACAGCTGCTGATAGGGCCGTAAATGTTGAAAATATTTACATAATTTCTCTCTCTCAAGTAACAGTTCGATGAAACCTCGGGCCATACATAGAAAGAACTGGTGCAGTATAGCCTAGAAGGACACCGTACGTAATAGGCAATGAAACTAACAGAAATGACACATTTATCCAAAGACAGTAATAACAATAAAGTCACCGCGGTTTATGATGGTCCCCCGCGAGGTTATAAAAGGCGGGACATGGTTCTTAATAGGGCGTGTGATGATAACGGACGCCAACGCAACGTGCTCCCAAGCTGGCCACAAGCTTGGAAAGGAGGTCTCGTGGTAGGGAATTCTACTTCTCCACCAGCGAGATTAACTGCTGATTTTTAGTGTGTGTTGACGTGTTGCAATACGTCACCCCAACGCATCCCACACGTGCTCGATGGAATTTAAGGCTCTACTGTATGATTTCTTATTAGGAAACCAATTTTAGTGGAAAAACAGCTGGGAGTAGGCCCTGAAACGTAAAATATTATGTAGGTGGATGAACATGGAAATACGGCAACAAACCTAAACTATTGATTAATTATTACTCGTTGCGTTACAGAGGTATGGAAAAATAATCTGAGCTATCATTATCATTTTACATACCTTAAAAACACAGTTACATGTGATCTAAATGGCAGAAAAAAATTCACTCTTTCAGGTGCTTTCACGTTTGCGGACGTACTCCCGACGATTATCGATTTTGAACCGTTCCTGCCAACATAATGACGCTAAATACAGTCTAACTCGATGCAGCCAGACTGCGTGTCTTGCCAGACGGCAACGTCGTGCATATGCGAGCTGTTTCCTTTACATTATACGTAAATTTATGTTTTGTTTCCAAACGGCAATACGTTGCAGTAGAGAGTTAAGCCCGGGGAAATGACAGACCAGTTGTAAGGTGATATATTTGGTTTACTTGTTCTAGGACTGAACACAACTGTGTGACTTGTATTGACTTGTTTAATGTCATAATATTAGCATAGAAATACACTCTTTTACACAGTTTACAATGTGACAATGTTAAAACAGTTGTCGCCGGCCGCTGTGGCCGAGCGGTTCTAGGCGCTACAGTCTGGAACCGAGCAACCGCTACGGTTACAGCTTCGAATCCTGCCTCGGGCATGGATGTGCGTGATGTCCTTAACGTTCGTTAGCTTTAAGTAGTTCTGATTTCTAGGGGACTGATGACCTCAGAAGTTAAGTCCCATAGTGTTCAGAGCCATTTGAACCATATTTTTTGAAACAGTTGTCAGGATAACGCATCTCGTCAACATCAAAAGTGACATAACCCTAAACACAACAATATTAAATATTAAAGTTAAATTATACTAAGTATGACAATATTAAAGTTTAAATAGAAGTTTCTTTAGAAGTTTCGTTATGATGATGGTCAGTACTAAGATAAATCATCCGATTCTGGTTCAAAGTTCGGTACTATTTTTAGGATGAGAATCAAGTCTATGGTTATGTGACAAATTGAGCGAAAGATTACCCGAGGTCGCTCGAGTTTACAATGGACGCAAGCTGGTGAACCAACGCGGTATTTACCTGAAGCCGCGATGAGCTGCCTTCTGCTAGGCCACTCTCTCCCTCTGAAATTTTTATAAAAACTTACTAAAAACCTTTGCTGAATTTTCCAGCAGAAACTCTCCCTATGTTTCTCGTTATGCGAGAAAACATGTACTCATCCCTAGTCTTAGAATATGGCTATATACATGTGCATGGCCGGAGCAGCTTGCATATTATAATGCCCTCTCAGTTCTCACAAGAACAGTTAAGTAGTTGGCTGGTTCGTTTCTCCACAGTTGGAGATAAACGATGCTACAGTTAATTTCTAGCTGGATGTCAGCCATTGTGAACTCAGTGTTCACCCAAATTTCTTCTCTGCGTCGTACAGAGCGTTATGCACTCCATTCTGCGCTTGACGCCAATTCAGAGAAGACTCCCCCAAAATTTCCATCCTGTCTTTCTCATAGCCGAACTGTCTCCCCACCTGGGTTCTTTCGTTCTTCACATCACTGCTTTTTTCGCCCAATAGGAGTGTTCCTCTTGTTTTGTGGAAACTTTCTCTACCAATCACAATGGCCCTACCATTAAACTGCGTCGCAACTTTGGCTCTTTACTCCTTCCTAGTGCGTTTCCGCCAATGGGAAGTTTTGTGCCCATACCAGACGTCGAAATGCGTACACTGTCTCTCACGTGTGTACCACTCACTGGACATGTGATCAAAAATGCGTCACTGGTGTTGTTAGTATCCATTTGGAATTCTGAAACGCAGTTTTTTAAAAGCTTCTTTCCTGTCCTCCCTTAGATGGCCCGTTACCTCGCTCTCCCCTTCTGAGTCACCTGGTCGGTCGTTGACCCGGCTTGGGACGCCCCTTTAAGTCATTTCCGTTGTATTTCCCATGGCGTGGCCTTGCCTCTGCTCTCACCCCTCTGAATTCCAAACTAAAATGCTTCTCGCTGCTTGTTGCACCTTCTGCTCATAGACACGCATTATATAGGAACAGTGTGTTAATTACTGTCGATTGAGTGTCATCCCTTTTTGCATTACATACTAATAGGCAAATTTGCTCCTAACCGCTGTATTAACTTAGATGTCATATTCACCTTCCCATTGCGATGTATAAAGCTCTCATGTAAGGTGAAAATTGACCTTCATTTATTCTGCCGCCTTACACAGTGCATCCGCCGAATATCCTCTCGCTACAAGAGCTTCTCCATCTGCGCTGTTCGTTGTGGTTGAGCATTGTCATCCATAAAAAGGAAGTCAGGGCCAGCCAAATGCAGCCCTGAAAACATGTATCTATGTCTACATCACACTCCACAAGCCACCTAACAGTGTTGGTGGAGGCTACTTCTGGTACCTAATCCCCCCCTTCCTTGTTCCATTCGTGAATGGTGCGTGGGAAGAATGACTTTTGGTAAGCCTCTGCATTGTCTCTAGTCTCTCGAATTTTCTTATTGTGGTCGTTTCCCGAGATTTATATGGGAGGAAGTAATATGTTATCCGACTCTTTCCGTATTACATCGTAAAGTGAGGCGCCGGCACGCCAGTCGGGAACGAGAGAGTGGAGAGGGCTGTGAAGAAGACGTCAGCCAATTGCACGCTCTCCGACCCCTCGCCAGGACAACAACGCCACGGCAGCGGCCTCTATGCGAAGAGATCATAAGCGCCGCACCCAACTGGTCGCTGCCCAGTTCTACGAGAAGTTTCAAGACCAGCAACCTGAATAGAACTGTCCAAGCTCATTACCTTGCTCGTACATTCTATGTATCTCGATCTTGGAATTATTATACTGAAGAGATTTCTCATTTTGTCTGTCGCCCTTTGCTTGCGACATATCTGTCTAACACAAAGTTAGGTATTGTCAATTACTTTTCGTGATAGCACCAATTAATACGATTTGTTTGAATTGCTGTCCAGCGATCCGAGAAGGCACGTTTTCTAGACATCCCACATTTGACGACTAGGCAGGATTCAACATTCCGCAAGTGCTCTCTCGAAACTTCAATAGTAAACCCTCCCTGATTCACAACACCTTTCTTGTAATGGCTCCCACTGGAGTTTGCTGAGCATCTCTGTAATGCTGACGGGCCGTTTAAATGATCCTGTGACTAAACGCGCCTCTTTTAGTTGGATCTTCTCTATCCCTTCTATCAGTCCTACCTCGTAAGGCTCGTAGACTGATGAACAAAACTCAAGAATCGATCGAAGAAACGCCTTACAAGCCCCTTCCTTCGTGGATGAGTTATGGTTCCTAAAGATTCTTCATATAATTCTCAGTCTGGCATCTGCTTTTCCTACTAGGAGTGTGTGCTCATTCGACTTTAGGTCGCCCTGGATAGTAATCCCTACTTATTTTATGGTAGATGCTGTTTCCAACAATTTGTCATAAAAAGTATAGTTGTACAGTAGTGGATTTCTTTTCCTTTCTAAGCTCAATATGTTACATTTATTTACGTTCATGACCAACCGCCAGAGCCTGCACCATTCATCAATTCTCTGCACGTCGTTCTGGAAATCGATACTGTTTTCTGGGGCTGCTACTTTTTATATACAACCGCCTCATCTGCGAACAGTCTTATGAAACTTCCGACGCTTTCTACTAGCTCATGTATATACATCGCAAATAGTAACAGTCCTGTCACACTTCCTTCAGGTGCTCCGGAAATTACCTCTACATGTGACGATTTTGTTCCGTTAAGAGCGACGTGTTGAGTTCACTCTGCAAGGAAGTCTTGAATCCAGTCGCAATCTGGTCCGATACACGGTTAGCTTGTATTTTTTTTCACTAAACAGCAGTGCAGAACGGTTTCAAATGTCAAGTCAAGGAACATTGCATCACCCACAGCGCCGCTGTATAGAGCGTTGTGGATCTCATGGAGGGACAGAGCGAGCTGAGTCTTGCAAGATCTGTGTTTGGGAAATCCGTTTGATTTCATAGGCGAGATTTTCGTTCTGCAAAACCGTCGTAATTCTTGAGCATTAAACATATTCCATAGTGCTGCAACAGACTCACATCAACAATATAGGCCTACAATTAAGTGCATGTGTTCTGCGACCTTTTTGAAAACGGGAATGACCTGCGCTATTTTCCAGTCGCTAAGACTGCTCCAGCGATCTACGATAAACTGCTGCTAGAAGGGGAGTTAGCTCTTACGCATAATCTTTGTAGGATATTATAGGTACAGTATCTCATCTGTTCCTGATGCCTCCCCATTACAAAGAGACTGTAATTGATTTTCTAGTCAGCGATCAGTTACCTAGGTGTCTGCCATTTCGATGTTCGTACTGTGAATGAAAGCAGCGACCATGGTATCATCTTCTGTGGTGAAACAATTTCGAAAGACTGAATTCAGTATTTCGGCCATCTCTCTGTTATCTCCAGTGTCGATGGTCATTGAGTGAACGAGTAGAAGATTTCGTACCACTTACTTATTTTATGTAGGACTAAAACCTCTTAGGATTTTTGCTCAGATCGGTTGACAAAACTTTGCTTTTGAAGACACTGAACACTGACTTAATATTCAATGGTGAAAGCGTATTCATGTAGGAGTGAGCAATTCTAGACTCACCATTTACTGTGGCCTAATGTGCGATGGTACTTTACCTAGCGGCATCTGCAATGGCTTTGTCTCCATACTGGATCTCAAGCGCTAATTCCCTACTCTGGCGTTGACTGTATTCACTCAGGCTCAACTTCCCTGCATTCAGTAGAACGTGGATCTTTCCCTAGTCGAAATAATGACTATTGCACACTTGCTAAGGATTGGAGCGACATGCACAATTTCTTTGCCCACAAAAATTCCTGCAGGAATATTTAACTATCACTTTGCTATCTGTCGCCATGAAATGTGAAGAGTATCGTCCTCACTTTGCACAAAGTAAAGCTCTCAACTCCCTCCCTGTTTTCCACACTCTTGTGCGGTCCGCCGCGAGATGAGAGAGAGAGCTTGCCATTTTTGTTCTCGAAATACTTTTATGTAATGGGGATCTCCCTACCGTGTCGTGTATGTGTCGCCCAGTATGGCTTCAGCCAATCACCATCTTGCTAGAGGTGAATTTTATTTTTCTTGCTGGTTTGCAGCCTAGCCCTGTTAATGCTGTGCAGCCACTTACCCTCGGTCGCGGCCTTATTTACATAAAAAGCAGTAATGTGTTGTTCTGGCCTTATCCTTTTGTGCGCTGAAGCTCGCCCTTCTCTTGTTAAATGCGGTTTTCCGATGCCATTAACCACTGCTTTGTTTGTCTCCAAAATGCGTTTCATTTCAACATATTCCTTGACCTCCGGAAAGCGTTTGACTCGTTGCCCCACTGCAGACTCCTAACTAAGGTACGAGCACATGGGATTGGTTCCCAAATATGTGAGTGGCTCGAAGACTTCTTAAGTAATAGAGCCCAGTACGTTGTCCTCGATGGTGAGTGTTCATCGGACGTGAGGGTATCATCTGGAGTGCCCCAGGGAAGTGTGGTAGGTCCACTGTTGTTTTCTAACTGCATAAACGATCTTTTGGATAGGGTGGATAGCAATGTGAGACTGTTTGCTGATGATGATGTGGTTTACGGGAAGGTGTCGTCGTTGAGTGACTGTAGGAGGATACAAGATGACTTGGACAAGATTTGTGATTGGTGTAAAGAATGGCAGCTAACTATAAATATAGATAAATGTAAATTAATGCAGATGAATAGGAAAAAGAATTCCGTAATGTTTGAATACTCCATTAGTAGTGTAGCGCATGACACAGTCATCTCGATTAAATATTTGGGCGTAACACTGCAGAGCGATATGAAGTGGGACAAGCATGTAATGGCAGTTGTGGGGAAGGCGGATAGTCGTCTTCGGTTCATTGGTAGAATTTTAGGAAGATGTGGTTCATCTGTAAAGGAGACCGCTTATAAAACACTAATACCACCTATTCTTGAGTACTCGAGCGTCTGGGATCCCTATCAGGTCGGATTGAGGGGGGACATAGAAGCAATTCAGAGGCGGGCTGCTAGATTTGTTACTGGTAGGTTTGATCATCACGCGAGTGTTACAGAAACGCTTCAGGAACTCGGGTGGGAGTCTCTAGAGGAAAGGAGGCGTTCTTTTCGTGAATCGCTACTGAGAAAATTTAGAGAACCAGCATTTTAGGCTGACTGCAGAACAGTTTTACTGTCGCCAACTTATATTTCGCGGAAATACCACAAAGATAAGAGACATTAGGGCTCGTACAGAGGCATATAGGCAGTCATTTTTCCCTCGTTCTGTTTGGGAGTGGAGCAGGGAGAGAAGATGCTAATTGTGGTACGAGGTACCCTCCGCCACGCACCCTATGGTGGATTGCGGAGTATGTATGTAGATAGAGATGTAGATGTAGGTGTTTATTCATGCTCCTGTCCATATGTTGGTAGGTATTGGACCATGTTGAAATACTGGGAGATGAATATATCCAAGCAACATTATGCCTCCCCACACCAAATACCGGGGTTACCAAAACGATCATGTTCGAGAATGCTCGATGTATCCTCATATGGCAAGAGGTGGGAACACATAATGCAACGGGATACATAGTCGAACATGATGGTTTTGGTGGTCTGTGTGTTATGGTGTGTGGAGGCATAATATTGCATGGGCGTAATGGATTCCAAATTTTTGAATATGGTACACTCACCCTCCATACACGTGTCTTTTCAGTGGTGCTTTCGGTGCTGACTTCATTTTCACGGAAGACGACGCGCGAACGCATCTAACACTGTAAGTGGAGGAGCTCTTGGAACGACAGGATATTGGGCGAATGGACTGGCCAGCGCATTGCCGAACTTAAATCCCACCGAGCATTTGTGGAATGCGTAAGAGATGTATTGCAGCTCGTCTACATGCACCAACGACATCCAACAATTGTCAGCTGCGCTGTTGGAGGAATGAAACGTCGTACCACAAGAAGGCCTTTCCAAGTTCATGGCCAGGATGGGAGTACGTTGCGGAGCATGTACTGCCAACCGTAGTGATCATACACTCTATTAGGAATCACGTCTCACCTTTTGTAATCTCGGGGGACCATCATAAATAGCTGTAACTTCAGTATTATTATTGTTTTTGATAAAAATGTCATTTCTGTTCGTCTAATTGCGTATTTCTATTAGTTACCTTCTGTATTTTACTGTACTATAGGAGTTCTTTCTACGTATCTTCCAGGTTTCATCGAGCTATGTTACATGCAGTGACAGTCGTGCGAAAGTTACGGTCTTTCCTAAGCTTTGAGCACCAGTGTATTTCAGATGCTCCCTGCTGTGTACGCCATCAGATAACGGTACACAACTATGTAGACAGAGGCCGACACAGAGCAGGGCCAGTCTCCAGCGTGGTGCCACTTAGTTACAAATGCTACACATAACAGGGGCTGTATTATGCTGCCGCCATAAGTCATATCCATCCGCTACAGTTATGATCTGACACGCCACAGAGATCGTCCAAAGGACGAGATAATGTCCTGCTTCCTCTTGATGTCAGTCAAATAGTGCACAAACAAAGATTCATGTGCCGATCTCGGTTCAAATGGTTCAAATGGCTCTGAGCACTATGGGACTCAACTGCTGTGGTTATCAGTCCCCTAGAACTTAGAACTACTTAAACCTAACTAACCTAAGGACATCACACACACCCATGCCCGAGGCAGGATTCGAACCTGCGACCGTAGCAGCCGCGCGGCTCCGGACTAGAGCGCCTAGAACCGCACGGCCACCGCGGCCGGCGTCGATCTCGGATTTAAGCGGAAACATAGCTCCTTTCCTCCAGTTATCAGTTACCAGATGACATCAAACAATTATCACGTCGTCAGTCATCGCACAGCGTCGAAGTATCCGCGCCGGCCGGAGTGGCTATGCGGTTCTAGGCGCTGCAGTTTGGAACCACGCGACCGCTACGGTCGCAGGTCCGAATCCTGCCTCGGGCATGGATGTGTGTGATGTCCCTAGGTTAGTTAGGTTTAATTAGTTCTACGTTCTAAGGGGACTGATGACCTCAGATGTTAAGTCTCATAGTGCTCAGAGCCATTTTAAGTATCCGCCGAATGTTGCATTGTGCATTCGCGAGCAAGCAGAAGTGCTGCAACAGGACGTGGCATGGACTCGACTAATGTCTGAAGTAGTGCTGCAGGGAATTGACACCATGAAACTTGCAGGGCTGTCCATAAATCCGTAAGAGTACGAGGGGGTGGAGATCTCTTCTGATCAGCACGTTGCAAGGTATTCCTGACATGCTCAATAATGTTCATTTCATGGGAGTTTGGTGGCCAGAGGAAGTGTTTGAACTCAGAAGGGCGTTCCCGGAACCACTCTGTACAATTCCCGACGTGTGGGGTGTCGCATTGTCCTGATGGAATTGTCCAAGTCCGTCGAAATGCGCAATGGACATGAATCGATGCAGGTCATCAGAGAGGATCCTTACGTATGTGTCACCTGTCAGAATCGTATCTAGACCTATCGGGGGTCCCACCTGCATACGCCCGCCCCACACCATTACAGAGCCTCCACCAGCTTAAACAATTCCCTGCTGACATGCAGGGTCCATGAATTCACGAAGTTGGCTCCACAACCGTCCACGTGTATCCGCTCGATACAACTTGAAACGAGGCTCGTCGGACCCGGCAACATGTTTCCAGTCATCAACAGTCCAATGTCAGTATTCACGGCTCCAGGCTAGGCGTGAAGCTTTGTGTCGAGCAGTCATCAATAGTACACACGAGTGGTCCGTCGGCTCCCAAAGCCCATATCGATGATGTTTTGTTGAATGGTTGGCTCGCTGACACTTGTTGATGAAGCTGCATTGAATCTGCAGCAATTTGCGGAAGCGTGGCACTTCTGTCACGTTGAACGATTCTGTTCAGTCATGTCTGGACCCGTTCTTTCAGGATTTTTTTCCGGCCGCAATGAGGTCGGTGATTTGATGTTTTACCGGATCAAACTCACTCAAATCTTGATAACCTGCCATTCTGGCAGCAGTAACCGATCTAACAACTGCGCCAGACACCTGATGTCTTATATTGGCGTTGCCGACCACAAAGTCGTATTCTGCCTGTTTACAGATCTCTATATTTGAATGCGCATGCCTATAGCAGTTTCTTTGGCGCTTCAGTGTATATATACGTAAATGGATGGTTTAGTCAGGAGAAGGAACTTCACAAATTGAACAATTCAGTAAAGCGTTGGTCCACCATTGGCATTAGGGTTGTTAGTCTACAATTATCGACGATGCTCTGGTTTTCGGCCAACAGAAATTCAGTGATATATCTCTGTTTGGAACGCACCTCCGTTACAGACGGCCTTTTGAAGGCTACGTTTAGCCCTGTCACCAATCGATACTTCGACGGACTATAGGCGCTGAGGTGAGAATATTTCACGATGTCCCACAATTGGCCGAGAAAAAAATGTTGTATTAATTATTGAACGCCCCTCATATTTCAACACTGGGGCGTTCCAGCCCATCAGTCTCAGGAGCACAATGTAAGCACTTTCAATCGCCAATTGCTGCTCTCGCTAGGAGAACGACTTTGCAAAAGTTTATTTCTATTAGATGCTGGATAAACCTGCCGTCGTGCGAAAGTCACAAGCCCATAAGACATCCCTGTAGGCCTCAACCGCAACTCATGTAGAAGGATTACGAGAAGTCCAATGTATCGTCTTTAGGCTACACAAAACCTGTTACCATCGTGAGGGCCCCATCGCTGCATCTCGATCGACATGACGTCGAATACAGCCTCTGGGAAACGAGGCAATGCGCGCTTAAGGTTCTCGGTGCTCAACTCTGAGTTATACGGTTGGTTGTTTTTGAGCACGCTCAAGCACTGCAGCCGTGTAAATCGAGTCTACAGATGTGGTCGGTCATGAACAGTTTGTCGGAGGAATTGTCGAATGGTAGCCGAGAAGTGTACTGAATACTCTTGTCGTGTGTCGGAAGAACACCGAACAGTAATTCGCAGATAGGGAATGTCATCCAAGATCGAAGAATTAATTTAAGTTAAAGTTTTATTCGAAAATCGTGCTTGATCTTCTTACTGTAGTTCAACAATTCTATTCGTCTAAGAAACCAACCGATTCTCGAATGTACAAGTGCAACTCTGATGTGAAGAGTTTGGCAGAAGAGAGCAATGCGTGGGCACCGCACCAAACAAGTCAGACTCAAAAACATAGGCGACGTGCGAGTACGACTTCTGCACTGAGGGTTCCGTTCAAACTTAATTGTGTATACAGACAGTTCATTCATTCCGAGAATCGAGGATCCTGACGGTTTTTACCTATTATCGACATTTATACTATAAGGAGCGCGTCAGAACTCTCCATTTCATTGAAAACAATGTAGTCAACTTAATTCTATTCTTTGCATTGTGTAAGCACTCAGATATCGATAGTAACAATCTGAGGGCGAAACGTGGGAGCGCAATTGTAAGCACTGTTGAGAGACAAGTTCTGTCTGTGAGAGTGGAAGTAGTAGTGTAGGTCGAGAGCTCGGAGAGAGAAGACGTGTCACGCTGCCCTCACGTCGGTGATGGCAGATCTTACCACACTCAAGGCCTGATTTCAGTTATATAGCCAGGAGAGATCTAGATGGCAAAACTACGCTTGAAGATGGAATTCAAGGTTAAATTCTCAAGCATAGCGCAAAAGTATTTGCAGGTTTAGGCTCATGATTGTTAGTCCGAGTTTGCAACAATCCCATGTTTTGCTTGTCAGTTAACGAAGCCTCCTTATCTCCAAATAATAATAATTATTCTACGCATCTAAAAAATATGCTGTGATTATTAAATGTTAATGTAACTTTGAAACTGAAATAATTTGTTAATCTGGTACTCAGCCATTATTGATACATATGGTATTATTATTGTCATTGTCTGTTATTGGTTTTTGAACCTTTAAATAGACTTAATTAATGAAATACCTTCTCATAATTTATTTAGCAGTTAACAGAACCCAGGCAAACTCCTTTTTATTAAATTCATTCTTAGTAACAATAAGCTTTAGTCGCTGCTGCTACATGATACGGTGGATTGCTGTAAACCACATGGAAAAAGGCAGTCATCTAAAAAGGTGAGCGCAAAACTTGGGACCAAAACAGAGACTCTGACGCACCACAATATGTCATGTACTCTGATCCAGTAAATTCCGTTGCACAAGCCAGTTTCTGTACCACTTGTAAATTCTCGTTCAAAACCGCAGTCAGATAGCTTAGGTATTCATTGTTACAGGTCCGTTACTTCCTGTATTTTTTCACATTCAAATACGCAGCCAGGTAGCTTATCCAAATGGTAGTTTTAAGTTTTTCAAGTAACGATCTGTTGAGCGCTTAAAGGACAGTGAAACTGACACTCATACAACACGCTCTCAGTGGTATGTAGGTTAGACTCCGTTTACTGATATCTCAGATTGCTTATCGAGTCCATTTCCACAGACGAACATAGGCATATTGGCTGTAGCTACGTTACATATTGGTTGCATATACGTTACGGTATGGCGACATACTGATCCCAGAGGCCGGCCGGTGTGGCCGAGCGGTTCTACGCGTTTCAGTCTGGAACCGCGCGACCGCTACGTTCGCAGGTTCGAATCCTGCCTCGGGCAGGGATGTGTGTGACGTCCTTAGGTTAGTTAGGTTTAAGTAGTTCTAAGTTCTAGGGGACTGATGACCTCAGATATTGAGTCCCATAGTGCTCAGAGCCATTTGAACCATTTGATCCCAGGGATTCCAAGACTTTTGAGTGCGTTTTTAAGTCTGAAGCCGCATTACAACTGACAAATGAAATATTTTTTTCGTATGATATAATACAAATTAACGATGTTCTGATTTTTTCCTTTAGTTTTTCTATGAAACCTTTCTTCTTGCCAAATTTCATGATTATACGTCAACGACAAGAACTCTGCAGGTTTTAATGAGTGAGTTTACGAGTGTTAAATTATGTGACTTATATAAATCACCGCATCTTTTGGTCGCATTGACTTAGAAACAAACTTTCATTATTCTATTAAGGGACCGTGGACCTTAGTATGTGACATAAATTTGAAGTTGATACGTCTACTTGTATCTGAGAAAAAGTGGCCTTAACAGACATGGGAACAGACAGTCTAATAACACATGAAAAAATATTTTTTCGTTTGATATAATTACAAATTAACGATTTACGGATGTTTTCCTTTGGTTGTAGAGTGACACCTTGCTTTTTGGCAAATTTCATGATTCTAGGTCAACGGAAAGTATCCTGTTTTATATCGCGAAGGCATCGTGAACTTTAATATGCGACATACATTTCAAATTGGCACGTCTATGCGTTCCTCAATAATTTTTGAACAGTCGGACAGGCAGACAGAAAGATGGAGAACACAGTGATCCTATAAGGGTTCCGTTTTTACCGAGTGAGGCACGGAACCCTAAAAACACTTAAAAGGGTCTTATATTTTAACTCTGATACAGCTATTTAACCTTGGCTGGATGACCGTTTCGGATCATCTGCCTTTATCAGCCTATTGATCGTGATGGCAACTAGTGACCGAGTAATCTACTTAATGGTACCTCACTTCGCAGTTTATAATACTTGCGACACGCTAAATAATGGTTTCCCGGAAAACCGTCATCGCAGTGTAGATAATAAAGTTTTTCGTTGCGTGTCCTACGCACGTTGTTGGTAATGGCGGTACAGTTGGTGACTCAAAACTTGCAAAAGTAGCCTATCGGGTACAAAGTCTCTGTTTACAGAGACAGTGGTCATGTTTCTCACTTTAATAAAAATTACATTTGAAGCATCTTCCAGCTCTGATCTGTTTTTCCTCTTTCTTTCTTTGTCTCCCACCCCCTATCTCTACATCTCTGATCCTTACACCTCCCTTTTGTTTCACACACAAACACACACACACACACACACACACACACACACACACACATATGCGCGCGCGCCTTAGGGTAAAAATACATTGAAAAGTTTAGTTATACTAAAGCAGCTAATAACAGTGCAATTCTCATTAATATTGTTTTGAATGATCCGAGAAAGGCCGGCCGGAGTGGCCATGTGGTTCTAGGCGCTGCAGTCTGGAACCGAGCGACCGCTACGGTCGCAGGTTCGAATCCTGCCTCGGGCATGGATGTGTGTGATGTCCTTAGGTTAGTTAGGTTTAATTAGTTCTAAGTTCTAGGCGACTGATGACCTCAGAAGTTAAGTCGCATAGTGCTCAGAGCCATTTGATCCGAGAGAACCTATTTGAAAGTGGTGAACTGAGTTTTAGATTTAGATCAGGCGTGTCATTTGGTGTAAATGACTAAATACAGGGGAGCCTGACATATAGTGTTTGACAATAGTGCTCAAAGTGAGAGACCTTAAATTATACTAGTAATTACTTTTGTACATCTAAAAAGCTAAGAAACAGCTTTGTGAAAACATTAACCTACTGCGTCTAAATCGCAGTTGCATACCCTGAAGTTGTATAGTACTGCGAGTAGGGGTGACTATCTCCACAGTAATTATTTTGTGGGTAAAATATATAAATTCAGATGACATGTAGTCGAGAAAACAGCCACAATCGACTAAGAACATAATGAGAGGCATTAAAATTGAAAGAGGCGTTTGAGCCAAACTGTGCCCATGTTGGTCGCTAAAGTTTCAGTAGATGCAGCTCTGTGGAGTCGACAACTGTTTCTAAATGTAGCTTCTGAAGCCATGTGTCACAAGTTTGTTATGTACTTCACCTGCATCTTCATGACTGCTCTGAAATTCACATTTAAGTGCCTGGGAGAGGTTTCGTGCAACCACCTTCAAGCTAGTTCTCTAACGTTTCATTCTCGACCAGCGCTTGGGAAAAAAGCTTACTGTACGAGCTCTGATTTCTCTGATTTTCTTACGTTGATCATCCCTTCCTATGTAGGTTGGCATTAATAAAATATACCGACGAAAAAAGAAATCGTAACGTAAACAAAAGTTAGCCTTGTTCCTTCATCTGAAAGGTGACGTGTATTCAAATTTGGCGCCAGTTGCATAAGTAGCGCCACTATGAGAATTCGAATCACATTTGCACTAAACGCACGCTGTAACGGTGCTGAGCGTTTTCTATCTTTGACATTGGACATGGTGAGCTGATGTCAGTCAACAATGCCTCTCACAAGGGGAGGCCGCCAATTGTGAAATTCAGATTCGATTCATACTGCGCATAATAAAAGCTCATGGCCAGAGATGTAATGTGGCAAAGCACCAAGATGCACTTCTCAGCCGTTGTCGAGAAAATCGACAGTTAAAATAAACCGTTGCAGTGAAATACTCTCTACGATTAATGATTTTTCTACAGCGTCATAGCGCAGCGGTAAGCGCTGGGGTTCGTAATCCGAAGGTCGCCGGATCGAATCTCGCGCCATGCAATATTTTTTATTATTAGTTTTTTGCAATTCAAATATATATATATATATATATATATATATATA
Source organism: Schistocerca serialis cubense (assembly GCF_023864345.2). Lineage (NCBI taxonomy): Eukaryota > Metazoa > Arthropoda > Insecta > Orthoptera > Acrididae > Schistocerca > Schistocerca serialis. Next base: position 275,002,138 of record NC_064646.1, read on the forward strand.
TATATATACACACACACACACACACACACACACACACACACACACACACACACACATATATATATATATATATATATATATATATATATATATATATATAAACTATTAATGAATTGCTTATGCATGTTGGTGAAGGCGGATCGCTCTCCAATTGTACCGCCTCCATTTTTCCGTTTGTTTAACAGGGTGTACCAAAGCTGTCCCGTCCGCACTGATTTTCGACGATGTTATAAGTTGCGCTAGGGACCGCATCTACCTTCTTTCGAAGTTAGCAGGCAACTACGCTGTTATGGGGCGGCTCGTTTCGGCCCATTCAACATCTGTCCTTCAAGTGTAACGAGCGAGTAACGGAGTTTATATTTCATACCTGCCACAGCAAGTTTGTGTTCGTGGGGTCTCTGTTCTAATTCGAACGTTTGACTTACGCTATACGTATTCGTTTCTACGTCTTCCGTTAACTATACGTGGTTAACATTATGAAGACAATTAATAACATTTGTGAAATACACTCCTGGAAATTGAAATAAGAACACCGTGAATTCATTGTCCCAGGAAGGGGAAACTTTATTGACACATTCCTGGGGTCAGATACATCACATGATCACACTGACAGAACCACAAGCACATAGACACAGGCAACAGAGCATGCACAATGTCGGCACTAGTACAGTGTATATCCACCTTTCGCAGCAATGCAGGCTGCTATTCTCCCATGGAGACGATCGTAGAGATGCTGGATGTAGTCCTGTGGAACGGCTTGCCATGCCATTTCCACCTGGCGCCTCAGTTGGACCAGCGTTCGTGCTGGACGTGCAGACCGCGTGAGACGACGCTTCATCCAGTCCCAAACATGCTCAATGGGGGACAGATCCGGAGATCTTGCTGGCCAGGGTAGTTGACTTACACCTTCTAGAGCACGTTGGGTGGTACGGGATACATGCGGACGTGCATTGTCCTGTTGGAACAGCAAGTTCCCTTGCCGGTCTAGGAATGGTAGAACGATGGGTTCGATGACGGTTTGGATGTACCGTGCACTATTCAGTGTCCCCTCGAAGATCACCAGTGGTGTACGGCCAGTGTAGGAGATCGCTCCCCACACCATGATGCCGGGTGTTGGCCCTGTGTGCCTCGGTCGTATGCAGTCCTGATTGTGGTGCTCACCTGCACGGCGCCAAACACGCATACGACCATCATTGGCACCAAGGCAGAAGCGACTCTCATCGCTGAAGACGACACTTCTCCATTCGTCCCTCCATTCACGCCTGTCGCGACACCACTGGAGGCGGGCTGCACGATGTTGGGGCGTGAGCGGAAGACGGCCTAACGGTGTGCGGGACCGTAGCCCAGCTTCATGGAGACGGTTGCGAATGGTCCTCGCCGATACCCCAGGAGCAACAGTGTCCCTAATTTGCTGGGAAGTGACGGTGCGGTCCCCTACGGCACTGCGTAGGATCCTACGGTCTTGGCGTGCATCCGTGCGTCGCTGCGGTCCGGTCCCAGGTCGACGGGCACGTGCACCTTCCGCCGACCACTGGCGACAACATCGATGTACTGTGGAGACCTCACGCCCCAAGTGTTGAGCAATTCGGCGGTACGTCCACCCGGCCTCCCGCATGCCCACTATACGCCCTCGCTCAAAGTCCGTCAACTGCACATACGGTTCACGTCCACGCTGTCGCGGCATGCTACCAGTGTTAAAGACTGCGATGGAGCTCCGTATGCCACGGCAAACTGGCTGACACTGACGGCGGCGGTGCACAAATGCTGCGCAGCTAGCGCCATTCGACGGCCAACACCGCGGTTCCTGGTGTGTCCGCTGTGCCGTGCGTGTGATCATTGCTTGTGCAGCCCTCTCGCAGTGTCCGGAGCAAGTATGGTGGGTCTGACACACCGGTGTCAATGTGTTCTTTTTTCCATTTCCAGGAGTGTACAACTTTGTTTGCGGAAAACATAATGATGTTCGAAGTCGCCAGTTTTTCCACGACAAACGACTTTCAACAACTTATTATATGCATAATTGTTGCAACTGATTGCTGGGAATTATATATATATATATATATATATATATATATATATATATATATATATATATATAAATTACAAAAACAAATACTAAAAAAAAAGTTGCATGGAGCGCGATTCGATCCGGCGACCATCGGATTACGAACCCGAGCGCTTACCGCTGCACCACCACGCTGCAGAAAATTACTAATCGTAGAGAGTATTTCACCTCATCGGTTTCTTTTAACTGTCGATTTTCTCGACAAGGGCTGAGAAGTGCATCTTGGTGCTTTGCCACATTACACCTCTGGCCATGAGCTTTTATTATGCGCAGTATGAATCGAATCTGAACTTCACAACTGGCGGCCTCCCCTTGTCAGTCGAAAAAAACGCCATCATCAGCACCACGCTGAGTTTGAACGAGGTCGCGTAATAGGCCTGCGAGGAGCTGGATGTTCTGTCTTTGATACTGCAGAAAGAGTTGGCAGGAATGTAGTCACTGTACATGATTGCCGGCAGTAGTTCACGAGAAGGTACGATCGCGAGGAGACCGGGCTCCGAACAGCCACGAGAGGAAAGACCAACGCGTAAGGTGTTTGGCTGTGGCGTATCATTCCGCGTCTGTAGCAGCAACATGAGCAGCACTTGCCACCACAGTGACAAAACGAACTTTTATAAATCGGTTACTTCAAGGACAGCCTTAAGCCAGACGCCCTGCAGCGTGCGTTTTACTGACCCGAAACCATCACCATTTGCGAATTCAGTGGTGTCAATCGAAAACTCATTGGAGGGGAGGGTGGAGGTGTTTTCTGATGAAAGCTGGTTCTGCCTTCTTTACAAGGGGACCAGTTGAGTTCCTGCAACCAACCTGTCTGCGTGTTAGATCCACTAGATCTATACCTGGAGTTATGGTTTGGGGTGCGACCTCGTATGACAGGACGAGGACTCTCGTGGTTATCCCATATGCTCTGAATGCAAAATTGTTCATTATTCTGGTGATTCGACCTGTTGTGCTGCCATTCACGAACAGTCGATATGTTGTCTTGCCTGGTCGATCATCAGATCTGTCTCCAATCGGGCACATGTTGGACATAATCGGACCAACCCTTCAGCTGCCTCCATACACAACATTAACCGTCTCTGATTTGACCGATCCGGGGCATAGGCGTGCAACTCCATCCCACAAACTGACGTCAGGCTCCCGTACAACACAATGCATGAACGTCTGCATGCTTGTATTCAACATTCTGGCGGTTACTCTGGTTATTCATGTACCAACATTTCACATTTACAATGGATTATCTCGCGCTTACATTAAGCTATGATCTTGAAATGTTAACTAGTGAAATGCACTACCGGCCATTAAAAGTGATACTCCAAGAACAAATGCAGATGATAAACGGATATTCATAGGACAAATATATTATAGTACAACTGACATGTGATTACATTTTCACGCAATTTGGGTGCGTAGATCCTGAGAAATCAGTACCCAGAACAACCACCTCTGGCCGTAATAACGGCCTTGATACGCCTAGGCATTGAGTCAAACAGAGCTTGGACGGCGTGTACAGGTACAGCTGCCCATGCAGCTTCAACACGATACCACAGTTCATCAAGAGTAGTGACTGGCGTATTGTCACGAGCCAGTTGCTCGGCCACCATTGACCTGACGTATTCAGTTGGTTAGAGATCTGGAGAATGTGCTGGCCACGGCAGCAGTCGAACATTTTCTGTTCCAGAAAGGCCCGTACAGGACCAGCAACATGCGGTCGTGCATTATCCTGCTGAAATGTAGGGTTTCGCAGGGATCGAATGAAGGATAGAGCCACGGGTCGTAACACATCTGAAATGTAACGTCCACTGTTCAAAGTGCCGTCAATGCGAACAAGAGGGGACCGAGACGTGTAACCAATCGCATCCCATACCACCACGCCGGGTGATACGCCAGTATGGCGATGACGAAACGCTTCCAATGTGCGTTCACCGCGATGTCACCAAACACGGATGCGGCCATCACGATGCTGTAAATAGAACCTGGATTCATCCGAAAAAATGACGTTTTGCCATTCGTGCACCCAGGTTCGTCGTTGAGTACACTATCGCAGGCGCTCCTGTCTGTGATGCAGCGTCGAGGGTAACCGCAGCCATGGTCTCCGAGCTGTTAGTCCATGCTGCTGCAAACGTTGTCGAACTGTTCGTGCAGATGGTTGTTGTCTTGCAAACGTCCCCATCTGTTGACTCACGGATCGAGACGTGGCTGCACGATCCGTTACAACCATGCGGATAAGATGCCTGTCATCTCGACTGCTAGTGATACGAGGCCTTTGGGATCCAGCACGGCGTTCCGTATTACCCTCCTGAACCCATCGATTCCATATTCTGCTAACAGTAATTGGATCTCGACCAAGGCGAGCAGCAATGTCGCGATATGATAAAAGGCAATCGCGATAGGCTACAATCCGACCTTTATCAAAGTCGGAAACCTGATGGTACGCATTTCTCCTCCTTACACGAGGCATCACAACAACGTTTCACCATTCAACGCGAGTCAACTGCTGTTTGTGTACGAGAAATCGGTTGGAAACTTTCCTCATGTCAGCACGTTGTAGGTGTCGCCACCGGCGCCAACCTTGTGTGAATGCTCTGAAAAGCTAATCATTTGCATATTACAGCATCTTCTTCCTGTCGGTTAAATGTCGCGTCTGTAGCACGTCATCTTCGTAGTGTAACAATTTTAATGACCAGTAGTGTATATTACTTCGACAAATGTATTCCTGAAATTTTTTTGCTCAACATTAATTATTTTGTGTGTCGCGACTTTTTCTTTCGTCAGTGTATTTTTGCATTCAGTGGAGAAAGTTCATGACTGAAATTTTGTGATAAGTTCTCGCCACTTCGAAAAATGTCTTTATTGTAATGATAACCTCCCCAAGTGGCGTGTCATATCCATAACATTCTCTCCCCAATTTCGCGATAATACAAAACGAGCAGTCCTTCTTTCGACTTTTTCGATGTCCTCCGTCAATCCTATCTGGTAAAGATCCCATATCGCCCAGCAATTCTCTAGACAGACAAGCGTAGTGTGTGCAGTCTCTTGAGTAGACGTGTTGCGTTTTCTAAGTGTTCTGCCAATAACACGCAGTCCTTGGTTTGCCTTCCTCATAACATTATCAATGCGATCATTCCACTTAAGTAGCTTGTAATTGTAATTCGCAGGTATTTAGTTGAATTGGTGGATAACCTTACACTTCTCTTTATTTAGAGTCAATTGTGAACTTGTCGCACAACACCGATATTTCTCCTAAATCATTCTGCACTTGGTTTTGTTCTTCCGTGTGTTTAGTAGACGGTAAATGACCGCATCATTTTCAGACACTCTAAGATGGCTACTGAGTCCCCTAAATCATTTATACGCATTAGCAACAGCTAAGTGCGTGTAACACTTGCTTGGGGAACGCCAGATATCAATTCTCTTTTATTCGACGACTTTTCGTCAATTACCACGAACTGTGACCATTGTCACAGGAAATCGCGAATATAGTCGCATAACTAAGACGGTACTCCTTAGGCACGGAATGTAATTTGAAGTTAATGATTATTACAAGTTATCTCAGATGCATTAATACTCATTTATTGCGTTACGATCGGTTTTGTTCGTTGAACGTTTTCAGGCTGTCGAGTTGCGCTAAGGTCGTGTCAAACAGTGTCATGCCTTTAGCATAGCACCTGAAGATGTTCAACGAACGAAACCGGTTTTAATACAAGAAATGTGGAGGTAATACAGCTGCGGTGATTTATGTTAGTCATTAACGTTGGTGTCAGCTGTGGTGCTCACCTTGAGTAAGATTAATTTGATATGAAGTCTTCCAAATATACATGCATTTTTCTAGATGCGTGTGCCCAGTTAACATATCTACATCTACATCTACATCCATACTCCGCAAGCCACCTGACGGTGTGTGGCGGAAGGTACCTTGAGTACCTCTATCGGTTCTCCCTTCTATTCCATTCTCGTATTGTTCGTGGAAAGAAGGATTGTCGGTATGCCTCTGTGTGGGCTCTAATCTCACTGATTTTATCCTCATGGTCTCTTCGCGAGATATACGTAGGAAGGAGCAATATACTGCTTGACTCTTCGGTGAAGGTATGTTCTCGAAACTTTGACAAAGGCCCGTACCGAGCTACTGAGCGTCTCTCCTGCAGAGTCTTCCACTGGAGTTTATCTATCATCTCCGTAACGCTTTCGCGATTACTAAATGATCCTGTAACGAAGCGCGCTGCTCTCCGTTGGATCTTCTCTATATCTTCTATCAACCCTATCTGGTACGGATCCCACACTGCCGAGCAGTATTCAAGCAGTGGGCGAACAAGCGTACTGTAACCTACTTCCTTTGTTTTCGGATTGCATTTCCTTAGGATTCTTCCAATGAATCTCAGTCTGGCATCTGCTTTACCGACGATCAACATTATATGATCATTCCATTTTAAATCACTCCTAATGCGTACTCCCAGATAATTTATGGTATTAACTGCTTCCAGTTGCTGACCTGCTATTTTGTAGCTAAATGATGAAGGATCTATCTTTCTGTGTATTCGCAGCACATTACACTTGTCTACATTGAGATTCAATTGCCATTCCCTGTACCATGCGTCAATTCGCTGCAGATCCTCCTGCATTTCAGTACAATTTTCCATTGTTACAACCTCTCGATACACCACAGCATCATCCGCAAAAAGCCTCAGTGAACTTCCGATGTCATCCACAAGGTCATTTATGTATATTGTGAATAGCAACGGTCCTATGACACTCCCCTGCGGCACACCTGAAATCACTCTTACTTCGGAAGACTTCTCTCCATTGAGAATGGCATGCTGCGTCCTATTATCTAGGAACTCCTCAATCCAATCACACAATTGGTCTGATAGTCCATATGCTCTTACTTTGTTCATTAAACAACTGTGGGGAACTGTATCGAACGCCTTGCGGAAGTCAAGAAACACGGCATCTACCTGTGAACCCGTATCTACGGCCCTCTGAGTCTCGTGGACGAATAGCGCGAGCTGGGTTTCACATGACCGTCTTTTTCGAAACCCATGCTGATTCCTACAGAGTAGATTTCTAGTCTCCAGAAAAGTCATTATACTCGAACACAATACGTGTTCCAAAATTCTCCAACTGATCGACGTTAGAGAGATAGGTCTATAGTTCTGCACATCTGCTCGACGTCCCTTCTTGAAAACGAGGATGACCTGTGCCCTTTTCCAATCCTTTGGAACGCTACGCTCTTCTAGAGACCTACGGTACACCGCTGCAAGAAGGGGGGCAAGTTCCTTCGCGTACTCTGTGTAAAATTGAACTGGTATCCCATCAGGTCCAGAGGCCTTTCCTCTTTTGAGCGATTTTAATTGTTTCTCTATCCCTCTGTCGTCTATTTCGATATCTACCATTTTGTCATCTGTGCGACAATCTAGAGAAGGAACTACAGTGCAATCCTCCTCTGTGAAACAACTTCGGAAAAAGACATTTAGTATTTCGGTCTTTAGTCTGTCATCCTCTGTTTCAGTACCATTTTGGTCACAGAGTGTCTGGACATTTTGTTTTGATCCACCTACCGCTTTGACATAAGACCAAAGTTTCTTAGGATTTTCTGCCAAGTCAGTACATAGAACTTTACTTTCGAATTCATTGAACGCCTCTCGCATAGCCCTCCTCACACTACATTTCGCTTCGCGTAATTTTTGTTTGTCTGCAAGGCTTTGGCTATGTTTATGTTTGCTGTGAAGTTCCCTTTGCTTCCGCAGCAGTTTTCTAACTCGGTTGTTGTACCACGGTGGCTCTTTTCCATCTCTTACGATCTTGCTTGGCACATACTCATCTAACGCATAAATGTATTTTATGAAACAGTTGTAGGCGCTACAATAATAGTTAAGAGTTATAGCTATATCAGACAAGCCAGTGTAAGAGAATCTGTTTTACTTCAAATTACTTTCTCTTCCCAATACTGCGCGGAATGCCGCGAATCTTGAAACACTGCGAGTACAATGTTGTATCACTGCGGAGCCACAAAGTGGGAACGCCTGTGGTGCATGCCGCCCGCGAATCATCGTTGATTACCGGCTCAGCACGGCTACTGCGGGCAGGGGTGCCCGCGACAGAGCCATCTGGAATTGGGTTGCCAGATTTTGTAAAATAAAAAAAAAGGAGTGAAGGCTCGTTATTTGTTTACAACAATATCTTCAAAATTAAATTACACAGTTTATATCCCACAAAAATTACATAGCCCTTCCATTTGTTTAATAGAGTGCGAGGAAGCACATACATTAAGGACACAAAAGTGCATATTAATCATTTTCAAGAGCTAATCAATAAGATTTACTTTAATTTTAGTTGTATTCCACTCAAATTTTTGCACTTTTTAAAAACTGAGTGTTACTCTTCGTAAATTAAAAAAAAATGTAAACAGGGCATGATCTCATAGTTCACTGTTACGAGGAGTCCTGTCTTGGTTAAACCAGTTCAACACTTCCTCTTCATGGATGAAAATACTCGCTCCACAAAGGCACTGGAGATAGGGATTCTGGTATGATTTTTAGTAATTTAATTGAATGCTTTGTTGCTTTGGTAAAAATAAAATTGGTTCTTTTTGTCGTGACAGAATAAATTACTATTAATCACACCAGATTTGTCGGAGAACAGCAGCAACATGTGTAATTGATCCAGCTTTAAGAAATTCTATTACCTTTTAGCGGAAAATTCGTGCGGTACTCTCCGACGTTAGAAAAGTCGTGGTGTTCTGTTCGGAGCAGGAGGCGGCTGTCTTTTCTCATTCGCGATATCGAAAATTACTAAAAAATGAACAGAAATTTTTTTTCCGGAGGAAGATCGCGTGGAGAAAACAGACAGAAGTTACATGAAAGACACCTAAGGGACCAACTAATTGGATTTGAACGAACATATAAACGGAACTGAAGGAACTTGGAATAAATACTATAACGATGTCGTCACGACAGCCTCCTGTTCCGACAGAACACACGCTGGATCATAAGCTGCATAAATCTTTTAAACAGAAAAGATTATCACAAGTATAATTAATGAAAATAAGGTTTAGAGATTTTCTTTGAAATTAAATAAACTTCAAGGCTTCAAGTATTATATTATGAAACGGAAACTTACATTAACATGGCCACCCATTGTGGCGGTGGAGCGAATTTTCACGATATACATTCTCGCTTGTTTTTGGCTACATATATTTTTAATCACTTAAACTCTTAAATTTACAATAAAATGATTACATCAGTATGGAGCACAATACTTTTGCGTCCGACTCGCAACACATTCACAGAAGAACAGCTAGAGAGCGGCGCGGCTCCCTGCAGAAGTAAAAATTGGCAATTGTTATTTTGAAACATAGGTGCATCGTTTTTTTTACTGATCGATAGCAGCGTATAACAGTTTATAGCTATCGTGATATTCTGCGCTTTTCAGGAGCGCGGCAAAGATATCGGGTTACAACATTCATTGGTATATGTTAAAAGTTCGCACATACTGACGCGAATACAGAAAAAAAACTTTTACATGTTAAAAATCGCAGTGATAAAGGCTGTAATGTCACAGGATACTGAACAAAAGTCCTACCACTTTTTGAAATATTTGGCTCATGTACTGAAGGGAAGAATTTATGCCATTTTGCAAAACAAGAACATTCTTCACAGTCATTTCCGCTTTAGTGAATCCAAAGAATGTTTGGAAGAAATTTGCAGAATCACTAAAAATCTGGGACCCAGGTTTGTTTCCGCAGTGCACACTTGAATAAATTGCTATATGTTTCACTGTATGGTACATTAAATTAAGTTCACCTAAAGTGCTTTTCTCATACATCTCTTCACTGTTTAACAAAATAGCTCGGTAGTTTATTTGAACTTACAGAATTACACTTTTCCGTAATTTGATGTCCCTGGTATTGTGCATGTTGGCTCACATCGGTTTGTCCACCGTGCGACATACCCCCATTCACGAAATTCAAGATGGCCAAACGAACTATAATACACTTATTTTTCAAGACGTTAAGAATTAAGATTACATTTATTCTACAACATATAATTCAGAAATAGTAAACTGTTGTGAAAACTCACTTGGGCTCTTAGCAACCAATAATCCTGAGCTAATAACAAGAATCAAAACGGATACAGGGATTAGTGGACACAAGGTTGTCTTACCGAGATTGAATATTGTAGCCCCCACATCTTCCAAAAATAAACGAAAAATATACTTATTCAAAAAATCAGATAAAAGTTCTCTTGACGCCTTCTGAGAGACAAGCTCCACTCCTTCCAAATTGACAATACAACTGTAGACCAGATGTGGTTTGAATTCAAAGAAATAGTATCGGCAGCAATTGAGAGATTTATACCAAATAAATTAACAAACGACCGAGCTGGTCCTCCTCGGTCAGAATACTGTTGCAGAAACAACGAAAAAAACATGCCGAATTTAAATGGACGCAGAATCTCCAAGATTGGCGATCTTTTACAGAAGCTCGAAATTTAGCGTTGAGTTCAATGCGAAATCCTTATAATAGTTTCTACATCGAAACTTTATCTCGAAATTTGGCAGAAAATCTAAGGAGATTCTTGCCGTATGTGAAGTATTCTAGCGGCAAGACACAATCAATGCCTTCTCTGGGCGATAGCAATGGAAATACTATTGATGACAGTGCTGTCAAAGCAGAGTTACTAAACACAGCTTTCCGAAATTCCTTCCCCAAAGAAGACGAAGTAAATATTCCAGAATTCGAATCAAGAACAGCTGCCAACTTGAGTAACGTAGGAGTAGATATCCTCGGAGTAGAGAATCAACTTAAATCACTTAACAAAAACAAATCTGCCCGCAGCTAGTGGTCTAATGGCTAGCGTTGCTGCCTCTGGATCACGTGATCCCGGGTTCGATTGCAGACCGGGTTAGCGATTTTCTCTGCCCGGGTACTTGGTGTTTGTATTGTCCTCAACATTTCATCAAAACATGGTTCAAATGGCTCTGAGCATTATGGGACTTGACATCTGAGGTCATCAGTCCCCTAGAACTTAGAACTACTTAAACCTAACTAACCCAAGGACATCACACACATCCATACACTAGGCAGGATTCAAACCTGCGACCGTAGTGGTTGCGCGGTTCCAGACTGAAGCGCCTAGAACCGCTCGGCCACAGCGGCCGGCCATCATTTCATCATCATAATTATTTGTGATAGTGGCTAGGTTGGACTGTGAAAAAAATTGGACTGTGTAACAAATGAGACTTTGTACGGGCGCTGACGACCGCGTAGTTGAGCGCCCCAGAAACCAACATCATCATCAAAAGCAAATCTTTCGGTCCAGAATGTGTACCAGTTATGCTCCTTTCAGAGTATGCTGATACAATAGCCCCATGCTTAACAATCATATACAACTCTTCTCTCGATGAAAGACCCGTACTGGAAAGTTGTACAGCTCACACCAATATTCAAGAAAGGTAGTAGGAATAATCCACTAAATTACAGGTCCACATCATTAACGTCTATATGTAGCAGGATTTTGGAAAATATATTGTGTTCCAACATTATGCATTACCTCGAAGAAAACTGTCTATTGACACACAGTCAACACGGATTTACAAAACATCGTTCTTGTAAAACACAAATAGCTCTTTACTCACGCAAAATGGTGCTGTTGATAAGGGATTCCAAATTGATTTCAGTTTTCTAGATTTCCAAAAGGCTTTTGGCACTATACCACACAAGCGGTTTGTAACGAAATTGCATGCCTATCGAATATCGTCTCAGTTATGTGACTGGATTCATGCTTTCCTGACATAGAGGTCACAGTTCGTAGTAATTGACGGAAAGTCATCGAGTAAAACGGAAGTGATTTCTGGCGCTCACCAAGGTAGTGTTATAGGCCCATGGCCGTTTCTTATCTATATGAACGATTTAGGAGACAATCTGAGCAGCCGTCCAACGTTGTCTGCAGATGACGCTGTCGTTTATGGACTAGTAAAGTCATAAGGAGATCAAAACAAATTGCAACACGATTTAGATAAGATATCTGTATGGTGCGAAAATTGGCGATTGACACTAAATAACGAAAAGTGTGAGGTCATCCACATGAGTGCTAAAAGGAATTCGTTAAACTTCGGTTACACGATAAATCAGTCAAACCTAAAGGTCATAAATACCTAGCAATTACAATTATGAGCAACTTAAATTGGAGGGAACACATAGAAAAGTTGTGGGGAAGGCTAACCAAAGACAGCGTTTTATTGGCAGGACACTTAGAAAATGTAACAGATCTACTAAGGAGACTGCCTACACTACGCTTGTCCGTCCTCTTCTAGAATACTGTTGTGCGGTGTGGGATCCTTACCAGATAGGACCGCCCGACTGCTACGGTCGCAGTTTCGAATCCTGTCTCGGGCATGGATGCGTGTGATGTCCTTAGGTTATTTAGATTTAAGTAGTTCTAAGTTCTAGGGGACTGATGACCTCAGATGTTAAGTCCCATAGTGCTCAGAGCCATTTGAAGCAGATAGGATTGACGCAGTACATCGAGAAAGTTCAAATAAGGGCAGCACATTTCGTTTTGTAGGAAAATAGGGGAGAGAGTTTCACTGAAATGATACAGGATTAAGGGTAGATATAATTAAAACAAAGGCATTTTTTGTTGCGGCGGATTCTTCTCACGAAATTTCAATCACCAACTTTCCCCTCCGCATGAGAAAATATTTCGTTCACGCCGACATACATCGGGAGAAACGATCACCATAATAAAATAAGGGAAATCAGAGCTCGCACGGAAAGATATAGGTGTTCATTTTTTCCGCTCGCTGTACGAGATTGGAATATAAGAGATTTATTGTGAAGGTGTTTCGATGAACCCTCTGGCAGGCACTTAATTGTGATCTGCGGAGTTCAAAAATGGTTCAAATGGCTCTGAGCACTATGAGACTCAACTGCTGTGGTCATCAGTCCCCTAGAACTTAGAACTACTTAAACCTAACTAACCTAAGGACATCACACACAGCCATGCCCGAGGCAGGATTCGAACCTGCGACCGTAGCAGTCGCACGGTTCCGGACTGCGCGCCTAGAACCGCGAGACCACCGCGGCCGGCATTTGCGGAGTATTCATGCAGATGTAGAGGTAGATGTAATAGCCTTAAGTACAAAAACAGTCCAGGGGAAAAGTAAAACAAGGAAGAAACTTTTATAAAAAAAACCAGAGGAATCCGTTAATAACGAAACGTCTGGTAACCCCACCCCATCGTGGAGGTAGTCACAGTCAACATACTTACACCTACACTGATGAGCCAAATCATTATGAACATCTGCTTAATATCGAGTTGGTCCACTTCTGGAACGAAATAAAACAGCGATTCTGCTTGTCATGGGTTCGAAAAGTCCATGGTGGGTTTCCAGAGGTATGTGGTACAGTTCATATAATTCTTGTAAATTACGGGTCGCTGGTTTGTAGATGAGGAGCTGACTCCCGACTGCGTCCAAGCTGAGTTCCATTGAGTTCCCATCTGGTGAATTTGGCAGCCAAGATGAAAACTAAGTTCATTATGAAGTCCTTGAAACCACTGTAACACAATTTCGGCCTTGTGAGATGGCCAATTTTCCTTCTGGAAGATGCCATCGCCATCGGGGAAGACATCAAGCGTGAACGGCTGTAAATGGTATACAATGATGTTCATGTAGTCCACAGCTGTCATCGTGCCTTCGATGAAAACCATAAGTGCCGTGGAAGCCTAGGTGAATAGACCTTATAGCATAAAACTGCCCCACCAGTCAGCATTCCGTGGTGCTATGCATGTTTTGAGCAGCGGTTTTGGCCGGTGACCTGGGTTGAAAAAAAAGTGAGTTTCTTGGGCTACGACCTCACATACCGAAAGGTTTACCAGCAGCTGTGTCATCCGGTCGTGAAAGCCTTCATTCTATGACCAGAAGACTCTACGGGGAGGATTTCTCAAAATCAGTCAGACGTCTGGAATTTTTACGTAAGAAGAGAACACATTTAATTTGTACTTTAACCTTCTTGTTACATTGTAGAGACTCGTCGCCTATACCAAACTTTTTAAAGCTGAAGAGGATGTTCCGGACAGCTCGGGTGCAACAGATTTATGACTGTACGGAAAGAACACTACTTCGAGGAAGGATACATTACCAAGACGAGAAATGGATTCTGTTGACCGTAAGTTACTGAAACTGTATATTACTTGATAGTAAGGTACAGATACATCTGTGGAATAAAATAGATTATCTTACGTTTACATCTTTGGAAGCTATGATGGAAACAACTACTAGTAGACATAAGAAATAAGTTCGGAAAGTTACAAAAAAAATGGTTCAAATGGCTCTGAGCACTATGGGACTTAACATCTATGGTCATCAGTCCCCTAGAACTTAAAACTACTTAAACCTAACTAACCTAAGGACATCACACAACACCCAGTCATCACGAGGCAGAGAAAATCCCTGACCCCGCCGGGAATCGGAAAGTTACAAACTAATGTAGTAGCTACTAGCAATACGGTGATGTCTGATACTGTTATTAACAAGTCGGAGAGAGTGTTATCACAAGACGAAATTTCCGTCCTTGGAGAAAGGAGGAGACTACGCTATAACACCTAACAGAGTACCAGTTGAAGATATTATTGCGAATGTAGAAGCAGGTATACGAAATCTCCCCAAGGAAAATGCAAATGCAATTCGAATCGAAACTACTAGGGTCTTATGCCACAGTAAACCTTAGGAAAGTAATTTAACGAAAGGCGAGAGGAAGGTTCTCGGAGATTTAAATTCAGATGAAAAGATAGTGGTTCTTCCAACTGATAAAGGGAATGGTACTGTTGTTATGAATACAGAGGATTTTCGAAGCAAAATTTTGAACCTTTTAACGTCAGGACAATACAAAAAACTTACGAAGGACCCTACAGCCAGTGTACTGAGGAAAACAAATAATCTGATTAAGTCATCTACCTCTATTCAAAAAGAATATAAAAGAGCTTTGTTGAAGAGTGAAGTTATGTGTCCCAGACTGAGTGGTGTACCCAAAATTCATAAAATAGATTTTCGTTTGAGATCCATAGTTAGTGCCATAAATTCTCCCACGTACGAAATAGCGAGATATCTAGCAACTCGTTTACAACCATATATTGGGAAAACTGACTCATATATAAAAGACTCGCGTCATTTTATTGAGAAACTTAAAGGACTAATTCTGGCTCCTGAAGATATTCTTGTAAGTTTTGACATAGTGTCCTTATTCACTATGATTCCAGTTAACGAAATTATGATTTTCATAACGGATATTTTTCCAGGAGATTTGACTGCTCTTTTTAGACATTGCCTTACTTCGAGTCAGTTCCAGTGGGACGATGAATTTTATGGGCAACCTGACGGTGTAGCAATGGGTAGGCCATTAGGTCCTGCGACCGCTAATTTCTAAATGGAGAAATTTGAACAATCGGCTTTGGACAAAGTAAATGAGAAACCATCTCGCTGGTATCGGTTTGTAGATGACACATTTGTGGTTTTTTCCCATGGTAGAAAGGCTTTGGACGAATTATTTGATCATCTAAATAAAATTAATCCAAAAATCAAGTTCACCATGGAAATGGAAAATGATAATAGAATATCTTTCTTGGATGTTTTAGTTATGAGACGGTCCGATGGAAGTTTGGAACATAAAGTTTTTCGGAAAGTAACTTATACCGACAGTTATTTGCATAAAAACTCCAATCACCATCTACAACGAAAGAGAGGTGTCATTAAAAGTCTTGTCGATAGAGCCGAACGGATATGCACATCGGAACATCTGGACGCTGAAATAAAACATTTGAAGCAGGCCTTCGAGAAAAATGGCTACTCAGGGAAGAGGTAAATAGCATTTTGCGATCAAGGAACAGAAGACCGAAGACAAGGATGAACCACAACGACGGAAAAATACAGTTTCTCTCCCTTTTATTAAAAAAGTAACGGATCAGATTGGTAATATTTTGCCGAAACATGACATCAGACCGGTCTTTAGATCAACAAAGAAAATCAGCCAAGTACTCCGATCTGTGAAGGATAAACGCCCTCCGCTGTTGACATTCTGCGGACAACCTCCTTATTTGTTATTTAATCAGTCCACCCTATTTTCCGCGTTCTTCTATGTCACCACATCTCATACACTTCGGTTCTCTTTTGTTCCGGTTTCCCTACAGTCCATGATGCACTTTCTTTTGTTCTTTTTCAGGTGCTAAATAATTACCAAAAATGACTATAGTTCAAGAGACAGGGCAGTGCGCGGTGTGATATGCGGAAACAGAATTACTCATTGCTGTCCAACTTCCGACATGCATTTAAAAGGGACCTATCAGACTTTAAAATGATTAATAGGCACTAGGAGTGGGAGAGTAAATATTGTAGAGGAGACCAAGGGTACCTTCCAAAGAGTCCCATCAACGTCGGTTCGGCAAACATCACGAGAGCCGAATATACAAGAGTGCACAAGATGCTGCATAAACGACTTCACTTGCATGTTTACCAAGTTCAAACTGTACAAGCATTAACGCGAAACGACTTGCAGCTTTACTACGAAATTGTTATTGAGATGTTAGATCGTTTTCTCTTACGAATCGACCTTCCTCACTTGTGGGAAGATTAATCGGCACAAATTAGCATCTGGGATTCGGTAAACCGCCACATTTTTGGTGAACCTGGTGGAGACAGCGAAAAAGTGGACGTGTGGTGTGCAACGATGAAAGACAGCATTGCTGAATTATTATTCTCCCTCGATCACGGAATAAAAGGAACCGTTTATATGGAGATGCTTCAACAATTTCCTGTCCCTCGGCTTCTTCCCCTTCAGCCGAATGTGATCTTCCAGCAGGATGGTGCCCCAACACACAGGAGTTTACACGTTCATGATTTACTGGCTCCAACATTTCCAAAGTGACGGAAAGAACATGGTGCACAAGCCAAGTGACCACCACGATCTCCAGACGAAGTTCCTCTGGATCTATTCCTGTGGCGTTACGTGAAAGACACTGTTGTATGGCTTGCCTGCAAGTGACTTTGGTGATCTCCGCAGAAGAATTGTGAATGCAATATCCTTCATTACCCCAAGCATGTTTGTGTACAGATGCATTAAGATAATTGTCTTGACTTTTCACGGGTTACGAAATGAATCCATGGAGAAGTGTATTACTTTTTTATAGAAAACTTTTTGAGTTTCTTTAGATAATCCTGTAAACTGCAGGTATCTATATCTCATAGTTTTTTAAACTGCATTTGGAAATCAGGGGCGGCGACGGCGTGTAGAAGTTCACACGTGCAGAACGTGGTGCATCGATGCTGTCCGTGGATCACCACGTCTCGCCACTGGTCGACACATTTCGGCTGGCTTAGGTACGTCTCGGCATCTTCGGATCTTCTCTTAACTACTCGTTACGATGCGACATTTAATTTAGTGGTATTATTCGATATTGTTCCTTCTGGCATTTGTTGCTGTATTTTTCGGTCGGCAGAATTGTGATGGCAGCGCTGTTTATCATTCGCTATTCGCTCATGGTATAAAGAAAGTTCAAATGTCCATTGGATGTTGAAATGGAACACACTAAAAAATAGACAATCCAAAGACCTGTCGTCGCATGTCTTTCAAAAGTAATGGGTATCACAGTTCTCTTTCGAAGGAAAGGATGAGAATTCTCACTGTCTATTATGCAGCAGCTTAATCGCTTAGTAGCACAAAATTGCTACAGAACAGATTTACAATATCATGCACAAAGAATTTAAAGATTTAGTTGGCGATGAAAGAGCCAAACAACAGTCAAAGGGCGATTCGTACGGGACAGATTTGTTTGTACATCAAGAAGCGCTTTGTGTTAAGTTTGCAGACATGCAGCACATGGTGGCAATTGGTGATACGAATAGTAAATTTTCTTAAGTTGCTAGAGTTATCACATTGCCAGTTCCAACGGTTTTTTTTATGGAACTGAGTGAGGAGTTTGGAGGCTTTTTATACTACAGTGAAGTACATTGGTTAAGTTGAATAGCACCGGCAGAAGTGCCCCTCGAAAATAATCAACTTTGGATTCTACACATTTTTTCGTGTGAAGCTTATTTTTCGAGTTATTATGGTTTGTCAGCTTAAAATTTACACCCTGTATATGGGACAAAGAAATACGTTTCACCCATCATAATACGTCAACTACAGACAAGAATAGTTTATTATACTACTGTACACTATTGCTCGAAAACACACTGAATACATCTACCATATCAAAGGTGGAACGCATAAATAACAAGTAAATAATGTTACAGTAGCAAGAAAAGGTTGCTTCAGTTTATGAGAGAACAGTCACTGTACATGACTTGAAAAGTTGTAAGAGGAATGAGAGCGTTCGCGTGTAGCTGCAGCCGCCTGCTCTGGCGTGAGACTCCAGCAGCTGATGGTAGCGACGCCGGGCAGAGTTATGGGCCGCCTATCGGTTTTATAGCCGCTCCGACGGCAAATAAACGAAACAACTGCTGTCCCGACACAGGCACACGACAAATGCCAAAACTGCTGCCAGGTGCGAGGGCACCGTTCCATATATCCAAGCAAATCGCCCACCACACTTCTTTTCTCTCTTCTTTACTGTTTTATCGAGTCCCTGTTTAGTTTTCTATCTCTACTGCTGCACGACTTTCCAAGATGGTGGCCAGTTTGTTCTCCCTTTACTACCATTAGCTCAACAGTTACATTTCCATGAAATAGAAATCGCGGTTTCAGGTTTTTACTGTGGTTCAGTCAATTTCCTGTCGGAATAGTGTTGCCAATTATTTTTGGAGCAGTTTTAACACCGGAATCTGTGATGTGAATGATGACAATTTTCCTTTCAAGCCGATAGTATCAGTTTGTAGCGTTTCGAGCAGGCGGTGCCAGGAAGGCATAAAAGACACTACTGGCCATTCAAATTGCTACACCACGAAGATGACGTGCTACAGACGTGAAATTTAACCGACAGGAAGAAGATGCTGTGATATGACAATCACTAGCTTTTCAGAGCATTCAGACAAGGTTGGCGCCGGTGGCGACACCTACAACGTGCTGACATGAGGAAAGTTTCCAACCGATTTCTCGTACACAAACAGCAGTTGACCGGTGTTGAATGGTGAAACGTTGTTGTGATGCCTCGTGTAAGGGGGAGAAATGCGTACCATGACATTTCCGACTTGAGCGTCGGATTGTAGCCTATCGCGATTGCCGTTTATCATATCGCGACATTGCTGCTCGCCTTGGTCGAGATCCAATTACTGTTAGCAGAATATGGAATCGATGGGTTCAGGAGGGTAATACGGAACGCCGTGCTGGATCCCAACAGCCTCGTATCACTAGCAGTCGAGATGACAGGCATCTTATCCGCATGGTTATAACGGATCGTGCAGCCACGTCTCGATCCGTGAGTCAACAGATGGGGACGTTTGCAAGGCAACAACCATCTGCACGAACAGTTCGACGACGTTTGCAGCAGCATGGACTATCAACTCGGAGACCGTGGCTGTGGTTACCCTTGACGCTGCATCACAGACAGTAGCACCTGCAATCGTGTTCGCAACTACGAACCTGGGTGCACGAATGGCAAAACGTCATTTTTCGGATGAATCCAGGTTCTGTTTACAGCATCATGATGGTCGCATCCGTGTTTGGCGACATCGCGGTGAACGCACATTGGAAGCGTGTATTCGTCATCGCCATACTGGCGTATCACCCGGATTGATGGTATGGGGTGCCATTGGTTACAAGTCTCGGTCACCTCTTGTTCGTATTGACGGCACTTTGAACAGTGGACGTTACATTTCAGATGTGTTACGACCCGTGGCTCTATCCCTCATTCGATCCCTGCGAAACCCTACATTTTAGCAGGATAATGCACGACCGCATGTTGCTGGTCCCGTACGGGCCTTTCTGGATACAGAAAATGTTCGACTGCTGCCGTGGCCAGCACATTCTCCAGATCTCTCACCAATTGAAAACGTCTGGTCAATGGTGGCAGAGCAACTGGCTCGTCACAATACGCCAGTCACTACTCTTGATGAACTATGGTATCGTGTTGAAGCTGCATGGGCAGCTGTACCTGTACACGCCATCCAAGGTCTGTTTGACTTAATGCCCAGGCGTATCAAGGCCGTTATTACGGCCAGAGGTGGCTGTTCTGGGTACTGATTTCTCAGGATGTATGCACCAAAATTGCGTGAAAATGTAATCACATGTCAGTTCTAGTGTAATATATTTGTCCAATGAATACCCGTTTGTGATCTGCATTTCTTGGTGTAGCAATTTTAATGGCCAGTAGTGTAGTAACACCGCTCAGCTGCTTCTGCCTATGGTGTAAGCATGTGCAAATTTCAGGACATTATTCATACTGAATGGATTTCCTAGCCACCAGCAGATATTTGCTGCGGGTTGACTCAGTCTGGAAAACTAAATGTGATGCACTTCTGAAACTCTTCCAGTTTTTTAAAAATTTCAAATATTTCGTTTGTGTGAGGGGTATTTTCTTTTTTCATTTCTTTCCTGTTTTTACATCACTGCGAACTGGAACATAATACGAGATGTTTCAAAAAAGAATATACATATTTCGAACGCACAAATTTTTTAAACTGTAAGAGATACAACTATCCGATTTGCGTTACATATTTACGAATCTCTCAAGTTTAGATTACAGATGTTCAATATGTCCTCCACCAGCGACGCAAACAATATCACGTCGACACTGGAATTCCTGCCATACAACGATAAGCATGTCCATTGTCAATGATGTTATTATAGTACG
The DNA here is from genome assembly GCF_023864345.2 of Schistocerca serialis cubense. NCBI lineage: Eukaryota > Metazoa > Arthropoda > Insecta > Orthoptera > Acrididae > Schistocerca > Schistocerca serialis. Next base: position 275,022,979 of record NC_064646.1, read on the forward strand.
GGTAATGTGGTAGCGTCCGTGCATAAACGTTGTCGTTCATGAAATCCCACAGGAAGGAGTCACAGTGCGTCAAATACGGCGACCGTGAAGGCCAAGTGGGAAGTGCTACGTTGCCGGCTGTTTGACGGACCAATCCAACGGCTCAACCGAGTTTCATTCAGATATTACGCACTTGGTGACTCCAGCGAGGGGGTGCCCCGTCTTGTTGAAAAATGGAGTTGTCCTCGTTCAGCCTCGGGAACAACCAGTTTGATAACATAGCAAGATACTGCTGACCGTTAACTGTGTTTCCATCAAAGAAGAATGGGCCGTAAACAGGTGGGTGGGATATCGCACAAAACACATTGACTTTGGGTGAATCTCGTACTTTTACTACTGCCGCTTACCTATAAGGTAAGCACCATTCAACAAGAGCAGCGCTGACGAAGCGACCAAGACATATGGCTGGGGAGCAAAGAATCTCTATTCGTTTCACACATGCATTCCGCAGTTTTTTTATTGTATCTGTTTTCTTTTCCTAACTGGTACCAATAGGAGGGTTAATAAGGAAAGTAAAGCAACGAGTAGTAGCAACCAGGTAGACCAAAAAATTCTCAAACGACTTGCATTAGAGAAATAAAAAATTTAATCTTGGTAGCTTCACAATGGCTGTTTCACCCATTCTGTTACATGTCCTCAGGTTCCACCGAACAACTAGGTGGATGGCACCGTTTGGTTATGATTAAAGTGCAACTGCTTACAGAAGTCCAGCGTGGGTTGTAATTATCCGGCCGGCCAGTGTGGCCGTGCGGTTCTAGGCGCTTCAGTCTGGAACCGCGTGACCGCTACGGTCGCAGGTTCGAATCCTGCCTCGGGCATGGATGTGTGTGATGTCCTTAGGTTAGCTAGGTTTAAGTAGTTCTAAGTTCTAGGGGACTGATGACCACAGATGTTTAGTCCCATAGTGCTCAGAGCCATTTGAACCATTTTGTAATTATCCTACGGCAGCGGAGCTTCGTAGATATTCTAATGCGTTAATGCGTAACCGATTTACGTTGGACAAAAATTAGTTCCAATTTTGGTCATAAGATTCAAATCAGAAATGTTTCCATATCAAATGAACTAGGGACGGGATGTGGGCAGAAAAGGGCAAACAAAAAAAGAAATAATGTTGATTTCATTATTAGCTGCCGCTTACGCAATTTGTTGAGTTTGAGCAACGGAGACGTCGACGAAATGCGCCAGATTTTCACCTAATTGCCAAAATTGGAACTAATTTTTTTCCATCGTATATCGGTTCCGTATTAGCGGATTAGCATAGCTACCAAGTTTCGCTGCCATGAGATAATTATAGCCCACACTGGCCCTCCGTTTGTAATGCACAAATATTCGAAGCAAACACACTCGCAGCACCAACGACATCTAATGACTGCAGTCTTCCCGTAACTGCATCGTTCCTTCCAAAAGTTCGACGGAAAACAAATTTTGCTTGCATTTAAAAGTATTTCTTTTCCGTGAAGTAGTTTTGATGCGTACCACGCAATCGATAACATTGCCTGAAACATCGCTGCTAAAAGTTTATCATGAAATGTGGATGAAATCGTTATTGTATTGGAGCGGTTGTGCAATTCCGGCTGGGTTTTCAGAAGCAGTTTGCAATTTGAAGTCTCCGAATAAAGAGTTTAATTTGGTGATGAAAATAAACATCACGTGGCTGTCACACAAGTGTGCAGTTTGCCGGTGTTCCTTCTACCGTGCAAGTCCCTTTACCCTCGTCACATACATGCTACCACATATGTCGGCTTTAGTTTGTCCACTGTAGGAATCCAGTAACAGGACTTGTTATGAAAAGTGTGTGGGTTTACAACGCTCTCAAGATACGTCCTGTAAACTAAATTTTTCAGTTGCCCTAGTTTTCAGCAAGTGACGTAAATATGAGTCTCTTATACGATTGACCTCTTCTATGGGCATGGGTTCAAATTAATCATTACTTTCTTATGTGCACACGAAAATTTTAGAAAACAATTTTCCAGGCTCTGTCATGGAATACTGATCCGTGTAAGAATGCATTGTTTTATGCTTACTACCTACAACGACAAGAGTTCGCTTTTCTCCCTTATGCGATAACGTGCATAGAATGCTCGTCTTCGCAGCATTCTTAATCGAAACTGTTTTCATACAACGAGGCTTAAAATTTTAGTTCTGTACTAATCATAGTATTTTCAGAAACTTACTTGTTTAATTTATTATTCCTAATTGGTTTCTCTTACAAAGGGCGTTCAAAAAGTTTTGCGCAGACGTCGCTAATTTGTTTATATTTTGCAGGAGGAGAATGAAATTTTTTGTGAACATACTTGTAACATTTAGCTATAAGTCAGTATACAAAAGTATTTTCTTTTATTTACAGGTGAGCCATAATGGACCGTGAAGTAGATGTCAGGTTGCGACAACAGTCGGTAATGGAGTTCCTCTTCGAGACCGGCAATGACTCTGCAATATCGATTCACAGGAAGTTGCTCCCTGTTTATGGGAAGGACATAATGGACCTCAGCAGTATCCAGCGGTGGTTGCAGAGGTTTGAAGAAGGTGATTTCTCTGTGCTAGACAATCCACGATGTGGTAGACAATCGACGGTAGTGAGTGATGTGAATAAGGAGACCATTGATAAAATCATCCAAAATGACAGCTGTGTGACGACACGACAGCTTGCAGAAGTGATTCGTTTGTCATTGGGTAGTGTGGTATCACTGGTACAGCCACTAGGGTTCAGAAAAATCTGTACACGTTGGATGCCTAGATTATTGACAAGAGAAATGAAAACGATGAGGAAGAATGTGTGCGAGGGGGATGGTATTAACAGCGGCATTAGACTGTTTACCGATGATGCTGTAGTCTATAGGAAAGTAGTATCACACGAAAATTGTGAACAAATCAATGAGGAGTTGCAGAAAATAAAATGCATGGTGTAATGGCGGCAGTTATCTTCAATATTAGTAAGTGTAACGTACTGCGTATAACAAGGCGAAACTCCCCATTAACGCACGAGTACAAAATAAATACCCAGTCTTTGGAAGCGGTAACATCCGTCAAGTATCTGGGTGTGACTATTCGAAATGATCGCAAATCGAATGATCAGATTACACAAGTAACGGGCAAGGCGACCTCTAGATTGCGGTTTGTTGGTAGAGTCCTTCAACAAAGGAAATTGCTTACAAGACGTTAGTTCGTCCAATCTTAGAGTATTGTTCGTCTGTATGGGACTCTTACCAGTTGGGTCTCATTCAAGAGATTGGAAAGGTCCAAAGAAGAGCTGCAAGATTCGTGACTGGTACATTTAGGAATCGCGAGAGCGTTACAAATCTCATAGAAAGCTTGAAGTGGGATCACTTGCAGATAGACGACGCGCTAAACGGAAGGGGCTGCTCACTAAATTCCGAAATCCGATCTTCGCTGAGGATGTAGAGCATATATTATTACCACCACCTTACAAACAGACGTTCACGAACAGCAGGTCGAAAGGTGATGGGCTCCTTCTTCTGGGATCAGTATGGTGTCATTTTCATTGATTTTCTGGAACCTGGCTCCTCAATTAACTGGGACCGTTACTGTTTGTCATTGGGCAAGCTGCGACGTGCCATCAAGATCCAAAGACCACAGATTCAGGGTCCGGTCATCAGACTACACCATGACATTGCCAAACGCCATACAACCCTTATGACGCAAGAGAAAATCAGGAAAATGGATTGGAAAATTGTTCGTCATCCTCCCTACATTCCGGACTTGGCTCCATCTGATTTTTACCTCTTTGGTCGTCTGAAGGCCCACTTGCACGATAAAACATTTGATAGTGAGAAAGACCTTATTTCCTGTGTCAAGCGATGGTGTAAAAGTCGATCCCCAGAATTTTATCAAAGTGCATTTACATCAGGGAAAGAACGTTGGACCAGATGAGTCACAGCTGATGGTGGCTACAATGAGTAGGCTCTATGTATAGCTAAATGTTCCAAGTATGTTCACAAAAAATTTCTTTCTCCTCCTTCAAAAAATAAATAAATTAGAGACGACTGTACAAAACTTTTTGAGCGCCCTTTGTACTTTAGTAACCCTGCTATTACTACTGACTTTGATGAGGAAAGAATAAAAGAAGAAAAAAACTAAATGAAATGAAAAATCAAAATCTGGTGAACGCATCTGGAAACCCAACATAGGTTCTCGGCTCCATAGCGGAATGCCTTCGTCGCTACGCTAGCAGCGCCTTCGTCAAATAACCTATACCTTATGAACATGTAAGTGACAGTCGTAATCGTTTCTTTTCCTGATTTCTTGGAAAATATGCGCTTCTGAACGGCCTACATATGATGATGAAAAATTATCAGTGTTCAGTTTTGAGACGGTTAAGCGTCATCAAATCTGGGGGTGCTTTTCTCAAAAGCGGCGGTGCGTGGAGCCAAAAACGAGGGGCGTTCAGTAAGTAATGCAAGATATTTTTTTCTGAAAACTAGTTGGTTTCATTCACGATTTCAACACACCATACCTTTCCCGACATTTTTTTGGCAAAAAAACTCTATTTTTCAGTGCAATCCCCGTTCAATGCGACCCTCATAAGCCACCTTACTGGGACCTCCGGTATGCGTGCACGGTTCCACTCTGCTGGTCGACGTCGGAGCCGTCTTGCTCCATGTGTAACCTCTTCCTCGTCCATGTTCTGTTTCCCGTAAGGTCCTTTCCTCATTGGGCGAAACAGATGGAAGGGGAAGGTGCGAGATCCGTGCTATAGGATGGATGGGGAATAACAGTCCAATGAAGCTTTGTGAGCTCCTCTCGGGTGCATAGACTTGTTTGAGGCCTTTTTTCATGGAGGAGAACTAGAAGTTTGTTTGCATGTTTGTGACGACGAACACGCTAAAGTAATTTCTTCAATTTCTTGAATATAGTCCAATACACTTCCGTGTTGATCTTTGAGGAAGGAAATCAAACAGAATAACCCCTCGAGAGTCCTAGAAGACCGTTGCTGGTTAAGGGTGCGGGTTTGAACTTTTTTTCGGAGGTGAAGTGGTGCGGCGCTACTCCATGGATTGTCGTTTCGTGTACTGTTCGAAGTGGTGAACCGATGTTTTATCGCCTGTGATTATGTGTGACAAAAAATTTTCACTATCAGCCTCGTAACGCGCAAGTAGTTGAACGGAGTTGGTCCTTCGTTGCTCTCTATCGTATTCTGCTAGTCAGCGACTAACCCAGCGGGCACACATCTACATCTACATCTACGTGATTGCTATTCACAATAAAGTGGCTGGCAGACGGTTCAATGAACCACCTTCAAGCTGCCTCTCTACCGTTCCACCCTAGAACGGCACGCAGGAAAAACGAGCTCTTAAATTTTTCTGTGTGAGCCCTGATTTCTCTTATTTTGTCATGATGAGCATTTCTTCCTATGTAGGTGGGTGGCAACAGAATGATTTCGCTATCGGAGGAGAAAACGTGATTTAAATTTCATGAGAAGATACCGTCGCAGTGAGAAACGCCTTTGTCTGGAGCCGAGCGGCCGCTACGGTCGCAGGTTCGAATCCTGCCTCGGGGGTGGATGTGTGTGATGTCCTTAGGTTAGTTAGGTTTAAGTAGTTCTAAGTTCTAGGGGACTGATGACCACAGAAGTGCTCAGAGCCAGTTGAACCAGTTGAAAAACGCCTTTGTTTTAATGATTGCCTCTCGTATTCACGTATCATGCCTGTGACACTATCTCCCCTATTTCGCTATAATACAAAACGAGCTGCCCTTCTTTGTACTTTTTCGATGTCATCCGTCAGTCCCACCTGATGCGGATCCCACACCGCACAGCAATACTCCGGAATAGGGCGGACAAGCGTGGTGTAAGCAGTCTCTGTAGTAGACATGTTGCACCTTCTAAGTGTTCTGCCAATGAATCGCAGTCTTTCGTTTGCTCTACCCACAATGTTATCTATGTGATCGTTCATTTAGGTTATTTGTAGTTGTAATACCTAAGTATTTAGCTGAATTTATGACCTTCAGATTTGTGTGACTTATCGCGTAATCGAAATTTAACTGATTTTTTTTAGTACTCACGTGAATAACTTCGCACTTTTCTTTATTCAGGGTCAATTGCCACTTTTCGCACCATACAGATATCTTAACTATCTCATTTTGTAAGTCGTTTTGATCATCTGATGACTTTACAAGACGGTAAATGACAAACATTCTAAGAGGGCTACTCAGATCGTCTCCTATGTCGTCAATATAGATCAGGAACAATAGAGGGCCTATAACAATTCCTTGGGGAACGCCGGATATTACTTCTGTTTTACTCGATGACTTTCCGTCTATTACTACGAACTGTCACCTTACTGACAGGAAATCACGAATCCAGTCGCACAACTGAGGCGATACTCCACAGGCACGCAGTTTGGCTAGAAGATGTCTAAATACCCCAGCTGCTGGACGGGTGTGTCAGCACTACCAGCACAGACGTCCAGTTGTCCCGCGAGGTGTTTGATTGTGATCCATCGACCACCTTGAATGAGAGTGTCCGGACGTTCCAACATTGCAGGGCGCGCAGCTGTGTACGGCCGGCCGGCACACGGGAATCGGAAATGCTTGCGCGACGTTGTTGCGGTGATGGCAGACGCCTCGCCCAACGACTCACCGTGCTACGACTCACCGTGCTTTTGTCAGCGCCAGATCTCCGTTTGCAAGCACTTGTGAATATCCGCGATGCTCTGGTTTTCCAACCAAACAAATCCAATGACAGCTCACTGCCTGGAATGCACCTCCGTTACAGTACCCATTTTGAATGCTACGTATAGTGCCGCCAGCTATCGGAACTTCATGAAACTATATGGTCTGAAGCGGAAATATTCTACGATATCCCATAACAACTTCCGTATTTTTTTAACCGAAACTGGCCGATAAAAACATGTGATCCATTACTTATTGAACCCCCCTCGTATCTTAGTCATTCATTTTAGGTTATACACCTACAAAATTTGAGCTGAATCGGTAGGTCGTGTCTGACGCCTTCCTCTTGCGACTGCAACCCGTTCAAGTCCTCACACCAAAAAAATGTCTTGGCATTACCGGGAACCGAACCCGCGTCCTCTGTGTAGCGGGACTTTGAATTTCAACGCGCTACGCTCGTTCCCTCAGATATAAATTATACCGTCGCAGCGGTATGGGCGCTCGACGGCAGAGAAAATACTAAAATTGTAACTCTTTTTTTGTTTTCTATCCGTCTTTTGTCTCTTGAGAGCCGAAGCTTAATCCAGACGTAAAAACTTATTAGCTAGTCGTGGTCGGATTAAGACGAAAAAACTCATTGATGTGCAGACGTATTGTGGAAGTTGGTATGAAATTCGGAGGATGGAAGTAGCAACGTAAAATAAATTGCATTCAATACCAAGATGGTTTTGATTTGTATAAATTAGTGATTCCTGGACGATTGCAAAATTTCGGAGCAGCTACGACTTTTCACGTAGAAATGAAACAGGAAATTTTTGGAGAACAAGATCTGGACGCCGCACGTGAGAAGACATGTTAACACGGTAAAGAATAAACTCTTATCTACGCCATTTCCCCCTTTTAATCACATTTTGTTATTCTCTGCTCTCTTTCAAATAATTTTTGTAGTGGAAATTGGTTTGACTTTTGTTCAGAAACGCCACAGGGACCACCCCAACAATAGCTTTTCCGAATCATGAACTCCGATAACTTTTCTGTAATACGAAGTCCGACTTGCATTTCATTCTTTCCATTTTTCACGGTCATTAACGATTTTAAAAACCCCTTTTTATTCACGATTTCTTCCCACATTTTCAATCTTTTCTTTTCTTTTTTTTCCTTTTTATGAACCACTACATCTGCATGGCAGTCACGAGCGGTAACCACTCAGATACAGATGTTGTATAACGTATTTATTATTAACTTGTTTATTTTTGACTGTGCAATATTTCAGTTTCATATACTTGTTTTAATAACTAGTAAATGGAACTGTTATACGAGAAGGAGAGAGCGAATGTTATATCGATAGACGAAGATTCGAAGAGAGAAAGTGTGCGTGAGCTTCGCTGGAATGCGAACACGCTACCGTGCCGGTGTCCTGCCACTTCCAAGTGTTTGCCAAATATTGTGGAACGCTTTAATATCGAATGCTGTATGCACGAATATTGCCATGAATATTGTGCGAAGATAGTGTGTGACATTCAAGTAGTGTGAGCTTCGTAAGAAGTTACAGGCTAAGTTGACAATGTATTTGCAATTAGGCCGTATTTGTGTTGCTTTGCTGGACAACATTAGCTACTGTGACGTGGGTTGCAAAACTTATGCTAATTGTATTTTGTGTTTTCGTTGCAAGCAAAAGCGACTTCGAGCGCTTCAACATACTAAAAGTGGTTATAAGAACTGTGAAACACTTCCTTTTCTCTGAATGTGATCCGCAGTACTGTGAGTTCGCGGATATCACACGTGTAGCAGGATTTAAACTACAGGGCTATTACAAATGATTGAAGCGATTTCTTAAATTCACTGTAGCTCCATTCATTGACATATGGTCACGACACACTACAGATACGTAGAAAAACTCATAAAGTTTTGTTCAGCTGAAGCCGCACTTCAGGTTTCTGCCGCCAGAGCGCTCGAGAGCGCAGTGAGACAAAATGGCGACAGGAGCCGAGAAAGCTTATGTCGTGCTTGAAATGCACTCACATCAGTCAGTCATAACAGTGCAACGACTCTTGAGGACGAAGTTCAACAAAGATCCACCAACTGCTAACTCCATTCGGCGATGGTATGCGCAGTTTAAAGCTTCTGGTTGCCTCTGTAAGGGGAAATCAACGGGTCGGCCTGCAGTGAGCGAAGAAACGGTTGAACGCGTGCGGGCAAGTTTCACGCGTAGCCCGCGGAAGTCGACGAATAAAGCAAGCAGGGAGCTAAACGTACCACAGCCGACGGTTTGGAAAATCTTACGGAAAAGGCTAAAGCAAAAGCCTTACCGTTTACAATTGCTACAAGCCCTGACACCCGATGAGAAAGTCAAACGCTTTGAATTTTCGGCGCGGTTGCAACAGCTCATGGAAGAGGATGCGTTCAGTGCGTAACTTGTTTTCAGTGATGAAGCAACATCTTTTCTTAATGGTGAAGTGTTTAAACCTCCTCTACCAAGAAACGTGCCAGAACTGCGAGCTCGCATCAACGATGCTTTCGAACTCATCGATGGGGACATGCTGCGCCGAGTGTGGGAGGAACTTGATTATCGGCTTGATGTCTGCCGAATCACTAAAGGGGCATATATCGAACATTTGTGAATGCCTAAAAAAACTTTTTGAGTTTTTGCATGTGTGTGCAAAGCATTGTGAAAATATCTCAAATAATAAAGTTATTGTAGAGCTGTGAAATCGCTTCAGTCATTTGTAATAACCCTGTACTGTCCTCTCGAATTTGATATTTGCGTTTACTCCTAAAGGTGCTCGTGTAACACATGAGTTTATGTTTAAGGCCATAAAGATCGTGGAAAATTTTCAAAACGGAGCACATCAGGGTCATGGGCTCCTTTATTAATCTGTGAAAAGGAGATTACAATAAAGAAATAAATTCTATTTACATAAACATAGTTAAACATTCAAAAGGAAGGATAGTCAATTTAGGATACGTAAGTATTCGCCTGCAATACTGAGTGACACTCTGAACATAGAATGTTATGGTTAGTACTTAGTTAGACCCTCATTTCATCTTTATAATCGCTTATACTATCCTTGACATGGATTTCACCAGAGATTCTTTTGATTGCATTGTAATTTTACGCCAGTGCTGTAGTAGAGCATTCCTTGGATCAGGAGTGTCCAAACTGCAGCCTGTGGGCCCTACCTGCCCCGCGACGTCAGTTCATCCAGTTCGCCGACCTCAGTTGAATTTGATTCATAAAACGTATGGAACACGATACGATCCGATATACTTCAAACATAAATATTACATTTAGGATATTAGATCTTCACTCGTGCGGGCACCCCTTGACTACTAAGTGCCTTAAATTTACTGTGTTCAGTAATCAGGACTCAGCTGAAAGATTTGCAAATTTCGGACACTCTGTTCATAAACTGCATTTACACATCAGCAAGCACTCCGTGGGAAAGGCTTTAAATGTTTCTTTTGTACTGAAGGCAGTCTATTATACTGTGAACTTCATTCGGGGCAGGCACTCAACTACCGTCAGTTCCACGATTTTCTTGAAGAAATTGATTCTGAGTCGTGTCTTACCTTATTACAGAGCAGTGAGATGGTTTTTACAAGCTGCGAAACGAAATAGATGTTTTTCTCTCTGAAAAAGATACAGCCGATAACCATCGATCAGATCCTACCTGGCTGTCAAACTTGTCATTTACTGGTCGACATTACAATCCACATCAATGAACAGAACTTTAAACTTCATGGAAAGGCTAACCTCGTATGTAATCATTATAGAATCTTTTCGAAGAAAGCAGACATTGTATGTAGTACAACTGGAAGGAGAAAACTTTTTCTCATTTTCACTGTTTCAAAGAGTTTTTTGCTACAATCCCATTAGATGTAAACCATCATTTTCCGAGAAAAAAAGTCATTCATAGCTAGAAGAAGAATTTTCTGGGGACATGTTTCAAATCTTGTCAGAAATGAGAGTGACATTCTTGTGTGCCAGAATCCTTTGTATTGTAACCCTGATAATGTGCCAGTTGAACTATAGTTGAAACTCTCTGCATTGCTAGCAAATTGTAAGTAGGCTGTTTAGGTTTTTATGTTGGTAACACCACGTAGCGCTCTATATGAAAATCACTGACTGTACTGTGTGCAGTCTGTGGCTGGTTGGACTCATTGTTGGAATCTTCGTGTTGGGCTGTTGGCTGTTAACAGCGCGCAGAGTTGTGCAGTTGGAGGTGAGCCGCCAGCAGTGGTGGATGTGGAGAGAGAGATGCCAGAGTTTTGAGAGGTTACTATAAGCGGACGATCTGGGCGTGTGTCTGTCAGAAAAAGGAAATTTGTAGAGGTGGATGTCATAAATTGATATATATATATATATATATATATATATATATATATATATATATATATATATATGATGAATTTTGAACATTATTAAGGTAAATACATTGTTTTTTCTCTATCAAAATATTTCATTTGCTAACTATGCCTATCAGTAGTTAGTGCCTTCAGTAGTTAGAATCTTTTATTTAGCTGGCAGTATTGGCGCTCACTGTATTGCAGTAGTTCGAGTAACGAAGATTTTTGTGAGGTAAGTGAGTCATGAAAGATATAGGTTATTGTTAGTCAGGGCCATTATTGAATGCCAGATTGCGTTGCGCCAAAAAATATTGTGTGTCAGTTTAGTGATGATCGGCATAAGTAAAGGGAGAACTGTCTGAGTTTTACTCAGCTGTCTTTGTATCAAATAACGTAGAAGTTTACTAGCATAATCATTCATAATTTTTCTAAGCGGACGTTTCAAAATGAATTGTTGAAGGAGAAGCACAGGGAAGGAAAACCTTTGCTTACCTGAAGTGGAATTTCAGAAAGTCTGCACATCTGTCTCTGGTATGGCATCAGTGTTTGGAATAAGCTACGTATGTGAGCACACATTTCCAGAAATGCTGAATGTTAAGTCAGTATATCGAACGAAACTGACTGATGAACATTTGAAAGCAATTCTCTCGAAAGGATGCAGCAACACTAATCCAAACATTGATTATATCTTGAAAGCCAAACGTCACTAAGGTTTTTTGCTATTTAGTTTGTGAGATTCGGATATGTGCTCACTATGTCTGATGTAGCCATCATCTTACTAATGTTGCCTTCTTGTTGATTGTCGTTGTTTTTTTGTGCAATACGTGCCACTGACCCACTGTTAACACTGAATACTGAAGTTAGTTTTTCGTCTTTTTCCCAGAGCTGTCGTTCTGGCTTGCAGGCACTGTAATGAATGATGACGCGGCTCGCGCTAAACGTTTGGTCAATTATCCTGCTCGCTAGGAAAAAAATTTGGTGACCCCTGCTTTAAATTATTTATATTGGAAATCTGAGGAGATCTTACATTTTCCCTTATTGGATTAGCGACTGGAGATTGAGGTCGTGTCGGCATTCAGTGGGGAGTGCTTTACGACTGCTACAACCTTGTATCTAGAGCTGTATCTTCTGGATCATTATTTTGTGTGGAAATATAGTCCCCAAAAAGATCCATATTATTCACACTTCTGGACGGATGTATTTTTGGGATGTTTATGTAAATATTGTGATCCATATTTCCACCAATAAAACACAAGTCCCCCTGCGCCATTAACACTCTTGCAGCTCAAGTACTAAAATATATTTCTCGTTTCAAGTTCACAGTTCTTTTTTCTCCAAACCGCCACTCGCCCATTTGACTTAGACAGCACAGATCTACTCTCATTAATAAATACAACCTTCTTCCAGAAATCAGACCAATCGGATTTATGTTCTCTTGTAAATGCAGCTGGCTTCCTTTTGTTCATTTTAATATTGTATGATTTTCCACGGGCTGTTTGGTCCCAGTACCCAGCCTCATAAGGCGCATTACTTACAGAAGCTTTTTTGTATGCATCTGAATTGCAGAAGCAAGTTTTGGAGCGGTTTGTCTTGGACTTTTCTTGACCCCTCTGACATCCAAACCTCGAGATGTCAGACAGTCATATCGGTACCAAAGTCGTATAACGACAGAGTATCAACAAAAACAACAAAAAAGTTTGTGCCATGTGCTGTCCTCAAGGATAACGTGCGTAAATGCTGAATAATAAATGGCACATGACCTACATAGCACAAGAAGAGAATAACAGTGAGGGATAGTCGTGTAAAGCCTCCGTGCGGAAGTTGGTCCTGCCTTAGTTTGTCGTACCAAGTGTCTTGCGTTCGAGCACTGGTCGTGCCAATTCTTGTACTGTAGTACGTGCGAAACTGTTGTATGAGACATGTTCCTACCATGTAAGAGGATGCTTAAAGTCTATAGCAAACTTCTATTGGCAATCCGCTTTCGTTTCGTTTATTTGAAAGCAGCAAACCTATAGAGTACATCTGTAGTTTCACAAAATGGTTCAAATGGCTCTAAGCACTATGGGACTAAACATCTGACGTCATCAGTCCCATAGACTTAGAACTACGTAAACCTAACTAACCTAAGGACATCACACTCCTCCATGCCCGAAGCAGGATTCGAACCTGCGACGCAGCAGCCGCGTGGTAGTTTCACAGGATAAACACAATCATTCGGAACAGAAGAATAAAGAAACAATTGCATCACACTTGCGGAAGTGTTAATAGTAATAGTGATCACAGTAACAATAATAATAATAGTGACAATAAGAATAATAATTGAATGCTAGATGCCAACACCGTCGTATATTTATAAACTCCTATCAGTGCTTTTACGAGTCAGGAGCATGTTCTCAGATAACAGTTTCACACATACTACATTACAAAAAGTAGCATGAGAAAAGCTCGAATCCGGGACCGTCGGTATGACAATTTAACGGTCTTCCGATTTCTCGACAGGGGCTCCGAACGACGTACATTCATAGTTATGGTTTTCCTGTGCTCCAAAGGTCAGGTGGTACTTATTACTTACCGTTTACGTACGTTCTCCCGGACGACAGCACATAGCATAAATAATATTGGTGTTTTGGTTGATACTTTGTCCATATACAACGTTTGGTACCGATACGATTGACTTCTGGAGGTCTGGGTGTAAGTAGCTGTCGGATAGAACTGTAGAACGACCACTTAGTGATAGGTTTCACTCTGCAAATCACATTTAAGTGGCTGACAGAGGGTTCGTCGAACCACCTTCACACTAACTCTCTCATTATTCCAATCTCGTACAGCGCGTGGAAAAAACGAACACCTATATCTTTCGGCGAGAGATCTAATTTATCTTGTTGTATTACGGTGACAGTTTCTCTCTATGTAAGATGGCGTCAGCAAAATCTTTTCGCAGTCGGAGGAGGAAGTTGGTGATTGGAATGTCGTGAGAAGATTCCTCCGCAACAAAAAACGCGTTTGTTTTAATGATGTCCACCCCAAATCCTGTATCATTTCAGTGACCCTCTCACACCTATCTCATGATAATACAAAATGTGCTGCCCTTCTTTGAACTTTCTCTATGTACTCCATCAATCCTATCTGGTAAGGATGCCACACCGCGCAGCAGTATACTGAAAGAGGACGGACAAGTGTACTGTAGGCAGTCTATTTAGTAGATCTGTTGCATCTTTTAAATGTTCTACCAATTAATCGTAGTCCATGATTAGCCTTCCTCACAACATATTCTATGTGTTCCTTCCAATTTACGCTGTTCGTAATTGTAATTACTAGGTATTTAATTGAATTTAGGGCCTTTGGATTTGACTGACTTAACGTGTAATCGAAGTTTAACGGTTTCCTTTTAGCTCTCATGTGGATGACATCAAACTTTTCGTTATTTAGGGACCATTGCCAATTCTTGTACCATCAGATATCTTTTATAAATCGTTTTGTAATTTGTTTTCATCTTCTGATGACTTTACCAGTCGAAAAACAACAGTATCATCTGAAAAAACCACAGAAGGTTTCCCAGATTGTCTCCTAAAGCGTTTATATAGATGAAGAATAGCTAAGGGCCTATAACATTACCTAGGGAACGCCAGAAATCACTTCTGTTTTACTAGATGACTTTCCGCCAATAACTACGAAATGTGACCTCTGTGACAGGAAAACACCAATCCAGTCACATAACTGAGACGATATTCCATAAACACGCAATTTCGCTTCAAGCCGCTTGCGAGGTACAGTGCCTGCTGCAGATTTGGAAATACGGAATCGATCTAAAATTCTTCGTCAATAGCACTGAACACTTCGTGTGAGTTAAGAGCTACTTGTAGTTCACTAGAATGATGTTTTCTAAATCCGGTTTCTGTGTATCAATAGTCCGCTTTCTTCGAGGTAATTCATAATGCTGAAACACAATATATGTTCCAAAATCCTGCTGCATATCGACGTTAATGATACGAGCCTGTAATTGAGTGGATTACTCCTACTACCTTTCTTGAATATTGGTGTGAGCTGTGCAACTTTCCAGTCTTCGGGAAGGAATCTTACGTCGAGCGAACGGTTTCGTACCTTTTTCTTCTGATTGAGCTTGTATAGATAGATCAGTCAATGGTTTCTCCGATTTCTTGAATAGATTTTCCTTTCCGTATCAATCTAGTACAGATTTTTCTCTTCTCTTGCTGTGTAGTTTCACGATGTTTTCAACCAATATTACCTAAATGTCACTTGACGAGCTTGAAAACAGAAAAGTAACCATCCACTACCGTGGATGAAACATAACTCCATAAGGAAATCGAGAGGGGTGTGTTTCAGTGCGGTACCATATCTGGGATCTTGTTTACTATACCAGTACTTATTTGATATCTGATGGGGCATGATTTTAAATGACCTGCATTTGTTCACAAATTAAGGAACCTATGAACACAAATAGCCTTTTTTCTAAATTTAGTTAATAACCGAAGGAAGGAAATATACTGAAGTGCTAAAGGAATTGCTATAGGCATGCGTATTCAAATACGGAGATATGTAAACAGGCAAAATACGGCACAGCGGTCGGCAACGCCCACAAAGACACTGTGACGGTCTTGGCTGCAGATTTCTAGACTTGGGCTATGGTGGGGAATTGTAGGACGCCCCTAGATTGGTCAGGGATGCACTACACAAAGGAAGCGGCTACTCGGGTAGCAGAGTACTTGTGGCGTGCACATGGGTTTTTTTTAGGCTAGGCAGTAGTGCGAGGTGTCCTGACGAACACTCACCAGTCGACGTGCAGGCAGGGAAATCAGGACGCGCTCAGTGTAAAGACACTTCAGCTATCAAGATATTAGCAGGAAATTTTCAGAGTGTTCGGAATAAAGTTCCTGAATTTACTGCCCTCCAGGAAGCGTGTGGCGCGCAAATTATTCTCGGGACTGAGACCTGGCTGAACCCTGAGATAGGAAGTCATGAAATATTTAGTGATGGTTGGAACGTGTATCGGAAAGACAGATTAGACACCGTAGGATGTGGTGTCTTCACTGCAGTTGACAAAAATATTGTGTCTACTGAGGTCGAATTAGAGTGTGATTGTGAAGATATCTGGACACGTTTAACAGGGCTAGGAGAAATAAAGTTAATTGTTGGGTCTTATTACCGGCCACCAGGTTCCACCGTGACAGTTCTAGAATCGTTCAAAGGTAGTCTACACTCTGTATCGCAGAAGTACCCGGATCATGCTATATTAGTCGGAGGCGACTTCAACCTACCTGGTATAGACTGGGATGTCTATGGATTCATTACAGGTGGTACAGACAAGCCGTCGTGTGAATTAATTTTGAACACATTATCCGAAAACTGTCTTGAGCAGATAAATCGACAGCCAACGCGTAATGGAAATATTTTAGATCTGGTAGCCACGAACAGACCAGACCTCATCGACGGTGTCAGTGTTGAGACAGGGACTGGTGATTATGATGTTGTCATTACGACTATGGTTACGAAAATTAAAAAGTCGCTCAAGAAGACTAGGAGAGTATTCTTACTAGAAAGAGCAGATAAGCAGTTGTTAGCATCCCACATAGTAAATGAATCGACTTCATTTACTTCCGGTACGATGGACGTGGAAGAACTATGGGCAAATTTTTAACACATTGTAAATCACGCATTGGACAAGTATATGCCGAAAAAGTGAGTTACGGACGGAAAATACCCACCGTGGTTTAACAGCGCAATTTGGAGAATGCTCAGGAAGCAAAGACAGTTGCACTCGCGGCACAAGAAAGATCGGGAGAATGAGGACAGGCAAAAGTTAGTGGAGATTCGTGCTGCTGTAAAAAGAGCAATGCGCGAAGCATTCAACCACTACCATCGTCATACCTTAGCAAAAGATCTTGCTGAAAACCCAAGGAAATTCTGGTATTACGTAAAATCGGTAAGCGGATCGAGGGCTTCCATCCAGTCACTCCAGTCTGGTCTGGCAACGGAAGACAGCAAAACGAAAGCTGAAATTTTAAATTTAGCATTTGATAAATCTTACACGGAGGAGGATCGTACAAACATACCGCCTTTCGAGTCTCGTACAGATTCCCGTATGGAGGACATAGTGATAGATATCCCTGGGGTTGTGAAGCAGCTGAATGGGTTGAAAATAAATAAATCGCCAGGTCCTGATGGGATACCAGTTCGGTTTTATAGAGAGTACTCTACTGCATTGGCTCCTTGCATTTACCGCGAATCTCTTGCCCAACGTAATGTCCCGAGCGACTGAAAAAAAGTGCAGGTGACGCCCGTATATAAGAAGGGTAGAAGGACAGATCCTCAAAATTACAAAACAATATCCTTAACATCGGTTTGTTGCAGGATTCTCGAACATATCCTCAGTTCGAATATAATGAATTTCCTTGAGACAGAGAAGTTGCTGTCCAGGCATCAGCACGGCTTTAGAAAGCATCGCTCCTGCGAAACGCAACTCGCCCTTCTTTCACATGATATCTTGCGAACCATGGATGAAGGGTATCAGACGGATGCCATATTCCTTGACTTCCGGAAAGCGTTTGACTCGGTGCCCCACTGCAGACTCCTAAGGTACGAGCATTTTGGGATTGGTTCCCAAACATGTGAGTGGCTCGAAGACTTCTTAACTAATAGAACCCAGTACGTTGTCCTCGATGGTGAGTGTTCATCGGAGGTGAGGGTATCATCTGGAATGCCCCAGGTAAGTGTGGTAGGTCTGTAAGTAGGCTATTTAGGGTTTATTATTGGTAACGCCACGTAGCGCTATGTATGAAAATCACTGGCTGTGCTGTGTGCAGTCTGTGGCTAGTTTGCATTGTTGTCTGCCATTGTAGTGTTGGGCAGCTGAATGTGAACAGCGCGTAACGTTGTGCTGTTGGAGGTGAGCCGCCAGCTGTGGTGGATGTGGGGAGTGAGATGGCGGAGTTTTGATAGCGGATGATCTGGACGTGTGTCCATCAGGGACAGTACTTTTGTAAGACTGGATGTCATGAACTGCTATATATATTATGACTTTTGAACACTATTAAGGTAAATACATTGTTTGTTCTCTATCAAAATCTTTCATTTGCTAACTATATGCCTATCAGTAGTTAGTGCCTTCAGTAGTTAGAATCTTTTATTTAGCTGGCAGTGGTGGCGCTCGCTGTATTGCAGTAGTTCGAGTAACGAAGATTTTTGTGAGGTAAGTGATTTCTGAAAGGTATAGGTTATTTTTAGTCAGAGCCATTCTTTTGTAGGGATTATTAAAAGTCAGATTGCGTTGCGCTAAAAATATTGTGTGTCAGTTTAGTGTTGATCAGAATAAGTAAAGAGAGTAATGTCTGAGTACGTTCAGTTTTGCTCAGCTGTTTGAAAAGCAAATAATGTACGAGGTTTATCAGCACAGTCATTCATAAATTTTTCTAAGGGGACGTTTCATATGTCGACCCTTAGCCGAGGATACCTCACTGGAATCTTCTGATTTTTTCTTGTAGTTTGTGTAATTAGTGTAGCTATTGCTTATTGCTAGCGCGTAATTGTAAAGAGAATTTCCTTTGTAGTTGGAGTTTTTCATTGTTGTACATTAAAACAGTTGTGGCATGCATGTAGATTTGCACCAAGTATTTCGCAGCTGCGCTTGCAATTAACTAGATATTATTTTCAGTGCTATGTTAATGTGTTTGCTTATTTTGCTCTTCAAATTGTGCTTTTCTGTGTTGTCGTGTGAAATATTGTGACAATAATGGCGTGTCCGAGCGGTTAAAGGCGCTTCAGTCTGGAACCTCACGACCGCTACGGTCGCAGGTTCGAATCCTGCCTCGGGTATGGATGTGTGTGATGTCCTTAGGTTAGTTAGGTTTAAGTAGTTCTAAGTTCTAGGGGACTTATGACCACAGCAGTTGAGTCCCATAGTGCTCAGAGCCATTTGAACCATTTTTTGAATAATGGCGTGTGAAAAACGTAATACTAGGCTCCAAAGTAAACTGAGAAATGACAGTGATGACGAAAGCAGTGTGTTAGCGCCACTGTGTAATGAAATAACTAATGTTCAAACTAGTAATTTGGTAATTGTGCATAGGGAAATGGAGCGGGCTGCAAATAATGTTGTAGACAGTGAAACAATTAGTGAACAGGGAAGCATTATCGATCGATCGGTCGGCAACAGTTCGCCTCAGGAATCCGAAATGACGGGACACAATCTTGCAAATACTGTAGATTCAGGTTTTGCGTCTTCACCGTTTTCTCAAATAAGTCAAGACATTTTCTGCTCGTCAAAATCTGAATGTTGCCGGTGCAAATGCACTGCCGAAAAGCATTGAGGAACAGATTCCAGACACTAATACATTATTATTGCAATTAATGCAACAAATGAAACAAAATCAGAGACAAACACAGCAACAGTTAGACGCAATGGAACAATGTCTTCAAAAGTTAGACACCACGCTTGAACAAACACGCGAAGATTTAACTACTGAGTTACATAAAATCGAATCGAAATGTCAAAAAGTCTGTAATGACGTAAAAACACAAATTTGTGAGCATTTCCAACCTATGTTTTCGCGTCATGAAAATGCATTACAGAATCACGAAGCAGCCATAAAGGAACTGCAAACTATTGTTCATGAAAATCACGACACTTTGCAAGCTAAAATTGACTCAGTTGCATCTACCGATTCGGTTACGCAACTTGCAAAATCTCAGGAAAACTTAAAGGACACAGTAGATACGATTTCAACACAACTGGACACTCTGAAACTTGGTTCAGAAAAACACACTGAGGAAATAAGTTCACTATCGGAGAAAGTAGCCGTACTTTCGGATCAGTTCACTAACTTATCTACAAAGGTGGATAAGGATCTGAGTGACACAAGACCTGTAGCCTTCACTGACACAGAAGAGTATGAACAAATTAAGAAATTCAAACAAAATCAGAATCAAATTAATACGCAACACAAAAGAGAAATTCGGGAAGTACAAGATCAGTTGGCACAAGTAATACAAGAATTACATATTTCAGAGGACACTCGCGCTCCAATACGGGAAGAGAGACATAGAAATACGGGACAGCCACAAAATAATAACACAGCGCATTTAGTAAATTATGAAAGAAATTGGCAAGGTGCACCGAATTTTGAAATGGAACCGCCGAAACGACGTAACAATGACCGACATGCGACTCGCCGATACGATGATTTTGACTATAAGTTGTTCATTACTACACGTAAATTCAAAGCATTTAAGAATTCTGGCAACGACATTCATCCACAAGCGTGGCTCCATCAATTCTCTCATTGTTTTCCTCCCAACTGGTCATTGGAGCACAGGTTAGAATTTCTGTGTGGCTATTTAGAGAATGAACCAGCTGTAAGAATGCGATCGGTCATTCACGATTGCCACAGTGAAGGAGAATTTTATCATGCCTTCCTCTCAGCATATTGGTCTCAAGCTACACAAGACTGAGTTAAACATAGCATCATAATGATGATACATTTCGAACTATCTGAATTTTCCAGTCTTGTGAAATATTTTGAAGACATGTTGCACAAGAATCAGTACCTGTCAAACCCCTACAGCCCCTCAGAACTCATCCCCATTTGCTTAATCAAATCGCCTGAACATTTACGACACATTATTTTGGCAGGACGTTGCAAAGACGACATTGAAGCTTTTCAGGGACTGTTACAAGAATTGGAAATTGACACTGACAATCGCGGAACGCGGAAACAGGAGCACAGCAATTGCAGGTCACATCCGTCACAATTCCGCGATGACAGAAATAATAAATGGACACTACAAGGCTATTCTTACAACGTAAATCGTGACCAAAACAGACACCACCCGTATGGCAACCGTTGGCAGAGTAGTAATAATTACAGGGAAAGATCACCTCTCCACAGTAATGACTATCACAGAGACAATCAGAGAAACAGACAATATGGGAACCAAAATTATTATTATCAAGGGAGGCAGAATAACTTCAGACGCAACGGTCCAGCACGCAGTTACAATTCACGGAGAAATTCTCCACCACGTGACCAACAAGAAAGAAACTATGGAATCTACCGACATCACGACAGACGATATGATCGTAACGACAGACCTGAATTGCATCAGAACTGGCGGGATTCAAACAGGGTAGGGCCGTCTCGACAAGGTGAATTTGTAGAAGTTAGGTCTCCAAATCCCAATAACGACGCGCACCAACAAAGAGACAATAGGCAATGACTCAGACCGCTGGCAGCCACAAAACGTACTTATGAAACTGACGACGCAGCTGCCGTGGCTAGTAATTACGTAAAAATGGAAGACATTAGGGACATCTTACCCCAGGAACACGACGTAAAACATAACAACATTGCATATCCTGTGATTCACATTACAGAAAATGACGTAAAATTTACGGCAGTACTTGACTCTGGCAGTCCCATTTCAGTAATTAGTGAAACAGCCTTTAGCAAATGCAACAAATCGAACGATTGCCCCACACTTCCGTTACGTAAGATTAAATTACAAGGTGCAATCGGTGGAAAAAGTGTAGATGTACGTCAACAAACCAACTTAGAATTCTTTTGTCAGAGCCACAGCTTCTCTATGAACTTTCTTATTGTTCCATTATTGTTGACGGAAATTGTATTGAGAGTAGACTTTTTGAATGAATACAAAGTAATCTTAAACTTTCACGATCCTGAAATAAGTTTACAGAAAGAAGGTGAGTCAATAGCTTTGAAATTTGAAGATTGGTTCTCAAACCATGACAAGGAAATTAATCGGCTTTACCATCTGTTAGACAACAGTTCGGAATTTTCTACGGAGCTAGACACTAACAATCACTCTGCAAGTACTGACAGGGATGATATCGACGGCATATTTGAAACTAATGAGTTAATTCAGAATAAAGTTCAAACAATTGAGAATTGTAATGACACTGATAGGCAGGAGCTTTTTGAGATTTTACAAGCACATTCCACAGTTTTTACTCACAGAACTGGAACAATCAAGGGATTTCAACACCAATTTCGTGTTCGTGAGCATACTAAATTTTGTGTTAGACCATACGTAATTCCAGCACATTATAGGGACCGTGTTAGAACAGAAATACAATCTATGCTTGACGAGGGCATTATTGAACCTGCAGTAAGCTCATACAACAATCCATTACATGTTGTTGAGAAGAAAAATGGATCGATCAGACTTGTCTTACATTCGAGACAAATCAATACTATCATTATTCCTGAAATAGACAGGCCGCAAACGATGGAAGAACTTCTTCAAAATTTTAATGGTGTAAAAGTGTTGTCTTCTATTGATCTCAGATCCAGCTTTTGTCAGATCGAACTTCATCCAGAATGTAGAAAATATACAGCTTTTCTTTGTTTCGGTGTTTGTTATCAATTTCGGAAACTTCCTTTTGGTTTGAACATTTCTTTGGCAGCGTTCACTCGCGGGCTAAATTCCATATTACCTGATTTCTTAAAACGTCACATCACCTTATATGTGGATGATATTCTAATAGCAGAAGCCTCATGGGAACAACATAATCGCATCCTCAACAGTTTGTTACGTATTTTTGCTGAATCTGGAATTACAGTTAACTTGGAAAAGTCTGAATTCGGTAGGTCAAAGGTGAGGTTTTTAGGACATATTATTTCTTCTGAAGGCATTCAGCCGGATCCTGAAAAGTTAGAAGCAATCAGAGCTATTCCAGTTCCATCCACAAAAAGACAAGTCCGCAGTTTTCTAGGTCTCGTAAATTTTTACCGTCGTTTTCTGAATATGCAAATTCTAGTTACACCAAAACTTTGTGCTCTCACTGGAAAAAATACTATTTGGAACTGGGACGAAGAAGCACAGTTGGAATTCAATTCTTTGAAAGAATCGCTACTTAACGCGCCAATACTAGCTCATCCAGATCTGTCACAAGATTTCTGCCTTAGCATGGATTCTTCTAAAGTCGGTCTAGGTGCCCATTTATTTCAAGAAGCCATAGTAAATGACAATACTGTTCAGAAAACCATTGCTTTTGCTAGCCGAGTGCTAACAAAATCTGAAAAAAATTATTCCGTTACTGAATTAGAAGCTTTAGCTATCGTTTGGGCATTTAACAAATTCCGTTTCTTTCTTTCTGGCAAGCACGTAAAAGTATACAGTGATCATCGTGCATTACAATTTCCTACGTCTTCAAAATTAAATCATGACAGGTTAAAACGTTGGGCATTGTTTCTGCAAGAATTCCACTTCACAACAGTCTACATTCCCTGCAAGGAGAACATTGTTGCGGACGCACTGTCACGCGCACCGTCTGGGCTTGAGAAAAGTAACACAGAAGGCAACCTCGAAAAAAATTTCAGTATTCTTTACATTCAGAAAGTCGCCTTTGAAAACTTCATCACCACATCTTTAAAGGACATTGCTTATGAACAAGATAAAGATCCGATTTGGAAAGACATCAAAAGTAAATGGCATGGAATGACTCACACTCAGATTCGGGATTATTATCTGGTTAGAAACAACATACTCTTCAAACGCTGCACTGTTGATTACAAGCTATGTGTACTTTGCATTCCAGACGATTTTGTTAATAAGCTCATTTGGTACATTCATTTCAGCTACTCACATTTCGGTCCACGAAAATGTTATCATATTCTTCGAACGACTTGTTATTTTAACAATATGGAAAAAAGAATTCGAAGAGTCTTGTCTATTTGTAAACTTTGTCAAAAGGCGAAACCATCTACTATCCCAGATCGTGCTCCGTTGTTTCCTATCATTCCTTCTAAATTAAAAGAATTTGCTGCTGTTGATCTCTTGGGACCCCTTGTCAGAACATCTAATGGATTTTCGTACGTTCTAGTCGCTGTTGAGCTTATTTCAAAATTTGTTTCTTTCACTCCGTTACGTAAAGCCACTGGACGGTCTGTATCCAACGCCTTTGTTATAAATTTCTTACGTGAAGTTGGACACGTTAGTAAAGTCATTTCAGATAACGGACCGCAATTCAGATCTGCTGTTTGGTCACACATGCTTCGGAACCATAAAATCAAACCTGTTTTTATTTCATTGTACTCACCACATTGTAACCCGTCTGAACGGATTATGAAAGAAATCAATAAGCTTTGCAGACTTTATTGTCACAGAAAGCATCAGCATTGGGACAGATATTTACACTTATTTCAAAACGTGCTGAATGAAATGCCTCATGACTCCACTGCTTTACCACCAATTCTTGTACTGAAGAATGAAGAAGCACCGAACAGAATCAGAGAGCTTTTAGCTTTTCCGAATACACGTAAACTTCGACACAAAGACATAATTGATTTGGCTATTAAAAATATAAAATCTGCAGCAGACAAAAGGAGAAAACTACACGGTAAAGCAAATGCAAAGAAATTATATATTGGTCAGAAAGTTCTCATTAATGCTCATTCATTGTCACATAAGAAGAAACACTTGAGTCACAAATTCTTTCTGATTTACAATGGACCTTACAGAATCCTACGTATACCACATGATAATTGCGTTGAAGTTGAAACTCTGCGTACTAGAAAGAGTAAAGGATTGCACCACATTTCACATGTAAAACCGTTTATTGAGAGATAATCTGCTTTTTAACTTTATCTTTGCCATACAACTTATCACTTCACGTTACTAGTATGCTTTGTCAGACTTAGAAACTGTTAACATGCAACAATGTTTGAAGTTAAATATCCAGTCAAGAACCAAGAGAACTTATTTAAACAGAAATTACGAATGCATTGTTATAGTGAACAGACAACAAAGTGTTATTGTGTGTGTACATTCTTGCTTGTTAGTGGCACGATTACGTAACAACGATAAGGCTAACATAGGACATGTACCGGTACTGCTAATGAGATTTTAATGCGTCATTTTGGTTTACTTGAAAATACGTTCTGGATTTGAAGTACTTTCTGAGAGGTATCAGATGACACAGTGGTTAGTTTATTTGACAGCTACACGATTATATCACGACGTTACTAATGAGTGACACAATTTATATTATTGCTTTTGCGCTGTATCTGTTTTATATCTGCACAGTTTTTCTTAATTCTTCTGGAAAGAAAAACATGTTATAGTAGTAACTTTTGTGGTATAGCTACAATGAGACAGCCTTTTCTGTAGCACAACAATGCGTTACAGTACAGTACTTACTTCATCGCGGCAATAAGCGTAACAACTACGATATCTATATGCATAGCAATTCACTTCGTTTATTACGAGGCAAGTACATTGACTTCTACAGAACTTTGCTTACGGACGACGATAATTACGACACTTGGAACATTTTTTACCCTCAAGTAATGACAGAGATTATGTTACAACAAGACGCACATTTAGCGCTAAAGGACACGTATTTGAGTGATTAATTTTGTACTTAAAACATTTATTTTTAAATATTTTTGAATTACAAGGATACAAAGGTTTTCCGTGATATATTTCATTCCATTGCTGTAATCTGTAACACCTGAGGGTATAATTACATTAATCCTCAGGGGGGTACACGCCTACTTTGTGTACCATGTGTTTGGAAAGCACAAGGAGCCCTAGCTAATATGGTATTTGCTTATACAACATTACACATCGCTATCATATTTCTCTAACACAGAATTACACAGCTATCTGATTATTTAACAGAGAAACAAACATTTTTTTTTCTACGTCAGTGACACATGTTTTCGCAATTACACAGTTGGATAGCTTCACACTTATGAAATTGTATTTTGTCTGTACTTTGTGAACTGTTCATATTTTTTTCGGAACCATTGTGATACTATGAGAGCTCTGAATGATGTATTTGGTATGGGATCATGATTTTTAAAGTACATTTGAGGTAGATGACACTATTGAAATGAGCAGAGAATTTTTTTTAGGTTTTGAAATTATTGGAGGAAGCTACGACGATTTTGAGAGTTGACAGAGGTGTTATGATGTTATTATTACGATGACAATATGTATTATGCTGTTGAGGTATGTTTAGCATCAATAAGCTCATGCTATATGAGGAATTTGATTATGCTATGTATTTATTATGACGAAGTATTGAAGAAGTGTCGACGCAAGATTGACGTGTCGACGAATATGTATATGTGTAATAAGGTAAGGAATGATGAGCAATGTTTAGGGACTCTGATTTGTGAAAAAGGCTGTTGGAAACCAAGAATCGTACTTTAAAAGTCATGAAATGTGTCTAAATGTGTGAATGTATCACAATGTCGGTGAAAACTTTTGGAGACTGTTATATTTATGGGATTTTGTTTCTAGTCATTTGTAATGCAAATTTTCGGCCTGTGAAAATTTTTATATGAGACTGTCACTCTAGCGCAAACTGCTGTCGTAAATATTTCAGTAAGAAAGCCAAGTAACCTTGACGTAATGCGTTGTGGATGGCCAGCTGTGCCACCTGCCTGGAGAAAAAGCCATTAGGCGGAGAAAAAAGAAAGAGGCCATTATCCTCGCTATTGACATTTCTTTGTAGAAAGCATCGTAAATACGTCATGCTCAAACTTGAAAACATATGATTACACTGTGGAGCTCTTAATTTATGATATTTACTAAAATGCCTAATGAAATGATGAGAAACATTTTACATCTATCGTCTTTCTAGTTGAGAGATTGCTCATTTTGTTTAATATCTAGTTTCTAGCTGCACTGCAGCATTGGTTAAAATAAAATTTAATAGTTATACTAATATAGTTATTTTATGCCTACAAATCCAGTAAATAATAATTTTATGATCTACTTCCAAGAAAACGACGGCACATAAATAGACATTTCCCTTCACAGGAATTGCATAAATAATTTTTTTACGATTTGGTAACTTATCTGCTAGAGTAAGTTCTCGTGATGCATCACTCTAGTGTTAAGATGTGTCATAGGTATTAAACATGGCCATTTTTACTGTAATATTTTTTCTGCTTGAGCTTTGTCATGTTTAAGTATAAGTTATTGCATTTGCTTCTGCTGCTTGCCAGGCATAGTGCTATTAAATTTCACTTTGTATTACTCTGTTAAGCCAGTTTTACTACTGATTAATTTTTGTTGTTGCTGTCATTGTCTCATATTAGTTGTAATGTTGCATTTGCTTTGCTAATTTCTATAATGCTGCTTGCTTTGCCAATTTGCATTTTTTTGTCATTGCTGTTTGTATTAATTGTTTTGTGCTGTTGCATTGCTTCGTCCCTTAGTTTATGCATGTGAGTTCAGTAGATTTAAGTTTGCTTAAGAGGGGGTAGACTATATAAGAGAATGGGTTGTGATGAATTGGAAGAAATGCATTGAGAAGTTATACGAAAAAAGTACAGAAAGCAGGTATAGATAGGACTTTTTGGAAATAATGAAGAACGAAGGGAGATCTCCCAAGAAGTAAAGAAAATTTTGTTTGCAAAATACTGTAGTAAAACAAACCCTGTCCTTTCCTTCTGTTATCCCACTATGTGTTTGTGTACCCTTGGGTATTTGTGTTCTTCCTGCCTTTATGTGTTTCTCTGATGAGAGTTACGTTGTAAAATTTTTCTGATAATATGTTATTTACTTTGTAAAGATGTTTAGACATTATTTATTCTGTTTTGTTTTAATGCTCATGTGTGAAGTTGATGTTTCAAAAGCTATTCTGATCTTTTATGTATATACTTATATCATAATTACTGTAACACTGATGTATATGTTTATTTCTATTCTTTTGTAAAGCCTGTGTTACTACAAATGTTATCTGTATTGTTATGTTCTTTAATGATGTATTTTGTACCTTTGTTATTGTATTCTTATGTTATAAAATTGTAATTGACACCATTTCATCAAATTAAGTAACTTGTAAGTTACATTTCACTGCACACGTTTCTGTTGGTCATAGTATATGGACAATATGTGAGAAGTAGGGACTGATAGTATTTGCACGTGTGTTAATAATTCAGCAAGGGACTGGATAACAGCATTGCTGGTTCTAAGGACATTTCAAAAAAAATTTTTTGTGAGTGTACAAGTGGTGGTTCATGGACGTGCTATATTGTCCACAAGACTCTTCTATGGTGATTCTGCACCTGCACAGTCGCAACGGATGGCTGCTAGCCATCTCTACAAGGACTACAGTGGGTCTGCATCTTTGATGGCCCACCAATACCATTATTTCTACAAGGACTGCAGTGGGTCTGCACCTCTGGTGGCCCACCATTACCGTAATCTCTACCAGGACTACAGTGGGTCTGCTCTGTGACGACCTACCTACCAATATTCTTCAAAACTTCTACTGACTCTGCGGTGGGTTTGCTCTGTTGTGGACCATTACCTGTCTGCATGTCAAGAGTCAGCACTGTCTTTCCGTTGGAAGGACAACACTACTTGTTCAAGACTGCATGGAAATCCACTACTTCCGTGCGCATTTTCTTTTACTGCTCAGACTTTGAAAAAAAAAAAAAACACTGCAATTTTACTGTGATGAATGATCAGCACTGTCTTTATGGACTGTGAGAAAATTTTAGCTTTTGAGCAACATTGTATCAATAAGTGTGTGCATTTGATTTCTTTGTTATTGTAATTGTGAAAAAATGTTAACAAATATGTATTGGCCAGTGCCCAAAACAATTTGTAAAATTTTTTGTGGGGAGGCTATTTAGGTTTTCTTATTGGTAACGCCACGTAGCGCTCTGTATGAAAATCACTGGCTGTGCTGTGTGCAGTCTGTGGCTAGTTTGCATTGTTGTCTGCCATTGTAGTGTTGGGCAGCTGAATGTGAACAGCGCGTAACGTTGTGCTGTTGGAGGTGAGCCGCCAGCAGTGGTGGATGTGGGGAGTGAGATGGCGGAGTTTTGATAGCGGATGATCTGGACGTGTGTCCATCAG
Source organism: Schistocerca serialis cubense (assembly GCF_023864345.2). Lineage (NCBI taxonomy): Eukaryota > Metazoa > Arthropoda > Insecta > Orthoptera > Acrididae > Schistocerca > Schistocerca serialis. The sequence goes on from NC_064646.1 coordinate 275,051,851, forward strand.
GGACAGTACTTTTGTAAGACTGGATGTCATGAACTGCTATATATATTATGACTTTTGAACATTATTAAGGTAAATACATTGTTTGTTCTCTATCAAAATCTTTCATTTGCTAACTATGCCTATCAGTAGTTAGTGCCTTCAGTAGTTAGAATCTTTTATTTAGCTGGCAGTGGTGGCGCTCGCTGTATTGCAGTAGTTCGAGTAACGAAGATTTTTGTGAGGTAAGTGATTTGTGAAAGGTATAGGTTATTGTTAGTCAGGGCCATTCTTTTGTAGGGATTATTAAAAGTCAGATTGCGTTGCGCTAAAAATATTGTGTGTCAGTTTAGTGTTGATCAGAATAAGTAAAGAGAGTAATGTCTGAGTACGTTCAGTTTTGCTCAGCTGTTTGAAAAGCAAATAATGTAAGAGGTTTATCAGCACAGTCATTCATAAATTTTTCTAAGGGGAGATTTCAGGTCCACTGTTGTTTTGTATCTACATAAATGGTCTTTTGGATAGGGTGGATAGCAATATGCTGCTGTTTGCTGATGATGCTGTGGTGTACGGGAAGGTGTCGTCGTTGAGTGACTGTAGGAGGATACAAGATGACTTGGACAGGATTTGCGATTGGTGTAAAGAATGGCAGCTAACTCTAAATATAGATAAATGTAAATTAATGCAGATGAATAGGAAAAAGAATCCCCTAATGTTTGAATACTCCATTAGTAGTGTAGCACTTGACACAGTCACGTCGATTAAATATTTGGGCATAACATTGCAGAGCGATATGAAGTGGGACAAACATGTAATGGCGGTTGTGGGGAAGGCGGATAGTCGTCTTCGGTTCATTGGTAGAATTTTGGGAAGATGTGGTTCATCTGTAAAGGAGACCGCTTATAAAACACTAATACGACCTATTCTTGAGTACTGCTCGAGCGTTTGGGATCCCTATCAGGTCGGATTGAGGGAGGACATTCAGAGGCGGGCTGCTAGATTTGTTACTGGTAGGTTTGATCATCACGCGAGTGTTACAGAAATGCTTCAGGATTTCGGGTGCGGGTCTCTAGAGGAAAGGAGGCGTTCTTCTCGTGAATCGCTACTGAGGAGATTTAGAGAACCAGCATTTGAGGCTGACTACAGAAGAATTTTACTGCCACCAGCTTATATTTCGCGGAAAGAACACAAAAATAAGATAAGAGATATTAGGGCTCGTATAGAGGCATATAGGTAGTCATTTATCCCTCGTTCTGTTTGGGAGTGGAACAGGGAGAGAAGATGCTAAATGTGGTACGAGGTACCCTCCGCCACGCACCGTATGGTGGATTGCGGAGTATGTACATAGATGTAGATGTAGAAAGACAACAAGTGTCTGGCGCAGTTACTGCTGCTACAATGGCAAGTTATCAATATTTAAGTGAGTTTGAGCATGGTGTTGTAGTCGGCTCACGAGCGATGGGACACTGCATCTCCGAGGTGGCTATGAAGTGGGGATTTTCCCATATGACCAGTTCACGAATGTACCGTATCAAGAATCCGGTAAAATACCAAGTCTCCGACATCGCTGCGGCCAGAAAAAGATTCTGGAAGAACGGAACCAACGACGACAGAAGAGAAGTGCAACCCTTCCGCAAATTGCTGCAGATATCAGTGCTGGGTCATCAACAATTGTCAGAGTGTGAACCATTCAACGAAATATTATCGATATAGGCTTTTGGAGGCGAAAGCCCACTCGTGTACCCTTGATGACTGCACGAGACAAAGGTTTACGCCTCTCTTGAGCCCGTCAACACTAATACTGGACTGTTGATGACCGGAAACTTATTGCCTGGTCGGACGAGTCTCGTTTCAAATTGTTTCGAGAGGATGGACGTGTGGGGGTACGGAGACAACCTCATCAATCCATGGACGCTGCATGTCAGCAGAGGACTGTTCACGCTGGAAGAGTCTCAGTACTGGTGTGGGGCGTGTGCAGTTGGAGTGATATGAGACCCCTGAAACGTCTAGATACGACTCTTCCAGGTGACATATCCTGTCTGATCACCTGCATACATTCATGTCCGTTGTACGTTCCGACGGACTTGGGCAATTCCAGCAGGACAATGCGACACCCCACACCAGCAGAATTGCTACAGAGCGGCTCCGGGAGCACTCTTCTGAGTTTGAATAGTTCCGCTGGTCACCGAACTCCGCAGATATGAACATTATTGAGCAGATCTGGGATACCTTACAACGTACTGTTCAGAAGATATCTCCATCCCCTCGTACCTTTATGAATTTATGGACACCCCTGCAGGATTCGTGGTGTCAATTCCCTCCAGCACTACTTCAGACATTAGTGGAGTCCATGCCACGTCGTGTTGCAGCACTTCTGCATGCACGCGGGGGCCCTACAAGATATTAGCAGGTGTACCAGATTCTTTGGCTCTTCAGTGTAATTTGTTCAACCCTGTTGCAGACTGAAGTGATTAGACCACATTTTTGCTAGGTACAGTGGATACGGAATAAAATACAACACGCTTTGGTGCGCCAGGGACACGCTGTCACGTCGCTATTCGTCCGTCGCGGCCTGGTGTGTATCAGAGTGTTCTGCAGCCCATAGCTGGGTAGCACTCTGGGCGCCGGCGAACCTGACGCACAGTTGACGCTGTAATTACCCTGACGTCAGCCCTCGCCTCTCCTCGGGGCGCACCGTCAACTTGACTCTTGCAGCCCCATAAACTACAGCCACAGGCTTCACTGCTGCTCTAAAGCCCGCCCTTGACTGAGCATTTACACGCCCTCTTATTCGTATGTAACATATCGTGTCCCTTTTCTCCTCGTTTCTTTTCGAAAGCTCTTTGTAGTGTATTTAGAGAAGAGAACCCACTGTTTTTTTCGTGATGACTATTTCATCCTCCCATGCCCTAATAGAGGGGGGGGGGGGGCGGGGGCAGCGGTACAGGCAGCCCGCTCTTCCGCCAGATGACAGGAAAAAATGATATTAATCGAGAAAACAAGAACCAGATTGCGGAGTTATTTACATTGAATTTAAAGATGAAAAATAAAATATAAATTTTTAGGTATACGATAGATAACTTAACGCACTGGCAGTTAAAAGCAGTAACAACAAAAGGTAAAATGAAACACAATACGCGCACACTTTGTAACATGAACGTTTTAAATATGATTGAAATTGCGTAACTAACAGTGGTCTAAAACATAAGTGTTAGAATGGGAATGATATGTGAACGCGTATTTTATCTCGTTGCTTACGCGCTTTGCCCTGTACTGAACGTTTGTGAGTGCGAGAATATAAATTTAATTTAGCTGCGAGAATGTAGACTGTCAATAACTTTAAACCAAACCAGAACTGCATGAATTTACGTATCACAAAAACTGAATCTGATGCAACACTATTGATTTCAAATTCACGCTGATAATAAAACAAAGCTTGATCAATTTGAAAATAATGGTCTCTATGCTTAATGAATGCTGTCCCTGAAACAATAATATTTATCACTTTTATCTGTGCAATGGTAACGCTCTTCGCATTTCTCTCTGTTAGACTTTAAACAGCATAGTTACCAAGTAGCTATGGTGCAAGGCTGTTGCTTAGCATACATTTTAATTAAATCGAGTATGACTGAGGCAATAACTTCTTGAGAAAAACAGTTAATCAAAAATGAGATGCATCTGGGAACTGGTATTTACTTGGGGTAAGTAACAATATGACATTAACTTTAAAACTTGTATTCTGACGCTTTGAAAATTAATAATGCTCATAATTAACACTCAGTAAACTGATTATACGTTAACAATTAGCTTTACAAAATCACTTGATGTGAGTGCTATACATTGTCTCAATCATCACTTATGAATGCACGCATTGCGTTTGTAACAAACAACCTTAGTTATTTCCATCTTCTGTTGAGATTCCTTTTACAGTCAGCGAACTTCGTACTATCTTGCAAATAAAAAAATCATTACTGGCCGTAGCGATAAGTATATATCCAGTACACATAAGGTACAATACGTGTATACACTTCAGAGTTCTCCACACATCTCCAGATCTAAATTTACTGTAACACATTACCTATAACACGAATCAGCGATAGCTATTGAGCAGCGACGCTAATACACAATCGATACTACATTTGACCATCTCTAGTTCAATATAATATTTTCTTACTTATCTCGAATTAATTTACCCTGTGTATATATCTTTCATAATCCTGCTGCCTCCTCCTGAAGAATTTGGCAGGGTTATTACGGCAACTGGTCATAATAACACAACAAATTCTTAACATTACATAAGTATATTCTGACAAAAGTTTGGGAACGTAACATAAAACAGATGATTAATAAGGAAATACAAATCTTTGTGAGCATCTGTCTCTTTGAACAGCATACAAGTATCAAGGTTAATTTATGAAGCATTTTCTTTAACAATCTGACATCTTTGGATAGGAATCATGAATATATATATAGTCAGATATGATAGTGCTCATGTGCACGATGAAACTAAAATGTAGCATAATATCTAAGAAAAATACAATTATAAGAGCATCTCGATCTTTACAAAGTACATGGGAATTAAAACAACCTGAGTTATACATTACAGAGTTATAGTAAAACATAGCTAAGTATTTACAAACTTGTTAAGAAATGTAGTGCTTATGTGCACTAGTATGTAAGATCAAGTGTCCATTTTAACGCTCCTTTCCATAGTTCTGACTAATCATAGGCACTGTCACACAAACAATAGTGTAGATATGTCATGAGTATAAAATATAAAGTAAAAAGTGAAAAAGGCAAGGATAACGTCGTGGTTGAGGTAGAGTTACAGTCTGGATGGTCTGCAAGTCGAGGATTTATAGACATTGGTTCATATTTCTTCATCAGAGGATTATATTTTTAAGTCATGTTATCTTGAATATTTTTTGAACATCTCAAAGTAGTGAGATTTGGCCTGAGCCGATTCGTTCACGTCAGTGGTAGATATGGTACTCAATGACAACTCAGCCAATTGTATATTAAGTAATGCCTAGTACAGTGGTGAGTGCAATGAATGGTGTCATTACAGCTCTCTCATTTGTGGTGTATTATCGTCGACATCAGTAAGCTTGCATTTACATTGTTGCAGACAAGTAGACAACTGTGTGTTTCATGACCATCTCAGTGGGTGAGGTAGAGAAGAACACTAACATAAAGAGAAAATAGGACTTAAAGAGGCATTAAATGCTTTTAAGATTGTAAAGTATGACAGTAGCGGATATTAACAAAAAATCGTAAACTTACACAGGTAACAACTCTTGTTATTTATGGCAGCGCCAACAATATATAAGTGAGAAATTGTGTTCATAGCTCGTTATCTAACAATTTGGTATGTAGAGTATGTTTTAGACTCATAGTTGAGCTATTCTAGTAGTAAGCTAGTGATAAATACATTTACTGGTAGTGACTGTCCGCAGAACAATGGTGGTTACATATAGAATAACAGTGGCTGTGACAGTAAGTAGGTTTGAAAATTTTATGTATACAGGCAATAATTCTATAAAATAGGACATGAAGATCGACAGCAATAAATTACAAAATACGTAGCTCATAATTAATCAGTCTATATGCTGTCAGAGCTCATAAGAAAGATCAGTATAGTAGAATATCTCTATAGCACATGAGATTTGAAAATGATATTTGTTGTAAATATTGACTATTAATAAATAATACATCTCGTACAGAGAAGTGAGAGTAAAATAATAATAGCAGACGTAAGGAATGCGCGTAACTACAGGGAAAAGTGGGAATAAGGCAAAGGAAAGCGCAGTCTTGCTGCAAAAGAAAATCATTATCGCCCATAGTCGTCAAATTGGTCAGTCAAAATAACGCAATATAAAAATGTGTGATCACAATACTATTCTAAGCATAGATATGGAAATGATAAAGAAGTCAGAATGACTTAACAACTAGCTGTCTTATTCTTTTCTTGTAAAAGCGTTCCTCTAATGTCGTCGATAGTGATTACATTTTCAGTTACTGTTTCGTGAGGTTCCAATTGCTGACCGTCGTTGCAGGCTAAAGCAACGGGGTTGTCCTCTAGTCACGTAGTATTCGGAATTTGATTATTTGTCGCAGCTTGTTGTGGCATATCAATAATTTGTACAGCTCTGCTGTTGTGGTGGCTGGCTCTGAGCACTATGCGACTTAACTTCTGAGGTCATCAGTCGCCTAGAACTTAGAACTAATTAAACTTAACTAACCTAAGGACATCACACACATCCATGCCAAAGGCAGGATTCCAACCTGCGACCGTAGTGGTCGCTCGGCTCCAGACTGTAGCGCCTAGAACCGCACGGCCACTTCGGCCGGCTGCTGTTGTGGTCATTAGGGTTTTGAGGTGGGTGTTAATGTACGTCAGGTTCACTCAGAATAAGTGGAGGCTGTTGTTGAAATTGTCCTTGATTCTGGAAAAAAAATGTTATTGCCATAATTACGCTGACAATTCTGATTATGACCTCTTATTGCTGTAATTAGTCTGATACGGAACATTTCGATTTCTGTACACGAAATTATTGCCTTGTGGTGTAGCATTATTGCTATGCTGTCGCGTGTTCAAGTTGGGTTGACCTTGCTGAGAATATTGTTGTCCGGAATTTCCAACTTGCTGGTTTTGTTGGTAAATTGTTGTTGAAAATTCTGGTTATTGCTAGCAAACTGTTGGTACTGTTGTTGGTTTTGTGAATACTGATTATTAAAATTTTGTTGTCTGTGAAAATTATTTTGAAAGTTGTTGCCATTCCTAAACCTCTTATTACGTCAGTCATTAAAATTTCTTGATGAGTTTTGATATCCATGCATGTTATTACTGTTGCTGTTTTGGGAGAAATTTTTATTGACAAAGGAATAGTCATAATATTGTACTTTCAAAAGTTGTAAAAGATCGCGAAATGCAGGAATGTTTTCATTTTGTTGCTCCGTTAACGAGTCGTAATGAACGCGGTAATTTATAGACGCATAGCTGTATTAATGGCGATTGACTATATGGCTCGGTGAGGTGCTGATTTTGTTGAACGATGTGTTCAAAAAATTGCGTAATGTTTGGGAAGTTACAATTTTCAAAGGACAGTAAATTGATTAACTGATCTTTAATTCCTTGTTACGTTATTTCCGACCAGTAATTTGACAAAAAGGCATATTGAAGTTCTTCTAATGAGTAACATTGTCTTTCAATGGGGCGCATCCTGGTGGCGGGCTCGCCCTCCAAAAATCTGCAAATGAATTCAAATTTATGTGTAATAGGGCAATTAGGTGGTAACGAGAGTAAAAACTGTTGTACCCAGGCTAAGGGATGGAGATCTGTTTCGTTATTGCGGAATACTTCGAGCTTACGTAATGACAAGAAATGATTGTAATCGAAACCATCGTGTCGAACATTTTGTGTCGGTTCATTACAGTTAAAAATGTGTTTTGCGGGCGTTGCTCCGCGTCTAATTCTCTCGCACTTCGTAATCTACCAAGATTGTGCTCTAGCGGGATAGTGTCAAATTGTTCTGCCTTATTATATTGAAGGTTACTACGTACTTGCTTGTATGATGTCTGATCCTTTAACGTGGCAGTTTCATGGTGGAAACTTAACTTTACGCGGGAATACCGACATACATGACAATACCGACATAATCTTTTTCTCAACTGGGTAACACTATACTCACAAGAAAACACTCCCAAGTGTCAATAAACGATCTTCATGAATCATGACGGGTGTGTAGAGGGGCAAAATAATCCACTATATATTTTTTCGTTTGTGCTCAGCTTCACTTCTAAGAGGTAAAACACATCCTTAAGGTAATTTTGCATTTTAGGTATAGAGGGAAGACTTCGAAACAGTGATTTGCAGAAGTTTTTCTCATATAAAACGTAAACGTGGACTCCGTCCACAGGCCCTGGCGGACCCAATGGTACCGACCGGCCACCGTGTCATCCTCAGCCCACAGGCGTCACCGAATGCTGATATGGATAATTTACAATTTTGCAAGCTACCCCGCTAACATAAAGCTTCCCAGCTACATACAACCATGTGTAATAAGGCTGGTTTTTCAATTACCATTTTTGGAAAATAATATGCTGACAGAATATTTTCAACACACCTGATAGAAATATCTAAACATTATTAGTGTAGTTATTTATTTAACTTACGCTTTGTTTTATGTTTCAAATTGTTGTTTTACATTCTTTCTTTCACCGCTGTACATACATTCAGTTTCTTAACTGAAAATAATTAGTAACTCATTATTATGACACAAAATCATTACAACAATGAAAATCCGTAAATAAATGGTTAAAACATAACGTTCCGTTACACCATGCACATAAAATGGACAAAATTTCTTCACATAATGTACGCAATAGAGAACACAATATAAAACAAACTTCAGCAGTATTTCTAATTGTTGCGGCTCACCCTCCAAATATCCTGGTTTATATCAGGCTTATTTCAGTACAAGATAAGCCTTGGCAAAGAGAACTGATCGTGTAATCGTGACTGCAGCTTGATTATATTGTTTATCAAGTTGAGATTGACGTCATAAACATTCAACAAAACTAGATGTGAAAATCTAAATTTCTCCAGCATTGAAAGCCATATACACCTCAAGATTGTTCCTGTGCCGTCGAGCGCTTGAAGATCACCCGGTGAACTAGTTCCTTGGCCTCGGATATGAAAACTGTTTTCCATAGTCGTCTTTTCATAGTTTTCAAGGAAAATGCTGAGTTTGGACGGAGAATTCGAGCAACTGTTGCTTAAGCCCAAAGTCTCCGTGTGACAGCATCGAAATCTGGTATACAAATGTCTGATGAGGCAAAAGATATTGGAAAGATGTTTTCACTTCCAATAAGGGAGAAAAATGGTTCAAAGGGCTCTGAGTACTATGGGACTTAACATCGTAGGTCATCAGTCCCCTAGAACTTAGAACTACTTAAACCTAACTAACCTAAGGACATCACACACATCCATGCCCGAGACAGGATTCGAACCTGCGACCGTAGCGGTCACGCGGTTCCAGACTGTAGCGCCTAGAACCGCTCGACCAAACCGGCCGGCGAGGGAGAAAAATCTGTATTATTGTTCCCACTTTTATCAGTTTCATTTCTGGTCAAGCCCTGCATATATCATACTTTGGACGACATCCGTAATGACCAATAGGTGAGGCCCGCTTGTAAATATGTGCGGTCGGACAACCTGCCTACGTAGTTGTAATAAATTATATAGCCGGCCGGAGTGGCCGTGCGGTTCTAGGCGCTACAGTCTGGAACCGAGCGACCGCTACGGTCGCAGGTTCGAATCCTGCCTCGGGCATGGATGTGTGTGATGTCCTTAGGTTAGTTAGGTTTAATTAGTTCTAAGTTCTAGGCGACTGATGACCTCAGAAGTTAAGTCGCATAGTGCTCAGAGCCATTTGAACCATCTTGAATAAATTATATACACAAACCTTCCTCGAGAATCAGTTTATTTGTCTGTGAATATCGAATGAAATTCTCTACGGTAGTTTCTGAGATTATCTTTCACGTTCAGACATAAAATCACGAGAGAGACACTTTAATTTCTGTGTATATTTTAAAGGAATATCTACCTAAAAACGTATTCAAATACGGGCGTGTTTTAGGTACCTATTTCTCTCGTACATGTAAATACGAGGGTTGGAACTTTTATAGTGGCAACTATTTATTTACAGCACGTACAAGATAGTTACTTTTTACTGGCCTTAAAAGTAGTCACCAGCATTGTGTACAACCCGTTGCCAGCGATGTGGAAGTCGTAGGATAGTCGTAGCAGTGCCAGTTGTGTCGACAGTTGGAGCGGCGCGGTCTATTGCCCGACGAATTTGTAGCAGTTCTGAAGCGAATGCCGTGAAGTGTTTCCTTCAGTTCAGAAATCGAGTTGAACACACGAGGGCTTAAGTCAGGAGAGTGCAGTAGGTAGTATAGCACTTAGCTGCCCCATCAGTCAAACAAATCAGCTTGCACTGTACGTGCTTGAGCATTGTCCTGCAAAATGATTGTCAGGTCCTGCAGAAAGTGTCATCACTTCTGTCTCTAAGCTGGTCGTAGGTTGTGTTCCAAGTCTGCAGCAATTTGCGGAAGGGTTGCACTTTCGTCATGTTAAACGATTGTCTTCAGTCGTCGTTGGTCCCGTTCTTGCATAATCTTTATCCGGCCGCAGCGACGTAGAATATTTGATGTTTTACCGGGTTCCTGATATTCACGGTACACTTTTGAAATAGTCGTACGGGAAAACCCCCACTTCATCGCTACCTCGGAGATGCTGTGTCCCATCGTCGTGCGCCGACTATAATACCACGTTCAGACAACCTGCCTTTGTATCCGCAAAACCGAGCTAACAACTGCGCGCCACACACTTGCTGTCTTATATAGGCGTTTGCGACCGCATTGGCGTATTCTACCTGTTCGCATATGTCTGTATTTGAATACGCATGCCTGTACCAGTTTTTTTGGCGCTTCAGTAAACCTATACAGTAGTGAAACGTTGTTAGCAAACAGGAAAGTTGTAATTATGGCTTATTGGTTTAGGATTAGAATACTATTACAGAATCTGAATTTGCAATAACAATAAATAAGTCTGAAGGTCAGAGGAGGGAAGGAAGGGATGGACAGAGAGGTGTCAGGAATCAGGCACAGAAAACGGGAAGGAAGAGATGGAGATGGGTATGACGAGATGGAGAGAGCGAGAGGGAGAGGAGAAGATGGACACAGAAAGGGGGAAGGTAGTGATGGACAGAGAGGGGGAGAGAGAGGAGGCAGAAGAGGGAGGGAGAGAGAGTGAGGAGGAGGAGAAGGTGGTGGACAAAGAAAGGGCGATGGCAGATGGACAGAGACAGGGGAGAGATGGAGATTAGGCCTTACGTCCCATTCCCATACATATTAGAAACGTGTGCTTTCTCTTTTCTTTCTTTTCCATTTAAGGAGACTGAGCTGCGGCAAAGCGTAGCCAGATACATCTGGTATATAGTATGGTCACTTTTCGCTACTCTCTGGAGTAGTGGTGGATGTCTACTGTTTTTCCTACCAAATACCGCCTTCTCAGTAGCTGCCCAGTTCATAGCTACCATCAGTGTCAGAAGATGTCAATCCAAACATCATTTAAATATGAAACGGGTAACGATAGATACAGTGGGTGGACAAAAATTTGGAAACACCAAAAACGCAGCACATTACAGTGCATAGGAAAACCGGTGGCATTCAAAACAGCTCCCTGTCGTCTCGGAATGGATAAATACAGGTTCTGTATAGTTTTCAAGTGAATCTTACACCATTCTACCCGCAAAATAGAGGCAAGTTCACGTAAAGATGATTCAGGTGGATAGCGATCACGCACCATTCTCTCCAAAGCAGACCACAAAGGCTCAATAATATTGAGTCTGCGTGGCAAGGAGAGATGCGCAACATCATCCTCGTGCTCACAAAACCAGTCCTGGATGATGCGAGCTGTGTGCACAGAGGTCCTGACGTTTTGGTACACAACATCATTACTGGAGATCAAACATTGTACCATGGGATACACCTGATCAGCCAAAATTTTCACATTATGCTTGGGAATAACACGACCCAGTAGAGTAACCATCGGGCCCATGGAATGCCACATTGTTGTTGTTGTGGTCTTCAGTCCTGAGACTGGTTTGATGCAGCTCTCCATGCTACTCTATCCTGTGCAAGCTTCTTCATCTCCCAGTAGCTACTGCAACCTACATCCATCTGAATCTGTTTAGTGTATTCATCTCTTGATCTTCCTCTACGATTTTTACCCACCATGCTGCCCTCCAATGTTAAATTTGTGATTCCCCAATGCCTCAGAACATGTCCTACCAACCGTTCCCTTCTTCTAGTCGTGCCACAAACTCCTCTTCTCCCCAATTCTATTCAATACCTCCTCATTAGTTTTGTGATCTACCCATCTAACCTTCAGCATTATTCTGTAGCACCACATGTCGAAAGCTTCTATTCTCTTCTTGTCCAAACTATTTATCGTCCATGTTTCACTTCCGTACATGGCTACACTCCATGCAAATACTTTCAGAAACGACTGCCTGACACTTAAATCTATACTCGATGTTAACAAATTTCTCTTCTTCAGAAACGCTTTCCTTGCCATTGCCAGTCTACATTTTATATCCTATCTACTTCGACCATCATCAGTTATTTTGCTCCCCAAATAGCAAAACTCCTTTACTACTTTAAGTGTCTCATTTCTTAATCTAATTCCCTCAGCATCACCCGACTTAGACTACATTCCATTATCCTCGTTTTGCTTTTGTTGATGTTCATCTTATATCCTCCTTTCAAGACACTGTCCATTCCGTTCAACTGCTCTTCCAAGTCCTTTGCTGTCTCTGACAGAATTATAATGTCATCGGCGAACCTCAAAGTTTTTATTTCTTCTCCCTGGATTTTAATACCTACTCCAAATTTTTCTTTTGTTTGCATTACGTTATGGCTGCCCAAACCATAACCGAATCCCCGCCATGATTCATCCTTGGGACTTAAACTCTGCCAAAAGTTGGAAACAGGCTCATACAGGACTCATCCGACCAAATTACTTTCTTTCGTTGTTCCATAGTTCAGGTTTTATGATTTTGATAGCATGTCTTCCTGTCACAAGTATTTGCATCCCTGACGAGTGGTTTCGTAATTCAAGCTCGCCGTGTAATTCCCTACTTATGAGGATCCCTTCGCGTTGCTTTGGTGTCGACAAGGCTCGTGAGTGGGACATTCAGTTCTGCAGTGACATTTTCAGAGTCGACCCTTTAGTTTTCGTCACAATCCTCTGCATCGATCACCTGCCACGGTCACCCAGCACACATCTTCATCCGTTTTGGGACTTAGCAGATATTTTTGAACTTTCTCTGCATGCAGTGTAAATCTCGAAAACGTACCTCTTGAAACGCCAAACACTTCGGCTACGGTAGTTACGGAAACCATGATCATATAAGCACCAACCATTTGTCGACGTTCGAGTTCACTTAGATCCGACATAATGCACTCACTACTACACAGAACACCATTCTGACCGTGACTGACATATCGATGACATTGCACAGGAGGTGATAGTGGTCAAATGCAACAGCGCAATCTCTAGACTTGGCTAGCATCTGCTTTTATGTTCACACATGCACTTGCCGCGGTGTTTCCTATATATTACACACCCATCATTCTGTAATGATAAATTATATACAGAAATCTTACTCTTGAGTCTATTACTGAAAAAGGTGTCAAAATGTCTATAGTAGTTCTTGAGGCTAGCCTTCACATACAGACAGAAACACGCAGTGGGAAACTTAGTAGTACGGGGTGCTCAAAAAGTCTCTCCGGAGTGCCGTATGATTGTTAGCCGCGCGTGCCGTATGGCTGTTCTCCTGCCTAGGCTACTTCCCTTCAAGTGGGCTCTCCCAACATTCCACTGTTTCGTTTCTCTCAGCCAGCGTCAGTATTATCGTTGGTGTGTGTTGTAACGTGTTGACGTGCAAGTTTGAGTTTAGTTCCTTTGTTCGTTTGGTTCGTTTTTGTCACTGTTAAAATACTAACCATTGAAGAACGTGTGTTTTTATTCGAGCAAGTGTTCAAAGCAGGCGGTAAATACAGTTTCAGTTCGTCAAACATTTAATTCAGTTTTCCCCGGAGACAACACTCCCACATCGCGATACTGTGCGAGATTTGATTAACAATTTTCGAAGTATGGGTTCAGTGACAAATGCACCGAGAAGTGATCGTCCTAGCGATTTGTCTAAGGATAAACTACTCGATATTTCCGATAAAATGTCCATGAGTCAGAACAAGTCAGTAGGGAAATTCGCCCAGGAATCGATGTTAGTGTCGGAATGGCCCACACAATTGTAAGGAAAAAACTAGAACTTTTCCCATACAAAGTGACAGTCGTGTAAGAACTGAAAAATACTGATCATGGCAAGAGACATTAGTGTCAACGGTTCAAAAATTTCGTTCAACAAAATGGAAGGGACATTCTTAATGAAAGGTTTTTCACTGATGAGGCGTGGTTTCATTTAACCGGGTACATGAACTCGCAAAATTCTCGTATGTGGATTACTGCAAATCCATTGTGAATTCGTGAGGCACCACTTCAGCCTGTGAAAATAGGAGTTTGGATTGCAATTTCTAGACGTCGGATTGTGGGTCCCATATTTTTCAACGAAACAATAAACGCACAACGATACTGCAGTGATATTCTGTACGCATTCATAGGAGAACTTGTGTTAAGTGAAATATTGAACGGTTATTTTGAACAAGATGGTGCAACCGCGCATACAGCTCGCGTTTCAATGTCACTGCTTGCTGATGTTTTTGATGATCGCACAATTTCACAGGGACTTTGGCCTCCACGATTGCCTGACCTAACACCACCTGACTTTTTCTTCTGAGGTGCAGCGAAAGCAACTGTCTATAAAAGCCGTCCAAAATCCATTGATGAATAGAAAACTGCAATATCCACTTTCACTGTTTCTGTTACCGAAGAAATGTTACAGCTTGTGTTTGGAAACATGATTAGACGAATTGAATTGTGTATTTGACAACAGGGGGCCACTTTCAGCATTTAATGTGAAAATTTGTAAGTAAAATGAATATTCAATAAATTAATAACTTGTATTTCACTGAGTTTCATTTCGGTATATTCGCTGCGGCATACGGCACGCGCAGCTAACAATCACACGGCACTGCGGAGAGACTTTTTGAACACCCCGTATGATTAGATATTTGTATTTCAGGTTCAGTTTTCAGTATTCTCAAAAATCTCTTAATGATGCGTAGATAACCCGGAAAACGGATAATCCAGAGTTTGCTATACTTTGGAAAAGATCTGAAGACAGCCTACGAGCCTTGACTGGTTATGAGATAAAAGTAATCGCTCTGATTAAGGCTGTTTAAGCGTTTTCATGAACGTTACGCAAATTTCGGTGCCAACCACGGTAACTGTGATGTAATGCTTGTTATCGTGCGTTCATTATTCTGGCAATTTGAAGGTATCTGTAGTACGTAACGCCGTGTAGATGTGCGGCGGTGACCTCAAGCTGTGGCCGGCGAGTCTAACCCCACAGGGGTGTCTGTGTGTGATGACGCCGTGAACTTTCACGTAGACTGCTCGGAGCGTCCTTGACCCCTGCGATCGATAGCCCCCTCCCTGTGCCCGGGACAGGCCGCAAATTACCTCTCAGCTGACCGCCGTTCTCATCCCTCATCGCACGCCACCAGCTGTATACGCTTCCATGTTTCATGCTTCATTTCATTTTTGATCGATAACTGTACGAGGAACTCAGTTATCCCATCACGCGGTGATTGTAGCGACACCTTGTAATATTAGCCTCCTACATATCACCAGTGAATTTTCAGTCTCTTCATTAATTTCAAAAGCTTCGGGAGGCATTAGATGCTACAATTTTTTTTTTTTTTTACTTATCTTCATTTTCTCGTTGTTGGCTGCAGCACGTCTAGTGGTAGAGTCTTGAGGCTGCAATTTTGACTTTGTGGGTTCCAGTTGACACAATAACTGATGAAATACTTTCTGTTTCTATGATGTTTTTAATTTTATCACATTCTTCTGTATCACACAGACTTCACAGTCTCCATTTTCATAAAACCAAAAATTACATTCTTATTGCCAAAATTAAAAACATGTCCGTTTCCACCAGAGGCATGTTCACTACTCCTAACTCACTTTGCGGTACTAACAATATTCCAAAGAGTTTATAAAACAAACCAGTTTACATACTTTCTTGACAAAAGAAGAACCTTCACTAAGTTACATAATTATTTTGTAAATGAATCCAGAAATAAATTTAATAATTAGGATTAGATTGTGCAATTAATAATATGAAGTTTAAGTATGCCAGTATTTCATAATTTCAAATATTTCTAAAAGAAGAATAATTCTAGCTATACAAACAGAGCCAGTAAATATCGATTGTAACAAATTAATTTCTTTTTATACACTTTAGCCTGAAATACAGCACATCGTATACAAAATCATATGAAGTTTTTTTTCAGTGAAACAGCCGACATAATGTTCATCTATACGAGATTCGAAAGTAGCTCTGGTATCGGCTATTTCTATAAAGAAAGGTAATGTCAACCTAGAGTGTCCCATTACAACCTATATCACGTGAAAACCGAACTAATGATATGTCGCGCTTTGGAAACTATCTCACCGCTTCGAGGAATTCTTAGAATTCTAGAAGAAAGTATTTAAAGCAACTGTCAGCCAGTGTATTTAACTTATTTTCAAATATTTCCAAATTATTACCAACATCATCATGATCAACAGTCTTTTGGTTAATTGGCAGCTTTCCTTCTGGTTGTATTTAAAGCTAATTTTTTCATTTCTGTACAACTAGAGACTGTTGCGTTATATATTCTATTTCTATTTCTATTTCTATTTTGCAGTCATGTGATCTTCAATTTGGCCGCTTTATTCTTCTTTGGAATCATTATCATGATATTATTCTTAAATCCTCCTTGGGCAATACCAATTTTACATAGCTCATTAATTAAGACAGCCGCTCGGAGTGGCCGCGTGGTTTAGGGCGCGGTGTCACGGATCGCGCGGCCCCTCCCGCCGGAGGTTCGAGTCCTCCCTCGTGCATGGGTGTGTGTGTTGTTCTTAGCATAAGTTGGTTTAAGTAGTGTGTAAAACTAGGGACCGATGACCCAGCTTGGTCCTTAGGAATTCACACACATTTGGACATTTGATTAAGACAAATATCAGATAGTTTGTTTCTGGGTCTAATGCATGAAGCATTTCAACAGGAGTCTTATCAGTACCACTACCCTTCTTTTCTTTCAGATCATTAGTGCTTTTACAGATTCTTTCTTTGTAATTCAGGTCCGCATTTTCGTTTTCTCTACAAACATGTACCAGAAAAATTGATTTGACTAAGTCTCTACACTTGCCGTAGAGAGCTAACGCTAAGTACGCCTATAGTGACCAAGATGTTGTCGATACGACTAGGTAAAGGAAAATTTCCGCATTCTGACCCTAGACGAACCAATCGGGCCCGACCGACCGCCTTTTCATACTTCGACAATGTCGTCTTTGAAGGCGGTAAGGAGGTATTCAGGTTGACTGTCGATGGGATTAGCCGTAGTTAAAGGAAAATAGAAGAAGTAACTCAGCTAACATGACTGCGTAAAGTCTCCCGCAATATTAATTGATTATTTTCTCATATAAGACAGGTAGTCAGTAAAATAGAACATATCTTCTTAAGGATGAGCGCACACTAAGTATACACGGAACAAGTACTTTGGAAGCTAACTGTTACCGCCTTTACCATATCAAGAGTCCACACCATAGGAAGAAACGTGTATGCAAATTTGTTAAAACTACTTCTTTTTATGTCATCAAGTTTTAAGAATACACTGAGGTGACATAAATCCTGGGATAGCGATACGCACATATACAGATGACGGTAGTATCGCGTACATAAGGTATAAAAGGGCAGTGCATGGGCGGAGTTGTCATTTGTAGTTAGATTATTCATGTGGAAAAATGGAAATGAGCGTTTGGCGTCATTGGGCGGGAGGCCCCTTACGGGTGCAGGTTTTATTACATTCGACGCCACATTGGGCGACCTGCGTGCCTGATGAGGATGAAGACAACACAACACGCAGTCCCTGAGCGGAGAAAATCACCGACCCAGCTGGGAATCAAATCCGGGCGCCTTAGGACGGCAGTCCGTCACGCTGACCATTCAGCTTTCGGGGCGGACATCATTCATATGACAAAGTTTTAGATGTGATTATGACCGCAGGGCGGGAATTATCAGACTTTGAACGCGGAATGGTAGTTGGAGCTAGACGCATAGGAGGTTCCACTTCGGAAATCGTTAGGGAATTCAATATTCCTATACCCACAGCGTCAAGAGTGTATCGAGAATACCAAATTTCAGGTATTACCTCTCACCGCGGAAAACGCAGTGGCCATCGGCCTTCACTTAACGACCGAAAACAGCGGCTTTCGAGTAGAGTTGGCAGTGATAAAAGACGAGCAACATTGCGTGAAATAACTGCAGAAATCAATGTGGGACGTACCACGAAAGTATCTGTTAGGGCCGTGCGGCGAAATTTGGTGTTTTTGGGCTGTGGCAGCAGACGAACGACGCGAATCGGTTCGTTAACACCACGACATCGCCACCAGGGCCTCTCCTGGGTTCTTGACCATACTGATTGGACGTTAGACGACTGCGAAACAGTGGCCTGGTCAGATGAGTCCCGATTTCAGTTGGTAAGCGTTGATGGTAGGGTTCGAGTGTGGCATAGACCTCAGGAAGCGATGGACCCAAGTTTTCAACAACACGCTGTGGAAGCTGGTAGTTGCTCCATAATGATGTGAGCTGTGTTTACATAGAATGGGCGGTGTCATGGTTAGGTTCATTCATGGACTTCATGTTCTCAAACAACGATGGAATTTTTGTGGATGACAATGCGACATGTCACTGGGCCACAATTGTCCACGATTGAGTTGAAGAAAATTCTGAAGAACTGGAGCGAATGATTTGGCCACCCTGATCGCCCGAGATGAATGCCGTCGACCATTTATGGGACATGATTGAGAGATCAGTTGGTGCACAAAATCCTGCACCGGCAACTCTTTCGCCATTATGGACGGCTATAGAGGTAACATGGCTCAGAATTCCTGAAGGGACTTCCAAAGACTTGTTCAGGCTATGCCACATCAAGTTGCTGCACTAAGCTGGACATAAGGAAGTCTGACAAGAAATTAGGACGTATCTCATGAATGTTGACACCTTAATTCATGAGCCACGTGAACTTAAAACAAAATGATGAAATCCGTGTATTAGCTCGTGAACTGCTGTATGGTGTACGATATGCTGTAATTTTTATATATTTTGCGTGCCGATGCTCCAAGTAAATCAGTATTCGGGAAACCAAGAATTAGATACTAGTCCTTACTGTTTGTTGAACTTGATACAAACATGTCCGAACAGTGGCTAACAAAAATAATTAAAAGTTCCGACTGGTCCCCCAGCTGCAAATAACTACAAGTAGCAATTGTTCATGCCATAAATAAATAAATATCCTGGCTGTCGCTAACTTGTGAAAATATCTAACTCTAAACCAGTATCCACAACTCCAATTGAAATGTACGGCCAGATTTCACATGACTATCTGCTATCAGGCTCAGAATTTGCCCCAGTACAAAATTATATTTTCTGTGTCCCTAAAGACGTCGGCACACGGACCGTGCATCCGAACGTTGAGCGTTGAGCGTGCCGAGTTTCTGACGTCATAGCGTGGAATAGCACGCTCGGGAGTCTTTCCGAACGTGCAGAGCAATAGCTGGCATGTCAGATATTCTGAGCGTGCGACTGAGCGTTGACCAATGAGATGGCACAACGCCACCTACGTCACACGCATGCAGTCTCCCTTCAGTACAGAGTTGTGAGGCGCCATATTGGCGTTCATTTCAAGCCTATATGTATAAATGCCGTTTCTGAGCACCAGCAAATTGAGAATCACTGGAAAACACGTTGTTAGTTGTGTGATTCGTTCCAATAAAATAATGAGAAACAACATATTCATAGCAAAAGAGCTATTGTAACTTGCGTATTATGAGAGTAGGCTATTTGAAGGCAGGGATACACTGAAGATGCACCGAAAACACACTGTTCTTGGTACAATTTGTTATAATTAAATTTCAGTTAGTAACATAATTATCTACGATTATAGATTTTAGCAAGCGCTAAGACACTGTGGTTAATAATGACATGGAGGTTGTTGGTTTAGCGTAATGAGTAGCGTCTCTGTCGACAAGTGAGATTTTGTTGGGGCGGTGGTTCGCGTCGTAACAATTCCAAATTTTTTTTCCTAACATTCGCGTTTTTATTAGGTTCTGATACTTTATTATTAGTTTAATATAAGTATACGCTAAAATATTTGATGTTATGTAAATATAAGTTCACCTTTTTTTGAGGGGTGACTATGTTGGATTGGCTTAATCTACTGGACAGCTTGCGCTACTTGTATAAAGATGCACCTTTTTCTTTTACGCTTCGTAATTCACATGTTACAAAGATTCTGCTACTGGGTAGAAACAGTGATCAAGTAAGACTGACCTTGGGGTTTTACTAAAAAGTGGGAACAATGAAATAATGTTTATCTGATGCAGAGAAGTATTACAAATCCGTACCGCGCTGTTTGTAATGGAACTTTTATAAGCCTGTGTTCTTATTGATCGGACACGGTACTTTCCTTTTCGTGGACGATGGAGGAAATGTGCGTTTTACTAGAGCTAACGTGGTAATTTTACGCACTTTCGTTGAGTAAACAGTGTGATTTACGAACTAGAAACATCCCTCAACTGCCGCTGGAGTGCGTTGCGATCGCGTGTACCACGTTGGGGCCCACGTACCGTATGCACAAGTCGCATCGTTCCTGAGCGTTCATCAGCACGTTGAACTTGGAACGCTCAACGTTAACGTTCGACAGCACAGTCCGTGTGCCGACGACTTAACGCTACTGGAAATCGCGGGTATGCGAGCTTTCGTGCTGATTAACTTCAGATGTCACCGTAAGTTGCGCGATGGATAGTTTGCCTACAGTTAATAAAAATATAATTTACATGCTTGCACGATTTGAGTAAATTACTGAATGCATAAAATTTGTTATAAATAAACAAAACGCGAAGTCCTTTTATGGTCTGTCGTCCTGTTTCTGCTAGTGCAATCAATTTCTTTATAACTTCAACAGCGATTTTAGTTATCAAAATACTGACTGAAGACAATATATTTATTATTATTGTTGTTATTATCATCAGCATTATTTTTCGTCGGCCCTGTAGAACCACGCAAAGCATTATGCCTCTTTTGAACATTCTTTCTGATCATCCACGATTCTCCCATTTTTTTCTCTTTCTATCTTCAGTCCAGTTTGTCCCAGATTACGTTCTCTTCCCTCAAATTTTATATGTGCGTCTTCTCTCTGTATATGTTTCTGCCTTTAGTTGCAATTGTGTAGAGATGTGCTTTTTCCAGGCGAAGTTTGACTTGTGTGATCCGCGATGTGGTTGACTTAATCCCTTGTATGTACGTCAGAATGCTTTCCGTCAGTCTTGTGGGTGGTAGCCTGCTCATGCGTCCTTAGAACTTTAACCTTCTTTTTATGACTTCTGCTGAAAAGTCTGACATGTTCTCTGTGGTTTCTCTTGAGTGTGATCTACGAGTATATCCCTCTTCTCTCAACATAAGGCTGAGAATTTTTCACACGATTTTGTGTTCTTTTTTCAGTATGCTTCCTATGTCGTTTTTCGCATCGAGTTTTAGTGTCTCCTGTGCATAGACAATTTCGGCCTGATTGCTGTCTTATGTGACTATGTGAATGGATATGCATTTCGTATTACAGGATGGCCCACTTAAACGTTTCAGCGCTGATATCGCTGATACAACAGATATTGAAAGACGACTTTCGAGGGTATGAATGTAAGGCAGGGGCTCATGAAAGAAAACACTATGAAACACCATAAAACGAAAAATAAATTTTATTTTCAACACAGACTTGTATTTTTTAAATGGATACCCCGCATTATTTCTTACGCAGTCAATAACATGAAAATGGCGTTGGTTGCATCCCAATATGTCAGTTAAATGCCGAGAAATAACAAAGCGAAGTTGACTGTCGAAATAAATGAAACGCGCCGCTATTGCACATTCCGAGACGCAAGAATGAACGCCACTGTGCTCGTAATTGCGATGTGATTGAAGTACGTAATCACACTTTCACTGTTATCATGAGGGCCGAAAGTAATAATAGGGTTTCCTGCCTCAAACATTGATATGAACGTAACAGTTTCCATCTTGCGTGTGCTATTTATTTACGTGCACACTACGGAACGGTACGGACCAATGTACTAAACCATCAGTTCCCAAAGCGATAATTAGGACTAGGCAGTCCTGACGACAGCTTCCCACCGCGGTCTCCGGACCTCATCCCCATGAACTTTTTTTGTGTAAGGACTTGTGAAAACTGTGTGTATCACGTTTCAGACAGCAATGGACAACATGAAAGCCTGTATTAACGCTGCATGAACTGCAATAACACCAGAAACACTGACAGCAGGGAGTCTATCAGTATCGGACGGTAAAATGGAAATGCCATGTGGCTAGGGCCTCCCGTCGGGTAGACCGTTCGCCTGGTGCAGGTCTTTCGAGTTGACGCCACTTGGGCGGCTTGCATGTCGATGAGGATGAAATGATGATGATAAGGACAACACAACACCCAGTCCCTGAGTGGAGAAAATCTCCAACCCAGCCAGGAGTCGAACCTGGGCCGTTAGGTATGATATTCCTCCGCGCTGACCACTCTTTTTTTTCATTTACTTCGGTATTGTGAGTTACTTTTGGCCTGGGCGGACGTCAAAAGATTCTTTTACTCACAGCCCTCTGACCGAACACGCTGAGCTACCGTGCCGACTAACCACTCAGCTACCAGGGACGAACCATATCGGAGGGTACACAGCGGTGTTCGCACGTAAATGGCGATCTCTCGAACTTACGCTGTAGCGCCTCTGCTCTGAGAAATGTGATTGCATACCAGGGTACGGTTTATGCTTTTTTGTTTATTTTGTAGGTACTATTGTACGTTCATGTAATCGCTTCATCACGTGCAAAATTTCAAATGTCACGTAATTATTAAAAATGTTCAGTGACATGACTTTAACGTGTCGTATACCATTATGTAATTGATGTACAGCTACTTACAACTATCATTTACACCTCTGTTAAATCCTTGACCATCCATTAATCATCTTTACTCTGGTTGGTGAATCTGGTATTTCGTTACCGCTATGTCCATTCTAGTGCTGTAGTAAAGATCAATAAAGCGCGAACGAGAGAAACCTTTACCTATTTTTCATTGTGTGCCACTGGGCATCGGTATTATCTCCAATAAATAGCAATAAATACAGCGGTTGTCGCATCGAAGTAGGTCAATCACATCGTCATTGCGGGAAACGTGAGGTTCACGCTTGCATCTCGGGATATGCAATGGCAGGGTGTTTAGTTCTTTTCAAGCGTTAACAACGCTTTGTAGTTCTTAGGATGTAATTCACGTATTCCGATGCAACCAACGTCATTCCTTTTTTAATTTTTCATGTTATTGATTGGATAAGAAATAATACGGGGTGATCCTTTAAAAAAACGTAAGTTTATGTTGTAAATAATATTTTCTTACGTTTTAGAATGTGTCATGGTATTTACTTTCATGAGCCCTGCCTTGCATCCACACTTGCGAAAGTGGTTTTTAAATATCTATTGTTGTTTCAGAGATATTTGTGTTGAAACATTTAAATGGGCCACTCTGTGTATGAACCGCATCTTGCCATTAGATTTCTTTATTTTTTGTAGTCGAGTCTTCTGTGAGATCTTTATTATACTTACGATGATTATTATTATATTCTTGATAATAGGATCATGTCTTCCCGAAAATTGCTTGGTTTAAAAGTAAATAAATCACAAATTTGGAGAACTGTGCGTCATACAAGTAAACTCCGTACAGTCAACTGAATAAAAGTATGTTTTTATGCTATACCCATTTCGCTTCATTTTACTTATGAAGCATCCTTAGTGGACTGTACGCATATTTGTTTTACATATATAATAAATGTGTTATATAAATGTTACTACATTACTGTTTTTTGTTGTTTCATTCCTGTTTCGCGTCCGCCTCTGTAGCTGAGTGGTCAGCGTAGATGGCGGCTATGCAGAGGATCGGGGTTCGATTTTCAGTACTGCCTGCGAGTTTTCCTTGGTGGAAGGACTGATACGGGATGCGCTCAGCCTCCTGATGAGCTGCTTGACCGAGTAGCAGCTGCTCCACCGCTAGAAAGTCTGCAGAACGACCGGAGAACGGTGTGCTACCCACCTGTCCCTCTACATCTCCAGAAAATTGCTTTGTTTTTAAAGTAAAGCCATTAGATTTCTTTATTTTTTGTAGTCGAGTCTTCTGTGACATCTTTATTATACTTACGATGATTATTATTATATCCTTGACAATAGGATCATGTCTTCCCGAAAATTGCTTTGTTTTTAAAGTAAATAAATCACATCTACATCTACATCCATACTCCGCAAGCCACCTGACGGTGTGTGGCGGAGGGTACCTTGAGTACCTCTATCGGTTCTTCCTTCTATTCCAGTCTCGTACTGTTCATGGAAAGAAAGATTGTCGGTATGCCTCTGTGTGGGCTCTAATCTCTCTGATTTTATCCTCCTGGTCTCTTCGCGAGATATACGTAGGAGGGAGCAATATACTGCTTGACTCCTTGGTGAAGGTATGTTCTCGAAACTTCAACAAAAGCCCGTACCGAGCTACTGAGCGTCTCTCCTGCAGAGTCTTCCACTGGAGTTTATCTATCATCTCCGTAACGCTTTCGCGATTACTAAATGATCTTGTAACGAAGCGCGCTGCTCTCCGTTGGCTCTTCTCTATCTCTTCTATCAACCCTATCCGGTAGGATACCACACCGATGAGCAGTATTCAAGCAGTGGGCGAACAAGCGTACTGTAACCTACTTCCTTTGTTTTCGGATTGCATTTCCTTAGGATTCTTCCAATGAATCTCAGTCTGGCATCTGCTTTACCGACGATCAACTTTATATGATCATTCCATTTTAAATCACTTCTAATGCGTACTCACAGATAATTTATGGAATTAACTGCTTCCAGTTGCTGACCTGCTATATTGTAGCTAAATTATATGGGATCTTTCTTTCTATGTATTCGCAGCACATTACACTTGTCTACATTGAGATTCAATTGCCATTCCCTGCACCATGCGTCAATTCGCTGCAGATCCTCCTGCATTTCAGTACAATTTTCCATTGTTACAACCTCTCGATATACCACAGCATCATCCGCAAAAAGCCTCAGTGAACTTCCGATGTCATCCACAAGGTTATTTATGTATATTGTGAATAGCAAGGTCCTAAGACACTTCCCTGCGGCACACCGGAAATCACTCTTACTTCGGAAGACTTCTCTCCATTGAGAATGACATGCTGCGTTCTGTTATCTAGGAACTCTTCAATCCAATCATACAATTGGTCTGATAGTCCATATGCTGTTACATTGTTCATTAAACGACTGTGGGGAACTGTATCGAACGCCTTGCGGAAGTCAAGAAACACGGCATCTACCTGTGAACCCCTGTCTATGGCCCTCTGAGTCTCGTGGACGAATAGCGCGAGCTGGGTTTCACACGATCGTCTTTTTCGAAACCCATACTGATTCCCACAGAGTAGATTTCTAGTTTCCTGAAAAGTCATTATACTCGAACATAATACGTGTTCCAAAATTCTACAACTGATTCTACAAGTGATCCATAGCGCATCCGCATGATGCCGCAAGGCGCAGGATGACACGGCGGCCGGTACAGACTCCTTTCGGCCCCACGGCCTGCACACAAAACATACAGTATACAGAACGGCTCTCTTGATTTGTATGAAGTGAAACGTTGTCCTGGACGCCGTAGCGCAACCGAATAAACTCCAAATTATAGCTGCTTAATACTACGGCTCGAAATGAACACCCTTACAAAAAGAAATAACCTAACTGATTAACTGAAAACTTTTACGAAATGGAACGTTAATGAAACCAGACATGATGAAGCCTTAGTTAAAAACTTATCAAATGAGCTTTTAAATTAATTGCTGTTCACATGTACAAGGTGTCAACTGCCACTGCTTTTAGTTTTGTCTGACAATGAAGCTGCTTTGTTTTGTAGATACCAGTTCTCTCATTGAAGGAATTTCATTTTACTCGTTAACTTTTTTATAGTACTCTGAACTAATAAATCAACTTACTTCCCAACAGAAACAGCTGTTATTGAAAATTCTGGGTGAGTTATAGAATATGCACCAGTACTGGAAATTTTATTCATGTCAGTAGTAGGTAGATGGCGTCACAAGGGCAATTTTGATATCAAACTGATATGTAAAATAATTACATTGATCAATTAATTGACCCCTCCCCTCCACTCACACCGCCACCCAGCCGATATAGGGGTCCTCATCCCTCCCCTCCCCATTCCTCCCTCTCCCACATCTATCATGTTGGCGGGGATTTCGAATTTTGGAGGGACTTTTATTGTCCCGGGGCTATGCTGACGTCCACCTCACCCCCATCCCTGAATTGGCGGGAAACCCTGGTTCTTCTCGACGGAAAGTCCAAGAGCACCTCCCCCCCCCCCCCTCTTCCCAAAAGACATGGAAACTGTCCAGATGCAGAGGGGAAGGTTAGGTTAGTCGACTTTATTTATTTTTGTTGGGAAACTGAAATGAAGGTTGGTCCAATCTGCATAGTTAATCATAAAGATCTGCCCTGATTACACTACTATATGCATATCGCTACACAAAGAGCGCCTAAAATCGCAATATAGCTCAAAAATTGACGATGCCATACAACTGGTGTTATTGCTGGGAATACCACTCGAAACTAGTGGCAGGCGTACTTAAACTCTACCATTCACCTAAAAGCTGGTGGGAAAGTGGCTGGAGCGGAAGGTTCTATCTTTATTTTTTTTGCGGGAATTGCGTTCAACTTACGAGATGCTGGTGTTGGTCAGATGGTAGCAGAGTCTTTGACCAGTGGAGCAAGTGGCTGGGTGGTCCAGGCGGGCGGGCACTCTGCACTAGCACAAAAGGCTGTAATGCCCCCTAGACAAAGCGAGATAAACGACGGGCAGCCCAAGTGCTTCTTGCTTGTTCGTCTAAAACGTAGCTGTGCCCTGACGAGAGCACAGCTGCCTCGGGTGACCACATACACACTGGGCCTCCACCCTCAACTGCATGCTCTTCTGCAATGGAGAAGATTTGTATGTAACGTCGACACACCTCCTATAGGCGAGCATCTATTAAAGAAATAGTAAACACGTTCGTGACCATAATAAATGTCCTCTTTTAAAAAAAAATAGGTCCAGTCAATTTTCTTTCCGTTTTTTGAGCAAAATCGGTACAGTTTTTATGTTTGACTGCAGGATACAATTTTTATCTCTCTGTCTTTCCCAGTCTTCCATTATTTTGCGACATCCAATGAAGTGGAAAAAAAACTACACCATTGCGCCAATTACAGATGATCTAATTGCAGTGGTTGGAGTGATTTCTTTCAGTTTGATGGATGAAAGTAAATGGCTTGAGAGCGTCCCTCATTTTTAGATCAGTATCTGTAAATAAATTGTCAAGCATGTGTGTATTATAAACATTTCAGTCACTTGAAATAACATTGCATAATACAGCCATTTTCTCACATGTCAGAAAGAACACAATCATTTTATGTTCGACAACAAAAAGCTATAATTCAAGTGGATGTTTCTGTTTTGTACACTATGGCAGTTCACATTTTAACAATGCGGCAATATATTGCACTGGCGTTTGCAAAACAAATTGTAAGAGAATGTCTTGTAACAGAATCTCCTAACGACACCTAGTAGAAAACCCTATAGGATTCCTCCGCTACACCGTAAACGAATACTGTACGCCTGCTTACATTTGACAATTTTGTTCCATAACTTCCCTCTATCATCCAGCAGACAAACATTCGAAACAGCAGCAGTTTCTTGTGTTATAGTTTCATAAGCAATATGATCATCACAGAACAGCCTCTTTAACGCAATCTACTCACCTGTCAGGAAAAACACTATCATTTCTAGGTGCCACAATGAGCTATAAGTCAAGTGGTGAAGTATGAAAGAACACCTACTTTAAGATGCAGTCAGGACAATAATAATAAAAAACAGTCATGATTCCGTAAGAATAGATACAGTTGATTTGTATTATTTTTATGAGCAAAATTGGTGTAGTTTGAGAGAATTCCGTGTCTTCAAATTGCAAATTGCCATGCACGAGGGCACTGCATTCATTTCAACATATGAAATGTTGCTACAGATTAAGAACATCCAGAGTAGGTAAAAAACTACGAACTATATGCATCCAAACTTTAACCAGTCATACCACTCCTTGTAAAAGAACCTCCTATATGAATTTACTGCGTCTCTCTCTTTCGATATGTCGAAAAACAAATATTGTCTTTGTGTTGACATCGAGCATATGACAAATACACATATCGCTCCATTAGAGCAGGTGGCCAGTGGTCGAAGTCGCCTGCACGGACCTGTGTAAAGTTTTGTCACCTATACTGGAGGAAGATAATATCCAACCATCACTCGCATGAGGGGTGCCTGTGTTGTTCTTTCATAAGCAGTTTAATATATTGTTTTTCAGCTGCAACACATCCAACCAGCGTATGACTACAGATTTGTACTCCGCCATACACTTTGTTTTTCTACCATGACTTCAAGGTATGTGTCAACTACTAAACTGACATTAACGCAGTTTGGTGCACTTGCTCTCACAGAAAGACGAACATCACATAGTGTAAACAATGCACTTCCCACTACACTCAGGATGGTAGAAATGAAACACAGAGGCGATGTTTCTCATTGAGAAATTGTGAAATACATCCCAACATATGGAAAATGGAAGAGTTTGTGGCTTTGTAGAGCGTTTCCAAACAGCTATCTAAAGGTAATGAGCTGTACAGTTAATCTCATCTTCCACCATGGTGGGGTAGCAAATGTCTCAGTCTTCCATTTTGAAGAGCTTGTTTCCATATTTTGAGTGATGTACATGATTACTATTCCGGTGTTGACCATCACTGGATGGTGCTGTCCCAACTCACACAGGGTACTAGAAATAAAAAGACGTACTGTTATCTCATTGGCGAAAAAAATTTGGAGGACATCACAGCATATGGAAATAGGGCGAGTCTGCAACATTGAGGAATGCTTCCAAACAACTGCCTGAAGGTGAAGACCTCTCCATTTAGTCCCATGCACCGTAGTAACAAGTAGCAGATATCCAGTGTTCCACCAAATCACTCTCCATGTCAAACATGTGATGTCAATCAATCACTACATGGTAACCAGCAACGTACCAGTGGGTGGATGGTATGGGAAAGACACCATCAATATGGGACAATGTACAGTAATAAGCACCACAGTTGACAGTGTAATCAATTTTAGCAACTTTACTAGTTCTCCCATAATTTCAACGCCACCCAGTGACACTGCTGAATGCTTCCCAGTTTCTGTATCATCGCTAAATCACCACTTCACTACTTTGCAAGTACCATGTACTAGATTGCGAATGCAGAGATATGACTGTGCAGGACGTACATTGAGTCATATACACCAAAATATATCAGACAGTGCCCTATAACAAAGCTGTCAAGTTATCGACATATTTGTAGTATTCGATCACAATGCTAATTTACGATTACTATTGGCCACCTTTCCCTGTGTGAATGGGTTGTCACAGAGTATTCTCGCATTCATAGGATAAAGTCAGAGACTGACAGATTACCCCCGCATTGTCTTTGACTAATCCTCCCCGCAACTGACCAGAAGTTCGTAAAGGAACAGAACGAGCTGTGTCCTTAACTGCTATTCAGTGAAGACTGTTCTATACCAATCTTACCCACGCCACCCATACAAGTGCATGATCTCTCCAGATGCATGCTTGTCAAGAAGGGTGGCACCACTAATCAGTTTATAGCAGACATGAAAGAGTTGTTGTGATATAACAGATACTTAAGTAGAAAAGTATGGTTTATACATGATGGCGCTCCAGTGGGGTGGAGTTTGAAACATTTCAGGTAAATAAATTATGCTATCAATTCTGAAGTATTATTGCAGTGTCTGCATTCAGTACCAAGAAGGAACCAGCACAAGAGAAAAGATTGTAAACCATTAATACACACTAATATTGTTAAAGAGTCCTGCACCTAAAAATGCTATGTTGTAAAAGTCATATGGTTTCCAAAGTACTAGTCACATGAAATGCAATGCTCTTAATACTCTAATGCAGGATGTATTAATACACAGCAGACATCCAATCACCCTGGAAGTTTCCTAGCCTAATCACTAAGGTGACAAACTTTAAAATAGTAAAACTACTTCCTTCTACAATACTCTGGTGTCATATGAAGTGACCGAGCTGTTCCTCGTATAAGAAAAAGGGGTTACCATACGTTCAGCTACCTAGTTTCAACTACTTTTCAAGGACAACCGACTATCCACTTTCCTCATTCGAAATACATGCACATGGACCATTGTATGTAGGAAATATCTTAGGTTTTGTGATAGGTTAGCGAATGAGATAAGCAAATATTCTAGCACAAAATCTTTAATAACTTTTGCATATATATTTACATACAGAAAACGACTCTTCCCTTATTTTTGTTAGCTATGGTTTTAATAATGTCCAATTTTATTTTTAACTTACAATTTAGATCCCCATCTGAATCATCTGTTTCATTCTCCAGCCAGTAATTTGACAAATACAGAGAAGGTGTGTTCTCGAATTTCAGTATGGTCTAATCCTTTTCTGTAACTACCTCTTTTATGGCTTTATCAATTAGTTCTGTTCCTTCTGTTCCTTCTAGACGAGAGCATTCGAGGATTTTCATTTTTTTCTCGTTTCCTACATAAATAGTTTTTATAACACTCCACATCTTCCTGAGTGTAGGCTGCCAGTTCTTCTGCTGCACATTTTTGTGGAATTCGGTATTTTTGCAAAGGAATTGCCATTAAAGGGTTGTTATTCCGTTGGTTTTAAGCTCTGCAAGTGGCTGTTCTGTAGCTAAGTCTATAACAACAAGCCCACCACATTTCTAAATAATGTAACCATACTTTCTAAGGAGATTCAAGGAGAAATAGAGTTTGATAAACAGATTTTTCGTGTGTCCTTTAACATAGTAAACATGCTTCAATCCGCCGTCTTCAGCCAGTGCTCCTACATATGGCCACTTACCACTTCTCTTTACTGTAAATGCTATAATCTTGCATTCCCCAGTCGTAGCCAGGTTTCTCCATACAGTACGTTTAAAGCCATATGTAAACCTAGCGTGTGCTTCCGCAATAGCTACTTCTTTTCGAATTGCAGCTTACATTCTTCGTTTATGGCAGTTTTCTCCTCCATATATTCCAGTTTTCTTTTCTTTACTTCAAAGTCCTTCATATCCAGTTTCCTTCTCCATGTGCATAACACATTAATTGGAAGTCCAGAACCGCGCCGCTGCTACCGTCGCAGGTTCGAATCCTGCCTCGGGCATGGATGTGTGTGATGTCCTTAGGTTAGTCAGGTTTAAGTAGTTCTAAGTCTAGGGGAGTGATGACCTCAGATGTTAAGCCCCATTGTGCTTAGAGCCATTTGAGCCAGTAATTGTACTCAAAGATGTGATTCCATTAATGGGGAATGGTTTAAGTCTGTTCGACACTGTGATTCTTTTTCTTAGGACCTCTGGTATAACATTGCCTGTGTCAACCAGTCCTAATTCCGCAATATCTATAGCGGATGGTATTGCGGAAAACGATGTTCTAGACTGATAAAAATAAGTTTCTCTTGCTTTAATGTAACATTTCTGTATAGTGCTTATATCGTCTTTATTGGAGACACAGTTAAGAATCTCCACGTAGGTTGTAGGTAGATATTAAAATTGTATTCAGACAGAACGTAGGTGATGAGCTTTTCTCGGTCTTGAGTGTTTGGGAGACTTACTTGCACACTTGTCCATTTCCGGGTATTCTTATTACCCCAGTAAACAAACTGCATAACGTTATTAAACACAACACACCAGGTGTTCTGTAGGTTATCTGTTAAGTGACGCGCCACATGGAAGCAATTGTCTCAGAGTAACGTGCAGCACACTGGAAGTACTGTCTGTTGGCGCCTAATACACGTAAACACTCTCGTACAAGGTCGAATCCACAATCGATTCTGTAGTTGTATATTGTAGACTCCGGTCTGGTAATGCCATTCTGCTTAACCAAGGAAAACCTAAAAATTTCTCCAGTCACAAATCAGGACATTTTATAAAATCTATAATGTGGTTACCAAAGTCTCTGTTCATTCCAGGATTTATGATCTGACATATAAATTAGTTATATATGTGTACAGTTAAAGCTTAACCATGCTAGAAAGTCTATTATAACTGTCTTATCCTTGTCCTCAATCGCCTTGCTGTTCCTCTCGTGATCTCCTTCCACGCTGAAATTGTCATACACTTCCATTTTATTAAAAATTCCGGAAAAGTCTTGCGTTACGT
This sequence comes from Schistocerca serialis cubense, assembly GCF_023864345.2. Lineage (NCBI taxonomy): Eukaryota > Metazoa > Arthropoda > Insecta > Orthoptera > Acrididae > Schistocerca > Schistocerca serialis. The sequence goes on from NC_064646.1 coordinate 275,083,998, forward strand.
TCAAATCCAAAAGGTAATAGTCGTCTACACGTTGCTGTTGCAATATGCCAGGAAGCTCTTCCATTTGAACATCCATTTTAACGTCAGATAATTCCACTTTTTATGGGATAACCACAGGATTTTTATATTTCCTCGAAATAATTTCCAGTGATTCCTTGCCAATTATTTCTCACACCCCCCTTCCTGTCACACTGTCTTTCCTGTGTAGGAGAAGAGGCAGCTTCGCCTTGACATCATGTCTCGCAGTGACGAAATTGGAGAATTTACTATGTAGATAATAATTAAATGATGTACACATCTCCTTCTTTAACATTAAAGACCGTCCTCTTTCTAATTATTCTTGACAGTCCGCTTGTTCACAGATTTTAACCATCATAATGTTATCGAAAAACGGTTCTGTAGGGGGTGGAAGCACATTTCCATTCTTCTCGCTAAGTGCTATACTATTTTCTGTGTAATTTATGTTCCCAGCTGCTGTAATAACCATAAACAGAAGCGTTCAGCTGTCGCTCTTGTCATCTGCTAATAGCTGAGGGACGTTTAGCACTTTGGAGGAGTCCATGTTGGCACTTTCAACCACAACGGAATGATCAGTTGCTGTTGTCAAGACTTCTTTTATACTCTTAAGTTCCAAGATGGTGGCACTTCCGGTCACGTGATTTCCGGTCATACCCTCTACATAACTCCTAGCGCAGTTGCGCTGTTTGGTGTACAGGAAGTCCGTAGCAAGGAGGGAGACAGCCGCTCGCGAGTGCCATCCTATCCCACACAGCATAATCATGCTATCATAATTGGGTAAGCGCTATACTACTATTCCGCCCATCTATTGCACTGTACCACCCCTCCGAAAACGTTTCCAAGTACAGTGCAATATCCACACAGTAGAATATGGGGCAATATCTGTACATGGTTTAGAACAGGGATGAATCCCATGATCCAGAGTAGGCCAACCCACATTTAATCCAGAACGGTGTCTAGATGTGGACCCACAATGTGCTATGTCTGGGACGGGGAACTAAGGTTGATCCACCACCTTGAAACTTCAGAGTGTAAAACAAGGCTTGACAGCCGCAACTGATCATTCCGTTGTAGCTGAAAGTGTCATCATGAACTCCTCCATAGGCTAAACGTCCCTCAGCTGCTAGCCGACAGATGAATGCTTCGGTTTGTATTTATTACAGCAGAACCTGGATAATCTGGCTATTGACGTTGGCAACATAAATTACACAGAAAATTGTATAGTATTTAGCGAGAAGAGTGGAAATGTGCTTCCACCCATTACAGAGCCGTTTTGCGATAGCATTATGGTGGTTATAATGTGTGATCAAGTGAGCTGTCAACAACTATTAGAAAGAGGACGGTCTGTAATGTTAAAGAAGGAGATGTGTACCTCATTTAGTTATCATCTACATAGTAAATTCTCCAATTTTGTAACTGCGAGACATGATGTCAAGGCGAAGCTGCCTTTTCTCCTACACGGGAACGACAGTGTCACAGCAGAGAAATAATCGGCAAGGATCACTGGAAATTATTTCGAGGAAATATAAAAATCCTGTGGTTATCCCATAAAGAGTGGAATTAGCTGACGTTAAAATGGATGTTCTAATGCAAGAGCTTCCTGGTATATTGCATCAGCTACGTGGAGACAACTATTACCTTTTGGATTAGGACGTAATGCAAGACTTTGGTGTGACGTCACGTGTGCTGGACTGCTGTTGAAATTGCTCGTCAATATTTTATTATTTTTAGTCTTCAGTTACTTAGTTTAAAGTTTATTTGTGTTAATATTTGCTGTAAAAGTAACTTATTAGTGGATTTTCATTAATCTCAGACTTTCTTCCTGTGTTACTGACTCGAGTGGTCTGTTATTCGTGAGGGTGCTTACATCGTTCGTCCAGACCTCACGCCCCAGTAGAGTGTTTACATTTAGCGGCGTGCAATTGCAGCTGTAGCGGATATAAAGCTAAGTACAGACAATTTCTTCACTGTTTTACCGTTATTAAATTTAATAATTTTCAGCGGTGTTTCGTGCTGTTTGTGGCGAAATAACGATTTAATTAACTATTGGAAATGTTCGCTTTCTGTGATTTTTAGAGTTTTCTGTGTGTTGAAGTCCTTTAGTAAATTTCGTGCTTCAGTTTATAGGTGACAGTGTAGAGACTGTTGATGTTCTGTTGTGAACATGTAACATGGTTACCCAAGTTGTGTTAATGGTTGTGTTCCCCATTTAGTTCCATGACCCACACTCAAGGGTGCAGTGCAGTCGCTCTTCGTTTGTCGGATCTGAGGTAGATGGGAGTCGATTAGTTTGTACGTACACTACCCTTATTTCATGAGATTGTTGATGTTGCCACTGATCTGGTGTGTTCTGCAGTATGGAGTTACTCTATATGCTGTTTCCATTACACATTCCACAAGGAGGTGGTCCATTATTTGTTGGCCATCTGCCTAATTGCTGGTTCGGTTTTCAGGTACTTTCTTGGAAATTCCTATTACAATCTTGACCTTGATTATAATACCTGCTATAATTCCACAGGTGACTTTCATTCCCACTCCTGTTCTGGTAGGAATGGTTCTGGTTATTACTATATGTAGGTTGAAAATATCCATTTCCATTTCCTCTATTATTCAGAGATGGATACTGATTACTGTTGGTTATTGTCTATTCTGTCCACCATCATTGAACATATCACAGTCCGCTTACCATTCCCATTATGGGAGTTACCATTGGCACAATCTGGACCATGTGCATTCTGATTACATGAGTAATCTTCATTCCTCCTTGCATAAGGTCTATGGAATCGATGAGGGACAGGAACTTTTCCATGTCATTATCCAGTATAGTTACGTTTTTCTTATATGGGTACTGGTAAACTGGACTTCAGTATCCTGATTACATTTTTTAGTAACACGTGTTCGTACCAATATTTTGTTTTATTAAGATAGCTCTCATAATATTGTAAGGTGGCAGAATAAATGGTCAGATTCACACCTTACATGAGACCTTTACAAATCGCAATGTGAAGGTGAAGATGACACCTAACGTAAATCTACAGTTATGAGAATATTTGGCTATCAATATGTAATGCAAAAAGGGACGACAGTCAATTGACAGTAATTAACACACCATTCCTATGCAATGCATATCTTTGAGTGGAAGGTAGAACAGGGATCGCGAGTCAAGTTGCATTTAGTTTCGAAAAGCCAACTCCACAACAGCGTAGCAAAGCCATGCTGTGGGAGTTATGCCGGAAACCACTTAAAGGGGTGACAGGAAGGAGGACAGCGACCCCGGACCAGGTGATTCAAGCCGGAGGACCACCTGTAGCGAGGCATCTGCTCAAGGGCAGAGAAGAAGCTTTAGAAAACTGCGTTTCGGAAATCTAACAGGATACGAACAAAAGCAAGTGACGCAGTTTCGTTCAGCGAGTGTGACACACGGAAAGATCAATGTACTTCAGGCGTCTACAACGGGCACAAAACGTCCGATTGGCGGAAACGCACTAGGAAGGAGAAAAATACTGAAGTTTCGACGCAGTTTGATAGAAGGGACGTTATGATTCGTAGAGGGTGTTTCTACAAAATAAGAGGAACGCTCCTATTGGTCGAAAAAAGCCGTGACGTGAAAAAGGAACCCAAGTGGAGGGAGGCAGTTCTGCCATGAGTAGGACAAGAGAGAAATTTTGTGGACTCTTCTCTGAACTGGCGTCAAGTGCAGAACGGAGCGCTTAACGCTCCATACGATGCAGAGAAGAAATTTGTGTGGACACTGCATTCACAGTGGCTGCACTCCAGCTAAAGAATTAGCTGCAGAAACGTTTAGCTCCAACTATGGAGAAACGAACCAACCAAATTAGTTAATTGTTCTTGCGAGAACTGAGAGGGCACTATAATATGCACGCTGCTCCAACCATGCGCGTGTACATCGCTACATAATAAGACTAGGGCCAAGTACATGTTTTCTAGCATAACGAGAAACATAGGGAAAGTTTCTGCTGGTAAGTTCAACAAAGGCCAGATTAGTTTTGTAGGAATTTCAATGGGAGAGAACGGCCTTGCAGACAGCAGCACGTCGCAGCTTAAGGTAAACACCCCGTGCAGAGTCATAAACTTTGTTGGTTCACCAGCTTGCGTCCACTGTAAACTCGAGTGGCCTAGGGTGATCTTGCGCTCAAATTTGTCACTTGACTAACCGTCCACCGTTTTGTCATCCTAAATAGTACCGAATCTGACGATTTTCGTAGTACTGACCAACATAATAACGTATGTGAAGGAACAATTTTGTAAAGAAACGTCCAATTAAACTTCCATATTATTGTGCTTAGGAATAATGTAACGAAACTTCCAATTAAACTTTCATAATATTGTGTTTAGGATTAATGTGCTTTCACAGAGTTAATATTTAACATTGTTGTGAATAAACTTATTTCACTTTTTACTGTTCGCAAGATGCTTTATCCATTGCGCTGTTTTTATGTTGGCGATTTATAAACTGTGTGAAAAGCTGTAATTTGGTGAGAAATATTGCGACATTAAACTTGTCATTTCACCTCACACAATTGTTCTCAATCCTAGAATAAGCAAAAACGAAACCCCCAACGTTACAATACTTGCGCAAAGCGCCTTTCTTTTGGTAGTACGGCTCTGGGTTGTATACTTCCTCGCGTAAACGTTACTGCGTCACAGTGGATCAATATTTGTCTAAAAACGCATGTTCGAAATGTTAGAGTGTATCACACTCATCTGCTGTCTCTGTGGTCCGTAATGTGGCACTGCCTTGTATAAACACCACTACTAACACTATCTTTTGACCTTTAATTCTCAGTCTAGGGAGCACACCGCAAAACGATTCAATGGAAACCACTAGATGTGGTGATTCCCTATCTTATTAGGCTCTCAGCGAAGAGGTTCGCCTGTTGACTAGCTCTATAATTCGCAGCCGCCGAATAACCATGTAATGTAGTAGATTGAGGCACATGTTCCTTTTTGGCGACGAGTCAACGGAAAGTGTCTTGTTCTTTCTAATTGCTTACATTTACTTGTGTCATGGCTTCGCCAGATGTACTGTCCGAATTTTATCGCTTGCAGAATCAGCAGACGCAGGCGTTATTGGATGCCCTTGGACAGCTCGTCCAGGGTCAACGTGCACTGCAAAACGATGCGGCAGCCGCCGCTCCACCGCTACCGCAGCCACAACTTGCAGTTGCACCGCCTTTTAGGCCGTTTGACCCAGCTCAGGAAACATGGACGGAGTGGTCACGCCAGTTTGGATTTCATCTCGCCGCCTACAGAATTCAAGGTAACGAGCGGCAGCCTCATTTATTGGCGTGTGTAGGGGTGCAAACGTACCGTGTGATAGTGAAATTATTTTCCCAGTTGTACGGACGACGTAGCTAGCGATACACACTGACGAAGCCTCGCTCATTTGCAGAGCAAATAGTTAGAATGGCCTTCAGCTAAGTCAATGGCTACGACCTAGCAAGGCGCCATTAGTAACATTGCATGTATCTAAAGAGTCTCACTTGTATCGCCACAATCTCCAGATGTCCCAAAAGGATGGATTAAAGTTAAGTATTCCAGAAGCTACGTACTTTTATTTATAACATTCATTACGTATCCTGTTTCAGACTTCACGCCATCCTACTTTAGCTTAGCGCGTGCCTTTCGGCTTCCTCTCATTGTGTCTAGGCTGTCTTGTCTAGACACAACATTCCTCACCCAGTCACATAATGAAATTATTCTCAAAACTCACTTCTCTATATAATCCACTGATGAATGATCCATGTTACCATGTCTCATGCCATGCATTTCTTTTTTAAGTTGCTTTACTTGTTCTGTAATCTGTGAAACTCTGTAGCCAGAGTTTCAACCCCTACTATTGTACCTGAAGCAATTTGTGCACCGGTGTGTTGTATTGCCACAGGTAAATCTTGACTTAATTTTGCAACAGTTTGCTCATCTTTTTGTGTCAGTCACTGGTTAAATTGAGTAATGACTGTTTGTTCCTGATTCTCAAATTCTGATTTAATCTGCTCGCTAGCTTGCAGCGATAAATTTCATGCTTTCTCAAGATTCAGTTGTGCCGTCTGAACACTACGCAGACGTCTACCGATCGTGCTAACTTTTTGTGCTACCTTATCAAAATCGCTTTTCATTCGAGCCAAATCGGTTTGTAAACTATCTAGTTTAGTTCTGCATTGCACTGAAAACTGAGTTAGCATGTGCTGTATTTTCTCAGCTTGCTGTTCCGCGAACGACCTCAACGTATCATCTGTTCGCGAAGCTTGCGTGTATGAAAAGGTGGCTTACGCACCGTTAACTTTCTCGTTCTGTTGTTGCAACTGAGCCTGCAATGTTTTTTCTATCTTTTCTTCTTGCTGCTTTGCAAATCTTGTTACCTAGATTTCACACTTTCATCCCGAGTTTTGGCGTATTCATGAATTCCCCGGAACAACCCTTCGAAAGGATCTGTAGGCAAGGTAGTCTCTGGCATAGCCTGTATCTGTACTTTGAAATCAGATGGAGGCATATTTGGCGTAATTTCAACATGACCCAAACTTTCTTGTTCGCAGTTACTTAAATTCTCATCATCGTTAACGTTCTCTACTTTGTACGGCCAGGTCCATCTTCGGACGTTTACCGACTTTTCTCATACGAAAACCATGGTCAGATCACACACTCTTTCTAAATCTCACCACAATAACACTCTTAAAGCTAAGAGCTAAAAATTACGGAAATGCTTCGTGCAGTCATACTGTTTATTCATCGCTCATTTCCGAAAACAAAGTACAGTCGTATAACGCCATCTTGGAACACATCGTATTTCAGTGCAAAAATCCCGTACTTTACACATTTTTTCAGCAAAACTCCCATGAAAAAAAGGATCGTGGGTCACTACAGTTTCTGAAATACGTATCCACACTCCTAAACATATCTAGGCCCACTGTTTCCGATATGATAGTGATGTGGAAACGAGAAGTTACAAGTACAGCACAGAAGCGTACAGGCCGACCTCGTCTATTGACTGACAGAGACCGCCGACAGTTGAAGAGGGTCGCAAAGTGTAACAGGCAAACATCTATCCAGAGAATCACACACGAATTCCAAACTGCATCAGATTCCACTGCAAGTACTATGGCAGTTAGGCGGGAGGTGAGAAAACTTGGATTTCATAGTCGAGCGGTTGCTCATAAGCTGCACATCACGCCGGTAAATGCCAAACGACGCCTCGCTTGGTGTAAGGAGCGTAAACATTGGACGATTGAACAATGGAAAAAACCTTGTGTGGAGTGACGAATCACGGTACACAATGTGGCGATCCAATGGCAGGGCGTGGGTATGGCGAATGCGCGGTGAACGTCATCTGCCGTGTGTGTAGTGCCAACTGTAAAATTCGGAGGCGGTGATGTTATAGTGTGGCCTGTGTTTCATGTTTTGGGTAGCACTATCACAGCACAGGCCTACATTGACGTTTTAAGCACCTTATTGCTCCCCACTGTTGAAGAGCAATTCGGGGATGACGACTGCATCTTTCAACACGATCGAGCACCTGTCCATAATGCACGGCCTGTGGCTGAGTGCTTACACGACAACAACATCCCTGTAATGGACTGGCCTGCACAGAGTCCTCAACTGAATCCTATAGAACACCTTAGAAATATTTTGGAAGGTCGACTTCGTGCGAGGCCTCACCGACCGAGATCGACACCGCTCATCAGTGCAGCACTCGGTGAAGAATGGGCTGCCATACCCCAAGAAACCTTCTAGCACCTGATTGAACGTATGTCTGCGAGGGTGGAAGCTGTCATCAAGGCTGAGGGTGGGCCAAAACCTTACTGAATTCCAGCGTTACCGATGGAGGGCGCCACGAAATTGTAAGTCATTTTCAGCCAGGTGTCCGGATGCTTTTGATCACATGGTGTATGTAGATGATATCTTTTAGAAGTTCAAATATTTATTTTATATTTCATTCCTTTTTTGAGCTACTCCTTGAGAGGCGTGCGGCACTTGAAGCTCGTCAGCATATACCCCTGCGTCACACCATGTGCTGCGTGAAGTTTCTAACATTGTCCAGATTGCCATGCAGAGTTTCAGAACAAGCTACACTATGTAAACATGTAGAGCAGCGAGTCAACAATGCAAACAGTTTCTGTGTGAACAAAGTCACTCCTAAGGTCAGAAGTAGATACACTGACGGAAAAAAATCGCAACACCAAAAAATAATTAATGTAGAGTAATTAAATTTCGGTAACCTATTTATCTAGGTAACATATGTAAGTGATTAACACTGCAGGATCACATCTTAGTGTAAGAAGGAGATAAGCCATTTCAAATGTGAAATGTAGTGCATTAATAGCATAAAAACGTGCGTCTATTGTGTTATATAGGTGCCAGATGTCAGCTTGTAGGATGGAGTTCCTTGCCTGTTGGAAGTGGTCGGTCAATACAAGGAATGGTTGTGGATGAAAATGGGATTGCCGTCCGATGATGTCCCTGCCCCCCCCCCCCCCCTTTCCCTGCGCGTCGGGGGATTAGAATAGGCTCAAGGTATTCCTGCCTGTCGTAAGAGGCGACTAAAAGGAGTTTCACACGTTTCGGCCTTCATATGACGGTCCCCTGTAGGGTCTGACCTCCATTCTTCAAAATTTTCCAGAAGAGTGAGCCAACTGGGGAAGGGCACCTTACATGGTGCATTATGTCCATCGTGCATTGAGATCTTTAGCCCACTTCCTCGTCGTCACATTTCATTCCCACTCATTCTGCATCTCTTGGGCGAGGACACCTTCCTAGGTGCGTTTTCCACCATGCACTATGCAGTGTCGCTTTCTGCGTCGACGATGACCATGGACTCCTTTGCATCTGATACCCAGCACTGTAGCCAGTCCGTTGTGGTGGGGCCGCCATGTACCCTGTTGGTTGTAGCCCCTGGTCACACAGGAATCGCTCTGCTGATGCCTGCACCGTTAACTCCACACGTATACCAAGGAATAGATGCCCATCCACCTGGGGCATTGGAACTGCTGGCAATGGCCATCCTGCCACGTGGACTTTGCTGCAGTTGGGTGGCGCCCGTGGGGAGGACCCCTGGTTGGAGTGGGTGGCATCAGGACGGATGACACGCGATGAAGCGTAGTCCATCATCTCTTGCAGGTGGTGAAACACCAACAGTCTCTAAGCGTTCACGAGCTCAATTCAACGCACAGAAGTATGACCCCAAATCGTTCCCCTCCCTGGCCACACCTTGGGAGGAACGCCAGGATAAGGATGACAGCGGATTTTATTCTCCCCAGTACCTTGTATATTAGAGAGCTGATGGAGAATCATTCATGACGATGAAGCCTCAGCTTTTTGTTGGGCATTTAGAGGAAAAGTTTGGGGAGGTGTCTAACATTCTGCGTGGTGTCTGTTTGTTCTATATCGTGTCTCCCTACCACTTTCGCGCAACGACGCTCTGAGCGTGTTTTTTAGGGAATTGACTAGTTTGAACCTGGGACCTGTTGTTGGTAAGGAGACGCCAGACCACACATGACATGTAGAGTTCAGAAGAGTTCAGTGAGACTAGCGATGATATAACCAAATACTTAATGATTTCAGCGTCAGCTCCACTGCACTCCCTGTAAAAGAATCTTAATACTAACTAAATTTAGTGGAAGGGGTTCAAGGCTTTCCTATTTTTAGTTAGCTACCATTGGAAATTTTATTCTACTCACAAAACATTGTTTATAAATTGCATTATTGAGAAAAGGAAATGTTTTAATACAGGATGATAAAAACCAACTGCGTTCAACAAAAATGTGAACGAATATTCCCTGAGTGGGTTTCCAAGTTCTACAATGGATCGAAGGATGACCTATGCCATATCACTTCTATAATCTAGGTTTAAATTAAGTTTCACAAAAGAGCAAACTATCAAAATGGTCTACAGTGACCCTCAATTATCTTTAATTACTTATCTAACTTGTCGTAAATTACAGTGGCTGATGTGGCTTCTCAATAACTATATAACAGAAAAATCATCGTGTTTCAGATTTTTACTTCAAGTGGCAAATGTGAACACCATGAGCTTTAATTGACGATCGACACTAGTATTACGCAAAAAGGGGGTGTAACAGATAAGACTTCTGCAGTTCTGAGTGAAGCTTTACGCGCTGTTATGCGGCATCGCGTGCGTTCATTACCTTGTTGGTGTTCGTCAGGGGGCTGGGGCAGCACAGCTCCGCTCACCTCGCCGTCTCGGAAGCAACTCTCTCCTAACTTCTCCTTACTACAATTTACCGAAGTTGGTTTAAAAAAAAACTATCTGGCTGTGTTTTCATCTGACCAATCAGGGTCTCAATGTTAACCTTAAGCTCTGCCTACAAAAATTCTGTCTATCCAATGAGAAACGTTATACTTTTCGTGGTGGTGCAATGTTTTTAAAGTTTGCAACGTAGCAGAGACGCGAAAAAGTCTTATGCTAAAACTTGTAGCTGGTGTGGTCCTTTTAGTGTTATCGTAAGATCTATACTGTTCTTCTGGAGGGGTCTATCTTTTAACATGGGCTGGGGTGTGGCCCTGGCGTAACAGAGACGCGAAAAAGTCTCACGCTAAAACTTGCGGGTGGTGTGCCCCTTTTTGTGTTATCGTAAGATGTATACTGTTCTTCTGGAGGGCTCTAGCTTTTAACATGGGCTGGGGGTGGTCCTAGCGGTTAGCTGGCGACGTGGGTGTCCGTCCTTATCGTAGGGCCTTCCAGCTTAACACGGTTCTGCTCTCGGCTTCTGTTCTCGTTTCTCCCCTCGGAACTGCGTCTGTCTCTCGGTGGCAAGGTATGACATGCATTTAGGCATTCTTGTGTTAGTCTGTGGTATTCCATTTGCTCACTCGTTACTCGTATTGCTTTGGTTAATTTAATGTCACGATTTATTCGGAGCTATGTGACGTACTACAGGATTTGCTTATCATGTCAGGGTTTGCATGGAAGGTGTTGGATTTGCCTGACACCTTACAGGTGGAGGAATTGTCCAAAATGAGATCTAGGTCAGTCTTGATCAAAACAGTATCCTCTGCCCAGTCACGGACGTTACTCACTTGTGACAAGCTGGGGAATGTTTCTGTAACCATCATGCCCCAAAAGAGCTTAAATATGGTCCAGGTTATCATATGTCACAGGGATCTTCTTTTACAGTCTGACGATGAGCTGTGTGCCAATTTAGAGTGTCGAGGTGTACATTTTGTCTGGCGTGTCCACCGGGGTCCAAGGGATAATCAGGTTGTCACCGGTGCCTTCATCTTGGCCTTTGAGGGTGATACATTACCCGAGAAGGTCAAGGTGATGGTCTACCACTGAAATGTAAAGCCCTATATCCCTCCCCTGATGCATTGCATTAAGTGCTGGAAGTTCGGCTATATGTCTTCCTGCAGTACTTCCAGTGTCACATGTCGCGAGTGCGGACGCCCATCACATCACCATAGTCAATGTGCCCCCCTCCCATCTGTCAAGTGTGGAGAGCACCATCACCTTGCTCGCCAGACTGCAGGATTCTCCAGAAAGAAAGGAAAGTCATGGAGTACAAGACCCTGGACCGACTGACCTACACTGAGGCTAAGAAAAGATTTGAATGCCTGCATTCTGTACGTATGACATCGTCTTACGCTGCCACTACAACAGTTCTGGCACCATCAACTCTGCCAATGGCAGTCACCTCTCAGAGTCAGAACACTATACCTGCCCCCTTAATTGTGGGGGGCATTTCCCTCCCTGATGCTCCCACACCACATACTTCACAAGCAATACCCCCCAACCACTGGGGACGTACGTCCACACTTCTAAGCCAGAGAAGCGTAAGTCTTCTTTGGCTTCTCTCGCTAGAAAGGATTCCCTTGGGTCGCTCCCTTCCCAGGTTTCTGATAGTGGAAAAGATGACACCCGCCAGTGGCTAAAGAGCTCAAAAGCAGCTGGTCATAGGGGTTCACGCTCATCTTCAGTCCCGGAGACTGAGCCAATGAAGTCCTCCCAGCCAGGCAACCCTAACAGCAGCGAGATAAATCCAAAAAGAAGATCCCTAAGACCAAGGAAATTGCGGTGGCACCCACTCCACCGCTACCTACAAGCTCGGCCTCTGAGGACGGGGTGGAGATTCTGGCGTCCGCTGAGGACCTAGATCTCACCAGACCCTCAGAAACAATGGATATAGACTGGTCAGGCAATACGTCGGTGGCAGCAGGTGACTCCGAGGCGTAAACTGTCTCATCGAATGTTCCATGCCTTCCCAGTCTCACGATATCATCCTCCAGTGGAATTGCGGCGGTTTTCTCCACCACCTGGCTGAGCTATGGCAACTGTTAAGGTTTACACCTGCTTTATGCACTGCCCTCCAGGAAACCTGGTTCCCGGCAATGCAGACTCCTGCCCTGTGTGGTAATAAGGGATATTACAGGAACTGCAGCGACTATAATCGAGTGTCAGGTAGAGTTTGCGTTTGTGTCCTAAACTCAGTCTGTAGTGACACTGTGCCCCTTCAAACCCCTTTTGAAGCTGTGGCTGTCAGGAAAAGGATGACGCAGGAAATACCTGTCTGCAGTGTATGTCTTCCTCCAGATGGTGCTGTACCCCTGAATGTATTAGCTGCACTGATTGATCAACTTCCTCAACCTTTCCTACTTTTGGGAGATTTTAATGTCCATAACCCTTCGCTGGGTGGCACCGTGTTTACTGGCAGAGATGTCGGAGCTTTACTGTCTCAGTTCGACCTCTGCCTCTTTATTCTGGAGTCGCCACACTTTTCAGTGTAGCTCATGGTAGTTACTCGGCCATTGATTTTTCAATTTACAGTCCAGGATTTCTCCAATATATCCAGTGGAGAGCACATGACTTCCTGTGTAGCAGTGACCACTTCCCCATCTTCCTGTCACAGTCCCACCGTCAGGCCCAGTTGTTCCTAATAAAACAATGCCACAACTGTGAGAATAAAACAGACGAGACATATAACACCACATGAAAAGAAAGGTAGAACCACAAGAATGAAGGAAAGGCAACGAATACTAGAAGGAACAAAAGAGGACAAGAAAACAGAGACACGCTAGAACCTCAGACTAGGAAACTTTTACCTCTGCTGTCACCACTGAATCTCCCCCACATGGTAACATCGATGTGATGGTTTAGCAGGTGACTACAACAATTGTTTTGTGGCAGAAAACACGATCCCTCGCTCTTTAGGGTGCCCCCGGCGAAAGACAGTCCCTTGGTGGTCGCCGGAAGTCGCTGAAGCAATGAAGGAGCATCGGCAAGCTCTACAGTGGTATAAGCGGCACCCTCCCCTGAAGCGTTTAAACGACTCCGTGACCGCGTTCGCCAACTTATCAAACGGCGAAAGCAGGAATGTTGGGAGAGATACGACTCGACCATTGGGTGCCGTACGTCACCTTCCAGAGTCTGGGCGAAGATCAATCGTCTTTTAGGGTACCAGACACCAACAGGTGTTCCCAGTGTTACCATAAATGGCGTGTTATCTACCGACGCAAACGCGATCGCCGAGCACTTTGCTGAGCAGTTTGCTCGAGTCTCTGCATCAGAGAATTACCCACCAGCCTTTCGCACACTGAAACGTCAGCTGGAAGGGAAAGTCCTCTCATACACTACACGCCACAGTGAATTCTCTAACGCTCCATTTACAGAGTGAGAGCTCCTCAATGCCTTTGCACATTGCCCCAACACAGCTCCTGGGTTTGATCGAATCCACCGCCAGATGATTAAACATCTCTCATCTGACTACAAACGACATATCCTCGTCATCTTCAACCGGATCTGGTGCGAAGGCGTCTTTCCATCACAATGGCGGGAGAGCACCATCATTCCGGTGCTCAAACCCGGTAAAAACCCGCTTGATGTGGACAGTTATCGGCCCATCAGCCTCAGTAACATTCTTTGGAAGCTGCATGGTGTGTCAGCGATTGGGTTGGGTCCTCAAGTCATGTAGCCTACTCGCAAAACGTCAGGGCAGCTTCCGCCAGGGGGGCTCTACCACTGATAATCTTGTGTCCCTCGAGTCTACCATCTCAACAGCCTTTACCAGATGCCAACACCTGGTTTCCGTAAAGCATACGACACGACCTGACGACGTCATATCCATGCCACATTGTATGAGTGAGGTCTCCAGGGCCCGTTCCCGATTTTTATCCAAAATTTCCTGTCGCTCCATACTTTCCAAGTTGGTGCCTCCCATAGTTCCATCCATATCCAGGAGAATGGAGTCCCACAGGGCTTTGTATTGAGTGTCTCTTTATTTTTGGTGGTCATTAACGGTCTAGCTGCAGCTGTCAGGCCCTCCATCTGACCTTCTCTGTATGCAGACACCTTCTGCATTTCGTACTGCTGCTCCATTACTGGTGTTGCTGAGCGTCATCTACAGGGAGCCATCCACAAGGCGCAGTCATGGGCTCTAGCCCGTGGCTTCCAGTTTTCTGCATGAAGACGTGTATCAAATACTTCTGTCGGCGTAGTACCGTTCATCCGGAACAAGCATTTTACCTTAATGACGATCCACTCACTGTAGTGGAGACATATCGATTCTTAGGATTGGTTTTCGACGTTCGTTTGACTTGTCTTCCTCATCTTCGTCAGCTTAAGCAGAAGTGTTGGCAGCACCTCAATTCCCTCCACTCCTGAGCAATACCAATCGGGGTGCAGATCGCTCCACGCTGCTGCAGCTCTACAGAGCCTTTGTTGAATCCCACCTTGACTATGGGAGTGTGATTTATGGTTTGGCGGCGCCCTCAGCATTGCGTTTGCTCGACCCATTGCACCATTGCGGAGTTCGACTAATGAAAGGAGCTTTTAGGACGAGTCCAGTGACACGGGTACTGGTGGAGGCAACTGCTCGCCAGTTACGTTGCACACATTCATAGCTCTCCTGAATATCCTAATTACCAGCTTATTTTCCCAACCACGGCTGTTCGCGTCCCGCATAGGCAGCCCAGGTCAGGGCAAATGATTGTGGTTCGCATTCGATCGCTTCTGTCTGAAATGGAGTCCTTCATCACCATTCATGTACACCTCCGTTGTGTGTGTTCCTCTCGATTCTTAAAGTGTTCTGAGGCTCTGAAGTGATTTATACCGACAGTTCGATGGCTGATGGTAATGTTGGCTACGCCTTTGTACACAGAGGCCATACTGAACAGCATTCCTTGCCCGATGGCTGCAGTGTGTTCAGTGCAGAGCTAGTGGCCATATCTCGTGTATTTCAGTATATCCGTTCATGCCCCAAGGAATCGTTTCTTCTGTGTACTGATTCCTTAAGCAGCCTACAAACTATCGACCAGTGCTACCGTCGCCATCCTTTGGTGGCGTCCATCAAGGAGTCCATCTATTCCCTTGACCGATCCCGTCGTCCAGTGGTGTTTATGTGGACCCCAGGACGCGTCAGCACCCCAGGCAGCGAGCTTGCTGACAGGCTGGCCAAACAGGCTATGAGGAAACCGCTTCTGGAGCTGGGCATCTCTGAACCTGACCTGTGTTCTGACTTATGCCGCAGGGTTTTTCGGCTTTGGGAGACATAATGGCATAACAGTACGCACAACAAACTGTGTGTCATTAAGGAGACTACATATGTGTGGAGTGTTCCATGCAGGCCTCTCACAGGGAATCAGTTGTCCTCTGCTGGCTCCGCATTGGCCACGCTTGTGCGACCCACGGTTACCTCTTGTATCATGAAGACCCGCCTCAGCATTGGTGCGGCATCCAGTTGACAGGGGTCCATATTCAGGTGCACTGTCCTACTTTGACTGCCCTGCGACGAAATCTTGGGTTACCGGACTCGTTGCCACTCATTTTATACGACAACGCCTCACTGACTGATTTAGTTTGTCGTTTTATTCGTGAGGGTGGGTTTTATCATTTGATCTAAGTTTCAACGCATGTCCTTAGTCCCTCTGTGTTCTCTACCCTAGTGCTTTTAGGGTGGAGGTTTTAATGTGTTGCAGAGTGGCTGACTTTTCCTTTTTATTCTCGTGGTCGGCCAGCCACTGTAATCTGCTTTCTTGTTTTACTCTCTTGTGTTTCTAGCGTGTCTCTGTTTTCTTGTCCTCTTTTGTTCCTTCTAGTATTCGTTGCCTTTCCTTCATTCTTGTGGTTCTACCTTTCTTTTCACGTTGTGTTATATGTCTCGTCTGTTTTATTCTCACAGTTGTGGCATTGTTTTATTAGGAACAACTGGCCGATGACCTCATTGTTTGGCCCCTCCCCCCCAACCCCCCTCTTTTAAACAAACAAACAAACAAACCATATGTGCTCGATTTGAGACAAATCTAGTGATAGAGTAGGCCAAGGCAACATGTCGACACTCTGTAGAGCATTTTTTGGGCTAAAACAGCGGTATTTCTGCGAGAGTTATCTTGTTGGAAACACCACTCGAAAGCTGTGGCAGCACAACTGGTCGAATCAGCAGACTGACCTACAAATTTGCAGTCAGGATGCGTGTGACAACCACAAGACTGCTACAGCTCTCATACGAAATCATACCCCGGACTATAACTCCTGGTGTAGGTCTGATGTGTGTAGCACTCAGGCAGATTGGTTGCAGGCCTTCAACTGAACTCCTCCTGCCATCACTGGCACTGAAGCAGAACCAGCCTTCCTCAGAAAACACAGGAGATTTCACTCTGCCCTCCAATGTGCTCTCACTTGACACCACTGAAGTCTCAAATGATGTTGGTTTGGGGTCAGTGGAATGCACGCTTCAGGGCGCTTGGCTTGGAGCTGTCCTTGAAGTAACCAATTTACAATAATTGTTTGTGTTACTATGGTGCCAGCTACTGCTCAGATTGCTGCTGCAGATGCAGTACGGTGCGCAAGAGGGATTCCCCGAACACAATGGTCTTACCTCTCGGTAGTGCCACGTGGCCGTCCGGAGCCCGAAATTCTTGCTACCATACATTCTCGTTACCACCTGTGTCAACAACTACGTACAGCGGAAACATTCCTGCCAAGTCTTTCTGCGACATGGCGGACGGAACATCCAGCTCCTCGTAGCCCTACTACACGTCCTCGTTGACACTCAGTGAGGTGCTGACAATGGTGTCTGTCACCTTGAAGGTATTCTTGACTGACATCATGACGTCCAATCTCATTGGTAACAAACGCTCACGACCGTTACAACGTGTATTTAAAGCAAACCTGATTAGCATGCTGATAGTGGCGCTACTAGAGTCACTCATGCGAATGGCTTGAATTTTTAATAGACATCATCATCCAGTTGTAGAAACACGTGTAGCAACTTTCGTTTATGTCGCACAACTCCTTGTTTTTGCGATTTTTTCCGTCAATGTATACACTGTCCAGTCACGTTAGTGTGACCAACTCTCAAAAGCCTGAATAATACGCTTTTGCAGCGCTACCTGCTGCGAGACACGGAGGAAGAGAGTCAATGTGGTTCTGGAAGGTGCCGACAGGGACATGGAGCCAAGTCGACTCCAGTGCTGTGGCCAGCTGCACGAGGATTTCTCGGCTGGGGACCCGTGGCCCGAACAGCCCAATCGACTGGGTTTAAATCCGCGGAGAATGGTCACCAGAGGAGTACGTTAAACTCATCCTGGCACTCTTCCAACCACGCACGTACACTGCGAGCTGTGTGAGATGTTGCATTGTCTTCCTGGTAGATGCCATTGTGCCGAAGAAAAACGGACTGCATGTAACAGTGGATATGGGCCCAAAGTATAAACGCATACTTGCCTTGATCCATTGTACCTTTCAGAATGACGAGCTCACGCGGGGAATGCCACAAAAACATTCCCCAGATCTAACGCTCCTAACTCCGGCCTCGACCCTTCCGACGATTGTTGCAGGGGCGTACGTGCCAACGGCCATCTGTCTGATGGAGCATAAAACGTTATTCCTGTGAAAAGACCACCCTTCGCGTCGCCGCTCAGAGGTCGTCCAGTTGCTGTATCTGCATGCTAATTCCGGCCATCGTCGCATATGAACAGCAGTCAGCATGGGTGCGTGAACCAGGTGCCTGGATCAGAGGGCCATTTGAAGCAATGTTCGCTGAACGATTAATGGAGAACGATAGTTCTAGAATTGGTGTCACATTTCACAGTGTGCCAATCTAATGCTAGTTATTTTTAAAGGTATGGTTTAAATAGTAGAGAAAGAACTGGATGCCAATTCTTCGATGAATGCAATATAATATTCATATTAAACTCCCCATCGAAGCAAAGATAAAGACAGCTTACCTCGCTGCTATCTTAGGACCGAAAGATACAAGAAATGCGTTTTAAAAATGGCACCTATCCTCTCACATTCATATCCTGCATTATTATTCCAAAGCTGAAGTATGCGAGACCGTACGATTCTTGTGAACAAAACTTCTAAATTTGATACAGAATCATCATGAAACGCTGGCGGTATTTGGATTATATACAATGTCACGTCCAGACGCAGTGGAAGGGTGCCAGCAATCTGACATAGTTCGCACAGGTTTGGGTTATACTGTGCCGTCGTAGAGTCCAGATCTTGCACCATACGATTTCCATCGTCTAGGCAAACTGAAATAACATCTGGGAAAGAGAGATTTTCCAACGATGAGGATGTGTACACAGCGATTCTCGAATGGCTCCGAGACCAAGGGGTAGAAGAACCGATCGAATGAAACAACATTACCCCTGTTATTCAGATACTTAGTGGCTATGTTGAAAAATAGTATCATGTGTCTGTGTCGCTTTGAAGTGTAGTGCAGCATTCAATAAAAGTTACTTGGTCTGACATATTACGGAAAAGCGTAATTTGCTTTTGAAAGTCTCCCAGATATCGCATGAGGTGGCGCAGTGGTTAAGACAATAAGTACGGGCATTGCCATGTCGCTGCCTGCTGTTCACATAGATTCCGTTATGGTGAAGTTATATCAGTTATAGAAGCTCTCTCTGGAATACATGTAAATGAATAGTCATATAAATACTGTCAAGTTGCACGGACATGTCCTATGTCGTGGAGGTGGACACCACCCACGCCGGGGGCCGCATGGGACGCGGGGAGTGCAGGGGGCGGTAGAGGAGTTCTGGGAACGTGAGCAAGTGGGAATGTGGGTAAGTGAGAAGTTGATGATTTCGTGTGAATCATCAGTGAAACAGAAAGTGTCGTTGATTGTTGGTGTTTCCCAACAGGCTGAACATTTCTTTCAGTACCATTTCGTAGAGACTGCATTCACCTGTGCCGTGACAGTTGCACGCGCCCTCATTAGTTACATGTTCCATAGATCACGTTGACGATAAACAGTATGATTTTAAATATGTCGACTGAACAAACGCTGAAAACAGCTGAAAACATCTTTACTAAAAAAACAAAGGATGAAAAAAATATATATGTGGATATATGCTGGTCATTTACAAGTTTTTTCATTTGTAAAATGACTAATGATTTGTATTTAAGAATTTCTCTATGGTATAGAAGGAGTACTTACGGAGGAACATTTACAATCTACTCTTGAAAAGCCACGTGCTACCTGTGTGACATTTTATAGCTATTGGTAGATTGTCAAAGGTTTTTATAGCTGCAGATTTTACCCTTTTATGTGCTAAAGTTAGATACACTGAAAGGCAATTCAGATCATTTATCATTACAGTTTTGTGTTTGTGAATATCTCTGTTACTTTCAGGCTCAGATTGTTTATTGACAACAAATTTCATAAGTGAAAAATTGTGCTGTCACGATTTGATTAATATTCACAGTTATTTAAAAAGATTTATGTGCGTGAATTCCATACAGTAATCTAATTACATTCTCTTGTGCAGTGAATACCTTTAGCTTAATTAAGGAACTACCCCAGAATATTATCTCGAACACAAACGAGTGAAAATATGTGAAATATACTAACTTACTAACATTTATATTACCAAAGCTGGCTGTTATTCTTATGGTAAGCCGGCCGGGGTGGCGGAGCGGTTCTAGGCGCTACAGTCTGGAACCGCGCGACCGCTACGGTCGCAGGTTCGAATCCTGCCTCGGGCATGGATGTGTGTGTTGTCCTTAGGTTAGTTAGGTTTAAATACTTCTAAGTTCTAGGGGACTAATGACCTCAGAAGTTAAGTCCCATAGTGCTCAGAGCCATTTGAACCACTTGAATCTTATGGTAAAAGCAGTGGAAACAAAGCGTTTCACGAGTCTGTTGTATGGTTTTTCCGATTTAAGCTTTCATCAATACGCTCTCCGATGAATATAGAAATTTGTACTCTGTTTATTAACTACATTTTTAATTTTAATAGGTAGTAAGGTATTTCTGACAATACAACACTAAATGTACTGTGTTGCTCAGAGCCAATTTTTGCAAAACTAAAAGATGGGACCTGGATAAACTGAAAGAACCAGAGATTGTACAGAGTTTCAGGGAGAGCATAAGGGAACAATTCACAGGAATGGGGGAAAGAAATACCGTAGAAGAAGAATGGGTAGCTTTGAGGGATGAAATAGTGAAGGCAGCAGAGGATTAAATAGGTAAAAAGACGAGGGCCAGTGGAAACCCTTGGGTAACAGAGGAAATATTGAATTTAATTCATGAAAGGAGAAAATATAAAAATGCAGTAAATGATGCAGGCAAAAAGGAATACAAACGCCTCAAAAATGATATCGACAGGAAGTGCAAAATGGGTAAGCAGGGATGGCTAGAGGACAAATGTAAGGATGTAGAGGCTTGTCTCACTAGGAGTAAGATAGATACTGCCTACAGGAAAATTAAAGAGACCTTTGGAGAAAGGAGAACCACTTGCATGAATATCAAGAGCTTTAATGGAAACCCAGTTCTAAGCAAAGAAGGGAAAGCAGAAAGGTGGAAGGAGTATATAGAGGGCGTGTACAAGAGCGATGTACTTGAGGACAATATTACGGAAATGGAAGAGGATGTAGATGAAGATGAAATGGCAGATATGATATTGCGTGAAGAGTTTGACAGAGCAATGAAAGACCTGAGTCGAAACAAGGCCCCCGGAGTAGAGAACATTCCATTAGAACTACTGAAACCTTGGGAGAGCCAGTCCTGACAAAACTCTACCATCTGGTGAGCAAAGTGTATGAGACAGGCGAAATACCCTCAGACTTCAAGAAGAATATAATAATCCCAATCCCAAAGAAAGCAGGTGTTGACAGATGTGAAAATTACCGAACTATGTGTTTAATAAGTCACAGCTGCAAAATACTAACACGAATTCTTTACAGACGAATGGAAAAACTGATAGAAGCCGACCTCGGGGAAGATCAGTTTGGATTCCGTAGAAATGTTGGAGCACGTGAGACAATACCGACCCTACGACTTATCTTAGAAGAAAGATTAAGGAAAGGCAAACCTACGTTTCTAGCATTTATAGACTTAGAGAAAGCTTTTGACAATGTTGATTGGAATCCTCTCTTTCAAATTCTAAAGGTGGCAGGGGTAAAATACAGAGAGCGAAAGGCTATTTACCATTTGTACAGGAAGCAGATGGCAGTTATAAGAGTCGAGGGGTATGAAAGGGAAGCAGTGGTTGGGAAGGGAGTGAGACGGGGTTGTAGCCTATCCCCAATGTTATTCAATCTGTATATTGAGCAAGCAATAAAGGAAATAAAAGAAAAGTTCGGAGTAGGTATTAAAATCCACGGAGAAGAAATAAAAACTTTGAGGTTTGCCGATGACATTGTAATTCTGTCAGAAACAGCAAAGGACTTGGAAGAGCAGTTGAACGGAATGGACAATGTCTTGAAGGGAGGGTATAAGATGAACATCAACAAAAGCAAAACGAGGATAATGGATTGTAGTCGAATTAAGTCGGGTGATGCTGAGGGAATTAGATTAGGAAATGAGACACTTAAAGTAGTAAAGGAGTTTTGCTATTTGGGGAGCAAAATAACTGATGGTGGTCGAAGTAGAGAGGATATAAAATGTAGACTGGCAATGGCAAGGAAAGCGTTTCTGAAGAAGAAAAATTTGTTAACATCGAGTATAGATTTAAATTTCAGGAAGTCGTTTCTGAAAGTATTTGTACGGAGTGTAGCCATGTATGGAAGTGAAACGTGGACGATAAATAGCTTAGACAAGAAGAGAATAGAAGCTTTTGAAATGTGGTGCTACAGAAGAATGCTGAAGATTAGATGGGTTGATCACATAACTAATGAGGAGGTATTGAATAGAATTGGGGAGAAGAGGAGCTTGTGGCACAACTTGACTAGAAGGAGGGATCGGCTGGTAGGACATGTTCTGAGACATCGAGGGATCACCAGTTTAGTATTGGAGGGCAACGTGGAGGGTAAAAATGGTAGAGGGAGACCAAGAGATGAATACACTAAGCATATTCAGTAGGATGTAGGCTGCAGTAGGTACTGGGAGATGAAGAAGCTTGCACAGGATAGAGTAGCAGGGAGAGCTGCATCAAACCAGTCTCAGGACTGAAGACCACAACAACAACAACAACAACAACAGTCAAACTTCCACAAAAAACATCACTTACTATTTACCAGCTGATTCTTCTTTGCTCGCCTTCTCAACAAAGCCTGTATTATCTGAAAACAGAACTAGTTATGCTTCATTTTTTAAATAAAATGCAGATTATTAATAGAAAGCAAGAAAAGAGTTTGGTGAACAGGAACAGAGTATCTTTTGAACTTCGCATATCAGAAAGGAAAATACGTAATAATGCGTAATTCCGTCTATCACGTGAATAGAACAGTTGGTACATATTTTCCACAGCACGCGGCAGCAATTAAGGCTAATTTACGAATCCCTGTAAACTGTGAACAGGGCATTGCAGATGTGCAAATGTTGCTTCTGCAAATCATCACCGTACACAGCTTTCATTATTCTATGACTTTCAACTGGAGGCACGTTTCCTACTGTTAGAAATTAGATTACAGCATGCTATTTCTCGCGTACCGACATAGTTACGTTACACACTGTCATATTACACGCTACAACTCGCATCTGTAAAGGAGACAGCGTATAGGATGCTAGTGCGACCTATTCTTGCGAACTGCACGAGTATTTGGGATCTGTATCATGTCAGGTTAAAGGAAGACATCGAAGCGATTCAAAGGCGGGCTGCTGGATAGGTTCGAACATCATGCAAATGTTACGGATATGGTTCGAGAACTCAAATGGGAGTGCCTAGAGGGAACACTACGAGCTTCTCGAGGAATACGTTCGAGAAAATTTAGAGAACCGACATTTGAAGCTGAATGCAGAACAATTCTATTCCGCCAGCATACATTTCCCGTAAGGGTGCCCGAAATTAGGGCTATTACGGAGATTTGTATACAGTAGGTTTTCACTCATTCCTTTTACTAGAGGAACAGGAAAGTAAATAACTAGTAGTGGTGCAGGGTACCATCCGCCACGCATCGTACCGTGGCTTGCAGAGTATGTACGAGGGGTATTAGGAAAGTGAAAATGCGATGAAGCTTTGCCCCGATGTGTTGGGCAGTGCCTCTGCTATCACAGTCGATCGCGTGAAGTAGCCCTTTTCAGTTCTGAACTCACGGGGAGCACGTAAAGATACCCAGAAAATAGTATCTCTCGCCGAGTATGAGGGTCTGGTGAGAGATTTCGCCAAATGTAATGCAGCCCACATAACATTACTGTCATACGTTTCCTTCTTCGTGGCAATTCTCGGCTGCGCTCTGCAGGGGCAATTCGACAGGAATTGTTTGATCACTCACAATACAGCCCGTGATTGACTCCCGCTGATTTTCATCTCTGCTCACATGAACTGCTGGCTATGAAGACAACGTTCTGGCAGAGACAACGAGTTGTAGATCAGCATGGAGAATTGGCGGTATTAGAAAGTTAATACAATGCTACAAGAAATGTCTAAGTCGGAGCTGTGACTATCTAGAGAAGTAGCTGGAAGCTGTAGCTAATTGTTGGAAATAATTTTTTTTTTATTTTCACAGTGGTTTCCATTTCACAGTCGATAGGAACTTATTTTTCGAATATCCCTCGTAGATGTAGATGTTTGTTAGGAACTCTTCAATGTAATCACACAGCTGGCCAGATATCCTGTACATTTGTATTATGTTCATATTTCCCTCGCTTCTCTCTTAACATGCAGATGAACAGCTGTCCTGGTGTCCGTTACACTTGTATAATGTTCATATTTCCTTCGCTTCTCTCTTAACCCCGCAGTCAATTATATGTTTCTCCTCTTCGCACGAGTGGCATATGTATTTATAACTCTGGTTTACCAGTTTACCTTGTAAAATGTGAGGGCGTGTTGTTAATGTGACTGTATAGCTCAGGAGGTAACAGCATTGGCCTCCGAAAGGCAAGATCCTTGTTTCGAGTCACGATCCGGCGCACAGTTTTAGTCGGCAAGGAGGTTTTTTCCATATCTGATCGAAGGAGAGGCGAATCAGTGGTCTTGAAATGAAAAACCACGGCTTGTTGCTATGCAAGCATATTGTCTTGCACCTGACTTCATGTGGGTAAGAAACAAGTCATTGTAGTAGCTGAATAATTTCATCAATCTCTGGAAGTCTTTTGACTCTGGGGCAAAGCAGCTGCTTACGTACATACCTCATTACTAATACAGAGGTACAGAGATCGATTTCCCGTCGGCTCTAGAATATCTTCTGGTGGCACATCGCGTATGTGGCTTCTCTCTCTGTCTCTGTCTCTCTCATAATCTCGATACCAGTGTGCTTACCAATCGATTTTATTGCTTCTAACCTGTAGCGTGGCCAGTTTTCGAGAAGGGTACGATACAGCATACGACAAGATCATCATGCACACTCGGACAAGACTACATCACAACATTATTTCATTGTGTCTACCATGAATCGACAACCAAAAAGTCGTAATAGGAACAATGAGAAATGTCCAATTTGGTACCTGGCACATGAGTCTCATTAGAAACTTAGCAGTATATCACCAATTATTTAAAAAATCGAACTACCATGTATAAAACAACTCCAAACATCTGACATTATAATCTTCAAACAAATTCCGCAAGCCAAAAAATGTTCAAATGTGTGTGAATTCCTAAGGAACCAAACTGCTCAGGTAATCGGTCCCTAGACTCACACGTTACTTAATGTAACTTAAACTACCTTACGCTAAGAACAGCACACACCCATGCCCGAGGGAGAGCTCAAACCTCTGACAGGAGGGGCTGCTCTATCCATGACATGGCACCTAAACCGCGCGGCCACTCTGCGCGGCTACGCAAACCACCCTATTGTGCATGGCAGAGGGTACTACGTACCACCGCTAGTCATTTCATTTCCTATCCTGTTCCACTCGCACACAGAGCGAGGGAAAAACGGCTGTCTAAAAGCCTCTGTACGAGTCCTAATTCCCCCTCATCTTACTTTCATGGGTCGGCCGGCGTGGCCGAGCGGTTCTAGGCACTACAGTCTGGAACCGCACGACCGCTACGGTCGCAGCTTCGAATCCTGCCTCGGGCATGGATGTGTGTGATGTCCTTAGGTTAGTTAGGTTTAAGTAGTTCTAAGTTCTAGGGGACTGATGACCACAGAAGTTAAGTCCCATAGTGCTCAGAGCCAGTTGAACCAGTTGAACCCGAAGCATACGCTCGGACCTTCGTTAACAGTCTGCAGTGCGGCATCGTGTCAAACGCTTCCCGGAAATCTGGAATTATGGAATCTTCCTCTTGCCCTCCACCCGGGGTTTACAGGATGTAATTTGAAAAAAGGGCAAGCTGAGTTTCGGACGAGCGATGCTTTCTAAATCCTTGCTGAATTGTGGACAGAAGATTTCCTGTCTCAAGGATATTTGTTTTATTCTGACTGATAATATGTTCAAGAATTCTACAGCAAACCGATGTTAAGGATATTGGTCGGTAATAAAGCGGGTCCGTTCTTTCGCCTCTATTATATACAACAGTCACCTTCGCTTTATTCCAATCATTTGGGACTTTGCATTGGATCAGAGATTTTGATCTCCGTATATCGACTGGGGAGGGTTCACTAGACGACCTCAAACTACCAACTAGCCTAAAGAAAACCTCATGTGCACTCCACAAGTACTCTGCTATCCGAGTAGCTGCTTCCTACGTGTAGTGCACCCCTGACCTATCGAGGAGGGTCTACGACTCTCTTCTCTATAACGCAGGTCCAGAAATCTGCAGCCATGACCATCACAGAAACAACGGATCTTTTCGTTGAGACCCTCCACTCGGCTCCAAACCAAAGGATCCCAATCGACTCTGGGTACGTTGACGCAAATGGTGAGCTCTGCTTGCACCCCGCGAGCGAGGCCAGCAGTCTTCACCACTTCTGCCAGCCGTCCTTAGGAAATGAGGGTGGTCTCTGAACAGAAGCGAGAGGAGTAGT
The DNA here is from genome assembly GCF_023864345.2 of Schistocerca serialis cubense. Taxonomy (NCBI): domain Eukaryota; kingdom Metazoa; phylum Arthropoda; class Insecta; order Orthoptera; family Acrididae; genus Schistocerca; species Schistocerca serialis. The sequence continues at coordinate 275,110,282 of NC_064646.1, forward strand.
TGGCCCCGATTCGAGCAACAACTTGTAGACGAGTGCACCTTACACGCACCATAGCCGCAGCCAGGTTCTCCTCCACATCTCGGATAAGCCCCTCCCCTATTCCCCGCCCCTATGCAGACACACCGAATCCACATTGGAATTCTAAGTGCGTCCAGTAAACCCTTCACCTTGTGTGCCTGCTCGTATCCTGCTGAAGGAGCGGCCACGTTAAGCACTTAAGCGAGAAACATGTTTGGAAAAGATTTCAAATTGTGCTCAAAGATTGTTGGAAGTAGCTAAGTGCTCTGTTTATGAAACAGTGGATCAATTTAGTCTGGGTAATTTGCGCGTCATTTGAAACAGTAATTTTTTACGAGCTCGGTGTCATATAATGATATACACTCCTGGAAATTGAAATAAGAACACCGTGAATTCATTGTCCCAGGAAGGGGAAACTTTATTGACACATTCCTGGGGTCAGATACATCACATGATCATACTGACAGAACCACAGGCACATATACACAGGCAACAGAGCATGCACAATGTCGGCACTAGTACAGTGTATATCCACCTTTCGCACCAATGCAGGCTGCTATTCTCCCATGGAGACGATCGTAGAGATGCTGGATGTAGTCCTGTGGAACGGCTTGCCATGCCATTTCCACCTGGCGCCTCAGTTGGACCAGCGTTCGTGCTGGACGTGCAGACCGCGTGAGACGACGCTTCATCCAGTCCCAAACATGCTCAATGGGGGACAGATCCGGAGATCTTGCTGGCCAGGGTAGTTGACGTACACCTTCTAGAGCACGTTGGGTGGCACGGGATACATGCGGACGTGCATTGTCCTGTTGGAACAGCAAGTTCCCTTGCCGGTCTAGGAATGGTAGAACGATGGGTTCGATGACGGTTTGGATGTACCGTGCACTATTCAGAGTCCCCTCGACGATCACCAGTGGTGTACGGCCAGTGTAGGAGATCGCTCCCCACACCATGATGCCGGGTGTTGGCCCTGTGTGCCTCGGTCGTATGCAGTCCTGATTGTGGCGCTCACCTGCACGGCGCCAAACACGCATACGACCATCATTGGCACCAAGGCAGAAGCGACTCTCATCGCTGAAGACGACACGTCTCCATTCGTCCCTCCATTCACGCCTGTCGCGACACCACTGGAGGCGGGCTGCACGATGTTGGGGCGTGAGCGGAAGACGGCCTAATGGTGTGCGGGACCGTAGCCCAGCTTCATGGAGACGGTTGCGAATGGTCCTCGCCGATACCCCAGGAGCAACAGTGTCCCTAATTTGCTGGGAAGTGGCGGTGCGGTCCCCTACGGCACTGCGTAGGATCCTACGGTCTTGGCGTGCATCCGTGCGTCGCTGCGGTCCGGTCCCAGGTCGACGGGCACGTGCACCTTCCGTCGACCACTGGCGACAACATCGATGTACTGTGGAGACCTCACGCCCCACGTGTTGAGCAATTCGGCGGTACGTCCACCCGGCCTCCCGCATGCCCACTATACGCCCTCGCTCAAAGTCCGTCAACTGCACATACGGTTCACGTCCACGCTGTCGCGGCATGCTACCAGTGTTAAAGACTGCGATGGAGCTCCGTATGCCACGGCAAACTGGCTGACACTGACGGCGGCGGTGCACAAATGCTGCGCAGCTAGCGCCATTCGACGGCCAACACCGCGGTTCCTGGTGTGTCCGCTGTGCCGTGCGTGTGATCATTGCTTGTACAGCCCTCTCGCAGTGTCCGGAGCAAGTATGGTGGGTCTGACGCACCGGTGTCAATGTGTTCTTTTTTCCATTTCCAGGAGTGTAGTTTCCTAGGTACGTTCAGTGGTATATGTGGATACTGTCTGCAAACTGCGTTGCAAATGGAGTCGGTACTAAGAAGTAATAAATTAAAACGACATGCATGATACCAAAGTTTGACTCCATGAACAGCGAAGTATGCGATATACTTTTCTCCTTTCAACAGTTTGTGCAGGGCTCAGCGGGAAAAGTTTCGTACAAGTTTGAAATAATACGTGAAATTTTTTTGGTAGTCGGTAAGTTCCGTAAGTATCAAATGCTGCGTTAATTAAGTCAGAGTATTTGTGCGGCGTCAGTTCCGATGTCTCAGGAGAAACACGTAGTTTGTAACAGTAGCACTCGGCTTATTGCGATAAACTTTTAACATAAGATTAAACCTCTTAATGAGTAGATTATGACGCATTTCAAACTTTTGAATTCTGACAATAATTAAGCAAAACATTGAAAATTTGTTGCTCCTGGAAGGTGTTACATAGGCATTCTGCAACTGTAAGCGATTTAGGGTTAGTCCCTTAGTAATATAGATATGTGAATTATTCTTCACGTCAAAGCTGGTAAATATGGATACCAACTAACAGAAGCCCCCTGAACGGAAATACTACCTCGACAAAGTTCTTCCGCCTAATCGTGGAAGAAGTGTTTAAAGTCCTCCAGTCGGATGTCAATGGTACTGAGCCAACGTTTAATCTCGATAGTCACTGACAGTCCAAAATTAAAGATGGTCGGTGAACACGGTTTAGACTCCGGCAAGAAGCCAAGGAGCACAGATGTATCTGAGCTGAGACGGCATTGGAAAACAAAATTTCATTCGCATGGACCAAACAACAGGGCAGAATTTAACGACTCGTCGGTATCTTAGTTATTGGAGACGGACTGTTGATTGAGATTGAGTGAGGTGGTATTTTTGAAAATAAATCAAGCAAAACCTAAGTCATTATGAGACAATGGTATTTGACCATCGGTCCTATGTATTCGAGTCCAGTGTTTAAACCATTGTGGTATCTCTTTTGGAAGAACTGATACATTCCGTCAACACGAAATGGAATATGTTCACTACATGATTCCCGTAGTCATCTTACACTGCCTGGAAACTCCACACAGCATCACCACATATCCACAGAAGTAACAAAAGTCATGGGAAAGCGATATGCACATATACAGATGGTAACAGTGCCACGTAACCTAACTATAAAGGGGCAGTGCGTTGGCGGACCCATCATACTCGTACGTTGTCAGGTGATTCATGTAAAAAGGTGCCCAACGTGATTATGGCCTCACGACGGGATTTAACAGACTTTGAATGCGGAACGGTAGTTGGAGCTAGACGCATGGGACATTCCATTTCGGAAATAGTTGAGAAATTCAGTATTCCGAGGACCACAGCGTCAAGAGGATGCCGAGAACACCACATTTCAGGCATTACCTTCTACCATGGACAACGCAGTGGCTGATTGCCTTTACTTAGAACAGCGGCGTTTGTGTAGATTTGTCAGTGCTAACAGATAAGGAACACTGGGTGGAATAACCGCAGAAATCAATGTGGGACGTACGACGAACGTATCCGCTAGGACAGTGCGGTGAAATGTGGTGTTAATGGGTTATGGCAGCAGACGACTGACGCGAGTGCCTTTGGTAATAGTATGACATCGCCTGCAATGCCTCTTCTGGGCTCGTGACCATGTTGGTTTGACTCTAGACAACTGGAAAACCATGGTCTGCAGTAAGAGCTGATGGTAGGGTTGGAGTGTGGCGCAGACCTCACGATGTCCAGGACCCAAGTCGTCAGCCAGGCACTGTGCGAGCTGGTGGTGGCTACATAACGGTGTGGACTGTGTGCGCATGGAATGGACTGGATCCTATGGTCCAACTGAACCGATCACTGGCTTCGAAATGGTTTATTTATTTGTTTCCTATTTTCTTTTAATCTGTTATCTACACTCCTGGAAATTGAAATAAGAACACCGTGAATTCATTGTCCCAGGAAGGGGAAACTTTATTGACACATTCCTGGGGTCAGATACATCACATGATCACACTGACAGAACCACAGGCACATAGACACAGGCAACAGAGCATGCACAATGTCGGCACTAGTACAGTGTATATCCACCTTTCGCAGCATTGCAGGCTGCTATTCTCCCATGGAGACGATCGTAGAGATGCTGGATGTAGTCATCACCAGTGGTGTACGGACAGTGTAGGAGATCGCTCCCCACACCATGATGCCGGGTGTTGGCCCTGTGTGCCTCGGTCGTATGCAGTCCTGATTGTGGCGCTCACCTGCACGGCGCCAAACACGCATACGACCATCATTGGCACCAAGGCAGAAGCGACTCTCATCGCTGAAGACGACACGTCTCCATTCGTCCCTCCATTCACGCCTGTCGCGACACCACTGGAGGCGGGCTTCACGATGTTGGGGCGTGAGCGGAAGACGGCCTAACGGTGTGCGGGACCGTAGCTCAGCTTCATGGAGACGGTTGCGAATGGTCCTCGCCGATACCCCAGGAGCAACAGTGTCCCTAATTTGCTGGGAAGTGGCGGTGCGGTCCCCTACGGCACTGCGTAGGATCCTACGGTCTTGGCGTGCATCCGTGCGTCGCTGCGGTCCGGTCCCAGGTCGACGGGCACGTGCACCTTCCGCCGACCACTGGCGACAACATCGATGTACTGTGGAGACCTCACGCCCCACGTGTTGAGCAATTCGGCGGTACGTCCACCCGGCCTCCCGCATGCCCACTATACGCCCTCGCTCAAAGTCCGTCAACTGCACATACGGTTCACGTCCACGCTGTCGCGGCATGCTACCAGTGTTAAAGACTGCGATGGAGCTCCGTATGCCACGGCAAACTGGCTGACACTGACGGCGGCGGTGCACAAATGCTGCGAAGCTAGCGCCATTCGACGGCCAACACCGCGGTTCCTGGTGTGTCCGCTGTGCCGTGCGTGTGATCATTGCTTGTACAGCCCTCTCGCAGTGTCCGGAGCAAGTATGGTGGGTCTGACACACCGGTGTCAATGTGTTCTTTTTTCCATTTCCAGGAGTGTATATGAAAGAACAGACCGAATGTTGCAAATGATTTGGCATGAATATAGCGTATAATATTTTAACATAATCTCACATGTGTTCGTAGTAATTAATTACGATGTTTAAGAAGCAGAAATCTACATGGGATATCTTCATAAAAATAAAGAATAACAATACGAGGGATACGAGGGTAAGTTAATTTTTACCCGGAATTTAGTTATATTTTTGTTTGTTTTGCTAGTACTGTCGTTTTACTTTGATGGCTATGCTTTATTTGTTGTTATATCTTAGCAGTTTTCAAGCTGCTACGGTAATTTCGTTATTGCTACCGTGCTGTTAATCATGGCTACTCCGTTGTCTATTAGCACCAAGGCGTATCAGCGGCCGATAATCATCGAAGACTTTCGGTACAGTATGGGAACTGTCTTTCGCCACAACGGAGTGTCTACAAATGGATTGAAAAATTCCGAAATGGTCGCACAAGTGTCACGCACGATGTATCAGCGGGACGACCGTTTACCGCCACAAATGAAGAAACCATTGTGTGTTCACGTGAAATGACTTTCTTAGACAGACGAAGTGGCACATCGTCTGGAAATCAGTCACGGTTCTGCCTACGAAATCATTCACAACAGACTTGGGTTTCATAAAGTTTGTGCAAGATAGGTCCCAAAAAACTCACACAGTTGCATAAACAAACGCGCTTGGGCATCTGCAAAAAACATTTGGACCGCTGTGGTAACGAGGGCAACAAATTCTTAGACAGGATCATTACTGGTGACGAAACGTGGATCCATCATTACGAGCCGGAGTGTAAACGGCAGAGTATGGAATGGAAACATCCATATTCACCGCGCAAGAAAAAGTTCAAGACCCACCGTCCGCAGGAAAACTGATACTTACGGTTTTTCGGGACGCACCAAGTCCAGCACTGGAACATGATGGGCAAAGGGACACAACAATAAACTGTGTACGTTACAGTGAGATGATTGCTGCCAGGCTAAAGCCTGCAATTGAAGCAAACGTCGAGGATTGCTGTCAAAAGGTGTTGTATTTTTGCACGACAATGCACGCCCGTATACTGCTGCCCACACTGCTGACACGCTCCAGAAACTCAAATTTGAAGTACTGGGTCATCCTCTACATAGTCCCGATCTTTCCCCTCCTGGCTATCACTAGTTTGGTCCACTTAAACAGGCATTAAGGGGCCGTCGATTTGCTTCGGATGAAGCAGTGAAAGAGGCGATTCCTGGCTCGCAGCTCAACCGAGAACTTTCTTTTTACGAGGGCATCAGGAAGCTCGTACAACGATGGACCAAGTGCGCTGAAACGTGGTGGCGGTATAATTTTGCCACTTAACATCCTATTCTAATACTGAAACGTAATCTACTCATCAGGCTGCGGAGTCTGATACCAAACAAGACCTACGTCAAGTAAAGTGATACTAATTTGCATAGTACGAAGAGTTAATCGTTCATAGCCCGACATGAACTCGGTACTAACAAGCATCCCCTACTTTCACGTTAGTAGTCAAGTAGCATCGCAATCACTTTGAACTGAAGCGGACTCAGCAATTTCCCAGCCGTCGAGATAAGCAGAATATGGAACACATTTCGAGATTGGCAATAAAAGCCGACCCTTCACAGCAGGAAGGCAGGCCTCATGAGCTAACAATAAGCCACTAAGCGAGCTTCTCTGACACCTGCGTAGAATGGAAAGAATCATCTTAACATATCGGGGATTGTGTGGCCGCTCTTAGAGGACCAATACACGGAATTCGCATTTACGAAAAATGTTAAGTCGCACAAAATAAAGTTAACAGCAGGGCAGAGACGACGGGACAGAACACACACAGGAAGACCACACCTGATGCCTCAGAAAGCTTCTCGGAAAGGAATGCTTTCGGAATCAACGGGAGGTCTTTGACAAGCACGAAAAACATTGTCGCTATGTTTGGTTTTTTACAAAAACAGAAAAGAGGCCACAATGGAAAGCACCGCTATATTTAACAAATAATCGAATGTCAGGTGATGAAGGCGTGGAGACCATGAGGGTGCACGTGGACATTTCAGGTATGGGCGGAGTCTGAGAGGATAGGAGCGAAACATGAATGCGATAGGTCAGAAGGAAAATAGTTTCCACCCCAATCGCTTCTGAAGCATCACTGGGCCAAGAAACGACGCAAGTCGTAACACAATCAGCACTGGCCGCTACATATTGTGATATTGTGGTAGGGGATGAACATAAGGTACAGTGGGGGGAACAAAAAAGATATACAGACCGGGGCCGTGGGTAGAAGGAAGATATCTTCAGACCAAGGCCGTGTGTAGATGGAATACTTACTGATCTCTCGGCCTAGAAGAGCTTTTTAGTGAACACTTGCCTTCATAGGGTTCGAAAATGTAACATCTGCGGAATGGATATTACGGATTTTGATCCGAGTTAGTTTTTCTCTGTGGAACTATTACAGAGGACAGAGGTATACACGTCGCTAAGCCAGAGCGAGTGGACTTTACCAATAGTTAAGCTAGGGAAAAACACAGTTTTTCGACTCACGAACACTCAGGGCGATGTCCGACTGCTGATACAGTCAAGGCCAGAGTAGTATTGAGGTTTAGAGGTCCGCACAGCGCCGATGTGCCGCCGACAAAGTACGGTAAATACCACATTTTTCAGGCGGCGACTTGTGTGTGCACTTCAGTTCTATTGGAGAATGGAGTTGTGTTATGTATTATCTTCTCATTCCCTCGTTTCTATGCTAGCCACGGATCACGTGTGTGTTGATAGGGCTTAAAAGTCGAGAAACGTGGCGGTTAATATACGTAATTGTCCAGCTAAAATAGACAATAGGGTATACTGAAGTGTTGTGAGTGTAATATTTTGGAGGGTAAATTGTTTTGTGATTATTGTTTCGTAAGTTACTCTAGGGGTTCTTTTCTCATGTAGGAACACTCTCGAAAAGTTGTTATTCTTCATGTTAATCACGATTATTTTTATTTAGTTTTTTGAATTCACTGTCAGGATCTTCCTAATTATGGAGGATTTTGCAATGTCACCAACGACGCACTTGAACCCAATGTGTATGGTGATATGTAATGAATAGATTTAGTACAGGTAACAGTTGTTTATGTGTTCTAGTGTAGAGGCTACCTCTCCCTCACTGAAACATTTTAGGGGATTTATGATGGCTGTTTTTCTGATGTCTAATCATGACTTCATCTGGGATCTCCTTACCTTGAAGGGTCTGGATTCACAGGCGCTTTAGTTCTGTCAGGTATCTCCATGCGTGGCAAGTGGTAAGGATGGGTCATAACAACTGGGGGAGTACGTTAGAGGCTTCAGGAAATCGTTCGTGGTTCTCCCCAAGGCTTACGTCCTCACTAATTCCAGAAGGCTGTTGTAGGAGGATGTTCTGTCATGGCGCATCTCGGTATCATGGCATATGACATGTTCTTGAATGTCTCTCACCCATGTAAGCTTGTAGTTCCATAAGCTGATATATTAACTGAGGAAAATGGATATTTTTTTATTTCGTCAGTCCCAGTTGCATTGCTATAACATTCAGATGTAATACAGGGTGGCGCAGATGGATCGGGTGGTTTTGAAGTGGACTGTACGTCTGGAGGGGGGGAGCCAGGTGTTCGGCGACTTCGTCCTGTGGTGGGGGGGGACGGGAAGTTTCAGTTGCAGGCTGGCAGTCAGTCGCGATGGCTACGTGGTCCGTTGAGCATCGTGTTTTCGCAGTGGAAGAGTTCATACGCAATAACGAGTCAATTGTTGCTGTGACGCGTGCCTTTCGCCGGCGTTTCAACATCCCACCTCGCGGTAGTGTTCCTAAGCGAGATACGATATTGAGTTGGGTGCATAATTTCCGCACTACTGGTTCATGTGCTCCAAAATGGACGCCTAGACCGCCAACAATAACAACGCCTGAGAACGTGGAGCGTGTGAGACGCGATGTCACTGCGAGCCCACGTCGATCAACGAGACGTCGTGCTCAAGCTCTTGGAATGTCACGTCGGAGCCTTCAAAGGATTCTTAACGAAGAACTGAAATTCCACCCCTATAAAATCCTGTTGGTACAGAAGATTCTCCCAACAGACCATCTTCAAAGGCTTCAGTTTAGCCAACAGATGTTGGAGTTATTGGAAGATGTAAACCTGATTATCATGATGTCTGACGAGGCTCACTTTCACATTAACGGATACGTAAACAAGCAAAATTGCCGTTACTGGGCCGACACTAACCCAAGAGATCTACACCAACGGCCTCTCCATAGTGACAAAGTGACGGTTTGGTGTGGGGTTTCTAAGGTAGGGATAATTGGTCCTTACTTTTTTGAAAATGAAAGGGAGCAGGCGGTTACAGTTAATTCGCAGCGTTATGTGAACATGATTGAAGATTTTCTTCTCCCACAACTTGAAGAGAACAATTACGACATGGGCAATATGTGGTTCCAACAAGACGGGGCAACTGCACATACCGCTAGGATATCAATGCAAGCTGTACGCGCTCTGTTCCCTGGCCGTTTGATTTCCCGTAATGGAGATGTCCATTGGCCCCCTCGCTCGCCGGACCTCACGGTATGTGACTTTTTCTTATGGGGCTATTTAAAAGCAAGGGTCTACATGAACAAACCCCGGACCATTCAGGAGTTGAAGGCAGCAATTCACACCGAAATCACATCAATTCCTGGTGATGTGCTTGAGCGGGCAATGCGGAACGTTAAGGACCGACTCCAAGAATGCGTCGCTCGAGAAGGAGGGCATTTGATGGATGTAATTTTTAAAAACTAACATTACTATTTTTTTGTTAATAAACTTCCATTGTAACTACACGTTTTGCACTTTATTTCAATCCAATACCTTTACAATTGACAGTTTGACAAGTATTTTAAAACCACCCGATCCATCTGCGCCACCCTGTATTTATCGGTTTCGGGCTGACACGTCCATTTTCAAATCATACACCTTTCTACTAACTGTAATTATTCATACAATATGGTGCCAAAAGGCACAGCAAAGCATACAGTAGGCAACAAGTGCTCTCACTGGTCTTGAACTGTGTGCCCATTGCTACTGAATGACTCAATCAAACTCAGTCATTAGCAACAGACACGTTGTCTAAGATCAATGATGGTTCTTGTTGCCTGCTGTATGCTTTGCTATGCCTTTTGGCGCCATATTGCATGAATAATTACGGTTAATAGCAAGGTGTGTGGTTTGAAAATGGGCGTGTCAGCCCAAAACCGGTAACCACTATATCTGAATTTTATATCAATTCAACTGAGACAGACGAAATAAAAAATTATCCAATTTCGTCAGTACTGCACAGCTGTGGACGTACTATCCTGTGGCAGCACACCTCAAGTAAACAAGAAATGATATCTTAGCTGTCAGCTGTCACAGTTCCTCTCTTATTATTATATTGTAGACAGTTGCATCTCGAAATGCAATTCTGCCCTGGTCTGTAACATCTTGTTTGATGGCACATTCCCAGACAATGTGATCTGAATTGCCAGTGCTCCACATTCTCAAATGTCTTGTTGGATATCATTCTTGGCAACCTGGAATAAAATAATTGATTACTTTCACCGACCTCCCAACTCATACGATGGAGTGCTGAAAGGTTCAAAGAAAATTTGTGTAATTTCAAACATGTATCTGACTCATACAATTACAGTTGGTGGTGACTTCAATTTACCCTGGATAGGTTGGCGAAAATAAATGTTTAAAATGGAGGTACATACAAAACATCATCCGAAATTGTGCTACATGTATTCCCTGAAAACTATTTTGAGCAATAGTTCATGAGCCCACTGGAGCAGTAAACAGTTGTGAAAACAAGCCTGACCTCTTAGCAATCCCGAGCAATCACGACCATCAAAAACAGATTCACGTATTAGTGAACACAGGGCTGTCGAAGCAAGACTGAATACCGTAACTCCCAACCCTCCAAAAAAAAACGATAAATATACCTATTCAAAAAGCAGATAAAAGTACACTTGACGCCTTCCTGAGAGACAGTCTCCACTCCTTCCAAATTAACAATGGAAGTGTGGACCAGATGTGGCATGAATTCAAAAAAATAGTATCAATTTGGTACACAAAACAGGTTAGAACACAGTTGAAAAAACGACGAAATAACATGCCAAATTCAAACGAACGCAAAATCCCCAAGATTGACGATCTTTTACAGCACCTCGAAAGTTAGCGCGGAGTTCAATATGAGATGCTTACAATTGTTTTCACAACAAAACCTTGTTTTGAAACTTGGCACAAAATCCAAAGAGTCTGATTGTATGTACAGTATGCTAGCGACAAGACACAATCAATGCCTTCTCTGTGCGATAGCGGTGGAAACACTATCGATGACAGTGCTGCTAAAGAAGATTTAATAAACACAGCCTTCCGAAACTCCTTCACCAAATAAAACGATGTAAAAAGTCCAGAATTCGAATCAAGAAAAGCCGCCAACTTGAGTAACTTAGAAGTAGATATGCTCGGAGTAATGAAGTAATTTAAATCACTTAGGATAAAAGCAAGTCATCCGGTCCAGACTGTATACCAGGTAGGTTTCTTTCATATTAGCTGCAAACTTAAGTCATATACAACCGCTCGCTCGACGAAAGATCCGTACCCAAAGATTGCAAAGATGCACAGGTCACACTAACACTCAAGAAAGTCAATTGGGAATAATCCACTAAATTACAGGCCCGTATCATTACCGTCGATACGCAATAGGATTCTGGAACATATATTGTGTTCAAACATCATGAATTCCCTCGGAAGAGTCTGCCTTCGTAGCGTAGCGGTAGCGGTACCGCCTACCACACAGGGGGCCCGTGTTCAATTCCCGGCAGGGGACTGGGTGTTGTGTATCCTTCATCATCAATTTCGTCATCACTGACTCGCAAGTCGTCGATGTGGCGTCAACTAAAGAGGACTTGCAAGACGGCGGTCGAATTCCACCGAATGGGGCCTCCGGCCAACAATGCCATACGATCATTTCCATTTTACCTCGAAGAGAACTATCTATTGACACTCAGTCAACACGGATTTAGAGAACATCGTTCTTGTGACACACACCTATCTCTTGACTCACACAAAGCGTCATCAGAAGTTCAAAACAAAGAGCAAACTGATTTAGGAATGATACCTCTATGGTGCGAAAACTGGCAATTGACCATAAATAATGAAAAGTGTGAGGTCATCCTCATGGGTACTAAAAGAAACCCATTAAGTTCCGGTTGCACGATGAATCTGTCAAATCCAAAGGCCGGAAATTCAAGTAAATACCTAGGAATTACGAACAATTTAAAAAAATACATGGAAAATGTTATGGGGTAGGTGAACCGAAGACTATGTTTCACTGTCAAAAGACTTAGAAGATGCAACAGATCTACTAAACAGACTGCCTAAACTACCCTTGTCCGTCCTCTTTAGGAGTACTACTGTACAGTGTGGAATGCTTACCAGATAAGCTTGACGGAATACATAGAAAAGTTCAGAGAAGAGCAGCACGTTTTGTGTTATGGAGAAATAGGGAAGAGAGTGTCACGGACATGATACAGGATTTGGGGTGGACATCATTAAAGCGAAGGCCTTTCTCGTTGCGGCAGGATCTTCTCACAAAATTTCAATCACCAACTTTCCCCATCGAAAACGAAAATATTTTGTTGACGCCGATCTACATAGGGAGAAACGATCGTCATAATATAATAGGGGAAATCCGAGCTCGCACGGGAAGATAGCGATGTTCGTTTTTTCCATGCACTGTTCGAGAGTGGAATAATAGAGAATTATTGTGAAGGCGATTCGATGACCCCTCTGCTAGGCACTTAAGTGTGTAGACGCAGATGTACCTTATCATATTCACGCTTTTTGAGCCAATATTGTGCCCCTCTCTTTCTTACTGCTAGGTCTAGAGGTAGCAAGCCTAATATCACTGGCAGCACCTCAGACGATGTTGTTCTACATGCACCACTCCTCTGTGCTCGCCGCAGAGCCTGTGCTGTCCTTACCTTTGTGATTCTATGAGCCCAAACGCTCGACCCGTAGCCCACAACAACGTGCAATATTGCGTAATGGTAGCTATTATTGCACTTAGTGGCAGCTGTAAACTGCTGTGTCTTATTGTTGGTATTTTATTTTGGATTTTAATGCCTGGAAATGGTTATATTCGGCTACCTGGAGGCCATTTGCAACCACTGATGGATCTCAAGTCCCCAAACAAGGATGGAACATTTATGGATGACAATGTTTCATGTCACTGGGCCACAACTGTTCGCGATTGCTCTGAAGAACATTCTGGACAGTTCGAATGAGTGATTTGACCCCCCAGATCGCACGACATGAATCCAATCGAACATTTATGGGACATAACATCCTGCGTGGACAACACGTTTGCAATTATGGGCGCCTAAGAGGCAGCATGGCTCAATATTTATACGGGGGACATCTAACGTCATATTGAATCCATGCCACGTGGAGTTGCTGCACTACACCGGGTAAAAGAAAGCCCGACACGATATTAGGAGGTATCCCATGACTTTTGTCGCCTCAGTGTAAAGGATCATACGGAGACGCATGTTTGGATTCCGCTACTGGATGCGGTACCCAGCGCTGAGATAGATGAAAGAGCCAGGGTAATAATGGCCAGAAATGAGTACTATGGAAGTCTGGCGTTGAAGAAGACTCGAACCGATTTGTTCTTCCATCAACTAGGAGCCACTCATATAGCGTTAAGCGCAGCGCGCTAGCTTGCGAGATGGGGAAGTGAACCAGATCCAGGGCGAATCCGCCCAGAGGATACGATATGCGAACAGGTGAAATACGATATGACACAGAACACAGGTTGCCTTGACGACTGTGTCGTCGGCGAGAGCACCCGACCACAGAATTGATTGGTATAATAAAATTTGCCAAGTCCTGAAAAAGAGGAACCTGTACTGTATGGGGCAAACGCTAGGAAAAAGAAACAATAGATTGTACCATCAGCTGGGAAGTACAGGTGAACTGCTGAAGTATCAACGAACAGGGAACACTGACGCCCAACAAGCACTGAAGTGTTACTTGCAACCAATGACTGCAGAATCTATACGGCCGGCCGAAGTGGCCGTGCGGTTAAAGGCGCTGCAGTCTGGAACCGCAAGACCGCTACGGTCGCAGGTTCGAATCCTGCCTCGGGCATGGATGTTTGTGATGTCCTTAGGTTTGTTAGGTTTAACTAGTTCTAAGTTCTAGGGGACTAATGACCTCAGCAGTTGAGTCCCATAGTGCTCAGAGCCATTTGAACCATTTTTTTGCAGAATCTATAAGCTACAGTTAAAGTTTACGGTGAAAGATATTCTTTTATAAGGACTCGATTAGCAGTTTGGCGTAGAAGATTACTCACAATTTACTAAAGTGGCTTAACTGACAGTAATTATTATTCTTATAGTTAAGTTTACGGTGAAAGATATTCTTTTATAAGGACTCGATTAGCAGTTTGGCGTAGAAGATTACTCACAATTTACTAAAGTGGCTTAACTGACAGTAATTATTATTCTTATAATTGTTTATGACGTTTTTAAGTGACAACCGTAGGTACACTACAGTTGTTAAGGCAATTGTTCAAAAACTTTCTGTCTACCATAGCAACAAAATTTTAACTTCCGTATCATTACGTACCATTAATGCACGTATTTAACAATTTATCGCTGCTGTTTTATTGTGACTAATAATCCGCAGCGTGGAATCAGCCGAGCGGTCTAAGGCGCTGCAGCCATGGACTGTGCGGTTGGTCCCGGCGGAGGTTCGAGTCCTCCCTCGGGCGTGGATGTGTGTGTGTGTGTTTGTCCTTAGGATAATTTAGGTTAAGTAGTGTGTAGGCTTAGGGACTGATGACCTTATCAGTTAAGTCCCATAAGATTTTCACACAGATTTGAACATTTAATAATCCAACAAATAGAGAGAAGTAATTTTACTGGATGCTAGTAGTGTAAGGAGCGTCCAGTTATAACGAAACTGGCTTAATCAGAAGGAGACATAATGATTCGTGCAAACTCCACAGTTATTATCCTAACTATTAGTAATAATCAATGTAATGTTATTTTCGAATGGGTTACTCATAGAATAATTTTCAAATGACTTTGTATACTCTCTCCACCAAGAACTACGATAAATAAAAAAAAATGTGTGGAGAGGTAAACCGACAGTTGCGAAGAGATGTATCACTACAAAGGAAAACTGTTGTTGAAGTATGGCTGTTTGAATCTTAAGGAAGATGTTATTTGCATAAAGTTTTTAGAGCTGTCTGTGACTACGTGTTAAAATGTTAAAAAATCGATGACCAGTTTGAGATCTATGATATTCTGGCAAAAATGTGGATAATCCAGTAACCGTATTGTTGCACAGCAGATCCAATTGCATGGTGAGCATATAAATTCTTAAAATTATTACTTGTGCTGATGGCAGAGAGTCAGACCCGGCTCATACCACGTCTCACGATCAGTATCTGGGGTGTGGAACAGTGCCAATGTTGCAGAAGACGGAGTACCGCTGAAAATACTACCACATCGAGTATTACGACAGAACCCAATACGTCATTCCGTGAGCCTAGGAACATGGAGTCATAACGTGTGACACCCGAGGTCGGATGCTCCACAGCGTCCTATCAGGGACGGCAAGTTCAAAGGCAAACTAAACTGACAATAACTGAGACACCATGGTGGGAACAAATCTGCTTACACCTCCAGATAATGAGGGCGAAGGACCGCATCGCCGGCCGTGACGACGTTTAGGAAGCCACAGTCTCTGTGTCTGCTCGTCCCGTATGCATCTTGCTTGTTACAGCATAAGTCAGTTGGTGATTCGCGATGTGCTGCCTGAGTGAAGATTCCGAGAGTGCGGCCAACCAGCTACAGTTGAACTTAGGGGAGGCCATGACGTTATGATCGCAGATTTACTTCAAACTTTGTACACCTTCAGTAGGCAATTAAAACAACATAATGTGCAAGTAGTAAAGTGCACAACTCTAGCATTTGCGAGAAAATCGCAAGAGAAGTTTTACACGTCTATTATGTAATGGTCAGGCGGTGCCAGCACGGTAGCTCAGTATGTTCTGTCAGAGGGCTAGTTGTCCTCTGTAATAAAAAACTGACTAAAGGAAGCAAAGATCAACTTGAACGGACGTAATGTGACGTCAGAACACAACGAACAATACCGAACAAAAAGAATTTAGTCTAGATTTTTTTCATTACTGGGCAAACTTTCAACGTTATTTACATATTTTTTTTAACTTAAGGAGGAATCTGAGCAACGTTTTCGAGACCTGACGGCATTAGAAAGTTATTTTGATCTGTTCTCTCCATATTCAGCGAATGTTTAAGAGATTCGCCTACCCGTCACGTTAGCCGAGAGGGCTAATGCGCTGCTTCCTGGACTCGGGTAGGTGCGCCAGCCCCGGGTCGAATCCGAGCGGCGAATTAACGACCAGGGCCGGTGTGTCGGCCAGCCTGGATGTGGTTTTTAGGCAGTTTTCCACATCCCATACGTGAATACCGGGGTGGTCCCCACGTCCCGCCTCAGTTACACGACTCGCCGACATTTGCAACACGTTCGCACTCTTGCGAAATGAAATGAAATGATCGCAAGGCATTTATTGGCCGGAATATCCTCTTCGGGGTTCGGCCGCCGTATTGCAAGTGTTTTTAGTTGACACCATTTCGGCGACTTGCGCGTCAATGATGATGAAAATGATGATGGACACACAACACCTAGTCCCCTGCCGGGAATCGAACCGAGACCCCCTTACGTGGTAGGCGGTAACGCTACCACTGTGCTACAGAGGCGGACACTCTTTCACGGTTTACACTAGACGCAGACAGCCAGGGTACTCTGATTCCGTCCTGGGGGGTACGGGATGGCGGCAGGAAGGGCACCCGGCCACCCCTTCAAGTTCACCTTGCCAAATCCGATTGTAACCGCGCCAACCCTGCGAAAACTGCGGGCCAAAGGCGTAAGCAAAAGAAGAAGAAGAAACATTCAAAAGATTCGCCCTGAACTCAACTATAAATTATTGACCAGCAGTGTGACAGAGAATACAAAGACAAATGTAAATACAAGAAAAACACCTTGTAATTCTATAGACACGTCCCTCAGGATAGATTTCCTCGTTACCGCAAATATGTTGCTACAATAATAATCAGCGTCCGGTTCCACGTATGCTTGTGAACAATTGTTCTCTGCAATGCAAAGTAAGAAGGCGTGCCTGAGGAATTCGCTGTCTGATCGCAATCTAAATTGCGCGCTGCGTCCAGAGTGCACAGGAAAGATTACTTTGGACACACAAGCAATCGTTACGGGAAAAAAAGAGCGAGAGAAACGGGAATCTCACACTGTTATTACGTCTTTTTTGTATAACAGCTCACGAACTAAATTAAGTAAAATTTCGAAGTACACTGATCAGCCACCACATTATGACCACCAACCTTCTGTCGATATAAACCTGTACTGGCGGTAGCAGCGTCACCTGGCAGGGACTGATTGCTAGTCAGAAAAACGCACGGTGCATGTAGTATCAGTCAGCGGGTCCTTGTGTAAAATGGGGAGGGCGCGCGGTCTATCTGAGTTTGATCGAGGGCCGAGCATTTCGGAAACTGCACGACTTATCGGCTGGTCGAAGAGTGTTGTGGTGACTGTCTCCAACACGTGGCGAAACCGAGGTAAAGCACAACCAGACGACGTGGGGTTGAACAGCCACCTCTCATTACAGACGTCCGACGTCGTAGGATGTTCAGGCTGGTAAAACAGTACAGGCGACGAATTGTTGCGGTACTAACATCGGAATTTTATGTTGGGCAGAGTACAAGTGTGTCTGAACACACAATGCACCGGAAACGCCTAACGATGGACCTAACATCCGACGACCCATGCATGTGGCGATGTTAACACCACGACGACGGCAACTACGACTGAAATGGACACGCGACCTTTGGTGCAGTGGCAAAGCGCTGCATGGTCTGAATAATCCCGATACTTTCTTCATTATGCCGGAGGGAGGGCGCGAATCCGTTCCAGGGAAACAGCTCCTTGACACCTGTACTGCGGTATGGAAATAAGCTGATGGCGGCTCCATTATACTCTGGAGAACAATCACGTGGGCATTAATGGGGCCAGTGGAGCTCGCCCATCGCACCGTGGCGGCCAAGGAGTATCGTACACCGCTGCAGACTATGTACACCCTTTCGTGACAATCATATTTCCGATGGAAGTTCCATTTGTCAACAAGATAATGCATCGTGCCAGAAGGCTAGGAGTGAGATGCAGTGGTTTGAGGAACACCGTATCGAGTCCCAAAATTGTGCTGGCCTCCTAACTCGCCAGATCTGAACCCGATCACACACATCTGGCGTCGGAGCCCATCGTCCCCTCCACGGAATTTAGGGGAATTAGGTGAGTTGTGATTGCAGATATGGCTGGGCTTCCTTTTACCAGCTGCCATTTTGCGCTCCAATCTTTTGTCTAAAAAGGAAAGACTCCTCGCACAGTGGATTAAGGTGCGAAGACATTGTCATTATTATGCAACGCCGACTTGGCAATGCTGCTATTAGATGGCACCGCTGTCAAAGCTGACCCATATTTCACATTTGGCGCTTCTCCGTGTTGTGGCGACCGCACAGTGAGCGCGCATTTCCCTCGATCCCCACCAGGCCGTAGGTGCTCTGCTCGCGAGTAAGGGCATGAGCACATGGGAGTGCACACGCTCAAAATCTGCGAGTTGTTAAGCCCTGGGATGTACCAAGTGACTGCTAACTACCGCCTTCAATCTGATGGGCCGAGCGCCTGTGTTCTGTTTGCCTGTCTGTAAGTAGTACTACCTCCCTGGCTGTAGGTTTGTAAGGTGGCAACGGCCTTGCACCTTACATGAGTCCATTTAACGTGACACTTTAAGTTTTGTTGGAGTAATACTCTAAATTACGGCGTAGGAAAACTATGTGGAAATGCATCGGCACGCGAGAATTCCGCGATTTTGTAATTACACTCCTGGAAATTGAAATAAGAACACCGTGAATTCATTGTCCCAGGAAGGGGAAACTTTATTGACACATTCCTGGGGTCAGATACATCACATGATCACACTGACAGAAACACAGGCACATAGACACAGGCAACAGAGCATGCACAATGTCGGCACTAGTACAGTGTATATCCACCTTTCGCAGCAATGCAGGCTGCTATTCTCCCATGGAGACGATCGTAGAGATGCTGGATGTAGTCCTGTGGAACGGCTTGCCATGCCATTTCCACCTGGCGCCTCAGTTGGACCAGCGTTCGTGCTGGACGTGCAGACCGCGTGAGACGACGCTTCATCCAGTCCCAAACATGCTCAATGGGGGACAGATCCGGAGATCTTGCTGGCCAGGGTAGTAGACTTACACCTTCTAGAGCACGTTGGGTGGCACGGGATACATGCAGACGTGCATTGTCCTGTTGGAACAGCAAGTTCCCTTGCCGGTCTAGGAATGGTAGAACGATGGGTTCGATGACGGTTTGGATGTACCGTGCACTATTCAGTGTCCCCTCGACGATCACCAGTGGTTTACGGCCAGTGTAGGAGATCGCTCCCCACACCATGTGTGCCTCGGTCATATGCAGTCCTGATTGTGGCGCTCACCTGCACGGCGCCAAACACGCATACGACCATCATTGGCACCAAGGTAGAAGCGACTCTCATCGCTGAAGACGACACGTCTCCATTGGTCCCTCCATTCACGCCTGTCGCGACACCACTGGAGGCGGGCTGCACGATGTTGGGGCGTGAGCGGAAGACGGCCTAACGGTGTGCGGGACCGTAGCCCAGCTTCATGGAGACGGTTGCGAATGGTCCTCGCCGATACCCCAGGAGCAACAGTGTCCCTAATTTGCTGGGAAGTGGCGGTGCGGTCCCCTACGGCACTGTGTAGGATCCTACGGTCTTGGCGTGCATCCGTGCGTCGCTGCGGTCCGGTCCCAGGTCGACGGGCACGTGCACCTTCCGCCGACCACTGGCGACAACATCGATGTACTGTGGAGACCTCACGCCCCACGTGTTGAGCAATTCGGCGGTACGTCCACCCGGCCTCCCGCATGCCCACTATACACCCTCGCTCAAAGTCCGTCAACTGCACATACGGTTCACGTCCACGCTGTCGCGGCATGCTACCAGTGTTAAAGACTGCGATGGAGCTCCGTATGCCACGGCAAACTGGCTGACACTGACGGCGGCGGTGCACAAATGCTGCGCAGCTAGCGCCATTCGACGGCCAACACCGCGGTTCCTGGTGTGTCCGCTGTGCCGTGCGTGTGATCATTGCTTGTACAGCCCTCTCGCAGTGTCCGGAGCAAGTATGGTGGGTCTGACACACCGGTGTCAATGTGTTCTTTTTTCCATTTCCAGGAGTGTATAAGATTTTGCGGAAAGGCAGTACGCGAGACAGAGCTCGGCTACGTCCCCGCCTAGTCGCCGAAGGCCACAGCCTGACGGTATGAATGGTGAACTGGGGGATTTCTGTAATCCGTTTAGAGAGGCCACAGCGGCCGCCAACCTCTGAGGGACGCACAGCTGCAGGTGTTCAAGTGTTTACCAAAATAGAGCAGTGGATAGCTGGACGGGCTTCCCTGTGTGTGCTCTCGCCTGTGTCCCACTTGTGGTGTCACCGCCAGACACCACACTTGCTAGGTGGTAGCTTAAATCGGCCGCGGTCCATTTAGTACATGTCGGACCCGCGTGTCGCCACTGTGTAATCGCAGACCTAGCGCCACCACCAAGGCAGGTCTCGTGATACGAGAGAGCACTCGCCCCAGTTGTACGAGAACCTAGCTACCGACCAGATGTACGAATCCTTTCTCTCTCATTAGCCGAGAGACAGAATAGCCATCAGCTAAGTTAATGGCTACGAACTAGCAAGGCGCCATTAGCCATACAGTGATTGTACTTAAAGTCTCCTGTGTATCGTCAAGATCGATGTACCACAATGATTGAGTAAAGTTAAGTATTAAACCTGCTCCGTACTTTTCTTCCTAACATTAATTACGTATCCTGTTCCAGTACTTCACGCCCGTCTGCGTTAGTCTAGCTTGCCTTTTCAGCCATCTCAACTTCACGGTGTCGGCCCAGCTACCGACACAACATTGGCGACGAGGATGGGATGAGAGTTCTTTCTGATTGCTTACATTTAATTGTGTCATGGCTTCGCCACATTCTCCAGATGTACTGTCCGAATTTTATCGCTTGCAGAACCAGCAGACGCAGGCGTTACTGGATGCCCTTGGACAGCTCGTCCAGGGTCAACGTGCCATTCAAACCGATGCGGCCACCGCCGCTTCATCGCTACCGCAGCCACAACATGCCGTTGCACCGCCTTTTAGGCACTACGACCCGAACCAGGAGACGTGGCAAGAGTGGTCCCGCCAGTTTGCGTTCCACCTCGCTGCCTACAGAATTCAAGGTAATGAGCGGCAGCCGTTTTTGCTTTCTTGTGTCGGTGTGTCCACATACCGTGTGATAGTGAAATTGTTTACCCGACGCGACGTAGCAACTCTGTCCTACGAGGAAATTTTGTCTGCATTGGATGCCTATTTCAAAGAAACAGTTAATGTGGTTGCAAAACGGTATACGTTCTTTCGTACAAAACGTACGGCCGGTCAAACTAATAGGGAGTGGGTAGCAACATTGCAAGGACTTACTAGGGACTGTGCCTTTGAATGTGACTGTGGTCTTTCTTATTCTGATACAATGGTGCGTGATGCAATTGCACAGAACGTTTCTGATGTTCGCATACGGGAGCAAATTTTGAAACTAGTTAATCCCTCCCTTCAACAAGTGATAGACATATTGGATAGACAGGACACACTTGACTGTGCTCAGGAATCTTTTGAAACTTCGCCAGCCGTGTGTAACATTAACCGGCCCTCTGGTCGCGCTGCGCGGCCCGGTAACCGGGCCTCGCGCACGTCCGCACAGCTGCCGCCGCGCGCTAAGCCACGTGTGCCGCGCCAGCCCACAAATGTAGTGAAATCGTGCCCGCGGTGTGCTACTAGACATTCGCGTGAACATTGCCCGTCACGCCAAGCTATTTGCTTTTTCTGCAATAAGAAAGGACATGTTCAAAGTGTTTGCCAGAAAAAGCTCAGATCAGACAATCACAATCATTCCAGGCCCTTTGCTTCGCGCCAGAATCGAACCAAGGACACTCAGGCTCGTGGACCTTCGCCTATGGACATTCATGTCGTTAATTCCCCTTCGTCCAGTGACACTTTCTCTAACAGTAACTGTGTTCGTCCCACAAAAACTGTGCGTCGACGTCGCCGGAAATCACGTCAATTAGCAAGTGATTCTGTACCAGTGTCTGTTCCAATTGCACAAAACAGTCGCTCTTGTCGTCAGCAGGACAATAAACTTTTTGTGGACTTAGACTTTGAAGGCAAAGTGATACCATTCCAGCTCGATACCGGAGCTGCAGTTTCATTGCTCAATCATGACACGTACAAACAACTGGGCAAACCTCCGTTGCGTTCCGCAAATGTTAAGCTAACTACATATTCCGGACAGAAAATTCCTGTGTTAGGACAGTGCAGCCTTCTTGCAACATACAAGGGACAAACAAAACTTGTGTCATTTTACGTTCTTCGTTCTTCTTCTGCAGTGAACTTGTTTGGTCTAGATTTATTTCAGTTGTTTAACATGTCTATTGTACATCAGGTCCTATCAGTGAATCAGACTGTGCCTACAGACGGTGTTTCTCGCTTATGTGACGAATTTGCAGATATTTTTGCACCGGGCTTAGGTTGCGCTAAAAACTATGAAGCACATTTGGAACTGGAAGGAAACGCGCAACCGAAATTTTTCAGAGCGCGCAATGTTCCCCACGCATTGCGTCAGGAGGTCGCAAGAACATTGCACAATGTAGAATCACAAGGTGTGAGTGAATGTGCGCAATGCCTCTTCTCTTTCAGCTCCGCTTCATCGCTTACGCCGTAAAGGTGTTCCGTTCGTCTGGACGACGGAATGTGAACGCGCCTTTCGCCAGTTGAAATCGGCGTTGCTTTCTAATACTTGCCTTACGCCATTCGATCCCCAGAAACCTCTTTTGTTGATGGTAGATGCATCGGATTTCGGGATCGGTGCTGTGCTTGCGCACAAAGTTGGCTCCCATGATCGCCCTATTGCCTTTGCGTCCAAATTGCTCTCGTCTGCGCAAAGAAATTATTCACAGATAGAGAAAGAAGCTTTGGCTCTCGTGTTTGGTGTTACTAAGTTCCATGATTTCTTGTATGGTCGTCACTTTACCATCATCACAGACCACAAACCTTTGACATCGCTTTTTCATCCGACCAAGCCTGTACCTCCACGTACAGCGCAGAAATTCATTCGCTGGTCTATTTCCTCTCACAGTACCGCTACGATATCTTGTATCGGTCCACTGCTAAGCACGGAAACGCCGATGCGTTGTCCCGTTTGCCTGTTGCTGAGGATAAAGCATTCGATTCTTCCGAACTTGCTTGCATGTTCATTGATTCGGAAACCGATGAAGTGGTCGAATCGTTTCCGATTGATTTTCGTCGTGTCGCTACAGCCACAGCTGCTGACCCTGTCCTTGCTACTGTTTTACGTTTTGTTGCTACGCAATGGCCTTTGTCAAAGTCTCGGATCGAGGATCCGTTGGTTCGCCGATTTTTTGCTCACAAGGAGAGACTTTTTGTTCGACGTGGTGTTTTGTTGTTGCGTTCTGATAATGATCAGTCCAGAGTCGTGGTCCCACGTTCGTTACAGTCCTCTGTTTTACGGCTTCTTCACCAAGGACATTGGGGTATAGTGCGAACGAAACAACTTGCTCGTCAGCACTGTACTTGGTTCGGAATCGATGCTGCGATTACGAAAATGTGTTCTTCTTGCATGGCGTGTGCCGAACAACAATCCGCACCGCCGCGGAAAGTCTTTGCGTGGCCACAAGCCACTTCCCCTTGGCAACGCTTGCACATTGATTTTGCTGGTCCATTCTGGAATGCTCGATGGTTGGTTCTGGTCGACGCCTTCAGTAATTTTCCTTTTGTTGTCCGGATGTCTTCCACGACGTCCTCCGCCACCATCCAAGCGTTGTCTGCTATCTTTTGCATTGAAGGTCTTCCGCAGACTATTGTTTCCGACAATGGCCCACAATTCATGTCCGCAGAATTTCAGTCATTCTGCCAGGCCAATGGTATTCAACTTCTGACATCCGCGCCGTTTTCGCCTCAGTCCAACGGTGCCGCTGAACGATTGGTCCGGACTTTCAAGTCACAGATGTTGAAATTGAAAGAGTCGCATTCTCGGGAGGACGCATTGTTGCTCTTTTTGTCTTCGTATCGCTCTCAGCCCCGAGATGGTCGCTCGCCGGCTGAGTTGCTCCACGGTCGTCCTCATCGCACCTTGATGTCTTTGCTGCATCCGCCGCATCAGGTTCCTGTGCAGCGGCAGACTCCTGCTTTTGCTCCAGGCGACGTTGTATTTTATCGCAACTATCGAGGTTCACGGCGTTGGCTCGCAGGGCGCATTCTTCGCTGCCTCGGCCGCGCGATGTATTTGGTTTTGGGGGCCTCTGGTGAGGTGCGTCGGCATCTCAATCAGCTGCGCCTCTGTCGTCGCTCGGGTTCTGCCGCTCCCCGTCTGCTTTCAGCGACGGTGCCGTCCGGTCAGCGCCCTGGGGACCCATCTACTGGCTCGCCTCATCCCCAGGTGTTACCGACGATGCCTTCCAATTTGCCCCATGGCGACGCGCCGCCGCCGCCGCAGCAGCAGCAGCCGCCGCCGCCGCCGCTTGTTCTCCCGCCGGCGCCGCCCGCATTCGACGCTTCGTTGCAGCCGCCAAGCGCCTCCCAGGGTCACGCGCCGCCGATCGCTTCCCGTGACCAGCTGTCCTCCGCCATGGAACTCCCGCCCGCTCCGGACCACATGACGTCATCGCGCGTCGGCTACCCCGACGCAATGGAGGTTGATCCTTCGGTCCCTCCTGTCTCTTTACGGGCGCATACACCGCATGTTGACGTGCACCCTGGACTAGTTTTTCAGGCGTTTCCTAGCTCCCCTCGGACCGAATGGCCGGGTGCGGGTGGCACAGCCTCGCCTGTTGTTAGGCTCCCCACCTCATCGCATACGTCAACATGTGGTCCTCCCCACGGCGGGCGGAAGCCTTATCACACGACCGTTCGCCGATTTGCGGGGGAGGAATGTGGTGTCACCGCCAGACACCACACTTGCTAGGTGGTAGCTTAAATCGGCCGCGGTCCATTTAGTACATGTCGGACCCGCGTGTCGCCACTGTGTAATCGCAGACCTAGCGCCACCACCAAGGCAGGTCTCGTGATACGAGAGAGCACTCGCCCCAGTTGTACGAGAACCTAGCTACCGACCAGATGTACGAAGCCTTTCTCTCTCATTAGCCGAGAGACAGAATAGCCATCAGCTAAGTTAATGGCTACGAACTAGCAAGGCGCCATTAGCCATACAGTGATTGTACTTAAAGTCTCCTGTGTATCGTCAAGATCGATGTACCACAATGATTGAGTAAAGTTAAGTATTAAACCTGCTCCGTACTTTTCTTCCTAACATTAATTACGTATCCTGTTCCAGTACTTCACGCCCGTCTGCGTTAGTCTAGCTTGCCTTTTCAGCCATCTCAACTTCACGGTGTCGGCCCAGCTACCGACACAACACCACTAATTTTACGCCTTCGAGTAACTCAAGTGGGGCAGGCCAGGAGTTCCGAATAACAAACTGTCGATGCAAGAATCTGTGTTCGCTACGACGGGGAATCTTTCCGGGAAAATCTCAAGTGGAGAAAACTTCCAGTAAACGTGTTATTGCCCACAGCTGTGGTTCTTCCCAGCCGGCGATGGCAGAGTTTACTTGTGAAATTTTGTAGAAATAAAAGAATTGTGGAAAAGAGTTCTATTCCCAGGCCGTATATTGGTCGGCACTGGCAAACTGGGTATTTTGAGAGCTTCTAGTGATGTGATTCGCTCGGTAAAAGTTGAGGTGAGAAAACAAAGGTGAAGAGCGATCTTGCTGGACTCTCGATAGAGGTCGTCCGTGCTGGGCTCTCGTACTGAGAGGACGTTACCCAAGTTGTCTCACCTCTTGGTCTTTCGTTCTGAGAGGACGTTAGCTGCGCCAGCTCATTGCTGACGGAAACATTGTCGCAATTAGGGAAGTTTACGGACAGCAGTCCGGTGTTCGAATACTGTAGGATTGTACTTTCCGAGACGCCACACGCCGACCGCACGGCCGCACCGTCCCCGTCAGAGATCGCCGCTACAACAGGAATATTACGGTGAGATAGCTCCTGCTTCGGCCTGTGTTAGGAGTAACGTTAAATGGTTGGATTAATTACAATTGCTGTTTCCACAGAGGTTTCACGGTACTTAGGAGTGTAGTGGTTCTTCCTATATATGCTAAAGAGATCGCGTTTTGGACCGATTTCAACACAGTTACTGCCAAAGCCAGTTAGGAGGATGATTTATAAATTGTTCATTGTGTTTTATTCAGCATTGATCTGAAGGTTAAAATGAAATTATTGTGATTCGGTAGAGCCTTTACTTTCAGTAGTTGATCCTGAATTCAACCTTTTGCTTTATTTTATTTTTGTGTATGTGTTTGATGTCATTGAACACCCTAAGTGTTCGTGATCGTTCATGTTTGGAAGTAAAAATAGGTGTGATTTATCGTCAACGCTACCACCGCAGATTAATTAGGGGTGACAGGGCCACATTTAAATCCAGCGTTATCCATTTTTGCGCACAGTTCCACTCCCAGTTTCTCTGTAAGTTGATTGTCAGGGGCGAACACACACAAAAATCGGACAAGCAACGGGTGGGGTGTTACAGGTTCTGTTACTGATTTGGATCCTGGGCTCCCACCTTCACAGCCATCTCCATCCACGATATGCTGTTGGCACCTGCTTAAGCGCACATCCGCCGTGGGGGGCACTGGGGCGGGGCCGTACGAGTTCACGGTGAGCCACGTAAAGTTTCTGCCTACAGACTCCCATTCCAGCTACCTGCACAACGCTGCTGGGTCCTGACCTGCACAACGGCCGCAGCAGGAAGGGCGCTTACCTCCATGTTCCTTGTCGTACCCGAGTGTACAGTTCAGACCGCCTTCCACCATGCCAGTCTGTACTGCTACCCTCACTGGCTCCCGAGCTTGGTCTCCTCGACCAGTAGCGTCACAACCTCATCTGCTCAGCCTCCACGCCCACTAAAATTTCTGACCCAAGGGGTAACCGCTGCAGTATGTACAGCTATAGCTGTAAGTCGCGCTGTGGCCCCAAAGAAATTATTGCAATAATTTTTATTGCCTCCCATCTTGTTAAGATTTTACACACAGAACCCGGTCGTTCCTGCCAGCTACACACTTCACTTTCTGGGTGCTGACAGACCACAGTCCAAGGCGCTGCATAGTCCAGCATACTTTGATTTATCAATCAGGAACCGTAACGGAGATGTGATTACATCCTGTGTCCAGCTAAAGAGAAACGCTTATAGAGCTCGCTCTCTTGTGCTGTAGCTCTCATCCAGGCCAGGCAGGTGGCTTAGGCTATCTATCTGTGATTCAGCGGTAACTTGCGTCTGTCCCTGATTGAGTTTACCCCTCTATTGTCCTGCAGTCGCCCTTAAATACTTTTCTTTTTAATATCATTTAACTTCTGCCCTCGCAACCTGACTGGTGCATGGGATATTCTTCCTGAGGGATCATCTAGAAACCATATTTGCAGTAGCAACCGCACATATTCTTGCATTCTAAGACTTACTTTCGCCCTGCCAATCCATTTCTTTCATGCTTCCCAAGTCCCATACGAGCGACAAAGTATAATTCTTTGAAATGTTCTTGCTACACTACAGCCCCACTAATCCCTCACGGCAACTGACACAGTTTCTCAGTGAGATATGTGATGATGATGATGAGCGTTTGGCGTCATTGGCCGGGAGGCCCCTCGCGGGGCAGGTCCGGCCGCCATATCGCAGGTCTTATTACACTCGGCGCCACATTGGGCGACCTGCACGCCGGATGGGGATGAAATGATGATGAACACAACACAACACCCAGTCCCTGAGCGGAGAAAATCACCGACCCAGCCGGGAATCGAACCCGGGCCCAGAGGACGGCAATCCGTCACGCTGACCACTCAGCTACTGGGGCGGACAGTGAGATATGTGTTCACTGTCGACTGTGTACAGCAGCGCTGTAGCACTAATCCTTCACGGCAAATGGTACAGTTTCTCGGTGAGATATGTGCTCACTGTGTATTGTTTACACCAGTGATGCACCACTAATCCCTCACGGCAGCGGGTTCTGTTTCTCAGTGAGATATGTGCTCACTGTCGACTGTGTACAGCAGTACTACACCACTAATCCTTCACTGCAACTGGTACAATTTCTCGCTGAGATATGTGCCCACTGAGGACTGTATACAGCAGCGCTGAACCACTAATCCTTCACCACAAAAGGTACAGTTTCTCGGTGTGATATGTGCTCACTGTGGACTGTTTACAGCAGTGATGCACCACTAATCCTTCACGGCAGCGGGTACTGTTTCTCAGAGAGATATGTGCTCACTGTCGACTGTGTACAGCAGCGATACACCACTAATCCTTCACGGCAACTGGTACAGTTTGTCAGTGAGATATGTGCTCACCGTGTATTGTTTACACCACTGATGGACCACTAATCCTTCATGGCAAGTGGTACGGTTTCTTGATGAGATTTGTGCTCACTGTCACTGTTTACAGCAGCACTGCACCACTAACCCTTCATGGCAACTGGTACAGTTTTTCAGTGATATATGTGCTCACTGTGGACTGTTTACAGCAGTGCTGCGCCACTAATTCTCCACGGCAGCTGGTACAGTTTCTCGAGGAGAAATGTGCTTACTGTGGACTGTTCACAGGAACGCTACACCACTAATTCTTCACAGCAACTGGTAAAGTTTCTCGCTGAGATATGTGCCCACTGAGGACTGTATACAGCAGCGCTGTACCACTAATCCTTCACCACAAAAGGTACAGTTTCTCGGTGTGATATGTGCTCACTGTGGACTGTTTACAGCACTGATGCAACACTAATCTTTCACAGCTACTGGTACAGTTTCTCAGTGAGATATGTGCTCACTTGCGCTGTGTACAGCGGCGCAGCACCATAAATCCTTCACGGCAACTGGTGAAGTATCTCGGTGAGATATGTGCTCCTTGTGTATTGTTTACACCAGTGATGCACCACTAATCCTTCACGGCAGTTGGTACAGTTTCTCAGTGAGATATGTGCTGACTGTCGACTGTGCACAGGAGCGTTCCACCACTGATCCTTCACGGCAACTGGTACAGTTTCTCGGTGAGATTTGTGCTCGCTGTGGACTGTTTACAGCAGCACTGCACCACTAATCCTTCTAGGCAACTGGTGCAGTTTCTCGGAGAGATATATGTTGACTGTGTATTGTTTACACCAGTGATGCACCACTAACACTTCACAGCAGCTGGTACAGTTTCTCAGTGAGATATGTGCTCACTGTCGACTGTGTACAGCAGTGCTGCACCATTAATCCTTCACGGCAACTGATGCAGTATCTCGGTGAGACACGTGCTCACTATGTATTGTTTACACCAGTGATGCACCACTAACACTTCACAGCAGCTGGTACAGTTTCTCAGTGAGATATGTGCTCACTGTCGACTGTGTACAGCAGTGCTGCACCATTAATCCTTCACGGCAACTGATGCAGTATCTCGGTGAGATACGTGCTCACTATGTATTGTTTACACCAGTGATGCACCACTAACACTTCACAACAGCTGGTACAGTTTCTCAGTGAGATATGTGCTCACTGTCGACTGTGTACAGCAGCGCTGCACCACTAACCCTTCATGGCAACTGGTACAGTTTTCCGGTGAGATATGTGCTCACTGTGTATTGTTTACACAAGTAATTCACCACTAATCCGTCATGTCAAGTGGTACAGTTTCATGATGAGATCTGTGCTCAGTGTCACTTTATACAGCAGCGTTGCACCACTAATTCTTCACGGCAGCTGGTACAGTCTCTCGGTGAGAAATGTGCTTACTGTGGACTGTTCACAGCAATGCTACACCACTAATCCTTCACAGCAACTGGTACAGATTCTCTCTGAGATATGTGCACACTGAGGACTGTTTACAGCAGCACTGTACCACTAATCCTTCACTACAAAAGGTACAGTATCTCAGTGAGATACTTCTCACTGTGTATTGTTTACACTAGTGATGAACCACTAATACTTCACGGATTCTGGTACAGTTTCTCAGTGAGATATGTGCTCACTGTCGACTGTGTAAAGCAGCACTGCACCACTAATCCTTCACGGCACGTGGTACAGTTTCTCAGTGAGATATGTGCTCACTGTGTATTGTTTACACCAGTGATGAACCACTAATGCTTCACGGCAGCTGGTACAGTTACTCAGTGAGATATGTGCTCACTGTCGACTGTGTACAGCTGCACTGCACCACTAATCCTTCATGGCAACTGGTACAGTTTACCGGTGAGGTATGTGCTCACTGTGGATTGTTTACACCAGTGATGCGCCACTAATCCTTCATGGCAAGTGGTACAGTTTCTCGGTGAGATATGTGCTCAATGAGGACTGTTTACAGCAGCGCTGCACCACTAATTTTTCACGGCAGCTGGTACAGTTTTTCAGTGAGATATGTGTTCACTGTGTATTGTTTACACCAGTGATGCACCACTAATCCTTCACGGCAGCTGGTAGAGTTTCTCAGTGAGATATGTGCTTCCTGTTTACTGTTTACAACAGCGCTGCACCACTAATCCTTCACGGCAACTGGTATAGTTTCTCAGTGAGATATGTGCTTCCTGTTGACTGTTTACAACAGCGCTGCACCACTAATCCTTCACGGCAACTGGTATAGTTTCTCAGTGAGATATGTGCCTCCTGTTGACTGTTTACAACAGCGCTGCACCACTAATACTTCACAGCAACTGGTACAGTTTCTCGCAGAGATTTATTGCTCACTGTGGACTGTTTACAGCAGCGCTGTACCACTAATCCTTCACTGCAAAAGGTACAGTTTCTCAGTGAGATATGTGCACACTGTTGACAGTTTACAGCAGTGATGCACCTCTAATCCTTCACAGCAGCTGGTAAAGTTTCTCAGTGAGATATGTGCTCACTGTCGACTATGTACAACAGCACTGCACCACTAAACCTTCACGGCAACAGGTACAGTTTCATGGTGAGATATGTGCTCACTGTGCATTGTTTACATCAGTGATGCACCACCAATCCTTCATGGAAAGTGGAACAGCTTCTTAATGAGATCTGTGCTAACTGTCACTGTTTACAGCAGCGCTGCACCGCTAATCCTTCACGGGAACTGGTATAGCTTCTCGGTGAGATATGTGCTCATTGTGTATTATTTACACCTGTGGTGCACCACTAATACTTCACGGCATCTGGTAGAGTTTCTCAGTGAGATATGTGCTGACTGTAGACTCTGTACAGCAGCGCTCCACCAGTAAAACCTTCACGGCAACTGGTACAGTTTCTCGGTGAGATATGTGCTCTCTCTGTATTGTTTACACCAGTGATGCAACACTAATACTTCATGGCAAGTGGTACAGTTTCTTGATGAGATCTGTGCTCACTGTCACTGTTTACTGCAGCGCTGCACCACTAACCCTTCTTAGCAACTAGTACAAATTCTCGCTGAGATATGTGTCCACTGAGGACTGTTTACAGCAGTGCAGTACCACTAATCCTTTACTGCAAAAGGTACAGTTTCTCAGTGAGATATGTGCTCACTGCGGACTCTTTACACCAGTGATGCACCACTAATCCTTCACGGCAGCCGGCACAGTATCTCAGTGAAATATGTGCTCAATGTCGACTGTGTACAGCATCGCTGCATCACTAATCCTTCTTGGCAGCTGGTACAGGTTCTCGGTGAGATATGTGCTCACTGTGGACTGTTTACAGCAGCACTGCACCACTAATTCTTCACTGCAGTTGGTACATTTTTTCGATTAGATGTGTGCTCACTGTCGACTGTGTGGAGCAACGCTGCAAGACTAATCTTTCACGGCAATTGGTACAGTTTCTCGGTGAGATATGTACTCACTGTGGATTGTTTACAGCAGCGCTGCACCACTAATTCTTCACGGCAGCTGGTACAGTTTCTCGAGGAGATTTGTGCTTACTGTGGACTGTTCACAGGAACGCTACACCACTAATCCTTTGCAAAAACTGGTACAGTTTCTCGCTGAGATATGTGCCCACTGAGGACTGTTTACAGCAGCGCTGTACCACTAATCCTTCACGGCAACTGGTACAGTTTCTCGGTGAGATATGCGCTCTATGTTTATTGTTTACACCAGTGATGTACCATTAATCACTCATGGCAGCTGGTACAGTTTCTCAGTGAGATATGTGCTTACTGTCAACTGTGTACAGCAGCGCTGCACCACTAATCCTTCACGGCAACTGGTACAGTTTCTCGGTGGGATCTATGCTCACTGTGGACTGTTTACAGCAAGGCTGCACCACTAATAATTCACGGCAACTTTTACAGTTTCTCTGTGAGATATGTGCTCACTGTGTATTGTTTACACCAGTGATGCACCACTAATCCTTCGTGGCAGCTGGTACAGTTTCTCAGTGAGATATGTGCTCACTGTCGACTGTGTAGAGCAGCGCTGCACCACTAATCCTTCACGGCAACTGGTGCAGTTTCTCGGCGAGATATGTGCTCACTGTGTGTTGTTTACACCAGGGATGGATCACTAATCCTTCATGGCAAGTGGTACAGTTTCTTGATGAGATCTGTGCTCACTGTGGACTGTTTACAGCAGCGGTTCACCAGTAATTCATCACGGCAGCTGGTACAGTTTCTCGGTGATATATGTGCTCATTGTGGACTGTTTACAGCAGCACTGTACCGCTAATCCGTCACGGCAGCTGGGACAGTTTTTCAGTGAGATATGTGCTTACTGTCGACTGTTTACAGCAGCGCTGCACCACTAATCCTTCTCGGCAACTGGTGCAGTATCTTGGTGAGATATGTGCTCACTGTGTACTCTTTAGACCAATGATACACCACTAATCCTTCACGGCAGCCGTTACAGTTTCTCAGTGATATATGTGCTGAATGTCGACTCTGTACAGCAGCGCTGCACCACTATTTCTTTACGGCAACTGGTACAGTTTCTTGGTGAGACATGTGTTCACTGTGTACTGTTTACACCAGTGATGCACCACTAATCCTTCACGGCAGCTGGTACAGTTTGTCAGTGAGATATGTGCTCACTGTCAACTGTGTACAGCAGCGCTGCACCACTAATCCTTCACAGCAACTGGTACAGTTTCTCGGTGGGATCTATGCTCACTGTGGACTGTTTACAGCAAGACTGCACCACTAATCCTTCACGGCAACTTTTACAGTTTCTCTGTGAGATATGTGCTCACTGTGTATTGTTTACACCAGTGATGCACCACTAATCCTTCGTGGCAGCTGGTACAGTTTGTCAGTGAGATATGTGCTCACTGTCGACTGTGTAGAGCAGCGCTGCACCACTAACCCTTCACGGCAACTGGTGCAGTTTCTCGGCGAGATATGTGCTCACTGTGTGTTGTTTACACCAGGGATGCATCACTAATCCTTCATGGCAAGTGGTACAGTTTCTTGATGAGATCTGTGCTCACTGTGGACTGTTTACAGCAGCGGTTCACCAGTAATTCATCACGGCAGCTGGTACAGTTTCTCGGTGATATATGTGCTCACTGTGGACTGTTTACAGCAGCACTGTACCGCTAATCCGTCACGGCAGCTGGGACAGTTTCTTGGTGAGATATGTGCTTACTGTCGACTGTGTACAGCAGCGCTGCACCACTAATCCTTCTCGGCAACTGGTGCAGTATCTTGGTGAGATATGTGCTCACTGTGTATTGTTTAGACCAATGATACACCACTAATCCTTCACGGCAGCCGTTACAGTTTCTCAGTGATATATGTGCTGAATGTCGACTCTGTACAGCAGCGCTGCACCACTATTTCTTTACGGCAACTGGTACAGTTTCTTGGTGAGATATGTGTTCACTGTGTATTGTTTACACCAGTGATGCACCACTAATCCTTCACGGCAGCTGGTACAGTTTGTCAGTGAGATATGTGCTCACTGTCAACTGTGTACAGCAGCGCTGCACCACTAATCCTTCACAGCAACTGGTACAGTTTCTCAGTGAGATCTATGCTCACAGTGGACTGTTTACAGCAAGGCTGCACCACTAATCCTTCATGGCAACTTTTACAGTTTCTCTGTGAGATATGTGCTCACTGTGTATTGTTTACACCAGTGATGCACCACTAATCCTTCGCGGCAGCTGGTACAGTTTGTCAGTGAGATATGTGCTCACTGTCGACTGTGTAGAGCAGCGCTGCACCACTAATCCTTCACGGCAACTGGTGCAGTTTCTCGGCGAGATATGTGCTCACTGTGTGTTGTTTACACCAGGGATGCATCACTAATCCTTCATGGCAAGTGGTACAGTTTCTTGATGAGATCTGTGCTCACTGTGGACTGTTTACAGCAGCGGTTCACCAGTAATTCTTCACGGCAGCTGGTACAGTTTCTCGGTGATATATGTGCTCACTGTGGACTGTTTACAGCAACGCTACAACACTAATCCTTCACAGCAACTGGTACAGTTTCTCGCTAAGATATGTTCCCACTGAGAATTGTTTACAGCAGCGCTGTATCACTAATACTTCGTGGCAAAAGGTACAGTTTCTCGTAGAGATATGTGCTCACAGTGGACTGTTGACAGCAGTGATGCACCACTAATCCTTCACGGCAGCTGGTACAGTTTCTCAGTGAGATATGTGCTCACTTTGGATTGTTTACAGCAGCGCTGTACCGCTAATCAATCACGGCAGCTGGTACAGTTTCTCAGCGAGATATGAGCTCACTTTGGACTTTTTACAGCAGCGCTGCACCACTGATCCTTCATTACAACTGGTACACTTTCTTGGTGAGATATTTGCCAACTGAGGACTGTTTACAGCAGCGCTATACCACTATTCCTTCACGGCAAAAGTACTGTTTCTACATCTACATCTACATACATACTCCGCAATCCACCTTACGGTGTGTTTCGGAGAGTACCTCGTACCACAACCAGCATCTTCTCTCCCTTTTCCACTCCCAAACAGAACGAGGGAAAAATGACTGCCTATATGTTTCTGCACGGGCCCTAATCTCTTATCTTACCTTTGTGGTCTTTCCGCGAAATATAAGTTGGCGGCAGTATAATTGTACTGCAGTCAGCCTCAAGTACTGGTTCTCTAAATTTTCTCAGTAGCGATTCACGAAAATAACGCCTCCTTTCCTCCAGAGACTCCCACCTGAGTTCCTGAAGCATTTCCATAACACTCTTATGATAATCAAACCTACCAGTAACAAATCTAGCAGCCCACCTCTGAATTGCTTCTATGTCCTTCCTCAATCCGACCTGATAGGGATCCCATACGCTCGAGCAGTATTCAAGAATAGGTCGTATTAGTGTTTTATAAGCGGTGTCCTTTACAGATGAACCATATCTTCCCAAAATTCTACCAATGAACCGAAGGGACTATCCGCCTTCCCTGCAACTGCCATTACATGCTTGTCCCACTTCATATAGCTCTGTAATGTTACGCCCAAATATTTAATCGACGTGACTGTGTCAAGTGCTACACTACTAATGGAGTATTCAAACATTACGGGATCCTTTTTCCTATTCATCTGCATTAATTTACATTTATCTATATTTAGAGTTAGCTGCCATTCTTTACGCCAATCACAAATCCAGTCCAAGTCATCTTGTATCCTCCTATAGTCACTCAACGACGACACCTTCCCGTACATCACAGCATCATCAGCAAATAGCCGCACGTTGCTATCCACCCTATCCAAAAGTTCATTTATGTAGATAGAAAACAACAGCGGACCTGCCACACTTCCCTGGGACATTCCAGATGATACCTTCACATCCGATGAACACCCACCATCGAAGACAACGTACTGGATTCTATTATTTAAGAAGTCTTCGAGCCACTCACATATTTGGGAACGAATCCCATATGCTCGTACCTTAGTTACGAGTCTGCAGTCGGGCACCGAGTCAAATGCTTTCCGGAAGTCAAGGAATATCGCATCCGTCTGATACCCTTCATCCATGGTTCGCAAGATATCATGTGAAAAAAGGGCAAGTTGCGTTTCGCAGGAACGATGCTTTCTAAAGCCGTGCTGATGCATGGACAGCAACTTCTCTGTCTCAAGGAAATTCATTATATTCGAACTGAGAATATGTTCGAGGATCCTGCAACAAATCGATGTTAAGGATATTGGTCTGTAATTTTGAGGATCCGTCCTTCTACACTTCTTATATACAGGCGTCACCTGCGCTTTTTTCCAGTCGCTCCGGACTTTATGTTGGGCAAGAGATTCGCGATAAATGCAAGCTAAGTAAGGAGCCAATGCAGTAGAGTAGTCTCTTTAAAACCGAATTGGAATCCCATCAGGACCTTGCGATTTATTTATTTTCAACCCATTCAGCTGCTTCACAACCCCAGGGATATCTATCACTATGTCCCCCATACGGGAAACTGTACGAGACTTAAAAGGCGGTATGTTTGTACGATCCTCCTGCGTGAAAGTTTTCTCAAATGCTAAATTTAAAATTTCAGCTTTCGTTTTGCTGTCTTCCATTGCCAGGCCAGATTGATCAGTGAGTGACTGGATGGAAGCCTTCGACCCGCTTACCGATTTTACGTAAGACCAGATTTTCCTTGGATTTTCAGCTAGATCGTTTGCTAAGGTATGACGGTGGTAGTGGTTGTATGCTTCGCGCATCGCTCTTTTTACAGCAGCACGAAGCTCTACTAACTTTTGCCTGTCCTCGTTCTCCCGACCTTCCTTGTACCACGAGTGCAACTGTCTTTGCTTCCTGAGCATTCTCCGAATTGCGCTGTTAAACCACGGTGGGTATTTTCTGTCCGTAACCCACTTTTTCGGCACATACTTCTCCAATGCGTGATTTACAATGTGTTAAAAATTTGCCCATAATTCTTCCACGTCCATCGTACCGAAAGTAAATGAAGTCGATTCATTTACTAAGTGGAATGCTAACAACTGCTTATCTGCTCTTTCTAGTAAGAATACTCT
Source organism: Schistocerca serialis cubense (assembly GCF_023864345.2). Classification (NCBI taxonomy): domain Eukaryota; kingdom Metazoa; phylum Arthropoda; class Insecta; order Orthoptera; family Acrididae; genus Schistocerca; species Schistocerca serialis. Next base: position 275,147,353 of record NC_064646.1, read on the forward strand.
CCTAGCCTTCTTGAGCGACTTTTTTAACTTTCGTTACCATAGTCGTAATGACAACATCATGATCACTAATCCCTGTCTCAACACTGACACCGCCGATGAGGTCTGATCCGTTCGTGGCTACCAGATCTAAAATATTTCCATTACGCGTTGGCTGTCGATTTAGCTGCTCAAGACAGTTTTCGGAAAATGTGTTCAAAAGTAATTCACACGACGGCTTGTCTGTATCACCTGTAATGAATCCATAGACATCTCAGTCTATACTAAGTAGGTTGAAGTCGCCTCCGACTAATATATCATGATCCGGGTACTTCTGCGATACAGAGTGTAGACTCCCTTTGAATGACTCTAGAACTGTCACAATGGAACCTGATGGCCAGTAATAACACCCAACAATTAACTTTATTTCTCCTAGCCCTGTTAAACTTGTCCAGATAACTTCACAATCACACTCTACTTCGAACTCAGTAGACACAATATTTTTGTCAACTGCAGTGAAGACACCACCTCCTACGGTGTCTAATCTGTCTTTCCGAAACACGTTCCAACCCTCACTAAATATTTCAGAACTTCCTATCTTAGGGTTCATCCAGGTCTCAGTCCCGAGAATAATTTGCGTGCCATACGCTTCCTGGAGGGCAGTAAATTCAGGAACTTTATTCCGAACATTCTGAAAATTTACTGTAATATATTGATAGCTGAAGTGTCTTTACACTGAGCGCGTCCTGATTTCCCTGCCTGCACGTCGACTGGTGAGTGTTCATCAGGACACCTCGCACTTCTGCCTAGCCTAAAAAAAAAACATGTGAACGCCACAACTATCTGCTACCCGAGTAGCCACTTCCTTTGTGTAGTGCACCCCTGACCTATCTAGGGGCGTCCTACAAATCCCCACCCAATAGCGCAAGTCTAGAAATCTGCAGCCAAGACCGTCACAGAGTCGACGAAGCCTCTGGTTCAGACCCTCCACTCGGCTCCTACCAAAGGAGCCTGATCCACTCTGGGAACGATGCTGCAAATGGAGTGCTCAGCTTGCACACCACGTGCGAGGCCAGCGGTCTTCACCAAATCCGCCAGCCGCCTGTACGAACTGAGGATCGCCTCAGAACCCAAGCGACAGGCATCATTGGTGCCGACGTGAGGAACTACTTGCAGACGACTGCACCCCGTACGCTCGAGAGCCACAGGCAAGGCCACCTCCATGTCTTGGATGAGGCCCCCTGGCTGACAAACCGAGTGGACGTTGGAATTCTTTCCAGCCCTGTTCGCTGTTTCCCTAAGGGGCTCCATCACCCACCCTGCGTTGGCGCTCCCAATAACCAGCAAGCCTTTGCCCCCGTGTGCGTGCTCGGGCCCTGCTGAAGGAGCGGCCACCTGCCCACTGACAGGATGAACGGGCGAGGCCATCCGGCCAGCCTCCACATTGACCCTCCGCCTCGAGCGACGCGAACGCGTTGCAGCCCGCCACTCACCCTGAGGCGAGGGCGGCCCCAACGCGCCGGGTACACTAGAAGGTGCCTCGGCGGCTGAGTCAGCGGACGCAGCAAGCGACACCTGGGGTGTCTCAAGCGACGCGCCAGACCCTCCGCCGTCGCTGTACCTCGAGGCAGCAGCCTGAAGGCGGCTGACCGTGGCCAACAGGACAGGACGTTCAGCTGCTCGCGAACCGCGGCCAGTTCCACCAGCGCCCGCACACAGCACGCACACACCCTATCCATCCTACTGCTAATATCTGGACGTATAGAGTTGCGACAAATAAAACAGCAATATGCGACTGCACAGTTGCGTCGCCAGCGCCAGACTGAGCTGCGATATATGAACAATTACTTACGAGCTAAGCAATCAAATGACCACGACTACGCCACTATACAGATATTACAATGCGATCCTACCCCTGTCTTAGTACAAATGACAACTGCCTACGGGATGTTACACTCTACCGTTATTAAAATTTGATACTATCCCTTTCTAATTCGAAAATAAGCGAAGATCAGAAAAATTTCACCACGCAAGCACACAAACACACAAAATAATTTGAATTAAATCTGCGGAACTAATACGAAAAACTGAATGTACGACTAGTTTCTGCTACTGGTGCTCGCACACGTCACTCTGCAAGCACAGATGATATTGCACTGGCCTCTGTCTGCTGCTAACTGACTCTACGAAATAAACACTGGATGTCCAAAACAACTGGCTAACGACTCGGGGAATTAATATTTTACAGATATCAATAAGCAATATAACTCCTCTCAAATACGAGAATACGCAATGATTTTATGTAACTAAATATGCAAGCGCACAAACACTCGGAAAGAAATTGAGAATCAAACTACAAAACAAATCTGAAAGCTAAATATGCGACTCGCTACTGCACTGCTGCTGCATTACTGCTGCACTGATACTTCACCAGCGACTGCTCAAGGCTCAAGGCGAGGCCATCGGTTTTCACCAAATCCTCCAGCCGCCTGCACGAACTGAGGATCGCCTCAGAACCCAAGAGACAGGTATCATTGGTGCCAACGTGAGCTATCTCGCTGAGATGTGCTCACTGTGGACTGATTACAGCAGTGCTGCACAACTAATCCTTCACGGCAACTGGTACAGTTTCTCAGTGAGATCTGTGCTCACCGTGGACTGTTTACAGTAACGCTGCACAACTAATCCGTCACGGCAACTGGTACAGTTTCTCGGTGAGATATGTGATCACTGTGGACTGTTTACACCAGCTCTGCACCACTAATCCTTCACGGCAACTGGTACAGTTTCTCGGTGAGATCTGTGCTCACTGTGGACTGTTTACAGCAACGCTGCAGCACTAATCCTTCACGGCAACTGTTGCATTTCCTCAGTGAGATATATGCTCACTGTGGACTGTTTACAGCAGCACAGAAGTGTAACCGTTAAGTGTAGGTGACTGAAATATGTGTGCAGTGTAGTGTAGTGTAGTGCAGTGTAGTGTCGTGCTCGTGTTGGAGATGATGAGAGAAGGGAGAGGGTGGAACTTGGTGCCAGCACATAGCTTACTTCTCGCAGATAGCACCAAGCGGGTTGCCAAGCTTAATATACCCGTCCCACATGCGCATCACAATCAACAGTGTCCACGTGACCTCACTTCATAGGGCACTGTGGAAAGGTTTCGAAATAAATCCAGGACATCGGCGCAAAGACTGCTGATCAGAACCTTTACGCTACCACCCACCCTGCTTGCCGGCCAAATACTGGCAGTGAACATTTCATCCGCAACCAGGATTCGAACCCACTTACCTCTGAGTAGAACGCCGCCACACAAGTGTGCATTAGCTACCTCGGCATTGACGCGGGTGACCTCTCTTCTACATATTAAAGACGGGTATGTTGTGGACACTAGCGTCTTCCAGCTGCCACGTTCAGAAAGCTGCACGTATAAGTTCCTGGTCTGACGAACGCTACTGCATCTCAACTGACCCGCTAAATCATTCGATCTTAATCCCATAGGAATCCTTGGTACCATCTGGAACACCGAGTAAAACTTAGCACTCAACATACAAGCAATCAGTAGCTCTACAGGTCGTAATCATCAGTGCATGGCTTCACCTGCGTATGGCATATGAGGCCGTGCTGAAAAGAAATGTCGCCAAATTTTATGTGAAATCTCTTCAAGCTTTTTAAGTCGAGTAAATGTTATTAACGTTCTACTTCTTCATGTTTACGTATTATTTCTGGACATAGTCGTCCTGGTGACGAACACATTCCCCCCAACGAGAGACCAGTTTGCTGATAACGTCACTGTAGAATGTTTGACTTTGTGTATGGAGCCACCGCATCTCTGCTTTCACCGCTTCATTACTGTCAAAGTGGTCCTAGGAAGTGTTCTGTAAGTTTTGAAAACAACTGAAACTCGAATGGTGACATGTCGGGATGTATGGAGAATGATCGACGACAGTGAACTCAAACGTCGGATTTCTGCAAACGCCGCAGCTCTCGTGTGTGGTCTGGCATTGTCATGATGGAAGAGAGTGTGCTCCGTGTGTGGACTAAATCTTTGAATTCGAAACTCGATTACAGCAAGCTGTTTCTCACCCACCGACGTAGTTATGTTACTCACTGCCATGTCGCATGCTAAAATTCGGAACCTCTGGCGGCAGAGGTATGCAAATATGTAGACATGAAGAACAAGGATGTATAGAATGTTAATAACATTTACTATATGTAAGAAGTATTAACAGTTTTCACATAAAACATTCAGAGGTATTATTTTTCAGCATGCACTAGTGTATGAAGAAATTTACGGATTTTCCTCCTTTCCTAATGAATGGCATTATCCAGGCTGAGTCCGCAGCTCGTGGTCTTGTAGTAGCGTTCTCACGGGGTCCCGGGTTCGATTCCCGGCGGGGTCAGGGATTTTCTGTGCCTCGTGATGACTGGGTGTTGTGTGTTCTTCATCATCATTGACTCGCAAGTCGCCTAAGTGGCGTTAACTAAAGAAGACTTGCAATAAGGCGGCCGAACTTCCCCACATGGGGCCTCCCGGCCAACGATACCATACGATCATTTTCCATTTCATCAAGGCTGAAGAAAAATAATGAAATATTCATAGGATCTGTCAACCAAGAAAATGCTTTCGACAATGTAAAATGGTGAAGTATGTTTGGAACACTTAGAAAAATTGATGCAAGCTTTTTTTTTGTTTTGGTTTTAGGGCGCAAAACTGCTATGGTCATTAGCGCCCGGTCTGTGACTTATCAAAGGGTAAAAAACGAAAATGGAAACAAGCAGCAATGGGAACGAAACTCAAAAAATTGGAGAAACTAAAAGCAGAAGGAAAGCTTAAAAAACCACTACAGAAAGGGGTTGGTTGTCTCCAAAAAGAGCTTCAAATGACTGACGTCATCTCACTGGCACTAATAAACTTGAGAACGCGTTCGGCTGAGAGCGTGTCATCTGCTAAAATGGACGATATTTCAGGCGACAGCTGTAGACGGGCGCGTAACGGAGTAAAATAGGGGCACTCAAGTAAAATGTGTCTTACCGTCCACAACTGAGAGTAGTGGGGACAGAGTGGGGGAGGATCGCCGCTTAAAAGATGTCGATGGCTAAAAAGACAGTGCCCTATCCAGAGTCTAGTTAGAATTAACTCCTCCCGACGACGCGTTCGGGAGGAAGAGGTCCAAGCACAGGGAAGAGCTTTCACGTCCCGCAATTTATTATGGGAATGTGTCGACCAATGTGCATGCCATAAAAGAACAACACGACGACATAAAACGCTCCGTAGATCGGCGAAGGGAATCGTGCGAATAGCTGGCCGAAGAAGAGAGACTGCGGCCTTGGCCGCTATATCGGCCGCCTCATTTCCACAGATACCAACGTGTCCTGGGATCCAGAGGAACGCCACCGAGACGCCCCCCAAGTGGAGCAAGTGGAGGCAGTCCTGAATCCGATGGACCGGAGGGTGGACAGGGTAGAGAGCTTGGAGACTGAGGAGAGAGCTGAGAGAATCTGAACAGATAACATACTGTATCCGCTGATGGCGACGGATGTATTGGACAGCCTGGAGAACAGCTTCCCGAACACTGGTTGGGAAGCCGAAATCGATTTGGGGTGTCGCCAACAATATAGGCACTCCCTACACCAAACGATGTTTTTGAGCCGTCAGTGTAAATAAATGTGGCTTCCTTCATTTGTGCACATAGAGCAGAAAATGCCCGACGATAAACAAGTGAAGGGGTACCATCCTTGGGAAACTGACAAAGGTCACGGAGCAGGCAAGTCCGGGGACGGAGCCAAGGCGGTGCTGTACCCCAAGTTGTCAAGAAAGTTTTAGGAAAGTGGAAGGAAAGAGAATGGAGCAGTTGACGGAAGCGGACTCCCGGTGGTAGTAGGGGGAAGGGCGGCCTGCATACCCTAAATCCAAGGAGGCGTCGAAAAAAATGTCATGGGCCGGATTAGCAGGCATGGAAGACAAATGGCCAGCATAAGGACAGCTCGCCGATTGGACAGCGGAGGTTCAGCAGCCTCAGCATAAAGACTTTCCACAGGGCTGGTGTAAAAAGCTCCAGACACTAAACGTAATCCACAGTGGTGGATAGAGTCGAGACGCCGAAGAATAGACGGCCGACAGAGGAGTAAACTATGCTTCCATAGTCCAATTTCGAGCGCACTAAGGCGCGACAGAGACGGAGAAGGACCACTCCGTCCGCTCCCAGGAGGTACCATTCAGGACACGGAGGGTGTTGAGGGATCGCAGACAGCGAGCCGAAAGATAGGAAACGTGGGAGGACCAGCACAGTTTTCTGTCAAACATAAGACCCAAGAATTTAGCAACGTCCGAAAACGGAAGGTTGACAGGTCCTAGATGTAAGGAAGGTGGAAGAAACTCCGTACGACGCCAAAAATTAACACAAACGGTCTTACTGGGAGGAAAGCGGAAGCCTGTTTCGATGCTCCAAGAGTGGAGGCGATCAAGACAGCCTTGAAGACGTCGTTCAAGAAGGCTGGTCCGTTGAGAGCTGTAGTAGATCGCAAAATCGTCCACAAAGAGGGAGCCCGAGACATCAGGAAGGAGACAATCCATAATTGGATTTATGGCAATGGCAAACAGTATAACACTTAGCACGGAGCCCTGGGGTACCCTGTTTTCTTGGGAGAAAGTACGGGAGAGAGTAGTGTTCACCCGCACTTTAAATGTGCGCTCTGCCATAAATTCGCGAAGAAAAAGGGGCAACAGACCGCGAAAGCCGCAAGAGAACAGTGTGCGGAGAATGCCTGTCCTCCAACAGGTATCGTATGCTCTCTCCAGATCAAAAAATATTGCTACTGTTTGGCGTTTCCGGAGAAAATTGTTCATGATATAAGTGGAGAGAGCAACAAGATGTCAACTGCAGAACGATGCTTTCGGAAACCGCATTGGGCAGGTGTTAAAAGACTGCGGGACTCCAGCCACCAAGCTAAACGGCAATTCACCATACGCTCCAAAACCTTACATACACTACTCTTGAGAGAAATGGGGCGATAGCTAGAGGGGAGATGTTTGTCCTTTCCAGGTTTCGGAACAGGAACAACGACAACTTCCCGCCATCAACTGGGAAAAGTACTATCGGTCAAAATTCGATTATAAAGGCGAAGGAGGTAACGCAGACTATGGTATGACAAATGCAGCAGCATTTGGATGTGGATACCATCCGGTCCTGGGGTGGAGGAGCGAGAAGAAGAGAGTGCATGTTGGAGTTCCACCATGGAGAAAACAGTATTGTAGCTTTCGCTATTTTGAGAGGAGAAAGCAAGAGGTCGCACTTCCGCTGCACGTTTCTTCGGGAGAAACGCTGGCGGGTAATTTGAAGAGCTCGAAATCTCAGCAAAGTGTTGACCCAATGAGTTAGAAATTGCGACGGGGTCCACTAATGTATCATGCGCGATAGTGAGCCCAGAGACCGGGGAGAAACTAGGCGCGCCTGATAACCGTCGAATCCGACTCCAAACTTCCGAGGAGGGAGTGAAGGTGTTAAATGAGCTAGTAAAGAATTTTCAGCTTGCCTTCTTGCTATCGCGGATGACACGACGGCATCGCGCACGGAACTGCTTATAGCGGATACAGTTGGCCAATGTAGGATGGTGTCTGAAAACGCGAAGAGCACGTCGCCGCTCACGTATTGCGTCACGGCATGCCTCGTTCCACCAAGGAACTGGGGGGCGCCGGGGCAATTCGGAGGTGCGAGGTATTGAACGTTCCGCAGCTGTAAGAATAACGTCTGTAATATGAGTGACCTCATCGTCGACGCTAGGAAAGTGACGGTCATCGAATGTCGCTAGAGACGAAAAACGTGTCCAATCGGCTTGGGCAAACTTCCAGCGTCTCGGGCGCATATATGGCTGTTGTGTCTGCAATCGAAAGACACATGGAAAGTGGTCACTCGAGTGTGTATCAGCAAGGGCGAACCATTCGAAGCGCCGAGCTAGCGGAACAGTACCGACCGAAAGGTCCAAATGAGAGAAATTTGTCGTGGAGGCAGACAAAAATGTAGGGTCCCCAGTGTTGAGGCAGACAAGATCCGCTTGGTGGAAGACGTCTAGCAATAGTGAGCCACGCGGACAAGGATGTGGAGATCCCCAAAGCGGGTGGTGGGCATTGAAGTCCCCCAACCAGTAAATAGGGGGGTGGAAGCTGACCAAGAAGATGAAGGAGATCAGCTCGTGCCATTGATGTGGACGATGGAATGTATACTGTACAAAGAGAGAAGGTGTATCCAGAAAGGGAAAGACGGACAGTGACTGCTTGGAAGGAAGTGGTTAAAGGGATTGGGTGATAATGGAGAGTATTATGGAGAAGAATCATGAGTCCTCCATGTGCTGGAGTGCCTTTAACAGAGGGGAGATCAAATCGAACTGACTGAAAATGGGGAAAAACAAAGCGGTCGTGGGGACGCAGCTTTGTTTCCTGAAGACAGAAGATGACCGGCGAGTAGGATCGTAAGAGTATCGTCAGTTCATCCCGATTGACTCGAATGCCGCGGATATTCCAATGGATAATGGACATAGGGTGGACAGAAAATGGAAGAATGTGACCAAGGTTGCCCTCAACTCAACGAAAGCTCAGAGCTTGCGACCGACAGCGTGGAACGACACTCAGCCGAAGGCAGAAGATCCTGATCCATAAGTTGTTCAGGAGCAGCTCCTGCAACCAGCGCTCGGCCGGTTGATCGGCCGCCAGCAGTGCGCCTCGGCCACACAGAAGACGGCCGAGGGCGGTTACCGCCAGGTGGTGCTGTAGATGAGACACGCCGTGGCGGAGAAGGAGAGGAACTGGGTTTCTTATTAGCCTTCTTGGAAACATGATGTTTAGATGAAGGAGGAAGCGATGGTTGTGAAGTTGGGGTACGTAAAAAATCTTCACGAGTATGCCCTTTTTTGGAAGCCTTGGTGTCTGACTTTTGGGCTCGAGATTTAGTAGAACCCAATGAAGGGTGAGCCATAGAATGAGCAGGCGAAAGTGGGGAGGTTGAACGGGCGATCGTTGCGCTGGCCGATCTGACGACCATGTCACTAAAGGTGAGATCACAAGTCTGCGTGGCCGCCTCCTTTGTTGGCCGAGGAGGGGCAAGGAGAGAGCTGTATTTTCCTGTCTGAGGCACAGTGAGCTTTCGACTGGCGAATAATTTTCGAGCAGCAAAGGTCGACACCTTTTCCTTCACTCTGATTTCCTGAATGAGCTTTTTGTCTTTAAAAATGGGGCAATCTCGAGAGGAAGCAGCGTGGTCACCCATACAGTTGATGCAACGAGGGGATGGAGGTGGACAAGCACCCTCATGGGCATCCTTGCCACACGTAACACATTTGGTCGGGCTGGAACAGGACTGGCTGGTATGATTGAACCGCTGGCACCACAGCAACGCGTAGGGTTTGAGACGTGGGGGCGAACGGAAATTATCTCATAGTCCACTTTTATTTTCGATGGGAGTTGAACTCTGTCAAATGTCAAGAAGACAGTACGGGTTGGAACGATGTTCGTGTCAACCCTTTTCATAACTCTATGAACAGCCGTTACGCACTGGTCAGACAGGTAGTGTTGAATTTCCTCGTCAGACAATCCGTCGAGGGAGCGTGTATAAACGACTCCACGTGAGGAATTTAAAGTGCGGTGCACTTCCACCCAGACAGGGAAGGTGTGGAGCAGTGAAGTACGCAGCAATTCTTGTGCCTGGAGGGCACTGACTGTTTCTAACAACAAGGAGCCATTTCGCAATCTGGAACAAGACTTTACAGGCTCTGCAATTGCGTCGACACCTTTCTGAATAATGAAAGGGTTGACCGTGGAGAAGTCGTGACCTTCATCAGACCGAGAAACAACAAGGAACTGTGGCAACGAGGGAAGAACTGTCTGTGGCTGAGACTCAGTGAACTTACGCTTGTGAGCAGACATAGTTGAAGATGAGGAAACCATTGCGGAAGAATCCCCCATGATTACCGGCGTCTCCGATGGCGCGATCCTTCCTTGTGGGGGCCCTCTCTGAGGGCACTCCTGCCTTAGGTGATTGTTCACCCTCAGGTCACACCTCCCGAGAAACGGACATAGGGACCAATCGGCACTTTCGGAAGGTATCAGCTCGGGTAATCACCCCTCCCTGGGCCTGGCCGTTACCAGGGGGTATGTACGTGTCCTACCTGTCGACCCGGGGCGGGGAATTACGCGTTACCCCGTCACCGGCTACGCATGAAAATGCCTGGGTCGGCCTTCAGACACACACAGGGAGGAAGAAAGAGAAAGGGAAAAACAAAGAAAGGGAAAGGAAAGAATAGAGGTCTCAAACACCGCAGCGGAGAAAAGGGTAAAGAGAAGAGGTAAGGAAAAGAGAAGGACAAAGGAAGGATGAAGACATGCAAGCAGAGAAGGTGAAGAATGTGTCATATTTTCGAGCGTCCGTCTCCGGACGTAGGCACAAACCATACTCCCAGAGGTGGAGAAAGGGAAGGAAAGAGCCAGAGGTGAGGGGAGGGGGGGGGGGCGAAGATGGGGGATAGGGAAGGACGCGGAAAAGGAAGGTATGCAGCCCGGAAAGGAAGGAGGGCCACATTAGCTCGGGGTCCCGTGCTCGCTACGCACGTATCCACAAAAGAGTTGTGGATCCCCTGGGGGGTAGATGCAAGCTGCAGGGAAGGCTAATACACAATATCTACAAGAACCAAGAAGAGAAAAAAAATTGAAGACCGAGAACAATGTCTTCAGATTAAAATGTATGTAAGAAAGGGAGGTACACTTTCGCCTCTACTGTTCAACCTCCACAATGAAGAAGCAATGGCGGAAATAGAACGAAGGTTCAGAAGTGGAATTAAAAATTCAGGTTGAAAGGACATTCATATTAAGTATCGCTGATGACATCACTATACTCAGTGAAATGAAGAAGAATTGCAGGACTTCTTGAATGGCATGTAGAGTCTAAAATAAACAGAGAGTAAACCGAAGAAAGGTAAGAGTAATGAGGAGCAACCGGAATAAGAGTAGCGATAAACTTCGAATAAAAATTGGGGACCACGAAATGATGGAATCTTTGGAAGCAAAATCACATTTTGCGGATGAAGCATGGAGGACATAAAAAGCACACTGTCGCACACTAAGAGGGCATATATCGCTAAAAGAAGTCTAATAATCTGAGTAAGAAATGTCTGAGAATCTGTTTGGAGCACAGCATTATGTGGTAGTGAAACACGGATAGTGAGAAACTGGAAAAGAAGAGAATCGAAGTCTTTGAGATGTGATGTTATAGAAGGATGTCAAAAATTAGATGGATTTATAAGGAATGAGGAGTTTCTCCGCAGAATTAGCGAGGAGAGTAACATGTGCCGCGCGGTATTAGCCGCTAGGGCACTGCAGTCATGGACTGTACGGCTGGTCCCGGCGAAGGTTCGAGTCCTCCCTCGGGCAAGGGTGTGTGTGTTTGTCTTAGGATAATTTAGGTTAAGTAGTGTGTAAGCTTAGGCACTGATGACCTTAGCAGTTGTCCCATAAGATTTCACACACATTTGAAAATTTTGAGAGTAACATGTAGAAATCATTTGACAAGAAGAGCAGACAGGATGATAAGATGTGTGTGAAGACATCAACGAAATCTTCGATGGTACTTGAGGGAGCCGTCGAAGGAAAATACTGTAGGAGAAGACAGAGATCAAAATATATCCAACAAATACGAGGGGACGTCAAAACGCAGAGGAACTTTTGAGAAAAGGAATATTTATTTTAACGATATAAACCTGGAACAAACATTTTTCTACATAATCTCCCTGCACTTCAACGCACTGTATCCGACGCTTCATGAGGTTTTTGATTACGCCGGAAAATTTTTTTTTTGTTGCATCTGTAACAAATTTGGCACCGCATCAATGACTTCTGCATCGGTTGCAAATTATCTTCCACTGAGCGCTTCCTTCAGTGTTTCAGACATATGGAAATCGCTTGCAGCCAGGTCTGGACTGTACAGTGGGTGTTCCAGCAATTCGAATCTCGACTCCTATATTGTTTCGGTTGTCCGTTTGGCAGAATGTGGCCGAGCGTTATCTTGCAGCAGGATGACACCATTTCGCAGCTTTCCACGACGTCTGGATCTGATTGCAAGTTTCAGTTTAAATGGCAACACATTACAGTAGTTCTCACTGTTCACTGTTTCACATCTTGGGGTGAAATGAACGGCTACCACACTTTCCATGTCCCAGAATAGTGTTAGCATAGTCTTACCGGCTGATAATTGACGTTTAAATTTCTTAACTTCGGGTGATGATGAGTGTTTCCAAACAATGCTCGCAGCCTTACTTTCCGGTTCGTGATGATGCACCCATGTTTCGACTGCAGTAACGATTTGCTGCAAAACTCCGTCTCCCGTGCGATGGTAACGGTCCAAATGGTATGCACCTTGCACACCCTTTTCGAAAATTAAGCCTGTCGTGTAAGATGGAATGTGCTGAACCATGACTGATACGAAAAGTACTGGCGCTTTCGCCCACTGTGAATCGTCTGTTTTCCATCACCATACCCTCAACGACTTACAAATTGTCCTATGTTCCTGACGTCGATGGCCTGCCCGATCTTTCCTCGTCGCTTAGAGAAGTTCTTCCCTGTGTGCAGCGCTCTGACCATTCGTAGATCTTGCTTCGCGATAAACAGCTGTCACCATACTGCTTTTGCATTCGAAGAATAATTTCCTCGGGTGTAATACCATCCGCAAACAAAAGCACATAACATCCTTCATTTCCTTCTTGACACAGATCGACAATGGAGATGCCATATTCCACTTCAGCCACAACACAACGACTAACGCGGGAACAAGAGTGACACGTTGTATAGAATTGTTGGAGACGCCAATACTTCAGCCCTGGATGTCACAAGCTCTACGGCGAGAAATTGAAAAAGTCGCTTTACTTTTGACTTTCCCTCCTAATTGAGGACGTTGGTTGTAAGGCAACTCTGAGACGAGGAGTTTGGCACAGGTGAAGAATTCGTTGAGGGCCGCGTCATACCAATCAGAAGAAAAAAAGTGCTAATGGCAGTGTTACGCGGTATTATAGTGATGTCATCTAGTGATAACTGATTTTTTGTCCTGCGTGCTTGCAACGTAAACTTAGACATAATCTCTACTGGAGAGTATAGCGATAACATATTTATTGTCCTCGTGTATCGCAAGTCTGCATTTGTTCGTGGGCAGTTTCGGTGATACCATGTTCGAAGTGTACAGCAAGACACAGAAATGGTCCTTTGGATTGTGCGGGTGGCAACAGAAGTTGAACCCTCTAGGCAACAGAAGCTGAACCCCCTAACCGCCTGGAGAGCACGTAGCGACAGAGGAGGGGAAGAGAAAGACGCAGCCGCGCTGAGTCGGCGTAGTGCGGTCCCAGGGCTCTGCTCGTGAGCACGCACCGCGCCTTCCCACCAAGGCGGCTGCCGTCTGGCACCTCCGGATCAGCACAGGGTACGCAAAAGGCATGCGAGAGAACGTTCTATAGCACCATGTAGCGGCTCGCTTTTTCAAAATAAAGGCTGAGTTTATTTAAATGTTATTCAGGACAGCCTCCAATCCAGAGCGCTACAGTTCGGTAATAATGAAGATCGTGTAATGTGATTAGCTTATCCATTACGGATATTTTAAAACCCGTGACTGTCAATTGAATGTAAATCCATAAAACTGCAACCAGCCACTTTTGTGATACCATGAACCGCTTTTCGAACCTTTTCAGATTCATTTTCAGATAGTTTTCTAGCATAACGCTGGGTGCTGGTTCGCGACGGTATGGGCGGCTTTTTTCCGTTGTGTGTCCATCTGTCTGCTGCCATTTTCATGCCAGTTGGTACAACACATCACACACTTTTACACAATCTGTATTCATTTACACTGTGACAAAGAATATAGATTGTGTAAAAGTGTGCGAACTGATGTATCAACTGGCATGAAAATGGCAGCAGACAGATGGACACATAACGGAAAAAAGCCGCTCATACCGTCGCAACACAGCATCCAGCATTATGCTAGAAATAGCGATGTAACATCCAGAAAACTATCTGAAAATGGACCTGAAAAGGTTCGAAAGCTGGTTCATGGAATAATAACTATTCAAAAAAGTGAATGGTTGCAGTTTTGTGTATTTACATCTTATAATTTGTGTCAGGTAAATCACCACAGCAACGGGCCTAAACAATAGCCCCCTGGCAAAATGAAGTTATCAATATAAAAATCATAACTGGGATCTTAGATTTAGCATCTGACTACGTTAAAAAAAATGTTCCGCCGCTATTTGCACCGCTGACAAAAGGACGCAAAATGGCCGTCCTAAGAATAAATGTTTGTCTTAGCTCCAAGCACATATTGGAAAAAGTGCACATTGTGCACAGCTACCCAGAAAAAATAAGTACATCTACACCGGTTAATTTGAAAAATAATGCCATCACTGATTTAAACCAGGCACTGTATCTCGCAGAATTAACTTCCCACCAGTCTTTAGTCGTGCGGTAGCGTTCTCGCTTCCCACGCCCGGGTTCCCGGGTTCGATTCCCGGCGGGGTCAGGGATTTTTTCTGCCTCGTGATGGCTGGGTGTTGTGTGATGTCCTTAGGTTAGTTAGGTTTAAGTAGTTCTAAGTTCTAGGGGACTGGTGACCATTGATGTTAAGTCCCATAGTGCTCAGAGCCATTTTTGAACCAGTCTTTAAAAAATATGCAGATATCACTGCAATAGCCCTGTCGCAATTATAAACCTATCTGTGCAGAATAAATAGAGCTCGGAGACTGACCATACAAAGGTGGACAAAGATAGGGAAACACCGCGAGAGCTGCATGCTTGAACATAAATACGGACGCCGGCCAAGTCTGGAGATTGCGCGATTGTATTTGTCCACGAACGGCACCTGCGCAATGTCCTCAGTACGTTGCAAATGTCACTCGCGGTCAGATTTGTATTCTGTGTGGTTGTGAGTTCATTACATCGGAGCTAAGCGAATTCGGAAATGGTAAAATTGCGGTGCTCGTGTGTTGATTGCCTCCGTAACCCAGGGAGCCGAAGTGTTGAGTGTTTCAAGAGGCGGCGTATCGAAGATTTACACTGCATACAGCGAAATCGGAAAAACATCATCCACTAAGTCACAAAGCGGACGAAAGTGTGTGTTGATCGATGGTAACAGACGGTCATCGCAGAAGATTGTGAAGAGCTTAATGTCGCACTTGCGAAACCACTAAAAAAAAAAAAAAAAAAAAAAAAAAAAAAAAACTACTAAGAGAGCTGCAAAAGAACGGAATTGCAGAGCGAGATGTAATACCAAAAACCACTCATGAGCAATGGCTATGCCTATAACAGGAAAATGTGGTGCCGAAGCCATAAAATCAGGGCTACGAATCAATGGAAGAATGTCATTTGGTTGGGTGAGTCTTGTTTCACTCTGTTTCCGACTTCTGGCCAACTTTATGTTCCAACAATTAAACATGGTGAGGTTTCGGCGATGATTTAGGCAACCGGATTGTAGTCTCCGCCGGCCGCGGCGGTCTAGCGGTTCTAGGCGCTCAGTCCGGAACCGCGCGACTGCTACGGTCGCAGGTTCGAATCCTGCCTCGGGCATGGGTGTGTGTGATGTCCTTAGGTTAGTTAGGTTTAAGTAGTTCTAAGGTCTAGGGGACTGATGACCACAGATGTTAAGTCCCATAGTGCTCAGAGCCATTTGAACCATTTTGTAGTCTCCCTTGGGACCCATGTTTACTTTTGCAGGGTCTCATGACTACCAAAATTATGTGACCAGTTTGGCTGATCAGGTCCATCCCAAGGTAAAAAGTTCGTTCTCAAATGGTGATGTGTTCCAAGGCGACACCTTGTTTACACATCTCACATCCTCCAGGACTGGTTTTGAGAGCATGAGGATGAACTGTCGCAACTCCTGTTCACCACAGTCACCAGATGTCAACATTTATTGAGCTTTTGTGATCTGCTATGGACAGAATGGTCTGTGATCGCTGTCCATCACCATTAACTAAACTTGCCGCTTTTTTTTGCAGGAAGAATGATATAAGATTGTATTGGAAATCGCACAGTACCTGTATTTATCCATTCCAAGATGACTTGAAGCTGTTTTGAATGCCAACAGGCTTTCTACACCTGTATTAAGCACACTAATGTTTTGTGCTTTTGATGTTCCCATATTTTGGTCTACCCCTGTATTACAGTCCAATAGTTGTCTTCACTCTTGAGAAAACGGAGGCTGATCGTGGAGCCTACAAGGGCGTAACTAGGCCGCGGCAAGCAGCATATTATGACCTGGGGCTCCGAGACTTAGGGGCCCTCGGCACCCCGAAGGAAGAAACGAGAAAAAAAAAAAAAACATTAAAATTGAAATATGCAAATGGAAAAATTAGTAAAAATAGTCAGTCAAATGAAGTCTCTCACTATGTCAAACTAATCAAAACTGGCTTTGTAAATCATTCTGACGTTAGAAATACGAATCCTGTAGTCAAAATTAGCTAACGGATGGAGTCTACGTACTGGTAAACTAAAGCAGACGTAATATGCGGAGTTAAAGATCACAGAAATGTTACACGCAACTGAATCTGAAACTATTTAAATACATTGATACTGAAACTTCTTAATAAAAATTTTACTTAAACTGCTGAGTGAAACTGAATGCAAATGAACCTGCTGGAACTGCTGAGTGAAACTGAACGTACTGAGCCTACTTTATTTTTACTTATTCTTGTCATTTCAACACTGACCTACAGAATTTGCCCTGACAAACAGAACTCAAACTGAGCCGTGCTGCGGCTCACGTTGGTGCGGTTTGTAGGTTTCCGCCCTGTGTTGGAGGCCAGACGGTATCGTTTAGTTGCCATGGTAGCGGTTGTTTGTCTTCTTCTCGTGTTGACTGGTGCCACTCGGTTTTGCAAGCTTTGCCTGTCCGCTAGTGGCAGCAGCCGCGGTTATCGACATGTAGTAACTATTGCCCTTTTTTTGGGGTCACGTCGTTTTTTTTCCAGGTCGTGTGAGTGGGCCAGATCGGTTGGGGACTCAGGAGGAGCCAGGTCCATGCAGTTTGAGAACATGCCGGGACCGCTGGCGGCACGCATTTACAGCCAGATGGAAGGGCTGTGGTCGCGAGGGTGCACGAACTCGTCGTAAATCGGATCCAGGAAGCTTTAAGATAAGTGCATTTCAATCCAGGTAGAGAAAGCTCCACCACTGTGACATCTCGCGGTTCTACAGTGACTTGGGTTCGTGTTGCTGTTCGTAGTGTCGCCGAGGCGAAGAGCAGCGAGTGGAGTACTTGGGGAAGGCGGATCTCATTAGCTTTCCTCGACTTCTTATTACTATTTACTGCGTTCAACTTGTTACTATTTGTTAAATTCAACCAGCGGTATTTTTCCTGCCTATTGGCCGCTAACGCCCCAGTTACCTGCCCTGGGTGGTAGTGTATGTAACGGCAGTGTACGTTTCCTCACCTTGCCGCTGCTGTCCGGTAAGGCGTGTAGTTTTGACAGCTTTCTTGACTGTAGGCCATTTGCGATTCTTCTACTCTGATGGTAGTGATTCCTTTCTCGTAACGGGCGCTCTAAGCACAGTATTCTGGGGATGTAGTGCAGACCGCTGGTTCCGGCTTTGGCGTATTGTTGCATCGTTGCATTTGGTTTATCGGGCGTCAGGTAGCTTCAGCAAGATTATCATTAGTTCAAATGGTTCAAATGGCTCTGAGCACTATGGGACTCAACTGCTGAGGTCATTAGTCCCCTAGAACTTAGAACTACTTAAACCTAACTAACCTAAGGACATCACAAACATCCATGCCCGAGGCAGGATTCGAACCTGCGACCGTAGCGGTCTTGCGGTTCCAGACTGCAGCGCCTTTAACCGCACGGCCACTTCGGCCGGCGATTATCATTAGTCATTCGTTACATTGCCACTAGTCTGAGTTACCATTTTGTGAAGTGAATGCAACTCTTGGGTGCCTGTCTCATCGCTCTCGAAAGTGTTTGTTGCTGGACCTTCTCAGAGATTCCTGGAGCACAGTCTGTGGCCCCCATGGTTCTTGTAAGACGTGTGTAATAAAAAGGAGGTCTGATGGCCAGTAGTTCAGTGTAACTCTCCTTCAGCCCATGCCTTCTGCGGGTATAATCTGCCTCAGTACACTTTAGGGAACTTATGTAATGCTTCTTGTGTTTTATTATTGTATTATTTATTACAATACCTTGTTATGTCTACATTAAAGGTTATATATGTCTAGTTAATAGTTCTGGTAGCCTTCTGGAATAAATCTAGCAGTTTAGTATTCATTGGATGTTAAGGGTTGTGTTATAAAGTCTGTTTGGTGATCAGTTGCTTGTTTTTTTTTAACTAACCTTTGCTAGTGTATTTGCTGTTTTACAGCAGGTTTCTAAATTTTTTATATTATTACCGTTCCTGGCATGTACGGCCTTCAGCTGTGATTGTGGTTATTTGCCTTAAAATTCTAATTTGGTATTTGTATTTTAGCAGTAAGATTAAAATCTTATTTACTGCCATTCCTGGCGTCTGATGCCTTCTGCTGTGTTTGTGGCGACTTACCTTATAATTTCAATGCCTGTAAGTTGTAAATTGCAGCGAATTTTAAACAATTCATAATTTATTGCCATTTCTGGCGTGTAAGGCCTTCTGCCCAGATCACAATGGCTTGTTTTAAAACATTATCTTCTGTATCTGTATTTAATGATGATTTGCTAAATTGTAACTCACTGAAAACATTATTATTTACACAGTTGTTTATACCTTCATTAATAACGTGTGGTATTTTTATTTATTGTTGCGTCTGGAATTACTGGTTTAAAATAAATTGTGTGTAATTGTAAAAGGCAACCAATAGTAACTGATTACAGCCCCGTCCACAATCGTGACCGTATCCTGCCTTCCATTCACTGGCAGGTTTCACAAACTTTTCCTATTCATTAATTACTCACAGTATTCAAGGATAACGCGATCTGACTGTTTAAAATTGATGACCTATCTTCAAATAATTAATACAAAAGAATAGCCCTGAATTAGAGGAAATCCTAACAATAACCTATACATTTCATAAGTCACTTACCTCACAAAAATCTTCATTGCATGAACTACTGCAATATAGCAAGCGACAATACAGCCAGCTAAATAAAAGATTCAGACTGCTGAAGGCTCTAACTACTAATAGGCCAGTTTAGAAATTATATAATCATCAGTAATAAATCCCAATGACAGATATATATTCAGACCGTCCGCTCGCGCTAATACTGCAAACCTCCAACACTGTTAATTATTAACCTCTAACCTCCATCACTGCTGACTACTCACTCCCAACTTCCATCACTGCTGGCTAAACACCTCCATCTTCCATCACCGCTGACGATTCACCTTCAACTGCTAGTCCGACCAGCCACAGAGTCTCTTACAGAGGGCGCACAGCACTGTCAGAACTATTAATGCAGTCAACCGAGCTGCCAACATACAGACACACAAACAGAATACTTACAATACGTTCACACAGTATTCAAAACTAAGACTGTTAGCGACCGGAAACAAGTGAATATCATACCGAAGTCGTACACTGTCTTCGAGCTTCTGTCGAAACAGCTACACCCGTCAGCCACTGCTTCGACAGTCTTGTTAGAATGGACGACGCAAACCTGTCAGATCACAGGGTGCAGAGTGGCAAAAGAGGCCATGTACAAATAACATTTCTAGAAATTACGAGGTCGTGCTGAAAAATAATTCCTTCGAATTTTTAAAGTGATAACTCTTAGAGCATTTTAAATAATACAAACATTATTAACAGTCTACATCTTTTATCTTCATGTCTACATATCTATTTCTCAACATAATCACACTGCCAACGAACATATTCTTTCCAAAGAGAGACCAATTCATTTATACTGTCACTGTAGAATGTTTGACTTTGTTGACGGAGCCACAACCACATCACTGCTTGCACCTCTTTATCACTGTTAGTTGATGTCCTCGAAAATGTTCTTTGAGTTTTGGAAACAGATAAAAACAGGAGGGGGCCAATTCAGGACTGTATGGAAGATGATCCACGGCAGTGAACACAAGGCGTCGGATATCGCAGCGCTCGCGTGTGGTCTGGCACTGTCACGATGCAGATGACGCAGGAGAATGTGCTCCATGTGTGGATGAACTCTTTGAATCGGAATCTCGATTTCAGTACGCTGTTTCTCACGTGGTCAACATGTACTTTCAGTACGGAAGACATATAGATGAATTCCTGGACAAGCTTGTTCAAATAGCCACGGCGTTGCGGGGACGCAGAATTCTTGTGGCAACAGATATCAACGCAAAATTCCCCCTGTGGTTCAGTGGTACTAAGGATGACCGAGGAGAAAAAGCTGTCGACACAATCATGGCGCTACGATTAATGGTCGCCAACAAACAGGGGATCCCTCCCACCTACACTGGTGGCGGAGAGCAGGGCACAAACATCGACGTTACTCTTGTAACGCCGAACCTTGTAACAAAGATATCGCGCTGGACAGTATGGGACCAAATCACCACTAGTGACCATAATGTAATAAGATTAACCGTCGGAGACAGCGAGTGCCACTGGGACATGGGGTGGGAAACACAGCTCAATTATAATAAAACGGATTGGGACCGATTGGCTAGGGAGTGTGATATTCCTACATTGTTGGAGGGTGCTGATAATGTGGAAAAGCATGCTAAAGAACTAACGAAAGCAATAACTAGGGCGGTGAAGGCACCTGTGCCAACCAGGAGCAGAGCCGTTGTTGCAGCCTCCCCCTCACCATGGTCAGCCGAACTGGGGAAAATGCGCCAGGCGGTAAGGAGGTCGAGGAAGTATTACCAGCGTTGCGTCGTCAGGCACGAAAAGCAGCGATGGCTGCAGGTATACAGAGAAGCCAGAGAACAGTTCCAACAGGAGCTCAAGGCTGTAAGGATGAGGAGCTGGGAGAAGTACGTACATAGCCAATTGGCTACCGACCCTTGGGGAATCCCGTACGAGATAGTATGTGAGAAAATCAAATCACCCATGGTGGTATCTACCGTCAGGGACGGAGACCGGATGACTGAGACCTGGCAGGAAACTGCGGGGGTCCTCCTCTGGGCCCTGTTGCCTGACGATAGAGAGGAAAATGATTATGATGAACAACAGAGAATCAGGAGAGAGAACCAACGGGTCTACGAAAATAACAGCATGGTTTACCCCTTCTCCGAAGAAGAGGTATGCTCTCAAATCAAGGCCCTTAAAAAAGGCAAAGTTCCTGGCCCAGACGGCATCACTGCGGAAGTAATACAAATTAATACAAATCCTCGCCCCCCAGCTGGTGGCACCTCTCACTAAGCTGTACAACGAGTGTTTACGGCTTGGGAAATTCCCCTCAATATGGAAAAAGGCGAATGTAGTAATAATTAAAAAAGGCCCATATAAAGACCCTAAGGAAGACAAATCGTACAGACCCATCTGTTTATTGGACCTGATGGGCAAGCTTTTTGAGAGGTTGCTAGCAGATAGACTGGCAGCACACAGAGTCCTGTGCGGGATGAGTGATAGACAATTCGGTTTTCGGTCGGGGCGATCGACGTCTGACGCAATCGTCCTGGCTGCGAATGTCTGTGACTCTGCCCCGCACAAGTACATTGTCGGCATCAAGGTGGACATCAGTGGCGCCTTTGACAACCTGTGGTGGCCTTCACTCTTCTCCTGCCTGCGGGAGAAGGAGTGCCCAGGGCCGCTGTATGGATGTCTCAGGAGCTATTGTGAAGAAAGGGAGTTTTGCCCTAGCAGCAAAGCCAACAAGAAAATTACCAAGGGGTGTCCTGAAGGCTCCATCCTGGGGCCTCTCTTTAGGGATATAAACATGGGGCCACTCTTAGACGAAAGATGTGCTAGAGGTCATAGTCTACGCAGACGACCTCCTCCTGGTGGTCGGCGGCCGTAGCCGCGAAGATTTAGAGCCAAAGGTAGAGAGAGTGATAGCTATATTGACCACATGGTGTCACAAAACAAAAATGACTATCGCACCTAACAAGTTCACTTACCTATTACTCAAAGGTCAGCAACTAAGAAACCCTACAGTCAGAATCAACGGCTTGCCGGTTCTCAGGCGCCGTAAAGCCCGATACATAGGTGTAATCGTTGACGAGAGGTGGAACTATGAATCACATATTGACACGGTAACACAGAGATCACTAACAGTACTAAACAACTTAATCGGAATTGGACACAAAAGATTCCATCTCCCACCTGATCTAATCAAACTGTATCACAACAGCATTCTTACATCCATAGTAGGCTACGGGTCAGCGGTCTGGGCACACAGGCTCACGAGGGTCATGCCTGCCATTACCGTAAGAGGAGTGCAGCGGAATATGCTCCTACGTTCAGTAGGCGGATATAGAACAACTCCGGGAGGGGCACTTTTAGTACTAATGGGGTTATGTCCATTGGACATAAAAATAAGGTTCAAAATGGTTCAAATGGCTCTGAGTACTATGGGACTTAACTTCTGAGGTTATCAGTCCCCTAGAACTTAGAACTACTTAAACCTAACTAACCTAAGGACATCACACACATGCATGCCCGAGGCAGGATTCGAACCTGCGACCGTAGCGGTCACGCGGTTCCAAACTGAAGCGCTTAGAACCGCACGGCCACACCGGCCGGCTAAAAATAAGGGAACGGGCCACCTGGTACTGGATACAGAAGGTCAGAAGAGAAAAAATAGAAGAAATTATGGGGGTATACGTAGGAGATAAACCAAGCATTAAAAGAAGGGGGATTGAATTATGGCAGGATCTTTGGAATAACGATGAGACAGGGCGAAGAGCTCATGAGCTGCTACCAAACATAGAGGAACGCTTAAAACTTACATACAGGGTGATTCAAAAAGAATACCACAACTTTAGGAATTTAAAACTCTGCAACGACAAAAGGCAGAGCTAAGCACTATCTGTCGGCGAATTAAGGGAGCTATAAAGTTTCATTTAGTTGTACATTTGTTCGCCATTTCAGCCAATAAAGATTTTGGTCCCTTTTTCTTCGAAGGTGCTACTGTAACTGGACTACAGTATCTGGAGATGTTAGAGAATTGGCTGTCCCCTCAGCTCGAACAAGAAGCACAACAATTCATATTCAGCAGGATGGAGCGCCACCACATTGGCACTTATCTGTCCGTAACTATCTGAACATCAACTACCCCAGGCGATGGATCGGCCGCCAGGCAGCCCGTGACAGAGCACTTCATCACTGGCCTCCAAGAAGCCCTGATCTTACCCCCTGCGATTTTTTCTTATGGGGGTATGTTAAGGATATGGTGTTTCGGCCACCTCTCCCAGCCACCATTGATGATTTGAAACGAGAAATAACAGCAGCTATCCAAACTGTTACACCTGATATGCTACAGAGAGTGTGGAACGAGTTGGAGTATCGGGTTGATATTGCTCGTGTGTCTAGAGGGGGCCATATTGAACATCTCTGAACTTGTTTTTGAGTGAAAAAAAACCTTTTTAAATACTCTTTGTAATGATGTATAACAGAAGGTTATATTATGTTTCTTTCATTAAATACACATTTTTAAAGTTGTGGTATTCTTTTTGAATCACCCTGTATATCAAACCAACCAGAGGCTTGCTGTGCTTTCTTACTGGACATGGACCCTACCCAACATATCTGTGTCGGTTTGGGAAGAGGGCCGCACCAGCGTGTGACTGTGGAGCAGTGCAGGGCACTCCAGAACATGTGGTGTACGAGTGCCTCCTCTTCGACGACGTTGCACAACAATTTAGGGAACAACTACCAAACAACGACACGCACCAGCTGATCAGGCAAGAGGACACATTTAATGTCCTGAATAAACTAGCAGATGCGATCTCAAGCAAAGTCCTCAATGAATACCTGAGAAACAATTAATGAATAAACACCAGACTTAGACTCCGTTCACACTCCTTGATCCGCCAGGACATGGACGTGGCCAGCCGCCTTACGGCTGGAACCCGCCATGTTTTAGGACTAGGTTGGGGGGGGGGGGGGGGGTAGTACATCATCACCGGACTTGACAACGCACCGAACGCACCGTTCATGACAGTAGATATAGAGATATATTAGTTATAGGCTCAGAACAAGGATAATTAGATTAGCGTAGAACTGCAGCGGGAAAGTCATCGGCCAGTCCAGTGTCAGGGGCACTCCCACTGGGATTAGCTCAGTGGGAAAGGCCAGCAAAATTAGGTCTGTTTCTACTGGCACACCTGTAACGCTGCAGGTAGAGTAGTCATAGTAACTTGTTAAAAGTATTATCAAAGTCTAACAGTAGTAGCAAATTCAATCCAATAATCATAACAACATGCGTAGTAAATAACAGTAGAATAGTCCCCATAGTGGTGAAGGCTTTATAGTATTAACCTGTAGTGTTAGAAAGTAAAAGCTGCAGATTGTTAATTGTAATAGAAATAGGACCTACTAATGTACTTAGGTAGTAGGTTAATTGGTATAATTATAATGATTTGAATAAAGATTTCTTTTTTTCTTTAAAAAAAAAAGAGTAGTGCGTAAGCTTAGGTACCGATGACCTCAGCAGTTTGGTCCCATGAGACCTTACCGCAAATTTCCAAATTTTGTAGTGCTACCCTCAGGAAATTAGAGAAATGAAACAGCGTGTTCGTCGTCACGAAAATGCAAACGAATTTCTTCATCTCCGTGACGATGCGAAGCTTCACACAAACCTACGCACCCGAGAACAGCTCATAAAACGTCATTGAACTGTTCTACCTCATCCACCCTACTTCCCGGATCTCGCATCTTCCCACTTCCATCTGTTTGACCAAATGAAGGATGCACTCAGCGAGAATCAGTACGTGGATGATGGGGAGTTTACGAATGCTGCAAGACGTTGGCTCCGACGTCGACCACTAAGATGAACTAAGGCCGTTGCATTGAAAGGAGATAATGTTGAAAAACATGGTTTTGTAGCGAAAAGAGTGTGGAATAATATGGTATTGGAATCCCGAATAAAACCAACCAGCTTTCAAAAACAAAATGTGTTGCATTACTTATTAAACGTCTCTCGCATAGGAGAAACACAAAAAGAACAATAGCAAGAAATCTGGAGAAACCGGCACAGAATCTTAAAAGCCAGTACCCAAGTGACGAAAATTCGCAAAAGGTAACAAATATTGGAATCGATTACTAGAATTATGCTGTATAAGTCATTTCTAGTTACCGATTCCACCTATTCCATGATTAATTATTTACATCGTTTTTCAAGCAAGTGAGTTCGGTGAAATGTAATAGGATACCTGCACTCGTAATTACTCTCTGAACGTTTGTGAAAAAGTAACTAATATAGGAATCGGAAACTATAATTAACGTATATAGGTCAATTCTAGTTACTGATTCCAATTTTTGTTACCGAGCGAGATGGCGCAGTGGTTAGCATAGGCAACATAAAAATGAAAAAGCTTGCATACTTTCATTCCATAATGTCATATGGGATAATATTTTGGGGGTAAATCTTGAAGTCAAACAAAAGTTTTCAAGGTCCAAAAGCGTGTAATACGTATTATTTGTGGAGTAAATTCACGGACCTCCTGCAGAAACCTCTTCAAAGAACTGGGTATACTAACTACTGCCTCTCAGTATATTTACTTCTTAATGAAATTTGTCGTAAATAATATATCTCTTTTTCCAACAAACAACTCAGTTCATACATACAATACCAGGAACAAAAATGATCTGCACAAGGACTTAAAAGCACTTACTTTAGTTCAAAAAGGGGTCCACTACTCAGGAACACTCATCTTTAATAATCTGCCAGCAAACATAAAAAATTTAGTTAGAAATAAAGATCAGTTTAAAAGGAGTCTGAAAGACTTACTACTGGCCAACTCCTTCTAATCCATTGGCGAAATTTTTATAGAAACAAATGATGTATTTATTCATACTATTAGTATTGCTATTTCAGCTTAAAAAAATCGCCATGTTCCACATCCACGAGGATCTCCTCAGCACGGATCTACGGAACGAAAAACTAATCTAATCTGGGTGAAGCCGTGGGTTTTACGACGACACGATAAAAGCATTCAACAAAACTCGTTACGTGAGCTTACAGTGGAAGACGTCAAGTCGTACATCAATTACTTAAGAATGGATGAGCATACATTTCTGTATGTGCTCAATGAAGTGTATCCTCATATCACAAAGCACAATATTCACTTAAGAACTGCTACATCTTCAGAAGACAGGCTCACTATAACACTCCGATTCCTTGCTACAGGAGAGGGTTATGTTAGGTTAGGTTAGGTCAGGTCAGCTCTCCAATCTTCTTAATCTATTTTTGTATTCAGGGTACCTCAAGTTGTAAAGCACCTCATCAGCTTCAGACATCTCTATTAATTTTGTAGTTGTCGGCACACACCAATTGTATTTACCGGCAATGGTTATAAAAACACTACAGACGACAGAACGCTGCAGCGATGCTAGCGCTCCATGTGGTAACATGTCACATTGCAGTGAACAGAAGACAAGCGGTTTCTTTGATCAAATATACAGCGAGGCCCTAGATTTGATCAAATATTGGGCGACATTTGACAAAGTCCCTATTACACTATCAAATATCTTTGACAAAGATATTGGACAAAGAAATTTGATAGTGTAATAATAGTGGATGAGCATACATTTCTGTATGTGCTCAATGAAGTGTATCCTCATATCACAAAGCACAATATTCACTTAAGAACTGTGTGGTTCTATCTGATTGAGGTTGACCGAGGGAAGACTGTGATGGCCCGGAGTCTCGGCACGAGTACTTCGGAGACTGCACGACTTGTCGGGTGTCCGAAGAGTGCTGTGGAGAGTGTCTTCAACACGTGGCGAAACCAAGGTGATACAACGTCCAGACGTCGTGGGTTTGGGCGGCCACTCCTAATTACAGATGTCGGACGTCGTAAGCTGGGCAGACTTGTAAAACAGGACACGAACTTTGGCGGACCTAACATCGGACTTTAATGTCGGGCAGAGTACAAGTGTGTCCGAACACACAGTGCACCGAACACTATTAACGACGGACGTCCGCAGCCAGTGACCCATGCATGTGCCAATGTTAACACCACGACATCAGCAAGTACGACTGAAATGCGTGTGTGGCCATTGACATTGGACTTCGGCGCAGTGGCGGAAAGTTGCATAGTCTGATGAATCCCGATACCTTCGTCATCATGCCGATGTGGAGGGCGCGAATCTGTCGTCTTCCAGTGGAACACCTGCACTGTGGAACGGAGCGGTCCCATTATGTCCTGGGGAACATTCACGTGGGAATCCGTGGGTCCAGTAGAGCTCGTGCAAGGCACCATGACGGACAAAGAGGACTGTACACTGATTGCTGACCACGAACACCCCTTCATGACGATCATGTTTCCTGACAGCAGTGGCATTTTTCAACAAGAAAAAGCGACATGTCACAAGGCCAGCAGTGAGACGGCGTGGTTCGAGAAACATGCTGAAGATTAGATGTGTAGATCACATAACTAATGAGGAGGTACTGAACAGAATTGGAGAGAAGAGAAGTTTGTGGCACAACTTGACTAGAAGAAGGGATCGGTTGGTAGGACATATTCTGAGGCATCAAGGGATCACCAGTTTAGTATTGGAGGGCAGCGTTGAGGGTAAAAATCGTAGAGGGAGACCAAGAGATGAATACACTAAGCAGATTCAGAAGGATGTAGGCTGCAGTACGTACTGGGATATGAGGCAGCTTGCACAGGATAGAGTAGCATGGAGAGCTGCATCAAACCAGTCTCAGGACTGAAGACCGCAACAACAACAACAACAACAGTGTCGAATTCAAGTTGATGTACTGGCCCCCAACTCGCCAGATCTGAACCAGATCGAACACATCTGGGATGTGACTGAACGTAGCGTCACAGTTCATAGGCCCCCTCGCCCGGAATTTATAAGAATTAGGTGACTTGTGTGTACAGGTGTTGTGCCTACTCCCTACAGCGACCTACCAAGGCGTCACTGCTTCCGTACCACGACGCGTCGCCGCTGTTATCCGGGCCAAAGGTGGACATACTAGGTATTTGGAAGGTGGAAATAAAGTTCTGGTTGATGTGTAGGTACATGATTATGGTACAGTTAAAATTTATTAAAACATGAAGCAGTGATAACGATCTAATTATAGACCGAGTATAAGCGTCGGCAAAGACATTAGTTATGAATGCGCAAAAAAAAGTGCAGACGAATGACCATAAAACATCACTTCTTTCGTACATGATATTGTTTCACTCTCTCGAGTTTTGTTAAGCTGTACTGCTCGTGTACGTCGGGCTACGAGTGTCTTGTATCATATGTACTTCTAAATAAGAGAAGACTTAATAATAGTGTTAAGTATTTTGATTTAAGTAAATAGAGCCAGTTTAAGAAGAATTCCTTCATATTTTATATCATCTTGAAGGCACTGGTGTTCCATGGAAACGGCTGTCTGTATCTACAACTGAAATGGAGGAAAGGAAGTCCAAGGTCATATTTTCGTAAAATTAAAAGAAGGAGAAGCTTTCAGAAGACAAGAAATATAATTAAAAATATATAGTGATGGAGACAGAAAAAGAAACAGCGCAAGGTAAAGTCAATGAACAGTATCGCAATTTCGTACACAAAGAACATTTCATAATTATTGAAGTTGTACTAATATTCTCGTTTCATTGAAAGCAAAAGTACCACAAGGAAATCTATTACGTCAAAGTCCTCCGTGGGGTGGACATCGATTCAGATATTACATTTCAAAGATGAAAATTAAGTTAAGCCCAGTAAAGAAAAACAAACCATCAAAAGGAGAAAACATGACCCTACCTATTTAATAAATATGTTGTATTCAGAGCTATCCAAAACACTTCCAAGCGACGAACTGGGAACTATTATTGGTAAAATGAAAAACATTACCGAAGAAATTTCCCCTGCCAGAAGAAGAAAGAAACATGCCTGGTGGAATGAAGAATGTGATAAAGAAATACAGAAAAGGCATAAAGCATGGCTGAATGACCAGCAAAGGATAAATGAAAAATCTCGAAAAGAGCTAACCATGGCCAGATACAAACGGCCAAGGAAATCAGAAGAATCAAGAGACCTTCAAAAAGAAACCCTAAACTTCATACAGGAATCATTGAAACAACTTAAAACAAGGGACTATCATAGGACATTCAGAAAATATCAGTCAAAGTATACTCCACCCACACTCACGATAAAAAATAAAAATGGGGAAACTAGCGCACAATAATCAAGAAAATGCCAGCATTCTAGCTGACAACTTCAAATAATTACTAAATGCCAAGGAACCAAAAGAATACCTTGCTTTCGAATCACATAAAAAAAAAAAGATTACACCACCAGATCTCAGTGAGGAGATCGAAAGAACTAGATGGCTAAAGAACTACAAAGCAGCAGGGGAGAATCAACTGGTCGCAGAGCTGTGGAAGAATACAAGTAAACACATACTTCAGAACCTCCATAAGCATATAGTAGACATCTGGAATTCTGAAACTAATGCCAAAAGAGTGGAATACAGCTATAATCGAACAAATACACAAGAAGGGTGATAGATCGGATCTAAACAACTATCGGGGGATTTCGCTGCTTGATGTAAGATCTTGTCTAGAATTATCTTTACAAGAATTCAGTAACAACTCGACCAGGAACTTGGAGAATATCAAGGAGGATTCCGTCCTGGAAGAAGCTGTCCAGATCAGATTATCAGCCTTAAGTGGATCATGAAACATGAAAGCGTGAAAAACAAGAAGTTGGTCACTACTTCTGTTGACTTCAAGAAAGCATACGACAGTATTCATCGTGAGTCATTACTTAAAATCCTCGCCGGATTTGGATTGAACCTGAAACTCGTTAATCTTATTGGACTCATCCGTATTAATACCGAATCAAAAGTTAAATGATGATCTGAATGATTTAAAATCCGGACCGGGACTTCGACAGGGGATGGTCTCTCACCGCTACTATTATCTGCGCACTGGAGAAAGCCATGCGAGCGTGGAATAAGAAATGCCAACGAAACACCAAGAATGGTAGAAATATCAAACACAATTGCCTGGCCTTTGCTGGTGATCTAGCGCCGCTCGCAAATAGCGTGGAACAGGCTAAACACCAAATTGAAGGACTCGAAAAAATAGCAGCAAAAGTGGACGGAAATCATACCATCCTTCAAGGTTGAAACACCAGCCATTACACTGAATGATAACAAACAAATTAAAGAATGAGATTTTCACTCTGCAACGGAGTGTGTGCTGATATGACACTTCCTGGCAGATTAAACTGTGTGCCAGACCGAGACTCGAACTCGGGACCTTTGCCTTTCGCGGGCAACTGCTCTACAAACTGAGCTACCCAAGCACGACTCACGACCCATCCTCACAGCTTTACATCTGCCAGTACCTCATCTCCTACCTTCCAAACTTTACAGAAGCTCTCCTGCGAACCTTGCAGAACTAGCACTCCTGAAAGAAAGGATATTGCGGAGACATGGCTTATTCACAGCCTGGGGGATGTTTCCAGAATGAGATTTTTCACTCTGCAGTTGGTTGGTAAAGCATTTGCCCGCGAAAGGCAAAGGTCCCGAGTTCGAGTCTCGGTCCGGCACACAGTTTTAATCTGCCAGGAAATTTCATATCAGCGCACACTCCGCTGCAGAGTGAAAATCTCATTCGGGAAACATCCCCCAGGTGTGGCTAAGCCATGTCTCCGCAATATCCTTTCTTTCAGGAGTGCTAGTTCTGCAAGGTTCGCAGGAGAGCTTCTGCAAAGTTTGGAAGGTAGGAGACAAGGTACAGGCAGAAGTAAAGCTGTGAGGACGGGACGTGAGTCGTGCTTGGGTAGCTCAGTTGGTAGAGCACTTGCCCGCGAAAGGCAAAGGTCCCGAGTTCGAGTCTCGGTCCGGCACACAGTTTTAATCTACCAGGAAGTTTCAAACAAATTAAAACTGTAAATAAATTCAAATATCTTGGGGAGGTTATAAGTTGGAATTCAAACGAGAAAATGTCAGCAGAAAGCAGAACAACTAAACTGAAGAAAGCGCAATGCAACACCTGGCCAACATACAAGATGTAATGTCTCTCGATAAATGCAAAACTAAGACACTACCACTCTGCTGTTAAACCTGAAGCAACCTATGCTACCTACGCTAGTGAAACACTGTTGAAAGTGAACACCGAATCAACCACAGACAAACTACAGAAGGCAGACAGAAGAATCCTTGGAACAATTATAAACAAAAAATACCAAGTAGAGGGACAGTGGCGACTATTACCTAACGACGTTGTATGCCATGAAAGTGAGTCAATAACTAACGTAGCGCGGAAAAGGAGAGTTGCTTTTTTCTGCCACATTTCCAGACTACCAGAAACCAGAGTAGTGAAACAACTGTTCACCTTCGCTTGGAAAAGTAAGACCAACAACAACTGCTTCAAAGAAGTTCGGGATGATTTAGACGAATTAGGTTTGACAATGCAACAAATTGAAGGCAGAGAAGAGAAGAAGATCCTGAAACACACTGACACGAGAGTTAAACTAAAGACATTTACAACAAAAAAATACACCATAACTGATGATGAAAGGGCAGCCAGGTCGGAAAGGATGAAGAAGCTTTGGGAGCAGAGAGGAAAGCCAAATCTACAACTAGTATTAAGACTTAAATGTATATGGATTGAATAAAGTGCTCCAACGTGGGAGTAAAATATGTAAATAAAAAGAATAAATACACTGATGAATGTATGTGTACTTTTGAGAATATACGTTAAACATTTTTAAGAAACCCTTTTCTGGCTTAATTTTGTAGACGAAATGCTGTTTGTGTGAAGTCCTCCCGAAGAAAATTGTGTGCATAAAATTAAAAAATAAATAAATGTGTTTTCAGAATAAATGAAAACGTGAACCTTTTTAAGGCCTTCTTTAACAAATCGGACTCCCCACTTCCCCCTTTGATAAAGTCCTGGCTACGTCCTTGTGTGAGTGGCCTGCTGTTGGACTGCATGCGAAAGTGAGGCAGGCATACTCGGTCAAGGTTTTGGGCGACTATGTCTGACCACCATAAGGGAGGATCAAGGTATTTTACACTGAGCACGTCATAACCCTCTCACATACGCGCCTTCCATCCATGAACAACATTCTGTATCATTCTGCATCATTCTGGACCAGTTGTCGGAGCCTAGCTGCAGCCGGACTAGGGAATTACCATCCCGTGCGAAGTCTGGAGAGGGAGCTAGTAGTACACGGGCAGTGTTGGCAAAAAGTTTACAGAGCGCGGGCCTCGCTGCTGAAGCAACGGCCGCGCGTGTCGAGCGTCCCGGGAGTGAGTTGCTTTGTTTGAACGTTACTGGCTCGGAGGATGTTCTTCGGTTCCGACAATTAGTGGTTCCCGTTAAGGCTTCCCTGTCCGCAGTGCAATGCCTTCTTACGTCACCTCGGTGGATCCCGTTATTTGGTTTGACTTGTTTGTGTCCGGATTCTTAGTCCCTGGCTGCGTGTCACGTTCTACGAAACTTCTTGCTTACTTGTTGATAATTTTTGGTGTTTGTAAATCAGAAACCTGTGTCCTTGAACTAAGGACGATC
This sequence comes from Schistocerca serialis cubense, assembly GCF_023864345.2. Classification (NCBI taxonomy): domain Eukaryota; kingdom Metazoa; phylum Arthropoda; class Insecta; order Orthoptera; family Acrididae; genus Schistocerca; species Schistocerca serialis. The sequence continues at coordinate 275,179,925 of NC_064646.1, forward strand.
TTTAAAAAAGGTTTAACGCACCTCTTGAAGGTGGCTCAGTATATATATTATTATGAATACTGGGTTAAAGTTAGGGTTTAATGTTTCCCTTAATACTCTTGTTAGTGGCTGTGTTAAAGTTGAGTATAAGGCTTGATTACTTGATCCACACTAACTTGTTGAGTAGCAGAACTAAGAATATAATGTAGTAATTGCACTTTGCAATGTGTTTTGTAATACTGCTGGAAGTTACACCAAGCGTAATTGCGTGCCTGGCCCATTGAAAAAGCCCAACACCTGACAGAAATGCCATTCATTGCTCCTGAAGCATTAACGCTGTAAACAAATTCGTTTCCTCTAATCGTTGAACAAAAAACAGATGCACATCTGAAGCTCATTCTGCGGCAAGTTGTTAACGCGGATACCAAAGACTGGTTTTGTAAACGTGCCACACACTTCCATATGTTTTGTAGAACCCTAAGTAAGGTTGTTGAGCTGATGTGCAAGTAATTTTCAAGTAACTAATTTTTCTGGGAGTCTTATTATACCGAAATTTTTTTGATTTTTAAAAATCGAGTCCAGGTGATTGTTACCTTTAGTTAAAATCTACCTAAGTATTTATTCTGGTTCTGTTCTTTATGGTTCAGTCTCTCAATCTATAAAAACGGAACCCTTATAGGATCGCTCTGTTGTCTGTCTGTAAGTCAATGCAATCAAAATATACGGTCATTTATGTGACATATTTTAATGCTCATAAACTCACTCCCGTCGGACTAGAACTACGAAATTTGGGAAGAAGCACGGTTTCAAAGTAGCGTCAAGAAAAAATTCTAAAATTTTTCATTGTAATTACATCAAGCCGGCCGCTGTGGCCGAACGGTTCTAGGCGCTTCACTCTGGAACCGTGCTGCTGCTGCGGTCGCAGGTTCGAATCCTGCTTCGGACATGGATGTGTGTGATGTCCTTAGGTTAGTTAGGTTTAAGTAGTTCTACGTCTAGGGGACTCATGACCTCAGATGTTAAGTCCCATTGTGCTTAGAGCCATTTGAACCATTTGAATTACATCACAAGAAAAATATTTATTTTGTTATTTGTCTTCTGATTTCAAACTTGAAACACAAACAATCAGTAGTTCTGCATTCAAGCTGACTGGGTCGCACTGGTAAAACTCAACATCAGGCAAGGACCGACTTCATAGCTCATATGATGCGTATCGGAATTTATCCATCATCAGATGTCCAGGAGGCTAATCTGCGAACCTGGAACGCCATATCTACGTGCAGTAATTGCTCGTAGACGTCTGATAATGGCTAAATTCCGAAACGCGGCGTACGAGCAATAAGGTCATTCCTTACCTGACGTTTGACCTCCGTTTGACCTTTTCGACCCAGTTAGCCTGAATGGAGAACTAATGATTGTTATCATGGTTGCCTGCCCCCTGCATGTCGTTATGCCACATTTATACTATCGAAATTAAAATATTCTCGAAAATCTTGGAGTCCTGGGACAGATATCTTGCCAGTATCAATGTCGATAACTGGCAAAAATAAAAGGGAGTCCCATTTCCCTGAATCGAACTGTTTATATACATAACAAAGTTTGCACGGGACCCTCAGTGCGCAAGTCTTATTCGCACGTGGCCAATTTCATTTTATACTTCGTAAAGGTTTTGCTATCTGATAGTGATTCAGATTGCTGGACTGGTTCTGTAGAACATTTCTCACTTATTTGTTCTATGCTTACTATCAGTGTAAGTTATTCAGAATATTTTGGCAAATGAAAAAATATTTTAGATTTATCTACTTGGATTCAGTCCTTTCATTTCGGCACCCCGTGTTCTGCTATCAGCCATATCAAAAAGTCGCATTATGCAAGTCTCTGTTATGAACGTTTTGTACTAATTAGTTTTGCTGGAAATGATTCATTTCAAAAGTTATTGTATTTCAAAGTTTTCATTCTAGAAGGCATCCATAAAAATCTGATGAACTAATAAATAGATTCATAAAAGTAAATTATCTTTAAACTGTAGACCAAATTTTGCTCATGGTATTCCAGTCTGAAAATACTATCAACAGGAGAAATGTGGCGCGAATGGTCACAGGCTTGTTCGATTGGGGAAAGAGTGTACAGAGATTCTGGAAGGTCTAAAATGGCAAAAATCGAAGCAATACGCTGAACGACTTGAAAGTCATAAGCTGTTAAGACCTCTTTAATGTTGCATATTCAGTCGCGAGTCGGTAGGCACTTGTCTTTCTCAAAGAACCTATAGACACTTACTCGTCTACTGGGATAGCTTATTTCTGGGTGGAAACTGTAGGGCATGTGTTAGAAAGTCGCTTAAGCTCTGAGGTTGACGACAGGGTAGTTCGCGAGCCCGCATTATCAGTGGACAATGGGGCGCTCTAGTCTGTCCTTCGAACTAGTGCTATGATGTTGTGTTAATCTGTTTAGTATAGATGCTTTATACTTTCGTATTACAAAGGATACATTGAACTGACTTCGCTCTGGATTATGGCGAAATGGTTACTAGCTTGCTTGCTTGAACTCAGTTTGTGTAATTACGCTCCTGGAACATCGGATTTGTTTACACCAGATACTCTGCAGTTGTGTTTAACGTGAGCAACATTAGGTCTTTGTTAGAGTTCATCACTCCGTTAGTGCATGTGGGAATGATTATCCAATTTTTATTCAGTAATTCGAACTATCCGAACTTGCAAACTGCGTATCTCATTGCTTTCCCACTCATCAAATAAAACTTCGATGGCTAGTGCTAAAATATAGGATGGGTTCGTGAATGACATTTGTGCGTCAAACACAAGATTTTGTATTCAATCTATGAACAATATATTAAGCATTCATTTAATATGTGTTCCTTTCGAAGTTACTTTTCGCTCATGTGTATTTTATCCATATGTTTTCACTTAAGAACGACGTTCTCAAATGTATTGCATTCGGTTTAACTATATTTAACGCAGAGGGGAAATAAACTGCCTTCAACAAGTTGGGCTTGAGTGTTTGGGGGAAGAGACCAAACAGCGAGGTCATCGGTTTCATCGGTTTAGGGAAGGACGGGGAAGGAAGTCAGCCGTACCCTTTCAAAGGAACCATCCCGGCATTGCCTAGAGAGATTTAGGGAAATCACGGAAAACCTAAATCAGGATGGCCGGATGCGGGATTGAACCGTCGTCCTTCCGAATGCGAGTCCAATGTGCTAGCCACTGCCTTCAACAAGTATTAAATCTTTATTTAAAAGGAAATTTTTAGCTAGCGAGGTAAGTATGCGTTGCAGCGGAATTTCTAGACACGTACCAGCGGAGAAGCAGAGTTTAAAATTCTGCCATCATACTGGCAAATACCTTTTAAGTTTATTAGGTTTTGTACGATACAAAGTGGAAATACGTTTTCATTGGACGAATGACATGTATGAGGTGTAATTAAACCATACCGTGACAAAGAAGGTTTGCCCTTCGCCGTCTTACTTCTTCTTTTACTCTACTAATTGGAATAGCTGGGATCTATTTGGTTTTTCTTCTTTTCTTGCTGTTATTCTTCCCAAAAGCTTTGAGGACAGAGTGTGTTATCTGAGCACACATTACATGAATTTATAAACTAATGTAAATTAATTTTCCCTGTGAATTCTATTCATTCACATTATGCAATTCTGTTATGACCGTTTTGTAATGATTAGTTTTGCTGGAAATGATGCATTTCGAAAGTTAATGTATTTCAAAGTTTTCAATCTAAGAGACATCTACAAAAATGTGGTGAACTAATAAATAGATACAGAAAATAAAGTATCTTTAAACTGTAGACCAAATTTTGCTCATTTCCAAGACACATTTATTTTAGCCTAATCTTAATTGACTAAGGAGATATAATTGGTTAAAGATTTCAATTAGTTGTTCTATATTGTGAGCAAATCACTATAAATTTGTAGAATATGTTAGCATACTACAGATGGGATAAATATTCTGAAACCAACGGCACCAATAACAAATATGTACTTCCCATAATTAAGATTGCGTAATTTTTAATATACAAATTTTAATAATCAAAATGTATGCGATACCTAAATGTCAGGCATTGCCATATAGTAAGCATAGACTTATTCTGTAGATATTAGTAGCTGCTGCTTATATCGGTAATTTGATAAACAAAGTCTGCCAGTCATTATTACATCTGTTTAAAAAGGAATCATTTTACATAGAGAAATTTAAAATAATAATCAAATAACCAAAATCATATAATATTCTAGCGCATGCCTATGTAAGGACGAAACGCACGCAATTCCGTGATTAAACATCTCGTTCTTCTTTAAGTCTTCGTCGGTATGTAACTTACTCAGCGATTTCCGTATTCCCTACACTGCGTGCTCTACTGTTGTTGTCTGAATTAGGCTCGTGGTTATTCGAGGAAATGAGCAGTGGCTAGGCTTCGCAAGTAATATTCTTAAACATACCACTGTGCCTTAACAAAGTATTATCATCATTCCATGATCCTTGTAGACAATTTGTTGATCTGCTATAGGAAAAATTACTTTGTCTACCAATTAATTGGTGAATCTCATCCTTCTGGTGGAGTATAATTTAAAGTTATCCGTCAAATATGAGTACAAGGACACCTGCATAAACATTTTTCATCTGTAATGAGGCCTGGTCTTTAGCCAAGGGTACCAAACTCCTCAATAAATATGCGAAGTGGTTTCGTGTGAACATTTGAAAAGTACTGCTAGACTTCTATGTTTATTTATTAAGAGATACAATCTTTTCACGAACATTTTCAGCTAAAGGTCCAATGGCGCAGCTTCCGAGAGGCAACATTAATCTACAGGTACGAGTAGGTCGCTCTTCTATCCTTACAATACGTATTGTGAGTAGTTGCATGTGGTCTGTTGCTATAATTATGTTTTCAGCTTTGTCTTGATTTAACTCTCGTTAAACATCCCTTTAACTGTTCCGTTGCGCTATGACAGAGTCCCTGCCACTACGAAATTTAAAACGAAGTTAAACCAAATTGCGGTTCAATCAGATATGAGTCACATTTCGTATAGAAGTGTAACGCTTCAGGGTATTAAAAACCGTGGCCAGCGTCTCTTACCAACTCACAGCTTAAAATATAAGGTAGTGTAAGTCTTTCAATTTCCTTATCCTGCCAGGATTAAGATTTGTAGTACTTCTGACCAGTTACTTGTGCGCACATTAACCAGCTTCACTGTTAATCATAATTATTTCATGTAAAGGCATATCATAGGTCGCATTTCAACTGATGGTCTGCTCCTAGTAATTGAACTCTGGAATCTCCCAATAACTAATTTTTGTTTTGTACATGTCAGCAGTATGTTCAGCGAGTGCTCCGTTGCTGAGATTGTTCTTTCTGTAAGCATTCTGAATTTTCTTGGTATTCTTGAAGTCTAACAATGACCATTTTTTAAAATTTGATACTATAAAAGCTTCAGTTTGCCATAAATTTTCTTCTGAAAGTTCGTGAGATCAACAAATGTATTAACTAGCTTTAATGGAAACTGTATTAGTTACCTTTAGCAGGGGCAACCATTTAATTTGCATCTTACTCATTTTAGTACTGAAACATTTAGAATTATTTGAATTTAACTATCACTTTAGAAAGTGATACTCTTCTGGAGCTTCTGACTATAAGATCACTGGTAATTCAATAAAGCTGAGATGTGTGGCAGCTGGAACTTATCACACATTCGTAAAAAGTAAAGTTGTGGTTATACGTTTTTTTCTTACGACAAGCGAAGAAAACTACGGATAAGGGCACTTACTGTTGTTAATATTGGGAGTTCGATAAATGTATTCCTGTGCTAACATGTCTGTAATTAGTTCATATGAAGCTGTGTCTTATTCATTCAGTAAACATTAGGGTATATGTTGATAGGGTGAATCATAACTAGTGTATTCTTCAATAATGAATCAGTTCAAGGACTCTTACTTTTTATATTCAGTCTACGAATTTATAGTTTTCATCAGTTTTAGTCTTTTTTCTGTAGCTCTGCTGACATACACATTCGACATTGCACACATCTCCTCCAGCCCCCTCTTCTTGTTCACCTCTTTCTCCTCACTTCTCTGCTCGCCTCATCCTCCCACCTCAATATGACCATCTCCTCCTCTCCCTCTATCTTCCCATCGCCTCTGCCACCTCTTTCTCACCATATCTTCCTCCCATTTCGTATGTCCATATCGTCCTCTCCCTCTCTCTATAAATTTCCTCCTCCTCCTCCCTCTTTCTTTTCCACCTGTACAATACCCTTCTACATCTTCCAAGTGCCTACTATATCTCCCCCTCAAAGCCCTATCTCCTGCTTCTCCTCTCTTTCTGACCATCTCCTCCTTCCCCCCCTCTCTCTGTCCATCCTCTCCTTTGTCTATCTCCTCAGCAACCCTCACTCCATCCATCTGAACTTCCTTCACACTCTTAGTCCATCTCCTCCTCTCTCCTCTCTCTGTCCATCTCCTCCTCCTTCCCACTCTGCTATCCCCTCCTCCAACCCTCTCTATTCAAAACCTCATCTATCTGTCTGCCCATCCCTCCTTTCTCTGTCCACCAGATCTTCCCTGTATCTATCTGCTTCCTCCCTCTCTCTGCTCAACCATACCCATCTGCACATGTACCTCCTGCAAGACATACTGATACTACCCACACAACACATCCGTCATGCAGAGCAGCCTACATGTCAGGGACTGGAAAACTGAAGTTACAGGGAGGCTTTCCCTGTAACTTCTGCTGTACACATGTTAGACACATCTATTGCACACATCTCCTTCTCTCCCCTCTGCTGCCAATTTCTCTTCCACATCATCTTTCACTTCTACCTATCCATCTCCTCCTCTCTCATCTCTCTGCCCTTCCACACTTCCCTCATCTGCCTATCCCCCTACTTCCTACTTCGATCTGTCTGTCCCTCTCCTCCAGTCCCCCCTCTCCCCTTACGTCCATTATCTACTGCTCCCTCTTCCTGCCCTCACTAGGAGTCTACTCATCTTTCCCATCTCTGTCTCGTTTGTCTCTGACCTCTGACCATCACTTCTTCCACCTGTCTCCTCTTCCTCCTCCCTATCTCTCTGCTCAGCTCCTCCTCCTCTCCCTCCCTCAAGCTCTGTTCATCTCTTTCTCCCACTCCCCCTCTCCCTATCCATCTTCTCATCCCCTTTTATGTCCCTCCTCTCCATCTACCCTTTTTCTGTCCATCCCCTCCTTCCCCCTCTCTGTCCAGCACTTTCTGTCTCATCTCTTCTTATCCATCCCCTCCTGCCTGACCATCTGTGTCTACACCTTTCTCCTCCCCCATCTCTCTGCTGATCCTCTCTTAACCAACCTTCTCCCATCCACACTATCACGTTTGTAGCCCCTTCAGAATAGGTCAATAAAGCAGCCCAAACTACTCTCACAATACAGCTGTCATGCCAGGCAGCCTATACATCAGGCGTTTAAAAACAATTTTCTATTCCTAACATGTAGGCTGCCCCAAAAAATCAAGTCGATAAGGCAGGCTCATAATATTCCAATACAATATGCCTGTTGTGCATACCAGCCAACATGTCAGGTACTGGAAACCCATTGGTTGTCCCCTGACTTGTAGAACGCTCTGCATCATAGGTCAATAAGGCAACTCATGTGTCGTGCAGGGCAACCTATATGGCACGAGCTGGGAAACGACTATTTGGTCGTATATCTGCTGCTTCAGTGCTGATACTCGTGGAGTTTGCTGTTTGTGTACCACATTTTGTTGAAATTGACTGGGGATTTGGAAGCAGATACTGGATATACGTTGTGCTTTATACTCTGACGTGCCAAAGAAAGTGGTATAGGCACGCGTATTCAAATACGGAGACATGTAAACAGGCAAAATACGGCATTGACGTCGGCACCGTCTATATGAGACAAGTGTCTGATGCAGTTATTACATCGTTTACTGCTGCTACAATGGTAGATTAACAAGATTTAAATGAGTTTGAACATGGTGTTATAGTCAGTGCACGAGCAGTGGGACACAGTGTCTCTGAGGTAGCGATGATGTGGGGATTTTCCCGTATGACCATTCCACATGTGTGCCACGAATATCAGGAATCCGGTAAAACACCAAATCTCAAACATATCTGCGACTGGAAAAAGGTCCTGCAAGAATGGAACCAATGACGACTGACGAGAATTGTTCAGTATGACAGAAGTGCAACCCTTCTGCAGATTGCTGCAGATTTTAGTGCTGACCCATCAACAAGTGTCAGCATGCGAATCACTCAACAAAACATCATCAGTATGTGCTTTCAGAGCCGAAGGCACACTCATGTACCTTTGATGATTGCATGACACAAAGCTTTACGCATCGCCTGGGACCGTCAACATAAACATTGGACTGTTGATGATTGGAAACATGTTGCCTGGTCGGACGAGTCTCGTTTCAAATTATATCGCGCAAATGGACGTGTATGGGTATGGGACAACCTAATGATTCTATGGGCCCTGCATGTCGGCAGGGGACTGTTCAAGCTGGTGGAGGCTTTGTAATGGTATGGGGCGATTGCAGTTGGAGTTATATGGGACCCCTGATATTTCTAGATACGACCATAACAGGTGACACATACGTAAGCATCCTGTCTGAGCACCTGCGTTCATTCATGTCCATTGTGCATTCCAACGGACGTGAGCAATTCCAGCAGGACAATGCGACACCCCACACGTCCAGAATTGCTACAAGGTGGCTCTAGGAACACTCTTCTTCCGCTGGCCACCAGACTCCTCAGACATGAACATTATTCAGCATATCTGTGACGAATTTCAATGTGCTGTTCAGAAGAGAGCTCCTCCCTCTAGTACTCTTACGGATTTATGGACAGCCCTGGAGGTTTCATGGTGCCAGTTCCCTCCCGCACTACTTCAGATATTAGTCGAGTTCTTGCCACGTCATGTTGCAGCACTTCTGCGTGCTCGTTGGGGCCCTAACGGATATATGAAGTATTAAAGTTAGAAACTGTGTATATGTGTTGAGGCGGTGGTGTTCATGATGCGCGAATTAAATGAAAGCACTTAGCGACATGGAACCTTAACATGTTACTTCAAACTTTTTCGAAACTCTTTCTCCTTGACACCTTTCACAAAACAATGGAAGGAAAAAAGTTTGTCGCTTACTACATTTCTGTGTTGACTCAATAAAGCTTCAGATTCAGGCCTGAGATTTTATTACTCTTTTATTAGTAACGCTATTCGCTTCCCATGTTTAAGATAGCAGCCACATCTACCACTGAGGATACGCACAAAATGCTATCATAGTTCAACACACAGTTTAGAAGCAGAACCAACTTTTCAGAAAAATGTTAACAGTTCTCAGTATCGAACGTGTAAATGCTTACAGAATTAAAGAAACAGCGTTGTAAGTTGGTTCTGGTATACCATATATGGTCCATAATCACCGAATTAAGAAGATAAACATGACTTTCACTATGGCCGACGTCGTACTTCATTCAGAAATGTGAGGTACTATTGATAGATTTAGCAAAGAGTCTACATAACCAATTTTGATTTTGACTTTTACATTTGTAGGTGAATATTTAGCACATTAACTCATCCGCAAAGTAATAAGATTTTTGAACCTTTTTTTTAGTTCGATTTTTTATATTGAATCGAGGTAGGCAACTGGTAACATAAACTGCCAAACGGCTTGTATTTTTTAGAATGCCAATTTCCGAATGGTCAGGAAACTTTCAGAGAATAAAGTAGCAGGGAAACAAAGTCTCGAGAATGGAAGAAATACTAGAAATTACGAGCTGTGTAGAACTCAGAGCGCGCTCACGTGGATGGGCTTCTGACTCTTGCTGGTATGGACACTCCAGCCAGAAACTCTCACAATATGGCAGTATATACTGTCGACAACAAACCAACAGGGTCAATCCACAATTATAGCCAGAAACCTACAGGAAGTTGTGCGAGACGAAGCAGAGACAGAAAGATCATCCATTAGGAAAAACACAACAGGAAGACAGAATTTTCGAATTCTGACGAAAACGATTGAAAGGAACAGGGCATCCATGGTCTACAGTGCTGCTAACAAGCGGAAGGCTTCAGAGACGCCCAACCGATTAGGCTCATATTTGGCAAGTCGCTTGTGTACAACTTACAATGAATTAAAATGAAATATTCTGAGATATTTTGGCTGGACACCCCCTCCTCCCGTTTCTGAGAAAACTACCCCTAAAGTTCATGACGCGCAATCAACTCAGAGTAGGCGGGACCGGTAGATAACAGAAAACTGATCCATTTTCACAAACCTATGTGGGAACCACAAACGCACATTTTCGCAGAAACCGAGGAAAGAAACTTTTTCGACTGCCACTTATGTACCCACGAGGTACGCCCTGATAAACGAAAGCCCCGTTGGCGTAGCCGTAACCAGCAAGGCATCTGGATCGGAAGCAGACTACCTGCTTTCGATTCCTAGTTGCGTTTTGCCGTTTTTGTGTTCATTCGCATTTTTTCACATCAAAATTGTTAACAGTAGAATGGTTAATAAGGTAAGCAAATCAATAAGAAATAATAAAAAAGTAGGCAAATAAATTTCTCACACAATTAGGATTAGTAATAAATTAAAATTTTAAGCCTCATTGTATGAAAACAATTCCGAATAAGATTGCTGCGAAGACGAGCACCCGGCCGTCGCACGTTAGCGAGTGTGCAAGAACAACTAACTTTTTTTCAATTTTATAGTGTACGTAAAATAACGTATTTGTAGACAATGCAATATTCCGTCAAAGATTGGGAAGTTGCTGCCTAAAGTTTTCCCGTGCTTATAATAAACTAAGCGGGATTTAGTACAACTGATCGTTTGCTTCCTCGACGCTAAGCAATTAATAGAACAAATGAGTACCATCTACCGCTTCGCCGTGCCTTTACAGATTTTGAAAATGCACTCAATTAGATCAGTCGCCCAGCTGTGTTTGAGCCTCTAACAGAACAAGGAATAGGAGGCTATATTAAAGTCTTATATAAGATATACAAAACTACCGCAGCGTTTTTGAGTGTTATGCTGTTGAAGAAACCAATGAATTTCTCATTGAAAATGGTGTAAAACAAGGTGGCTCTATATCTAAAACTATTTTCAGCACTCCTAGAAAAATCAGTGTATAAATTGGATTGAAAAACAAGGGGAATCCAAATTCTGGGAACAAATGGGAGGTAAAGTCATGCAGGAGTCAGGCGACCATTATAATAATCAGTAGTACTGCATTCAGGTTGACTAGTCGCAATGGCAAAAGCCAAACAACAGGCAAGGAATGACTATTGCTCATATGCCACGTTTCGGAAATTATTCATCATCAGATATCAAGGGATGAATGCTGCACACAGATAGGCGTTTCAAGTTGTGTGTAAAACAAACATTCTATCAGCGAATGTTTCTTCCACATACAACTTGGAACTCCATACAGAATGGCATGTTGTGCAGGTAATTTTGGCATGTCTTTCAGATGCCACGTATGTCAATAGGCGTGGCTGAGAAGAATGAGGGGGAAGGAAATGGATAATGAGAAACGGCTGGAGGAGGAGACAGAAAATGGGAAAGGAAGAGATGAATAGCCAGAATGTGGGGAGGTGATGATGGATACAGAGAGGATAGGATAGATGGAGGATGGATGAGGTGGACAGAGAAGGTGTGGTGGAGGAGGAGGAGAAGGATAAGGATATAGAGAAGGGTTGGAGGAGATGGCCAGAGAGGGATGAGGAACAAATGAACAGAGGGAGGGGGAGGGAGATAAGCCAATGAGAGGGAATGGAGGAGATGAATAAAGAGAGGGGAGGAGGAGATGAAGAGACAGAGTGAGGAGGAGGAGAGTGACAGATAGATGTAGCAGGATGTAACGGACAAAGAGACAGGGCAGGTGGGATACACAGAGAGGGAGGAGGAAATGTGTGCAATATATGAACATGTAAGCAGGTCGAGCCGCAGGGAAGAGGCTGTTCTATACCTATATCTTAATACATATACAGCTGAGAATAGTCTGGTCCCTTTAATCCCACAGACCAACCAACCAACAGCTGAGAATATGTATTTATGTCGAAGAACTTCTGGCAGACCGCTGAGAGGACCAATATAGGAAACTTTATAATGCTCTAACTCTAATACAGATGGAGCTATAGACATGCAACATTAAGTCCCTGCCAAATAGGCTGCCCTGCACAATAGGCCTGTTGTGTGGGAATGTATAGACTTGCCTTGTCGAACTGCTTTGCAGGGCAGCTTGCACATCTGAAGCAAGAAACTGTTTTCTAATGCATACAAGTTGGTTGCTCTGAGCAACAAGAGCATTGTTTAGAGTAGTATCAGCCTATTTTATCTGTCTGCTTTGCAGGACACATTGTGCTGCTCAAGAAGCATGTTGTGGCTGTAGCACCACCCTGCCTCATCGACCTTTCTTGCATGGGCTACACTTGTGGATAGAAATGCCCAGGAGAATGTTCAGATGGATAGAGGAGCAACAGAGAAAGTACATCTATATAAAGCAGGTATATGTATTAAATGCAAGAACTCCTGCCCTGAAGCAAAGTGGTCTAACACACAAACTCCTTGTTCAGTGAGAATCAGCAAAGGGAGGTCCATAACACTCTAGCTCAAATATTTATGGAGACACAGATGTGACTTTTTTAAGCCCCCTGTCATATAGTCTGCCCTGTACAACAAGTGTGGTGTGTGGGAATAGTATCAACCTACTATATCAATCTGCTATGCAGTACAGCCTACACATCAGTGACAAGAAACAGTATTCCAGTCCCTGATGTGTAGGCTTCCAATATAACAAGCATCTTGTGCTGGAATAGCACTGGCCTGCTTTATTAGTCTGCTTCGCATGGCAGCCTACACATCATGGGGAAGAAAGATTTCCAAATCCTTGGTGCATACAGGGTGATTTTCTGCACCATGTACAAACTGCAGCCATTGATTGATGAGAGGATATGGAACAAAAAAGGTCTAATGAACTTATGTCCAGAAATGCATGGTTTCTATGTTAGAGAACATTTATTCAATCATACTTTGTTACAGAGACTGTGGTCTGATATTATGCAGCCATAGTTACAGTATGCACGCTTTCCTCCTAGAGGATGTTACTGTTCCTTATACATCATGCCCTAGTGCCCTCTCCTCCCATAGTAATTGGTAATGTTGTGTCTGATACATTTCTCTTGCTGACTCACCTTGTACTGGATGTGATCCAGCATTGTACACAATGGTTCCATATTCGAATCGAGAGTTTGCCGACATGGTGTTTGCTTGTGGAAAGGCAAATGGCAATGAGCAGTGGGCAGCAAGGTTGTATCACGAGACCCATCCATGCCAAAAAAAATCACAGCATTCAATGTTTGCGACAGTGTTTCATCATGTGTCTGAGACAGGGTCATTTTAAATCTTTGTACCAAAAGACCAGGATGAAAATATGACTAACACTGTGGAAGGTAACTGTCATGTCAGTACCAGGTAGGTGGCCCACCAGTAAGGGGTAAGCCAGATGACCATGTGGAACGTTCTCAATGACAATAGTTACTACCTCTATCACTTACAGCATATGCAGGGCTCACTAGCGACAGACTTTACACATCAGGAGCAGTTTTGTCACTAGTTTCTTCAACAGGCAACGACGATTCCAGGACTTGTGCTATCCATCCCATTTACAGATGAGGCCACCTTTACGAGGAGTGCTAACTTGAACTTTCACAACAGTCATCTGTATGATAGTATATAGAACCCGTATGGTATGGGGACAGCGAATCATCAGCATCGATGCAGCTGGAAAGTGTGGGCTGGGATAATTGGCGATCATATTTTGGGACTAGTCTTCCTTTCATGTTGAGTGTGAGTTTGCGTCCCCTGCTGGAAGAAGTGCCACTGATGATTTGAAGGGTTATGTGGCTGCTACATGATGGCGCTCCTGCCCACTTCGCCCTTAACATCCAGACACATCTGATCATAACTTCCCTGATGGCTAAATTGGACGAAGGGGTTCAGTTGCATGGCCTGCTCATTCACTAGATCTCAATTTATGCGATTTCTGGTTATGGAGCCAGCTCAAAAGAATCATGTTCAAGGCCCACCCGGTTGACTGTGCCGTCTAACGCACGGGTTTCCGGGCGGGAAGGAACGCCGGTCCCCGGCACGAATCCCCCCGGCGGATTTGTGTCGAGGTCCGATGAGCCGTCCAGCCTGTGGATGGTTTTTAGGCGGCTTTCCATCTGCCTCGGCAAATGCGGGCTGGTTCCCCTTATTCCACCTCAGCTACACTATGTCGGCAATTGCTGCGCAAACAAGTTCTCAACGTACACGTATACCACCATTACTCTACCATGCAAACATAGGGGTTACACTCGTCTAGTGTGAGGTGTTCCCTGGGGGGGGGGGGGGGGGTCCACCAGGGGCCAAACCGCACAATAATCCTGGGTTCGGTGTGGGGAGGTGGAGGGTTGAAGTGGACTATGGTAGTCGTCGTGGGGTTGCGGACCACTGCGGCTGCGGCAGGGATGGAGGCTCTCTGTCGTTTCTAGGTCCCCAGTTAACATAACATAACATCATGTTCAAAAATGGTTCAAATCGCTCTGACCACTATGGGACTTAACATCTGAGGTCATACATCCCCTAGAACTTAGAACTACTTAAATCTGACTAACCTAAGGACATCACACACATCCATGCCTGAGGCAGGATGCGAACCTGCGACCGTAGCGGTCGTGCGGTTCCAGACTGAAGCGCCTAGAACCGCTTGGCCACACCGGCCGGCAAAGTATCATGTATAGAGCCCATTCCAGATGTGGAGACACTGGGGCAGCGTATTCATGCTGCGTTTGATACCATTCGGATGTAGCCAGGCCGATGTGAACATGTGAGACAGAACATGCTATGGTGTGTACATGTGTGCATTAATGCACATGGAAACCATTTTCAACACATACTATAACTGTGGCTGTATGATACAGTTTGTATTAGAATGCAGTCTCTGTAACAATGGATGATTGAACAAATGGTCTCTAACATGGAATCCCTGCATTTCTGTACATAAGTTCATTAGACCTTAATTGTTTTGTGTCCTTTCATCGATCAAACTGTAGAGTTTGTACACAGTGGAAAAAATCACCATGTAGACGATGGTGAAAGAGAGGTGTGTGTTGTGGGAGTAGTATCAGCCTACTTTAGTGACCTCTTAGGCAGAGGCTACACATGTAGGTAGGCATGCCAGGGAGAAGATTGAGATTGCTAGAGGAGATGGACAGAGAGAGGGAGCAGGAGGGGATGGGGAGGGAGGGAGGAGGCAAGAGAGGATGTAAAAAGAGGGAGGGGGATAAGGAGATGGATAGGAGTGGAGGACAGAGAGGGAAGAGGAGATGGGCTGAGAGATGAAATGGACAGATACGACAGTAAGGAGGAGATAAGCCGACAGGGGGAGGAGATCGGCCATCACAAGTGCGCATTATAGGTGACACACACGTACTCAGGTAAAATTGTGGGGAAAAGAGAAGAGCCAGAGAAACTGGTACACCTGCCTAATGTCGTGTAGGACCCCCAGGAGCACGAAGAAGTGCTGTAACACGACGTGGCATGTACTTGACTAATGTCTGAAGTAGTGTTGGAGGGAACTGACACCATGAAACCTCCAGGGCTGCCATAAATCCATAAGAATACCAGGGGGTGGAGATCTCTTCTGAACAGCGCGTTGAAATTCATCACAGAATCACAGATATGCTGAATAATGGTCATGTCTGGCGAGTTTAAACTGAGAAGAGTGTTCCTGGAGCCACCCTGTAGCAATTCTGGGCGTGTGGGGTGTCGCATTGTCCTGTTGGAATTGCTCAAGTCCGTCGGAATGCACAATGGACATGAATGAATGCAGGTGATGAGACAGGATGCTTACGTATGTGTCAACTGTCAGAGTTGTATTTGGCGTATCAGGGGTCCCACATCACTCCATCTGCACACGCCCCACATTATTAAAGTGTCTCCACCAGTTTGAACAGTCCCCTGCTGACATGCAGAGTCTATGGATTCATGAGGTTGTCTGCACATATCTGTACACGTCCATCCGCTCGATACAATTTGAAACGAGACTCGTCCGACCGGGCAACATGTTTCCAGTCCTCAACAGTCCAGTGTCAGTGTTCACGGGCCCAGGAGAGACTTTGTGTTGTGCAGTCTTCAAGGATACACGAGTGGGCTTTCGGCTCCGAAAGCCCATATTGATGATGTTTCGTTGAATGGTTCGCACGTTGACACTTGTTGATGGCCTATCATTGAAATCTGCAGCAATTTGCGGAAGGGCTGTACTTCCGTCACGGTGAATGATTCTCTCCAGTCGTCATTGGATCCGTTCTTGTACAATCTTTTTCTGGCCGCAGCGATGTCGGAGATTTGATGTTTTAGTGGATTTCGGACATTCACGGTGCGGTCGTACGGGAAAATCCCCACTGCATCGCTAATTTGGAGATACTGTGTCCCATCGCTTGTGCGTCGACTATAACACCACATTCAAACTCAGTTAAATCTTTATAACCTGCTATTGTAGCAGAAGTAATCTATCTAACAATTGCGCCAGACACTTGTCTTACATTGGTGTTTCCGACGCAGCGCCCTATTATGCCTGTTTACGTATCTGTGTATTTGAATACGTATGCCTATATCAGTTTCTTTGGCGCTTCAGTGTATATTGCAGTTAGGTCACCAAAAAACACATCGAAACATTAGGTAAAATATGAGGAAAAGAAAATCGTGACTGGTAGCAGAAAAGTTACTTACAAACAAACCCATTGTTTTCACAGGGTTTTAAAAATACAACATACATTGTACAAAATCAGAACAAACTGAATTAACCCAGAACTTTATTTCTCAAAATTTTCGTGACATCTTGGCGTCAAAACCTCTTCAGAAAGATAATAAGAAGATATTTCCTCCTCCCACACCATTAATCTACGAATGCACTATCAGTAATTCAAATTTTGTACACACCTTCAGCTTTCCACGTTACGTTTGTAACGCTTTCATTCTTTTTTTATACAGCAACATTTGCACCTAGTTTACCTGTAACTATTTTGCTTTCTATTGTTTTATATTGACATTGCTCTCAGTTCAAGACACATATAACTTTCCACTGTCATCTGTGACAGCACATACTCTAGTACAGTCGGCCAAAGTACAACCAACGCAACCGCTTTCGCGGGGTGCAGCCGGTCGGCGAAGCCAACAGCTGTGCCCCCGACACGGGTGACAAGAGGTACGAGGTAAATATAGCACGGTTTGTTGTGCCCGTCATTTGTAACATACTTAACATAAACACATAACAGTAAAATACTCACGAATATTAAGCAAGGAGACGTTGGAATTACCTCCCTTCGTTGTTCTAGCATTTCTGACACCTGATTAGGTTCAAAATGGCTCTAAGTACTGCGGGACTTAGCATCTGAGGTCATCAGTCCCCTAGACTTAGAACTACTTAAACCTAACTAACCTAGGGACATCACACACATCCATGCCCGGGGCAGGATTCGAACCTGTGACCGTAGCAGCAGCGCGGTTCCGGACTGCAGCGCCTAGAATCGCTCGGCCACAGAGCACAGAGACCGGCACCCGCTTAAGAAATTGCTCATTATACTCTGCAGCTCCTCTGACAAATGGCAGCAATTTCTTGCCGAATGTTAGTTTTAAATTCATCTAAAGTGTACGCATTTGATTTATACACTTTCTCTTTATCGTTACTGCAAATTGTGCGATATAATAAGCCAAAGCCTGCTTTCAAAATATATGCAATATTAAAGCGTAAGGGATATATTCCTCTGACGCTCCCACCATACCAGTGTGATCAGAATCCTATAGTACTTAACTGAAACGCAATAAAGTAAAATATTGCAGAAAAACTTTTCTTCCACTAATTTAACTAGCCTAAATCAAATAACCAATCCCGCGTCCGGCCATCCTGATTTAGGTTTTCCGTGATTTCCATAAATCTCTTCAGGCAAATGCCGGGATGGTTCCTTTGAAAAGGGCACGGCCGACTTCCTTCACTAATTTGATGAGACCGATGACCTCGCAGTTTGGTCTCCTCCCCCAACACAACACAACCCCCCCCCCCCCCAAATAACCAAAAGACTTTTATCTAAGATTACCCAAAACGATTGGTTAAAATCTTGCGAACATGTAAAAGAAATTGAAAATGAATATTGGTGCAGGGGTGGTTTAATGGAACAAGCAATAGAGAACATAACAGTCAATGTTAGTCTGGCGAGCGAAGCTGAATATGCAGCACACGACGATAATGCTGATATGGAAACTCACACGACGGATGAAATTGGAAGCGGATTCCAATGAAATAGGCACATCAGATAAAGAACTTTGCGTCTACCCCTTGTGTGAAGGGCCATGAACTTCAAAACTAATCAGCAAGGGTAGTGCAGATTGGATTGCATAACTCTACCGTAGTTGTACCGACTTTCCTTCCCTTCGCAACACCGGTTAGCCGGCCGAAACGTCCTCACTCTCAGGTACCATAAAAATGTGGTCGATTAATAAACAGTATGTCTGTGTAAGCTAGGTAAAATGTACTTTATCGGGTTTAATTTGTCATGAATACCACTAGGCAGTACATCTACAAGCTAACGATCTGTCCGTTTCGTACACATTTCGGTGATGTATACCTCAGTTTTCTCTAGTTTCGATAGCACAACGTCTAGCTCCGCGGTCCACAGAACAATTTTCTTGTGACACCTCCACCTCACGATGAGGCTTCAGTGACTTGCAAAATAGTTATGGTACAGTAAATCGTACGAAATTCAAACTGCGACTATGTGCGCACAGTCTTCATAGACCGACAGTTTAAATTACAGTTGCAGTTCGGTATCGTCAATGGATGTAACGCCTCAATGGATTTGCGGTTGAAGTAGCGTCAATTAAAGTGGGCTTTACAAGGATGAAAGTCATGAGAGTATAATTATGAACATTTCGCCTACGAACAATAAAAAGATATGAATGTTTCATCAGTTTAGTGGTTGCCAGCTGTTTGGCAGCTTATAAACGTGGAAAGTATTCGGTAAGTAATTTTTTGTGAAATTCTAGGAAAAGCAGTATGTTTCAGCTGTGATCAAGCCAATATGTAAGAATATGCAACACTTTTTACTTCTTAAATTTAAACCTTCTGTGGAATTGTGGGTCCACCTTGCTGCAGGACACTTTTGTTATTTATTTATTCCAAAACTCGTTTCTGCGACAATATCTCCATTATCAGTAGGCTCTTTGATTCTAAAACATGCAGAAAGAACACTTATGAAACATTTTTACATGAGCACTGTTTTGTCCCAAATATTGTTTTCAATGAATAATTTCGCAATACCTTATTAACTTTACTTCGCAGCATGATTTTACGATTGTTACCGCTATTTCCGGCATATTTTCTGCGTTTTTTCTTCTTTTTTTGCCGTTTTCCTCGGCATAAGTTATTTCATCTGTAACTGTAAGTGGCTGTTAATAAAAAAATACAGAAATGTGAACTCATGTATGTCAGCGTTGTACAATTGTGATTACGGGAGTGTTGTGAATACAGTTTTGGTGTGTACTAGGTTGTTACTTAGTTGGTCATGTACTTACGTTCGTTGGGCGGCTTTCAGCTACTTTTAGACACAGAAAAACATAATTTTCCCATTTTGTTCGTAATCCAAAACATTGCGCCATCTTACTGTTCGTGTGTGTCACGAGCAAATATATCGCATATCGCGAGAAGGTTATGGAAATTGTAGCGGAAGTTCTGACGACTTCTGTTCCTTATTTATATCTTTTTGTGTGATGGGTGAGTGGTTTTGTGTGTGTGTGTGTTCCTGTTCTGTATCGTGTTTTAGTTCTTTTGTAGCGTTAAAGAGTGTGTTGTTGTAAAGTGTTGTGTTTTCGTTTATTACGCTTTTTCTTCCACTATAGCCTTCTTTATGTAATAATTTTCTTCTATTGTAATTTTTCGGTATTAACTGTTACTGTGTTTCAGGATGTGTATACCACGTCCAATAATAGTGGGGTTGTGATTTTTGTTCATTAGGTGTTCTCTGAAACTGGAAAGTATTTTAAGGCAAAGTTATTGTTAAACCTTTTGACTGTCTGGAATGTAGAAATAGCGTAGTTGGCATCCGGAGTGTCCCCAGAATAATTTCCCAAAATGCATCCATAACGTCAGTCTGTAAACGGAAAGAAGGAGACACAATCATTCCACAATAATTACGACTAAATGAATTTGTGGTTATAATAATATAGCGATAGTAGTCGTATCACGTATATTTAGCGTGGGGCAGCTTACTCAAGAACTTCACAGCACCAGGATGGAAAAACTTAATCAGGCTTTGCAAATCCTTTATTCTGGATATTGGAATGCGGTCTAGAATAAAGAACGGAATTATTCGAGTTAGATTACAGCAAACGGAAGATAATGCATAGGTATTGTGCGCTGGACAAGTAATGAATTCTGAAGTTAAACATACCATTATTAGCGGGTATGGATAGTTCGAACAGCCCATAAGTTGGTTGACATTGTCATGGTGTTCTTATGATGCCACCTCCGTGACAAGTCGTTTGATGTTTCAGCATACGACAGTGGCTGGATTCAGATGACTTTATTTTAATAGGCTGAGTTCTGAAAGGGCATTTTGTAGCGTACTTTGAGTTCAAAAGCGTTTAGTATTTTTTGAGTAACACTGAAAACAGTCAAAGGAGATGGCTTACATCTGGAAGCTTCGATTATTTCCTTGATATCTTCAGGTGTTTCCATCAGTGCCTTCGCGTTCCGTAACCCAACATTTTTATCGCACTATAAGTACCAATAGCCACGCACAGGGAATATCATGTTTATCATCTTGAGGCCGATGCCACTAATTTGATTCAGAGTTCCATAATGAAAGACGGTTAGGTTTTGAAGTTAAAATCTTCTGGCTTATTAGCCAGCGACATATTTCTACTAAAATGGTCGACGTTTCGATCCCTCTGCTGGGATCTTCCTCAGAATCTTATGGTGTCCACTACTTCAAATAGAAATATGACGCGGCCTAATGACCCAGAAGATGTTAATTCCAGTGACAACGGCCACTAAAGCCTGTAGAATTACGTAAAATGGTGAAGTTTTCATTTTGATCGCCAGCAGAGTCATAAAATACACATGATGTCACAGGAGGAATGGCCAGTATTCAGGGATAAGACAGGAACAATCATTCGAAGCACAAATGTCTAGTAAACATGAGCTGTAGACCTCACGTTTACTACCTTAAGAGCTATGAGCACGCTTTCATCTTCGTTATGTGAAACATCTCTCTTCTACTGAACAAATGGCCAAAATGGCTCTGAGCACTATAGGACTTAACATCTGAGGTCATCAGTCCCCGAACAAATGGCCATAACTCTTACGGCAATGGACGTCAGCCTATTTTGCTCAAGAGCCTACACTGACATTCTGGGGCAGCACCACTGGCGGTATAAGTACTGATCAAATTATTGTTTGGTTAACTACATAAACTGCTTCGTTATGAGCCATCAATATACTTGCTATAGTAAGGGCGCGGTAGGTGGGTGCCGGACCCAAGGTACTGATTGCTAAAAGTCGGCACCATTCGAAACACTTCGTGTCGACTGTTCTCTGTTTCAGACCGCTGCCACCCTCAGCGACCCCAAGGATATGGCACTGTAATTGCCTGTCGAAGTGTTTACATGCGATACACATTACGAAAGACGAAAACCGACTTTCGGAAACCGTTTTTCGCTGTCGCGTTAACGTGTTAAGGACTGAAGCAGATTTGGTAGCCCAGTTAAATGTGGCGTCTGAAAAACAGCTGATCCAGTATCTGATTCAGTCAACACAATTGTTATTTTCCTTCACTTAAATGTTACGGGTAGAAATCTTCACACTGTCTAATATTTCTGCTTCTCCTTCACTGCACAATAAGTCCATATTAACAAAATATTCTGAAAACAAGACGTAACTTGACAACCCAAGCACGTTTCAAAACCGGGTGCGTTTACATGGGAGCGAAAATCGATTGCGGAATTGGGAAACCGCCAGCTAGAAGCGGATTTCCAGAATCGATTTTGAAGTGTTTACATGACCATCCAGAGAGGTATTGGGAAATCAGTTTACGAAATCCGGTTTTGAGAGCCGCATGCAAACGGGGTATGTTTGTGAGCAGGTGATTAATCGATTAATAATAGTAATTGTGCTTATATTTAAATATTTTATGCAATATGAGATACAATCAAAAATGTTTATAACTGTTTTGAATGTTATTTTTCTTATCATTTCGTTGCATTACAACAGCTTTAATTTAATTTCATATTCCTTGCTGTAAGTAAGTACTGCATTTGAAGATGGCCGTCTCTGTGATGCACATTCGCGTAACCATGCTACTTCTGTGTCAAATTTATGCCATAGCATCCGATCAGCAGTAGTAGCGCACACCCGTGAATTGCCAGCACTGGAATACAAACAAGAAAATCTCCTCCAACCCCCCCCCCCCCCCTTTTCATATTGTTTGACAACGCGGTCGCCGCAGTATTTAGCCCTCTGCCCCTGGGGTGTCTGGTCAACTTTACTTTGCTCACGGCCGAATTCACCAACGTCAATTAAAGTTGAGCACATATTAATATATTACTCCCGCTTTAAGAATTGTTGTTACTGAGCAGAAAGACTACGCTCTTAACAAGCTCTTAACGTTAATTATGATTTTTGGCTTGGGCTCTCACTTGCTAGACGCATATTATTATAAAATGCGGCTGTGAACGGCGGGCCACGCGAACACCTGATTAGAGCCGCATGCCATCCGCGGGCTCACTTTCACAACCACTGTCTTAATCTATGCATTTTAGAGCCCAGGTTTATTACACTTTATTGCTTCGAGTGATCTGACATATTCTTGAATATTGGCCACTATTCCTGGGGCATCCTGCATAGAGCTCTTCAATGTCCTCATCCAAGCCGTGAGTGATAAGTGAAAAAGAAACGACTTCAATTGCGCCTTTTTTCGCAATGCATTCAGGATAAACACGAAAAAAAAAATCACCTGTTGCAAGGACTTGGATAATGAAAGAATACCTTTGAAGTTGCCGCTATATTTGCTATATTTGACAGGGATACATTTTTTTGCAAATCCTGTGGGTCTGTGCAGATAACGACCTTCTTTTTGTATTTTCTTTCCGCCAGTTTGCAAGGGGAGGGAGAGCGGAGGGGAACGACAGCATCAGAATTCTGGAATTCTGTTTGCTCTGCTGGATGAGTCACTGACATGCCTGCTTCTTTCCTCTGAAAAACTGACTTACCTGATTCTTTCCCTTTATAGAAAAACGTTGACTTTGGTAATATTTGTGGGTTTGTCTATTTTTTTTTTTTTCAGCTTTAGCCTCTCAATATCTGCTTATGATCAGCCTGAATCGAGCTGTACCAATAACTGAGTCGAAAAAAATGACGCCTGGATTTTCCACCGATCCTTCAAATCGAGAGTAGATCCCGACACCAGAACCGGCCGGCTAGCAGCAGCTGCGTCCTGTGCAGCCGTCCGCTAGGTCAAGGGCGCGTCCCGGACTTCGCCAAGGACAGCAACGGAGCTGAACCGCCTCAGCGGAAGAACGATCCAAGGCGCCGCTAGCGCAGGCTGCACCGAGGGTTGCCAGGTCTCAGGTTTCGGCCGGACGCGTCCGGTTTTTTACGGTCGTATCCAGTTAAATATGTAAGAGTCCGACCTGCTCGGAGTTTGTTAGGCGTGTTAATGATGAAATAGAAAACGCATAACTAGGATCCACTCCAAGAAAATTTCATAAGAGCGAGGAATAAGATGATCTATCATAAGGATATATACATGTACTAGTCTTGAAACTTCCTGGGAGATTAAAACTGTATGCCGGACCGAGACTCGAACTCGGGACCTTCACCTTTCACGGGCAGGTGCTCTAACAACTTCCTTTTTGTGATCTCATTTTGTTCTACATTGTTCGTTGAATTTTTTCGGGGCGGATGTCCGATGACACCAGGACAGGTTTTTCGTGGACTCAGTTTTTTTTTATTACAGAGGGCAGTTAAACCCTCTGACCGAACGCTCTGAGCTACCTTGCCTGCAAAAACTGAGCTACCCAAGCATGACTCATGATCCTTCCTCACAGCTGTACCTTACCTGCCACCTGTCAGATTTCATATAAGCTCTCCTGCGAAACTTCCAAGACCAGCACACCTGAAGTGGACTGTGTCTATGGTGTAATATGCCGGTCAGTTTCTGTACGCTGGGCGCAGCTGTTTCGCACCTCTACGACACGATTTTGTAAACGCCTCTACGGCAACCTATAGACAGAGACTGCTTTCAACTACAGTCGTTTGCACTTTGCAGTTTAAAGCTGTCAAAAGCGTTTCCAGGTGTCAGCTGCCTCAAGGTGACTCGACTGTAGGAGTGTCTTACAATTAGTAGTAAAGAATAAATGTATTAAAACTTCATGGATGATGCGGAATTTTTTTTCACACAAATCAGTGTTTACGACATCATATCCCTTAAACTATTTGTCGTACGATATACTTCTGTACGTACATTCAGCAGCTTATATGGACACTGTCTGCAAATTGTGTTGCGAATAGAGTTAGTAACAAAGAAGTAATAAATTTAAACGTAATGCGCAACGTTGAAGTTTTTCGCGCATCTCAACGTTTATTACGTCATACCGCCTGAACTACAAATATGATATGTAGGTGGTTCCTACCCCAACAGCGATTGTTGCCTGACAGCAAGGGAAACGTTTGGTTGAAAACGGTCCAATGGTTTAGGAGGAGATGTGGAAAACACACACACACACACACACACACACACACACACAACCACCACCACCACCATCCATTTTTATAATATGTATGGGTATTCTTTCAGATTTACAATGCTTATTATTTAAAAATGAACACGAACAGTCACAACCGCAAGAAACTTCTTTTTTTATGATGTTCCCAGTTTCGGTCTGTTTCAGACCGTCTTCAGATCTGCCATCATGGTCGTAGGTCTGAAGATGGTCTAAAATAGATCGAAACCGGTAACTGCATACAAAAAAGAAATTTCTTGCGGTTGTGACTGTTCGATTCATTTTTAAGTAACGTAAAAAACCGCTGTCCTCTCTCAGAAATGTTCTCAAAAATCACGACGCTCATTTTGTAACAGTGTACAAAAGTTAATGCAAGGTGTTTAAGTTTGGTAAACAGCTAAGGGAAGCAAAATGTGATATCTGTGATCAGTTTTCATTGCTCTTAAAGGCACCCCAGGAGCGCTAGTATTGCAAGTTTTGCAGAAGAGCTTCTGCGGAGTTTGGAACGTAGGAGATGAGGTACTGGTGAAAGTAAAGCTGTGAGGACGGGTTGTGCGCCGTGATCAGGGAGCTCACTTGGTTGAGCGCTTGCCTGCGAAAAGCGCAGGTCCCTAGTTCGAGTCTCGGTCCGGCACAGAGTTTTAATATGCCAGAAGTTTCGTATCAACCCCCATTACACTGCAGAGCGAAAATGTCATTCTGAATGCTGTCCCGATTAGCCGATGCCCAGGTGGTACGCTCGGGCGTCGCTGCCATCCCTGTTGTAAGTAGGCTATTTAGGCTTTTATGTTGGTAACGCCACGTAGCGCTCTGTATGAAAATCACTGACTGTGCTGTGTGAAGGCTGTGGTTGGTTTGCATTGTTGGAGTATATGCTATTGCAATGTTGGGCAGTTGGCTGTTAACAGCCCGTAGCGTGGCGCAGTTGGAGGTGAGCCGCCGGCAGTGGTGGATGTGGGGAGAGAGATGGCGGAATTTTGAGAGCGGACGATCTGGACGTGTGTCCATCAGAAAGAGTAAATTTGTAATATTGGATATCATGGACTGATGACTTTTGAACACTATTAAGCTAAATACATTATTTGTTCTCTTTCAAAATCTTTCTTTTGCTAACTATGCCTATCAGTAGTTAGTGCCTTCAGTAGTTTGAATCATTTATTTAGCTGGCAGTAGCGGCGCTCGCTGTATTGCAGTAGTTCGAGTAACGAATATTTTTGTGAGTGATTTGTGAAACTCAGGGCCATTCTCTTGTAGGGATTATTGAAAGTCAGATTGCGTTGCGCTAAAAAATATTGTGTGTCAGTTTAAGCACAGTCATATATAATTTTTCTAAGGGGACGTTTCATATGTCGACCCTTAGCCGAGGATACCTAACTGGAATCTTCTGATTTTTTCTTGTAGTTTGTGTAATTAGTGTAGCAATTGTTTATTGCTAGCGCTTAATTGTAGAGAGAATCTTCTTTGTAGTTGTAGTTTTTCATTGTTGTACAGTAAAACAGTTGCGTCATGCATGCAGATTTGCACCAAGTATTTCGCAGCTGCGCTTGCAATTAACTAGATATTATTTTCAGTGTTATGCTAATGTTTTTTCTTATTTTGCTCCTCAAATTGTGCTTTTCTGTGCTATCGTGTGAAACATTGTGACAATAATGGCGTGTGAAAAACGTAATACTAGACTCCAAAGTAAACTAAGAAATGACAGTGAAGACAAAAGCAGTGTGTTAGCGCCACCGTGTAATGAATTAACTAACGTCCAAAGTAGTAATTTGGTAATTGAGCATAGGGAAATGGAGCGGGCTGCAAATAATGGTGTGACAGTGAAACAATTAGTGAACACGGAAGCATTATCGATCGATCGGTCGGCAACAGCTCGCCTCAGGAATCCGAAATGACAGGACTCGATCTTGCAAATACTGTAGATTCAGGTTTTGCGTCCTCACCGTTTTCTCAAATAAGTCAAGACACATTTTCTGCTTTTCAAAATGCGAATATTGCCGGTTCAAATGCACTGCCGAATAGCACTGAGGGACATGTTTCAGATACCAGTGCATTGTTATTACAGTTAATGCAACAAATAGGACAAAGGCTACAAAAGCTAGACACGACGCTTGAACAAAATCAGAAACAAATGGGACAAAATCTTCAAAAGTTAGACACGATGGAACAAACTCAGAGACAAACACAGCAACAGCTTCAAAAGTTAGACTCATTGGAACAAACGCTTGAACAAACACGTGAAGGTTTAACTGCTGAGTTACTTAAAATCGAATCGAAATGTCAAAAACTCTGTAATGACGTAAAAACACAAATGTGTGAGCATTTTCAGCCTATTTTTTCACGTCATGAAAATGCATTATAGCATCACGAAGCAACCATAAAAGAACTGCAAACTATTGTTCATGAAAATCACGACACCTTGCAAGCTAAAATTGATTCAGTTGCATCTATCGATTCGGTTACGCAACTTGCAAAAACTCAGGAAAACTTAAAGGACACAGTAGATACGATTTCAACACAAATGGACACTCTGAAACTTGGTTCAGAAAAACAGACTTAGGAAATCAGTTCACTATCGGAGGAAGTAGCCGAACTTTCGGATCAGTTCACTAACTTATCTACAAAGGTAGATGATGATCTGAATGACACAAGACCCGTAGCCTTCACTGACACAGAAGAGTATGAACAAATTAGAAAATTCAAACAAAATCAAAATCAAATCAATACACAGTACAAAAGAGAAATCCGGGAAGTACAAGATCAGTTGACACAGGTAATACAAGAATTACATATTTCAGAGGACACTCGCACTCCAATACAGGAAGAGGGACATAGAAATACGGAACAGCTACAAAATAATAACACGAGGCACTTCGGAAATTATGAAAGAAATTGGCAAGGTACACCGAATTTTGAGATGGAACCGCCGACACGACGTAACAATGACCGATATGCGACTCGCCGAAACGATGATTTTGACTATAAGCTGTGTATTACTACACGTAAATTCAAAACATTTAAGAATTCTGGCAACGACATTCATCCACAAGCGTGGCTTCATCAATTCTCTTATTGTTTTCCTCCCAACTGGTCATTTGAGCACAGATTAGAATTTATGTGTGGCTACTTGGAGAATGAACCAGCTGTAAGAATGCGATCCGTCATTCACGATTGTCACAGTGAAGGAGAATTTTATCATGCCTTCCTCTCAGCATATTGGTCTCAAGCTACACAAGACCGAGTAAAATATAGCATCATAATGATGAAACATTTCGAACAATCTGAATTTTCCAGTCTTGTCAAATATTTCGAAGAAATGTTACATAAGAATCAGTATCTTTCAAACCCAACCAGCCCCTCAGAACTCATCTGCATTTGCTTAATCAAATTGCCTGAACATTTACGACATATTATTTAGGCAGAACGTTGGAAAGACGACATTGAAGCTTTTCAGGGACTCTTACAAGAATTGGAAATCGACACTGACAATCGCGGGACGCGAAAACAGGAACACAACAATTACAGGTCACATCCGTCACAATTCTGCGAGGAAAGTAATAATAACTGGACATGACAAGGCTATTCTCACAACACAAATCGTGACCAAAACAGACACCACTCTTATGACAACCGTTGGCAGAATAATAGTTACAGAGAAAGATCGCACTTCCGTAGTAATGAATATGACAGAGATAACCATAGAAACAGACAATATGGGAACCAAAACTATTATTATCAAGGGAGACAGAATAACTTCAGACGCAACGGTCCACAGTGCAGTTACAATTCAGGGAGAAATTCTCCAGCACGTGACCGACAAGAAAGAAACTATGGAATCTACCGACATGACGATAGACGATATAATCGTAACGACAGACCTGAATTTCATCAGAACTGGCGGGATTCAAAGAGGGCAGGGCTCTCTCGACAAGGTGAACTTGTAGAAGTTAGGTCTCCTAATCCTAACGATGCGCGCCAACAAAGAGACAGACAATGACTCGCACCGCAGGCAGCCACGTGCACCGGCTGGCTCAGAGAAAAATAACATAGACGCTAACCTTGAGAAAAATTTTAGCATTCCTTACCGATGTATACAGCATGATAATTGCTTTGAAGTTGACGCTCTGCGCACTAGAAAGGGTAAGAGATTGCATCACATTTCACCTGTAAAACCGTTTATTGAGAGATAATCTGCTTTTTAACTTAGTCTTTGCTGTAAAATTTTTCAGTTCATGCTACTAATACAATTTGTCACACTGAGAAACTGTTAACATGCAACAATGTTTCGAAGTTAACTATCCAGTTTAGAACCTAGGGAACATATTTAGACAGTAATTATGATTGCACTGTTATAGTGAGCAGACGACACAGTGTTATTGTGTGTGTACATTCTTGCTTGTTAGTTGCACGATTATGTAACGACTATAAGGCTTACATACTTGGAACATGTACCAGTACTGCTAATGAGGTTTTACTGCAACATTTTGGTTTGCTTGAAAAGATACTCTTTATTTGAAGTACATTCCGTGAGATTAAAGATGACATAGCATTTGGTTTCTTTGACAGCTGCACGATTATATCACGACGCTACTAATATGTGACACAATTAACACTGTTGCTTTTGCAGTGTATCTGTTTTATATCTGCACAGTTTTTCTGTATTATTCTGGAAAGTAAAACATGTTTTAGTAGTAACTTTTGTGGTATAGCTACAATGAGACAGCCTGTTCTGTAGCACAACAATACGTTAGAGCACAGTACTTTCTTCATCAT
This sequence comes from Schistocerca serialis cubense, assembly GCF_023864345.2. Taxonomy (NCBI): domain Eukaryota; kingdom Metazoa; phylum Arthropoda; class Insecta; order Orthoptera; family Acrididae; genus Schistocerca; species Schistocerca serialis. Next base: position 275,209,500 of record NC_064646.1, read on the forward strand.
GGCAATAAGCGTAATAACTAAATCATTTCACTTTTGTTTATGATGAGGTGAGTACATTGACTTCAGCAGAACTTTGCTTACAGAGGACGATAACTACGACACTTCCACAGAACTATCTTACAGCAAGACGCACATTTAGCGCTACAGGACACGCATTTGAGTGATTAATTTTGTACTTAAAACATTTATTTTTAAAGATTTCACAAAGATACAAAGAAAGTTTTCGGTGATACATTTCATTCGATTGCTGTAATTTGTAACACCTGAGGGTATCATTACATTAATCCTCAGGGGGGTACACGCTTACTTTGTGTACCATGTGTTTGGCAAGCACAAGGAGCCTTAGCTAATATGGTATTTGCTTATACAATTTTACACATCGGTACCATATTTCTCTGACACAGAATTACACAGCTATTTCATTATTTTAACATAGAAGCAAACATATTTTTACTACATCAGTGACAGATGTTTACGTAATTACGCAGTTGGATAACTTCACACTTATGAAATTGTATTTTGTCTGTACTTTGTGAACAGTTCATATTTTTTCGGAACCATTGTAATATTATGAGAGCTTTGAATAATATATTTGGTATGGGATCACGATTTTTTAAGTATGATTGAGGTAGATGACACTATTGAAAAGAGCAGAGGATTTTTTTAGGTTTTGACATTACTGCAGAAAACTAAGACGTTTTTGAGATGACTGAGGTGTTATGATGTTATTATTACGACGACCATGTGTATTTTGCTGTTGAGGTATGTTTATGATCAATAAGCTGATGCTATATGAGGGATTTGATTATGCTACACATTTATTATGATGAAATATTGAAGAAGTGTCGACGAATATGTATATGTGTAATAAGGTAAGGAAAAATGAGTAGTAGTCTGACTTTTGAAAAAGGATGTTGGAAACCAAGAACCATACTTTAAGAGTTATGAAATGTGTGTAAATGCGTGAATGTATCACAATGCCGGCAAAATTTTTTGGACATTGTGCGAGGTGCCGGGGCTAGCAGTGTATTTAACACTAAATTCTTCTCGAATCTTCGTATGGAAATGATGCTCTAAACCCCCCCTTTTCTAATTCCTACTTTTGCTGTTGCACATGGACTAAGAAGAAACCCAAACCGACTGTAATCGACCCTGCAAGCGGAGTAGAAAAGAGTTTGGCACCTGCAATAATTAAATTTGATCGACATCAATTAAATAAAGGAAAGTTTCAGTAACGTAGTGAGAAATGAAAGGGTTGCTCCACCGATTAACAGAATGAAAGTTCTGTCCAAAATAACAATTTGATTTATTAAGACCAAACTCAAAATCATAAACAAAACACATGAAACATTTATAATACATCAAATTGGATCAAATTGGATAAATAAATGCTGTGAAGGTGAAGTTGTCCATAAACTAGATTGTGACATTTATGATGAAGTGATATTTGGAGCCAATTCCTTGCAACTCAAATCTTAGAGAAACACCCAGGCAACTCAACATTAATTGCTGCTACGGTAGTGATAACTCAGACAATGAACACCCAAGACAGAACAAAGTTAGAAAAGACAAACAGGCGCGCTCTGCTGAGCTCTGATTATCACAGTGCAAATTCCCTAGTCTGCCGGTGCTGCGGACATACATTACCAAGCTGTCTTCTTAACTGCAAGGACACAATCTGGCGTACTGGAAGTGATGGCTGGTTGCTCCGACGTCCCATCGTGTTGATGATAATGTCGTGAGTATAGCCCGAAACAAATTGTCCTGGTCTGGTTGTTCCAGACTAAAGACTTCCTATCAATACAAATGCGCCTCTGAGGGAGACAAAGAAGGCTCGCCACACAATCACTGAGGGTACAGTGATTGATTTTAACAAGCGAAGTCACACAGTAACTCCGATACAGTCAACTTTGCCAAAACTGCCCAAGACAGACAACATAGGCCGCTTGTACGCAGAACGCTCAATTGCCAACTGTACTTGGAAAGTTACGTGGAAGTCGAAACTTCAGCAACTTCGTTAAACAGTTACAATCAAATAAAAGTATATTAGACAGCCAACGGAAGGCAGGCTGTCCAGAGCAGCGAGAGCTCAGTCTTGTAACCTACTCTGACCAAAAAGCGAGAACCGACTCTCTCAAGAGCACCCGTACAAGCCAAACACAGAACATTCCCGCCCCCACGACAGTGGCTGTGGTTAAACGTTCCAATCAGCTACTCGAAAACCGGCGGAGAATTCCACTCTATTGCTGACGTACTACCATTCCACCAATGGAGATTCTTGGCGCCAATTTCTGCGCCGATTTTGCTACGTCACGGAGCTATGCCCTGAGCAAGCCAATCACAGTTACGATTTTGCAGAAAACGCGGGAATTTGCCTGCCCAGACTGCCTGGGAACACAAGTCATTCCCACGCCTCGCTGGTAGCCTGCCAGAAAGTGTTTTCGCTAAGTTTCTGCGAAGTAACGGAATCTCTAGCCCAGCCGCTCCTTCAGGCCCCTGCGGGCGTGTCTCCGCCACTATTATGACAATGTCGGCGTCTGGAAAGCATTCACTCGACTCCCTCACACCCGTCGGCTTACCCCTTTCAAGATCAGAAGAACCTGCCTGTCACCGGACCACCCGGGTGATGAGAGACGCTGCGTGGGAAGTCCACGCAACTTTTCATCACATGCAATTAGAGAGGAAAATTGAATTACTCAGAGTAAGATAGAACTATGAGAGGGGGCTTCTGCCACCTCTCAACTGTTATATTTATAGGATTTTGTTTCTACAGATTTGTAACGCAAATATTTCGTCCTGTGAAATTTTATTTGTATCAAACTGTCACTGTAGTGGAAACTGATGTCGTAAATATTTCGGTAAGGAAGGTAGGTCACTGTAAGCACCCAGCTGTGTGACAGTTGCATGGAAAAAAAGCCATTAGTGTGTGCCTTTCAGAGGCACAGATGGAGAAAAAAAAAGAGGCCATTATCATCGCTATTGACATTCCTTTGTAGAAAGCATCGCATTACGACAAGCTCATTGCTTGGAAACATATTGGACTTTGTGATACTTACTGAAATGCTTATAAACTGATGGGAAATATTCTTACATTTGCACACCTGATTATGACAAGTGTCTTTCTACGAGAGTTGAGAGAATTTCTACTAACTTATGAAATGTCACATGACTATTGAATGATATTTTTATGCTTTGCTTTTCATAGTTGCTTATTGCATTTGATATCTGGTTTCCAGCTGTGTTGCAGCATTGGTTCTACAAAATAAATTTAAGTGCATTTGCTAATGTGAACACTTTCTGTCAACAGATCTATTAAATAATAATTTTATGGCCCACATTCTTCGAGAAAGGAGCACTAGGAGAGGAAAGAACAATAAGAAGGGACTAATAACAGTAACTGAATACGTAATTTTCTTTTCAAGTACTTGGTAATTTTTTGTAGACTAAGTTTTTGTGGTGCACCACTTTAATTACACAGACATTAAGATGTGACTAGACATTTCCCTTATCTGCATTGTTGTCTTCAGTGTACTATTTTTTCTGCTTAAGCTTTGTCATGTTTAGATGTAAGTTATAGTATTTGCTGCTGCTGTTTGCCAGGCATAGTGCTACTGAATTTGACTTTGTATTACTCTGTTAAGCGAGTTTTACTACTGATTTATTTTTCTTATTGCTGCACATTGGCTCATATTAGTTGTAATGTTGCATTTGCTTTGCTAATTTAGATTTACTGCTGCTAGCTTTGCCAATTTGCATTTTCTTCATTGCTGTTTGTGTTAATTGTTTTGTGTTGCTGCATTGCCTCATCCCTTAGTTTATGCGTCTGAACTCAGTAGATTTAAGTTAGCTTAAGATGGGGTAGGCTATATAAGAGAACGAGTTATGATGAATTGGAAGGAATGCATTGAGAAGCTATAAGAAAATGGTTTGGCCAAAAAAGAATTTTGAAAGAGGATGAATAGAATACAGAAAGCAGGCTTAGATAGGACTTTTTGGGAATAATGATGAACTAAGGAAGATCTCCATGCAAAATACTGCAGTAGAACAAACCCTGTCCTTTCCTTTTGTGTTATCCCTCTACGTGTTTGTGTACCCTTGTGTATTTGTGTTCTTCCTGTCTTTATGTATTTAGCTAATAAGATTTATGTTGTAGAATTTTTCAAATACTATGTTATTTTCTTTGTAAAGATGTTTAGACATTATTTATTCTGTTCTGTTTTAAATAAATGTTTCGAAAACTATTCTCAGTATTTTATATATTTACTTATGTCATAATTCCTGTAACACTGATGTATCTGTTTATTTCTATTTTTTTGTAAAGCCTGTACTACTACAAATGTTATCTGTATTGTTATGTTCTTTAATGATATATTTTGTACCTTTGTTATTGTATTCTGATGTTATAAAATTGTAATTGACACCAGTTAATCAAATTAAGTAACTTGTAAGTTACATTTCACTGCACACGTTTCTGTTGGTCATAGTATATGGACAATATGTGAGAAGTAGGGACTGTTAGTGCTTGCACGTGTGTTGATAATTCAGCAAGGGACTGGTTAACAGCATTGCTGGTTCTAAGGACAATTCCAAAAACTTTGTGAGTGCACAAGTGGTGGTTTATGGACTTGCTATATTGTCTGCAAGACTCTTCTATGGTGATTGTGCATCTGCACAGTCGCAACAGATGGCCGTCTCTACAAGGACTGAAGTGGGTTTGCACCTTCAATGGCCCACCAATACCATTATTTCTACAAGGACTGCGGTGGGTCTGCACCTCTGGCGGCTCACCAATACCATAATCTCTACAAGGACTGAAGTGGATCTGCACATTTCTTATTTGAGGTTATAGTATTGTTCTTGTGTTAAATTATTGAACGTTGCATATTTGGAGGCTATGATTAGTATTGTTTATGAGCTGGAAAGCGTCGTGTTAAACGTAAAGAAGTTTAACATTTGCGCTTTGGATTTGACAGAGATGAGAGAGTAGTGGGGAGGGCTCGAGCATTTGAGTCTTGTACGGGGCGAGTGCTAGCGAAGGGATCACGTCAGGCCCACCAATACCGTTATCTCTAACAAGACTACAGTGGTCTGCTCTGTGATGACCTACCTACCAATACTCTTCAAAACTTCGACTGACTCTGCTGTGGGTTTACTCTGTTGTGGCCCATTACCTGTCTGCATGTCAAGAGTCAGCACTGTCTTTCTGTTGGAAGGACAACACTACTTCTACAAGACTGCATGGAAATCCACTATTTCTGTTTGCAATTTCTTTTACTAATGAGACTTTGTGAAAAAAACTATAATTACTACTATGATGAATGATCAGGAATGTCTTTATGGCCTGTGAGAAAATTTTAGCTTTTGACCAACATTGTACCGATAAGTGTGTGCATTTGATTTCTTTGTTATTGTAATTATGATTATGAAAAATTTTTTCAAATCTGTATTGGCCACTGCCCAAAACAATTTGTAAAATTTTTTGTGGGGAGCATGGGGGCTATGTAAGTAGGCTGTTTAGGATTTTATGTTGGTAACGCCACATAGCGCTCTGTATGAAAATCACTGACTGTGCTGTGTGAAGGCTGTGGTTGGTTTGCATTGTTGGAGTATATGCTATTGTAGTGTTGGGCAGTTGGCTGTTAACAGCGTGTAGCGTTGTGCAGTTGGAGGTGAGCCGCCAGCACTGGTGGATGTGGGGAGGGAGATGGCGGAATTTTGAGAGCGGACGATCTGGACGTGTGTCCATCAAAAAGAGTAAATTTGTAATATTGGATATCGTGGACTGATATATATATATACACACACATATATATATATATATATATATATATATATATATATAATGACTTTTGAACACTATTAAGGTAAATACATCGTTTGTTCTCTATCAAAATCTTTCTTTTGCTAACTATGCCTATCAGTAGTTAGTGCCTTCAGTAGTTTGAATCTTTTATTTAGCTGGCAGTAGTGGCGCTCGCTGTATTGCAGTAGTTCGAGTAACGAAGATTTTTGTGAGGTAAGTGATTTGTGAAACGTATAGGTTAATTTACTTAGGGCCATTCTCTTGTAGGGAATATTGAAAGTCAGATTGCGTTCCGCTAAAAAATGTTCTGTGTCAGTTTAAGCACAGTCATGGGTAATTGTTCTAAGGGGACGTTTCATACTGTTAAGACACCTAAGTTCGGACGGAGTTAGTCTGCGCTGCGTCTTCGCTAGGAAAGCATGCGACGGCATCCGTGGCACACCCTATTTTTGGCACGAAATTACTTGCAACTTTCTATATTCTGATATTAATATGATATTGTTACGTTTTATTGCTAAACTACGGAAGTAACCCCAAAGTACAACGTTAAAATTTGTTTACTCGTCTTAACCCTCGAATGCTGGAGTGCTTCCAAAAAGTGTAGCTAATGGTCTACGGTCAGCACGCCAGTTCTGCGTTTCCTAGTAGTTTTATGCTTTAAAAAGTCAGTACGGGAGTTACCTTGAAAGAGTCAATAGGGCTTATCGTTTTCATGTTATTTAACGTTTGGGGTACAGGTGCACCCCAATGTAGCATAATCGGTGTAAGAAATTTCAGGACTAAGATTCTTTATATCTGTAAATATGATGTCAAGTCAAGACGAGTAAACAAATTTTAATATTGTGCTTTGGGATTGTTTTAAACAAAGAAATTATAAAAATGCTACTTATGATGCTTAAATTACCTATTATTTTCAACAATTGCAGTGGATAATTCAAAATTATCAGTAAACTGACTTCTTATACGTGAAATAAAATGGCATCTCTAAACTGTCGATCTTACAAAAGAGGAGGATACTGCCGGAATACATGCTCTTGAGTTCAGATTTAGGTCTTTATTCTGAAACCTATGAAGTCGATGAAGAGGATTGTGTCATTCCAGATTTTAAAAGCAGAGAGCGCTCCAGTCCGGAACTGGGCTGCTGCTACGGTCGCAGGTTCGAGTCCTGCCTCGGGCATGGATGTGTGTGATGTCTTTAGGTTTAAGTAGTTCTACGTTCTAGGGGACTGATGACCTCAGATGGTTCAAATGGCTCTGAGCACTATGGGACTTAACTTCTGAGGTCATCAGCCCCCTAGAACTTAGAGCTACTTACACCTAACTAACCTAAGGACATCACACACATCCATGCCCGAGGCAGGATTCGAACCTGCGACCGTAGCAGTCGTGCGGTTAGAGATTGTAGCGCCTAGAACCGCTCGGACACTCTGGGCGGCACCTCAGATGTTAAGTCCCATAGTGCTCAGAGCCATTTGAACCATTTTTTGTAAAAATGTGTTTGGACCATCAACGAAAAATGAGTGCTTCACGTCTTCAGCAGTGTGAGTCTTTTCTCTCTGGGCACTTTTCCTTTATTTCTTAAGTAAGATTTGTGTATAAAGTTTTTAAATAAAAAATTTAAACATTTTGAAAGGTGTATGGCTATACCACAGTGTAGCAGATTCATCGATGAAAATAGGGGTAACATTCCAGGATTAAACATTTTATACTGATTTCTTATACTACTAGCTGACAAATGCTGCGTTTCCCGGGTATTCATTTTGCCAATTTTCCGTTAGAAACGAAAACAAAAAGTGAACTGTGTTTGTAGTGTAATACCCCGGACAGTTTCTTTACTTTGGGCGCAGCTGCCTCGCACGTCTACAATGCAATTTTGTAAGCGTCTCTGTGGCAACCTATTGACACAGATTGTTTTCACCTACAGCCGTTTGAGCTTCACAGTTGAAATCTGTCAAAAACAAAAAGGAATTTCCATTAGTTGACTCGACTGTAGGAGTGTCTTAGTAGCAAAAAATAAATGTATTAAAAATTCATGCATGATGCGGCGTTTATTCACGCATCTCAGTTTTACGACGTCATACTATTAGGCTATGTATCGTACAATGGGTATATTTGTGTAAGCACATTAAGTAGCATATTTCTGCAAAATGCGTTGAGAATAGAGTTAGCAGCAAAGAAGTACTCAACTTAAACGTCGTGCACCACTCTGCAGATTTTCACTCCTCTCAGTGGTTTTGACTACATGTCTCCTGAAACTATGTATGGTACCATGATACGATTTTGTAGATGCATTTAGTGGCACATGTGGACGCTGTCCGCGAAATTTATTGCGAATAGAATTTGGTTGAAACTGGTCCAGTGGTTTAGGAGCAGATGAGGAACAGACAAACACACACACACACATTTTTATAATATATGTGTATATTCTTTCAGATGTAACGATGTCTGAGAGAAAATACTTATTTTTTAACAGTGTACAAAGCCAGTACAAGATGTTTAAATTTGGGAAAGAGCCAAGGGAAGGAAAATGTGATATTTCTGACCAAACAGTTTTCATCACACATAAAGGCAAAGCCGACTTAAAAAAGCATTTAAAAACCGACAAACACATAATTAAGAGTTCGTAGCACAGGCTCTACCAGAGTCAAATGCGCCGTAAGTTTAAAACTAAGCCTTCGTGCCAGAGAAGCTGCTTTATTAAATGGTGCAAATGGCTCTGAGCACCATGGGACTCAACATCTGAGGTCATCAGTCCCCTAGACTTAGAACTACTTAAACCTAACTAACCTAAGGACATCACGCACATCCATGCCCGAGGCAGGATTCGAACCTGCGACCGTAGCGGCAGCGTGGTTCCGGACTGGAGCGCCTAGAACCTCTCTGCCACCACGGCCGACGCTGCTTTATCGTGTCATTAAACATCACTAATATTTTAAGTCACTAGAATGCACAAATGCACTTAGTAAATGGATCCTTCCCGGATTCTAAAATCGCTACAAGTATGTAACATATTCTCGCACAAAAGCTAAAACTACCGTGAAAAAGTTTTAGCCTCGTTTGCACTACAACAAACATTCGAAAGGTGTTTCGAAAATGCTCCGCGACAGACTGTAGAGGTTTTAACGCTCTAGTTACTCAATATTTTAATCCTGAGAAAGTGAATTCAAGTCCCTTTGGTAGACCTAAAGGCGCAAACCAACGAGTCTACAGAAACCATATTAAATTACAAACACAGTGTTATCAGTGAGCAAAACTTGATAGAGACATTAATTGCGTTTTGCGCGGACTATACGAACGCTAACTTTGGCGGCAATGAGGGAGGTGGAACAATCAACGCTTGTAGTATACTATAATCAGTTCCTCAAAACTACAATATGATCGGAGTTGGATGTGTTGCACACATCTTCAACAATTCTGTCATCACACTACCGATTCTTTACTCATTTCCGTAGACGGCATTGCGATGCAAATTCACAATTATTTTGCCAGCTTCATAGTAGGAACGAAATATTTGAAAAATGTATGCGCCGAGTTTGAAATGCATTTTAAACGGATGATCTAGCACTGAAGGACTAAATGCCTATTTCTCTGTCATGTATCCCGCTGTATAGAGACTTTTGCATATGCACGAACCATTAAAGGCGTACTTTCTACCATTATGCAAGCCAATTAGAACAATGAAAGACTTTTTCGAGGGCGGCTTTTCTGAGATTTATTTATGGCTTTTGCATTCTTTTATGGTTATATACGAAAGCTCTATACTTCATATCTTTAGCCTATGCTAATGAGGGCATTGACCATTGTTCACAAGTCGTAGCTAACGTAACTGAGAGACTGGAAGAAAACTTTTGTCCAGTCAAAATTCTCAGTATTTTAGGCGATTCTTAGAGATACATGAAAATTAGGTGGAAGAATTTAGAGTAAATGTGAATAATATGTAAATAACTGCCGAAGGCTGCTTAAAATTCTAGTCATGTGAATTTCGCACCCAATTAAAGCACTTTCAGTTCCAGGCCATAATTGCAACATCGAAAGAGTGTTCTCTTTCATAAATGCCCAATGGACATAGTAACGCAATAAACTGAAAACCAACGAAACCGCAAAGATGGTATTGTTGTTGTTGTTGTCGCTGTGTAATTTAAAATCACACTGTCAGGAAATTCAGCGAAATGATTTCCAAGAAAAATGACGTTCTTGATAAAATGAGTTCAAATGAAAAATATTAGTACTTAACTACAGATGATTGTTATTATTTGTTTGTTTGTGGCAGAAAATCCAGCTTACTAGACACAGCCTTCCGAAATTCTTTCACCAAAGAAGACGAAGTGAATGTTCCAGAATTCGAATCAAGAACAGCTGCCAACATGAGTAACGTAGAAGCAGATACCCTCGGAGTAGTTCAAAAATGTTCAAATGTGTGTGAAATCTTATGGGACTTAACTGTTAAGGTCATCAGTCCCTCAGCCTACACACTACTTAACCTAAATTATCCCAAGGTCAAACACACACATCCATGCTCGAAGGAGGGCTCGAACCTCCGCCGAGACCAGCCGCACAGTCCATGACTGCAGCGCCTGAGACCGCTCGGCTAATGTGGCGCGGACCCTCGGAGTAGTGAAGAAACTTAAATCACTTAACAAAAGCAAGTCTTCAGATCCAGACTGTATACCAGTTTGGTTCCTTTCAGAGTATGCTGATACAATAGCTCCATACTTAACAATCACATACAACCGTTCGCCCTACTTAAGACTGGAAAGTTGCACATGTCACACAAATATTCAAAAAAGGTAGCAGGAGCAATCCACTAAATTACAGACCCATATCATTAGTGTCGATATACAGCATGATTTTGAAACATATGTTGTGTTCGAACATTATGAATTACCTCGAAGAAAACGATCTATTGACACACAGTCAACACGGATTTAGAAAGCATTGTTCTTGTAAAACACAATTAGCTCTTTACTCACACGAAGCGTTGAGAGCTGTTGACAATGGATTTCAAATTGATTCCGCATTTCTAGATTTCCAGAAGGCTTTTGACACTGTACCACACAAGCGGCTTGAAGTGCAATTGCGTGGTTTTGGAATATTGTCTCAGTTACGTGACTGGATTCGTGATTTCCTGTTAGAGAGGTCACAGTTCGTAGTAATTGACGGAATGTCATCGAGTAAAACAGAAGTGATTACTGGCGTTCTCCAAGGTAGTATTATAGGCTCTTTGTTGTTCCTTATCTATATAAACGGTTTGGGAGACAATATGAGCAGCCGTCTTAGGTTGTTTGCAGATGATGCTGTCGTTTATCGACTAGTAAAGTCATCAGATGTAGATTTAGAAAGGATTTCTGCATGGTGCAAAAATTGGCAATTGACCGTAAATTAAGAAAAGTGTGAGGTCATCCACATGAGTGCTAAAAGGTATCCGTTAAACTTCGATTACACGATAAACCAGTCAAATCTAAAGGCTGTAAATTCAGCTAAATACCTAGGAATTACAATTACGAACAACTTAAATTGGAAGGAACACATAGAAAATGTTGTGGAGAAGGCTAACCAAAGACTGCATGTTATTGTTAAGACACTTAGAAAATGTAACACATCTACTAAAGAAACTACCTACACTACACTTGTCTGTCCTCTTTTAGAATACTTGTGCGCGATGTGGGATTCTTAGCAGATAGGATTGACGGAGTACATCGAGTAAGTTCATAGAAGGACAGCACGTTTTGTATTATCGCGAAATAAGGGGTGAGAGTCACTGAAATGATACAGGATTTGAGGGTGGACAGCATTAAAACAAAGGCGTTTTCCATCCCACGATAAGATAATCGTTTATTTTGTTTAATTAAAAACTCTTAGTTTATTTTGACGTAAGATTGCCATAGGAAGAAAACTTAGCAATTAAGACGGCAGAGCACTTAGTTGTTTTTATAACAGCCAAATAATAAGACGGTTTACTGAATGCTTTTTTTAGTTTAAGCACGTTTCAGTTCGATCTCATAAAAAGCTGACTGTAACCGACTTTTAACAAACGACCGCATAGACCCAACTGGGTCTATTTCTATTTAAAATAGGTAGTCCAGCTTTTAGGACAAAGTGTATGCCTAAATATAATGGTGAGTCCGATTTTTCTATTTTTGGACCTGGTAGTCCTATGTCGACCATGAAATCACCGCATGCACCACATCGCAAGGCTATAATAGATTTGGTGTGAGAAAATTCCTGACATTTGCAGTGGGCATGCACGGACGACCTCAGCGAATCACGTAATTCAGTTTTGACAACTGTGCTGCCAGCCGTCAAGGGCTCCTCTTCGCTGACTCTACTGCAGTGTTGGCACACTGGAGGACGACGAATCAAATCCACGACTGCTCATCAAATTTTAGACTTTTTGTTAGTTCTCTAAATCCTCCACCGAAAAAAAAAGTCCAAGCTTGTGCTTCGTTTCTTTAATGACATTGTCGACGGAACGTTACCCTAATCTTCTATTCATCTACTATAGTGTTACCAGGTGTCCCGCATTCCGCAGGATGTTCCGGTTTTTAGAAGTGTTTCCACGTCCCCAGTCTCCTTAGCCTTACTCGGGGCGCCAATGTCCCGACAATTGGGTACTGCTAACAATTAGAAAGTAGCACACATTCACTTCAAAAATAGTCGGGTGCACGAAAGTTTCGAAATTAGGTTTTGAACGCTTCAGAGTTGGGTACGAAGAAAGAATGCCTGAATAGTGTAAATTCGCGTAGTCGTTTGTCTTCTGTTGTTGTTTTGAATGGCCAGTGTCGGTTGGTCACAGCCAGTGTGCCCCCTGCTGCCGTTGGATAAGCAGCTGCCAGCAGCAAGTCGTATACTCCTAGCTCACTTATTTGTTACATGGTTTCGTATAGGAGGTGTAATTTCGAGTTTTAGTTACTGTAATCGTAAATTCAGGCAGATTGTAGCGCAGTCGTTAGGCATTTGTACAGGTTAGTTCATACATTCTTTAGGTGTTTCAGTAACTGTTGTTCAACATCGATTAGAATGGACATGGACTGTGATTGCTGTGTTCGGATGAGGGCTGAGTTGGCATCCCTTCGCTCACAGCTGCAGGCGGCGCTGACTTCGGTAGCACAGCTTGAGGCTGTTGTCAATGGGCACCACTGTGGGGAGCCGGACTTGGGTATCACGGGTATGTCAACCTCGTCCCGTCTGTCCCCAGATCGGTTTGCTGCTGTGATTGGCCCGGCTGCTGCCCGCAGTGGGGCTGAGCCCTCGTCTGTGGTTGATTGGGAGGTCGTTCCAAGGCGTGGCAGGCAGCAAAAGACGTCCCTGGAGGCTGATCAGAAAGCCTCCCCAGTGCGTCTGACAAACAGGTTTCAGGTACTGTCTCTGGCTGAGCCAGATGCAGCTGCCTGCCCTGCTTCAGAGGATGATTCTCAGCCTTCAAGGTCAGGGCAATCGCAGAGGATGGGCTTATTGGTAGTTGGGAGCTCCAATGTTAGGCGCGTAATGGGGCCCCTTAGGGATATGGCGGCTACGGAGGGGAAGAAATCCAGTGTCCACTCCGTGTGTATTCCGGGTGGAGTCATTCCTGATGTGGAAAGGGTCCTTCCGGATGCCATGAAGAGCACAGGGTGCAGCCAGCTGCAGATGGTGGCACATGTCGGCACTAATGACGTGGATCTGAGGAAATTCTCTCTGGATTCCAGCGGCTATCTGATTTGTTGAAGGCTGCCCGTCTTGCTTACAAGATGAAGGCAGAGCTCACCATCTGCACCATCATTGACAGAACCGACGCCGGACCTTTGGTGCAGAGCCGGGTGGAGGGTCTGAATGAGAGGCTGAGACGGTTTTGCGACCGTGTTGGCTGCAGATTCCTTGACTTGCGCCATAGGGTGGTGAGGTTTCGGGTTCCGCTGAATAGGTCAGGAGTTCACTACACTTAGCTGGCAGCTACACAGGTAGCGGAGGCTGTGTGGCGTGGACTGGGCGGTTTTTTAGGTTACAAGACCTCGGGAAAGTACGGGGTGGGCTGCAATCTCAAAGGGTGCATGGCAAATACAGGACGTGCTTGGATCAAGGAACAGTCGGAATTGTAGTTATAAATTGTTGTAGTTGTGCTGGGAAAGTCCCTGAGCTTCAAGCGCTAATAGAAAGCACAGAAGCTGAAATCGTTATAGGTACAGAAAGCTGGCTAAAGCCTGAAATAAGTTCTGCAGAAATTTTTACGAAGTCTCAGACGGTGTTCGGGAAAGATAGATCAGGCAGAATTGGTGGTGGAGTGTTTGTGTCTGTCAGTAGTGGTTTATCTTGTAGTGAAGTCGTAGTAGATACTCCGTGCAAATTGGTATGAGTGGAGGTTATACTTAACAGCCGAACGAAGTTAATAATTGGCTCCTTCTACCGACCCCCAGACTCCGATGATATAGGTGCTGAACAGTTCAGAGAAAATTTGAGTCTCGTAACAAATAAATACCCCACTCATACGGTTATAGTTGGTGGGGACTTCAACCTTCCCTCGATATGTTGGCAAAAATACTTGTTCAAAACCGGTGGTAGGCAGAAAATATCTTACGAGATTGTCCTAAATGCTTTCTCCGAAAATTATTTCGAGCAGTTAGTCCACGAACCCACGAGAATTGTAAATGGTTGCGAAAACACACTTGACCTCTTAGCCACAAACAATCCAGAGCTAGTAGAGAGCATCATGACTGATACAGGGATTAGCGATCACAAGGTCGTTGTAGCTAGGCTCAATACCGTTTCTTCCAAATCCACCAGAAACAAACGCAAAATAATTTTATTTAAAAAAGCGGAAAAAGTGTCACTAGAAGCCTCCCTAAGAGACAGTCTCCATTCCTTCCGAACTGACTTTGCAAATGTAGACGAGATGTGGCTCAAATTCAAAGATATAATAGCAACAGCAATTGAGAGATTCATACCTCATAAATTGGTAAGAGATGGAACTGATCCCCCATGGTACACAAAACAGGTCCGAACGATGTTGCAGAAGCAACGGAAAAAGCATGCGAAGTTAAGAAGAACACGAAATCCCCAAGATTGGCTAAAATTTACAGACGCGCGAAATTTGGCACGGACTTCAATGCGAGATGCCTTTAATAGGTTCCACAACGAAACGTTGTCTCGAAATTTGGTAGAAAATCCGAAGAAATTCTGGTCGTATGTAAAGTACACAAGCGGCAAGACGCAGTCAATACCTTCGCTTCGCAGTGCCGATGGTACTGTTACCGACGACTGTGCCGCTAAAGCGGAGTTACTGAACGCAGTTTTCCGAAATTCGTTCACCAGGGAAGACGAATGGAATATTCCAGAATTTGAAACACGAACAGCTGCTAGCATGAGTTTCTTAGAAGTAGAAATCGCTTGATACGGGCAAGTCTTCAGGTCCAGATTGTATACCGATTAGGTTCCTTTCAGATTACGCTGATACAATAGCTCCCTGCTTAGCAATCATATACAACCGCTCGCTCACCGATAGATCTGTACCTACAGATTGGAAAATTGCGCAGGTCGCACCAGTGTTTAAGAAGGGTAGTAGGAGTAATCCATCGAACTACAGACCTATATCATTGACGTCGGTTTGCAGTAGGGTTTTGGAGCATATACTGTATTCAAACATTATGAATCACCTCGAAGGGAACGATCTATTGATACGTAATCAGCATGGTTTCAGAAAACATAGTTCTTGTGCAAAGCAACTAGCTCTTTATTCGCACGAAGTAATGGCTGCTATCGACAGGGGATCTCAAGTTGATTCCGTATTTCTAGATTCCGGAAAGCTTTTGACACCGTTCCTCACAAGCGACTTCTAATCAAGCTGCGGGCCTATGGGGTATCGTCTCAGTTGTGCGACTGGATTCGTGATTTCCTGTCAGGGAGGTCACAGTTCGTAGTAATAGTTCGTTGTAATAGATGGCAAATCATCAAGTAAAACTGAAGTGATATCAGATGTTCCCCGGGGAAGCGTCCTGGGACCTCTGCTGTTCGTGATCTATATAAATGACCTGGGTGACAATCTGAGCAGTTCTCTTAGGTTGTTCGCAGATGATGCTGTAATTTACCGTCTAGTAAGGTCATCCGAAGACCAGTATCAGTTGCAAAGCGATTTAGAAAAGATTGCTGTATGGTGTGGCAGGTGGCAGTTGACGCTAAATAACGAAAAGTGTGAGGTGATCCACATGAGTTCCAAAAGAAATCCGTTGGAATTCGATTACTCGATAAATAGTACAATTCTCAAGGCTGTCGATTCAACTAAGTACCTGGGTGTAAAAATTACGAACAACTTCAGTTGGAAAGACCACATAGATAATATTGTGGGGAAGGCGAGCCAAAGGTTGCGTTTCATTGGCAGGACACTTAGAAGATGCAACAAGTCCACTAAAGAGACAGCTTACACCACACTCGTTCGTCCTCAATTAGAATATTGCTGCGCGGTGTGGGATCCTTACCAGGTGGGATTGACGGAGGACATCGAAAGGGTGCAAAAAGGGCAGCTCGTTTTGTATTACCACGTAATAGGGGAGAGAGTGTGGCAGATATGATACGCGAGTTGGGATGGAAGTCATTAAAGCAAAGACGTTTTTCGTCGCCGCGAGATCTATTTACGAAATTTCTGTCACCAACTTTCTCTTCCTAATGCGAAAATATTTTGTTGAGCCCAACCTACATAGGTAGGAATGATCATCAAAATAAAATAAGAGAAATCAGAGCTCGAACAGAAAGGTTTAGGTGTCGTTTTTCCCGCGCGCTGTTCGGGAGTGGAATGGTAGGGAGATAGTATGATTGTGGTTCGATGAACCCTCTGCCAAGCACTTAAATGTGAATTGCAGAGTAATCATGTAGATGTAGATGTAGATGTGCCCATCAGAGCACAAAAAATGCGAAATGTTACTGTTTATTTAAAAGACTCTGACTGAAATGTGGGATACCAACGGCCTCATTTTACCTTCCCCAGTACCTTTAAATTTTTTCTCAAAAATTTTGGCATTCCAACATACTGTGAGACTCTGATAAAACTCAAACGGGCAATTCAGAACCGGAGAAGAGGAATGTTGAGCAAGGGTGTACACATTCTCCATGACAACTCTCGCCCACACATCGCTCGGCAAACCGTTGCTTTCCTGCAACAGTTTCAGTGGAACATAATCGCCCACCCGCCCTATATTCCTGACTTGGCGCCCAGTGACTATCACCTGTTCCCTAAGTTAAAAGAACATTTGGTCGGAAAGCAATTCAGCTCCGACGACGAGGTGAAAGAAGAGGTTCATAGCTTTATGAACAGCATGGCGACGAGCTGGTATAACATGGGCAGACAAAAACTGCCACAGCGTCTACAAAAATGAACCGACGGAAATGGTGATTACGTCGAAAAATAGCTTAATGTTCAAGCTGTAAACTGATGTAAACCATTGTAGAAATAAACAGGTCTATGTACTTATAAAAAAATAGGAGACCTTACTTTTGGGATTACCCTCGCACTTGTCGTGTATTTGAATAACCATGTATCGTCATAACAATTGAAGAATGGGTTTATTTGTTCTTTAATAAATGTCATTGTGATAATAGATCGCACTATCATTTCAGTAATTAATGAACCTTATTAGAACGCCCTACATACACTCCTGGAAATGGAAAAAAGAACACATTGACACCGGTGTGTCAGACCCACCATACTTGCTTCGGACACTGCGAGAGGGCTGTACAAGCAATGATCACACACACGGCACAGCGGACACACCAGGAACCGCGGTGTTGGCCGTCGAATGGCGCTAGCTGCGCAGCATTTGTGCACCGCCGCCGTCAGTGTCAGCCAGTTTGCCGTGGCATACGGAGCTCCATCGCAGTCTTTAACACTGGTAGCATGCCGCGACAGCGTGGACGTGCACCGTATGTGCAGTTGACGGACTTTTAGCGAGGGCGTATAGTGGGCATGCGGGAGGCCGGGTGGACGTACCGCCGAATTGCTCAACACGTGGGGCGTGAGGTCTCCACAGTACATCGATGTTGTCGCCAGTGGTCGGCGGAAGGTGCACGTGCCCGTCGACCTGGGACCGGACCGCAGCGACGCACGGATGCACGCCAAGACCGTAGGATCCTACGCAGTGCCGTAGGGGACCGCATCGCCACTTCCCAGCAAATTAGGGACACTGTTGCTCCTGGGGTATCGGCGAGGACCATTCGCAACCGTCTCCATGAAGCTGGGCTACGGTCCCGCACACCGTTAGGCCGTCTTCCGCTCACGCCCCAACATCGTGCAGCCCGCCTCCAGTGGTGTCGCGACAGGCGTGAATGGAGGGACGAATGGAGACGTGTCGTCTTCAGCGATGAGAGTCGCTTCTGCCTTGGTGCCAATGATGGTCGTATGCGTGTTTGGCGCCGTGCAGGTGAGCGCCACAATCAGGACTGCATACGACCGAGGCACACAGGGCCAACACCCGGCATCATGGTGTGGGGAGCGATCTCCTACACTGGCCGTACACCACTGGTGATCGTCGAGGGGACACTGAATAGTGCACGGTACATCCAAACCGTCATCGAACCCATCGTTCTACCATCCCTAGACCGGCAAGGGAACTTGCTGTTCCAACAGGACAATGCACGTCCGCATGTATCCCGTGCCACCCAACGTGCTCTAGAAGGTGTAAGTCAACTACCCTGGCCAGCAAGATCTCCGGATCTGTCCCCCATTGAGCATGTTTGGGACTGGATGAAGCGTCGTCTCACGCGGTCTGCACGTCCAGCACGAACGCTGGTCCAACTGAGGCGCCAGGTGGAAATGGCATGGCAAGCCGTTCCACAGGACTACATCCAGCATCTCTACGATCGTCTCCATGGGAGAATAGCAGCCTGAATTGCTGCGAAGGTGGATATACACTGTACTAGTGCCGACATTGTGCATGCTCTGTTGCCTGTGTCTATGTGCCTGTGGTTCTGTCAGTGTGATCATGTGATGTATCTGACCCCAGGAATGTGTCAATAAAGTTTCCCCTTCCTGGGACAATGAATTCACGGTGTTCATATTTCAATTTCCAGGAGTGTATAATCACATTTTTGGGGGGGGGGGGGGGGCGGGAGGTTAATCATTATATTGTACCTTATGTAAAGGGGTCAACCCATGGATTGCATTCATATATTCTCGCGTGGAACGGGGAGAGTGACAGTTCTTGGGGGTGGTGTGTACCTTCGCAACATTGAGATACAGGTTTTACCCAAATCAGAGGACTAGTTTCACCTCACCACCAGGCACCCTTTCAGTGAAGCTCTATGAAACTTGCACGATACATCGAAAGAAATGCCACTGTATAGTACAGAAGGTAATTGAAAGAAATGCGCAGTGAGACGAACAGATATGAAATTTTATTCAACGACAATTATTACACTGACGTCTCCCCGATTTATGATTGTTCCCTGGTTCTTAATAAGGTATGTGATCACGGACGGCAATGCATGCACTGCAGTGTGCTCCCGTGCTGGCCACAAGGTTGGCAGCGAGTTCTTGTGGTAGGGCGTTTCATTTCTCCACCAGTGTGCTTGAAAATTTCTGGATACTTATTGGTGCATGTGGACGTGCTGCGATACTCTCCCCAGCTCATCCCACATGTGCTCGATCGGATTTAAGTTAGGGACACGGCCACTTTAGAAATATACAGAGTGTAAATTTTAAGTTGACAAACCAGAATAACTCAAAAAATAAGCTTCACACAAAAAAAGTGTAGAATCCGAAGTTGATTATTTTCAAGGAGGACATCCCCGTGATAAATTAGTCGGCCATCCCAGCCGCCTGGGGAGGCAACTTCAAAATTTCAAATGGGAACACCCATTTTTATTGCAGAATCAGTTTCGACATAAAAAATACGTATGTTTTGTCTTATACATTTGTTTTGATTCTTGGTAGTTGGCGCTGTAATTAAAGAAAATCCATATTCTCATTTTTGCGTGGGAAATGGTTACGGATCAATAAAAAATACTTATTTACTTCATACATTTTGATTCGCTAAAACTAAAACTGTCCCTCTCTCCCCATAGGGTGGGGTTTGGGAGAGAGGAATTAGAGTTTTACAAATGTTGATCTAAATATTAATTTTTTTCGGCAGATTCGGCGGTTAAGTTTTCTTTGCTTCGTGGTCATGAGGCCACACAACTTTTAATTATGTTTGGTTAGTTAGTTAACTAGTCAGATGATTTGTTTGATAGTTAAAAGTTGTGTCGCCTCATGATCACGAAACAAACAAAACTTATCCGAATTTGCAGAAAAAATTAATATTTAGGTCAACATTTGTAAAACTCTTATTTCCTCTCTCTCAAACCGCCACCTATGTGGAAGAGGGGCAGTTTTAGTTTTAGCGAATCAAAATTTACGGAGTAAATAAGCATTTTTTATCTATCCGCAACCATTTTCCATGCAAAATTGAGAACATGGATTTTCTTCAACTACAGCACCAACTAGCAAGAATGAAAGCAAATGCTTAAGACAAAATGCACTTTTTTTTACGTAGAATCTGATTCTGTAATAAAAAGTGGGTGTTCCCATTTGAAATTTTAAAGTTGCCTCCCGCCCCACCCCCAGAGGTCTGGGGTGGCGGGCTAATTTTAGCACCCCCTAGAAAATAATCACCTTAGGATTCTACACATTTTTTCGAGTGATACTTATTTTTCGAGTTATTCTCGTTTGTCAACTTAAAATTTACACCCTGTGTATTTTAGTCTATCGAAGCAATATTTTTTAATTTTGCCTGTTGGCTATCGGTTTCGGTACACACTACAATCCTCAGGCAACTATGTGTCGCCGGCCTGAGTGGCCGAGCGGTTCTAGGCCCTTCAGTCCGGAACCGCGCGACTGCTACGGTCGCAGGTTCGAATCCTGCCTCGGGCATGGATGTGTGTGATGTCCTTAGTTAGGTTTAAGTAGTTCTAAGTTCTAGGGGACTGATGACCTCAGTAGTTAAGCCCCGTAGTCCTCAGAGCCATTTGAACCATTTTGAACTATGTGTCGAAACCGGTAGCCAGCAGACCAAAATAAAAAATTACGATTGTAGACTAGACATATCTTATTTCTAAAGTTTATTGGTCGCTGTTCCAACCGACACTATGTAATGTGCATTTGTAAGCTGTCTTTCCGTTCCAGGGTCTCCCCCGTTGGCGCTGTTCAATGCGGTTGCGCAATGTCACCTGTAAAATATGAAGGCAGGGCAGAATGCACCTGTGAAAAGCCGCACGTGGGGAAGGAGTACAGTGTCACAATAACGTTGACCGGTGAGTGTAACACGTTCAAAGATGGTTCAAATGGCTCTGAGCACTATGGGACTCAACTGCTGAGGTCATTAGTCCCCTAGAACTTAGAACTAGTTAAAACTAACTAACCTAAGGACATCACAAACATCCATGCCCGAGGCAGGATTCGAACCTGCGACCGTAGCGGTCTTGCGGTTCCAGACTGCAGCGCCTGTAACCGCACGGCCACTTCGGCCGGCACGTTCAAAGAGTTGGAGGTCAGTATGTCCATACAACTTCACGCCTCCCAACATCGTATCACCCACACCACCAAACTGATAATGTCTGACAGCGTTACAGGGTGCATTACGAATTCCCAGCTGTCCCCATACGAGGCTACGAGGCGTGTTTTTTAAGTAAGGTCCGTTTTGTTGTAGACACCAGTAGTTCGCGAGCATACCGCAACGAGCGCTTGCTTCGCGTACCGGCGTGGCTCAAGAACAACTGTGCTCTTTTTCAGCTCTGTAGCTAACCTGTACGGTTCTGTTCTGTGCTTTCAAAATGTTTAAAGACTATCAACTCGCCCGCCGCGTGTGAGGTTCGCTCAGTGATACGGTTTTTGTCAGCAAGGAACCTGTCTGTTGCAGAAATTCATCGACAGATTTGCGAAGTGTACGTTGATACTGTTATGAGTAAAAGCAAAGTGCGTAAGTGGGTACGAGAATACAAAGATGACCTTGACAACGTCCATGATGAGGACTGCTCCGGTCAACCTTCTTTGATTACAGACCATTTGGTGGCTTCAGTTAAAGCGAGGATTAGTGAGAACAGGTCTCTCAAACGATTTTCCTGACGTGTCGAGATCATTGCTTTACAACATTGATTCTGAACACCTAAAGTTTAGGAAACTGTGCTCCCGTTTGGCCCCTAAACTCCTAATAGAGGACCACAAATACCAAAGATTTGAGTGTGTGATGAAGTTCTTGAGTCGTTATCACGAAGAAGGTGACGGCTTCTTGAGTCAGATCGTAACCGGAGACGAAACATGGGTTTCGCATATCACGCCCGAATCGAAGTAACAGAGCATAGAACTGACACACACACACACACACACACCTGTGAAGGTGAAGGCCAAACAGACTCTGTCCCAGCGCAAAATCATGGTGTCGGTGTTTTGGGATAGGCATTGTGTTTTGTTGGTCGACTTCATGCAACGAGGAACCACGATCAATCCAGAAGCATACTGCCAAACCCTGAGAAAGCTACGCAGAGTGATTTAAAACAAAAGACATGGCATGCTGACAAAGGGAATTGTCCTTCTCTATGACAATGTATGACCTCACACTGCAGGTCAGACCCGCGATTTTTTGGACAGTTTTGGCTGGGAAGTCTTGATCTTGCGCCGAGCGATTACCATCTGTTCCTCCACCTCAAACCACAACTCAGTGGCAACTACTACAATGATGACGACATGAAAACGGCAGTAAAATCTGAGCAGGCAGCAAGTTTTTATGATGAGGGTATTTTGAAATTGGATGAGAGGTATGATACGTGTTTGAACAAACTTGGCAGCTAGAGTGAAGTATGTAGTACTTTCTGAAAATAAATTTACCTTTTTGAAATAATCTTTCGTTGTGTACTTATGTTCAAACGGATCTTACTAAAAAAGAAACAAGCCTCGTAAGTCCAGAATCACTACTCAGACCGAATCTGCTTTCATCCGAGAAGAGCACACGTGCCTTGTAGTCCTGTTAAATGTCGTTGGAACTGCACCTGCTGATTGCCGCGGATCCTCTCTTGCCTGTTGCACAATGTAGCAGTCATCTGCTGCTGTAATTCACCTCAGTCGACTACCTCCTCTCCTTTGGGCAGCAGTGCCTGTGTTTCGGAACGATCCCATGGATGTGACACAATGCTGTGAGCAATACCAAACTGCTAGGCTTCACTAGTCACAATTTATCCTTCTTCCAGTTTCCCGACTCTCGATGTTTCACCACCCTCTGAAGTCATCCAAATGTGTAAGGAAGAACACCACAGTGTCCTTAAGGGGCTCCGGAACGCCCTATACTTGCAATGTTAAAATAACGCTTATAAATTACATCTTTCCTCACAAAGTATTTGAGGTAGGAAGTTGAACTTTTTACAGATTATTTATTGGAATATGGGCTACAACTTAACACAGGGATTTTACAAAATTTTAGTTCAGTTATTAAAGATGATTTTTTTTCAATTGTAATGAAAATTCACAACATTTTTTTGCAATTTTTTATTTATCCATTCACAAATATACAGTTTTTTGGAAAAAGGCTGTGTTAAATTATGCAGAAGGTACTGTGTAACATTTACTGAAAGTTTGAAACAAATATGTTTGGAAGATCCTTACAAAACATGTAATTAGTATGAGAAAATAAAAGTTTTGGGAATCGAGCGACAAAGATTGGATTAACTTTTTAGTGCAATCCAGGTCCATAGGATGGATTATCTTCATCCTCTGCAAACTCCTCCTCCAGCTTCCTCTTGTTCCTCCTCCTGTTTATTCTTGCTTGTATTTCTAGACTCTTTACAGCCCTGTCTGCAGCCCGAAGGCGTTCCTTGTCTAAAGCAAGCATCGCTCGTTGTTGTGTTCGTAGATTTTGCTACCATTTTCTTCAGTTGCAGTTACTGCAACACTGTTCCAAAAGGTGGTCATGTATGAACACTTATCACATTTCAGTTGTATTTCACTAGCAAGTCCTACGTGCTTTATTATGGAGAGTTCCAGACCAACTTCACTACAATGAATACATCTTACACAGTTTGAAAAAATTCCTTTGAGAACCGACATATCAAATATTTCATTCACATCCGATTCGCCCATAAAACATTCATAATTTTCACTCATTGAACCAAGCTTCTTCTGTGAAGTACTTTCTTTCCCACTTTGACTGCTATGGGCAGGTGTACTTGAGAGGTTAGGTTCACTCACTTGGTTATCGTCTTTATTGTTTACAGTAATAACACATACCTTTGGCTTTCCAACATTTCTCCTTTTCTTAAAAGCCTTCAGAGGATTTCTAATAACTTTACTTTTACTCATTATTATACTTCAACAAAACAGAGACTCAAGAAACAGAATTAATTACGAATATTTTCGAGATAACGACAGAGTAAATAAACATGAAACAATCGACAATCACACCAGCGATATATATTGAACCATCACAGGTTAGCCACAACACATACTTTATCTCACATCACTAAAATGTACCTGATGAACACGGACGTTAATAATAACACCATTTGACAGCAGTTTAACAGCGCCACAGTGGGTCACGCCCATGTAGAACACATTTCAAAAAAAATTTAAAAATAGTTGTAGTCTTCGGAATTGAATAAATTATATATCTATTAAAAGGTAATAGTCTGCAGATTCAGAAAACGCAAAAAAGTAAAAATTGAACTTTTCATGATTTTGAGCCTTTCCGGAGCCCCTTAACTGCTTAAACCTAACTAACCTAAGGACATCACACACATCCATGCCCGAGGCAGGATTCGAACCTGCAACCGTAGCGGTCGCGCGGTTCCAGATTGAAGCGCCTAGAAACGCTCGGCCACACCGGCCGGCTACAGTCCCAGCGACCTCACGTCTCCACCTAGCAGTTAATATGATATTTTATCTATTTCCTCCTTCAGTTTTGCAGAGCACGAGGCTCTTATAATGTGAGTTTTTATGGCATTTAAGCTGTGTCTTTCTAATATTTTTTGAATTTACGGATTATCCAGATTTTCGATTGTCCATATGACCCATGCTTACCTCTAATTCGGATAAACGAGATTGCACAGTGTCCCTGAATGTTGCGACACGTACAATATAATAGGCTGCGTCAGTGGGATGCGTTCTTGGTTATTTACATCTACATGATTACTCTGCAATTCACGCTTGAGTGTTTGACAGAGGGTGTAAAGAACCATTTTCAAACTATTTCAAGAACTTTCCAATATCGAACAGCTCTTGGAAAAATGCACACCTAAATCTTTCAGTGCGAAGTCTCTTATTTTATTACGATGGTTACTTCTTCCTATATAGGCAAGAGTCAACAAAATATTTTGGCATTCGGAGGGGCAAAGTTGCTGACTGGAATTTCGTGAAAGGTCTCGAAGCAAAAACAAGGGTGACTATCAGTCCAGTTCGCTCAACATATCTACATTCCTGGAAATGGAAAAAAGAACACATTGACACCGGTGTGTCAGACCCACCATACTTGCTCCGGACACTGCGAGAGGGCTGTACAAGCAATGATCACACGCACGGCACAGCGGACACACCCGGAACCGCGGTGTTGGCCGTCGAATGGCGCTAGCTGCGCAGCATTTGTGCACCGCCGCCGTCAGTGTCAGCCAGTTTGCCGTGGCATACGGAGCTCCATCGCAGTCTTTAATACTGGTAGCATGCCGCGACAGCGTGGACGTGAACCGTATGTGCAGTTGACGGACTTTGAGCGAGGGCGTGTAGTGGGCATGCGGGAGGCCGGGTGGACGTACCGCCGAATTGCTCAACACGTGGGGCGTGAGGTCTCCACAGTACATCGATGTTGTCGCCAGTGGTCGGCGGAAGGTGCACGTGCCCGTCGACCTCGGACCGGACCGCAGCGACGCACGGATGCACGCCAAGACCGTAGGATCCTACGCAGTGCCGTAGGGGACCGCACCGCCACTTCCCAGCAAATTAGGGACACTGTTGCTCCTGGGGTATCGGCGAGGACCGTTCGCAACCGTCTCCATGAAGCTGGGCTACGGTCCCGCACACCGTTAGGCCGTCTTCCGCTCACGCCCCAACATCGTGCAGCCCGCCTCCAGTGGTGTCGCGACAGGCGTGAATGGAGGGACGAATGGAGACGTGTCATCTTCAGCGATGAGTGTCGCTTCTGCCTTGGTGCCAATGATGGTCGTATGCGTGTTTGGCGCCGTGCAGGTGGGCGCCACAATCAGGACTGCATACGACCGAGGCACACAGGGCCAACACCCGGCATCATGGTGTGGGGAGTGATCTCCTACACTGGCCGTACACCACTGGTGATCGTCGAGGGGACACTGAATAGTGCACGGTACATCCAAACCATCATCGAACCCATCGTTCTACCATTCCTAGACCGGCAAGGGAACTTGCTGTTCCAACAGGACAATGCACGTCCGCATGTATCCCGTGCCACCCAACGTGCTCTAGAAGGTGTAAGTCAACTACCCTGGCCAGCAAGATCTCCGGATCTGTCCCCCATTGAGCATGTTTGGGACTGGATGAAGCGTCGTCTCACGCGGTCTGCACGTCCAGCACGAACGCTGGTCCAACTGAGGCGCCAGGTGGAAATGGCATGGCAAGCCGTTCCACAGGACTACATCCAGCATCTCTACGATCGTCTCCATGGGAGAATAGCAGCCTGCATTGCTGCGAAAGGTGGATATACACTGTACTAGTGCCGACATTGTGCATGCTCTGTTGCCTGTGTCTATGTGCCTGTGGTTCTGTCAGTGTGATCATGTGATGTATCTGACCCCAGGAATGTGTCAATAAAGTTTCCCCTTCCTGGGACAATGAATTCACGGTGTTCTTATTTCAATTTCCAGGAGTGTATGACTCTCTCCTGCTATTTGCGGTAGTACAAAACGAGATTCCCTTCATTGAATTTTTTCGATGTTTTCTGTTAGTCCCATCTGGTATAGTGCGAAGTAACACTCCGGAAGCATACGTACAAGCGTAATGTAGCCAGTGCCTTTAGCAGATCTTTTTTGCACCTTGTAACGGTACTGTCGTTTACTTACAAAGTGCGGTCAAGAGTTTTGCACAGTCGTCTCTATTTTTTTTATTTTTTGCAGGAGGAAAATGAAATTTTTTGTGATCATACTTGGAACGTTCAGCTATACGTTGGTATATAAAAGTATTTTCTTTTATTTACAGGTGAGCCATAATGGAACATGAAGTAGATGTCAGGTTGCGACAACGGTCGGTGATGGAGTTCCTCTTCAAGACCGGCGATGACTCTGCCACTTCGATTCACAGGAAGTTGCTCCCTGTTTATGGGGAGGACACAGTGCATCGCAGCAGTATCCAGCGGTGGTTGCAGAGGTTTAAAGAAGGTGATTTCTCGCTACTAGACAATGCACAATGCGGTAGAACATCGACGGCAGTGAGTGATGTGAATAAGGAGACCATTGATCAAATCATCCAATATGACAGATGTGTGATGATACGAAATTTAGCTGAAATGACTCGTTTGTCATTGGGTAGTGTGGTATCACTGGTACGGTCACTAGGGTACAGAAAAATCTGTGCACGTTGGGCACCTAAATTATTGACAAGAGAAATGAAAACGATGAGGAAGAATGTGTGCGAGAGCCTCATGAGGACCTTTACTGAAGGGTGGAAACAGTGTTTTGACGGCCTCATTACCCAGGATGAGACATGGTTGTTTTGTCTGAACCTGAGAGCAAAACCCAACCCATGGAGTGGCGTCATCCGGTTCCCCTCGGAAGAAAAAACCAAGACTTTCACGAACAGCGGGTCGAAAGGTGACGGCCTCCTCCTTCAGGGATTACTGTGGTGTAATTTTCATTGACTTTTTGGAACTTGGCTCCACCGTTAACCGGGATTGATAGTGTTTGTCATTGGACAAGCTGCGACGTGCCATCAAGACCCACAGACCACAGCTTCAGGGCCAGCTCATCACACTACACCGTGACAATGCCAAATCCCATACAGCCCTTATGACGCAGGAGAAAATCAGGAAAATGGGTTGGGAAATTGTTCCTCATGCTCCCTACAGTCCGGACTTGGCTCCGTCTGATTTTTACGTCGTCTGAATGCCCACCTGCGCGGTAAAACATTTGATAGAAAGACCTTATTTCATGTGTCAAGCGGTGGTGTAATAGCCAATCCCTAGAATTTTATCAAAGTGCATTTACATCATGGAAAGAACGTTGTGCCAGATGCGTCACAGCTGATGGAGGCTACACTGAGTAGGCTCAATGTATAGCTAAATGTTCCAAGTACGTTGACAAAAAATTTCATTCTCCTCCAGTAAGAAATACAAAAAAATTAGAGCCGACTGTGCAAAACTTTTTGAGCGCCCCTTGTACGTACTCGTGTCAGAAGCATACACATATTATTTTATTAATTTCCAGCGTCATGTAATAAAATATAAAGGATTTATACATATACTCACATCCAGAATTGAAATTGAACAGTATCTGTCCAAAACTGACAACTGCTACAGCATTTTCTTGTGCCTTGGATAACTGCTCCTATTTGCAAAAATCAGGGCAACATAAACACTGACACACATGCTTTGTTGTCTGAACTTCTCCATATTTCACACAGTCTTAGGTTCGCCTTCTGCACAACATTTTCGACGTGCTGTTACCAATTTAAGTTCAAATGGCTCTGAGCACTATGGGACGTAACATCTGAGGTCATCAGTCCTCTAGAACTGAGAACTACTTAAACCTAACTAACCTAAGGACATCACACACATCCATGCCCGAGGCAGGATTCGAACCTGCGATCGTAGCGATCGCGCGGTTCAAGACTGTAGCGCCTAGAACCGCTCGGCCACTCTGGTCGGCCAATTAAAGTCGTTTATTAGTCAATGCTTAATTATTTAGTTGAACAGACAAGTTTTAAATTGTGTGATTTATTGTGTATTAGAAATTTAAGATGGGTAGATCACATAACTAATGAGGAGGTATTGAGTAGAATTGGGGAGAAGAGGAGCTTGTGGCACAATTTGACTAGAAGAAGGGATCGGTTGGTAGGACATGTTCTGAGACATCGAAGGGTCACCAATTTAGTATTGGAGGGCAGCGTGGAGGGTAAAACTCGTAGAGGGAGACCAAGAGATGAATACACTTAGCAGATTCAGAAGGATGTAAGCTGCAGTAGGTACTAGGAGATGATGAAGCTTGCACAGGATAGAGTAGCATGGAGAGCTGCATCAAACCAGTCTCAGGACTGAAGACCACAACAACATAGAAATTTAGTAGAAATATTTGGTCCTCTGGTAAAGGATTCACGTAATTTATTGTTCAGGGCAATTTCCACTTTTCACAGCATCGATAGGCCTTGTCTAAATGATTTTGTAATTCGTTTTGATCTTCTTGTGACTTAACTTGACGGTAAACGACGGCCTCATCCGTAAATAATTTTAGAAGGTTGTTCAGATTGTCCATGGTGTATGCAACATCCAGTTTCTGGTATCCGGGCGATGGTGCATTGTCCAGTCTGTAAATGATTGATGGGCGGTTTCTCCATAAACCTCCTAAATGGATTGTAGTGTGGACCTGCCATGGTGGCTTAAGGGCGAAAGGGTATCCCGTGATGGCAACTGTTTCAGAGCTTTTTTTTTGGGTCATCAGTCTTCTGACTGGTTTGATACGGCCCGCCACGAATTCTTCTCCTGTGCTAACCTCTTCATCTCGGAGTAGCATTTGTAACCTACTGTTTGAAATAAACTTTGAAAAGCGCTGATAATAGGCATCTCTTTGTAAATTATCAGCGAGAGCGGCAAATGGTGGGTGGAAATGTCTGCGTTCTATAGATCTGTTCGTGAGGCTGGTTGAAAGGGCCAAAAGTTAAAATCAGTTTCGTGGAGTTTTTTGGAACTTGTAGAATCAGAGAGTTGACCAAAAGCCGTCCCGTATGTAGAACGTAAGTTAGACTTTTGTATATCTATTCGAGAGTGAGCGGTCCGTCTTGATCCACAGAGTCATTGTTCAGCTAGTGCAGAAAGCTTTCAGAGGCTCAGCAAGTGCGTCCCCGTTCACGGCGGTAGAATTACGAATTATCTTCAGGTTTTCTCAGCGGATGTTGTTTTATTGAGCGTTCACGCGCACGGTAAGAAGTGGCGTCTTATAAAAGCGCGGAGCCAGTGGCTAGTTGCGGGTGGTGCTTAATGTACGAGGACTCGGCGATATGTGACTGAGGCCAATTAACTCTGTTTTCCCGGATGCTTGAAGTGTGGTATGTTGTTGTGTCTTTTGATTATATGATTTTCAGCTGTATTCCTGCTTTGTTGTCGTGGAGACTGTAGCCGGTAGTCACTAAGAGCAAGCTGAAGAGATTGTATGAATTGTTGGCAGTGTGCATTATCCAACACAGTGGGCGCATCGAGGAATCTTTCTGGAAGTTGTTCGATAACTGGAGGCTACTTAATTAATGTTACAGCAGTACTAGCAGTTTTAATGCTATGTAGCTGGTGACGCTTGCTAGACTGGCTTAATAAAGAGGTTGGACAAAATATGGAAACATGACGAGATATGTATGCTTGAACATTAGCCAAGCCTGCAGGTTGCTCTGTTGTGTTTGATCACGAACAACACCGGTACTATCTCTTCAGTGTCAGAATTGCGTTGTGCGAAGTTGTGAGTGCATTATGTTGGAGGACGTAGCCAAATTGTTGGTGTTGGTATGGTGGTTATTTCCGTAACCAAGGTAGCCAAAGTGGTGTCTCAAGAGGCAAAGCATCGAAGTTTTGTACTGCATATACCGTCTGATAAGTCACAACGAAAGTGTGTGTTGAGTGATCGTAACAGACGATCATTGAAGATGATTGTGACGAATAATAAGACAACGACAGCTGCAAAAGTCACTGCCGAACTGAATATGGCACTCGCGAACCCTGTCAGCATAAAAAAAAAACACGAAAGGCGCTCCAGAAACTCAGAATTACAGGGCGAATTGGAATTCCGGTACCACTCATCAGCGATGAAAAAGCTGGTAACAGGAAAGCGTGGTGTCGAAGCCATAAAGCCTGGAATATATAGCAATGAAATAATAATTAAATCGACACCCTACGCTGCCGACAGGCGTTGATATACATCAACGGGGACAGTCGAAAACGTGTGTCCCGACCGGGACTCGAACCCGGGATCTCCTGCTTACATGGCAGACGCTCTATCCATCTGAGTCACCGAGGGCACAGAGAATAATGCGACTGTAGGGACTTATCGCTTGCACGCTCCCCGTGAGACCCACATTCGCAATTTAATGTCCACACACTACATTCCTAGTGCCCCTGCCCATTACACTCATTACTCACGGCAGACAATCTTACCGAGTCCCGTAAGAGTTCGGGCAGTACGTGTCATCCGCACAGAAGAAGAAGGTCAATGGCCGGTTAGCCTTAACTATATGAAGTTGGTATTTGTTCTTTCGGACATGTCTGAAACAACAGATACCATCTTCATATAGAGCAATGGTCGGATGTGTCTTGTTTCACGCTGTTTCCAGCAGTCCCATGGTTACTCAGGAAGGTCACATTACTACCAAGGAACATGTAACCATTTTGGCTGATTAGGTCCACCCCACGGTACAGTGTTTGTTCCCAATAGTGACACTGTGTTCCGAGATGACACAGCCCCTGTTCACACAGCTCGCATCTACCAGAACAGGTTTTGTGAGCACCAGAATGCCACAACAGTCACAACCTCTCAGTACTGTCAAGCTTTTGTGGCCTGCTTTGGAGAGTAGCTTACCTGATCACCATCCACCTCCATCATCATTATCGGAACTTACCACTATTTTTCAGGAAAAATGAAATAAAATTACCTCGAAAACCATACAAGATCTGTATTTACAGATTCCGAGATGAGTGGAAGCTGTTTTGAATGCCTACTGTTTTCATACACCGTATTACGCATTGTAACGTTTTGTGTTTCTGGTGTTCCAACATTATTGTCCGACGTACGCACTGCTTGAAACTATGCGATCTACAAACTAACCTTCTATGCAG
Organism: Schistocerca serialis cubense; assembly: GCF_023864345.2. Taxonomy (NCBI): domain Eukaryota; kingdom Metazoa; phylum Arthropoda; class Insecta; order Orthoptera; family Acrididae; genus Schistocerca; species Schistocerca serialis. Next base: position 275,241,270 of record NC_064646.1, read on the forward strand.
AGCCCATTCCAGATGTGAACACTGGAGCAACGTATTCATGCTGCCTTTTAAGCTGTTCGGATGCAGCTTGGACGATGTGAATGTATGAGACAGAACATGCGTAGATGCATGCGGAAATCATTTTCAACACATACTGTACATGATACAGAGCGATCAGACTGCAGTCTCTGTGATAACGAATGATTGAATAAATGGTATCTAGCATGGAAACCGTGCGTTTCCCGAAATAAGTTCATTACACCTTTTTTGTTCTGTATCCTCCCATCGATTAGTCCCTAGAGTTTGTACAGAGTGGAAATCAATCACCGTGTTTTATTTCTTATTTTCCTATCTTCTTTCCTTCTTTTTTAGCCTTCAGTATTTGAATAAAGTAGCGAAATTCGTGAAATCAAATTGTTAAATGAATTTAGTTCATTTGTTCATTTGTCATTGAGCAACGGAGCAACGGTCATTGTTAATGATGACGCGTATTCTTCTTACTGCATCTCATCTGCCTCTTAAAAGAATGAAATGATTTCAGAATAAACTGGCTCCAGAAGTTTTACCATTTACGTGCTACATATATATATATATATGACAGAAGCGAGAGCAATAGATTCATTTCGGAGACGATGCCAGATCATACACGATTTGCGCTTTCAAAATAATCAATTATCGTAAGGCACCGTTAAATGATTCGCAAATAATCTCAGGGACGGGCTTTGCTTGTAACATAATAAAATTTATCACTATGTATCGTGTTATTCTGCATGTTACTCACAGTTTTTGATGTGGCGTTTTTACTGTGTTTGTATCGATGCAACACGCCTATTTCTTTCGTATTTGTCGTTGCATATTGTGATTGTTTAAAAGATGATTCTGGTTCATATGTTTAAGTGTAACAATTACCTCAAAGAACCTTTCTAATAATATTTAATGCCATTGTTACATCCATGTATTCTGTTATGGTGAGCTGAAACATTTTACAAAATTATGAAAGACTTGCAATACGGCGGCCGATCCCCGAAGGGAATATCCCGGCCAATAAATGCCATGCGATCATTTCATTTCAATAAGATGTAAGTTATTTTGAAAAAACAAAATACCTGCTTTTGAAAGTGATTCAAATTTGAACATTTCCAAATGGTTCATACAAGTGAAAACATGTCCATATTTGAAAGTGCTTTATAAAGGAAAGTTTTTATCTTAGATTTTATTTACAGATGTGAACTGACTTTTGGCACAAAAGTAAATGCGTCTACATTGCACTATGTTAGTTCCATTCACACGTATGCCTGAAATACGTTTCATGTTGACTGTGAGAAACTGCATTTAGCAGACATGCTCGTCTTTGCGTGTCTCCTCCTCAGTTGTGATACACTCCATGTGGCATGGGTGTAGGGGGCACCTGGGCGGAATGGCCTACTGGGGCGTAGCGGTCTCGGTCGTCTAATTTCGTGTAGAGGCGCTAGGGTGCGGGCACATTGACTAGTGTTTAACAATCTAATATCTGTTACGGTTTAGTAATGTTGCAGCAGTTGTCACGGGCGAGTTGCGTTAGTCTGCCTATGAAAGTGTGCGAATTCGCTATTCTATTTTACCTTTACAATATATACAGAAACCAGATGGCAGTTACAAGAGTCGAGGGGCATGAAAGGGAAGCAGTTGTTGGGAAGGGAGTGAGACAGGGTTGTAGCCTGTTCCCGAAGTTATTCAATCTGTTTATTGAGAAAGCAGTGAAGGAAACAAAAGAAAAATTCGGAGTAGGAATTAAAATCCATGGAGATGAAATAAAAACTTTGAGGTTTTGCCGATGACATTGTAATTTTGTCAGAGACAGCAATGGACTTGGAAGAGCAGCTGAACGGAATGGGCAGTGTCTTGAAAGAAGGAATATAAGATGAAAATCAACAAAAACAAAACTAGGATATGCAATGTAGTCGAATTAAATCAGATGATGGTGAGGGAATTAGATTAGGAAATGAGTAACTTAAAGTAGTAGATGAGATTTCCTATTTTGGGAGCAAAATAACTGATGATGGTCGAAGTAGAGGGGATATAAAATGTAGACTGGCAATGGAAGGGAAGCGTTTCTGAAGAAGAGAAATTTAACACAGAGCATAGATTTAAGTGTAAGGAAGTCCTTTCGCAAAGTATTTGTGTGGAGTGTAGTCATGAATGGAAGTGAGTGTCGGCAGCATACTGGCGAGTCATTCGTCTTCATGGACGACAATTCGTGTTCCCATCGTGTACATCTTGTGAATGACATCCTTCAGGATAACGACATCGCTCGACTAGAGTGGCCAGCATGTTCTCCAGACATGAACCCTATCGAACATGTCTGGGATAGATTGAAAAGGGCTATTATTGGATGACGTGACCCGCCAACCACTGTGAGGGATCTACGCCGAATCGCCGCTGAGGAGTGAGACAATCTGGACCAACAGTGCCTTGATGAATTAGTGGATAGTATGACACGACGAATACAGGCTTGCATCAATGCAAGAGGACGTGCTACTGGATATTACAGGTACCGGTGTGTACAACAATCTGGACCACCACCTCTGAACATCTCGCTGTATGGTGGTACAACATGCAATGTGTGGTTTTCTTGAGCAATAAAACGGCGGTTATGATGTTTATGTTGATCTCGATTCCAATTTCCTGTACAGGTTCCGGAACTCTCGGAACCGAGGTGATGCAAAACTTTTTTTTGTGTATTTATTCCTTGACTTAGCGTTGCTCCATGGTGAGCGAAGAAAAGTAAGGAAATCGGGATGTGACGGGACTTTGTTACGAGACAGGCCTAACGAGACGACGTGTATGAAGTGTGTGCAATGGAAAAGTCATTCTTAGCCGCCATATTGTATAATTTGTGTTTTTTGTGATACACAAGCGTTAATATGGAGTTCAATAACAGCCATAATACAGTCTGCTGCATTTCGAAGGTAATTTCGCGTATTTATTTTTAATGAAAAGATTCTGTGATGAATTTTAATGTCCAACAAGCTTGTATAGGACTTCGAACATTTGGTGGTCGATGTTTGCTGTAGATACGGTCAAAAACATATAGAAAGTTTTCTCTGCTAAAACGAACTTATTTCACTCGGAGACAATCATGGAATGACCAAATACGAATGGCAGTATTCCAATTCGAGAAGATCCTATAAAAGTTTTCTTTCTCTTACCTCTCAAGAATTTTACAGGCAGCTGCTTCTACACCACTAGAGTAACTGGTCTGCGTGTACGAGATTACGTGTGCTGTGGGAGTAGTCGACACCGCTCGGGATATTGTTCTTCACAGACATACAAACAGAGACACTACACACACTAGTTCAATAGCAACATGTTTAATAATACCAGCTTAAAAACATTAATTTCCAGAAGGAAATAAAAGTGGCTGGAGAACCTGGCTCAGCGTCCTACATTTCAGGAAGCAGTGCAAGCAATGAGCTCATACCTCGCTTGCTGACACAGATAGTGATGACGGTGAAGCCCAGCGTACTTGTAAGATGTGTCATCGGAAAAAAGCGAGTTCCGTTCCAGCCCATGGACAAGGTGGAACGGACTTCAACATTTAGTATATTGACAAATTGCCTATTGGCCTTTGTCTCGGGTTTTTCGGCCGATGTTCATCTGGTGATTTTACTGACGTTAAGCCAGCACGAGTGGCTGGCATTGTCCAAGCTTCACCCTCCATTGCCGGTGGTGAACTGGAGCCGAACTCTTGGCCGCAGACTACATGTATCTGGCGCGCCAACGTCCGAGGGCTTGTCCGCGGTCATTTCCGGTGCGGTTCCCCTCTTGCTACCTGCGACGGTCGTTCGCTGCAGTACGGGAAGCCAGGATCCGTTTACCTTAAGGCTTTCCTCTTTCTAGTGGAAGCTGTTCGCGTGTTTTTGTATTTCTACAGCTTCTCTGAACAAGCGGGTGTGATAGTGCTTCTGCACAGCCAGAACTTCCGTAGCGGCGAATTTTATTACGTGATCGGTCTCACTCAGTGCGTGCTCTGCCACGGCCGATTTCTCCACCTGCCCCACCTGCAACGTCGCTTATGTTCTTTGATCCTGGTATTGATTGATCGTCCAGTCATTCCGACATAAACTTTTGTGCATGTGCATGGTATACGGTACATTCTCGAAATTGCAAGTGGGTCCTATTCTCCTTTGCCGATCTAAGACACTCTTTGATCTTCCTTGTCGGTTTGAAAATCGTCTTTACGCCGTGTTTGCAGAAAAGTTTATGTCGGAATGAATGGACGATCAATCAACACCAGGATCAAAGAACATAAGCGACATTGCCGGTTGGGGCAGGTGGAGAAATCGGCCGTGGCAGAGCACGCGCTGAGTGAGACCGATCACGTAATAAAATTCGCCGACACGGAAGTTCTGGCTGTAGTGAAGCACTATCACACCCGCTTGTTCAGAGAAGCTGTAGAAATACAAAAACACGCGAACAGCTTCCACTAGAAAGAGGAAAGCCTTAAGGTAAACGGATCCTGGCTTCCCGTACTGCAGCGAACGACCGTCGCAGGTAGCAAGAGGAGAACCGCACTGGAAATGACCGCGGAGAAGCCCTCGGACGTTGGCGCTCCAGGTACAAATAGTCTGAGGCCGCGAGCTCGGCTCCAGGCACCACCGGCAATGGAGGGTGAAGCTTTGATAATGCCAGCCACTCGTGCTGGCGAAGCGACAGTAAAGTCATCAGATGAACGTCGGCGGAAGAACGCGAGACAGAAGCCAATAGGCAGTTTGTCAAGTGGCCACGAAAGCCTCAACAATTTTGTATTTCGTATATTGATATGACAAACGAAATATGTTATTATATGTTATCTTTATTTGCAAATATTATTACAAAAATGATTGAATAAACCGTTCCTAATTTTTCTAAAATTGTTTTTCATCGCTGAGACCTCCAAAATTTGCTGCAAACTTTAGGCGGGTCGTACAGCCCCGGTCTCCCCTACGAATCACAGGCGGTAACTGATGTTTGGGTCGGCATCAGCACTGGTGCAGGCACAGCTCACGGGCATATGAAGCTGCTGTCTCGAGTGGCAGAGGCGCGCGACTCGCTGGCAGCGAGCGGAAGCAAGTTCAGGGCTGCGGGCCGCACCGAGCGGAACAGCAGCGTCGGGAGTCAGCGTCATGTCACGTTACGTCACGTTTCGCCACGGTCCCCCTCCTGCCTGCTGGCTGCATTTCCCGTTGCGTCCTCCCGCCAGCCTCACTCAGCGACCGTACGCTCCACCCAACACGTTCGTCGCCAACAAAATATGGACACGGAATAAGTTGGTTGGTTCGTTGGTTTGGGGAAAGGAACCAAACAGCGAGGTCATCGGTCGCATCGGATTAGTGCAGGATGGGGGCCGGCAGGTGTGGCCGTGCGGTTCTAGGCGCTTCAGTCTGGAACCGCGTGACCGCTGCGGTCGCAGGTTCGAATCCTGCCTCGGGCATGGATGTGTGTGATGTCCTTAGGTTAGTTAGGTTTAAGTAGTTCTAAGTTCTAGGGGACTGATGGCCATAGATGTTAAGTCCCATAGTGCTCAGAGCCAAGGAGGGATGGGGAAGGAAGTCTGCCGTGCCCTTTCAAAGGAACCATCCCGGCCTGAAGAGATTTAGGGAAACCACGCAAAACCTAAATCAGGATGGCTGGACGCGGAATTGAACCGTCGTCCTCCAGAATGCGAGTCCAGTGTGCTAGTCACTGCGCCACCTCGCTCGGTACGGAATAAATATCGATACATTTTGGTATCGAGTGAAACACATGACAAGGTTACATCTAGGGACCATTGGTATTATGGTAGTAAATTATCGTAGCACTGTTTGGAATTACCAGGGCTCCAGGTGCTAATAAAAAGTACTGAAGTACAAATCGTTGCAGGCATTCAAAGCTGAAGTCAGAGATAAGTTCAGTCGAAACGTTTAGAGATGACCTAACGCAGTGCTATTCAACCCGTGCCTCGCAGAGCACTGGTGCAGCCGGCCGGAGTGGCCGTGCGGTTCTAGGCGCTACAGTCTGGAGCCGAGCGACCGCTACGGTTGCAGGTTCGAATCCTGCCTCGGGCATGGATGTATGTGATGCCCTTAGGTTAGATAGGTTTAAGTAGTTCTAAGTTCTAGGCGACTGATGAGCTCAGAAGTTAAGTCCCATAGTGCTCAGAGCCAGAGCCAGCACTGGTGCACCATGAACGACCGCGTGGTGCGCCGCGTATTCGTTTTGTAATTTGTGCCAAAGATAATTTATTTAGTTTATTTATTTGCAACATATTCCATTACAATACTTGTAATTCTACATGTACATATTGTGCGCGCGTGTGTGTGTGTGTGTGTGTGTGTGTGTGTGTATACAGGGTGGTCCATTGATCGTGACCGGGCCAAATATCTCACGAAATAAGCGTCTAACGAAAAAACTACAAAGAACGAAACTCGTCTAGCTTGAAGGGGGAAACCAGATGGCGCTATGGTTGGCCCGCTAGATGGCGCTGCCATAGGTCAAATGGATATCAACTGCGTTTTTTTAATTGGAACCCCCATTTTTATTACATATTAGTGTAGTACGTAAAGAAGTATGAATGTTTCAGTTGGACCACTTTTTCGCTTTGTGATAGATGGCGCTGTAATAGTCACAGACATATGGTTCACAATTGTAGACGAACAGTTGGTAACAGGTAGGTTTTAAAAATTAAAATACAGAACGTAGGTACGTTTGAACATTTTATTTCGGTTGTTCCAATGTGATACATGTACCTTTGTGAACTTATCATTCCTGAGCACGCATGCTGTTAAAGCGTGATTACCTGTAAATACCACACCAATGCAATAAATGCTCAAAATGATGTCCGTCAACCTCAATGCATTTGGCAATACGGGTAACGACATTCCTCTCAACAGCGAGTAGTTCGCCTTCCGTAATGTTCGCACATGCATTGACAATGCGCTGACGCATGTTTCAGGCGTTGTCGGTGGATCACGATACCAAACATCCTTCAACTTTCCCCACACACAAAGAAATCCGGGGACGTCAGATCCAGTGAACGTCCGGGCCATGGTATGGTGCTTCGACGACCAATCCACCTGTCATGAAATATGCTATTCAATACCGCTTCAACCGCACGCGAGCTATGTGCCGGACATCCATCATGTTGGAAGTACATCGCCATTCTGTCATGCAGTGAAACATCTTGTAGTAACATCGCTAGAACATTACGTAGGAAATCAGCATACATTGCACCATTTAGATTGCCATCGATAAAATGGGGTCCAATTATCCTTCCTCCCATAATGCCGCACCATAAATTAACCCAACAATGTCGCTGATGTTCCACTTGTCGCAGCCATAGTGGATTTTCCGTTGCCCAATAGTGCATATTATGCCGGTTTACGTTGCCGCTGTTGGTGAATGACGCTTCGTCGCTAAATAGAACGCGTGCAAAAACTCTGTCATCGTCCCGTAATTTCTCTTGTGCCCAGTGGCAGAATTGTACACGACGTTCAAAGTCGTCGCCATGCAATTCCTGGTGCTTGGAAATATGGTACGGGTGCAATCGATGTTGATGTAGCATTCTCAACACCGGCATTTTTGAGATTCCCGATTCTCGCGCAATTTGTCTGCTACTGATATGCGGATTAGCCGCGACAGCAACTAAAACACCTACTTCGGCATCATCATTTGTTGCAGGTCGTGGTTGACGTTTCACATGTGGCTGAACACTTCCTGTTTCCTTAAATAACATAACTATCCGGCGAACGGTCGGGACACTTGGATGATGTCCAGGATACCGAGCAGCATACATAGCACACACCCGTTGGGCATTTTGATCACAATAGCCATACATCAACACGATATCGACCTTTTCCGCAATTCGTAAACGGTCCATTTTAACACGGGTAATGTATCACGAAGCAAATACCGTCCGCTCTGGTGGAATGTTACGTGATGTCACGTACTTATACGTTTGTGACTATTATAGCGCCATCTATAACAAAGCGAAAAAAGTGGTCCAAATAAAACATTCATATATCTTAACTTACTGCACGAATATGTAATAAAAAATGGAGGTTCCTATTTTAAAAAACGCAGTTGATATCCGTTTGACCTATGGCAGCGCCATCTAGCGGGCCAACCCATAGCGCCATCTGGTTTCCTCCTTCAAGCTAGACAAGTTTCGTTCTTTGTAGTTTTTTCGTTTGACGCTTATTTCGTGAGATATTTGGCCCGGACACTATCAATGGAGCACCCTGTGTATATGTGTGGTATAATGTTTGTGTTGTTGTTGTTGGTGGTGTTGGTGGTGATGATGAGAGAAGAGAAAGGACGAAACCCGGTGCCGGTCCTCAGTCTACTCCTCGTGAATAGCACCAAGGAGGCCACCAGTAGGGGCATCAGCACACATTGCAGGTTACTTACATCTGGGGCAAGTACACATTCAGGGCAAAACCTATTGCTCTCTTTTGACTGACAGGCCCTTAATCTATCGCTCTGCTAAGAGGGTTATGACCCTCTGTGATATCCATCCTTCCCAGAAACCTCCACACCGTCCCCTACCCTTCCTCCTGCTTCCTCTCCCTCCTTCTCACCCATCCCTCTGGGAACTCCCCATCGCCAAGCCAAGCACATTTTTTTATATCAATTTGATTGCCTAATTAATTAAATCGATCAGCCCCTCCCCCTCTGGGAAACCCCCAACCCTCTCCCTCCCCTTTCGCATCTGGAAACTCACGAGAAAAAGACTCAGTTTATTGGCCATTTGGTGGGAAGCCGATTGCAATGTATGGAATATTGTTTATTTAATCAGTTTATTGGATAAAAGACAGTGTTTGGAGTATAGTTTATTCATATTTAAAGAATTTGTCGGGGAATTGACTCCAGGGTATGGGATAGTGTTTCAATAAACTTATCATTTCTGAGAACTCATGCTGTTACAGCGTTATTACCTGTAAATACCACATTAATGCAATAAATGCTCAAAATTATGTCCGTCAACCTCAATGCATTTGGCAATACGTGTAACCACATTCCTCTCAACAGCGAGTAGTTCGCCTGCCTTGCGGGCGACAAGGCAGTATGGAATATTTAAACAACTGCGGCACTTTGTTTACCCCGATCGCATAAGGAAACGCGTTATTACCCTGTTGCACACCGCTTAAACGTCTCTCAAAAACTGTCTCGCATCGCGCAGGCTACTCGGAGTTCATGCACACCAGAGGGACTTGGAAACGCCAGCGACCTCGTCGCATCGCTGTCGGTTTTTGGCAGTTCCACAGCCACGTGAAATACCGCAATGAATAAAAGCGTCAGCTGGTGGCAACCCTTTGATAATGATACCTGGGAAATTCCTTTCGCAACACATGCTCTCTCTCTCTCTTTCTCCTCTCTCTCAAGTGGCCATGCCCTATGGCATGCCACTGCCGGACCAAGACGCGCTGCCGGTTGCGCTCTGACTGAACTGCAGACAGTCATTTATACCTGGTAAACCCCCAGCTGTAGGTATCTTGGGGATATTGCCTCTATCTGATTCATTGGATAATTAATTAAATAGATACCCTTTGTGTGGGACAGTTTCTCATTGATTTCTATTGGTTGATAATAGGACTGGAAAATTTGGCAGGATTCGATCCTGCAACCACCCGGGTTCCAAACCATACTGGATTTGTTTTCCTTTGCTTCGTATCGATGGATACTGACACAGTTATGTCATTTGGCAGGAAGTCCATTACATTGGAGGTAGCTGAAAATTTCCAATTTCACCTCAATTGCATGTTATGTTCTTAAATAATATGTGAAGAGGTTGGACTGGTGTCTGTGCTCACAATATCACTATCAGAAACAATAAATTGATCCATTTGGAATTTCATGTTGCGATTGTGTTTTTAAAGAAATATATAACCCTAAGTTGGTTCTCTCCTTTAAATTCGGAAGGAGGAGGAGGAAGGACCTACTGCGTGATAGAATACAGCAACAGTAAGTAACACTGCAAGACAGAGTCCACTGTGATGTATTGAGATGTACTAAACGTGACACACTTAAACCACGAGCCACTCCGTAGCATTAGTTGTCATGGCTAGATGTCAGAGATCGCTGAAACACTCACACATCGGTGAAAACTACTGCCGCAGCCCAGCTGCAGTTGTGAAAGTGCGTGCATGCCAAAGTGCACTACTCCTGGCCATGGACAGCATCCGGGGTGATAGGAGTGATAGGGATTTGGATGTTATCAATACTTCCAGCAAAAACAACCATATTTTGAATCTCCTCTTTTGTAACACACGTGTCTACTTCTATCCCTACTCACCCAGGACATTGGTGACTTCGCTAGCCCCGCTACCGCAGACAAGAGCAGACAGGTAGGTGCATTCTTTGAACCTGACTGCCCATCACTGGCTGAGCTAATCTGTTACTTCTGGTTGCCAACTCATCATGACAACACATGCAACCAACCACGGTGCACTGTAAAACAAAGAGCTGCAGCTTGGATGTATACCATAGGTCTAACCAATACCACCACAACGTAGAACTCTAGTTTAAAAAATCCGCTTTACCCAATCCGAGACAGCAATGTTGTTGACCATACATCTAGAATTTCTCACGTGAAATGTAGATTTCGCCCTTTTATACAAGTTATTTTCGAAGTCAGAAGAAATCAGGGCACACACGCTTTTTCACATCGGTAAAGGATCGTTATCTGCGAAAATTCTGTAGCAGTATCGCGCAGGCTACATTTCCTCTAATTATTTTCTCATCAGCTACAAAGAATCTCTCCCAATCAGCTTAATATATGTTACGTTATGGATCACAGGGCTAGAATATTAAACTCAAAAAATGACTCTAAGCACTATGGGACTTAACATCTGAGGTCATCAGTTCCCTAGGACTTAGAACTACTTAAACCTAACTAACCTAAGGACACCACACACATCCATGCCCGAGGTAGGATTCGAACCACGGTTCTAGGCGCTCAGTCAGGAATCGCGCGACTGCTACGGCCGCAGGTTGCAATCCTGCCTCGGGCATGGATGTGTGTGATGTCCTTAGGTTGAAGTAGTTCTAAGTTCTAGGGGACTGATGACCACAGATGTTAAGTCCCATAGTGCTCAGAGCCATTTGAACCATTTGATTCGAACCTGCGACCGTAGTGGTCGCGCGGCTCCAGACTGCAACACCTAGAACAGCTCGGCCACAGCGTCCGGCTTATTAAACTCATTTTCGGCTCATGAAAGAATGCTGAGATCTACCTCTGTCACAGGATCCTTCCTCATTTTCAAACTCCCTTAAAGTCGCCAAATGCCTCACCACATATGAAGTCGCTTGAGATAACAGCACAGAGACGTTGTAAATATCAGGTTTATACTAAGTATCACTTTATAAATTTGGTAATACATCTGATTTTATTACGATGGTCGTCACTCCCCGTGTAGGTGGGAGATTGAAATTTCGTTAAAAGATATCGCCGCAATGAAAACAAACGCCTGATTACCGCTCCAAGCCAAGAATCATATCCGTGGTATCCTAGACATCACTCCCACCCGCCATGCGACACGTAATTGATATAAAATTGATATACTAATTAATTAAATTGTTCATGAGAGTCACTTTGCTTGGCGAGTAATATTTTTCTTTCAGAAGTCGAATTACACTCACCAGGAAGCTCAAATGAGAATCCCTAGAGGGAAGACAATGTTCTTTTCGAGGAACATTATTGAGAACTGACATTTGCAGCTGACTGCAGAAGAGTTCTACCATCAGCAATATACATTTCACGTAAGGACTGCGCTATTAAAAACACAATCACAACGACTGTCATAGTCACCCTGCATAAAAAGCGGTTTTCTTTCTGCAGGCACACGCAAGAGCTGGCGATAGTGTTACGCTTTCCGGTAAAAATCCTGTCTCTGATTCGGAATCAAGTCTATCCATTGAACGACCTTTTGTTGGACCCTATGGAGACACCTTCTAATTATTAGAGCCAACAATGAATAATATTCGTGCAGCTGTCATATCTTGAAACGAATCGGCTTTTTCAAACGTATATGCTAAGGATACAACAGAACTAAAGTGTGGATCTTCTTTAGATAGTCCTTCTGCATCTTATAACTGTTCCTCAGCCTCTGCGCGGCCCACCCTACAGCTTTGTCTATGTGATCGTTCCAGTTTAAGACGGAACTGAACGGAAGTCAGAGAGCGCTATTTCTAAGACCTTCTGCATTTCACGGAGAAAGCAGTGTGAGCTAATTTAATGTGACTGGAGCGTGCTTTGACCACTCAGTGGAAATGGAAACAAGCTGTCATGGCTCAACGGATCATGCACAATGGGTAAGGCCATCGCGAAATGAAGCTTTCTCCTGCAACATGAGGCAGTACAAACGACAGTACGAGCAGTTATGGTGGTGTTTCTTATTGAGAAAATTAGGAATACATCATACAGAAATTGAAAGAAGGATGAGCATTTTGCTAATGCATTGTGGCGCATCTCCAAACTACATACAGGTACTGCACTTCAAAGGAGATATGTGTCTTCATGTCTGTCACCCAAACATTCTCTCCCTCCTTACTTTGTACCATCGAACAGAGAAACACTATGAAGTATAAAAACTGCGCTATTGTCACCTGACAGTGAACTCGATAAGATATTACCATGTTCTTGTCTTCAGATATACTGGGAACCAAATACCTTCCGCATGCTGGCACTTCCGATGCATTGTGACCCCATTAAATATACATGTACTGGTCCACTGGAGCCAGTGATTGAAATCGCTTCAAAAGACCAGTATAAAGTTTTGTCACTTGTACTGTAGGAAGATCATATCCCACAGACTATCAAACTCATGCTGGGGCTCCTGTGTCGTTCTTTGATAAGCTGTTTGATGCATTTTTTTCTGCTGTAAGACATCCAAGGAGTGTATGACTACAGCTTTGCGCACCACCATGCATTTTGTTTTTCCACCAATACATCGACATCTGTGTCAGGTGCTAAAGCAACATTAACACATTTCGATCCATTGCCTCTCACAGAAAACTGGACTTTGCACAGTGCAAACTATGCCGCTGCTGCCAGAATCCACAGGATGACATACTGAAATAAAAGACATAGGCAGTGTTTCTTACCGACAAAAAAGTTTCGAAGACATCATAACATATGGAAACTGGAAGCTTTTGCGGCATTGTAAGGCGTTTCCAAATAGCTGCTCGAAGGTGATTGATGACTTCTGCAGTTAAACTCACCTTCCACAGTGACGTGGTAGCAGACATCTAGATGTTCTGTTTCGATTGGTCCCTCATATTGCAGTCATGTGCACCATCACTGTTTCAGTGCAGGCCATCCCAAAAAGTTGCTGTTCCCACCAAGACTCTCTCTCCATCTCAAACAAGTGATGTCAGTCAATCATTGTGTGGCAATGGCAACAAACTGGACCATACGGACAAACCAACATACCTTGGTGTCGTGCTGGATAGATCACTGACGTACTGTGAAAAAACCTGCCAAAAAGTTGCTGCCAGGAACAATATTTTAAGGAAACTGACGAATAGTAAATGGGGAGCTAGTCCGACTGTATTACGAACAACTGCTCAAGCACTTTGCTTCTCCACGGCAGAATATGCATGCCCTGTATGGTCTCGATCCACACATGCCAAAAAAGTCACTACAGTCCTTAATGAAACATGCAGGCTAACAACGGGATGCATGAAACCCACTCCACGTGGGAAAATATACAAAGCAGCTGGATTCTCAGCTCCTGAATCCCGAAGAATTGCGCACGAACGTACAGAAAAATTTAAACAGATTTTCGACGAGCGCCACCCGCTGCATGGTTCTTCATGTGGACGTAGCAGACTTAAATCCCGCAAGAGATTTCTCACTAGTGAATTGAACGAGTCTCCGAAGGACTACCCTGCCTCACGAGAAATACCCAGCGGCAGTACATCAAGCTGGAAGATTTGGAGAACACTGAACCGCATCAGAACAGGCGCAGCACCAGTTAAAGCAAACCTAGTCAAATGGGGCGTCAAGGACGAAGGAGACAACAAATGCGACTGTGGTGAAGTTCAGGATATGGAACACCTTCTACAGTGTTCCATCTGCCCCACAAGGTGTACCCTTGACGAACTATGGCTTGAGAAGAGAGAAACATTGGACTTGGCCCGACATTGGGCTGAAAGGCTTTGAAATAAATCTCCGCACACGAAAAAGTAAAAAGTAAGGTAATCAACAGCGTACCAGTGGACAGGTGGGATAGAAAAGACACTGTCGATATGGGGCGATGTACTGTAGTAAGTAACACAGTCGGTAATGCGATCAATTTTAGCAATTTTGCCTGTTATTTCAGTGCTGTTCAATGACGTGACAGCATACTTCACAGTTTCTGTGTCATTGCTAAACCACCCCTCCACCACTTTGCCAGCACCATATACTAGACTGTAAATAGATATCTGTGCAGTGCGTTCATTCATGGTTAATTCTCGAACATATATAACAAAGTATACCAGAAAGCGTTCTATACTCATCTACATATTTCTAGCGCATCGATCATAGTGCATAATATGCGATTACAATTGCCCGTCTTTCCGTAAGTGGATGGTAGTCACAGAGCATTCTCGCATTCTTATAGTTGCAGTCACGAACGATGGCGGTAGAGTTTAGGCTTGTTATGCACACCTGCGTCACGCATGCTCTGACAGCCAATGAGCGTTCAGTTGTCTTCTGAGCACTCTGCTGTGAATGCTGTGGCTAATGAGAGCGTTAAATGTGATCATAGCGAGTTACATAGTGAATTCCTGTTTCATTTGTTGCGACCTATTTATCGCTAATGGTGGGGCTAAGTGATAAATTCCACTTAAGCAAGTAAGAGACATAATTTGCAGAATATATGCGCATGCGTGTACTGCAGCTTCTACTTGGAATCGTCAACAATGCCATTCCCGTCCGTGCCTCAACTTGTGCGAACCGCCATCGTTCATGGATCGGACTATAGGATGAAGTTGGGAAACTGAAAGGTCTCCCCACATTGTCTTTGACCAACTATCCTTAAAACACTGTCCTCGATTTATTGTTAGTTTGGAAGGAATACAGACTGTCTCTCAGGAAGGCGTCAAGCGAACTTTTATCTCCCTTTTTGAACAGATATTTTTGTTTTTCGTTTTTGTGGATTTGGAATTTACAGTATTCAGTCTCGCTACGACAACGCTGTGTTCACTAATCCCTGTACTCGTTTTCATGCTTGTTATCAGCTCATGACTGTATGTTGCTAAGAGGTCAGCTGTGTTTCACAACGTTTACTACTCGAGTGGCCCATGAACTAATTCCTAGAAAAAATTTTCGGAGAACGTCTTTAGCACAATTTCGGATGATGTTTTATGCGTACCTCTCGATTTAAACATGTATCTTCGCCAACTTATCGAGGCGGTTACGTAATTGAAACTAGACTTAAGTTTTCTTTGAACCTTTCAGCAATTGTATCGTCTAAGTTGGGAGGTCGGTAAAAGGATCCAATTACTGTTTTATTCCGGTTGCCAAGAATGAACTCTACCCATACTAACTCACCAGAACTAACTACTTCAGTTTCGCTACAAGATAAACTACTTCTAACAGCAACAAACCCGTCTTCTACAACCGTATTTGGCCTATCTTTTCCGAACACCGTTAGGTCTTTCGCAAAAATTTCGGTTGAACTTATCTACAGCTTTAGCCAGCTTCCAGTGCCTATAACGATTTGAGCGTCAGTGCTTTCTATCAGAGTTTGGAGCTCTGGTACTTCCCCTACATAGCTACGACATTTAACTGTTGTACCGGTGGTTCCTAGATCTACGTTCTTCCCGTGTTCGACCTGCAGACCTGCATGCTTTGAGACTGAAGCCTTTTTTGTGTTTTTCTTATCGCTAATCTAAAAAACTGTCCAGTCCACGCCACGCAGCCCCCGCTACCCATGTAGCCGCATCCTGAGTGTAATGCACGCCTGACCTATTTAGCGGAACCCGAAATCCCACTACCTTACGGTGCAAGTCGAGGAATCTACAGCATACAGGGTCGCAGAACCGTCCGATCCTCTGATTCAGACCCATCACACGACTCTGTACCAGAGGTCCGCAATCGGTCCTGCCGAATATGCTGCAAATAGTCAGCTCTGCTTTCAACCCGCAAGCACGACTGACATGCTTTAAGACTTCAGGTAGCCTCTCGTAAGCACAGAGAATCTCTTCCAACCTAAAGCAACACACGTCATTTGTACCGTCAGCCACCACTTGCAGTTCGCTGCACCCTTGCTGTTGCCTGCACCCTGTGCTATTCATGGCGTCCAGAAGGATCTGTTCCACATCTGGAATCACTCCACTCGGCATTGTCACGAAGTGCACACTGGCTTTCTTCCCCTCAATGGCAGCCATAATGCGCCTAACACTGGAGCTCTCATAAACTAATTAGCCCACCTTCTGTGACTGTACAGATCTTGAAAACTAGTGTTCTCTGAAATAGAAGAAGGGACAAGCGACTCCATCTGGCTGAGGGAAAGTACTACACAACCAGCCACGACCTGTGGCGACTTCCCACTCGACCACAGATGAGAGGTCAACATCAATGTGAGCTTTAACTGGGCAGGCCACTGGTGCAGACTGATCAATAGACTCGTGGGTCGTGCTGGATGTCTGTTGGATCCCCATCGCCATACCACAACAGATACCCATCCATTGCAACCTCAATCTGTGCAACAGAAGCCAACACAGCCTGGAGCTGAGAGCAAAGTGTCACCATCTCAGCTCGCATTTGCATACAGCAGTCACAATCCCTATCTGTACTAAAGACAGTGGAAAACTTCACTACACAGACAAACAAACGACTCTTGACACGAGCTGCAGAACTCTACTGTAGGCAGTAACGAAAACAAAAGAACTGTATCTAATAATTTTGATTAATATGCAGATATTCCAGAACTAAACTACCAAAGTACACACGTGAGACTAAATAATTCGCATCTGTTTAGCATGTTTAAAAGTCACAAAATCGGTTACTTTCCGACACAAACGGAAACGCGAAAACTGTGTCTAGTAAATATTAAACTAACACACAGAAATTCAAAAAATAAACAACCAAAGCGCACAGATAAAACTACATAAATCGCGCATGGTTAGGAACTTGTAAAACGTCACAAAATCGGTTACTTCCCGGTTTGTTGTAGTTGCTGGGGGCGGCTGCTGCTGCCTAGCCCTTTAGGCATATAAGTCATACAAGTGTTTAAAATTTTTAAGTTTACTGTCACAAAGAAAAATTATTTCCACGTCATATAGCAACAATAAATATATCATATTCGAGAAATGTAGATGACAGGGATGAAAAGAAACTTCTACACTGAAGCGCCAAATAAACTGGTATAGCCGGCCGTTGTGGCCGAGCGGTTCTAGGCGATTCAGTCTGGAACCACGTGACTGCTACGGTGGCAGGTTCGAATCCTGCCTCGGGCATGGATGTGTGTGATGTCCTTAGGTTAGTTAGGTTTAAGTAGTTGTAAGTTCTAGGGGACTGATGACCTCAGCTGTTAAGTCCCATAGTGCTCAGAGCCATTTGAACCATTTTTTGAAACTGATATAGGCTCACGTATTCAAATAGAGAGATGTGTAAACAGTCAGAATATGACGCTGCGGTCGGCAAAGCCTATATAGGACAACAGGTGTCTCACGTAGTTGTTAGATCCGTTACTGCTGCTAAAATGGGAGGTTATCAAGATTTAAGTGAGTTTGAACATTGTGTTGTAGTCGACGCACGAGCGATGGCATACAGCATCTCCGAGGTAGCGATGAAGTGGGGATTTTCCCGTACGATCATTTCACGAGTATACCGTGAATATCAGGAATCCGCTAAAACATCAAATCTTCGACATCAATGCGGCTAAAAATGGTCCTGCAAGAAAGGGACCAACGACGACTGAAGTGAATCATTGAACGTGACACAAGTACAACCCTTCCGCAAATTGCTGCTGGGTCATCAAGAGCGCGCGAACCGTTCAACGAAACATCATCGATATGGGCTTTCGGAGCCGAAGGCCCCCTCGTGTACCCTTGATGACTACACGACACAAAACTTTACGCCTTGCATGGGCCCGTCAACACCGACATTGGACTGTTGATGACTGGACACTTGTTGCCTGTTCTCATCTGAAATTTATCGAGCGGTTGGACTTGTACGAGTATGGAGACAACCTCATGAATCCTGCATGTCAGCAGGGGACTGGTGAAGGCTCGTAGATGGTGTGGGGCATGTGCGGTTGGAGTGATTTCTGACCCCTGAGACGTCTAGATACGACTCTGACAGGTGACACGTACGTAAGCATCCTATCTGATCACCTGCATCCATTCATGTCCATTGTGCATTCCGACGGACTTGAGCAATTTCAGCAGGACAATGCGTCACCCACACGGCCAGAATTGCTGCAGAGTGGCTTCAGAAACATTCTTCTGAGCTTGAACACTTCTGCTGGCCACCAAACTCCTCAGACATGAACATTATTAAGCATAATTGGAATGCCTTGTAACGTGCTGTTCAGAAGAGATCTCCACCCCTTCGTGCTCTTACTGATTTATGGACAGCCCTGCGGCATTCATGGTGTCAGTTCCTTCCAGCAGTACTTCAGACATTAGTCGAGTCAATGCCACGTCGTGTTGCGCCCCTTCTTGCGCGGGGAACCTACCCGATATTAGGTAGGTGTACCAGCTTCTTCCGCTCTTCTTTGTAATTACCTATGTTTTGTTGATTATCTTGAAAAATGACGCTAGAAGTACAGCCATTGCTGGCAACTGTGTATACGAAGATGGAGGCGTCAGCTCTGTAGGAAAGAGAGAGTTATGGGTTTGAGCTGAACTTGCTTCTACCTTGAAGCAACCTGCAGAGTAGAGTGACTTGAGTTTCCTGAATGAAAGCAATTCTGTCACAAAATGAATCTAAAGTGCAAGAACCATACCGCCCGATTTTGCTACATATGTGATAAAACATCTTGCCACATAGGAAGTTAAAAATTCCTCTGTTTTTGAGGAAAATGTAGCATGTATACTTTGTAGTTGAAATTGGTCATGAGGACAAGCCCTTGGGGCGAAACCTTCGCACCACATGTACGCTGCAATACGCGTGTTAAAAGTCTGTGCAAAAACAGCACAAGTGTGTCTGATTTGGTACACCAATGATTTGGAGGGAAGGGAGACCGTTAGTTCTGCATGACACATTTAAGTTGTACGTTAAAGACTTCGATTCTCTTCAACTTAATACGTTTCTTTATTAGGGCCTTTTAAATTAATAGGAATAAATATCGTAAATGATTTAATTTAATGAGTATATCTGCTTATACTTTTTGTTATAAATAAAAACCAAAGACAGCATAAAACACCCAGATGTACCGTCTGCCGTAAGACTGGTGCCTCATGAACCACGAATTCCTATTCCATCACCACCTCATAACCAGAACTACTTTGCTGGCCCAGATGATGA
Source organism: Schistocerca serialis cubense (assembly GCF_023864345.2). Lineage (NCBI taxonomy): Eukaryota > Metazoa > Arthropoda > Insecta > Orthoptera > Acrididae > Schistocerca > Schistocerca serialis. Next base: position 275,260,708 of record NC_064646.1, read on the forward strand.
ACTGTATGAAGACAATACTGGGGTATTGGTGGTACATATCAAGCACTCCCTCTCCCTCCCGCCCTCCCTTTACGTTGATGCCATCCAAAACCCCTAACCCAAGCTGAACTAAATTATTTCACTTGAGACTTATGTTTGTCCAAGAATCTGCTGAGTTACTAAGATCACATCTTCGTGGAAATATTGGTAAGTTACTTTAGTCGTGAAGAAGAGTTTCGTCTGTATTTCAGAGATGAGAAAGTTTGTCTGATTTACTGTCATGACATTCGCGGTCTCGTCGAAGCTCTGGGTATCACGTATATCTCCACTGAATGGCGGATTTTTAATGATTCATCAACTAGAAGTTTTTATGCTGTAATACTCTACATTCGTAATGCGATTGTCTCTGTTCTGGTAGGTCATTCAGTACAAATGAGTGAAAACTGCAATAATATGGAACTTATGTTAACTGCTCTGAAATATAAACATCACAACCGGAAGATACGCGGAAACTTACAGGCATATTTTTGAGTTTAATACACTGTATGGTTAATGTGTTAATTTTGGAAGTATATCATACTATACACATTAACGCTATTTGTTATAGGCTGTGGCCATACTGCTGAGTCGACAAGGTTGCTACACCATACATCAATGCTTCATATGAGTATGGGGCAGACGGCAATGCAGCTGAACGGCAAGTCCTGCTCTGACACCAGAGTCGCACAACGTTAAGTTACAAACTTTCGTGAATTCTCAGAAAATTCCGCTTTCACTCCTGCACATTAAACTTTGTTTGATGAGATCCTTTGCAAAAGCAGTAAAAAAGATACTAGAATTTTTTCTTTCTTAAAACAAATTTCCACCTGACAGTGGCGCCAAACTTAATGCGGATATTTCTAATAGTCATCAGATCAGGGAGCTTATCCAAATATCCACAATTCGACGATAGTACGAGAGGTACAGAAAGGAATGCTTGGTTAGCATTGAAGTTAACAACAATAAAAAACTTTTTTGGCAACTATGGGAGCCCAGGTGCGAAAATGCTGTTGAGGAACTCCTGCAAAACTTCCAGGTTCTTGGTGCTCGTATGTCAATAAAGGCGCACTTTCTCAGCTTACATTAAGATTACTTTTCTGAGAACTTGGTTTGATGAAGATTACAGCGAAGAGCAGGATGAGCGTTTTCGAGGAGATAGTACCCATTATTAAAGCTGTCAGTGGCTCAGAAAGGAGTTCAACATGGGCAACAAAAGTCTTTGATGCTTTGTCCAATAACATAACATGTGTGACAGGCGGCAAAGCAAATTTTAAGTCCAACCTAAATCATTTGTCTTGGACAACTCCTATTACACGGACGAATTTCTTTTTAAATACTGGCAACCGGGAAAAGAAAAAAAAAGAAACAAATCTGTTTCTAAGTGCAGTTTCTCGAGTAGAACCAAAGAATTAATGCGTTCATTATTGATCATACTAATCACGTATACATACCCCACAAACTGACTCGTTGCGTATCTTTCCGATAAAAGAATCATTCAAATGATCTATGGAACTTGTACATAACTAACTAACTAGGAGGTAAAGCACTATGCGCTACAGTCGCAGGTTCGAATCCTGCCTCGGGCATGGATGTGTGTGATGTCCTTAGATTGGTTAGGTTTAAGTAGTTCTAAGTTCTAGGGGACTGATGATTTCAGAAGTTAAGTCCCATAGTGCTCAGAGCCATTTGAACCAAAGCACTAAGTGCTCGTATTGCGCCAGAACTGAAGGGGTGGGGCATCCACTGAAGAAGATCCTGGCATGCGATGGCTACCCGAGTGTACTGTAGCCATTACAAAGCAATTATCGTTCTGTGCTATGCCCAACCAGTAAGCACACGTCTAGCGTTACGAAAGCGCTATTTGTTCCCTCCGCACCGCCTCTGACTCCTCGGCTGCCGACGTGTTGGGAGTCGGTGTGTGGAGCTAACTTCAACCGCTCCAGGACGTTGCGAACAAATTGTACATGTCTGGCTATTTGAAAAAAAAAAAAAAACAGCGGTGCAGATCCAGAGACTTTTCATCACAGACAGGGGTGAACGCTGTGTAGCTTCCACTTGTGTCGGAGTGGATAAATACAAGTTCTGTATGGCTCCCAAGGGAATATTGTACCATTCTTCCTGCACAATAGTGGCAAGTTTAGGTAACAATGCTGGCGAGCACGCACCTTCCTCACCAAAGTACGCTGCAAAGGGTCAATACTATAGACATCTGGTGACTGTGGCGGCCAGGAGAGAAACGACAACTCATCCTTGTGCTTACAAAACCAGTCCCAGATGATGCGAGATGAGTGAATAGGGGCCTTGTCACTTTGTAATGCAGCATTGCCGTTGGGCAACAAACATTGTAGCATAGGGTAGACCTGATCAGCCTAAATGGTCACATAATCATTTGGCAGTAACTGCAAGTAACCATGGGGTCTATGGAATACCACAATATAGTTGCCCAAATCATCATTGAACCCCCGCCATGTTTCACACTTGCGATGTAAACTTGGTCAGAAGTTGGAAACAGTGTGAAACAGCTCATTATACCGAATGACATTCTTGTATTCCCCCCTAATCCACGTTTTACGGCTTCAGTCCCACATTTTCCTATTACGGGCGTTTGCATCATTGAGGTGTGGTTTTGGAATTCCAGTTCGTCGTGCAATTTCCAGCGTGTGGAACTCAATTTTGATTTGGGTGCTGGCAACAGACGCGAGTGCGGCATTCGGCTCTGCAGTTACTCCTGCAGCTATCGCCCTGTTATTTTTTTCATACTCCTCTTCAATGACCACCCGTCACCGACACTCAACACACACATTTCTCCGCGTCGTGACATGGCGTATGATGGTTTTCCGCTTTCCCTGTGTGCGGTATAAATCTTCGATACGGTATCTTTTGAAACTCGAAAGACTTCGACCACTTGGTTACGGAATCACCTAACACAAGAACACCATCAGTTGCACAGGTGCCATTCGTTGTCAAATACAGCAGCACAACCTGACATCTTGTCTAGCATCTGAATTTACGTTCAAGCATGCAGTTCTCGCGGTGTTTTAACATTTTTGTCCAATCCTTGTAGCATATAATTTTCATATTTTTATTTGTTGTTCCTTTGTAGTCGATCGTCCAAAGCCTATGACCCACCAATATTCACTTATTTGTTTGCTGCGAGGAGGTGCGGATCTGGCGTTGGGTTCTGGTGCATTCACATTCTTACCATTCCTACTCCTCTCCCCTCCTCCTCCCTCCCCCACGCTAGTAACTTTCAAAGACCAGTCACCGTTTTAATGTACCGCGCACGCCTAGGATTTTATTAATAAGAATAACAGGTATAACATTTTTAGCATAACAGTTACAATTTGTTTACATTAGTGTTCAGTATACTGCTTTGCTTTAATTTATAAGAAACTCCAGTGTAAAAAAGCACAATTTTTAAAAACAGTTTTTTTCTACGTTCATGTGCCATGTAGTTATGGTAGGAACTACACTGCGCAATAAAATGAAAGGATCACTTTTTCGAAACATCGCAGTTGTCTCTCACTGCAACGCGTAAGTTCGAAATTTGGCTCAAGGTTGCCTACAATCTTCCTCTGAAATGGCGCAAAAGTGTGGCGCCCTGCCACGTCAGCTTCGGGCTTGGCGACGCTTCGAACAGCGAGTTGTCGACACAGGCGAAAGAAAGGCCACAGCTCGGGAGTTCATGTGAGCTGTAAGCTGCTGCTTTGGAGGCCATAACCGCGATACCCAGCGTTGAAGTCACGCGGCTTTTCTTTTGGGTGGCCCAAAAAAACATTTCAGTTACACCGCCGCTCTGAATCGACACGAAAAGTCCTTAGGGCTGAGGTAAAGGGCGTCAATGAAGTCAGTTCTTCCATTGGGCTGTCAATTCCCACAAATTTCGCGGTCGGAAACGACAGTTCGCAGTGTGATGAGCAAAAGGACGCCGTACTTGACAACGTCATACACTGCTGCCACCACTTGAGCGTTTCAACTCTACGCTAAGTGCAACACGGGGCTGCAACAACACTGAGTGTGATCTGAGCCCTTTGGAGTTCGGGGTGACCGCAATTTTTGCTTTGATATACAGGGTGGAACCACTAGAGACCGTTGAAAACCATTAGACGAAACCTGAACGTTATCCAAAGCAGCAGAGGGTGCTTACGTGTTTCTATCCCTCCTGTGGCGTGATCGGGAGGGGGCCAGGGAGGGTCAACATTAACATGTACATGAATAAAACGGCTAAACACCCTCGGTGCCACACACTCACCTCTGTCAAGCATGTTAAAAATATACCTGTCAGAGCTCGGTTTCGACACGAATTCAGCCTCGCTGCTGCTCTAGCGCCTACGATAAGCAACGTCACCTACCGCTGGTCGAAGGGTTTGTCTAACACTCATGTGCTACAGCAGCGAGGTTGAATTAGTGTCAAAGTTTCGGACAGGTATTTATTTTTATTTTTAACGTGCTCAACGACGGTGGGTAGGTGATTGTTGCCGAATTGGGATCATTTGCCGTGTCATTCACTCATATGTTAACGTTGCAACCCCCGCCCTCTCCCATAAACCTGCCACAGGAGAACTCGAAACAGGACAGCTGAACAAACAAACATCCTTTGCTGCTTCGGATCACAAATTTAGTCGAATGGTTTCGGGCAGTCCATAGTGGTTCCATCCTGTGTATCAGAGCAAAAATTGCGGTCACACTGCACTCCAAAGCGATCAGATCACGTTTAATTAGGCTGCAGCCCACGATGCACTTAGTGCGGAGTTGAAACGCCCAGGGGTTGGCAGCAGTGTCGGACGTTGTCAAGAACCTGTTGCTCAACGCACTACGAATTGTCGTTTCCGACCATGAAATGTGTGGGAATCCGTGCCCCTAGGGAATGACTGGTTTCATTGACGCCCTTTTTCCCACGACTTAAGGCCTTTTCATTTCGATTCTGAGCGGTGGTGTGTCTGAAATGTTTTCCTGGGCCACCCATAAGACAGCCGCGTGATTTCAACGCCGGGTGTCGCGGTTATGACCTACATGGAAGAGGCGTCAAAAGGTGGTGTGAAATGTGGGTAGGAGGGGGGTGTGCTTACCCACCAACCCATCGTGTAACACGTCCACAATGGCGTTAGGCAGAATTTTGGCGAAATTTGGCGCCAATGTGACATCATTAACGCACATTACAGCTCACATGAACTTCTCAGCTGTGGCCTTTTTTCGCACATGACGACACCTTGCTATCTGAAGCGTCGTCGAGCCCATGGATGACGTTCCAGGACGCCACGCTTCTGTAAAATTACAGAGGTGAGTTGTAGACAACTTTGAGTCGAATTTCAAACTTGTGTGTCGCAATGGCAGGCAATTACGGGGTTAAAAAAGAAGCTGATTCTTTAATTGTGTTCTGCAGTGTATAACAGCAACAAACTCGCACAACTTTTGCAACACCATAATTTACACGACGTAATATCGAAATGAGACCCTCTGTTATCACTATTTCGCTTACCACTGCGGTTATGAACACCAGTCTGCAGAATATGACTACGTAAACTTGTAAATGCTGTTTCTTTCAGTCGTTTCCACTTTGCTTCCACCGAGCGAGGTGGCGCAATGTTTAGCACACTGGACTCGCATTCTGGAGGACGACGGTTCAAGCCCGCGTCCGGCTATCCAGATTTTTAATTTAATAAAATTGCAGCCAAATAGCCATATACAGTTACTTTTGCTTAACATTTTACATTTACATTTTACATTTTTGCATATTCATTTATCGATTTCACTCTTTTACTGCACAGTTCTATGTGATATCGTTCACCGGCTTCGTTACACAGTTCACATACACATGTTGTGGTTGGGTCATGATAAGTTTTGTTTTTGCAGATTAGATGACGAAAGCCGTGAATAGAAAGTCTAGTTACATGTCGCTGTTCGAAGTTTGGTGCTGTCCATGAGCGGTTCGTCATTGCTTCGATGCCATAGAACTCCGGCCATATTTTTTCTCGCTTGTCCTCCATGATCTTCAGTCGCTTTCTGGAAGCCCTAGTGGGTGGCATCATATATCGAAGTCTGATGTCTTCCAGATTTAGGTTTTCCGTGATTTCCCTAAATCGCTTCAGGCAAATGCCGGGATGGTTCCTTTCAAAGCGCACGGCCGCTTTCTTTCTCCATCCTTTCCTTAGCTGAGCTTGTGCTCTGTCTCTAATGACTTCTTTGTCGACAGGACGTTAAACACTAGACTCCTCTTCCTCCTACATCGCTTCCAGAAAATCAGTCTTTTTCTCCCCGTATTGCACGGTCTTTCCCTTTCTGTCCTGTTTCGCTTAACTTCCACTGTTTTACCGGTTCCAGCAGTGAACTACAGACTGCGTCGGACTTTTTGTTGGCAGCAGGTATTGGCAGACTGAATGGGCGGCTCTTCCTGGTCGAGTGTTCTCTGCAGCCGGTCAGGACTCAAGTGCATCGAAACAGACTAGCGCCCAACCCAAAAACTGGAAAGTATCCTGTGTTAAACATAACTTGTAGTTCTTAGAATTCCTCTCCATTTTCGAGACTCTTAGTTTTCATGCTACTTTATTTTCCGAATGTTAGCCGAGAAATTTGGAAACAGGTGTACACTACATGACTACCCACATACTTACAAGTGGACATTAGCATGGGGGAAGCCAACCTTTCACCTCTATGAACTACTGAGCTGTGGTCCTTTGCCTCAAATGACGACACCTTGCTACCTGAAGCGTCTCTGAGCCCAAGGGTGACGTTCCAGAGCCCCACGCTTTTGCACCATTACAGAGGTGAGTTACACATAACTTTGAGCCAAAATTCAAACTTACGTGTCGCAATAGCAGGCAGTTATGAGGTCTTGAAAACTGATCCTTTAACTGTGTTGCGCAGTGTATGACAGCAACAAACTCTCACAACTTTTGCAACGTCATACACGACGTAAAATCAAAATGAGCACCGGAACTTTGATGATGTCTATCTGTGGAGGACAGTCAGCTGTTTCTTCTCCAAGAGCCAAAACCTGGCAAAGTAGCCGCGCGAGCTGAGGCGTCTTGTCACGATCCGCATGGGCCCCCGTCGCAGGTTCGAGTCCTCCCTCGGGCATGGGTGTGTGTGTCGTCCTTACCGTAAGTTAGATTAAGTTAGATTAAGTAGTGTGTAAGCCTAGGGACCGATGACCTCAGCAGTTTGGTCTCATAAGGCCTTACCACAAATTTCCAGGCAATGTAGTGTTGTCGGACGCTGTGATGTGGAGCTAAGACGTTCCAACTGATCCCAAAGGAGTTCCATTGGGTTCAGGTCGAGGCACTGGGCAGGTCAGTCCATTTAAGGTTGGTTGGTGTGGGAAAGGAGACCAGACAGCGTGGTCATCGGTCTCATCGGAATAGGGAAGGATGGGGAAGGAAGTCGGCCGTGCCCTTTCAGAGGAATCATCCCGGCATTTGCCTGGAGTGATTTAGGGAAATCACGGAAAACCTAAATCAGGATGGCCGGACGCGGGATTGAACCGTCGTCCTTCCGAATGCGAGTCCAGTGTCTAACCACTGCGCCACCTCGCTCGGTCCATTTAAGGAATTATGTTCTGTCAAACCATTGCCTTACAGATGCTGCTACATGACATGGTCGACCGTCATACGATAGAATCATTGTCTCTGAATTGTTCCTCTACTGTACTCTATACAAAATGCAGTAAAATTTAGATTCCACAATAAGAAGACTACACCCCAAAACACGAAAAACGTCACCATACCGTAATACCTTCTCCTCTGTCCATCACTGATGGCACTCCGCACGAAGATAGGGAACGTGCTCCAGGAATCCGCCAAACCCAAACCCTTCCATCGGACTGCCACATGGCATAGTGTGACTCAGCACTCCAAATCACTCGTTTCCAGTAATCCACTGCCCTCTGGCGTCACTCTTTACAACACCTCTAGCGTCCCTTAGCCCTGGCTATGGAAATATGAGGCGCTACTCGACTGTTGTACTCCATTCTCCTTAAATCGCTACACACAGTCATTGTGCTAACTGGACTGCTGGTACCACTCTGGAACCCGCGAGTGATACGTACCGCCGACTTCATGCGATTTTTTACAACTACCTTCCGCAACGCTCGACAGTAACTCTCTGTCAACACGTGAGATCTGCCTCGTCATGGTTTAGTCGTGGTTTCCCCTTCCCGTTTACACTCTACAATGACAACACCAACATACGATTGGGCAGCTTTAGAAAGGCCGAAATGTCGCTGCTGGATTTTTTACTGAGGTGACATCCAATGACAAGTCCATGTGCAAAGTCGCTGAGCTCTCCTCACCGAACCTAACTGGTGCTGTTGCTTCAACAGAATACTCACCTCCACCTTTTAAACTGGTAGGTTCGTCTCAGTTACAGTTTGAAGCGTGGAAGGGAATGATGAAAAGGTATGGATTAAAAATAAATAAAGATAAGAGTGTAGTGACGGTATTTTGAAGAGAAAGGGATCAATGGAAATATTACCTTGAATGGAGAACCCCTCAAAGTGGTAGAAAGTTTAACTTATTTAGGGAGTGAAATATCTAGGGATGGAAGAATAACCAACGAAATTAATAGGGGGTTACAGATGGGAGGCAATTTCTACCCAAACAATAAAACAACTGATTTGGAATAACGAAGTTTCAGAAAAAGCAGAACTCCTTATGTATAAGAATTATTACTTCCCTATTGTCACCTATGGTGGAGAAACATGGACAATGACAGAAAGGGACCGGAGCAGACTGCAAGCAGGGGAAATGAAATTTCTCAGAGCAGTTAATGGAAAAACAAAAATGGACATAGTAAGGAATGTAGAGATTAGAAAGGACTTTAAACAAGAAAGTATGAGAGAAGAAACTGAAAAAAATAGATTAAGATGGTGTGGGCATGTTAAGAGGACGCATGGGCAGAAGAACTAAAGATGGATGAAAAAAGACCTAGTGGGCGCCCAAGAACACGATGGAAAATGGGAGTGAGAATATCTGTGGAAAGGAGAGGTGTGACCTGTCAGCAAGTGGAGGAAGGAAAGTGGTGGGAGGACCGAGCCAAATGGAGGGGACTCGTCAGTACCGAGACCCGGCAGTACCTCGAGTGGGATCCGGATATAGATAGGTTCGCCTCTAGTCACATTTAGTGGGCCTTTACGCAATACGCAGAAATGTCCGAATAGTTTTGATCAGATTGTTAAAAAATGGTTCAAATGGCTCTAAGCAATATGGGACTTAACGTCTGAGGTCATCAGTCCCCTAGACTTAGAACTACTTAAACATAACGAACCTAAGGACATCACACACATCCATGCCCGAGGCAGGATTCGAACCTGCTGCAAACGTAGCAGCAGCGCGGTTCCGGACTAAAGCGCCTAGAACCGCTCGGTCACAGCGGCCGGCGATCAGATTGTGTATGTAAAAATACAGGGTGAGGAAACTATAAGTGGCCTGGAAGAGTGGATACGATTGGACGTGAATATATGCACATAACCACACCCCGTGAAGCACACGCCACGTGTACGCCCGCCACGTAATCCGCACTGGTTCAGACCGTAGTGCGGGTTGTGTCAGTGTGAGTGGAAGAGTGCAAAGGGGACGGTGGTACTCACTTTTCGTTATGAAAAGTTACGTGACAACAAAGTCATGGAAGTCGTGTGGTCAGTTGTTGGCCGAGAAGTTTAATCTCAGCAAGAATGCCATGCAACGCTTAGTACGAAAATGGCATCTGACTGGATCTGCTTTAAACAAGTCAAAAAACATTCCGAAACGTGCGCGCACACCAGAAAATGTGACTGCAGTTCACAAGAAAATGCTTCAGAGTCCTACCAAATGAACCCGACGCCTGTCGCAAGAGACCGACATTTTCTGTCGCTCATGCGGACGAATACTCCGCCTGGAGCTAGACATGCGTCTCTACCGAGTGTCTGTCATTCACGCATTCAAACGAGCAGACGCTCTTCAGCGCCTCCATTTTGTGAGAGGCTGTCCACTGCTCATAATAGTGAATGGCTTGGACACGGATCTGTTCTTCATATCTGGTTTCATCTGAGTGGCTATGTCAACTCACACAATCGCAGGTTCTGAACAGCGGAGAATCCGCATAACTTCCGTGGAACACCATTGCATGATCAGATGGTTGGGGTTTAGTATGCAGTGCCTGCACGCCTCATTGTTGGTCCCATCTTCCTTCTTCAGACGCAGACTTCGATACGTTACATTGCAACACTTTGAAACCATTTGCGGCAGCATTAACGGAGAGGAAAAACCAACAGGATGGAACAACAGGCCATAGAGCCGGCCGAATCTTGCAGCACATTTACACAATCTTGATGCCTGACATAGTTGTTAGCAGGAGTCAATCTGGTCGCGGCCATAGCTGGCCACCCAGGTCACCTGATCTGTCAGAGTACCTTTACTTTGTGTGGGGAGCCCTCAAGTCTAATATGTATCGTAACAACCCTCATAGTCTTCAACAAGTGCAGCAGAACATTTCGGATGAGACTGCAACAATTCTAGCTGTTCAGCTTCGATCCTCCTTCAGCAACTAGCTGACCAAGGTCCAAAAGTGTACAGTCATAATATAATTGTTTAAAGCCAGTACCGCCATTAGACTGTTGTTTACTTACAGTGTTACATTTACACTTACACAATCATGATTTCGGCTTCAAAGTGCTTATACCAAGTGTTTTAAGTGTTATAAATTGCCTAAGATGGCATACTGTCGTATTAAAATACACTATTAGACACATTGTCTAAGATTCGATATTTCTGGCAGAGCCTACTGCTTTATTTCATTACTGAGTACACCAGCTTGTCTAAGAGTCAACTTTGTATTTTAATACGACAGTATGTCGTCTTAGGCACACTTCAAACACTTGATAATGGCGCTTTGAAGTCGATATCAACATCTCCTATAGTCGGGTTAGTACTGTATTTCCTTTCCTCTGCTGTTTTTCTTTGTACCCCGAAACGCTGTTCTACGAGCCACTCTTATTTGTCCCACCCCGCATAACACTTTTAGTAACATTTCAAGGGGAGAGAGGGGAGTGTTCGTAACCTTCGCCCCCCCCCTCCCCCCCAACCAACCCCGCCGGATCCGCATCTGGTTGCAAGGAGCCTGCTAAGCTACACGGCACGCAATGAATGTGTTGAAGCAGGAGAAGAGTTTAAAACCCCACGTTCAGCTATAGCCGCGTGTGCTGGATGCAGGCACGGTAGCCAGCGGCTCAGGATTAAACCTGGATGTGACGCGGCCGCCGTGAGTTAGATGCGGAAGGAGGGGACCTTCTCGGTATGCAGGTGGTGTGCGGTGAGTCGGCGCACGCCTCGCCAGCAAGCAGTGGGCGCAGCCAGCGCTAAGCTATGTCTGCTGGCACCGTGCCCGCCGCACGTGTGCAAGTAACAAACAGGGCTGTGCGATGCGTCTTGTGCAGAGAGGCGCCGAGCGTACTTCGCGGCGAGGACAGTATGCTGTTTCTCTCCGTCGCGCGCCACACGCTCCAACGTTGCCTATCCTGGCAACAGGCAACGCAGGGGTAATCGTCACTTTCGACCAGCGTTTCTACTTTTGACTCTCCTTGGAACAACGTGTATTCTTGGAAAATTTTCAGGGACTTGTTAATGTGATAGTTGTTCAAAAAAATAGTTCAAATGGCTCTGAGCACTATGGGACTTAACATCTGAGGTCATCAGTTCCCTAGAACTTAGAACTACTGAAACCTAACTAACCTAAGGACATCACACACATCCATGCCCGACGCAGGATTCGAACCTGCGACCGTAGCGGTCGCGCGGTTCCAGACTGAAGCGCCTAGAACCGCTCGGCCACACCGGTCGGCTGTGATAGTTGTCGTGGTTGCTTTATTACACCAGTAATGAACACTACTGCCCTAAGTAGCGTCAAAATAACCGAAACTAACTATAAAAAGTTTTTTGTTCATAGCTGAAGTTCAGCAGCTGCAGAATATTTCAACAAAGATAAAAGGTCAGTCGTAAGCTGTACAAGAAAACTTTACCGGTATCGACAGTTTAAACTGACATCTTGAATCGGACTGCAGTGTCCTTTGGTACATTATGTTGGTGAAGTGTTAAAGAAGATTAAACGGGGTAAGAAGTTTATTTTCCTTCTCGCGCCTTTAGCACGGATTTTAGGCTTAATTTCACGCGCGCGTATCGTAAGTATACAGTGAGTTATATGTAGTCACCAGTTTTTTTTATTCAGTACTCTTTCAATTTATTTATACCTGCCTGAATAGTTTCTAGAGTCCTTTGTTTACGTTTTAGTCACTATTTAAATCAGCTTATACGATTTGTGTTTTTACCATGGGTGAGAAGTGTGTGACATGCCGTAGGATCGTTAGTTCCGGGGTATGGTGTGATGGGTGCTGTAGTTTCTTTCATTGGGGCGAATGTAGTGGCGTGGGAAATGGGGACATAAATGAGGCTCATCAGTGGTATTGTAGGATCTGCAGTAGAGATAGGAAAATACTGGGACAGGAAGGGAAAATTGCAGCTCTTCAAGCTGACCTAGACAAGGCAAGGGAGGCTCTGGACAGGTTAAAGAGGGAGAAGGGTGAACAGAGGTGGGAAGTGGCAACAGGTAATAGGGGGAACAGGCAAAGGAGAGCATCAGACAGCTTTGTCATAAATCTTGAAAATAGATTTGACCTGTTGCCTCAGTCAGAATCGGATGAGCCTCTTGTAGCTAAAGCTCTAGAAAGGGCACAACAAGCTTTCAAGGACTTGAAAAAGGTAGGGAAATTTGTAAAGAGAAAGAAAGTTCTGTTGTTAGGTATTTCCCATGGTAGAGGTGTTGGCCAACTACTGCAGGAAAACCTAGGTCCAGAGTACCAGGTCACAAACTTTTTCAAGCCTAGTGCAGATCTGGGTCAGGTAACATAGGATGTAGGTGCTTTATGCAAAGATTTCACAAAGGAGGATACCGTGGTTATAGTGGGTGGTCTGGGAAATAGCATTGACAGAGACTCTGAATATTCCATAGAGAGTGACCTGGTGAAGATAGCATCAGCAACGAAGCGTACGAGTGTGGGATTTGTGCCTGTGTTGAGACGCCATGATCGGCCTCATTTGAACTCTTCCGTAGGGAGGGTGAACTTGGAGTTGGAGTGGCTGCTTAGGACGGATATAGGGTCCCATATTGGTTTGATTCCTGTGGATGCTATCGATAGGTGGGACTACACTAGGCATGGCCTTCACCTCAGTAGGAAAGAGAAGGGAAAACTGTGTGGGTTGATTGCAGAAAACTTAAGGGGGGACACTGGCATAAGTGGTAAAATACCAGTGGTCACAGGTGTCAGAGGGATACCTTTTTTAGGATAGGGAAGGGGGAAAGAAAACTAGTTTTAAGAGAGATTGGCAGACACACTCAGTTTGAGAAAACAGATGAACAGGAGTCAGATTTTATCATACAGCCTCCATTTAAACAGTGTTTAATAGAAAGTAATCAGAAACTGCCAGTTCATCTTCGCCAAAGCAGTTACAATCCCATTAGTATGCAGTATCAGTTATCTTTATTACATCAGAACAGTCCGGGACTTAGAAATAAAATTGATGAACTACTCATTTGTATCGATGAACTGAATTCATCTAACCAAATTGACGTAATCTGCCTCTCTGAACATCAAGTGACCACTGATATAGATGTGTTAGACATTTCAGGATTTAAGCTAGCTTCCTACTTCTGCAGAGTAGATATGGATGGAGGAGGAGTTGCCACATTTATCAAAAACTGCCATAAATTCAAGAACATTGACATTAATAAATTCTGTTTAGAACAGCATCTAGAAGCATGTGCAACAGAAGTAGAGTTCCATAACAGATCCTATATAATAATAACTATTTACCGAGCACCTGCAGGAAATTAAAATCTATTCTTAGATCATCTAGAAGCTCTTTTGGGTTATTTAACAGGAAGAAACAAAGAAATTTTGATTGCTGGTGACTTTAATACAGATTTTCTAATGCAATCTTCCAGTAAACATTGACTGCAGTTAGTAATGTTGTCTTTCAATCTAACTCACACTGTAAACTTTCCAACTAGGATCACTAAATCCTCAAGGACAGCCATTGATAACATTTTTATAGACAACTCAAAGGAACAAAATCACATCATAAAACCTGATATAAATGGACTTTCAGATCATGACATGCAGCTCATTGTTTTAAATGTAAATTCTAAGCAGATTATCAAGACTGCTAAATCTGAGTACAGGAGAGTAGTCAATCAACCAAAAATTGAGTGTTTTAGAAAACTGCTCAAAGATATGAACTGGAAAGATGTTTATGGTGCTCATGACATGAATGAAAAATATAACACATTCATGAACAATGTCAGTACTATGTTTGACAACTGTTTTCCTGTAAAAGTTACTCAAATTAAACAGAAGTCTGTAATAAAACCATGGATTACACAAGGAATAGAGATTTCCTGTAAGACAAAAAGGAAAATGTATCTGTCAACCAAGAATAGCTCCAATGCTGATGATTTAGCTAAATACAAGGAATACTGTAAAAGATTAAAAAAAGTAATTCAGACGTCTAAACAAATGCACTACGAGAAGAAGATAGCAATGTCAGGAAACAAAATAAAAACAATATGGGATATAGTGAAAGAGCAGACTGGTAGAACCAGAAAGGAACAGGAGCAAATAGCACTAAGGGTAGATGACACATTAGTAACTGATGAGCATAGTGTGGCAAATCTATTTAACAAGTACTTTATATCCGTTACTAATAGAATGGGACTTTCAGGATCAGTAAATAATGCCCTTGTACATGAATATATCACTCACTTCACCAAAAGAAATAACTTCCATAGCAAAATCTTTAAAAACAAAGCATGCTAGTGGGTACGATGAAATATCAACAAAGTTAATTAAGGCATGTTCTTGTGAGTTTAGTACAATTCTAAGTTACTTGTGTAACCAGTCAATTATAACTGGGACATTTCCTGACTGGCTAAAATATGCAGATGTTAAGCCTCTATTCAAAAAAGGGAATAAAGAGATACCATCAAACTACAGACCGATTTCACTTTTGCCAGCATTCTCAAAAATTTTAGAAAAAGTAATGTACAGGCAGCTGTTCAACCATCTGACCACAAATAACATATTATCAAGAACACAGTTTGGATTTCTGAAGGGTTCTGATATCGAGAAGGCTATTTACACCTGCAGTGAAAATGTACTTGATTCATTAAATAACAAATTACAAGCAGCAGGTATTTTCTGTGATTTGTCAAAGACATTTGATTGTGTGAACCACAACATCCTTTTAAGTAAATTAGAATTCTATGGTGTCACGGGCAGTGCTGCAAAATGGTTCAAGTCATACCTCACTAACAGGAAACAAAGGATGTCAGTGCAAGGGACTAGTGAATTAAGTCATCAGTCATCATCAGAATGGGAAGAAATTACATGTGGTGTCCCACAAGGATCCATCTTAGGGCCATTGCTTTTCTTGTGTACATTAATGATCTCTCATCAGTTACACTGCCAGAAGCAGAGTTCGTTTTGTTTGCAGATGACACAAGTATTGCAATAAATAGTATATCAAGTGTAGTTCTAGAAAGATCAGCTAATCATATTTTCATGGATATTAATAAATGGTTTAAAGCCAACTCACTGACATTAAACTTCGAAAAGACTCACTATATGCAATTCAGAACCTGTAAGAGGTTTCCACCCAGCATATGCATAAAATACGAAGAAGAGCAGATAGAAGAGGTTGACAGTCTTAAATTCCTGGGATTACAACTTGACAATAAATTCAGTTGGGAAGAGCACACCACAGAACTGCAGAAACGCCTTAACAAATCTGTATTTGCAATTCGAGTGTTAGCAGACATAGGCGACATAAAAATGAAAAAGCTTGCATACTTTGCCTACTTTCATTCCATAATGTCATATGGTATAATATTTTGGGGTAACTCTTCAAGTCAAACAAAAGTTTTCAGAGTCCAAAAGCGTGTAATACGTATTATTTGTGGAGTAAATTCACAGACGTCCTGTAGAAACCTCTTCAAAGAACTGGGTATACTAACTACTGCCTCTCAGTATATTTACTCATTAATGAAATTCGTCCTAAATAATATATCTCTTTTTCCAACAAACAGCTCAGTTCATACATACAATACCAGGAACAAAAATGATCTGCACAAGGACTTAAAAGCACTTACTTTAGTTCAAAAAGGGGTCCACTACTCAGGAACACACATCTTCAATAATTTGCTAGTAAACATAAAAAATTTAGTTACAAATGAAGCTCAGTTTAAAAGGAGCCTGAAAGAGTGCCCAGAGTCGATCGCGGTCCTCTGGTTTGGAGCCGTGTGGAGGGTCTAAACCAGAGGCTCAGACGACTCTGCGACTATAATGGTTGCAAATTCATCGACCTCCGTTATTGGGTGGAGAACTGTAGGGCCCCCCTAGACAGGTCAGGCGTGCACTACACACCGGAAGCAGCTACTAGGGTAGCAGAGTACGTGTGGCGTGCACACGGGGGTTTTTTAGGTTAGAGGGATCCCCCCTTGGGCGAAACGATAAAATACCTGACGGCTTACCAGAGAGGACATTATCATCGTTGATAAAGAACGTCCGTCCTCAGAGACCAAAAACAGGAAAAGTTAACGTAATATTGGTAAACTGCAGGAGTATCCAGGGCAAGGTTCCTGAATTAGTATCTCTTATCGAAGGAAATAGTGCGCATATAATATTAGGAACGGAAAGTTGGTTAAAACCGGAAGTGAACAGTAACGAAATCCTAGACACAGAATGGAATATATATCGCAAGGATAGGATAAACGCCAATGGTGGAGGAGTATTTATAGCAGTAAAGAATTCAATAATATCCAGTGAAGTTATTAGCGAATGCGAATGTGAAATAATCTGGGTTAAGTTAAGTATCAAAGGTGGGTCAGATATGATAGTCGGATGCTTCTATAGACCACCTGCATCAGCAACCGTAGTAGTTGAGCGCCTCAGAGAGAACCTGCAGAACGTCGTGAAGAAGTTTCGTGATCATACTATTGTAATAGGGGGAGACTTCAATCTACCAGGTATAGAATGGGATAGTCACACAATCAGAACTGGAGCCAGGGACAGAGACTCTTGTGACATAATCCTGACTGTCTTGTCCGAGAATTACTTCGAGCAGATAGTTAGAGAACCAACTCGTGAAGCTAACGTTTTAGACCTCATAGCAACAAATAGACCGGAACTTTTCGACTCCGTGAATGTAGAAGAGGGTATCAGTGATCATAAGTCAGTGGTTGCATCAATGACTACAAGTGTAATAAGAAATGCCAAGAAAGGAAGGAAAATATATTTGCTTAACAAGAGTGATAGGGCACAAATCGCAGAATATCTGAGTGACCACCATCAAACGTTCATTTCTGAGGAAGAGGATGTGGAACAAAAATGGAAAAAATTCAGAAACATCGTCCAGTACGCCTTAGATAAGTTCGTACCGACTAAGGTCCAAAGCGAGGGGAAAGATCCACCGTGGTATAACAATCATGTACGAAAGGTACTACGGAAACAAAGAAAGCTTCATCATAGGTTTAAGAGTAGTCGAATCATAGCTGATAAGGAAAAGCTGAACGAAGCGAAAAAGAGCGTAAAGAGAGCAATGAGAGAAGCATTCAACGAATTCGAACATAAAACATTGGCAAACAATCTAAACAAGAACCCTAAAAAGTTTTGGTCATATGTAAAATCGGTAAGCAGATCTAAATCCCCTATTCAGTCACTCGTTGACCACGATGGCACCGAAACAGAGGACGACCGAAGAAAGGCAGAAATACTGAATTCAGTGTTCCGAAACTGTTTCACTGCGGAAAATCGTAACACGGTCCCTGACTTCAGCCGTCGCACGGACGCCAAAATGGAAAATATTGAAATAAACGATATCGGAATTGAAAAACAACTGCTATCACTTAGTAGCGGAAAAGCATCCGGACCAGACGAGATACCCTTAAGATTCTACAGTGATTATGCTAAAGAACTTGCCCCCTTTCTATCAGCAATTTATCGTAGATCGCTGGAAGAACGTAAAGTACCTAGCGACTGGAAGAAAGCGCAGGTCGTTCCCATTTTCAAGAAGGGTCATAAATCAGATGCGAATAATTATAGGCCTATTTCGCTTACGTCAATCTGTTGTAGAATAATGGAACATGTTTTGTGTTCTCATATTATGACGTTCTTAGATAATACAAATCTCCTTCATCATAACCAACATGGATTCCGCAAACAGAGATCATGTGAAACTCAGCTCGCCCTATTTGCCCAAGAAATTCACAGTGCCGTAGACACTGGCGAGCAGATTGATGCCGTATTCCTGGACTTCAGGAAGGCATTTGATACGGTTCCGCACTTACGTTTAGTGAAAAAAATACGAGCTTACGGAATATCGGACCAGGTTTGTGATTGGATTCAGGACTTCCTAGAAGAAAGAACACAACATGTCATTCTTAACGGTTCAAAATCTGCAGATGTAGAGGTAATTTCGGGAGTACCGCAGGGAAGCGTGATAGGACCTTTATTGTTTACAATATACATAAATGACTTAGTTGACAACATCGGTAGCTCCGTGAGGCTATTTGCAGATGACACGGTTGTCTACAAGAAAGTAGCAACATCAGAAGACTCGTACGTACTCCAGGAGGACCTGCAGAGGATTAATGCATGGTGCGACAGCTGGCAGCTTTCCCTAAACGTAGATAAATGTAATATAAATGTAATACATAGGGGCAGAAATCCATTCCAGTACGATTATGCCATAGGTGGTAAATCATTGGAAGCGGTAACGACCGTAAAATACTTAGGAGTTACTATCCGGAGCGATCTGAAGTGGAATGATCACATAAAACAAATAGTGGGAAAAGCAGGCGCCAGGTTGAGATTCATAGGAAGAATTCTAAGAAAATGTGACTCATCGACGAAATAAGTAGCTTACAAAACGCTTGTTCGTCCGATTCTTGAGTATTGCTCATCAGTATGGGACCCTTACCAGGTTGGATTAATAGAAGAGATAGACATGATCCAGCGAAAAGCAGCGCGATTCGTCATGGGGACATTTAGTCAGCGCGAGAGCGTTACGGAGATGCTGAACAAGCTCCAGTGGCGGACACTTCAAGAAAGGCGTTACGCAATACGGAGAGGTTTATTATCGAAATTACGAGAGAGCACATTCCGGGAAGAGATGGGCAACATATTACTACCGCCCACATATATCTCGCGTAATGATCACAACGAAAAGATCCGAGAAATTAGAGCAAATACGGAGACTTACAAGCAGTCGTTCTTCCCACGCACAATTCGTGAATGGAACAGGGAAGGGGGGATCAGATAGTGGTACAATAAGTACCCTCCGCCACACACCGTAAGGTGGCTCGCGGAGTATAGATGTAGATGTAGATGTAGAAAGACTTACTAGTGGCCAACTCCTTCTACTCCATTGACGAATTTCTTAATAGAAACAAATGATGTATTGTATATATTCATACTATTAGTATTGTTATTTCAGCTTTAAAAAAATAAATTGACATGTTCCACATCCACGAGGATCTCCTCAGCACGGATCTATGGAACGAAAAAAAAAAAAAAAAAAAACTATGTACGATGTCAGATTTGACAGTTAACTGTTTGCTACTCATCGCACAATCATATATATTTTTTAGCGCAGTCGCCATATTTTGCTGATTCTCTGGCAATGGACGCCCGATTCTTATTTTGACATTTACTTACCAATGATTTAAGCCAATTTCACCTCTGAAGACGACAGTTTAAACTGTGAGCCAAATAAAGGTTTTCCTGTGCAGCTGATGACTGACTTTTTATCTTCGTTGTAACAATAAAATAAACACTACATGTTCTACGCTGCCGTACTTGCTACAGACTATGGACAGACGCGGCAGGACGATGCTACTGGCTAAAGCGTCACATGGTACACCGCACTCACTACTATGCATCGCCCTAGCAAACGCGTTCGTGCGTGCACACGACTATAACAGGGCCACAGGGCCAAACATTTAAGTGAGGCAACACTATTCCCTTAAATCAATGGATAGGGTAGTAATGGAAACATCGTCACTACGTTTACATGCTGATCTCAAAACCGGATTTCGTAAACCGATTTCCCAATACCGCTTGTGATTTGTCATGTAAACACTCAAAAGTCGATTCTCAAATACGGTTCTAGTTGTGACGTTTCAAGCTTTCCCGGCGGATATGTTGTAAATAGTCTTCACGGGTTAGCCGCCGGATCACGTTGTGCAAATTCCACAATATTTCCTCGGAGCAACTGTCCGACATCTTCAGGTGGTCAACCTTGCTGGTGGCTAGGTACGACTGACGGTATCCGCACGTCGACGCCCCGTTTCTAGAACGCGCGCTAAGAATGCGCAGGCGCAGAAATCGCGCATGCGCAATGGTTTGCAGTTAGATGGTGCCATATTCAAACTCCTGCCGAAAATCGCAGAGCGGCTCTCCTGCACGTGCGCTGTACGCTGCGTATGCCAACAGCGCGGCCAGACGTTACTCACCAACGGCCGTACTAGACCAATGTTATGACGGGACTGTTATCGAAGAATCTGGATTTTTCGCGTCGTGATTTAATAGCAGCCAATGCAGGGTTCCCGGCTGTGCTCAGTTGGAATCCCGTATCCTCGTTGATGAGATTATCAGCTGTACGGATATGTATTGCTTCCTCAATGACGCAATCCCAGAAAGATGGTTCAAATGGCACTGAGCACTGCTCAGGTCATCAGTCCCCTACAACTTAGAACTACTTAATCCTAACTAACCTAAGGACATCATACACATCCAAACCCGAGGCAGGATTCGAACCTGCGGCCGTAGTGGTCGCGCGGTTCCAGACTGTAGCGCCTAGAACCGCTCGGCCACTTCGGCCGGCCCAGAAAGATGATGCTGGGGATAAAACTTCCGTATTTTCGTAAATCACCCAATGTCCTAAATTCAGATAGTGTTCCGCAACTGCCGACCTTTCCAGTTGACGAAGGCGTGTATGACGCTTATGTTCGCCACAGCGTTCTTGTACTGTGTGGCATGTCTGGCCTATATACGCTGCCCCACATTGGCAAGGAATCTAATTGCTGTATTTCCTCTTCCACAATCGATTCTGGCTCCCCTTGGGACGCACAACCGTTTTTGAAATGTACTTGGGTCGTCGTGTTACGTTTTGGTTTTAAAAATTTTCGGCTTATCTGGACTTTTTGTGCAGTGAAGGAGAAGTATAAATATTAGGGTTAACATGAAGTTGCCCACCTCCAATATTTAACTGAAGAGAAACAACCACTGTGTTGACTTGGAATATTAAGATAAGGACAGGTTAGACGCCAAATGTGGCTCTGTATTGATTGCAGTAAGGAATTCGATAATATCTAGCGATTTTATAGCTGATTCCGAATATGAATCTGGTCGAAGCTAAGCATCAAAGGTGGATGAAAAATGGTAGCAGGATGATTTTATAGTCACTTGCGTGAGGAGCTGTACTGGTAGAGAGCTTCAGAGAGAACTTGCAGAATACTGTGAATAGGTTTTCCGTTCATGCTGTTGTTATAGGGGGTGTCTTCAACTTGCTAGGTGTGGATTGGGAGAGTCATGCAATCCAAACTAGTGCCAGAGATAGAATTCGTATGACATTATACCGAATGTTTTGTCCAAAAATTACTTCAAGCAGACAGAAAATCAACTCGTGAGTAGTGGGATAAAGGGAATACAGGTGCATTTTGTTAGTGCATGTTGCATACATTCAGGGGCATACTTGACTGATTTATGATCACCTCTGCTAACCTTAACCTATTGTTCTGCTAAAAAAATAAAGAGCCCCTGGGGGTAGATTTATGACCCTTTGGTGACAATCTGTCCTTCTGAGAAACCCTCCCACCTTCCCCTTCCCCCTCTTCCTCCTCCTCCAACCCTCTAGAAATCTCCAACCATCCCCTCTTTCCCTTGGCAATACAAGTACAATATCTGGCTTGAGTTATTTAAATAGCCCCCTCCCACTCTATCAATTTGGTCAATTAACCAATACCTCCCCATCTGAGAAATTACCCAGCCCTCTCCCTCCCCACTCCCAACTGGAAATTGGCAGGTCTGTGCCAGAGAGGAAGGATCTCATGATACAAAACTCAAGTACACAGCAAAGGATATACAGTTTACTTATAAAATTCAATTTTCTGGGCTTGATCTCTCTTGCTCATCATTCTCTCCTCTTTGGGAGCTGCAGGTCTTGTAAAATCCATTGAAAAGAAATAATTAAATTGATTGCTTTTTTATTCTGATAGTGAAAGGAATACCATCAACATAACTAACTGCATACAATTACACTATTAAAAATCTTTTGCACCAACAACAGAGCAATGCACACCCAAGTCCAACCACTTCACGTTTGATACCTGACAAACTCCTGTCAAAACACACGCTCGCTCCCCCTCCCCCTCCCATCCACTCTCTCTCTCCCTCTCTCTCTCTCTAACTCTCTCTGTCTCACACACAGACCAAGATGTCCCCCCACCCCTTCCTCCCTTCCAGCATCTCCCCTGCTCCCCTCACCACTCATGCAGACCTGGCGTTAGTAGTTGGTACAGCCCTTTGTTCTGACACTTTCACTGCTATGGAAACCTGGAGTGGTTGGAACAAATACATTCGACTGTAACACTAACCCCACATTAATCCTGAATAAAGTCATGGATACCTGGTAAATCCAAGCTGTGTGTGTCTTGGAAATCATCCTCCAGTCTACCAGATTGATTGACTAGTTCATTAAATCGATACCTTGCATCCTATTGGTTGGCTCTATGAGTGGTATATTTTGTGGGATTCGACCACGCAGCCGCCAGGTTTCCTAACCTTACTGGATTTTTCTCCCTTGTCTCCTATTGGTGGATACTGGTAAAGTTATGTCATTTGGTAGTAAATCCATTGCGTTATAGGGAGCTGAAAATTTCCAATTTCAGTTCAGTTGCATGCTTCGTCCTTACAGGCAAGGCTGGACTGGTAAGTGTCCTCACAGTACCATCGTAAAGCATAAATTGACCAATCAGGAATTTGATGTTGTGACTAGCACCATAGAATTCCTAAACTGATTCTGTCCACTACATTCAGAAAGAGGAGGAAGGGTCTACTGTGTGACAGGATAGAGACAACAATAACAAATACTTCTGCAACACAGAGTCTAATGCAGCGTATTGAGAAGCACTAAACACAATACACTTAAACCACATTCCAGTCTGTAGTAGTAATAGTGGTAGTAGTAGTTTTTGTGTCTAGATATCAGAGATCATTATCAATCAAGAATTTCTAAATTGGTTCTCTCCACTACATTTGCAAGGGGGAGGAGGAGGAAGGGCATACTACATGATAGGAAGAGACAACAGCAAATACCACTGCAAGACAGAGTCCACTGCAATGTCTTGAGAAGCACACTTAAATCATGATCCAGTCTGTAGCAGTAGTTGTCATAGCTAGATGTCAGAGATCGCTGAAACACTCATTCATCCCATGTGCCCATGTACCAATGTCTACACGCAGTGTGACAATCTCCTCGTACAATGCCAGCACCAATGACCAGAGTTCAGTGAAAACTGAAGCCGTGACTGCATCTGCAGTTGTGGACGCACTTGTGTACCAGATTCACCACCCCCGCCCATGGAGAGTATCCAGGGATAGTTGGAGTGGTAGGAATTCAGATACTATCAATACTTCCAGCGTCAACACTCACTATATTGAATCTCCTGAATTTTTTATGAAATACATGCAACACGTGCGATCATAGAGACAACCCAATGCCTACTGAGTACTAGTTCGCTGTTTAGCTATCCAGAAGGCATGGCTGCCTGGACTTGCTCTTGCGGCTGTGGGCAAGAAATGAATAACTGGCCAGTCAGAACTTGTCTTTGTGCCTGCCGCTCGCAAGAGTCTTCAGCCAGAAATGCCCATTCATTCCGGTCAGATGCTACCTCCAACATGTGCCATGAAGCCAGATAGTGTCGTCCTAGGAAACCAGCCACACTTTATCACTATTACTAAAATTAAATATTACGATTGCAGCCCCAATCTAATGACATTTGATAAAGAGTTCCGCACTGTCGCCTGATAAATAAAGTAAGAGCCTACGGAATATCAGACCAGCTGTGTGGCTCGATTGAAGAGTTTTTAGCAAACAGAGCACAGCATGTTGTTATCAATGGAGAGACGTCTACAGACGTTAAAGTAACCTCTGGCGTGCCACAGGGGAGTGTTATGGGCCCATTGCTTTTCACAATATATATAAATGACCTAGTAGATAGTGTCGGAAATTCCATGCGGCTTTTCGCGGATGATGCTGTAGTATACAGAGGAGTTGCAGCATTAGAAAATTGTAGCGAAATGCAGGAAGATCTGCAGCGGATAGGCACTTGGTGCAGGGAGTGGCAACTGACCCTTAACATAGACAAATGTAATGTATTGCGAATACATAGAAAGAAGGATCCTTTATTGTATGATTATGCGATAGCGGAACAAACACTGGTAGCAGTTACTTCTGTAAAATATCTGGGAGTATGCGTGCGGAACGATTTGAAGTGGAATGATCATATAAAATTAATTGTTGGTAAGGTGGGTACCAGGTTGAGATTCATTGGGAGAGTCCTTAGAAAATGTAGTCCATCAACAAAGGAGGTGGCTTACAAAACACTCGTTCGACCTATGCTTGAGTATTGCTCATCAGTGTGGGATCTGTACCAGATCGGGTTGACGGAGGAGATAGAGAAGATCCAAAGAAGAGCGGCGCGTTTCGTCACAGGGTTATTTGGTAACCGTGATAGCGTTACGGAGATGTTTAAGAAACCCAGGTGGCAGACTTTGCAAGAGAGGCGCTCTGCATCGCGGTGTAGCTTGCTCGCCAGGTTTCGAGAGGGTGCGTTTCTGGATGAGGTATCGAATATATTGCTTCCCCCTACTTATACCTCCCGAGGAGATCACGAATGTAAAATTAGAGAGATTAGAGTGCGCACGGAGACTTTCAGACAGTCGTTCTTCCCGCGAACCATGCGCGACTGGAACAGGAAAGGGAGATAATGACAGTGGCACGTAAAGTGCCCTCCGTCACACACCGTTGGGTGGCTTGCGGAGTGTAAATGTAGATGTAGATGTAGTGCAAAGCATCGGAAATACATTCTCCAGACGGTTGTAGTTCTGGAAATATCAATATCTGTATCCCTCTTACAACTGGACATAATTTTTCACACAAAATCCTTCATCTCCCTTACAGCTATCAGTGCACTGAAACTGCAAGCTCGCACAACAGACCCATGCCTCCCTTTGTAAGTAGGCTGTTTATGTTTTCTCTATGTAAGTAGGCTGTTTATGTTTTCTTATTGGCAACGTTACGTAGCGCTCAATATGAAAATCACTGGCTGTGCTGTGTGCAGTCTGTGGCTGCTATGCATTGTTGTAATACTCGCCATTGTAGTGTTGGGCAGCGGCAGCTGGATGTGAACAGCGCGTAGCGTTGCGCAGTTGGAGGTGAGCTGCCAGCAGTGGTGGATGTGGGGAGAGAGATGGCGGAGATTTGTAATTTGTCATGAACTGCTATATTTATATATGATGATATCAAGGTAAATACATTGTTTGTTCTCTATTAATATCTTTCATTTGCTAACTATCCCTATTAGTAGTTAGTGCCTTCCATAGTTTGAATCTTTTATTTAGCTGGCAGTAGTGGCGCTCGCTGTATTGCAGTAGCTTGAGCAGCGAAGATTTTTGTGAGGTAAGTGATTTGTGAAAGGTATAGTTTAATGTTAGTCAGGGCCATTCTTTTGTAGGGATTTTTGAAAGTCAGATTGCGTTGCGCTAAAAAAAAATATTGTGTATCAGTTTAAGGACAGTCGTGTATAATTGTTCAAAGGGGACGTTTCATATGTCGACCCTTAGCCTAGGATTCCTCACTGGAATCTTCTGATTTTTTTCTTGTAGTTTGTGTAATTAGTGTAGCTATTGTTTATTGCTAGCGCGTAATTATAGAGAGAATTTCCTTTGTAGTTGTAGTTTTTCATTGTTGTACAGTAAAACAGTTGTGGCATGCATGTAGATTTGCACCAAGTATTTCGCAGCTATGTTATTTTATTTTGCTCTTCAAATTGCGCTTTTCTGTGTTATCGTGTGAAATACTGTGACAATAATGGCGTGTGAAAAACGTAACACTAGGCTCCAAAGTAAACTGAGAAATGACACTGAAGATGAAAGCAGTGTGTTAGCGCCGCAGAGTAATGAATTAACTAATGTTCAAAGTAGTAATTTGGTAATTGCGCATAGGGAAATGGAGCGGGCGGCAAACAATGGTGTAGACAGTGAAACAGGTTGTGAACAGGGAAGCGTTATCGATCGATTGGTCGGCAACAGCTCGCCTCAGGAATCCGAAATGACAGGACACAGTTTTGCAAATACTGTAGATTCAGGTTTTGCGTCCTCACCGTTTTCTCAAATGAGTCAAGACACATTTTCCGCTTGTCAAAATGTGAATGTTGCCGGTGCAACTTCACTGCCGAAAAGCACTGAGGAACATGTTTCAGACACCAGTGCATTGTTACTACAATTAATGCAACAAATGGGACAAAAGCTTGAAAAGTTAGACACAATGGAACAACATCAGAGACAAACACAGCAACAGTTAGACACAATGGAACAAAATCAGAGACAAACACAGCAAAAGCTTCAAAAGTTAGACACAGTGGAACAAAATCTTAAAAAGTTAGACTCATTGGAACAAACACTTGAACAAATATGTGAAGATTTAACTACTGAGTTACATAACATTGAATCGAAATGTCAAAAAGTCTGAAATGACGTAAAAAAACCAATTTGTGAGCATTTTCAACCTATTTTTTTGCGGCATGAAAATGCATTACAGAATCACGAAGCAGCCATAAAAGAACTGCAAATTATTGTTCATGAAAATCATGAGACCTTGCAAGCTAAATTTGACTCAGTTGCATCTACCGATTCGGTTACGCAACTTGCAAAAACTCAGGAAAACTTTAAGGACACAGTAGATACTCTGAAACTTGGTTCAGAAAAACACACTGAAGAGATAAGCACACTATCGGAGAAAGTAGCCGAACTTTCGGATCAGGTCACTAACTTATCTACAAAGGTAGATGATGATCTGAATGACACAAGATCCGTAGCCTTCACTGACACAGAAGAGTATGAACAAATAAGAAAATTCAAACAAAATCAGAATCAAATTAATACACAACACCAAAGAGAAATCCGGGAAGTACAAGCATGGCTCCATCAATTCTCGCATTGTTTTCCTCCCAACTGGTCGTTAGAACACAGATTAGAATTTATGTGTGGCTACTTAGAGAATGAACCAGCTGTAAGAATGCGATCGGTCATTCACGATTGCCACAGTGAAGGAGAATTTTACCATGCCTTCCTCTCAGCATATTGGTCTCAAGCCACACAAGACCGAGTAAAACATGGTATCATAATGATGAAACATTTCGAACAATCTGAATTCTCCAGTCTTGTGAAATATTTTGAAGACATGTTGCACAAGAATCAGTACCTGTCAAACCCATACAGCCCCTCAGAACTCATCCGCATTTGCTTAATCAAATTACCTGAACATTTATGGCATATTATTTTAGCAGGACGTTGCAAAGACGACATTGAAGCTTTTCAGGGACTGTTACAAGAACTAGAAATTGACACTGATAATCGCGGAACGCGAAAACAAGGACACAACAATTACAGGTCACATCCGTCACAATTCCGTGACGACAGAAACAATAACTGGACACGACTGGTCTATTCTTACAACGCAAATCGTGACCAAAATAGACACCACCCGTACGACAACCGTTGCCAGAGTAGTAATAATTACAGGGAAAGATAACCTCTCCGCGGTAGTGACTATCACAGAGACAATCAGAGAAACAGACAATATGGGAACCAAAATAATTATTATCAAGGGAGACAGAATAACTTCAGACGCAACAGTTCAGCGCGCAGTTACGATTCAGGGAGAAATTCTCCACCACTTAACCGACAAGAAAGAAACTACAGGAACTACCGACATGACGACAGACGATGTGATCGTAACGACAGACCTGAATTGCATCAGAACTGGGGGGATTCAAACAGAGCAGGGCCCTCTCGAGGAGGTGAATTTGTAGAAGTTAGGTCTCCAAATCCCAATAACGACGCGCGCCAACAAAGAGACAATAGGCAATGACTCACACCGCTGGCAGCCACAAAACGTTCTTATGACACTAACGACGCAGCTGCCGTAGCTAGTAATTACGTAAAAATGGAAGACATTAGGGACATCTTACTCCAGGAACACGACGTAAAACATAACAACATTGCATATCCTGTGATTCACATTACTGTAAATGACGTAAAATTTACGGCAGTACTTGACTCTGGCAGTCCCATTTCAGTAATCAGTGAAACAGCCTTTAGCAAATGCAACAAATCGAACGATTGCCCCACACTTCCGTTACGTAAGATTAAATTACAAGGTGCAATCTTTGGAAAAAGTGTAGATGTACGCCAACAAAGAGACAGACAATGACTCGCACAGCAGGCAGCCGCGTGCGCCCGCTGGCTCCGAGAAAAATAACACAGATGCTAACCTTGAGAAAAGATTTAGCATTCCTTTCCGACGTATACCACACGATGATTGCGTTGAAGTTTAAACTCTGCGTACTAGGAAGAGTAAAGGTTTACACCACATTTCACATGTAAAACCATTTATTGAGAGATAATCTGCTTTTTAACTTAGCCTTTGGTATAAAATTTTTCACTTCACATTACTAGTACTCTTTTTCAATCTTAAGAAACTGTTAACATGCAACAATGTTTGAAGTTAAATATCCAGTCTAGAACCTAGGGAACATTTTTAAACAGAAATTACGAATGCATTGTTATAGTGAACAGACGACACAGTGTTGTATTTGTACATTCTTGCTTGTTAGTTGCACGATTACATAACGACTATAAGGCTCACATACTTAGAACATATACTGGCACTGCTAATGAGATTTTCATGCAACATTTTGGTTTACTTGAAAATACATTTGGGATTTAAAGTACTTTCTGTGAGATTAAAGATGACTTAGTATTTGGTTTCTTTGACAGCTACATGGTTATATTACGACACTACTAATGTGTGACATAATTTACATTGTTGCTTTTGCGGTGTATCTGTTTTATATCTGCACAGTTTTTCTGAATTCTTCTGGAAAGCAAAACATGTTTTATTAGTAACTTTTGTGGTATAGCTACAAGGAGACAGCCTTTTCCATAGCACAACAATACGTTACAGCACAGTACTTTCATCATCACAACAATAAGCGTAATAACTAAGATATCTCTACGCAAAGCATTTTACTTTTGTTTATCATGAGGTAAGTACATTGGCTTCTGCAGAACTTAGCTTTCGGAGGAACATAACTACGACACTTCCACAGAGATTATCTTACAACAAGATGCACATTTAGCGCTACAGGACACACATTTCAGTGATTAATTTTGTACTTAAAACATTTATTTTTAAAGATTTTTGAATTACAAAGAAAGTTTTCAGTGATACATTTCATTCCATTGTTGTAATCTGTAACACCTGAGGGTATAATTACATTAATCCTCAGGGGGGTACACGCTTACTTTGTGTACCATGTGTGTGGCAACCACAAGGAACCCTAGCTAATATGGTATTTGTTTATACAACTTTACACATCGGTACCATATTTCTCTAACACACAAATTACACAGCCATCTGATCATTTAACTGAGAGATAAACATTTTTTTACTACATCAGTGACACATGTTTACACAATACACAGTTGGGTAACTTCACACTTATGAAATTGTATTTTGTCTGTACTTTGTAAACTGTTCATATTTTTTCGGAATCATTGTGATACTATGAGAGCTTTGAATGATATATTTGGTAAGGGAGCATGATTTTAAAGTACGTTTGAGGTAGATGACACTATTGAAATGAGCAGAGAATTTTTTTTAGGTTTTGAAATTATTGCAGAAAGCTACGACGTTTTTGAGATTTGACTGAGGTGTTATGATGTTATTATTACGACGACGATGTGTACTATGCTGTTGAGATATGTTTATGATCAATAAGATGATGCTACCGTATATGAGGAATAAGAAGTATGTTGGAAACCAAGAATTGTACTTTAAGAGTTATGAAATGTGCGTAAATTCGTGACTGTATCACAATGCTGACGAATATTTTATTTGGACACTTATATTTATAGGATTTTCTTTCTACAGATTTGCAACGCTAATTCTTGACCTGTGAAATATTTTTATGTGAGACTGTCACTATAGCGGAAACTGCTGTCGTAAATATTTCCGTAAGAAAGTTAAGTGACCACCTGCACGTAATGCGTCGCGGGCATCCACCTGGGTGACAGCCGCCCGAAAAAAGCCATTAGCCTTTCAGCGGCACAGGTAGAAAAAAAGAAAGGGGAGGCCATTGTCCTCGCTATTGACATTTCCTTGTTGAAAGCATACTGTGGAGCTCGTAATTTATGATATTTACTGAAATGCCTAATGAAATGACGAGAAATATTTTTACATCTGCACACCTGATTACGACAAGCGTCTTTCTACGAGAGTTGAGAGAATTTCTACTAACTTATGAAATGTCGCATGACTATTGAATGATATATGTGTGCTTTGGTTTGCGTAATTGCTTATATCATTTGATACCTGTTTTCCAGCTGTGTTACAGCATTAGTTTTATAAAATAAACTTAGATGCATTTGCTAATGTGAACACTTCCTGTCAACAGATCTATTAAATGATAATTTTGTAATCCACATTCTTTAAAAAAAGGAGCACTTGGAAAGGAAAGAACAATAAGAAGGGACTAGTAACAGTAACTGGACACATAATTTTCTTTTCAAGTACATGGTAATATTTTTTTTACAATAAGTTGTTGTGGTGCACCACTTTAATTACATAGACATTAAGATGTGAATATACATTTCCCTTATCTGCATTGTTGTTTTTACTGTAATATTTTTTCTGCTTGAGCTATGTCATGTTTAGGTATAAGTTGCTGCTGTTTGCCAGGCATAGTGTTATTGAATTTGACTTTACATTATTCTGTTAAGCCAGTTTTACTAATGATTTATTTTTATTGTTTGCTGCACATTGCCTTAGATTAGTTGTAATATTACAATTGCTTTGCTAATTTCTTAATGCTGCTTGCTTCGCAAATCTGCGTTTTTTTTTTCATTGCTGTTTATATTAATTGTTTTATGTGATGCTGCATTGTCTTGTCCCTTAGTTTAGCATCTGAGCTCAGTAGATTTAAGTTAGCTTAAGAGGGGGTAGACTATATAAGAAACTAACTATTATAAATTTATAAGAAATAGGATACTGTACAGTGGAGAAAAACTATTATTGACAGAGGATGTGAACAAAATACAGAAGGCAGGCTTAGATAGGACTTTTTGCGAATAATGATGAACAAAGGGAGATCTCCATGCAAAATACTGCAGTAAAACAAACCCTGTCCTTTCCCTTTTGTGTTATCCCACTATATGTTTGTGTACCCTTGTGTATTTGTTTTCTTCCTGTCTCTGTGTAGTTTCATAGAATTTTTTCTTCTTTTAATATTAAGCTACATTCACTATGATGAGGAATACTGTTATCCTCGAATATAATTGGCATTAATAATATGTTATTTACTTTGTAAAGATTTTAGACATTATTAATTCCGTTCTGTTTAATGCTCATGTGTGAAGTTGATGTTTCAAAAGTTATTGTGATCTTTTATGTATGTACTCATGTCATAATTTCACTGATGTATATGTTAGTTCGATTCTTTTGTAAAGCCTGTACTACAAATGTTATCTGTATTGTTATGTTTTTAATGATGTATTTTGTACCTTTGTTATTGTATTCTTATGTTATAAAATTGTAATTGTCACCAGTTCATGATATTATTAACATGTAAGTTCCATTTCACTGCACACGTTTCTGTTGGTCATAGTATATGGACAATATGTAAGAAGTAGGGACTGTTAGTGTTTGCACGTGTGTTGATAATTCAGCAAGGGACTGGATAACAGCATTGCTCGTTCTAAGGACAATTCCAAAAAACTTTGTGAGTGCACAAGTGGTGGTTATGGACTTGCTATATTGTCCGCAAGACTCTTCGATGGTGATTGTGCACCTGCACATTTGCAACAGATGGCTGCTGGCCGTCTCTACCAGGACTACAGTGGGTCTGCATCTTTGATGGCCCACCAATTGCTACAAGGACTGCAGTGGGTCTGCACCTCTGGTGGCCCACCAATACCATAATCTCTACCAGGACTACGGTGGGTCTGCTCTGTGATGACCTACCTACCAATATTCATCAAAACTTCGATTGACTCTGCAGTGGGTTTGCTCTGTTGTGGCCCATTACCTGTCAGCATGTCGAGAGTCAGCACTGTCTTTCCGCTGGAAGGACAACACTACTTCTTCAAGACTGCATGGAAATCCACTACTTCTGTGTGCAATTTCTTTTACTAATGAGACTTTGTGAAAAAAAACCTGTAATTACTGTTATGATGAATGATCAGGACTATCTTTATGGACTGTGAGAAAATTTTAGCTTTTGACCAACATTGTATCAATAAGTGTGTGCATTTGATTTCTTTGTTATTGTAATTATGAAAAATTTTATCAAATCTGTATTGGGCACTGCCTAAACCAATTTGTAAAATTTTTTGTGGGGAGCATGGGGGCTATGTAAGTAGGCTGTTTATGTTTTCTCTATGTAAGTAGGCTGTTTATGTTTTCTTATTGGCAACGTTACGTAGCGCTCAATATGAAAATCACTGGCTGTGCTGTGTGCAGTCTGTGGCTGCTTTGCATTGTTGTAATACTCGCCATTGTAGTGTTGGGCAGCGGCAGCTGGATGTGAACAGCGCGTAGCGTTGCGCAGTTGGAGGTGAGCTGCCAGCAGTGGTGGATGTGGGGAGAGAGATGGCGGAGATTTGTAATTTCTCATGAACTGCTATATTTATATATGATGATATCAAGGTAAATACATTGTTTGTTCTCTATTAATATCTTTCATTTGCCAACTATCCCTATTAGTAGTTAGTGCCTTCCATAGTTTGAATCTTTTATTTAGCTGGCAGTAGTGGCGCTCGCTGTATTGCAGTAGCTTGAGCAGCGAAGATTTTTGTGAGGTAAGTGATTTGTGAAAGGTATAGTTTAATGTTAGTCAGGGCCATTCTTTTGTAGGGATTTTTGAAAGTCAGATTGCGTTGCGCTAAAAAAAAATATTGTGTATCAGTTTAAGGACAGTCGTGTATAATTGTTCAAAGGGGACGTTTCACCTTATGAGCTGACATAGCAATTTTCTTTCCATGTGTTGAAACTGTTCCGGCGTAAAATCAGAAACGTTAGAGCAAAGAGGGCTGTGAAGAAGACATCAGCCAGTTGCACGTGAACTGACACCTCTCTGGGATGACAACGCGACGGCAGCGCCTTCTGTGCAAAGAGAACATAAGCGCTGCACCCGACTGGCCACAGCCCAGTTCTGCGCCTTCTACAGAAGCGTCAAGTCGAGCGACCTGGATAGAAGCATCAACTGTACGAGGTGCGGCTAGAAAAAAACCGGACTGATGCTGGAAAAAACATTTATTTACAATTATTTACAATTTCATGTTATCTCCTTCAATGTACTCTCCTCCTCGGTCTCTACACCGCTCCATACGAATTTTCCACTGTTCATAGCAATGCTGTAGATCATTTTCGGTAAGTCCATACATTACTTCCGTCGCTTGTTCTTTTACTGCTTCAACAGTCTCAAATCTAGTTCCTTTCAAAGCTGACTTGACTTTAGGGAAAAGAAAAAAGTCACAGGGGGCCAAATCAGGTGAGTAGGGAGGATGATCTAAGATGGGAATGTTGTGTTTTGCCAAAAACGTGTTCACTGACAACGCACTGTGAGCTGGGGCATTGTCTTGGTGAAGGATCCATGACTTTTTTCTCCACAAATCGTTCCTTTTTCTCCATACTCGCTCACGTAGGGTAGCCAGGACGCTAATGTAGTAATGCTGATTCACTGTTTGTCCCTCTGGTACCCAATCAATGTGCACAATCCCTTTGATGTCAAAAAAAAAAAACAATCATCATTGCCTTGAATTTCGATTTTGACATTCGTGCTTTTTTTTGTCGTGGAGAACCAGGAGTTTTCCAATGCATCGATTGGCGTTTAGTTTCGGGATCGTAAGTAAAAAACCACGATTCATCGCAAGTAATAACATTTTGTAAGAAGGTGGGATCACTTTCAATGTTTTCCAGGATGTCAGAACAAATCATTCTTCGGCGTTCCTTCTGTTCAATTGTGAGACACTTTGGAACCATTTTTGAACACACTTTGTTCATGTTGAAACTTTCATGAAGAATCTGCCTAACACTTTCCTTGTCAACTCCTGTTAACTCAGACACTGCTCTGATTGATAAACGGCGATCTTGTCGAACAAGTTTACCGATTTTTTCAATGTTTGCATCAGTTTTTGCTGACAATGGTCTGCCAGTGCGAGTGTCATCACTGGTGTCTTCGCGGCCATCTTTAAATCGTTTAAACCACTCAAACACTTGTGTTCGCGATAAACAATCATCGCCGTACACTTGTTGTAACATTAAAAACGTTTCACTTGCAGATTTTCCTAGTTTGAAACAAAATTTGATGTTAACACGCTGCTCTTTCTGTACACTCAACATTTTCCGACGCACAGACAAAACGTCAACTACTTAAAACAGACGCCACGGGCAGACTGAGTGCAGGAGGCAGATGAAACTCGAGCAGTAGGCGGAGCGAGAGTCACGTGACAGGCCACGCGACTTTCAGCCGTATTGCATTCGTTTTATTGTTTCACCAGCACTAGTCCGGTTTTTTTCTAGCCACACCTCGTATTACTACACTTGTATTAGGAACTGTGTATACTGAAGAGATACCTTATTTGCAAGTCACCCTTCACTTGCAACGCATCTATGCGTTTGTCAAAGTTAAGTATTGTCATACATTTTCTGTAATAAATCTCTTTAATACGATTTGCTTGAATTGTTTTGTACCGATATGAGAAAGCAGGTTTCCTAGTAGTAGGATACAACAGAAACAATGACCATAGTATCTTTACACACCAACACAATCTTCATAAGCCTGCCGATCACAGCGAATCTATTGCACATCCTCTGTTAAGTGTAATACTTCGTCAAAAAGTGAGTGCTGGTGCATCAAACAGTACTGAGCGAAAATCCGCAATGGAGGGCATGCCTGCCTCATTTGTTTTTCTTGCGAGTGGCACCACCAGTGTGTCTTAGGAAGAGACATTTAATCTTTCAATAAGCGACCAGATGTTAAAAACACGATCGCAAGAAACTGCCACCCTGAATAAAAGGCGGTCTCGGTTCTACAGGCGGCTCACACAAGTATCGCTAACGATATCCGTGTTAAAAACTACACAAGCTTTATAAATCGAGGTGTGATATTGCTTCCGAATGAAGTGGTCTCCCACAAAAATACTGCAACGTGGAATGTAGGTGGTGACCGCGAAGTATATGTTAACAGATCAAAAGTGTGGGTGCATGTAGCCAGTGGTGTAAGCTCATAATAAAATCAGCCGTATCACCGAATTCAGAAAGTTATTTGGCTAAGGAACATGGTATGAAGCCGATGCTTGCAACTCCTTCTTGTCGCTGCTAGATATTACCCACGCTAATAAACAGTATTTGTATCGCATTCTATCTCTACACCATGTAGACAGTGTAACACAGGTCCCGCGAAAAACCTGTGGGGCTATAGGAGACGGAGGGTGAAGGCTGATTGACAATGATAACATACAGTAGGTGGTGTGCTATATGAGGAACTGCTTAAAAAATTCTACGCTCTTTTGAGGTCGTAAGAAATGTACAAAATTCTTTGACCAATACTGGCTTTTAACATCAGTAGTGTCATGCTTTGTGGTATAAATCCAATGCGATTTTGATTGGTATCAAGTCTGTCAGTTCAACCACATACTTGTGTTGTATCCTAGGGAGGTGTCTTTTAATAGTTACAGCCAATGGTGAATCATATTTGTGGCACTATCATATCTCGAAACGAGTCACCTTTTTCGACCTTATCTGCTAAGGACCCCATACAGCAAAATTCTGGCGTGGTTTTGGACAGTCCTGCTGCATAACTCTTCTTCAGGCTCTGCCCCGCCCTCTCTGCAACTTTGTCCATGTGATCATTCCAAATGAAGTTGGAAATGAGCGGAAGCTACAGAGCGCTATATTTAAGACCTTCTGCATCCCATGCAGAAAGAGGATGAGCTGAGTTTATGAGACAAAACCATATTTTGACCACTTCACGGGAGTGAGAACATTTTGTCATAGCTCTGCCAACCATGTACATTGTGTAAGACCAGCGCCAAGCGTAGATTTCTCCTGCAACACGGCACAGCAGAAAAGATAATAAAAGCAGTTACAGTGGTATTGCGAATCAGGAAAATTAGGAAGACTCCACATCATACAGGAATTGGAAAAAGGATGAGGATTTTGTTACTGCATTTGGGTGCGTCTCCAAACTAATAAAGGTACTGCAGTCCGAAGGAGATCTACATCCCTCAAGGTGCATTCATATCTGTCACCCAGACTTCCTCTCTATCCTAGTTATTTTGCACCATCCAACAGAGAAAACCTATAAACTATTATAAAAAGTCCACTAACATTACCCAGTGGGGAACATGATGACACATTACCTCTCTTCTGGTATACTGAAAACAAATACCATCTGAATGCTGAAATCGAGCATGTATAGCGATCCTATGAAATATACAAGCATTGGTCCATTGGAAAAGGTGGCCAGTGATCTAAGTGACTTGCACAGACCAGTGGAAAGTTTCACCACCTGTACTCCAGGGGGACCATACCCCACAGACTATTAATCGCAAGAGAGGGTCCCTGTGTTGTCCTTTCATAAGCAGTTTGATACATAGCTTTTTTCTGCTGTAGCACATCCAAGCAGTGCATGATTACAGTTTTGTACACCACCATACATTTGGTTTTTCCACCATGACATCGAGGTCTGTGCCAGATGCTAGACTGACGCTCACAGGCTTCGATCCATTGACTCACACAGAAAGCTGGACATCACATGGTGTTAACTGCGCTGCTCCCACAACACACAGGATGGTTGAAATAAAAGACAGAGGTGGCGATTCTGATTGACAAAAAAGTGGAAGACATCACAACATACGGAAACTGTGGCATTTTGGATTGTTTCTAAACAGTGGCCTGAAGGTGATGACCTTAACATTTGATCTTATCTTTCACAATGATCATGTAACAGGTGTGGAAGAGACCGAGAGCACTGATGCCTTATATTGCATCCATGTACATGATTACAGTTTCAGTGCTGGCCATCCCTGAAGGTGTTGTTCCACCAAGATTCTCTCCACCTCAAACAAGTAGTGTCTGTCCATCAATATGTGGTAATCAACAGGGTATCATTTAGGTGGGATGGAAAAGACCCCATCAGTATACTGTAATAAGTGCCACAGTTCATAGTGTGATCAGTTTTAAGAGGTTTTCTGTAATTCCAATGCCGACCAATGACATGAGAGCATGCTTCCCAATTTCTGCCTCATCGCTAAACCACACCTCCACTACTTTGTGTGTACAATATACTAGATTGCGAATATAATTTGATGACTGCTCAGTACGTCCATTCATGTTTAATTTTCAAACATACACACCAAAGTATACCAGACAGCGTCGCATACTGATGCAGTTTGGTTGTCTACTTATTTATAGCAATGAAATTCTTCTGGATTTGGGACCGCATTATCAACTATAAAATTCTGACGATTCGGCGACTATTGCAAGATGCCTTGTATTGCTGCAATAGTCACCGAAACGTCGGAATTTTGTAGTTGAGAATGCGGTCCCAAAGCCAGAAGATTTTATTGACAGTGACAATAGTCACGGAAGACTACTTTTACATATTTCTAGCACTTTGATCTTAGTGCATAATTTACGATTACTATTTTCCATCTTTGCCTGTGTGGATGGGAGTCACAGAGTATTCTCACAATCTTAGGATGAAGTTAGAGATGAAAGATCCCTTATATTGTCTTTGACAAACTATTCCTACAACACTGTCGCCGATTTCATTTCCAGCTGACCAGAAGTAGGAGGGTACTGTACCCACTACATTCTATGTCTTGTGAAATAACAAAAAAAGCTGAGTCTGTAACTGCTATGCAGCGAAGGCTGTT
Organism: Schistocerca serialis cubense; assembly: GCF_023864345.2. Classification (NCBI taxonomy): domain Eukaryota; kingdom Metazoa; phylum Arthropoda; class Insecta; order Orthoptera; family Acrididae; genus Schistocerca; species Schistocerca serialis. Next base: position 275,299,028 of record NC_064646.1, read on the forward strand.
CTGCACCAGTCTTATTCAGGGCACCCATCCAAGTACATAAGACATCTCCATACATGCACTTGTCGAGGAGGTTAGCACCCCTTACTGATTTATGGTAGATATGAGAGTGTTGTGACTGATGATATAACAGATGGTTAAGAAGAAATCTGTGGTTTATGCATGATAGAGATCTAGATGGGCGGATTTTGAAGCGTTTTACGTAAATCAACTGTGCTCTCAATTCTAGAGCATTGTTCTAGTGCCTGGGTCAGTACCATGAAGGTATCAGGAAGAGAGAAATGGTCGTAGAACATAAACACAGGGACTCCTGAGAGTACATGGTTCTTCACTTAAAAATGCTATAATGTTAAAGCCATGTGGTTCCTGAAATATTGGTCATGTAGAGTGCAACGCTCTCAATACCCTAATTCAGGACATACATGTCCAACATCTGACATATATCCACCCTACAAGTTTTCTATCCCACTCACTACAGTGACAAACTTTAAGATGCTAAAACTACTTCCTTCTGCACCAAAGAAAAACATAGATTCTTTGATGATACATGCGCGAAATAGCTTTCTGCAGATGTATAGCTCCCACTGTTAACATCCGGTTATGGTTCAGAACTTATACTATGCTCACATTAAGCCTATAAAATGAACGTTTGCAATAAAAATGTCTCTTACAAGGAAACAAACGCGTTGCAGTGGCGTTAGATATGTGCAACTACAAGCTGTGCTGCACTGACCCCATAAACAGACACTGTCAAGTAAATGTACACATAGGGTTTGCAGTATCTCACAAATACTTGTCACTAACTTAGATTCACTGCAGGTATGATTCCTGTCGAAGATGTGACGGAGAAATGGAGTATTTCGCATACATCTTTGTTTGTCTAGGCGAGGGTGTTGAAATAGGTTTTCCATCGATGGCACGATTCATCACACATCTGTTGGACATCCTCTACTGACTGTGGTTGGAGACGTTTGCTGTTACCGACTGCAGCTAGATTGTGCTCCAAGTCACACACAGAACTCGCTATTTTGTATGAGTAGACCTCAAGGTGTAGCATACAACTGATTCACCACAACACAACAACAGAAAGAAATGGTTAAATGCGTGATAAACAATCTGCAGCAACATCTCCCTCTCTCTAGAATGCGTCATCATTCTACAATTAAATCATACCTCGTTACTACCCGTCTCAACCGATCACTCCAACTACTTTCTGTTACCTTTAACTCAGATCTATGTAAATTTAGAGGCAAATGGTTTTCTTTTCCAGGAAAACATCAAAGACAGCAGTCAGCTTAATGTATCACTCTTACTTCAATAGACATACAGTAGAATTTTGTTAAAAAAGCATGCATCAACTGTTCTGTAAGGTGTTTGTTAGCTAACACCGCATGGTGGTTATTGGTGTAGGGTACAGAGAATCACGTTGTAAATACAGTTTGTTAGGGTTTAAAACGCCTAAACAGTTTTGTACAGGGTCAAATACGCTATCCATTGTGTAGCTATATATTGCAGCTGTTTAGCTAAGGACACTTCATAAAGTTGGTTGCCGATAACTGGGGGCACACTTGGGCTTGTGATCCAACATTTATAAATTCTTTACTCTACATTTAGTGATCATTCACGTTAAACATTCTATTCTACCCACCTTATCGCTGTCGGCGGAAAATGACCGTTTCCTTGGTTCCTAGTCCTTCCATGTCAAATTTTTCTCGTTTTCCTCTTGCTGTCACATACTCGTTCTCATTTGCAAGAATTTTCCTGCACCAAGCAGCAGACATGCAAGTACTTCCTCATTCCTTCTGAATCTCCTGGAATTTTGGCATATTTTTCCTCAATTTAAACGCATTTTCCGTCAATTTTCGTAGTTGTATGGATTTTATGAAGCGCTACAAATATGTAGATAACCTAACTACATAGGTATAGGATGCGGTCTGGTATACTTCAGTGTATGTTTTCAAGAATTAACCATGGATGGATGTACTGCGTAGTCATCTATTCCACATTCGCAACCTAGTATGTGGCACATGCAAGTTAGTGGAGGGGTGGTTTAGCGATGATACAGAAACGGGGAAGTTGTTGTTGCGGTCTTCAGTCCTGAGACTGGTTTGATGCAGCTCTCCAAGCTACTCTATCCTGTGCAAGCTTCTTCATCTCCCAGTACCTACTGCAACCTACATCCTTCTGAATCTGCTTAGTGTATTCATCTCCTGGTATCCCTCTACGATTTTTACCCTCCACGCTGCCCTCCAATATTAAATTGGTGATCCCTTGATGCCTCAGAACACGTCCTACCAACCGATCCCTTCTTCTGGTCAATTTGTGCCACAAACTTCTTTTCTCCCCAATCCTATTCAATACTTCCTCATTAGTTATGTGATCCACCCATCTAATCTTCAGCATTCTTCTGTAGCACCACATTTCGAAAGTTTTATTCTCTTCATGTCCAAACTATTTATCGTCCATGTTTCACTTCCATACATAGCTACACTCCATACAAATACTTTCAGAAATGACTTCCTGACACTTAAATCTATACTCGATGTTAACAAATTTCTCTTCTTCAGAAACGCTTTCCTAGCCATTGCCAGTCTACATTTTATATCCTCTCTACTTCGACCATCATCAGTTATTTTGCTCCATAAATAGCAAAACTCCTTTACTACTTTAAGTGTCTCATTTCCTAATCTAATTCCCTCAGCATCACTCGACTTAATTCGACTACATTCCATTATCCTCGTTTTGCTTTTGTTGATGTTATATCCTCCTTTCAAGACACTGTCCATTCCGTTCAACTGCTCTTCCAAGTCCTTTGCTGTCTCTGACAGAATTACAATGTCATCGGCAAAACCTCAAAGTTTTATTTCTTCTCCATGGATTTTAATACCTACTCCGAATTTTTCTTTTGTTTCCTTCACTGCTTGCTCAATATACAGATTGAATAACATCGGGGAGAGACTACAACTCTGTCTCACTCCCTTCCCAACCAATGTTTCCCTTTCATGTCCCTCGACTCTTAAACTGCTATCTGGTTTCTGTACAAATTGTAAATAGCCTTTCGCTCCCTGTATTTTACCCCTGCCACCTTCATAATTTGAAAGAGAGTATTCCAATGAAACGGGGTACGGGGAAGATGCTGTCATATTACTGACGGGCACTGAAAATGCAGAAAATCTGTTAAAATCGCTAAAACGGATTGCACTATCAACTGTGGTGCTTATTACAGTACTTCGATGGTGTCCTTTCCATCCCACCAATCGACTAGTATGCTGTTGATTACCACGTAATGACTGACTGGCACCAACTGTTTGAGATAGAAGAAGTCTTAGTAGGAGCAACACCTTTCGGGAATGGCTAGAACTGAAACAGTAATCGCGTACATGGAACAATATAAGGAATCAATGCTCTTGGTCTCTTCGAAACGCAATACCTACATATCTGCTATCCTATCACTGTGAAACGATGAGATTAAAACTAGAGGTCATCGCCTTCGAGCAGCTGCTTGGAAGCGCTCCACAATGCCACAAACTCTTCCAGTTTCCATATGTTGTGATATGTTCCACATTTTTTGCCAATGAGAAACACCAAATCTGTCTTTTATTTCAACCATCCCGTGTGTTGTGGAAGCAGCATGATTTACACCATGCAATGTCCAGCTTTCTGTTGAACCATGCTAATGTCGGATAAGCACTTGGCGTAGACTTGGAAGTTGTGGCAGGAAAACAAAATGTATGGCGATTTACATAGCAATAGTCAGACACTGTTTCAATGTGTTACAGCAGAAAAAAAACAATGTATCAAACTGCTCGTCAAAGAACAACACAGAGATCCTCCTTGCGACTGACAGTCTGTGGGATATGGTCCTCCTACAGTAGAGGTGACGAAGTTTTACACTGGTCGGTGAAAGTGACTTTGATCACTGGCCACCTGCTCCAATGGACAATACCTTAATATTTAATAGCATCACCACATATGCTCTATGTCAGCACACAGACAGTATTTGTTTTCGATTCATAAGAAGAGAGAGACATGATAATGTCTTATTGAGTTCTCTACCGGGCGTCATTAGCAGAGATTTTATAGTTCATAGTTTTTCTCTCTTCGATGGTACTAAATAACTAGAATAGAGAGAATGTTGGGTGACAGACATGAATTTACCCTGAGGGATGCAGAACTTCTTTGAACCTGTAAGTAGTTTGGAGATGGACTACAAAGCAGTAGTAAAATCCTTGGCCTTCTTCTAGTTTCTTTATAATGTGGATTCTTCTTAATTTTCCCGGTAAGAAACAGCACTATAACTGCTGATGCTGTCTTTTCTTCTACCCTATATTGCAGGAGAAAGCTTCATTTCATGCTGGCCTTACACACTGTACACAGTTGGCGGAGCTGGAGCTCGGACAACATGTTCTCATTTCCACCGAGTGGTCGAAAGATGGTTCTGTCGCATTAACTCAGCTCTCCCTGTTACTGAACAGGGTGTAGGAGGTCTTAGATATAGCGCTTTCGGACATCCGCTAAGTTCCGACTTAAACTGGAAGGATCACATGGACGAAGCTGCAGGGATGACGATGCAGAGACTGAGCAAGAGTTATAAGATACAGAGGAACTGTCTAAAAAACCACACTGGAGTTTTGCTGTATGGTGTCCTTAGCAGAAAGTTCGGAGAAAGTGACTCATTCCGAGATATTAGCATGCCACAAATACGATTCACCAGTGCCTGTAATCATTAAAAGACGTCACCATAGGATCCAAGACATGTATGTCTTTGAATTAATAGACGTGATTCCAAATTGCAGGCAGCATTTCTATCAGAGAGTGTAACTCTATATATCTGAAATACCAGTGCATTTGTCATAGAATTTTTACATTTCTTATGATTTCAATGAGGAGTTGCATTTTTAAGCGATTACTCATATAGCACACCATCTACTGCATGTGATCATTGTTAGTCAACCATCATCCTCCCTCGCCTATAACCCCATGGATGTATTGCAGAACCTCTATTACACTGTCTACATGGTATCGAGATAGATTATTCTACAAAAACTGCTTGTTGTTTGCGTGGGTAATATCTAGCAGCGGGCAGAGGGAGGTGCAAATGTTGGCTTAACACCACGTTCTTTACCCGAATCGCTTCCTCTACTCGGTGATAAGAGTGACTTCATTATGAGCTTAGACCGCTAGTGACATGCATCCACACTTTTTGTCTGTTAATACACATCATGCAATCGCCGCCTATATTCCATATCACGGTATTTGTGTGGAACACTACTTCAATCAGAAGCAATACCATATATCGATTTATAAAGCATGTGTAGTTTTTAACAAGGATATCATTAACGATACTTGTGTGTGCCTGTAGAAAGAATCAAGACCGCCTTTCATTCAGGGTGTCAGCAACAAGTTCGTTGCGATAGCGCTTTTAACATCTGGTCGTTTATTAGACGATTACATCTCTCTTCCTCAGACACACTGGTGCCACTCGCAAGAGAAACGAATGAAACATGACAATCCATCGCGGATTTTTGCTCAATATTGTTTGGTGCCACCAGCATTCAATTATTGGTGAAGTATTATACTGAGCAGGGGACGTGTGATAGATTCGCTGTGATTGGTAGACTTACAAAATTTATGATCGGTTTAAAGTTGTGGTCACTGTTGCGACATGTGGAAATAAAATGATTATGTCCGGTCATAAGGGAGGTATGGATTTGACGTTGGAGATTGTGATATCAGCTCACTGATAGCCGTAAGGGGAATGGAGGATTTTACATGGAAAGTTACGGCCAGTCGTAAGAGTGATATAGATATTGATATTTCCAGAACACAGCCATCTGGAGAAGATATTTCTGATGCTTTGCTCATTGTCAGATGTCATGAGACTGGGGCTACAATCGTAATATTTAACTGTTAATTAGAATGATAAATATGTGGCTGGTTTTCTAGAACGAGTGTGTTTGATGTGCAAGGGGCATGGCGGAGGTAGCCTGTGGCAGAAATGAATGGACATCTCCGGCTTAAGACTCTTGCGATCGGCAGGTAAAAAGAAAAGTCGTGGCCATCTGGCTAGTTGGTTCTAGCCCACAGCTGCAGGGGCAAGTCCCAGTAGTGGCGCCCTCTGGATAGCTGAACAGCCAACTAGTACTCAGTAGGCATTGGATTGTCTGTGTGATCGCATGTGTTGCATGTATTTCATAGAAAATTCAGAAGATTCAATGCAGTGGTTGTTGGCGCTGGAAGTATTGATGATATCTGAATTCCTACCACTCCAATTATCCTTGGATGCTCTCCATGGCCAGCCGAAGTGGCCGTGCGGTTCTAGGCGCTGCAGTCTGGAACCGCGAGACCGCTACGGTCGCAGGTTCGAATCCTGCCTCGGGCATGGATGTGTGTGATGTCCTTAGGTTAGTTAGGTTTAACTAGTTCTAGGGGACTAATGACCTCAGAAGTAGTGTCCCATAGTGCTCAGAGGCGTTTGAACCTTTTTTTTTTTTTTTTTGCTCTCCATGACCGGGGATGGTGCAATCTGGTACACACGTGCGTCCACAACTGCGGATGCAGTCATGGCGACAGTTTTCACTGACTTCTGATCATTGGCGCTCTAACATTCTGTGTGGTGTCTGTTTGTTCTATATCGTGTCTCCCTACCACTTTCGCGCAACGACGCTGTGAGCGTGTTTTTTAGGGAATTGAATAGTTTGAACCTGGGACCTGTTGCTGGTAAGGAGACGTCAGACCACACATGACATGTAGAATTCAGAAGAGTTCAGTGAGACTAGCGATGATATAACCAAGTACTTAATGATTTCAGCGTCAGCTCCACTGCACTCCCTGTAAAAGAATCTTAATACTAACTAAATTTAGTGTAAGGGGTTCAAGACTTTCCTGTTTTTAGTTAGCTGGTAAAATAACGTCGAAGAAGCAGTTAAGTTTACCATTGGAAATTTTATTCTACTCACAAAACATTGTTTATAAATTGCACTATTGATAAAAGGAAATGTTTTAGTACAGGATGGTAAAAACCAACTGCGTTCAACAAAAATGTGAACGAATATTCCCTGAATGGGTTTCCAAGTTCTACAATGGATCGAAGGTTGACCTATGCCATATCACATCTATAATTTAGGTTTAAATTAATTTTCACAAGCGAGAAAACTATCAAAATGGTCTACAGTGACACTCAATTATCTTTAATTACTTATCTAACTTGTCGTAAATTACAGTGGCTGATGTGGCTTCTCAATAACTATATAACAGAAAAATCATCGCGTTTAAGATTTTTACTTCGAGTGGCAAATGTGAACACCATGAGCTTTAATTGACGATCGACACTAGTATTACGCAAAAAGGGGGTGTAACAGATGAGACTTCTGCAGTTCTGAGTGAAGCTTTATGCGCTGTTATGCGGCATCGCGTGCGTTCATTACCTTGCGGGGTTCGTCAGGGGGGCGGCGGGCAGCACAGCTCCGCTCACCTCGCCGTCTCCGAAGCAACTCTCTCCTAACTTCTCCTTACTACAATTTACCGAAGTTGGTTTAAAAAAAACTATCTGGCTGTGTTTTCATCATACCAATCAGCGTCTCAATGTTAACCTTAAGCTCCGCCTACAAAAATTCTGTCTATCCAATGAGAAACGTTATACTTTTCGTGGTGGGGCAATGTTTTTAAAGTTTGCAACGTAACAGAGACGCGAAAAAGTCTCACTCTAAAACTTGCAGCTGGTGTGGTCCTTTTAGCGTTATCGTAAGATCTATACTGTTCTTCTGGAGGGCTCTATCTTTTAACATGGGCTGGGGGGTGATCCTGACATAACAGAGACGCGAAAAAGTCTCACGCTAAAAACTTGCGGGTGGTGTGGCCCTTTTTGTGTTATCGTAAGATCTATACTGTTCTTCTGGAGGTTTCTAGCTTTTAATATGGGCTGGGGGTGGTCCTAACGTGACAGAGACGCGAAAAAGTCCCACGCTAAAACTTGCAGCTGGGATGGTCCTAGTGGTTAGCTGGCGACGTGGGTGTCTAGTCCGTCCCTTATCGTAGGGCCTTCTAGCTTAACACGGTTCTGCTCTCGGCTTCTGTTCTCGTTTCTCCTCTCGGAACTGCGTCCGTCTCACAGTGGGAAGGTATGACATGCATTTAGGCATTCTTGTGTTAGTGTGTGGTATTCCATTTGCTCACTCGTTACTCGTATTAATTTGGTTAATTTAATGTCACGATTTATTCGGAGCTATGTGACATACTACTGGATTTGCTTATCATGTCAGGGTTTTCATGGAAGGTGTTGAATTTGCCTGACACCTTACAGCGCTAGCAGTGTACAAGAAGATGGTCGCACTGCGTGTGGACATTGGTACATGGGCACTTGGGATGAGTGAGTGTTTAAGAAATTTCAACATCTAGCCGTGACAACTACTGCTACAGACTGGATCATGATTTAAGTGTGCTTCTCAAAACATTGCAGTGGACTCTGTCTTGCAGTGGTATTTGCTGTTGTCTCTTCCTATCACCTAATATGCCCTTCTTCCTCCTCCCCCTTGCAAATGTAGTGGAGAGAACAACTTTAGAAATTCTTGACTGATAATGATGTCTGATATCTAGCCGTGATAACTACTACTACAACTACTACTACTACTACTACAGACTGGAATGTAGTTAAGTGCGTTGTGTTTAGTGCTTCTCAATACATCGTAGTCGACTCTGTCTTGCAGAGGTATTTGCTATTCTTGTCTCTATCCTATCACACAGTAGATCCATCATCCTCCTTCTGAACATAGCGAAGGGAATCAATTTAGGAATTCTATGGTGCTTTAAATACCCATTCGCAACATCAAATCCATGACTTGTCAATTTATTGTTCCCATTAGTGGTACTGAGACAACACAAACCAGTCCAACTCCTCCTGCAAATTGTTTGACAGAGCATGCAACTGAGCTGAAATTTGAAATTTTCAGCTACTTCTGATGTAATGAACTTCCTACCTAATGAGCTAACTGACGACACATTACCTCTCTTCTGGTGTACTGAAAACAAATACCATCTGAATGCTGAAATCGAGCATGTATAGCGATCGTATGAAATATACAAGCATTGGTCCATTGGAAAAGGTGGCCAGTGATCTAAGTGGCTTGCACAGACCAGTGGAAAGTTTCACCACCTGTACTCCAGGGGGACCATACCCCACAGACTATTAATCGCAAGAGAGGGTCCCTGTGTTGTCCTTTCTTAAGCAGTTTGATACATAGCTTTTTTCTGCTGTAGCACATCCAAGCAGTGCATGATTACAGTTTTGTACACCACCATACATTTGGTTTTTCCACCATGACATCGAGGTCTGTGTCAGGTGCTAAACTGACGCTCACAGGCTTCGATCCATTGACTCACACAGAAAGCTGGACATCACATGTTGTTAACTGCGCTGCTCCCACAACACACAGGATGGTTGAAATAAAAGACAGAGGTGGTGATTCTGATTGACAAAAAAGTGGAAGATATCACAACATACGGAAACTGTGGCATTTTGGGCCGGCCGAAGTGACGTGCGGTTAAAGGCGCTGTAGTCTGGAAACGCGCGACCGCTACGGTCGCAGGTTCGAATCCTGCCTCGGGCATGGATGTTTGTGATGTCCTTAGGTTAGTTAGGTTTAACTAGTTCTAAGTTCTAGGGGACTAATGACCTCAGCAGTTGAGTCCCATAGTGCTCAGAGCCATTTGAACCATTTTGGCATTTTGGATTGTTTCCAAACAGCGGCCCGAAGGTGATGACCTCAACGTTTGATCTTATCTTTCACAATGATCATGTAACAGGTGTGGAAGAGACCGAGAGCACTGATGCCTTATATTGCATCCATGTACATGATCACAGTTTCAGTGCTGGCCATCCCTGAAGGTGTTGTTCCACCAAGATTCTCTCCACCTCAAACAAGAAGTGTCTGTCCATCAATATGTGGTAATCAACAGGGTATCATTTAGGTGGGATGGAAAAGACCCCATCAATATACTGTAATAAGTGCCACAGTTCATAGTGTGATCAGTTTTAAGAGGTTTTCTGTAATTCCAATGCCGACCAATGACATGAGAGCATGCTTCCCAATTTCTGCCTCATCGCTAAACCACACCTCCACTACTTTGTGTGTACAATATACTAGATTGCGAATATAATTTGATGACTGCTCAGTACGTCCATTCATGTTTAATTTTCAAACATACACACCAAAGTATACCAGACAGCGTCGCATACTGATGCAGTTTGGTTGTCTACTTATTTATAGCAATGAAATTCTTCTGGATTTGGGACCGCATTGTCAACTACAGAATTCTGACGATTCGGCGACTATTGCAAGATGCCTTCCACAGGGTGTATTGCTGCAATAGTCTCCGAAACGTCGGAATTTTGTAGTTGAGAATGCGGTCCCAAACCCAGAAGATTTTATTGACAGTGACAACAGTCACGGAAGACTACTTTTACATATTTCTAGCACTTTGATCTTAGTGCATAATTTACGATTACTATTTTCCATCTTTCCCTGTGTAGATGGGAGTCACAGAGTATTCTCACAATCTTAGGATGAAGTTAGAGATGAAAGATCCCTTATATTGTCTTTGACAAACTATTGCTACAACACCGTCGCCGATTTAATTTCCAGCTGAGCAGAAATAGGAGGGTACTGTACCCACTACATTCTATGTCTTGTAAAATAACAAAAAAAGCTGAGTCTGTAACTGCTATGCAGCGAAGGCTGTTCTGCACCAGTCTTATTCAGGGCACCCATCCAAGTATATAAGGTATCTCCATACATGCAATTGTCGAGGAGGTTAGCACCCCTTACTGATTTATGGTAGATATGAGAGTGTTGTGACTGATGATATAACAGATGGTTAAGAAGAAATCTGTGGTTTATGCATGATAGAGATCTAGTGGGGCGGATTTTGAAGCATTTTACGTAAATCAACTCTGTTCTCAATTCTAGAGCATTGTTCTAGTGTCTGGGTCAGTACCAAGAAGGTATCAGGAAGAGAGAAATGGTTGTAGAACATAAACACAGGGACTCCTAAGAGTACATGGTTCTGCACTTAAAAATGCTGTAATGTTAAAGCCATGTGGTTCCTGAAATATTGGTCATGTAGAGTGCAACGCTCTCAATACCCTAATTCAGGACATACATGTCCAACATCTGACATATATCCACCCTACAAGTTTTCTATCCCACTCACTACAGTGACAAACTTTAAGATGCTAAAACTACTTCCTTCTGCACCAAAGAAAAACATAGATTCTTTGATGATACATGCGCGAAATAGCTTTCTGCAGATGTATAGCGCCCACTATTAACATCCGGTTATGGTTCAGAACTTATACTATGCTCACATTAAGCCTATAAAATGAACGTTTGCAATAAAAATGTCTCTTACAAGGAAACAAACGCGTTGCAGTGGCGTTAGATATGTGCAACTACAAGCTGTGCTGCACTGACCCCATAAACAGACACTGTCAAGTAAATGTACACATAGGGTTTGCAGTATCTCACAAATACCTGTCACTAACTTAGATTCACTACAGGTATGATTTCTGTCGAAGATGTGACGGAGAAATGGAGTCTTCCGCATACATCTTTGTTTGTCTAGGCGAGGGTGTTGAAATAGGTTTTCCATCGATGGCACGATTCATCACACATCTGTTGGACATCCTCTACTGACTGTGGTTAGAGACGTTTGCTGTTAACGACTGCAGCTAGATAGTGCTCCAAGTCACACACAGAACTCGCTATTTTGTATGAGTAGACCTCAAGGTGTAGCATACAACTGATTCACCACAACACAACAACAGAAAGAAATGGTTAAATGCGTGATAAACAATCTGCAGCAACATCTCCGTCTCTCTAGAATGCGTCATCGATCTACAATTAAATCATACCTCGTTACTACCCGTCTCAACCGATCACTCCAACTACTTTCTATTACCTTTAACTCAGATCTATGTAAATTTAGAGGCAAAGGGTTTTATTTTCCAGAAAAACATCAAAGACACCAGTCAGCTTAGTGTATCACTCTTATTTCAATAGACATACAGTAGAATATTGTTAAAAAAGCATGCATCAACTGTTCGGTAAAGTGTTTGTTAGCTAACACCGCATGGTTGTTATTCGTGTAGAGTACAGAGAATCACATAGTAAATACAGTTTGTTAGGGTTTAAAACGCCTAAACAGTTTTGCACAGGGTCAAATACGCTATCCATTGTGTAGCTATATATTGCAGCTGTTTAGCTAAGGACACTTCATAAAGTTGGTTGCCGATAACTGGGGGCACACCTGGGCTTGTCATCCAACATTTATAAATTTATTACTCTACATTTAGTGATCATTCACGTTAAACATTCTATTCTACCCACCTCATCGCTGTCGACGGAGAATGACCGTTTCCTTGGTTCCTAGTCCTTCCATGTCAAATTTTTCTCCTTTTCCTCTTGCTGTCACATACTGATTCTCATTTGCAAGAATTTTCCTGCACCAAGCAGCAGACATGCAAGTACTTCCTCATTCCTTCTGAATCTCCTGGAATTTTGGCATATTTTTCCTCAATTTAAACGCATTTTCCGTCAATTTTCGTAGTTGTATGGATTTTATGAAGCGCTACAAATATGTAGATAACCTAACTACATAGGTATAGGATGCGGTCTGGTATACTTCAGTGTATGGTTTCAAGAATTAACCATGGATGGATGTACTGCATAGTCATCTATTCCACATTCGCAACCTAGTATGTGGCACATGCAAGTTAGTGGAGGGGTGGTTTAGCGATGATACAGAAACGGGGAAGTTGTTGTTGTGGTCTTCAGTCCTGAGACTGATTTGATGCAGCTCTCCATGCTACTCTATCCTGTGCAAGCTTCTTCATCTCCCAGTACCTACTGCAACCTACATCCTTCTGAATCTGCTTAGTGTATTCATCTCTTGGTATCCCTCTACAATTTTTACCCTCCACGCTGTCCTCCAATACTAAATTGGTGATCCCTTGATGCCTCAGAACATGTCCTACCAACCGATCCCTTCTTCTGGTCAAGTTGTGTCACAAACTTCTTTTCTCCCCAATCCTATTCAATACTTCCTCATTAGTTATGTTATCCACCCATCTAATCTTCAGCATTCTTTGTAGCACCACATTTCGAAAGTTTCTATTCTCTTCTTGTCCAAACTATTTATCGTCCATGTTTCACTTCCAAACATGGCTACACTCCATACAAATACTTTCAGAAATGACTTCCTGACACTTAAATCTATACTCGATGTTAACAAATTTCTCTTCTTCAGAAACGCTTTCCTAGCCATTGCAGTCTACATTTTATATCCTCTCTACTTCGACCATCATCAGTTATTTTGCTCCCCAAATAGCAAAACTCCTTTACTACTTTAAGTGTCTCATTTCGTAATCTAATTCCCTCAGTATCATCCGACTTAATTCGACTACATTCCATTATCCTCGTTTTGCTTTTGTTGATGTTCATCTTATATCCTCCTTTCAAGACACTGTCCATTCCGTTCAACTGCTCTTCCAAGTCCTTTGCTGTCTCTGACAGAATTACAATGTCATCGGCAAAACCTCAAAGTTTTTATTTCTTCTCCATGGATTTAAATACCTACTCCGAATTTTTCTTTTGTTTCCTTCACTGCTTGCTCAATATACAGATTGAATAACATCGTGGAGAGACTACAACCCTGTCTCAATCCCTTCCCAACCAATGCTTCCCTTTCATGTCCCTCGACTCTTATAACTGCCATCTGGTTTCTGTACAAATTGTAAATAGCCTTTCGCTCCCTGTATTTTACCCCTGCCACCTTCATAATTTGAAAGAGAGTATTCCAGTCAAACGGGGAACGGGGAAGATGCTGTCATGTTACTGACGGGCACTGAAAATACAGTAAATCTGTTAAAATCGCTAAAATGGATTGCACTATCAACTGTGGTGCTTATTACAATACTTCGATGGTGTCCTTTCCATCCCACCAATCGACTAGTATGCTGTTGATTACCACATAATGACTGACTGGCACCAACTGTTTGAGGTAGAAGAAGTCTTAGTAGGAGCAACACCTTTCGGGGTATGGCTAGAACTGAAACAGTAATCACGTACATGGAACAATATAAGGAATCAATGCTCTTGGTCTCTTCGAAACGCAATACCTACATATCTGCTATCCCATCACGGTGAACGATGAGATTAAAACTAGAGGTCATCACCTTCGAGCAGCTGCTTGGAAGCACTACACAATGCTACAAACTCTTCCAATTTCCATATGTTGTGATATGTTCCACATTTTTTGCCAATGAGAAACACCAGATCTGTCTTTTATTTCAACCATTCCGTGTGTTGTGGAAGCAGCATAATTTACACCATGCAATGTCCAGCTTTCTGTTGAAACATGCTAATGTCGGATAAGCACTTGACGTAGACTTGGAAGTTGTGGCAGGAAAACAACATGTATGGCGATTTACATAGCTATAGTCAGACACTGTTTCAATGTGTTACAGCAGAAAAAAAAGTATCAAACTGCTCGTCAAAGAACAACACAGAGATCCTCCTTGCGACTGACAGTCTGTGGGATATGGTCCTCCTACAGTAGAGGTGACGAAGTTTTACACTGGTCGGTGAAAGTGACTTTGATCACTGGCCACCTGCTCCAATGGACAATACCTTAATATTTAATAGCATCACCACATATGCTCTATGTCAGCACACAGACAGTATTTGTTTTCGATTCATAAGAAGAGAGAGATATGATAATGTCTTATTGAGTTCTCTACCGGGCGTCATTAGCAGAGATTTTATAGTTCATAGTTTTTCTCTCTTCGATGGTACAAAATAACTAGAATAGAGAGAATGTTGGGTGACAGACATAAATTTACCCTGAGGGATGCAGAACTTCTTTGAACCTGTAAGTAGTTTGGAGATGGACTACAAAGCAGTAGTAAAATCCTTGGCCTTCTTCTAGTTTCTTTATAATGTGGATTCTTCTTAATTTTCCCGGTAAGAAACAGCACTATAACTGCTGATGCTGTCTTTTCTTCTACCCTATATTGCAGGAGAAAGCTTCATTTCATGCTGGCCTTACACACTGTACACAGTTGGCGGAGCTGGAGCTCGGACAACATGTTCTCATTTCCACCGAGTGGTCGAAAGATGGTTCTGTCGCATTAACTCAGCTCTCCCTGTTACTGAACAGGGTGTAGGAGGTCTTAGATATAGCGCTTTCGGACATCCGCTAAGTTCCGACTTAAACTGGAAGGATCACATGGACGAAGCTGCAGGGATGACGATGCAGAGACTGAGCAAGAGTTATAAGATACAGAGGAACTGTCTAAAAAACCACACTGGAGTTTTGCTGTATGGTGTCCTTAGCAGAAAGTTCGGAGAAAGTGACTCATTCCGAGATATTAGCATGCCACAAATACGATTCACCAGTGCCTGTAATCAATAAAAGACGTCACCATAGGATCCAAGACATGTATGTCTTTGAATTAATAGACGTGATTCCAAATTGCAGGCAGCATTTCTATCAGAGAGTGTAACTCTATATATCTGAAATACCAGTGCATTTGTCATAGAATTTTTACATTTCTTATGATTTCAATGAGGAGTTGCATTTTTAAGCGATTACTCATATAGCACACCATCTACTGCATGTGATCATTGTTAGTCAACCATCATCCTCCCTCGCCTATAACCCCATGGATGTATTGCAGAACCTCTATTACACTGTCTACATGGTATCGAGATAGATTATTCTACAAAAACTGCTTGTTGTTTGCGTGGGTAATATCTAGCAGCGGGCAGAGGGAGGTGCAAATGTTGGCTTAACACCACGTTCTTTACCCGAATCGCTTCCTCTACTCGGTGATAAGAGTGACTTCATTATGAGCTTAGACCGCTAGTGACATGCATCCACACTTTTTGTCTGTTAATACACATCATGCAATCGCCGCCTATATTCCATATCACGGTATTTGTGTGGAACACTACTTCAATCAGAAGCAATACCATATATCGATTTATAAAGCATGTGTAGTTTTTAACAAGGATATCATTAACGATACTTGTGTGTGCCTGTAGAAAGAATCAAGACCGCCTTTCATTCAGGGTGTCAGCAACAAGTTCGTTGTGATAGCGCTTTTAACATCTGGTCGTTTATTAGACGATTACATCTCTCTTCCTCAGACACACTGGTGCCACTCGCAAGAGAAACGAATGAAACATGACGATCCATCGCGGATTTTTGCTCAATATTGTTTGGTGCCACCAGCATTCAATTATTGGTGAAGTATTATACTGAGCAGGGGACGTGTGATAGATTCGCTGTGATTGGTAGACTTACAAAATTTATGATCGGTTTAAAGTTGTGGTCACTGTTGCGACATGTGGAAATAAAATGATTATGTCCGGTCATAAGGGAGGTATGGATTTGACGTTGGAGATTGTGATAACAGCTCACTGATAGCCGTAAGGGGAATGGAGGATTTTACATGGAAAGTTACGGCCAGTCGTAAGAGTGATATAGATATTGATATTTCCAGAACACAGCCATCTGGAGAAGGTATTTCTGATGCTTTGCTCATTGTCAGATGTCATGAGACTGGGGCTACAATCGTAATATTTAACTGTTAATTAGAATGATAAATATGTGGCTGGTTTTCTAGAACGAGTGTGTTTGATGTGCAAGGGGCATGGCGGAGGTAGCCTGTGGCAGAAATGAATGGACATCTCCGGCTTAAGACTCTTGCGATCGGCAGGTAAAAAGAAAAGTCGTGGCCATCTGGCTAGTTGGTTCTAGCCCACAGCTGCAGGGGCAAGTCCCAGTAGTGGCGCCCTCTGGATAGCTGAACAGCCAACTAGTACTCAGTAGGCATTGGATTGTCTGTGTGATCGCATGTGTTGCATGTATTTCATAGAAAATTCAGAAGATTCAATGCAGTGGTTGTTGGCGCTGGAAGTATTGATGATATCTGAATTCCTACCACTCCAATTATCCTTGGATGCTCTCCATGGCCAGCCGAAGTGGCCGTGCGGTTCTAGGCGCTGCAGTCTGGAACCGCGAGACCGCTACGGTCGCAGGTTCGAATCCTGCCTCGGGCATGGATGTGTGTGATGTCCTTAGGTTAGTTAGGTTTAACTAGTTCTAGGGGACTAATGACCTCAGAAGTAGTGTCCCATAGTGCTCAGAGGCGTTTGAACCTTTTTCTTTTTTTTGCTCTCCATGACCGGGGATGGTGCAATCTGGTATACACGTGCGTCCACAACTGCGGATGCAGTCATGGCGACAGTTTTCACTGACTTCTGATCATTGGCGCTCTAACATTCTGTGTGGTGTCTGTTTGTTCTATATCGTGTCTCCCTACCACTTTCGCGCAACGACGCTGTGAGCGTGTTTTTTAGGGAACTGAATAGTTTGAACCTGGGACCTGTTGCTGGTAAGGAGACGTCAGACCACACATGACATGTAGAATTCAGAAGAGTTCAGTGAGACTAGCGATGATATATCCAAGTACTTAATGATTTCAGCGTCAGCTCCACTGCACTCCCTGTAAAAGAATCTTAATACTAACTAAATTTAGTGTAAGGGGTTCAAGACTTTCCTGTTTTTAGTTAGCTGGTAAAATAACGTCGAAGAAGCAGTTAAGTTTACCATTGGAAATTTTATTCTACTCACAAAACATTGTTTATAAATTGCACTATTGATAAAAGGAAATGTTTTAGTACAGGATGGTAAAAACCAACTGCGTTCAACAAAAATGTGAACGAATATTCCCTGAATGGGTTTCCAAGTTCTACAATGGATCGAAGGTTGACCTATGCCATATCACATCTATAATTTAGGTTTAAATTAATTTTCACAAGCGAGAAAACTATCAAAATGGTCTACAGTGACACTCAATTATCTTTAATTACTTATCTAACTTGTCGTAAATTACAGTGGCTGATGTGGCTTCTCAATAACTATATAACAGAAAAATCATCGCGTTTAAGATTTTTACTTCGAGTGGCAAATGTGAACACCATGAGCTTTAATTGACGATCGACACTAGTATTACGCAAAAAGGGGGTGTAACAGATGAGACTTCTGCAGTTCTGAGTGAAGCTTTATGCGCTGTTATGCGGCATCGCGTGCGTTCATTACCTTGCGGGGTTCGTCAGGGGGGCGGCGGGCAGCACAGCTCCGCTCACCTCGCCGTCTCCGAAGCAACTCTCTCCTAACTTCTCCTTACTACAATTTACCGAAGTTGGTTTAAAAAAAACTATCTGGCTGTGTTTTCATCATACCAATCAGCGTCTCAATGTTAACCTTAAGCTCCGCCTACAAAAATTCTGTCTATCCAATGAGAAACGTTATACTTTTCGTGGTGGGGCAATGTTTTTAAAGTTTGCAACGTAACAGAGACGCGAAAAAGTCTCACTCTAAAACTTGCAGCTGGTGTGGTCCTTTTAGCGTTATCGTAAGATCTATACTGTTCTTCTGGAGGGCTCTATCTTTTAACATGGGCTGGGGGGTGATCCTGACATAACAGAGACGCGAAAAAGTCTCACGCTAAAAACTTGCGGGTGGTGTGGCCCTTTTTGTGTTATCGTAAGATCTATACTGTTCTTCTGGAGGTTTCTAGCTTTTAATATGGGCTGGGGGTGGTCCTAACGTGACAGAGACGCGAAAAAGTCCCACACTAAAACTTGCAGCTGGGTGGTCCTAGTGGTTAGCTGGCGACGTGGGTGTCCAGTCCGTCCCTTATCGTAGGGCCTTCTAGCTTAACACGGTTCTGCTCTCGGCTTCTGTTCTCGTTTCTCCTCTCGGAACTGCGTCCGTCTCACAGTGGGAAGGTATGACATGCATTTAGGCATTCTTGTGTTAGTGTGTGGTATTCCATTTGCTCACTCGTTACTCGTATTAATTTGGTTAATTTAATGTCACGATTTATTCGGAGCTATGTGACATACTACTGGATTTGCTTATCATGTCAGGGTTTTCATGGAAGGTGTTGAATTTGCCTGACACCTTACAGCGCTAGCAGTGTACAAGAAGATGGTCGCACTGCGTGTGGACATTGGTACATGGGCACTTGGGATGAGTGAGTGTTTAAGAAATTTCAACATCTAGCCGTGACAACTACTGCTACAGACTGCATCATGATTTAAGTGTGCTTCTCAAAACATTGCAGTGGACTCTGTCTTGCAGTGGTATTTGCTGTTGTCTCTTCCTATCACCTAATATGCCCTTCTTCCTCCTCCCCCTTGCAAATGTAGTGGAGAGAACAACTTTAGAAATTCTTGACTGATAATGATGTCTGATATCTAGCCGTGATAACTACTACTACTACTACTACTACTACTACTACTACAGACTGGAATGTAGTTAAGTGCGTTGTGTTTAGTGCTTCTCAATACATCGTAGTCGACTCTGTCTTGCAGAGGTATTTGCTATTCTTGTCTCTATCCTATCACACAGTAGATCCATCATCCTCCTTCTGAACATAGCGAAGGGAATCAATTTAGGAATTCTATGGTGCTTTAAATACCCATTCGCAACATCAAATCCATGACTTGTCAATTTATTGTTCCCATTAGTGGTACTGAGACAACACAAACCAGTCCAACTCCTCCTGCAAATTGTTTGACAGAACATGCAACTGAACTGAAATTTGAAATTTTCAGCTACTTCTGATGTAATGAACTTCCTACCTAATGAGCTAACTGTGCCAGTACCCACCAACAGGATGAAAGAGGAAAAACTGGGCAGTTACAGGGTCGAATCCGACCAAATATACCAGTCATAGAATCCACCATTAACAGTGCAAGGAAAAACTGGTCACATACAAAGGATATCAATTTAATTGATTAGTCAATAAATGTAATACATTGAGGGAATATTTCCAGGGCATCCACAGCTGCAGGTTTAACAAGTATCCACTACTTTGTTCAGGACAAAGGTGGGGTTAGTGTGGCAGACAACAGAAGCTACCTAATTCTTCTTGAATGTCTTAGTTCCAACTGGTACAGGCTTCCACAGCAGTGGAGGTGCGAGAACAAAGGAATGTACTGACTACTAGGTCTGCATAAGAGGCAAGGGGGGCAGGGAAGGGGAGTGTTGAGGGGGACATCTTGGTCTGTGCGTGTGTTTGCATACATTGTCTGACACAAACAGGAAGCATCCACTTGTGGGAGGGAGGGAGGGAGGGAGGGAGCGAAGGAGGGAGGGAGGAGAGGGCGAGCGAGTAAGCGAGCATGTGTTTCGACAGAAATTTGTCATGTATCAAATATCAAAGAGTTGCCGCAATCTGGGGATTAGTGGAACTTCCAGTCTGTGCATTGAACGAGGTGGCTGTCAGTGCAGCGGTCGAGGTGACAGCGTATGAGTGGTCCGAGTTGGCATAGTGTGGCCTGTGCATGTGGGAATACACGAAGGGCCCAGCCTGCCAAAGTAGTCAGGTCATTGATGTGCAAAAGCCTTTTAGAAGTGTAGTTACATGTGGTGAGTTATGCTGATGGTATTCCTTTGGCTATCGGAATAAAAATTGCAATCGATTTAATTACTTTTCTCAATGTATTTTACAAGACATGCATCTTCCCAAAGAGCAAAGATTGATGGGCAACAGAAGCCCAACCCCTGAAATTTGAATTTTATAAATAAGCAGTGTATCCTTAGCTGTGTAATTGAATCTCCTGTCATGAGATCACTCTTCTCCAGTACAGAACTGCCAATTTCCAGTTGGGGGGTGGATGAGGGGGACTGGGGGGGATTAGTTAATTGATCGATTTAATTAGTTAGTCAATCAAATTGATAGAGTGGGAGGGGCTATTTGAATAACTCAGCCCTGATAATGTACTTGTATTGGCGAGTAGAAGGGGGAGGGTCGGTGGTTTCCAGTGGGGTGAAAGGAGGTGGGAGGGGTTGGATTGTGGGGAGCTTTCTCAGAGCAATAGATTATCGCCAGGGATCGTGTATCAACCCCAAGTGGCTCATAATCCATGTATCAGGACAATAGTTTAAGGGGAGTAGGTCATAAACCAAAGAAGTTTCCCCCTGAATGCGTGCAACCCGCAATAACAAAATGCACCCTTGCTCTCTTTACCTCAGTACTCTTGTGAAGGTGACCTATTAGCCCTCCTAGGAACAAACAGACCTGATCCTCTCAAATCAGTTAACACAGAGGAAGGTATCAGTGATCATAAGGCTGTGATAGATAACCTCTATGGAAATGCACATTTGGCAGCATTGGCCGGGAGGCCCCTTACAGGGCAGGTCCGGCCACCTTGGTGCGGGTCTTAATACATTCGACGCCACATTGGGCGACCTGCGCGCCGGATGGGGATGAAATGATGATGGAGACATCACAACACGCAGTCCCTGAGCGGAGAAAATCCCCGACCCAGCTGGGAATAGATCCTGAAACCTTTAGGACGGCAGTCCATGACAATGACCATTTAGCTATTGGGACGGAATGCATGTATTACAAGGAATGTCAGTACAGGTACGAAGATATTTTTGCTTAACGAGAGTAACAGGATAAAACTGTGGGTATTACAAGGAATGTCAATAGAGGTAGGAAAATATTTTTCTTAGCAAGAGTGACAGGATACAAAATGCAGAGTATCTGAATAGTCAACATCAAATATTCAGTGCCAGAGACGAAAATGTGGGAGCACAAATGGAAAAGATTCAAAGTGTTGTTCAGCATGCCTTAGACAAGTATGTTCCGAGCAAGGTGTTAAGGAATGGGAAAGACACACAATGGTTTAATAGTTCTGTTAGAAAACCGCTAGGTAAACAAAGAGAGCTTCATCACATATTCAAGAGAAGCCATAACCTAGCTGACAAACATGGGCAGAACGAACCAAAATTAGCGTAAGGAGAGCAATAAGAGAAGCGTTCAATAACTTTGAAAGAAAAATTTTGTCAAGCGATCTCACTAAAAGACTAAGAGATTTTCATCTTACGTGAAATCAATAAGCGGATAGAAATCGTCTATTCAGTCATTCACTGACCATACTGGTACCGAAGAGGAAGACGATACAGAGGTGGCCAAAGTACTAAATTCGGTCTTCCGAAATTTTTCACCGTGGAAAGTCGTAAAGCGGTCTCTCCTTCCAATTTTCGTACGAACGACGAAATAGTAGCAGATATTCAGGTAAGTGATCGCTGTATAGAAAAATCATCTACAATCGCTTAATAGCAGAAAACCAGGACAAGATGAGGTACCAGTAAGATACTAAAGAGAGCATGCGTAAAAAATTGCTCCCCTTCTGAGAGCGGTTTATCGCAGTTCGCTGGAGCAACAAAGGGTTTCTAGCGACTGGAAAGCAGATCATTTACGTTTTCAAGAAGGGTCGTAAGACAGATGCACAAAATTGTAGGCCTACATCGGTGATGTCAATCTGTTGTGGAATTATGAAACATGTTTTACTCTCACGTGTTACGATTCTGCAAACAGAGATCTCGCGTGACCCAGATCGCTCTGTTCCTCTATGAGAATCACAGTGCTTGTATGTGAAAGACCCCCCGGATATGGTAAAGTTAAAAATTATAAAAAAATGAAACAGCGATAACGATATAATCAAAGACCGACTTTAAGCGTCGGCAAAGATATTAGTTATGAATGCACAGTAAAGCGCAGACAAATGACTATAAAACATCATTCACTTTTTTGTACATGATTTTGTTTCACACTCTCGTATGTAGAAGTTTTGTTGCGTTGTACTGCTCCGAGTATGACGGGCTACGAGTCTTTTGTATCATATGTGTTTCTGAACAAGTGAAGACTTAATAACAGTATTAAGTATTTTTCTTAAAGTGAAATAGAGCCAAGTTAAGAATTCCTTCATATTTTATATCATCTTGAGAAGCACTGGTGTTCCCTGGAGTCGGCTGCCTGCATCTACAACTGAAGTTGAGGAAAAGAAGTCCACGGCCATATTTCTTAAAATTAACAGAAGGAGAAGCATCAGAAGACGAGAAATATAATTAAAATATATATAGTGATGGACGCAGAAAAAGAAACGACGCAAGGTAAAGTGAATGAAAAATAGCACAATTTCGTACACGCAGAACATTTCATAATAATGCAATTGTACTAATATTCTCTTTTCATTGCAAGCGAAAGGGCAGTTACCAATCAATTTCTTTCATTCCTTCCTTTAATTATTTTTTAAAATTATAATACATGCTGCAGACGTCGGCGGTCAGGTTTACGCTGCGTTCCTTAATGTCAGTAATGCATTTGAAACTCTCCCGCAATGCCATTAACGAAAAAATAAGAGTTTACCAAATATGGAACAAGATCTGCGAATAGATTCAATAATTCCTTGCAGAGAGAACTCAACACGTCTCTCTTATCGGAACAAAATAACAGATGTAAGGGTTATGTCAGGAGTATGATAAGAAAATGCGGCAGTACTGTTACTGTTTACAATATGTAGAAATGATCTAGTACATTGTCAGAAGCTCCATAAGGCTGCTCGCAAATGATATGGTCGTTTGGAAGAAGGTAGTGGCGTCAGAAGACAGTATCGATTTTCAGAATGACCTGCAGAGGGACTGAGGGAGGACAACGGTTCAAAACTTTGTCCAGTCATCCTGATTTAGGCTTTCTGTGATTCCACTAGATCGCTTCAGGCGCAATCTGGATTGGTTCCTTCGAAAGGGCACTGCCGATTTCCTTTACTAACCTTCCCTAATCCGAGCTTATGCTCCGCCTCTAATGACCTTGTTGTCGACTTGACGGTAAACACTAATCTCCCCCTCATACCCACAAAGGACTGATGAGTGGTGCAGGAAGTAGCAGTTGACCTTCAACGTAAGTAAGTGTAAATATTGCCCACACACGGGAGATGCAATCCACTACTGTACAGCTACATCACTTATGACAAATTACTGGAAACAGTAGCTACAGTAAAATACGTAGGAGTAACTATCCAGAACGACCTTAAATGGAATGACCACGTAAAACAAACAGTAGGAAAAGCAGATGCCAGACAGAGATTCACAGGAAGAGTCCTAAGGAAATGTTACTCATCCACGAAATAAGTGACTTACAAAACACTTGGTCGGTCAGTTCTTGAATATCGGTCGTCACTCTGAGACCCGTACCAGGTAGGACTAATAGAAGAGACAGGAGAGATACAACGAAGAGTGAGACGGTTCCTCACGGAATCGTTTAGTCGGTGCGAGAGCGTTACAGAGATGCTCAACAAACTTCAACGGCATACACTGCAAGAGTCGCCTTGCGCATCACAGAAAGGTTCACTATTGAATTTTCAAGAGATTACTTTCCGCGAAGAGATGGACAACATACACTACTGGCCATTAAAATTGCCACACCACGAAGATGGCGTGCTACAGATGCGAAATTTAACAGATAGGAAGAAGATGCTGAATTATGCAAATGATTAGCTTTTCAGAGCTTTCACACAAAGTGGACACCGGTGGCGACACCTACAACTTGCTGACATGAGAAAGTTTCCTACCGATTTCTCATACACAAACAGCAGTTAACCGGCGTTGCCTGGTGAAACGTTGTTGTGATGCCTCGTGTAAGGAGGAGAAATGCGTACCATCACGTTTCCGACTTTAACAAAGGTCGGATTGTGGCCCATCGCTATTGCAGTTTATCGTATTGCGACATTGCTGCTCGCGTTGGTCGAGATCCAATGACTCTTCGCAGAATATGGAACTGCTGGGTTCAGGAAGGTAATACGAAACGCCGTCCTGGATCCAAACGGCCTCGTATCATTAGCAGTCGAGATGACAGGCATCTTATCCGCATGGCTGTAACGGATAGTGCAGCCACGTCTCGATCCCTGAATCAAGAGAGGGGGACATTTGCAAGACAACCATCTGCACGAACAGTTCGACGACGTTTGCAGCAGCATGGCCTGTCAGCTCGGAGACCATGGCTGCGGTTACCCTTGACGCTGCATCACAGACAGGAGCGCCTGCGATGGTGTACTCAACGACGAACCTGGGTGCGCGAATTGCAAAACGTCATTTTTTCGTCATCGCCATACTGGGGTATCACCCGGTGTGATGGTATGGGGTGCCACTGGTTACACGTCTCGGTCACCTCTTTTTCGCATTGACGGCACTTTGAACGGTGGAAGTTACATTTCAGATGTGTTAGGACCCGTGGCTCTACCCTTTATTCGATCCCTGCGAAGCCTACGTTTCAGCAGGATAATGCACGACCACATGTTGCAAGTCCTGTACGGGCCTTTTTGGATACAGAAAATGTTCCACTGCTGCCGTGGCCAGCACATTCTCCAGATCTCTCACCAATGAAAAACGTCTGGTCAATGGTGGCCGAGCAACTAGCTCGTCACAATACGCCAGTCACTACTCTTGATGAACTGTGGTATCGTGTTGAAGCTGCATGGGTAGCTGTACCTGTACACGCTATCCAAGCTCTGTTTGACTCAATACCCAGGCGTATCAAGGGCGTTATTACGGCCAGAGGTGGTTGTTCTGGGTACTAATTTCTGTGGATCTATGCACCCAAATTGCGTGAAAATGTAATCACATGTCAGTTCTAGTGTAATATATTTGTCCAATGAATACCCGTTTATCATCTGCATTTCTTCTTGGTGTAGCAATTTTAATGGCCAGTAGTGTATTACTTCCTCTCACACTAGTTTCACAAAAGACCAGAAAAAGGAAATTTGAGAAATTAGAGATTATACAGAGGTTTACCGACGACCAATCTTCCTACGCGCCATTTGCACACAGAACAGCGGGATTGGGATTGGGAGGGGGGGGGGGGGAGAGAGAATCAGTAAATGGTACCAGAAGTTTCTGTCTGGTGGCTTTCGGAGTATTGATACATGAGGGGATTCTAAAAGAAACGGAACGAAACACAGTGCTGTGGATGTAATTGAAGTCTTTATTCAAAAGTAATCACCAGAAGCCTGAGCACGTCTACCTCACTATTTCGCGAGCAGAACGATTCTCCTGTTCCTAGAATCTCTGTGGCTGTGACAGGAGCCAGTCCTCCACTGTGTCCTTCAGTTCGCCCGCCGAGTGGAGGCGCTTCCCTTTGAGGTGCTGTTTAGCGGACCAAACACATGGAAGTCTGAGGGCGACATGTCCTGGCTGTAGCGCGGAGCTCAAGCTACTCCCTCTTGAACTTGGCCATTACACTTTATGTGACCTCGGACACGCATCGGCGTGCATTATCGTAGAGCAGAATCACTCCCTCCGAGAGGATTCCAGGGGGTTTGCTAGGCTACGGAATGTCTCACAGTTCACATCACTGTTAATAGTTTTTCCGTACTCGAGGAATTCGGTGAGTATCGGATCTCGGATAACACGATGACCTTACCTTAGCTGGTGCGGGCACAGCTTTGAATTTTTTTAGGGAGAGGTGACGGCACATACTTCCATTGCATGGATTTCGCAAAGTGGTATATGCAAATTTCAACTGGTTTGATTGTTACGACATTTTCTAACTTCTCTTTTGAACACTCCTTATAGCTGTAGACTAAATCAGAAACCAGAATAGCTGTTTTCCGGAGGCTATTAGTTTCTTCCAGGGGGATTTGAGCTGAAAAAAACGCGACAGGAATTCGAGAAAGTATCGAGCAAGAAAAACGGCCGTGGAGTGACAGCGAGACGGCCAAGTGCACCTACCTGAGTCATTGAAACGGGTCCAGGCAGATGTGCAGTTGAAACATTTGGCGACAGAGCAGTTGCGTCAACTATTGGAACTGACTCCTCGCTGTTCCCTGTTACCCCACAAACACTTCTTTTTTCAGTGATTAAAGCCAAAGAAACACTCAATGTAAATTTTTAAAGTTCGGAATGTGTGTCTCACGGGAGGCGTGCCAGAGATAAGTCCCTGCAGTCGCTCTCTCCTCTGTGTCCTCGGTGGCTCAGGCTGCAGAGGAAGGAAATGTGCGTGCTGAACTGCCACCAGTTGAAGGTGACAGTGAACGTGCTAAATGTGTGCTACTGCAGAGACTCTAAAGACTGAATATCAATCCTCATTATACGAATGCTGTAATTTATGACTGCAACTATCTGTTACCTTATTTATGTCATTTCACTGTAAGCTAGCCATTTTTTTACTGTTTTTGTGAAATAAAAAAAAGATGGGTAGAAGAAAAAAAGATTGAAAGAACGTCTGCCATCTAAGCAGGAGATCACGGGATCGAGTCCCGGTCAGGACACACATTTTCAACTGTCCCCGTTGACTTATATCAACGACTGTATGCAGCTACGGGTATTCATTTCATTGTAACTTATTATTAATTGAAAACATGACTAGAGAAAGGTCATTTGCTTGCTATACAAATAAAGCTTCTTTTTTTTCGCTGCATTTTCACATCTGCCTTCCTGCTAGTTTAAGGTTCTCAGATAGTTATCATTTATGCTTTTGCGACGTTTTGGTGTCTTCTTACCTAAAATAGAATTTATATACATTACAATACGCTCATTAGAATTTTCAAATAACTTTCAGATATCAAGGATCAGGAAACTCATTCCGTTCATTTCACCTCGAATTCCTACTTGGTCGTTCTTCGACTGGCGCATTTTTCGTGTTAGTAAATCTGACTATATGGAGACGCTCAGAAAACGGTTCATGAAACAGCCAACAATTGAAGGCTTGAATGACATCAGTCAAAAGTATTTCCCTCGTGGTGTGGGAGTCATTGATGGAAAAAACATCACGATTACAAAACCATGTGGATAGGCAAGTGAATTTTTCAACTATAAAAAGTTCTCTCCGATTGTCCTAGTAGCTCTGGCAGATAGCAATTATTGTTGCACATACATTAATGTGGGAGGCTATGAGCATGAAAGAGATTCAAATTTGTTTATAGCAACTGATCTAGGGAAAAAATCTACGCACGGACACTAAATGTGCCACAATCGAAACTTATTCCATAATGTCCTACTGGTACATTTACCCTGAGTGAAAGCCTCTTAAGCCTTATCCAGCGAAAACTCGATGCCTAAAAAGAAAAGTAGTTTTCAATTGCAGCACGAATTATCAAGAGCCAGGCGTTTAGTTGAATGCACATTTGGCATTTTACCAAAAATGCGGATTTTGCACCGGTCAGTCGATGTGAGCATTGACAGAATAGTTAAAAAATGTTGTGTTCTTCACAACTACATGAGGATTGCTGATGGTTATAACTTTGAGGACATTCTGGTTCGTCCATTGACGAGTATGTCTACGCGCGGAACTCGAGGAAACACAAGCGTAAAATTTCCCAGAGACCACTTTGCAGACTCCCGCTCTTCTAGCCACGCATCAATGTCATGGCAAAACAGCTGCACAGAGTGCGTAAATCTTAAAAAGTTGTCCCAGCTGGAATTTTACGAGGAACTAGCTTGTAAATATAAATAAAGCACCAAATAAAACATTGTTTCTTTCTTCTAGTTCCATTTTCTCCCACTCTCCCTCAACAGGTTCCATGGTAATTGCTTGCCACGATTCCATCTTCACACTTTTGCTTTTATAGCCTGGGCACCTTAAATCACAAAAACATGTATATTTTTGCACTTTCAGAATTAAGAGAGCAGTGTCTACACACCTCATGTTACACATAATAGCTGCGTTCTGATCGGTAGTGCGCGACAGACTAAATGCTACGCGGCGAAAAACTGCTTGTTTGGGTATTCAGGCAGCTGGAATTCCAGCAGAGAAAATAGGCCGCGGTGCATTTTGCTGCGTGCGACCTCGGAAACGCGCCGTACTTGTGCAACAGCTGCATGGATTCCAGCGCTGTGTGGCTACCCTCACTTAAACTCCATTTCCGCCACGTTTTTTCCAGCTAAAATCCTGCTGCGAAAAACACACACGGGGCCGTAATCTAATGTATAAACACGACAGCGGAAAATGGTTTCCGAAATTCGGTTTTGGTCTTACGGTAGTTGTATCTCATCTGAACGTAGCATGTTATTCGACAATAAACCACTTTTGTCAATGTATGATTTTGCTAAAGGGAATACTTAAATTACCAAAATACGAAGCACAACTAAAACAAGCAGAAACATATTAATATAGCAAACTAGACAAAAACGCAGTAGCGTCATATCTCAGTGAGGAACATGAAACTTTCAGCACAGAGCAGGAGTATGTAGAGGAACTCTGGCCCGAATAGTTGAGGATGCACTGGATAGGTATGTGCTCAGTAGAACAGTTCATAATGAAAGCCAACCTCCATGATATACAGCCACTGTAAAGAAACTTCTAAAGAAATAGAGATTAAGGCATAATACGTGTAAAACAAACCATAAGGCTAAAGATAAGAGATGCTGAATGAAGCACGTTTGGCTGTCAAGAAAGCAACGTGCGATGCCTTCAGTGACTACGATAGCAGAATATTGTCAAGTGATGTTATGCAGAACCCAAAGAAATTCTGGTAGTGTGTAAAGAATGTTAATGGCACCAAAGACAGTGTCCAGTCCCTAGTGAATGAGACAGGAACTGATATTTAGGGTAGCAAAGCAAAATCTGAAATGCTTAACTTCGTTTTCAAATGTTCCTTCATAAAGGAAAACCAAGGAGAACTGCCCCATTTTAATCGTCGTACCACTGAAAAGACGAATGACATAAGTATTAGTGTCAGTGGTGTTGAGAAACAGCTGAAATCGTTAAAACTGAACAAAGCTCCAGGGCCTGAAGGAATACCTGTCAAATTCTCTACTGAATTTGCGGTTGAGGTGGTCCCTCTTCTCACTGTAACCTAATGTAGATCCCTCGAACAAAAATCCGTGCCCGGTCAGTGAACAATGGCCCAGGTCACACCCATCCAAAAGAACGTTAGTAGAAGTGAGAAATAAAACTGCCGTCCAATATCCTTGAATTTTACGAAGGTAATCAAAAAGTAAGGTCTCCTATTTTTTTTATAAGTACAGAACTCTGTTTGTGTCGCAGTTAGTCACACTGCTATGAGGAGTGCTTCACGCTCTGTGTGTAAACATGCGCACGCCGCGCTGAGGCGCTCAGGGCTTGGCAGCCGTTGAGAATGGAGCTCCCGTTGGATGTCGCCGCTAAGTACGAATTGCGCGCAGTTATTCGGATTTTGAACGCAAAGGACACTGCGCCGATTGAAATCCATCGCCAATTGACGGAAATGTATGGCGAGTCGTGCATGGGTGTCAAAAATGTTCCTAACTGGTGTAGAGAGTTTGCAGCTGGTTGGACCGAAATTCACGACGAAGAAAGGAGCGGGAGACCGTCAGCTTCTGAGGAGACAGTGTTGAAGGTTGAGCAAAGCATGCGTGAAGATCGGCGGATCACCCTGGATGATCTCTGCACGTTGGTTCCTGAGGTTTCTCGAAGCACAGGTCACAGAATTTTAACGGAAACGTTGAACTACCGGAAGGTGTGCGCAAGATGGGTGCCACGCTTGCTGACTGAGGACCACATGCAGCAACGAGTTGATGCTTCCCGCGAATTTCTTCACCGCCTTGCAGCCCAACAGGACAACTTTCTGGACTAAATTGTCACGGGTGACGAAACCTGGGCATACCACTTTATACCTGAGACCAAGCAACAATCATGCCAGTGGCGGCATCCTTCTTCGCCAAAGCTGCGAAAATTCAAACAACCACAGTCTGCCGGTAAAGTCATGACAACCGTTTTTTGGGATCGGAAAGGGGTATTGTCGGTCGACTTTATACCCACTGGGACCACAATTAACGCTGATGGATACTGTGGGACTCTGGAAAAACTCAAACGGGCTATTCAGAACCGGAGAAGAGGAATGTTGAGCAAGGGCGTACACATTCTCCATGACAACGCTCGCCCACACATCGCTCGGCAAACCGTTGCTCTGCTGCAACAATTTCAGTGGAACATAATCACCCACCCACTCTATAGTCCTGACTTGGCGCCCAGTGACTATCACATGATCCCTAGGTTAAAAGTACATTTGGCCGGAAAGCGATTCAGCTCCGACGACGAGGTGAAAGAAGAGGTTCATAGCTTTATGAACAGCATGGCGGCGAGCTGGTATGACATGGGCATACAAAAACTGCCACAGCGTCTACAAAAATTCAAAGACAGAAATGGTGATTATGCTGAAAAATAGCTAAATGTTTAAGCTGTAAACTGATGTAAACCACTGTAGAAATAAACAGGTCTATGTACGTATAAAAATAGGTGACCTTGCTTTTGGAATTACCCTCGTAGAACGTATTTTGAATTCAAGCATATCTTGCGCAGAATGACCTCCTCAGTGCCAACCAGCATGGATTTCGGAAACATCGATCACATGAAACCCAACTCGCACTTTTCTCACATGACATGTTGGAACCTTTGTATCGTGTAAATCAGGCGGATGCAGTATTTCTTGATTTTCGACAAGCATTTGCCTCAATACCACACTTCCGATTATTGTCAAAAGTACGATCGCACGGGGTATCAAGTGAAATTTGTGACCGTATCGAGGACGTTTTGAGAGGCAGGACGCAATGTGTTATCTAGGCTGGAGAGTCATCGTCAAGTGCAGAAGTAACTTCGAGTGTGTCCCAGCGAAATGTGTTGAGATCCTTGCTGTTCATGTTGTATATTAATGACCTTGCAGACAATATTAATAGTAGATTCAGGCTCTTTGCAGATGATGCAGCTATTTATAATGAAGCGCTATCTGAAAGAAGCTGCATAAATATTCAGTCAGATCTTGATGTGATTTCGAAGTGGTGCAGAGATTGTCAACTTGCTTTAAAAGTTCAGAAATGTAAAATTTTTCATTTCACAAAACGACAAAATGCATTGTCCTATGACCATAATACCAGTGAGTCACCGGTGGAATCGGCCAACTCATCGAAATACCTGAGTGTCACGCTTTGTAGGGATATGAAATGGAATGATCACATAGATTCAGCCGTGGGTAAAGCAGGTGGTAGACTTCAGTTTGTTGGTAGAATACTGGGGAAGTGCAATCAATCTACAAAGGAGACTACTTACAAATCACTAGTGTGACCGGTTCTAGAATATTGCTCAAGTGTGCAGGAACCATACCAGATAGGACTAACAGGAGATATTGAACATATGCAGAGAAGGGCAGCCCAAATGGTCACAAGTTTGTTTAATCCTGTGAGAGTGTCACAGAGATACTAAAGGAACTGGAATGGCAGACTCTTGAAGACAGACGTAAACTGTCCCGTGAAAGTCTATTAACAAAGTTTCAAGAACTGGCTTTAAAATGATCACTCGTCGGATATATTACGTATCGCTCGGCAGGGCTCTTGAGGATAAGATTAGAATAATTACTTCATGCACAGAGGCGTTCAAGCAATCATTCTTTCCGCGCTCCATAAGTGAATGGAATAGGAAGAAATCCGAATAACTGGTACAATGGGATGTACCCTCTGCCACGCAGCTCACGGTGGTTTGCATGGATGTAGATGTAGATGTGGAGAGAGAACAACTACTATGTAGCAGTCAACGTGCTTATCACAAGTATCGATCACGTGAAACACCACTTGCTTTGATCGATCATGAGGTCCAAAAAGTAGTAGATGGAAGGGCTCTGGTTGGTGCCGGGTGTCCTGACTTCCAGAAAGATACAGTTCCGCAACGTCGCCTTGTAAACAAAATGCACTGCTGGACATTAAAACTGAAATACCATGAAGACGGCATGCAACAGATATTAAACTGGGCTGAAGTACACTCAGGGCCGGTTGGAGAACATTTTTCTGCAAGAGAACATGTTTACTTGGTACATCCCCTACCCCAACACCTATTTTTCCACACCAGCGACATATATGAGTGCCAATCAATAATTAAACAGACAAATTTATGTAGAAAAAAATTGTATTTTTTCGAAAATGAGACTTTTACTATTACCCAACATAATCCCGACTAATATTAATACACTTGTCCCGACGATTTTTGTTTCTTTATACCTGATGCAAAGACTGTTTTTCTTGTCGTTTGAGCCACTTTCGCACAAATTATGCAACCTCCACATTCTTGCTTAACTTTTTTTCTACGTAATGACTCCTTTAGTGGACCAAACAAACGGAAATTCGAGGGAGCCACATCTCCACTGTAGGGAGGATGGGGTAGTGTGACTTAGTAGGATTTCCGGCGTAATAATGTCGTGGTAGTCTCCTGGGGTTTGTTGCCAGAGCCACCCATCACAAAGATGATTTGGGACTTAGGAAGCCTGGCATCTGTAAAACCCCGTGCCAGCATCTTTCACAAAGATGATTTGGGACATAGGAAACTGGCATATACACTGAAGAGCAAAAGAAACTGGTGCACCTGCCTAATATTGAGTAGGGCCCCCACGATTACGCACAAGTGACGGAGCACGCCGTGGTATGGACTCGACTAATGTCTGAAGTAGTGCTGGAGGGAAATGACACCATGAGCCCTGCAGGGTTGTCCACAAATTCGTGAGAGTACGTGGAAATCTCTCGTGAACAGCACGTTGTAAGGCATCCCAGATATGCTCAATAACGTTCATGTCTGGGGAGTTTGGCGGCCGGCAGAAGTATTTAAACTCAGAAGTGTGTTCCTGGAGCCACTCTGTAGAAATTCTGGACGTGTCGGGTGTCGCACTGTCCTGCTGGAATTTCCCGAGTCCGTCTGGATGGACAATGGACGTGAATGGATGCAGGTGATCACACAGGATGCTTACGTATATGTCAACTGTCAGAGTCGTATCTAGACGTATCACAGATCCCATATCACTCCAACTGCACACGCCGCACACCATTACAGAGCCTCCACCAGCTTGAACAGTCCCCCACTGACATGCAGGGTCCATGGATTCATGAGGTTTCCTCCATACCCGTACATGTCCATCCGCTGAATACAATTTGAAACGAGACTCGTCCGACCAGGCAACATGTTTCCAGTCAACAACAGCCCAATTTCGGTGTTGACAGGCCCAGGCAAGGCGTAAAGCTTTGTGTCGTGCAGTCATCAAGGGTACACGAGTGGGTCTTCGACTCCAAAAGCTCATATCGATGATGGTTCGCATGCTGACACTTGCTGACGGCCCAACATTGAAATCTGTAGCAATCTGCGGAAGGGTTGCACTTCTGTCACGCTGAACGGTTCTCTTCAGTCATCGTTGGTCCCGTTCTTGCTGGATCTTTTTCCGGCCCCGGCAATGTCTGAGATTTGATGTTTTACCTGATTCCTGATATTCACGGTACATTCATGAAATGGGCGTATGGGAAAATCCCCACTTCATCGCTACCTCGGAGATGGTGTGTCCCATCGCCCATAGGCCGACTGCAACAGCACTTGAAATCCATTTAAATCTTGATAACCTGCCGTTCTAGCAGCAGTAACCGATCTGACGCCTGCGCCACACTTGTTGTCCTATATAGGCATTGCCAACTGCAGCGGCGTATTCTGCTTGTTTACATATCTCTGTATTTGAGTACGCATGCCTATACCAATTTATTTGGCGCTTCAGTGTATAAAATTCCATGTCAGTGCGGGTATGCATACATTGGCTGTTCGATTCGCACTGTTCAGGACAGGTGCGTGGAACATCGCCGTCACACGAGGCAGCAAAGCCTAGGAAATTGAGGATGACGTAGTATCTCGCAAACCGTTTTTTCAATAGTTTCGTGGGTCAGCTGGGCGTTGTGAGGTAGGGCGAAATGTTATGTGTAGCAATATCAGGACTTTTCTTTGAAATCCGCGACGTTTTTATCTCATTACTGGCTTTACTTTGTTCATCAGCATGTCTGAGAAGTAGGCACTGTTTATTGTACGCTGCTCTTCAAAAGAATCACGAAAGGCAACACCTTGGACATCCCAAACGACGATCAACATGGCTTTATCCTCTGATGCTTGCGTTCTGAATTTCCTTTGGACAGTGAACTGGTGTTCTTCCATTCCATGCTTCGTCTTTTGGACTCCAGTTCAAAATTGTAGCCTTAGTTTCAGCACACATTAAAATCTTGTTTAGAAAAAGCGTCACCTTACCTTTCATAGCGTTCTTTGAAGTCTGTACACTCTTTGAGTCTAATTTCCTTGTCTTGTTGCGTTAACTTTTTCAGTACTCATCTTGCACTTGTTTTTCTGTACTTGAGCTTCAACTGTAACACGTCGGTCTTCACGAATAACGTCGTCAGTGTGAGTTTCATGCAAAGGAGTTGGCACAACGTTGTTCATCAGTAGCTGAGGTTTCACCATTTTTGAACTGTTCCATCCACTTAAAAAAATTTCTGCGGTTCATACAACTTTCATCATACTGTAAAATAATCCGAGAAAGGATTTTAGCAGGTTTTTGATCTTCATAAAGCAAAATAAGGATCACTGAACGTTGTTCAACTAATATGGCTGTATCAAGTGGACGTGCCATCGTTAAATGCAATATTGAGGTTATAAACAAAACTTTTATACATCAGCTGTTCTTAGCTCATGCAAGTGATGCCAAGCTAAAGTCATAAAAGCACAAAAGTACTCCTAGAAACTGCTTCATTTCTACACCAGTTTCTTACTTTAATTATTGAATATCCCCTGTAATTTCACAGACTCCCTCCCTTCCCCTCTTTCATTCATTGACCATAATCTACTTCTACATGTATACTCTACAAACCACCATGAGGTCCATGGCAGAGGGTACGTCCCATTGCACCAGTTATTAGGATTTCTTCCGGTTCCGCTCACGTATGGAACGTGGGAAGAATGATTGTTTGCATGCCTCTGTCCGTGCAGTAATTATTCTTATCTTATCCTCAGGATCGCTGCGTGAGTGATACGTAGGAAGTTGTAGTATATCCCTCAAGTAATCACTTAAAGCCAGTTCTTGAAACTTTGTTAACAGACTTTCGCGGGATAGTTTACGTCTGTATTCAAGAGTCTGCCATTCTAGTTCCTTCAGTATCTCTGTGACGCTCTCAAACGAATTAAACAAACCTGTGGCCACTCGTGTTGCCCTTCTCTGTATACGCTCAATATCTCCTGTTAGTCCTACCTGGTATGGTTCCTACACACTATTCTAGAACCGGTCACACTAGTGATTTGTAAGCATTCTCCTTTGTAGATTGATTGCACTTCCCCAGCATTCTACCAACAAACTGAAGTCTACCACCTGCTTTACCCACGGCTGAACCTATGTGATCATTCCATTTCATATCACTACAAAGCGTTACACTCACGTATGAGTTGGCCGACTGCAGCAGTGACTCACTGATATTCAAATGGAAAATTTTACATTTCTGAACTTTTAAAGTAATTTGCAAATATCTGCATCACTTCGAAATCATATCAAGATCTGACTGAATATTTATGCAGCTTCTTTCATATAACGCTTCATTATAGATAACTGCATCATCTGCAAACAGCCTGATTTTACTATTTATATTGTCCGCAACGTCATTAATATACAACACGAACAGCAAGGATCTCAACACACTTTCCTGAGACACACCCAAAGTTACTTCTACA
The DNA here is from genome assembly GCF_023864345.2 of Schistocerca serialis cubense. Classification (NCBI taxonomy): domain Eukaryota; kingdom Metazoa; phylum Arthropoda; class Insecta; order Orthoptera; family Acrididae; genus Schistocerca; species Schistocerca serialis. The sequence continues at coordinate 275,335,422 of NC_064646.1, forward strand.
GTACATCTGACGATGACTTCCCATCCCAGATAACATGCTGTGTTACCCTACGAAAAGGCCCTCAATCCAGTCACAAATTTCGCTCGATACCCCATACGATCGTAATTTTGACAATAAGCGTAGATGTGGTACTGGTACACATACTTTTCGGAAATCGAGAAACACTGCATCTACCTGGTTGCCCTGATCCAAAGCTTTCAGCATGTCATGAGAGAAAAATGCGAATTGGGTTTCACACTATCGATGTTTTCGAAATCCATGCTGGTTGGCACTGAGGAGCTCATTCTGTTCAAGATACCTCATTATGTTTGAGCTCAAAATATATTCTAAGATTCTACAACAAATCTATGTCAAGGATATTGGACGGTGGTTTTGTGGATCACTTCTACTACCCTTCTTTTCGATAGATGTGACCTGTGCCTTTGTCCAAGAACTGGGCACGGTTTTTTGTTCGAGGGATCTACGTTAGGTTATAGTGAGAAGAAGAGCTAACTCAACCGCAAATTCAGTAGAGAATCTGACAGGTATTCCTTCGGGTCCTGGAGCTTTGTTCAGTTTTAACGATTTCAGCTGTTTCTCAACGCCACTATAACTAATAGCCTACTCGTTTCATTCATCTTTTAAGCGGCACAAGGATTAAATTCGGGCAATTCTTCTCAGTTTTCCTTTGTAAAGGAACATTTGAAAATGGAGTTAAGCATTTCGGCTTTTGTTTTGCTATCCTTATTTCAAGTCTGTCTCACTAGCAAGGGACTGGACATTAACTATGGTGCCACTTACAACAGCCATTACATACGATCATAATTTCTCTGTATTTTGTGGAAGGTCATTTGACGTTATTCTGCTATGGTAGTCACTGAAGGTATCACACGTTGCTCTCTTGACTGCCGAATCTGTTTCGTTCAGTATCTCCCTATCTATAGCCCTACACTTCATTTTACACCTATTATCTCTGTTCCTTTAGAAGTTTCTTTACAGGGAATGTATACCAAGGAACTTCCCTGCCACTATGAACAGTTCTATTAGGTACATGTGTATCCAGTGCGTTATGAACTATTCTTTTAAACTTGAGCCAGAGTTCCTCTACATGCTCTTGCTCTTTACTGAAAGTTTCAACTTCAAAAATGGTTCAAATGGCTCTGAGCACTATGTGACTTAACTTCTGAGGTCATCAGTCCCCTAGAGCTTAGAACTACTTAAACCTAACTAACCTAAGGACATCACACACATCCATGCCCGAGGCAGGATTCGAACCTGCGACAGTAGCGGTCGCGCGGTTCCAGACTATAGCACCTAGAACCGCTCGGCCATTCAAGTTCCTAATTGAGATGCGACACTACTGATTTTTTTATCTAGTTTACTGAACATATATATGTTTCTGTTTGTTTTAGTTGTCCTTTGTACTTTCGTAATCATTGTTGCCACAACTGTGTCATGGTAGCTCATACCAGTTTCGACGTGGACATTCTCAAAGAGGTCAGATTTATTTGTTGCTATTAGATCCACTATACAAACATCAGAAAAAGTTTTGCATCACCACGATTCCGAGAGTTCTGGAACCTGTACATAAAACTGGAATAGAGATCAATATAAACATCATTCCCGCCCTTTTTATTGCTAATGAAAACCACACATTGCATGTTGTACCACCACACAGCGAGACCTTCAGAGGTGGCAGCCCAGACTGCTGTACACACTGGTACCACTAATACCCAGTAGCACGTGCTCTTGCATTGATGCATGCCTGTATTCGTTGTGGCATACTATCCAAAAGTTCATCAAGGAACTGTTGGTCCAGATTGTCCCACTCCTCAATGCGATTTGGCGTACATCCCTCATTGTGGCTGGTGGGTCACTTCATCCATAAACAGCCCTTTTCATTCTATCACAGGCATGTTCGATAAGTTTCATGTCTGGAGAACATGCTGTCCACTCTAGTCGAGCAATGTTGTTATCCTGAAGGAAGTCATTCACACAGATGTGCACGATGGCGGCGCGAATTGAAGACGAATGCCTCGCCAATATGCTGCTGATATGGTTGCACTAGATTAGATTAGATTAGATTAATACTTGTTCCATAGATCATGAATACGACACTTCGTAATGATGTGGAACGTGTCAGGTTAATAAAGGATGTCTGTACAAGATATTACATTACACAAAATATTGCGTGACACTAATGTTTAAGTTGGTTTTTTCCCCTCCCTTAATTTATATCTAAAAATTCAGCCAATGAGTAGAAGGAGTTGTCATCTAGAAATTCTTTTAATTTATTTTTAAATGTTGGTTGGCTATCTGTCAGGCTTTTGATGCTGTTTGGTAGGTGACCAAAGACTTTTGTGGCAGCATAATTTACCCCTTTCTGTGCCAAAGTCAGATTTAACCCTGCATAGTGAAGATCATCCTTTCTCCTGGTGTTATAGCTATGCACACTGCTATTACTTTTGAACTGGGTTGGATTATTAACAACAAATTTCATAAGTGAATATATATACTGTGAGGATCCCTAGATCCTTAAATAGATGTCTGCAGGACGACCATGGGTGGGCACCAGCAATTATTCTGATTACACGTTTTTGAGCAACGAATACTTTTCTACTCAACGATGAATTACCCCAGAATATGATGCCATACGAAAGCAGTGAATGAAAGTAGGCATAGTAAGCTAATTTACTGAGATTCTTATCACTAAAATTTGCAATAACCCTAATAGCATATGTAGCCGAAATCAGACGTTTCAGCAGACCATCAATGTGTTGCTTCCAGTTTAACCTCTCATCAATGGACACACCTAAAAATTTTGAAAATTCTACCTTAGCTACAGACGTCTGTTCAAAGTCTATATTTATTACTGGAGTTGTGCCATTTACTGTACAGAACTGTATATACTGTGTTTTATCAAAATTTAAAGAGAGTCCGTTTGCTGAGAACCACTTAATAATTTTGTAAAAAACATCATTTACAATTACATCACTTAGTTCTTGGTTTTTGGATGTTATTACTATACTTGTATCATCAGCAAAAAGAACTAACTTTGCATCTTCATCAATGTGGAATGGTAAGTCATTAATGTATATCAAGAACAGTAAAGGACCTAAGACCGAACCCTGTGGGACCCTGTACCTGATAGCCCCCCAGTTTGAGGAATCAGCTGTTGTTTTAACATTACATGAACCACTTATTTCAACTTTCTGCATTCTTCCATATCATACAGCCGTTACGGCGCCTTCCATGACCATCAGCATACATCAGCCTCACATAACACCACCCCAAAATATCAGGGAACCTCCACCTTCCTGCACTCTCTGGACAGTGTGTCTCTCTAAGGTGTTCAGCCTGACCGGGTTGCCTCCAAACACGTCTCTGACGTTTGTATCTTTAAAGACATATGCCACGCTCGTCGGTGAAGAGGACGTGATGCCAATCCTGATCGGTCCATTCAGCATGTTGTTGGGTCCATTTGTACCATGTTGCACGGTGTCATGGTTACAAAGATGGACCTCACCATGGACGTTGGGAGTGAAGTGAGTGAAGTTGTGCATCATGCAGCCTATTGTGCACAGTTTGAGTCGTAGCATGACGTCCTGTGGCTGCACAAAAAACATTATTCAACATGGTGGCGTTGCTGTCAGGGATCCTCCGAGCCATAATCCATAGGTAGCGGTCATCCACTGCAGTAGCAGCCCTTGGGTGGCCTGAGCGAGGCATGTCATCGACAGTTCCTGTCTCTCTGTATCTTTTCCATGTCTGGACAACATCACTTTGGTTCGCTTCGAGACGCCTGGACACTTCCCTTGTTGAGAGCCCTCCCTGACTCAAAGCAACCATGTGGATGCAATCAAACTGCTGTATTGACCGTCTAGGCATGGTTGAATTACAGACAACACGAGCCGTGTACCTCCTTCCTGGTGGAATGACTGGAACTGATCGGCTGTCAGACCCCATCCATCTAATAGACACTGTTGATGCATGGTTGTTTACATCTTTGGGCAGTTTAGTGCCATCTCTGAACAGTCAAAGGGACTGTGTCTGTGATAGAATATCCACAGTCAACGTCTATCTTCATGAGTTCTGGGATGATGCAAAACTTTTTTCATGTCTGAACCACATAAAAACTGAAACGTGTTTTTGTGTTGTGTGTATCTAAAGTTGTGTGTACGTGTGTGTGTGTGTGTGTGTGTGTGTGTAGTGTTTATGATGGTATACAGTATATTTTTGAATGCTGAGTGCCACAAAAAATGTTTTTTTGCTATGGTATTAGTTGTTTCCTGCATTTCTACTTTATACAATTTTGGCATCATAAAAAAAAATTGTCACCTCAGGTTTCATTGTACATCTATGTGAATCAAAATATATTTTTGACAATTTCATAAGTTACAAGTCATGGAAGTAGTGACTATCATGCATAATATATTTCATAGTAAATTAGCATTTGGGAGTTATAGTAGCATAGCATACATTATAACTATCATATCACATCACATTTAGTTTCAACAGGAGTATACCCTACATTGTCTGCATTTACCATAAATATATACTGTTTTCTGGATTTTTCCTGGGTAAGAATCACTTATTTTACCCTGCTTATATCTGTTTTCATAATAGAACTCTCGTTGTTGGCTATTAATCACATAATTTTATGGTGGAATTAGTCGTACTTATAGAATAAAAGATCAAAAAATTAACAGAGGATCAGCAACTAAGTTATTTCTTCACTGTTATGCAAAATATTGCACCAGTCACCAAGCAGCCGCCTTGTGAATGTTTTTCTCTGGGTCGGAACGAGTCAGTTGCTGTTCACAAGCAGCTGGAAATTGCCTTGACTGCTATCACGTGATTGGAAGTTGCTGAGAATGGGTGTGTTGAGAGGGATACTGTGAGACTTTTACCAGAGATACCAATGGTACCCTAACTACCACACTCCGTTACAGATACCGTCTTCTCTACAGGTAGTGTCCACAGCTCATGGTCTAGTGGCTAGCATTGCTGCCTCTGCATCACCAGGCCCCGGGTTCGATTCCCGCTGGGTCAAGGATTATCTCCGCCTGGGGACCGTGTGTGTGTTGTCATCATCATCTCATCACCATTAGGATAGTGGCGAGACTGGAAATTGAAAGATTGGAACTTGGTATGGATGCTGATAACCACGATGTTGAGTACCTCACAAACCAACATCATCATCTACAGGAAGTACAGCATCTGCTGCTGCTCATCCTCTTGACTGTGAGTGGCATATCAGTGGTAGGTCACGGCTCCCTGTACACAGTAGACATAGACCAGCAGACCCCAGAATTTTACACCTTTCCCTCTAACCAAAAATTTAACCAAGAGATTCTGTCTTTCACTTATGCCACAACAGAAACAGCAAAGCTCACTTGACCTGTTGGGAAACATGCTGTTCACTTGTCAGGAAGTGAAAATGCAAAAGGGTATGGGACTATTAATCATCAGTGCATCAAATGTACTACAAACAATGGTGCACCATAAGGAATTCACAGCAAAAGATGAGAAAAATCACCTTCTGCACTCAGTGTGTATGCCTGTACATCTCATTCAACACGTTAAGAGGGTGTTCCAGCTGCCATTGAGGTAACAGGGTGTAACCAACTAAAGACTGTGAAGCTTGTTGGAATGAACAATTCCTATTAGCTGGGTTCATAAGTCATACTTAGATCATGCTGGTGACTGCTGGAGAAAGCTGAGAAGACCAGACTTGCTCACAGAATTTCTTACGAAGCTCACAGTATGATATTAGGCCCCTAGTTCTGAGATGAGCAGAATTCTTGACCCAAGACTGCAGAGTTTCTGTAGCAAGCTAGGCTGTGACTCTTAGACATGCATCATTGGGTTGATAACTGTAGGGTCCCTTTAAATGGGCCAGCAAGCAATACACATCAGAGGCTGCTACCCAGGTAGTTAACTGTGTGTGGGGTATGCACAAGAAGTTTTGTAGGTTAGGTAACTTTCCATCCAGTGCAGTTGCTGTAGGGGACCTGGAAGTATTAGTATAAGAATCAAAGAAATGCCCTAAGTGGTGGTGAGTATTAAAATCCTAGTGATTAACTGCTACAGCATTTGTACCAAAGTGCCATAATTTGAAGCACTTCTAAAAATCAGCAGGGCTCACATAATACCGTGTACAGAAAACTGTTTTAAGACCCTACATTAACAGGAGTTCAATTTCTGGGGAGAGTGTAAATGATTGTTAAAATGATAGACTAATGGGAAATAGTGATGTAGTACTTGTAGCAGTACACAGGAAATTCAAATGCACCAATAGAAATTGATGCTGTGTGTGATTTTATTTTAACAAGACTCATTCATTATCAACAGTGGGAATAAGTTATAATTGGAGTCTTCTGTCACCTAGCAGATTAATTCCCATATGTAACTAATCAGGGAAACAGCAGTTTGCTAGTACGAATTATCCTGCATTATAATGTCATCATCAGGGGAGGCTTTAATTATTCAACACTCAATTAGGATAGTAAAATATTTGTAACTGGTGGACATAATGAGATCCTACTCCAAAAACTATCTTAAACAGATAATTTGCAAACCTATTCATGATGAATATACCAGGTGATTACAATTAAACTTTCTCCATTTAACACATTATACGAGGGCAAGTCAATTATTATCCAGAATTTAGTCATTTTTTTTGTTTATTTTGGTAGTACTATCATTTTACGTTGATGACACATGCTTTGTTTATTTGTTATTATATCCTAGCATTTTTCAAGCTGCCAGGTTAGTTTCATTATCGCTACCGTGCTGTTAATCATGGCTTCTCCGCTGTCTATTTGCACTAAAGAAGAGCAACGTTCAGTGATCCATTTTTTTATGGTTGGAAGGTGTATCAGGGGCTGAAATTCATCGAAGACTTTTGATACAGTATGGGGACAGTGTTTTGCCACAACGGACTGTCTATGAATGGATTGAAAAATTCCAAAATGATTGCACAAGTGTTACGCACGATTGAGGAGCCGGATGATTGTTTACCACCACAAATGAAGAAACCATTGAGCCTTCAAGTGAAATGATTCTCTTTGCCAGACAGTTAGCTATTAATGAAGTGGCACATCATTTGCAAATTAGTCATGGTTCTGACTATGAAATCATCCACAACAGATTTAGGTTCCATAAAGTTTGTTCAAGATGGGTACCAAAACAACTCACACAGTTGCATAAACAAATGTGCTTGGAAATCTGCAAGAAACATTTGGATCACTATGGTAATGAAGGGGCAACGTCTTAGACAGGATCATTACTGGTGATGAAACATGGATCCATCATTATGAGCCGGAGAGTAAATGGCAGAGTATGGAATTGAAACATCCAAATTTGCCATGCAAGAAAAAGTTCAAGACCCAACCGTCCACAGGAAAACTGATGCTTATGGCTTTTTGTGATGCACAAGGTCCAGTAGTGGAACATTATGGGGAAAGGGGCACAACAATAAACAGTAAGGTGCTTACTGCTAGGCTAAAGCCTGCAATTTGTAGCACTGATCCATATAGTCCCAATCTTGACCCTTCTGACTATCACTTGTTTGGTCCACTCAAACAGGCATTAAGGGGCCGTCGATTTGCCTCAGATGAAGCAGTGAAAGAAGCAGCTCGACCAAGAACCTGCTTTAATGAGAGCATCAGGAAGCCTGTACAACAATGGACCAAGTGCGTTGAAACACAAGGGACTATGTCGAAAAATGATGCTCTTGTAAGTATCCTATTTGATTACAATAAAATTTTATGACTGCTTTGCGGATAATAATTGACTTACCCTCGTAACACAGAAATTACCATACAACATTACCATATGAGTACCAAACTTGGTATCATTAATGTTCAGAGTATCGGGTGTATGATTTTCATAAGTCACAGAGCCACTGTACAGTTACAACTATGGCCATCAGGTGCCATGATCAGTCATCATGATTCACAGTCTCTCACACCTGACCAGTCGCAGTGCACTTGTTGATGTCTCCACATGAACTTGGATGAAGGGAGTAGGGCATTATTGGTGAAGCTCTATTATCAAAACAACAATAATGCTGCAGCTGCACTTTGAGAATACAGCTGGCTGAAAAGATTGTGGAGGAGTCCTCTTTCTCCACCTACCATGTGGAGCAAGATGGAAGAAGCCCAAATCAACTGGAGAGCTGTGCGTCGCTCTAGGAAGAGGCCAACAACCAGTTGCACCACATGTGGTTGATGAAATCACTGTTGCTATGGCAGACAACCCTGCTTGCAATTCACGATTGTCAGGCAGTGCGCATGCTGTGTTATGACAGTTGAACGACCTATGGTCCACTGTACAGAAGGTGCTTTGAACCATTCTCAATTGATATCAGATCAAGATCCATATCATACAGCAGCTTGCACCACAGGATGCACAACAAAGTGTTGACTTTGCTCTCCACTTTCTCATAAGGATTGAATTTGTCAAGGGATGGCTCCGGACCATCCTATGGACAGAAAAAGCTAATTTTTCTCTGATGGGTGAAGTGAACACTCAGAATTGTCAAGTGTGGGGATCTAACCTCCAGTCACTGTCATCAAGTTCCTCTGTATGGTGGACATGTCACTGTATGGTGTGGCTATGCAGCTACATTCATCATTGGCCCATTCTTTTTTGAACAGTTGGAACTCAAAGATCAAAGACACACAGTGTGACTGACCAGCATTACTGCAATATGCTTTGCCAGCGTGTCATAACCACCCTACATGAGAGAGACACATTGAACTTAACAGTTTTCATGCAAGCTGGGGTCCCACCGCACATATCACTCATGAAATTCATCTGCTTCTCCAAAAACACATTTCGAAACAATCGAATCATCAGCCAATCATTTCCAAATGCTTGGCTGGCACAATCACCTGATCTCACTCCCTGTGATTTCTGGTTGTGGGGCTGCATGAAGGACAGGGTTTACCAGGGGAACAATCACACGTGTTGATCTGAAGCACAGAATGTAAAGAGACATAGCCAGGGGACCTACAGACAAGCTTCATTCTGCTGTGCTGAATGCAGTCCTGCAGTTTCAGACTGTTCTGGGCACTGTTGGTCACCATATTGGGCCCCTTTTGTAGCCATAATGGTATTGGTATATAATGTATTAAATAGAAAAAGTTTAATTATAACCACACAGTACATTGGATCTAATGGCAAGAAATAGATCTGGGCTTCTTGTGGATGTCCATGTTGAAACTAGTATCAGTGACCTTGAGATACTTGTAGCAACAATGATTACCAAAGTACAAGTGGCACCTAAAGCAAGTAGAAAGATTTATAAAGTTTAGCAAATTAGATAAAGATATAGTAGTGTCGTATCTAAATGAGGAACTAAAGTTCTGGACAAGAGGCTGTAGAAGAAGTATGGCTCACATTTTTGTAAAAAAATTGACCATGCACTAGAAAGATTTGTACCTAGTAGAAATGATCATGATCAGAGGGACCCTCCATGGTTTACAGTCACTCTAAAGAAACTTTTAAGGAAACAAAGACTGCTGCATAATAGGTGCAAAACAGTACACAAAGGTACAGATAGTGAAATACTGAAACAAAAATGTTTGGCTGTTAAAGGTAACACACAAAGCCGTCAACAACTCCTGTAGCAGAATATATCAAAATACCTCTCACAAAACCTGAAGCTATTCTCATCATATGTAAAGGTTGTTAATAGCACCAAAATTAGTGCCCAGACTCTCATGGATGACTCAGGAACTGAGAGTGAAGGTAACAGAGCAAAAGTAGGAATGCTAAGTTTTCAAATGTTTCTTTACAAAGAAAAATCTTGCAACACTGTCTCACTTTAACTCTTGCATCATTGTAATGGTGAATGATATAGATCTGAGTGAGTGGCATTGAGAAACAATTGAAATCATTAAAATTCAATTAGGCCCCAGGGCTTGATGGAATCTCTATCAGATTCTGCACAGACTATGTGTCTGAGTTAGTCCCTCTATTAGACATAATAGAGTAGATCCCCCAAACTAAAAAACTCATTAGTTGGATGGTAACATTTTTCTAGAAGAAGGGTAACACAAAAGATCCACAAAATTAACATCTTAGAACATATGTAGAGTTCTAATATAATGAGGAATCTCAGACAGGATGACCTCCTTCATACTAACAAGCATGAATTCCAAAAACATTAGTCATGCAAACATCAAGTTGCACTTCTCACACATGGTATCCTGGTATCCACAGATCAATGCAGTCATGTGAGATGTAGTATTTCTTGACTTCCAAAAATCATTTTACTCAGTATCACAACTACATTTATTGAAACTATGATCACATGGCATACTAAGTGAGATCTGTGACTGGATTCATGATTTCTTGTTAGGGAGGACACAGCATGTTCTCTTGGATGGAGAGTCATCAACAGGTGTACAAGCAGCTTCAGGTATGCACAAGGGATGCACGTTGATATCATATTGTTTATGGTGTTTAATGACCTAGCAGACAATATGAATAGCAACTTTAGACCATTCACAGATAATGCAGTTATCCGTAATGAAGTAATGTTTATTGGGAAAAAATAAAAAAATAAAATAAAATAAATTAAAAAAACCTGCACAAATATTCCATGAAACCTAGATAAGATTTCAAAGTTGTGCAAGGTTGAAAACTTTCTTTAAATGTATAGATATATAAAATTGCACACTCCACAAAATGAAAAAAAGTAGTATCCTATGACTACAGCATCAAAGACTCAACGAATCAGTCATCTTACACAAGTTCGTGGGTGTAACAACTGGTTGGAATATCGAATGGAATGATGACATAGGCTCAGATGCGGGCAAATCAAATGGCAGACTGTGGTTCACCATTAAAATACTAGGGAAATGTCATCAGTCTATAGAGGAAATTGCTTACAAACACTTAAGCGACCTATCTCACAATAATGATTACAGTATGGGACCTATACCAATTAGTTCTTAACAGAGGATATTCTACATGTATAAAGAAGGCAGCATGAAAGGTCATAGATTTGTCTGACCCATGACTTGGCGTCATGGAGATGGTGAAAAAACTAAATCAATGCACACTTAAAGATGCATGTAAACTATTCCATGGAACCCTATTTACAAAGTTTCAAGAATTAACTTTAAGTGATAAAGTTCCCTATGTATTGTTCCCACTAGTATTACTAAAACAAGATTAAACAAATTACAGCATGAACAGAGGTGTTGAAGCACTCATTCTTCCCACACTCTATACACAGACAGAATGGGAAGTAGCCCTAATGTCTGGTAGAGTGGCAAAACCCTCTGTCATGCTCTTTACAGTGGTTTTCTGGGAATAGATGTAGATTGATGCAGTTTTGTGCCAACCTAATGCCACAGGAGAAATCAAGGGTAAATTATATTGTAACTTCATATTCAGAATCCATTATGCCTGAAAAGAAAAATTAATATAAATTTCTTACAGTTAAATTAGTTTTAGTTTGACACGTCTACTTCAGTTAGTGAGTTAGTGTCTAAGGAGGGAGGGAGGGGTGGGGAAGGGGGGGAGGTAGGGAGGGAGGGAGGGAGGGAGGGAGGGAGGGAGGGAGGGAGGGAGGGAGGGAGACTCAATAAAAAATCATTAAGGTTTATAATTGAAACAGCAACCAGCCACTTGTGTGATTTAACAAGGTGTGTTTCGATCAAACCATGGCTCTTTCGGATTTTTTACAAATCCATCTTCAGCTAGTTGTTACACATTTCATTGTTTTTTTGCTGCAGCCTTGTTCTACATCCATTATTAGCCTGACCAAGAAAACAGCGAAACTTGTAAAGCCATCTGAAGATGGATTTGTAAAATCCAAAATTGATTATGGTTTCAGCCAAATAAACCTTGTTAACACACACTTGTGGCTAGTTGCTGTTTCAATTATAAACCTTATAGTATTACAGCCACGGCCCTCAACAGGTCAATTTTGGACAAAAAAACTTATCCTCTTTAATGCATTTTTTTTCACTGTCCTTTCATTGCTTCTTTTGTTTCTTCCCTTACTGAAGGGAATGAGTTGTATCCGAGGAGACTAAAGACCTAGTTTGTGCAGCCAATGATCCAGAGGGACTGCACATACATATCCATCATTCACAGGCAGCAGTACATCAGGCAGACACAACACCATATTCTGGACTGCTGCTTTCACATGAGAAAGAAAGATTACTGAGCACATCTCAGAATAAAATCATACACTTGATTTTGAATAGGACAAGTGGATTTTGCAACAGCATAACAACAATGGAAGCCATCAAAATATGAACTAATAGTGGTATTGTCAACAGAAATGGTGGCTAATAAATCAATTCTGCTTGAGACCCTTTACTGGCCAAAATCCAGTGCAAGCTCCTCCAGTCGAGAGACATTCAAATAGTATGTGAAGTGGAGACTGACTGACGTATGTGGGACTCAAATGTGGCCTCTCTCACCACTCCTGACCACCCTGTGGTGAGGGGAGGGTAAGCCTACCACATTGCAGCCCCTATTTAAAGACAAGTGAGACACTGTTTTGCACTTTGCCAGATGATGATGAGAGTGACACTCATCAAAGCATGACACCATTTTGACAGACTCTGTTAGTTGGAAATATGAAAGTTTTATATTAAGTATGAGAATTCATTGACTAATTTGCTGTTATCTGCAGCTGTGCTTGCATATCACTAGTTCTGTTAAGCTGAGTAATGATGAGTAAGCAAGCTATTGTAGATGCAAAAATGTCACTTGCCCTGATGTGTCTACCTGTTTGGATAAGCACAGCTTGTGATGTGTACACCTCCTCCCACCCAATTGCCCCAGCACACAATGCAACAGCACATGCAGCATTGCTGCCCAGTGATAGGTGTGGAAGGATCACAAGCAGGAGAGTGCATCTGTGTGTTGCATTATTGATGTAGCTACGTATTATGCAACAAATTTAATAATTTTTTAATATGATTTATGTTCACCAATGTAAAATAAGCATCCACATAACCCTCTTAGGTGTTAATTTGTTTCTCTCTAAAGTGGTTGTCAGGGTATGTTCTTCCTTGGGGTTCAAGCTATCTTCATTCCAGATTTCATTGGAATGAGTTCAGCGGTTCAGTCATGTCAACATGACTGACATAGTTACTTTCTCATTTATAATATTATGTAGTATGGAAGTGTGGATATGAATAGGGAGGCACATCACATAATTAAAAAAAGTATTCATCACATTGACAAATTAAGATGATATATACAAATGTGGAAATTAATTAGCAATGGTACTTAGGTCACTACACGTGTGACAAGCATGGTTGGCTAGGCTGTATGGAAGGAATTTCTTGATGTGGAATGGTGGTAGATGTCCAGTCCTGTCTCTGGTATTTTCTACAACATCAAAGGCAGGGCCATGTGTGAAAGCAGCCACATGATCTACAAACTTAGCTGCAACTCCTGTGCTGCATTCTTACATACAAATGACAACTAACAAGCTGTCTGTCCATGCGAATTGCCACCACCAAACTGTGGTTGAGGAATACCTGGACCACCTAGTTGCTGAAAATGGCACCCAACAAGACATGCATGAAGTTTCACAGCCTGTGCCATCTGAATTTTTCCCACCAACACCAGCTTTTCTGAACTGCAGTGGCAGATCCTTGGTTTTCATATCCCCCCTATCCTCAACCTTCACTATTCTCTGTTCTCCATTTGTCTATCCCCTACCTTACTCCAGCTCCAGCACTACATATGCCTTATATCACATCAGTCCCCCTACAAAGTTTTTCATCTTCTCTATTGCTCTCCTCTCCATCCCCCCCCCCCTCCTCTCCTGCCCCCATCACCCCTGCACAGCCTCTCAATGGCACACCTAGCAGCTCTATCCTTTCTCCACCATGTACCTGCACTTCCCACATCCAACAATAGCACTAGCATCTTCCCCTATCATTACCCTGCTATTCCCTCCCCCTCTCCCCACCCATTCTTCTTCTTTACTACCACTACCCACCCAAGCCTGATTGATGCTTACATCAGATGCAGTCGCAGTAGTATCTGAGCTTCCAGAGACAGTGACCATGTGTGTGTGAGATGATGTGTGAATCATAAACTTCTGAAGAAGAGCTTTGTCCAAAATTAAAATATTTATAGCTGAATGGCCATTAGCTGTTGGAGACCAAATAAATAAAAAATTAAGTATTTATAGCATGTTTTCATTATGCCTGTCTGCAACTCAGTGCCTTCTTTATATGGTGAGTGGCAGTCTTTCCTTTTCATATAGTTCTTACTCTGTCCTAGACTAGACAGAAGAATATGTGTGTGATACATCTCTACTAGATAAGTGAGGAGATGCACTAACAACATAGGTGACACAGTTATGATTAGTAACGATTCTGAGTACAATACAGCATGAGTACACAGTACAATGTTCTAATCCGAACTGTTCTCCCGTTTCCCTCCCACAAATGTCCCACTCCATGGCTGAGCCCCTCAGTCAGTGGTATCATTGGTGGTGGCATCCCCACAGGGACGCACCTTCCCCCCTGCCCTTCCCCCTCTCTCACTGCAGTACTGCAGAACACTAGAGAGAGTCAGAGGTGGATGGCACACGTTGACAATGGAGTGACCCAGCCAATATACATGTGACCAGCTGTGCCATGATTGGCTGCTGTGCAGGGCATGACTGGACCATTTGTCAGCATTTGGGATGTGCCAGAAACTGTATATAATTGATATGGTACAAAGTGTGCTGGTTGTTGTCTGAGAAGCCACTAACATAGATTGATTGGGAGCCAGTGATGTTGACATGTGTACCTGTGGTGTTAGTGTTGCTGCCAGGGTTGGGAGATGCTGGTGATGTCACATGGCTTAATGGCTGACAGGGGTTCTGTGTTAGTGTAGTGATGGTAATTATGCTGTCCAACCACAAGCATGAGGATAAGGTTATACAGTGAATGTAAGTAGGTAGGCAAGGATGAGTAGTGTTCTGGCATAAAGTCAAGCACCAGCATGCTGGTCGGAAATGTTAGAGCAGAGAGAGCTGTGAAGCAGACATCAGCCAACTGCATGTGGAGCTACCCCTCTCTAGGATGACAACATGATGGCAGTGCCCTCTGCATATAAACAGTGCACCCGACTGGCCGCGGCGAGTTCTACTAGTTCTACAGAAGCATCAACACCAGCGACCTGGATAGAAGCGTCCTCTGTTATCACTTCACTTGTATTGGGTTCCTTATACTGAATGAAATTGATTATATTGCATGTCGCCATTTGCTTGTGACATTGATATGTACACTCCTGGAAATGGAAAAAAGAACACATTGACACCAGTGTGTCAGACCCACCATACTTGCTCCGGACACTGCAAGAGGGCTGTACAAGCAATGATCACACACACGGCACAGCGGACACACCAGGAACCGCGGTGTTGGCCGTCGAATGGCGCTAGCTGCGCAGCATTTGTGCACCGCCGCCGTCAGTGTCAGCCAGTTTGCCGTGGCATACGGAGCTCCATCGCAGTCTTTAACACTGGTAGCATGCCGCGACAGCGAGGACGTGAACCGTATGTGCAGTTGACGGACTTTGAGCGAGGGCGTATAGTGGGCATGCGGGAGGCCGGGTGGACGTAACGTCGAATTGCTCAACACGTGGGGCGTGAGGTCTCCACAGTACATCGATGTTGTCACCAGTGGTCGGCGGAAAGTGCGCGTGCCCGTCGACCTGGGACCGGACCGCAGCGACGCACGGATGCACGCCAAGACCGTAGGATCCTACGCAGTGCCGTAGGGGACAGCACCGCCACTTCCCAGCAAATTAGGGACACTGTTGCTCCTGGGGTATCGGCGAGGACCATTCGCATCCGTCTCCATGAAGCTGGGCTACAGTCCCGCACACCGTTAGGCCGTCTTCCGCTCACGCCCCAACATCGTGCAGCCCGCCTCCAGTGGTGTCGCGACAGGCGTGAATGGAGGGACGAATGGAGACGTGTCGTCTTCAGCGATGAGAGTCACTTCTGCCTTGGTGCCAATGATGGTCGTATGCGTGTTTGGCGTTGTGCAGGTGAGCGCCACAATCAGGACTGCATACGACCGAGGCACACAGGGCCAACACCCGGCATCATGGTGTGGGGAGTGATCTCCTACACTGGCTGTACACCACTGGTGATCGTCGAGGGGACACTGAATAGTGCACGGTACATCCAAACCGTCATCGAACCCATCGTTCTACCATTCCTAGACCGGCAAGGGAACTTGCTGTTCCAACAGGACATTGCACGTCCGCATGTATCCCGTGCCACCCAACGTGCTCTAGAAGGTGTAAGTCAACTACCCTGGCCAGCAAGATCTCCGGATCTGTCCCCCATTGAGCATGTTTGGGACTGGATGAAGCGTCGCCTCATGCGGTTTGCACGTCCAGCACGAACGCTGGTCCAACTGAGGCGCCAGGTGGAAATGGCATGGCAAGCCGTTCCACAGGACTACATCCAGCATCTCTACGATCGTCTCCATGGGAGAATAGCAGCCTGCATTGCTGCGAAAGGTGGATATACACTGTACTAGTGCTGACATTGTGCATGCTCTGTTGCCTGTGTCTATGTGCCTGTGGTTCTGTCAGTGTGATCATGTGATGTATCTGACCCCGGGAATGTGTCAATAAAGTTTCCCCTTCCTGGGACAATGAATTCACGGTGTTCTTATTTCAATTTCCAGGAGTGTATTTCTCAAAGTTAAGTATTGTCATTTATTTCCTGCAATAAAACTCTTTAATATGATTCGCTTGAATTGTTGTCTAGCGATCCAAGAAGCAGGTTTCCAAGACACCCCATCTTTGACAACTAGGCAGAATCCAACATTGGTGACAAGTCATACAAAAAGCCCCATGCCTGGTGGCCACAGTTTTTCATGGACTTTTCTGTTTGCTGGTGCCTTAATCCTACATTGTCTTTTTGCAGGGTTTACTTGCATTAATAGTATCTCTTATAGTGTTTTTGCTAATCAGTGTTTTCAGGTGGGTGTTGCAGAAATTTTCTTTTCTTGCCTCATCTGCTTATTGCATTTTTCTGTTTCACAATGAATGACCCACTTATCCCACCCCCTGCTCAGGCACCTCAGCTGCAGGTGTTAGATGTAACACAGTTAACATAGATGGTTTCAGTTTCAGAGTCAACAAATCACAACTCTACTAAATACGGTACAGCAGCTACTCATCACTCAAGCCACCAATATGATGCAGCAGAAACCTTGAGGAGCTCCAAGTGCCATACCGTCTTTTCGCCAGTTTAATTGACAACAAGAGGAATAGCTCAAATGGTCGCAACAGTTTGAAGCCCACATAATTGCTCACAACATACCAGGCTCTGTGAAACCCCCATTGTTTTTTGTCCACAGTAGGAAGTGCAGTGTTTCGCCTCATACAGAAATTATTCCCTACTGCAACTCCCAGTGAACATTCCTGTGAGCAGGTTGTAGATTCGCTAACTATTATGACCAACAAGTGAATGTGATAGCATCTAGGTACCAGTTCTTTAATTGCAAGAAGTGGTCAGAACACACTTATCGGGTTTTGCAGAGTATGATAAGGAAATGCAAATACAAATGTGCTTGTGGTGCTTTATATTTAGATATTATGTAGCATGAAGTGATTATGTACAATGTAAATAATGTCAGACTTAGAGAACAAACTTTGGAACAGTCTGATCCATCATGTCAGCACATAGTGCAAATACTAGATCAGCATGTTTCAGGTGCTGTGTCAGCTGATAAACCTGAGCAGCACAAATTTTTCAAGTTGAGTCAGCCCTTGCTCATGAGCAGCCCATTAGGCAGCGACAGTTCATATGCACCACGACATGTAAACAGTTCTCCATGCAGTGTAAGTAGCTCTCTAAACAGGCAAATGGAATTAAGTCATGCTCTTGGCATTATTCCCAACACAAATGCCAAGACTGCCCATCCAGATAAGCACAGTGTTATGCTTGTGGCAAGAAATGTCACGTACAATCCATATATTTGGAATGGAACAAATATAAGAATTCGGGCCACTCACAAAAATTTAGCCACAATGCCCATGTATTCAAAGCTTGCTGCATGCATTAGCAAAACCAGCCAGCAAATGGTATCTTCAGAGCTATGCCAGTCTAACAAACTTTTCATTAATTTGCATATTAATGGAAAACACATGAAATTTCCATTGGACATGGGTGGCTCTGTTACACTGCTGAATCATAACACATATGAACTGTTAGGCTCCACATGCCTGTCTAAAACTGGCACCCACCTGACAGCTTCTAATGGACATGACATACTAGTTCTGAAAAAATGTACTTTGCCTGCCATGTATCACTCGCATAAGCAAACTGTAAATTTCACTGTGCTACAATCATGCGACTGTGAGAACATATTTGGCCTTGATTCATTTAATTTGTATGGTTTTCGAATTCAGGACAATGTGCTGTTAGTGTCTGAATTCAATGCAAAAGACAGTGTAGTTAGCTTTCTGAAAGAATTTCCGGAATTCTTTTCTGAAGGTTTAGGCAAGGCTAACAATTTTGTTGCACATATTACTATGAAAGACAATTCTCTGCTGAAATTTTGTCGGGCCAGAACTGTTCCCATTGCATTATGGGACATAGTTGCTGCTGAACTTAAAGAATTGCAAAATGGCAGGGCTAACCCATACAGGCTAATCCATGGGCAAGTCTATTGGTTTTGTTCCCCAAACCTTCAGGTCGCATTCACCTCTGTGTTGACTTAAAGTCTACAGTCAACCCACAAACTGTGATTGGTATGTATCCATTGCCACACTCAGAGGATCTCATGGACAGATTAGGCACTGGTCACTACTTTTCAAAAATTGATTTGTGCAACGCACATCTTCAGATACCACTAGATGAAGAATCTCAAAAAGAGTGTGTTGTGAACACACAAATAGGCTTGTTTCAATATTTGCTTTTGCCTTTTGGCAGTGCTTCCACACCCACCATTTTCCAATGGTATTTGGAACAGCTGACTGCTTAAGTACCAAATTGTTAAAACTACACTCCTGGAAATGGAAAAAAGAACACATTGACACCGGTGTGTCAGACCCACCATACTTGCTCCGGACACTGCGAGAGGGCTGTACAAGCAATGATCACACGCACGGCACAGCGGACACACCAGGAACCGCGGTGTTGGCCGTTGAATGGCGCTAGCTGCGCAGCATTTGTGCACCGCCGCCGTCAGTGTCAGCCAGTTTGCCGTGGCATACGGAGCTCCATCGCAGTCTTTAACACTGGTAGCATGCCGCGACAGCGTGGACGTGAACCGTATGTGCAGTTGACGGACTTTGAGCGAGGGCGTATAGTGGGCATGCGGGAGGCCGGGTGGACGTACCGCCGAATTGCTCAACACGTGGGGCGTGAGGTCTCCACAGTACATCGATGTTGTCGCCAGTGGTCGGTGGAAGGTGCACGTGCCCGTCGACCTGGGACCGGACCGCAGCGACGCACGGATGCACGCCAAGACCGTAGGATCCTACGCAGTGCCGTAGGGGACCGCACCGCCACTTCCCAGCAAATTAGGGACACTGTTGCTCCTGGGGTATCGGCGAGGATCATTCGCAACTGTCTCCATGAAGCTGGGCTACGGTCCCGCACACCGTTAGGCCGTCTTCCGCTCACGCCCCGACATCGTGCAGCCCGCCTCCAGTGGTGTCCCGACAGGCGTGAATGGAGGGACGAATGGAGACGTGTCGTCTTCAGCGATGAGAGTCGCTTCTGCCTTGGTGCCAATGATGGTCGTATGCGTGTTTGGCGCCGTGCAGGTGAACGCCACAATCAGGACTGCATACGACCGAGGCACACAGGGCCAACACTCGGCATCATGGTGTGGGGAGCGATCTCCTACACTGGCCGGCCACCACTGGTGATTGTCGAGGGGACACTGAATAGTGCACGGTACATCCAAACTGTCATCGAACCCATCGTTCTATCATTCCTAGACCGGCAAGGGAACTTGCTGTTCCAACAGGACAATGCACGTCCGCATGTATCCCGTGCCACCCAACATGCTCTAGAAGGTGTAAGTCAACTACCCTGGCCAGCAAGATCTCCGGATCTGTCCCCCATTGAGCATGTTTGGGACTGGATGAAGCGTCGTCTCACGCGGTCTGCACGTCCAGCACGAACGCTGGTCCAACTGAGGCGCCAGGTGGAAATGGCATGGCAAGCCGTTCCACAGGACTACATCCAGCATCTCTACGATCGTCTCCATGGGAGAATAGCAGCCTGCATTGCTGCGAAAGGTGGATATACACTGTACTAGTGCCGACATTGTGCATGCTCTGTTGCCTGTGTCTATGTGCCTGTGGTTCTGTCAGTGTGATCATGTGATGTATCTGACCCCAGGAATGTGTCAATAAAGTTTCCCCTTCCTGGGACAATGAATTCACGGTGTTCTTATTTCGATTTCCAGGAGTGTATTTGGATGATGTCATTGTAGCAGGTCAGACACCTGAAGAACAAATTGCAAATTTGTGTGCTTTGTTTTATGTGTTATCTGATACAGGACTAAAGTGCAGAGTGCACATGTGTGATTTTTTTTTAAACCTGAGTTGCAGTATCCTGGACATGTCATGAACAGTCGAGATGTACTTCCTCTCAATCTCACATAATGGCAGGTTAGTTTTAGTAAAAATGAACTATTATATCAGTTCATACCAAATACTGCACAAATTGCAGCTCCACTGCATCACTTGTGTTGCAAGAGTGTCCCCTTTGTTTGGACAGATAAGAGCCAAGAAACTTTTGATCCTGACAAACCAGCTGTGTTGCAAGTTGACACTTCCTCTTACAGAATCAGTGCAGTGCTTTCACACAGAATTGATGATAAAGACAGGCCTATTGCTTTCACATCAAAAGTGTTGTGCAAAGCTCAGTGTAACTATTCACAAACAGAGAAAGATGCATTGGCTATTGTGTATGGCGTCACCAAATTCCACCACTGTTTGTATGGCAGAAAATTCTAGTTGGTAATGGATCACAAGCCATTGCAATCTTTGTTTCATCTGATGAAGCTTGAAGCTGGCTCCTGTATGAACTGCAAAAAATTGCAAAGATAGGCTTTGTTGTTGTCTCAATACCAGTACGAGATTGTGTATCATCTGACAGCTAAACATGGTAATGCAGACGCATTTTCACATCTTCCGAAGGGCCCTGATACAGACTTTGACACTTCTGCTGCATCTTCTTGTCACATTAATGCTCAGTATTCTGAATTGCTTCAATCCTTTCCTCTGAACTTTAGGAAAATTAGCACAGGCCACAGAAGCTGATTCAGATTGAACATTTTGCTAAAGTACATTTGCACATCTTGGCCTTGCTCATTGCATAGCATAAGGAACTCTGTAGTGTGCAAATACTTTGTTTGTTGGCATAGCCATGCTATACAGCAAGGTGTGATTCTTGTTCAAACTAATGGTGGACAGTCACATGTGTTGATCCCCAAATCTTTGCAAAATGAAGTGTTGCAGTTACTTCACCAAGGACACAGAGGGATTGTTTATATGAAACAGTTAGCACGTCAACACTGTACTTGGCAGGGTATGGACACCCAAACAACAGTTGACATCACAGTTTTATGCATGTGCGGAAAATCAGTCCGCTTCACCACAAAAATTCTTGTGTGGCCTAAATCGCAATCATTATGGCAACATGTGAATATAGGCTTTCCGTTGGTTGATTGTGGTAGACTCTTATAGCAAGTTTCCTTTTGCCGTGCCAATAATCTTAACAATGTTGTGTAACACAATTCAGGTGTTGTCCTCTATTTTCTGCCTTGAAGGGTTGCCTGACATAGTATCAGACAATGGCCCTCAGGTCACGTCAAATGCGTTTGAAACATTCTGTGAATACAATGATATACAGCATCTAACTAGTGCACCATTCCATCCACAGTCAAACAGCAAAGTGGAATGTTTTGTCAGAACATTCAAGCAGCAGATGGCTAAACTTTGCACACAGCAGGGGTCAAGCATGGAAAATGTTTCTTGCCTCCTATCATATGCATCTACAAGATGGACCATTGCTGACAGAATTGACTCACAGCCACCACCATCGGACACTGCTCCACCCTCTTCAGCATCCAAAGCTAAAGCAAGGCCACAAGTATTGCTTCATGCTGCATGATATCGTCTTTTACAGCATTTTTAGTGGCAGCTTGGCACATGCATGTATATCATTTCAGACCCAGACAGATTGCAGCGCCAACATCACCTTCAAATTTGCCGCTGTCATGTGCACAGTGATCCTTCTGTATCTCTTTCCCCAGATTCACTGAGCCCAAGGACAGCATGGCCACAGCGGCCACCAGAGGGTGTCATCACGACACCGCGGGATGACCCCATGGAGACAGAGCCTTCGCCTCCTCCGCCTCCTCTTGTCCTGCTGATGGAGCTGGACCTGCCCATGTTGCAGCAGCCAACATTTTCTAGATCTTGCTATTGGCCTCAGGGAGTAGATGCGCACACTTCTGTTCTTTTTCTGGGGGACATTTCCACCAGAGCGAAGGCTGGATAGCAGGGTATGAGCAGACGCCTGACATCCCTTGCAACAACAGCTTCCGGTCCAGTGCTATGACCACGATCCTACCTCCCCTCCCATTGTCGAGCTCCTTACATGACTACTATCCATTGCTTTGGGCGGAGGAATATTCTGACATAAAGTCAAGTGCTGGCACACTGGTCAGGAACGTTAGAGGAGTGAGGGCTGTGAAGAAGACGTCAGCCAATTTCTAGGATGACAATGCGACAGCAGCACAATGTACGTGAAGAGAAAATAAGTGCTGCACCCAGCTGGCCACAGTGAGTTCTACAAGTTCTACAGAAGTGTCAAGACCAGTGACCTGGATGGAAGCATCCACTGTATTACTTCACTCATATTGGAATCGTTATACTGAAGGACACATTATATTGCACATCACCCTTTGCTTGTGACACATCTATGTATTTCTCGAATTTAAGTATTATCATTTATTTTCTGTAATAAAACTCTTTAATGTGATTTGCTTGAATTGTCATCTAGTGATTCCTAGACACCCCAGCTTTGTCAACTAGGCAGGATCTAACAAATAGTCAGGAAGTTAGCGTGAGGGGTGTGTTTGGAAATTCACACCATGTATCAATAATTAGGTCTTCATTGATTAGTTTAATGTTGAGTTGTAAACATCAATGGAAATGACTGCTGTTTCATGAAGTAGGCTAGTGCTTGTGTTCGTGTCACTGTTTAGTTGTTTATCCTTGTTAAGTGGGGTTGTGTAAGCATTACCATCATCTGTGTCAGCAGCAGCCCAGAATACCCATGTAGGTTTGAAGTATTGTTGTCCATTAAGTCTGTGATTTACGGGATGAGTTTTGGTCACTTACAAGGATGGCATAGTCTTAAGTTGAGATAGATGGTGCTAATGCATGAGAGGTAATTTGCAATGATGTTATCAGCACTTTGCAGTTTTGAGTATTGGTTGTATGTTAAACAATGTGCAGTCCAGGGTGGAGTGTAACAATATAATGAAAAGTATAGTTGCTACTCACCATATAGCAGAGATGCTGAGTCACAGATAGGCACAACAAGAGGACTGTCTCAAAATAAAGCTTTCAGCCAACAAGGCATTTGTCAAAAATAGATGACAAACACACACACACACACACACACACACACACACACACACAAATGCAACATGCATACACAAGACTGCAGTCTTTGGTAGCTGAAGCCACACTGTGAGCAGCAACAGCAATGCAAGATGGGAGAGGTAACTGGGTGGAATGAAGGGATAGCAGGGTAGGGGTGTGGGACAGTGGAGTGCTTCTGGGGAGCGCACAGGAATGAGGTGGAGAGAGGGTAGGGCAGCTAGGTGTAGTCAGGGGGTTAGATGGAGAGCAGGGTTGATGTGGTGATGTGGGGGGGGGGGGGGGGGGTAGAGCAGGGAAGGGGCTGGTTGAGTGAGGAAATGACTAACAAATGTTGAGGTCAGAGGCCAGAAGGGTTAAGGGAACATAGGATATATTGCTGGGAGACCTCCCACATGCACAACTAAGAAAAGCTGGTGTCAGTGGGAAGGATCCATATGGCATAACTGTGAAGCAGTCATTGAAATGAAGAAGGTCATGTTGGGCAGTGACTATGCAACAGGGTGGTCCAGTTGTTTCATGGCCACAGGTTGTCGGTGGTCATTCTTGTGGACAGACAGCTTGTTGGTTGTCATGTACACTTACAATGCAGCACAGTGGTTACAGCTTCGTTTGTAGATCATATGACTGGTTTCACAGTTAGCCCTGCATTTAATGGGATAGATGATGTTTGTGACTGGACTGGAGTAGGTGGTGGTGGGAGGGTATATGGGACAGGTCTTGCATCTAAGTCTATTACATGCATACGAGCCATGAGGTAAGGGGTTGGGAGGAGGGGTTGGATAGGGATGGACAAGTATAGTGTGTAGGTTTAGTGGACAGTTGAATACCACTGTGGGAGGGGTGGGAAGAACAGTGGGCAGGACATTTCCTATTCCAGGGCATGACGGGAGGTAGTTAAAACTCTGACAGCGAATGTAATTCAGTTGCTCCAGTTTTGCATGGTACTGAGTTACGATGGGTGAGACTTTGGAAGGTGCTGGGAGATAGGAAAGATAAAGCACTGGAGATTTGTTTTTGGATGAGGTAGGGAGGATAATTACAGTCTGTGAATTCTTCAGTGAGACCCTTGGTACGTTTCAAGAGGGATTGTTCATCACTGCAGATGTGACAACCACAGGTGGCTAGTCTGTATGTAAGGGTCTTCTTGGTATGGAACGAGTGGCAGCTGTCGAAGTGGAGGTATTGCTGGTTGTTAGTAGGTTTGATATGGAGAGAGGTACTTATGTAGCCATAAGTGGAGGTCAACATCTAGGAAGGTAGATTGTTGAATTGACTAGGACCAGGTGAAGCAAATGGGGGGGGGGGGGGGGGGGGGGGGAGTTGTTGAGGTTCTGGAAGAATGTAGATAGGGTGTCCTCACCATCAATCCAGACCGCAAAGATGTCATCATCAGTGAATCTGAACCAGGTGAGGGGTTTAGGATTCTCAGTGTTTAGGAAGGATTCCTCTAGATGGCCCATGAATAGCTTGGCATATGATGGCGTCATGCAGGTGCCCATAGCTGTACCCAAGATTTGTTTGTAGGTAATGCCTTAAAAGGAGGGTAGGTTCTGGGTAATAGGCTGAATGTGTTGGTCTACAAGAGCAGAGATTCTCTCAGTGGGGCCACAGTAACTGGCCACAACAGGGAGTTCTGGGTGTTTGGGTTCAGGAACTTTAGGAAGCATGTAGAAGGTAGGAGTGTGGCGAGTGGTAGAGGTGAGCAAAGGGATGGACTCTGGGGAGAGGATCTGGTATGGGCCTAAGGATTTGAGGAGAGACTGGAGATGCAGCTGGATTTCTAGAATGGAGTCACTGTGGTGAGGTTTGTGGGTGGATGTATCTGACAGCTGACAGAGTCCTCTGCCAGGTAATCCTTCTGGTTCAAAACAACAATGGTGGAGCCTTTGTCCACCGTAGGATTATTAGGTTGGGATCAGCTTTTAGAGGGTGGACTGTGGTTCTTTCTGCAGATGTTAGATAATTTTACATATTAGGGAATGTTGCTGAGGCAAAGTTTGAGGTTAAGAAATTCTGGAAAGTTAACATACGGTGGTTTGGGGGCAGTGGGGGAGAATCACAGTTGGATGGAGGAGTGAACTGAGTTAGGCAGGATTCTACAGTGGTCTTTGGTTGAGTCTGATTGGTAGGGTTGGTGGCGAAAAAGTTTTTCCACTGTAGGGACTGGAAGAAGGAGAGAAGATCTTTAACAGACCCTGTATAGTTTAATTTGGGAGTGGGGCAAAAGGTGAGGCCTCTGGAAAGGACTGATATTTCTGTGGGACTAAGGCTTCTGGAGTAAAGGTTCGTGACTGTGTTGCAGGTCTGTTTAGGTTCCAGATTCTGTGTGGTGGTGGAAGAGAGTTTTGGAAGGTGTGGTTGGTAATGTAGTAAGTCTGTGAGACAAGGTTTTTCAGCTATGAGGGAACATGGGGGGGGGGGGGGGGCGTTGGAGGTTGTTGTAGAGGTGCTGGACCACGGTACTTCAAGGCAGGAGTAGGAACTGAGTGTGGTGGAGAGTTTTTTGAGGTGGTGTTGTGCATGTTGCTCTAGTTCCTGGAGGGCAAAAGTTTCAATGTGTGTTATGGGTTCCAGGAATTTGGGATTGCATAGCAGGAGAATTTTATGGATGGAAAGAAAGTATTGCAAGCAGCTTTGGGCTTGGTTGATATGGTTTTGCAGAACTATTTTGGTGAGGGCTAAGGATTGGTGGAATCTGAACAGATGGACATAATTGTAGAAGAATGCAGAGATGGGTAATTTGATGGTAAGGCCATTTGGGGGGATTCAATAAGCTAAGCAAAAATGCAGGAACAGTATGTGGGACCGGGTTCTGACTATGAATTAGGAAACTTTTCTGTATCAACACATATGGAAGGAGCGAGGATCCATGGCGGTGGAAAAAATGCGAAAAATTATGTCCAAAAAAATTCAACCAACACACTCAGTCTTTTTACTTCTCTCCCTTTCTGCTAGCCCTCTGCCTGCCCATCCCTTCCCCCATATCTCCATTGCTCTCCATCTAATGCCCCCAACTGCACCTTGCTGCCCTACCCTCTCTTCACCTCATCCCTGCATGCTCCCCAGCAGCACTTCGATGGCCCCCAACTCTATTTTGATATCCTTCCCCTTCCTGCCCCAGCCTCCTCCTCCTTATCCTCATCCAATAGCCTCTCCCATCATGCACTGGTGCTGCTGCTGCTCACAGTGTGGCTTCAGTTACCTGAGACTGCAGCTGTCGTCTATGACAAAGGCCTTGTAGGCCGAAAGTTTATTTTGTGACAGTCCTTTTGTTGAACCTATCTGCAACTCAGCATTTCCGCTGTATGGTGAGTAGCAACTATCCTTTCCATAATATTGTTATTAGTTGTATAATGTGAGATTAAACTGAGGTGGCAGAATCTTCAGGGGCTTCTTTCCTTTGATGGGTGATGCACTGCATCTGATAATGCTTTGTAGTCCATGTGTATCAATACCTATCTGCCTTGAGCATTCTCCTTGCAGTAACACACTGCTCTATACAGGAAAATAGTTCACAGCTGAATGCGGACCACATTGATTGTGAAGTTTTAAGTTTCTTGAAGAAGAAGTGGAAGGGCTGTGCATCACTGTCCACTACTAGTTGAAGGACTGCACCAATGGCCATGTCATTAGCGTCTGCAGTGACCATCAGCTGTGCATTCAGAACAGGGTGAGTGAGCACAGCTGCTCCCATGAGGCCAGCTTTTGCATGGTCAAATTCGGATTGCATGTGGGACATCCATACTAATTTCTTCTTGTCATGTGTGTTTGGTCCAGCGTGGGCATCAGTAAGTGGGGATTATATTTGTGCTATGTTGTGGCATGTGTTGATGATAAAAACTGAGTCTTTCTTGGAATCATCGCAAGTTGTGATACATTTATGGAGGTTGCAACTGTACAGTGAATTCAGTTCATTCAAGCATGGGTTTAATGCCATTAACATTCACTGTTTGTCTGAGGAAGATTATTTCTGATTTTTGCAGCTGTGATTTCTCTTTGATTGTGACAAGCCCAACATCATAGAGGGTAATGAGAACTAGTTCAAGATCACATTTTTGGTCATTTTGGTTGTACAAGAAAGTCAAGATATTATCGGGATGTGAATGGCAACATTTTAGTTTGAAGAGGTTGCTGCTGATGAATCTTTGAAAAGTTTGGGCAGCATTTTTCATACAATATTGCATGATAAGTGTTTTGAAAAGGCTAAAAGGTTATGACTGCTGCCTTAGCAAGGTTCTCTGGGTGCACTGTTATTTGAAGACATATTTTTTTGCGGTCTATCACACTGAAGACCATTCCTACTGCAAGTGAGTGTGTAAAAACCTGAATATTAGGGATGGGGCAACTATCATGATAGTGTGGCACTGATGAGGTCGACACCAGCATCGATATGCATTTGTCTTTAGACTCTGAACATCGTCTTTGGACTCTGAGCATTGTCTTTGGGCTCTTCCACCATGTTCAGTTCTTTGTGAGCCTTTGATGTGTTTAGGTGAATAATTGAACTACTGTTAAATGGGTGTTGTTTGGTGTAACCAACCCGAACTTCCACCTCACTGGTGACCCTGAGTTGTAACGTCTTCCGTTTTTGCCGTTTTACTGTGTCCGCAACCTCCGTGTCAGTTATTTTCGCATGTATTACATCGACACAGCATTTGAACAATGACTTCGGCCCAGCGCCTAAAGCTGGATTTTGTGATTGACATGAATCGTATTGTGGGTGATGTACACCTGCCAGGACTGCAACACAATGCCTCTCACTCGACAATTACACCGATTTTGCAAGATGTTTTCGAGCCTGCAACAATAAGTGAGGTTAGGAGTGTGCATGACTCCAGCTATCAAATGCCTTTGTTCCCACCACATGTGTTCTTCCTCATCAACTGTGTAGTTACCTCTTACAGATCTCCGTGCAGTGCGGGACCTTTGCTGATTTCTGCAAATGCTTTGTTGGACAACCTACCACCGCCAGGACAACGATTTGCTACTCCGCAATCCGTGCAGTACCACACAGACACCTGCCACATGGCCGGAACTACTTTGTTCACAGGTCTACCTCCTCAGCATCCGACCACACCCACACCTTCCTCGGTTCAGCATCAGCACATGCCTTCCTCCTTCGATACCCCGGCCTGCAACAGGAACAATAATTTGTTATCTGTGCCTGACCTCCATCCCTCTGCTACGCCTCAGTGTTTTTTGCCATGGCATTCACCTTATCCGCACACTGTTTTGAGTGGAGTGACTATGAACAGTGAACATTCACACATTCCATCCCACGTTCGACATCATTTCCGACACTGTGCTTCCAGACAGCCAACACCTCCACAGCCTCCCTGTAACACAGGTGGCCCCGGCTCTGATCATACGTTGAGCTTTCCGCAGACTAACACGAGTTCTCAAACTTTGAACTTTTTCTCACCTGTCGCCCTCATGCCGGCTCCACTCGAGCTTCCGCTACCGTTCTTGACACATCTCAGTGCCTCATCCGCATTGGTCTTCTGTGACGCATCAATCCAAACACACCCGCAACATGTTGAGCTTCCGCAACCACAATCGACACATTACGGTGTCTCACCCGCTTCGGACTTCCATGTCGCAATGGATCGCGCTCAACCACAATGTGTCACCTTTATGCTGCCACGTGAACAGCCGTCATTGCCACATCCCCTGGAGGCACACACTCCTGGAATACTACAGCAACAACAGCTCGATTCAGGCAGTGCCCTGACGAACTCAACTCAACCTGTTCTTCCGAACATTCTACAATGCTTACCGACGCTGCCACCATTTAATCCCAACAGAGCAATAACCTGGTTCAAAATTGTGGACAAAGTGTTTGACCATTACAAACTCGACAAGTCGTCCAGGTTTCTGTGCCTCATCATCCACCTGCATGACCAGGAGGACTTGATTACTGACCTGGTTGATGCCCCGGACTCATCTAACCGGTACACTCTAGCCGAAAAGACAGTTCTACGTCGGCTTGCATGCTCAACTGAGGCAGCAATACGGCAAGTGCTCCACATCGAGCAACTAGGCAATCATAAACCTTCACAGCTCTGGAGACAGATACGTGCCCTGGTCAGCGCTGATCTATTCTCTGACACAGCT
Organism: Schistocerca serialis cubense; assembly: GCF_023864345.2. Lineage (NCBI taxonomy): Eukaryota > Metazoa > Arthropoda > Insecta > Orthoptera > Acrididae > Schistocerca > Schistocerca serialis. The sequence continues at coordinate 275,365,161 of NC_064646.1, forward strand.
CTCCTCGCCATCTGGTCAGATAAACTATGTCCTCACATCCCCTTTGCTCTGGCTCAAAGGTCTCCTGAACCTGTCGAGCAAAGAATGACAATTGCTGACAAGCTACACGATGCATCATTGCTCTATTTCGCCGGCCAATGCCTACCTGACAAGTCTCAGGTTCAGGCTCATCGCTCTGCGGCTGTATGCGGCTGGGGCCGTACTGTGCTGACCGTTCCGCTTGCTCTGGGAAGCAGTAAACAAGCACCAGGGACGTCACCGGCTCGACCCATGGTCACGCCCCCTCCTGCAACCAAACCTGCTGCGGCCACTGAACCTTGGCCACCGACACTGGCAACAAACTTTCTGTAGGAAATGCAACCGCACTACCTGAACTGTTACTTCCACACACTGTTTGATGAGGCTGCACGGTACTGCAGACCACCCTGCTACTTCCCAAACGCCAATTGCAGGTAGGTCCAGGTGCTGCCTCCTGCACACAACATGACAGAGACCCCCAGTGCTCAATTCTGTCTGGGAACGACCAGATAATCGCGGACGACTTCACATTAAAGACATTTCGTCAGGATACCTTTTCCTAGTGGACACAGGCACCGATGTTTCGCTGCTGCCTACGTCCTTAGCATCGTCAAGCATCCACCCTCATCATATTCCACTGCAAGCCATGAATTCAACTAAACTCTGCAAACTGCAAACTCGAGTGGACTTTTTAAGTGTGCGAAATTGACAAACCTATACTAGACATTGATTTCTTGCGACACCACAAACTTTCACTGGACCTTGTGCGAAACACCGTGTTTCATCATCCGTCCAAGACTCACTTCCCCTGTGCTCCTTCGAGCAACCCCCACCCCAACTCATCAGTCTGGGCTCATCTCATCCGTACATGCTCGTGTCTGTCGACGACTTTACAAGAAACCACGCACAAGTGCCTTGTCGAGCTTGAACACGTCACTCGCCTACTCAAGGAAAACTTCAAGCTCTCCCTCTGGCTCCACAAAACACAGCTCCAGCTCTCCGATGCAGCAAAGGAATTACAGACACTACAGCAAGGACAAAGTAAGGTCAGTATGTGCGCCGAATCTGCTTGCAATCTCAGCAATCGAGCCTCCATGTGTTTACCTCCCGCTACCCCTCGCAACTGTGCTATCAAGACTGCCATAATGTGTACTGACAGTTCCGCAGGGACACACCCTCCTAAAACGGCAGCGTTTGACACTCAGCTGGACACAAGCGCGCATGCGTGACGAGCCTCACGTGTTCCCAAACTGACGGCTCCTACCCCGCCCCTCGGGGCCAGCACCTCAAACTATGCAACTGCAGCTCCTGCGCGCCACTGTGCGACTGCCCTTTACAACACAAACATTGCACTTGCACCAAGTGTTTTGGCCGCGACCATGCTGCCGCAGGCCGCACCCTTGGACAATGGACTCACTAATGGCTCACAAGCTCTACCGAGCTCACCCGACCACGGTGCCACTGCTTCGGGCTGGCGGCCATCTTGTCGCATTGACTCCTGGGACACTTTGCCACCTCGGCTCCTGTTGGATCCGCCAAGTGGCTCTGAACTCCACAAGCATGCCTCGCCTGCCCCACCCGCCACACATTGTAAACAAACCACCTCCCGTGCCGCCGGCATCATTTCCTTTGTCGCCACTGACACGGTTCACAAGCTTCACCTCATGCCAGGCCTCCCGATCTCCAGTAAACCACGTCGACTTTGTCCCGAGCACCTCTCCGACCTTAAAAATTAGATTTCTGAACTACTAAGCTCTGGCGTCATTGAACCCTCTGCCAGGAGCTGGTCTACGCCCATACATATGACACCCAAGAAAGACGGGTCCTGGCGCATGTGTGGAGACTACCGTCAACTAAACACACGAACAATTATGGACACCTACCCCATACCCAACATTGCCGACTTTACCAATTCCCTCACAGGTGCGACCACGTTCTCTGTCATTGATTGCAAACGGGCCTACCACCAGATCCCCATGGCACATAGACATAGAGAAGACAGCAATCACCACCCCAATTGGGTTATTTCAGTTTAGATTCATGCCCTTTGGTCTGAGAAACGCAACCCAGACCTGGCAACACTTTATCAACAAAGTGCTATTCGACCTAAAATTCTGCTTTGCATATCTTGATGACATTCTTGTGTTCAGCTCCTCCGTCGAGGACAACATTCTACATGTGAAAACTGTTATGAACACTCTCGCAGCAGCAGGCATCGAGACCAACCAGGACAAATTGCAGCTACATCAACCCGCTGTCACTTTTCTTGGTTTTCGGGTCTCTGCCGATGGCATTTCACCGCCCCCCTGAGAAGGTACAAACAATACTAAACCTACCCAGACCTTCATCATTCAAAGAGCTCCGGCACTTCCTGGGGACGGTTAATTATTATCGCCAACATCTACCTCGGGCTGCGGAGATTCAGGCTCCACTGACGGACACCTTGGCAGGCACCAACACTTCTGGATCTAGGCCCGTTCCATGGACCCCTGCTATGACTGAGTCTTTCACTGCCCTCAAAAATCTTCTCGCCGAGGCCTGAACCATCGCGCATCCTCATCCCAATGTGCAGCTTTTCATCACCACAGACGCGAGCGACACCGCCATCGGCGCTGTCCTTAGCCAGACAATCGATGGCCAAACTTCGTCTCTGCAGTTCTTCTCACGCAAGCTCACCAATGCACAACGGAAATATTCCGCTGTCAGCTGGCGGGTTTGTAATGGCTGCGGCCATTACAAACCCGCCAGCTGACCCACCTCCTCGCTGCTTCAGATACATGGACTTCATATCTCAGTTCACCACCGATGTCAGACACATAAAGGGTGCTGACAATATAGTTGCTGATTTCCATTCACGAGTCGATGCCGTCTATTCGCATTTAGACCTCTCTGAACTGCCTAACCTCCAACCTGCTGACGAGGAAACACAAAACCTGATTTCAGACTCTACTTCTTCACTACACTTCGTCCGCACCACCTTCCCTGGCATTTCTGGTGAGATCTGGTAGGACAACAGTACGGGCGCGTTACGCCCCCTCATCCCAACCACGCTCCGTCCAGCTGTCTTCAACGCATTGCATAATTTAGCCCCCTCTGGTGTTCGTGCATCCGCTGCCTCGTAGCGGAGCGCTCTGTGTAGAGTAACGTCAAGAAGGACTGCCAGCAATGCGCTCGCTCCTGCGTCACGTGCCAACGCTGCAAAGTACATAAGCACACTTCACCCCCCCTCGGCACCTTTTCAATCCCTCCTGGGCATTTCCAGCATATTCATATTGACATTGTTGGCCCTCTCTCCCCCTCTAACGGCTTTCGTTATGTTCTCTCGTCTGTCGACCGAACAACTTACTGGGTCGAGGCTGTCCCCCTCCCCAATATTACGGCAGAAACCGTTGCTCTAGCTTTCGTCGAATCATGGGTATCGTGTTTCACGAGTCGACGCCGTCCATTCACATCACGACTGACCAGGGCAGACAATTTGAGTCGGCCCTGTTCAACGATATTTTTAATATTTGCGGCATCTGGTGCATCCATATCACAGCATATCACCCGCAAAGTAACGGGCTAGTCGAGCGCTGGCGCCGCACTTTCAAGGCGGCTCTTCGATGCCACGACTCTCTATCGACAGAGGCCCTTCCCGTTGTGCTACTCGGCATTCGTGCGATTTGTAAGGAAGACCTTAAAGGCACAATAGCCGAGTTCGTATACGGCCAGAACATTGTTCTCCCTGGCAAACTTGTGAGTCCTTCCGCTTCTCTCCCTCAGTTTGACTTATCTTCCTTTATGGACCGCATCAGACACCACTTCATCAACCTCCATATCCCTCCACCTGCCAGCCATTCCCGTCCTAAGGTTCACGTCCCGAAATCTCTGGACAATTGCGAGTACGTCACGTTCCGAGATGACACTGTCCATGCTCCCCTCCAACCTCCATATACCGGCCCATACTGAGTTCTCCGGAGCTCAGCCAACACCTGTGACATCCAGATGAAAGATTCAGCTGTTACAGTCTCTCTTAACAGACTTAAGCCTGCTCATGTCGAGCCTTCTTCTATCCCCCTTCAGGCCACCCAGATGAAAGATTCAGCTGTTACAGTCTCTCTTAACAGACTTAAGCCTGCTCATGTCGAGCCTTCTTCTATCCCCCTTCAGGCCACCCAGATGAAAGATTCAGCTGTTACAGTCTCTCTTAACAGACTTAAGCCTGCTCATGTCGAGCCTTCTTCTGTCCCCCTTCAGGCCACAACCATGCCACTCACTGTCGTGGCTCACGACGCTCTGACCACTCCCTCCACGTCGGACTTACACACTCGATCGAGTGACTTCCAGTTCCAATTGTCGAGCTCTCCTCTGACCTCGCCCTCTACTCTGGCCTCACACAGTCCATCGAGTGACCACATGCTCCCCACGTCGAGCTTACCTACGATAATGCCCTCACCACTGGGCCCTTCGCCGGTCCCTTCGACCTCTCCACTGTCGCCTGCCTGGCCCTGTTAAGGCTTCTCATGCCCCCCCATCTTGAACGTGCCCTCGCTCGAGGTGTTTGTGCCTGTCCCCCCGGACATAATCCACATCATCTCAGTAATGCTGCGCAATTATACACTGTTCGTTGCACGTTTCTCTCCATCCAGTGCTCATGACACAACCTCCTCCATTCCCTGCCACCTGGTGAAATGTGTTCCCCTCCCACCAAACTTCGACCTGGACATGCTTCATGTGTTCGCCACGCCCACCGGAAACATCGTCGTCGTCGCTCCGTTCCACCCACAAACGCCGGCCTACCTGTCGCCGCACGACCAGCATGCCCAGTACGACGCCTGGCTCGCTTCGACGACTTCCAGGTTCGGTGGCTGAACCTTCCTTCACGACATCTACTCACACAGCTTATGTGGCGCCAATAAGGTCGACACCAGCATCGATATGCGTTCGTCTTTAGACTCTGAGCATTGTCTTTGGACTCCGAGCATTGTCTTTGGGCTGTTCCGCCATGTTCAGTTCTTTGTGAGCCTTTGATGTGTTCAGGTGAATAAATGAACTACTGTTAAATGGGTGTTGTTTGGTGTAACCAACCCAAACTTCCACCTCAATAGTATGAGGATTGAGCACTGTGTAGTCTGTAGTCTTTGTCAGGACAGGTTTTATAGGTGAGGCCAAGGGGCTGTGTGAGAGGTGAAAGACACCTGACTCTAGAAGGTCATTGGTCACTGTCTTGGTCACTTGCAGTAGAGAAGGAGCTAAGTGGTATGACTTACGGGGCACTGGTGAACTGGGAGAAGTAATGATATGATGTGTTGGGCTGTTACAGATGGCATGTTGGTGGGTGGTGTTTGTGCATGATATAGAGAAGGTGCAATATAAGGTCAATGGACTGAATGCTTAGGTCAAAGTCACAGGTTGGTACCTGTGGTTGCGGTGCTGTGTTCGAATGAGTCAGTGGCATACCTTTCTGGTGACAGGTTGGTGGGATACATTCGTCACATGTGTTGGTGACTACCATCTTCTTGTACTGTTCAAACACGTGAGCAAGATCTCTGAAAGCATTCTGAATACGGAGATACAGGTTTCTGTTATCTGTATGATGCATATACAATTCCTGATGAGTGTTATGGTAATGCTGACACATCATTGTGATTGTCTCAATGAGTGTCATGCATTCTTGAATGGTGGCCAAGCATTCATTATTGACAATGTTAGTTGGTCCAGAGGTGCGCACTGGGCTGGAGTGAAAAGTCCTGGAATGTGGTGTCAGCTCACATGGTGTCTAACAACTGCTTGCATGAATTGTGGTGAGAGACAAAAGTGACAGAGAAAGTTGATCCTCCACGAGTGGTCTGCTTACGTCAGTTGTGAGGAAGGCCCACGAACAGTGCAGATTTTTACTGATTTGCAACACATGATCAACCTTTCCATATGCTGATATTACAGAGTTGTTGGCAGCTCAGAGTTGCATCAGTGGTGTGTGGTTAAACTTTGTGAACATGTCTTTGGACACCATACTAACATTGGAAGAGGTCCATTAATAAGAACAAATTGAGCAGTTTTACCTACTCCCCGTACTTCGTTCTTTTTCCCCTTAGAAGAAGATGTCGATGCACCAAGAGTGCCGTCCACATTTACAAGTCCACCCTGGGATGCTCTCTGGGTTCTCTGGGAGCTCAATAGATGGCAGCACAGTAAGTCACGTGACCCAGTTGCGCGTGACCTTGAGTGTGCGAGAGAGAGCGCTTGAGTTGTGATCAAGGATATACATTCTGCCGTGTGACTGATCATCCATCACCGAAGACATACATCTGATACAATGCATGAAAAGGCAGCTTATCAACTGTGTACCAGCTGATGTGCCTAAGGTGGTCTGCCCTTGGCAATTGGGAACCCACAGGGAGGCTGGCAGTTGTGTGCAGTGTCACCGAATTATGCGTGGTGCATCGAGGTCAGGAATTATAGTGTTCTGTGCTGTATAAGAGATGCTGTACATATCTTGCTGGACCGTACCCTAGGTTACAGCGGAGTCAGCTGTTCTTGGCTTCATTTGGCACAACATGACACGTGCTTTTGGATACTGCACTCTCATGTAGTGTAACATTACAGTGTTGTTGAAGTTCATATGGTGGCAGTGTTGTAGCACTATGAACAAGCTATCCTCTTCGCTGAGTTTTATGCCTAGCAGTTTAGGTTCATGTGTGATTATAGCTAGTTGCAGTTGCAGAAGCAGCTTAACATGATGCAGAGTGGCAAGAATATATTATCTGGCATGAGGTTTGTGTCTAGTAAAGCTCGTCATCAGTTCCACAATTGTGGGAGAGTTTTGTCATGTAACAGTTTGTTGTATGTGGCCTGTCACAACTGTTGTCCTGTAGCATGGGCCAGGCATTGCAGTAAGGCAGATATAGCTGTTGTATATTTATTATGCGTGGGGGGGGGGGGGGGGGTGCAAGCATGGTATTGCTAATGATGTCAGTATGTTAAGCCAGGTAACAGATCAAAGTGACAAATCCGATAACTGACAAACGAATTCCCATTGATGCAAACACAAATTCCGCTTATGCAAACAACAGGACTGACTACTGGAGACACAACAGGGACAGTTTAGGTTGGTTAGAAAGTCTCCAGAGGATAGACATCTTGACTGACTGTGATGGTCTGGAAAGTGCATTAAGGATACGATAGCAGAAGTTCTTGCAATACTTGTGCCATAGATGCTGAACACGTAATTACTTCTGGTAGATGAGGAGACCAGCATCTTAAATCATCTGAGGTGGCAGCTTTGCAGCTATAGATTATGATGCAGCTTGTGTGGTTGATGCAATAATCCTGGAATGTTTGAAACTCAAGTATCAAGCCAGGGAGGAATATGTTGGTGCTGCATCTTGTTCAAAGTCTAATAAAAAATCAGACAATGATGGCCATTGTTGTGGTGCGGCAGTTGCAACAGCTTTAGGCTGCATTGCTTGCACACATTAGCATGATTCAGGTCTAGTCACTGTAAGTCGATTAAAGCACTAATAGCACTGACAGTGCACATAGGAGATGGAATCCATACAGCATCATCATGTGAAGCAGTTGATGTGTCCAGCATAGGAGATGGTTGCATTGTTTATGCATAATGGAACAAAATGAGTAAAATTCCATCCAGCACAGTTGTTGCATGAGTCATGGATCACCAATGAGGTAGATCTCCACTTTCCCTTTTTAATCACTACTGCTCTAGCAGTTTTCCATATTGCAGGAAACCTACCTATTCGCAAAGCCTCATTTAGTAATGGCACTGTGAGTGCACCTACCAGCCACATGACCTCAGAGTAAACACCATCCAGACTAGGTGCCTTTGTAGTTTTGAGCATGGAAATGGCAATAGCAACTTTTTCTTGAGCAAAAAGTGTCACCAACATCTGATAGTCATATTCATTATCTAGTACACTTCTAAGTTATGCATGAATTTCAGTCTCTATGTTAGTGTTATCATCAGGAAGTAGGGTGGTTAGTAGATACTCTGTTGTTTCATTCCATCCAACAGCCATTGAGCCATCCTCTGTACAAACTGTGAACATGACAGTAGGTTCTGTAATCTTTTCAGTCAATAGCTTATATGGTCTTCCCCATACATAAAATTGCAGTTGCCTTGCAGAAACTTCTTCCAGTATATTCTTTTAGTTTCCTGAAGCAATATTTTGTAGCACATCTTAATTGCCTTGTATTCATGGAGCCTCTCAGTACGCTCCGATTGTCCTGCAGCACAATGATACGGTCTTCTTCTTGATATTATCCTTTGCCTCAATTTGGGGCTCCATGGGAATGTAGCCTTACTTTTTATGATTTTATTAGGGATGTTAATGTCTTGTGCTCTTTGCAAGAGTTCAGTTAGTAGCTGTGCACCCAAGTCTACGTGTACCAGCCATCCAGTCCATTTTCCTGATGTCTAACCCAATCGTGCTTTCCTCCACTTGTGTCCCTCTGTTACTGCCACTTTCCCCTTTGATGACAATTGCATTATGTTCACTGGATGTTATGTACTGGAGCACTTGCCAATTTTTAATCTTAGCTGCTGCCATGCGGTTTGCTACAGGGACATCTATGTTAGTGGCTACACCTACTCATCCCTCGAATATACTCGGCTGGCCTTCTAGATTTACAACAATGAGCTCCAGTTCCTGTATTGCACCCTCTAATATCTCACCTCATTTGTCAGTTTGCCTACTGTGCCACAGAGAAGATTTTGCATTCGCATCTGTTGCCACAAGGAGACATGCACCTTGGCCACATAGAGCTACCGCTCTGAGTTTATCTACATAAGGTCAGTGGGATGAGAATACAGCATGTATATGCTTACTATAATCCACTTTGTCTGTGTGTTCTTCACTTCTACTGTGACCATGTGCTTGTCACATAGCTGAGCCTCCTTAGTCACAGTGAATTTCCTACCTGTGATAACAATGGTAGACATTGCCTCATAGTGCACAGCAACTGTTAACATATCTGCAGATAAAAGTGGGAGTCTATAGTTTCTACAGTATATTATACCAACACTCAGCTCATCAATTAGTTTTCGTATTTCAGTCACAGCCAGTTCACTTCTCACAGTATTTATCTGTAGTATCTGCATCCTTCTGTGTGTTTCAAGTGTAAACACAGCACTTTGGAGAGGGGAGGGCCGGGTCAAAGAAAACATGTCCATATGATTTTACAAAATCCATCTGTAAATGCTCAATGTTGAATTGTTCATTTCTGCTGTGAACACCTGCCAAAGAAGGTTACATAATGGTTTAAACTTTGTTGGAAGATTATTTACTCTCAAAAGAATCCTCTCCAATGGTCCAGATATCGGATACGTAACGGATTTCCCTTTGTGATGTCAAGCTCTGATAACAAGTGAGAGAGCAACCTGCAGTACACTGGGATCCTCCAAACGACTTAACTTCTAAATTATTAAAAATAAAGTTAATGATAAGGACCCAGCATTGCCAAAAAGCTATAGACCTATTTGCTTACTAAACATCTTCCCCAAAGTTCAGGAGCATCTGCTCTGTCACTGGTTGCAGGAGCACAGGGAGCTCTTGAGTCTAGGCCAGTGTCAATATGGACTCAAAAAAAGGGAAGTGTATAGCTGATGCAGTTAACAGAGCTCTTCATATTGCAGAAAATATGAAAGTGAAGTATGCAGTTGTGCTCATGATTGACATTTCAGGCACATTCAATAATCTTTGGTGGCCTATGATGTTTGCATGCCTCCAGGATCTTGGTGTCCCCAAATGCCTATATAACAGTAGATTATTGTAGCAGATGTATTGTGCAGTGGACTGCAGGGAAGAACAACGTAATCAGAAAAGTTACCAAGAGCTGACCTCAAGGTTCCTTAAGTGGTCCACTATTCTGAGTTCTTATTAAGAAACCCCTATTACATCTGTTAGATCGGGCAGATGCTGTGGAAGGCGGTGTTGCGTATGCAGATAATATCCTAGTAGTTGTGTTGGCAGACACCAGTGTGAGACTTGAGGAAAATGTGAATGACATGCTTGCACAAAAACAGCATTGGTGCAAGGGCAATGAACATACTATAGCTGTTCATAAAGCAACATGCGTACTTCTGAAGGGAAGACCTTCTCCTGCCAGAAATCCCCAAGGCTTGAAGGAATTCCTGTAAAATGCAGCACTGCTTATGGATATTCAGGAATTCTTCTAGATGAGAAAAGAAACTTTCCAGAACATGAAAATACGTCACTCAGAAAGTGGCTAAAATTATGCATAAGACTGCCCATGCTGGCACTTCTTTTAATGCAGTCATATCACAATGCTATCTTCAGTGCCACAGTGGGCTTTGCTGCCAGCATCTGGGCACATCGCCTTTGACTAAGCAGCTACAAAACAATGCTCCGACGAATTCAGCAGAGCACACTTCTGAAGCTCACTGGGACCTCTAGCACTACTCCTGACAAGGATTACTGGTGATTCTCAGGATATGTCTGATGTGTATTGTGGTACATTACAGGACAGCACTGTATTGGTTGGGGCATGGACAATGTGATCGTGTGTACAAGACCATAGGAACTTGCATTACTGATAAGACATTTACAAGCCTGGACAGTAGATGAATTGCAGTTTGACTGGGACACTAGAAACACTGCAAGGTAGGTTTACAATATATTCCCAAGCATCAGGGACACGCTCAAACTGCATGACTTCGCCCCTACTCTAGGTATGGTGCACCTATTAACAGGTCACGGTCCATATCCCAGACATTTGCATCAAATGGGATGTAGTAAACCAGTCTATGAATGTGGAGAGGAAGGCTCTGCTGATCATGTCATTCTCAGATGCCCCTTTTTTGGGTAGAGAGAGACTGCAGACAGTTTGACTATGATCTGCAAACAATTGTAAGTGACCAAAGTTTGTAGACTACAGTTAATACGATTCCACATAGAATATCTAAATGGCAGCTGCTAACTTTCTGTCTATAAGATAAAGTGGACAATCTGAATATCAAAACAATGTCAACAGATCACAAAAAGCATTTCCTCTATTATAGATAATAACAAGCACATATAAATTTAATCAAGAGAAATTTTGATACACAGATATAAATAAATAAAGAACATTTTTTTAAAAAAAAAGGTAAGAGAAAAGAAAGAATGCTACTGCCGCCCATACAGGTGTGCATAGACTGAGGATTGCTGACACTCGCAAATAACAGCGTAGGCAATGCACAGTGTTGTAGCAATACTGGGTTTAGAAGTAGGTGTAGTTGTAGTTTAGTTAGTTGGCAAACCTCGAGTTATTCTGAGGCTGCCATTAATATATCTAGTAATAGGAGCTGGAAATTATTCGCTTGGAACTAGAGTTAATTCCTTTTATTTTATTTTTCTTGTCTTTTAATTGATTTTTATTTTCAATTTTCTGTTGTTGTTTTTTTTACATTAATATTAAAAATGGTTCTGTAACATAATTTATATACAAATATAAATCATTGTATGTCACCATGGTTATTGAACATGTACAACCCATTTAGAGTTTCCATATAACACGTCAAAAGTTTTTAGCAATAAATTATTTTGAAAGATCTCCACTGTGTAAGAGATTCACTAATAACATAGGTGACATGGTTATGATTAATAATGCTTTACTCTGACTGAGTACAGTACAACTATACAGTGCAATGTTTTACACCAAACTGTCCTCATGTCTGCCTCTTGCAAATATCCCACTGTGTGGCTAAGGCTCCTTGGTCAGCAATATCGTTGGCATTGCCATCCCCACTTATACACCGAGGCAGTAGGATACACTAGACTTCACCTGGATAATGAGATTTCCAGACCTTAAACTGGAGTCCAGCAAGGAGATGATATAAAATCAAAGTTGTTATAGCACCCCTGGAGAAAGTCTTCAGCTCCTTAAACTGAGGAAAAATAAGAATAAATACATGTTAACGTCACATACCTAAGCTTCCTTAAAAGAAGTCTCTGCTGCATGTGTTGTTATCTACTTTACACAATACTCCCACTGCTTACTTCTGCTGAATAAATACGTTCTGCTTTAGGTGCACTGCCCCAAATAACAAGGAGTGACAATACACAAAATAAGCTAACGCTCGATGCCCCAGCAATATGGTTTTTCGTAACTTTCATTCCTTTCACTATAAATACGAGTTTTTGTGCGATTAAGACTTAAACTGTTTTCTATAAATCAATTGTAGGCTTGTTCAACTGTCATTTGAGCTTTATCTGGTAATATTTTGATTAGTATGTTTGTATCATAAGGAAACACATTTATTAATCCTTAAAAGTCATTAACTGAATTGACTGACAATGTACTTGTATGTGAGTAGAGTAGACTCAATAATGATCCTCGTGGATATTACACAGTATTTTCACCCTATGACATAGTCTGTCAATGTGACTCTCTACTTTGTTATGTGATTATGATCTTATCTGTAAAAGAGGGATGCTATTAATGCCATACCATTTTGGTTTTACAAATCGACTTTTGTCCATCCACATAGGCAAACACTTCAAGTCATAGTATATACCAACAGAATATTTTTTCTTGTGTAGATCTGCCATGATTGAATCTGTGAGGTCTTGCACTGCTTCCTCTGTGGATAATCCTTTATAAAAGCCAAACTAGTAGGTAGTTAACAAGTTTAAGTGTAAAAGTATAGTTGACAATGCACTTGATAAATATGTACCTATTACAACAGTTCATGATGGGAGGGACTCTCCAAGTTATTCAGTAACTGTAAAGAAACCTCTAATGAAATGGCAACTACTCCACAACAGTTGTTAAATAAAGCACAGAGCTATATTGCACTACAGCTGTTAAACAAAGCACAAGGCTATAGACAGAGATATGCTGAATGGAAGTCATCTGGTAGTCAAGAAGGTGATTCTTGAAGCTTTCAATGACTGCTCTCATAAAACCAAAAGAAATTCTGGGAAACTGTAAAGACTCTCAGTGGTATACATATTAAATGTCAGTGGCATCATTAAAGAGATAAAGTCATTAAACATGGCTCCAGACCCACCAAAGTTAATGTCCAGAGCCTCCTCACTGATGAGACAACAACTGAAATTGAGATTAGTTGTTCTGGAGGAATTGGAATGAGGAAAAATCCCGACTCCTACTTTAGAACAGTGCTGGAGACTAGTGCTCATTATGTTTGCAATGAGGTAATTTGAACAGAACTACCTCTTCTATGCTAAAAAGCATGTATTCTGAAAACATTCATCATGCAAAACTCATCCTGCCAGGCGATATCCCAAAAAGCCATGGCTCAATGTAATCAGGTATATGCACAATTTCTTGCCTCCTGAAAAGAATTTGGTTCAGTACCACAGTGATGTTTATTCATGAAAGTATGTTTATATAAGTGTAGCAAAACAAAGTTTATGACTGGATCAACAGTTTCTTGTAGGGAGGATCCATCATGTAGTTTTGAATGGAGGATCAACAATAAAAGCAGAAATAACTGCATGTGTGCCCCAGAGAAGTGTATTGGGATCCTTGCTGTTCATACAGTATATAAATGACCCGAAACACTATTAATAGTGCCCTTAGATGTTTTCCAAATGAAGTAATTATTTATAAAGAAATAATATCTAAAAAAAGAATCGCGAATATTCAGTAAGATTTTGATAAAATTTCGAAGTAGTGCAAATAATAGCAAGTTGTTTTGAATGTTCAGAAATACAAATGATGCCTGTCATCTGGGATCCAAGGTCATAATTGGGTCACTCCAGCAACTGGCAGAGACATTTGAGAAGACCAGCCTTGCATATGGAGTTTCAACGAAGCTGACAATGCACACCATTGTCCACAGAACTGATCATGTCCTCTGGTTCTGAGTCGAGTGGAAGGATTGAACCAGAAACTTCGAAGGTTCTGTGACAAGCTAGACTGCAACTTTTTGGACTTGTGGCATAGGGTTGAGAACTGTAGGGTGCCCATAAATAGCTCATCTTCATCATTTGTGAGTGGCTAGATTGGACTGAGGAAAAAATGGACTTTGTGACAATTGGAGTTTGTACAGGCACTGATGACTGCACAGTTGAGTGCCCCACAGGCTGCTACTCAAGCAGCTAACGTCCACAGCTTGTGTTCTAGTGGCTAGCTTTGCTGCCTGTGGATCATGGGGTCCCAGGTTCGATTTCCGTCCGGGTTGGGGGATTTTCTCTGCCCTGGGACTGGGTGTTTGTGTTGTCCTCATCATTTCATCCTCCTCCTCCTTCTCATCTTCATCATTTGTGAGAGTGGCTAGACTGGACTGTGAAAAAAACTGGACTCTGTAACAATTGGAGTTTGTACAGGCACTGATGACCACACAGTTGAGTGCCCCACAAACCAATCATCATCATCATCATCATCATCATCATCATCAGGTAGCTGATTGTGTGAGGGGTGCACACAAGGTTTTTTTTTTTTAGATTAGGTGATTCTCCATCCAATCCAGATAATGATAGCAGTATGAAACCTGGAAGAATCAGTGTAAGATTAAAACAAGTGCCTCCCACAGGTAAGAGTATTAAAATCCTAATGGTAAACTGATGAATCTTTTGCAACACAGTGCCAGAGTTTGAAGTGCTTATGAAAAGCAATGAAGCTCACATAATACTAGGTGCAGAAAGCTGGTTGTAACTCAAAATTGTTAGCAGTGAGATTTTTGGGGAAAATTTAAGTTTATGTTGAAAGAATGGGCAAATGGGGAATGGGGGTGTAGCATGTGGTGCATTTGTCGCAGTAGACAAGAAACACACACTCACAAAGATAAACATTGAAGCTGCATGTGAGATTGCTAGTGCAAGAGTCAGTATCAGGGGTGGACATAAGATGATAATTGGATCCTTCTATCACCAGCAGGCTCATCTTCTGATGTAACCTAAAACTTCAGAGAAAATCTGTTCACTTGTAGGTAAGTTCCACAGTCACACTGTAATCATTGGTGGAGACTTAAATCAGCTACAGTTTTGTTAGTGATGGGTGTGATAAACATCCTGTGAAACTTTACTAAACGCCTTCTCTGAAAACTGGCTACAGCAGATAGAACCCCAGTCATGATGTAAAAATATATTTCATCTATTGGCAACACGCAGATTGGTTGGTTGGTTTAAAATGAGGGAAAGGGACAAAACTGCTTGGTCATCAATCCAACAAACAGACCTGACCTCTTGGAGGATGTCCACAGGGCAAGAGCATGTAGAGGAACTCTGGCTCAAGTTTAAAAGAATAGTTGATCATGCACTAGACAGATATGTACCCAGTAGAACAGTTCATAGTGACAGGGAAAATCCTTCGTATACAGTCACCATAAAGAAACTTCTAAAGAGAGAGAGATCAGAGCATAATAGGTGTAAAATGAAGTGTAGGGCTATAGATAAGGATATGATGAGTGAAACTCATTTGGCTGTCAAGAGAGCAATGCATGATGCCTTCAGTGACTACCATTGAAGAATATTGTCAAGTGATCTTTCATAGAACCCCAAGAAATTCTGGACATACGTAAAGGCTGTTAGTGGCACCGAAGTTAGTTTCCAGTCCCTAGCGAATGAGACAGGAACTGAAATGGAGGGTAGTAACACAAAAGCTGAAATGCGTAATTCTTTTTCAAATCTTCCTTTATG
This sequence comes from Schistocerca serialis cubense, assembly GCF_023864345.2. NCBI lineage: Eukaryota > Metazoa > Arthropoda > Insecta > Orthoptera > Acrididae > Schistocerca > Schistocerca serialis. The sequence continues at coordinate 275,380,781 of NC_064646.1, forward strand.
GAGGAAAACCCAGGACAATTGCCCCAATGTCATCCCCAAACTACTGAGGAGATGAATGAAATAAATATTAGTGTCAGTGCTGTTGAGAAACAGGTAAAATTGTTAAAATTGAACTAAGCTCTAGGGCCCAATGGAATCCCTGTCAGATTCTATAGCAAATTTGCAGCTGAGGTAGCTCCTCTTAAACTATAATCTATCATAGACTCCGTGGCCAAAAAGTCATGGCCAGTTCTTGGAAAAAAGTACAGGTCACACCAGCCTACAAGAAGGGCAGTAGAAGTGATGCACTGAACTACCATCCAGTATTCTTCACATTGATTTATTGTAGAACCTTAGAACATATTCTGAGTTCAAAACATAATGAGGTATCTTAAATAGTATGACCTTCACAATGCCAACCAACAAGGATTTTGAAAACATCAATCAAGTGAAACGCAACTCACGCTTTTCTCACGATATACGGAAAGCTTTGTATCAGAGGAATCGGGCAGATGCAGTATTTCTTGATCTCTGAAAGGAATTTGACTCAGTACCACACCTACGCTTATCATCAAAAGTACAATCATATTGGAGTATCAAGTGAAATTTGTGACTAGATTGAGGACTTTTGATCTCTGAAACGAATTTGACTCGTTACCACACCTACGCTTACTATCAATAGTACAATCAAACTGGAGTATCAAGTGAAATTTGTGACTAGATTAAGGACTTTTTGGTAGGAAGGATGCAGCATGTTATCTTGGATGAACAGTTATTGTCAGCTGTAGAAGTAACTTCGGGTATGCCCCAGGGAAGTGTGTTGGGACCCTTGCTGTTCATGTTATATATTCCTGACCTTGCAGACAATATTAATAGTAAAATTAGGCTTTTTGCAGATAATGCAGTTATGTATAATGAAGTACTATCTGAAAGAAGTTGCATAAATATGCAGTCAGATCTTTATAAGATTTCAAAGTGGTGAAGACACTGGCATGTTGTTCTAAATTTTCAGAGATGTAAAATTTTGCACTTCACAGAACAAAAAAAATGTAGTATCCTATGACTATAATATCTATGAGTCACTGCTGAAATCAGCCAATGTAAGAGGGTGTAACACTTTATAGGAATATAAAATGGAGTGATCACGAGTTCAATTGGGGGTAAAGGTGGTAGCAAGACTTCAGTTTGCTGGTAAAATACTTGGGAAGTCCAATCAGTCTACAAAGGAGATTGCTTACAAATCACTCATGTGACTGGTTCTAGAACATTGCTCAAATGTGTGGAACCTGCAACTGACAGAACTAATAGGTGATACTGAATGTATATAGTGAAGGGTAGTATAAATGGTCACAGGTTTGTTTAATCCATGGGAGAGATACTGAAGGAACAGAACTGGAAGACTCTTGAAGACTGACGTAAACTATCCTGAGAAAGTCTACTAAAACATTTCATGAACTGGCTTATATGATTACGAATAAAGTACAATCTCCTATGTATTGCTCACATAGAGATCAAGCATGGGAAATCTAGAATGGAATGTAGCAAAATTATTCACCATATAGTGGAGATGTTGAGTCGCAGGTAGGCACAACAAAAAGACTGTCACAAATAAAGCTTTTGGCAAGTAAGGCCTTTGCAAAAAAAAAAAAAAATCACACACACACACACACACACACACACACACACACACACACAGAAACACAAATGCAACTCACAAACGACTGCAGTCTCTGGCAGCTGAAGCCACACTGTCAATATATATGTGTGTGTTTCTATTTTTGACGTAGGCCTTACTGGCTCAAAGCTGTATATGTGACAGCCTTTTTGTTGCACCTATCTGCAACTCAGCATCTCAGTGAACAGTGTGAATATGTCAGCCAGTATGACGCTGTGAAACTTGTTTTTCTTGTCTTAATTAAACCTCATTAATGAGGATACTTCATCTGGCCATCACAGTCATAGAAATAATTCCTTATGGGGCCCAGTTGAGTAAGGAACATTCAAATGAAAGGGTATGAAATGTCATAACAACCAAAGTGATTGAAATTTGCAGATGCCAACTTGGGTGAAGTAGTGAGACACGTAGGGATGTGAACGCAGTGTCCGTCTTGCTTATGCACATGACGCAGGGCAAAAGCAGGCAGTTGTGTGTTCAATGTGTGAGGTCCAATACCCATCAAATTCCTTGAGCATGGAAAAACCATTAACAGTGACATGTACTGTATGACACTCTACATCGTATGCAATTCCATTAAGACCAAACGCCCTGGACTCCTCACAGAGGGTGTGATTCTGATCAACAATAACACATCTCCAAGGTCACACAAAGTGTAATGGCTACGTACGAGTGGGATAAGTCTGAGCATCCATCCTACAGCCCGGACATGTTGCACTGTGACTTCTATGTGTCTGGGACACCATAAACATCTCAAAGGGAAGCACTTCAAGTTGGATGATGAACTGGACACAGTGGAGGACTGGCTCCTATCACAAGGGAATTTTGAGGCTGGTGAAACATTGGGGCAATTGTGCTCAGGCCTCTAGTGATTACTTTTGAATAAAAACTTCAATTATATCCACAGTGTCATTTCGTACCTTTTCTTTTGAGCACTCCCCATATTTCAGTAAAAACAGTTGGATTTATAAATGAATTATCAATCAGTATCTGAATATGTTTTGTATTCAAGTTGAAAAATAGATGATAGACCTGGCTGATTCCTTTGGAAAATATTCTGTTTATTTTTCAACCAAGTCTTGCTTCTCTGTCCAAGATTGCTCACTATGTGTAAGCCTAATACTGTTTTTAACTACTTTGCTTATAAAGGAGCCTACATGTGAGTTTTTTCTCTGTTCTATTTGTCTGTAATAAAATGGTACTTTATTTTTCAATTTGATCTTATTTAACTTACCTTCCAACTCAACTAACATATCTTTGGGTCTGAAAGTGCCATAATTTATTGTTCCTATGTAAGACATGGTAGAAGCAGCTGGGTGCATTAAGTCTAAACCATTGTTTATTTAACTAAATTTTGTATGGCAATGCACAGGTGCAGAAGAGTAGCAGACTGTGCCCCGTGCCCTAAAGCCATTTCCCAAGTTGTCAGTCTATTATTCCCAATTTTTTCCACCTGGGAAGGAATGCCAATGTTACAGAAACTCTTGTGGGGCAGTATGGGTTCAGACAGCCATTCCCTTGGTTCACTGGCTTGACAGAGGCTGAACTGTTTAGATCTACACTCCTGGAAATGGAAAAAAGAACACATTGACACTGGTGTGTCAGACCCACCATACTTGCTCCGGACACTGCGAGAGGGCTGTACAAGCAATGATCACATGCACGGCACAGCGGACACACCAGGAACCGCGGTGTTGGCCGTCGAATGGCGCTAGCTGCGCAGCATTTGTGCACCGCCGCCGTCAGTGTCAGCCAGTTTGCCGTGGCATACGGAGCTCCATCGCAGTCTTTAACACTGGTAGCATGCTGCGACAGCGTGGACGTGAACCGTATGTGCAGTTGACGGACTTTGAGCGAGGGCGTATAGTGGGCATGCGGGAGGCCGGGTGGACGTACCGCCGAATTGCTCAACACGTGGGGCGTGAGGTCTCCACAGTACATCGATGTTGTCGCCAGTGGTCGGCGGAAGGTGCACGTGCCCGTCGACCTGGGACCGGACCGCAGCGACGCACGGATGCACGCCAAGACCGTAGGTTCCTACGCAGTGCCGTAGGGGACCGCACCGCCACTTCCCAGCAAATTAGGGACACAGTTGCTCCTGGGGTATCGGCGAGGACCATTCGCAACCGTCTCCATGAAGCTGGGCTACGGTCCCGCACACCGTTAGGCCGTCTTCCGCTCACGCCCCAACATCGTGCAGCCCACCTCCAGTGGTGTCGCGACAGGCGTGAATGGAGGAACGAATGGAGACGTGTCGTCTTCAGCGATGAGAGTCGCTTCTGCCTTGGTGCCAATGATGGTCGTATGCGTGTTTGGCGCCGTGCAGGTGAGCGCCACAATCAGGACTGCATACGACCGAGGCACACAGGGCCAACAACCGGCATCATGGTGTGGGGAGCGATCTCCTACACTGGCCGTACACCACTGCTGATCGTCGAGGGGACACTGAATAGTGCACGGTACATCCAAACCGTCATCGAACCCATCGTTCTACCATTCCTAGACCGGCAAGGGAACTTGCTGTTCCAACAGGACAATGCACGTCCGCATGTATCCCGTGCCACCCAACATGCTCTAGAAGGTGTAAGTCAACTACCCTGGCCAGCAAGATCTCCGGATCTGTCCCCCATTGAGCATGTTTGGGACTGGATGAAGCGTCGTCTCACGCGGTCTGCACGTCCAGCACGAACGCTGGTCCAACTGAGGCGCCAGGTGGAAATGGCATGGCAAGCCGTTCCACAGGACTGCATCCAGCATCTCTACGATCGTCTCCATGGGAGAATAGCAGCCTGCATTGCTGCGAAAGGTGGATATACACTGTACTAGTGCCGACATTGTGCATGCTCTGTTGCCTGTGTCTATGTGCCTGTGGTTCTGTCAGTGTGATCATGTGATGTATCTGACCCCAGGAATGTGTCAATAAAGTTTCCCCTTCCTGGGACAATGAATTCACGGTGTTCTTATTTCAATTTCCAGGAGTGTATATGCAAACAGTGCACACCTTGGCTTGCAGCAGTCCCCAACCTGGCTTAAATGCTTCTAAATCTCATAAATTGCAATAAAAATGATCAGTTTGCATGCTGATCACGTGCTAGTAGTGAACAATATTATCATTTAGCAGTCAGCCTGTATGTCATCCATTCAGTCCAGAGGGTAACAGACTTTGAATTACAACTCATCATCCCATCTGTAGTGGAAGTTGTTGATTAGCAAACAATAGTAACAGGAACTGCAAAGACAGTGGAAGGAGAATATATTTAATTGTGAAGTTCTTAAAGTAAAACAAAGGGGTTAATTTGAGAAAATGTTATGCACCTTTCCTAAAAGCTCAAAATTTGCAAATGACAAATGACTGTTTCTAGTTATCAAATGTGTCATTAACATCAAAGCACTAGAAAGCATGCAGTGGTATGTGAATTGCATTGACTATGCAGCCTGCTAGGATTACACAAAAATACAAGTCTTCTATGAAATAATTACATCATACACTTTTCAATCATATTTCTTGTTGAAATACGAAATTGTTCATTCTGTTTGAGGATGCTTCTGTTAATTTTTCTTTGGATTTTATTAGTTACAAGTACCTGCAGAAACCAACTTCCTGGTGAGGACAGGCAGGAAGAGCAATAGCAATGATAAGAATAGAAGAGTGCACACACGCTCTGTCTCTATATACATGAATTGAAGTCACTGCTCTTCCATCTAAACATTTGGTCTTATCTCAGGAACTGATGTACAGATTCTGGCTAATAGAAACATTGATTCGTGAGGGAGGTTAGTGTACTTAATTTACAAATATTTTGAGGAAATTTTCTGAATTATGATGAACTGAAGTCCCTGCTTGCTGTGAAAACGGTGCCATTGCCACCTACCATTACATTCACAAGCCTAGAGAGTGGCAACAGCTTGAAGACAGCAACAAAGCTTGACCGAATTCCACACCAGGCCTCGTGCTCTAGTGGTGAAATGCATGCCTGGAAGTGAAAGGTTGTGGGATCAAATCCCAGCTGCACTTTTTTTCCCACACTACCTTTTAACTTAGCATTCACCTCTCAAATTTGTGGAGATCTGCCAGAAATGCACGTTAAACTATAAGTCCCGTTCCCTGGCCGGATAACTAGTTACAGACATGAAAGTTGCCTTAGTGAAATCTGGTCGATTGTAATCATTTAAGAACAACTGCTTAGTGAAAAATGATGTCAATTCTAAATCTGTGGTTTTCAATTTTTTATGTGGAAAGTAAAACATTTTCAAAAAAAACTGCAGGATCAGATGCGGTTTTGCTTCATTTATGTAAAAAAAAGTTTTTCAGTAGTACAGCAGATGACTCAACTTTCAGCTTTCTTTGAATAAACATAGACTTAAACATAATTATTTGTGTGGTAGGGTGACTATGTCTGCCATAAAAGGTCTGTGATAAAGAATTGCACAGTGAGTCTCACCAATGCATCAGTGCATATTAAGCTTTGCAACAGGGGAGCTGTCATGGGCTGTCTCTTTCTTTATTTTACTCACACACGCACGCGCGCGCACCTGCTGTGAAAATGGTGCCATTGCCACCTACCATTGCACACACACACACACACACACACACACACACACACACACACTCTTTTGCATCCATGATTCACATAGATTATTCACCCTGTATTAATCAGAGAATCAGAGTAATTACATAATGATGTGCTCCTGTAACTGCTATGAGACGTAACGCCAAATGCCAATTAAATATCAAGCAGATAACATTCATGCCCCCTGAGAACTTAACTGGCATCTGCTGTTTAAATCATTTAAGTTATATGAAAGTGATAATATTCAGTTAACTACAGTTGTTTTGCAAAGTCAAACAATGGAAAACCCAAACTGGAATACCAACAATATTACAAAAAGGATAGACTGTTACTCACCTTAAAGATGAAAAGAAAAGGAAACACACACACACACACACACACACACACACACACACACACACACACACACATATTCATACAAGCAGGCGCACCTCATGCATACACCTCTCTAGCTGCTGCAGCCAGAATGCAGTGTCATCATGTCGAGTGGAAGCAGCAGTCTGGAGTTGGGGGCAGGGAAGGGAGAGGGACAGCACGTTACGGGTTGGGGGAGAGGTGTCAGCACTGCCTGAAGGAGTGTGCAGGAGCTATATGGTGTCCAGACAAGGTTATGGCTCGCGTCGAGAGGCTGTGGGGCAAATAAGGGTGTGAGGGGGAGGCATGGGGAGCAGAAAAGGAGAGCAGCAGAGAGGCAAAAAGACCAATGGTGCTGGCACAGAGCAGAAAGCTATGAGGGTGGGGGACATGAATTTGGAGGAGGCGATAGGACAGAGGGGTTGGAAACTACTGGGTGAAGGATGAGGCCTTAGGTCAAGGCCACGGTGATTTCAGGAGTGGAGAATGTGTCATAAGGATAACTCCCACTGCGCAGTTCAGAGAAGCTGGTGGTACAGTACAGGATTCAGATAATCTGGATTGTGAAGCAGCCATTAAAATCGAGCATGTTATGTTCTGCTGCATTTTGTGCCACAGGATGGTCCACTCTTCTCTTGGTCACAGTTTGGCAATGGGTGTTCCTGGTAGACAGAAAGTTGGTAGTCCTACTAATATAAAAAGCTGTGCAATAATTGCAGCAGAGTTGGTATATGACATGGCTGCTTTCACAGGTGGCTGAGCCTCTGACATGGTTTGATAAGTATGAGAGGATAGGAATAGGAAGTGCTGGGTGTACGGATTGGGCAGGTCTTGCACCTGGAACTTCCACAGGGATGTGATCACTGTGGCAAGGGGTTGGGACTGGGAATGGCACAGGGGTGGATGGGCAATGAAATATCACTTTAGAGTGGCTGCGAGAATCTTGGTTAGGATGTCCCTTATTATCAGGGCATCAATGTAGATAATCGAAGCCCTGACAAAGGGTGTGGTTCAGTTGTTCCTTTCTGATGTGGTATTGGGTAAAAAAGAGGGGGGGAGGGAGGGGGAGTGCTCCTTTGTAGCTGTTCCTGTGGTAGCACCTGTCTGTGAAGGCCTTTGTGAGACTTCCAGCATATTGGGCAATGGAGTTTTTGTCACTGCAAATATGCCATCCATGGGGGACCATACTGTATCGGAAGGATTTTTGATGTGGGAGGGATTGTACCTGTCAAAATGCAGGTACTGTTGGTGGTTGATGGGTTTAATTTGGGCAGAGGCATGGATGGAACTATCACAGAGGAGGAGGTCAACACTCAATAAGGTGGCACTTTGGATTGTGGGGAATCAGGTGGAGTGGATCAGAGAGAAGGTATTGAGGCTGTGAAGGAATGAGAAAGGATTGTCTTGGCCCTGAATCTAGATAATAATGATATTGTCAATGAATGTGAACAAGACCAGGGGACCGGGATTTTGGGAGGCTAGGAAGGCTTCCTCTAGATGATCCAGAACATAAGCTGCCATGTTGGTGCCCATGGCTGTGCCACGGATTTGTTTGTATACCTTCCCAACATGCAGCATCCTGGAAATAAAATTACACTACACAAGTCATCCAGCCATAGATAATTTGTGCTACACAAGTGAAGCTGGAGTGTGTCACTAGCAAGAAACTAAATACAAGTTTTTGTGCTATGTATTATGCATAATTGGTTAAATATCAGTGCTTTCAGTCTACACACAATTTATTTCCCTGTGTTTCTGCATCATGGTTTATCTATGTTTACAATTTGTTTATTTTGTTTTTAGGTTTATAAGTATGATTTTGAAATTCCTAGCACTACTCTATACCATTATTCAAGCAGAAACAAATCTACTAATGTTGCTATTCTAAAACAGAAAATGACATTCCTAACCAGCATATGTCCAAAATATTGTAATTATCTGTAACAATCCACTTAGTATTTTAATAGTTGCTACTTTACCTTTATTGTGAATTTATTTTGATTTATCTGAAATGGTAGAGAACCTGAAAGACCACATTAAAATGTTGCTGTTTTATTTGTTTTCACACAGAAAATATTACTGAAATGCATATTTAGTATAACAAATTTATTCACATTGTTAGTAGCTAACAGTGAACTTTCCAGTAAATAACAGAGTGAGACAAAGACGACAAATCAACTGCACTGTACACTTTCAAATAAAATTTTAAGTACATTAACAATGTTAAAGTTTAATGAAACACAACTTTAAGCAGTATACAGTAACAACCTGTTTACTTAAAAACAAGGAAAATACAGAAAAAGAAAATAATTTATAAATGTATTAAATTCATAAGATTTTATTTACACTCAGTTGTTATTTTCTAGAGTTTTGTGCAGTTACCAATATGGTATATTCTAACAGCAAACACTGTTGCAAAGCTCTTCGGTGTGAACTATTCTGAACCACAACACTGTGCTCTTGGTAGCAAAACAGGAAGATGTCAAAAGGAAGTAGATGAATTATCATCAGTTATGCATAAGTTTCCTTGAATCAAGCTTTAATTTATCTCCCACTTCTATGAAATACATGCTGCTCTTGCTAATGTGAGAGTAAGTACACATGTGACACCAGAAGCAACTTCAGCCGTGGAGTGCAGATCACAATGAATGCTAGTGGTACAGTCTGCACGGTATGAAGAACAATCCTACACATATGCTGTACCTTCCATGACTGCTACGTAGCAATATTTAATGAAATTGTTGTCTTTATGGGGTCTACTTTCCCCACCTGCTATCATTTGTATTCATCACTCTCACACATCTCATATGTGCAATATATTTTAAGTGAAGGAAGACATTAAGTACAAGAAACACAACAATCATTTTTCTGCAGATGGTAGCAGGAGAGATTCCAAGCGAATTTTCTTAGATGTCGAGCAGTGTTGGTTTTGTTTCACGAGCACATTTTGTCACGGACTGTATGAGTTTTACAAATCCAGTGTCCTTTGGTTTTTCAAGACCTCTGAGAAGCCTGTTCTTCATCACAGAGACAAACTCACGGTTACTCAGTTGACCATCCACTGTAAAAAAATAGGTGAAATCACTTTTAGAGTTTTTTGTTTTTACAAGTAATATTGTATTACAACGATCACATAACAGTAGAGGTATTCAAATCATAAACAATGAACAAAACAATTCTTAAAAGCTTTCCCAGCAATCCTGTGACATACTGGGTTGTTGGGTATCTTGCTGGATATCAGCGTCATTCAAGCACAATGTGTGACTCGAGATCTTCATGATGAAAGAGCAATTTAAAATGGAAGGGGAAGGCTGTAGGTAAAAATACTGGACCCGAACACTCGATGAGCATCTGATGAAGGTAATAAGTCACACTGCCGAAATACTGTGCATGAATGATGGTGAAATCTGGCATAATACCTAACACCTCACGATATCAATGAATAACACACATTTATATCAAGTTTTTTACTATGGTGTTTTGATAATAAAGAACAGTTCATTTATCCAATTAGAATCATTTTATTTTCATAGCTGTTCACTTGAAAAATTAAGTCACTGATTCTAGCAAGGACTGTGATACATAATTGTGTTACTGAACAAAGCTAGACAACCCAAAACCCAAAATTTTGAAATTATGTATATTAATTACAGAAGACCCTTAAGCATGTGTTTTCCTTCAACACTGTAGGTGCAAAGAAAATAAAAGATGATCTGCATCTACTGCTTTCACTATCTTCAGCCTATCAAAATTTTTTATAGTGATGGTAGTAGTTTTATTTTCAATGAAAAACATTTGCTACCATAAAATAGTTTAATTGTGAGGGCAGACAATGAGCAGTGGGAGTATTTGAAAGTTTATTGGCACAGAAAGTTTTATGTGATTGTATGCAACCACACGAGGTACTAATTTTTCTTTTATGAAGTTTACATTAAAATACCATCAATTACATGATGAAACTATGAAAGGCTCTTTTTTAACACGACCAGATAACCCTACTTCCCTATTATTTTCACTATCAATTTCCTTCTACTATAAAAGTTCCTTGTCTTGAAGCAGGTAGGAGAAAGCAGAATGAAGAGGAAAATGGAATGAAGGGGAAGAGACAGAAGGAGTTTTGTGGCAGACAGAGTTCATCCATGTGCAGCCCAAGGTAGCTGCAAGTTGTGTCCGCGGTTAGAGAGTAGGGGTGTGTTTAGGGATTTTTTTTGGGGGGGGGGGGGGGGGGGAGGGGGCGCAAAGAGAGAGAACTGTGGAGATGGTAAGGAGGCGGCTTATCGTCTACATATAGTAACTGTAAAGCAGGGAGAAATATGAAGCTGCTGGTTGAGGGGGAAGCAATCTGGAAAAGAACAGTGCAGGGCACTAGGAAAGGGGAAGAGATTGATGGAAGGCATTTACAAGGTAGCACCCATCTGTGATAGCCTTGGCAGTCTCATTATCTTATTGGTTATTGGGAGAGGAATTGCCTAATTGCTTACGACTGCACAAGCCCTCTCTGCAGATGGAAAATGGTAGTGTAGAGTAAGCGGGAGAGAGAGAGAGAGAGAGAGAGAGAGAGAGAGAGAGAGAGAGAGAGAGAGTTGAAGCAGACAGAACAGGATGTGTTGACATTTTAGATGGTTGTGGACTGAGGATATTGACTCTAAGGTCAAAGCATTAAAACCTCATCAAGGAATCGAACACAGCTGAGAGATTTAGGAATTTGGGTGGCTACAAAGGGCTCCTCCAAGGGGTCATAATGTGAGCTGACATTTGCAGTGCTGCCCTTCACAGGAAAGTGCTTTTGGGTGAGGATACAATTGTTCATGCATACGTGGAATTATGCAGAATCTTGCAGCAAGCAGGATATCAGAAAAGTTCATGGTCAGCCAATTACTAACTATGCTACAGAGGTCTATTTTTTGTTCATTTCATTATGATTTATTAATAAAGCATAGGCAACACAACTTCAGTGTCCTATGATTTCTGAAAATCATCAAGATTCAGATGTGCGATTTATTTCATCTCACTAAATTACTTATGTATTCCAGTTATTAAAGGCACTCATGAATACAGCTGTAACCATTGTCTATGTTAGCATAGAAGTTTTTCGCTATCATCAACTCCTTCAGATTTCATCTTGTTTCCTCCTTTTGCATCCATTTTATACTTCCTGGGTTTTTCACACACATGTGGATGTATTTTTGCAATTTTTTTTGGACGTAATTCTATGTTATTTACGTAATTTTTCACATTTTTTCCACCACCATGGATCCTTGCTCCTTCCATCTGCATCAATACAGAAAAATTTCCTTATTCCTAGCCAGAACCCAGTCCCATATACTGTTCCTGCACTTTTGCTTGGCTTGTGGAATCCCCCCAAATGACCTTACGATCAAATTACCCATCTCTACCTCCTTCCACAATGATCTGCATCTGTCCAGTTTCCGCCAATCCTTAGCCCTCACCAACACAGTCCTGCAAAACCATATCTGCCAAGCCTACAAAACCATATCTACCAAGCCTAAACCTTATTGCAGTACCTTCTGTCCACCCGTAAAATTATCCTGCTATGCCATCCCAAATTCCTTGAATCCATAACACACATTGAAGCTCTTGCCCCACAGGAACTAGAGCAACATACACACCACTACCTTAAAAAGCTCTCCACCCTGCTCACTTCCTCATGCCTTGGAGTACCATTGTCCACCAGCTCTACAATAACCTCTAAACCTCCACAACGTCCCCTCATAGCTGACAAACTTTGTCTTGCAGACCTACTACATTTACCTCCAAAACTCCCTCCCACCACCACACAGAATCAGAACCTAACCACAGCCACAATACAGTTGTGAACCTTTCCTCCACAAGTCTTAGCCCCACAAAAATATCAGTTCTTTCCATAGAACTCACCTTTTGCCCCACTCCCAAATTCAATCATGCAGGACCTGCTAAAGACCTCCTTTCCTTCTCCTGGTCCCTACAATGGAAACAAAGACCATGGTTGAACCCTGCCTAACTCAGTTCACTCCTCCATCCAACCATGATCCACCCCCACTGCCCCCAAATCACCCCTGTTAACTTTCCAGGATTTCTTAATCTTGAGCCTTGCCTCACCATCATTCTGGAAAACCCTCAACATGCAGACAAACCTTACATCTGCAGAAAGAACCGCAGTCCACCATTTCAAACCTGATCCCGACATTATAATCCTACCTGTGGACCAACTCTCCACCACTGTTGTTTTGAACTGCAAGGATTACCTGGTGGGATTACATGGCAGAAGGACTCTGCCAGCTGTCAGATATGTCCACCTACAAATCTTGCCACAGTGACACTATTCCACAAATCCAGCAGGATCTCCAGTCACTCTTCAAATCCTAAGGTCCATCCCAGAACCCCTCCATGGAGTCCATCTCTCAGCTCACCCCTACCACTCCCTGCAATGCTACCTCCTACAAGCTTCTGTAAGTCCATAAACCCACCGAGCGAGGTGGCGCAGTGGTTAGACACTGGACTCGCATTCGGGAGGACGATGGTTCAATCCCGTGTCCGGCCATCCTGATTTAGGTTTTCCGTGATTTCCCTAAATCGCTCCAGGCAAATGCCGGGATGGTTCCTTTGAAAGGGCACGGCCAACTTCCTTCCCCATCCTTCCCTAATCCGATGAGACCGATGACCTCGCTGTCTGGTCTCCTTCCGAAAACAACCCAACCCCCATAAACCCAACCAACCAGGATGCCCTATTGTGGCTGGTTACTGTGCCCCCACTGAGAGAATCTCTGCTCTCATAGACCAACATCTTTCAACCTGTTAACCAAAACCTACCCTCCTCTATACAAGGTACCAACCATTTTCTCCACCGACTCTCCAAATTTCCTGTCCCGTTACCACATGTTCATCAGTATTGATGCCACCTCCCTTTACACTAACATCCCTAATGCCCACGGCCTTACCACAATTGAACACTACCTTTCCCAATGCCCAAAGGATTCCAAAACAACAACCTCCTTCCTAGTCACCTTGACCAACTATATCCTCAACCATAATTACTTTTCCTTTGAAGGCATTACCTACAAACAAATCTGGGGTACCGCAATGGGCACCCACATGGCACCATCCTATGTCAACCTATTCATGGGCCATCTGGAGGAATCCTTCCTAAACAACCAGTATCCTAAACCCCTCACCTGGTTTTGATTCACTGACAACATCTTTGCGATCTGGATCGAGGTAGAGGACATCCTATCCACATTCCTCCATAACCTCAACAACTTCTCCCTCATTTGCTTCAACTGGTCCTACTCAACCCAACAAGCCAGCCTCCTAGATGTTGCCCTCCACCTCAAAGATGGCTACATCAGTACCTCCGCCCATATCAAACCTACTAACCACCAGCAATACCTCCACTTCGACAGCTGCCAGCTTCCATACCAAGAAGTCGCTTCCACACAGTGTAGCCACTCATGGTATCACATCTGCAGTGATGAGTGGTCCCTCTCGAAATATACCAAGGGCCTCACTGGCTCATTGAAGCTTTCACAAACTGTAATTATCCTCCCAACCTTGCACAAAACAAATGTCCCGTGCCTTATCTTTCCAGTCTCCCATTATCTCCCAAAGTCCCACCGTCTGGCTACAAGGGAGCATTCCTCATAATTCAGTACCACCCAGGACTGGAGCAACTGAAACACATTCTGCGCCACTGTTTTGACTACCTCTTGTCGTGCCTTGAAATAAGAAATGTCCTGCCCACTATCCTTCACACCCCTCCCACAGTGGTATTGCACCATCCACTAAACCTACACAACATACTTGTCCATCCCTACACAACCCCTGCTCCCAACACTTTACCTCATGGCTCATACCCCTGTAATAGATCTAGGTGCAAGACCTGTCCCATACACCCTCCCACCCCCACCTACTCCAGTCCAGTCACAAACATCACCTATCCCATCAAAGGCAGGACTACCTGTGAAACAAGTCATGTGATCGACAAGCTAAGCTGTAACCACTGTGCTGCACTGTATGTGGGCATGGCAACCAACAAGCTGTCTGTCCGCATGAATGCCCACCAACTAACTGTGGCCAAGAAACAAGTGGACCACCTTGTTGCTGGGAATGCTGCCAATTATGATGTTCTTCATTTCAATGACTGCTTCACAGCCTGTGCCATATGGATCCTTCCCACCAACACCAGCTTTTCTGAATTGTGCAGATGGCAACTTTCCCAGCAATATATCCTACATTCCCGTAAACCTCCTGGTCTCAACCTTCATTAGTCATTGTCCTCACCCATCCAGCTCCTCCCCTGTTCCCATTCCAGCACTACACAGCCCTCATTCCACCATCATACCCAGTCTTTTTACTTATCTCCCTTTCCATTTCGCCTCAGCCCCCTCCTCCCTCTTCCATACCTGTCTCCTGTCCTCCATCTAACCTCCTGATTGCACAAGCTACCCTCCTTCTCCACCTCGTCCCTGCACACTCCTCAGGAGAACTTCACTGTCAGCCATCCCTACCCTACTATCCCTCCCCCTCCACACCCCAGCCTCCTCCTTACCCCCACCAAGTTGCCACTACCATGATGCACTGTTGCTGCTGCTCACAGTGTGGCTTCAGTTACCTGGGACTGCAGTCGTGTGTGTGTGTGTGTGTGTGTGTGTGTGTGTGTGTGTGTGTGTGTGTGTGTGTGTGAATTACAAAAACAACTGTTTCCATTTTAATGCACATAGCTATATTATTGTATTTGATGGAAATATTTAAAACATTATGGAAGATCAATTAAAAATTAATACAGTCATTATACTGTGTCTCATCCTGAAGCAAAGCACACTGCACAAAAAATTAGTCTGCCTGAGAGACATCATGCTAATACCACGTAACACTAATTTTAACATTGATATTAGCCTCAACTTGGCAAGGAAGAGAGTCTATAAGGTTTTTCAGGGTCATATAACTGGCTACAGCCATTCACTGATGTGCCATAGAGTACCTTTGTGTTCATCAAGTGCATATATGATGCAGCCCTGTGAAGACGGATGCTGTCATCATGGAAGAAGAGTGTCTACAGCATACTCCTCATGAAGATTTAGAACAAAGGGCAACATTTGGTCACTGAGAATGCTTAAATAAATATCCTGATTTATGTTGACACAAGCCTGAATGAATAGGAACAAATCATGGTACAAGAAACAGCCCCTAACCATCACAGAACCACCTCCTCCCTCAACTATGGCCTTAACAAAATTCTAATTCAACAGCCCTTTGGGTCTTTGGTGAACTTGATGCCTTGTACCATTTGAAAATAAACTACTACTTATCAGAAAACACAGTATGCCTCCAGTCTGTTACTGTCCAGTGTGGGCCATTTAGGGTGTGGAGGGTTATGTGCCACTGTGAGCAATATGTTTTTAGAGGTACTTGACTCCAAATGTCCAGTCACACAGTTCCCTTTTAAATGTTCCAGGAACTGATGGCAGTAATTCCTGTTGGTTTTGAAATACTGTGACTGGTAATGTGTGACACTCATCTGCAGCCCTATCAGTTAGGACAGGGTTTCATGGTTGTGAGTGGTACACTACTACTTGTAGACATGCTGGACAGTCCACATTGATACATCAATAAATCAGGCAACTTAATTCACAGTGTGGTCATGGGCACATCCAAACAGAAGTGCTCCTTTCTGCCACTCTGCCACATTGTCGACCCATCTTACTGCGCTGATTGCATACCACTGACTGGCACATACACCCATCACAGTCGCAACATCGATCAGCGATGCTTCACATGTCCACTTGGTACCAGTCTTACAACAACTACAACCTTACAAACTTTCAACTGAAACTTGTTTTTATCCTGTTACTAGAAGGCGCTGAACCCAGTTAACAAAGGATAAGTTTAAACAAAAAAAGAAAGAAAAAAAATTGGTACCCCAATTGCAATTCTGAGCAACGATTCTAGATGCAAACCCATAAAAAATGTCATTGGTCATCCATGAGCAATTCACTTTTCTGGAAACGTTTAATAAGGAAAATTTTGTACATTTCCCTGGTTTCTGTTTTTTTTCATGCCATTCAGAATAAAAGCAGTAACATTTCGTACTTCTTAATATCCAAAACACCTGAAATTAATCAAACCACAACCTGTTCAAATAACCAAACAATCTCACTCCAGTTGCAAGATTTTGGTACAATGATGATTGATGATGATCATGTCTCTCAACCCTTCCATAATTTCTGTTTCCTGCATCAGACTTTCTTGCTTGAGCAGTTTACGCTGGTGGAAGTAATTTTGTGCCACAAAGTGTAACAGTTTAGCAGAGAATCCCAAAAGTTGTATTTGTTCTCCATGACACGTATGAATGTGGAAGTTAGTGAGGTGTCAATCTGGCAAATAGTGTACATGTTCTAAAAATTCATACTTTTATTTTTATCATCTAATTGGTACAGGATACTTGCATTATTTGGCAGTTATTTTTCAACCTTTACAAAGTAATAAATAAGTAGAATCCCTTTCATATTCTGGAAAATTGTGTCCATAACCTTTCCAATAAAATCAACCTCATATGTTTCGGAGTAGGCTCATCATGTTTTAGCCGATTATGATTTAATTTCTTCTTCTTCTTCCTTGGCATTTGTCCTGCATGCTCGTGGGGTCCACTGTATTGGCTCGTTGTCGCCACTTCTTGCGATCTTGTGCCTGATCAGGGTGAAGGCCTGAGACCTTGAGGTCTTCATGCAGGTTGTCAAGCTATCACTGCCTTGGTCATCCTGCTGGCCATTTCCCATTTACATTTAGGTTGAAACTAGTCTTTGTCACTGTTTTCTCGTCTGCTCTAAGGACAAGCCTGTACCAATGTAGGTGGCTTTCTTTCATTTTGTCTACTATTGGTGCACCACTGTACAGCTTGCGAACTTCATTATTTGTGACGTGGTCATGCAATGTTAATCCCGATGTCCACCTAAGCATTTTCATCTCCATCACATCAAGTCTTTGCTCTAATTCCTTTGTTGAAGGCCAGCATTCAGCCTCATACAGTGCAACTGGATGGATTACCGATCGATGTACTTTTGATTTGAGCCTGTTTCGTGTTGCATAGTACTGCAGTAACAGAAAACCATTTGAGCCACGCGCAGCCAAGGCAGTTAGAGATTTCTGCAGTGAGATTTCCATCGGCAGCAATTGTCGAGCCCAGGTACTTAAAAGTCTTTGCTGTTGGGAGGTCAATACCATTGATTCTGATGGTTATAGAATCATTTAAATATGTGAAAAGGTAATATGTTTTCAACACATTGAGCTGTGGTCCTACATCTGGAAGGTGGTCATTCCGGGCTTGAACTTGAAGTTGTAAATCATTCTTATCTTCACTGGCCAGTAGCACATCATCAGCATACAGTAACATCCAGGGTGAGGTTTCCCGCAGATTTTTTGTGATGGTATCTATGACAGTTTTAAAGAGTAGCAGGGAGAGAGTAGATTCCTGATGAACTCCCTTGGAAATAGGGAAGTCATCAGATAGTCTGGCAGCTGACTGTATCCGGCTCCTCGGGTTCTGGTAGAGTAGTCTGACCCACCCAACGAGCTCTTCAGGTACTCCATGCTTTCAAAGGGCAATTATGATTTAATGTCTGATTGACAAAAAGGTAATTAGAAACTGAGGCCAAGCCTGGCTGGGTTGAGGACAGGGGAGGAAATCAGTTTCCTCCTTTTCTTGGTGGAAACTGTAAGAAACTTAAATCTGTATGGTATACAAAGATTTGAGCCCAGTTCCTTGACAATCTAAGTCTTATGGCTCTAACACTATGCCACCTCACCCAGTTTCAATGATTGGTTTCATTGCTACTTCATTCTTCGTGGGAAGGGGTGGACCCCACTACTGATACACAATAGCAAATTGCAAGGCAATCAGCTGACTTCTTTTTAAAATGGTTCATACATTGTCAAATAATGAAGTTTTTAAATTTGATAGCTGTTCACATTTAACAAATTCTGAAGCCATATTTCACAAATTTTTTGTATTTAATTGTTCAAATAGCAAATGCTGAATTCTTTCTTCAGATGTCTATGGCACCCAGTCATTTCATATTAGTTCCTCACTGAAACTTTTCAGCATACCCTCATATGCTCTTGGCATAGTCTAAGAAACACTACTGTTTGCAGACGTATCACATCTGTGAGCTCACAGTTGACTTAATGAACTAAGATAAAGCTAGACAAAAATTTTGAAGCCAGCAAATGAACCATATTGTCATTTTTTTATGTGAGCAGTTTCTTAGCACACTTGTTAAATATGGAAATGAGAAGTTATTACATTCCAGCTACCAACTTCAACTTCACTGTCATGATTAATTTCAATTAATCACTGCAACTATGAAACCTGAGTTTCAATGTCACCCACTGTGTGGGTTGTGAGGCTGCGGCTGTTATTTCTTGGATACAGGAAGGAGGTGGTGGAGATAAGACAGCGGGTAGGAGGATGTGAACAGAGAGAGGGGAGAGTGGGTGATGGACAAAGAGAGAGGGGAAAGAGAAAATGGACAAAGTAAGGGGGGAGATGGAGAGTAAGATGTATATCCAATTCCCATACACATTAAGCAATTGCAAAACTTTGCCAGGTTCACTAGTAGTAGTAGTAGTAGTAGTAGTAGCATCAAAACGAAAATTCTTTCAAGTAAACTAGAAAATTATAAAACAGAATAACTGGCCAGCACTACCTTCCGGACAAGTGTCAAAATGCTGATAGACACACATAAAAGTACACACTTTATCCCAGTTTTCAAAACTAATAATTCCTTCCCTGTGGAGCAAAGTACGATAAACTGTAGAAAGCCCCATCTATAGTGATAACAAAGGTTAACAGTTTGACATTCAGATTTCTTTTCCTTTTTGTAAATTCTGTGTATGTTATAATTTTCTGTGATCAAGTGTCATTACTGAAAAGAACCAAATCAATAAAAAATAACTGGTATCAATGTATTTAAGTCATAGGGAAAATTCAATACTTATGCAGCAAACACCCATCATAGGTAACAAGAAGAGACTCTTATCTTCTTAACTCATATTTTAAAATAGTTGATACTTACAGTTTTCATCAAAAATAGTAAATACCACATCTATAACATGGTCAGACAGGTCAACATGTGCAACAGTTTTGGCCACATGTTTTAGAGTTGCTGTGAAATGGAAAGACATTCATTAGCATTTGATTTTAGAGTTCTATACTTTATAACTGGTAAAGTTAGACACTTGAATTAAGGTTCTAAGGAGCTTATATTAGAAATGTTTATAAACTGTGAAAAGTATAATAGTATCTCTCCTCTAACAACATTGATGCTGTTTGGTTTTAATCAATAATTCATTAATGAAAAGTTAAAGTTACATATTTTGAAGATCTTAACGGAAACGAATGTTCAATCTCAAGATAGAATAAGATTGTAGCTCTCTATACCAAACACTATTAGCATTTTTGCTACACTTGCATGTTAAGATACAAATCTCTGTCAGTTACCTTGGTCAATTGAGGCACCAGCAATGTGATAGAAAGTTAGTGCAGTGTCCACATCATTTATATTATTCAAGAAATGGAAAAACTTGAGATAATCATCTTTGCTTATGCCTTTTGCATTTTCTTTGAACCTGTAATGAACAACAGTACTATGAAACATCAGTATAAACAATGATTTTTATCATTACATAATTCATGATTGAAAACATCAAATATTTGGAATGAAGTTAACAAGTGTGTTCTTACGCTTTTTTAACCCTTTTCAGCATTCTTGTTTTCTTTTTTTGGGGATAACCAGCATACGCCAAAAGTAATTCAGTGAAATCAGCCTCAGATATGTTGCCGTTTTCATCAGGACCTTTCCTTAGAAACTGAAAGCGAACATAAACTAATGAGTACTTCATGCTGGTAGATAGATGGAACTTTCACTGCATATTTAAATATTGCTGCACTCTCCACTGAAGATTTTAAACTTAACACCAAACCAAAAGGAAATAAGCTGAGGTCCAAATCACCGATTATGATAAAACTGTCTACATTACTATGTAAAAAGAACCCAGGTAAATGCATAACAATACAACAGAAGGTTGAAGCACTAGAATTAATTAGAATTTTTATGAGATAGTGTAAGATCAACATGTATCTTTCTGTTCTGAGATGCCTTTTGATATTCACAAACACTGCAGGTGGAATATGAAAAACGTGCTTCACGACACAAAAAATGCATGGCTTGTATTATTTCTAAAAGCAGGTACTGGCTTGTTAGGATTTGAGGTTTGTTTCCAAAATTTATGAGTATTATACATGTACAAAATAAAGGTAAACCCACAGCTGAGAGAGAGCAGCAACTATTTAATTGAAAATAGAGTACTGTAAATCTTATTTATGATGTCCTGCTTCTGACAGTGGGTAAAATATTTCTGAATAACGAGGCACACTACATTTATCTTTTCCTTTAAAATGAATCTTTTGATGAATAAAACACTATGCCTACAGTTATCTTTAAAGAAACATTTTAATGATAAGCTATAAAACTGAGCACCTGTATCAGCTGCTGATAGCAATGTATTTCATTTTATTAGCAGAAGAGGCATATTAATATGAAGTATTACATTTTTGCTACTTTTTAAGATCTTAATTTCATCTTCAAATTAATGTAGAGTGACTAAATATCTCTTGTCTGAGCTGTCACATAAGTGTTGGGCAAAAATCACTGTGCAAGTTTAAGTGTAATATATCAGTTTCCATTGGACAGGCCAGTACACTATGAATAATAAAACATGTAATGTTATCAATATAATAGAGGGAAACATTCCACGTGGGAAAAATTATATATAAAAACAAAGATGAGGTGACTTACCGAACGAAAGCGCTGGCAGGTCGATAGACACACAAACAAACACAAACATACACACAAAATTCAAGCTTTCGCAACAAACTGTTGCCTCATCAGGAAAGAGGGAAGGAGAGGGGAAGACGAAAGGAAGTGGGTTTTAAGGGAGAGGGTAAGGAGTCATTCCAATCCCGGGAGCAGAAAGACTTACCTTAGGAGGAAAAAAGGACAGGTATACACTCGCACACATGCACAAATCCATCCACACATACAGTCTGTATGTGTGGATGGATATCTGCGTGTGTGCGAGTGTATACCTGTCCTTTTTTCCCCCTAAGGTAAGTCTTTCCGCTCCCGGGATTGGAATGACTCCTTACCCTCTCCCTTAAAACCCACTTCCTTTCGTCTTCCCCTCTCCTTCCCTCTTTCCTGATGAGGCAACAGTTTGTTGCGAAAGCTTGAATTTTGTGTGTATGTTTGTGTTTGTTTGTGTGTCTATCGACCTGCCAGCGCTTTCGTTCGGTAAGTCACCTCATCTTTGTTTTTATATATAAAAAACATGTAATGTGTAACCCAACTGATATAAAATTGTCTGAATATTTGCAAACGTTTGGCTCCAGAGCAATAATTGTAATTTGTATAATACTGAACTGACTTCATCGAAACAACTGCAACTAAAATCACACAGGCACCTGAAAATTCACAGAAGCATGAGAAGAAAAACAAGAACAGAAAACCAGGCAGGTGCAACTATTTGCTCAATATAATATGAAATACTTTTCATAATGCTTTATGAACTCTTATCGCATATTTGAATCAATTCATCAAACTAAAATTGATAATACATATATCCCTACATGCATAACACACTGAACATACTGTGCACATAACAACATACTTCTGCACTTTCTCCCATTATGGAACAATAACCTGATGCAAAGCAGCAGCTCAGGATGATCAAGCACTCATTCTATAGAAAGAGGCAAAGAATGGTAAACCCACTCCATCTACGAAAAGGTCTTTAGAGGCAGAACATAAGCACTGCACTGCTTTGTTCAGAAGAAATAAATAACATAAAATAAAGTTGGTAATAGAATATAATAGTTACATTTTTAAGAGGAACTTCGCAATTTTCACTCAAGCTACTTCTTTAAATGGAATTTATGTCTCCTTTTTCTGCCTTTTCACATTCTGATCTGTAGTGTAACAGGGCATTTTATCAAATATTCTGGTCAACTATGGGTATTTGTATCAGCTAAAGATGACTGTGATAGTGGGCATTTGTTATGTAATGTATAAAACAGGAGCAGATACTGTGCACTCCGGTCTGTGTTAGTACACAGGGTGCATGCAGTGGAACAATGAGGGCAGTGGTGAGCAGTCACACAATGCACGGTGTTCACTTGCTGTACAATGCTACATGTATGCTTTGGCACTTAGGTGGTGTTATGGATGGCTCCGAGTAAGAGGGCTGTCGACAATGTCAACATTTGTGAATATCCAGATTATTTAGTATCAGCTGGGTTACACATTACATGTTTTAATTTTCATAGTGCACTAGCCTGTCCAATAAAAACAAATGAATCACCTTTCTATTAAAAAATAACTTTGATGAACGGCCTTTGTTAATGTTTGGTTAAATTATTTTGAGTAACCATCGTTGGGATCTGTCATTGTTAGACTCAAAGACTTTAAATACAGACGAGTGCAAATTAGAATTGGGAGTTTATTTACACTCCTGGAAATGGAAAAAAGAACACATTGACACCGGTGTGTCAGACCCACCATACTTGCTCCGGACACTGCAAGAGGGCTGTACAAGCAATGATCACACGCACGGCACAGCGGACACACCAGGAACCGCGGTGTTGGCCGTCGAATGGCGCTAGCTGCGCAGCATTTGTGCAACGCCACCATCAGTGTCAGCCAGTTTGCCGTGGCATACGGAGCTCCATCGCAGTCTTTAACACTGGTAGCATGCCGCGACAGCGTGGACGTGAACCGTATGTGCAGTTGACGGACTTTGAGCGAGGGCGTATAGTGGGCATGTGGGAGGCCGGGTGGACGTACCGCCGAATTGCTCAACACGTGGGGCGTGAGGTCTCCACAGTACATCGATGTTGTCGCCAGTGGTCGGCGGGAGGTGCATGTGCCCGTTGACCTGGGACCGGACCGCAGCGACGCACGGATGCACGCCAAGACCGTAGGATCCTACGCAGTGCCGTAGGGGACCGCACCGCCACTTCCCAGCAAATTAGGGACACTGTTGCTCCTGGGGTATCGACGAGGACCATTCGCAACCGTCTCCATGAAGCTGGGCTACGGTCCCGCACACTGTTAGGCCGTCTTCCGCTCACGCCCCAACATCGTGCAGCCCGCCTCCAGTGGTGTCGCGACAGGCGTGAATGGAGGGACGAATGGAGACGTGTCGTCTTCAGCGATGAGAGTCGCTTCTGCCTTGGTGCCAATGATGGTCGTATGCGTGTTTGGCGCCGTGCAGGTGAGCGCCACAATCAGGACTGCATACGGCCGAGGCGCACAGGGCCAACACCCGGCATCATGGTGTGGGGAGCGATCTCCTACACTGGCCGTACAACACTGGTGATCGTCGAGGGGACACTGAATAGTGCACGGTACATCCAAACCGTCATCGAACCCATCGTTCTACCATTCCTAGACCGGCAAGGGAACTTGCTGTTCCAACAGGACAACGCACGTCCGCATGTATCCCGTGCCACCCAACGTGCTCTAGAAAGTGTAGGTCAACTACCCTGGCCAGCAAGATCTCCGGATCTGTCCCCCATTGAACATGTTTGGGACTGGATGAAGCGTCGTCTCACGCGGTCTGCACGTCCAGCACGAACGCTGGTCCAACTGAGGCGCCAGGTGGAAATGGCATGGCAAGCCGTTCCACAGGACTACATCCAGCATCTCTACGATCGTCTCCATGGGAGAATAGCAGCCTGCATTGCTGCGAAAGGTGGATATACACTGTACTAGTGCCGACATTGTGCATGCTCTGTTGCCTGTGTCTATGTGCCTGTGGTTCTGTCAGTGTGATCATGTGATGTATCTGACCCCAGGAATGTGTCAATAAAGTTTCCCCTTCCTGGGACAATGAATTCACGGCTTTCTTATTTCAATTTCCAGGAGTGTAGTAGCTTGAAGTAGTTTTCATGATCTAATATTTCAACATCACCGAGTGAGGATCGAAGTCTAGAAGAAAAGGAAGTTTACAAAATGTGGTGGGATGGAGTAGCTGGACCACCAGAACAATTTCTAAGGACAACTGTTCATCTGTAAGATATATAACAGGTAATTGACAGGTCTAACATGGTGATAACGTACCAAGCACAGACAGCAACTCAAATGTGACACTGCAAACCCATCTTTTTCACCAGAGATCATCATTAAACTACACTGTCCTTGGTACTGAGAAACTAATGACAAAAATAAATTTGAAGTAAAATCCGAAATACACAAATGATGCAAGCGACAATACTAGTGTCCAAATGGACTCTTCACATCCATAAATGAGCTTACAAATTATCAGTGCACCTTCCTTGTGATGTTCACTGGATATACAACCAATAATTACAGACAGAGGAAATGTTAATCCTTTCAACAGCCTCATACAATTTGCAAAAAATAGTTTATGATTCTGCTAGCTCTTTCACACTTTACAGTTATACCCCTTTAAAAAGTTACTTTTGGCAGTGTATTTCCACATGCTTAATGATAATCAGGATGACAATGAAATATAGAATCTTAAGGCTATTCATTCTTATCAGTGCCTCAGTTGAAAAAAAAATTACTATAATCTTTACCATTTCTTAACCTTCTTTAAATTGTTATCTTGACTGTTGCTAATGATGTCACCAACTGTGTGACAATTACCATTTATCTTTGACTGGTGATCAACTTCCATATGTAATACATGATAACTAACATTATATTAAATTAGCTGGAAGGTAGGACACAACTTTAGCCTGAGTGCCAAATGGCTCTGAGCACTATGGGACTTAACATCTGAGGTCATCAGTCCCCTAGAATTACTAAAACCTAACAAACCTAACTAACCTAAAGGCATCACACACATCCATGCCCATGGCAGGATTCGAACCTGCGACTGTAGCGGTCGCATGGTTCCAAACTGAAGCACCTAGAACCGCTCGGCCACACCGGCCGGCCTTTAGCTTGATTTTCATTACACATAAACAGCAGTCAGTAGGACCAAACAACATATAGGACGGGGAGGGGAGCCAAGGCAGCAGAGAGAGGTAGGTGAAAATGATCAACTTTGGCTTCATACTATCTTCTTCTTTTTCCTCCTCCTCTTCTATAAGGAGCAGAATTGTTCACCTACCAAAGTGTTGTGGTACAGTTTGAGTAAATTGAAAGAGGCATAGAATGTCATAAATAATGAACATGTTCTTTCATCTATTAAAGAGAGCAGCAATTTGAAAACTGATACTTCCACTTTCTTTTACTAATAGCACTAAACTTAAGGAGCCACTGTGATGATTAGGTACTTACCTCAAGACTCAGTATCTCTCTCTGTAATTGTTGTTGGAACTCGAGAAATTTCTCAATAGTCAATTTCTGGTCATGGTTTGGTCCAAAGAAATATGTTGTCAGTGCAGAATTCACACCCTACAAATGAATTTCATGACCATAAGTAAAATGGATCAAAAAATTTTATTTTGTGAAAATGAATAGGAAATTATGACTGGCTTAACTTTTTATTAAATTTTAAACTTATAAAAATTCAAATTAACATTACCAAACAAACATGACTGTGTTGTTGATGGTTTATTTGATGCACTCTGCATTAGTTATTAAAACAATTAGAGGTTTGATTTCCGAATTACAAATCCATATCATGCCTTCTACAGCAAAGGCAACAATAAGAAGGAAGGAGGTATAGAGTTTATAATGTCCTGTCAATGACAAGATTGCTAGAGACAGAGAGCACACCTAGATTAGGGACGATGAAGGATATCAGTATATCCTGACATTTGTGTTAACAGGCTTAGGTAAATCAAGGAAAACCAAACCTGGAGGGCCAGATGACAATTTGAACTACCTTCCTATGAAATGAGAGACCACTGTATGAGACCAATATGAAATTGACATCTGGTATTAACAACTCGGCTTATCTTCAGGCTACGTACAACAAGCATTATGCATGTGCATTTGAGTACTTTAAATTAGCTAAGCTGCTTTCAAATAATACAAACAATAACAACATAATGATATAGTAGTATCAGATTACACAATTTGAAAACATCTGGTCAAGCTGTATATTCCTTCTACAGATTAGCCATCACAGTTCATACCAGGTATCTGTACAGGCCAGGTGTAAACATAGCATGAAAGTGCCATGATGCTGAAGAAATGATGTTGAGTGCATCCATGACTTTATGACTTAAATGACTGATCAAATGTTTAAAATAACTAATAAAAAAAGTCTTGGAAATTTATGCTGAAATCTGAGAGCTGTATGCAGGCAGCAAGGTGAGTTAAGTGACTCATTTCTTAACAGAGGCTAGCAGGAGATAGCATAGGTCAATTGTATATGTGTGCACACATATGTACGTATATGCATGAGAGAGAGAGGGGGGGGGGAGAGAGGGGGGGGAGGGAGAGAAAGAGAGGGAGGGAGAGAAGGGGGGGGGGAGAGAGTGAGAGAGAGAGAGAGAGAGAGAGAGAGAGAGAGAGAGAGAGAGGGGGGGGGGGTCTGCAAAATCACTGTTTCATGAAAGAAAAGTTCACCGTGACTAAGCATGAAAATAAATATGATGAACAGGGCACAGCTCGTATGATCTGATCCAAGTTATTTCTGTTTGAACAATGGAAAGTCCATGTCGGAATATCAAAAATATTATGAAAAGGATAGACTGTTACTCACCATAAAGATGACATGCTGAGTCGCAACACACACACACACACACACAAGGAAGCACATCTCATGGACACATGAGCACTATCTCCCACTGCTCCAGCTCACATATAAGTCTTTTCATTATGCCTGTCTGCAACTCAATGTGTAATCTTTACAGTGAGCACAAATCTGGCCTTTTCATAATACTGTTGTTTCTATCTGCACTACTAAGAAGAAACTACAATCATGTACCATTAAAGGTAAGAATATTAGTTTATTACTGTTGTCATACACACATAAATAAAACAATTTACCAATTAGGAACCAACATGCATTATTTATCTCAGTGCAGTTTGTTTCTAGTCTAATATGTATAAACAGAGGGTGACAATATTTTCTACTGGGAAGAAACAAATACAATTTACTTAATGCTTAACATATCATGAAAAGTACAAACGTATAATCATATAACCTTGAAAGTGTTTCCAGTGTTGGCATGATCCCTATGTCGGCTGCCAATGCTCGTCTGCTGTCGAATGAGTGTAGCCACCTTTTCAAATTCTTCTGAATCAACATCCCCATCACCATTCAGATCGAACATACGGAAGGCAATCTCAAAATGTCGCCGTGATGCTGCACGATAAGAAAATTATAGTGTAAGCATAGAATAAAGCATGTAACAAGTAACCAATCACTATGCAACCCAGTCATAGTGAGAGACTGTGTTGACAATTGTACTGTACTGTAAGGATACCCACAGATGCTTAGACTTAAACCCTGCTCACAACACACACACACATACTATGACATTCTCAGTACATAATATTCTTTTATTTTTTTATAGCAAACTAGCAACAAACATGATGAATATAATGATTAGTAGATATTCTTCCCAATTCATTGGATATGTCAGGATTTAATATATGTCACTGCGAGGCAACTTGATTGTTGCTGAAAAAAGAATAAAAAAAGGGGGGGGGGGGGCAATTTCACCTAATATCTGAAGAGAAGAAGAAGAAGAAGAAGAAGAAGAAGAAGAAGGAGATGAAGAAGGGGAAAAATCTGAATGAATATTTTTCAGGTATAGCAAATAAAAGAAAAAGAACAAAAAAAAATTCACTAGATCAAATGTTACGGTGTTCTGGCAAAAAAATTATATGGCACGTACAATGGTGGTGGTACCCATCACATAGTATAAATATCAGGAAAACAGGACACAAACATTAATAAATATGTAGATGAAGTGCTAGTCTGCACACTTAAAGAATGTATAAGCAGTTAAAAAGCCCCATTAACTGACATAATTATTTTTGATACCATCAATGACTTTCCACAAAAAGTGAGACATGGGAGAAAATTGTTTTTGCTGATTACAACACTCCAGAAGTCTTAATAGAGAAAGACAATAAAACCCTACAGGTTGTTTATAATTAGTCACCATCATGCAATAAAGTTACACTGAATATAAAAATCAGACAGGGTGAATTTCTGCTTATATGTGGAAAATAATTCTGTAAAATGAAATGTAGATGAAAATTTCATACACTACATAACAAAAGTTTTAGGAATTAACACTCACTGTCACCTGAAATGGAATGAACACACAAGTACATGAGCAAAGAAGATGTCAGCAGTATGCTATCCTCTTATATTTTTGTGATCACTGTGTAACAGACAACACTTTATAGTTACATACTATTCCTAACCACACTCCACGTTTAGCTATGGAATCATTTTTTGGAGTCCCATACACAAAACATGCAGAGTGTCTTCAAAACGACAGTAAACGGCCATTAGAATAATAACTAAAATTAGTAACTGAACTCACTCTAAAGATATGTTCTAACAGCTGCAGTTCTCCCTGCACCATGTGAGTATATCTACGAATTCGTTATGTACATCAAGAAGAACATCCATAATTATCTCACAAAGAGCAGCATTCATGAACAAGAGCCAGACTAAAATTGTACAATAAACTGTCCAAGGAGTTTAAAGAGAGAAATAAAATTTAATTACTTGAAAATCAGTAAAAGCTTACCTCTTAAATAATCCCTACTAAAAAAAAATCAAGGATTATTTAGATAATACAGAACAGAAAACGATAAAAATTAACACTATTTACTAATGAACAACTGTCATTTTATAGTAAACTGTCATAGTTTAATGATTCTTACTGTAAAATCATATGCTTAGCGTCTGTGATGGACTGTTCTAAACCTTTTCCATTTTCTGGAGCTCAAAATTTAAGTCACTGTGGTGAGATAGGTGACGTACTGACTCAGCTTTTTCAGATGGGTGAAAGGGACAACATGAAGAATTCAGTAGAGTGGCAGAAGTATCATCAGCGTCCTGATGCCAGCTGACAAAGTTTGTGTGTGTGTGTGTCACGGACAGTTGTGTGAGGTAATAAAATGAATAGTGTTACAAGTATTTTTATTTTTGCAAGATGAATGTATATAATAATTTTGTAAATGATCTGTGGAGGAATAAACAACTATCTACTTGATTAACTAACTAAATCACTTCGTTCTGTATGAAAATTTGCACAGGACAGCAACGTATTTTTTGAATCCTAATCACACTCTTGAGATTTTACACAGTTTATTAATATTCTGCAGATTTAATCTCTTGGCAAATGGTAGATAGAAGTATCTCATTTGTTTATGTATTTAAGAATCAATGAATGTGGCATTTGCACTGAAAAATAAGAAAGATCAAGGATTAATGCTCCATTGGTGATGAGACTACAATAGAGCAAATATCAGCTCTAAATTCACAAGGATGGGGAAGAAAATTGGCTGTGTGTTTGTCAAATGAATCTCCCCAGTATTTGCCTTCACTGATTTGCGGAAACCACAGAAAACATAAATGTATAAGGAGGAGGAGAGAGTTTGAGCCCTAGTCATCCCAAATGGGAGCCCAGTGTCTTAAGTGCTGCACCTCTTCATTCAGTTTGACCTGCTGAATAAAGACTGTATGCAAAGTTGTAAATTACTAAACAAGAGTAGAGGACCTTCTGCCCATGATTATTCTTGAGAAGTAGACTAGCCTGGTAGGAGGCTATCCTGACTGTGTAACATCCCACCAGCTAGTGAGAAGTTAAAAATGGTTTAAATACCTGAGAATATCTTGCCTTCGGTGTCCCTCCACGACTGCGTACATGAGCTAAAATATGCTTGTTCAATAATTACAGGATACCATAATGGATTTCACTACAATGATGTAGTGCTCAACTGAAGTAAAGTAAGTACATAGATTTATTCACTTCAAAACCTGTATCTTATGAGCTCATGATCAATCTTCGATGTAATAAGTCTTCTTGTTACTACTAGAGCTTACCGATGGTAGCACATACTACACTGGCGATATTAAATAGTCTAGTCGCAGTAATTTGATAGAAATACATGTGTGAGGTCCACTGCATTGTTCAACACTAATACTCAACACAGTATGAATATAAAGTCACATATCATTCTGCCTTTTGCGATATTAAGTCAAACTGTTTAACACTCTGAAATAATCTGTCACTGCACTGTTCTAATATGCTGTTTTAAACAATGTCCAACACACGAGTTGCTCTATTGTAAATCCAAATTCGAATCATGCACAAAGAACGTATCTGAACTGTATGCACAGATCTGTCCTCTAGTGGGTCCTACACTCATCTGCCCCAACAATACTCGAGGTCGAATATTTATACTCTTCCTACAAAGTTGTTGTTGTGGTCTTCAGTCCTGAGACTGGTTTGATGCAGCTCTCCATGCTACTCTATCCTGTGCAAGCTTCTTCATCTCCCAGTACCTACTGCAACCTACATCCTTCTGAATCTGCTTAGTGTATTGATCTCTTGGTCTCCCTCTAAGATTTTTACCCTCCACGCTGCCCTCCAATGCTAAATTTGTGATCCCTTGATGCCTCAAAACATGTCCTACCAACCGATCCCTTCTTCTAGTCAATTTGTGCCACAAACTTCTCTTATCCCCAATCCTATTCAATACCTCCTCATTAGTTACGTGATCTACCCACCTTATCTTCAGCATTCTTCTGTAGCACCACATTTCGAAAGCTTCTATTCTCTTCTTGTCCAAACTGGTTATTGTCCATGTTTCACTTCCATACATGGCTACACTCCATACAAATACTTTCAGAAACGACTTCCTGACACTTAAATCTATACTCGATGTTAACAAATTTCTCTTCTTCAGAAACGATTTCCTTGCCATTGCCAGTCTACATTTTACATCCTCTCTACTTCGACCATCATCTGTTATTTTACTCCCTAAATAGCAAAACTCCTTTACTACTTTAAGTGTCTCATTTCCTAATCTAATCCCCTCAGCATCACCCGATTTAATTTGACTACATTCCATTATCCTCGTTTTGCTTTTGTTGATGTTCATCTTATATCCTCCTTTCAAGACACTGTCCATTCCGTTCAACTGCTCTTCCAAGTCCTTTGCTGTCACTGACAGAATTACAATGTCATCGGCGAACCTCAAAGTTTTTACTTCTTCTCCATGAATTTTAACACCTACTCCGAATTTTTCTTTTGTTTCCTTTACCGCTTGCTCAATATACAGATTGAATAACATCGGGGAGAGGCTACAACCCTGTCTCACTCCTTTCCCAACCACTGCTTCTCTTTCATGCCCCTCGACTCTTATAACTGCCATCTGGTTTCTGTACAAATTGTAAATAGCCTTTCGCTCCCTGTATTTTACCCCTGCCACCTTCAGAATTTGAAAGAGAGTATTCCAGTTAATGTTGTCAAAAGCTTTCTCTAAGTCTACAAATGCTAGAAACGTAGGTTTGCCTTTTCTTAATCTTTCTTCTAAGATAAGTCGTAAGGTTAGTATTGCCTCACGTGTTCCAACATTTCTACGGAATCCAAACTGATCTTCCCCGAGGTCCGCTTCTACCAGTTTTTCCATTCGTCTGTAAAGAATTCGAGTTAGTATTTTGCAGCTGTGATTTATTAAACTGATAGTTCGGTAATTTTCACATCTGTCAACACCTGCTTTCTTTGGGATTGGAATTATTATATTCTTCTTGAAGTCTGTGGGTATTTCGCCTGTTTCATACATCTTGCTCACCAGATGGTAGAGTTTTGTCATGACTGGCTCTCCCAAGGCCATCAGTAGTTCTAATGGAATGTTGTCTACTCCCGGGGCCTTGTTTCGACTCAGTTCTTTCAGTGCTCTGTCAAACTCTTCACGCAGTATCTTATCTCCCATTTCATCTTCATCTACATCCTCTTCCATTTCCATAATATTGTCCTCAAGTACATCGCCCTTGTATAAACCCTCTATATACTCCTTCCACCTTTCTGCCTTCCCTTCTTTGCTTAGAACTGGGTTGCCATCTGAGCTCTTGATATTCATACAAGTTGTTCTCTTCTCTCCAAAGGTCTCTTTAATTTTCCTGTAGGCAGTATCTATCTTACCCCTAGTGAGACAAGCCTCTACATCCTTACATTTGTCCTCTAGCCATCCCTGGTTAGCCATTTTGCACTTCCTGTCGATCTCATTTTTGAGACGTTTGTATTCCTTTTTGCCTGCTTCATTTACTGCATTTTTATATTT
The DNA here is from genome assembly GCF_023864345.2 of Schistocerca serialis cubense. Classification (NCBI taxonomy): domain Eukaryota; kingdom Metazoa; phylum Arthropoda; class Insecta; order Orthoptera; family Acrididae; genus Schistocerca; species Schistocerca serialis. Next base: position 275,413,648 of record NC_064646.1, read on the forward strand.
TCTCCTTTCATCAATTAAATTCAATATTTCTTCTGTTACCCAAGGATTTCTATTAGCCCTCGTCTTTTTACCTACTTGATCCTCTGCTGCCTTCACTACTTCATCCCTCAGAGCTACCCATTCTTCTTCTACTGTATTTCTTTCCCCCATTCCTGTCAATTGTTCCCTTATGCTCTCCCTGAAACTCTCTACAACCTCTGGTTCTTTCAGTTTATCCAGGTCCCATCTCCTTAAATTTCCACCTTTTTGCAGTTTCTTCAGTTTCAATCTGCAGTTCATAACCAATAGATTGTGGTCAGAATCCACATCTGCCCCTGGAAATGTCTTACAATTTAAAACCTGGTTCCTAAATCTCTGTCTTACCATTATGTAATCTATCTGATACCTTTTAGTATCTCCAGGATTCTTCCAGGTATACAACCTTCTTTCATGATTCTTGAACCAAGTGTTAGCTATGATTAAGTTATGCTTATAGTATAATAAAATAATGGAATAGATGATAATAAAATGCGTGGCTTTTTAAAATGTATTGAATTAATGAGATTAATTTTTCGGCGTGAATGACAAGCACAATAAGCTGAGCTATGCCTGGAAATAAGTCCGTATTAGTTCATATTATTTTGCAGGGCGGAGTAGTTTCTTTCTCCGCTGTAGATTTGTGCTTACCATTCTTTATAATACTACGTTTGGTCACCGCGTTCACCTTTGAAGTCTTGACCGTGTTCCTATTAAGCTTATCGGATCTTCGTAATTTTCCAAAGTACACAGGTGGGCTTCAGTTATTGTAATTATTGTACTATTTGAAATAACAACTCACACGACCTTTCTGTTAATAAAACAATACTGTATTTTTCTAAACGGTGCACATATGAAATCCACACTCCTCACTTATTCATAGCGACCCCAAAATGGCGGTCTACAATTACTCGCTAAAAAATTGACGTGCTTCTCACTCTTTCACTAGCTGAGCGCGAATCCCTCCTTCCTCCTACCAGAAAAAATCCTCTGTTTATTAACAACTGAAAGTCAAAAAATACATGACGGTAGGCATAGGCTCTATGATGGGCTACCGCTTCATCTTGTCTCTTTGCCTTTAAGGAAGACGAAAACATAAAGGAAATGCAAAAGGTTTATCACATGCTCTGTGCAAAATTCTATAAGGCGGCTTCCTCTTTCATTTCTTCCCCCCAATCCATATCCACCTACTATGTTTCCTTCTCTCCCTTTTCCTACAGACGAATTCCAGTCACCCATGACTATTAAATTTTCATCTCCCTTCACTACCTGAATAATTTCTTTTATCTCGTCATACATTTCATCAATTTCTTCATCATCTGCAGAGCTAGTTGGCATATAAACTTGTACTACTGTAGTAGGCATGGGCTTTGTGTCTATCTTGGCCACAATAATGCGTTCACTATGCTGTTTGTAGTAGCTAACCCGCACTCCTATTTTTTTATTCATTATTAAACCTACTCCTGCATTACCCCTATTTGATTTTGTATTTATAACCCTGTAATCACCTGACCAAAAGTCTTGTTCCTCCTGCCACCGAACTTCACTAATTCCCACTATATCTAACTTTAACCTATCCATTTCCCTTTTTAAATTTTCTAACCTACCTGCCTGATTAAGGGATCTGACATTCCACGCTCCGATCCGTAGAATGCCAGTTTCCTTTCTCCTGATAACGACGTCCTCTTGAGTAGTCCCTGCCCGGAGATCCGAAAGGGGGACTATTTTACCTCTGGAATATTTTACCCAAGAGGACGCCATCATCATTTAATCATACAGTAAAGCTGCATGTCCTCGGGAGAAATTACGGCTGTAGTTTCCCCTTGCTTTCAGCCGTTCGCAGTACCAGCACAGCAAGGCCGTTTTGGTTAATGTTACAAGGCCAGATCAGTCAATCATCCAGACTGTTGCCCCTGCAACTACTGTAAAAGCTGCTGCCCCTCTTCAGGAACCACATGTTTGTCTGGCCTCTCAACAGATACCCCTCCGTTGTGGTTGCACCTACGGTACGGCCCTCTGTATCGCTGAGGCACGCAAGCCTCCCCACCAACGGCAAGGTCTATGGTTCATGGGGGGAGGTCCTACAAAGTAATACTGGTTATAATAATGCAAAACATAATTTATAATATGAAATAGTTTAACAACATTATCAAACACTTTATAACATTCCCTACTTTGCTAGAACAAGTTTAACACATGTTCTAAACACGTAAAAAATCACATTAATATTGAAATTGCAGAAATAAGCATTCTAACAATGCTGAACAATCAATTATCTATATTTCGTTGATTAGTCTCGAGATTTAATTCCTACTATTTACAGATGATGAGAACGAAATATATTATTCTTTTATCTACACATTTTCCATATATTAATTTCCTGAATCTGATTGTTTATGGTACAAAGGGTATTGTAACTACTATTGTTTTGTACTGCTATTATTCTTCTAAAAGCCTTTTTCCTATTATCGAAAAGTAATTGAATTTAATTATAGCTGGAGATATAAGGGTATTGACCTCGTAATACATAATGCAGGGGTGGTAACCATAAGCCTGGAATGTTACAACACGAAGGCAAGTTGAATGAACAACAAGTGTTATTTGTTCAAAGTGTTGAAGAAAATATGTGACATTATGATTTTTAAAAAAACTATTAAGGTGATACTACAGTGTCACATATTTGCAAATATATCAACAACTGAAAATCTTTATTCTTTTACATTGACTTGAGATGCCATTACATACAGCACAAATATCAGTAAAAGTTAATTAAAGGCACTGTCTAAATTGACTGGTCACAACGGAGAAAGGGAAAATACTGTAGTTATCCTTGTAGTCAAGAAAATGTACAAACTGCAGTTTATAAACAATTCACGTTATATTTGCTTCCACGAAAGGAACTGCTTACTGAGTTTTCATCAGTTTGGCTTTCAGAAATGGCAATGTATAAATCAGGCCTTGTGTATAGTTTTATATGAAATCTATAATGCATTCAATGAAAGAAAACACACAACACTAGTATTCTTTCATACAGGCCTTTGACCTCATCAACCAAGCACTACTTCTAGGGGAAAGAAAACAGAACTAGACAAACAATGCAATGGGTGGGTTAAATGGTATCTTTTGGACAGAGTTACAAGAAGTCATATTTACCTTACAAATGGTGAAAGTACTTAGTCAAACGACTAAGTACTAAGACAAAGAACTAACCAAGGTTCTATACTCAATGCAGTTCTGTTAATTACATTTATAAATGAACTGCAGGAAGGCTTGGTAACCAGCTACAATGGGGCGGCCGGGATGATTGGGTTTGTGAATTTTAGGAAGAAGGTAGAAGGTAGGGGTGCAGGGTGTCGGTGGGGTCAGGAGGTTGATGGAGTCAGGTGAAAGGTTTTGTAGGGGGCTTAAGGTTCTGAGGATTCCTTGAAGCTCCGCCTGGACATCAGGAATGGGATTACCTTGGCAAACTTTGTATGTGGTGTTGTCTGAAAGTTGACGCAGTCCCTCAGCCACATACTCCCGACGATCAAGTACCACGATCGTGGAACCCTTGTCCGCCGGAAGAATGACGATGGATCGGTCAGCCTTCAGCAGTGGTGATGTTGGGAGTAGGATTAAGGTTTTTTAAGAAGGATTGAGAAGCAAGGCTGGAAGTCAGAAATTCCTGGAAGGTTTGGAGAGGGTGATTTTGAGGAAGAGGGAGTGGGTCCCGCTGTGACGGAGGAGGGAACTGTTCCAGGCAGGGTTCAATTTGGATAGTGTCTTGGGGAGTTGGATCATTAGGAGTAGGATTAGGATCATTTTTCTTCGTGGCAAAGTGATATTTCCAGCAGAGAGTCCGAGTGTAGGACAGTATTGACGAGGGCTGTTTGGTTGAATCTGGGAGTGGGGCTGAAGGTGAAGCCTTTGGATAGGACAGAGGTTTTGGATTGGGAGAGAGGTTTGGAGGAAAGGTTAACCATTGATGCCACTTCCTTATACACAAATATTCCGCACGTCCAGGGCCTCGCTGCGATGGAGCACTTCCTTTCACGCCAATCACTTGCCACCCTACCTAAAACCTCTTTCCTCATTACCTTAGCCAGCTTCATCCTGACCCACAACTTCTTCACTTTTGAAGGCCAGACATACCAACAATTAAAGGGAACAGCCATGGGTACCAGGATGGCCCCCTCGTACGTCAACCTATTCATGGGTCGCTTAGAGGAAGCCTTCTTGGTTACCCAGGCCTGCCAACCCAAAGTTTGGTACAGATTTATTGATGACATCTTCATGATCTGGACTCACAGTGAAGAAGAACTCCAGAATTTCCTCTCCAACCTCAACTCCTTTGGTTCCATCAGATTCACCTGGTCCTACTCCAAATCCCATGCCACTTTCCTTGATGTTGACCTCCACCTGTCCAATGGCCAGCTTCACACGTCTGTCCACATCAAACCCACCAACAAGCAACAGTACCTCCATTACGACAGCTGCCACCCATTCCACATCATACGGTCCCTTCCCTACAGCCTAGGTCTTCGTGGCAAACGAATCTGTTCCAGTCTGGAATCCCTGAACCATTACACCAACAACTTGACAACAGCTTTCACATCCCGCAACTACCCTCCCGACCTGGTACAGAAGCAAATAACCAGAGCCACTTCCTCGTCCCCTAAAACCCAGAACCTCCCACAGAAGAACCACAAAAGTGCCCCACTTGTGACAGGATACTTTCCGGGACTGGATCAGACTCTGAATGTGGCTCTCCAGCAGGGATACGACTTCCTGAAATCCTGCCCTGAAATGAGATCCATCCTTCATGAAATCCTCCCCACTCCACCAAGAGTGTCTTTCCACCGTCCACCTAACCTTCGTAACCTCTTAGTTCATCCCTATGAAATCCCCAAACCACCTTCCTTACCCTCTGGCTCCTACCCTTGTAACTGCCCCCGGTGTAAAACCTGTCAAATGCACCCTCCCACCACCACCTACTCCAGTCCTGTAACCCGTAAGGTGTACACGATCAAAGGCAGAGCCACGTGTGAAAGCACCCACGTGATTTACCAACTGACCTGCCTACACTGTGAAGCTTTCTATGTGGGAATGACCAGCAACAAACGGTCCATTCGCATGAATGGACACAGGCAGACAGTGTTTGTTGGTAATGAGGATCACCCTGTGGCTAAACATGCCTTGGTGCACGGCCAGCACATCTTGGCACAGTGTTACACCGTCCGGGTTATCTGGATACTTCCCACTAACAGAGATGGGAACTTGCCCTTCAGTATATCCTCTCTTCTCGTTATCCGCCAGGCCTCAACCTCCCCTAATTTCAAGTTGCCGCCGCTCATACCTCACCTGTCTTTCAACAACATCTTTGCCTCTGTACTTCCGCCTCGACTGACATCTCTGCCCAAACTCTTTGCCTTTACAAATGTCTGCTTGTGTCTTTGTATGTGCGGATGGATATGTGTGTGTGTGAGTGTGCGTGAGTGTATACCTGTCATTTTTTCCCCCTAAGATAAGTCTTTCCGCTCCCGGGATTGGAATGACTCCTTACCCTCTCCCTTAAAACCCACATCCTTTCGTCTTTCCCTCTCCTTCCCTCTTTCCTGACGAAGCAACCATTGGTTGCGAAAGCTAGAATTTTGTGTGTATGTATGTATTTGTTTGTGTTTCTATCAACCTGCCAGCGCTTTCGTATGGTAAGTCACATCATCTTTGTTTTTAAACATATTTTTCCCTTCTTTTTTTAAAAAAAGAGGCTTGCAACTATCTCTTGTTCTTTGGTTTCCAATTATTCTAATTGCTCTCTTTTGTAATTTGAATATTTTAATTGCCTCAGTCGAGTAGCCTCAAATTTCTATACCATAGCTCAATATAGCATTGAAGTATGAAAAATACACCATGCACACATCATCTTCAGTTATTAGTGGCTTAATTTGTCTCAGAGCAAAAACAGCACTGCTAAGTTTATTGCTTATATTGGAAATATGATCTTTCCATCCTAAACAACTGTCCACAGTGATCCCTAAAAATTTAGCACTTTCAACTACTCTTACATCTAGCTCTTGCAAGAGAAAAGGAGAGGGATAAGAGGCAGAAGAAACAAGGTGCAAAAGGAAAAGAATCAGAAAAAGATAGAAAAGGAGAAGGTAGGTGCAAATGACGAACAACAAAGTGGAAGAAACGAAGTTATCAAAAGAACAAGAAAACAAAAAAGAAGAAGATATCTTGTTCAACAAATAGTGCGTACAACTAAATGCAGCAGAGGTCACATGCAATATACTTGAAGAACCATACAGCACATATGTGAAAAATATCAAGAAATATTATCAACATGAGTGATTGGATCATTGGAATGTATATAGCAAGATTTTATAATAGTATCAACAGAACTAAATAATGTGCAGTGACATGAAGATTTTAGTATTAAAATGTAGAAACAGTTTCTTAGGAGTAAATAGTAATGGATGAGAACATAAATTATTTTGCACACCAGTTTTTTGTACAATTGCTGTGAGACTTGTGTGGAACATTGAATGCATATTATAGTGAACAGTGATGTGCATAATGTAAATGAATTAATGGAGATTTCTGAAATGAACAGCAGTGCAGTTAACACTCTAGAATGTCGTACTTAGTATTAAATATGTAAACAGTAAAATGTAAGTAGTGAATGAACTTCAATGCACTAGATGCAGCAATGATGTGTGTACATTTCATATTTCCCATTTGGCCCTATGTTTACACATAAGAATATCAAGTGTCATTTTGCCTGTGTTTTGCAAGGACTTTTGCAAATTTTGATTCAAGATATCAGTCCTAAGCTTTAAACATCAGCCTTTATGAAAGTTGGAGCTACAGAGGAGACACTGTGTTATAATGTGCTATGGTATGTGACATATCCTTGGACAGTGCACCTGACTTGCGTCATAGCATTGCCAAGACTCTAGGCCACAAATATTTGTTCAGCATCTCCATGCACCAGCCTGTATCACATCATATCATTTTAATCCACTCAGCTGACAACACAGATTGGCATGCAGACTGATTTATTTTGTCCTTTACTGGGCAGGGAATAAATTTTCTATGAGTATAATATTATAATCAAGAGTAATATGCCACTGGGTGCTTGAAAAAGTATGATGCTGAAAATCTCCAAATATTCAAAGACGTCAGTGCATAGTTTTTAATGCAGACAATTATTCCATACCCTCTTAGCTGTTGTAGTGAACAGTGTAAGAAATTGGGGGGTGAGGAGGAGGCAACAAAAATGGTAAATATTTGTGATCCGTAAAGTTATTGCTAACAAATGAGCATATGCTGCATTTTATTATTTAAATATATTCATAAACCATACTGTGACTCAAAATAGAGATTGTAAGAAATTTTTCACAGAATAACAAATGACCTACTGATGCCCATAGCCAATGACACTTTCTGAGAAGCTCACATGCACAGATTTCAATCAATAGCCTGAGAATCATGTAGCTGTATTCCCTGAAATGTTGTTACATAATAACACTTACAAAAATTACAAATAAATTATATCATTCGGGCTCTTGAAAGGAAAATGCATAAGACTGGAACAATTAAGTAACTCGACATATAATTTTATGTGAATGTAGTTCATAGATCATTTCAGCAAATTAAAATATGAAATAAAGAGCTACCAGTAACAACCCCCATCAACTGCCGGCTGGGCTCTTTATTTATCAACATTTTCTAGCAGGAGCACCAAGGGAGTTACTACTACCCCTCCCCCTGGGGAGGAAAAAATTACTACTTCCTGCAGATAAATGGTGCTGCTTTTATCACAGACAATCCTCTGTGGGTTATTCTTCTCTGTGGCACGAGTTCTGTGTAGCTGAGGAATAAATCAGTTTTATCACTGCAGGTCAGTTATCTTACTTGGAAGACACTATTTTCACAAGTCACTTCAAATTAAAACAGCAGAAGAAAGCAATTTATAACTGCCATTTAATACTGTTTTGTCTTGAGGAAATTTTATTTAATGAAGCAATCGATCTGAAACAAATGGCTACACTCATCACTTCACAAAGCAATGTTTTCTGATATGTACTAAAGCAAAACAAGTATATATTTTTTAAAGAGATGCCTTCCAAGAATGGTCAGTAAGAATGCTACTATAATATATACAAACACTGCAATAAACATCACAATTTAAGCTGTAGTGTATTACTGCAGATCTACTAGTTTTTCTGTTACCTACACAAATTCATTTTATGCTGAAAATCCAAAAATATTGAAGAAAAGTTTATCTTTTTCATTTGGACAAATGTGTAATCTTACTAATTGAAGTACATAATGGACAGGAATATAATGACACAGAACAACATAAATTATGTTTGTAAATTCAGTAAAGTAATTGTAGTTTCCAACATAGGCATGTTTGTAGTACTATGCCACACAAAACCAATATATTGCAAGAATGCTTGGAATCACCAATTTCTTTCCTTCTTTCTTTCTTTCTTTCTTTGTACCTGTGAAGACCATTTCCACTCAAGACAGCAATGCCGTAATCATGGCAGTCTGATCACACCAGTCACATTGTCACAGTGTTCAATAATTTTTTGGAATGAGAAGATGACACTGTTTAGCACAGAAATTACAAGATGGAAAACAGTGGAGTTATGGTACAAAATATGTAAACTACTCATTCTTAAAAATAGAATTGAAAACATACATTTTCTTATTGTAACATTTATTTACCACAGATTAAAGCCAAAATTACAATCTGCCCATAAGATTCAGTCTTGTAAGTAATGAAAAGGAAAAAGAAATATGAAAGATAAAAAAGAAAAGGCCAATGAAATGACTAAAATGAGAATCATTATTTCAGATTTTATATAAAATATGCCAATACAGAGCCTGGTTCAGAATCTTAGATTAACAAAATAAATACAGGATGATGTTCCTCTGAGCATTTAGTTAATTTCATATTCCACTACGGTTCATTAAGTGCATTCTGACTGTCCATACTTCCATTAGTAAATGGAACTTTCAAACTTTTGTTTAGTGGTGTAGTTAATTGCGGAAATAACTGACAATATTTAGGAAAACCATTGCCATGATTCATTTTGGTCAATAGGCGTTTTCCACCCACTACAGGATCAAACCAACCACTGCAGTATCAAACAGTGGTATCAATCGACAGATGGATCACAAAGAGGTCACATTGAAAAATGTTGTATGGTCAGCCTCATTGTCTACAGGTTAACTGCTTATTGTTTGGGAAATAAGCAGCTGACAGGTATGGTTACACTCAGTTAACAGAACAGAGAATTTTATTTTCTGTGACGTGTTTGTAAATAATTTGCCGCTAAAAAGGGACACTCCAAAGTTAGTTGTTCGCATGTACATAAATTCACAATGAAGTGCTATGACAAATACATGTTTTTCCCCCAGATACCAAAAACACATTATATTACTGAGCAGGCTGACCCTCCCCCTTCCCCTTTACTAGCAGTAACATCTGGTAAAGTTGAAAATATGTTGACACATAGGTGTTAATCAGCTCTTCAATCAGAGAAAACCTATTACCATAAAATTATGGGACAGAATTGCTGCCATATTTACCTTCAAGAGAACTGTTAGTTCTGCTGACATACACCTATAAAAGCATTTACATTATCAAAGCTTTTGGAACTAATAGTTCCTTCCTCAGGAGAATTACAGAAGGTTAAAAAGGTCACTCAAATTCTGATATGAGGGGGGATATATATAGGGAAACATTCCACACGGTAAAAATATATTTAAAAACAAAGATGATGTGACTTACCATACGAAAGCGCTGGCAGGTCGATAGAAACACAAACAGACACATACATACACACAAAATTCAAGCTTTCGCAACAAACTGTTGCCTCATCAGGAAAGAGGGAAGTAGAGGGAAAGACGAAACGAAGTGGGTGGATATCTGTGTGTGTGTGTGTGTGTGTGTGTGTGTGTGTGTGTGTGTGTGCGAGTGTATACCTGTCCTTTTTTCCCCCTAAGGTAAGTCTTTCCACTCCCGGGATTGGAATGACTCCTTACCCTCTCCCTTAAAACCCACTTCCTTTCGTCTTTCCCTCTCCTTCCCTCTTTCCTGATGAGGCAACAGTTTGTTGCAAAAGCTTGAATTTTGTGTGTATGTATGTGTCTGTTAGTGTTTCTATCGACCTGCCAGCGCTTTCGTATGGTAAGTCACATAATCTTTGTATATATATATATATATATATATATATATATATATATATATATATATATATATATATATATATATATATATATATATATATATATATACACACACACACATAATAGAAGGAAACATTCCACGTGGGAAAAATTATATATAAAAACAAAGATGAGGTGACTTACCGAACAAAAGCGCTGGCAGGTCGATAGACACACAAACAAACACAAACATACACACAAAATTCAAGCTTTTGCAACAAACTGTTGCCTCATCAGGAAAGAGGGAAGGAGAGGGGAAGACGAAAGGAAGTGGGTTTTAAGGGAGAGGGTAAGGAGTCATTCCAATCCCGGGAGCGGAAAGACTTACCTTAGGGGGAAAAAAGGACAGGTATACACTCGCACACACGCACATATCCATCCACACATACAGACACAGACACAAGCAGACATATTTCAATATATGTCTGCTTGTGTCTGTATGTGTGGATGGATATGTGCGTGTGTGCGAGTGTATACCTGTCCTTTTTTCCCCCTAAGGTAAGTCTTTCCGCTCCCGGGATTGGAATGACTCCTTACCCTCTCCCTTAAAACCCACTTCCTTTCGTCTTCCCCTCTCCTTCCCTCTTTCCTGATGAGGCAACTGTTTGTTGCAAAAGCTTGAATTTTGTGTGTATGTTTGTGTTTGTTTGTGTGTCTATCGACCTGCCAGCGCTTTTGTTCGGTAAGTCACCTCATCTTTGTTTTATATATATATATATATATACACACACACACACACACACACACACACTGAAGTTTCATCTGGAGGCCAACAATTCTGTCTCATACTTTTCTTGTCTTCTTGAGAGAATTTTCATTTTGAAACAAAACCTAATACCATTCTCTCTTTCTTTCATTCATCTTGTTATATGAAGAATCTACAGAAATGTGGACAGTGTCATAATACATAAATTAATGAAGAAAAGTTGATTTTAAGAACTGCATTTATGATGAATTGCCGTCAAACTGTTATAAACTACTTATGCTCAACAGACTACATGTTTCATAGGAAAATTTGAAAGAAACCCACAACGTTTTAGATTCTACTTCCTTAGTTTTAGTAATCAGTTGCTGTTTATCTGCTATTGGCTGCTTATTACTTCTATGGCTACACTGATATTTACTGGGTATAGCTGTTCCCCACAGACAGTAAGAACAGTAATCTGCTTGTAATGAACATCGTTAATTATACAGCTATTCAAAGTCTTAAATTCCACATTCTAAATCATTAAATAATTTGTAGGAGAGCATAATACAAAATAGTTTTACTTTCCTTTTGAATTTATGGGGATTTCCAATTTATTACGTTATGAGTGATGAGAGCATTTTATGAGCTTTACATTAAACACAGTGCATCATGTGAAACCTACACAATGAGGCCAGGTCTATATGAAATTTGTTTTCAAGTCCAGTGTTAAGGCTGTGGAAATCACAGATAATCTGAAACTACTTTTTTTACATCCCAAAAAGAGCTATGAAGGAGCAAATGTACTACGAAATTAGTATATTAATTCCAAAATAGCTGTAGAGGTCCCAGTACAATGTTGGGTTACCTTCTCTACAAAGTATTCTTACTGTTAATATTTGCTGAGTCAGACTTTTGCTTATATTAGCTGCACTGTTCCAGAAGATAATTTCATGTGGTGACAGGTACTGAAAATATGCAAAATAAGCTGGTCTCCTGATGTTCAAGTCAACACAATGAGATAAACTTCAAGTGCAAAAATGACAAATTGGCTTTGTTATTAATTAATTGCCCCCCCCCCCCTCTCTTTTTCTTTGTTCCAGCTTCCCCTCCACCTACTACCACTTTCAGACAGGTGCTCACAGCCTCCACCCCTCCTCTTCCACAATTCTCCCTCTCAGGCAGGCAGACAGTCAGTAATCAATACTGGCAGTTTCCCCCACCACCACACTTGAAACAGGGCAGGGCAATGGCTGCCTCACAACAGTGCATCTACAGATATGTGTCATGTCAGTCTCTGAATAACTGTGTATGTGAACAGCAAAGTACATTGACTGCCAAGTTTGCTTTGTGGAGCAGTTAACACTTAATTAGCTACACCCTGTTACTGTGCAAACTTCCTTATTCCCCTTGTCCAAGTGTGTGGTAGGGTTTTGAAAGTGGGAGAGCAGAGAAGTGTAAGTGGTTTGCAAGAGATGAGAAGAATTCACTAAATTTTCAGCAAAGTTTTGTCATGCACACCCTGTTATGGTTTTCAACAAATAACACATGGTACAATTGAAAAGAAGTGATACTACTGTGTTTTTATGATAGGGACTGTACTTGATTAAAAAGAAATGGACTGAGAAGAAAAGTGAGGAGTAGGTGGGAGGGAATACAACAGTGCTCAACTTAAAGAGTTCCCACTACATCGCCACCCTGACACAATAAATATGTGACAGCACATCACAGGTACTGCCCACAGTAGAATTTAACAACAGTAATGTCATACATCTTTATGAAGTCAACTACCAGAATTACGTAAGTATGTTTCCTATATTCTGAATCCTTTTGCTATCTTCATCATATAACTGGAGGCTATCTGCACACATCAATCTTTACACTTAATATTCAATTTTATGCAGGAAATTTATTAATTGCTACAGACCTATACAGAAGATATATAAGATAATATTATTTCACAATATTTATGATTATTATTATTATTATTTTCTATTATTCCCATTTAAAGAGAGCGTTTGTACTTGAAATCCTTTATGATGATTGTTTATGTTTTTTCTGTTTTTATTATTATTATTATTATTATTACTGTTTCTTTATTTTGGCTAGCTGCAGACAATGTTGCTTCAACCATCTCTTTCCTTAAGGTTTAACTAGCACTCTGTATTCTCGTATTTGTTTTTTGTGAGTCTCCTTTTTATTCATTATATTAAAGATCAAAGAACACACTGAAATTAATGTTATACACAAAATATTTTTTTTATTTATAATTACAGAGTGTTGCCTTAAATGGAATACCTTGTCAGTGCCCACATAAACTGTTCACAATTGTTTTTGTCCCTTGGCACTTAGAAGGCAAGGTAGAGTCAGTAATTCAGTTACTGAAAGAAAGAACCATTAAAATTCTAACACACAAGTCAAAGTTATTAGATGAACGTATCTAAGAATCAGTTTTTTTCCTGTGGAATTCAGGCAACTATGTATGATGAAAACAGCAAAAGTTGACTGTCCTAAAGTACATTGACAGTTTAAAAAAGTAAAATAATTACTTCATTGCTTTTCTTATGTCCCAACACCATTTGTTCAGCAGCACAGCCATCATACAATCATTATGGAGAGAATAAAACAAATATGTTTCATAAGAAATGTACAAAACTTTAAATCAACAGAAATACACAGACTGGTATCTTCTTGAAAGATCACACTGTTGCAATAGATTTGTGTTAGTAACAGTGAATAATTATGAAAACTGTTGCCAACAATGTGGCACAGTAGATCACACAAACCATACAAGTTACTATAGTCATACTTAAGTTAGCAAGATCACTTTTAACTTCATACTTAATAACGACTATAGCAGGAGAGTTCTAGCAGAATGCTTCTATTTTTTGGTGAGTGATCTCCTTTACTCTTAAAATACTTGATAATGAGTAGTTGTAGGAAGGGGAAAAATCTCTTGATCAATGGCACTAGATTTGGCTAACAACTTTCAATTACGTGAACCTCTACCTGACCTGACAACACAAAATTTTCTTAACTGTTGTCATGTGCATTGAGGAAAACAATGACAAATTGAGAACAATGATGTGACAAAAGCAACTAACAGTCAGCCAGCTGTTTACATGTTAGGTTTATCCTTCCTTTTCATGCTGTGTACAAGGCTTCATTTTAAAATCTGCAGTTATAGATAAATTTTTGACGAAAAATGAGCTACCAGCTAGGAGCTACCAGAATAATTAGATTTTATCATAGTGGATTTTCTTCATCCAAATATCACATCTCTAATTCCACATACAGATTAACTGATAATTGGAAGTTTTGGGAAAAATCTTGTACTGAAGGACACTTTTTCCTTCTGTTTTAAAATGTGTAAGATTGCCAATATTAACTTACAATTTTTCTTGAAGCAATAATTCAATACTGTCATAGTCATTAGGTTAATTGCAAAGGCCTGATTATAAAGGATATCAAAGCCACATTTGCTGAGTTTCAACCGAAAATTTCTGAATGACATAAATAGTTAAATGATATTTCAGATATTGCTCATAATTTTAATTTTTATGGTATCGAATTACTGGAGACTTATGACCAAGAAATGTATTCTTATTGGCTATATGAAATTTTTCATGGACAATTAGGAACAAGGGTAACACAAAATTCAAGAAAAGATAAGGATGAAGTAAAGAAAAAGTTATGACTGCTTAAAACAAAAGTATTTTGGGAACAGAGAGGGGAAGTCCAAAATGTGGCTATTACATGGGACCCAAACAAATCACAGATTATCTGAATAACATATATGTATAATGAAAGTAAAAAAGGAGGCAGAAGCAACAATTTCAACTCATTTTCAACAGGCTTGCCTATCATGAAATGGGCCAAACCTCTCGGTGAAGACTGACAGTTACAACTGTTTTCATGAACAGTTTTATGATAATCTTTGTAGACACACAATAAACAATATTCAGTGTATCTGCAGGACAATTTAAATGAGTTTTATTTGTACTTCTTTACACATATTATAATTAATGGGTTGAATACACACAAAAAGGATCATTAAGATTCATGTCCCATAGACGACGATGTCATTAGAGATGGAGCATAAGCTTGGATTGAGGAGGAATGGGAAAAGAAATTGTGTGTGTTCTTTTCAAAGTAACCATCCCAGAATTTGCCTCAGGCAATTTAGTGCATGAAGATCTGAACTGCCACTCTCCTGAATGTGAGTACACTGTCTTACCATCTCACCACATTGCTCACTGGGTGATATGACTGAACAAATTTATCAGTTTTCAGTTAAATAATACAGGGAACTGCACCTTGGATATTGATGGCTGAAGTTAATAGCTGGAACCTTATAATAGATAGTCATTGTTCACCAGGCTACAAGTGTGCCTGTAACTACTGGCATAATGCAGTAGCGTAACAGTTGCTACCTCATGATATACTCTGTAAGTGTACATCCCAGATATCATAGAAAATTAAGTCACAGTAAGAAAAATAAAAGTCTCAGTTAAATACATGAGTACAACAGGTAAAACTGAACATAATTTGTGGTATGAGAAAATAACATTTTGGTGAAAAGTCTCATAAAAAATCTCTAAAATACATACTATCAAGTCTAACAAAGTTCGGTTTTCACAAATAACTATTCTACGTATATTGTGTTTGAATCACCTGCTGCATCTGATTCAATTTGTCTCAAAACACAGCATGTGATCAGTTCTTGCAAATAGCAATGTATACAGGGTGTTACAAACAGGGTGTTACAAAAAGGTACGGCCAAACTTTCAGGAAACATTACTCAAACACAAAGAAAGAAAATATGTTATGTGGACATGTGTCCAGAAATGCTTACTTTCCATGTTAGAGCTCATTTTATTACTTCTCTTCAAATCACATTAATCATGGAATGGAAACACACAGCAACAGAACGTACCAGTGTGACTTCAAACACTTTGTTACAGGAAATGTTCAAAATATCCCCTGTTAGCGCAGATACATGCATCCACCCTCCGTCGCATGGAATCCCTGATGCGCTGATGCAGCCCTGGAGAATGGCGTATTGTATCACAGCCGTCCACAACTCGAGCATGAAGAGTCTCTACATTTGGTTCCGGGGTTGCGTAGACAAGAGCTTTCAAATGCCGCCATAAATGAAAGTCAAGAGGGTTGAGGTCAAGAGAGCGTGGAGGCCATGGAATTGGTCCGCCTTTGCCAATCCATCGGTCACCGAATCTGTTGTTGAGAAGCGTACGAACACTTCGACCGAAATGTGCAGGAGCTCCATCGTACATGAACCACATGTTGTGTCGTACTTGTAAAGGCACATGATCTAGCAGCACAGGTAGAGTATCCTGTATGAAATCATGATAATGTGCTCCATTGAGCGTAGGTGGAAGAACATGTGGCCCAATCAAGACATCACCAACAATGCCTGCCCAAATGTTCACAGAAAATCTGTGTTGATGACGTGATTGCACAATTGCGTGCGGATTCTCGTCAGCCCACACATGTTGATTGATAAAATTTACAATTTGATCACATTGGAATGAAACCTCATTCGTAAAGAGAACATTTGCACTGAAATGAGGATTGACACATTGTTGGATGAACCATTCACAGAAGGAGGCCAATCAGCTGCTGATAGTGCCTGCACATGCTGTACATGGTATGGAAACAACTGGTTCTCCTGTAGCACTCTCCATACAGTGACGTGGTCAACGTTACCTTGTACAGCAGCAACTTCTCTGACGCTGACATTAGGGTTTTCGTCAACTGCACGAAGAATTGCCTCGTCCATTGCAGGTGTCCTTGTCATTCTAGGTCTTCCCCAGTTGCGAGTCATAGGCTGGAATGTTCGGTGCTCCCTAAGACGCCGATCAATTGCTTCAAACGTACCTTCGTTATGAAAATCTGTCTCGATACAAACGTACCGCGCCACGGCTATTGCCCCGTGCTAATTCATACATCAAATGGGCACCTGCCAACTCCGCATTTGTAAACATTGCACTGACTGCAAAACCATGTTCGTGATGAACACTAACCTGTTAATGCTACATACTGATGTGCTTGATGCTAGTACTGTAGAGCAATGAGTCGCATGTCAACACAAGCACCAAAGTCAACATTACCTTCCTTCAATTGGGCCAACTGGCAGTGAATCGAGGAAGTACAGTACATACTGACGAAACTAAAATGAGCTCTAACATGGAAATTAAGCGTTTCCGGACACATGTCCACATAACATCTTTTCTTTATTTGTGTGTGAGGAACGTTTCCTGAAAGTTTGGCCGTACCTTTTTGTAACACCCTGTATGAGAAAGCATGGTGTTTGAAGGATTCATGGAGAGGAATTTCAAAAACAAAACATACATGATGATAATTCAACAATGAGATTTTCAGATGATGAATTCACTGCTCTTGAAATCGGCACCAGTGACTACCAAAATTTCCAATATCTGATACAAGCAATAACTAACTTGAACGTATCATAGGTCGGTTCCAAACACAAGTGACTTCCAGTGTGGCACAATTATTGGGGCATAATTGATTTTTTTTTATCCTGTGAACAGTTTATAGCATTGATGTGGCAAGTGATTAGAGCGATAAGACAGATATATGGATTCATGTAACTAATGAGGAAGTACAGATTAGAAATGGGAAGACAAGAAATTTGTGGCACAACTTGACCTATAGAAGGGATCGGTTGATAGGACCCATTCTGAGACATCAAGGGATCACAAATTTAGAATTTGAGGGAAGCGTGGGTGATAAAAATCATACAGAGAGATCAAGACATGAATACAGTAAGCAGATTCAGAAATATGTAGGTTGCAGTAGTTATTTGGAGATGAAGAGGCTTGCACAAGATAGAGTAACACAGAGAGCTGCATCAAACCAGTTTATGGACCGAAGACCAGAACAACAATGACAACATGGATTCAGCAGTCAGCTAAGTGCATGGTTCACTGAATAAGTATGAGAAAGCCTCACAGTCTCACAACTGAAACAAAGGATAAATACTTCTTGAACATAGGTGACACTGACCACTCAACAAGAACCACTTTTTAGCACAACAGTATCCTATAAATGAAGAATTTACACCAGCAAGGTACTGCCGCAAAACATGCTGTGTCTGACAGCACTGTTCAGAATGACTCCACGTAAAATAACTTCTATGTTTCTCATTCACTATGGCAGCTATCATTATTAATCAATGACAGAAACCTTCCTCCCAATGACACATCATCGTAAATGGAGACGGACGAATGCCAAAGGTAACAATATGTTATTCACTTCAAATTGTGAAATCATCAAGGTCCAATGTAGTGATATTTAACCTGTGCACTGTAGCGCCCTGGTGTGCCATGACTGACCACCTGGGGTGCCATCGATTTGCTTCATAGTTCGTGGCATAGAAGACAGTTGATGAAAATTTCATTTCTGGTGTCCATCTGTGTGGCATCAGAGGAATTCCTTTTTAGATGCTGATCAGCCTGCGTAAGCAGTCATAACATAGAAGCTGAACTATTGCGTGTTATACTTAGCACCTAAACACAAGTACAGAAAATACAATGGTAGCTACTTAGATTTTGGTTTTGCATGCACTGCTGTGAACAATGAAGGGCATCCTCAGTGTGTTTTGTGTTTGAAAATTACTTTCTGTTCAATGTATGCTACCTAGCAAATTAAAGCATCATTCAAAAAATGTTCATAAGAATGACATGGTCAAACCAATAGAATATTTTTCTAGAAAACTGAGTCAAATGAAAGAATAAGAATCATCATTTTCTAAGCAGATAGGAATATCGATTAAAGCACGTCTAGTGTCCTACAAAGTAGCTTAGCGGGTAGCAAAATGTAAGAAAGTCTACTTGATTGAAGAACTAATTCTACAGTGTGCTACTGAGAAAGTGTCCATTATGCTTGGAGAGTCCATGGCAAAACAGCTTTTGTCCATTCCTTTGTCTGGCACTACAATTAACCATCAAATTCAAGATTCAGGAGAGGTTATTCGTGAACAAGTTATAGAAAAAATTAGAGGCTGGAATTTTGGTATGCAGCTTGATGAGGCCACTGATAGCAATAGAGATACTCACTTAATTTGCTAGGTGCATTTTAAGGTGATTTTTAAGACAACTTTTTTTTTTGTACAGATAACCAAATTAACTGGGCTCTCTGTGTTGATGTGTGTACTAATAATGTGTGGTCCATGTTGGTTGGGGGGGGGGGGGGGGGGGGTTTAGAGTGGTCTACAAGCAATTATTTGCAACACTGCTCCCAATATTATGAGAACCCATTACACCATCCATAAAGAAACACTTACTTCGCAACACATGAGTGCTGACCTGAATCAAATACAGTACTGAAAACTGTCATAAATGTGGTGAACTTTATTACAACTTGTCCACAGAAAGCTTGATTTTTTTGGACAATTAGTCACAGTATGGGCAATGAACATACATCTCTCTTCTTTTATAGCAGCATTCATTGGCTTTCCAGGGGAAATGTATTGTCATGCTTTTTTTAAGTTAGTCAAGATGTTTGTTCTTGCCTGGCAGAAGAAAATCATATCAGCACTAAGGGTTTTTTAGACACTGACTCAACTAAAGTTTGGATGCTTATGTGATATATTTGATCAGTTAGACTAACTGAAGAAGTCTCTGGAAGTGAAACTCATTTCATTCGGGTTATTGACATAATTTCAGCCTTCAGAAAGAAGCTGGTTGTTTGAGAAAGAAGAGTGAACGATGGAGGAGAAATGAAATAGGTTTCAGTGGGTTCAAAATTCCTTCACAGTACTGCAGAAGAGTAACAGTTGGTAGAACTTTCAGAGATTCTTCACTAGAAATGAAGATTTCACAAGTGACATTGCAAACATTTTGATATTCAGTAAGAAAAGAGTTTCCAAGCTTGAGTATGAAAGTATTGAAGGTATGAATTCCTCTTGCAACCTCCTATCTTTGTGAGAGTGAATTTTTGGGAGTTACAGTCATTAAAACTAAGTACAGATCAAAACTTTGTGTGGAGAAGGAAATGAAGATAGCTGTATCTCATTTGATGCTAAGATTTGACAAGTTGGGGAACAAGAAGCAAGCTCAAGCATTGCACTGAGATGAGTAGTATTTTATTCACAACATTTTTTATTAATTTTTCCAGTTTTTACACAGTAACCTATAGGGGAACCATGGATACAACATAACTGGTCAAGGGAACCACAAATTCAAAAAGGTTGAAAAACCATGGGTACAATGTAATGGAAAATGAAAACTACAGATATCCATTTGGCAGTGCCATGATGCAGTAAGGTGGTATCTATAACCCACCACGACACACACTGCTGCATCTCTCATTGTGTGATACATACTGCAGTAAATTGCTTACTCCAAAGCAGTCCTAGCACAACACTGACATTTGACAATGACCAAACCTCATTTTCCAGACTGTTCACAACACCTACAGATCATTCTCTAGCCTTCACACTGACTAGTTAAATTCCAAAATGAATAATTGCGCTGTTTGCTTGTCACTTAAACATGAACCTGTACAGAGTCAACAAGACAATCCTCTCTACCAAAAGCAGATTCTTTCTTGGTAATGTCTTGCAATGAGAAAACTCTTTGGCAAAGTCTTTACCAGTAACTAACTACTCCATCAATGCAATAGTGAAAATAAATTAAAAATGATTGACAAGTTTAATAACTACAACTATATGATTCCATTCTTTGGGAGTTGGAGTGCTGGACTAGCACACAGTTTGAATCTATTAAAGGACTTGTATATATAAAATTCCCATTTCTAAACAACCTAAAATTTTCATGGCTTATTTCACACAAACGAGGGAAGCAAATGTGAATAAATTACTTTTTTCTTTAACTTTCTTCTTTCAAATTTCAGTTGGTGCACAAGCATAAACAAAATGCAATACTGAATGAGTTGTAGACTGTTGAGTAGGTCCTTCCTCTACGTACTCCCCTAATGCACTCTATTCCTGCAAGTGTTATGGTGCAACAAAAGTAGAAACATACCTGATACCACTGAGTCCACTTCAGCTTGTGAAATATGCACTGTTATGAACTTTCACCAATACTATAGCAAACTCACTGTCAGTTGATTGGTGTATACTGTACTTCACATGCAACAGTTACGTGCAAGAACGATGCCATAAATCCATAATGAAGACTGTTATGGAAGAAAGACCTACTGCAATTTTGCTCACTTAGTCAGCTTGGACATAAGAAAAAAAGGAAGAACGGGTAGGAGGGTAGAGAATTTTAGAATTCCACAGCCAACAAGTAGCTCCTCAGGTGATTAAAAATCAATCACATTGTTATGGAGAACCTAGGACCAAGCAGTGTGCATGAAAAGTGTGTCCCAAAGATGGTTACAAATCTGCAACAGAGTAAATAAATACAGATTTAAAATTTTGTTCGTGCTCTCAGTATCAAGTACTGACTTCTTGAAAAATCATGAGAGCGGAAGGAATGTGGAGCCAACTCAGCAGTAAGAAAACAAAACAGCAGTCAAAATAGCAAACTGGCATTAAATTGCACCTTGTTTGGCTCCTATATGGCCCGGGAATGTTCTGGTAGCCTTCTCAGCTCCTCAAATAGGCTTAATTACACATACACACACTGAAATTTTGTAACTTCATGTAAGGTGTAGTCCTCTACAATAATCTTAAGACACACAAAGCAGCATCAACATGCAGCTAATCCATTGGCTCACATGAAACATGTCTAATCATCTCATCTATAATTGAGACATAGCAGTCAGAAACTTCCATCCAAATATTGTTGTGATGAAGAGGAAAGTATTTCACATAAATTGTGCAGTTGTAAGAAAGTGTGACATGGTAAAAGACATCTACCATGAATATGAGAAAATATAATTTCACTCTGTAGTTCACTGTTGAAAAAATAAATAAGTTTTCTCAACAATTTTGTACTAACTTGTCAGCCAATCACACACTGAAAGACACACATCAGTAATAGAAATAATAATAGCAATAGTCCATTTGATATTGTGCACTACATAACTACAGTAACAACAAAACAAATGAAATTATGTATCTATGGGAGTGTTCACAACTGTTCTAGCAGCTGGCACATCTAGATCAGTTCATAATAGGAAACACCAATATGCATAATACAAAGAAATGCAGTATTAGTATAATGTACCTCATAAATAAAAGTAAACACTGTATTAAATAACTGTAAATGCCCCAATTTTTTTGTGTAAAATGCAATTTAGGTAAGCCTTTAGGCATTAACTGTATTCAGGTCATCAAGGGGATCGAAATGATTCAAAACTGGAACAAATGGAAACAACTTCAGAATTTAAAATGTGACAGTAGTAAATATGTAGTGGCACTGAAGAGAATTCTCGAAACTAAGCAATTTTTACCCATAATATTTTGGTATATTGCTCTGATTCACCGTACATGCTAAAACTCAACCTAGTACTAACAAACTGTCAATTTCTTAAGGTAAGAAACAGAACTTTTTCAGTATGATGATAGTGCTTAAATATGTCCATTTAATTTTTTACAGTGAAAATTAATTTTTAGCTACCCTGATTTAATAAATAAATACAGTTTTTGTCATTTCAGCAGTTGAAAGTTACCAACTTTAAAACTTTTGTTTAAAAAAAGATTAGAAACGAACACATTTACTTCTTAATCAATAGCTTATCCTAGTAATTTATCCTAAGTAACTAGGTGTACTTACAAGAAAAACAACTACTACCATAATAATAATAATAACATAATTCTGATCAAATGCTGTGGAGACAGAATCCAGCCTTAACTCTACTTGACTGATTTTTGGAGACATATCAGTGACAGTGTGTCAGTAATATTCTAAAAGGGGAGATTAAATGAAAGATTGCATTTAATTCACTGTTTACTTTTATTTATGAGGTACATTATACTAATACTGCATTTCTTTGAATTATGCATGTCAGTGTTTCCTATTAGAACTGATCTAGATACTGGTTACTGATGGCTGCAGAAAGACTTTAGTGTACCCAAAGTTCATGAAAACAAAGCACAATTGTAATTAGGATGAGGCAGAAAACATTTTTCACATATTTCACAGTAAATCAAATGGGTGAATGTGCTCTCTTCTAATGTTTTTTAAGCAAAAAGTAGTTTCTAAATGAGTTATCAATATCCACTGCGAAAATAGCAAATGATTAGTTTACTTAAAATTGAAATTGGAAGGAACAGTTACTTCTTCGCTAGAAAACAGGGTAATTTTAATCACATCCATAATATTACAAAGAGGCCATTTCTTTCTTTTGAAACCATTCCATTTCTCACTGTCAGCAAGATTTTTTGGTGATACAGAATCAGTTCCACTAACTGACACGAATTTTATATCATCTGTCCACTTGATTTTAACCCATTTAACTTTCTTCCAGCTTTCAGCAGATTCCAAGGAATGTGAGATTCAATATTCAACCTGTCATTAATGGCTGCTCTAAACCCATTTCTCTAAAAAAAATCTCAGATATAACATTTTCAATAAAAGAGCTGGTGTGTTAAATATAAATTGTAATCAAATTTTTGTCAATGTGCACAATATAATACTGATTGTGTATTCATTCCATAGACATAAAATTAACTAAAGAATAAAATGTAACTTTAGAATGGACTATTCCTTGCACTAGGATATATATATTTACCAACATATGATGGAGACATAAAAGAACATGTCTGTTAATGTGTCCACTGTCATACATACCAGGTGTCTCCCCTAAGAGTCGCCATGCTTTTTTTCTCTGCTGTTTTGGCACACACTTGCAATTTCATTTTTACAATGTACTGCTGGAGTCAGCCCAAACAAATATTGCTCATTGCATGAATGTGATGCCTAGTGTCAACAAAAAGTCTTATCTTTCTTTCCCATTACAAACAAAATTATTTTTAAAAGTTGAATTTTATGCGAGCATTTGACTGAGCAGTGCCAAATTAGTCTAGCATGATATTTTTTCATCATTATGTATTAAGAGTGACAATAAACTAAAAAGAATAACCAGTGCTCCAACAGCGACAGCACTGCTCTGGTCCGCGCTGCCTGCTCAGTCACTGTCGTTTTACTGGTTATCCTTCCTGGTTTACTGTCTCTGATAACACATTTTGATAAAACAAGTATCACACTAGAGTAATTTGGGTATGTAAAATTCCACTGTAAAAAAATTTTGTATGTAATGGGAAACAAACTATCACTTTTCATTGAAAATGGGCTTCACAATGAAGATACGATAACTGGTGTTTGTTTGGGCTGATTCCAGCTACACATTGCAAACATGAAATTGTGGATATCTGCTGAAATACCAGCAAAAACTTGCCTGATGACTCTTAGGAAAGACTCTCTCTCTCTCTCTCTCTCTCTCTCTCTCTCTCTGTGTGTGTGTGTGTGTGTGTGTGTGTGTGTGTGTGTGTGTGTGTGTGTGGTTTATTTGTCCTTATAAGATTTTTCCAATTTGTCCTTATTCTATAAACCAAGGAAAACTAACAACGTTTGCGTACTTGTTTGTCTCAATAGGATGTCATGAGATGCACCTGTGGCTGCACTGGACGACCAGCACAACGCTGCTTCTCTCGCTATCGCAGCACACTGCAAATGGCGAGTGTAGCAGCAGCTGTTGTGACCTATTGTTTTGTTCTGGGTTCTTTTGCAGTGGCCAAACTTCGTGCAGCTGATGCTCGGTTTTCTCTAACTTATCTGAATGTAACAATAGATGAACCAAAACTACAAGTAAGTAAAGAAATGTTACTACTCAACATGACATTCACAATCTTTAAATGCTGATAAAGAGTTTTCTGCTAATTCTCACAGTTGACACTATAAAATACCATACTGTGAATATTCCAATAGTTTTCTCCCCTTTGTGGGCAAGGTACATAAGAAAGTAAAGATGATTTAATTAGGAAAAAAAGAGCCCATAGAGTAATTGCCATCAGTCAGTCTGATGGATACTGTAATAATGTCTTTCTTGTTAAAGAGTACTCTGGCACAATATCATTGTGTTGCAGTTTCCAAACCACCAGAAGGCAACAGTATTGTCAACTTCTGTCTCTCAATGCACAGTAATTTGTTACCAAAAGAAGAGCAATACAAAAATTGATATCAACATTTAGATGTCTCCTGTTCATCATAGCACCATTGAGGAAGCTGAACAGTAATCATTTGACCCTGCATATTGGGCAATTTACTGGCAACTAATGAGTCAGTGCAGTTCAGTTTGACATCAACACAATCTAAATATCACCAGAATACAAATCATAACAGAGTGAACAAAGAATACAATTTCGGTGTTGTTTCTCATATTGATGTACAAGATATACGAGACAGCTGAAATACTCTCAAACTTCAAGCAAAATGAAATAATTCCAATTCCAGTGAAGGCAAGTGCTGGCAGGCGTGAATATTATCTAACCATCATTTAATAAATCATGGTAAGAAAACAATGATATAAATTAGCTACAGAAGAATAGAAAACCTATAGAAGCCAACTTCAGGGACTTTTAATTTCAGTTCTGGAGAAATGTAGCAATACGAGACAATACTGCTCCAAAAACTTATCTTAGAAGGTAAACTGAAAAAAATCAAATCTGCATTTATAGTTTTTGTGGACTCTGGTAATGTTTTCAACACTCTTCGAAATTCTGAAGGTAGATGAGGTAAAACACAGGTTACATAAAGTTATCTACATCTTGTACGGAAACCAGAGTAGAGACATTAGAGTCAAAGGACATGAAACGAAATCAGTAGTTGAGATGGGAGTGAGGCAGGGCTACATGAGTAAAACAAGGGTAATGGAATGTAATAGAAGAAAATCAGGTGACACTGATAGAATTGGATTAGGAAATGAGACACTGAAACTAGTCTATGAGTTTTGATATTTGGGTAGCACAATAACTTATGACAGTTGAATCAAAGTGTGTATAAAATGCAGACTGGCATTTCTGAGAAAGATGAATCTGTTGACTTTAATATAAAGATTTTTCTGATAATATTTGCATGGGATGTACAGAAGTGAAATGTGGATGATAAATAGTTCAGACAAGAACAGAACTGAAGCTTTTGAAAAGGTGTGCTGTAGGAGAATGCTGAAGCTCGAATAACAAATGAGGAGGTACTGAAATGAAGTGAGGAAAAAGAAATTTATTGCATAGCTCAACTAAACAAAGGGACTGATTGATAGCACACATTCTGAGTCATCAGGAAGTTATCACTTTGGTAATAAAGAGAAGATTTGTGGGTAAAAATTGAAGATGGAAACCAAGGCTTCAATAACCTAACCAGGTTCAAGCAGATGTAGGTTGCAGTAGCTATCCAGAGATAATGAGCCTTGCACATGATACACTACCGTGAAGGGCTGCAGCAAACTGTTCTTCTGACTAAAGAAGTTATTATCATCATCATCATCATCATCATCATCAAAAACAACAACAGATGAATTCCTATGTAACTGCATCTA
Organism: Schistocerca serialis cubense; assembly: GCF_023864345.2. Classification (NCBI taxonomy): domain Eukaryota; kingdom Metazoa; phylum Arthropoda; class Insecta; order Orthoptera; family Acrididae; genus Schistocerca; species Schistocerca serialis. The sequence continues at coordinate 275,440,061 of NC_064646.1, forward strand.
CAACATACGTAGAGGCCTTCAGATATGACACACAACTAATGTACATGTTTAATACCTTAGTGGCAGACTGTAGCTGTACAACATAGTGACATTAATAGCATCATCAGGAGAATGCAAAATAAGCTTGAATGAAGAATAAGTAATTTTATTTAGATAAACAGCAGGGCAATGAAAAAATGGTTTAAATGGCTCTGAGCACTATGGGATTTAACTTCTCAGGTCATCAGCCCCCTAGAACTCAGAACTACTTAAACCTAACTAACCTAAGGACATCACACACATCCTTGCCCGAGGCAGGATTCGAACCTGCGGCCATAGCAGTCGCGTGGTTCCAGACTGTAGTGCCTAGAACCGCACGGCCACACCAGGGCAATGAACAAATTATGACAGACAAGGCACTGTTGGCAATCCAGTTTCATTTCTCTGGGAAACATATCACCTGTTGTAACTACCATAATACTATACTGAGAAAAATAGGCAGCTTATATAGATGAAATGTTATGGAACCATATAAACGACTGTTAGGTGGAAGGCTTCAAATGCATTACAACAAGTTGTTTAACATTAAATGACTATATATAATCTTCACTTCAATTATGTTCTACTCTTCATGCCCCCCACTTTAAGTTTTGGTTTTGTGCAGCCTATGCATGTGTGATTATGGCTGATTAATGTTAGTGGACAAATACATATTTTTAGAAAGATTTTGGTCAGAATCACTGACAACAAGTCTAGTCAATGTTGTAAATGTTGGTTTTGATTTTATGTGGAAACATTTCACCAGCATAACACACTTTTCACTACAGGACACAAATGCAGTTTGGGAAACAGAAAATTACAACTATAATTATGACCCAGGGTATTTGGAAGAAATATATGAGATGAGACGTGAACGTGTATGGGAAGTATGTGTCGACAAAGGATTGAACACCAGAGGACAGCCAAATGCCTGGGAATTTTTCATTGACAAGGATCACCATCTGGTCTGGTGTAGTATCTTCAAGGCTGCTAGTTCAACATGGATGTATCATTTCAATATATTAGGTGGGTACAGAAAAGTATAAGTCACATCCATTATTTTGACTGAAAACTAAATGACTTGGTGAGAAATTTAGCATGTAGTTGTACCACTAACTGCTCTAATTCAAAATTATAGGTACTTACTTTATCTTCATGTATTTTTTTTCATTTTTGTCATTAAGAGAGAGCGACTGGGGGGGTTTGCAGGTGAGGGAGGGGGGGGGGGGGGCACGAGAGAGGGGGACACAGTATTTTCTGCCCCCCTCTATTGTAGTGGTCTGAGCCACCATGTAATCTTTAGGTTGTACTCAAGTTTCCATAGGCCAGCCTATAACCCAAGAGTTTGTTAACACTTTACTTACAGACTGTAAACACGAATGACTTTAGTTCTCCAAACATCTGACCATAGGTCTTTGTAGTCAGTTGAGGGATCAGTAAAACATGATTTTGTTATTTTTTGAAACAGCTGTTACATGATCTACACATGGCTGAATAATCTGGGAATCAAAGAGGACGAATGATCTGGGAATCAAAGAGGCTGACATGACTAGCGTTTTTACTGATCTACTTTCACTTAAACACGAACTGTTTTTGCAAAAGGACAAACTCAGCTCTATTTGGCTTCAGATACCATGTTCAACCAATCTTACAGACACCGTCAGTATAATTTTTATTCACTGGCATGCAGAGTTCTCTGTATAACTAATAGCTGATACGTATGAAATATCTATAGCATATTTAGAATACAGCACTCACAATGCCTTGTCATGACAAACAACTTACATATAATACTGATCTCAGCACAGGCATTGTATTACTTCTGCTGACAACAATGTTTTAAATGCAATGCGCTTTATGACAGTGTCTAATGTGGATTGTAGAAACTTGAGTTTAGCTTTGATGTAAGAACATTGATGGTTTTAGTGACAAAATGGTACAATAGTGGAACCATCGAATCATCCCAAGAGTTGATCCCTTTTACAAGCAAAAGAATTAAAGATGTTTTATTTTATCATATTATTTTGTCCTTCATTGAATACCTATAAGATAAATAAATTCCCTGGAAATGTAAATTGTAATTACTTTTGAAGGTAGTTTTTGAGTCAGAGGCAGAAATTTGCAGTACTATTATTTGAAATAACAGGAACATAAATAACAATATGAAAAATGCTCTCTAAAATGTTGTAAGTGTGTATACAACACTAAAGAAACATTCCTTTTTTTATCTAGCTGGCTACAATGAGAGATTTCTAAGGCGAACACGCAAAACACCAATGAGCCTTGCACGTGCTCGCTTTCCACGACCATCTGTTCAGCAATTGCAAGAGACACTTCCACACGCACTTTCATTCCTGATTGTCAGAGAGCCTTATGAACGCTTGCTTTCTGCTTATCGTAACAAGATAGAGGGGGCAAAGAATCCTTACTACCGAAAACTTTCAAAACATATTGCTCAGCACTATCGGTACAAGCAAGATCCGATGACAGATGTGCCAGAAAGTGTAAGGTGAGTAGCAGCATAAAGTTATCCTTACAAAATAATAACTAATAACAAAATGTATACAACAGCCTCCTAGTGCAACACATTAAAAAAGACGTTTAGTCCACTAAATTGCTTGTCTTCAATGCACTTTTTAAAAATAAATAAGTAAATAAATTAAAATATTCACAAAATAAAGATCAAAAGCAACAAAGAACTCCTGCTAGGTGATTAATTGACGAAACATACTAGAAACTTTGTATTTAGTGGAGATGATAAACAGAAGTATAAATGTGAAAACTCAGAAATTTGAAACATTTTGATTACAGGTCAGGTCCCACATTTCCAGAATTTGTTGATTACATCATCAACAGCAAAAAGTTTGATGAACATTGGGCACCTTATCATTCATTCTGTACTCCATGCCATGTAAACTTTACAGTTATTGCAAAAATGGAAACACTAGATCGAGATGAGGAGTATATCATCCATAAGGCTGGTCTACAAAGACTGCTGTTACCTTCCCACTACCGTTATAAGCCAAGAACTGCAATCAACAAGGCAAGGTATGTACATCCATTGTTCACTAAATCATTGCATAAAATCTGCAGTGGAACATTTTAACAGGGAATTTTCTATTTCATTTGTTACTTTTAATAGAAAAATTTGTTAAATAGGTCTTACAAACATTATTTTACATGACACATTATTATTTCTGATTGAATCAGTGAGATACAAACATCACTTGAATGTAAGCTGAACCTTTGTGCTGTACATTCAAGAGGAAAAGCTATTCTTCTAATATTTTTAAAAACATCTAATTTGGAGAACATACATGGATGGGAGTGATGCTAGTTCCCCCTCCATCATCCCATCTTTCTCTTGGTAGTAGCACAATGTGGAAACAAGAGGCACCTTCACTTACTATGCAAAATATTATCATTTCATTTCTTAACTACAGGTGTTCAGAAAGCTGAAATTTTGAAAACACTCTAGACACAAAAACTAGCCAAGTGCAAGTAGGACTCACACATTGACAGTTATGTACAAACTTAATTATGTATCATATAGTTCATCCATCGAGGTCTCAACAATTTTTGGCTGTTATCAATATTGATAATGCCACGATATTAGTGCCAGGAATTCCAAGACTGTGTCAAAATATCTACAGCAGTTCCTCACTCTAGCCCGGACGTAACTTCAGTTTATATATGTAGAGAGAGAAGATTTTATAAAATATCTTTTATTTAATTACTGAAACATGACTACAACTTACATTTTATGTTTGCATGCAGTGATGTCTATCTATTGTGCTTTTGACAGACGATGAGTGCCATGTATGTTCAAATTGCAAAAGATATTTTTTACTTGATACAATTACAATTTAAAAAGTTTCAGATTCTTTACTTTACATGTACTGTGATATTTTGCTTCTTGCCGAATTTCATGTTTCTAAGTTAACGGGAAGTACCCTATAGGTTTTGATGATCGTTTTCAAGTATCAAAATATTTTACATAAATGGTCATATCTTTTGACTGAAATGACTTAGAAGCTTACAATTTTTACACCGCCAAGGGACCATAGACATTAGTATGTGTCATAAATTTGAACTAGTTATGAATCCTCATTCCTGAGGAAAAGCGTTGTTAACAGGCAGGCACGCAAGCAGACAGACAGACACACAGAGGGACAACAAAGTGATCCTATAAGGGTTCCCTTTTTACAGACTGAGGCATGGAACCTAGAAACAAGTGTATGTGGATTCCAAAACATTTTGATAAAGAAGGTGAAGCATTTTTAAGATAACTGTAACTTATAATGAGGCCATGATACAGCACTACATCCTGGAGAACAAATTGGAGTTGAGATGTACAAGAAAAGACGCCAAAATCATGGCTAGAATTTGCCTATTATCAGAGAAAGTTCTCAGAATTGTCTTTGACATTTAAAAGATGTGTCGGTGATTTTTTTCCAAGACAGAGGGATGACGAATTTAGTGTTCTACTGATAACTGCTTACTGGTATGAGAAATACTTACTGCAGCAAGTAACACTAACAACTTATTCTCATTTCTTGATAATTGTCTCCACATAAATCTGTGGTCCCAAAAAAAACCACAAACTTGGGTGAAATTAATTGGATACCTTGCATACCACCTTGGCTTACTCCCATGTGACTAACAGAAGTTTGGACGCCTTAAAGGAGTATGAAAGGGAAATAAGTTAACGATCCAGTAGTAGAGCAATACAGCAGTAAGTGAATGTTAGAGTGTTCTCTACAGAAGTATCTCCAGTGGAGACATTATATGAGAATAAATTATGTGAACAGCCCTTATGCTTTAGAGGTATTAGTTAGGAAGAGTATCACACAAATTTTTCATACTTTATGCCAACATCCATTCGTTTCCTGAATTTCAGGACTACCATATATATTTAGGGCTGTGACACACACTCTAATACCACCTTTCCACACAATGGGCATAGTATTTTCACAAAACAAACGGACCAAGATCTGGTAGAGGAGAATGTCTGCTGCATAGCATAAATAGTATTCAACTGCAGAGCAGCATTAGTTTACAGTACTGGTACTGTTTGGAATGAAGATGTTGCAGGAAGTACTCTTAATATCATTTTAACAATTTTTAGATTCTCTCTGTCACACTCATGATATTCATGAAACACCTGGTTAACTCACAAGAAATTAAAATGGAGACACTAAGTATGTGAAGGAAAAAGGCAGCAGAGTTCTTTAGGAGAAGAGTCTTTCAAGAATCCAGTTACAAGTTACAAATTTATAATGTACTTTCTCTCAGAACAAATGTAAATAAAAATTGTTCCATACACCTGAGGTAACAAACTGCTGTGCTGGTAAAGAAGATAATACCAACTAAACTAAATTCTTTAGCATTAATGGCATTCCAAATAAAGTAAATCATATTTCTTTCTTGCAGGGATGGGAAAGCTACAGCTGCACTAGTGGAAAAGTACTACTCACAACTGACAAAAAAACAAATGGAGAAGTTACACAAAATCTATGGTACTGATTTTGAAATGTTTGATTACAATGCAACGAAGTACTTCACTTTTACACAATCTGAACTATAGTTATGTGTCTACTGCATTACATCAAATCATGGAATTAATAAGAAGAGACACTTTGCTTCTTGCTTTCTAAATTATTAATCATTTACGGGAAATTAGGTAAATATTACTGTTACAGATGCTATTCACAATATTTGTACACTATACACCCCAAATCAAAAGTAAATAACCATGTTATTAATATTTGTGCCTGTTATACTATAAAAATTATTGAAAAGTTGAAAGTCGTCATTAATGTTTTCAGTCTAATATATGAACAACTTCACTATGTTGCAATATATTTATGAACACTAGAAGAGCAGAGTCAGTTTGTCAATAAGATGACTGCACCACATTAATGATTACTTCAGCTTTAATTTGTCTTTGTGTCTTTTGTAAAATAGTTGAGTCACATGGAGAGCAAATACTTGGATTAACCATTCCAATCCTTTTGGACCAAATCACAGCAATTACGTTTGCAATAAAAATAAAATGATGATGAGATAGATTAAAATAACAACACTACATTTTTAAATGATAAAAGAAGTAAAATAGTTTTCAGAACTGGTTATTGTGAGTGTAACACCTTCTAAGACAGCCCACCACTTAATTCTTACAGTATGACTGAAATTTTTTCAGCTGAACAATGTTCAGCAATTTATGTTCATATTACAAAACAATTAAAATTAGTGAAGTGTGGCAACATTAAAATGTCCAAAATGTAAATGAAGAGGTCTACAGTATGGCATTTTGAGAGATTCATCCATGATTACAAAGGAAGATAATATCGGTCCCTTACTCCTGCTGAATTAGTTATATACAGTACAAACCATTTTAAAGTTTGTTAAGTGCTTAATGGTTTAAGCATATGCAGTACTTCAATTCCTTTGATACTGCACCACATTAATAATTACTTCTGCTTTCAGTGATGATTGTTGTTTGCAAGCACTATGCAGTCCTTGCGAGTTTGACCGACAATTTTCATGGGTTATTATAGATAAAATATTCCCTACATTTAAAAAAAAAACATAATAATAGAAGTGAGTAACAAAAAATTTTGGATTATTTTGCTCCCTCCAGCCATCAGTTATTTACACTATTGCTAGCCACTTTGCAGTATGTGGAGGAGGAGAGGTTACTTCAGGTATCATTGTCATTTCCCTTTCTTTCTCTTCCCTTTGCAAATAGTGGGTGGGAAGAAAGACAGTTAAGCGTATAAGACAGATAAGCATATAAGAGCTTGAATTTCTCTTGTTGCCTTTTACATTCTTCAGACAATATTATACATTTCAGCATATAGTACACTAAAGAAATGTAAAATATTTGTGATAATATGAATATCATCATCTAAATAACAGTGCTTGTTCCTGAATATTCATTTTGTGTAGCTACAGAAAAAAGACAGGCAAATTTAAAACACAGTTATGGAAACAGTGCAGCTAATTCAAGAGTTTATCCAATGACTTTACCCAATATCTTCTACTACATGTGCATTTTTCCTTTATTGCTTTGTTCTGTATGCTTTCTTCATAGCGCAAAAAGTGTAATTGTGTAGACAGTGCATGACATTTTTGATATAACACTGATACAAAGTAATGGAATTTTGCTTCCAATTTGACACTGTTACACTGTAGTTATTTGAAAGGGGCTTACTAAAACATACATTTAACAATATAATTTTGTTGTCAGTGTAAACCACTCCTCTATATTGTTTATCTTAAACTAATTTCTAAGTTTTCAACTTCCTCCCTAATACTACCTAAGTATATTGTGCCGTGGAAAAAAAACGTATTGTACCGGATGTTTTTCAACAATTAAACCATTACATTAAGCTAAAATAGAGATAGTAGCATATTTTTATCTCAAACTGGTATTTCCCACTATAATGCAAGATGATAATGCACTTAGATTCGCTGTTTCCGATAACCTTGGATACTGGTGATGATAGATATGTTAGTCTGTGGTGCACATCAGTTCAACATCTCATTAATTGATATGTGACATACACATTCTTTACACTGGAAACTGAACAGCAAACATGCCCAAAAGAATAATATATGATGACTGTTCCTCAAAATGTACACACAATGCAGCAACATTCTGAAAACTATATTACTTCCAGTTAGAGAAAAATCTTGTCCATCTATTGTAAAAGCATTTGAAAGCCACAACTATATACAAGAACTGCATAAAAATGTAACACAAACTGTCACTGTTTAGTAATGATATTATCTAGTATTCTAACAAAAATAATTCAATAAGTATTTTAGAAAAAAACTTTGATATTTTGGTGTACCAAAACTTTGTTTAAAAACATTTCTACATTTTATATCTGAATGTACTAAAAGCTCAAATGGAGGCAATAAAATTGTTTTAATCACTGAAAAATCTACTTTATGGTAGTGAAAAAATTAACAAACTTCAATAACTTGAAATGTTTCCAAACTTTTTGTTATAGGATGATACGCACAAACACAGGGGGAAAAAGAAATATATGGAAACTCAAATCTGTATTTTATTTGTATTGTATGGTGTTTGGTGGTAGGCAGCAATAAGGTTAATTCAAGTAAAGATCATATGAACCACATGGTAAAAATGTTTGGTACAGTATAAATGTATCCATTAAAATTCATTTAATTGTGTACATGAGAACTGATCATCACTCAACAAATAGAAGAGATGCTATGCTACCAAGTACATAACTACATCACCTTCTGGATTTTCAATTAATCTGTGGAAGTTCAGTAGTGAACATGAATGATAGTGTTGATTATATATGAATGTCAGCACTATGGGGTTCAGGGTGTTTAGAAATGAGATGACCATGTTACTTAACAAAATAACAAAACTCCTTTCTGATGTGACTTTTGGGGAAACAAACATGAATGAATAGATGGCCAAGGCAGCAACAAGATTCAGAAGAAAAATGCACAAAGTGTGACTGGCTAGGCTACTGACAAGAATAATACATGAAAGAGGGACACGGATTGGATGCATGCACAAGCTGTAATTGTGAGTTTAGTCATTATTAGAATAACTGCTTTCTACAAAGCTCTAAAGTCACATGAGATATGTGAAACAAGACCCTTGTCACCTAATTAAGGATCAAGTTGCATAATTACCCTTCAGTATATCTGGATGTCTTTGGGGTTGGGTATATGAATGTAACTACATTTATTAGGGAAAGAGCAAGAGCTCAAAAGCTGGTGTGAATGCTCTTTTCTTTTATATGTGTTTCTGTGACAAACAAATTAGTTTGCTATAAAAGAATCATTGCCTTTCCCTTATTTTACATGTTGTTCCATTCAGGAATTTCCATTATTATTTTACTGTAAATGAGAATGGTGTAAAATGTGGATAATAGCACTCATACATGAGATGGACCTCACTGTGCTTTGATGATATATACATCATCAACCATAAATGTGGTTGATCACCAGAGCCACAGCAGTCTCATGAAATCTATCATCATCATCATCAGTCTGTTACCTTCATCATAGAGTAAAACAACTATAGCAATTTCTTCTACTATGACTCCACAGCTTCTAATGCCAATTATAGCATTGTTTCAGTTTTGGAGAATTGTCTTCCTCTGAATACTTTCTAATTTTCCAAGTTCCTTTTGTATCACTTATCCTTGAACTTCAAACAGCCCTATTGAAATCCCAAAGAGGTTTTTCTCTTTCTTTCCAACAATGGAAAATCCAGGATGGAATGTAATAATACTATGAAGAGGAAAGTTGCTTCTTACATCTCCACTACATAATGGGTAGCAATCTTTCCTTTTCATAACATTATCGTTATTCCATCCTGGATTTTCCTTCATTTGATTTTAATTATCAGTTCCTGTTTTATTTTCTTAACACTTTAGTGTTTATTTGTTCAATCAAATTTCCACTGCATCTTCCCACATCCCCACAAAGACATTTTCAAATAGGCTAATTTTGTTTATTTCAGCATTTTTCTAAATTTTTTTTTTTGCTTAAAACTGTCACTTTCTCTTCAGTAGTTGCACTGTTCCAAGATTTTCCTTCCATTTACTTTCTTCATGCCAACAGTTGCCTAACTATCTGTGTTAAATAGTTGTTCCTTTTAGCCACGTTTGCATAACTTCCTTTTGTCTAAGATGCTAAACCAGTTTCTTAATTTTCTGGTATATCTCCCAATTCTATAATAAACTGTTACAATATACATTTCTTTCACTAGCGAAAAAGAGTGAACTATGTGTGAGAATGCAAATTCAGGCTGCACAGAGCTCTGTGGCAGACTAAATGAATCTGTATGCAGTAACTCATCTAGAAGTTGCACAAGGTCATTGCAGAATTATTGAATTAACATGAAGACAACAGCAGCATCTGTCAATGGATACAAAACTGCATGTTACCGGTTCTCTTTAGCAAGATGGTGACAAGCATTGCAGGATCATCTAATGTCTAAGGGAGGGCAACTGTCATATCATCTAAATAGAATATGCTTTAAATGGGATATGCAATGAAAAGGTGCCATCATCAGAGTCATGAATGATCTATAATTCAATACAAAAATTTAGTATGCCATTATAAGTAGACATCATCTTCCTTGACACTCTTGACACTTTGCTTTAATATTTCTTATCTGAAGTTTTGTAACATTGGAATAAAATACAAATATTAACGAGGCTTTGTCTACTGGGGAGTTAAAAGCACAGTGACACTCTAGCAATGATATTTCAGAGCTGTCTAACAATTAAGTTCTTTTCATTTTTATTTTGTGGTCAACTGACCAAATGTATATACTTCAAATATTACAGAAAAATACTACTGAAACAATATTTTAACTGAAAGTATGGAGAAACTGGTTCTTTCTTTTATAGCAATATATGAACAACACTACATCTTCAATGTGTTCAAATATATTTCTCTGTTTTTTACATTTATTGTAGCTGAAGAACATAGAAACTAAAGTTTTATTTCTACTCTTCCAATAACAAATTGTGAAAATCTGCAATTCTCAGCATCTCACTTACCAGTGGCAATGTTAAAAAATGGCAACCTGAAGTAAAAATACACAGAAAAGGTGAGTAATAAAAATATATATATATATTTAAAAACAAAGATGATGTGACTTACCATACGAAAGCGCTGGCAGGTGTTTCTATCAACCTGCCAGCACTTTCGTATGGTAAGTCACATCATCTTTGTTTTATATATATATATATATATATATATATATATATATATATATATATAAAAATCCTGCCCTGAAATGAGATCCAACCTTCATGAAATCCTCCCCACCCCACCAAGAGTGTCTTTCCACCATCCACCTAACCTTCGTAACCTGTTAGTTCATCCCTATGAAATCCCCAAACCACCTTCCCTACCCTCTGGCTCCTATCCTTGTAACCGCCCCCGGGTCAAAACCTGTCCCATGCACCCTCCTACCACCACCTACTCCAGTCCTGTAACCCGGAAGGTGTACACGATCAAAGGCAGAGCCACAAGTGAAAGCACCCACGTAATTTACCAACTGACCTGCCTACACTGTGATGGATTCTATGTGGGAATGACCAGCAACAAACTGTCCATTCGCATGAATGGACACAGGCAGACAGTGTTTGTTGGTAATGAGGATCACCCAGTGGCTAAACATGCCTTGGTGCACGGCCAGCACATCTTGGCACAGTGTTACACCGTCCGGGTTATCTGGATACTTCCCACCAACACCAACCTATCCGAACTCCGAAGATGGGAACTTGCTCTTCAATATATCCTCTCTTCCCGTTACCCACCAGGCCTCAATCTCCGCTAATTTCAAGTTGCCGCCACTCACACCTCACCTGTCATTCAACATCATCTTTGCCTCTGCACTTCCGCCTCGTCGGACATCTCTGCCCAAACTCTTTGTCTTTAAATATGTCTGCTTGTGTCTGTATATGTGTGGATGGATATGTGTGTGTGTGCGAGTGTATACCCGTCCTTTTTTCCCCCTAAGGTAAGTCTTTCCGCTCCCGGGATTGGAATGATTCCTTACCCTCTCCCTTAAAACCCACTTCCTTTCGTCTTTCCCTCTCCTTCCCTCTTGGAATGACTCCTTACCCTCTCCCTTAAAACCCATATCCTTTTGTCTTTCCTTCTCCTTCCCTCTTTCCTGACGAGGCAACCATTGGTTGCGAAAGCTAGAATTTTGTGTGTATGTTTGTGTGTCTATCGACCTGCCAGCGCTTTTGTTTGGTAAGTTTCATCATCTTTCTTTTTAGATATATTTTTCCCACGTGGAATGTTTCCCTCTATTATATATATATATATATATATATATATATATATATATATATATATATATTACTGAAATCATGGACAGAATAATCTGAGCATATCCTCTCTCTCTTTGACAGAACATTGTGGTCCACCTGTGTAGCAATGAGATACTTAGCCAATCACAGTGTGGATTTCAAAAGCACAACTCTACTGAGTCATTTATACAATTTACTGAGTACATATAAAAATCTTGAAATGATAAAGTCTCATCAGTTGGGATTTTCTGTGGCTTCCTGATGGCATTTATTGCACCAATCATTATATTCCATTAGATAAGTAAATTTTTTATGCAATACATAGTTCAGCACAAGTTTGGTACAGTCATTACTTAAGAAACAATGTAGAAAGTTACCCTACATTCTTTGAGTAATACAAAGAGAGATGCCACATCATACTCATATGGAGAAAATGTAATGGGAGACCCACAGAGGGCAATCATTGGTGCAAGCTAATTTTGTGTTAATGATCTGCCATCTTATTTAAATCAGGAGACAGAATTAGTTCTGTTTGTAAGTAATATAAGCATTATTTTGAACCTGAGCAAAGAAGCATCAAGATGAAAAATAAATGATACTTTTGTGAAAGTTACTAACTGGATTCGCACAAATGGGCTAACTTTAAACTTTGGAAAAAAAGAAAAAAAAAACAAAAAAGAAAACAGTTCATCCAGTTTTGTGCTGCCAAAAACATCCCTTTTGCTTTTAACCTAGAGCATCCACAAGAAATAATAAGCAGGGTGGAAAATACTACATCCTTCTGTGTGCATATTCAGGGGAATTTAAAAGTGAAAAAAGTGTACAGCAGACTCACTAATATGTTAAGGTTTGGCTACTTTTGCAGCAAGAATAATTGTCATCTTCAGAGATTTAGAAGTCAAAGTTACCATATTTTGCATATTTTCATGCACTGATTTCTTATGGGATAATATTCTGGAAAAACTCCTCACATTCACAAAAAGTATTAATTGTGCAAAGGAAAGTAATTAGAACAATGGGTGGAGTTCATACAAATACATTTTCCAGGTATCTCTCTAAGCAAGTGGGAACATTAACCTCAGCCTCATAGTACATCCATTCACTTACAAAATTCTTTTTATCAACAAGCCATCTGAAGTTGAAAGTAACAGAGATATTCACACATACAACATTGCAAAGAAAACTGATGTGAATTACCCTTTAATGCAACTAACTTTGGCACAGAAAGCTGTAAAACTGACAATCTAGCCATGGGAATAAAAGTCTAACGATCAGCAGAAGTCTTTTCAAATGTGGATTAAAGATGTTTTTCCTTAAAAACTTCTCCTACATCGTAGATGAATATCTAAACAGAAAGAGTCATTTATACAGAAAAAGCCTCTAAATGTCTAGTATGTAGAAGAAACAAATATTTTAAAAAAGTAGGTAATGTACAGGTCTATGATGGAATAACAGCAATATGAAAAGGATAGATTATTACTCAGCACATAGAGGAGACATTGAGTCAGACACAGTCACAAAGAAAAAGAACACCAGAAATATTTTCAGTTTTCAGACAGAGTCCTTCTTCAGATATAAAATTCACACACATTCACAAGGCTCATACATTTGTACAACAAATGAGTTGTTTAAATGCGACAGTCTACTACTGATGAAGGACTTTGTCTGAAAGCTGAATATATTTCTAGTGTTCTTTTTCATTGTGCCTGTCAGTGACTCAACACCTCTTCTATGTGGTGAGTAGCAATGTATCCTTTCCATATTATTTTTATTCCAGTATGGGTTTTCTTGCCATATTTTTCTGTCTATATATGAAGGCTAATGCCAGGAACTACTGACACAGTTTTTCACTAATAAATAGACTTATACAGAAGAAAAGTTTATGTATATAATTTATTACTAATACACCATTAAGTAACTAACTAACTTGCAGTTCCTTGTACAAGTGAACCACACAGAGTTTAAGGATACACTGAACTGTTTGCTGATGTTTCTAAAGATGAACAGAATTAAAATAGTCACAGTACAAAATAAGGACCATGATTCATTATTCCAACACACAAAACACGACAGTAGCACATATTAATGACAGCGAAAAGCCGAGGAAAGAATCTACAATTCACAGACAGGTGTATATTTTCAATTCAGAACATGAGCTTATGTAAAAATCAATACACGCAGACACTAAAAGTGACTCACAATTGATGTGAAAGGATGGGGGAATGATTTGAAATAACAGACTGCAGAAACATTACATTTGACACCTTAGGTTTCTGACATATCACAAACACTTCCACATGGAAATATCACTGTCAGACATTAAGAAAGAAGGAAGGTAGATTGGGATTTAATCTTCCATTGACAATGAGGTCATTACAGACAGGGCACAAGATCATACTGGGGAAGGAAACCAACTTCGACTATATCCTTTATAAAGGTACAATCCCCACATTTGCCTTAAGTGATTCATGAAAATCCCAGAAGTATAAATATGAATGGCTAGATGGGAATATGAAAACCAATGTTCCTAATTGTAAGTCCTATGCTTTATCACAATGACATCTTGTTTAGAGTGCCAGACTGAAATATTGTAATACGTGTATCTGATGGGAGTCAATGATGACAATATAGCAATGGAAATAAAATATCAGTGTGCTTCATTACGCTGTCTGCTACAACTGAGAGCTGCACAAGTTGCCTCTCCTGGGAAATGGCAACAATTTAAAAAAATTAACTTCTTTCAGCAAACATAAATTTTCACCTTAGTTCCTTTGCCTTTTTTCTTTGAAGTTCCAGTATCATTCTTTCTCTTGTTTCCATGTATTTAAGAAACCTATTCAATATTCTTCATCATCTGATCATTTCTCATTATTTCCCCAGTGAACATACTGTTTTGTCTACCTGTCTCCTAAACTTTATCATTCTGCATTTCTGTATTTTATTCTCTTAGTCAGTGCAATTGGCGCAGCAGTAGGAATTATTTATACACCTAACCACTCATAAATATACTTAAGGCTATTTGCAAAATTCATAGTGAGCATTTCGTATTGCTGCTCTAGCTATAGACTCACCTGAATACAGAAGATAAGCTCACTTGCTTCCATAGCAGTTTCTCAAGCAGACACACACAAAAATAAACATTTACATATCACAACACTAGGGAATTTATTTACAAACAAGACAGCACTTACTTGATAGGACAGTAAGCAGAAATATGTAGTCAGAGAATGTGATCAGACCAGCACTTCCAAGCTTGTAAAAAATGCTGTCCTCATCTAAGGCAAGTTCCAGTTTCATATGGACATTCTGTGAAAGATATTTGCTATTAATACTCCATACTGTGACAAATTCACAGTGTATATCATTTCTGCAGAACAAAAATGAAGCTGTCTACATATAAAGTTCAACTCAAATTTCCTCACAGCAGAGAAATTTGGCACGTTAACTGTATGAAAAAAAATTCCAAAGGTGCCTATGATTAAACAATATTCCAAATGTTTTACAATGAAGCACAATGTTCAATAGTGATAACATCGCATAATGTGTCATGCTCATATACGACACTGCAAAAAATGTAATGTGGAAGTTGATTCTTTCATAAAAGCAGTTTCTGGGTCCACCAGTTCATTATCTATTACTTAAATTATCATTTTCTTAATCAATAAAACCCAATTATTAAACAATGCACAAAAGAGCTGAGCTTTATTGAGAACATGAAGAATTATTAAGCCTCATTAAATTTTTGACTGCTTATTGTGATGTTGCTAAACTATAAGACAGAATTGTTGGCCAATACTTATTTTCAGGACACGAAAAATGTAATACTGCTGATAGACACATCTACAAGTAAAAGTGATGCCTGAAGATGAGGCCCCACTACAAGTGGGTGGGTGTCAATCCTGTGTTCTGAGTGACTTGTCGTTCCTTTTTAACATTGCCCAAAATATCCCACTCTCCTCCCCAATGGAGTAATTATTAGTTCTGAAAGTCCTTTTACTTTTATGGGTGTTTATTGCACCACTGTACATTTTGCTTCTTCAAGGTAACTAAAGGAGAGAAATTCTGTCTCCTTGCTCATTAGCTTCCTAGTTTGAACTTTGCAATTAACGTTAAAAGTTTTATACAAAGAGTCAAGTATGAATTGTCATTTAAATTGGAGACCTCATTGATGCATATTTTTTATAGCATCCTGCTTAATAGCTGCTAATACTTCTTGGAATTTTCATTTGGAATACAGCATCTGAAGATTTATTCTCAACATCTGGTGCTGTTTACAGGCATCATTTGAACAAACAATATGAAGAAATTCTAAGATACACTGTTCAGCCACAAGCACCTTTCCCCATTAGAGCACGCCCTCTGTGACAAGAGCAAAAAGATGCAATAGCAAAACTGTAATGTAATGATACTGTCCAAAGCAATTATAAGAATGAGATAAAAATAGCTGTCATTAAATGTCATCAAAAAAGCTTATCAGTATACACACCTTATGCCACACACAGTACAAAGATGGGAATTATGTACTTGCTCCTATTTGCCACTTAATCACTACTCCCTTTCACTGATTTTTACCAGTAAGGTATTTGACCTAAAATGTTTATTAAGAATTTACTGGGACCTTCTACAATTAATCCGTTTAAGACAGTACTCATTTCACTCTACATCTATACTCTGCAAACCACCGTGAGGTGCATGGCAGGATGATTTGATGTGTGTTTCTAAAAAAATAATTTTGGGTGGTTTATAGAGTAAACTATAATCATAAACTTTCCAGTTCATCCTCAGCAGCAGCAATTAGCAAACTCAAAATTATGAAACTGTATTTTCTTCAATTTCACCTCTAAGGAAATAACTTTCAACAATCCAGCATAACTATGGCAACACAATGAAGTAGTGTAGCCAAAAACTTAGGTATGTTTAAGAACTTGTAGCTGAAAAATTCAGTCGCACTGTTGACATTTCACAAAACCCTTGTATGAAGGCTTATATTGTGGCATTTTGTTATTATACACAGGTGATTTCACACTATTACAGATAATTGCTTCTCTCTATTTGATGACAAATTGCACAATTGTTGCACCTTTTACAGAACATGAAGTGAGAAATGCATTTGTGCATCGCAATTTTCATTATCTTATTATGTCATTGTTAGACTTGTCATGGCTTGCTTTTGCATAAGAATTTTGGGAAATAGCAACGGTTTGAATAATTTCAGCACAAACTATGTAATTTTTTTTCCAAATTCAGGAAACACACATTTCTAGTATTTAACATACTCACACACTGCCAATTTGAACATTTATGTGCCACTCTACCACTTACGTACTAGCAACCTGAACAACTATGATCACTTCAGATGAAAAAGTTTACAAACCCAAACACATTAATTTCATCCCCTATGTAGTTGAATCACTTATTTGACTGACATCACTTTCTGTGCTTGTTTCAGTTTCAATAGTGTTCTGTTCAAATTTGAACTCATAAAATTTTAAGAGCATGAACTGTTGTCCAAATTGAATTAGATATCCTATTAACAACAAAAGTTGATCTTTGTATTAAAGATACAATGAATTTTGGAGAGATACTTCTACAACTATACCTTTTAACATAAACTGACCCTTCAATGGATCTCAAGTACACAATTTTCTCTTTTGCAAATCATTTTCCGTGAACAAATGCAAAGAAAGTATTATCTCACTAACCTGCTCACATTAAAAATACTCTAAATAACACTAAATTGCTGTTGCAGCATTGATATCTATTTGTATGTCATTTTATTGAAAATATAAATGTATTTTATATGAGGGAAAGGAGGGTAAGAAAGTGATGGAACAGAAAACAAACAAAAATTCACATGAATATGTTAGCCTCTTACATTCAGTCACAGCATTAAATATCTGCTGATACTCACCAGCATTCATTATGATACATTATCCAATTATGGGCTTTATGTTAGTGCACACACATTAAAGATGATACTGATAAGGCAAAGTGACATAAACTCATCAAGGATGAATTACTCCTCCATTATGTAGAAATGTGTAATACAACTAAATATGTGCTTCCTGCAGCTTCAAGAGTTATGGTGGTTATGATAAGAATGATCATTAAAGAAGAGTAATAAGTGCACTGCTAATAACACAGACACACTGTGGTTTACTACAAATTTTATTATTTCATGATTTATGCACAGCTGTTATTTTCTCAGCAACTGTTTTATATATTTCAGAATAAAATTCAGTCATCACTTGTGAAATACATTTTCTAATTGTGCAAATGATGACTGAAGTTTATTATTTCAATTAGAGAAGCTATTATGTTATTTTAGTATGTATGCTTAGACATTACACTGCTTTGATAATAATTTGTTATTTACTGAATTTTATTAAGAAATGCTACAAGGTTTGATAGATGCCTAAAGAAAATGCACAAAATTTATGACTGTAGAAATAACTAACTATAGAAAGCAAGTCAGAGTGAATTTGCTACCAGAAGCATTTCTACAAGCATCCATATCATTCTTATAGGAAAATGCAATTCTTGAATGAGTGACAATGAGGGTGTCATACGAGGAAATATAGTTGTGACAGATCTAATGCAAGGAATATAATCTGTGAGACTTCCAATTTGACAAGTGTTTGATAGTATTGAAACCTGAGATTAAATTAGGTTTGATGTTACTGAATAGCCCATGCAAATAAATAAGCTTTGTCATGCTGTTTAATGAGAATGAATTGTATAGATGAGTAAATTATATCAAGCACAAAATTTTCAATCAATCATCATTTTATTCTTTTCATAACTTTAAAATTTTGTATCTAAAAGGTTAAAATATTTATGACAAGTGTCACAAGAGCAGAGGACACACAAAATCATAGTATTTATAATCCAAACTGAGTCAGTGATATGGACATTATCAGTTTTTAAAACATACTGAGGAAGGAAACAACTCAAAATTCTGAATACACATCAATTGTAAAAGGCTGACTATGCACTCCAAAGCTATGATGATTTCTCTGTGCATGGAGTTATGTGAACATGCATTGGCTTCCTTGTAGTGCACAACTAATTTCAGTGAATATTCAGACATAGTTTGCTTCCACAAAAGCATAATTAAATCTGGAGCATTGGTAATGTCCAAGTACGGAAACATTTTAGGGGACACCACCAGATACCTACTATTGTTTCTGTAGGTAATTCTGCAAACATTTTGTCCAATCTTGGTTGGTTAATTATTTGTAAGTTCCACACATCAAAACTGTGACCTCCCACTATGATGTAGAATAAGTACATTAGCACACTGCACTTCAGGGAACTCTTTTTAGTTACTTTACCACATATATTAATCTGATTTTAAACAGAAATCAGTCATCAGTCTAAGGATTCATATGAACATAATAATCTTTACTGGGCATTGTGCTAATGGAGGTGGTGAGCTACTGCCAACTTCTCATCTGAAAATCAGCTCACCCAGCCAGTTAGGGGGGCTTAAATTTGAACATGTCACTTAAAGTGCCAGAGAATACTCCTACGCATAACATCAAACTTTGATTACTAAACTGGTACATCACTAAGCTAATCAAAACAATGGACTTGCAGTTTTAATTGTAATGGCAAAATACTTTCCACTCAGAAATCACTTGCAGATATGAACCAGAGTATATTACATTTCTTTTAATTATATCTTGCTAACTTTGCATAATGGATCCAAGCAATATATTTCTGTAACTTCATTATTCATTCTACATATGAGTAACATTAAGGCTATATGGAAAAGTACTAACAGAGGGAGAAATTGTCTATTCTAGAGTCTAATTTGCCAGATGACCAATTTTCTCTTCCCCCACCTAATCGGCAACGGGAACAGAGGCAACTTCAAATAAAAAGCTACTTAAATGTAAAGAACCATTTGATCAGAGTTGCATTACAAACTCTGGTAGGTTTAAGTAGTACTCATGCTACATAACTAGAACTCAACATCATGTTTTTCTTGCAAGTTTGTCTTTTGCTCTTCCCAAAATCTCAATTAAATAATTACCTTTGTTTGATGCTATGCATCTATAAACAAGACACCCATCTCTACTTATTCAATCAGTCTCCAAAATTTGGACAGTAAGTAAATGAATTATGCCATTACCACAAGCCACATTTTTCTCCTCAGAAAGTTTTATGTAAAAAGATTTCAAGTTCTCATTTATTACTGAAAGATAAACCAGAATTGATTGATAACATCAACAACATATCAAGAGTCTCTGCTGATGCACCATGGACATGTGACATCAGCTGCTCAAGTAATTAACACTGAAATTCACCAACAGCTGTGTACTTAAAATGTTATTTTAAATTATTTTGACTACCAGTTTCGGCATTCCACTATGCCATCTTCAGGTCCCATATGCATCTCTCAAAAATAAATGATATTATCATACAGTGCCATATATTCATGGATGTCTTGAAGTCAAAACCATATCCCAGATGCTTCATTCGAAGCACTTGAGTTGCACTCAAGTCTTCGAATAAAGAACTTGGAATTTGGTTTTCAATTTACTATGTCCAGTAACATATGGCACTGTATGACAATATTGTTTATTTTTGAAAGATGCATATGGGGCCTGAAGATGGCATAGTGGAATGCTGAAATTGGTAGTCAAAATAAAATAAAATAACATCTTAATTACAAAGCTGTTGGCAAATTTCATTGATAATTACATACCAAGAGGGTTTTTTGTGGTAAAAAGAAACACATACTGAATATCTTCCTGGAATCCAATGATATATAAGAGTTATGTTTTCATCATTTTTAACTATATCATATTCTCAGTTATAAATTGCAACAGGTCATCTTTTGCTTTAAAATAGCTATCCCCAAAGCCACCCACACACTCCACCAATGTTTACTCAAAAACTGATTGACATGGACCTGCATTCGCTGATAGACACTTGTCTCTCAGCCCCATCAGTTAGGATCATTATCCAAATGCATTTCTTACGCCAAGTTAAATGGCTGCAAGTGGTACACCAAGCCTTGTAGACACATTGCACAGTTTTCATGTATACAGCAACAAATCAAGCAACTTCAGCTACAGTGTGTTCATGGACACGTCCAAAGCCAATATGACCTTTCTGATATTCAGTAGTGTCTCCATGTTAAACTATTTTACTGTGGTGATTTCATACAAACGTCTGGTGCACTTATGTGCGTGTGCATACTTGCATGCACCCACATACACTCCTGGAAATTGAAATAAGAACACCGTGAATTCATTGTCCCAGGAAGGGGAAACTTTATTGACACATTCCTGGGGTCAGATACATCACATGATCACACTGACAGAACCACAGGAACATAGACACAGGCAACAGAGCATGCACAATGTCGGCACTAGTACAGTGTATATTCACCTTTCGCAGCAATGCAGGCTGCTATTCTCCCATGGAGACGATCGTAGAGATGCTGGATGTAATCCTGTGGAACGGCTTGCCATGCCATTTCCACCTGGCGCCTCAGTTGGACCAGCGTTCGTGCTGGACGTGCAGACCGCGTGAGACGACGCTTCATCCAGTCCCAAACATGCTCAATGGGGAACAGATCCGGAGATCTTGCTGGCCAGGGTAGTTGACCTACACCTTCTAGAGCACGTTGGGTGGCACGGGATACATGCGGACGTGCATTGTCCTGTTGGAACAGCAAGTTCCCTTGCCGGTCTAGGAATGGTAGAACGATGGGTTCGATGACGGTTTGGATGTACCGTGCACTATTCAGTGTCCCCTCGACGATCACCAGTGGTGTACGGCCAGTGTAGGAGATCGCTCCCCACACCATGATGCCGGGTGTTGGCCCTGTGTGCCTCGGTCGTATGCAGTCCTGATTGTGGCGCTCACCTGCACTGTGCCAAACATGCATACGACCATCATTGGCACCAAGGCAGAAGCGACTCTCATCGCTGAAGACGACACGTCTCCATTCGTCCCTCCATTCACGCCTGTCGCGACACCACTGGAGGCGTGCTGCACGATGTTGGGGCGTGAGCGGAAGACGGCCTAACGGTGTGCGGGACCGTAGCCCAGCTTCATGGAGACGGTGCGAATGGTCCTCGCCGATACCCTAGGAGCAACAGTGTCCCTAATTTGCTGGGAAGTGGCGGTGCGGTCCCCTACGGCACTGCGTAGGATCCTACGGTCTTGGCGTGCATCCGTGCGTCGCTGCGGTCCGGTCCCAGGTCGACGGGCACTTGCACCTTCCGCCGACCACTGGCGACAACATCGATGTACTGTGGAGACCTCACGCCCCACGTGTTGAGCAATTCGGCGGTACGTCCACCCGGCCTCCCGCATGCCCACTATACGCCCTCGCTCAAAGTCCGTCAACTGCACATACGGTTCACGTCCACGCTGTCGCGGCATGCTACCAGTGTTAAAGACTGCGATGGAGCTCCGTATGCCACGGCAAACTGGCTGATACTGACGGCGGCGGTGCACAAATGCTGCGCAGCTAGCGCCATTCGACGGCCAACACCGCGGTTCCTGGTGTGTCCGCTGTGCCGTGCGTGTGATCATTGCTTGTACAGCCCTCTCGCAGTGTCCGGAGCAAGTATGGTGGGTCTGACACACCGGTGTCAATGTGTTCTTTTTTCCATTTCCAGGAGTGTATACATGCACTCCAGTTCACTGCAAAAGGACACATGTCTATTTGGTATCAGTTTTACACTATCTATATTGCTCCAAAGTAACCACTGTGCTTTTTTAAAGGGGTTGTTAAAACACACATCAAAAACAGTTTTGCATCACCCCGGTTCCCAGAACTCCTGAAGATAGACGTTGACTGTGGATACTGTATCACAGACATAGTCCCTCTGACTATTCAGAGATGTCACTAAACCCGCTCAAGGATGTAAACAACCACATATGAGCAGCACCTATTAGATGGAAGGGATCTGGCCGATGATCAGTTCCAGTTATTCTACCAGAAAGGAGGTGCTCGGCTCATGTTGTCTGTAGTTCAGCCATGCCTAGATGGTAAAAACCGCAGTTGGATCGTGCCCTCATTGTTACTTTGGGTGGGGAAGGGCTCTCAACAAGGAAAATGTCCAGGTGTCTCCGAGTGAACCAAAGCGATGCTGTTCAGACATGGAGGAGATACAGAGAGACAGGAACTGTCAATGACATGTCTCTCTCTCTCTCTCTCTCTCTCTCTCTCTCTCTCTCAGGTGCCCACGGCCTACTATTGCAGAGGATGACCACTATCTACGGATTATGGCTTGAAGGAACCCTGACAGCAATGCCATCATGTTGAATAATGCTTTTCATGCAGCCACAGATGTTGTCTTATGACTCAAACTGTACGCAATAGGCTGCATGGTGTGCAACTTCACTCCTGATGTCCATGATGAGGTCCACCTTTGCAACCACAACACCATGCAGCACGGTACAGATGGACCCGTCAACATGCCGAACGGACTGCTCAGGATTGGCATCACATTCTCTTCATCAACGAGTGTCACATGCGCCTTCAACCAGACAATCATCGGAAACATGTTTGGAGGCAATCCAGTCAGGCTGAACGCCTTAGGCACACTGTCCAGTGAGTACAGCAAGGTGAAGGTTCCCTGCTGCTTTGGGGTGGCATTATGTGGGGCCGACGTACACCACTGGTGGTCATGGAAGGCGCCGTAATGCCTGGAACTCTTGGAACAAAGGTGATGCAATAATTTTTTTTGATGTGTGTATTTTAATGTGGTGAAATTTGATTGAACAATGCAAACTCCAGGTAGGAACAGGAATCAACTTTCCTAGCTCTGAAATGTTTTCCTACAATTTTCCACTGCTCTTCTCTTTACAGTCGTCTTAACAAAATGTTTAGTGATGAACTACTGTGTCTGTAAAACAGGAAGTTGAAAATCCCTTAGCCTAGTAATGAGAGAGCATTTTCTCAGTCAAACTCATGCCGCTTCTTCAACATAGTTCAGTTTCAGTCCATTGCATGTAGTCATATGTTTTTCCTGTGAGTAGATTCCATTCACGAAGTGTGCTTTTAAAGAGTCAGAAAAAACACCTATCTATCTACATTTACATCTCTTCTGCACAAACCACTCTTCAGTGTTTGGTGGAGAGTACCTTGTGTTCCAGTGTCACCTCCTCCTTTTCCTGTTTGCGGGAAGAAAGATTACTTGTAAGCCTCCATGTTGGCTCAAATCTCTCTCTGTTTTCAGGTCTTTTCATAAAATATGCATAGGAGGGAGAAATATAATGCTTGACTCTTCTAGGAATTTGAACTTTAATAGTAAACCACACCATGATGCAGGTAGCACCTGCAACTGGAGTTGGTTCAGCAATTATGTGATGCTTTCGTGCTTACTACATGAACATGTATTGAAATTCATTGCTCATCTTTGGATCTTTGCTATTTCCTCTATCAATTCTATCTGATGCAGATGACAGACTGACAAGCAATATCCAACTCATTAGTCACACAAGCTTTTTTTTAAGCAACCTCTTTTGTTGATGGACCTCATTTCTTGAGGATTCTTCGAATGAACCTCAGTCTGGCATCTGCCTTAATTGGGATTAGTTTTACATGGTTGTCCCACTTTAAATAGTTCAGTACACATAACTCTAGTTATTTTATGGAAGTAACTGCTTCCAGTGATTGTTTTGCAGTCGGGAAAACATATAATAATGGGCTTTTCTATCTATGCATGCACAATACATTACATTTGTTTAAACTGAGTGTCAACTGCCACTCTGCCTCATGGAACTTTTGACATTGTCTGCAGGGTTATTTAAATTAATTGTGAATAGTAATGGTCCTCTAACACTCCCTTGGGGTATGCTCCAAGTTACTCTTATGTCTCAAGACTTATCTCCATTGAGAATTAAGTGGTGTATTCTGTTTGCTAGAAACTCTTGAATCCAATTACACAGTTGGCCTGATATTCCATAAGTCCATATTTTGTTCATTTGTTGCCCATGTGGAACAGTGTCAAATGCCTTCTGGAAGTAAAGGAACACAGTACTGCCTGGGCACCTTTATCTGCTTCTTTCTGGGTCTTGTGGACGATCAAAGTGAGCTGGGTTTCACACAACTGCTTTTTAGAACCTATGTTGATTGCTAAATAGCAGATTTTTGGTCCTCAGGAATGTCATAATACCCAAGCATAGCCTTTAAACCTGTCCTTTGGCCTCAAAAGGACTTCCAACCAAGTATTTATTTGGGTTCAGAATAGATGGAAGTCAATGGGTATCAAATCTGGTGAATGTGCAGATGTTATTCAATTCGTATTTCTGATTCATCAGTTTTCTCATAACCAAAGCACCTTTGTGGGCAGTTGCATTGTCCTAACAACAAATATTTTTTGTTTTTGCTTTTCGTTTCAATACAACCACTGCTCACACATTTTTGCATCCAACAGATTGACAACATTTGTGCAGCATTCATCAATTATAGTTTTATCCTTCGCAAGGAAATTAGTACAAGCAATTATGTTAGGTTTCCAACAAAAACTGACTGTAACTTATTCAGTAGAGGATAAACACTATCTTTTGTGGTGAAAGATCACCAGCTTCACATCAGTTACATAATTTTTAAAATAAATATTTAGCTTTTACTGGGTGCTTTTATAGTTTGAATCTTAAATTAGTAGTAGTAGTAAGGATGGATGGAGTGTGTGAATGCAGGGGAGCTGACTAAGGTTCGCAAACAGCTGAAAAGAGCATTGGCTGAGGTCAGTTGTCTGCAGGCTGCTGCCTTGGGGTGTAGTGGTGGCAGAAAATCTGGTGTGTCACATACGACATCTCAGGTGTCACTTGTTTCCTCCACAGGCTCTGCTACCATTCACCCTGTGAATGGACAAGTAGTTGCTCCTTCAGCAGGATACAGGTGCATGGGAGAGGGATTTGCTACTTTTTGGGATCTCCAACTTTAGGCACATTTGGAGCCCCTTAAAGAAATAGTATCCAGGGCTGGGAAGAAATCCCATGTGTACACTGTATGTTTGACATGGGATCCGATCTGAAATGAGGAGGTGGCACCGCCCATAACTATCAAAGGTGCAGGATGCAATTATCTGCACACTGTGGCTCATGTTGGCACCAATGATTCCTGTTGCTTGGATTCTGAGGCCCTTATCAGCTCAAATGGGCAGATAGGGGAGGTGGTGTCGTGTGCATCGTGTGTGTGTGTGTGTGTGTGTGTGTGTGTGTGTGTGTGTGTGTGTGTGTGTGTGTGTGTGTAGAGGGGGGATGGGGAGGGGGTGGGGGAGGAAGAGTTAGGCAAAAGTTTGATGTCCTCTCATGAATACTCACCAGTTCAAAAAGAGGGAGCAAAATCAGATCATGTACAAAATAAAGGCATTTAGACTGTCAAAATTTTATCCCTACCTGAATTTACTGGCCTCCAGGAAAATTGTCAAGCTCAAATTATTCTCAAAACTGAAAGATGGGCAAAACTTGAAGTAGAAAACTCTAAAATATTTAATGAGGCATGGAACATACATCAGAAAGAAGACAATTAAAAGCCACAGAAGTGTTCATTATCTGGACACAAGCAACCAGCCCAGGTGAACTCAAGTTAACCTTTGTATGTTTATACCAGCTACCTAATTCTGTGGTAGCAGTTGTAGAGTCATTCAAAGAAAGTCTACACTCAGTAGTGTGGAAGCACCCCAATCATGCAATATTAGTTGTAAATGACTTTAATCTACCGGGTATAAGGTGGGACATATACGATCTCATTGCATGTAGAACAGACAGAAGCAGGTAGAACAGACAGAAGTAGTTCTGAACATGTTTCCTAAAATTTGCTTTCAACAGCTAGTTCGACAACCCATGCACAATGAAAATATTGTAGACTTCATAGCTACAAACATTCCTGACCCTATTGATGATATTAGTATAGAGATAGGGATTAGTGATCATGATGATATAGCAATGAGGGACATAAAAGTTAATACACCCATCCAGAAGGCTATAAGAGTATTTACAATGGAAAGAGCAGATAAGCAGTGTTAGCATCCTACTTAGAAAATGAAAGGACATCATTTAGTTTCAGCATGATGGGCACAGAGGAAATGTGGGCAAAGTTTCAACAGGCTGTAAATCAAGCTCTGGAGAAGTATGTTCCAAATAAGTGAGTTAAGGGATGGAAAAAACCCACCACAATTTAATAACAAAATTCAGAAAATGGTGGAGAAGATGAGGTTGTTTCACTCTTGGTTCAAAAAAAGGATGTAGAAATATCAACATCTGAATATTAGCAGAAATTTGTACACCTATAAAAAGGTCAATGCAAAAAGCATACAACTGCCACCATCATATTTCAACAAAAGATCTTGCTGAGAACCCAAGAATAATCTAGTCCTACATAACATCACTAACTGGGTTGAAGGCTTCTGTCCAGTCACATGTCAACTAGTCTGGTGTGGCAATAAAAGAAACCAAAATGAAAGCTGAAGTTTTAAATTTCACGTTTAAGATATCATTCACACAGGGGCATCATACAGGCATACCATCGTTTGACCTTTTCACAGACTACTATTGGACGACATATTAATAAGTGTCCCTGGTATAAAGAAGCAACTATAGGAATTCTTGTTGTATATGTTCGAGAATTAACCATGAATGAACGTCCTGCACAGACATCTACACTGCTGGCCATTAAAATTGCTACACCATGAAGATGACGTGCTACAGACACGAAATTTAACCAACAGGAAGAAGATGCTATGATATGCAAATGATTAGCTTTTCAGAGCATTCACACAAGGTTGGCGCTGGTGGTGACACCTACAACGTGCTGACATGAGGAAAGTTTCCAACCGATTTCTCATACACAAACAGCAGTTGACCGGCGTTGCCTTGTGAAACGTTGTTGTGATGCCTCATGTAAGGAGGAGAAATGCGTACCATCACGTTTCCAACTTTGATAAAGGTCGGATTGTAGCCTATCGCGATTGCGATTTATCGTATCGCAACACAGCTGCTCGCGTTGGTCAAGATCCAGATGAGTGTTAACAGGATATGGAATCGGTGGGTTCAGGAGGGTAATGCAGAACGCCGTGCTGGATCCCAACGGCCTCGTATCACTAGCAGTCGAGATGACAGGCATCTTATCCGCATGGCTGTAATGGATTGTGCAGCCACTTCTCGATCCCTGAGTCAACAGAGGGGGACGCTTGCAAGATAACAACCATCTGCACGAACAGTTCGACGACGTTTGCAGCAGCATGGACTATCAGCTTGGAGACCATGGCTGTGGTTACCCTTGACACTGCATCACAGACAGGAGCGCCTGCGATGGTGTACTCAACGACAAACTTGGGTGCACGAATGGTAAAACACCGTTTTTTTGGATGAATCCAGCTGTTTACAGCATCATGATGGTTGCATGCGTGTTTGGCGACATCGCGGTGAACGCACATTGGAAGTGTGTATTTGTCATCGCCATACTGGTGTATCACCCGGTGTGATGGTATGGGGTGCCAATGGTTACACGTCTTGGTCACCTCTTGTTCACATTGACGGCATTTTGAACAGTGGACGTTACATTTCAGATGTGTTACAACCCGTGACTCTACCGTTCATCTGATCCCTGCGAAACCCTACATTTCAGCAGGACAATGCACGACCGCATGTTGCAGGTCCTATATGGGCCTTTCTAAATACAGAAAATGTTCAACTGCTGCCCTGGCCAGCACATTCTCTAGATCTCTCACCAACTGAAAACGTGTGGTCAATGGTGGCCGAGCAACTGGCTCATCACAATACGCCAGTCACTACTCTTGATGAACTGTGTATCGTGTTGAAGCTGCATGGGCAGCTGTACCCGTACACGCTATCCAAGCTCTGTTTGACTCAATGCCCAGGCGTATCAAGGCTGTTATTACGGCCAGAGATGGTTGTTCTGGGTACTGATTTCTCAGGATCTATGCACCCAAATTGTGTGAAAATGTAATCACATGACAGTTCTAGTATAACATATATGTCCAATGAATACCCATTTATCATCTGAATTTCTTCTTGGTGTAGCAATTTTCATGGCCAGTAGTGTAGAATTCAGGACAGCTGTTACAGCTTAGCCTGTAGACCATATGACTGGTTTCACAGGTAGCCCTGCCTTTGATGGGATAGGTGACGTTAGTAACCGGACTGATGTAGGTGGCGGTGCGAGGATGTATGGGACAGGTCTTGTATCTAGATCTATTACAGGGGTATGAGCTATGAGGTAAGGGATTGAGAGCAGGGGTTCTGTAAGAATGAACAAGTATGTTGTGTAGGTTCGGTGGATGGAATACCACTGTGGGAGGGGTGGTAAGGGTAGCGGGCAGTCACCACAACCATCATGCTGTGGTACTGCTGCTCGCAGTGCGGTTTCAGTTGCCCGAGACTGCAGTCATGTGTGTGAGTTGCTTTTGCGTGTGTGTGCGCGTGTGTGTCTATTGTTGACGAAGGCCAATGGCCGAAATCTTTAATTGTGAAAGTCTTTTGTAGTGCCTATCTGCAACTCAGCACATCCGCTACATGGTGAGTAGCAACTTTGTTTCTCATAATATTGTTACATCACAGACAAAGGTATCATCAGGAATGCTCCAGAGAAGAGTGACAGGACTGCTCCATTCTGTACATACATAAATGATATAAAGGACAGGATGAGTAGAAATTTGTAGCTGCTGCTGATGCTATTGTATGTGAGGAAGTGTTATTGTTGAGTGACTACAGGAGCATGCAGCATGACTTATAAATTCTATTTGGTGTGGTGAATGGCAGCTTGCTCAAAATGCAGAAAAATGTGAGTTAATGCAGACAAGTATGACACAGTCATGTTGATTAAATGGCCAGGTTCAAGTTTGTAAAAGTGATATGAGATGGAATGAGCACATAAATACATTAGCAGGGTAGGTAAATGGGTTATCAGAAGAATTTTAGGAAGGTGTAGTTCATCTATGAAGGAGGCCACATATAAAACTCTAGTGCGACCTATTCTTGATGAACTCAAATGTGAATCACTGGATGGAAGATGACATTCTATTCATGAAACACTATTGACAAAATTTAGAGAACTGATATTTGCAGCCAAATGAAGAATGATTCTACTGCTGCTAAAGTACATTTCACCTAAGGATCACAAGGACAAGATAAGAGAAAGTAAGGATTGCATGGAGGCATGTAGACAGTCATCTTTCCCGCACTCAATTTGCAAATGGAACAGGAAAGGGAATTACCTACAACATCCCCCCTGCCATCCACCATACATTGGCTTGTCAAGTATGTATGTAGTGACAGACGTAATTTATTGAGACATTACTTAGATGAGAGCTTCATTTTCACATTTGCTTTTATCCAGCAGTCAACAAATTCAGTGCCCATCTTCTACTGTCTTCGCATAATTAATACTTAATGTAAAATATGCTATTCTCTCTCCTGATTTTATTATGCTATTACATATTTCATACACATTTAACTGCTAACTATACAACTAAGCCTGTGGTTGCAGTTACAGGGCCATCTTTGCATCAATCATCTCCAAGTACTGCCGCATTGAATACATATGCTCATATTTTTAATGCTCAGAAATGAAGCAGCACATTCTTTACAAACCTTCCCCAGCTTACGATGAATTTCTATTGGTGAGAAACCACACAAAACTAAGAATTTTATCATGGCAGAGCATTCCAGTTCATTATTTTGAATGAAATAATGCAACATGACTAATTAAAAAGTGAGAGCAACAAACTGTTCCACAAATCAAGCTTTAATTTACTTACCCTGTTGTGCAACATGTGCCAACATAACAAAATTAAAATTTTATGGGTTTGAATGCCATCTCTGAAAGTCCAAGAATTTTTCGTCTTATCCTCATGAACACTTGTTCTTTGTATGCAGCATTTATTTCAATTCCACATGAACTATTTCTGGTATCAGATGCCATGAAGGTTGAATGGTCGCGGAAGAAGATGGGCTTAGATGACCTTTCGGGGGCATCATCATGGCCACCCAATACTGTCATTGCATGGCAAATGCACTGCTGTCTCCCACCATGTGAATACGGCAGCCTGTAGCATTCCACACAGCCTGTATATAAGTGGCCATCTGGTGCACAGCTAGTTAGTTCCATGCTCACATCTGAGATTGTTGGATCTAACTTCAGTGTTCTAGGACTGCTTGATAACCGTGCTGTTTTTTCACTTGGTTACCCTCTTTGGTTGTGTTGAAGCCTTAGTTTAGTGCATCATTGTCATTTAGGTTGTTTGTCCTTGTCCAGGTCTGCTGTTTGTCCGTAGTCTAAATGTTGCATTTCACTTGCCTGCCATTAGTCTGAGTTACTCTTCTGCAGGTGCTTCTCCTGCCCTGTGGCTCTTCCGTTTCTTCCAGAACTACAAAGTGCATATCGATATCTGCTACCCATGGATACAGCACTATTTGCCTTCATAATTTACAAGAAAAATAATCATAATCTGCATGTCTGACTTTCTGCATGATGAATTTGTTTCTTCCTGTCTATGTACCTGTTTTTACCCTTCAACTTGCAGCTCTATTATCACTTACAACATAAAGGTTTTTTTTTTTTTTTTTTTTTTTTTTGAGTGATATTTTGCAGTTCCTTTAGTATTTTACAAAATGCAGCCATTCTCATTTTTAGTTCCATTTTCTATTTGTGTTTTTGCTGGAAGAATGTGTTATGGACAAACACACTGCTGTTCTCAACAAATTTTTTAAACATGAGTCTCCTGAAAAATTGTCTTACTTTTGCATTAAAATTTCTTTTTAATCTGTAATAGTGACATCTGCAGTCATTTATCAGCTTTTGCAATTCTTAACAGAGGCCTGCAACCTAATAATTAAAATGTGAGCATGTTGATGCACAGACTTTAAAGATTTATATGTACATGTTAAAAAATCTGCCTACAATATGTAGTTTAAAATGAGGCGGGTGGAAAATAGTGGTGAATAGCAGGGTATGAGAATAAATGTTTAAAAAATGAAGGCAACAATATTCACAATGGAAATGGGTAATAATGTGAGGAATGGCAGATAAGAAAGATTTTATGATGCAGAATTAGTCATGTCATCATATGTGATGAAGTGTGAGGAGGGGGGCACAGCAGATTGGTAGAAGATGAGGAAACTATACCTACATTTTTTAGTACGCAGTTATGGGAAATATTGGAAAGCTTTGCAGCCTTACATGGTGCTACAACAACAGCAAAATATGAAATGTTTACTAGCTTTTTAAATGCTGGTCTGGAGAAATGCAAATAGACTACACTAAAAAATGAGGCTGCCTAAAAATGGCATATGGATCGAGACAAATACTAAAAAAGATTGAGAGGTTGGAATGAAGTTGGTTTGGGAGCTGTTTGGGGGCATAATGGCAATTAAAGATGCTTCAATAGGCAACCTGAATTGACAAAAGGGAAGATAATGGCTAACAGTTTATATCAAGATAAATTCAAACAATGAGTTGCAGAAAAAAGGCCTGCTTTGCTGGCAAAATAACTTGGAAGCAGACAAGGTGAGGTAATGCAGCACATCTCCAACTGTAAATTAAAGACACTGGAAAATACAAAAGAACACCCTTTTCAGACACTGGATTTGCCATTTCATTACACTACTTATCTTCTAATAATTCCCTTTGGAGATATTCACAAGGAGTGGTAATTGTTGCTAATAATAACAATCAGTTTCGACTGAATTGTGATGTATATAATCACAACAGATGATAGGAAAGTAATTTCCAAGTACATTTTCCCTCATTTTTTAGGACTCAACATGGGTTCTGTATTCTGGTGTGTAGGTCTTCAGCAACCTCCCATCTCATAAAACAAGAAACTGAGAATACCTATAAATGCAAAAGAACATTTGGAACATAAATTATTAGCCACAATGTTCACAAATAATCTGATTATTTAGATTCAAGGAATGACGATTCCTGTTGACTGCATCACAAGCATTTTAAAAAAGTGTCCATATGGAATACAGACAACAGCTGTTCTATAATAAATATCAATTTGTTCAATCAGACATTAGGTTGTAAGTATGAGATATACAGCAGCTACTCATATAAATAAAGAAGCAGTGTGTGTTTTATTTTTTTAAAGCGCGATCTGTTTATGAAAATTTAATGGTACTTAATAATTTACACAGTTTCTAACAGCTGCTCTACCTTTTTAACAAGTAACTTGACTCATTATACATCCCTGAACCCTGAAGGTTCTCCTTCATGATGGGATCTACAGTACATTATGAAGGACTGACTGCATCAATGAAGAAGTAGAAGAAATCAAATAAGAGAAACACATCACAAAACTTCAAATGTTCACAAACATAAGAAACAAAAAGTGAGTGCCAGTGTGAAAAGGATGGAAAATAGTTATAGCATTACACAGATGATTTCTCATCTTCCTGCATCATGTATTCCACTTTATTCCCCAGTACAATCTTTGTGGCTCTAATTGCAATGTTCTCTCAACTCTAAGCAGCTTTAAATACAGTATTATGTTTTTCAAGCACAAATTTTCTCTGTCACACAGGGCAGGCATTTATCATCCACTTGTACCAATTTCCTTCTTCCCACAAACATTTCTCTTGGATGACTCAGTAAGAATACAATTTACAGGACCAATAAGAAGAAAATTTTTGAACAATTAAAAGACAGATTACCTTATACGCTATCAGTAAGAAATGATCCATTAGTTTGATGTGCTGTTCTAGATGATGAGTTGAATCAATGAAGTAATGTTTTACATTTGTTTGTATACTGTATACAAAAAATTTATTCTACTTCATCTGCAGAATAAGTTTTTTTTACGTGGTTTTTTTTCAGACAATCATATTATCTGTGTTTCATTTGAAGAGAGAATTTTGAACACTTTATCACAACAAAAGTCTTCGGTGAACCATGTAAAAGACTGCCAGAAGTTTATGAAATATCTGACACTAAATCAAGAAAGTGACAATGTGGCATTGCAAGATCAACTACTAAAAGTTTATGAAATATCTGACACTAAGAAAATAGCAAAATGAATAATACGATCAATTTTTGCAAAATAATTTAATGGGATAGATAGAAAATCTACTCAACAAGCGGCAGTAGAACACACACATAAAGAAAGGTTGTAATTAGGCAAGCTTTTGGAGCCAGCACCTCTTTCCTTAAGTCAGAAAGGTTGAAGGATGGAAGAGGGCTGGAGGAAAAGAACCAGAGAGGTCTAGGAAAAAAGTAAATGCGAAAACAAATTTGTCAGTAATTTCTGGATAAGAACTGAAACAAGTTTGTGCACCACTTTCTGACTGTTACATAGGTTTACCATTTCACTTCAGGAGTGAAACAGCAACACAAACTGTGAATGAATGACAATGGCCCTGCACCAATGAAAGAGAAGTCGGTTTAATCTGTTGGAAATATTAGTCAGTTGCAGATGCTGGAGGGGAGGGTGGGGGATGCTGATGGAAACTAACCAAACCTTCTGACTGAGACAAAAGTCATCTTCCATCAGGACTATGCAAATGCTCACAAAGAGGCCCTTCAGAAAAGGGAAAACTGAGGAGCACCCATCCCATTCACCAGATTTAGCACGGAATGAAATTTTCACTCAGCAGCAAAGTATGCACTTATATGAAACTTCCTGGCAGATTAAAACTGTGTGTCAGACCGAGACTCGAACTCAGGACCTATGCCTCCCGCGGGCAAGTGCTCTGCCAACTGAGCTACTAATGCATGACTCATGACCCGTTCTAACAGCTTTACTTTCGCCAGTACCTCGTCTCCTACCTTCCAAACTTCAAAGAAGCTCTTCTGCAAAACTTGCAGAACTAGCACTCCTTGAAAAAAGGATATTGTGGAGACATGTCTTTGCCACACCCTGGGGGATGTTTCCAGAATGAAATTTTCAGTCTGCATTGGAGTGTACACTCATATGAAACTTCCTGGCAGTAACTGTGTGTTGGACTGAAACTCTGGACTTTTGCCTCACACAGGCAAGTGCTACAAAGGCAAAGATCCCGAGTTCAAGTCTCAGTCTGGCATAGAGTATTAATCTGCCAGGAAGTTTCAGATTTAGCACACTTTGATATCCACATGACTGGAAAAGTCTCGAATTCAATGTGGATATTATGTAGTTGTAAATGAGTATTTTGCAGACCTTTGAGAATTGCATTTTCACTGTGGAGGAAACTGTGTACAGATTGCACTGGCCTGAAAGATGGATATATTGGAGCAACAAGCCAATTTTAAAACACAGTTCTCATTGCTATGACAAGAGCTTTTCACACTGCCTTTGTACTGTTTGGATTCAATTAGGATCTCCAACAGAGAATTGGTAATACTTTGAAGTACCTGTTCAACAGTGAAATATTTCTTCCCTTAACAGCTCTTTGCAAGCTTTCTATTTAATTTTTTCTGTATTCAGAGCAGAGCAGAGCAGAGCAGACTGCCATATGTAGCAGAGCAGACTGCCATATGTATGTTCTCCCTTTCTCTCTCTCTTTCAGTTTCCCAACACCGGATACACATTGACTTACATTTTGTGTTACATAAATGCTTTCATGAGTTTATTGCAAGTTTTATTATTCTTAGTATGTCATTTTATGGTAGCTTTAAAAAGCAGTAATGTGTTAGATTGACAGAACATTATGTCATATGTTGTTAAACTACCAAACTACAGTTTAGAATCCAATTTTTTGTTCTCAAGTAATGTATTTTCATAACGTTTGTAATAGTGTAACAGATCTCGAATGAAGCAGCTCTAGGGTCTTTATAGTTACTAAACTTAATTAAAATATAAATACTTAATGGCAGTAGATTTTGTATAAATGCCAATAGTACAGCAATCTGACTAAGATATGCAGGGAACTGTTAGCAAAAATATGTCCAAATGCTGTACAAATGAAAGCTAGAAGTGCACTTTAAACAGAAGCCTATTGCACTCAGGTTACATTGGAATTAATCATAATTACATCATGCCTAGGAAGAGTGTCTTCAGTGTGCTCAAAGCTGCAGGTTGATCTGTGCTTTGGGATGACAGTCTAGTTTCCTAGCAGAAACCTACAGCTAACCTCGCATATGGTTTTGTGGACTATCAACTATATAGACTCAGCAAGCAACACTAGTCTGTGAGAAACCATGACAAAAGGGATATATCATCAGAAAGATTGTGCAAGCATTATGCTAAGTAATCATTAAATGGAAGAGCTTACCTTAAAATCCTAGCAAGAAAATTTAAAAGTTTTAACAGCTTTTGAACAATGTTTTCAGTGGGTGAAGTACTGATGCCAAAGTTAAATTAATTCGTGTCTGAAACTGATGAGAGAGTTGTCTGCTATGTTCACGTGTTTATGTTAAATTGTTTAATGCTAATAAAGTAATAAAGGAAAAAGCCATTCCTGAGCATGCAAAGAAAATAATGAAATGTGAGTTCTTTTCAATAAATACCTCATCATGGTTCTGGAAAGATACAAAGAAAAGGTAAAAGACTCATTACACTGACAGAGAGAAAGAAGTTAGAATAAAACAAAGTTGCAGACACATCAAGAGATATAGGTAGGTTTTTACTGTGACACACAGATGAGAAATAAAAGTGAACCACATTATATGAGTCAAGCAGTAAAATAGAAAAAGAACAGAGGATCATTCATTACAAAGACACTTAACTGAACATGTGTCAAACAAAATACGTTAAGACCAAAATGTTGTCCATAAAACAATCAATTAGAAAACATATTACTAACTGCAAATATAAAATGTATTTAGAGCCCAGCCAGAGAACTAGACTGAAAATGATAAATAATCAAGCCCAAACTCAGAACTACATTATTTTCTTTCCTGTGGTCTGCAGTTTCATCTTACAGATATTGGCCAATTCTTGTTTCCACTTAACTGAGTTATTGCTCAAGGCATTCACAGATAGCAAAATTGGCCAATTTATTTTACATAATCTCAGGAGTATAATAGTAAAAAAGAATTTTTTCTTTGGCAGTGCAATTATTCTGTCTCCAGGCAGCAGAATAAGGACCCCCCCCCCCCCCTCCCGCCCTCTGTCGCACCCCCCCCCCCCTTCTGACACACACACACACACACACACACACACACACACACACACACACACACACACACACACACACACACAAGTTAACCCACTGAACAATTAAAATACATGAAACGTGCATTTATTTCAATAACAGAATATTCTATATGGAAACAAGCAACTCATTTTGTTGCCTAAGGGTGGGCAGAAACATGTTGCTTAACATTAAGAATGTTCAAATACATACACGAACACACACTCCTGGTAATGTTGTGCTGTTAGTGCATGTTGTCATCTGTACTGACAATGGCAGGATAGGTTTGGAAGAACAATGTTGTGGAAGAAGGCATAGAGCCAGGGTAGGAAGATGAAACAGGACAGCATGTAGGAATGCCGGGATGACTCTTAGATGTGAATGGTGGCACAGGCGTGGTCACGCATGGAGGGGGGCCCAAGTAGGAAAAATAACCACAAAAATGTAAATGGAAGGATGGGATATCTGGCATGGTGGATTTTGCTCCTTTATTAGTACACTGTAACAGCAAACATTCCAGTTTTGAACAGTTCTTCAAAGTGAGGAGAAGTACATTTAAACAGGTTAAGCCCCAGAGTGAACCTAGAACTGAAGCCTGCAAGAGTCAGTACGTACAGTCTACCTCACCTTGTCTTGATCACAGAATAAACCAAAAGAATAAGTTTTCTTGTGTAACTCTGAAAGAGCATAACGTGTGAGCTCATTTATGGCTTTCTCCATAGAGAATTCTTTGCAAAAGCCAAACTGAGATGCACTGGTACTACATATTTGAGTCTGCCAGAAAATGTCCTGACTAATTTTACAAATGGCTCAAGGACACACTTACCAAGTCAGCATAAGATTTTAATCCTCAATTACAAACACCAACATAGCCAAACTAGTGTCCACTTCTTAATTCATATTGGTTTTTATAACTGCCTTAATGGTTGTATTGTTTAACTGGTGTCTCTCTGCAGTGTAAAAGGTGTCTGACATAGAAAATTTAATGTATTGGTTGTTTATTACTAGAAACAACGTTTGGTAGCACTGTGCAGAAATAAAAATTTAATTTGGTGATCAATGGCTTCAATGTGTCGTCACTGTTGCCACAGTTACCATCTGGAGTTTAGTTATGTTTTCCAATTTGTTTCCTACTAATTATTCTATAGGTGTTCTACTGCAATCATATTTTTCTTCCTTTTATTCTCTTTAGTACCTCAACACACAATGGTAATTGGTCTAACAGGTGTCCATCAGAATTAGACAACACAACACCACACACACACAAATGCAACTTGCACATAAATGACCACAGTCTCTGGCTGATAAGGCCCTGCGGCCAGAGAGCAGTCTTTCATCAGAATTCACACACACACACACACACACACACACACACACACACACTGCTACACAAATGCAGCTCTCGCACACGTGGCCATAGTCTCTGGCCGCAGGGCCTTATCAGCCAGAGACTGTGGCCATTTATGTGCAAGTTGCATTTGTGTGTGTGTGTGTGTGTGTGTGTGTGTGTGTGTGTGTGTGTGTGAATTCTGATGAAGGCCTGCTTGCCCGAAAGCTTTTGTTTGACAATCTTTTTATTGTATCTATCTGCAAATCAGCATCTCTGCTATATGGTGAACAGAAACTCTCCTTTTCATAATACTGTCATTATTCCATCCTGGATTTCCATTATAACTGGTGTTACGCAACTCATGAAATAAAGTTTCTATATGATGATCGGTCTTACTGATCACTCTGATTTATTCAGACCTATATTGGCTAGGTTTGTGTGAACAATGCTTCCCAGAATGGTGTGGCATACATTACAGATGTAAACAAAACTGCCAATTGGGTACCCTATGCCAAACTGTCACCTTTCTTTTAAAGACTTTCCTTGCATTTACTTCCCTTTCAGAATTTTAGATGCTAGAATACAGTCCATCTTCACCTCAAGCTATTTTTCATGGTCACAGTGCTAGACTATGATTTCACATTTAAATATCTTGCTCTGTAAATGTAAGGCACATATTTGGGTATTGCTGGGGCTAGGCTTCAGGCATTTAGTTTTACATTGAGTACATGGTTCTCTAAACGATTTATCTAGTCTTTTTATCTTCTTCAAAACTCCTTCCTTTGGCAATGGTAGTGCTGCCAGTTTACATAAATCTTCTTTCTTGTATCTATTTTGGCTGTGGATTGGTAAAAATGTTTTGCAAAATGGATAAAAAAGAAATCCCTGAGGCAGACCATTCTTTTTATCTTTTAATTTATACAAATGATTATTCACCTCCTGTCTCCTCTCCCTTTTTTCTGTTTTTCCCATTTCTTCCCTAGACTAGCACTTTCACCAATCACACGACAATGGCAGCAACATATGTTTGTGTGTTTATATCTTCCTGTTCTAAAGAATAGCACCAGTAAAAGACATGGTCATACAATCAACTCTTACTCTTTTTTGTGGCTTCATACCACACAGCATCAGGTCTGAAATATGAGCGCAGGCTTGCCATCTTAATTACACACATATGTGTGTATTTTTGTAAGTTTCGTATTAAAATTCTCCTCTTCTTCACTGTATGCTGAGCATAAGTTAAGCCAGGAACCCCCTCCACTGTGGTAATATAGTTGACCTGCACTCTTAATATAAGTCTGTACAGAGATATCATTCTACTACCAGATGGTTTGTAGAACTCCCACTAATTTCATCTCTTCTGGTTACAATTTTTCAGTGGTGTCAGAATCAAAAGCAGAAATTTATTCACAAAATGTTCATTGGCATTTGAACTGTTTATTCTTTCCAGATGCTTCACAGTCTCACTCGCTGTTGTTGCTTTCTCAAAGATTACGTAGGTCATCGTCAAGACCAAAAATGAAAAACTCCAGATATCACGTATTTGCATTTCTGTTCTTAGTGTATGTATGATGAAACTACATGGTAAAAGCTTCCTGCTGATCATTAATCGTTTTGCATGGGATTTTTGTTGTTTTCAATTTTTGAAGTAAAATATCAAATTAGAACATGGTTTACAGGATTATTTATCAATCAAGAGTGGTGTCACTGAATTTTACACATTTTCTGGAGGAAATTCTTCCACATATCTTCAACTTTCGCAGAAGTTTGAATTTTTGGACTTTCTCCCCAAATGTATTTCTGATTGCTATTTCACTGTGAAATCTTTTTTAAAGCAAAAATTACAATATGGATACAAAATTGAGACAAGACAGGAGTATGAATGGTTTGTAATAGTGGAATGGCATGTAATAAGACACTTGTGATGGGGAAAGCGCAAGAGACAAGTGCTGTGGTAAATATACAAGCAACACAAGTTTGAAAGGCTGTTGTGATCTCATGTGCCAGTGACAGTGAAGGTGGGAGTGAATATGCCTCGGAAATTTTACTGAATTGTGCTCGAAGTGTTTATGTGATTTACAGGTACCAGCAATTGCAAATATGTGAGTGGATGCTCTATAGTTAATGTACAAGCTGTAAGTGTATGCAAGAAATATGACAGATGAAGGAGAACGCTTGCACATTGTGTAGCTTTTGCACAGTGGTTCTAGAAATGTGAAGCAACATTAAAGAGTATTAAAATTTTATTGGGTGACTAATTTGTAGTGTCTGTGAAATTTTCTACAGTGAGGCAGTGTATTTCTCAGCATTCACTTTTTCGTCATTTTTCAAGAATGATATCAACAATACACCATTAAGCCATCATAATGTTCCTTTGGTAGGGGATCACTGTTAGCACATGGCAATATAATATCAGTTACTTATCACCATTCATCACCCTGTCTTAGAAATAAAATATCCTGTCCCTTGGAAGCATAGAAAGGCATGCTTTGAGAAAATGCACCATAAGTTGCTCAGTAAGCTCAACATGCTTCAAATAATGAAAATCAAATGTTGTGTGCTATGACCTTGAGGAACAGTGTATGTCAGATACAGCAACTTCTCATGGTTTATTACTGTAACTGTATCATAATGCATTTCCATGTGATTCCTTTCAGCAGTCATATACAATCACATCAAAAATTTCTTGAACGATACTTTACTTACTGTGTCATTTCCATGTAGTCTGCTGAGGTTTCTGGCTGCTTTGTAGTCATGTTTAACCTAGTACAAAAAAGTAGACATTTTTGGCTTATGTCCGTGATGTGTGTGTATGATCACATGGTATGCTAGCACCTACTGACTCCTTATATGTAGGGAAATGGCCCTGTTACTTTCCAATGCAACCACATTATTGGAAAATATCCAGCTTATGCCATTTACAAATCATACATTTCATGGGCAGTGACCTGATGTCAAAAAGTTTATCTTTATAGAGTGTACTGCCATTCCTTTTGACAGGAAAAACAGAAGCAACACTTTTTATGTTAGTATCAGAGTTGTGATATGTCATGTACATGGAAATGTAACACTTCATAATCAAGCACAAAATTTTAGATTTATTACGACATATTGTACAGAAAACATAAATAATAAAACAAATTGACTTTTATATTGGGTTAACTGAATTTGTCATTGGTGATTGACAGATCGTGGCAATAATATCAAATAGGAAACACTTTTCTAATGTTCTGCAAAAATTGTATTTATTTGACCACAAACTCATAGGTCACAACTGGATATCACAACCACAGATTAAATGACATGTGACTTAAACAGATAAATAAAAAGATGAGATACAGACTATTTACAACAGAAAGTATTACTTTCTTATGTTATGCAGAAGCAGTCATGTTTAAGAAAGCACTACAAATATTTTTTTTTTTTGTTATGTGAACATTATGTGTAACAAAAGATGAAAAAATTGAATTTACTATTATATTTAAACATGTGTAATTAAACTTAGTTTAACAGAGAGGAAAAAGGAAATCGTGATTCATCACTTACAACTAAGCTGGCATTCTGTGTAGTATGTTTTTTATTCCAAGTGTCTCCAGTAGGATCATATTTTCTTAACAAAATGTAAAATGTTACAATAAACCATTAAAAAAACTGTTATAAAAGTGTGGGCTTCGATGAGCAGTGAGTTAAAAAATGTTATTTTTAATATGCTACTCACCATATGGCGGAGATGCTGAGTCGCAATAGGCACAACAAAAAGATTCATACAATTATAGCTTTCGGCCATTAAGGCCTTTGTCAGCAGTAGACACACATACTCACACGCACATACACAAACTCACGCAAACGCAACTTGCACACGTCTTCAGTCTCAGAGAGCTGAAACCACACTGTGAGCAGCAGCACCAGTGCATGATGGGAGTTGCGACTGGGTGGGGGTAAGGAGGAGGCTGGGGCAGGGAGGGGGAGGGACAGTATGGTGGGAGTGGTGGACAGTGAAGTGTTGCAGTTTAGACGGAGGGCAGGAGAGAAGGTGCAGAGGGGGCAGGGGGCAAGTAGCAGAAAGGATAGAAATAAAAGAAATTAAAAGACTGGGTGTGGCGGTGAAATGACAGCTGTGTAGTGCTGGAATGGGAACAGGAGGGGGCTGGATGGGTGAGGACAGTGACTAACGAGGGTTGAGGCCAGGAGGGTTATGGGAACATAGCTTGTTGGTTGTCATGCCTGCATAGAATGCAGAACAGTGGTTGCAGCTTAGCTTGTCAATCATATGACTGGTTTCACAGGTAGCCCTGCCTTTGATGGGATAGGTGATGTTAGTGACCGGAATGGAGTAGGTGGTGGTAGGAGGATGTATGGGACAGGTCTTGCATCTAGGTATATTACAGGGGTATGAGCCATGAGGTAAGGGATTGGGAGCAGGGGTTGTGTAAGGATGGACGAGTATATAGTGAGGTTCGGTGGACAGCGGAATACCACAGTAGGAGGGATGGGAAGGATAGTGGGCAGGACATTTCTCAATTCAGGGCACGACAAGAGGTAATCGAAACCCTGGCGGAGAATGTAATTCAGTTGCTACAGTCCAGGATGGTATTGAGTTATGAGGGGAATGCTCCTCTGTGGCTGGACTGTGGGACTTTGGGAGGTGGTGGGAGACTGGAAAGATAAGGCACAGGAGATTTGTTTTTGTACAAGGTTGGGAGATAATTAGGGTTCATGAAGACTTCAGTGAGATTGTCGGTATATTTCAAGAGGGACTGCTCGTCACTGCAGATGCGACGACCATGCGTGGCTAGGCTGTACGGAAAGGACTTCTTGGTATGGAACGGGTGGCAGTTGTCGAAGTGTAGATATTGCTGGTGGTTAGTAGGTTTGATATAGACGGAGGTACTAATGTAGCCATCTCTACATCTACATCTACATCTACATCTACATTTATACTCCGCAAGCCACCCAACGGTGTGTGGCGGAGGGCACTTTACGTGCCACTTCATTACCTCCCTTTCCTGTTCCAGTCGCGTATGGTTCGCGGGAAGAATGACTGTCTGAAAGCCTCCGTGCGTGCTCTAATCTCTCTAATTTTACATTCGTGATCTCCTCGGGAGGTATAAGTAGGGGGAAGCAATATATTCGATACCTCATCCAGAAACGCACCCTCTCGAAACCTGGCGAGCAAGCTACACCACGATGCAGAGCGCCTCTCTTGCAGAGTCTGCCACTTGAGTTTATTAAACATCTCCGTAACGCTATCACGCTTACCAAATAACGCTGTGACGAAATGCGCCGCTCTTCTTTGGATCTTCTCTATCTCCTCCGTCAAACCGATCTGGTACGGATCCCACACTAATGAGCAATACTCAAGTATAGGTCGAACGAGTGTTTTGTAAGCCACCTCCTTTGTTGATGGACTACATTTTCTAAGCACTCTCCCAATGA
Source organism: Schistocerca serialis cubense (assembly GCF_023864345.2). NCBI lineage: Eukaryota > Metazoa > Arthropoda > Insecta > Orthoptera > Acrididae > Schistocerca > Schistocerca serialis. The sequence goes on from NC_064646.1 coordinate 275,483,729, forward strand.
ATCTCAACCTGGTACCCGCCTTACCAACAATTAATTTTATATGATCATTCCACTTCAAATCGTTCCGCACGCATACTGCCAGATATTTTACAGAAGTAACTGCTACCAGTGTTTGTTCCACTATCATATAATCATACAATAAAGGATCCTTCTTTCTATGTATTCGCAATACATTACATTTGTCTATGTTAAGGGTCAGTTGCCACTCCCCGCACCAAGTGCCTATCCGCTGCAGATCTTCCTGCATTTCGCTACAATTTTCTAATGCTGCAACTTCTCTGTATACTACAGCATCATCCGCGAAAAGCCGCATGGAACTTCCGACACTATCTACTAGGTCATTTATATATATTGTGAAAAGCAATGGTCCCATAACATTCCCCTGTGGCACGCCAGAGGTTACTTTAACGTCTGTAGACGTCTCTCCATTGATAACAACATGCTGTGTTCTGTTTGCTAAAAACTCTTCAATCCAGCCACACAGCTGGTCTGATATTCCATAGGCTCTTACTTTGTTTATCAGGCGACAGTGCGGAACTGTATCGAACGCCTTCTGCAAGTCAAGGATAATAGCATCTACCTGGGAGCCTGTATCTAATATTTTCTGGGTCTCATGAACAAATAAAGCAAGTTGGGTCTCACACGATCGCTGTTTCCGGAATCCATGTTGATTCCTACATAGTAGATTCTGGGTTTCCAAAAATGACATGATACTCGAGCAAAAAACGTGTTCTAAAATTCTACAACAGATCGACGTCAGAGATATAGGTCTATAGTTTTGCGCATCTGCTCGACGACCCTTCTTGAAGACTGGGACTATCTGTGCTCTTTTCCAATCATTTGGAACCCTCCGTTCCTCTAGAGACTTGCGGTACACGGCTGTTAGAAGGGGGGCAAGTTCTTTCGCGTACTCTGTGTAGAATCGAATTGGTATCCCGACAGGTCCAGTGGACTTTCCTCTATTTAGTGATTCCAGTTGCTTTTCTATTCCTTGGACACTTATTTCGATGTCAGCCATTTTTTCGTTTGTGCGAGGATTTAGAGAAGGAACTGCAGTGCGGTCTTCCTCTGTGAAACAGCTTTGGAAAAAGGTGTTTAGTATTTCAGCTTTACGCGTGTCATCCTCTGTTTCAATGCCATCATCATCCCATAGTGTCTGGATATGCTGTTTCGAGCCACTTACTGATTTAATGTAAGACCAGAACTTCCTAGGATTTTCTGTCAAGTCGGTACATAGAATTTTACTTTCGAATTCACTGAACGCTTCACGCATAGCCCTCCTTACGCTAACTTTGACATCGTTTAGCTTCTGTTTGTCTGAGAGGTTTTGGCTGCGTTTAAACTTGGAGTGGAGCTCTCTTTGCTTTCGCAGTAGTTTCCTAACTTTGTTGTTGTACCACGGTGGGTTTTTCCCGTCCCTCACAGTTTTACTCGGCACGTACCTGTCTAAAACGCATTTTACGATTGCCTTGAACTTTTTCCATAAACACTCAACATTGTCAATGTCGGAACAGAAATTTTCGTTTTGATCTGTTAGGTAGCCTGAAATCTGCCTTCTATTACTCTTGCTAAACAGATAAACCTTCCTCCCTTTTTTTATATTCCTATTAACTTCCATATTCAGGGATGCTGCAATGGCCTTATGATCACTGATTCCCTGTTCTGTACATACAGAGTCGAAAAGTTCGGGTCTGTTTGTTATCAGTAGGTCCAAGATGTTATCTCCACGAGTCGGTTCTCTGTTTAATTGCTCGAGGTAATTTTCGGATAGTGCACTCAGTATAATGTCACTCGATGCTCTGTCCCTACCACCCGTCCTAAACATCTGAGTGTCCCAGTCTATATCTGGTAAATTGAAATCTCCACCTAAGACTATAACATGCTGAGAAAATTTATGTGAAAGGTATTCCAAATTTTCTCTCAGTTGTTCTGCCACTAATGCTGCTGAGTTGGGAGGTCGGTAAAAGGAGCCAATTATTAACCTAGTTCAGTTGTTGAGTGTAACCTCCACCCATAATAATTCACAGGAACTATCCACTTCTACTTCACTACAGGATAAACTACTACTAACAGCGACGAACACTCCACCACCGGTTGCATGCAATCTATCCTTTCTAAACACCGTCTGTACCTTTGTAAAAATTTCGGCAGAATTTATCTCTGGCTTAAGCCAGCTTTCTGTACCTATAACGGTTTCAGCTTCGGTGCTTTCTATCAGCGCTTGAAGTTCTGGTACTTTAACAACGCAGCTTCGACAGTTGACAATTACAATACCGATTGCTGTTTGGTCCCCGCATGTCCTGACTTTGCCCCGCACCCGTTGAGGCTGTTGCCTTTTCTGTACTTGCCCAAGGCCATCTAACCTAAAAAACCGCCCAGCCCATGCCACACAACCCCTGCTACCCGTGTAGCCGCTTGTTGCGTGTAGTGGACTCCTGACCTATCCAGCGGAACCCGAAACCCCACCACCCTATGGCGCAAGTCGAGGAATCTGCAGCCCACACGGTCGCAGAACCGTCTCAGCCTCTGATTCAGACCTTCCACTCGGCTCTGTACCAAAGGTCCACAGTCAGTCCTGTCGACGATGCTGCAGATGGTGAGCTCTGCTTTCGTCCCGCTAGCGAGACTGGCAGTCTTCACCAAATCAGATAGCCACCGGAAGCCAGAGAGGATTTCCTCCAATCCATAGCGACACACATCATTGGTGCCGACATGAGCGACCACCTGCAGATGGGTGCACCCTATACCCTGCATGGCATCCGGAAGGACCCTTTCCACATCTGGAATGACTCCCCCCGGTATGCACACGGAGTGCACATTGGTTTTCTTCCCCTCTCTTGCTGCCATTTCCCTAAGGGGCCCCATTACGCGCCTGACGTTGGAGCTCCCAACTACCAGTAAGCCCACCCTCTGCGACTGCCCGGATCTTGCAGACTGAGGGGCAACCTCTGGAACAGGACAAGCAGCCATGTCAGGCCGAAGATCAGTATCAGCCTGAGACAGAGCCTGAAACCAGTTCGTCAGACAAACTGGAGAGGCTTTCCGTTCAGCCCTCCGGAATGTCTTTCGCCCCCTGCCACACCTTGAGACGACCTCCCACTCTACCACAGGTGAGGGATCAGCCTCAATGCGGGCAGTATCCCGGACAACCACAGTCGTAGTCCAATCAGGGGATGCGTGGGACGAGCTGGCCGTCCCCGACAAACCCCCATCCGGACCCCCACAGTGATGCCCATTGGCAACAGCCTCAAGCTGTGTGACCGAAGCCAACACTGCCTGAAGCTGGGAGCGAAGGGATGCCAACTCAGCCTGCATCCGAACACAGCAATTGCAGTCCCTATCCATGCTAAAAACTGTTTTGCAAAGAACGTCTGAACTAATCTACAGAGAGCGCAAACAAATCGACAAAATTTAAACGGTTATTAAAATACAAGATTGCCTAGTAAATGCAGTAATGCTGCTACTTGCGTACTGCTGACACTGCTCGGCGGCGGAAGGAGACTACGCGAATTTACACTATTCAGGTACTAAAACGCGATGCTACACTCTCAAATACTATAATACGCCCGAAATTTATGAATTCAACAATGCAAGTACCAAAAACACGCAAAGAAATTAAGAATTAAACTATGTAACAAATGAGTGAGCTAGGAGTATACGACTTGCTGCTGCAGCTGCTTATCCAACGGCGGCAGGGAGCACACTGATTGTGACAAACCGACACTGGCCATTCAAAACAAAAACAGAAGACAAACGACTACGCGAATTTACACTATTTAGGTACTAAAACGCGATGCTACAACTCTCAAATACTATAATGCGCCCGAAATTTATGAATTAAACAATGCAAGTACCAAAAACACGCAAAGAAATTAAGAATTAAACTATGTAACAAATGAGTGAGCTAGGAGTATACGACTTGCTGCTGCAGCTGCTTATCCAACGGCGGCAGGGAGCACACTGACTGTGACCAACCGACACTGGCCGTTCAAAACAAAAACAGAAGACAAACGACTACGCGAATTTACACTATTCAGGTACTAAAACGCGATGCTACAACTCTCAAATACTATAATACGCCCGAAATTTATGAATTAAACAATGCAAGTACCAAAAACACACAAAGAAATTAAGAATTAAACTATGTAACAAATTAGTGAGCTAGGAGTATACGACTTGCTGCTGCAGCTGCTTATCCAACGGCGACAGGGAGCACACTCTGAGGTGAAGGTCAACACCTAGGAAGGTGGCTTGTTGGGTTGAGTAGGACCAGGTGAAGTAAATGGGGGAGAAGTTGTTGAGGTTATGGAGGAATGTGAATAAGGTGTCCTCACCTTCAATCCAGATAGCAAAGATGTCATCAATAAATCTGAACCAGGTGAGGGGTTTAGGATTCTGGGTTTTATAGAAAGGATTCCTCTAGATGGACCATGAATAGGTTAGCATGGAATGGTGCCATGCGGTGCCCACAGCTGTACCGCAGATTTGTTTGTAGGTAATGCCTTCAAAGCAGAAGTAATTGTGGGTGAGGATATAGTTGGTCATGGAGACTAGGAAGGAGGTTGTTGGTTTGGAATCCATAAGGCATCTGGAAAGGTAGTGTTCGATAGCAGTAAGGCCATGGGCATTAGGAATGTTAGTGTACAGGGAGGTGGCTGGCATCAATAGTGATGAGCAGGGCACCATGTCGTAAAGGAACAGGAACTGTGGAGAGTTGGTCGAGGAAATGGTTGGTATCTTTCTTTTTGTTGTGTCTATCACGACTCAGCATCTCCGCTATATGGTGAGTAGCAACTTTCCTTCTCTGGTATTGTTACATTCCATCCTGGATTTTCCATGGTTTGATTTTATTTTTAATAAGAAGTTAAATGCGAAAATTTATGCATAACATAAAAAATTGATGCCTTCTTTCATAAACACACTGTATTTGTATGATACACGTTATTTTATCTGTGGTTGCAACATTCAGTTCCCACCTAATGATAACTTGAGAAGTCAAAAGCCAGTTCACAATCATAGAAACATTATTTTGCAGAACATCAGGAAAATGTATCTATTTAATAACTTTATATATGTATATGTTAGGGATGTGTGTAAAGACTGATTACCATTGTTGAAGCAGGAGAAGGTAGGCCACAGCCTACAATAATGAAAAATAATAAAAGTAATGTAATGAGTTTATGAAATAAATTAAATGAGGTGGCACAGTCATAACACACTCCACTTACATTCAGGAGATCGATGGTTCAAATTCTTGTTCACTTAACCAGATTTAGGTTTTCAATTATTTCCGTTCATCGCTTGACACAAATACCAGTCTTGTTCCTCTGAAAAGGGGTATGTGCTCCATCTATTATGACATTGTTGGTGGGACACTACATCCTAATTTTACTTTCTTCTTTTCAATGAAATGCACAGAACATGAGGGAAGGCAACCCTTCACCTGCAGATGAATGATGTAGGTATCAGGTCCAGTATATCCTTAATACTGCAATGTTACAGCTTGTGTGGGTGGTACAAAGGCATTAAGTCTTGAGAAACTGTGTGTACTGAAGATTATATTGGATGATCTGCTGGCAGAAACAATCAATAGTGTAATTTACACTTATGTGATCACAGGATTTGTCAGGTTTTCTCACTAGACTGCCGCACTGTTATCCTAGGACCAAAACCGGTAAGACCAATAATCAGGTACACACAAACTTATAGTTTCTTAACACTAATGCGTCCCTACCATCCACTCACATTGATGCTGCTGCAATGTGAAAATTGGAAAGAAGACATTCTTACACTAACAGTAGATATAGAACTCCGAAACCAATCTCCTTCACAAGCAATGTGTTGCTGTAGAGAAGATTAAGCTTTAGTTTAAGAATAGCTCATTAATTCACTACGAACATGAAACCAATTAACTGTCACACATCTTGTAATGCAATAATAACAACATTCATCTGCATGTTATTGGCTGCCTTTCCTCGTTTCTTGTTTGTTGTTGCCATCTTGGAATTTTCATTGTCATGCTATTCTTTGGAAACTCACAAAAAATTGTTGCTGATACTGTTAGGAAGAAGGAAATGGACAGAAATGAGCAAATGTAGCAAACGTAGGCAAAAGTCTTTCAGAGCACAATATAAAGACATTTACCATATGACTACAAGCGCAAGGAGAACCTTTTTTTTTTTTTTTTTCCCTGGCAAAGAGATTGTACTGATAACGATGAAATTTCATTGTTACGCAATAATCTAAGAAAACTGTTAACTCAATACAAGAATGTATTTCCTTATACTATTTTTTAAAGTAATCATTATGTTTATTTAGTTCAAATGAGTGAAGAGAAAAAACAGCACAGTCTGACATTCTTTGTTTTGAACAAACTGTCATAAACAGAAATTAAAGCAAACTTGGTGAAGTTTTATAAGGAGTAAACTTTTTCATTTTCAACAGTTGTCAAGTAGGTTGCTGAATTCAAAATTTCTTTTGAACATAACACATGTAAATGGCATTCTAAAATAGCAACCATAGATGAAAATGTTGTGACTCGCCGATCTTTCAAAGTGCCGCCGCGCAGTTACGCACGTCCCCTACATGAGGCGCTGTCTGTGGGCCATGCAGCAGCAGCGCCACCTAAGCGGCCAGCCAGCCAGCCAGTGGCCGCTAGACTTGGACTCAGTTATAATTTGACTGTTAAAGTGTATACACGTCTCACTCTGTTTACTTGATCTGTGACTTTCATGTATTGCGTCTTCCTTGAAATATATTTGTTCCACTTGAAGTTATTACAATTGGCGACAAGGTAGTGATTTTTCTTTTCCATCATTCACCCACATGTTTCCATGGCTACTTCAGAGCAACTATTGCAAGGTCTCATAGAACAGCAAACACTTCTCACAAATGTGATTTGTGATTTTGTCGCAGCATCAAATGCGGGGCGTCTCTCGTCGTTGTCTCTACCTACTTTTCCTCCTTACAACGAGACGATGGAAGACTGGTCTGATTACGAAAAAAGTCTTCGGCAGCACTTCTTGGCATTTCATGTTGCAGACGAACAAACATGTAAGTCTTTGCAGACGGACAAACATGTAAGTCTCTGTTCCTTTCATGGATTTCACCTCAAATGTATCGGTTGTTGTCGCAATTGGCTCCTTTGAAAGATCCTGCGTCTTTGTCCTTTGCTGAAATGTGCTCACTTCTGTCTTCTGTCTTTCAAAACAAACGCATGTGATAGCCTCTTGTGTTGCCTTTTATCATCGTCAAAAACAACCAAATCAAACCTATCGCACCTGCGCTGCTGAACTTCATGGCCTCAGTAGAAAGTGTCAATTTGTTACTGAAGTTCACAAAGAATCCTACGCCGATTCCATGGTACGGGATGCTATTATCCGATCGGCGCCCGACAAAGAAGTTAGGCAACATGCCCTTCAGTTGGCAAATCCGACTCTAGATGAAGTCCTATCCACTGCTCAGTCTTTTGAAATTTCTCACACCGCTGGAGCGCAAATAGAGGCATGGGGCGACGTTGGGGAAATACAACTTCTGTGCGATGTTGACGAAATGTGTGGCGTGTCCCTGCCGGCCGACATGGCCGCAGTACGCTCCCAGGCACAGCCTCGGCCTAACCGTAAACAAACCTCTAAGAAACTGCAGCAAAACCCACGGCAACTTCCTTCATGTCCGCAGTGTTTTACGAAACATTCACGAGAAGATTGTCCACAACGTTGGGCCGTGTGTCACAAATGCATAAAAAAGGGTCATTTGTCATCCATTTCCAAATCCGACTGCATACATGATGTTCATGAACACGATGCTGATTCTGATTCTGTGTTGTCTGTCAATTGTACTTCTTCCCTTTCAGGGAAGTTATTCCTCACTGTCCAAATACTTGGTCGAGATGTTCGCATGCAGATGGATACTGGTTCTGCTGCCACTATCATCAATTCCCAGACGTATCTTCAGTTGGGTTCTCCAATCCTGTCACCTCTCACTAGGCAATTACGAACTTACAATAAACAGAAGATGTTTCTCTGGGGACAATTTGATGCTGAGGTATCTTACAAATCTGTTGCTCGCACTGTTCCCATATTTGTGGTCAACCATAGATACGCACAGAATCTTTTTGGTTTCGATGCCTTTCACGTTTTTGGGTTCTCCATAGATGACTGTCAATATCGTCTCTGATGCTATTCCTTATGCTCAATTGGATTCCTTGTCGACGACATTTTCGTCCCTTTTTTCTCCTGGGTTAGGCCGTGCAAACGACTTTGAAGCTCATATCACACAAACCCACTGCTCGGCCTAAGTTTTTTCGGGCTCGGCCCATTCCTGTGGCCCTTCGTGATCAGGTCAAACGGGAGCTGAATCGTCTCACTGCTTCAGGGGTCTTGCTTCCTGTCACTTCCAGTGAGTGGGCCCCTCCTGTCCTTGTCGTTGCTAAGCCAAATGGTGATACTCATCTCTGTGGCGATTTCAAAGCAACTGCAAATGCTCAATGCCTTATCAACACTTACCCTATGCCTCGACCTGAATAATTGTTCACAAAACTTGCTGGAGGTCAGTATTTTTCTAAACTTGACCTGTCAGAAGCTTCTCATCAACTTCCTCTCGAAGCTGTTTGTCGGCAGTTTCTGGTCCTTAACACGCCTTTCGGCCTCTACCAATACCAACAATTGCCATTCAGGGCTACCAGTGTCCCTGCTCTCTTTCAGCAATTCTTGGAACAATTATTGCTCACTGTCCCTGGGTGTATAAATTACCAGGATGGCATTGTTGTCACTAGCTCCACCACTGATGAACATCTTCAAACTCTCCACACACTTTTTCATGTCTTACAGACTGCTGGTCTTAAGTGTAATCTTCAGAAATCAAAATTTTTTCAGGCATCTATCACGTACTTGGGGTTTCAACTCTCTCGGGATGGTATTCGGCCACTTCAGCAAACTGTCACTGCGATCAATGCCCTTCCTCGCCCTACATCTGTTAAGGAACTGCAGGTCTTCATGGGGAAGATAGCATACTATCACAAGTTTTTACCATCTGCTGCTTCGGTGGCTCAGCCGTTGCATCACCTGTTGCATAAAAATGTGGCTTTTCACTGGTCCGTGTCATGTGATGCGGCTTTCCAGAAATTGAAGACTATGCTGAAACAGGCCCCGTGCCTGGCTACTTATTCATCTGGCCAACATCTTGTTCTTGCCATGGATGCCTCTCAATATGGGGTCGGTGCAGTCCTTGCGCACCATTTTCCTGATGGTTCTGAACAACCCATTGCGTATGCCTCCAAAACGCTCACGGATGCCCAACAAAAGTATTCTCAAATTGAAAAAGAAGCTTTGGCCATTATTTATGCTCTTCATAAGTTTGGTGTTTTTCTCTATGGATTCAAATTTCATCTTGTTACGGATCACAAACCACTTGTTTCCTTGTTCCATCCATCAACGTCACTTCCCGACGAGGCTGCACATAGCCTCCAGCATTGGGCTCTTTACTTGTCTTGTTTCAATTATGAGATTCATTTCCAGCCGACGGGTCAACATGCGATTGCTGATGCACTGTCTCGCCTTCTGGCATTCGATAGGGACGAACTTTTGTGTTTCCACCTGGATGTTGCCGAGCAGCGGGTTGTGGATGGGTTCCCCATACCGGGGATCGGCTGGCGGCTGCTATAGGTTCTGACCCTACCCTCTCCTGGGTTTTCTGCTGTATTCAGAAGGGTTGGCCAGATTGTCCGTCGACTAAGACTTCTGATCCGTTTCGGAACTACTACGCTTTGCGTTACTGCCTCACGGCTAGGGATGGTGTTATCCTACTTTCCACCGAAAATGCTTTGCCGCATGTTGTGGTACCTGCATCTTTGCGTGCTTCGGTCTTGCGCCTCCTTCACCAAGGGCACTGGGGTGTCTCTCGCACAAAATCTGTGGCGTGCTGTAATGTGTACTGGTCCGGCATCAACTCTGAAATCGCACACATGGCCACTGCCTGCGGCCCTTGTGTGTCACAGGCCGCCGCCCCGAAGTCATCTTTGTCACTGTGGCCTTCGCCTGAGAAGCCCTGGGAGCGTATTCATGCTGACTTCGGGGGACCTTTTTTAGGTACTTATTGGCTACTCGTAATTGACCCCTACTCTAACTTTCCTTTCATTGTCCGTTGCACGTTGCCTACCACCGCGGCAACCACGAATGCTCTAGCTCGCATTTGCTCTTTGGAAGGCCGTCCCTCTACTCTTGTTACTGATAATGGTCCGTAATTTGCCTCTTCCGATTTTGCAGATTTTTGTGCCCGTCATAGCGTCATGCATGTCATGGCCCCTCCGTTCCATCCACAGTCAAACGGTGAGGCTGAACGTCTGGTCCGCACATTTAAGGCTCAGATGAGGAAACTCCTGACTTCTTCTGCTGATGATGCGCTTCTCCAATTTCTGGCTTCTAACTGTTTCACCCCCACGGACGACCACAGGCCGGCTGAGCTCTTACATGGCCGACAGCCCCGCACGCTACTTCATCTTCTGCGGCCTTCTACCTCACGGCCGCGGGTGCCTTCGCTTGGCCGGTTCACCGCCAATGACCTTGTATGGGTACGGGGATATGGCAGGCGGCCAAAATGGAGTCCTGGCCGCATCTTACGACACTGTGGCCAACGCCTGTATGAAATCCAGACAGACACGGGTGTTGCAGTGCCTCATTCGGACCAGCTTCGGCCTCATGTGCCGGCAACGCCTGTTCCAGATGCCGCTACACCACCGTCGGGTCTACCTGACACTCGGGATACTGGAATTTCTCATTACTCACCATCATATCGGTGCCAGCACAAGAACTGACGCCACCAGGAGACGTGCCCATGCAGGAACCAGACGACCATCATCTGTCGGAGCAATGCTACTTGCCTCCTTCTCCTACAGACACGGACACATCGCCCATGTCTCCTGTTATAACAACCGGACTTGCCGCAACGGGCAGAGTGGTGCACGAGGCCCCAGCATATTCGACCCCCACGTTTCCTGTCATCTCGACTCGTTATCATTGGGGACACTTCCGTCCGTGCGGGAAGCCGCCTCCTCGGGACTTTACGGCCAGTCAAACAATACCTATGGGCATTAGCAATCTACAGGCCACCTCCATCAAGACCTGTGCAAAAAATTCAAAGGGGGGAAAAGTGTTGTGACTCGCCGATCTTTCAAAGTGCCGCCGCGCAGTTATGCGCGTCCTCTACATGCGGCGCTGTCTGTCAGCCATGCAGCAGCAGCGTCACCTAAGCGGCCAGCCAGCCAGCCAGCGGCCGCTAGACTTGGACTCAGTTATGATTTGACTGTTAAAGTGTATACACGTCTTACCCTGTTTACTTGATCTGTGACTTTCATGTATTGCATCTTCCTTGAAATATATTTGTTCCACTTGAAGTTATTACAGAAAAAATCAAGAAATTCCATAGTTTAGTACTGAATAATACCAAATGTACATATGGAGATAGATGACAGAGCATTTTACATGAATAATCAACTATGAGAAAGCTCTCTGGAACTCCTGTTGCATTTCTTAAATGCAGACCAAAAGCAATTGCGAAAACATTTTTGTCAAAAATGTTTGCACTGTTTTAAGATGAATCAAACTAATCTTGTGTTCTGGTTTGTTGCTTTTTGCCATGAGTTAGATGCAGACCTATTAGTCCGCACTGCAAAAAAAAAAAAAAAGGGGGTAATCAAATCAGAGTATGGAAGCTGGTAGCTCTTAATGAAAAAGGCAAAACTGATTTTCCCATCAATATAAAAGTATGCAGAAAAGGACATTTTTTATGGTACCATTTAATATGGTTTCTTCACATTCCGTTCATGGATGGACTAGGGGAAGAATGTTTGCTGGTACGTCTCTGTGTGAGCTGCTGTAAATATAATTTTATATTCAGAATATCTGTGTTGTCAATACTTAGGGGCCGAAGGATATTCAGAGTTCACACATTTAAGCAATAGTCTGATGTGGGCCACGTAAGTGTTTTTAAGTTATCTATTTCATAGACAAATAGCAGTTTCCCTGTTCCTACCAGTAGAATGAAGCCTGCTATTTGCGTTATCTAAATCTGAGTTTATATACCGTATAATTATTCCACTTCATGCATCTACATATTTTTACTTCCTGGTGTATTATGACATGACCGACTACCTGTGACTCATTTATTATGCAGTAAAAGGCTATTACACACTATTTGTTATTTTGTGAGTAATACAATGTTTCTAAACATTAATAGCTGATAATTCTCACTTCAAACTGATTTTTTGTCACAGTCTCACTACATATTATCACAAGTTTTAAAATTTGAAACTTCCCCGTACATAGCTCCATCAGCTTTAAAAAGTCAGAGTACAACAAATACTTTTCACTATGTTATTAACGTACAACATGAAAAGTAATGGTCCTTTCACACTGCCATGGGACATATTACATATTATTACATAGAGATCTCCTTTTCCAGAAACAAGTGCTGCATTCTGCTTTTAGTTAGTATTCAGTTCAACTGAAAACCTATATTTTTTTAGTTGAAGTCAGTGCAGTAGAGATTCAAAAGTGTAGACACACGGTTTCTAGCATTAAGAGTGCAGTGTGACTTACATATGATCAATGTTTTCAGACTCCACGCTTTCTTCCATGGAACAGCTCAGTTTGTTCAAGATAGATCATTATGTTTAAACTTGGACTATGTTCTACAAACTCGCTACAAAGAGAAAGAAGTGATATTGAATAATAATCAACTGATCAGTTTACCTGTCCCTTGTTTTATACATGGGTATGACCTGCACCCTTTTCTAATTGGAGACAAAACTGTTCTGTTCAAGGCAAATCTATACACTGTGGCCAAGAGGAACTAATTAACTAAAAAAAATTATTTAGTACCTAGTGGAGATTCCATCAGATAATGAGGCCTCGTTGAGAACAGAAGGGTTGCACTGGGAAAATGAAAGAATACAGGAAAATTACATAGCTGCCAGACAGATATAGTCATCTGCCGAATGCCTTTATCTGCTGGTTGCAAGGAGTTTGCTTTCTATCTGCAACACATGCTCATTTCTCTGCCTTCTGTGATGATCCAAAGAGAGTTTCATTACATTTGTCATCCATGAGTATAGCATTTGTATCTAGCATATGAGGCTATTATTTGGTATGCAGAACTATTACGAAAATGTAATTTAACTGTTTAAGAGATAGAGGGGCTGGCCAGTACTTACCTCAGCTCAGTACAGCCAATAGATACACATAAAACAGAACTGAAAATTTACATTCCTAGCTCTCGGAACTTTGTTCCTTCATCAGGGAGGAGAGAGGGGAAAAAAGGGAAGAAGGGAAAGTGGATTCAGTTACTCACAACCCAGGTTATGAAGCAACAGGGAAAGGTAAACAGGGAGGGTAGCAAGGAAGGAGGCATGGTTGTCAGAGGGAAGCCAAAGATATTCTACTGTAAGTACTGTGCCAGCTTCAAACCAAAGAGGATGCATACAGAAGTAAAGAGGTATATAGTATAAAGATAAACACAACTATGTACGATGAAAAGATGCGTGAATGGCTAAAGAGGAAAGGGAAAGAGGAGAAGACTGAAGAGTGAATGGGAATGAGGTTGTTTAACGTAGGTTCAGTCCAGGGGGATGGCGGGATGAAAGGATGTGTTGGAGTGCAAGTTCCCATCTCCGCAGTTCAGAGGGACTGGTGTTGGGTGGGAGAAGCCAAATGGCACATACGGTGTAGCAGGTTCCTAGGTCCCTAGAATTATGCTGGAGGGCATGCTCCGCTACTGGGTATTGGGCATCTCCTAGGCGGACAGTTCATCTGTGTCCGTTCATGCGCTCAGCCAGTTTGGTTGTTGTCATGCCGATGTAAAAGGCTGTGCAGTGCAGGCATGTCAGTTGATAAATGACATGTGTAGTTTCACACGTAACCCTGCCTTGAATTGTGTATGTTTTACCAGTAGCGGGGCTGGAGTAGGTGGTTGTGGGGAGATACATGGGGCAGGTTTTGCAGCGGGGTCGGTTACAGGGGTAGGAACCGCTGGGTAGAGAAGGTAGTCTGGGAATATTGTAGGGTTTGACAAGGATGTTACGGAGATTAGGGGGGCGACGAAAGGCAACTCTGGGTGGTGTGGGGAGTATTTTGTCAAGGGATGATCTCATTTCAGGGGTTGACTTGAGAAAGTCATATCCCTGGCGGAGTAATTTGTTGATGTTTTCGAGGCCAGGATAATATTGGGTGACAAGGGGGATGCTTCTGTGTGGTCTGGGGGTAGGAACATTGTTGTTGGACGGGGAGGAATGTATTGCTCGGGAAATCTGTTTGTGGACAAGGTCTGCAGGATAGTTGCGGGAGAGGAAAGCACTGGTCAGGTTATTGGTGTAGTTGTTGAGGGATTCGTCACTGGAGCAGATACGTTTGCCACGAATACCTAGGCTGTAGGGAAGGGAGCGTTTGATGTGGAAAGGATGGCAGCTATCAAAGTGAAGGTACTGTTGTTTGTTTGTGGGTTTGATATGGACAGAGGTGTGGATGTGAGCTTCAACAAGATGAAGGTCAACATCCAGGAAGGTGGCTTGGGTTTTGGAGAAGGACCAGGTGAAATTCAGATTCGAAAAGGAGTTGAGGTTATGGAGGAAATTAACCATGCCTCCTTCCTTGCTACCCTCCCTGTTTACCTTTCCCTGTTGCTTCATAACCTGGGTTGTGAGTAACTGAATCCACTTTCCCTTCTTCCCTTTTTTCCCCTCTCTCCTCCCTGATGAAGGAACAAAGTTCCGAAAGCTAGGAATGTAAATTTTCAGTTCTGTTTTATGTGTATCTATCGGCTGTACTGAGCTGAGGTAAGTACTGGCCAGCCCCTCTATCTCTTTGTTAGTATTTGTTTCACATCTTATATGAGATTTTCCATTAATCATTTAGATCACCTATATGGTCCACATCCTTCATTGTTTTGTCCCTTTTGTTAGCTATCACTTACGTCTGTCATCTTAACACTTACTCTTCTTCAGTGTTTTATATATACATAAATAAATATTTTCGTCACCAACTGTGCTAGTTTCATCTTCCTCCTATTATCTTGTTCCGTTTATAGTCCTCTTCTCTTTTTTATTTATTGATTTATTTATTCAACATTCCATAGTTTTAACGTTCGTTATTCGCTGTTTCCCAGCCAACAATCACTGCCAACAATCTCTTCCACACCTACCAGTAACATCCATTTCCGTCGATTTCTTGTTGCTGGCGATATTTTTGTGCCATTGGCTATCTTTCTCTGCCACAAGAAAAATTTTTTGGGACATTTCTGCCCCACCCGCGATCTTTTTTGCGGCACGCGCGATCTCTTTTGCGGCACGCGCGATCGCTTTTGCGGCACGCGCGATCGCTTTTGCGGCGCACGCGATCTTTTTTCGCCACTCGCTATCTCTGTTTTTGAGCTACGTGTTTTTTCCCCTGATCTGGACATACTTGCTTGGTCTGCTCAACTTTTTCCGTAATTTTCTTATTTAGTGGTCTTCCTTTGGTATTGAACATTACCAACACAATTTCTTTCCTTCTCGTCCTTCCCTCTGTGTTTTACGCCTTCTTATGATTACTATTTCAACTTTAGTTATTTAATTTCCCTACCCACCACTTACCCACTATGTACCCTAATCCTATACCACATTATTTACATTCACTCCGGAAACATGCATTCACCGTAGCCAAACTGCAATCCCACATACTTTTCCTCCAGTCCTGCTTAACCTTTGGAATTACCCCTAAAGGGCTTACCTTAAAAGTTCCCATCTCCGGGTGCAATTCCTCCTTCCACCAGTCTCTCCTGGACTTCCAGAACCTTCAATCCTTAGCCCTTACCCAACTTGTCCTGAATCTCTACACTACTTCATGTAACCACCACTCCCAACAGCTCCTATCTCTCTTCAAAGTCCTCCACCTCTCAAACCCTTGCTTGGAGAACACACTGAGGAACATCATCCTAGAAGCCAGCTGCAAACTTGAGTTCCATGCCACACACCACCTGAAAAAACTATCCACAGTGCTAGTGCAACACCTAAGAAGTGGGGTCCCTCTCCCTATCCCTCACAAACACCAACCACAACAGAACCTTCAACAAACCCCCCCTCATAGCCAACAAACCTAGCCTAGCCACCCTACTCAATCTCCCCATCCCAGCACATACCCCACACAGACCAAATCTCAACTATAACCACAGTCAAGTGCCACATATCACCAGTCCCAATTCAGTCCTAAACCTCTCATCCAGATCCCTCTCTCCTCCAGAGACATCTGTTCTATCAAAAGGCTTAACCTTTAGCCCCACACCTAAATTCAACCACACTGCCCTGGTTAAAGATCTCCTCTCATTCACCCGGAACCTCAACTGGAAATATCACTTCACTACCCAAACACAGCCCCCAAGTACTAGACCCAGTGTTGAACCCTGTCTAGAACAGTTCCAACTGCCTTCTCAAAGGGATCCTCCTCCCCTCCCCCAAAACCATCCCTTGCAGACATTTCAGGAATTCCTCACATCCAGTGTTGCCTCCCAGTCCTTCTTGAAGAACATCCCGACAACCCCCAACATCACCCCAGCTGAATCCCGTGCCATTAAGGAGCTGAAAATAGACCGCTCTATTGTCATCCTCCCGGCGGATAAAGGCTCCACAACTGTCGTACTTGACCGTGTGGAGTATGTGGCAGAAGGACTGCATCAACTCTCTGACACCTCAACCTACAAAGCTGTTACCCAGGATCCCATTCCCTCCATCCAGACTGAGCTGCAAAAAATCCTAAAAATCCAAGGTCCCTCACAAGGCCTCACAACGGCTTCCATAGACTTACTCACTCCACCTGAGCCACGTACCCCTACCTTCTACCTATTAGCCAAAATCCACAAAGAGAACCATCCTGGCCGTCCCATCGTAGCAGGCTTCAAATCCCCAACCGAACGTATCTCAGCTCTGGTAGACCAGCACCTACAACCTATCACCCGCAGACTCCCATCCTACATCAATGACACAAACCACTTCCTTGAACGCCTCAAATACATTCCCACTCCTCTTCCACCTGAAACCTTTCTTGTCACCATAGATGCTACATCCCTTTACACAAACATCCCACATACCCATGGTCTCTCTGCCCTTGAGCACTACCTCTCCCAACGCCCACCCGAAGATCTTCCAAAAACCTCGTTCCTTATCACACTTACCAACTTCATCCTCACCCATAATTACTTCACTTTTGAAGGCCAGACCTACAAACAAATCAGGGGAACGGCCATGGGAACCAGGATGGCTCCCTCCTATACCAACCTCTTCATGGGCCGCATGGAGGAGGCTTTCCTGAAAACCCAACAGCTGCTTCCCCTGGCCTGGTATAGGTTTATAGATGACATCTTTGTGGTCTGGACTCATGGTGAAGAAACACTCCTTAATTTCCTCCATA
The DNA here is from genome assembly GCF_023864345.2 of Schistocerca serialis cubense. NCBI lineage: Eukaryota > Metazoa > Arthropoda > Insecta > Orthoptera > Acrididae > Schistocerca > Schistocerca serialis. The sequence goes on from NC_064646.1 coordinate 275,501,158, forward strand.
ACCTCAACTCCTTTTCGAATCTGAATTTCACCTGGTCCTTCTCCAAAACCCAAGCCACCTTCCTGGATGTTGACCTTCATCTTGTTGAAGCTCACATCCACACCTCTGTCCATATCAAACCCACAAACAAACAACAGTACCTTCACTTTGATAGCTGCCATCCTTTCCACATCAAACGCTCCCTTCCCTACAGCCTAGGTATTCGTGGCAAACGTATCTGCTCCAGTGACGAATCCCTCAACAACTACACCAATAACCTGACCAGTGCTTTCCTCTCCCGCAACTATCCTGCAGACCTTGTCCACAAACAGATTTCCCGAGCAATACATTCCTCCCCGTCCAACAACAATGTTCCTACCCCCAGACCACACAGAAGCATCCCCCTTGTCACCCAATATCATCCTGGCCTCGAAAACATCAACAAATTACTCCGCCAGGGATATGACTTTCTCAAGTCAACCCCTGAAATGAGATCATCCCTTGACAAAATTCTCCCCACACCACCCAGAGTTGCCTTTCGTCGCCCCCCTAACATCCGTAACATCCTTGTTAAACCCTACAATATTCCCAGACTACCTTCTCTACCCAGCGGTTCCTATCCCTGTAACCGACCCCGCTGCAAAACCTACCCCATGTATCTCCCCACAACCACCTACTCCAGCCCCGCTACTGGTAAAACATACACAATTCAAGGCAGGGTTACGTGTGAAACTACACATGTCATTTATCAACTGACATGCCTGCACTGCACAGCCTTTTACATCAGCATGACAACAACCAAACTGGCTGAGCGCATGAACGGACACAGACGAACTGTCCGCCTAGGAGATGCCCAATACCCAGTAGCGGAGCATGCCCTCCAGCATAATTCTAGGGACCTAGGAACCTGCTACACCGTATGTGCCATTTGGCTTCTCCCACCCAACACCAGTCCCTCTGAACTGCGGAGATGGGAACTTGCACTCCAACACATCCTTTCATCCCGCCATCCCCCTGGACTGAACCTACGTTAAACAACCTCATTCCCATTCACTCTTCAGTCTTCTCCTCTTTCCCTTTCCTCTTTAGCCATTCACGCATCTTTTCATCGTACATAGTTGTGTTTATCTTTATACTATATACCTCTTTACTTCTGTATGCATCCTCTTTGGTTTGAAGCTGGCACAGTACTTACAGTAGAACATCTTTGGCTTCCCTCTGACAACCATGCCTCCTTCCTTGCTACCCTCCCTGTTTACCTTTCCCTGTTGCTTCATAACCTGGGTTGTGAGTAACTGAATCCACTTTCCCTTCTTCCCTTTTTTCCCCTCTCTCCTCCCTGATGAAGGAACAAAGTTCCGAAAGCTAGGAATGTAAATTTTCAGTTCTGTTTTATGTGTATCTATTGGCTGTACTGAGCTGAGGTAAGTACTGGCCAGCCCCTCTATCTCTTTGTTAGTATTTGTTTCACATCTTATATGAGATTTTCCATTAATCATTTAATTTAACTGTTTGTAAAATAAACAAATAACCACAGTAAAATTACTTCACATTTTGTGAGAAACAATGTTTTTGGGGACAAGGTGATCATCCTGAAATTGGGAAATGAAACTTCTCCTTGAACCAAGCACAGCCCTTTGACAACCAGCCGAGGAAGAAGTTGAAAATGATATGCATTGGGCCGTAGAGAAAATATTGCACCAATGAAGTGTTCATCCATGTGAAGTGAAGCAAGTCACTTATAAAAAAGGACAGTCATGAGCATAGTTTATTACTCTACTGAGTTAGTCTAGTCTGATTAACAAATTCTGGTGACAGGTACTGCAATCACTGAATGATAATGTAGGAACACACAGAAAATGCTTCCATTTCAAAGAAAAAGTTGGAAGCTGCTAATCTATTTTATTGTTATAATTTGTGGATATTTTAACAATAGGAGAGAATGAGTAGTCAGAGATACAGTTCAAGGGAAACTTTCTTTAAAACTTATTTTTCATTGTTTTTTGTTTTCTGTTATAGTTGGGCTCACACTCAAATTAAATGGTGATTATTTTTGAACACAATAACAATTTTCGAAAGACTGACAATATCATGTTAGAACGCCATAGAGATATTTTTGTTTATAAGTGGATATCAGTTGTATCAAGTCGGAACATTTTTAAGTGGGTTTAGATTTGTAGAGCACAGGCCACATGGTGGAGCCTGAAACATCAAGTTGTTCAGTATTCTCTTCTGCAGAAAACTGTATCTTTTCTGGAAAAGGAAACAGCAGTGTGAAGCAACGTTTAAAAACAACTTCGAGTGTTTTTAGTCGGAGCATAGAATATTTAGAAAAAGACCTCTCAAGTTAAATGGAGTTTTGTGGTTGGAGTGATATAGAATACATGTGTTCCATTAAAGCAGTACCTAGTTCAGAGGTAAATGAGAATACTTTTTGTAAGACTATTAGTGTGTCAGCTCATAATTACTCAAATTTTTGCTGCAGAGGAAAATTAATTAATGAAAAGATAAATAAAAAGTTTAAAGTGAGAGCAGTACTCTACAACTTCAACAAGCAGAGAAGAAATAGATGCTAATTTTAAATGGAACAGTGGTTTCATAAATTTTGAAGATTTTGTGTTATTTAAAATTCGTAACAAAAGTATGATCACTGCAATAATCTCTTATTACAAAAGATAAATGTAACTGGATAGATAAAAAAAACTACTCACCACACGGTGGCAGGAGAACACACACATAGAAAAAGGTTTTATTTATGCAAGCTTTCAGAGCCAGTGGCTCCGTCTTCTGGCAGGAGGGTTGAAGAGGAAGGGAGAGGGGTGAAGAAAAAGGACAGGAGAGGTTTACAAATTTGGGTGGAGTTCAGAAAAGTCACTCAGGAAGGGTTCTGGTGACTTTTCTGAACTCTACCCATTTTCCTTAACCTCTCCGGTCCTTTTCCTTCACCCCTCTTCCTTCCCCTTCAACCCTTCTGCCCGAAGAAGAAGCCACTGGCTCTGAAACCTTACAAAAGTAAAACCCTTTTTTTATGTGTATGTTCTCCTGCTGCCACTTGGTGAGTAGCTCTTTTATCTATCCCATTACATACAGTGTCAGAAACAGATTTTTTCATTGCTGTCCTCTTACAATAGGACAGTTTTGCGTAGAGCATAAAAGTTATTTTAAATATTATATTTACAATTCCCAACAAAAATAGTGAAGCACACTGGAGAGGAAGAGGAGGAGCTTCAGAGGAAGAGAAGGAGCTTCAGAGGGAGAGGGAGAGGGGGAGGGAGAGGGGGAGGGGTAGGGAGAGGGGTAGGGAGAGAGGGAGGGAGGCGGAGGGGGAGGCAGAGGGGATAGCAGAGGGGTAGGGGGAGGGAGAGAGATGGAGAGGGGGAGGGAGATGGAGAGGGGTAGGGAGATGGAGAGGGGTAGGGAGATGGAGAGGGGTAGGGAGATGGAGAGGGGTAGGGGTAGGGAGAGGGAGAGGGAGAGGGAGAGGGAAGAGGATAAGAAATGAAACTTGATGGGTTATTACAAATTCGAGCAAATTTTACAAGGAACTTGGCAGTTAAGCCCACTTATCAGTATGATATTGCACTCCTCTGGCCTGGATCATGCACTGATTAAGTTGGGAAGGATGTAATAAAGACAAGGTATTCTCTCTCAAGTCTCACAACTGTTATAACCGGTCCTTGATATCCTGGATACTGGCACTGGGTTGGAGCTGACATTCCAACTGGTCCCACACACATTCTATTGGAGATGGATACAGGGATTTTGCTGGCCATGAGAATACATCAACATCATGTAGATAGTTCATAGACACATGTGCTGTGAGGATGAACATTGTTCTGTTGAAAAATGGCACCACAATATTGTCATATAAGAGATAACACAAGAGGCGCACAATGTCTGTGGTGTACCATTGTGTCTTCAGAACTCCCTCAATCATTACCAGCTGTGACCTGCTCTCATCACCAATGGCTCAAGAGTAAAGCCTTTGCATCTCTTTGAAACATTGGAAGAATGGGACCTCCCTGCCAGATGCCACCATACTCACTGATGATGATGATCAACTGAGGTAGTGCAGATCCACAATTATTTGCAGGCTACAACCCAATTCTACTTATCAGCAAGCTGCGCTTCTCTGTCATAACATCACTCCAAAAGCACCCATTTGTGTTTACAGATGGCTGACGCAGATGTGAAGGGGTTATGATGTTTGTGTATAATATGCCAATCACCCCGTGTAGTGGTCAGAAATGGTTGACTGGAGCCTTGATGATGAGTATGCCTTCCCTCACATTCCATGCAGTACAATATCAGCCCCTGTCACATCTGAATGCCCCACAAATTCAGATACGACACAATTTCAGCAGTTGGCCAAATAAAGACCCACAATGGTTCCTTTCAAACACATCAGGTGCTTATAAAAGTGTGTCATATGAGCATGCAGCATCTCCATGTCCTCTTATATGCCGTACCAGGACCAGTAACAACACTAACCACGAACAACATTAAAGCACTCTGAGGATAATTCTGTCACAAGGATTGTAACTCTCTATCATTTACATACTTGCTGATGGCATGTATGCACATGAATTTACATTAACATCTGACCATGTCTTCTGGATGCTTTACTTTTTTGCCAGGCAGTGTATTTTTAAATGATATGTTGTTTCTGAAAAAAATCTGTCTGCCATAATGAACATAGTGCAACAGAGAATCAATCTTGTATCACTGTCCAGCCATTATTGCTTATCAAATTTTCTTAATTCTGTGTCTAAGACCAGAATAATGATCGAAGTATTACAATTAATATAAAATTATCTAGAGCACATTGAATTTCTTGTTGTTAATAGAAATACAATTTAAAAGTAAAAGAAACAGAGGAATCTCCTTATATGACTTCTACTAAACACAACCAAGTGCTTCTTATATTATGAAATTAACAGAGATTAAATTGAAAGAATCAAACAATATAGGAAAATATAGATTGCTACTTACCTTAAAGACGACATGTTAACTGCAGACAGGCACAATTAAAAAGACACTTACACATTAGCTTTAGGCAACAGTCTTCATCAGAGAAAGAAAGAGAAATACACACCATTCATTCACACAAACAAGCACACCTCATGCACACACGAGTGCCAACTCCAGCAGCTCAGACCTGAATCTGCAACTTAATGTGTCATCTCCACAGTAAGTAGCAATCTAACTTTTCCTACCTAGTTATTAAACTGGAAGAGGTGAACAAAAGGTAATCAATCACGCTGGGGTCAATCATACAAGAATAAAAAATTATAAAATGAAACCCATAATTTTTTGTTCCATATTTTTACTGAGGTTGTTAGGATGTAAAAAGGAACCCAACACTTCCCACCCTCTTATCTCACCTACAGCAACAAACGTTAAAAATATGTTTGCTGGTCAGTTTTCTCGAAATTAATCATTCATTTCTGTAGGCCTTAGTTAAAGTACTGCTTCAACACTTGGTAGTCTCAGTCTTTTCATCTCGTAGATCCTCCCATATAAGAGTTATTTTGTTTTATTATTTGTGTATATGTGTTTGCTTATATTATATCTCTATGATAACCATCATCTTTTATATTCTCAAAACAATACACATCTTCATAAACAATATGGCAACTACCACTTAATAATATTATAATTTATCCTGTTAACATTGCAAAAAACTAAATAGTAAACCATTTATGGTGACCTAGAGCTGAGTTGTGAAAGATTTAACAGTAATCACACACTTTTGCTCAGACAATATGAGGATAGTTTAAATGAAAACCTTAAAAATTTAAAACAAAAATATAGAAAATGATGCAAAAGTTTCAGAAATGTTAACAGCAGTACCCATTGTTTGAGAATGATAGATGGAAGTAAGATACATTGGAAGTACACCAAGTAGCAAGGACAGTGCAAAGATGAAACTTCCATTGCTGATATACATCAATGAAACAGAAATGTGCTGCACACTTTAAGTAGTGATTGCATAAAAATATCTGAAATCCATTGCAGAATGGGTATGCCATGTGGTGATACATGTCTGCCACTGCAGCAGTAGAACTATGAGTACATCAAGCTTAAAAAACAATGACCATGTCTGTACACCTGATGCTTCATGACAATGCCGCACTTATACAACAGTGATGTCATAGAGCAAGACATTATCAAAGACAATTGGCATTTAACTGTGAAGGAAATAGTTATGCATTTGTGACTCTTAAGAAACCTTTCCACAATATAAGATGAAATACAATGTGTGTATGGTGAGATGAAGGGGGTAAAGTAAAAGACAGATGAGTAATTCACATCTACAGAACTCATTTCAAGTAATGAAAATGAAATGTCATGAATGACAAGCTTGTGTTGAGAAAAGTGTAGGACAGGCTTGCTACTTATTACCACTGTTATTAACTTGTATATTGAAGGAGTAATGATGCAAGCAAACTTTGAAAGAACAATAGAAGTTTATGCGAAATAGTTACCACTGCTAAAATTAATTGAGGATGGAGAAAAGAGGGAACACGTCAGCTGTCAATTGGCATATGGAAAGAAAGTTCCTTTCAACAAAAGAATTCTATTAGTATGGAACTGAGAAAGGAGTCCCTGTAACTGTATGTCTGGAGCCCTGCATATAATAAAATAATGCTGTGCAACCTAACATCAGCAAGAAAACTTATGGTGACAGCTCATTCTTTTTCTGATAATGATGGTAAATTTTTGAACCCCTTATGTATGGGGACCAGTGGTGAAAAGTGTTATGTACACAGATCTACATAAAGAGTTCATTCTATCTCTTAACTAGAGCGAAACAATAATGACCTCTGAGTTCAGATAATGGCCTGTGCATGATCATTGGCATCATACTGTCAGTCATCTGTTGATATCATCCAGCATATGAAATCTAACATTCTGTTGTACATCCCCTACCTGACAGAAATGTTCATATCTACGAGTCACTGTCAAAGGCAATGGAGCGAAACATTATTGACTGATGAAGAAATGTAAAAATGTGTTCATACAAAAGACACTTTTAACAAGCTACTGCCATACTTTGAAACTAACGAAATGTGTGTATAATGCCTTGTAATGTTGTAATTAGTTCTCTGAACCAAAAAAATGCAGATAAAAAAATTAAGGATTCATTTGAACCAGTGTATATTTGACATCACTGTCTCGTAAAACTGCAACTATTCCTCACAAAGATGGAAAATTTCAGTGCTTGTAACTGCCTAAATATGGATTAGTTTTAAAAAATCTAAATATTAAAGACACATTTTTACTTTAATCAGGGCAGACTCATGTCTCATGCTCTTAATATTTACTCTGTGTCCTTAGCTTCTCAGATATTCTTTGATCCTTAATCAGCAGGATTCCTCCAACCAAAATTTACCTCCAGAGACAGAATAATTATTCTGCAAATAGTTGTATGATGAATGATCCAGACAAAGAGGGGCAAGAGACTGAAAATTAGTAAACAGTAAGTAGAGACAAAACTGACTACTTTAGAAGAAAATCAATTGTAAGTTAATGAAAATCAAGTTTTTAAAAAGAATGCTTCAGTGCTACACTACGTGATACAAGGAAATTTAATTACATTTTATGAGTTAGTATTTATCTTCTGTATTAGTTATGAATATTTAATAAACAAAGATGAAGGTAAAAAGTAGTAAGGATTTTGAATGCTGTCAACTCTGATTCAGGTGACTTACCTTGGGGTCATACCTCTTATATTGGTCAAGGCCCAATCCTATGAACAAAACAAAGATAAGAAAAGTTTGAGTGATCACAATATTTGAAGTACAAATATAAAAGATAAGTACATTACAGGTAACACTCTCATTTACTGAGAAGAAAGGAAACTTCAAATAACAAAAGCTACAAGCTTTTTTAAGGAGTGGGTAAAATTAATTAGGCTAGCTAACAAAATTTGATAACTTCCATCTCCTTCAAAATGTAGTTTTCTTAAATTTTATGAATAACATTGTTTCAAATTTTAAATATCTTATATGGAAAGTTATAAAACTTGGATGTAAAATGCAAAACACACACACACACACACACACACACACACACACACACAGAAGGGTCATTCTCCACCAAGTGGCCTAATTTGAGGAATCAATGACCACATAGATCTTCCCTTTGTAATAACAAGTAAGCTACACAAAATTTGGAGCTCAAGATACACAAAAATTCAAGGTTGTGGATGACTTCTGATGGATAACTGCACATTGACATGTGAGCTCTATGACAGTTTTGTTTATATTTAAGATAGTTTAAAACTGAAACTAATTGTAACCACAGAGATGCTACTTGTTATCAGTTCAACGTAGTTGTAGCAGTTATCTGTGAGTATTTTAGAAGTAATCAACGTGCCATTACATATTTTTGCATCAAATTTGTGCCTCCTTTGATGTTACAATGCTAAAAATTATTATTTCATATTTTCTTTGTTATTGTTCTTTACAAATTGCAGGTTTTATGTACTGTAAAAGATTTAATTTGTTTTGAAGATCCACTAAACAAAGTTTAAAAAATGAGCTAGAAACTTCTACTGTCAAACATTTGCAAACTTATTATTTCATTTAATGTTTGATAGATTTCATTGTTGATTAGTTCTTTAATATTTTAATTCATCATCTATATCTAATCATAACCAATAAATTATTACAATAGAGACCCAGGATAGAAATAATTCAAAAAGGAGACTCTATACATGATGATTACAAATTTACTTTTTTACACATTACAATTTTGGAAGAGCCCCCACCTAGGTGGCAGATAAGGGAATGCTCATCAGTAGCTCCTAACAGTTGATGGGTACAATAAGTGCACCAAAAAGGCATGAGGGGGGGTGGAGAGGAGGGGGGGGGGGGAGAACAGATATCAAATGCAACTACGGAAATCCCAGCAAGCCGGTAGTGGATAAACCACAAGATTTCAGACATGGAACAAGCATAGGAAAAAATTTATATAGTGGAATACTACATAACTCTCACAAGGACTAAGATCTAATACACTGAATGTACACATGCTGACAGGAAAGGTGGGGCAAATGGTGGACTTGATGGTTAGTAGGAGACTGGATACTTTAGGATTCTCAAAGACCAGATGGAAGGATAGTGGAAACAGAATTAAGGAACATGTAGAGTCTCTATTGAAGTGGGAATGAGGAAGAAGGAAGAAATGGAGTGGCAGTAGTTACCATATAGTGGTGAAAAGAGAAGGTTAATAGAGTAAGTGACAGGGTGATGAAGGTCTATATGACAGGGTCATGAAGGTCAAAGTGAAAGAACAAGAAATGGGTATGGAAATTCTGGAAGGATATGCACCACAAGTTGAAGGTCCTGCTGAAGAGGAGGAGTACTTTGAAGAAGAACTGCAGACAACTAACTGGACAGAAGATCAGGGCAATTAATGGGAGATCTATATGCACACATGGGAAGGAACGAGAAGCATATGGAGGAGCAAAGGGGGTGGAAGGGTGAGGAAGGTGAAATGAGGAAGGATGAAAATTAAGACTTTTGTAAAAGAAATGGACTAGCAGGTAACAAAATCTGATTTAAGAAGAAGGAAAGTCTAAAGATAACATGGTAAATATGCAATAAACTACATGATATGTGACCAACCAGGCTGAGAGGGGGGGAGGGGGGGGGAGGGGAAGAGGGGAGGGGTGGTCATGGTAATATATTCTGTAACCTTAGGTAGTGATATGTCTTTTAGTTGTGACAAAACAATTAATGAGGAGAAGGCACCAGAAAGACAGGAAAATGGGATAAGAATATGGAAGTTGAATAAAGAGGAATAGTGCAAAGAAGAATGTCAGAAAACAGTAAAGAGAAACACACTAAGATATGATATGCACTCAGCAGAGAGCAAATGGGGAAGATGTGAAACACTGATGGTGAAAGCAGTAAAAAAGGTGTGTAGAAGAATAGGTAATAAGAAAAGGTAGAAATAAAAACACTGGTGGAATGAGAGAGTAAGAAAGGAAAATGCAAAGAAAAACAAAGCATTATGTTTATGGTTTCTAGAGAGAACAGAGAAAGCAAGAAAGGAATACACTGAGAAGTAGAAGAAAAGAAGAAGAAGAAGGAGGTGGCTGAGAGATTGGTAGCAGTGGAGGAGAGAGAACGGATGGAAGAGTGGACAAAAATGACAAAGAGGACAGTGAGGGGAGTAAGAAGGTTCTCTATGGAACAGTTAAGATTAAGAAGAGAAGTGTGATGGAAAATGTCAGGGCGATAAATAAAGAAGGAAATGGAGGAGGAGTTGGTGCAACAGATGGAAGAGAGACTGGGGAAGGGGGGAGGTGAGAGTAATGATAGAACCAGAAGGCAGGTGTTAGGGCAACAGTGGTGGGGGTGGGGGTTGGCAGGAGTATGAGAGTGGTGGTGTGTGTGGTGGGTGACTTTGATAGGAAGGGGGGATTATGATGATGACAGGGGGAGAGTACGAGGGTGACAGGAGGAGGGCAGTATAACAGTGATTTGGGGGGGGGGGGGCGGGAGGGGTTAGATGGTGGGCGACGGGAGGGTGTCAGAGTGGCGGCGGGGCGCGAGCTTAGAGTGGCGGCGGGGCGCGAGCTTAGAGTGGCGGCGGGGAAGGGAGCTGCGAGGGCGACGGGGCAGGAGCTGCGAGGGCGACAGAGGGTGCTGCGAGGGCGACAGAGGGTGCTGCGAGGGCGACAGAGGGTGCTGCGAGGGCGACAGAGGGTGCTGCGAGGGCGACAGAGGGTGCTGCGAGGGCGACAGAGGGTGCTGCGAGGGCGACAGAGGGTGCTGCGAGGGCGACAGAGGGTGCTGCGAGGGCGACAGAGGGTGCTGCGAGGGCGACAGAGGGTGCTGCGAGGGCGACAGAGGGTGCTGCGAGGGCGACAGAGGGTGCTGCGAGGGCGACAGAGGGTGCTGCGAGGGCGACAGAGGGTGCTGCGAGGGCGACACATGGGGAGTACAATGAAACAGTAGGCGCGGAAGGGAGATGGTTGTGTAAGAATCATGCAGTAGAGTAAAGGGGTACATGGAGGTTTAAGAATGATACCGAAGAGCATGAAGATAATGGTGGAGAGTATAAACATTACAGGGAAGAGTATAAGAATCCCAGATGAGAGAAAAAGGATTTGTGAGAGAATATACACATGTTCAGAGGAAAGTGAAGATAACGTGAGGAGTAGTTGTTGTTGATGTTATTGTTGTGGTCTTCAGCCCAAAGACTGGTTTGATGCAGCTCCCAATGCTATTCTACCCTGTGGAAGCATCTTTATCTCCAATTAATTACTGCAACCTACATCCTTCTGAATCTGCTTAGTCTCTTGGTCTCCCTTTACAATTTTTACCCACCATGCCTCCCGTCAATACTAAATTGGTGACTCCTAGATGCCTCAGAACATGTCCCACCAACCAATCCCTTCTTGTAGTCAAGTTGTGCCACAAATTTCTCTTCTCCACAGTTCAATTCAGTACTTCCTCATTAGTTACGTGATCGACCCATCTAAGCTTCACCATTCTTCTGTAGCACCACATTTCTAAAGCTCCTATTCTCTTCTCCTCTAAACTGTTTATCATCCATGTTTCACTTCCACACATGGCTACACTGCATACAAATACTTTCAGAAAAGACTACCTGACCCTTAAATCTATACTCGATATTAACAAATTTATCTTCTTCAGAAACGCTATTCTTGCCATCACCGATCTGCATTTTTTTTATCCTCTTTACTTCGACCTCCATCAGTTATTTTGCTTCCCAAAAAGCAAAACTTATCTACTACTTTAAGCATTTTATTTTATAATAAAATTCCTTGTGCATCACCTGATTTAATGCAACTACATTACATTATCCTTCTTTTGCTTTCATTAATGTAGATCATATATCCTCCTTTCAAGACACTGTCCATTCCATTCAACTGCTCTTCCAAGATCTTTCCCATCTCTGACAGATATACAATGTCATTGGCAAACCTCAAGGTTTTTATCTCTTCTCCCTGAATTTTAGCTCCTTCTCCATTTTTTTCTTTATTTCCTTCACAGTCTGCTCAAAATATAGATTGAACACTCCCTTCTCAACCACCGCTTCCCTCACTGCCCCTAGACTCCTGTAACTGCCATCTGATTTCTGCAGAAATTGTAAATAGTCTTTCGCTCTCTTTATTTGATCCCTGCTACCTTCAGAATTTGAAAGAAATTATTCCAGTTGAACATTATCAAAAGCATTTTGTGAGTCTAAAAATGCTGTAAACTTAGGTTTGTCTTTCCTTAACCAACCTTCTCTAAGATCAGTCGTACGGTCAGTACTGCCTTGTGTGTTCCTTCTTTTCTATGGAATCTTCCCAGAGGGTGGCTTCTACCAGTTTTTCCTTATATCTATAGAATTTGTATTAGTATTTTGCAACCGTGTCTTATTCGACTGATAGTTTGGTAATTCTCATACCTGCCAGCACCTGCTTTCTTTGGAATTGGAATTGCCATATTCTTCCTGAAGTCTGAGGGTATTTTGCCTGTCTCATACATTTTGCTCATCAGATGGAAGAGTTTTGTTATGTCTGGCTCTCCCAAGGCTATCAGTAGTCCTAACAGAATGTTTTTTACTCCCATGCTCTGTCAAATTCTTCACTAAGCATCATATACCCATCTCATCTTCATCTATGTCCTCTTCCATTTCCATAATAATGCCATCACGTACACTCCCCTTGTATAGACCCTCTATACCTCCTTCCACCATTCAGCTTTCCCTTCTTTCCTTAGGACTTGTTTACCATCTGAGCTCTTTATATTCAAACAGGTGGTTCTTTTCTCTCCAAAGGTATCTTTAACTTTCCTGTAGGCACTGTCTATCTTACCCCTAGTGACACATTCTTCTACATCCGTACATTTGTCCTCTAGCCACTCCTGCTTAGCCATTTTGCACTTCTTGTTGATCTCATTTTTTAGACTTTTTTATTCCTTTTTGCCAGCTTCATTTACAGCATTTTTATATTTTCTTCTTTCATCATTTAATTTCAATATCTCATGTGTTACCCAAGTATTTCTACTAGCCTTCATCTTTTTACCTACTTGATCCTCTGCTGCCGTCACTATTTCATCTCTCAAAGCTACCCATTCTTCTTCTATGTATTCCTTTCCCCTGTTCTTGTCAATTGTTCCCTAACACTCCCTCTGAAACTCTCTACAACCTCTGGTTCTTTCAGTTTATCCATGCCCCATCTCCTTAAAGTCCCACCTTTTTGCAGTTTCTTCAGTTTTAATCTACAGTTCATAACCAATAAACTGTGGTCAGAGTCCACATCTGGCACTGGAAATGTCTTACAATTTAAAACCTGGTTCCTAAATCTCCGTCTTACCATTATATAATCAATCTGAAACCTTCCGGTGTCTCCAGGTCTCTTCCATGTACACAGACTTCTTTCTTCTGCACATGCCTCACACCATTACAGAGCCTCCACCAGCTTGAATAGTCAATTGCTGACATGCAGGGTCCATGGATCTATGAGGTTGTCTCCATACCCATACACGTCGATCCACTCGATACAAAATGGAATGAGACTCGTCAGACCAGGCAACATGTTTTCAGTCATCAACAGTCCAATGTCGGTGTTGACAGGCCAGGCGAAGTGTAAAGCTTTGTATCGTGCAGTCATTTAAGGGTACACAAGTGGGTCTTTCACTCTGAAAGCCCATATTGACGATGTTTCATTGAATGGTTCAGATGCTGACACTTACTGATGGCCCAGCATTGAAATCTACAACAATTTGCAGAACGGTTGCACTTCTGTCTCATTGAACAATTCTCTCCAGTCATCATTGGTCCTGCTCTTGCAGGATCTTTTATTGGCCGCAGCAATGTCGGAGATTTGATGTTTTACAAGATTCCTGATACTTACAGTACATGAGTGAAATGGTCACACGGGAAAAAACCCACTTCTTCACTACCTCGGAGATGCAGTGTCCCATCGCTCGGGTGCTGACTATAACACCATGGTCAAACTCACTTAAATCTTGATAACATGCCATTATAGCAGCAGTAACCGATCTAACAACTGCGCCACACACTTTTCATCTTATATGAGCGTTGCCAACTGCAGTGTCATATTCTGCCTGTTTACATCTCTGTATTTGAATATACATGCCGATACCAGTTTCTCTGGCACTTCAGCGTATTTCTTCGATCTCTTCATCATCTATGGAGCTATTTGCCATATAAACTTGTACTATTGTGGTAGGCGTGGGTTTTGTGGCTATCTTGGCTACAATAATACAGTAACTATGCTGTCCATAGCAGCTTATCCGCGTTCCTACTTTTTATTCATTATTACACCTACTCCTACATTACCCCTACTGGATTTTGTATTTATAAACGTGTACTCAGCTGACCAGAAGTCCCTTTCCTCCTGCACTGGACTTCATTAATTCCCACTATATCTAACTGTAACCTAACCATTTCCCTTTTTAAATTTTCTAACCTATCTGTCCAGTTAAGGGATCTGACAGTCCACACTCCGATCTGTAGAACACCAACTATGTTTCTCCTGATAATGACATACTCCTGAGTAGATCCCACCCAGAAATCCAAATGGGGGACTATTTTATCTCTGGAATATTTTACCCAAGAGGATGCCATCATCATTTAACCATAGAGTAAAGCTCCGTATCCTCGGGAAGAATTATGGCTGTAGTCTCCCCTTGCTTTCAGGTGTTCACAGTACCAGCACAGCAACGCAGTTGTTTTGGTTGATATTATAAGGCCAGTTCCATCAATCATCCAGACTGTTGTCCCTGGAACTACTGGAAAGGCTTCTGCCCCTCTTCAGGAACCACACATTTGTCTGGCCTCTCAACAGTACCCCTCCATTGTGGTTGCACCTATGGTACTGCAATCTGTATTGCTCTGGCACCAACAGCAAGGGTCCATGGTTCATGGGAGGGGACAGGGTGGGGGCTGGGACATGAGGAGTATGACGATAATTTAGAGGTATTAGGGGGATTTGCAGACACTATGAGAATGACAGGATGGAGTTCAAGTATGAGGGGTATGTGAAACAGCATGAGGGTGACAGGAGGAGAACGTATGCAGATGACAAGAGTTTATGATGAACAGAGGAAGAGGATGAATACAACAAGAGTGAGGATGAATCTGATCGAGTTAGAGAATAAGGGCTTGGGACACTACGAGATGACGCTTCCAAAGGGAGAGAATATTGGGACAGGGTGGAGTGGGTGGGGGGTGGGAGAGTGGAGGATGAGGATGCTGCATGGGGAGGGAGAATGAGTATTACAGTGAGGAAAATATGTCAGTGGTGAGAGAGAGATGGTGCGGATGTAGAGGGACAAGCAAGAAGTTGACAGGTCCAGTTGCTGTGATGTCAGAGAAGAGAGAGACAGTGACAGAGAGAGAGAGGGGTTGGGGGGGGGGGGGGGGGGAGTGCAATAAAGAAGAGAGAATGGATGGAAAAATCAGGATTACAGGGACATGAGGTTTGAGAAGATTCGGAAAGAAGCAATAGAGTTTTCCAAGCGACTTGAATGGGATTGAAAGATAAGAGGGAAGAAGATTGGTGAACAGACAGAGGCTCAAAAATGATGCAGGCAGTAGTGGGGACTATGTTTGACGGACGGAGAAGGAGAGTAAGTGATATGCAACCCTTCTTTAAATTCTGTATTTTTATCAATTGTGAATGCAGGTACATATTACAGAAAACTTCCATGTTTCTTGGATGGGTTAAAAACAATACTTTGTACAGAAAATATAAGTACATTTAATCTTTGTGGCAACCTTTCAGAAAAACTACATAGTCTGTTGAATGATTGGGTCTTCTGCCATTTGATGGTGTCATTGCAGGGAGCACCTGAAGAAGACATTAAGTCACACTGTCAAAACATCATGAGGGATGATGCTAATGACCAGCAGAAGACCAAATAATTCAACACATCATCTATTGCCTGGAAAGCCTACAGAATTACAATTTTACAGTAATTACAATAGTGATCCTGCATTATGTTTTACTCATCTTTCACATCCCTGTAACAAGAATAGAATGGAATGGACATGTCTTGAAAGGAGCATATAAGATGAGCATCAACAAAAGCAAAACAAGAATAATAGAATGTAGTCTAATGAAATCAGGTGATGCTGAGGGAATTAGATTAGAAAATGAGATACTTAATAAAAGTACACAGGTTTTGCTATATGAGCAGCAAAATAACTGATGATGGCTAAAATACAGAGGATATAAAATGTAGATGCAATGGCTAGAAAAGCGTTTCTGGAAAAGAGAAGTTTGTTAACATCGAGTATAGATTTAAATGTCAGGAAGGAATATGTTGCAGTAGTTACTAAGGGGCTAGCACAGAATAGAGTAACATGGAGAGTTGCATCGAACCAATCTTCAGACTGAACACCACAACGCCGACGAAAACGCCGACGATCATCGCTCCATATTAATTACACAGGCCAATGAAAAAATTTTTTTAAAAACCTTTTTTTTACTTTGATAGCTGATCTTCATAGATTTTTATGAGGTGAATCCAAATCTAGCCTTAGTTTTTTTGTATCACCCATAGTTTTTGAGCAATATTCTTTTTATTATATAGTATAAAAATCCTATGCTATACGGTGAATGGGGAAATTAATGAAAAGCTTTGTTACAAGATAAGCATGGTTTGTATTTACAGTAAGCTACTTAAAACAATGATATGTGTTAATAGAGGTTTCACTTGTCAGCCGGAATTGGTTTGTATTTTCTTTCTCTTTTTTCTTTGAAGCTTCTTTTGTAGCTTTTTCTACGATCGGTCGCTTGCTGAACTTCTCGGAGAAGTGATCAACAGTAGTCCCCCATCATGTTGGTGTTTCAGCGGCCTTGGTAGCGTTTTTCCATCACTTTAATGTCCTGTTGAAAATGCTCTCCTTGCTCCTCACTAACATCTCCCATATTGTACGGGAAGTAATCAAGGTGACTGTTCAAAAAGTGAACTTTCAGGCCCATTAAACATCCTAAAGTTTTAAACTCCTTTAACACTGTAACACTGTAGCTATAATAGTAACATATTCTGGGTCTCTTTCATGTCCTAAGAACTTTGTAACAACTTGTTTGAATGATACCCATGCTTCTTTCTCATTTAAGGTCATTGTGGATTCAAAGTTACCATCAATTTTCTAATGTCAGGTACGACAAAGATGCCTTCTTTTAGATGCATACATGTTACCATTGTGTAATAAAACAACCTTTAAACTAGTTTTGGACGAATCAATAAACAGCCTCCAGTCTTCCTTTTTGTATTCAATACCAAACTCATTCATCAGACTGGGAATGTCTGAGCAGTTCACTAAATCAGCTTCTTGTTGAAAAAGCTTGGAAAATTGCTGCTCTCTCTTCCTATACAAGTATATGCTGGTTCCAACTGCCAATAAGTTCTCTTCTTTAAATCTAGAGCCAAGAAATTCAGCTTTTCTTTGGTTAAGTGCAGATCCCTAATCAAATCGTTAAGCTCTATCTGAGTAAACAATTTGGGCTCTAGACTTTCTGTACTACAATGGAATTCATCATCATCTGTTTCATCTAAATCAGATTGTACATCAGAAAATACTTCTGTTGGAATAGAATTTATATCATCTGGTGGTTCAGGAAATGGCAAATCTACACCATGCCTTACAGGCCAGATGGCAGGTGGAAGGTTAGGGTAGCTTATCACCTTCTTGTTTTTTGAATTATGGCCAATAATATCAACACTGCAAAAGTAGCAATCACTGGAATGATTTCTTGGCTCCCTCCATATCATAGGAACAGCAAATCTAAAGGCTTTTTTTC
Organism: Schistocerca serialis cubense; assembly: GCF_023864345.2. NCBI lineage: Eukaryota > Metazoa > Arthropoda > Insecta > Orthoptera > Acrididae > Schistocerca > Schistocerca serialis. Next base: position 275,518,943 of record NC_064646.1, read on the forward strand.
TCCTTTTTGGACCATTTTCTCAGATCTTCAACACATACATAACATACCTTATGTGGTACCCAAGATTTATCTTGATCACCATGTTTAGATCCAAAGTACGATAGATAAACCTTTTTCACAAAGTCTGTAATGTTTCTTTGGTGTTTTTTAACCACAAATTCACCACAAATATAACAAAAACTGTCAGCAGAGTTTTTACAAGCATTATTAGACATTGTACTGAGCACATGTACAGGAAACGGGAACGTGAGGTTAGGCTGACAGTAAACAAAACCCCATCTGTTAACACAAAAATCGAATCCCCCTTTTTTGCCAGCAAATGTTTTTCAACAGTCCCACCAACATCATCTACATTCATTACGCCTCCTTTTTAAATTATTTTAACTATATAAAAGCTGTTAAATTCTTTAAACAACACTTAATTTAATAAATTTAACTATAAAATGTGAAGAAACGGTGGGTGACACTGTTTTTTAAGTATCATATTTGGATTTCCAACCCTAAAAACATAAGAATAAGGTATTTTCAGCAAAAAAGTTTTTCCATCATTGGCCTGTGTTATTTTTTGGAGTTGTGATTCTTTTTCGTCAGTGTATTAGGAAATTGCAACATTGGTATATAAACAACAAAGCTGTAATTTTGCACATGTAGCTCTTCCAAATTTCTGTAAAACATTGCTAACCTATTAAGAAGCAGAAAAGCAAAAGCCAAATGGAATAAAACCACATATAATAAATAAGCATGGAAAAGCCACACTGTTAACAATACAACAGGATTTATACTACAGTAGTCACAGTAACTGAAAAGTAAACACAGAGTCATCCCAGTTTTTCAAAAGTTAACTTTTCCCTCAAGTGGAAAGCAGAAGCAGAGAATTAATAATCTGCTGGAAACATTTTGATGAAAAGGCATCTCTCCCAGGGTTTAACAATGAGGGGGAAGAGGAGGAGAAGGATGCAGGTAAGATACAAAGCAAGTTCATCTGATAACTTACATGATTCAGTGACTCTTATTTCAGAAAGATAACTGAAGCAATCAGATGTCATTATGCATAAACCATCAACTTCATTCCAGTGATTTAGATATGAAGCAGAAAGATTGAAACATGAAAAACAAAGCCGGCCGGAGTGACCAAGTGGTTCTAGGCGCTACAGTCTGGAACCGCGCGACCGCTACGGTCGCAGGTTCGAATCCTGCCTCGGGCATGGATGTGTGTGATGTCTTTAGGTTAGTTAGGTTTAAGTAGTTCTAAGTTCTAGGGGACTGATGACCTCAGATGTTTAGTCCCATAGTGCTCAGAGCCAGGAAACACAAGCATAAACTATTTCTCTATTCTTACACTACTGTGTCTCAAATCCACTGTTTTTCCTTACTTATGCTCTTTTCACTTCCTTTGGTACATATTGTTAAGTGATTTCCTTGATATTCAGCCATTATTTTGACATTACCAATAGATGAATACGGAAGAGAAATTTTATCAATTGAGCATCTATTTTCCAAAATATTCAAATGTTTAAAAGGTAAGCAATAAATATTAAGGGGTAAAATTTGTAAGAACACAGAATGGACTGATCATATAACCTCATGTGCAAGTAAAGCTGTTGGCAACTTTGGTTCATTGACACTGGGAAAATATGACACCAAAAAAGACTACTTACAAAAAAACTGGAGTGACCAATCCTAGAATACTGCTCAAGTTTGTGGGATCATTGCAAATAGTACTAGCAGGAGATATTGAACATATAACAGGAAGGTAATACAAATGCTCACAGGTTTGTTTGATCAATATAAAAGCTGTAAAAACCTGAGCTGGTAGAAAGGGACCATGAAGACAAGTTCAGACTAATTACAGCACATATTCGTATTTAAGCAATCCTCCTCTGCGCACTACATATGAAAATGGAATGGGAAGAAAGATAATTGGTACAATGGAAGGTACCTTCTGCTATGCAATTCAAAGTGGTTTACAGAGTGTATATTGGTAGATAGTTGTTAGTCACCATAAGCTGAGTTGCAGATAGACACTACAAAAATGTTGTCACGTATATAGATTTCAGCCAGTAAGGCCTTTGTCAAAATTAGATCTCTCTCTCTCTCTCTCTCTCTCTCTCTCTCTCTCTCACACACACACACACACACACACACACACACACACACACACACACACACACACACACACCTGCAGTCTCAGTCAACTAAGGCTAAAAGTGAAGTGCTGCTGGGGAGCAGGCAAGGACAAGGTGAAGAGAGGGTACAGCAGCTATGTGCAGTCAGGAGGTTAGACAGAGGGCAGCAGTGGGGGGGGGGGGGGGGGGGGGGGGGGGGGGGGATCGTGGAATAGGACAGAAGTAAAAAGACTAGGTGCTATGGAGGAATGAGGGCAGTGTAGTGCTGGAATGGGAACAGAGAAGGGGCTAGATGGGAGAGGACAATGACTAACAAAGGCTAAGGCCAGGAGGGTTATAGGAATGTAGGATATATTGCAAGGAAAGTTCCCACATATGCAATTCAGAAAAGCTGTTGTTGGTGGGAATTATTCATATGGCATAAGCTGTGAAGCAGTAACTGAAATGAAGGATGTCATGTTCGGCAGCATGCTCGGCAACAGGGTGGTTGATTTGTTTCTTGGCCCCAGTTTGTCAGTGGCCATTCATGCAGACAGACAGCTTTTGGTTGTCATGTCCACATAGAATACAGCACAGTAGTTGCAGCTTAGCTTGTCGATCACATGACTTGTTTCACAGGTAGCCCTGCCTTTGATGCAATAGGCAATGTTTGTGACCGGGCTGGAGTAGGTGGTGATGGGAGGATGTGCGGGACAGGTCTTGCATCTAGGTCTATAGGTCTATTACATGGGTATGAGCCATGAGGTACGGGGTTGGGAGCATGGGTTGTGTAGGGATGGATGAGTATATTGTGTAGGTTTGGTGGACAGTGGAATACCACTGTGAGAGGGGTGGGAAGGGTAGTGGGCAGAACATTTCTCATTTCACAGCTTGACGAGAGGTAGTTGAAACCCTGGCAGAGAATGTCTTTTAGTTGCTCCATCCCTAGGTTGTACTGACTTATGAGGATGCTCCTTATGAGGAGGCCAGACAGTGGAACTTTGGGATATGGTGGGAGACTGGAAAGATAAGGCACAGGAGATTTGTTTTTGTACAAGGTTGGGAGGATAATTATGGTTCCTGAAGACTTCAGTGAGATCCTCAGTATATTTGAGAGGGGACTGCTCGTCGCTACAGATGTGACGACCATGGGTGGTTAGTCTGTATGGAAGGGACTTCTTGATATGGAACTGGTGGCAACTGTTGAAGTGGAGGTATTGCTGTTTGTTAGTCAGTTTGATAGGGATGAGGTACTGATGTAGCCATCTTGAGGTGGACGACACCATCTAGGAAGGTAGCTTGTTGGGATGAGTAGGACCAGGTGAAGCAACTGGGAGAGAAATTGTTGAGGCTCTGGAGGAATGTGGATAAGGTGTCCTCACCCTTGATCCAAATCGCTAAGATGTCATTAATGAATCTGACACAGATGAGGGGGTTTAGGATTCTGGATGTTTAGGAAGGATTTCTCTAGATGGCTCACGAATAGGTTGGTATATGACAGCACCATGTGAGTGCCCATAGCAGTATCCTGGATTTGTTTGTAGGTAATGTCTTCAAAGGAAAAGTAACTGTGGGTGAGGGTATAGTTGGTCATGGCGACTAGGAAGGAGATAATTAGTTTGGAATCTGTTAGGCACTGCGAATGGTGGTGTTCAATAGTGATAAGGCCATGGGCATTACGGTTGTTAGTGTAAAGGGAGGTGACATCAATAGTGATGAGCAGGGCAAAGTGTGGCAGGGGGACAGGAATTGTGGAGAATCAGTGGAGGAAATGGTTGGTATCTTTTATATAGGAGGATAGGTTCCGGATAATTGGTTGAAAGTGTTGGTCTATGAAAGCAGAAATTCCCTCAGTGGGGGCACAACAACTGGCCAAAATGGGGCATCCTGGGTGGTTTGGTTTCTGGACTTTAGGAAGTATATAAAAGGCAGGAGTGTGGAGAATGGTATGGGTGAGCAGAGAGATGGACTCCGGGGAGGTATTCTGTGATGGGCCTAACAATACCAACTTCATAGATGTAGCCTTAAAAATACTTTGGTAGCTGTTCAGTAATTTTTTTTTTTTTTTTTAAAGCAATCACCGACTATTTTATCCCCTTTATGGTGGAATTACCAGAAATGCTGAAACACAGTTTTTATTTTCTGACTAAGAAACCAAATACCAGTTTTTGAAGTTCCAGCTTCAAAATTCCCTTAATAGCGACATACTTTCAAAAAGTCTTTCATTCTCTATTTCACCCCCTTAGGAGTGGAATTTCAGAAATTCCTTCTTAAATGATGCCTTCAGTATAAAATCTACAGCCTCTCCAAACTCCAAGTTTCTATCCTTAGGAGGATTGGGCTGGGCAGTGACGAGTCAGTGAATCAGTCTGAGCCTATTTCACCCCCCTCAGGGGTTAAGCTTCCAACAACAGTGAACTCATATTTTTTTCATCTCGAACCATGAAGCCAAACATCAACTTCAAAGATATTGCTTTAAAAATGCATCCACAATGGAACACTGGGTGTTCCACTTATCTTATGACTGCCTGTGCAACGCGGTAGATGCCTGGCAGTGAGCGCTCCATTGACTGGTGATCAGATGCCGTGTCGCCCGTCTACTGCTGCAGTACCACTTGACTACATTTAAACCATACACAAACAAATTTTGTACTCACCCATGTCACATATGAAGATGCTGAAACTGCCTGCCATTATTTTCCACACATTTCTGACATCTACTCAAGAAATTATTAATCAACGATGTAATTCTCTCTGAGATATTGAATTAATTGATTCATAGATACTATACTTGAGCTCCTTTATCGCGTGAGGATTTGTTGTGTATGCTTTGTCCTTCAGAGCACCCCATAAATAAAAATCGCACAGAGTTAAATCAGGACTTCTAGTGGGCCAGATTTTGTTACTAATCACTGGTTCATCAAACACATTACGAATTGTGTGCAAAGAAACACTGGGCATATGAGCCCTAGCCAAATTCTGTTGAAAAAAATGCGAAGCTTCATTCTCTTTCAATCAGTTCATTAAAAACACTGGCAAAATGTTTTGGTCATTAAAAAAATTGAGCCTATTATTCTGTCATCACTAACTGTGCACCACACCCCTATTTTCTGATCATGAAGGGGCTCCTCATGAAGCACTATAGGTCTATCGGTGCTCCAATGTTGACAGTTTTTGGAATTAACATACCCAGGTAAATGGAACCAAGCCTCGTCTGAAAACAGAATGAGGTTCGAATCCATTTCACCACCATGCACTTGTTTTAAAACCCATTTGCAAAACTTAAACCCATGCACAGGATGACTAGGTCGAAGTTCTTGAGCTACTGATACTTTATAGGGTCTTACCCCATGCAGCTTAGCACCTCTTTGTACAGGGGTGTAGGAAATTTGTGTTTGCTGCAAAAGACATCCAAGACATTTTAGGTGAATTTTCCAGGTGGTACACAGTGTCACTGAGATGAGTTTCTATGAGCACTAAATGTCATCATTTATACTTGTTATCTTGAATGCTTTCCGTTTTATGAAATTTATTCACTAATTTGAGAACTGCATACGACTCTGAACTCTGACACCTGGATCCTTTGTTTATACTATCTCCAAACAGTACAAGTGGACTCTGTACGCACATTCGAATCATAAATAAGCACTGCTAGAACTGAATAATTTGCTCTTGCCATAGCTGCATTCGCAAACTTCAGTGTTACACTCATGATGCCTGTTTCACTGCTCGAATGACACAAGCTGACAAGGAGCATATGCCTGTACGGCCTTCAGGCTCCCCCCCACCACCTTTCAGCCCCCTCCCAAAAAAAAAATTTAAAAAAAATTAGGGGTGGGGGAGGCATACTGCAGTTCTGTGGGATCCATTCGACTGGCAGGCACATCTTCCATGGCCGGCCTGGGCAGGCAGTCATCAGATAAATGAAATGCCTTGTATTTTCATAAAATATTTCACCCCCTTAGGGTCTGAGCTTCCAAGAACAGTGACATGCACATGTTTTATTTCTAACAGAGAAGCAAAATACAAATTTTGATAGACTTAGCTTCAAAAATGCTTGCACAATGAAATATTTCCATAAAGGACTTTCACTCATCATTTCATCTCACAGGGTTAAATTTACAAAAATGCTGAAACACATATTTCTTTACTTCTGACCAAGAAACCAAATACAATTTTTATAGGTCTAGCTTCAAAATTGCATTAATAGCAACATTTTTGACAAAAAACCCTCCTTCCCCTATTTCACCCCTTCGGGTTGGAATTTCAGAAAATCTCTTCTGAAACACCTACGTCATAAGATCCACAACTTCTCCAAACTTCATGCTTCTACACCTAGTGGTTTGGGCTTGGTGGTGGTCAGTGAGTGAGTCCGTTTCCTTTTATATATAGAGATTTCACTAATGAGTATTTAAATCTGTAAGGAAACTGACCACACCTGAAAGACACACTGCTAAGTGACTGTGTATGTATGGTATTCTGTCTTACGGCAGGTCTTGTTATGGGTTAAGCCTCTTCCACTTTTGTCTGTCCATAGCCAGTCTTTTCATTTCTGAATATTTGCCTCCTTGTCCAGCTTTTTGATATCTTCTTTTTCCTCTTCCCCTTTTTCACTCCATCATTTTTTTCTATTCCTTCCTTCAATAAACAGTCCCTCCTCAAATAATGTCCAATCCAGTTCCATTTTCCCTTTCTGATGACTTTCAGCATCTTTCTTTCTTCTCCAACTCTTCGTAATACTTCTTCATTCCTTACTCGGTCTTCCCATTTCACTTTTTCCCTTCTTCTCCATATCCACATCTCTAGTGTCTCCAATCTTCTTTCATCTTCCTTCCTCAATGTCCTGGTCTCCGCACCATATAGTGCAATGCTCCAGATGTAACATTTGGCAAGTCTTTTCCTCAGATCTTTGTTTCGTGGCCAACAAAGTAATTTCCGTTTCCTCTTGAATCCTTCTTTTGCCATTGCAATTCTTTTCCTAATTTCTGTTGATGGGATGGATCTCTGAATTAATGCATGGTGCACTGATCTCCACAATTCTTCTTTATAATTCATCATAGTCAACTGCTAAGGAACAGAGAGACTGTTGGACAGGAATAATGACAGGCAATGATGGACAACATGAGACACAGTACATACATAACAGAGGTGGAATGGTGTATTTATAACTAAAGTTGGTACAGATTTCACCACAAGGAAAAGCAAGATAGCAGATATAAACATCATTTATGTCTGACACAGTCAGGTTGATATTGGACTCTCAGTAAGGAATATGCCCTCCTCAGGCACTAATGCACATTTAGTACCTGTTATTTCATGCTTGCTACCAAACTGTTGAGAAGCTCTTGGAGTGGGGGTATTGCCCACTCCTCTCTCAAGGCTCAAGGAATTGTTCAGTTCTTGCAGTTTGGGGAGGGGGTGTACATTGAGAAACACATCTGCCAAGAGCATCTCAGGCATGCTCTATAGGGTTAGGTCCGGAGAGCATGCAGGCCATTCCATACGTTCAATATCTTCACCTTCCAGTGTGTGACACCTCAGCTGTCCTGTTTGGGCAGGCACTGTTATTCATAAAAAGAAATTTGGGTTCCACCACACCCATAAAGACATGGACAATGTATGTCAGTGTTTGGTCATTGTGCATGATGCCTGCCCATATCATAACACCTAGGCCATACTGATAACATTCATGAACATTCTGTGGTATATAACATGTGCTTCTCTCTCTCTCTCTCTCTCTCTCTCTCTCTCTCTCTCTCTCTCTCTCTCTCTCTCCACACTAACTAAGGGGCACATGACACAGTAAACTGGGATTCATTGAAGAACATCACTCTGGACCATTGTTGCTGTTCCTAACCAACATGCTCCTTACATCAATGGTCGCTTTCTCGACAGTAGCAGGGTTGAAGTGGGATGCATTTAATAAGTTTATGAGCATACAAATCAACCTGCTTTAATAGCCCTGAAATGGTTCTGGCAGAGACAAGTGTACCAACAGTGGTCACAAGTTATGCAGCAATCTGCCTAAGAGTGATATGCCCATTCCTTAATGCAACTGATCCTCTTACAGTGCGGTAGTCCATATTTGACCACTGGCATGCTTTTGCATAGCATTTCCACTTTCGGCAGTTTTTTTAAATCATGACATGACGCTTCTGGGCACACCAATATGGTGTCAACGTTAGTGACACTTTGACTGGCTTTATCTGCGCTACTGTTTATCTACAATCATAAGCATGCAAATGACATCTTGCGGATATGACACTGTACCACACGGAATGTTGCACTAATTGATTCTACAAAAACCTTCACCAGACACCGTACTGCATGAACTGTTGAATGCAAACAGAGTGTTTGTGCACAGGCTCTGCTGCAGTTTAACACATCCCACCCTACACATTTCCTTTCAATTTCATTGGTCAAGTATTCTCAGCAATTGGCAGCTGTTGGCAGCTGTTCTGCATCTGCGGGAACTGGCAGCAGTTCTGCAGCAATTGTCAGCTTTTCTGTAGCAACTGGCATTGTTCCCTAACAATTGTCAAGCAGTGTATTTACTGACTTAATAACAGACACAATTTCACTTTGCTCTTAACAGTGGTCTCCCTCTGCCAATACACTACCCTCTCCCAAGCAGATACTTGCTTTCTACCCCACAATGTGCAACATCACTACTCGGCCAACATCAGGACGAGATACGTATAATCCTTGCTGTCCATGCCTCTCGTTGTCCTTGCTCTCCCTTTCCCCTCACCTCGTCTTAGTCCATCATTTACTCCACCAACCCCCCCCCCCCCCCCCCACACACACACACACACACCACCACCAACAGACAAACCTGCACTTAATTTAAAGTGCAGTGCGCAGGCAGGGTAGTTGCATGTGTATGGAACTGTCTGTGTGCTCTGAATAATTGAAGTTTGTCAGTTGAGCAACCAAGTTCCAGTTTCCAGTGCCTCCCCCATATGGAGATTGGTTACATGCCCTTATTTGTATCGCAAACTGAATTCTGCCTAAGAGAGAGCCATCAATTACAGAACTCAGCTCTTCATCAGAGTTCGTATATGACTCGAACTCATGACCAAGTCGATGAGAGCTTCATCTTCCCACGTTTTTAAAATGAAATACACATTTGGCAGGAAGGAGTAAGTGTATTGACATAATGCCACACAAAATGTGGTATTTAAACTTGACGCATAAGGTGTATATGAGTAGAATTTAAGGACTTCAAATTTGGAATAATACACTTGGAGAAAGAAGAAGACCAAGTCTTTGGCTGAGTCACTGATTGTGACTGTTGTCCGAAAGAAACAAACAAGTCTACAAAATCAGTTGTTTGAAAATACCGAGTCATTGACAATGATAGTTACGTGAAGCTAATAAGCAGAGGATAACACACTAGGTGGTCTATCAACATGGAAGACATTTGCAGATGGTCACATCATTATTTTATATTTTGTGTCAAATTCTCTTTTTTGACAATTTTTCAATAGCAAGGAGAGGATTACATTTACAAACTACTGGTTTCGGCCTTTTCCAAACAAACAGCTCCGGCAGTACTTTTTCTGGTGAGCTATCATTTTCTTTCAAGGATGCTATAAAATCCACTGCCTCATGTTTGCATTTAGCAGTGGCAGCTTGTGCAAAATTTTGCCAATGTGCTACAATATTACAAAAATAAGCAGACTGTGTTTCATTAGGTCATCATGATAGGTGTGACTAAATACTGTTGCAATATTAGCTTACATAATGTACTAAGATCATGTATACTGTTGATATATTTACAACTTCCACTATGTTTTTTATTACAGCATTAATATGTACTAGAACTTTCACTCCTCCAGTACACGATGCATCACAGTTCCTGAATAACAAACATTATGGAATTATGGAAATCAGTGCGCCACACGTTAATTCAGAAGTCAGTCACTCGGCAATGTGTCTTTCAGGTGTAGCCAGTTTCCTTACAGACTGAAACACTCATAGGATTACAAACATCACATCTGCAGATCCAACTCTTTTTGGACACTTTCATACTAAACTTCCTCGTGTACCCCCTTATGCTACCGCATATAGCCTTTTGACTGGCAAGGGTAGTAATCGTAAATAAATCTAAATTTTATAATGAATAGTTTAACATTATAAGGGAAAAAAAGGGGAGGAGGGTTATAGTAGTGGAATTAAAACCTGAGCCAACATATTGCCAATCTATGCTCTTGAGCATTGTAATGACATGTAAAATGCTACTAAAAAGATTCGTCACACTCTATTTGTATTTCTTCAGTGTTTTACCTTTTCATATGGCCTACTCACATATAATATTCAAGAAATTAAAGCTCTCATTTTTCTCCTCAAAAAATCTACTGGAAAAGGCCCTCTTTGCAGACCATCTACAGAATTTTTCACTTATGCTGGCACAAAGCTTTACACACACTTCCAAAGCAAATTACTGGTGTGGTACTGAAGCAAAGTAACACCCTAGTGCCAGCCGAGATGATGTTCCGTCAGAGCACGTACAGTTAAAAACAGACGGCTGCTACCTTTCTCCGAGATCTTCATAGTGGGACTCGCACCATTTCCACACTTGACAATGGTATATAGTTATCACAGAGAGAGCGCTACAAAATGTTTTCCTCTGTTTTATTTGCATAACATCATGCATTCGAACAGAAATGGCAAAATTTGTGTGTGTTTCCGGCTTGCATTCAAAGATACATGGCATGATTTTAGTGCAATATTTACAGTGTACAGCAGCACATTAACATATGATCACTCGCCACCACTGGCATTTAGTATTTCATCTTTAACATGTGGTTATTCATTCCTCTAACACTGGAAATATGTTAACATTTAGCCAATTTTTCAGAATTTTTTCAAATGTTGAAATGATGATGTGTAAGGAGTAAATGCTCTGGTTTCACTGCCGATGTGCAACAAAAATAGAAAATTCGACAATACAGGGTGGCACAGGGAAATGGGAAATTTTGAAGTAATGTAATTTGCTGTAATAAACACAGGAAAAACATTTTTCTTTTGACAAAAGTGCATTTATGCAGTATTTAATATATGTTTTCATTATGAAATGCACAAACTGTCTCTTCACTTTTTAAAGATATCAAAAAGATGTGCTCCCTTTGGTGTTCGCATTCTAATACGCTGTTATGGAAACTCTGGGATGCTCAGTGGGTATGGTAGTGATGCCTTGGGGTATGGTAGTGATGCTTTGGGGTATGGTAGCGATTTCATCTTCAATCTTGTTTCAGTTCATGAATAGTTGCATGATATGTGCGCTTCTTTGGTTTTAAGATGTCTCCACAGGAAGAAATTAGACACACTATGATCAGGGGATCTCGCAGGCCATGAAATGTCACTATTACATGAAATTACATGCCTTTCACTGATTGTTGGGCAGTATGTGCCTTGGCTCCATCCAGCTGAAAATATGTTTTCAATGTCTCGATGTACAGAATATCAGTGTACAGAATGTCTCAAAAGCATATCAACGTACTGAGCGGATGTTACGTATTGCTGCAACACTATCCTACACTCAAAAAGGCTACAACACCATGACATGATACAGCACACCATACTGCAACCTTGGCACTGTGTAATGAAGCTTGTGAAACTCTCAAAGATTTTCCTGTGGCCACAAAGAGAAATTCTGTTTGTTAATGTATCCATTACAGCGGAAGTGGGCTTTATCTCACTTCCGTATGTTGTTAAGAAAATTGGCAGACTCAATGATTTTAGCTAACAGCCATTCACTAAATTCTGTATGTGACACAGGGTCCTGTACATTTAATTGCTACCCAGTCTTTAATGTGTAGAGTATTACTTGTACTCTTCATCATCCAATCACTAGCAGGCATGCATGATGTTGAACATAGTGGCAAGAGCTCCTCTCAATGGAAACAGCTGCAAAGTTCTCTGGGGTATGTACTGTCCAAATTCTGCCTGAAGGCTTCTTTTTCAAGGTTGAATCAGTTTCTTCAAAATTATGCCCCCCTCATTGTATTTGCATGAGCAAATGGGCCATGTCCAAGATGAACTAGCTGGTAACACTGTCGAAATACCTTCTGGGCAGTAGTCACATTATCATGTTGCTTGTAAAATCCTTTCACAGCGATAAAATGTTTTGTGCCATTCCACTGCTGCATGCTTATTTAATGGCAACATACTTACAATTACATATTAGTTCCAAACAACTTTCAGTGCTAGTGTTGACAACACTAATGTTCAAAATTTCTACTTTTCCTGTGCCACCTTATATATTAAGTTTAAACATCAGATGCACAAAGAGAAAGTATGAAACATAGAATGCAAGAAGTATGTGTAAAATGAATCGGGAAGATATTTTTGTATTAAAATTTCCATACATTATGAAGACTAATGATACGCGGTTAGATGCAAGGACACAGTGAACCATATCAAACAACACAAGAGAGTTGGTTTTTTTTCTGCTTAGCAACTACATTCATCTGTTCATGAACAGTCATAAATATTACTGGGAAACACTGTTTCTCTTTTGGACTGTTGGCCTGTCATCAGAGCTCTTGGTACATGGCGTGGTGGCAGTAGGTTAGAAGCACTGTATGAAAAAATATATTTATATAATAGAAGGAAACATTCCACGTGGGAAAAATTATATAAAAAATATATTTACATCCACAATAGCTTTAGCATTCACAATATTCACCATTTCATTCAACAATAATAATCGAAAATTTGCCTTGGGAGTAAAATTTGCCTTGGGAGTAAAATTTGCCTTGGGAGTAAAATCTGCCTTGGGAGTAAAATCTGCCTTGGGAGTAAAGCAATATATGAAGGAAAACTGGAAAAAAATGGTTCAAATGGCTCTGAGAACTATGGGACTTAACATCTGAGGTCATCAGTCCCTAGAACTTAGAACTATTTAAACCTAACTAACCTAAGGACTTCACACACATCCATGTCCCAGGCAGGATTCGAACCTGCGACCGTAGCGGTCGCGCGGTTCCAGACTAAAGAGCCTAGAACCGCTCGGCCACTGCCGCCGGCGAAAACTGGAAAGTAGCGCACAATAATTTTATAACCAAAATGTTTAATAGGTAACAAAACAAAACTCATAAGTGAACTTACATCTTTTATCTACTTTTCTACATAGTCACCAATGTTCTGAACACATTTCTCCCATTGTGGTAACAATTTGAATATGCCCTGTTTGTAGAAGTCTGTTTGGTTGGAGTATAGATATCTGAGGACTGCTGATTTCACTTCTGCATCTGTTGCAAATCGTTGGCCGGCCAGAAATATCATCATGGGACCAAACAGATGAAAGTCTGACAGTGCAAGGTCTGGACTGTAAGGCGGAAGCTGGAGCACCTCCCACCCAAATTTGGTGATTTTCTCATGAATAGGAGCAGTAACATGTGGCCAAGCACTGCCACAAAGAAGTTTGACATTGTCAGCTTTACTGTTTTATTTATCATGAAGGAGATAATGCAACTTAACTAAAGTTTTAATGTAGGCTGCAGCATTTGTAGTGGTCCTGTGTTCAGCAAAACCCACCACTAATACACCATGCATATCCCAGAACATTGTCACAAGCACTTTCCTGGCAGACTGAATTGCTCTGAATTTTTTTCATACATACTGGCCCAGATCACAGAATAAATAGACTGACTGTCCTTTACGGTGTAATAGTCAACTGCATATATAGTTTTTCCATCAGACAACAGGTGCCGCAGGCAGAGCTATGGTGGTCACTGACTGATACATGTCACAGAGCTAGTAATGCTATTTCTACAGTGAAGTGTTTGAGGATGGATTTGTTGGCATTTAGCAGAAGGCCAGTGCACTGCAAGCTGAGTGCATTTACCCCAAAGCTGACTGTAATTGAAGAATGAAAGTCACCGATTAACTTTTGTAACTCTACAGTCAAAAATTATTTCTGCTGTAGGGATACTTCTTACAGTTATGTGTGGAATAAATAAATGAAATGAACAGAAAGTGGATGCTTATAAACATTTCCACTGATGCAGTGCTTGTGTGCAAGTTGCACTGCCATAAAGGCTTTCTGATAAATTGTCACATTTATGCAGTTTCATGGTTTACACATTTGTCACCCTGGATTATGGGGGTAAAAGTATCTCCATGTGCTATATTACACTAAAAGCTCTCAAATTCTTCTCAACTTCTTAGAATTTTGTGCTGATGCTAGTATAAACAAAGAACAGGTAACTGTCAGAAGCCAACTGGTTTTCAGTTCGAAGTCCTATAAAACATTTGTTACAGGTGTCTCAGTAATTTGTTTCTTGCTTCACTCTTTACTGTTGTTAATCACTTGCCAATAAGATCATAGTGATTCTCGGTGATTCCTGTTTATCAGATTTTAGGAACAGTATGAATAAATTTATCTGAATACAAGCAATCATCCATGAGCTGCAGTGCTACACAACTGTGGATGGTCCAACTATACAGGCACCCACCACTGTTTTGTTTCCTGTGTTTTACATCCGACTGTTCCTGCCTGACATTAAAATGAACATCTACAACACCACACACTGATTTCACTGCACCATATAAAAATTAAATTTATGAGTAATATGTGCAGACAGCTCATTACAACTGCTATTCATGTAAATGATTTGAGCACAGTTCCAGTAGTAAGTACAATGTGAGTACAATTGCGTGTCTGTCCTGACACTATCAACATTAGCCTCTATTGTGCATAGTGGATGTATTGGCATTAACTAAATTATAATGACCATAAGTTTTCTCACTTAGGCAGTAAACAAGCTCAAGAAAAAGTTTTGGCTTCCTTTGTAACTATTTCTTTAGCCATTTTTAACCACATTTTGCATCTGATTACAATTGGATGTAAATGCCAGTAATTTCATCTATGCACTGAACATCTGTGTATTCAAGAATGCAATTTAAAAAATTATTGTGATACTTTAAACATCTTCAATATACTGTCAACACATCTACTACTGTCACGAACAGTACTGTTTTGCTCAGATTAAACACGTTATCTCCTTTGAGTTAAATGGGGCAGAATGATGAAGGAAATACAATGAACTGGATTAGTGTAGTGTACTGATTTTTTATTTGTCACTTCAACACAATGTCAACAAACCACACAGCTTTTCATATCTTAAGTTCTGAGAAAGTTTTAAGAAACTTGTCTTTGAATATAGTTCTGCAACTTTAACATAATTTGCATTTAGCAAATTGATTTAAAATCCTCAGTTAAAGAAAAATTCTTCCCAGCAAGCCAAAGTTAGGAAACAGGGGCTATGTCTGGTGAATAGGGTTGGTGGAGAGATAATGCAAAGCCCAATCCATGCACTTTCACCACTGCTATCACTGATGTGTGGAATGATGCATTATCCTGGTGAAACAGCCCATTTTTGCATGAGGACCTTGGTCTTTCTTCAGCTTCAGACTATCCAATAATTCAGCATGATAGGGTCCAGTTATGATTCTGCCTTTTTCCAAGTAATCTAGGAGGATTATTCCTTGGGAATCTGAAAAAACAGTGGCCATCAACTAACCAACTGACAAAATGGTCTTTGCCTTCTTTGGTGCACTTTCACCAGCCTTGGTCCATTGATCTGACAGCCATTTTGACTCTGGTGTGAAATGATGGAGCCAACAGCAGTCACAAATCAGTGCAAGAAGTCTTGAACATAGTGATTAGACACAGCCAGACATGAATGAAATGTTGTGTTGGATGCACTTTTAGTTGACTGTGAGCATTTGCGGCACCCGCCTCACATACAGCTTCTCCATAGGCACTTCTTCTAGCAGGACATTATGCACTCACTTAGCTGACATGCCTACAGTCTCAGCAATATCACGAATTTTTATTCAGTGCCCTTGCATTACCATATTATGGATTTTGTCGATGGTTTCCTATGTGGCCAATACAGACACCTTTACGCTGACATCACTGAAATTCTTGGTATGATCCTCGGAATATTCAAACTTACCAAAATTTAAGATGCAACAAAATTTCTTTTGTGGGAATTTACCAGACTCATCAAACCACCCTTGTAACTGTCTCTCAGAGAAAATGCAAATTATATATTCATATTTCATTAATAACCTTGATAGTTTAAGCAGCATTAGTTTTATAAAAAGTAATTTTTCGTCAAGGGTTTGCAAACAGATCTCTATACTTTCAAACTTTTTGCACTATTCTAAATACTTTCATTTTCAGATCGTTACATAAATTAGCATGCATACAAGAGGCTGTTCTACATTAAATATCAGTCCTTAAATTCTGAGAATGTTGTGTCTATGCCTGGTTGATACTAAGCAAACAAACATTAGCGCAAACCGCATTCTCTCATCTGTAAATGGTAGGTAAGTTTGAGCAAATGACATTCAGTCGTGTTTGAGTCATAGTTCACTCACTATCCACAATGCTTCCAATTTTCTAGAAAACATTCAGAATCAACCAATTTTTAATCTCTTCCTTTAAGGTAACGTTTTTGCTTTTTAAGTGAAACAAATCCTGTCTAAAATGTTATTTTCCCTTTAGTGCAAGAAACAACTTAAAAGTGAATGCATTATTTCAATGTTTGCAAGTCTGTGCATAATGAAATTCTCATTCTGTCATGTTCCTTCCATTAATTATCATGTAAATGCTCATCAGACAGACACCGCATAATAGAAGAAATGGCAGAGAGCACTAATGAATTGCTTCCTTGAGCCTGGTTTTCACCAGAGTGAGGTGTAAATGGTGGGTGATCACAAGAAAATATTCAATTATGTTCAATTCGCATTCATTTGCTGGTGGTCAGCTAGTTGCTGGTCTTTTAGTGAAGCATCAAAGGAAACTCGTGTCTTCTCTGCTTTGGTGCTAGCATTTTCCACTGTTTTGTTTGTGAACAGCTTTTTGGTGATTTATCAGCAATTAATGCTCTGATTTTAAATTTCCTCCTCGAGTGTAATGAGGAACAGGTGAAAAGCTTCGACTGATGTATGTGCAAAGATTCAGAGTTATGCTAAACAAGGCTGGAGCTGCAATTCAGCTTTAAGTGTGCTATCTTCACACAATTCGCAATTACGTAAGAATTCATACACCTACATACTTATTTAACTACTCCTTTTTGCTTCCTTCATCAAAAGCAGCACGCAAAATAATCGTTCCTCTACATAAAAGATTCACATCTTTTTTATAACTAGTGCTGTTATTGTGCAAAATGTGAGAGGGTTATTAAAAAAATATGTACAGTTAGCAGGTTTGGCAAGTTATGCTCGTCCTCTTGTGTTATATCCTGTGAACAGTGGTGATCTGTCTAAATGCTAGTTCACTTTTGTTCACTTCCATATGCTGCTGTGTATACCAGGCTTTACGCTAGTTCACTCATGTTCACTTTCTTTCACTGTAGTATGTACCAGGCTTTAGAACAAGGAAATGATTTCATATGATGATTTTTCCTTAACTAGGAACAACAGTCATAATACACGTTTAAATAAAATCATTGCCACCATTAATCAGACTAAGATTTTATCATTCATTTGTTTTACTATCGCAGTTTCAGCTGTGGAGCTATTTTAAGGTGCAAGGTCACAACTAAATACTACTACTTAAACTGTATTGTTTATTAAATATTTTACATTATGCCTCGCACTTCATTAGCCATATGTTTCATAGGTTTCAATTTTCACCCTGCACTTGAAAATGTCCTTACAGCTGAAATCGCAACAGTGAAATAAATGTCAAATGGCAGCAATGATTTCAGTTAAAAGTATCATATGGCTTTTGTGCAGCATGTACAGTTGCCGCATTATATAATCATGTAATTTCAATAAAATTTGAGCAGTATTGAGTCAAAATCCACTTCTGAACTCTTTCTTCATCTTTGACGGTAAATCTGAATTTTTTAGTTCATGACTTGTCTGCCTGTTCCTTCCATGATTGATGTATTAGCAGGTACTTGGTAAGGTAACTTGATCTGCTAGTGACTCAGAAACTAGCCAGTAAAAAGTGACTTGCGGCTGCTTGCAGTCGGCCAAGGTTGCCACAAATTTCATTGAGTGGAGTGCCATCTAGCAGTTGATGCCACAAGGCTGTCACTGCCTGGTGGCTGTTCCCTGATGAGGGTTGCCTGCCAGAGTGCACATTCAGTCAATCTGTATTTTGTGTGATCTGGGGTACTGGAGAACCAGCATGTTTTCACTCCATTGAAGCCTGCTTGGTTTCTGACATGTAGTGGGATGCTCACGACTCATCAGTGACTATTCCCTTCAGAAAGTCATGCCCTCCTGCAGCATAATGTGTTAAGTGACCCAACCCTGTCGTAATTCACTGGCGCTTCTGGTTGTCTGTCAGGTTCTTAGGCACCAACAAGAACTAACTTCATGAGACTTCAACATGTCATGAACAATAGCGTACACCACACGATAGGAAATATTGAACTGCTGTGATAATGTTCGCAGTTTCACATGCCAGTCATTCAAAACTGCTGCCTCAATAGCTCCAACATTTCACAGGGTTGCAGCTATTACCAGCTGCCAGACTGGGCAAATCACTATGGTTCACGCGGCCCTCTTGGAAGAATGCACATCACCTATAGACACTGCTGAGGTCCATACAGTTACCCCCTTTGCGAATTTCACTCGGTTTATGCCTTTTGGCCTACAAATATTGAACTACACTTCGCTGCTCTTCACAAATGGATGACAGTAACAAGTGTGCCATGTATGTTTTGTAGCCCAGGCTTCTCTTGCTAGAGTTGCAAATGAAATAAAAACACCCTCTGCAGCAAAAATTTCAAACTGTATCATCATGAAATTTCAACATTCCAGCTGCAATGCCATGAGAGAAAAAAAATTATTGAATAAGACTTTCCGATCTTGCCTTGTATTACACTGTTGTAAACTTATACAGACAGCACACACAATTAAACAGCATATGGCTCCACGGCCTGCCTAAAGAACCCACACACACTGGCACAGATGGCACAGCAAGTACTGCACCATGTGCCAAACAGCTGTATATAAGCCAGCACACCAGGGCTCTTGCCAGACTAATGTTTATTCGACAGATGTACGCTCCATGCTAGACTGTGCATTAATGTACTTCTTGATTAAGTGTGTTAAGCACTAAGTACTACTTCATTCGGTGTCTTAGGATATCCCTCAAGTGGAAACTGAATAAAGTTACAGTCTGAAATTCTGATACTGTGTTTGTGCAACATTACAATACACACCATTCAGATTATCTGTAATTACATGCAGTTTCTAGAATGTTAAACCACTAACACAAACATGGTAGCCCTGACAATCAGATGCCGTTGACAGGAGGAGGAGATATGAATCAATGAACTACAGAATTAAAATAAAGTTTAATGAAGAGCATCTACAAAGAAGGGAGCAGAACATTTTCTGTTTAACTCAACATTACAAAATGGATTTGGAATGCAAAACTTAACTCACATGCAACAGAAGTTTGTGAACACCGATGAAAACATCGGCAGTGCTTGTGCAAATATGCTACCAGCTTTTTTTCTTTTTTAATGCTAATTTTCATTGCAATACTGAAGATGCCGTATTTCTTTTTTACCTATTCACTCAAGTTTCTGACTTTCCAGTGCTTAACTGTGTCTGTCTAAATAAAGTTTTATTAGAGTGCGCATGACTGGTGGAGATTTGCACCACACTGCCTGTCAGGTACAAGATTTAAATTGTTTCATATTATGTCTAATTTTCCTTGTAAATTGATTTTGAAATTCTTTTTTAATAATTATTTATTGTATAAAGTTTAATTATATATTGGGATGCTCCAAAAATTAACTTTATTTTGTAAAAATTAGTTTAACTGTCGATAAATTTATCACACAATATGAAAATGGGTATTATTCTATTACAGTATATAATTTCCTCTTCAGGCTCAGATGTGGTATGGGCCGAACAGATGAGGCAACAGCAAAACTTATTTCTACAACTAATGAACATCTTAATCAAGTTTGTCTGAACTCATCAGATGATGAAGAGGAAATTATAATTCAAGATGATGTAATTCATAATTTGGATTCTGAACATGATTTCAGTGACAATGAATGTGATTTAGAAGACCATGCAAATTTTTTTGTGAGGACAGATGGTATCACTCTGGAGCAAAAATTCCATACAAAGGTCAGTAAAAAACACCGAAAAAGAATATCCTAAAAATTTTTCCTGGTCCAAAACGGAACACCAGGGGTTCGAGGTCAGAGAAGCAATGTGTCTCATTCATGATAGATGATAACATGATTGATGAAGTAATTATATGAACTAACTTATATATAATTCAGAGCACAGCTGACACTAATTATTCCACATACAGTAACCACAGAGAAGTAACGAAAGGGAAAATTATGGCACTATTGGGTTTACTCTATACTGGGGAGGAGGGGGGGGGGGGGGGGGGGGAGCAAAATAAGCTAACACCCACAAGAAAAATCCTTGATTTACACAAAATTGTTCAAATTACTACAACCCTAGTGAATATATAACAACTATGAAAAGCTAGAAAAATTCCAAGGCAGATGCAGCTTCATGTCTTACGTCCCAAACAAACCTGTCAAGTTTGGCATGAAAAATTATGTTCTATGTGATGCTTGTGAAGCTGAAACTTTCTGTACTTCCAACTTACAAGACTGCTTTGGGAAACAATCATATGGGCCTGTCTGTCAATCAAATAAACCCACTCATGTTCCAAACAGATTGACAGAGCCAGTTTCAGGATCACACAGAAATCTGACAACTGATAATCGATACACCAATTACTCGTTAACATTCTCTCTCCTCCAGAAAAGTATCACTACTATTGGTATACTGCCTAAGAATAAAAGAAAAGTGCCTAGACAGTTTCTACCACACAATCAGCATGCAGTTGCTTGTAACATTTAACATTTGTGCCTTTCAAAAAGCTTTAACTCTTGTCTCACACGTAAAAAAAAAAAAAAAAAAAATTTGTTGCTACTTTCAACAGTGCATGGTGGAGCTTGGATGAAAAGAAAGGGAAGCCTATGATAATTTTAGATTATAATATGACAAAAGGAGAAGCAGACACCGCGGATGAGTTATGTGGCACATACACCATTTCCAAGTGACAAGGAAATGACCATTGGCTTTGTTTTAAGCATTACTCAACATAGCAACAATAAATGCATTCCTAATTTACAAAGCCAATCATCAAACAGTCAGTAGAAGAACATTTTTGAAGAATTTGGCTAATCAGATGAAGAAACCATACCTAATTAACCTAATTATTGAATCAACTACTGTGTCACTGCCACTACACTTGAAGACTTTTTGAGGAGGTGTAGCCCACAAGAGTGGGAACTAAAAGAACTTCATCAGCAAGAAAGAGAGGAAAATGTGCACTTTGTGGAGGAGCTAAGAACAAATTTACATCTACAAAATTCAGTACCTGCCATTGTTTTGTGTGTGCAGATCACTAACACCACAATTGTATGTCAGAGTCGTGAATGTGGAAGCAAATACCATTATTATGAATAAAATCAATGTATGTGACAAAATGTGTAAGAAGTAAATATATATTTCCGTTCATTTTATGGGTTAGATGGTTTTGTCACACGCAGGCCTACTAAAAATTATAATAGTTCTGTTTTTCTTAGCAGTAAATACTATGACCTTCAGCTACATTCATTCAAGAAAGAGTAGGCAGGCTCAGTTGCAAAATGGTTTTCTATTTACTTAATTTGTGATGCATTTCCCTATCACAGGAGCATTATCAGACATCTGGGGGAAAAACATGTTTTCTCAGTACAAATTTATGAGCCAGGAATAAACTATAAAGCTGCATAGTCACTTAAATAAAGCTGATTTCTGGCTCATAAATTTGTACTGAAGAAACTTTTTTTTCTTCAAGATGTCTGATATTCTTTTGAGAATGAAGTGCATCACAAAATAAATAAATAAAAAACAATTTTGCGACTGTAACTGCCTGTTTCTTCTTGAACATCTCAAGATATTGCTGTACCATTAGCGAAAAGATGGAGTGGTGTGATTTTTTGTTACATTTTCTGCTTTATTGTGTTTTGAAATTTACTTAAGTATCTTATATGTAAAGATTACTGTTCAATCTCAAAATAATGTTACATTTCTTTTCTTTATAGGCCTAAAATAATTTTTGTAACAATGCAGACACCATTAAATGTTAAGTGTCTACCTTTATACTAAACATTTTTATGACAACGTTCAGTTTTTAGCTACTGTCTAGGTTTATAATTCAGAAAATACAGTGGTACCAAATCTGCAGCACATTGCTGTCAAAAGTCTTAATAATTGGTGCCAATGCATGAGCATTAAATACAATGATTAAAAAGGCATAATTATTATGATCACAAGCTAGGCAGGCTTTAATATTTCAGGAAAGAAATGTGTTTTTGCCTACCTGAAACATTTCACTAGGAGAGCAAATGCAGTTAGTTTCCCGGAATTAACGTACAACACAATATAAAAATTAAAAACATTCTTCTAGTTAGAAGGGAAGGAAACAAAACAAAACTGTCACTTTATTTCCCCTTCCTCCTGACACCAATCCCAGTGCTTAGTGTAATTTTGTTTATCAGGTACATAACATTGACATTTCTTTCCTGTATTCTAGTTGGCTAAATACGTGTGATTTGTAAGGATGTATGTGGCAGGACTACATCACAAACTAACATCAAAAAGCTACAGGATAAATGCAATAGCTTCATTTCACAACTTCCATTTTTTACCATCGGGCTGTTTGAGGCCAGGAGTCATCGATCTCAAGAAATCATCTGGTGTCATGTAGATTTCATGATTTTCTCCACTGGGATGAACCACCTGGAGGGTAGCAAAATAACGAAACACCTTGTCCGGAGTGGAGTACTGCCGTATGCGATTCTCATATTCCATAATCTGCAGACACATCAAGGCAGGGAGGAACCGTGGGTTGGTTAGGAAGCCAGAAAGCAAAATCAGTCAAGTTTAGTATTTGCTGAACTTCAGTAAATAAGCTATGAAGGTAAGTCACAACACAGGATGAAAACTCATATACAGCAGTTAAAAACACCACTTACTGGCATCCAAAAGTGTCATTACATGCCACACAAAATTCCACATTATGTTTGCTTTGGACACAAATAGATCTGTACATTTCACATATTTCAAAATCATTTTTCTTCAAGCAGACACAAATATATAACAGTTTTAAAGGGGGAAGGGGAGGAGAAACTGTTTTCTGGAAAAGAAGACGCAAAATAAAACACAATGTTTACAATGATACCGCTTTGTAGTTTATCACTGTAGGAATGGACCCATAAATTTTCTTGAGAGTCCTTTATAAACTGTTAAGTGAAGCTGATGCAATACTGCTTCTAATAAAAAATGCAACTGTACATTGTGTTATTTACAGCAGGCTTGATTCTTTTAACGACCAATAAACTTCATTATTCTGCAGTTCCTGCAAGTAACCCATGAAATGGGTATATGAAGAGTTGACAGAAGGTACAGGTGAACCGAACAACTAGCACAGATATTTCTGTAACACCCAACTTTTCATCTTAAATTAGCACCAGAAATAGTCATTTGTTCACAGGAAATTAAATGATTATACAATAGTCTCCTGAGTGCTAGATTGTTTGTTGTGACATCTCTTCATGGTGTAGTATTAAGTAATTAATAATAGCAGAAGTACAGAAACAGCAAAGAGTTTTAAGTGTAGAAAGAAATACTTGTAAATGCAAACACAAATTACTCATATTCAAACTTCATTTCTGAAATAATGTTTCATTCTACTTAAGGAGATAGAGGCGAGGAAGGACAAAAGCATTCCCAATTTTCTGTGTTTAATGCTCATTAGTAGACTAGACAAAATTGTGTGCAGAACACCCAGATACTTTCTAAACTGTAAAACATTATCCATTTATTAGGTATTGCAATCATTCATTCATGTCTTTAGCTGTTATGAATTTATACTGCGAAGGGTGAAATGTGACTGGAATAAAAAAATACCAAGCAAAATCACAAACTTCAATGGCATTACCCATCACTCACTATGGAATGCAGTTACAATATTTATGGAGCAAACTACCAACAAAATAAGCTTTATGAATCCCCAGGTTTTGGCTACATCAACTTAATAAACATTTAGTATAACAAGAATGCATACATGCACACTACATAATACAATTTCATGGCCACACATTTTCAATAAAGCAAAAATAACACAAACAACAGAGATTTTAATGTAATGCCAAGAGGTATAATTATATTCAATAACTGGAACAGAAGATTCAGGTGAAGTTTAGTTGCTGCTTGGAAAAGTACAGTTTCTTTTTCTTTTCTTCATACTGTTCCCCTTCAATAACAGTAAAGATGAGAAAGATAAGCAGTATTTATTTATATCTGCACTAAATTAGGAATCACCACAATTTCTATTTTCTAAATTACTGGAACTCATGTCGTCATGTCATCATTGTGTACCTACTTTTTGCCACATTTTGTAAATGAATTATAGTTTGTACGTCAATGAACACTTTGCCTTATGGAACCCAAACTGCCAAAACAAGCAATGGTTCAATTCCAGAGTAGTTCCAGAAGGACATGTTTCAGCTCTCATGTACTGCTGGAGAGAGAATTCCTAAAAAATTGTGAGACACTTAAAAAATAGCAGTAGTAACTCATTATGAAGTTTGATGAATGTTAATTTTGCTTCAATGAAATCAAAAAGAAAGGTTGCTTCCCCCAGTATCTCAAAAGTCAATTTCTTTCTCTGGAATACTGAAGACTATATTTATATTCTCCAATTAGTCACAATGTTTTTGTGACTCCGCTGTGGGGTTAGACAAAGAGTGAGGTATAGAAAATTTGCCATGGAAAAGAGCAGGTGAAACATACTCCACATCTTACAAGTTATACTATTACTTGCAGTATCAGACAACTGTCTTTACTTGTAGAGTCAGACAACTGTCTAGGCAGACCCCCCACCCATTCATTCAAAATAAGCAGAAAAAACTATTAGCTCAATATCTCAAGTAAATCTGGGAGAGAAAGGATGAATTAAATATGGGAGCATGTTCATGACGCCTAATTCATGGGGCTTTCTGAGAATATTTCCCTCTGAAGTTGTTTTATTTTTATTATTATTATCATCATCATCATCATCATCACACACACACACACACACACACATTATTTACAATAATAAACACAGCAACTGTGTTCAACAGCTTGGATTTCTTATTTTAACACAAGTCAGACACTTCCCAACCATCTAGAACAGTGTGATGTATAGGTGGAGAATTCGTGCAGATCCCAGTAAAGTGGCTTTTTGTAGTTGGCAGATGGATATTTTGTCAATACCAATGGTTTTCAAGAACCCACTAAAATCTTATGGTGCTGTTCCCATGTGTTGAAAACCACTGGGACCATCGCGTTCACTGGTTTACACCTGAGTTGCTGTAGTTCAATTTTCAATTCCCCATACCAGCTTTTATGAGTTGTTTTTCACTGATGGTGCTATCACTGATATGGTAATGTCAATGATCCCTCCTTCTTCACTTCTCCACAGTTGTGATGTCTGGTGTTACTGCTGTTGTTATTATTATTACACACGTTACAGGACTTTTATCAGACCACGCGTTTACATTCATGACTACTTGTTCTTTCTGTTCTTCCAGTACTCCTTCATTCGTTCACTAAAGGCTCTCTTCCTTTCTTCCGTCCCCGGGCTTTAGGTGCTGTTTTCTCTGACATCACATTTTCCATTGTACACCTTGTATCTATAGATGCCTTTGTCCATGACATCCACTAGATCTATCTGAGCTCTTTCCAGCTCAACTTTGACTTGTGTCATCCACAGTGTAGTGGTCTTGAGTCTCTGGATGTACCTGAGGATTCTGTTAGTGAGTCTGGTCTGTGGGAGTCTGCTTATGTGTCCATAAAACTTTAGTCACCTCTTTCTAATGTCGGCTGCGATGTTGGAGAACTTCTCTGGGGTGTCCCTGGAGTGAAGCCTATATCCATCGTCCATGAGTTTTGGCCCAACAATGTTCCTAATGATTTTTCTTTCTCGTGTGATAATGTTCTCAAGGTCGGCCTTTGTGTGTAACATCAGTGTCTCACTGGCGTATAGCACCTCAGGTTTAATTACAGTGTCGTAGTGATGAATTTTGGTGCAGGTGGACAAACATTTCTTGTAGTATATACCTTGTGTTCTGTATAAGGCTCTCTTCATTTTCAATAACCTAGTGTTCTGGGCAATTTTCTCCTTTCCTGTTGGTTCGAGTACTTCACCTAGGTACATAAAACTGTGTGACCCTGTTGATCTTGCCATACTTTGTGTTCAAGTCTGGAATGTTTAATTTTGTACAGAAGAACTCAATTTTATGGAAGTAAATCTGTAGTCCTACTTTTTCTGTGCACCCTTTGAGTACTTCTATCAGTCTGATTGCTGTAGTTTTGTTATCTATGAGTAGTGCCAGATCCTCTTTGAAGGCTAGACAGCCGACTTCCAGCTTGTCCTTGGGTCATCCAAGTCACACTGGCTTCCAATGGCCTTGCATTTGCAGCTCTTTCTCCCATTCCTTGATGACCTTATCCAGCACTAGGTTGCAGCTCTTTCTCCCATTCCTTGATGACCTTATCTAGCACTAGGTTGAAGAGGAGTGGTGAGAGTCCGTCACCTTAGCGAACGCCTGTCTTGATCTCAAAGGGTTTGCAGACTTTCCCCTTGAACTTCACCTTGGATATCGTGTCTGTCAGTGTCTGATCAGTCGCAGCGTCTTGCCGTCCAAACCTTGTTCATGTAGAATGTTGAACAATCACTGGTGGTCGATGGAGTCATATGCCTTCTTGATGTCAACAAAGGTGCATATGACTGGAATGTTCCTGAGGGCTTTGATTTTCAGGGTAGTCTTCAGACTGAAGATTTGTTCTGCACAGGAGCGACCAGGGCGGAAGCCTGCCTGGTACTCGCCAATCTTATGTTCCAGTTGGTTCCGTGTTCTTTAGAGTAGGTACGCTGAGAGTACCTTGTGTGTGACTTGTATTTGTGAGATTCCCCTGTAATTGTTCACATCTGTGGGGTCACCCTTTTTGTGCAGAGGGTGGATCAGTGCGCATTTCCAGTCGTCTGGCAACTTTTCTGATGTCCATACACCTGTGATGATCTGTGTAAGTTTTCTGAGTGAGTTTGGTCTGAGGTTTTTCAGTAGTTCGGCCACTACGCTGTCTTCACCAGATGTCCTGTTGTTTTTGAGGCTGAGGATGTGCCTGTGGACTTCCTCTTGTGTCGGGGGTAGTGAGTCTGTGTGTCTGTCTGTAAGTTCTTCCTCTGGAAATCTCTCTGTGGGTTCTGGACAATTGAGAAGTTCTGAGAAGTACTGTGCCAGCACCTTACAGTTCTCCTTATTTGTCAGTGCCAATTTTCCATCACTATTTCTAAAGCAGAGGTTCGGTGGTGTGTATCCTCGGATGTGCCCTGCAAACGTCCTGTAGAAGTATCTTGCGTTGTAGTTGCAGAAGTTGTCCTCTATAGCTGTTTCTTCGGGTATTTCCTCTTGGATTGTCTAATAATTTTTGCTGTTATCGTTTGTGTTTCATTGAACACCTGTAAATTTTCTGGGGACTTGTTACTATTGTATTTCTGGTATGCCAATTTCCTGGTGACAAGTGCATTCTCCACAATCAGTGTCCCATGATGGATGCTTGGTGTTCTTCTTCAGAGGAATGAGGGCTTGTGCTTTTTCTGTGATTTTTTTTTGTGGAAGTTTTTCCAGTTGTTTTTCCCAAGCCTCTTTCACTCCAGAGTCAGAGCTCTTTTTTGTGTCAAATTTCAGTAGGGGAGTTTTCTTACAGAAAACTCTCTTGGGGGTGAACTTGACTTTGATGCGTGTTAGGTAATAGTCAGAATCAACGTTGTCTCCCCTGCATACCTGTACGTCATGGACCTCTTTCTGTCCTGGGTGTGAGATTGCCACATGGTCTTTTATAATTGCAATGACACAATATCCCCAGAACCTACAGTCTAAATTATTAATGATCTTAATAACTTACAAGTACAGCTGACAACTCACCAATTAGTAAAGACATTTGGTCATCAAAAGGCACAAAAACAAGACTGACAACTGACTAAAAAGCATAACAGCACTGCAGTTCTCCAGCTTGGCTTGAGTGAGGGGTTGTATTGGGTGGAATCAGAGAGAACAAGGCCCACTGGGGCACCTTGAAGCATGATGTTTGCCAATGATGTTGTAATCTGTGAACCCACCCAGGAGGCACTTCAAGACAAGCTTGAACAGTGGAGACCTATAGAGGAAAGGGGAATGAGAATTAGCAGGATGAAAACATGAATATATGTGTACCAAGGACGCCAAAGATACATACATTAACCTGCAAGGAGAACAACCAACGCTGGTCAAGAAATCTAAATACCTAGGGTCTTACATGCAAAGTGATGGAGGGCTGGAGGCCGAAATACAGCACAGAATAAATAGTGGATGGATGAACTGGAGGAAACTGAAGCAGAGTCCTGTGTGATAAGAAGGTTAGCTGCAGAATGAAAGGAAAGCTTTACAAGTTTGTGGTGAGGCCTGCGATGCTGTATAGCGCAGAAACTTGGCCAATTACAAAAGCCCAAGAGAAAAAGATGGAAGTGGCAGAAATGAGAATGTTAAGGTGGATGAGTGTGGTGACACAAAAGGATAGACTAAGGAATGAGTACATCAGGGGAACAGTGAAAGTGGGGCCCATAGGGAAGACGATCCAAGAAAGTAGGCTAAGATGGTATGGACATGTGCAGAGAAGAGGGGAGTACTATGTAGGAAGAAGAACTGAAGACCTAGAAATCGTAGGACCAAGGAGAAGAGGAAGACTGAAACTGAGATGGAAAGACAATGTAGCAGGGGACCTACGGGAGAAAGGATGACTCAGAGAAGAAGCACTGGATAGGCATTTATGGAAGAGAAGGATCCAGCAAAGCAATGCCGACCCCACGAGTGAAAAGAGGCTGAGATGATGATGATGATGATGATGATGATGTGATGATAAAGCACACTGGGGGCTGGAGGGGGGGTTAGGAAAGGCTGGCTGATGACTGCAAGTGAGAGGCTGAAGGTACATGGCACAGGAATGTGGCACAGGTACCTGCACCAGTGAGTTCATGTAATGCATGATGATGATGATGATGATGATGATGATGATGATGATGACGACGACGACGACGACGACGACGACGACGACAATGATGTAGAGGAGTGACTTTAGAGGGGGAGACTGAACAGAGGAAGGGGAGACTGAACAGAGGAAGGGGAGACTGAACAGAGGAAGGGGAGACTGAACAGAGGAAGGGGAGACTGAACAGAGGAAGGGGAGACTGTAGGGATTAGGGTGTATGTGCAGTAGGAGTGAAGTTAGGGCCCTAGGGCAGGAGTAGAAGTGGGTATGGGGGCATTGGGGATTCAGAAACTGATGCCAACAGGAGTCTGGAATTAAAGGATGCGTTGCAACTGTTCTCAATCTCTGCAAGACCCCTGCCCCACAGTCATCTCTACTTCTGCCCTGGATCCTACGTTCAACTCAGTCGACAACTGTGTACGTGTAAATGTAAAAAGGATTCATTCAAAAACTAGCAACATTTTCAGTCTTGTTTGTATGCTTTTCAATGACTCAGCACCTATACTATTCAGTGAGTTGTAATCTTCACTCCATCAACTATTTACATTCCACCATGACTTCACATTGCCATATTTATTAATGTAATGATCTTCCTAGATTTTATAGCTGACACTTCACCAGATGACTGCCCACACAACAGCTTTCCCTTCATAGGTGTGAAGTGTAATATTAAAACAATAAATGTGGAAAATATAGTTGTTCAAAAGTTTCAATACTGAATAATTTCCGCAAATCCAAAAACTACAGGGTGCAGCAAAATATCCTCCCTTATTTAAAGTTCAAATAAAAAAACAGAGGGATCAAAACAAAGAAACTGTATTAACATGAACAATGTCTGTGGAGTGGGAAGTTTTGTTTACGTGCACTGTGACAGCTAAATACTGGCATAGTGATATTAAAACAATGAAGACTGAATAAAACATTGAAAACACAGAACTGATGTTCGATTAGTGTAAATTGTAATCTATAATGAATTACAAACATGTTGTGGATGGGTGAAGAGCATGTTACACTGTTGAATAACTTCTGTTCGACAGTCATTCCACTGTTCCTGCCAAGTGTGCTTATAGAGACACTTGCTGATTTCCCTTTATGGGACAGTTCCAGCTCAGAAAACCATTAGCTTATGGTTAGCAAACTTTGGAAGTAGTGGTGACATGATTAAAAAAAGAGGAGGAAGTCCAAGCAATGTTCGAAATACAGAAAACATTAACACAGTGCTCATTTTAACAGTCTCCAAAGAGATCAGCTTGGGAACATGCTAGAGCTCTTCATTTATCTCATCGAAGTGAGAGTAAAATTTTTCAACAGGACTTGCGCACTTTCATCTCTACAACATGTTTGTTATTCAACAACTGTTTGAAGGTGATTTTGACAATCACATGAGATCATGTGCAAACATCCTTGGAAGTAAACTTGAAAATGCTGCAGTCCTTTACAGTGATGAAGCACATTTTTATTGACTGTGACATGTTAACTGTCAAAATTTCCAGTATCTGAGTGGACAGAAACCTCATGAGCTGCATGAAAATGCATAGCATAATGACTAAGTAACTGCAACATGCGCAGTTGAAGAGTCAGGACAAATGGACCTTACTTTTTTAAGAGGATGATGCTACTGGGACAGTAAACTCTCAACTATAACATGATCAACACTTTTTTCACACCAAGACCCAATGCATTCCAGACTGACTAGGTATGTTATCAGTAGGGCAGAGACACTGCTCACATAGCTGAAATTACTCTCCAAGTGCTAAGACAGACGATTCCCACATGTGGTGATGTCCCCTCGACAACATGATCATTGGACCTTACACCCAGCATTTTTTTTTTTTTTTTTTTTTTCTATACAGGTATCTTAAATCTGAAGAGTTCAAACATCAGCTGAAGACTTTGCCAGCCCTAAGAAATGTTACACGAAAAAATTGGTCTTATTCCTTAAGCAACACTCATTACAGTGATGTAGAATTTCTGAAGTCACATACAACAATGCAATGATTGTGGAAGATATCACATGATTAACACACTGCTTAAAAACTGATCAATTCTCACTGTATAGACATCACTCATGTTAATACAATTTCTTTATTTCTATTCATGTTTTTTATTTGAATTTTAAATTAGAGAAGATGTTTTCACATAACTGTCCTTTGGTTTCCCACATCATGTCAAAAATAATATTAGCAGCACAAGTTGTAATGTGCCATTATGTATCTTCACCTGACCGGGTGATGCATCATAAGTACCATACACGTAAAAGCTGTGACAAAGCAAATTGGTAACTTTTCCCACCTTTGTTTATTTTTCAGATCTTGTGCATTTTGTAAGTATTGTACATTTTGGAAGTATTGTACATGTAGGAAGTGTTTCAATACATCAAAACATCAGCAAAACTGTTTCCCACTTAGATTCATTATCCAATGTAATGTTTCTGATGTGCTGATTCTAATGGTGCATTTAGTTTTACTGAGAAATGAGTTAATCAGAAATTACACCTAACTGCAGATTCTAGCACAATACATAATAAAATGAACTGTACTGTGATTTCTGATCATAGTGATACCACTACTTATTAAGACTGTTCATTCAACATACAAATAATGTACTCCAAATTCTCTGAAACTAATTAATTTACAAATTCAATTTACATATTCAATTTAAAAAGTAGCTGCATTTTCCACTGCAGATTTCGTCTCAGTGCTTGTTAGATTCTGACCGTCACCATTATAATTTTCTCGACCTGATTTTTATGCACCCTGTGATGTACTTCATTATCTGATTGAGCCATTAATTAGGATTTCTGAATAACTTGCAATAATTTTTATGTGATGCTTGTACCCTTAAGTAAGATATTCCCAATGCAGATGCATGAAGTGATTCCACAAATTTTCTAAATTCTTAAATTACCACAATTTGTAAATCAAATTTTTATCAATACTTATAATCCATTTTGAGTAACAAAATTTAACCTGGCCATTTTTGGAGGAAATAATTGTGGAGTTTCTGAAATAACAATCTGTTCAAATGCTAGTCTTTTAAACAGTCGGATGTCACTCGAGATCAGCAGTCAATGCCTCCTGATTGAGGTTGCAAACAGGAAACATTTACATCTACTCCAGGAATTTACTCATGCAATAGCTATGCACTTGTTGTTCACAGAAACATGTACTGGCAACTGCAAAAACTCAGTAATATCAATGTGCAAAAACTTTCAAGTGATTTTTGTAACTCAAAT
Organism: Schistocerca serialis cubense; assembly: GCF_023864345.2. Taxonomy (NCBI): domain Eukaryota; kingdom Metazoa; phylum Arthropoda; class Insecta; order Orthoptera; family Acrididae; genus Schistocerca; species Schistocerca serialis. The sequence goes on from NC_064646.1 coordinate 275,551,427, forward strand.
TAATGGATATTTTGTCTGAATTGTATTTTGGTTATTAGTAGGCTTGAACTGTCATTGTCATTTGTACAAGCTCTTGTTGAGTGTGGTGAGGAACTGAGCTAAGTAAATTATTGTAATGTACTTTTACCTGAAGAATTACTATATGTCGATACTGTATGTGAACTGTAACGTTTGAGGTAAATATGAATCATGTTCTGTGCTAAACTTAAATATTTGGTTAGTGATATTTTAGGACTACTACTGCTTATCAGACAGTGTTTCATTAACTTATGCTGCAGTGACCTCACAATTTATCTGAGTAATTCTCCCATTGGACTCTTGGTTGTTTGCGAGTGCTGACCTGATTGTAAGTGTTAACAATTTCATGAAGTTGAAAAACTGCTGATCGTCCCACCAATATGGCCTTTGAGGATTATAAAATTTGTGAAAAAGTGAAGCTAAAATTGCGGTGGTGGTTTTTTTCCCGCAAACACTGTCAAATACTGAATAAGATTTTGAGCTTCAAGACAACAGACTGACATGCAACCAGACAGAGACTACAGAAAATCTGGTCTGTGCTTACAGACCCAAACCCCATACAGCAAATGGATTGTCGTAAGTGCAACTGTTGGTTGAACTGAAGTTTCAACTCATCTCCCCATCTCAGTGCTCATTCTTTTGAAATGAAGACCAGAATACCAACATACAGCAGAAATTATTCTGACTAATATATCACTATTTTCTGGTCTATTCAGTAGGATTAACATGAAAAGTTCAGTTGTTCATTATAACAGTAATTGAATGCTTTGACTTTCTCCCTGAAATCCTCCTCATGGTCTCCAATAAAGCTGCAGAGTTTGTGGAGCATTTATGATATTCAGATATGGCTCCCACAGTCTGTTCCCTCTTCCGTAATAAGATGGCTGTGGACATTATTCCAGCCAGTAAGTGCAATTCCAGCCATCAATAATGACTATGTAATGTCCTCAACAGCTTACACAAAAAAATTAAACAACAGATTCATAAAAATAAAAAATTATGCATGAAACGGTAGCTTGTGTTGGTAATTCCAAAGTAGCAGTACTCATTAAGTCTTGCTTCTGTGATCCATGGGTTAGCATTAGTGTGACTGGCATGGGAATTCCTAGATGTTTCTTGAAGAGCAACACACAAATTTCCTCATTACTAAGGTCTGACAGGAAGCTCAGAGGGCTGAATGAGGAGTTGTCTGGATGCATAGACATAGACAGTGACAGTGACACTGACACAGGACTGTACAAAGAACAGTCACATCAAAATACATGCACCACACTTAGAAGACACAAAGTTTTATTTATTTAGTACATATGATAAACGTAATTCCTTCTTTTTACAATTTGGTTGGCCCTACTGCCTAATGAAGACATATAAAAACATTTTTGATTTTACATGGGATGGTAGTAAGTGTTTATAAAATTCAGTGTATTATCAGTGGTTCAGTGGCTACATTAGCACTTCAATCTCATGATGTGTGTGTTCCCAACTATACTGAAACCTTTGACATCAACGACTTCTTAACAGCCTCTGTTCTCTGAAGTCTTCTCACCAATTCCAGTTGTTTACTGAATTGTGCAAGTGAGAACCCTCACTGCAACATACTCTTTGTCCCCGTAACACCCCTGACCTCAGCCTCTACTGGTCACCATCTTCCACCTGTTGCTACGCCCTTCCCTACTCCCGCTCCAGCCTCATACATGCCTTCTAAACCCTCAGCAAACATACATAGTCATTTCCCATCTCTGCTTCTCTTCTCCACCTCCACCCTTCCCCAGCACAGCCTCTAATACTGCACCTCACAGACCACCATCCTGTCCCCACCATATCTCTGTTCACATCATCACAGGCAGCACTAGAGTATTTTCCTCATCCCTATCCTTCTAGTGTGTGTGTGTGTGTGTGTGTGTGTGTGTGTGTGTGTGTGTGTGTGTGTGTGTGTGTGTGTGTGTGTGAGAGAGAGAGAGAGAGAGAGAGAGAGAGAGAGAGTTAGCTGAGGAAGAACACTGTTCAAAACCTTAGTGATAATTTAAATCTTGTTTGTGGGCCTATCGACTGCTCAATGCTGCAACTGTACCTTGTGTGGTTACCTTTATTTCTCCCATTCCACTCAACATTTTATTAACTTTCACTACCATGAACAGACTGAAGCTACTATTGTTTGCAAAATGTTTCTGAACTGTACACACTGAAACGTCTGCACAGAAGATAGCTGCACACAAATGTATCATCAGTTGCAGACTTTACAGGGCAGTTTGCCTCTGATTAAAAAATACTTTTCTGTTTTCTCTCTTTTCCATATAATGACCTACTTCAAAGAGGACATTGTAGTATTTACGATGCAATACAAAATTGTGACACACTGAAATGATATGCTGACTGGAAACAATGACCTACATAAGCATGCCCACCAGTCAAATTCATAGCTCCTAAATGCTACACAGGTTCTGTTTTTCTCATTATAAAAGGCTAGCACTAATCAGACACAACAACATGATGGAGAAAGATAACTTAGAATGGTGGCTATGGGAGACAGAGAGAGCTGAGAATTATTAAATTTCAGGTGTGCAGCCTCCTAAACCCTCTTCCTTCTCATAATATTTCAGTACATTCCTGTTGGTCACCTTGAGAGTGGGCCAACATGTAGAAGATGGCCAAAAGAGAATACAGTCAAAATATTAGAAAAAAAAAAATAGGGTTCATGTTGGTTCGCACCTGTATTTTAATGATTCAATTACTGTGCCATGAAAACATGAAGATACACACAAAGAGAGCTGTGTTTAAGATGAGATAAGCATACACTGTAGTATCAATTGGACAAAAGAACTCAGACAAACCTGATGGATAGAATTTCATTTTTGACACATGTTGTCTTTTTCGCAGAGTTTTTACTTCACAAATAATCAGAAACATCATATTTAAATAATTGTTATGAAGTAGGTTTGCATATACTTTTACCATGAAAGTTGAAGGCTGGACTACAAATCTTCCTGATAAATATCAATGATACATTAAAAGTAACAGAAAGTTAGAAGTTCAGCTGAAAGTATAGCCATTTCCATAAGTTAGCATAAATTGCAAGCACTTGTGAAAATATAAAAGAAAACAGTTATAAAAACAAGCCTCTGCATATTTCACAAACCAGGTATGACCCTAAGTTTTATGTTATTATTACCAAAAATGACCTCAAACAATAATGTATATGATACTAACATAAGCTCATCAGTGATTTTCCCCTTGAAAATGTAAACAAGAGCTCTGTTAATAAGCATAAGACAAACTGCCAGCTGACATATTCTAATGAACACATTGATACTTGTTAAGACAACTGAGAAATCCATTCTTGAAAATAAGTCAAAAAAGTGATGAGATTAAAAAAACTTTTCACTAGAATTAAAAGAATGGGATGAGAATCATGCAGATTAAAATACCCAATGTGCAATGTTTTGATGACTCAATTGACTGACAATCATAAATTGTGGACTGCTGTTAACTTATGTTGTCCACTCAATATTTTCAATGAAAGATGTATCTGCAGTAATCTTTTGGGAATATAAATTCAAATAAAGAAGGGCTGATCATTAATATGCCTCAATGAGACAGAGAAGAGTAAAATCTGAATGTTATAAAATGAATGGGTGCACAACACACGGAGATATTCTTACACATGGTTAGTGATACCATTACCTTCAGGCTGCTTTGCACCTGGACAGATGGATCGCATGAAATCATCTGGGGTCATGTAGATCTCCACAACATCACCTTTTATGACTTTAACTGTTGCAAAGTATCGGAAAATTTTGTCTGGCGTTGAGAAGTTACGTATCCTGTTCTCATATTCAATTATCTGTGAACATTTGATAGTGTAATGTACCAACATTTTGCGCCCAATTTTTTTCTGTATAGTGAAACCTAATCCATATTATGACAATAACTTTGGGGTATTCCAAACACGAACAAACTATCATCAGCAAGGAAAAACACTCTACACATCAAGCAATGTGAAACTTCATAAGTCACTGTTTAAGTAGATAAACTACTTGGTATCAGTAAATACATTGGACCTAATGTACAGAGACACAGTGCTGTATCAGAAGGAACACTAAAAAGTTACAAACAGTGATTACAGACTACAGTGATTACAGCTACTGCATGCACAAATGCTCCAAATAATGACATGTGAGCACTGAATGACAACACAATATTCAGTATTGCTCCAACACAGAGCTACAAACAAAATGATCTACAGCAAAAATTACACAGACAAGTTTTACAACAGTGTAATTAATACACATTAATAAGCACCCATGATCAAAGATCTACAGCACTACACAGATAATTTTTACAACAGTAAAAGTAATACATATTAAAAAGCAGCATATGATTTCTTTTTAAGTACAGCTTGACAGATTTATAACACACAGAATCATAGTATGAAACAATGGAAAGTCCAGGATGGAATAACTACAACATTGTGAAAAGGATAGGTTGGTACTAACCATACTTTGGAGACAGTGAGTTGCAGACAGGCACAATGAAAACACTGCTATACATTTATCTTTCAGCCAAAAGGCCTTCTTCTGAAGTAGAAAATGCACACACATTCACACAACACAAAAACACAAACTTTAACATGACCATTGTCTACGACCACGACAGCCAGAGATAGTGGTCATTGTGTGTGTGTGTGTGTGTGTGTGTGTGTGTGTGAGAGAGAGAGAGAGAGAGAGAGAGAGAGAGAGTTGAGTGAATGTGCATGGGAGAAGGCCTTCTGACTGGAAGCTAAATGTAAAACTGTCTTTTCGTTGTGCCAGTCTGTAACTCAATTCTCCTCTATATGGTGAGTAGCAGTCTCTCCTTCGCACAATACTGTTGATTCCTAGTATAAAATTAATTGAGAAGAAAATTTACTTGAGAAAATTATGAGACAGGGTGGGCTTCAGGGAAAAATTCTTGCTACAGTGGACAGGCACACACAGAAGTACATACTCTTACCCTAACTTTCAGAACTTGGTTACTTTCTCACGAACGAAAGAGGAATAGGTTGGGTACAATTAGAAGGAAAGGGCACGCCACTTACATGTCGAGATGGGAGGGTCCTACCTGTTGTGAGGATGAGGAAAGACCATAGCCCAAGTGATCTGCCCTTTGTTTCTAACCTTACACAAGCAATTCCTTCCTCCCTGAGAAAGGAACTAAGTTCTGAAAGCTAGTATAGTTTCTTGTACATTTATATGTATCTATTATCAGTACTAAAAATTTCACCTTCTGGAAATAAAGACTAGCCAATCATAATGTCAAATGAGTAAATCAAGGCACTTAAGATAAAATTGTCTTAATATATTATGAAGTTCAATACACGGAGGACAAGGACAAGCACTTATGAATAAAACTATGGCAAAAGGATCAGTTTGGCAACATTTCTTTGTATGTATTGAGTTTCACTGCAGTTACTGCTGTTTCCCTCTTCTACATCTATATATATACTCTGCAAGACACTGTATGGTCCATGGCTAAGGGTGCCTCGAACCACTAATAGTCATTTACTTCTCCCACTCACAAATGAAGTGAGGGAAAAATTACAATCTGTATCCCCCTCTAAATTTCTCTTAACTTGTATTCGCTGTCTTTAAAAGGAAATGTTTGTTCGTGGCAGTAGAAGCATCCTGCAGTCAGCTGCAAATGCTGGTTCTCTTAATTTTTTCAAAAATGTTTGGTGAAAAGAACATCACCTTCCCTCCAGGGATTCCCACTTGAGATCACAAAGCATCTCTATTCTGTAACACTTGTGTGTTGACCAAACCTACCAGTAATAAACCTATCAGCCTGCCTCTAAATTGCTTCAGTGTATTTCTTTAATGTGACCTGGTGAGGATTTCAAAAACTTGAACAGTACTCAGGAACTGACCATAGTGGTATTCTACATGTGGTCTCCTTTGGGTGATTTCATCTTAAATCATACAGTTCATGTCAATGCGAGGTCATGAATCTGTCTGGGGAAAATATATATTACACCTCCACACCATAAGTGTTAAGAAATAAAGTATTTCCATTTTATCTTGATTTCGGTAAAGGGTACAGCCCTTTGAAAAATGATTATTTTGTAAATAACTGTTACAACAGTAGAGGGAAAAAAAACATAAGTAATAAACCAGAAGTGCTGGAGAACTGGAAGATGTTTTGTGTTAAAGCTCGTCTTAGTGTGTTGAAATTCCACTGACACCCACACACTTATGGGCTTCATTTAACTTACAAATTTAAGATGAAAATATGAAATTTAATTTAACTTTTCCTAATATATATATATATATATATATATATATATATATATATATATATATATATATATATATATATTTTCTAATTTGGAAAGTCACAGAACACTATCTTTTGTGTCATATTACCAGATGGTACTGATGTAATTACAAACAGTATCTTCTCTGTTCCAGCTATCTGTATGATGTAAATATTTATTGCTAAAAATGTAAAAAAATTGCATTTTTACAAGTTTTTATGAATTATTTACTCAGAAACCCAAACCTGTAAACTTTTAAGAGTTACACAAAATATTGTTTGGTTGATATGTTAGCAGTCAGTGTGAACACAGGGTGCAATATATTTCTGCGTAAAGTGTTAAAAAAGTTTTCAACATTCTATATATTTCGCATCACTGAATTTCTAGTGTAAAATATGCTTGTTGGCAACACTGTTTCCAGTGTTCTTCTGTTTAAAACAAATGAGTGAGAACTTGCACACAAACCATTCTGCATCAAGTTTTGGGTCTGGTTTGAACTTTTTGTTAGATGCAATGTCAGTGAGGAAATACAGTAGTGAAAGAGTGAGGTGGTTGGACTATGAAAAAGAGACTCAAGAAGGTGGTGTTTAAAAAAAATGAAAAACATTTCACAGTTGTTGGAAATCTGTCAGAGTTATTGCTAAAATATCTTGGTCCGAAAAAGCAATGGTATCAGCATCACATCCATTGTTCAGCAATTGCTACACCCGCTACAAGAAGAAATTTAGTGAGAACCGACCTGAACGATCAGCATCACCTGACAGTGAAACTGAAGAAGACAGAGCAGATGTTCACATTCCTGAGTGTGAAGTTGTCGATGCACTGAATGTTAGCATTTCTGCTGTAGCCTCTACTATATGCCCCCTTAAATGTCCAGGAAAGGTAACAAGCACAAAAAGAAAACAATAAATAAAAAGAAAAGTGGAAGAAATTGAAACAGGTTTTACACAAGCAACATCTTCAAAATTTTGTGAAGCGTATAATGTAGTTGCACTTGGTGCAGAACCTGAAGAAAGTGATATGTGCACAAAATGTGATAAGTGGTATCAAAACTTAACCTATACTGAGAAAGTACAGACACTGATACCAGGTAGCTACTTTACGCACTAGATACTGAAATACATACCCACCTCACATTTGATTTCAAAAGCTCAAAAAATAAAGAATGAGAAAGGTATTTGGGCATGCCCAGATTCTTACTGTGGGCATCCATTGCTGGATGATGTTCTTACTGTTGCTCTGGAATATTACCTAAGTGATGACAAAGATTACAGCGAGCGAAGCCCTAATCAAGCTGATGTTATCTCTAATAGTGAAAACGATAAAAAAGATTAAAAGGTAAACAGATATATGACAAGTTCAATAAGAGAAGTATATCTCCTAATGATAAAGTAGAACTGAAATTTAAAAATTAGTCACACAAAATTCTACTCCTTATGACCAAAACGGGTAAAATGCCAGCCAGTGAAGGACGTAGGCACATGTATTTACTGCACTAATTTCAAACTTGTTTCTTTCACCATAAGAAGTATCACAGGAAAGAAGTACACAAAGATGGACCTGATGCTTTTGGGTATGTGTCATGAGCTGCAAGATAAATGTTGGTGTGTAATGTGTCCTAGTGCTGAAGTGATGACTGTTGAAGCATTCCACCTTCAGGATACTGACAATGATGTAACCTATGCATTGTGGGAGGGAGGAGAGTTGGTGAAGAAGACAGTAGAGCCACAGAAGTTTGTTAAAGAGGTTAGGCATTGGGCCATGGAAGGAAAAACTCAACATCATATCTGAAGGATTCAGAGAGAGCCCATAGCAGAAGTAAAATCATCCACATCTCAGAATACTGACACATTGGACCTTCATTTCGACTTTGCTGTGAACTGGTTTGTTGCTTTGCAGAACAAAATTCAAATTTAGCACTGGCAGACATCGCAGGTACCAATATTCACATGTCGCTCACTTCCTCGGAACATCACACTGTTTTGCTTTTGTCAGGAATGATCTCATTCATGACAATGCACATGCACGCTACACTGTCAACATGATAGTTGATGACATAGCATCTAGAGGCCATGCATTTCCTAAACATGTGTATATGACTGATGGCACAGCATCTCATTTTAAAAACCGCTTTCAGCTTTATGAGCTTTGTCAGCACTGTTGTACACGAATTAAGACAAAAAAAGGGTTATTTTCAGCAACAGGTCATGGAAAAAATGTATGTGATGGGGTATGAGGTCTCTGTAAACATCTTGCAACAAGATTTAATCTCCAGCATGAAGTTCTTGATGTTATAGCGATACTACTGGATTTACACACACCATATCAACATTAGTAACAAACATGAAACTCTTAATTCTAAATAAAAGTACGTTATGGGGATTTTGTTTAATAAAAGACAGAAGGGTAGTCTGCTACAAAGCTAATGTTCAGAATTCAATCAAGTCACTACTGGATTGCATCCCGGAGTGGCATATACATTGCAAGAATGGTTCTCCATGAAATGCAGTCTGTTACTGTGTGTGAAATGCAGAGACATTAGAAAACTCTGTAGTGAGCCACTTCATTTCTTATGTGTATGACAATCGGTGGTGGGTGGGACAGATAACTGTGTCATGAGCTGCAAGATATAACTGTCTCCTTTATGACACCTCACGGCCCTGCGAATGCTTTCAAATGACCATCACCAAAATGTCAGTGTGCAGTTCCCATTTTCCATGTACTCCTCTTGTTGAATCATCCTTGTCTGAGTGCAAATTCAGCTTGGCTATACAAGTTTGGTGGGCAGCAGATGAAAAAAAAACAACTCTTTTCAACAGTGCAGTGTTAATTGTTACATTGTAAGCAATTTTAATGCATGGGAAGTCATGAAGAAGTAAAATCATGACAGAAGACAATAATAATTTGTAAATAATATCATAAAAAGAGAAATGGATATAAATATTATATACGTCACATATGATATAAAATGCTTTCGAACAAAATTATGAATTGTTTTTGCACTCACTTATAATGTTGTAAAGTAATTTTTTATTCAGAAATATCTGTTTTGCATGACATTTACTTAAAATCAGTGATCAATTTAAATAGATTTTTTGACCTTGAGAGCAGAGTTAAGTCTACCTAAAAAATTTCTTACATTTTGTGATTGTGTATTCCCGAAGTACAATGACCGACAAACATAACATGAAACTTTTAGAACATATAGGATGGGGATTTTGGAGAAAATTTCTAAATACACAAAAAATTTCAGAGTCTTTCATCTTTCTGTACAAATAGTTTGACAGTTTGAGAATTTCATGCATTAATGTCATAACTGACATATAGCAGCCCCTCCACTTCATCATTTCTCAAGACAGTTAACATCCTGTGACTATTCATACTTTCAAAACATAATTTAAAATAAATAAATAAAAAAGAGGTGGAGCAGGGAGGGGGCAAGCAAGCTCTGCAGTGTGTATGTGTTAATCATGTCTCATAGTATTGGGAACAAAGTATTTATTGAAAATAAATTCAGTTCTCTATAACTTTTGGTTTCTTTATTACAGTTTTTCAATTTTCCCTTTCATTACAACATTTTCACAAATACTATCATTTAGAGAAGTCTGTAGCGTTTTAACAAATCATCAGAAAATCAAAATATTGTAGTTTTGTAGATGTATCATGTGGATCTTCCACTACATATATTTTTTTCAGCAAACTTCGAAATAATGATGCGACACACTCGTTTTTGACCTGTATGATTTGAGATGAAATCGCCCCTTAGCAAATGAGCTACACTTTCCTTTACAAAAAAAAAAAAAAAAGTCAAATTCAACCATTTGCCTTCCCTACTATGACCTTGTGTGCTAATTCCATTTCATATTGCTTTGCAACATTTCACTTGGATATTTAATCGAAGTGATTGTGCCAAGCTGCTCAACATTAACACTTTATTAAAAAATTACAGTATGTTTTTTCCTATGCATCTTCATTAACATACATACATTTTTCTACATCTAGAGCTAGCTGCCATTCATCACACCAAATAGAAATTCTGTATTCTGCTACAGTCACTCAATAATGATACTTTCCCGTATGCCACAGTGTCAGCTGCAAACAGTCACAGATTACTGCTCACCCTATCCATCAGGTCATTTATTTATATAGCAAACAAGAACAGAACTATTACAGTTTCCTGGGGCACTCATTATAATACCCTTGTCTCTGATGAATACTCGTCATCAAGAAGAACCAACTGTGCTCCATTACTTAAGAAGTCTTCAAGTCACTCATACATGTATCTGGGAATCTATTCCATATGCTTAGACCTTTGTTAACAATCTTCAGTAGAGCACTGTATCAAATGTTGTCTGCAAACCTAGTAATATGAACCTGACTGTAGCCTTCATTCATGATCTGCAAGATACCATGTGAGTAAAGGGCAAGCTGTGATTTGGATGAGTGATACTTTCTAAATCTTAAATGCTCACAGCACAGTCATTTTTACAGAGACACTTTTCTATTCAGTTTTAAAAAGTCATTCCCTTTTGTTTACCAAACAGATATTCTTCCTTCAAGTGTTTACTCCAAATATGGCACACCCAATTACATTATACTGTACAGAATGTACTTCCACATTTACAGCAATACTGATTATAAAAACTACTCTGTATCTGATCAGAAGGTACTGAATTTTCAAGTTTACATTTAAACGGAAGTTAATTGAAATAAGTATAGTAAATAAAAGTTTAAGTTGATACTGCAGTTATTCTACAATTTTAAGTGTTTGATGTTTGATTGTTTCCCCAAATTCAAAGTTCAACAATATAGGAAAAGACAAATTGCTACTTACCATAAAGACAAACATTACGTTTCAGACAAGCACAATTAAAGGACATTTACACATAAGCTTTCAGCCACAGCCTCCATCACAAAAAGAGAAACACACACCATTCACTCATACGAGCAATCACGCCTCATGCACACATGACCACCAACTCTGACAACTCATGCCAGAATTGTGTGAATGAATCATGTGTGTTTCTCTTTACCAATGAAGGCTATGGCCAAAAGCTTATGTGTAAGTGTCTTAATTGTGCCTGTCTGCAACTTAACATGTCATCTTTATGGTAAGAAGCAATTTTTCTTTCCCCCTACATTGTTGATATTCCTATCTGGAGTTTCCATTGTCCAATCAAATTTCACCACATTAAAATACACACACCAAAAAAAGGTTTACATGACCTTGGTTCCGAGAGTTCTGGAACCTGTACAGGAAAATTGGAATAGAGATTAACATAAACATCATTTCCACTCTTTTTATTGTTCATGAAAACCACACATTGCATGCTGTACCACCGTATAGCAAGACCTTCAGAGGTGGTGGTCCAGACTGCTGTACACACCAGTACCTCTAATATCCAGTAGCACATCCTTCTGCACTGATGCATGCCTATATTCGTCATGGCATACTATCCACATTTTCATCAAGGCAATGTTGGTCCAGATTGTCCCACTCCTCAATGGCAATTCAGTGTAGATCCCTCAGAGTGGTTGGTGGGTCACATTGTCCATAAACATCCCTTTTCAATCTATCCCAGCCATGTTCAATAGGGTTCATGTCTGGAGAACGTGCAGGCCACTCTAGTCGAGCAATGTCGTTATCCTGAAGGAAGTCATTCACAAGATGTGCACGATGGGGGCGCGAATTGTCATCCATGAAGATGAATGCCTCACCAATATGCTGCTGATATGGTTGCACTATCGGTCGGAGGATGGTATCCACATATTGTACAGCCATTACGGCGCCTTCCATGACCACAGGCATATGTTGGCCCCACATAATGCCACCCCAAAACAGCAGGAAATCTCCACCTTTCTGCACTCGCTGGACAGTGTGGCCAAGGCATTCCGCCTGACCAGGTTGCTTCCGAACACGTCTCCGACCATTGTCTGGTTGAAGGAATATGTGACATTCATCAGTGAAGAGAATGTGATGCCAATCCTTAGTGGTTCATTCGGCATGTTGTTGGGCCCATCAGTATTGCACTGCATGGTGTTGTGGTTGCAAAGATGGACCTCGCTATGGATGTCAGGAGTGAAGTTGTGAATCATGCAGCCTATTGCGCACAGTTTTAGTCATAACACGACATCCTGTGGCTGCATGAAAAGCATTATTCAACAAGGTGGTGTTGCTGTCAAGGTTCCTCCGAGCCATAATCCATAGGTAGCAGTAATCCACTGCAGTAATAGCCCTTGGGCGGCCTGAGTGAGGCATGTCATCGACCGTTCCTGTCTCTCTGTATCTCCTCCATGCCCGAACAAAATTGCTTTGGTTCACTCCGAGACGCCTGGACAGTTCCCTTGTTGAGAGCCCTTCCTGGCATAAAGTAACAATATGGATGCAATAGAACCACGGTACTGACAGTCTAGGCATGGTTGAACTACAGACAACATGAGCCGTGTACCTCCTTCTTGGTGGAATGACTGGAACTGATCGGATGACGGGCCCCCTCGGTCTAATAGGTGCTGCTCATGCATGGCTGTTTACTTCTTTGGGCGGGTTTAATGACATCTCTGAACAGTCAAAGGGACTGTGTCTGTGATACAGTATCCACAGTCAATGTCTATCTGGGAACCGGGGTGATGCAAAACTTTTTTTGATGTGTGTATGTTCTCCCCTTTAAGTTTCTTTCGAAGTCACAGACTTAAACAGTTATTGGATTCATTTTCTGGCTATTTATAATATAGACAGTAGTATGAATCTGCACCACATTTGTGTTTATATTGCTTGTAGACACTCCATTGTGTATACATTATGCCACAGTTTTTATTTCATCTTTGAGGAACTCCACATTCTGAACAAGTGAAATGGGAACAACAATATAAATTAATTTACTTCAGAGATGCACTACACTGCAACCATAAATGAACATTCATACAACTCTTATCTTTCTTTTGACTTCTCTGAAATATTTTAATTACTTAATTTCTTTTTTATAAGTAGATGAAAAGATGTGTAATAAATACTTCCAGGAAATAATTTAAGACTACTGTTGCACCTGTCAGCTGTAAGACTACTTATAATAAAAAAAAGTAAATTACAAGCTTCATGCCATTAACACTGAAAACATTTTTACAAATATTAAATTAAAAAATAACTAGTTCTCACTGTTGGGGATCTTTCTCTCAAAAGTACACAGTACAGATCAAGAGGAAAATTACTAAAAGAAGCAGGAGTAGGATTTAGGCATCAGACATAGAGCATAAGGTTGGATCCGACCAGATGGGCAAAGGAAATGTTTCTAAGAAGTTTTCAAAGGAATCATCCTAGTATTCATTATCAGTGATTTAGAGAGCCCATGGAAAACTAAAACTGAATGGTCACAAAAGGATTTGACCTCCATTCAGCCTAAATGAGAGTCCACACGTCTGAGAAGAAGATTTAACTGATCATAATATGCCAGGAAATTCAGTAAAAAATGAATGTTTTTCTCAAGACGGTCTTCCACTAGCTGACATTTCAAATGAAACTGACAGCTCTGGAGTAGTTGTATGTATTTCCTTATAAATATTGAGCAATGAGGCATTAAGAATTGCTTGTCTACCCTGAATTAGTTACCATAAATGTGTATGAAAACTAATGCAACCATGAATATCACAAAGGAAGAAAAATATAATAACTACCAACAATGAATCATTGTTATGAAACAACATAATCATGGTTCACTATAATAAGGAAGCTGGTAAAACAGAGAGGGGTGAGAATGCAAGAACCTTTTAAAGGTGACTTAAGGCCCAACAAATCAGCCAAATTATAATGTATCTGGAAGGAATGACACCTTATCTGAACATGAATTTCAACTTGGTGCAACAAAATTTTTATTGAAAAACTGTCCAACCTCAATGATCCTGTGCCTGCAGCAATCTTAATTGATGAAATGTAAACTTCAAAACTCCTTCACCTGTCTACATTTTGAAGGCCATTCAAAATATAGACGGCTGAAGGTGATTTTACATTGCATATCTGAAGTCCCTCAACCATCTTGTACAAAGACTTAAGTGATGATGTCAGTGGGTCAACACAGTGACACAAAGGGATCATCTGTTGCAGAGCCATTCAGCAATGCGCACTGAACAGTGTGCTCACAAAATATCTGAGCCTGAACCAGCACTGTATTCTGTCACCAGATCTGCCACAGATTGCCACCTATCCTGCTTTCCAGTATAGTCAATAAAATCAGTTGTACACACACTTGTTTATTTTCAAACGATGAGTGTACAGAAAATTTTGCACATCTAATGCATATGGCAAAAGTCCCAAATTTAGTTGTGCCAACTTATGTACCCTCACAATATCCCTCAGTTAGAGAGCTGTTCTATAGCAAAATAGTGTCTTATACCTCACCCAGCAAAGTCTACAAGGGCTGGGAAGCAAAAAAAGAAGTTTATTGAGAATTACAGTGTTGTGGTATTGTGGCACATTTGATCCTTGTGGCAGGTGTATGAACTGTCCAACAGCACAGTAAATGCATGAAAAACTCCTTGGGGTAGAACAGTTAGGACAGGAGCAAGTGTAGAGCCTGATTCTCCTGAATAGCACCAAGGCAGCCACTGAGATTAACATACCTGTCCAAAGGACAGATCCCCATGAACAGTGTTACATACCCTCACTATACAATACACTGTGGAGAGGCTTAACATTTAATGCAAGACAATGTTGTGAAGTCTGATGATTAGGAACTTACTTACTACTAGTATTACTACCACTACACCACACCACCACCACCACCACCACCCCCCCCCCACCACCACCACCACCACCACCACCACCACCACCACCACCACCACCACCACCTTTCCTCTGCTTGACAGCCAAATACTTGAGATCATGTTTTTCCCATTACCAGAATTCAACTGGCTACTTCCAAGTCAAGCATGGACACAGAACTGTGCATCAATGACCTTAGCTATATAAGTCAATAGAGATCATGTTTTCTGATAACGCTCTAATAAATGGCAGGAATATAGTGGCCACATTCTTGCTCGTTCCTTAGTCTTAGCTCAGGCCCTACTTCTGACATGAAGAGTGTAACACCCATTCTTTACAAATACATCATTGAAATGTTCAGTTTTGTATTTAGATCTCTAGAACAAACAGAATGTGTGTCCAGTTTAAAGTCATTTCAGGAAACTCATTTGGCTGTAGATTATATAGAAGCATATGTATATTTTAGTTATCTAGTGGAAAACAAATTGCTCTAAGCATAACAAGCCTCTCTCTTCACTGAATCATACAGCAACGGTAGCTCTCTAGGTCTAGTTTAACAGCAGAAGTCTTTTAATTGGAATGTGTGTTGGTGAAACTGCTGCAAGATATCTTTCACGGATAATCATATCACATGGCTGTCAATGGAACAACAGCAAAAAATATGACAGTTATGGACATCAAATATCAGCATTTCATTCCCAAAACAGCAACATACACCGAAGAGAGAGAACCTGTAGTAATATCCATTTTTTCTCCTTTGCACAAAATTGACTGGTGGTCTAATTTTTAATTTGGGGCACCTGTGAGCTTCAACTTCTCATGAAGGATGCAATCAGATTTAACTATTTACCAGGTATTTCACCAATTTTATGCAGCACACTACATGTAGAGTCTTAATAGTTGGGGGGGGGGGGGGGGGGGGGGGGGAGGCATAACAACGAAAGGTGTACGCTCAACAGGATTTCAGGTCATCAGAGTAACTGATAATGGTGACTTTATTTGTTAGCAGAGAGCTTGCACTTAATGGACATGACAATGTGGCAAAATAGACAATAGTGCTATTCTGTTACTGATTTGTGCTGATACGAGGTCATGAATGCATTTTTCTTTCCCCCGTCTAGATCTGTCCTTTAAAGATAAGAAAGAGTAAATTTTATACATCATTATTTGTAAACTGAAATACTTAAAAAAAAATTCCAAAATTTGAAGAGAAAATGTTGTGAAATGAGGATCCCACTGAAATACTGTATACTTTAGTCTTTGCTGATGACCAGATGCTGACAGCTTAAGACAAAGACCATTCCAATTACACATTGAGGAATCTGCACAAAGAATGCTCACAATGAGATACAACAATAAATACAAAAGAGACAGAGTAGATGGTAGTGGTGAAAAAGACCAAGGATTCTGCAAAATTAAAAATTTCTGGACATTTAAATACCTGCATGTAGCTTATACAATAAATAGAAGAAGCACACAAGACTTCACAAATGAAACTGAGCAAGGAAAAAAAAGTAATTGGCCAACTTAACTCCTTGCTAAGGAGTGACAAAATTACAAAGAGAATGAAGATCTTACTGTACAGTCAATCATAGATAGTATTATTACATATAACACTGACATATGGGAGCTAACCAGAAAAGAGAAAAATAAATTGATGTTCCTTTAGCTGGATTTTTGATGAAGAAGTTGTCATCTCTCTAGAATGTAACATGACAGAAATGATATGACAAGGAATTACAAGAGAGCTCATTACCTTCAACAAATGGATGATAACTGATGGTCAAAAACAATCTATGAATTCACATCAACTGAGTGAAGAAAATTTGGAAAACCAACTACCAGATGGATGCAAGATGTTTAAAATGCATTGAATCCAAGGGGTCTTCAGGAAGAAGATTACATCTTTGCAGTTACAGCTGGAACAAAAGGATTCCCAATACTGTTCTTCCCAAACAGTTTTGCTCTGGAGATTATGAAGATGTCAGTTTTGTTTTTGGAAATGTATAAGTGGAATCAGCCTAAACAAATACTACTACTGAAGGTGTTTTATGTAATGGGCACCATCAACAGGATATATCATTTTGGTTCTCATTAAAACAAAATGTTGCTTGAAGTATAATTTTATGTGACCATTCAATACAGCCCTCAAATCTGTCTGGTGAAACAAACAATATACATATAGAGACTGCAAAGCATAAATAATCAATATTTCCACCTCAGTATGGCTGCTTGTGATGGAATTTTAAATATCTTACTCAGTTCCTTATGGATACACCAATTAAACTTCATGTTTTGATGTTACTTTGACTTAAATCTAAGGTTGAAAGTTGTATCAGAATTACTTCAGATTGCTTGATTGACTTAATAAATACAATTACACTTGGCACAGCATTTAGTTTAGCCAAATATAATTTTCTGTTGAAATTGCACAAAATGTCATGTGATTTTATACTTTACATCTTCAGAACTCAATACTAAGAAAAGATTTTTGGTAAATGCAGTACACATTAATGTGTATGGATTGGGGTGATATTTCATAATGTTTCTATGATGAGTAGTCAACTTCACACTTTTTTACCTTGAATCATTATTCTGTTAATGGAAGTCCCTTCTAAAGAACTCTATTGCAGCCAAATGAGCAGAGAATGAGGTGTAGAAATATTGGTGAAATATTCTCTATTTATCAGCCAAGTCATGGCATCATGCTGTCATAATATTTCGAGGTGATTTCTAGAAATCACCCCCATGCGAAGTGTCAGGTTCACATCCACCTGCTGCTGCTCAACCACAGACTGCTCTGTCAATGGCGCAAGGGGTGGATCAGTTGCATGCCTCCAGAAGAATTTTCATGGCTGGTAGTAAGGATGTCCCTAGCAAGGTGGACAGAGGGTCCAGGTATTGAGTCCTGGTGCTGCCAGTCTTTTCTGCCCACTGCCTACATCACTTTCCTGACATATTTTTTTAACGCCACATCCCATACAAAAGCTCAGTTGAAAACCACTGTCCTGGTTTACACATCATCATGTACTGTTATGTCTACTGCCTTTTTGCTGAGTCCTCTCCATTTGGCTCATTCCTCCCACCACTCTTCTTCCTCCACTTGCTGCCAGGTCACACATCTCCTTTCCACAGATATTCTCACTCCCATTTTCCACCGTATTCTTTGGCACCGTCTAGGTCTTTTTCCATCCATCTTTAATTCTCCCTCCCTGCCAGAAAATTTTTAAAAGTAGAAACTTGACTTAGGCCCTAAATGTTAGACTTCAAACATTTTCTGAGCCTAAATAAAGAGGATATATTTAATTGAACATATATTCATTTTTATTTTCATATTAAAACTAATCCAAATTATCATTTTCAATAACTAAAACTACTTCATGCTCAATGTCACTCACACACATTTACCACTGACTGCTGCCTCCTACATACATTCATTTCTGCCTCATAGAAAATGTCGTAATTCTATTTTCTGTTGTCACTTCCCTTCAGTATGGTGGCAGCTCAGGTAATTTGCTGACGACAAATTTTTACAAAGTCGGATATCACATCCTGTACTCATTATTGTTGCTGCTACAAAAAATGGGAGACTTAGTTTTTTTTATCTATGTCACTGTCAGTGGTGCAAACCAATGCAGCAATTTCTTGTAGGGATTCATGCTTCTGTTTAGTATTTTGGTAACTATGACTCCGAACATTCCAGAGGCACTCTCATGCCTCAGAGAGTGATGAATTCATAAATTTTGCTTCTTGTCCGCTCACATTTCGCAAAGAGACACGCATAAAGACAACATTCATAACATGCACAAACAAACACTAGTGCTGGCATTTAGTAGTAGCAGATCAGGAACAATGTTCCTTTGATCTATATAATCACAGTCGTGGAACACTGGTTTTGCATTGTCAAGATTTTGACAACATGCTGCAAAGATTGGTAGTCCAGTACTAGCTGCAAACAATGTTGCAGAACATGTTTTGAACTCATTATAAACATGTATTTAGAAAGCCATGGTGATGAAATCACCCATAGACAGGTAAACTGCATATTCAAGAAGGAAATCATTACAAATCTGTAAAACATTTTACTACCATACCATCAGCAAAATGTAAACAGTGCCTTTTTCAATTTTTTTTAACTTCAATTGTAAAATACCTATCTCTGTAATTTTATTAGCTTTCTGTGTATCCATAATTAAAGTGATAAATCCATAAGAGTTACTGACAATCTGTAAGAGATGGCAGCCATGTGGATGTGAAATACACAAAAATACACCAGGAAAGCTCAGACATAAAAGAGGAGGCAGTGGGCAGGACTGACAGACAGAATGAGCACTTGACACCCAGACCCCCCTCCACCCCACTGGGGGCGAGGGGGGGGGGGGGGTACTTCTACCAGCCACAACAACTCTTCTAGAGGCAAACAATGGACTTTCAGCAGGAGTCTGCTGCCCAGTGGATATATCTGAACAAATTTGATATGAAGCTGAGAAGCTGATATTTCATCTGAAGATGATAATTAAAAAACTCGTTGAAACATTGCAACAGCATGATACCATGACTCAGCTGGTAAGATGAGAATGTTTCTTCAATGGAATTCACTGAGAAAGCCTTCATTCCCACACTGCATAAGTATTATCCATACTCTCCCATCAGCAAAACGATGATGTGTTTAAAAATGCATCTTACAAGCTGGCAAGTAGAGCAAACATTCAAAGACCCCAGGATAATTGTTCATAAAAATAGTAAAATCTGTGAACTATTAATCAGTTAGCAGCCATCTAAAATGTACATCTTTTCTAAAAACTAACTATTCTGTCAAAATGCACAGTAAAAAGATAAGTGCTCATGTTCTGCTAGCATACAAGAGGAATACAAAAATGAATTACTTTTTTACCTTGCGATCTCTAAATCCAACTTTGGCCTTCTTCTTTTTCTTTTTAGCCTCATCATCATCCTCCTCTTCACTTTCTTCAGTTTCACTATCCTGCTTCTCCGAAAGGGCATTGTTGGACTTTTTGTCTTCACTAAGAATGGATTCTGCTTTAACTTCAGGAAATACCATTTTTTTTAGTCTGTAAAGTACAATGAAACAGAGCTGAATCAGTTAAAACACATTTCAGGAAAAAACTCAACAAATTTATATTTCTAAACCATTCTTCCAATGTGCCAGTCAATTTCAGTGGCCCTGACAAAATAAAATGCATGTTATAACTACTGAAATAACTTTGACTCAGAAACATTGTTTATATTATTTTGCAGCCATATCTGAATGAATGACATGCATACACAATTTAAATCTGAAATGTGTTTTACCCTACAGCTAAAAAATTTTAGAAAATAGGTCAGCAGCAATTTAATAAATTAATGTAAAGTATGGAGAATCATTCTTTCCAGTATTTCAGAAAATTTCTTCCAATACAGGGGTCTGCATCAAAGAAGTTGATATCATGTCCAATATAAAGAGTCAAAACATAAACAATCAAGATAGTGAAGTATAGGACAAATATGAGGACTGAGATAGGGACATAGTTAAGGTTTATGAATAAAATACCTCAGACCGACTCAATAGCTGTTTTTTTCCTAGAATTAGCTGTTGTTTCATAAAAGCCAAGTATGTGTTAGGAAATTATGTCTCACAGGCGTTACGTAATTGATGTCATTATGAAACTCAGCTTGTGTGGAAGTCACAAAACAGTGGACTGAACTAGGGAGAATAAGAGTTACAGATTGAGCTAGTGTAAAGGAATGAAGGAATTGGCTATATTATCTCAAGTTTGTCAAAATTGGTGGAAAGCTTTCAGTGAATATTAAACTTCATTGTAGTGGCAGAAAAAGGTACACCACACTCGTTAGTTCCCAGCCTGGCCTCAGATGAGCAAGCAGCAATTTACAAAATTTTCAGACTGCAAAACATTAACATTACTTTCACAACACACAAACTGCAACATACACTGAGGGAAATGAAATGATCGTGTGGCATTGATGGCCAGAAGGCTCCATCCAAGAAAAGTTCGGCCACTGGATGCAGGTCTTATTTTGAGTGACACAACATTGGGCGACTTGTGCATCAGTGATGATAAAATGATGGGACGGACACACACACACACACACACACACACACACACACACACACACACACACACACACAAATCAGGCTTTTACAAAAACAAAAAATTGTATGTTGTACACACAAAGACCTCTATGTATCCCAAACTCAGGGCAGCTAAAAAAATGCCAACCACAAATACAAATATACTGAATCAGCAACGGCTACCCACATAAAGAATGCTGGCCACTCATTCCACGATATAGTGAATGATTTTTATACATTACATAAAATGGACAAGGGACACCAAACTGACTTACATGAAGAATTAGATATTTTCATTCACCGCATAGTACCCAGCAACAGATTACTAAATGATAGGCTAGAAAGTAACAACATTAATTTCTTTAAAAAACATCTCAATAGCTGATTGATTATTTTATTGGGAGAAAAATATCTTTACCTATTAATCACACACATTTCACTGATGGGAAAAAGATCGCAACACCAAGGAGGAGTTGTGCAACATAAATGTAAGTTGGTAGGCATTTCTACTTCTGAATAATGATGTCTATTAAAATTTCAGGCCTGCCGTGTAAGAATGGCACTTGATGTGTCACTATGAGGCTGCAAACCAGGTTTGCTTTATATACACACTGTAACAGCCATGAGTGTTAGGTATGTTTGAGATTGGACATGGTGAGTTGATGTTAGTCAACAATGTCTTTCAGGCAAGACACCATTATCAAAACCTTACTGAGGTTGCACAAGGTCATATAATAAGAGCTATGAGAAGCTGGATGTTATGTCTATGATACTGCACAAAGACTTGACAGCAATGTAACAACTGTACATCATTGCTGGTGGCGATGGTAATGAAAATGTACAGTCACAAGAAGACTGGGTTTTGGTTGCAACAAGACTGGTTTCCAGATGGTCATCTGACACTACTGAAAGGAAAGACCATGGTGTTTGGTGTATGGCTCTCTGGCTCTCACGCATCATTCTGGATCTGCAGTAGCAATCTGAGCAGCAGTTGGTACCACAGTGAAACAATGAACTGTCACAAATTGGTTACTTCAAGGACAGCTCCGAGCCAGATGCCTTGTAGCATGCATTCCACTCAACCCAAACTGCCACCATTTGTGACTTCAGTAGTGTCAAGCAAGAACCCACTGGAGTGTTGTGTTTTCTGATGAAAGATGGTTCTGCTTTGGTGCTAGTGATGGCTGTATGTTGGTTAGAAGCTGGTCAATTGAGGGCCTGCTGGACACACTTGGCCTACACCAGTAGTTATGGTCTTGGATAAGATCAATCTGGTGATACAGCTAGCTGTGCTGCCATTCATTAACATCATTCCAGGGGTGTCTTCCAACAGGATAATGCTTCCCCCACACACCACTGTTGTAACCCAACATGGTCCACAGTGTGTCAACACATTGCCTTGGCCTGCTCAATTACCACATCTGGCTCCAACTAAGCACATATAGAACATCATCAAACGACAACTCCAGCGTCATCCATAAACAGCATTAACCGTCCCTGTATTGATGACCAAGTGCAACAAGCACGGAACTCCATCCCACAAACTAACATCCGAGACCTACACAACGCAATGCTTGCATGTTTGCATACAACATTCTGGTGGTTACATTAGTATTTAATGTACCAGTGATCTGGGATGTGGGAACAGGGATCCAAACAGGAATGGGAATAGAGATCAGGAGATGGTGTCAGCAGATTCACTGAGAAGTTGATTGAGAGAGAAGTGGGGTGAAGGTTGGTGTGAGTTGTGGGACAATACTTGGGGATAGTGATACGGAGAGAGGGAAAGGAAGGGAGAATAGGCGAGTAAGCAGAGAGGAGAGGGGAAATGGAAGTGAAGAGGGTACATGAGTGAAAATGGGTAGGCGGGGGGGGGGGGGGGGGGGGGATAGGTGTGAGGAAATGCTGACAGAAAAGAGAATGTGGTGAGGAAAAGGATACAGGGACAACACAGAGGGGGGGAGGGAGGTGGGTAACAGTGAGAAATGGAAAGAGAAGAGAAGTGAGGGGATGAATATTGAGAGGTGGAAGAACTAAGGGTGGGGGAAGGGCTGCAAGAGGTGGTCAGAAGTAAGGGAGTAGGCAAAAGTTACAATGGCAGTAAGGCTGCTGCTGCTGAAGAATAGTAATCATTGGCTGCAGTAGTAGTAACAGTAGTAGTAGTAGAAGATTATGTTGTAGTAGTACTAACTGACAGCATAAATTGTAAAAACTGGCACTATAGGAATACTCTTCTGGTAGTAAAGAATTTGGAGTTGTCATTTCTGATGACATATATTTCTGAACTATATGAGTCAAGTGTAGGAAAAAGGGACAAAAACCTCTGTGTATTATTTTTGTATTTTGTGCAAGATTTAAGTGCCTCTGGAATGTCAACTTGTATTCCCACTGATGCACTGGCCTTGAAAAAAGATTTTTAGAGTGAAACTTATCCAACAATATCAAGTTGTTTTAACAGAAAATGGCAGTGCTGAATAAAACTACTGAACCTTTCTCACCAATATTTCCATTCCACAATCAAAGCACTGATGGCTCAAAATGTGAGACTTATTTTTTCCCATTCTCTACGTTCTTTTTAATGGTTTTGGATGATTATATGTGGTAAAACATCACTATAAACACTAACAAAGGAATCAATTGATCAGTCACTTAAGTACTGGTATCTTATGAAAAGTTTTAAGTTACAAAAGTCATATGGCACTTACTTTTTGTAGTCAAGCAGTGTCAAAAAGAAACTGACTCCAATGAATGTAGCAAATATCTTTGTGGCCAGGGGTTCTGGAGTTGGACGGTGTCCAAAATCTTTGTAACCTCTCTTTTGTTGTTCATGGCCTTCTACTTGTGAGATGCACAATGATCGTGGACCTAGGTCTTCAGAGGACTGCAACAGGCGATGACTGTAGGTGCGAGCAACACGCACTGCTCGCCACATCCTAGATTACATACAAACATAGAATTAGGGCAACATAAAATATGTATGGAGTTCAACATCCTTTGACTTTGAAAGTGATTATTATTATTATTATTATTATTATTATTATTATTATTATTATTATTATTACTCCAAGGCTACAGATTCCAATGTGCAAGTATTCTGCTGTGATGCTACTTCAGATAATCATTAACAAGTTAAAAGTAACTTGTGTATAAAAGACTGTTGTCTAGAAATATACATCACCCTCACAATTGTTAGCTATAATAGTAATGGTAGCTGAAAAGATGGAACATATTGTGCTATTATGCCATCACACATCTGGAATGCAGTTATTGAAACTGATGTTCTTGTGGTCTTCAGTGCAAAGACTGGTTTTCTGAACCTGCCCAAGCCCCTTCACCTCTGAGTAACTACTACATCCTTCTGAATCTGCTTAATGTATTCATCTCTTGGTCTGCCTCTACAATTTTTACCCACCATGCTTTCCTCCAGTACTAAATTGGTGATTCCTTGATGCCTCAGTATGTGTCCTACCAAGCACTCCCTTCTTCTGGTCAGGTTGTGCAACAAATTTCTCTTCTCCCCAATTATATTCAGTACCTCATCATTAGCTACATGATCTACCCATCTAATCTTCAGTATTCTTCTGTACCACCACATTTCAAAAGCTTCTATTCTCTTCTTGCCTAAACTGTTCATCGTCCATGTTTCACTTCCATACATGGTTACACTCCATATCAAATATGTTCAGAAAGGCCTTTGTGATACTTAAATCTAAACTCGATGTTAACAAATTTCTCTTCTTCAGAAATGCTTTTCTTGCCATTGTCAGTCTACATTTTATATCTTCCCTACTTCGACCACCATCAGTTAAGTTTGCTTCCCAAATAGCAAAACTCATCTTCTACTTTAAGTGTAATTCCCTAGCATCACCTGTTGTAATTTGACTACATTCCATTATCCTCATTTTGCTTTGATTGATGTTCATCTCATATCCTCCTTTCAAGACATTGTCCATGCCAACTGCTCTTCCAAGTCCTTTGCTGTCTGACAGAATTACAATGTCCTCAGCAAACCTCTGAGTTTTGATTCTTCTCCCTGGACTTCAGTTCCTCCTCAAATTTTTTCTTTTGTTTCCTTTACTGCCTGATCAGTATAAACATTGAATAACATCGGGAATAGGCTACAACCCTGTCTCACTCCCTTCTCCACCACTGCTTCCCTTTCATGACCCTCAACTCATACAACTGCCATCTGGTTTCTGTATGAATTTTAAATAGCCTTTCAATCCCTGTATTTTAACCCTGCCACATTTAGAATTTGAAGGAGAGTATTCCAGTCTCGCAGGGTCAGTTTCGTCACACCTGTACCAATATTTCTCTGGAATCCAAATTGATCTTCCACAGGGTTGGCTTCTATCAGTTTTTCCATTATTCTGTAAAGCGTCTGTGCTAGTATTTTGCAACTGTAAATAATTAAACTGATAGTTCGGTAAGTTTCACGCCTGTCAGCACCTGCTTTCTTTGCAATTGGTATTATTATATTCTTTTTGAAGTCTGAGGGCATTTCACCCACTCACACATTGTGCTCACCAGATGGAAGAATTTTATCATGGCTGGCTCTCCTAAGGCTATCAGCAGCTCTAACAGAATGTTGTCTCCTCTCAGGGCCTTGTTTCGACTTGGAGGTCTTTCAGCACCCAGTCAAATTTTTCATGCAGTATCACATCTCCCTTCTCATCTTCATCTACATCCTCTTCCATTTCCATGATATTGCCCTCAACTACATCTCCATTGTACAGACCTTCTATATACTCCTTCCACCTTTATGTTTTTCTTTCTTTGCTTAGGACTGGTTTTTCCATCTGAGCTCTTGAGATTCATATAGGTGGTTCTCTTTTCTCCACAGGTCTCTTTAATTTTCCTGTAGGCAGTATTGATCTTATGCCTAGTGATATATGCTTCTACATCCTTACATTTGTCCTCTAGCCATTCCCACTTAGCCATTCTGCACTTCCTGTCGATCTCATTTTTAGGCGCTTGTATTCTCTTTTGCCTGCTTCATTTATTGCATTTTTATATTTCCTTCTTTCATCGATTAAATTCAATATCTCTTGTGTTACCAAGGACTTCTACTAGCCCTCATCTTTTTACCTACTTGATCCTCCACTGCCTTCTCTCAAAGCTACCCATTCTTCTTCTAATGTATTCCTTTCCCCTGTTCTTGTCAATTGTTCCCTAATGGTCCCTGTGAAACTCTCTACATCCTCTGGTTCTTTCAGTTTATCCATGTCCCATCTCCTTAAATTCCCACCATTTTGCAGTTTCTTCAATTTTAATCTGCAGTTCATAACCAAAAAAATGTGGTCAGAATCCACATCTGGCACAGGAAACATCTTGCAATTTAAAATCTGGCTCCGAAATCTCTGTCTTACCCTTGTATAAATCAATCTGAAATCTTGCGGTGTCTCCAGGTCTCTTCCAAGTACACAATATTCTCCCATGATCCGTAAACCAAGAGTTAGCGACGATTAAATTATGTTGTACAAAATTCTGCCAGGCAGCTTCCTCTTTATTCCTTTCCCCCTAGTCCATATTCACCTATTACTTTTCCTTCTTTTCCTTTTTCTACTATCGAATTCCAGTACCCCATGAATACATCGTCTCCCTTAACTATATGAATAATTTCTTTTATCTCATCATACATTTCCTCAATCTGTTTCTCACCTGAAAAACTAGCTGGCATATAAACTTGTACTACTGTGGGGATGTGGGCTTCATGTCTATCTTGACTACTATAATGCATTCACTGTGCTGTTCATAGAATAGACTCAGATAAGCTACTTTTATTCATTATTAAACCTGCTCCTGCATTAACCCTATTTGATTTTGTACTTATAACCCTGTATTCACCTGACCAGAAGTCATGTTCCTCTTGCCACCAAACTTCACTAATTCTCATTATAGCTAACTTTAACCTATTCATTTCCCTTTTTAAATTTTCTAACCTACCTGCCCAATTAAGGGAGCTGACATTCCACGTTCCAGTCCATTCAATGCCAGTTTTGTTCCTCTGATAATGACGTCCTTCTGAGTAGTCCTGCCTGGAGATCCAAATGGGAGACCATTTTATCACCAGAATATTTTACCCAAGCAGATACCATATACTAAAGCTGCATGCCCTCGGAAAAAATTGTGACTGTAGTTTCCCCTTGCTTCCAGCCGTTCACAGTACCAGCACAGCGAGGCCATTTTGGTTAATGTTACAAGGCCTGATCAATCAATCATCCAGACTGTTGCCATTGCAACAACTGAAAAGGCTGCTGCCCCTCTTCAAGAACCACATTTTAGTCTGACCTCTCAACAGATACTGCTCTGTTGTGGTTGCGCATATGGTGCGGTTAGATGTATCACTGAGGCATGCAAGCCTCCCCACTAACAGCAAGGTCCATGGTTAATGGGGAAGGGTGATGTTGAAATTGATATGGACCATGAAATCGAAAGCAAAAGAAGTTGTAAAAACTTCACAGATGATTATAATGGAATGGAGTGTAGGACCAGAAATGGCATCAAAAAACTAAAATTAAATCTTCTACAGAAGAAGATGCTACACAGATGATTATTATGGAATGGAGTGTAGGACCAGAAATGGCATCAAAAAACTAAAATTAAATCTTCTACAGAAGAAGATGCTAAGTAATATATTTCAAAGATTAACTGGAGGATAAAAGTAAAAAATTGAAGATTTTCTGGAAGAGGACAAGAGGCTGGCTACATGGCATTACGTTTCACATGATGCACAGATGGCAAAAAGGGGTCAACTGACAAACAATATTACATGTCGTACTGTAATCATGAAGTGGTATGTGATATCACATATGCCCAAACAAAAAGATACAACAATGACAACATTTGTTTTGCATCTATATTGTTTTCTGGAATGTAGGATGTGGTGAAAGACTGATCTGCAGCACAGCCTGATGTCTAGATTAGGTTGAATGGTGACAAGTTAAGAATAGGCGAAGTGGTATTGAAAGCTTCAGTCAATCTGCCAAATCTGTAGAAATTGGAAAAGAACAAAGTGTGGATTTCTTGAATACAAAATTCATAGTTTGTGCTTCCCTCAGTTAACCCTTAAAGGCCCTCTGGCTGCAATTGTGTACATTAACTTTTACTATGTCTTAACTCAAACGGGAGTATTTTTCCCCAGGTATACATTTGTAAATGTTCAAAGTTTTCATCATGTGAAATTGCTGCCAACTGCTGGGTATCACAGTGAAAATATTAGCAAATCAATGTTGCAATGTGTGACAGCTTGTGGCCCTGGCCCACAGAACACGTGAGTGTGGTTGGTTTGCTATATTCCACTGTATAATTGAACACTGTTATAGTTATTTTGCATGGTAATTATTGAATGATCATTTTATTTATTATGCTAGAGAATACTTTCTGATTAGTTATTTTAGTCCATAAGATGAAGCCAAGTGTAAAAGTATATTTTGAAAATGGCTACATATTTTTGTATAAATCTTGCATCAAGAGTCATTAAAAAATCACCTAAGAGATTACCGCATAAAAAAATGTTCCTTGCTCTAGAAAAAAAATCAGGTCTGAAAGGTTTAAAATGAGTGTATAGTGATAGTAATTTGTATGCCACAGGCATCACAGATGACACCGGTGGGAGGGGGGGGTCCCCTCTCCTCTTGTAGTATGAGGTATGAGGACCAAACATAGTGACAGAGCCCAATTTGGAGGAGGGACAGGGTCCCGCCAGAGTGACCAGTATGAGGAATGTCACAGACAGATGGTTCACTCCACTGACTGCAGCTTACTGCCCCTCCTCTCAACCATTCCTCCTCCCGCAAAGCTGCACGACTCTCTGGCACAACAGCAAAATAACATCCTGCAGGAGAATGGCGCATTGTGTCACATCATGTCTCCTGCAGGTCTCCCCGGCTGTTGGTCGTTTTCCCAGACTCTCATATGACCTGGTAACAATGCAGAATGATACAGGCTTCCCTTGCTGCTGAAGATGCAAGTTAGCCCAAACTGTTTGTCTCATTTTCCCTGCTGTGTACTTTTGTTACAATGTTTGTAGCGCATTAATGGAACTGTAGCAGATGAGAAACTTTAAGCTCTGAAGCTGCTGCATCATCTCCAGTGCCTTCAGAATTGCATGGAGCTCTATGGCAAATAAGGTGCTTTCATTGGAGAAACAAATTCTGAGGACTTGGTTGGGGAAACACTACTAAACAGCCAATGGAGCACTTTTGCTTTGAGCACAGCGTACACAGCTTTAAAACCATGATGTCAATCTACAGTGTTATAAAACAAAGGTTAAAACATAAAATCTGGTGTGCTATCTTTCTTAAAATTTGTTAAATTGAAAACAATTCTGGCCCTGTTTAGGACCCAGGTGGAAATCTGCTCCAAGCTTGATGTAACACCTTCAAATCAGACACAAATCCCATAGGGCCTCATTGTTTGCTGTTGATTATCAAAGAGTCTTTCCATTGGTGGACAAGCAACAGTATGCCTGTAGTGTAGATATTGCCTTATGGGCCTATCACATCATGAGGAGTTGTACCTGATGTTGAGCTGCGGCACAGCAGCCTCAGTGCAGAGGCTTGGTATGGGACTGTTTCTAAAGATGGCCAACTTATTTCCTTCATGGTGCTGCATGTCCAACATTTTTTTAATATGACTGTCTTGCAAATCCATATGTTACATACACATAATCGAGCTGTGATTGCACAAAGGCTCTGTAAAACTGGAGCAGACAGGTTTGGACTGCCATCCATAAACTATGGCTGATACATTTTAAAATATTTTCAGCTCTTAGTGACTGAAGTTTTCAGGTCCCTAAGTTCTGGTAATCAGTCAATCTCGAAATCAAATGTGAGGCACAGAAACCTCAACATTTCTTAAAATTAAAAACAATGTCCATTTTCAAATCAAAAGTTAAAAACAGAATGTGAAGGTTAAAATAAAATACACAAACTTCTCAGTTTAGATATTATTTTCATCTCTGCCCATTCCTTCAACCTTCTTACAGTCAACTGCAGTTGAGGAGTTGTCGTTGATAGGCTACAGCAAGAACAAAAGATGGACCAGTTGTCCAAAATATACATTAGACAAGACTTTTAACTGTCAACAGTACACTGTTAATAACAGCTCTGACTCTACCTTGAGGGACCCTGTTCTCTTGTTCAAAGCTGTGAGAGAGGACAACATCAATTCAACATTTAAAACAGTTTGGTGGGAGGAAGACTCACACAAAAATAAGAGAATGTCCTCGAAAGTTCCTTTCATGGAGCTGCCCAAGGATAATTTAAAATTAGTCTCTTACACACACACACACACACACACACACACACACACACACACACTGATCTTCCCTTGGCTAGAAGTGTTAATTCCTCCACATGTCTTCTGAAAGCACTGATGTTACACAGCAGTATGGAAACAATCATACTGATGAGCTTTTAATTTGCCTTTCACCTGGTCATTTCTCCATGATGGGGAGTTTTTAGCAGAGGGGCTTGCGGGTTACCTCACATAATATTCATACCAACAATAGTATGGTCATCATATGAAATATCAGATAGACTGACAGTTCTCGATCTGCTCTTTTCGGCCTGTTATTTTTGTCCCCAGCTTGGATTTTGGCAATACTGGAAACGTTTTTTTAACAGAAGAAATTTTCTTGTTCTCTTTTTCTGTCTGCCACGAGCGTTTATTCTTCTTCTCGACAGCACGTTCTGCCACGACAAATTGTTTTGGTTTTGGTAGTAGGCAAAGTTGTTTGTGTAACCACTGGTGCAGGTTTGCAGCCAGATTTACAGCTGCAAGTTGTTGTACACTGTTCAACTGTCACTGTCTTAGTACCAGCATCAGTCTTTGGTACTAGCTGCTTTAAGGCTGATGAGAATGATTTGACGGATAGAGGTGACTCTGTGGCCGGAAATGGCTTTTCACTTCAGTGTAGTAGGTATATTGGGTAACCCTGATCTACTGGATTTTTTTTCTCTTACTGGAATACAGGATATTCTTTACTCAAAACAGTCACTTTGGAACAATTGACACACATGGCTGAGGCAAATGCACTGAGCACCTGGTTCACTGACAGTTGAACCACATCATCTGCATGTAGCCTAACCTTTGCATATCATGGTGGTGTGCCAAAAGAGCTGACAAATTAAGCAGGTCATAGAGCCTAACTTAGAGGTGGGCAAAACCTGTAATGTAGTTGGGCTACTTCGAAGGTCAAAAATCAGAATCAAAGATGGTGTCTTCTCAAACTCAATATTAGTCTGTTTCATGAAATTTCTTGACTTTGATGACGTCTTTGCTTTGTCATTCCTACTGCAGTTCCTCGGCACCAATATCCATGATATCCTTAGAGGTTACAGCTCCCTTACAACAATTTAGTGCAGTATACAGCTCACTTTTGATAGCACACTCCCCCAGTGATTTAGCATTTAGTAGCTTTTTTAGTTGGCTACTCATTATTGTTTCAACCAAGAATCTTCTATTATGCAGCCTCTTGATAGATTTAAGTTATTGTTCACGTCTCTCTGAGGCTTTATAGACATTCCATGAATAGCTATCAAAACAACAGTCCACCCAGACAGAGGCCCACTTGCCTGTGTAAGCCTCATACAACTGTGGAACACGCAACAGATTCGCTTTTCAAGAACCATGCACCTCAATGCAGAACACCCTGATAGAATATACCTGTCCTTGCAATCTGGGTAGTTCAGCCAAGAGCTCCACTACCTGTGACACACAACGTTCCACCACAGGGCTATGCTGTCCAGTTGTATGCCCACAGCTTACAGTTACAAAAGACTGGTGACAGTCCTGAGCCCTAGATCAGGAAACACAAGCTAGCCAAACATGTACCCAGCTGATGAAGGCTAAGCTTCCTGAGGTGAAAAAATGGCTCTGAGCACTATGGGACTCAACTGCTGTGGTCATTAGTCCCCTAGAACTTAGAACTAGTTAAACCTAACTAACCTAAGGACATCACAAACATCCATGCCCGAGGCAGGATTCGAACCTGCGACCGTAGCGGTCTTGCGGTTCCAGACTGCAGCGCCTTTAACCGCACGGCGCTTCCTGAGGTGATTCCCATTTAAAACAACCTGGATGGTGGAAGGGGAAGGAGGAGGAAACATGAGGTTTTTCTGAAAATAACATGGACACGATGAGTATCACCTGGTGACAGTGATGGATGATGATGATGATGATGATGATGATGATGATGATGATGATTATGGGTTTAAAGGGGGTGAACATCTTGATAATCAGTTCCTAGTTGCAACTGAAATTCACGAAAAAAAAAAAAAAAAAAAGTGGAACAAGAAAGAAAGAACTGTCTACTTGTAATAAATCTTTCAATGAGAAAAGAAAAAGTCTATATGGAATAAATATGCCGAGTAGTGGCAAAGAATTAATTTATATACATTTGATAGGCATAAGAAATAATACCTCTGATTATTTTTGTTTCTAAAACAAAAGACAAAATCTTTCAATTATTATTACTTTGTTCTATCAGAGCTTTCAGAGGAATGTCTTTTAAAATGACAGTATACTGAACCTAATTGCTTTTATCATAAACAATTTATATTTGTGTAGTAATATTTTGCAGCAATTACCACTAAGATAATTGACAAAGGATAATGGTCATTAACTAACTTTTTATTAGAATTCTCACATTATAATATGTACCCTTTCAGACCAGCAACCCATCTGTTTTAAATGTCGAAGTCTGATGTTTCCTTGTCCAGTGACCATAAGTTACAAAATGACATTTTAATTATTATAATGACAAGAGTCATTATTCCTTTGAGGCTTTGCAAAAATTATTAAAAAGAAAGAAACCATAAAAGTACCAAGTCACATTAATATTAAAACTGAAATTCTATTTGAGAGACCACAACTCAAACCTGTAATAGGAATATTTATCTCATTTCACGAATGAGCCAACCTTTAAACTCCAGTGTTTATAACCTTGCCATCATAGATGAAAATTTTCATGGCCGTAGCTAAAGTAAAATGGTTAAAAGTGAGATACAACAACACAAGCAGTTAAAAACTTTAGCTGGTCACCAAATGAAGCTGCATGAAGGTTCATCATAATACTACTAAAATGAGGTGAAAATATTAATACTGCACAGACTAGAGAGTCAGTTAGCATCAACTGTTAGATAAATGACATACATACATAAGAAACTTAAAATGCATGCCGGTACAGAGGTAGACAATAGCTGGAGGCCACTCTGGGGCACACACTGCAGTGACAGCCAATCCTCACACATCCACCCAAAGACCAAATATTGAGGTGCATTAAATTTTACTATAAAATCCACTTACACTAAAGAAATGTTGTGAGGGTTGTGGTAGCCTGCCATTCCATGTGTATGCAGAAGCACATCCAACACTGTTGTTGACTTTCAATCAATCTGTGTAGATCAATGGTTTCCAACCTTTCTGAGACCATTACCTCTGAGTTAAACAGATATTAGGTAGTACCCAACCACCCCTGGTTTTCAACACCAACATTAGCGCATAATCAAACTTCATAGTACAATAATTTTTCTTTGAATACATTTGTTTTTAAGATGATGGAGATAAATCATATTTATTTTTTGTAAGTATTTCATTAAACCGTGAACTAATATGGTAATGAGACAATTGGTACTGCTTAGTTCTAACAAGAAATTTGTAGAATAATGTAGCAATTCTCAGCGCATTGTGAATACCACCTGCAACTCATCCTTGGAAAAGAATACTAACTATCCACATCAAGGGTACACACTTGTTACAAATCATGCTCTCTCTGCATCACTCCTCTACCTATCAATATCTGCTTGACCCACATCCTGCACCCCCAATTTCAAAGCCACCACAGTTAAAAAATGTGTGCACTGTGCACTACATTCTTACTGTTCCTAAATCACATGGCTGCTGCACTTCTTTTTTGTGAACTGGTAGAAACTAGAATACTTCATAAAGCTAATACTTTACATCTGTCCACTGCTACTTGAATGTAGTAGCCATTACTTAGTGTCGCTTTGTGCTTTCAATTAGTTTCTTTACATGTTGCAAAGTGAATAATGAAACAACTTCTGGTCCTTGCAGGAACTACATGCACCTCGGAGAAGGCACTTTCATGAGGTATCCAAGTGTATTTCATGTATACTGTGTACCTCAATTTTACTGTCACAGATGCATGAATCATGGTCCTTGCCATTGGTTGGGAGACTTGGATGTCTCAGCAATACATCTAGCCACACCATACGTGCAACCACAACGGAGGGGTATCTGCTGAGAGGCCAGACAAACGTGTGGTTCCTGAAGAGGGGCAGCAGCCTTTTCAGTAGTTGCAGGGGCAACAGTCTGGATGATTGACTGATCTGGCCTTGTAACAGTAACCAAAACTGACTCACTGTGCTGGTACTGCGAACGGCTGAAAGCAAAGGGAAACTACAGCCGTAATTTTTCCCAAGGGCATGCAGATTTACTGTATGGCTAAAAGATGATGGTGTCCTCTTGGGTAAAATATTCCAGAGGTAAAATAGTCTCCCATTTAGATCTCCGGGCGGGGACCACTCAGGAGGAAATTGTTATCAGGAGAAACAAAACTGGCGTCCTATGAATTGGAGTGTGCAAGGTCGATCCCTTAATCGGGCAGGTAGGTTAGAAAGTTTAAAAAGGGAACTGGATATGTTAGAGTTAGATACAGTGGGAATTAGTGAAGTTCGATGCCAGGAGGAACAAGACTTCTGGTCAGGTGACTACAGGGTTATAAGTACAAAATCAAATAGGGGTAATGCAGGAGTATGTTTAATAATGTATTTAAAAAATAGGAACATGAGTAAGTCACTATGAGCAGCATAGTGAACGCATTATTGTAGCCAAGATAGACACAAAGCCCACTCTTACCATATTAGTACATGTTTATATGCCAACTAGCTCCACAGATGAAGAAGAGATTGAAGAAATGTATGATGAGAAAAGAAATTATTCAGATAGTTAAGGGAGATGAAAATTTAATAGTCATGGGGGACTGGAATTAGATAGTAGGAAAAGGAAGAGAAGGGAAAATAGTAGGTGAATATGGAATGGGGGTAAGGAATGAATGAGGAAGGGGTAAGGAATGAATGAGGAAGCTGCCTGGTAGAATTTTGCACGAAACATAACTTAATCATAGCTAACACTTGGTTTAAGAATCATGAAAGAAGGCTGTATACATGTAAGGGGCCTGGAGACACTGGAAGGTTTCAGATAGATTATATAATAGTAAGACAGAGATTTAGGAACCAAGTTATAAATTGTAAGGTATTTCCAGGGGCAGATGTGGACTCTGATCACAATCTATTGGTTATTAACTGTAGATTAAAACTGAAGAAACTGCAAAAAGGTGGGAATTTAAGGATATGGGACCTGGATAAACTGAAAGAACCTGAGGTTGCAGAGAGTTTCAGTAAGAGCATTAGGCAATGATTGACAAGAATGGGGGAAAGAAATACGGTAGAAGAAGAATGGGTAACTTTGAGAGATGAAATAGTGAAGGCAGCAGAGGATCAAGTAAGTAACAAGATGAGAGCTAGTAGAAATCCTTGGGTAACAGAATAGATATTGAATTTAATTGATGAAAGCATCAAGGATATGAGACACTTCAAGTAGTCAATGAGTTTTGCTATTTGTGCAGCAAAATAACTGATTATGGCTAAAGTAGAGAGGATATAAAATGCAGACTGGCAATGACAAGGAAAGTGTTTCTGAAGAAGAGAAATTTGTTAACATCGGGTATACGTTTAAGTGTCAGGAAGTCTTTTCTGAAAATATTTGTATGGAAGTGAAACATGGCCAATAAATAGTTTAGACCAGAAGAGAATAGAAGCTTTCGAAACAGGGTGCTATAGAAGCATGCTGAAGATTAGATGGGTAGGTCATGTAAATAATGAGTCAGTACTGATTAGAATTGTGGAGAAGGGGAATTTGTGGCACAACTTTACTGGAAGAAGGGATCGTTTTCCAGGACATGTTCTGAGCCATCAAGGGATCACCAATTTAGTATTCGAGGGCAGTGTGGAGGGTAAAAATCACAGAGGAAGACCAACACATGAATTCACTAAGCAGATTCAGAAGGATGTGGGTTGCAGTAATTACTTGGAGATGAAGAAGTTTGCACAGGTTAGAGTAGCATGGAGAGCTGCATCAAACCAGTCTTTTGGACTGAAGACGACGACGACAACGACAACAGATGCACAGTACAAAGCATATCTGTAATAGATGGAGCTGGTGAGGAAGAATATGTTCATACATTCACTTCACGAGCTGTAATCTACACTTCATTGTGTCATGCATTACTGCCGGTATTTGAAAAAAATATATAATTATTGGTAACTTATGAAATCAGTATCACAGCCTTAAGAAATAGTAATAACAACAATTATTGTCTTTTAAAAGTAATTTAGTTTTTATGACAAAGCAAGCTGGGATCTCTTTACTTCCTGTCTTGTTTTGCCACCTGCCTCCTTAAATTATTTTTTTCTTTTTTGACTACTTACCATTAACATACATGAGTATAATCTGCATTTTCATAAAAGAGAAATGTTGGCTCTCAGTCTTAAGAAATATAGCACCAGACCTAATTTTGTGCTTCGTTTTGCGTACGTAATTAATTTCCTAATTTATTTTGACTATTCCTAGTTAATATCTTTTGTTATCCGGTGAAATCGGTAATTATTTCATAACTTAAATTCTATTGTTGACTTACAAACAAACATAAATTCTGTACTTATTATAAACATTTGGAAGAACCACACTAGGATTCTTTAGGTGTTTATTTGGCTCTATTCAAAACATGTTAGCAAAGCCAGCCCTTAATTAATTCCAAAATAATTACCTGTTTTATCAAAAGCATTATTTTGCATAACTACTGTATATCTGTTAATTTCATTATTTAAACAAATAATATGGCCTAGCCTTTACGATAGAAGGAACCGCTAAGGAGGACGAATGTTTCGATATCTTCAGTTAATTGAGTGAGTTATGTCATAGTTGTAATTTCTGTAAATTAAACATCAAACAATGTATATTTTCAGTACCTGTTATTGTGAGGAAATATAAAGGCCCGATTTTTGGTCCTGAGACAGTCCGTCCACAGCCGATTTTCAGACAAAAACCCTGTATTGGTTACATCAACAACAATGCATCAACTTAACTGTGTTAAAATAATGACAGTGTCTTTTCAATAGTCTCACACGTACCGTATTATTCTGCAAGAACTGTGTGGTTAGGTTTTTACTGATCATAAATGTTCAACAGTAAACTGTTGTAGCAGTATGCTGACGTTTGCCTGCAAACTACTAATGAGGCTATTCAAAAGTTAACCAATAGTGAACTGGCCATATAACTGTGTAATATTGTGGGGTTGTGAACAGTGAAAGTAAAGAACTGTGAAATGCAACTGTGTAACTGTCAGCTACATCATTTACAGTAGTCAGTGTTGAACTTCCACCCCCCATTTTTCAACCCCAGCCCGTATAACAACACAGTATCGACACCAAGGACTATCAATGAAGAAATAAAGCAGGCAAACATCACAGTAAGCAAAACACAGTCAAACAATTTTGTTTTCATCCCTCAGAAAATTTTGTTTTACCCATGAGAGGGTAATTACCCCCAGGGTTGGAAACCGCCAGTGCAGACGCATGTCGACTTTGGACTGTCGTGGAGAACCAAACAGAACGATGTCTGAGAATGGTGGTGTCAGCAGTTTCCTTAGGGCTGCAGAAGAGGCCCATCAGAATCATAGGGCTGGATACATATCATGGGGGTGCCAAGAGGGTACTCCATTAACATGAGTATCAGTGGTAGTTTGAGGTCTTGCATAAAACCTCCAATCATATCCAAGCTGGTCTATCCATTTTTGGGCGATTCTTAAACAGCCAGAACTCTTGTTTGTGAAACAGTTGAGTAACATGGATGTGTAGGCACCTGACACATTGTGACCACATAGTTTGCCAACAGTTGCTGACATCTGGCCTTCAGTGGTGGGCTACCAACTTCCAATAGGAGGTGGTTTTATAGAGCTCGTACAGGAATCTCCAGTTACTAACTTACGCACATTGCTGGCAGAGAGTACAAGCTCTGTACTGACAATGCTGCTCACCCATAGGCAACACATCCACCGTCCAAGTGGGATAACATCAAAGCTTTGCATAACCCCAGAGGAACAGTGTAGTCTGTGCCCAGGAGGAGCTGCTGAGAAATTTGAGAGTATCAAGTTTCCCCATGTGACTTGCCCAGAGCTGGTGTACATGTGGCAAACATGTTAACTTATTGTCGAATAAAAGGCCTAAAAATTTGAAAGTTTCCACAACTACAAGTAACTGATTACCACAGCTAAGTTCTGGATGTGGATGTGGTCCTGGATTGACAACCCAAGTTTTCATGGTAGAAAATTTATATCCATGACTCACGCCCCAGTTATGTACTTGCTGTACAGCCTCCTGAAGTTGGCACACAGTCACATTGAGACTGTGGGTCCCACTGCAGTCACAATACCATTGATTGTGATGGTGAAGAGAGTTACACTCAGGACTGATCTCTGAGGTACCCCAGTTTCCTGTAAACAGTGATTGCTGAATGTTCAACCCATCTGGAATTGAACGTAGGGTTAGGAAATTCTGAATAAAGACCCACTCACGCAATGTAGACAACATCTGATGGTGCCAGATAATATAGTAAGCCTTCTGCAGATCAAAAATGCAGCAATTAGGCATTGGCAAGGTTCAAAAGCATTGCGCACTACAGATTACAGTGAATCTATTAGTCTGTGGTGGAGCGGAATGCCTGAAAGCCACTTTGAAATTGCAATAAATGTTCTCTAGGTCCCAGGCACCAACACAGTCGTCAGTTGGTCATTCTTTTGGATAATTTGCACAGCCCATTTCATTGACGGATTGGTCAATAATGAGTCAAAATTTGAGGGCCTTTTCCCAGTTTCAGGATTGGCATAATTGTACCATCCCACTACTGGAAAGGTAACTCCCTTTCCCAAAAAAACAATTGAAAACCCTGAGCATTTGTTTTATGCTGTTGCGTTTAAGCATTTGATTTTGGATTTTATCACGTCCAGGTGTTGTCTCCAAACAATCAGCTAAAGTGCTGCAGAACTCCCAGTCACTAAATAGGACAATGTGCGATTTGAAGCCTTTTGCAAGGGGGATTAAATAGTTCTGATCCACCTGGCATTTCCAGGTCCGGAGGTTAGGATGGTAGCTATTGCATGCAGACACTTCAGCAAAGTGTGCCACGAAACACTCAGCAATGACCTCAGTATCAGCACAGATGTTGCCACAGAGGGAGGTGCCATGAACTACTATGGATGGTGAGCAGCCACAAATGAGGTAGATTTTGGTCCATCTTCAGACAGTGGGGTGTTGGCAATTAAAGATAATACATA
Organism: Schistocerca serialis cubense; assembly: GCF_023864345.2. Classification (NCBI taxonomy): domain Eukaryota; kingdom Metazoa; phylum Arthropoda; class Insecta; order Orthoptera; family Acrididae; genus Schistocerca; species Schistocerca serialis. The sequence goes on from NC_064646.1 coordinate 275,590,995, forward strand.
CAGTTCCCAACACTTTCTTGTTTTTATTAAAAATTGTGCTTTCACTTAAAATCTCCTAAATGCTGGCAAGTGTTCTGAGGGGAACATCTGTGTCACTAAAGTGATAGCTGCAGCTTTATCTTCAGACCACTATGGCACACATTTCTGGAAGGGAGAGACCAATGGATAGGGTATCATTGCTTTTGCAGTGTGTGTAACTCTGTCAATAGTACCTTGTACCACTCCCTTGATATGCTTATCTTGGCTGGTTTCAAAAATTGCTTTGGATGTGAAAGCTTGCCAGTTGGCCTTCTAAAGTGACCAATGTAGTGCATGTTCTATTGGTCAGTGGTTTGTGAATAGAGTGGTGGCACCTGGTAGTAGTTGCAGCAGTCGCTATGGACATACCACTGGATCAAAGGTGAGATGCTCGAGCTGCAAACTGTAATATCTGTGGCTGATTATGTTCCTTGGACCATACTGAAGGGTGTTATGTAGCCAGACTTCCAGGTCTGAAATTACTTGCTCTATTACTTGGCACCTGCTAGATGTAGTTTGGCCACCTCAAAGAGGCTTAGGGCACTGAAGTCACCCAGCAGGAGTAAGGATGGAGGCAGCTGTCCCATTAGCTCCACCAGCTCGTGATACTGTATAGATGAATGGCTACAGTTCTAAGGCAGTGGTTAATGACATTGGTTCACTGATGTTTACAGTAGGATTTTTTATTCTAAATCTACTTCTACATATACATAACTACTCTGCAAAACAGAATTAAGTGCCTGGCAGAGGGTTCTTCAGACCACCTTCAGACTATTTCTCTACAGTTTCGTTCTCGTAACAGCTCATGAAAAAAAATTAACACACTTTCCTTAGCACCTTCGATTTTTCTTTCTTATTTTATGATGATGATCATCATTTCTCCCTATGTAGGCTGGTGCCAACAAAATACTTTTACATTCAGAGGGGAAAATTCATGAAAAGTTCCTCTGCACACTGTAAATGCCAACCTGTTCCCTTATCGTACTCTTGACACACTTACTATTTTATGGTAATACAAAAGAAGCAGCCCTTGCTGGACTTTTTTGACATCCTCTGTCAATTCTATCTGGTAAAGATCCCACACCACACAGCAATACTCTAGCAGAGAACAGAGAATGTGCAGTGTAGGTGGTCTCTATAGTAGATTTATTGCTTCTTCTAAATGTTCTGCCAACTTAATTCAGTCTTGTGCTTGCGTTCCCTACAACATTATCTATGTGATAGCCCCAATCCAAATTGTTTGTAATTGTAATTCCTAGGTATTAGTTGAATTGACAGCTATCAGGTTTGTGCAATTTATTGTGCAACTGAATCAACGTATTTCTTTTAGTACTCATCTGAATGACCTCACACTTTTCCTTACTCAGAGCCAACTGCACTTTCTACACCACACAGATATCATGTCTAAGTCATTTTGCAATTGGTTTTGATCTTTTGTTGATTTCACTACATGATAAATGACAGCATTATCTGCATTAGGAACAGCACAGGCCCTGTAACACTTCATTGGGGAATGCCAGATACAATTTCTGCTTTGCTCCACGACTTTCCATCTATTACCGTGTACTGTGACCTTTCTGGCATGAAATCATGAATCTATTCACAGAACAGATGCGATACTCATCAGGAACGTAATCTGGTTGGAAGTCTCTTTTGAGGACCAGTGTCAAAAGCCTTCTGAAAATCTAGAAATATGGAACCAATTTGAGATTCACTGCGACAGCATCTACTACTTCATGTGTATAAAGAGTAGTTGTGTTTCATGACAATTTTTTTTCTGATTCTGTGCAGACTATTTGTCAACAGACCATTTTGTTTAAAGTATTTCACAATGTTTGAATGTAGTATATGCTCCAAAATCATACTGCAAATCGATGTCCATGATTTGGGTCTATAATTCATAAGATTATGCCTACTACCCCTCTTGACTATTGGTGTGACCTATGCAACTCCAGTCTTTTGTTGTGGATCTTTTGTCGAGCGAGCAGTTTTATATGATAGCTAAGTATGGAATTACTGTACCAGCATACTCTGAAAGGAACCTAACTGGTATACAACCTCAACCAAAAGACTTGCCATTACTAAGTGACTTAAGCTGCTTCACTACACCTAGGATATTTACTTCTAAGTTACTCATGTCGACAGCTGTTCTTGAGTCGAGCTCTGGAATATTTACTTCATCTTCTTTAGTGAAGGAATTTGGAAAACTGTATTTAGTAGCTCTTCTTTCGTGGCACTGTCAATGGTAATATTACCATTGCTATCATCCAGTGAAGTTATTGGTTGTCTCTTCCAGCTGGTGTACTTTATACATAATCAGAATCTCTTACAATTTTCTGGTACATTTTGAGACAGCGCTTTGGGACTATTAAATGCATCCTTCATAGAAGTCCATGTTAAGTTTCAGGCTTTAGTAAAACATCATCAGTCTTGGAAATTTTGTGTTCTTTTAAATTTGGCATACTTTTCTCATTGTTTTTGCAACAGTGTTTTGACCTGTTTTGCATACCATACGGGTTCAGTGCCATCTTTTATGACTTTATTCGCAATAATCTCTCAATTTCTGTTAATATTATTTCTTGGAGTGTAAGCCACATCTGGTCTACAATTACATAGTTAGTTTGCAATGAGTGGAGGCTGTCTGTTAGAAAGAGTCAAGTAAATTTTTATATGCTTTCTAAATAGATATATTTTGTGTTCATTTTTGGTTGATTTGGATGTTGGGATATTAGTCCCATTATCATGATCACATGGTCACTAATCCCTGCATCCCTCATGAAGTTCCCTATTTGCTCAGAATTATTAGTCGCTAAGAGGTCAAGAACATTTTCGCAACCATTTACAGTTTGAGTGGGCTCCTGAACTAATTGTTCAAAATAATTTTCAGAGAAAGAATTTAGAACAATATCTGACAAGGACTTATTCCTATCACTAGAATTGAACACACATTTTTGCCAACAAACAGAGAGTAGACTGAAATCACCACCAAATATATGTGTATGAGTGGGGCACATATTTGATGTGATACTCAGGTTTTCTTTGAACTGTTCAGTAACTGAATCATCCGATTTGTGGGGAGGGGGGTTAAAAGGAACCAATTATTACTTACTCCAGCTGTCAAGTCCCATACTAGCTCAAGGAGCTATGTACATAAAGTTCAATACAAGATAAACTACTTCTAACTGCAACAAACACATCATAACAGCTGTATTTAATCTATACTTTCTGACTACCCTTAGGCCCAAGGTAAAAACTTCAGCTGAACTTATCTCCAGCTTTAGCCAGCTTTCAGTTCTGATAATGATTTGAGCTTCAGTGCTTTCTATTAGTGCTAGGAGCTGTGGTTTTTTCCCAACACGGCTACCACAATTTACAGCTATAATGAAACTTCCTGGCAGATTAAAACTGTGTGTCGGACTGAGACTTGAACTCGGGACCTTTGCCTTTCACGGGCAAGTGCTCTACCAACTGAGCTACCCAAGCATGACTCACGCCCCGTCCTCACAGCTTTACTTCTGCCAGTACCTCGTCTCCTACCTTTCAAACTTTACAGTAGCTCTCCTGCGAACCCTGCAGAACTAGCACTCCTGAAAGAAAGGATATTGTGGAGACATGGCTTAGCTACAGCCTGGGGGATGTTTCCAGAATGAGATTTTCACTCTGCAGCAGAGTGTGCGCTGATATGAAACTTCCTGGCAGGGTTCGCAGGAGAGCTTCTGTAAAGTTTGGAAGGTAGGAGATGAGGTACTGGCAGAAGTAAAGCTGTGAGGATGGGGCGTGAGTCATGCTTGGGTAGCTCAGTTGGTAGAGCACTTGCCTGCGAAAGGCAAAGGTCCCGAGTTCGAGTCCCGATCCGGTACACAGTTTTAATCTGCCAGGAAGTTTCATATCAGTGCGCACTCCGCTGCAGAGTGAAAATCTCATTCTGGATACAGCTATAATACTTATTGTTGCTATGTCTACCCACACCCTGCGTTTGTCCTCCATCTTTCAAGACAGAACCCCTTTCTTTTGCTTTTCCAAAACCCTCTAACCTAAAAAAACTGCCCAGTGCATTCTATACAGCCCCCATTACCAATGCAGCTGCCTTCTGTATGGAGTTGACTCTTGACCTATTAATTGGAACCTGAACCCCACCACCGTATGTTGCAAGACCACAAATCTGCACCCTGCACAGTCAGAGAACCATCTGAGCCTCTGACTCAGACTCTCCACTCGGCTCTGCACTGAAGGCCCACAATCAGTCCTGTTAACAATGCTATGTTAACGTAGCTACAGATGGTCAGTTATGCTTTCATCTGCCCAACATGACCAGCAGTATTTACCACTTCAGCTAACAACCTGAAACCAGACAATCTCTTATGATCCAAAGCAACACACACTGTTGGGACCAACTTGAGCCACTACCTGCAGTAGGCTGCATGCTGTGTTCTTAACGGCATCCAGGAACACCCTTTCCACATCCAGAATGACTCCGCCCATTATGCACGTAGAGTGCAAACTGCATTTCTTCCACTCCTTGGTAGTCCTATCCATAAAGGGCCCCATTACATGCTTAACATTGGAGCTCCCATCCACTAGTAATCCTACCCTCTACGAATGGCCATACCTTGCAGGCCAGACGCTGCCTCTGACACTGGGCAAGCAACTGCATTTGGCTCAGGATCTTGATCAGCCACAGACAGCACTTGAAACCTGTTTGTCAGATGAACAGGGGAGGCCTTTCTACAGGTCCCCCAGAAAGTCATTTGCTGCATGCCACACTGAAATGAAATCCCACTTGGTCGTGGGTTCATGGTCATTCTCAATGTGGGCAGTAACACGAAGAGTCACAGTCCTGGACCAACAGGGTGATACATGCATGCACTGTTAGTACCATGGATCCCCAGATCTGGTCCCTTAAGAGTGATGCCCATAGGCAACAGTCTCACGCTGTATAACTGAAGCCAGCAGTATCTGGAGCTGCAAACTAAAAGTCACCAAATCAGCTCACATCTGACTACAGCAGTCACAGTATCTATCCCTACTAAAGGTGGTGGAACTAAACTGACATGCAAAAGTCGTGGGGTAGTGATATGCACATATACCAGTGATGCTAATATCATATACACAGGCTATAAAAGTACAGTGATTTGGTGGAGCCGTCATTTGTACTCGGGCGAGTCATGTGAAAAGGTTTCTGACATGATTATGGCTGCACAACAGGAATTAACAGATTTTGAATGCGGAGTGGTGGTTGGATCTAGTAATACGGGGCGTTCCATTTCTGAAAGCGTATGGGAATTCAATATTTCAAGATCCACAGTGTCGACAGTGTGCCAGGAATACCCTGTTTCAGGCATTACCTCTCACCACCAACAACACAGTGGCCGATGGCCTTCACTTAATGTCTGAGAGCAGCGGCATTTGCATTAAGTTGTCAGTGTTAGCAGACAAGTAACACTGCACGAAATAATCGCAGATATCACTGCAGGATGCTCAATGAACGTATCCATTAGGATAGTGTGGTAAAAGTTAGCTTTAATGGGCTATGGCAGCAGACAACCAACACAAATGCCTTTGCTTACAGCAGGACATCATCTGCAGTGTCTCTCCTTGGCAAGTGAGCATATCGGTTGGGTCCTAGATGACTGGGAAACTAAGGCCTGGTCAGATGAGTCCCAATTTCAGATGGTTAGAGCTGATAGTACAGTTCAAATGGTTGATTTAGGGAAGGAGACCAAACAGCGAGGTCATCGGTCCCATCGGATAAGGGAAGGAAGTCAGCCATGCCCATTCAAAGAAAACATCCAGGCATCTGCCTGAAGCAATTTAAGGAAATCACGGAATATCTAAATCAGCATAGCTGGGACAGGTTTGAACCATCATCCTCTCAAATGCGAGTCCAATGTGCTAAAAGGTAGTGTTTGAGTGTGGTGTAGGGCCCACAAAGACGTGGACCCAAGTTGTCAACAAGGCACTGTGCTAGCTAGTGGCGGCTCCATAATGATGTGGTCTGTGTTTACATGGAATGGAGTGGGTCCTATGATCCCATTGAACAGATCATTCACTGCAACTGATTGTGTTCGGCTAATTGGAGATCATTCACGGATTTCATGTTCCCAAACAATGACAGAATTTTTATGGGTGAGATTGCCATGTCACCAGCTTGAACGTTCTGGAAAATTCAAGTGAAAGATTTGGTCATCCAGACTGCCTGACGTAAATTTCATCAAACATTTATGCAACATAATCAAGAGGCCAGTTTGTGCAAAAAATCCTGCACTGGTAACACTTTCACAATCATGGATGGCTATAGAGGCAGCATGGCTCAGTGTTTCTGCAGAGGACTTCCAATAACTTGTCAAGTCCTCAGAACATCAAGTTGCTACACTATTCTGGGCAAAAGTAGGTCCAACATGACATTACGAGGTATCCCATGACTTTAGTCACCTCACTGTGTAGCCTAGACAGTTATTGAAGCCCCCACTCTGGTCACCAAAACACTACTGCACAACAAGCAAGATCTACAACTGTAATGGCTGTTCACACAAAAACAAATGCCTGTTGCAACACAAGCAGCAAAGATACACAAAACACAGTTATTAAAATGCAGAACTGTGACTGCTAGATTCACAAATACACAAGAAATTTAAGAATTTAAACAAAAATGCATACAGTTTAATGGGGTTTCTGAGAACCAGTCTCTTGAGTAGCCACTCCAACTGTGCACTAAGAAGCAATAAATAGTTGGAGCTGGACCAGATGGTGATGGTAGTCATTAAAGTTCTGATATTGCAGTGCCTGTTTAATTCCGAAGGAATGGGCACTGTTGTGATAAAGCCGTTATGAAATACACGAAATGTATTTGCAGTTGCAAATATGGACAACCATCAGCTGTACAATGGAATGATGACAATGAAAATTTGTGCCAGGCTGGGATTTAAACCTCATTTTCCACTTATTGCAAGTGGTCGCCTTACCATTTAGCTACCCCAACATGACTTGTGGCCAGACAAAAACTTCCATATGTCAGCCATGCATCTACAACCTGTACTCCAACAACCATTACATATATTCCCTGTACGGGAGACATTTTACTCGAAACCCACTCGCCCAGCATCAGTGGATAAATACAATGTTGCAGTGCCTGTATTATTCTGAATTATGATGCAATGTTCCTTTGCATATGCACAAGTTTGGACAGATAAATGGTATGGCGACCACTCGCAATAGGCAGAAAACCCAGGTTCAAGTCCCAGTTTGGCACAGATCTCATTGCGGTGGTGGTGGTGGTGGTGGTGGTTAGTGTTTAACGTGCCGTCGACAACGAGGTCATTAGAGACGGAGCGCAAGCTCGGGTTAGGGAAGGATTGGGAAGGAAATTGGCCGTGCCCTTTCAAAGGAACCATCCCGGCATTTGCCTGAAACGATTTAGGGAAATCACGGAAAACCTAAATCAGGACGGCCGAAGACGTGATTGAACCGTCGTCCTCCTGGATCTCATTGCCATCATTCCATTATACAGCTGATATTCCAACTGTGAATACATTTCATGCATTAAAACTCCACTGGATGGCCTGAGCAAGCAGTGAAGGGGAAAGAGGGGCTGAATAATGCTCCTTATGAATGTGAGGTTCTCCTTCAAGATTCATAGTTTCAACCTTGGGGAGGGTGGGAACTGGATCAACAGGAGTTGCAGAATTCAGTTGAACTTTGGAATTTTCCCTTCTTGCCCCTGTAAGTTTTCAGCCTCTGTGAGAATTTTCCTATCTTGAGTTCTGGGAAAGAAGAGGACTGTTCTTTTCTATGACCTGCTGAGGAGGGGGGGGGGGGGGGGGGGGGGGTTGAGTGAGCTGATATCACCTCCCCCAACAGAGGAAACAGTTGCCTAGGGCCAGGAGTTGCTCTTTGACACCTTGTCATCATGAAAGGTGTGAATTTTGACACAATGTTAGCAAAGTTTGACATCATATCAATTGAGTGGAGTCATTTAAACTTTTTCTCTGCATCGTGATAAGACAGGTGAGCATTTGTTTTACATCCCTTCATTTTCTTCTCCCACCTGACAACTTTAACATGTCCGTGAATGACAGATGTGGTGTTCTGGTTGTTTGCAAGGCTGCTCTCATGCATTGTCCTTCCATATGTTCCACAAGTAGCCTTGTTAGTACCGTGGGAGAATGTGTCTAAATCTCTAAACATCTCATAGGAGGAGTAAAATAGTGTCTGACGTCATACCTATACATTATGACCTTAACTTCCTTACATAAAACATGTTCACTGAAATGTAGGACAAAAGCTCCACAGTCCATCCTATTACCCTTAGATCCTCTCTCAAAGTGACAAACAAAATGTATTCCATAGCATTCCAAGTCAGCATGCAGTTCTTAATCTATTTGTAGTATTAGGTAGCAATGGAAGATGACACCTTGAATCCCACCGAGTTTGTTATGAGATGAGATGGCAAAAGATTTTCTACCAGTTCTAGAGCATACCAAGAACTGGGCAAACTGTCAGCCTCCATTTCCCCTTGTCTGACTTTCACCTTGTGGTGTGGCGAAAGGTGGAAACACCATGGAGTTGTAAGCCTCTGTACTAGTATCTTGCTCTCTATCTACCAAGACAGCTGTGTTGGCATAGTCACAGTGAAGGTGAGTTTGACCCATTTCATTGCAGTTCTTCTGTCATGATGCCACACATTTTGATCAGAGGCTCTCCCCACAGATTCCACACCACCACGTCGAAGGCTACCTGGCATAGTAGAGGTTGGGCATCTCAGTGCCCCAGATTGGCAAGACACCTATTCTTTGGCATATATGGGGATGTTACAGCTCGGGCATTATCAGTACAAACTCTGTGTTGTCAGGAGGGGCTACAACCATAAGGGTAAGTGACAAATCCCCTATGATGCATTAGCTAACACACTGGATTTTGGGTGCAAATATTAATCCACTCTAATAGTAGGTGCAGATCATAGCACACGGTGGATAGTTTATACTCCTGATAAGGTGTCCTGCAACCAATCCACACTTCCATGAAATTTAGAAAAGTAGAGGTCAAAGCCAAAAAGATCATAAATAATTATGGCAAAAAGATTGAGGGAAAGGTGCTAAAACTGACAGGTGTCTTACTAATAGCTGAATAATCAATATAAGAGCTTTACTAGGTGTAAGACTTAGTTTAGTTGCCTGTTGCAACAGGCACGAAATTACCAAATAGTCTATACCAGCCCCTGACACCACAGGTGGAATTATCCTTCAGGAACATGCTCCCATTTAGAGGGTGCATCACATTTATTAAGGAATGCTACCAGTTCCCAAGCAGTCTGTCAGCTGAGCTCGATGCCAAGATCAGTGGAACCAGTTCCACGCAAAGCTGACACCCTACACAGGTTTGGTATTGCTAACTGCAAGAAACTGATCACTGAATTTGGGGGTTGGTGATTTCAACGTGTCATTTTCTCCACAGTTAATTTCCGCGGCCACAGTTCCATATGCAGTGTTATTTTGCTATTCCCTTTAGAAGTAACAGAGTGAATGATTTAACAGTATTTGTGCTACTGAACAGTCAACTCTTGACTACAGCTTGTCCTCTAAATTAGAAAGAGCTCTTTTGTTTAATCACTAGATACTTTAATCCCTGGAGTTATTGATCACCTTTCATTGCTTTTGTTCAATTTTACACAGTCTCTTTGATTCTTTTAGTGGAAAATGACATAAAATGCTGGAAAAGTATGGTTCAGAAAGAGTTAATTGTTTGTATACACCATGTGCTTTGTAGATTTCTCCTCCGCAATTTCTTTCCAAACACTGTGATCAATTCATTATGTATAATTCTGCGAGGTAATTCTTTTTCCCTATGATTCGAACCTAAGTGGCCAGTATATTCTATTGTTAAGATCTGTTAATAATGGCCAGAATTTAAAGCACTCGTGGGACACTGATACTCACTTCCTTCTGAGGGGTCACCTGATATTAATGCATGACACAGCCGACAGATGCGAATAATTTTAATCATTGCCTGCATTGAAAGTGAAGATTCGAAGCCATGCAATAAGACCACAGGTAGCATCTGCATAAAAATAAATTTAACATACCAGACGATACACGTGTTCCTCTAATTCTTTTGAACACTGTACTACTAACCTGGTAATCATTTTACAAAGAGTTCTGTATCAGTTTACACATTCCCCTTCCATGACTTGAACTTCTTTACACTTTCCTTTCTGCCCTTAGTTTGCACTTTACATCTGCCCTATCGGCTGCTTCTGAACTTGTTGGGTTGGCTTTAAGCTTGTAGCATCTCGTGGATCATTTCACTGGTTTGCAAGAGTTGACTGTAATTCAGTCTAGTGGTCTAGCCTGAACTTGCTGAATCTGTTTGAAGTTGTGTAGCTACATTGAAAATTATGGTATCTCTATAACAGCCAGTATCATTCCTCATGTAATTTATATAACACCCTCATGAAAATAATGTTGACATTCCTCACATCAATCTCCATTCCTGATGTGGCACTTAGAACACTTGTCCATTTTGACAATAAAATTTTGCTTTGTGTATCTAGTTATATTTTTGTTCAAAGAAAGACAATAATAAAGGGATTTCTAAAATTGCGTTTTGATAAAGTAGTTTGTACATGAGGACTGATGAGTACCTATTTAATTATGACACTTAAATGTATTTTTAAGCATAACTACTTCAAGTAGTGAAATTTACTTACAAGAGATTTGTGAATACTACTGTACATAAAGAAAATAAAACTAATTGATAAAAGATAAAGTTCACATGATTTGTAAGAGCATGTCATTTGATCTAAATAATAGACTAAAGAAGATTATTACATATATCACACTGTATTGCAAAAAATAAATTTAAGTTTTGTCTAAAGGAAAACTTGCTCTACTTGTAGTAACAGAGTTTGCATTCTTTGGTTCATAGTGTCTTTATTCCATGTGACCTAAAAGTTCTCCTACTGAATAAAAGCATTAACCACACAAGAATTCCCTAACAGTTTTATTAAACAGTGACAATAAAGTAATAACTTTTATGTTATTTAGAAGAATATTGTAAATTTATACAGCATAATTAGTTGTACAGTATTGGATAAACACACGAGACTGTGTAAAGTACAGTACTGTGTAAAGTACAGTACTAATTAGCATAGCAGAACGCCAATCTCTGCCTTTATTTACTTTCATTATCTTTATTCTATGTGTACTACTTATAGCTTTTCATTAGATCATTACACATGTCTCGTGTTTGGGGAAATGAGGGGCAACAATGCTACTGGACACAAATAAGGAGCTTCTGAAAAGAAAAACAAAAAATTGCTGATTTCCATATTGGTCTCTCATTCTTGGCAGGCAATGACATGCATCACTTTCTCCCTTGTACTTCATGAACCTTTGCTACTTTATTTTTCAAATATGGGTCTTAAACCTCACTAAATAGCAATGCTGTTATATATTACACACTTGATCAGGTAACAAACATTATAGGAACTGATTGCTGTCTCATTTGAGGAACCATTTTTTGTTATCATCCAAAACAGATCTATTGAGAAAAACCACTGAATGTCTACATCTGTGTTCAATTCACATTTCTGCCATTTAAAATTCCAGCACATTTTACTATTGTGCTGAACTATTTGTTTCAATAGTGCATTAAAACTTCAATGAAAATGTCAATAGACAATATTTTAATCAAGCATCAACTTACAAATACCAATTGCTGACTGGCTAACACACATTTTATATAATTAACTAACTTCAATATCACAACATTTTCTTAACTGGAAACATAGCCCACTGTCTAATTCAACTGGATATGATTTAATTTTCTGTAACTTTCTGAATTTTCATAATTACGCTCTGTAAACAGGATACACAAATCTGAAATTTACAATGGAGTCTTTTACAAAACAGATCCCCCCCTATGATCAAGGCACACATGCTATTTAAATTTTATAGGAGAAATGCTGCTAGCTCTTTTTACACACTTTCAAAAACATGGTCATTAAAGTCTTCAGGCTTTCAAATGCTTCTATTGTGTCCCCACCTCTTTCTCTAACACATGTTCCTTCCTTTATTTCTGAAAATTTGCTACAATCTATACATGCAAGTGAAATTTGGTATCAACATTGTGTCTATACAGCTAACACTACCCTACAATTTCCAAACATATTTTGCATAAACACTTTGAAAATGAGATACTTGCTGTTAGCACCTAATTTATTCCTGTCGTCAAGCTGGCCTCAAATGATAGAATTTTCCTATCCCCAGCTATCTCACTTTCATTTCTTTGTATTCTATGACTTCTTACACATTTTCTTTTCTTATCGTGCTTCTTTCCACTTCCTTCGTTGCTGCTCCTTTTTGACTATTTTGTTCTTTAATTTCAGCCAGACTTTTCTTTACCTTTAACCTGGAAACTTCTCTCTGCATTCCATCTTTAATTTCCAAATCTCACCTGTCACTAACATTTCTTTGCATATTTGCATCTTGTCCTGGTCTCTACGTCTGTTTCTTACTCTAAGTTGATGGCAAGATCTAGAGGACATAATATATAAATGAATGACTTCAGTATTGTTTAAGTGAAATCCCTGGATGGAACAGTATGTAAAATAACGGAAAGGCAAAAACTCATCTATAGTGGACTGATGTGTGGAGCCTAGAACCACGTAATAGGAAACACTGTACAGGGTATCTTTTGACTCCTGCACTTTTTCTAGTAAAAGTACACACATAACCACACAGACACCCAAACAAACACTCCTGTGGCTGCCACAAGACATTATTGAAAGCTAGTGCCTGGGCTGAAGGAGAGAAGAGCATAGGAAAGAAAGGAGGAGGGGTTGCAGGAAAGAGAGACTAATTCTGATAGGTGACTCAGTGGTTGAACATAAAACTAAAGGGGTACAGAAGGTAGAGCATAAAAGAGATATAGAAAGAGGGAGGGAGGAAGGGGGAGTGGGAAGGGCATGGGAAAAAGGATAGGAAAGCGGTGATGAAGAGAGAGAGACTGGAAGGGGGGGAGAGAGGGAGAAGGGTGGAGGCCATATTGGGGGGGGGGGGGGGGGAGAAGAGTGGTGGGATAAGGCAGTATACAACCTGGATGGGGATGGGGAGAAGAGAGATGGAAAAGGTAAGGTGGTGCAATAGGAAATAGTTCAAAGGAGATTTAGGCCAGGGGAAATGCCAAAGTGCAGGGCAATTCCCGCCTGTTTTGTTTAGAGAAAATTATGTTGGAAAGAAATATCAAAACTGTCATTATAGTGAAGCAATTGTTGAAATAAAACTTCTTGTGGTATGCAGCAAGTTCCCCCATTGGATGGTAAAATTTGCAGTTTCTGACAGTCTGGCAGAGAACGATCATCCACATAGACAGTTGGATAGTTGTCATGTCCACATAGAATGATGTACAGTAATTCCAGCATAGTTGATACATAACATGGCTGCTTTCATATATGGCCTTTCCTTTAATTGAGTAAGAAATGCCTGGGACTGGATTGAGGTGGATGGGTGGGTAAGTGTATGGGGCAGGTCTTACACCTGGGCCAGCCACAATGGACTAATCCATGGGATGCAAGGTTTGGAACAGGATTGGAATACAAACAGACAATGACATTCTGTAAGTTGGGCGGGCAATGGAAAACTACTCACGGTGATGGGCGTGGAGTATTACAGGACATGAAGAGTCAGTTTAGGCCGTGGCGAAGAATGTGGACGAGCTTTTCCAGGTCGGTTGATCAGAAGAGTGCTGGTAAGTGGGTGGTTAACAGAATTACTGGTGCCAAGGGAGGAGATAGCATGGGGGTTCCCCCCCCCCCCCCCTCCCATGAAACACGGACCTTGCCGTTGGTGGGGAGGCTTGCGTGCCTCAGCGATACAGATTGCTGTACCGTAGGTGCGACCATATCGGAGGGGTATCTGTTGAAAGGCCAGACAAACGTGTGGTTCCTGAAGAGGGGCAGCAGCCTTTTCAGTAGTTGCAGGGGCAACAGTCTTGCTGAGCTGGTACTGCGAACGGCTGAAAGCAATGGGAAACTACAGCCGTAAATTTTCCCGAGGGCATGCAGCTTTACTGTATGGTTAAAGGATGATGGCGTCCTCTTGGGTAAAATATTCCGGAGGTAAAATAGTCCCACATTCGAATCTCCCGGCGGGGACTACTCAAGAGGATGTCGTTATCAGGAGAAAGAAAACTGGTGTTTTACGGATTGGAGTGTGGAATGTCAGATCCCTTAAACAGGCAGGTAGGTTAGAAAATTTAAAAAGGGAAATGGATAGGTTAAAGTTAGATAAAGTGGGAATTAGTGAAGTTCGGTGGCAGGAGGAACAAGACTTCTGGTCAGGTGAATACAGGGTTATAAACACAAAATCAAATAGGGGTAATGCAGGAGTAGGTTTAATAATGACTAGGAAAATAGGAATGTGGGTAAGCTACTACAAACAGCATAGTGAACGCATTATTGTGGCCAAGATAGATACGAAGCCCACACCTACTACAGTAGTACAAGTTTATATGCCAACTAGCTCTGCAGATGACGAAGAAATTGAAGAAATGTATGATGAAATAAAAGAAATTATTCGGATAGTGAAAAAGAGATGAAAATTTAATAGTCATGGGTGACTGGAATTCAACAGTAGGAAAAGGAAGAGAAGGAAACGTAGTAGGTGAATATGGATTGGGGGGTAAGAAATCAAAGAGGAAGCTGCCTGGTAGAATTTTGCACAGAGCACAACTTAATCATAGCTAACACTTGGTTCAAGAATCATAAAAGAAGGTTGTATACATGGAAGAAGCCTGGAGATACTGACAGGTTTCACATAGTTTATGTAATGGTAAGACAGAGATTTAGGAACCAGGTTTTAAATTGTAAGACATTTCCAGGGGCAGATGTGGACTCTGACCACAATCTGTTGGTTATGAACTGTAGATTAAAACTGAAGAAACTACAAAAAGATGGGAATTTAAAGAGATGGGACCTGGATAAACTAACTAAACCAGAGGTTGTACACAGTTTCAGGGAGAGCATAAGGGAACAATTGAAAAGAATGGGGGAAAGAAATACAGTAGAAGAAGAATGGGTAGCTTTGAGGGATGAAGTAGTGAAGGCAGCAGAGGATCAAGTAGGTAAAAAGACGAGGGCTAGTAGAAATCCTTGGGTAACAGAAGAGATATTGAATTTAATTGATGAAAGGAGAAAATATAAAAATACAGTAAATGAAGCAGGCAAAAAGGAATACAAAAATCTCAAAAACGAGATCGACAGGAAGTACAAAACGGCTAAGCAGGGATGGCTAGAGGACAAATGTAAGGATGTAGAGGCTTATCTCACTAGAGGTAAGATAGATACTGCCTACAGGAAAATTAAAGAGACCTTTGGAGAAAAGAGAACCACTTGCATGAATATCAAGAGCTCAGATGGAAACCCAGTTCTATGCAAAAGAAGGGAAAGGCAGAAAGGTGGATGGAGTATACAGAGGGTCTATACAGGGGCGACGTTCTTGAGGACAATATTATGGAAATGGAAGAGGATGTAGATGAAGATGAAATGGGAGATAGGATACCGCGTGAAGAGTTTCACAGAGCATTGAAAGATGTGAGTCGAAACAAGGCCCCGGGAGTAGACAATATTCCATTAGAACTACTGACAGCCTTGGGAGAGCCAGTCCTGACAAAACTCTACCATCTGGTGAGCAAGATGTATGAGACAGGCGAAATTCCCTCAGACTTCAAGAAGAATATAATAATTCCAATTCCAAAGAAGGCAGATGTTGACAGATGTGAAAATTACCGGACTATCAGTTTAATAAGTCACGGCTGCAAAATACTAATGCGAATTCTTTACAGACGAATGGAAAAACTAGTAGAAGCCAACCTCAGGGAAGATCAGTTTGGCTTCAGTAGAAATGTTGGAACACATGAGGCAATACTGACGCTACGACCTATCTCAGAAGAAAGATTAAGGAAAGGCAAACCTACATTTCTAGCAACTGTAGACTTAGAGAAGGCTTTTGACAATGTTGACTGGAATACTCTCTTTCAAATTCTAAAGAAGGCAGGGGTAAAATACAGGGAGCGAAAGACTATTTATAATTTGTACAGAAAGCAGATAGCAGTTATAAGAGTCGAGGGACATGAAAGGGAAGCCGTGGTTGGGTAGGGAGTGAGACAGGGTTGTAACCTTTCCCCAATGTTATTCAATTTGTATATTGAGCAAGCAGTGAAGGAAAAAACAAAAGTCGGAGTAGGTATTAAAATCCATGGAGAAGAAATGAAAAGTTTGAGGTTCACCGATGACATTGTAATTCTCTCAGAGACAGGAAAGGATTTGGAAGAGCACTTGAACGGAATGGATAGTGTCTTGAAAGGAGGGTATAATATGAACATCAACAAAAGCAAAGCGAGGATAATGGAATGTAGTCAAATTAAGTCGGCCGATGCTGAGGGAATTACACTAGAAAATGAGACACTTAAAGTAGTAAAGGAGTTTTGCTATTTGGGGAGCAAAATAACTGATGATGGTCGAAGTAGAGAGGATATAAAATGTAGACTGGCAATGGCAAGGAAAGCATTTCCGAAGAAGAGAAATTTGTTAACATTGAGTATAGATTTAAGTGTTAGGAAGTCGTTTCTGAAAGTATTTGTATGGAGTGTGGCCATGTATTGAAGTGAAACATGGACGATACATAGTTTGGACAAGAAGAGAATAGAAGCTTTCAAAATGTGGTGCTACAGAAGAATGCTAAAGATTAGATGGGTAGATCACATAACTAATGAGGAAGTATTGAATAGGATTGGGGAGAAGAGAAGTTTGTGGCACAACTTGACTAGAAGAAGGGATCGGTTGGTAGGACATGTTCTGAGGCATCAAGGGATCACCAATTTAGTATTGGAGGGCAGCATGGAGGGTAAAAATCATAGAGGGAGACCAAGAGATGAATACACTAAGTAGATTCAGAAGGTTGCAGTAGGTACTGGGAGATGAAGAAGCTTGCACAGGATATAGTAGCATGGAGAGCTGCATCAAACCAGTCTCAGGACTGAAGACCACAACAACAACAACATTAGTATTTTACCAGCCCATAGATATAGCTTAATACAAAGAGATTGGTTGATTTGGGCAAAGGGACCAAATAGCGAGATCATCAGTCCCATCGGATTAGGGAAAACTGGGGAAGAAAGTCAGCCATACCATTTCAAAGGAACCATCCCAGCATTTGCCCGAAATGATTTCAGGAGATCACAGAAAACCTAAATCAGGATGGCCAGACACGGGTTTAACCGTCATCCTCCCAAATGAGAGTCCAGTGTGCTAACCACTGTGTAACTTCGCTTGGTAATATGAAGAGAAATGAAATGTAGCTCGTACAAGACATATCAGTGTATGCATAATACATAACAAGGAGAGGACAAATGGTTGGCCACAGAATTGTTGAAGGACCCATCACAGCATTTGCCTGACAATTTAGGAAAATCATCAAAAAATTTAAATAAGGGTGTCTGGAAAGAGTATGGGACTCCATCCTCTCAGAATCTGGAACCAGTGTCCTCAAAAGTGCAAGACTCCATCTGGTTACACCTAAAGCACAATTCCCTTGTATTTGTACACATTTGGAGAAAACCAGTGTTTCACCCCATTTTCTATGCAAGGTGGGTGTCTTCTGCAGTTGTAATGTGTGTGTTGGTTCTCATTGCAGCATATTCACTATGCACATTATTAGTTCCTAGACAAGAATGCTTTAACTGTAATGTAGACCCTTAATGTCCTCCTTACACTATCAGCCTCTTATTTTCAAAAAGTTTCCTTTATCAGCATCTCAATACTTCCTGTAATATTATTTTTCATCGTAACTGTTCAACTCACAGTTATCTTGCCATCTTACTGTTGATGAGGCAAGGTGGTGTTTTTTAGGTGCATAGCACAACACAAATCTAAATCAAACATCCTGTTTCCAATTGTTCAAGTAATGTTACACACTAATTTGTGGAGAGCCAGAAAGAAGGAAGGGGATTTTCATAATAGAACACATTGAATGTATTTTCTTCAGTATTTAGATTTTTTTTAATAGGCCTATACAAAAGAAATATATTAAACTAGCTAAGCATTAATAAATGAAATTAACATCAAGAATAAATTTTTTATTTATGCAAATTACCATATATATGACGATTTCTTATAGGTTATATATAAGCAGAGTGTAAACCACTACCATGTCAGTAGCACTTCTAGACCTAATGCTGAGCACACATCTGTAGGGACTAGGACACATTGAACAGCTGCCCTTTGATGCCCTCATACTTAAGGACACCACAGAATCAGCCAAGTAACAGATAAAGATATGCACTACAATGACCTGCTAGGGGCCAACATCCACACTAAATGACAACAGAAAGCAAGAAACAGAATATCGACCATGAAGATCCTTTTAGATGTGCAAGATCTTGTGGGCCTGACTCCCATAATTTAATGGTGGTGTATTCAGAGGTTCATGTTTCACCCGTTTCACTTTTTCACAGAATAAAAAGAGACTCCCATTTAGTGTCTGTCCAACTCTTTCTTTTGTAAACTCTAACAATTGTGCAAGCACAGCGTACAATGTGCACTTATCTTGCGAATTCGATTTACATTAAACTATTCTTTTAACTACAAGCCAATGTATGTAATTTTCTCTGCTTGCTCGTTTACTATCTGTCACACAAGGTTAATTCCCGATTTCTTTTTGTTCAAGTGTAGTTTCCAGTAAAACAAACTTCAATACCATCATCTTCTGTGAAAGCTCGCCGGTCTTAGAATGTAGGTAGGCTGTTTCATTGTTCACGTACTTTGCAAACGCCTTATTCGTTAAGTTCGCAAAATTATTGCCTACGTTTGTCACTCCAGTGCTCAACTATGTGGGAACACAGTTAGGCCTACCTGAATTTCAGTTTAACATACTTCCAGGGAAAATAAAGTCTTTCATCGACGAAATTATTTATTAGAATCCACGTTGACTGTACGAAATGTGGGTGGTGTGCACAAGTGTCAACTTATTTGTGAGCTTTATATTTGCAAGTTATCTTCTGTAAACTTTTTACAACTCCGTCCGATATGAAATACTTCATAATTAAATATTAACTCGTATTGTGTAGTAGCTTCGCTATGCAAAAATACTGTTTCTATTAACTAAACGTCCACAAAACTGACATAGCTGTTATTATACGGGGATTGCATAACTTCAGCTTTCAACAAGGTCAATAACTTTATCAGTATTTGTTGAAGCTGCAACACGCAAAGAAGCACAAAAATAATAGTCATTACGAATAGAGAATATTCGTAAGTCAATATACGATCATGCAGCAACAGTTTCTCTGTGCTTACGTTGATTCCCTGTTGCCTCCTGGTCCTTCTTACAACTCTACTGCTATTCTGCTACTGCTAAACTAAACACGCCTCTCCACAGATCTTCACTATACAAGCCAGTCAATTACGCATTTCTTTGGTTGTATTGCGGCAGGAGAGGGACAATATAAATGTAATCAAGTTTAAAATAATTGACGAAAAGTGATATAGTAGATAGTATCAGGTGTCACGTGTTTGTCATATTAGTTACCACTATGCTGCTTCACATATTTGTCAAATAAGAGCTCTGTTTTGCTTGAGCGAAATTGATCATATAAATAGAGCTAACTCTAGTGATAATAGTGATTAATATGCTTGATAAGTTTGAGCGAAATTAATGATCGAGAAACCGGTATTTAATTATTGCTATATGCTTTCGATTTTGCAATTTAGCAATTACTGAGCAATGACTTGAGTACCGGTACACTAGAAAAATTTATTTAGCAGCTAAAGATTAATATGTGTATAACATACTTGCATTGATAGCATAAAACATTTCATCTGTATCTATACTCTGCAAATCACTGTAAAATGTACCCCAAAGGTTACATCCAATTGTAGTACTTTTCTTCCCGTTTCATTCTCGCATGGAGCACGGGAAGAAAAATTGTTTAAACGCCTCTGTGTGCGCTATAAACAGTCTAATCTCTTGTTCACGTCCCTTTGGGAGCGATGTGTAAGCGGTTGTAATATATTTTCACCTTGTAATTACATTGTAGTCCAAATCCCAAAGCGGGGCCGTCAGTGAAACACAACACTAACACTGAAAGCGTTTATTACGGTCTCCAACGTGCAGCCAGAACAGAACTGAATTCCTGAACGGAGAGTGCAGCAATTTATACAAACATCGAATGCCCCAGAATGCTGGTATTTATGCAAAAATAAAATGTTACAGGATATACAAGCATATTTCAAGAACCTACCAGAAATGGTAAATACTAAATAAAAAATAATTGCTTGTGGTTGGGTTTGCACCACCGACCTGTAGCACGCCAAACAACGGCGCCAACAATTACTCCACACTGCACGTAGCACAGCATTGCTCCGTCTTCGGGAGAAACAATTGCCCGCTGTTTCCGAAGTTCTCATTGGAGTCGACTACAGCATCATAGATCTTGCTTGCTTCGTATGTCAGCCCTGCCGGTTCGTATTGTCCGATCGTGTTACATACTCGTTGCTATGATGAGTATCGAAGGTAGTCCTCCCCGTCGAAGCTTCACAGTCTTCGAATGGGTCACTAGTTTCCTTGAACTTCCCATTGTTCATCTGCGACTCTGGACTGTAGTAGGACTTCGTACGGAGGACATGGACAACGCTTCGCGCTTTTATCTTCTTTATAAAAGGTCATAACTCTCTACTTCATATGTGACGTCCGACAAATGGTGAAGGATTCGATACAGTACAAAGTAGCGCTTTAGTAACTTTTCCAGTAGGCCTACTTTCCGGACAAATGTAAAAATCTATACCTAGTCTCCTGACCTGTATTTGACTGTCTGGTGCTTGGAGTTATATCTTTCTCCTAGCCATCCAGGGTCCGTATGTGAACCATCCGCCTTGCTTCTTCTATCTTGGTGACTAAGTGTTTCGTGAAATCATCCTGATTATTGTCCAATTGAAAGCGGAGCAGTGTACATGTTCTCATTTCGATCTTGTGACCATCAAGCAATAAGAATGCCGTGGAGCCTGTGGTGTCTTGCTTTGCTGCGTTGTATGCTAATGTCATGATAGACAGTGCTGTATCCAAATCTCTCTGCTCGATCTCAGTATCTCAGTGTACATCAAGAGCATTTGTGCAAACATCTTATTAAAGCTTTCTGTGACATCATACGACTGTACACGGAATGCAGCAGTCATCCTGTGGATGATATCATAACATGACATTGCTTCTGATATTAGCTTCGACTGGAAAACTTTTCCACCATCAGAGATCAAAACCTGGGGTTCTCAGTGCTCTAAAATAATGACTTCTACAGGGTGAAAAGTATTTAAACCGACAAACTCTAGGAGGTTGTAGGGGACATCAGAACAAATATTTTTGCCTAATGTCATTTTTTCCTATAAGGAGTATTGAAACCGGTAGAGTAAGATTTCTCTGGCGGCAAATTAGTTAAATCAACAAACACTTTTCCATTTTTTTATGACCAAGAGACAACACGTTAATACAAACCAATTTCAATTACAGTAGATTTTCGAAGACGCCTCCATTGACACGCAAACAAAGGTTACACCGTCGGATCGTGTTCTGTCTGACACAGGCAAAAACCCCAGGAGTATTCTGAATTGTTCCTGCTGCTGCTACTACTATCCGAGCAATCAGATCCTCTTCTGATGCAACAGGAGTTCCGTAAACAAGGTTGCGCATCTCTCCCCACACAAAAAAAGTCCAGAGGGGACATATCTGGGGATCGAGCAGGCCATGGTACGGGACCACCTCTGCCAATCCACATTTCTGGGAACCGTCAGTCCAGGAATTGATGCACATGACAACTGAAATATGCCGTCGCCCCATCATGTTGGAACCACATGCGTTGTCATGTAGGGAACGGGACGTCTTCCAGCAATTCTGGCAATGCTGTGGTGAGAAAATTGTAATAGTGCCTGATATTTAATGGCCTAGGTAGCAGATATGGCCCAATTAAACAGTCTCCATTATCACCGACCCACACATTAACAAAGAACCGCACTTGATGAGCGCTAGTAACCGTGGCATGTGGATTACCCTCACTCCAAACATGCGAATTGTGTATGTTGAAGACTCCATCACACCCGAACGTTGCTTCATCGGTAAACAACACAGAGGATGGAAATGTAGGATGCATTTCACATTTTTCCGGGTACCACTGGGAAAACTGTGCTCTGGGTGGATAATCAACTGGTTCCAGGTTGTGGACACGTTGTAAGTGAAATGGGCATAACAATTGCTCTCGAAGGACTGTTCTTACATTCGTCTGATTTGTCCCCATGTTACTTGCAATTGCACAAGCACTGATTGAAGGATCCCACTCCACAGG
This sequence comes from Schistocerca serialis cubense, assembly GCF_023864345.2. NCBI lineage: Eukaryota > Metazoa > Arthropoda > Insecta > Orthoptera > Acrididae > Schistocerca > Schistocerca serialis. The sequence goes on from NC_064646.1 coordinate 275,613,393, forward strand.
CTGCAAGACAGCTTCCTCAAACTGCAGCGTTCTTACCGTGCGACGGCGTCCCTGTCCAGGTAATCTGCTAAATGACCCGGGCTCACGCAGACATTGGTACACATCAGCAAAGGTCATATGATGCGGGATACGGTGATTAGGATATTGTTGTTTATAAACCCGCTGTGCAGCTCGTCCGTTGTGATGCACTACGTAGAATGCACCAACCATGTCAGTGTACTCACTCCAGGTGTATCGCTGCATTAGTTAACAGAGACAATGCACTACTACACTGGTGGACAGCAGTTGCATACAACTGAAGAGCATAATATGCCCCCAAGCAACTGAAGATCGTAATACAGCCTCTAACAACTGAAGAGCGTAATATGGCCTCTGCCGGTTTAAATAATGCCCATAGGAAAAAATTACATTAGGGAAAAATATTTGTTTAAATGTCCCCTACAACCTCCCAGAGTTTGTCGGTTTAAATACTTCTCACCCTGTATATGGAACTTTGAAATTTCCATAGCTCTGGCAGTCAGCAGAATTTTGTGAAAGCATAGCAGGTGAGGCAGTAGTGCAGACTATTGTCCATTGATTCCCATCTGTCATCTTCGCGAATCTTCCCAAGAGATCAATTCGAAGTCAGTGGAATAAGACTTTTACATATGGGATTGGTATCAGGTGGCCTGGATGTAATTACAGCAAATGCTTCTGTCACTGACACTCCTTATAGTGGCTCAAATAAGGTCAAACAGATTGGTAGAAGTCTGGCCAGTGATACATGCATCTGATTCTGTCTAGAAGTTTCACAGATCCCAGGAGACCAGATGTTGGAGTTTCATAGAAAAACTTCTGAGTAACTTCTGTAACAGAACTGGAATGATGAGCAACAATTTCCACTCAATCTGCTCATAGTTCCTCTTACACAATGTTTCATTTATTAATTGGAATTCTCCTTTGGTCACCTTGTCCTTCTTCAAGACATCTGTGGTTTCCAACTATGCTGGATCTTCCTTCTCTTCAGCAGCAATGTCGGTTAACTCAGGGGGACCTAAGATTCTGTCCACACTTCTGTGTTCTGCCAAAGGATTCCTTGAAAGGCAGTCACTGTCCTTTTGTCTGTGTCTGCTTTCTGTACTACTGTAACATCATACTCCTGAAGTGTCAGTGCCATCTTGCCAACTGACCATGCGGATCTTTCAGGTGGTCAGTCAGCACAGAGAATGGTGGACCATTACAATGGTGAATAGTACGCCAAATAAATACAACTGAAATGTTGAGCAGTTCATCTAGGACTTACTCTGGAAGCATAAACTACCACTTTGCTCTTAATTGCACTAGAACTGCCATCTATCCCATAGCTGTTACTTTCTGTGCAAAATTCTCGCCTGGCATTCTCGTCATTCAGTACTAGGACTGGAGAAGATGTTAGTGCCTCATTAATGACAAGGAATGATTTCTCTTGCATCTCATTGCAGGAAAATTTGGTGTGTCTCTGCAGTAATTTGTGCAAGGGATATGTCTTGTCACAGAAGTCCCCTATTAATCACCAGTAGTATGAATACATTCCAAGAAAACTTCTCACATCATGAATGAGTCAGAAAATCTATGATTGCTCTTATTTTCTTTGGTTTGGACATAAGTGATCCCTGTTCACTTGGTGCACCAAGGTTTTACACTACTGGCGAGTAAAATTGCTACACCATGAAGATGACATGCTACAGACATGAAATTTAACTGACAGGAAGAAGATGCTGTGATATGCAAATGATTAGCTTTTCAGAGCATTCATAGAAAGTTGGCGCCGGTAGTGACACCTACAACGTGCTGACATGAGGAAAGTTTCCAACCGATTTCTCATACCCAAACAGCAGTTGACCGGCGTTGCCTGGTGAAACGTTGTTATGATGCCTCGTGTAAGGAGGAGAAATGCGTACCATCATGTTTCCGACTTTGATAAAGGTCGGATTGTAGCCTGTCGCAATTGCAGTTTATCGTATCGTGACATTGCTGCTCGCGTTGGTCGAGATCCAATGACTGTTAGCAGAATATGGAATCAGTGGGTTCAGGAGGGTAATACGGAACACTGTGCTGGATCCTAATGGCCTTGTATTGCTAACAGTCAAGATTACAGGCATCTTATCCGCATGACTGTAAAGGATAATGCAGCCATGACTCGATCCCTCAGTCAGCAGATGGGGACGTTTGCAAGGCAACAACGATCTGCACAAGCAGATGGCGACGTTTGCAGCAGCATGGACTATCAGCTCAGAGACCATGGCTGCGGTTACCCATGACGCTACATCACAGACAGGAGCGCCTGCGATGGTGTACTCAACGACGAACCTGAGTGCACGAATGGCAAAACATCACTTCTTCAGATGAATCCAGGTTCTGTTTACAGCATCATGTCGGTCGCATCTGTGTTTGGCAACATTACGGTGAACGCACATTGGAAGCGTGTATTCGTCACCGCCATACTGACGTATCACCCGGCGTGATGGTATGGGGTGCCATTGGTTACACGTCTCGGCCACCTCTTGTTCGCATTGACGGCACTTTGAACAGTGGACATTACATTTCAGATGTGTTACGACCTGTTGCTCTACCCTTCATTCAATCCCTGTGAAATCCTTCATTTCAGCAGGATAATGCATGACCGCATGTTGCAGGTTCTGTACGGGCCTTTCTGGATATAGAAAATGTTCGACTGCTGCCCTGGCCAGCACATTCTCCAGATCTCTCACCAATTGAAAACGTCTGGTCAATGGTGGCCGAGCAACAGGCTCGTCACAATATGCCAGTCACTACTCCTGATGAACTGTGGTATCGTGTTGAAGCTGCATGGGCAGCTGTACCTGTACATGCCATCCAAGCTCTGACTCAATGCCCAGGTCATTATTACGGCCAGAGGTGGTTGTTCTGGGTACTGATTTCTCAGGATCTAAGCACCCAAATTGCATGAAAATGTAATTACATGTCAGTTCTAGTATAATATATTTGTCCAATGAATACTCGTTTATCATCTGCATTTCTTCTTGGTGTGGCAATTTTAATGGCCAGTAGTGTATATGTTGGGTGACAAAGAGGCAATTTTTTGAATTCACACAGAGGCGTGTAGATTGAACACACTTCAACATGTTTGTCAGCCAGCTTATATGTCCTCCAAGTGTGTTAGAAGAAACAACAATCTCATACAGATATCATATATTCGAAGATGGCTGAAGCGTTACAAAATCTAAGCAACATAACTATAAACTCACAGAGGTCATCAGGAGTTGTGAAGGAAGTCTTTCCCCAGACAGCCTCTCCTACCTCGATTTGCCAGTATCCTGCTACATGTCCATAGTTGGAAATACTTGTTCCTTCCAGTCAGTCTAGGGTGCCATTGATGTGCAGCAATGGATATACATCTCTCTCCAAGATTTTGTTGAGTTATCAGTATTCAATGCAGAAACATCATCTACATCTACATCTACATCCATACTCCGCAAGCCACCTGACGGTGTGTGGCGGAGGGTACCTTGAGTACCTCTACCGGTTCTCCCTTCTATTCCATTCTCGTATTGTTCGTGGAAAGAAGGATTGTCGGTATGCCTCTGTGTGGGCTCTAATCTCTCTGATTTTATTCTCATGGTCTCTTCGCGAGATATACGTAGGAGGGAGCAATATACTGCTTGACTCTTCGGTGAAGGTATGTTCTCGAAACTTTGACAAAAGCCCGTACCGAGCTACTGAGCGTCTCTCCTGCAGAGTCTTCCACTGGAGTTTATCTATCATCTCCGTAACGCTTTCGCGATTACTAAATGATCCTGTAACGAAGCGCGCTGCTCTCCGTTGGATCTTCTCTACATCTTCTATCAACCCTATCTGGTACGGATCCCACACTGCTGAGCAGTATTCAAGAAGTGGGCGAACAAGCGTACTGTAACCTACTTCCTTTGTTTTCGGATTGCATTTCCTTAGGATTCTTCCAATGAATTTCAGTCTGGCATCTGCTTTACCGACGATCAACATTATATAATCATTCCATTTTAAATCACTCCTAATGCGTACTCCTAGATAATTTATGGTATTAACTGCTTCCAGTTGCTGACCTGCTATTTTGTAGCTAAATGATAAAGGATCTATCTTTCTGTGTATTCGCAGCACATTACACTTGTCTACATTGAGATTCAATTGCCATTCCCTGCACCACGCGTCAATTCGCTGCAGATCCTCCTGCATTTCAGTACAATTTTCCATTGTTACAACCTCTCAATACACCACAGCATCATCCACAAAAAGCCTCAGTGAACTTCCGATGTCATCCACAAGGTCATTTATGTATATTGTGAATAGCAACGGTCCTATGACACTCCCCTGCGGCACACCTGAAATCACTCTTACTTCGGAAGACTTCTCTCCATTGAGAATGACATGCTGCGTCCTGTTATCTAGGAACTCCTCAATCCAATCACACAATTGGTCTGATAGTCCATATGCTCTTACTTTGTTCATTAAACGACTGTTCCATTCTTCTTCAAAAGTCCCCAGTGAAGGACTGTTTTATCATCTTACAACATCTTCTTCACTTCCCTGCATATTATCTCTTGTTCAGCCAGCAACACTCTGCACAAGTGCTGACTAATTGGTAGTTGAATGAAATGAGCGAATGGCATCACTAGCCGGGAGGCCCCATCTGGGGGAGTTCAGTCGCCAAGTGCAAGTCTTATTTCAATCTACACCACATTGGGCAACTTGTGGCCAGTGATGAGGATAAAATGATGATGAGGACAACACAACACCCAGTCCAAGAGCAGAGAAATTCTCCAACCTGACCGGGAATAAAACCCAGCCAAGTAGGCGGACATTGGTAGGTGATCACCAGTGTTAATACAGTATTTTACCATGAAGCACTTGGTCAGTCTTTTCTCCTCTCTGGATTTGAAAGTGTCTGAAAATAGGTGCAGAACACCTAATACTTGTCAACATTGTTCCTCAATCAGGCCAGATCCTATTGGCAGTTCAATAGTAACTTTCTCCCCTGAGTCATCTGTAGTCATAGTAAAGAAAGAGTCTTTGTCAACGACACTAAGCCATCCTTCCTGGGCTGGTTCACCTGTTGCTATATACATACTTTTTGGGATGAGTTGTGGCTGCTCATGATAGATAGTGAGCCAAAGTTCTCCTTGATCACTTGTAATGCAAATGATTGTTGCTGCCACATATATTTCTTTCATGAGCCTCAGTAGTATTTTGCAATACAAAAAAGTGTCACAGGTTAACTGAGCATCCAAACAGATGACATGAACTCATCTAATTGATTATGGTAGGATAACTATGTCTTCAATGGCAAACAACGACACAGAACAGACTTCATTATGAATGTGTGTTGGAATGGTTGTCAGTCTGGAGCTCTGATCTTCCACAGTCTACGACTGCCTGTGATGCTTGCAAGAAATCCCATCTGAGAATAACATTATGAGTACATTCTGCTAAAATAATGGTGATGCTGAGTTGCAGATAGGCACAACAGAAAGACTGTCACACAGTAAGCTTTCGGCTAACAAGGCCTTTGTCAAAAAAGACAACAAGCACGCGTACGCGTGCACGCACACACACACACACACACACACAACTAGTACACACACGACCACATTCTCTGGCAGCTGAAGCCAGACTACGAACAGCAGTGAATGATGGGAGAGGCAGCTGGGTGGGGGTAAGGAAGAGGGTGGGTCAGGTAAGGGGAGGGATAGCAGGGTAACAGGGGAATGGTAAAGTGCTGCTGCCGGAGTATGCAGGGATGAGGTGGAGAGAGGGTAGAACAGTTAGATCCAGTTGGGGGGTGAGACGGTGGGTGGCGGAGAGGGGGGGGGGGGGAGCAGAAAAGTACGGAAGTGCAGGGTCCAGCAATAAACCATCACTCATTCCTCATTTTAACGATTTGTCACAGAAAAACTTAATATGATGGAGAAAAATTACTTTTATTTATGAAAAATACATACTTTGCCATTTTGGAGTATTCGGTTTTAAAAATTATATCTACTAAATGACATCCTCCTTTGTTGGCACAGTGATGAAGTCTGTCCCAAAAGTTCTCGATACAGCTTCATGTCATTTTTCTAGGATTGGCTGCCACTTCTTGGTTAATGGCCTCTTTAAGTGCTTTCAGTGTTGTGGGACGATGTTTGTACACTTATCCCCAAAGAAAAATTCACGAGGTGATAAATCAGGCGACCTTGAGGGCCACATGATGTCTCCTCCTAAAGCAACAAGATGACCAGGAACCAATTCGTGCAACACTTCCATAGAACGCCGAGAGGTGTAGGATGTTGTTCCATTTTGCTGGAAACACACTTCTTGATCTTGATGATCTGCAATAAACTGGTTTAGCCTAGGTTGGAGGCAGTTGTCCAGCAAGTGACTATAACGGTTTAAATAACTGTTACCATGTGGCCACCTTCTTCAAAAAAATATTATCCCCACACAAAACATTCAGCAATGGCACACCAAACTGTCACATGAGGGCTGTTTAGTGGCTGCTGATGAGGGTCTTCAGCAGCCCAGTAGTGGAAATTCTGTTTGTTTACAGTTCCTGATAAGTGGAAATGGGCCTCATCCGAAAAAATAAACAAAGTGTCAGGTGGAATGTTTTGAAGAATTTCTTCACATGCAGCTCTGTGAGTTTCACAATCTCTTTCGCTTAGTTCCTGGGTAACCATCATTTCGAAGGGGTGCATATTAAGTTCTCTATGAAGAATTTTTCTTACACTCCTATCAGGTAATCCCAGGGCAGCTGCATGTTTAAGTGCTGAATGAATTGGTGATTGTTGCACAGATACTCTCACACGCACATTTTCCGGCATTGTTGCAGTCCAAGGATGGCCAATAGGTTTTCTTTTCAGTGCTGAACCAGTCTTTCAAAAGTTTGACACCCACAGTTGAATAGTTTTTCTATCCAGGACACGATCATGTTGACTAAGTTCAAATCGTCTCCAAAATGCTCACTGAGTACTAATCACAGAACCACCATTACGAATAAATTCCTCCACAAAAAATGCTTGATGCTCACCAAGCCACAGTATGGTGCACACTGAAAATGGCATGTATGCTGCTTTCAAACAAAATACACTCCACATCAGTATCCTCACTACAACTCACACGCTGATTACATCAAATGCAGGAGGTTTTATTGCTGGACCCTGTAAAAAGACTGGATGCATTGGTGGAATAAAGGGCTGTGTAGTGCTGGAATGGGAACGGGGAAGAAGCTAGATGGGTAAGGACAACGATTAACAAAGGTTGAGTCCTGCACGGTTGTGGGAACATAGGTTATGGGAACATAAGATATATGGCAGAGAGAGTTCCCACCTGCACAATTCAGGAAAGCTTTTCTGAATTCAACGTTTGTTAGTCATTGTCCTTACCTATGTATCTTCTTCCCTGTTCCCATTCCAGCACGAAACAGCCCTCTATTCCACCAATGCACCCAGTCTTTTTACTTCTGTCCTTTTCTGCTGCCCCCCATCCTCTCTCCCCTACCCCCAGTCTAACCTCCTGACTGCACTTAGCTGCCCTACCCTCTCTCCTCCTCATCCCTGCATGCTCCCACAGCAGCACTTTACCATCCCCCACCCTTACCCTGCTATCTCTCGCCCACCCCACCCTTGCCTCTTCCTTATCCCCACCCAGTTGCCTCTCCCATAATGCACTGCTGTCCATAGTCTGGCTCCAGCTGCCAGAGGCCATGGTCTTGTGTGTGTGAGTTGTGTCTTCATGAATGTGTGTGTGTGTGTGTGTGTGTGTGTGTGTGTGTGTGTGTGTGTGTGCTGTCGTTTTTTGACAAAGGCTTTGTTAGCTGAAAGCTTATTGTGTGACAGTGTTTTTGTTGCACCTATCTGCAACTCAGCATCTCCAGTATATAGCGAGTAGCAACTATCCTTATCATAAGATTGTCACATTCCATCCTGGATGTTCCTGTTGGCTGGATGTTTTTCCCATTTACAACCTTCAGCACAATCCCTTTCATATCATGTAACGTAGCCTGCTTTAGCTAACATTGATAAACGTTTGACATTACAGAAAAGGAAGCCCAAGAGACAACTAGATTGTGGGCAGGTTGGCTGTTGATGATGACATCAAAAAGATTTCCTGGCATCTTGGTGACTTTTGTTCATGGAGCATTTTCATCTGTGGCAGCTTCACATCCATAGATGGTCACCTCACCCTGATTTCAATGGCTAGGTGACGTGCTGGTACCTCTGTATGGTGGCATGGAATGGCTATAGCATGCCAGAGTATGGCAATTGGCTTCATCCAACAGCTGACTATAATTGTCCAAAGTTAACTGGTGTGGATACAGCTGATGTAATGGTTGATGTTGTGTGGTATAACAGGCAATGAACACATGTCTTCTCTCTCTCCAGTAGTGTACATTTTGTTGGATTCCGTACAATTCAGTTTCACATTGTGGCATAGGGCCAAAACATTCTGTGTGTAGGACTGTGTCATTTACCAATGACACTGGGCACTGTTCTTCAGTTGTTCTGCTAAGTGGACTTGGTGCTGATTGTCATCAAACTTTTCTTCTGCTTGGCCTGGTATTTGTTGCAGTGATTGAGCTTCACTTTTTTGTTCTAAAATCACTGCTGGGCTGTGCCATCCAAGTAAAAGTACACGTTTGCCAAACACATCATGTCATCCCATCCATTGTATTTGGCAACTTGGTCAAGACAGAACCATTGTCTCTGCAATACAGTGATGGATGTCTAATTTGCAGCTGACTTACTGCTGTTTTAGAATCCACTTGTCTCCTGAACATACTGATATTAAGAATAATGTACTTTTTGTACTTCAGTTCCTGTCCATGTAGGTTATCGCTTTTACATTATGTAGTTGGAGCCGTGGTGATGTAGATACTTTGAAATACCTGGCATCCCCACCAAAGAATGTCCCATTGAAACCACACTCAAGTCCATGTCTGAAAGGGCCATCAATGAGATACAACACTTAGCACTGAAAGCATGTTTGATAGACCACCACCTCATACTCATCACAGAACTGAACTGCTGGGCTGAGGATGCAGCTATTTAGACAAACATAAAATATCCCAAGATGCTAGTGTCCATACAAAAATCAAATGTTGCAGGATATACAAACATTATGTACTTCAAGAACCTCCTAGGAATGGCAAATACAGAATCAAAAAATAATTGCTGGTGGTTGGGTTTATACTACCAACCCTCATCACACCAACCAATTGTGCTAACAACTCCACCACACTGCATGCACCATTGGTTGCAGCACTATTCCAAGATTCCTCATTTAAAACTTGTTCTTGAAACTTTTGCAAGTAAATTTTTATGGTATAGTGTCCACCTATCTTCAAATATCTGCCAGTTCAGTTGTTTTAGCATCTCTGTGGTTCTCTTCCAGAGGTCAAACAAATGATCATTTGTGCTATGCTTCTTTGTAACTGTTCAGTATCCCCTGCTAGACCTGTTTGACATGGGTACCATGCACTTGAACAATATTCTGGGATGGGTTGCACAAGTTCTTTGTGAGCTATCTATTCTGCAGACTGATTCCATTTCCCAAGTATTCTGCTTTACTTATGACAGCCTGATGTGATTGTGCCATTTAATATCACAACAGACTGTTGTGCCCAGGTATTTGTATGAGCTGGCAATTCCAATTGTGACTCATTGATATTGCAGTCATCAGATACAGCAATTTTTTTTCTTTTTTTTGTGAAATGCACAGTTTTATATTTCTGAACAATTAAATGAACTTGCAGTTCTTCACACCACTTTGAAATTTTATCAAGATTTGACTTGATATTTGTCCAAGGTTTTTCTGACAGTATTTTATTATATATTACAGCACTATGTGTGAAAAGTCTGAGGTTGCTGTTAACCCTGTCTCCATCATACAACATGCACAACAAGTGTCCCAGCGCACTTTCCTGGAGCATGCCTCTAAATAATTCTCCATCTGTTAATGAATCTCCAGGAAATATAACATGCTACTTTCTTTCTAAAACTAAATCCTCAATCCAGTCACAGATTTTGGTTGATATCCCACACAGTCAGATTTTTGTTAGTAGAAATCAGTGTGGAAATGAGTTAAATGCATTTTGAAAGTCAAGAAATATTCATATAACTGACTGCCTTTGTCTATGGCTTTCAGGATGACATACGAGAAATGCACAAGTTGAGTCTCACATGTCTGATGTTTCCAGAATCCATGCTTCTTGGTGTGGGGTGGTGGCTTTTGTTTGAGATACTTCATTACATTTGAGCTTAGAATATGCTCTGCATTTCTACTACAGAAGGATGTCGAGGACACTGAACAGTAGTTCTGCAGGTCATTTCTGCTATCCTTATTGCAGACATATTGTTTGTTGTTGTTGTGGTCTTCAGTCCTGAGACTGGTTTGAAGCAGCTCTCCATGCTACCCTATCCTCTGCAAGCGTCTTCATCTCCCAGTACTTACCGCAACCTACATACTTCTGAATCTGCTTATTGTATTCATCTCTTGGTCTCCCTCTACAATTTTTACCCTCTACGCTGCCTCCAATGCTAAATTTGTGATCCCTTGATGCCTCAGAACATGTCCTACCAACCGGTCCCATCTTCTTGTCAAGTTGTGCCACAAACTCCTCTTCTCCCCAATTCTATTCAATACCTCCTCATTAGTTATGTGATCTGCCCATCTAATCTTCAGCATTCTTCTGTAGCACTACATTTCAAAAGATTCTATTCTCTTCTTCTCCAAACTATTTATCGTCCATGTTTCATTTCCATACATGGCTACTCTCCATACAAGTAGTAACCAAGTAATACACAAATCTGATCCAAGTAACACAAATATCGCTTTATTCATAAATATCTGAACAGTAATGGAAATAAGCCTCTTGTGACTCCACATATAACAATACAAATGAACCACAGAGAAGGTGCAACATACATGATACACAGAACAATTGGTATGAGCAGTGGAAACTAAAAGAACATAATGATGGTGAGTCAGCAATGCTCAACACATGCTTAGGCATGAGTCACTGGTGTGGCAGAGACCATGCCATGTGTATGCTTCCTACAGGCAGCCTCTAGGGCTGATCCATGCTGATTTAAGTTCGCATGCATGGTGACACTGCACTTGGCACAGTCACACACAGTAGCAGCAGGATATGGCACACTGTATGAAGGGGGCACACAGGCAATGGAGGAGATGCTGGTAGCCTGATGAGAGACACATCCGTCTGATATGGAGTTGTGGCAGCTGGTGCTGACTCTGGGGGCATGATGATGTGCTGGGTGAGCACTGGAGCACAGGGTTGGAATGCATAGGGGGTGTGGGCATGCCAGAGGGTGGTGAGGCCATGAGGAGCCTGATGACACAACTGGGGAGGAGAGTGCCATTTCCATCTCTGCATCATCACCAGCAGACAGGTCCCAGTGCAGAGGAGATGGGGCTAGCTCCACCAGCAACAATGGCAGAGGCAATGATGATGATGGGGGGGGGGGGGAGGGGGGGGGTTGGTGCAGGTGGCCCAAACAGAACAGCAGGCAACAAACCTGACCCCAGAGATGGAGTGGCACCCAACACTGGGAAGCTGGGATGAAGCTGGGACCCCAGGGTGGTGCACATGGAGGAAGCAGCCAATGGGATGTGGGCACCTCCACAGCAGGCGATGACAGGCTCGAGGCGGAGGCTGAATCCGCGGACTGGTACCTTCTGGCAGTGAGCAGGGGCACAGCTAATCAAAGTTGTGCATCATGAGCCCATCGGCTGTACAGATGTCACAAAGATAGGATACCCAGCAGTGGACAATAGTGGTTGGTATCCATTTGGGCCGGCAACCAAACCCTCACACCCACACCGATGATCCTGCGCGAAGTGACCCAACAAACCCGATCATGGCAGGTACAGTGCAAGCTACAGTAGGTGGAGGAGCATTCATGGCTGCCAGCCATGAAGCAACTCAGCTTGGCTCCACTCCCCCATAGGTGTGAAGTGACAGGTGCTCAGAAAAATGAGAAGGACATCGTCTGGCAAAGAGTCCCACATCAGATGTTTTCATTTGGAAGTTGAACATATGCACTAGTTATTCCACCTCACCATTTGATTGAGAATGGCAGAGCTGTAACATGACAAATGCCATGATGGGAACAAAACAATTGAAGATGTGAGAAACGAACTGGGGTCCATTATCAGAGACTTAGATACAGGGAAACCTCTCAGTAGAAAAAACCTTCAAAAGTGTATGAACTGTGGCCTCAGCCAATGTCAAAGCATACTGGAGAATGTAAGGAAACTGGGAATATGCATCCACAACCAAGAGTCAATAGGAATTGAAGAAGGGACCTGCAAAGTGTACATGAATACATTCTGTTAGCAGGGTGCCCTTTTCCTCCAATCCACTTCACCCAATTCGTCAATCTTGATTCAAAACCATATTCCTCTCCACTCTTCCCTCATCCCTCCTCCAAACATCTACCCACACAAATCCCTTCCTCCCACCAACTTTAAATGCTACATTCCCATGGTACCCTTATCCCATGGTACCTCATCTATGTACCTATTTTGATCACTCAGCACATCAGTTTTTCCATTTTGCCTTACGCAACTGTCTCTCTGCTTTCATATATTCATGTCTGTAACTCATTTATCTGTGTCTACCTTTTAATGAATCACCAAATCATCTTTTTACATTTTAACTTATGCAACTGACAATATGACTTTTTATTGCACAAAATGTATCCAGCTTTTATATTATGTCTTCAAAATTGTTGCGTGGCAAATTGCACTCCCTGACAGCACATCCCCTGCCCATACAGGACAGAGAGGATGAAATAACAAAAAGGAAACCATCAGATTAAAGCTTCCTATTTTGTAAGAAATGCATTCATGCCTTACCGTTTGGGCAGATACTGTGTTCATATAGTTTTGTCTTTGTGATGCCGGTGTCCCTTCTGTTACCACTATACATAAAGCAATGGTATAGATCATTTTTTACATGGATGCATCTGATCCAGTTGTAGATCATCCCTTCCTTTGGGTTCACCTACCTCTTCACTTTCCTACAATCATAATATGGTACAGACCATTATTTCCATGGATCCACCTGTGGATCCACCTGACCACGGATTAGACCATCCCCTTTCTACAGGTCCACCTATCCCTTACTCTCCAACACCTAATAGCTGGTTAAAGTCAGAAGGCTAATGGAAAACTTGGTCAGGCAAATTTGTAAGAACAAGAGTGTTAAGCTGTGCATACAGTTTCGAAGATTTTAGATAGGATGGACCTAATTTTATGCAAGTGAATGGAGTTCATGGTCAGGCCAGGGAAGGTGATTAAAGTTTCATTGGGAGAGGATGTGAAAGGAGTGGAGGTGTATTGTTTTGGGATTGTGAAAGTATAGTTGTGGTAGAGTACTGGAATCAGTGAGCAGGGGGGGGGGGGGGGGAACCAGGGGGTGGGTTGTGTCAAGTTTATGGATATGTAGGATATTCAGAAGTGTTCAAGGTGGAAGCGTAGGCTGAGAAATTTTATAGGCTGGTAGAGGATGTGGGTGGGGAAGGGTAAGCAGATCCAAAAGGCTAGGTAAAGTTCATGGCATTGAGGATCTGTAGGTTATGATAAAAGGGTGGTGGAGCAGAAGTCCATGCCACATTGTCACAGCAGAGGATGGTCGGAATCAGGGCTTTATTGATGTGGAGAATTGTGGAACTGTGCAGTCCTCATGTTTGGCTGGTTGGTGGGTCTAGTACTTTTAGTCTATTGTGGACTTTTTGTTGAATTTGAATGGTTAGTAGATTGGGCTTCTACATTAGTCAGCAATCAAATATTAGTCTGAGGTATATAGTGTGTTAGTTAACTGGGTAGGATGGTCATAAATGGTAAGGCAGTGGTGATGGGGGAGGGGGGGGGGGGGTGGTTTGGGTGGTTCAACCTGTAATTATTGCCTTGGTTTTGCTTTTGGCAGGGTTGATTTTGGGGAGCCACTGGTTCCACCAGGAAGTGAAGTGATTCAGGTGCAACAGGAGGGATTGTTGGGATTTCTGGAGGATAGGTAGAGGAAGGCAGTGTCATTGGCATACTGGATGAGATGATCAGGAGGAAGGGGCTTTGACATATCGGCACTGTTGAGGAAATACAGGTGAGGTGAGAGGACAGAAACATTGGGGCATACCTATTTGGGGCTGCTAGGTATTGGAGTTGGTGTTGTTGATAGCGACATAAGATGGGCAGTTAGAGAGAAAGCATGTGATGAGGTGGACATAATTTTTGGGAGTTGCATAGATCTGGAGCTTAAAGAGGAGCCCAGAATGCCATATATGGTCATAAGCTTTCTCAAAATCTAGGGAGACAAAAATGATGGATTTCCAGTTGTTGATTTGGTGGGACAGGATATGAGTAAGGCACAGGAGCTGATAATCAGAGGAAAAATTGAGATGGAAGCCACATGATGGACAGGAATGGGTAGCCATTGTTGTAGGAATTAATCGATACGTCAGGATAGAGTAGACTCAAAGATATTGTTAAACACAGAAGTGAGTCTGATGAAATGGTAGGTGAAAATGTCAGTGGCAGGTTTATTAGGTTTGAGGAAGAGGAGGATTTGAGAGGTTTTCCATGGCTCAGGATAGAAACTTGTGTGTAGGATTTCCAGGAACAACAGAGAACAGTCTTTCAGGTTTTCCATAGGTTATGCAGTTGAGCTGTGCTGCATTTGTGATGTAGTATACATTGAACGCCTTGTGTTATTATCAGAGAACTGAGTTCTGTCTGTGGGATATTGTTAAGGTACTGGAAGCTAGGAGTGAGGGGTGGGAGGGCATACTGGTAAGCTCATGGACTGTCAGGAATAAGGAGTAATCGAAGGGGGGGGGGGGGTCTTCGGGGAGTCTTCTGTGATGGTGAAGGTGTCAGAAGAGAGGTGAGATGCAAAGTGTGGTCTGACGCCATATTTGTTTACAAATGTAACAGTATACATGTGATGTGTTACGACAGCGAAAGGAACCTGTGACCACTGGAGGCAGTGCCACTAAGTTCCTCCAAAAAATCATAACACAACACACACACAAATGTCATACTAACTAATGTAAATCCACCCAATGATGGAGGTTTAAACCTTTGAAATGCATCATGGAAATAAATAAAACGGTGACTGGTAGCAGTAATCTTGTTGTTTCGTTTAGTATTAACTTTTCAAAAATTGAATAACTTTAGGAATTCAAGTGTATAAGAGAACAAATCATTTATCCTAATATTTTCTGCATCCACATTAAATTTTGATCTTTGTTGAATGTTAGTTTTAGTCTAGTTACCCCTAATGCATTAATATTTACTTCACAGTTTTGTCTTAGTATAAGTATTTTTTCTTTAATATTGCTAAATAGTATTTGTACAAAATGCAACAGCATAATTACATGTGACAAAATCTAATTTTGTTGTTGTGAAAAGTGACCTTTTTCAGTTTTTTTCAAGATGAGTTAGTATTAGCTTTTGCCTAAGAGAATGCCAAGTGTTCTTCTCAGTTAACTTCAAATCAGTTAAGGAGTCTTTTTGACGTTTCTATTTTTTTTCCAATTCAGATTCTGACAGCCTTGCTTATCTTGCAATTTTCTCATGAAATAATTCACATATGTGATTAGGGAACATTGGATTCTGAAGCTGATACACTGAAAAATGTTGTAGGAAATACCCTGGGAGCTGTGTCCACTCCTAAAAAATCGCCAAGACCATCAGCAGTATCAGCTGAGCAGCAAGTCGTATACTCCTAGCTCATTCATTTGTTACATAGTTTAATTCTTAATTTCTTGGCGTGTTTTTGGTACTTGCATTGTTTAATTCGTAAATTTCGGGCGTATTGTAGTATTTGAGAGTTGTAGCATCGCGTTTTAGTACCTGAATAGTGTAAATTCGCGTAGTCGTTTGTCTACTGTTTTGTTTTGAACGGCCAGTGTCGGTTGGTCGCAGTCAGTGTGCTCCCTGCCGCCGTTGGATAAGCAGCTGAGCAGCAAGTCGTATACTCCTAGCTCATTCATTTGTTACATAGTTTAATTCTTAATTTCTTTGCGTGTTTTTGGTACTTGCATTGTTTAATTCGTAAATTTCGGGCGTATTGTAGTATTTGAGAGTTGTAGCATCGCGTTTTAGTACCTGAATAGTGTAAATTCGCGTAGTCGTTTGTCTACTGTTTTGTTTTGAACGGCCAGTGTCGGTTGCTCGCAGTCAGTGTGCTCCCTGCCGCCGTTGGATAAGCAGCTGAGCAGCAAGTCGTATACTCCTAGCTCACTCATTTGTTACATAGTTTAATTCTTAATTTCTTTGCGTGTTTTTGGTTCTTGCATTGTTTAATTCATAAATTTCGGGCGTATTATAGTATTTGAGAGTGTAGCATCGTGTTTTAGTACCTGAATAGTGTAATTTCGCTTAGTCTCCTTCCGCCGCCGAGCAGTGTCAGCAGTGCGCAAGTAGCAGCATTACTGCATTTATTAGGCAATCTTGTATTTTAATAACCGTTTAAATTTTGTCGATTTGTTTGCGCTCTCTGTAGATTAGTTCAGACGTTCTTTGCAAAACAGTTTTTAGCATGGATAGGGACTGCAACTGCTGTGTTCGGATGCAGGCTGAGTTGGCATCCCTTCGCTCCCAGCTTCAGGCAGTGTTGGCTTCGGTCACACAGCTTGAGGCTGTTGCCAATGGGCATCACTGTGGGGGTCCGGATGTGGGTTTGTCGGGGACGGCCAGCTCGTCCCACGCATCCCCTGATCGGACTACGACTGTGGTTGCCCGGGATACTGCCCGCATTGAGGCTGATCCCTCACCTGTGGTAGAGTGGGAGGTCATTTCAAGGTGTGGCAGGGGGCGAAAGACATTCCGGAGGGCTGAACGGAAAGCCTCTCCAGTTTGTCTGACGAACCGGTTTCAGGCTCTGTCTCAGGCTGATACTGATCTTCGGCTTGACATGGCTGCTTGTCCTGTTCCAGAGGTTGCCCCTCAGTCTGCAAGATCCGGGCAGTCGCAGAGGGTGGGCTTACTGGTAGTTGGGAGCTCCAACGTCAGGCGCGTAATGGGGCCCCTTAGGGAAATGGCAGCAAAAGAGGGGAAGAAAACCAATGTGCACTCCGTGTGCATACGGGGGGGAGTCATTCCAGATGTGGAAAGGGTCCTTCCGGATGCCATGAAGGGTACAGGATGCACCCATCTGCAGGTGGTCGCTCATGTCGGCACCAATGATGTGTGTCGCTATGGATCGGAGGAAATCCTCTCTGGCTTCCGGCGGCTATCTGATTTGGTGAAGACTGCCAGTCTCGCTAGCGGGATGAAAGCAGAGCTCACCATCTGCAGCATCGTCGACAGGACTGACTGCGGACCTTTGGTACAGAGCCGAGTGGAGGGTCTGAATCAGAGGCTGAGACGGTTCTGCGACCGTGTGGGCTGCAGATTCCTCGACTTGCGCCATAGGGTGGTGGTGTTTCGGGTTCCGCTGGATAGGTCAGGAGTCCACTACACGCAACAAGCGGCTACACGGGTAGCAGGGGTTGTGTGGCGTGGGCTGGGCGGTTTTTTAGGTTAGATGGCCTTGGGCAAGTACAGAAAGGGCAACAGCCTCAACGGGTGCGGGGCAAAGTCAGGACATGCGGGGACCAAGCAGCAATCGGTATTGTAATTGTCAACTGTCGAAGCTGCGTTGGTAAAGTACCGGAACTTCAAGCGCTGATAGAAAGCACCGAAGCTGAAATCGTTATAGGTACAGAAAGCTGGCTTAAGCCAGAGATAAATTCCGCCGAAATTTTTACAAAGGTACAGACGGTGTTTAGAAAGGATAGATTGCATGCAACCGGTGGTGGAGTGTTCATCGCTGTTAGTAGTAGTTTATCCTGTAGTGAAGTAGAAGTGGATAGTTCCTGTGAATTATTATGGGTGGAGGTTACACTCAACAACCGAACTAGGTTAATAATTGGCTCCTTTTACCGACCTCCCGACTCAGCAGCATTAGTGGCAGAACAACTGAGAGAAAATTTGGAATACATTTCACATAAATTTTCTCAGCATGTTATAGTCTTAGGTGGAGATTTCAATTTACCATATATAGACTGGGACACTCAGATGTTTAGGACGGGTGGTAGGGACAGAGCATCGAGTGACATTATACTGAGTGCACTATCTGAAAATTACCTCGAGCAATTAAACAGAGAACCGACTCGTGGAGATAACATATTGGACCTACTGATAACAAACAGACCCGAACTTTTCGACTCTGTATGTACAGAACAGGGAATCAGTGATCATAAGGCCGTTGCAGCATCCCTGAATATGGAAGTTAATAGGAATATAAAAAAAGGGAGGAAGGTTTATCTGTTTAGCAAGAGTAATAGAAGGCAGATTTCAGACTACCTAACAGATCAAAACGAAAATTTCTGTTCCGACACTGACAATGTTGAGTGTTTATGGAAAAAGTTCAGGGCAATCGTAAAATGCGTTTTAGACAGGTACGTGCCGAGTAAAACTGTGAGGGACGGGAAAAACCCACCGTGGTACAACAACAAAGTTAGGAAACTACTGCGAAAGCAAAGAGAGCTCCACTCCAAGTTTAAACGCAGCCAAAACCTCTCAGACAAACAGAAGCTAAACGATGTCAAAGTTAGCGTAAGGAGGGCTATGCATGAAGCGTTCATTGAATTCGAAAGTAAAATTCTATGTACCGACTTGACAGAAAATCCTAGGAAGTTCTGGTCTTACGTTAAATCAGTAAGTGGCTCGAAACAGCATATCCAGACACTACGGGATGATGATGGCATTGAAACAGAGGATGACACGCGTAAAGCTGAAATACTAAACACCTTTTTCCAAAGCTGTTTCACAGAGGAAGACCGCACTGCAGTTCCTTCTCTAAATCCTCGCACAAACGAAAAAATGGCTGACATCGAAATAAGTGTCCAAGGAATAGAAAAGCAACTGGAATCACTCAATAGAGGAAAGTCCACTGGACCTGATGGGATACCAATTCGATTCTACACAGAGTACGCGAAAGAACTTGCCCCCCTTCTAACAGCCGTGTACCGCAAGTCTCTAGAGGAACGGAGGGTTCCAAATGATTGGAAAAGAGCACAGATAGTCCCAGTCTTCAAGAAGGGTCATCGAGCAGATGCGCAAAACTATAGACCTATATCTCTTACGTCGATCTCTTGTAGAATTTTAGAACATGTTTTTTGCTCGCGTATCATGTCATTTCTGGAAACCCAGAATCTACTATGTAGGAATCAACATGGATTCCGGAAACAGCGATCGTGTGAGACCCAACTCGCCTTATTTGTTCATGAGACCCTGAAAATATTAGATACAGGCTCCCAGGTAGATGCTATTTTTCTTGACTTCCGGAAGGCGTTCGATACAGTTCCGCACTGTCGCCTGATAAACAAAGTAAGAGCCTACGGAATATCAGACCAGCTGTGTGGCTGGATTGAAGAGTTTTTAGCAAACAGAACACAGCATGTTGTTATCAATGGAGAGACGTCTACAGACGTTAAAGTAACCTCTGGCGTGCCATAGGGGAGTGTTATGGGACCATTGCTTTTCACAATATATATAAATGACTTAGTAGATAGTGTCGGAAGTTCCATGCGGCTTTTCGCGGATGATGCTGTAGTATACAGAGAAGTTGCTGCATTAGAAAATTGTAGCGAAATACAGGAAGATCTGCAGCGGATAGGCACTTGATGCAGGGAGTGGCAACTGACCCTTAACATAGACAAATGTAATGTATTGCGAATACATAGAAAGAAGGATCATTTATTGTATGATTATATGATAGCGGAACAAACACTGGTAGCAGTTACTTCTGTAAAATATCTGGGAGTATGCGTACGGAACGATTTGAAGTGGAATGATCATATAAAATTAATTGTTGGTAAGGCGGGTACCAGGTTGAGATTCATTGGGAGAGTGCTTAGAAAATGTAGTCCATCAACAAAGGAGGTGGCTTACAAAACACTCGTTCGACCTATACTTGAGTATTGCTCATCAGTGTGGGATCCGTACCAGGTCGGGTTGACGGAGGAGATAGAGAAGATCCAAAGAAGAGCGGCGCGTTACGTCACCGGGTTATTTGGTAACCGTGATAGCGTTACGGAGATGTTTAATAAACTCAAGTGGCAGACTCTGCAAGAGAGGCGCTCTGCATCGCGGTGTAGCTTGCTCGCCAGGTTTCGAGAGGGTGCGTTTCTGGATGAGGTATCGAATATATTGCTTCCCCCTACTTATACATCCCGAGGAGATCACGAATGTAAAATTAGAGAGATTAGAGCGCGCACGGAGGCTTTCAGACAGTCGTTCTTCCCGTGAACCATACGCGACTGGAACAGGAAAGGGAGGTAATGACAGTGGCACGTAAAGTGCCCTCCGCCACACACCATTGGGTGGCTTGCGGAGTATCAATGTAGATGTAGATGTAGATGAAGAACCATCAGACACCACCCTCCAATTCAGCTCATGCCAGACGCCTCTTTATACCAGCCTTCAACTATTCAGCCCACAGAAACCTACGATAATATTTTAAAAACACCTTCTTTTACTTATGTTCTACTTTTTAAATTTGTAAACATCATGCATGCCTCCATTTGGACCATGTATATTCTCAAATTTACGATCTTATCCTTTTTTTCGATCTTATTTGAAATGTCTTAAACTCTGACTATATAGTAGTATACATTGTGCTAACACAGTTATCCCTTCGATTAAAAAACAAATTTCATAAAATTATTGTACTACAAAAAGATATTTTTTTTGTTATATGAATATATGTTATAATTTTTCTATTGTGCTGTTGAGTAAATGTCTTTTTTTCCCCCCCTCGATTTAATGTTCTAAGTTTCAATCTTAGTTCGAATATATCTTTACTGATGTACTTTGGAAAGATGTTTACTGGGTGCAGTTTGCTTGCATGTTGTGCATGCGGTGGGAAGGAAGGAAGGAGAAATGTAAAGTTTCTGGAGTTGCATACAAATGAAATGTATTTCACTGAGTGAACATTGTAATTTATGGTAGCAAGGCATCTAGGACTATTAAATATGAAAATTACATATGAGTCAGTTTTGTCATCTACATTATTCTACAAACCTGTCGACCTATAGGGCCTCCAGACCTACAAGAGAAATGGCTTCCAGGCAGAAGAAATTCAAACAATGGATTTAAGGAGATCCTCAAGAAACGAGATGAGTATTTTTTCTTTAAAACTACCACTAGACCTATCAAACAAAATTGTAACTCCATGAACAATTATTACAATTAACAGTCATCCAAAGTGTGTAACAGAGGAGTCATTAAACTCTGTACAAGACTTTTTTAAAGGGAGAAGTTTGACAACTCATTATAAATATAATCAATGAATCTGAGTAGATGACAGGATAAAGGAAGCTATTAAAGGACAGAACATAGTAAATAAAAACAAAGATGTGGATGAACATGCACAAACCCATGGGATCAAACCAGTGGATGTTCAGAAAGTGTCCACATTAGAATAGGCTTGTAGGGACAAGAAACTTAGGGTTAAAAAGGTTTTGAAGGAAGGAAAGGAAAGATGTTGGGAAATATTCACCCAAAGCCTAGAGGAGGAGAGAAGTGGAAACAAGAAAATGCTATATGGATTGGTAAAAAGCAAAAGATCAGATAGAAAATGCATTAACATGATAGAAAGAAAAAATCTGAGTATAGTCCAGGATGCAGAAGGGATCAGAGAAGAGATGAAAAAATACGTCGACACATTACTGATTGGGGCAGAGATAATAGAAGAGAAACAGTAAATAAAATATTTACCAGAACCTTAAATGATAAAACCACCTTACAATGCCTTGAAGCAAATGAAAGGAAACATGTCAACTGGGTCAGATGAACCATGGTGCAGGGAAACAGTAGCACAACATAGACAACATATTTATTCATTTTTCATTATTAGATGGGCATTTTGTTAGAAAAGGGTGTATGGCCTTTCAGACCACGATTCACAGATGTTAATACTAAAGATTTTTGTACTCAAACAAATGTTATATACAGTTACAGACTATATAGAAACGTTAATCCAATGGCAATAGAGAGTGTTTTAAACCTCATTAAGGAAGAAGAGCAACAGGACATTTACAGTGCCAATAACATACGTGGATCATTCAATAATTAAAAAGACAAATTGGTCTGGGGAAAAAACTGTTAGTAGGGCAAGTTTTGTACCTCTATTGCTTTAAGTTGGCATCACTGTGCTAAGCCCTGATCAGCTGATGTATCAACATTGTTACGTTAATAACCTCAAAAATACATTTCAAGACGACAAGTCCGCTTGAAACGTTCACATTAGTTCAAAACTGTTCAGCTATTTGTTTTTTACTCACTAAGTGTGATAAACCAGTGACTGTATACTGTAGAATGTCTAAAGTTTATGGTGAAGGTTGTATGAGTTGTGCAAATTTTTACAAGTGGGTAGAGCAGTTCAAAAATGGTCACGACTCAGTGACTGACAAACACTGTTCCGGCCGACCAGTTGCAGTTTCAACTCCCTCACTTGAAAGTCAAATTGATGACATTATTTATGCTGACTGCCATGTGACTGTGGAAATAATAGTTGATAAGGTTCAAGTTAGTACTGGTTCAGTTCGTAACATTATTTCTAACAAGCTGAAGTACTGTAAAACACGTGCAAGATGAGTCCCAAAGAAGTTGACACATCTACACAAGGAAACTGGGTTGAGAGTGTGCACAGAGCCAAGGGAAAGAGAATGTGAGAACTTCCTCAACAAAATTTTAACTTGTTATGAAACTTTGGTTCACTATTATGAGCCAGAACCAAAAAGACAAAGCATGGAGTGGAAACACAGATGAACCAGGGTGCAGGGAAACACTAGCACACACATAGACAACATATGTATTCTTTGTTCATTACTAGATGGGCATTTTGTTAGAAAAGGGTTTATGGTCTTTCAGACCATGATGCACAGATTTTAACACTAAAGGTTTTTGTACTCAAACAAATTTTATATACAGTTAAAAAAAATTCAAATCCCAAGCCTCAGCAGGAAAAGTCATGTTGACAGGGTTTGGGGAGGCTGAAGGACCAGTTTGTTGTGATTATCTCTGAGAGCTTTTAAACAAGTTGAAGGCATCCATGAGAGAGAGGTGTGACTCCCCAGCAAGACAACGCACATCCTCATATTGCTCAACTAACCCATGAAACCGTCGACAAAGTAGGCTAAGAAGTACTGCCTCATCCTACTTACAGTCCTGATTTAGCGCCTAGTGATTTCCACTTGTTCGGTGCACTGAAGGAGGCATTACATGGGAGGAAATTCCAGGACAACGAGGACATGAAAAAGTTTGTGGGAAATTGGTTCAAACATCAAGATAAAGAGTTATTTGCACCCAGAATAAGAAAGCTTGTAGCCCATTGGAATGAGTGTATAAATGTTCAAGGGGATTATGTTGAAATGTAGAAAAAGTATTGTTTTGTAAAAATAAATGGTTATTCACCTCTTTACTTATTGAATGACCCTCGTAGATAACAAATATAATGCTTTCCTTAACACATTTCTCATGCTCTTTGAGAGTTGCTTTTCATTAGAACATTTTAAACAGTGTACTAGCAGTAAAAGGCAGCCCATGTGGCTGACTCGTGGGATAAGGATATCATGTAGAACAAAGTGGGAATTTTATCAAACTGTTAGAAGTAGTCACAATTAAGTTACAGTGGCCCATTACAAACAGTACTGTAAGGTGCTGAGAAATGTTATTAGGAAGGCAAAGAGTATGTGGCATGCAAAGAAAATAGTAAATTCACAGGATAAAGGGAGTGTCTGGTACGCAGCACAAGGTCGATGATATAAAGTCAGTTCATGGTAAAAATATTTCTTTTACTGATAAATCAGATATATGTACAGCATTTAACGATCATTTTCTAAGCATTGCTGGTGAATTAAATAAAAATTTAGTTTCTACAGGGAATCATATAACTCCCTTGGCAAATGTCTTTCTGAGATTGATGTCTAAAATGTCTGTGATTCAGACAAGGGGGAGATTGAGTCAATAATTAAATCACTGAAGACTAAGGACCCTCATGGTTATGATGGAGTGCCTAGCAGAATATTAAAGTACTGTGCTGCACATGTTAGCTCAGTATTTAGCCATATTTGTAATGTTTCCTTTAAGAATGGTCAGTCTCCTGAACGATTAAAGTACTCAGTAGTAAAGTCATCTTATAAAAATGGGGAAAGAGATAATACAGACAATTTTAGACCTATTTTTATGCCATCAGTGTTTGACAAAGTTATTGAAAAGGCTGTGTACATGAGAATAATTAATAATTTTATTTAACATAATTTGCTATCAAATGTACAATTCAGTTTTAGAAGAAATCCTATATTCTCTTTTCTCTGTGAAGTATTGGATGGATTAAACAAAAGGTTTCAAATGCTAGGCATCCTGTTTTGATTTAACTAAGGTGTTTGGTTGTGCTGATCACAAAATATTGCTCCAGAATTTGATCCATGTGGAATACGGGGAATAGCTCACAATTGGTTCACCTCTTACTTTAATAACAGACAGAAAAACATCATTCTCCACATAATGGCTATAATGTGAGGTTTGAGTGGGGTACGGTTAAAGGGGGGAGGGGGAGGGGTTGCCGTAGGGATCATTGCTGGGGTCACTTCTGTTCCTTATTTATACAAATGATATGCCCTCTAGTATTTCAGATGGTTCTAAAATATTTCTATTTGCTGATAACACTAGCTTAGTAGTAAAGGATGTTGTGTGCAAGATTGGCTTGGTTTCAAATAGTGTAGTTCATGACAAGTTCATGGCTTGTAGAAAATAAACTCAACTAAATCACAATAAAACTTAGTTTTTACACTCAACTCAACATAACCTGATATTTTAATTTTACAGAATGGGCATATTATTAGTGAAATTGAATAGTTCAGATTTCTAGGTGTTCAGGTATATAGTAAACTGTCGTGGAAAGCCCACATTCAGGATCTTGTTCAGAGACTTAATTCTGCCATTTTTGCTATTCGAATGTTGTCTGAAATAAGTGATAGTTCAACAAAAAAGTGTTCTTCATTTTCATTCACTTGTGACATATGGTATTATATTTTGGCATAACTCTTCCCATTCTCAGAGGATATTTTTGGCTCAGAAACAGACAGTTCATCCTGTAAGTGGTGTAAGTTCATGAACTTCTTGTTGACACCTGTTCATTAATCTAGGTAATCTGACAGTGGCCTCTCAATATATACATTCTTTACTATCATTTCTTGTTAACAATATCACCTTATTCCCATGAATTAGCAGGTTTCACTCAGTTAATATGAGGCAGAAATCCAATTTGCATTTGGATCGCACTTCCTTGATTCTTGTGCAGAAAACCGTGCAGTATACCGCTGCATCCATAATCAGTAAACTACCACAAGAATTCAAAAATAGTAGCAGTAATCCATTAACTTTCAAATTGAAACTGAAGAGTTTCCTTGTGTGTCACTCCTTCTATTCTATCAAGGAGTTCTGTGAAAAATTAAGCTGATTCCTGTGTTAGATTGTTCATTGTGTTTACATAAACTTATGGATTGTTTTTTTAAGTTCATAAACATTTTATTAGATCTGTTGTTACTCTTATGTTGTATTTTCATGTGCTGACACTTTCCATGCCCTTGGAGATTTACTCCTCAATTTGGTCCTGCGGAGCTAGATGTGAAAAGTAAAAAACATGATCAAGGTAGCAGGCATCCAAGGAATACAGTAACTACCTCTAACAGTGGGAGTCATTTGGAAGGAAACAAAGTCTCAAATGACTGGAACAGGGGCTTGTAAAACCACTGTTCACGAAAGGAAGTAGGAAAAGTGTTTTAATTACAGAGGAATCACCCTGTTATGACACTGTCTTAAGATAGTGGAAAAAATGATCGAAAAAAGATTAATTTTGTTGTTAGAAAACCAATTTGAAGAGGAACAACATGGATTCAGAACTACAGGAACAACAGACCTCATATTTGTACTGAGACAGTTAATGGAAAAGTATTGGGAAAAGAGTAAAGAGCCCTGGATTTGGAAGAAGTATATGACAGTGTGTTAAGGTGTTAAATCTGGGAGTGTTTAGAAAAACTAATGGTTCCAACTTCCTAACAAGGGAGATGAAACTGCTATATGAAGGCAAAAAAGTTGTGTGCAAGTGGGTACTGACAGAGCAAACTGGTTCAGGTCAGAGAGAGGAGTGCAACAGGCTAATGTACTTTCCCATTACTTTAATCCTCTTATGGATGTGATTATAAAGGAAATTGAGGAGATAGGAAATGGTGTTGTTGGTGTTTTACACTTTGCTGATGATGTAGCTATTTGGGGAGAAACAGGACTAGAGGTACCAGTACAGTGAAGATGATATGAATGGAACTCCAAGTTTAAAGAGTAGCAGCTGACAGAAAGCAAGAGCAAGCATCTAGCAATGATTATGCAGTGGACATATGCCCAGGCAGCCTGATTTTGGATGGAGAGAAAATTATATGGGTGGAAGCTTTCAATTACCTGTGAGACAGAATATCAATGAATGGAAATGGTGTATTAGAGGTATAAAACAAAGTAAGAAAGGTATCTAATTTTTTCATTAACTGGGGAACCTTGTGGGGGACAAGGGAGTTTCTGCAAGAGAAAATGTTTGAAACATACCTCCTGCCAATTATGCCATACAACTTGAGCATGCTGCAAAGTTAGCAAGACAGATTTGAGCAATTTACAAGTATGTGAAATGCAATTTCTGTGATCAGCCTTGCAGAAGATTAGGAGAGACAAAATTAGGAACGAAGACCTCTTTCAGTGAGAGACTGAGAACTGCATGGTTCAAGTGGTTAGGACATGTGAAGAGGATGAAGGATAACCACCTGCCAAAAAATACCTAGATAGAAATGTGCAAGGGAAAAGACCAATAGGGTGACCCAGAAAAAGTTGGCTGGATCAGGTTAAGAAACATCTGAATACTAGAGAAGGAAACTGGGAAACAATATCAAGACAACAAGTGTATCAAGATAGAGTAAAATGGAAGCAAATTGTTCCTAAATACCTTATCCTGCCCACTAGAAGGGTAAAAAGAAATAGAAGGATCTGAGTAGTGATTCTGTAGAGAAGTAGTAGAAAAGTGTAGTTTTAAGACTTTTCTAATAAATTTGCTTTAACTGTTCCGGAATATTTTATTTATGGTCTCATAGAAGTTACTTTCCAGTAATCCCTTATGTACTATGTATTTACAACCAGGATAATACATTATTAAAACTTCATTATAATGGACCTGTTGCTCCAGATTATCTTTCATTTTCTATTACTGTGTTTGTCATATGGTCTGTATATAACATTAAGCAAGTCTTTAAAAGTAAATAGAAAGTGTATAGTGCTGTGATGGTGAAACTGGCTTGTTTGAAAGACCCAGTCAATTTCCCCTCCCAATCTGCGCTTGTGCTCCATCTCTGAAGACCTCATTATCAGCAGTATCAATAGGATACTGCTTCTCGCCTTACAGAATGTAAAGTGTGTGGTAGAGCCATGGGTGTCCAGCAGAAATTTGTCAAATGTGAGACAAGATTCTAAAATTGCCATTGTTTATATAACTGATTTAGTGAGTTTGAAGATTTGTCTTTACTGCAAAAATTAAGTTTGACAGAAAGTACACAAAACTTATTGTATCTCAAGTGCTGAGATTGATTCACACAATATGTTTTTGAAGGTGGACTACTGTTGTATCTGAAAAGTAAGCACATTTCATTATGTGACTCTTCAAGATTTCCTGGCAGATGTGGTGTAAATAGTCTTCACATGTTTGCCACTGGATCACGTTGTGCAAATTCCACAATATTTCCTTGGAGCAACTGCCCGACATCTTCAGGTGGTTCAACCTTGCTGGTGGCTAGGTATGACTGACGTCAGTTGTACCTAGCCACCAGCAAGGTTGAACCACCTGAAGATGTCGGGCAGTTGCTCCAAGGAAATATTGTGGAATTTGCACAACATGATCCAGTAGCGAACCCGTGAAGACTATTTACCACATTTCATTAGTTTATGCAAAGTACACAAAAGCATATACAGTACTTGAGCTAGTGGTGAGAGGAAATCAAATTAGTTCCATGATGACTGGTGAAATAGTTTTAAGATTTCATGACACATAGTTCTGGGTACACTTACTGTTAGTCAGTATCCTCAACAGGTTGATGCTATTTTGCTCATGCTGTATACACTTATCAAAGTACATCTTTTTACATTATCAGTATCATTAAAGAAGGCACTTCTTTCAGATAATAATCTGAAATTACTTTCTCATCTGCTTATGTCCGAAACATCATTTGAGCTAGGAAACGAAAGTTGTGAATATTCAAAAAGATATTTTTATTCATATACCGGTCCAAATAGCCCGCCCAGTTGGCCGTGCAGTCTAACGCATGGCCTTCCAGGCGGGAAGGAGCGCCAGTCCCCGGCACAAATCTGCCTGGCAGATTTGTGTCGAGGCCCGGTGAGCTGGCAAGTCTGTGGATGGTTTTTAGGCAGTTTTCCATCTGCCTTGGCAAATGTGGACTGGTTCCCCTCATTCTGCCTCAGCTACAATATGTCATCAATTGCTGTGAAAACAAGTTCTTCACATACTCATACGCTACCATAACAAACATAGGGGTTACACTTGTCTGGTGTGAGACGTTCCCTGGGGGTCCACCGGGGGCTGAACCATACAATAACTCTAGGTTCGACGTGGGGCGGCGGAGGGGTGAAGTGGACTGCCGTAGCCATCGTGGGGTTGCGGACCACTGCGGCTGTGGCAGGGATGGAGTCTCTCCATCATTTCTAGGTCCCCGGTTAAAATAACATAACATAACTGTTCCAAATAATGTTACCTGAAATATTAAAAATATGAATGACCCAAAAAACACTGTTAAACATCAACAAGAAATGTGGAAAAGGTTCCTTTGATTAATATTTTTAAAAATTGTTAGGGGAAAAATGCTTATTCAACTATGCTGCCAAACTTCATTTGCTTACAAAACTACTCATCTGATCTTTTTACTGTTGACTGAAATATTGTAAGTTAAATATATATGTTATTTAATAGGATAAGTCTATATCATGATAGTCCTCCTGTCTACAATTTTGACACTTTACCACTCTGACTGTGTACAAGAATGACATATGTTAAACATTTAGCAAACTCATTAGCAAAGTATTTTCAGATTTTCAATGCTTTAACATGTTTCTAAGTTTCCTTCACACTACAATAACAACAAAAAACTTAACACACATAATTAAGACCTACTTTGTCAGTGGTCTTACAACACCATATGCTTGAGCAATGCAGACAAAGACCGTTGAGCCTACATCTGTGTATACAAGGATTCAACATAGATGAGCAGTATATAGCTCTTTATAAGCACAATAACTAACAACTCATGGCTTATTGGTGAATTATTTATTTTCACGGTAGATCTAAGCATCTGAAAGTTGGGAGCAGCAAAAGTACTGGGTGGAGGGTGTAATGTAATAGATCAAGATGAATGAATAATGGGACACAACACATTTGATTTATAAACTAAATGATAAACTCTTTGTAACACATGTAAATGTTAATGAACACATTTTTATTTCCAAGTAGCTTATAAGTGGCATTTTATGAACACAGCACAAAAAGGACTAGGTTCAGCATAATGTAGATTCAGATAGATACAACTGAATTGGATCCTCCTGATCTAGTATGAATGTGGTAAAGCAAGAGTCTGTTGTGATGAGGATCATGATGAAGTCATGATGTAGATAAAGACAGTAGTCTGCCATGACATATGTCGTGACAGTAGGTGATGGATACAGGTTCACATAGAAGAATACCAGTTGTAGAAACACCAAATAGGGGGAAGGCCAGCGTCACAGGAGGCAAAGCCTTTGAGGGTGATAGCTAACTGATTAGTGCAGATTGTTCTGTGTATTTTTGATGGATGCCCACTGAGATGCCAAGAATGGTGAAGGCCATTGTCAAAGGAGGGAAAGGCTCCAATGGTGATACCTGGCAAGTTAGCATGACATGCCTAGTGTGAACTCTGGAAGAGCAGGCTGCTGGGTGCAACCAGAGATGCTCTCATGGATGGGCTACTGCTCACAGCTGGCACAAAGTGTGGAGTATGAGCCTGAGCTTATGCTGCCTGCTTGTTGTAAGTAGTGTCTTAAACAGGCAGCAGGTGGAAGGATGTGTGTGCAGCATTTGACGAGCATGTGCCCCGCAGGTGTAACATAGTGCAGTAATTGCAAAGCCATTATTACCGGTGTGCACACTGATTGTCACTGAGGTTGGCACCTCTGGTGATGTCTTGAGTGGTTAATGTGTTAATAGCTGTGCTTATTTTTGTGGCCTGTGTGGTGCCAAACATGCTGTGTAATTGTGTTGCTCAGCATTTGTCCTATCTCTAGTGCAGAATCACCTGAGGCTCTGGAGCAGACTACATGCTGATCACAAGGGTTGTGCCAGTAACAGAGGAGGAGGAGATTCGTGTTTTATGTCCCATCGACAATGAGACCATTACAGATGGGCCACTAACAGAAGTGGCCAGCTGTAGCTGGATATATGGCATTCCTTCCTGCTTAAGGAAAAGCTGGTGATGCCATCTTGAAATTAGCCACAGATCTTACGTCCCCTCCACCATGGGGGGAGGTGGAGGGGGAGGGGGGGGTGAAAGGACTGCCAACCCAATGATGAGGAATGAGGAGCAGTGTTGATAGGCATCCACAAGAAAGCGTTGCCTGCCCTCATCAATGTGGTGGATGGCAAAGTGTGTGGGGTCCTCTTCATGGCTGTAACCCTTTTCCTGAAATCTGGGTTCCAGAGTTATGAAGTGGTTGTGGTTGTAGAGGAACCAGGTGTGGCTACAGAGGATATTGGTAAGATGCCTGAAATGAGAACAAAAATGCAGGAGTGTGGTTGCAGTGATGAGAATATGATATGCTGTGCCATCCTTGTGAGGAAGGCTGGCCATGGCTGCATCATTTTAATGAAGCCACGATGCTGTGGGAAGAGCATTGGATGCAGCTGGAGGAGGTGACAGGAGAATGATGGTGCTGGCAAGCTGGGTCTACCTGTGGTGTTCTGTACGTCTTTTATGGACTGTATGAACTGCCTGTCCAACATATGAGAGGCCACATTGACATGCATGCATTCCATCTTTAGGCCACAAGTGGCCCATCGGGACCATCCAGCCGCTGTGTCATCCTTGGCTGAGGATGCAGATAGGAAGGGCTCTCCCAGTCGTTACGATACTTTTCTTTGATCGGAGAAACTACTATTCGGTCGAGTAGCTCCTCAATTGGCATCATGAGGCTGAGTGCTCCCCAAAAAATTGCAACATCATCACATGGTGGCCCGGATGGTCACCCATACAAGTGCTGGCCATGCCCAACAGCACTTAACTTCGGTGATCTGACAGGAACTGGATTATCCACTGCAACAAGGCCGTTACCCACATTCACATGGATTCTTGTAAAGTCCATCCTTCCAGAGCATCAAATCATTTTTAGTGAAAACCAATAGTGCACTGTCTTTGGTGGAGGATGAAAAATCACATTTACTTAGTACTTGCTGAAGATTCATCCGATTTTGATGATAAGCTTCCCACATATGGCAGGAAAGCCATGTCTTTAAATCTTTCAGTACATTGCTTATGGCCACCTTTGGTTTCATTCATAGTGCCTTGTGTGTCTGCTATGGCAAATCTCCTTTGGCTTCAAAACACTCTCTTTAAGTATAGGAGTTTGTCCTGCAGACTGTTCTCATCAGAACAATGTGTGCATTGTGAACTAAAGTTCTGAGAACACTCATTGTCTGCAGAGGATGGTGGCAGCTATTTGCATGTAAATATAAATCTGTATGCATCACATTCCAATACACTTATGTCCCAAGGTGCCATCATCTTTGTACTGAAGGAAAACATTCAAAAATGGAAGGCATCCCTCCTTTTTAATTTCCATTGTAAACTGGATTTGTGCATGGATAGAATTCAGATGTTTTAAAAATTCTTGTAATGTGTCTTCACCATGGGGCCACACTACAAATGTGCCATCAAATTTGTCCAAAATATTGAGGGCTTTAAATAGCCTTTTCCTCAGTTTCTTCCCTAAATAAATCAGCCACCAAAGGAATAAGGGACTATGCATGGTGATACCACCATTCTGTTCAAAAATTCATTATTAAATAAAAAGTATGTTGAGGTCATTACATGTCTAAACAAAGCCTAAATACCTTTATCAGTACTTCTGTGATATCTGTGATAATGATTCTAAAAGAAGAATCTTTGTGAACAAAAACATCACATCACAGCTGACTAATAGATCAGAACTGTTCAGTTTCAATGATTTTAGCTTGCCAATGAATTCTCAGAGTTCTGCAAGTGATTATTACATATTTCCATAAGAGGCCTTTATAACAGCGCCAAGTGTGTAACGCTTATA
This sequence comes from Schistocerca serialis cubense, assembly GCF_023864345.2. Taxonomy (NCBI): domain Eukaryota; kingdom Metazoa; phylum Arthropoda; class Insecta; order Orthoptera; family Acrididae; genus Schistocerca; species Schistocerca serialis. The sequence continues at coordinate 275,645,865 of NC_064646.1, forward strand.
GTTTGGAGAGTCAATGTTACTCACTATTGGATGCGTAGGAACTTCTTTCTTATGGATGAAAATGAATGTGTGTTTGAATTGTTTGTCTTGTGCACTGTCTTAGGGTGAGGAGCACTGGAGGCTCTTGAGCAGACTGGATACTGTTCACTGGTATTGTGCCAGAAGTTGAAGTGGCTGGCCTATGACGGGATATATGCCACATTGATTGTTTGTCATATAAATACATGTTGTATGCTTAATCTTTTTTATAATTTGAAGTTGAACAAAAAACATGAAATGACAGTATACAAGGTGTGATTGGAAAGTTTTAAAAATGAATCTGCTACTGCTTACAGGTTTGGCGGACAGGTACACGGAGGGTGGGGAGTGAGTCATTGCCTTGTCCTTGAAATGCCCTCTTACAGGAAACTGTATTTCCTTTATTCAGTTCACTGTGGCAGCTGTTAAGGTGCGGGTCTGTTAGGGCTTGTTGCCAGATAGTGTCTGCATGAAAATGGACATAAAAATAGAGCAACGAGTTTGTGTGAAATTTTGTTTTAAAACTGGGAAGTCAGCTTCTGAAACTTACAAACTATTAAAAACAGATTTTGGAGATAATTGTAAGACCCCATCAAATGTTTTTGTCTATTACAACAGATTTAAAAATGGCTGTGAATCATTTGAAGATGAACCACAGTCTGGTCGTCCTTCCACCTCAAAAACGAATAAAAATGTTGTAAAAGTTCGCCACTTAGTGCACTATGATCATAGACTTACAATTAGGGAGTTGGCTGATGAATTTAATTTAAGTTTCTATGGAGTTCGGTCAATTTTAACTGAAGATCTGAACATGCATCAAGCATCCACAAAATTCGTTCCAAAAGTGTTGTCAAGTGACTAGAGACAATACCGACCTGAAGTGTGCCAAGAACTGATTAATCATACTAAAAACAATGCAGATTTGTTAAATAGGGTAATTACAGATGATGAATCATGGGCATATGGATATGATCCTGTAACCAAAGTGCAGTCTTCGCAGTGGAAGACTCTAGCTTCACCATGACCAAAAAAAGCACGACAAAGTCAGTCGACAGTGAAGACAATGTTGGTGATTTTTTTTTATTCACTGGTATTGTGCATCATGAATTTACCCCTGGAGGACAGACAATTAACCAGCAATACTACAGATGTGTCCTTGAGTGTTTGCACGAAAAGGTGCGGAAAGCCTACATTGTGGAAAGACAGGAGTTGGGTGCTACACCATGACAATGCTCTGGCTCATCATGCCTTCTCCATCGTTGAATTTTTGACCAAATTCAAAATTCCTGTGCTTCTGCAACCGCCATATTCCACTAATTTGGCCCCTGTGGACTTCTACCTGTTTCCTAAACCGAAATTTTCACTGAAAGGGAAGTGATTTGACTCGATTGAAGACATCCAGGCAAATACAGAGAGTGTCCTTAACACACTTCAGGAAAAAAATTTCCAGGAATGTTTCCAAAGGTGGAAACACCATTGGAGTCAGTGTGTTTAGTCAGAAGGGGACTATTTTGAAGGAGTTGCATCACAGTAGCATGTAAGTACCACCATTGTAAAGTTACAAGCCCATTCTTAAAACGTTCCAGTCATACCTCGTATGATTGGAATTTCAGATACAAATGTTAGAAAAATGAAAGCTTAAATAATTATATCCCTAATTAAGAATTTATAATTTTAGTTATTAGAAAAACAATGTAAGAATTGATGAAATGCAAACTTATTAGATCTCACTAACATTCTATTATTTTAATTGTTAGTGATACACACAATGTGAGTTTTGGTTTGAAGAAATGCAAACTTACTAGATCTTATTATGGAAATTTTAATTTTTTATTACTATTTGTAATTATAAGAAAATTTAAATGTTTTTGTCAATAAAGCATGTACTTATTCACAGTGTTAAAATATTTTTATACTTCTGAGCATGCATCTGCCAACCAGTACCAGTATTTGCAGAAGAGTACAAGTCAATATAGGGCAGTGAATATCAGGTTGCATCTGTGTAATCTTTGTTTCACAGAAATGTGCTTAAAATTTTATGAAATGAGCAAGTGAACTTATTTGAGATGTATAAGTTTTTATTTAAAAATTATCCAGTCACAAGTGACAAGTAGAGTGGTGGCAAAATTCAACAGGAATGGCTTCAGACCTATTTTATTGCAACAAACAGATACAAACAACTAATTCTCTCAACAACTGGATATACAAGTTAGTATTATTTTACTGGCTGCTTGAAGAGACTAACATTGCACAAAGTTTAATAATAATTTTGGAGCAACAGCAATTAATATGCTGATTTCATCAGTAGTGTAAGCAGGGGATGTTACAAAAGACAAGTAAATTACATAGCCTCTCCAGCCTTTTTGCTTGTTTCCTCCATTGTCATGTTTTGCTCCACTTCTCAGTCAGCAGAAACCAGTAAAAATCAAAAGATTTTGGTCAAATAGGATATGTGATTCAGAATCTGCTATCTAATCTCAGAGATCCTACAATACCGTAGCAAAGTAGCAGCAAGAATTTTATATTTTATTGTTGAATGTTAGTGAACTGTGTAGATGGCAGCTGCCTGAACTGAGAGCACTGCTGCCACACAAACCACATTAGCAATAGATCTCTGTTCAGAAGCAGAAGTTTCCTTAGGATGCTACTTAGACAAAATGACATTGTGACAACAGAATGCATTTACATAGTCCAGGGAAAGGGTTGTTCTTATAGACAGAATATAGAAACATGAGAATAGAACTCCTGTACCTCTCCTGGTTGATTTTTAAACCATCTCTTTCTCCTGGTCAGTTTTTGCACCACCTCTTTGCCTTTGCCTCTGGCCAGGGGTCTATCCTGCTACCCATTTGATGCATCTACTCTCATGAGTCAGTTCTCTAGCTGTTTGAGGTAAGTTTAAGAAAAGATGTTCTGTACAATCTCATGCAAATATTTCTCCCTAGCCTCTATTTAATAACATGAATGTGTAGCTGGCAAGTGGAAACCTCCTCCTATTAGTATAGCATGATTGGGAAGTTTACCTGCAATATTCTTCAGGTTTCTCTGAATCATTCTGCCACTGTAGCTGCTGAGACATATGTCTACAAAAACCCATATGCAATGTTTATCCTCACATTATTTGCATTCAAAGTTTGTAATAACTTCCCCACATACTATTAAGTTTCCTACATCAAAAAATACATACCTTTGGTGTACAGCATGGCTTTGCAATACATTTTTCAATTAGAGTTTAAGATTTCACTATTATTTATTTCTGGTTTCTGTCAGCTTTCTATTCCTAATCTATATGGTTATTATTACTGTCAATAAATAGGAGTATTTATAATACCTTACCACAGATGCTCTTGCAGTTAAGTAATGCAAAATTTTCTCTTTCTGATCTGTAAGGAGAAACCTTTCCATTTGCATGTAATTTGGCTCACCTACACCTTTCTTTGATTACAAAAGTTCATCATTGACATGTTGACTGCTACACACACAGTGTTGGACTTTTCATCAGCAGGCTAGGCCAGGCTATGGCAACAGGCACGGGGCAGTACTGTGGCAGCTGGAGATTCCTCTAGACCAAAAAAGCAACCATGTGTAGACAACACACACTTTTGTATCTGAATAATCAGTTCCTTATCTAGTAAAGAGGGCCTTACAATTCTCCACATGATTTTAGATTGTCACAGAACTATCTGAGATTCTGATGTAAACCCTACATTAGGCTCAAAGCCACTGGACCACAATAAAGTCTGAGTATGATACTGCAATTTGAAGGTGGTGCTTCCATCTGTATGCAATGCTAGCTGCCTTGACTTATTAAGCCAGTGGTATAAAGGTATCAAGAATTGTCCTTGAATGCAGGTTGCAGGGGTCATGTGTGTCAACATGAGGTACTATGTCCAGTTGGTTGCACCGAGTGTATTCAATAGCTACCAACAGAGGCCCCCCCCCCCTCCCCTTATCATCTGAGGTGGGGCCTCTTAGCAGACAAGTGTCCACTGTCCTTCCTCTTCAACCAGTCAAATATTTTTCGGAAGTGCTCCTTTAGCCAACTAAAATTATAGATCCTCAGTGCTTGTCCAAACTTTACATGAAATTCACCCACAGGCCCTACAGACAAAGAATTTTGTGCTCAATCTGATGTGCTTCTGTCAGTGAGCAGCTGTGGGTTTTCTCAGCCAACAATACCATACAACATTTATGCCTTATATCTTTTGCTAAGGAATATGGGACATTAGTGCTGCCAGTACCCTCATTTGCTTTCCACCCAGATATTTGTGAAGTTAGCATAGTCCAACATTTCCAGTAATGCTGAAGGTGCCATAGCTTTTGCCACTGTAACTCACGGGTATCTTGAACATGTTGATCTTGATCATCCCTGCTTTTAGTTGTTTCCAAACAGTGGACTACTATCCTTGTGTTAGCACATCAAAAGTACAGTATCTATCCATTCCTCACTGTTGAGAACCATGTGATTACATGTGATTTTGTGCTAATCAAAGCAATTAGAGAGTAACAGAGAAACTACAAAAGCTCTACTTTGTGGTCCAGATGGGCCAATTGGGGCCAACCAACTGCCGTGTCACCTTCTGCAAGCACCATCATTTGGATTGAGTACTGAGGGGCCCAGGGTTACCACACTGCTCTCTTGGCTGTTGTTGGCTTTCTTGACCTCAAGCCACTACTTTCAGTAAAGTAGCTTCTCAAATGGCATCATGGGGCTGAGTGTACCCTGTTCTATTCCTCCCACCAAGGACAAATCCCTGACAGTACCAGGAATTGAATCCAGATCCCCTGCATACAGCCAGACAAGTTGATCACTGAACTATGGAGTCATTCAGAGAAACTACAAGGAGACTGTTATAAGTAGAGATCAGACTGCAGGGCTGTTGCACTGTATGCAGTGCAAAGCTACACTGCTAAAATCATGATCTACAAAGAATTAACACAAGAAAATGGAAATGAACCATGATGCTTCTAGACAGCAGTAATGATAACACACTAAGTTCTTCTTTGAGAACTGAACCTGAAGTTACTGAGAATGACACTGACACTACTGCATTGCACACTGACTGTGCAGCTCTGTAGGTTTCAGAAAAAAAAACTAGGTAAGAGTTTTCTGTTGCTTGCAGTATTTTTGGGGTGAATATAGGCAACTATCTTGAAGGAGTTTCATCGAATTTACAAAATTTCAGGTGAAATTTCAGTTAATGTGCAGTGTTGCTTATGTTACATTGCAAACTAAACGTCTGATTGTGTGCCCTCTGGTATCAGAAGGTGAATATTCTTAAACAAAAGGACTGAATGAATAGTATGTATGTAACTCTTTGAGCCGAGAGAACTAAAGTAAAAGAAATGAAGATTCTTGCAACCATCATTTCTACATCTACATCTGCATCTATCCTCTGAAAACCACTGTTGGACGGTAAAATTCATTCTACCATTCCTGTATGGAGCATGGGAGGAATGCTTGTCTGAATGCCTCTGCATGTGTAGTAATTATTCTAATCTTATCCTCATGGTCCCTGTGTGAGCAACACATAGGGGATTGTAGTATAGGCCTAGAGTAATCATTTAAAGATGGTTCTTGAAACTTTGTTAATAGACTTTCTCAGTGTAGTTTATGCCTGTCTTCGAGAGTCCTCCAGTTCAGTTCCTTCAGTATCTCTGTGACACTGTCCCACAGATTAAATAAATCTATCATTCATGCTGCCCTTCTCTGTATACATTCAGTACCCCTGTTAGTCCTATCTGGTATGGATTCCAGAATCAGCTGCACCAGTGATTTATAAGTAATCTCTTTTGTAGACTGATTGCACTTCCCCAGTTTTCTACCAATAAATTAAAGTCTACCACCTACTTTTTTCATGACTGAACCTATGTGCTCATTCCATTTCATATCCTTACAAAGTGTTGTACCCAGGTATTAGTATGAGTTGGCTGATTCCAACAGTGTCTTGTCGATATTTTAGTCATAGGATGCTACATTTTTTTCATGTTGTGAGGTGCAAAATTTTAGATTTCTGAACATTTAGACAAGTTGCCAATCTCTGCGCCACACTGAAATCTTATCAAAATATTTATGCAGCTGCTTTCAGATAGTACTTGATTACAGATAACTGCATCATTTGCAAAAAGCATGATTTTTACTATTAATATTGTCTGCAAGGTCATTAATATACAACATGAACAGCAAGGGTCACAACACACTTCCCTGGGGCACATCTGAAGTTACTTCTACATCTGATGATGACTCTCCATTTCACTAAATTCCAATTACTCTGCTTCATCACATAAGACAACACACTCAACTTAAATATAATTAGCCTTTTTTTACCTCTAAAGCAAATTCATTTCCTGGATTTATCTTAGATGTCATTTTGTACTGTGTGCTGAGCATTTTTTATCTTTGGAGATGACTTTTGTTTTCTTAGAAATTTTGTAATGTACGTGAACTCTTGACCACCACTGTTTCTTGATATTATATGTAGTCTTCTCTTGGCTGTACAAAATATTTTTAGCTCTTAAACCCAAGGTTTGGACACAGTTAAAATACTTACCTGGCTGATTATTTACCATATCAACTTTAAGTCCTCATATAACTTTAAGCTATGCACACACACACACACACACACACACACACACACACACACACACACACACACATACAGTTCATTTTTTATACTTGCCATTTTAGCATCATAACTTGTAATAACTTGTTTGGCAAACAAGCTGATCAATATATTAATACTGATTCTGTTTGTTTCAACAGTGAATTGTAGGGAAAATGTGGTTAGCTATAATGCTTTGGATGTTTCACAAACTCAGTTACTTCATAAGCTAAGTCAACAAATAAGACTTCGCTCATTAAGTACGAGGGCTATTTGGAAAGTAAGGAACAATAGGTCACAAAATGGAAACCACAGCGAAAATCAAAACTGTTTTATTTGCAATGGTTAGCTACACTTTCCAGCTACTTCTCTACACAGTCGCCACTCAGACTTAGACATCTGTTGTAGCATTGTACCAGCTTTTCAATTCCCTCATTATAGAAGATAGTCACCAGCGCTTTTTGACAATTTTCTACTCTGGACTGCAGCTCATTGTCTGTGTCAAAATATTGTCTTCATAGCCAGTGGTTCATTAAAGCAGATATGCACCTCAGGGGTAGCCAATCTGTGGAAAGCTTCATCAGATTGTTCCTTACTTTCTGAATAACCTTCGTATTTTTAAGGCCTTATATAGACTTGTATGAAAAATATGACTACATGATCTTTTAGATGTGTGAGTCCTCTACTGCTTATGACAGTATTGTGGGTGATCAAACACTTCCCATCAAAAACGCTGCAGGAGCATCTTCATTGCCCCTACAGAGTATGGCCGAGAATTGTCATATAGAATGAACTGCATGACAGTTATGTTATGTGGATGGCATAGCTTCAGGTGAAATCTTTCGCCAGGCCCTCATACATGGCAGGAGACACTAATTTATAGCCATATTTATGTTCTCACTGTGAGCTCAGAATGGAAAAGAGTGACATGAAGCAATCGATGGGCATACTAGACACAGTGTCCAATGCATCTGTGCTAAGCTTTATCAGATTTTCACTGTATTTTCCATTTCGTTACCAATTTTTCCTTACTTTCTGAATAACCTTCATTATTTTTAAGGCCTTATATAGACTTGTATGACAAATGTGACTACATGATCTTTTAGATGTGTGAATTCTCTTCTGCTGACGACAGTATTAAGTTATCTTCCAGTTTTATTTAACTAAGAAATAGTTTACAAAATTGATACTGAATTTTCTTAACATTTTTTGTAGACTCTTGCCTGATATAAACTACAATATTAGCCAGATACAAATTATCATGGCACTTGCAACTAGTAATAGAGGAATTCTCAATCCACAGTTGAACGATGGCATTCTAGAGGAGAGTGATAGTACATGGGGAGCAGCCATTGTTATCATGCCAAAGAAATCTTATGATGACAGGGGTGAAGAAATATAGGTTTTGTTGCAATTACCAACAACTGAATGCAAGAAAAGTGTCAGGTGCATATCCTACATTGAATATAATGGAAACATTGGACAACCTAGGTCAATTTAAATACTTCTCCATGATGAATTTAAAAAGTGAATATCGACAGTTGAAAGTTGTTCCAGAAGACTGGGTGAAGACTGTGTATACCAGCCTATGGGGTCACTATCAGTGTTGACAGATGTTTGGACTTAAGGATACACCAGCTATCTTTCAAAGATTATCAGACGGAGTGCTAAGGTGATTAAAGCCTTGTCAGTGTATGATCTATTTAGATAATATTATTATGTTTTTTAAAGGTTTAGAGGAACACACACAATGGCTGGAAGAAGTTTTTAAGAGATTTTGTTTGGCATATTTAAGTTATATGTAGAAGAGTGTCATTTCATGTCCACAAAGTTAAACCATGTAGGTCAAGCGATTAGCCAAGACAGTGTGAAGACTGACATAAGATTAATATGGGCTGTCCATCATCTCTTATGTCTGCAAATAATGAAACAACTCAAATCATTTTAGGTCTATGTAATTATTATAGAAAACTTGTCATGGGATTTTCTGAAATCTTTAAACTGTTAATTTCCTTGTTAAAAAAGGTCTGAAATTCTAATGGACAACCAAATGCCAAACTGCATTCAAGAAATTGAAAGAGATGCTAACAACTAGCCTGGTATTAACATTTCCAATTTATGGAAACAAATTTAACCTATCCTGTGATGCAGGTAACAGATAATTGAATGTATTCTGAGTCAGGACATAAATGGCAAGGAAAATCCAATAGCATATGCATCAAGGCAGCTGAATAAAGCTAAACAGAATTACTCAACCACAGAGAAAGATATGTTGAGTGTCATATATGGTATTACCTATTACTGTTGTTATCTGTACAGTAGGGAATTCAAAGTCATAAGAGATCAGGCAGCATTAAAGCTAACCACAACAGGCATACATTTTCAGGAAAATCTATGTGTTTCTTCATTTACTTGTCAATAGTTATGAACATGTTTGTCCTAATAATTAAATTTAATTAAAATTAGTAAGTAGTCAAATAACATGAAATTCACTAAAACTTCTTGCAAATACAGGTGGTTTTTCAAAATTGTATTATCTCTCAAATGTCATATAAAAATATGATCAGTGATAAAAGACAAGAAAAGAAAAAAAAAATGGAGCAGGAGCCAAGCCGTCACCTCACAAATGTTTGTCTTACTATGCTCGAACCCTTATCGCTTGACCTCCAGAAAAGCTGACCAATGGCCTTCACTCCTTTCGTGACAACACCACCGTACCTAACATGAATAAAAATCTAATTCTTTGAGGGATGTCTTACTAGTGGTCTGCTGCTTGATTCCAGTCACCATCATCACTATCAGTACACATTGAGGAAAAGGACCTTCTTACAGTTGTTTCTTCCCTCACTGACGAGGTTCGCCTACCAGCCCCAACAATGTTGACATGCTTCTCTTTTTCAGAAAAGAATTTATTGTTGTTGCAAGTCTGTGTATTTTATGTACTGTACATCTGCTACCATCAGTTATTTTGCTGTTCAAATACTAAATCTCATCTACTACTTTTAGTGTCTCTTCTCTAACCTAATTTCCTTATAGCTATAGAATTAAAATGCCTGATTTATTTTGTCTATATCCAATATCCTTGTTTCACTTTTCTTGATATTCATCCTATTATCTGTTTTAAAAATGATACCCAATCTAAACATCCTGTGAATGTTGAAGTTCTTTTTATTACTGTGCATGTTAATATAAATTGGAGGGAAATTTCATTTTATGCAAGACACAATAATTTTATAGTTTTTCCTTCACTCATATATGTTTCACCATTATTTGTGCTATCTTCAGTGGGTTTATTTGTTTATTTCCTTTCTGAAAAATTGGTGTTTCGTGTTAACCTTTAAAGAAACTTCTGATACAAAATATTTACATTTGTAAAATGAGCTCTTATTATCAAGTATTTTAAAGTAGTGCACATACAGTACTGAGTTGAGACATATATAAATCAGCCAAGGCATTCTATACTGTTATTTTACAACAAGACTAAATGTTCTAGTTTTATAGCAAATTTTGAAATCAAGTAGGTGTATGCATTTCTTTACACACCACACATGAAACTGTCGTTTGTTTATGCTGGTAATTTTAGATCGGCTGCACAATTTACAGCTTGTCATCTGCAAACAAACATGCTGCAAGACAAATGGACACCACACAACCATAACCATAACAACATGTAATGGTGGCAGAAACTCTATGCTTGGTGAACAAAAGCATATATAATGACAGCAGCAAAAGAAATAAGCATATTACTTTGGCACAAATACAGGAAAACACACCACAACATCAAAAAAATGTAAGTAACATGCTAAAGAATCTGATATATAGCAATTCTCAGTTTTAAATGCATAAAAACAGAAAATAAACAAAATATTTTGCTGTTTGCAGATGACAAGCAGTAAATTGTGTAGTGGATCTAAAGCTACCAGTATGAACAACCAGTAGCTTTTCGTGAAGTGTGTAAAAAATATATATAGATTCACTTCATTTTGAAATTTAGTATAAGAATAGAACCTTTAGACATACCATAAATGAACACCATAGAATGACTCAACTCACCGATACATATCTCAGCTGTGTACTGTATAAAGATTAATGTAAAATATTTGACAATAGTCACTCATGTTACAAATGTAAATATTTTATACAAGTTTCTTTAGAGGTTAACATGTAACAAAAGTTTTGCAGAAAGAAAATGAACAATAAACCCATAGGAGATAGCAATAAAGTGTTGAAACAAGTCTGGGTGAAAGCAAAAACTACAGAATGGGTTCCCATCTAAGATGGAATTCCTCTCCAGTTCCACTAAGCAGTCTGTTTGTTCTATTGATTTTCCAACCCTTTTACCATCTCTGACAGTACTACAATGTCATTGGAAAATCTCAAAGTTTTTATTTCTTCTCACTGAAAAAAATTCTTATTCCAGATTTCCCCCTGATGTCTTGTAATGTTTGCTCAATGCACAGATTGAATAACATGGGAGATAGGCTACAAAAGTATATTTGACTTTTAATATGTCTGTTCTTCCTAAATATGTAATGATGAGCTTTATGTAGTTTAAAATCCATATGTACCAAACTTTTAAAGTGTTTTAAATGTCAGGATTTTGAACATGTTGCACTAGCATGGAAGGGTCAGACAAATTGTGGTGAAGCCACCCACGAATTTGGCAGTACACATAAATTTCCACTATCATCTATAAATTTTGGGGAGTCACCCAGTCTGGAGGTGAGATTTTTCTATTTACTTGGAGGAGAAGACAACTCAGGAAATTAGTGTGACCAAATGAGCACCATGTAGTGAAGCAGAAAAGACTTAAAAGGCACACCAGACACATATCTTTACAACATCAAATGCTGACACAGGAAGTTAGCAAGCTGACAGACTGAGACCAGTGATGGAGAAGAAAACAAACATGTAACCGCAAATGTACTTGATGAGGCACAAAGCAAATTACTTCCTTGAAGCAAATGCCAAAGGTCACAAACAGTGTACTGCAAACCACTCCTAAGGAACGAACAAAGACTGAATAATCATCATATGTACAATAGTTAAATATCCATCCCATCTTTGAAAGTTATGAATGGTGCAAAAAGCAGTACATCTAAAAGACTGAACCCACAGGTACCAAATTTCTCAATTCCAATTTTGTCTGACAACTGAACAGGTGCTGTGGAATATGAAGTTTGTCTCTTGGACCACTGAGCTCTTCATTCAACCCACCATCTGGTTTAGGTTCCCAAACACAGTGGAAGGATAAAGTGAAAGACAAAGAAAAAGCTCTCCACTATGATGGCTCCCATACTGCAGTGGAACAGAAATGATTCAGGTCCCATGTAGAGGGACTGAAACTCCTAGCTAAGCTTGTGTTTCCAAGAAACAATTTTTAGCTCACTGACATGCCTTGCTAAAGGGATTTCCCCCCACTGCAGTAATGGCCTTACTGGTGAAAGGGCCAAAGAGGGGGAGGGGGGGTGGTTGTGTTTGTGAGTAACACATATCACTCCTCTAATAAACTGATAGTTACTGACCTCTAAGCAGTTACTGTTGAAAATCATGGGGCTCTTTACTTACCGCTATAAGAGACACAGGATTACAAAGCTCTCAAAGATAATACAACTCCCCCAATCATTCATCATACTGGGAGACTTTGCTGCACACAATATGTTATGGAGTTCATCCTCTACCTGTCCAAGGGTTTTAGTTTTAGAAGGTCTCATAATGTACCAGAAGCTGCGTATCCTCAATAATGTCAACCACATATATTTGTCCTTTTTGAATGACTCCAGCCTGACATCTAGATTAGATAAATGTAGTTTCCTTGAGGCAAAAGTGCTGTATATAGGCAATATATTAAGCAAAGAAGCTCACTAGTCTATGCTGGTACATATAGATACTGTAGATGGTCTACCACCTCTCAAAACTGTCAAAGAATTGGAATAATTTCCAGGCAGATTCAATTACTACACAAAATTCATCCTCAATGAAGCTGACATTGTGCATCCAATTAACTATCTGTGGAAGAAAGGTGTCAAATGTTGTTAGTCAGCAGCCTGTCAGACATCTTTTCTGCGTCTAAAGCAGTGACTGAAATCTGTGATACTGGTACAGTCTTGACATATTAAAATGCCAGCAGTTAAATTGTTACCTAAGTTGCTATAAGGGGCTCAGGTAAACTACTCCAGATAGAGAAAAAAGTCTTAGCTGTAGTTTATTGAGTCAGGAAATACCCTGCATATATCTTTACAGTGCCCATTTTCTACTGACCAGAAACTGCTAAACATGTCATTCAGTTGGAAAGACTGGGCAGCACTTACAACAGTCACCTTATGCCTCACCAATTACCATTATGATATTTACTAAAGACTCATCTATCAGTATGCCAGTGCTAGTTACCAATGTGTCCAGATGATGAATTCAACATGAATGAGGCCACATATTTGTCACAGACAAATTTCCAATCACTGACCATAAACTAGCCCCAATAATGCATTGGATACATCTTTGGCCATGTATTGTTCAGTTGCTCCATCAAAGGCACAGTGGAATGTCACACATTTAGGCACTAACTCATCACAATGTGTGTGGGTGAGGTACTGACACTGACACTGAATGGATGTTGTGGACCTGCTATGCATTCACAAAATACCCTGTCCTAAACCTGAGTACCCTTTGCAACCTGTTCAAGGGTGCAATGAGACTGCTGATTATAATAACAGTGCCAAGATGTACTACAATTCAGGCAATTTCAGTTATCTTTACACTTGGGAGAACATTCCACACAATAACATCTGACAACAAGCATTAATTTATTAGCATACTGTTCAGGTACTCCTGTTAGTGCAAAGGCACCCAACATCCAAACACTTCTCCTTCCTTTGCAGTTTGTATAGTATCTAATTCCAAGATGAAATGGTGCTTCACAAGATTTCAGATAAAATCTTGATGAAAATGTTCTTTACATGGCTTTACAATCACTTTTTTCTGTTTGCAACACTTCAATTGTAACAAATAGATAGGAAATGTATGCCTTTGGCACAACAGGTAACTTTTCGAACTAAAGGATAGTTACACTGTGGGAAGAATTTGTAGAAGTGAATCATTCAAAGAGATGAGTAGAGAAGAAAATATTTTTATAAAATCTGTCTCATAATTAATATCCCATCCCCATGTTTGTATGTGGTTGCTCTCTTGATTCAGAGTTCTCTTCCTCCCTTCTCTGTCTGCCATCACCATTTTATAAATTAACCTACACATCCAATACATCAAAATTGATCTGTTGCTGTTGTATCCACCCACTTTGCTTTCTTTCAGGCTCGTATTGTAAGTAACATTTAACTACTGTATCTCAGTAGGATGTATATACACTATACATTTATTTACATCTAATTGCATTTACATTGCAAAATAATGTATTGTTTAATAAGACAGTTAATTACATAAATGAAACACACATTGCAGCTGTTTCTCAATATATTTGCTTTCAGTAAGAATGTTAGCTATGTAACAGTGATATTTAAATAAAATGAAAAATATGATGCAAAAGCTGAATGATTGTAGATGATATGTTAGTGATTCGATGAACAATTTCCACCAAGCTACTTCTTGCCAGTGGCATCATCATATTGATTCTTAAATACCATAACGTGTTGACGATAATTTTCTTCATATGACTTCACTGCTGTCTTTGCTCGTTTGAACCATGCATCAACATTAGGATATTTCTTGATGTTAAAACCAACAGCCTGTAAACAGTAAACTCAAATTAATTAGTTAATGCATTTGTATAACTAAAAAAGGATACCTTGCAGATATACTAATGAGCAATCAACTAAATTTCAAAAATTTCTGCTCAGATTTATGTTTTGAACAGACTGCTTTACAGTTTTTAGACTAAATATAATTATTATTTCTGTATACCATTTGGCACATAGAAATTTTGAAAACATTATCGCACAAACAGAATATTGTTTATGTAACCTGACACTTCTTATGCCAACAGTAGCATTCTGAGATGATTTTAGTGTACATGTAGAGGACAGAAGGACAAAAGGGAGAGTTCCTTGAATTTAGTAAACACTTATGAGCTACTTCCAACAACTGTTGATCCCTAACTGAAACTATTATCACAAACATAGATAGCAGGAATTTACAAATTAAGTGTAGCTATGCAAAGTTAGCAGATTACAGTGCACTAATTATGGAACTACACACAAAGGCTATGAGCAATCAGCAGTGAAATATACGGCAATCAAATTATGAGTTCCACAGAAGAGTTGTTACAAAGGGAAAACTTGTTGCACTCAGCACTGCACAGTCTGAGATTGACTGTGGACAGAAAATTGAAGAAATGGTACCTAATGAAACATTAAATTGCTGTTCCAGAGACTTGAAAACCTAGTTAATGATGTGTTTGCACTGATACCTAAAAAAGTCATATGGTCAAATCAAAAGAAAGACAGAAAATTATCAAAGAAAATATGGGATGACTATAATTAAAGTGCAACTGCTCACATAGGTCTAGTGTGGGCTGTAATTATCATATGACAATGAAATTAGGTAGACATCTACTGTGTTCGGGTGGAGCCAACTGCAGATTTGGCACTGTGAACTGTCTGTATGACAGTATGACATCTATACTCTCAGTTGACAAGCCATAGTGTGAGTGAACAGCATGGCTGATGAGAAGAGGGACTGTGCACTGTTAGTGAAACTACACACATCAAAAAGTTTTGCATCACCCTGGATCCCAGAACTCCTGAAGGTAGACGTTGACTGTCAATATTGTATCACAGACACAGTCCCTTTGACTGTCCAGAGATGTCACTAAAACCACCCAAAGATGTAAACAACCATGCATGAGCAGCGGCTATTAGACGGAGGGGGTCCGACAGCTGATCAGTTCCAGTCATTCCACCAGGAAGGAAGTACACGGCTCCTGTTGTCTGTAGTTCAACCATGCCTAGATGGTCAATACTGTGGTTTGATCATGTCTGCACTGTTACTTTGTGCAAGGAAACACACTCAACAAGGGAAGTGTTCAGGTATCTCATAGTGAATCAAAGCGATGTTGTTCGGACATGGAGATGATACATAGAGACAGGTACTATTGATGACGTGCCTTGCTCAGGACACCCAAGAGTTACTACTGCAGTGGATGACCACTACCTATGGATTATGGCTTGAATGAACCGTGACAGCAATGCTACCATGGTGAATAACACTTTTCGTGCAGCCACAGGACATCAAGTTACGAGTCAAACTGTGCGAAATAGGCTGCATGATGCACAACTTCACTCCCTATGTCCACGGTGAGGTCCATCTTTGCAACCATGCTGAATGGACCACTCAGGATTGGCATGATGTTCTCTTCACCCATGAGTGTCACATATGCCTTGAACCAGGCAATCATCGAAGACATGTTTGGTGGCAACCTGCTCAGGCTGAACGCCTTAGACATCTGTCCAGTGAGTGCAGCAAGGTCAAGGTTCCCTGTTGTTTTGGGATGGCATTATGTGGGACTGACGTATGCCGCTGGTGGTCATGGAAGGCACCGTAATGGCTGTACAACACATAAATGCCATACTCCAACCAACAATGCATTCATATCAGCAGCATATTGTCATGGCATTTGTCTTCATGGATGACAATTCACACCCCCATTGTGTACATCTTAAAAATGACTTCCTTCAGGATAACAACATCACTCGACTAGAGTAGCCAGCATGTTCTTCAGACTTGAACCCTATTGAACATGCCTGGGATAGATTGAAAAGGGCTGTTTATCGAACAACGTGACCTACCAACCACTCTGAGGGATCTATGCTGAATCGCCATTGAGGAGTGGGACAATATGGACCAACATTGCCTTGATGAACTTGTGGATAGTATGCCATGACGAATACAGGCATGCATCAACGCAAGAAGACGTGCTGCTGGGTATTACAGGTACCAGTGTGTACAGCAGTCTGGACCACCACCTCCGAAGGTCTCACTGTATGGTAGTATAACATGCAATGTGTGGTTTTCATGAGCAATAAAAAGGGCAGAAATGAAGTTTATGTTGATCTTGATTCCAATTTTCTGTACAGGTTGCGGACCTCTCAGAACCAAGGCAACACAAAACTTTTTTTGATGTGTGTACTTTATGTGAACAGCAGCAGTTGCATTACTAGATTGAGAGAGTATCACCAAATGAAATGTATGAGGAGAAACATGATGTCATTATTTGTTTTAAACAAGACAATAATGAAATTTGAGAACACAGGTGAGCGTAGTGTAGAGGAAGGCACTCTATCCCAGTGGAAGTTACGGACAAGGCTGCCGTTGCTGTAACTGATCATACAGTAGGTGCTGCAGGTACTACTAGGTTCAAGCAGTGTCAGGAGGTTGTCCATCCCATGGTCAACAGTACAGAAAGTTTTTTGGTCTATTTTACACTGGTACCCATACAAAATCCAGACAGTCCGGCAACTGAAAACTCAGGACTCTTAGCAGCATTCTGAATTTCCTCTTTGGTTGCTACTTTAACAATATGGATCTTCATTATATTAACATTAATTATTATAGATGTAATATTTCTTTAAAAATACTGAAACTATAAAGATATATCTAAAAACAAAGATGATGTGACTTACCAAACGAAAGCACTGGCACGTCGATAGACACACAAACAAACACAAACATACACACAAAATTCTAGCTTTCACAACCAATGGTTGCCTTGTCAGGAAAGAGGGAAAGAGAGAGAAAGATGAAAGGATGTGGGTTTTAAGGGAGAGGGTAAGGAGTCATTCCAATCCTGGGAGCAGAAAGACTTACCTTAGGGGGAAAAAAGGACGGATATACACTCGCACACACACACACACACACATATCCATCCACACATATACAGGTGTCTGTATATGTCTGGATGGATATGTGTGTGTGTGCGAGTGTATACCCATCCTTTTTTCCCCCGTAAGGTAAGTGTTTCCGCTCCCGGGATTGGAATGACTCCCTACCCTCTCCCTTAAAACCCACATTTATTTATTTATTTTTATTTATTTATTTATTGTTCCGTGGGACCACATTTAGGAGAAGTCTCCATGGTCATGGAACGAGTCAATACATGAAATTATAACACGATTGTAGAAACAGATAAAATGAAACAAGTCGTTAGTTTAAATAAAGAAAATCAAGAATGTAACACTGGAATTTGCTTAATTTTTTATCTCTTCCAGGAGCTCCTCGACAGAATAGAAGGAGTGAGCCATGAGGAAACTCTTCAGTTTAGACTTAAAAGTGTTTGGGCTACTGCTAAGATTTTTGAGTTCTTGTGGTAGCTTATTGAAAATGGATGCAGCAGAATACTGCACTCCTTTCTGCACAAGAGTCAAGGAAGTGCATTCCACATGCAGATTTGATTTCTGCCTAGTATTAACTGAGTGAAAGCTGCTAACTCTTGGGAATAAGCTAATATTGCTAACAACAAACGACATTAAAGAAAATACATACTGTGAGGGCAATGTCAAAATTCCCAGACATCCTTTCGTCTTTCCCTCTCCTTCCCTCTTTCCTGACGAAGTAACCGTTGGTTGTGAAAGCTAGAATTTTGTGTGTATGTTTGTGTTTGTTTGTGTGTCTATCGACGTACCAGCACTTTTGTTTGGTAAATCACATCATCTTTGTTTTTAGATATATTTTTCCATGTGGAATGTTTCCCTCTATTATATTCATATCATTAATTTGAAACTATAAAGAGATATAATTCAATTAATTACCAAGTATTTCATTTACACTGAAAATTTTTCTGTGCAAATCAGGATGTCTTGATTATTCAATGTATTATGGCATTGACTGAAACTGATGACATGTGGCTGGACAATATTCCATGGGGTGACAAGGCACATTTTACACCATGGGATGCAGCGAACACACAGAACTGCCAAATTTGGGGTACTGTTAAATAGCATATTTTTCATGAAGGGCCATTGCACTTGCCATATGTGACTTAGTGGTATGGATTCATAAGTACCTTTATTTACAGTCCATTCTTTTTTGAAAAGAATACACCCAGAGAGCCTGTCAGGAGTACCATGATGTCTGCACCTTATGGAGACCTCCTTGCACAGCACATGATTCCTGCTTCGGAAGAGCATACCTGTGTGGAAACCACTGGTTTTATGTAAAATGGGGAAACACTTCATGTCACTTGCCCAGTTAAAGAACAGCTGGATGCAACCTTCCATGAACGTGTTATCTCCAGAGGTTTTCCAGATGCATGCCTGCACAATCACCTGATCTGAATCTATGTGACTTTTGGTTCTGGGGATATCTAAAGGAATACACTTACCAGAGATGCGGTGGCCTATAGCTAATATGAAAGCCAGTGTATAGGAATATATTACTCAGATTCCACCAGAACTGCTGCAAGCAACTGTTGATCACATCATTTTGTGGATGAACATCATGTCTACATCTATGGTGCTTGTTTACATCTACATCTACATGATTACTGTGCAATTCACAATTAAGTGCCTAGCAGCAGGTTCATGGAACGACCTTTAAGTTACTTCTCTACCATTCCACTTGTGAACAGTGCATAGGAAAAATGAGCACTTAAATCTTCCCATGCAAGGTGGACACCAACAAAATAATTTCACACTGAAGAGACAAAATGGAAATTTCATGAGAAGGACCTGTGTCGGCAAAAAATGCCCTTGTTTTAATGACTGTCACCCCAATTTGTGTATCATATCCATGTCACTCTCTCCCTTATTTTTTGATAATACAAAATGAGCTGTCCTTCTCTGAACAAATTGCGTAATTGTTGGTTAATGATAAAATCATCATATGTTATGTCTTTCTCACTTCTTTGATCTTTTCTGCCCAGGTCCCATTCCTAATCCATTACATATCCAAACATTTCTATACATCTTTCTTGTATTCACATTGCCAGATTTGCAGCTGGTGGCCAAAATTGGAATCAATTTTTGACCACACTAAACTGGTTTCACATAAACATATTAGAATATCTATCAAATTTCTCTGCCATACAATAATTAAAGCCCAGATTGGACCTCCATGAGTAGCTGCACCTTAATTATAACCAGATAGTACATACCTGAACTAGCTAACTGAAGAAAAAATTGTTCTTATCTTGAATGACCTGTTCAAGGTGGCCACAGACTTTGAAACAACGTGTGCATTTCATTGTAATTAATTAAAAGCTGGAAAGTTATACAGAAGAGAGGTAGAGGAAGGAAAGAAGAAGAACAACAATAGAGTTATAATAGAAGCCTACAACCCACATGAAGCAGACTGGAATCTAACAAATAGCCATGGGAAAAAGCCTACCTTCTCCTTAAAAGCTTGCAGTGTCAATAATTTTATCAACTACTTCACTGGAGTTATAGAAAACACTATATATGACATTGCATGCTGGGTATAGCTCCTGTTGTGATTATAACACATAAAACATACCATAAAATGGAAAACTGAAAGAAAGTGAAACCTAATGGCATCTGAAAATAGTGAAAGCACACAAATCTTCAAAGAATGAAGATATTTATAGGATAACCTGTACAGATCTTAAGGAAATTATTTTGAAATATTTCAGCCAGTAACCAGAGCAATAAACAATTTCTTATTCACTGGAATCTTCCCAGACTTGAAATTGGCATGGTCAGTACCATTTTACAAAAAGGGAGACCAATGCTTTGTGTAAAGTTACAGGCCAAATTAAATTATTCCACTCATAGCCAAGTAATGGAATCAGTAATGAAAAACCAGATTCTGGACTGCTTTGAGAAAAACAATTGTGTCTGTGCTGCACATCATTTTTGAAAGGGAATAACAGACTGCAGATGTCAATCCAAGAGGTAACATCTCAGGAGCAGAAGTTAGAATACAGTGTTCTGCAAGGTTCTGTCATTGTCTTTCTTCTTTTATTTTCATTTTTGTAAATGATATAAGCCAATTTGCTGATAACACTACTCTTATTTCCAAAGAAAATAAGTTTCAGTCAGTACTGGAATGAGATGTGTCAGTCAGAAAGACCAAGGAGTGGTCCATCTCATAGCAGACAAACACAAAATAAAAAAACTAGGCATGTGGTGCTCAGCCTCAGCAAAAATATGTGCTAGGGCTATCTACAAATCATTGAACTTTGCAATAGGTCACATAATTTCATGGAATGGACACAATGAGCTTGTATGCTGTGGCTAAGGAATGATGCATAAATACTAACATATTGTCAGGTACTGCTAAAACACAGCATTTCACAACTTCAGTAAGAATAATAATGTCTTACAACATGAACTTGCAGCAAAGCAAGCTAGGATCAATTCCCATTTTGTTCTGTTATTTTCTTCCTTAAATATCATTTATTTATTTATTTTAATTGTCATTAGTGTTAGTGAGACACATACCGTAAGATAGAGCTGCCATTTTGCTATTCCAAGTATAAGACCAAGCCCAACTTTGCTAAATTACATTAGTCAGAATAATTTCCTAATTAATTTAAACCATTTCAAGAAACTAGTTTCGCTAAATTTCAGTTCAATTAGCTAGCAGTAATTATTTCCTATTCCAGTCGCAGTGGTGACATGTAAACAGATGTAATTACTATATTACTGATAAAGTTATGAAAATAACCCATAGAAGTCCTTGTTGTTGTTGTTGTTGTGGTCTTCAGTCCTGAGACTGGTTTGATGCAGCTCTCCATGCTACTCTATCCTGTGCAAGTTCTTCATATCCCAGTACCTACTGCAACCTACATCCTTCTGAATCTGCTTGGTGTATTCATCTCTTGGTCTCCCTCTACAATTTTTACCCTCCACGCTGCCCTCCAATACTAAACTGGTGATCCCTTGATGCCTCAGAACATGTCCTACCAACCGATCCCTTTTTCTAGTCAAGTTGTGCCACAAACTTCTCTTCTCCCCAAACCTGTTCAACACCTCTTCATTAGTTATGTGATCTACCCATCTAATCTTCAGCATTCTTCCGTAGCACCACATTTCGAAAGCTTCTATTCTCTTCTTGTCCAAACTATTTATTGTCCATGTATCACTTCCATGCATGGCTACACTCCATACAAATACTTTCAGAAACGACTTCCTGACACTTAAATCTAACAAATTTCTCTTCTTCAGAAACGCTTTCCTTCCTATTGCCAGTCTACATTTTACACTCCTGGAAATTGAAATAAGAACACCGTGAATTCATTGTCCCAGGAAGGGGAAACTTTATTGAAACATTCCTGGGGTCAGATACATCACATGATCACACTGACAGAACCACAGGCACATAGACACAGGCAACAGAGCATGCACAATGTCGGCACTAGTACAGTGTATATCCACCTTTCGCCGCAATGCAGGCTGCTATTCTCCCATGGAGACGATCGTAGAGATGCTGGATGTAGTCCTGTGGAACGGCGTGCCATGCCATTTCCACCTGGCGCCTCAGTTGGACCAGCGTTCGTGCTGGACGTGCAGACCGCGTGAGACGACGCTTCATCCAGTCCCAAACATGCTCAATGGGGACAGATCCGGAGATCTTGCTGGCCAGGGTAGTTGACTTACACCTTCTAGAGCACGTTGGGTGGCGCGGGATACATGCGGACGTGCATTGTCCTGTTGGAACAGCAAGTTCCCTTGCCGGTCTAGGAATGGTAGAACGATGGGTTCGATGACGGTTTGGATGTACCGTGCACTATTCAGTGTCCCCTCGACGATCACCAGTGGTGTATGGCCAGTGTAGGAGATCGCTCCCCACACCATGATGCCGGGTGTTGGCTCTGTGTGCCTCGGTCGTATGCAGTCCTGATTGTGGCGCTCACCTGCACGGCTCCAAACACGCATACAACCATCATTGGCACCAAGGCAGAAGCGACTCTCATCGCTGAAGACGACACGTCTCCATTCGTCCCTCCATTTACGCCTGTCGCGACACCACTGGAGGCGGACTGCACGATGTTGGGGCATGAGCGGAAGACGGCCTAACGGTGTGCGGGACCATAGCCCAGGTTCATGGAGACGGTTGCGAATGGTCCTCGCCGATACCCCAGGAGCAACAGTGCCCCTAATTTGCTGGGAAGTGGCGGTGCGGTCCCCTACGGCACTGTGTAGGATCCTACGGTCTTGGCGTGCATCCGTGCGTCGCTGCGGTCCGGTCCCAGGTCGACGGGCACGTGCACCTTCCGCCGACCACTGGCGACGACATCGATGTACTGTGGAGACCTCACGACCCACGTGTTGAGCAATTCGGCGGTACGTCCACCCGGCCTCCCGCATGCCCACTATACGCCCTCGCTCAAAGTCCGTCAACTGCACATACGGTTCACGTCCACGCTGTCGCGGCATGCTACCAGTGTTAAAGACTGCGATGGAGCTCCGTATGCCACGGCAAACTGGCTGACACTGACGGCGGCGGTGCCCAAATGCTGCGCAGCTAGCGCCATTCGACGGCCAACACCGCGGTTCCTGGTGTGTCCGCTGTGCCGTGCGTGTGATCATTGCTTGTACAGCCCTCTCGCAGTGTCCGGAGCAAGTATGGTGGGTCTGACACACCGGTATCAATGTGTTCTTTTTTCCATTTCCAGGAGTGTATATCCTCTCTACTTCGACCATCATCAATTATTTTGCTCCCCAAATAGCAAAACTCTTTTACTACTTTAAGTGTCTCATTTCCTAATCTAATATCCTCAGCATCACCCGACTTAATTCAACTACATTCCATTATCCTCGTTTTGCTTTTGTTGATGTTCATCTTATATCCTCCTTTCAAGACACTATCCATTCCGTTCAACTGCTCTTCCAAGCCCTTTGCTGTCTCTGACAGAATTACAATGTCATCGGCGAACCTCAAAGTTTTTATTACTTCTCCACGGATTTTAATACCTACTCCAAATTTTTCTTTTGTTTCCTTCACTGCTTGCTCAATATACAGATTGAATAACATCAGGGAGAGGCTACAACCCTGTCTCACTCCCTTCCCAACCACTGCTTCCCTTTCATGCCCCTCAACTCTTATAACTGCCATTTGGTTTCTATACAAATTATACATAGCCTTTTGCTCCCTGTATTTTACCCCTGCCACCTTTAGAATTTGAAAGAGAGTATTCCAGTCAACATTGTCAAAAGCTTTCTCTAAGTCTACAAATGCTAGAAACGTAGGTTTGCCTTTCCTTAATCTAGCTTCTAAGATAAGTCATAGGGTCAGTATTGCCTCATGTGTTCCAATATTTCTACGGAATCCAAACAGATCTTCCCCGAGGTCAGCTTCTACTACACTCCTGGAAATTGAAATAAGAACACCGTGAATTCATTGTCCCAGGAAGGGGAAACTTTATTGACACATTCCTGGGGTCAGATACATCACATGATCACACTGACAGAACCACAGGCACATAGACACAGGCAACAGAGCATGCACAATGTCGGCACTAGTACAGTGTATATCCACCTTTCGCCGCAATGCAGGCTGCTATTCTCCCATGGAGACGATCGTAGAGATGCTGGATGTAGTCCTGTGGAACGGCGTGCCATGCCATTTCCACCTGGCGCCTCAGTTGGACCAGCGTTCGTGCTGGACATGCAGACCGCGTGAGACGACGCTTCATCCAGTCCCAAACATGCTCAATGGGGACAGATCCTGAGATCTTGCTGGCCAGGGTAGTTGACTTACACCTTCTAGAGCACGTTGGGTGGCACGGGATACATGCGGACGTGCATTGTCCTGTTGGAACAGCAAGTTCCCTTGCAGGTCTAGGAATGGTAGAACGATGGGTTCGATGACGGTTTGGATGTACCGTGCACTATTCAGTGTCCCCTCGACGATCACCAGTGGTGTACGGCCAGTGTAGGGGATCGCTCCCCACACCATGATGCCGGGTGTTGGCCCTGTGTGCCTCGGTCGTATGCAGTCCTAATTGTGGCGCTCACCTGCACGGCGCCAAACACGCATACGACCATCATTGGCACCAAGGCAGAAGCGACTCTCATCGCTGAAGACGACACGTCTCCATTCGTCCCTCCATTCGCGCCTGTCGCGACACCACTGGAGGCGGGCTGCACGATGTTGGGGCGTGAGCGGAAGACGGCCTAACGGTGTGCGGGACCGTAGCCCAGCTTCATGGAGATGGTTGCGAATGGTCCTTGCCGATACCCCAGGAGCAACAGTGTCCCTAATTTGCTGGGAAGTGGTGGTGCGGTCCCCTACGGCACTGTGTAGGATCCTACGGTCTTGGCGTGCATCCATGCGTCGCTGCGGTCCGGTCCCAGGTCGACGGGCACGTGCACCTTCCGCCGACCACTGGCGACAACATCGATGTACTGTGGAGACCTCACGCCCCACGTGTTGAGCAATTCGGCGGTACGTCCACCCGGTCGCCCGCATGCCCACTATACGCCCTCGCTCAAAGTCCGTCAACTGCACATACGGTTCACGTCCACGCTGTCGTGGCATGCTACCAGTGTTAAAGACTGCGATGGAGCTCCGTATGCCACGGCAAACTGGCTGACACTGACGGCGGCGGTGCACAGATGCTGCGCAGCTAGCGCCATTCGACGGCCAACACCGCGGTTCCTGGTGTGTCCGCTGTGCCGTGCGTGTGATCATTGCTTGTACAGCCCTCTCGCAGTGTCCGGAGCAAGTATGGTGGGTCTGACACACCGGTGTCAATGTGTTCTTTTTTCCATTTCCAGGAGTGTAGTTTCTCCATTTGTCTGTAAAGAATTAGCGTTAGTATTTCGCAGCCGTGACTTAGTAAACTGATAGTTCGGTAATTTTCACATCTGTCAACACCTGCTTTCTTTGGGATTGGAATTATTATATTCTTCTTGAAGTCTGAGGGTATTTTGCCTGTCTAGTACATCTTGCTCACCAGATGGTAGAGTTTTTTCAGGACTGGCTCTCCCAAGGCCGTCAGTAGTTCTAATGGAATGTTGTCTACTCCCGGGGCCTTGTTTCGACTAAGGTCTTTCAGTGCTCTGTCAAACTCTTCACGCAGTATCATATCTCACATTTCATCTTCATCTACATCCTCTTCCATTTGCACAATATTGTCCTCACGTACATCGCCCTTGTATACACCCTCTATATACTCCTTCCACCTTTCTGCTTTCCCTTCTTTGCTTAGAACTAGGTTTCCATCTGAGCTTTTAATATTCATACAAGTGGTTCTCTTTTGCTCCGAAGGTCTCTTTAATTTTCCTGTAGGCAGTATCTATCTTACCCCTAGTGAGATAAGCCTCTACATCCTTACATTTATCCTCTAGCCATCCCTGCTTAGCCATTTTTCAATTCCTGTCGATCTCATTTTTGAGACGTTTGTATTCCTTTTTGCCTACTTCATTTACTGCATTTTTATATTTTCTCCTTTCATCAATTAAATTCAATATTTCTTCTGTTACCCAAGGATTTCTACTAGCCTTCGTCTTTTTACCTACTTGATTCTCTGCTGCCTTCACTACTTCATCCCTCAGAGCTACCCATTCTTCTTCTACTGTATTTCTTTCCCCCATTCAAGCCATTTGTTCCCTTACAGTCTACCTCTGGTTTAGTCAGTTTATCCAGGTCCCATCTCCTTAAATTCCCACCTTTTTGCAGTTTCTTCAGTTTTAATCTACAGTTCATAACCAATAGATTGTGGTCAGAGTGCACAAATGCCCCTGGAAATGTCTTACAATTTAAAACCTGGTTCCTAAATCTCTGTCTTACCATTATATAATCCACCTGAAATCTGTCAGTATCTCCAGGCTTCTTCCTTGTATACAACCTTCTCTTACAATTCTTGAACCAAGTGTTGGCTATGATGAAGTGGTGCTCTGTGCAAAATTCTACCAGGCGGCTTCCTCTTTCATTTCTTAGTCCCAATCCATATTCACCTACTATGTTTCCTTCTCTCCCTTTTCCTACTACCGAGTTCCAGTCACCCATGACTATTAAATTTTCGTCTCCCTTCACTATCTGAATAATTTCTTTTTTTTCGTCATACATTTCTTCAATTTCTTCATCATCTGCAGAGCTAGTTGGCATATAAACTTGTACTACTGCAGTAGGCGTGGGTTTTGTGTCTATCTTGGCCACAATAATGTGTTCACTATGCTGTTTGTAGTAGCTTACCTGCATTCCTATTTTTTTATTCATTATTAAACCTACTCCTGCATTACCTCTATTTGACTTTTTATTTATAACCCTGTATTTGTCTGACCAAAAAAAAGTCTTGTTCCTCCTGCCACCAAACTTCACTAATTCCCACTATATCTAATTTTACCTATCCATTTCCCTTTTTAAATTTTCTAACCTACCTGCCCAATTAAGGGATCTGACATTCCACGCTCCGATCCGTAGAACGCCAGTTTTCTTTCTTCTGATAACGACATCCTCTTGAGTAGTTCCCACCCGGAGATCTGAATGGGGGACTATTTCACCTCCAGAATATTTTACCCAAGAGGACGCCATCATCATTAACCACACAGTAAAGCTGCATGCCCTCGGGAAAAATTACGGCTGTAGGTTCCCCTTGCTTTCAACCGTTTGCAGTACCAGCACAGCAAGGCTGTTTTGGTTATGTTACAAGGCCAGATCAGTCAATCATCCAGACTGTTGCCCCTGCAACTACTGAAAAGGCTGCTGCCCCTCTTCAGGAACCACGCATTTGTCTGACCTCTCAACAGATACCCCTCCATTGTGGTTGCACCTACGGTATGGCTATTCATTTAGCCAATTTCCAAAACATGGCAGAAACATCAACATTTGATTAGTTTCCAGATAACTTACACTTTTGTGGGTAGTGTTGTTTAGTTAGCTATTTTTGCAGTTTTCATCATCAAGGCTTACTTCAGTCGAAACTCTTATTGTAACATAAAGTTCACACCAAAACCAATTTTTCTGCACTACTCAATTAATTTCTAATTGTATTATTGAAATTGTTTATTTAACAATGTGAAACTTTAGTAGCCATTTTTGCGAATCTATATAAGCACTGGACCTGAAGCCATTTTTAAAGTCAGTCTGTTCTGAGAGTGGAATCTGTGTCAGTCACAACAGCAATAAGGTAATGATGCAATGACATGTTGTTATGAATAAGAAGACAGACAGTGACAGGGATAATAAACAATGACTGCTGATTAACTGTAATATAAAAGTGCTGCATGTATTGTTCATTGGAGTGAGACTGCTGTTGGTTGGTTAGATTATAATGCATAGTGACTATTGATGTGTAATTAGAAGGTGCAATATGTGCATGCTTTGTAAACTAGATCTACCTGCATAATTAAGACACAGACTGGCCATAATTATTTTAGTGAAGGGTCTGACATTTATGGAAGTAAAACTGGTAGAACCAAATGTGTGTGTGTTGATCACATTATTGGATACAGATAGTGCTGTACCCAACCATAATTACAGCCAATTTCTCACCATGACTGCTGCCACCAAGGAATTACAAGCTGATTTTTGACCAGGTATGTTGCAAACTGTCCTCAGATACAGAAGAAGAGCTTAGATCATACATAGCTACAAAAATACTAGCACCAATGATCCACATAACAATCCTCCATTATCTTTATCTGTACCAGTATTACATATCATACTCTGAGTACAGACATAATGGCCAATATGAAAATAGTGATGATCACTGTCAAAACCTCTACTGATTCTGTAAACATAAATCACGTAAAGCCAGCTTGCATTCTTCACACTTGATGCCTTAAGTGCTAAGGATAGAGGTATGAAGGTGGGTTTGTTATTTCTGCTCTCTCAGAGCTTGTGATGCAACGCCACACAAGTGCCTAATAAATGAAACATAATGCATAGTGCTGGATGAAGAGCCATCCACCAACACAGAAGTAATAACTGATGTGGTTCAGGGATTTGTAACAGGACAGTCCCGTTCAGGTAATAATACTTGCAGTCCCAGACTACTTGCAGATGATTGGTTGTCTGTAAGGATGAATTATTTAATAAGAGTTGTGGCATTGTACAGTTATTTCTTGAGAAAATATCAGCTGGATGTAAAAGCTGCCATCTATCTATAAATGTGGAGAAATGTAAACTTCTGCAGTTTACAAAATATAAAAATTGTAGCAGCCTTATATTATGTGATTAATGAATGCCATTTAGTCTGACTTATTATAAAAGTAGCTGGGAATAGCAATATATAAAGGTATTATCAAAACCAGTAAATAAATTTAGTTTTTGTTAGACGTGGGATTACTTGTAAGATACTGAAAAAAGAACAGTTTGTCTATAAACAAGGTTTATTATAGAACAGTTATATGCCTTATACAGAATACTGCTCAAGTGTGCAGTATCTACTTTAGTTCAGATTAAAAGGTGACCTCAAACATATACAATGTAGGATGGGGCAAATAGTCACAGGCATGTTTGACTAGTGCGAGAGAACAGAAATATTGACAAATTGCAGCTGAGAGATGTTAGAAGAATGTACAGTGAGTATCAAGAAAACCTCCTTACAAATTCAAAGAATGAGGTTTTGGGATGGAAACTATGAATACTGAATGTACAGTTCTTGGGTCTGACACTAGATCACTTTTTGTGGATTTGATAGTATTTATCTGAGGCAACTGGTTGACATACTTAGATGGTTGCTGCTGATTAACCATCAAGGGAATATAGTGGATTTTATATAGTGTGCTCCAGCAACTGTTCTAAGAGCAGTATATTCAACAGAAGTGTCAGAAAATTCAAATTTTCTTCAGCGCCCTTTGCATTTATCTACTAGAGGTATGCTGACAAAACTGGAGTAATAACGGCTTGATCAGAGGTACACAAGCAGCTGTTCTGGCACTAGTCATAGTATTATTCATCTTAAGATCACGTTTGCAAGAACAGCAGTAATAGAGTGTGCACTGAAAGTTGCCTTCAAAGCATTATGGCACATGATACAGCAATACTGAAACTGCATGCATTGCCATAGCCCAAGGGTGGTACTGAAATGAAATGATCGCATGGCATTGTTGGTCAGTATGTCCCAGTTAGGTTCGGCTGTCAAGTGTAAGTCTTATTTCAGTTGGCACCACAGTGGGTGACTTGCGGCCAATGATGAGGATTAATTGATGATGAGGACAACACAACACCCAGTCCCTGAATGGAGAAAATCTCCGAACTGGCTGGGAATTGAACCTGGGCCCAATGCATGGGAGGCAAGCATGTAACCACCCAGCTAAGCAGGCGAATTAAGGGTGGTACTTATCATATACGAATCCTTTTACTAGAGAAGAGGCATAAAGGACATCAATAGATGTTGTGTGATGCCTTCACATAGCAATTCAACTTGCACAGTGACTCATATTACTATAGACCAGACAACTCAGTATGAGTAATGCATCCCATTGGCCATTGCTTGACAAGCATCAGATGGAGACCAGAATCATACTTGCTAGGGTGTGTGGGTTGAAATCCTTTAACCTAGAGTGTCAATGAATGTTTAATTGGATGTAAGTTTGGAAAGCGAGATAGTCAGTCTAGATACATGATGTCTTCATGGATACAGGTGCTTTTCCTTTGGGTTGATGCCGTGTTATCTGTCAGGAAAAACGTGCTGTGGCACACATGCTCATAATGTGATTTTGAAGCTGTCATATCTGTCCATATGACTTAAATACTGGTATGCCAAACACAAACAATATACAGTCACAACCAGTTGATCAAGACATCTGCACACACATACTGTTGTCTGCACTCATAAGTCTGGCTTCAGCTGCCAGAGACTCTGGTGATGTGTGTGAGAGTTGTGTCTGCATTTATGTGTATGTGTGTTTTTTGTCTGTTTTTGACAAAGACCTTGTTGGTTGAAAGGTCATTAAGTGACAGTATTTTTGTTGTGCTTATCTGTGACTCAGCAGCTCCAGTATATGATGAGTAGCAATTAACCTTTTCATAATATTGTTACATTCCATTCTGGTTTTTCCATTGTTTGGTATAGTAATGGTAGATGTTTGTAGGAGAAGTGGCTTATCATCCATATGACATAGCTGAGTGTATTATGTGAAATGTTAACACTATTGTATGTGTAAGAGCAGCGCAATACATGTTATGGCATGTAGTTTCTTTAGCAACCTGTCAGTATTTAGATTTCACCTTAGTTTACAATCGCTGTGATTATAAAAGAATTCATTTAAATGATAAACTCTAGAACACATAGTATTATTCACAATGTTTTCACAAACAGTACTTACATCTGCAGTACCAACTGATGTCAAAATTGCATAATCAGCAATGGTCATTGATGTACCAGCTACCCACTGCTGTCCCTCAAGAAATGTATTCAAGAATTCATAGGCTGTCTCCAATTCCTTTAGTTTCACAGGATCAAATTGTTTTGCTCCCCAGAACATTACAGGATACTGTTAACAAAATGATTTGTATTATGCCAAATGAAGAATAATTTAAATTAGAGACAAATACCTTTTAAAACTCTACACCATCATCATCATCATCATCATCATAAGTCATTTGTCATCTTACTGGGGTCATTCTGTTAATTTTCAACACTTTATTTCTAATGTACTAAAACAATAAATATAAGAACTTTTGAACTGATTATGTGACTTAGTTGTTAAATTTGTTTAGTTTTCTTTCTGATGGATTGATTATACATTATTACGATCTTCAAACCAAGTTTGACTCCTTCTTTCGCTACTAAGCTCTTCCATTAGTTGTTGTGCTTGTTTGACTGAAGCAGAGGCAAATAGTGCAGTGCCATCAGCAAACTGAAGGTGAGTCAAGTATACTGCTTTGAAATGTATTTTTTTTTTTTTTTTTTTTTTCAATTTATGGGTGTGAAGACATCCCCTAGGTCTATTGACAATATGTTTCATTATATGGAATATCCTCTCCTGACTATTCCATCTTCTGAATTTCCTATTATAATTATGAAATCTGATGGAAACCATAACAGCACTGATCAGTTTTGGGATAATTGTGTACCTCTAACAACATTGTGTACATAATTTTATAAACTCCTTTTGTATCACTTTGCCTTCAGCTTTAATCATTTCTAGTGAAACACCATCCTCTTGAGGCACCTTCATCTCATGATATCTCCAATAGTTTTCTACATTTCACTTTAATTACTAATTGCCTTTGTCCCTTGATTACCTCTTGAGCTTTAAAAACATTTACAGAAATCTTCAAATTATTGTTCAGATTTCTTCTGTTGGTGGCTTCTGTGATATTTCCCACATTAACTCTTTGAACATGATGTCTATTCAAAATAGTTTTCTGTTTTTAGTTTTAATTCTCTAAATGTTTCCAGTTGGTCCTCTAATCAAAGTTGCCTTACACCTTTTCATACCATCTTGAAGATACTATACAATTTTTTTAAATTTAATTCTGCATATTTTATGTCAGTATTATCACTTGTGTGTAATTCTTGTCACCTCTTTAATAGGTACCTTGTTACATTTGAGATTTTCTTTTGTTTAACCTTCTTGCTACTTGCCAACTCTTTTGCTATGTGCCTAAGTAACCCTGTTAAATAATATCACATATGTCTCTATTATCTTTTAAATTATGAGACAAAACTGATGGCCACTACTTAAAGAGGCAATATTTGTAGTACTGCTGATAGACACATACAAAAGTAAAGGTGATAAAAGTACACTAGCTTTTAGAATTATTAGTGCTGCCCTCAGGGAGGGGAGGGGGTGGTTTGGGCAAGATTAAAAAGGGAACACATGCCAATGAGAGCAAGGAGCAAAAGAACACACCCATAGTGAAAAGGAAGATAGGCCAATAAACTGCATTTTCCAAGATGATGGAGTTATCATTTAATGTAGTCTAATATATCTCCCTATTTTTATTGTAAATTTTCATAATCTACATCTCTCATTTTCTGCCTGAGGATATATTTTCTGTCCAGCTTTTTATGTAATTTCATTGTGCATCTAACTAGTCTATGATCATTTGGAAATTGAAATAGTTTCAGTTGACTTGAGTGGACTACGTCACATTATTTTTGTAATAATCAGTCAATGATTCAGGACATATCTTTTTGGCATTCTTAAAGATGCTGTACTAAACCTACATAAATAACTGCAGAAAAGTGAATCACCTTTAATTAGAGCCCTCTTCACTTCTCTTGGTGGTTTCGAAATTTTTTGAGGGATTGTTCTAGAATATTGACTCATGTTTCTGAGCATAACTTGTTAATTGCTTCTCTCTTTGGTTTCTGTGAAGAATTCTCTATGGAGGAAGTCATATAGTAACTAACATACAAAGTCCTGGTAGAGATAAACAAGAAAAAATATCCTGTTAGGATGCTCTGTGATTTTGCCAAAGCCATTGATTGCAAGGAGCACAAAATTCTATTTGGAAACAGTAAAATATTGTGGTATCAAAGGCATCCTTCTAGCATCAAGAAGTATTACCTTCATTGTAGAAAGCAGAAGGCTGTATTTGTAGACTGTCACATACATGGAACTGACAGCAGAAAAGGCAACAAAAATATACATTGGACCACATGGGACAGTACTGAGTACACTCTTTTACTTAATCTTTACAGTCAGTCATCCAGTGATTTTTAAAAAATGTCCAACTGTAATGTTTGTTGGTAGCATAAGCATGTGACTCAGAGATCCATACTGAAACTTAGCTCTCAAGCGCTAGTCTCATAATGACTCACAATGTGTAATTCTAAACATGCAAAAATTGATCTGCAAACACTGGAAATAGACACTAATGTCCATATATTAAATGATACACCATAAGTAATGTTTCTTTGATGTCCAGTTGGATAACAAGGGAAAATAGTCAACACATAGAAAAATTAATCAAGAACCCCAGTTCACCAAGTTTCTCTGTTGTGGAAGTAGTCTATCTCTCACTCAATTGATGTAAAGGCAGGGGTGTTGGTCCATTTGGTATATTTTGATTTTTTGTTGCCCCATGGAAGTATTTTCTGGTGCAGTGCACCTCCAGCAAATACAGTATGTATTCATCAGAAGTGAACAGTGAGAATATTGTGTAAAGTGGACAAATGTTCATCTTGCAGAGATCATTTCAATGATATTGGTATTCGTACATTCACTTCCCAGTACATTTACTTTGCAATAGTTTCTGCTGTTGAAAATAAAAATAAGTTTCAGCCAAAATGTGATTTCACAGTTAGAACAGACGACACAGTACAGCAGTGGTATTCTAGTGTAAAAGAATCCAGCGAACTATTATCTAACATAAAGCATGAAGCCAAATATCCCCACCAATTCAAAATAAATTTAAAAATGTGCCTCATAAATGAAAATTCTTATTAACTACTCTTCTCATTGATAGAACCTAAACAGAAGCTTTTAGAAATGTTTACATTCCTAAGGTCACTATTGTTTCTGATTTAACCTAAGACACTCTTTCTCATACCAGCCTCTAAGTCTTTCCTGACTCAGGGTTCTGGGTGATTTTTCCATAACTCTCTCAATTTTCTAAATGTCACCAGTCCTTTTCCTTTATCCATCATCCTTCTCATTCAACCCTTCTGCCAAAACAAGGAGCCACTGGCTCCAAAAGCTGGCACATTTCCTTAACTTCTGTATGTTTCTGCTCCTCATTGTAAATGTGGTGAAGGGAAGTCCTGGGAGAAATACAAAAAGTGGAAGGAGTAAAGGTAACAACTCACTGTTTAGTTAAGGGGTGAGCAGTCAAAAATCACATGAAAAGATGGGAAACTTTCAACCAATATCTTCCGTTGGAGTTAACTAAATCAGAAAACTCTCTCTCTCTCTCTCTCTCTGACACACACACAGACCTATATCATCCCATCTAACTACATTGCACTGATAATGCAGCTTGACTGCAGTGAGGCATTGTTTCTGGTGGAATGCGTGAGAGGAGAAAAGAGGTGGGGGAAGGGGGAGGGGCACAAGGGTGGTGACAAAGATAGCTGATGGATGAGAGAGTGAGATAGCCGGAAGATGGATAGAAATGTGGCATGGTGAACTCGCTCTGGCACAGGCATGAAGGGAGCTGTGTGTGGCACATAGAAAGTGTAGAAATGTAGCTCTGCATGTGTGTGTGTGGTTTTTTTTCTGCATCAGTTAGCACTAAAGAAGGGGTTTTCATCTGGAGGTTGAAGTGCCTATGTTTACTTACAAATATGTTGTTTTTGGATGGACTCCAACTTGAGCAAAGACAATTTTTTTCTTATTTTACCAAGCCATATTTCATTGTAGTTACAGCATTGTCAGTGGATTTCATTTTCTTTCTATTAACAGAGAAATTGTTCTTTGAAGCAGGAGACTGTCTGATAGCTTAGCAACATTTTTGATCTTGTTTATGTGCCTCTTGATTGCTTGATACCTCAAATATGAGGGGTGCTCATAAGTCATATGTTTGAAAAAAATTAATCCTGCTTTTCTGTTTGGGTCCATATGACCCAAAATGGTTATACATTTGATTTCTTATTATTTAAGTATCAAAATAACTTTATGAAATTTGGTGATTTTGTCTGAAAGTGGAAGGACACTATGTAGTTAAATAAGATTTAAAATATTTTAAGTCATCTGGTCATAAACCTAAAGAGTTACATATGTAATGTTTGGGTCAATAAGACACAATATTAAAATGACTATTCTAAAGTTAAATACTTTCTGGTTGCCTTATATTTTTATAGCAGTAATGGCTTTCATTGTTCATACTTACTATCAACATTCAACAATTTAACAAAGGCGCTGCATCTACTACAATGGACATGTTATTATGACTTTTCAACTCATCGAATTATCCATTGTTTCTGCTCAGTTTGTGTTCTCTATTGTTTGTGATCAGTCTGAATTGTGACATTGTGGCGATTACATCATTGACTGATGCTGAGTTGGAAGAATTAGTAAATAGCTCAACAGACAAAGGATCACTTTCCAAGTTCGAAGATCATGTCAGTAATGCATCTGAAAGTGAGTGTTCTGATGACATTGATGAAAGTCTACAGCCTATTCAAAGTAGTGTACAGGCTCTATTTCTAAAAACAGGAATACAGAATGGCAGTTGCAACTACTAGCACAACACGACTGCCTACCTGCTTTGAATGTCATGAGGAGTACCCCGGGAGTTATCCAGGTATGCAAGCAGTAGAATAAATGATGTATAAAGTTCATTTGAAGTATTATTTTCTACAGCACTTCAGAGTGAAATAACAGATATGTCAAATATTGAGGGGCAATGAGTTTATGGTAAACAGTCAACAAACATTGATGATTCCCTTTTTCACGCATACTTTTAGGACTCCTATTCATTGCAGGTGTGTATCATCACTTGAGGCATCCACAAAAAGTTTGTGGGATAAGGATACTGGGCAGAACGTATTTGAAGCCACCATGTCCCTACGAACATTCTGTAAAATATCACACATCTTGCAATTTGATAAGAAATCTGCAAGAGAGGAAAGATGACATACTGAAAAACTCACCGCAATTCACAGTGTCTGGCAGAAGTGGTTAGAAGTCTTTCCTAAACTGTACAATCCAGGGGAAAATTTCATCATCAACGAGCAGCTGGTAGCATTTAGAGGCTGCTGTCCATTCAAGCAGTAAATCTCAAGCAAATGGGCAAAATATGGGAAAAGGATATGAACTTTGTGTGACAGCAAATCTTCATATGTACTGAAAGCCCAAATTTATACAGGAAAGGAGAGTGGAGTGGCACCAGAAAAAATCAGGGAATGAGAGTAGTTGCTGATCTTATCTCTGATTTGCAAGGTCAAAATGTAACATGTGACAATTTTTCACATCATACAAGTTGGGACAGTTGCTTCTGAAAAGGAAACTGACAATGTTAGCAACCATACATAAAAATAAGCCACAGCTTCTACAAAATATGGCCAACAAGGAATTTCACAAATGACACTATGGCACTCAATTATATTCCTAAGAGAAATAAGAAAGTTGTACTAATGAGCACTCTCCACCATGGTGGGCAAATAAGTGACAGGGCTGATAACAAGTCAGAAATGATTTTAGATTATAATTCAACCAAAGAGGCTGTAGACACTTTCAATCAACTAAAAGGTACATATACATGCAAATGAAAAATCAATAGATGGTCCATTATAGTTTTCTACAATATTCTTGATGTTGCTGCTGATAATGCATGTCTCTTGTGGACTTCAATTGACCCTAACTGGAGTGCTTGAAAACTGACTAGAAGGAGAATATTTTTGGAGGTAGGTGGAAAGTTACTGATTCCAGAGCACATTGCATTGAGGAAGCATTGTCCAAGAACAGAAGGTTCTTTGAGAATGGTCAGGAGCATCCAGAATCCTGAAGGAATGGCAGATGTGTCTAAATCAGTAACAACAAGAAACTCTACTAAATCTGCACAGTGTAAGTTCTGTCCTTCAAGCAATAACAATAAAAATAACATGTTGTGCGGAAAGTGTAATAAACATGTATGCAAAACACACGTCCTCTACTTGTGTCCAAACTGCAGTGAATAAGAAGGAAAGAAAGTGATATGGGCCAACAGGAAGATGGTTGTTGAGAATGATTTTTTGGTGGAATGTCTGTTGATCCTAATATACCTTGCATGAATATTAAAATAATAGATTTTCGTAGCGACATTCTGTGTATTATTATTATTATTATTTTCTTTCTCAGACGTTATGTCTGGTTAAAAATGGCAAGTGACACGGACCTTGATCAAGCATGACTTCTTTTTAACTGTACGGTATATGTTACATTGCATTTAGGAACTTTCAGGTAATTGAACATGTATCAATAATTACAGATTTCTGTAGTTGTATACATATGTTTCAATGTAGCTGTATTGTGTTGATGTACTGGTGGATATTGTGTGGTATGACTCCGGTAGTTGATAGTATAGTTGGTATAATGTCAACTTTATCCTGATGCCACATGTCCTTGACTTCCTCAGCCAGTTAGATGTATTTTTCAATTTTTTATCCTATTGTCTTCTGTATATTTGTTGTATTGGGTATGGATATTTCAATTAGTTGTGTTATTTCTCCTTTTTATTGGTGAGTATGATGTTTTATCTGCTATAATGGTTCTGTTCCAGTATAATTTTTATTCATCATTCACCAGTACAGTGGTGCATACTTGTATGTGGGAACTTGTTGTTTTATTAGTTTATGTTGTATGGCAAGTTGTTGATGTATTATTTTTGCTACATTGTCATGTCTTCTGGGGTATTCTGTATTTGCTAGTATTGTACATCCGCTTGTGATGTGATTTACTGTTTCTATTTGTGGTTTGCAAAGTCTGCATTTATCTGTTGTGGTATTGGGATCTTTAATAATATGCTTGCTGTAATATCTGGTGTTTATTGTTTGATCCTGTATTCCAATCATGAATCCTTCCATCTCACTGTGTATATTGCCTTTTCTTAGCCATGTGTTGGATGCGTCTTGATCAATGTGTGGCTGTGTTAGATGATACAGGTGCTTGCCATGTAGTGTTTTCTTTTTCCAATTTACTTTCTTTGTGTCTGTTGATGTTATGTGATCTAAAGGGTTGTAGAAGTGGTTATGAAATTGCAGTGGTGTAGCCAATGTATTTATATGAGTGATTGCTTTGTGTGTTTTGCTAGTTTCTGCTCGTTCTATAAAGAATTTTCTTAAATTGTCTACCTGTCCATAATGTAGGCTTTTTATGTCAATAAAGCCCATTCCTCCTTCCTTTCTGCTTAATGTGAATCCATCTGTTGCTGAATGTATGTGATGTATTCTATATTTATGGCACTGTGATCGAGTAAGTGTATTGAGTGCTTCTAGGTCTGTGTTACTCCATTTGATTACTCCAAATGAGTAGGTCAATGTTGGTATAGCATAGGTATTTATAGCTTTTGTCTTGTTTCTTGCTGTCAATTCTGTTTTCAGTATTTTTGTTAGTCTTTGTCTATATTTTTCTTTTAGTTCTTCTTTAATATTTGTATTATCTATTCCTATTTTTTGTCTGTATCCTAGATATTTATAGGCATCTGTTTTTTCCATCGCTTCTACAGTCGCTGTGGTTATCCAATATATAATCTTCTTGTTTAGTGTGTTTTCCCTTGACTATGCTATTTTTCTTACATTTGTCTGTTCAAAAAGCCATATGTATATCATTGCTGAATACTTCTGTTATCTTTAGTAATTGGTTGAGTTGTTGATTTGTTGCTGCCAGTAGTTTATATCATCCATGTATAGCAAATGTGTGATTTTGTGCTGGTATGTTCCAGTAATATTGTATCCATAATTTGTATTATTTAGCATGTTGGATAGTGGGTTCAGAGCAAGGCAGAACCAGAAAGGACTTAATGAGTCTACTTGGTATATTCCATGCTTAATCTGTATTGGCTGTGATCTGATATTATTTGAATTTGTTTGGATATTAAGTGTGGTTTTCCAATTTTTCATTACTATGTTTAGGAACTGTATCAATTTAGGATCTACTTTGTATATTTCCAATATTTGTAGTAACCATGAGTGGGGTACACTATCAAAAGCTTTTTGGTAATCAATGTATGCGTAGTGTAGTGACCTTTGTTTAGTTTTAGCTTGATATGTCACCTCCGCATCTATTATCAGTTGCTCTTTACATCCTCGTGCTGCTTTGCAACAGCCTTTTTGTTCTTCATTTATAATTTTGTTCTGTGTTGTATGTGTCATTAATTTCTGTGTAATGACTGAAGTTAATATTTTGTATATTGTTGGTAGGCATGTTATGGGGCGATATTTAGCTGGGTCTGCTTTGTCTGCTTGATCTTTAGGTTTCAGATAAGTTATTCCATGTGTAAGTGTATCAGGGAATGTGTATGGGTCTGCAATGTAACAGTTAAATAATTTAGTTGGATGTGAATGTGTTGAGGTGAACTTCTTTAGCCAGAAATTTGCTATTTTATCTTTTCCAGGGGCTTTCCAATTATACGTAGAATTAATTGCTCGGGTGACTTCATGTTGCAAAATTATCACTTCAGGCATTTGTGGTATCATCTTATATGTGTCTGTTTCTACTTGTATCCACCGTGCATGCCTGTTATGTTGTACCAGGTTTGACCATATGTCACTCCAGAAGTGTTCCATGTCTGTTATGTTTGGTGGGTTGTCTATTTTAATGTGTGTGTTATCTATTGTCTGATAAAATTTCTTTTGGTTTGTGTTGAATGTTTGGTTTTGTTTCCTTCTATTTTCACTTTTTTTGTATCTTCTAAGTTGTTTGGCCAATGCTTGTAATTTCTGCTTCTTTTCATCTAATTGCTCTATCGCTTCTTGTTGTGAGATTTTACCTAACCTTTTTAGTTTTTTTTTTTTTTTCTGACATTTCATTTCTTATAAATTGTGTTAGCTGTCCGATGTCTTTTCTCAGCTTTTCTATTCTGATCTGTAGCCTGTGTTGCCATGCTGATTTTGTGGGTTTCTTCTGTGTGTTGGTTGGTTCTCATCTCTGCCTAGTGTGTATATTTAGTGTAGTGAGTGCTTCTATATAAACCAGTAGTTGTAACTCTTCCATAGTTGTGTTTTCATTTATTTTGTTGTGTATGATTGTGTTGATAGTTTTTATTGTTGTTTCGACTTGTGGGTTATGTGGTGGTCTATGCAAGAATGGCCTAATGTCTGTATTTGTGTCTTTGTATTCTATATATGTCAGCTGAAATTTCTCTTCTATATCTAACATGTGTGTCACTTCGTGTTCTATTTCTGCTTGTACTGGTGGCTGTCTTAAGATTTCGTTTTCCTCTGATTGTTTAATTGATGAATGTTGGTCTTTGTTTGTTTGCTCTGGGATGTTTGAGTCCATTACTGTATTTTCTTCTTCTTCTGATTGCACATTATTTTGTTCCAGTATTTGTTGTACTTGTTGTTTGATGTTTTCTAATTCTGACTGGGGTATCCTGTTATTTTTTATTATTACACTGATCTGATCAGCTAGTCACTGTTCTGTTAAAATTTTAATTCTGGGTATATGGTAATAAATGTTGTGTATACTTGTGATCTGTATCCAGTTGTGTTGGTTCCTAGGTTTGTTGCTTGGTAGTATCAGAACATGAGGTGTTGATTAACTTCATCTGACCATCTCATCTTCTGTCTTTTTTTTCCTTCCAGGTTGGTTGCAGGAAGTATATCCTGCAAAACACCTCTATTAGAATTTAAATCATTTTCCAGTTGGCTAGCAGTGTCGTTACCATTGTGGGCGGGCATAGGGTTCAAGCATCATCCCCGACCATGACGGTGCTTGTCCGAGGCTTCTTTAGTTCTGTCCTGAACCAAGTAATCACCCTAAAAGGGGGGTTAGCCCTATTAGTGGTTTGTTCTTTTCGTCGCCTTTTACGACTGGCAGAACATACCGGAGGCCTATTCTTTTCCCGGGCCTCCACAGGGTTTATTATTATTACTATTATTATTATTATTATTATTATTGCTTTGATCATTAACAACATACTGTAATATAACAACAATGCCTTTGGCATATAACAGTATGGAAAATACATGTGAGTAGAAGTTTTTTTCAGCTTTTTATTATGGCGGGTCATATTGACCCAAACAGTACATTTGTTTAGTAAATGTGAAAAGAACAGCATAGTTAAATACTCAATGGATTTCTTGTTGAGCTGAACACATTTGTGGCATCTTTGTTCCAGCATCATTAACCCACCTAAAAGTCTTGCAGAAACAAGATTTTATTCTCAACTTTCCTTTGCATTTGGAGATCAGTTATTGCTTGAATTTGTTGAGAAGTTGTACTTTGCCATTATGATTTTATCATGTTGTAAGTAATCAATAAGCAGGATTCCATCTTTATCCCAAGAGGCACATGAGAGCATCTCGCCTACTGATCTTAGTGTTCTGAACTTCTTTGGATATTGTTAGCCACTGTGTCTCCATTATACAGTCTTTCTTTGGTCTCTGGATCATTCTTGTATATCCAAGTTTCATCCACTGTGATGAGAAAATCCAAAGACCCCACAGGATCCTGGTAAAACTTGACAACATGGACTGTAAAGCAACCATTCATTCAAGCTTTTGGTCTGTATTGAAACATTGTGGAACCCATTTGGCTGAGAGCTTTCTCATATCCAAAATGTCACAAATAATATGACCTCCATATTCTCAGGATATTCCCAGGGTCTCTGCTATCTTTTTAGCCATTATCCTCTGGACATCCAGGATCACAGAATTAACAGCATCTACAGTTTCCAGAACTGTGACTTGAGTTGGCCTTCCAGGATGCTTATCCTCTTCACTTTTCAAATGCCCTGTTTTATAAGTAGCAACCCAATTCTTGATAGCAGAGTAAGAAGGGCAGTTGCTGCCCAATGTACCAGACATATCATCGTAAATTTGTTTGGCCATATCCCCTTTTAAACAAGATACTCAATCACAGCATGACTCCCTTTCACTGTGAATTCTCTATTTTTTTGCAACATATTTATTTCAAACCTGCACAGGAAGAGAGAGAGAGAGAGAGAGAGAGAGAGGGATAGTTACTGCTATGCAATTACTGTCACATGTAATGTAAAAAACAACATTTAACACAAAAACATCAGAATGATTCTATACCTATTTTAGCTAGGAAAAGCCAAAGACTTATCAGCAGCTACTCATAATCTCTGTGTGTTCTGAAAGTAAATCATCATCAGTGCACTCATTGCTGAGTGTCATGATCCCATGATCCAAGTGTCTCCATCTTGGGTAGTTACCCACTTTCTCTTCCATCATCCTGCTCTTCCCTTCAGTCTTGTGTTGTCAGTCTTTCCTTCCATAAGTATTTTTTCTAGACTTTCTGCATTTCTTCTCAGAGTATAGCCAAAGAACTGGAGAATATTTTGGTTCAATGAGAGGAAAGCCACCAGGAGTTTAAGTTACTTAATAGTGTACATATTAGTTCTTATTTTGTTCTGTTTTATATGCAGCATCCTGCACCAGCACCAAAGCTAAAATCTGTCAATATGCTGCTTGTCTTTGCCCTTGAGGGTACACGTTTCATATCCATAAAAAAAGACAGAAAAAAACAAGTATTTTGACAAGCTGGATCTTTGTAATGTTCCTTGTCACTGTCCTGCCAGATATCGGAGAACTTCTTCATAGCCCTCACCCTAGCATAATCAACCATCTTTATCATCATTACAATTTCCTGTATGGTAGGTGGCCGTTGCAAAACAGCTCGAAGAATGTCCAACATCCAAATTCTTTAACTAACCTGTAAGTTGAAGAGGAGCAGCAGCCTTTTCAGTAGTTGCAGGGGCAACAGTCTGGATGATTGATTGATCAGGCCTTGTAACATTAACCAAAATGGCCTTTCTGTGCTGGTACTGCGAACGGTTGAAAGCAAGAGGAAACTACAGCCATAGTTTTTCCTGAGGGCATGCAGCTTTACTGTATGGATAAATGATGATGGCGTCCTCTAGGGTAAAATATTCCGGAGTTAAAATAGTCCCCCATTCGGATCTATGGCGGGGACTACTCAAGAGAACATCATTATCAGGAACAAGAAAACTGGCGTTCTACGGATCGGAGAGTGGAATGTCAGATCCCTTAACCGGGCTGGTAGATTAGAAAATTTAAAAAGGGAAATGGATAGGTTAAAGTTAGATATAGTGGGAATTAGTGAAGTTCGATGGCAGGAGGAACAAGACTTTTCGTCAGGTGAATACAGGGTTATAAATACAAAATCAAATAGCGGTAATGCAGGAGTGGGTTTAATAATGAATAAAAAAATAGGAATGCGGGTAAGCTACTACAAACAGCATAGTGAACTCATTATTGTGGCCAAGATAGACACAAAGCCCACGCCTACTACAGTAGTACAAGTTTATATGCCAACTAGCACTGCAGATGATGAAGAAATTGATGAAATGTATGATGAGATAAAAGAAATTATTCAGGTAGTGAAGGGAGACGAAAATTTAATAGTCATGGGTGACTGGAATTCGAGAGTAGGAAAAGGGAGAGAAGGAAACATAGCAGGTGAATATGGATTGGGGTTAAGAAATGAAAGAGGAAGCTGCCTGGTAGAGTTTTGCACAGAACATTACTTAATCATAGCTAACACTTGGTTCAAGAATCATGAAAGAAGGTTGTATACATGGAAGAATCCTGGAGGTACTAGAAGGTATCAGATAGATCATATAATGGTAAGACAGAGATTTAGGAACCAGATTTTAAATTGTAAGACATTTCCAAGGGCAGATGTGGACTCTGACCACAATCTATTGGTTATGAACTGTAGATTAAAACTGAAGAAGCTGCAAAAAGGTGGGAATTTATGGATATGGGACCTGGATAAACTGACTAAACCAGAGGTTGTACAGAGTTTCAGGGAGAGCATAAGGGAACAATTGACAGGA
Source organism: Schistocerca serialis cubense (assembly GCF_023864345.2). Classification (NCBI taxonomy): domain Eukaryota; kingdom Metazoa; phylum Arthropoda; class Insecta; order Orthoptera; family Acrididae; genus Schistocerca; species Schistocerca serialis. The sequence continues at coordinate 275,689,763 of NC_064646.1, forward strand.
ATGGGGGAAAGAAGTACAGTAGAAGAAGAATGAGTAGCTCTGAGGGATGAAGTAGTGAAGGCAGCAGAGAATCAAGTAGGTAAAAAGACGAGGGCTAGTAGAACTCCTTGGGTAACATAAGAAATATTGAATTTAATTGATGAAAGGAGAAAATATAAAAATGCAGGAAATGAAGCAGGCAAAAAAGGAATACAGACGTCTCAAAAATGAGATCGACAGGAAGTGCAAAATGGCTAAGCAGGGATGGCTAGAGGACAAATGTAAGGATGTAGAGGCTTATCTCACTAGGGGTAAGATAGATACTGCCTACAGGAAAATTAAAGAGACCTTTGGAGAAAAGAGAACCACTTGCATGAATATCAAGAGCTCAGATGGAAACCCAGTTCTAAGCAAAGAAGGGAAAGCAGAAAGGTGGAAGGAATATATAGAGGGTCTATACACGGGCGATGTACTTGGGGACAATATTATGGAAATGGAAGAGGATGTAGATGAAGATGAAATGGGAGATAGGATACTGCGTGAAGAGTTCGACAGAGCACTGAAAGACCTGAGTCAAAACAAGGCCCCGGGAGTAGACAACATTCCATTAGAACTACTGATGGCCTTGGGAGAGTCAGTCCTGACAAAACTCTACCATCTGGTGAGCAAGATGTATGAGACAGGCAAAATACCTTCAGACTTCAAGAAGAATATAATAATTTCAATCCCAAAGAAAGCAGGTGTTGACAGATGTGAAAATTATCGAACTATCAGTTTAATAAGTCACGGCTGCAAAATACTAATGCGAGTTCTTTACAGATGAATGGAAAAACTGGTAGAAGCTGACCTCGAGGAAGATCAGTTTGGATTCCGTAGAAATATTGGAACATGTGAGGCAATACTGACCTTACGACTTATCTTAGAAGAAAGATTAAGGAAAGGCAAACCTACGTTTCTTGCATTTGTAGACTTAGAGAATGCTTTTGACAATGTTGACTGGAATACTCTCTTTCAAATTCTAAAGGTGGGTGGCAGGGGTAAAATACAGAGAGTAAAAGGCTATTTACAATTTGTACAGAAAGCAGATGGCAGTTATAAGAGTCGAGGGGTATGGAAGGGAAGCAGTGGTTGGGAAGGGAGTGAGACAGGGTTGTAGCCTCTCCCTGATGTTATTCAATCTGTATATTGAGCAAGCACTGAAGGAAACAAAAGAAAAGTTCGGAGTAGGTATTAAAATCCATGGAGAAGAAATAAAAACTTTGAGGTTTGCCAATGACATTGTAATTCTATCAGAGACAGCAAAGGACTTAGAAGAGCAGTTGAACGGAATGGACAGTGTCTTGAAAGGAGGATATAAGATGAACATCAACAAAAGCAAAACGAGGATAATGGAATGTAGTTGAATTAAGTCAGGTGATGCTGAGAGAATTAGATTAGGAAATGAGACACTTAAAGTAGTAAAGGAGTTTTGCTATTTGGGGAGCAAAACAACTGATGATGGTCGATGTAGAGAAGACATAAAATGTAGACTGGCAATGGCAAGGAAAGAATTTCTGAAGAAAAGAAATTTGTTAATATCGAGTATAGATTTAAGTGTCAGGAAGTCGTTTCTGAAAGTATTTGTATGGAGTGTAGCCATGTATGGAAGTGAAACGTGGATGATAAATAGTTTGGACAAGAAGAGAATAGAAGCTTTTGAAATGTGGTGCTACAGGAGAATGCTGAAGATTAGATGGGTAGATCACATAACTAATGATGAAGTATTGAATACAATTGGGGAGAAGATGAGTATGTGGCACAACTTGAAAAAAAAAAAGGGACCGGTTACTAGGACATGTTCTGAGGCATCAAGGGATCACAAATTTAGCATTGGAGGGCAGCGTGGAGGGTAAAAATCGTAGAGGGAGACAAAGAGATGAATACACTAAGCAGATTCAGAAGGATGTGGGTTGCAGCAAGTACTGGGAGATGAAGAAGCTTGCACAGGATAGGGTAGCATGGAGAGCTGCCCTCCATTTTGCCAGTAAGCACTGCCTATCATTTTTCTTCCCTGAAATCCGCAGTCTGACCCAGAGAGAAAGCCAATACCTCTGCAAATTTCTTGGAACAGGATCCTCCAGCCTCTGAATCCTGTAGCAATGCATCTTCGAAGGCTGGCTCTTGGCAGCCCTTTCCTTTGTTTCCTCCTCCCCATTCCCCTTTGTGACTCCTCTCCAATGGAATGTTTGTGGCATTATATCCAACAAGGAGGAATTATGGCTGCTCTTGGAATCACAGCATCTGGTTGTTTTCTGTCTCCAAGGAACAAAATCACATCTTCGCAACCACTTTGATCTCCCATGTTTCCTTCCAGTTTGCTTTGACCTTCCTCCCAATGACAGCATTCCATCTCATGGGGGTGTTATGCTGCTCATCCAGGATGATCTCCATAGCCAAACCATTTCACTGAACACTGACTGCAAACTGTTGCAGTCTGCATTTTCCTTTCTCGCTTCAACTTTTTTCTTTGAAATGTCTACATCCCTCTGTCATTCACTGTCACTAGGGCAGACTTCCTCCAGATTATTGGTAGACTTCCTCACCACTTTTTTGCCCCCTGGTGACTTTAACATGCACCATCCCCTCTGGGGCTCTTCAAGATCCTGTCTGAGAGGTGCCTTCTTGACTGACCTTTCTAATCAACTCAACCTCATCTGTCTTAACACTGGAGCTCCCACATTCTCTCCAGACTCCATGTACACTTATTCCAATCTGGACCTCTCATTCTGCCCTGCCCAGCTTGCCTATCATCTCAAGTGGCCCATTCTCTCTGACACGTACTCAAGTGGCCATTTGCTGTGTGCTCTCCATTTGCTGACTCCTACCACTCCTACGTACAAATCAAACCGACAGTTTTCTAAGGCCAACTAGGGCTTCACTCCTGTCTCGCGACCTTCAATGAACAACAAAATGGTTCAAATAGCTCTGAGCACTATGGGAGTTAACTTCTGAGGTCATCAGTCCCCTAGAACATAGAACTACTTATACCTAGCTAACCTAAGGACATCACACACATCCATGCCTGAGGCAGATTCGAACCTGCGACCGTAGCAGTCGCGTGGTTCCAGACTGTAGCACATAGAACCGCTTGGCCACACTGTCTGGCTCAATGAACAATATTCTCCCAGCATTCATGACTAGGTAGAGTACCTTATGAACATCATCCTTAATGCTGCGGAGCGTTCCATACCTGGCACTTCATCTTTACCGCCCCTTGTCCCGCTCCCCTGGTGGACTAAGGAGTTCCGTGATGTGATTTGCATGTGGAGATGTGCTCTCTGCATTTTTTACTGTCATCCTATGATAGCAAACTGTATTTGATATAAAGAGTTGCGTGGACAGTGTCATCACATTCTTTGGGATAACAAAAAAGCTAGCTGGATTTCATTTACTAATTCCTTTAACAGTTTCACTCTCTCTTCTATCATGTGGGGCAATCTACATTGGCTATCTGTGATCAAGTCCATTCTCTGATTTCTGGCCTGACCATAGCAGATAATGACATTGTGGACACTATTGCTTTCTCAAACACCTTAGACCGCTATTTTGCGGAGATTTCAAGCTCCACACACTAACACCTCACCTTCCTTCCTCAGAAACGTGTGCAAGGGGCTCAGGTGATACCATTCTCCTCCCAGAATCGTGAATGTACAAAGCTGCCTTTACTTTGAGGGAGTTAGTCATTGTCTCCTTCTTGTTGTACCTACAATAGAAGCACCTTTTTGCCACCATCCCTGACAATCAGACTCAACCAAAGACCAATGCTGAACCCTGCCTGACTCAGTTCACTAGTTCATCCAACTGTGATCCACCCCCACTGCCCCCTAAATGCTGCCATTAACTTTCCACATTTCTTAAACTCAAACCTTGCCTCATCATCAATCCCTAAATCCCTTGACATGCAAGCTAACCTTACACTGTTCTGAACCACAGAGATTACTTGGCAGAAGGACTCCACCAGCTGTCATTAAGCCATCTACAAATCCTGCCATAGTGAGCTCATTTGAGAAGTCCAGCAGGATCTTCAGTCTTTCCTCAAATTCTAAGGCCCATCCCAGGACCTCTCCCAGGAGTACATCTCTCTCCTCACTCCTACCAGTCCCCTCACTCCTTTTACACGCTCCTTAAAGTCCATACATGCAACCACCCAGGATGCCCCATGGCAGCTGGTTACTGTGCCCCAAATGAGAGAATTTCTTCAGCCTGTCATCCACAACCTACTCTCTTACATAAAAGATACCAACCATTCCCTCCACTGACTCTCCACAGATCCTGTTCCTTTACCACAAGCTGCCCTACTTGTCATTATTGATGCCACCTCTCTTTACACTAATGTCCCTAATGACCATTGCCCTGCTGCTGTTGAATATTACCTCACCCAGTGCCCAATGGATTCCAAACCTACAACTTCTTTCCTAGCCATGATCAACTACCATATATCATCACCCTAATTACTTTTACCTTGACGGCATCACCTACAATGAAATCCAGGGTACAGCAATGGACACCCATATGGCATCATCCTATGCCAACCTATTCATGGGCCATCTAGAGGAATCCTTTCTAACCACCCAGAACCCGAAACCCTCACATGGTTCAGATTCATTGATGACACCTTTGTGATCTGAATTGAGGGTACGGACACCATATCCACAGTCTTCCAGAACCTCAGTGCCTTCTCCCCAATATGCTTCACCTGGTCCTCTTTAACCCAACAAGCCACCTTCCTTGATGTTGATTTCTACCCCAAATATAGTTACATCAGTACCTCTGTCCATATCAAACCTACCAACCACCAGTAATACCTCCACTTCAACAACTTTCACCCATTCCATACCAAGATGCCCCTTCCATGCAGCCATGGTCATTGCATCTGCAGTGACAATCAGTCCCATTTGAAATACATTGTGGGTCTTACTGAGACCTTCACAGACCATAATTACCCTGACAAACTTGTAGAGAAACAGATCCCCCATGTCCAATGCTTTATATCTCCAGCCACCACCCCCACTTCCCAATGTACCACTGTCTGCCCATAGATAGTGGGCATTCCCATCATGACTCAGCACCACCCAGGACTGGAGCAACTAAATCACATTCTCCACCAGGGTTTCAACTAACTCTGAAATGAGGAATGTTCTACTCAGTATCCTTCCCACCCCTCCCACAGTGGTATTGTGTTGCCTACCGAACCTACACAATATCCTTGTACAACCCTACCCTGCTTCCAGACCCCTTGCCTCATGGCTCATATCCTTGTAATAGACGTAGATGCAAGACCTGTCACTTACATCCTCACACCAGCACCTATTCCAGTCTTGTCACAAGCATCACGTATCCTACCTGTACCTGTGAGATGAGTCACGTGATCGACAAGCTAAGCTGCAACCACTGTACTGAATTCCATCTGGGCAGGACAACCAACAAACTGTCTGTCTGCATGAATGGCCACCAACATACTGTGGTCAAGAAACAGCTGGACCACCCAGTTGCTAAGCACGTTGGCCAACCCAGTGTTCTCCATTTTAATGACTGCTTCACAGCCTACACCATCTGGATCCTTCATATCAACACCAACTTTCCTGAACTTCAAGGTGGAAACTCTCCCTGCAGTATATCCTATGTCCCTATAACCTTCCTGGCCTCAACTTTTGTTAGTATTGTCGTACACCCACCTATCCCATTCCTGTTCACACTCTGGCACTACACAGTCCTCTATTCCATCTGCATATCAGTTTTGTGACAAAGCTGCCTGATTTATGACTGTGGAAGACAACTAGAAAACCATTATGGAACTCAACCTCCAGGTATTGAATGTACCTCACAATCCACCAACCTATGAAGGAAGGGTCAGAGCAATGTCAAATGTTGATGTCACTTTACCAAATATGCAGCAGCATGCTGTGTGAAAGGCTGGAAGGATGCGAGTGGAATGACATTGAGTGACCACAATATCATACACTATACCATCACTGGAATGGAAATCCAAGACTCCACAGAAAACACACTTAAAAGGCCCAAATAAAAGCTCAAGAACACTAACTGGGAAGAACTAAGAAGAATTTTTCAGTGTCCAGGAAGTCCATCACTGGGTGATAACATAGACGTTAAAGCCCAAGAATTGACACTGGCTCTACATAGAGTGATGGAGTCATCGATAACTGTCAGCAGAGGTCTTCTAAAGGAGTACTTTGCATCTGGACCGAGATGCTGCATAAATTAAGATGCTAAACATGAAGAGTCAGGGAGCTATAACAGAACACCATAACCCAAGAAGAAAAAGTCCAAAGGTTGCATAGATACACATATGTCAAACAAGATTTTAAGGAATATTTGTGGAAAACAAAAAATGGAGTGATGGAAGCAATTTGTGGAGGCTAACTTAGAAATCGATCCCCGGGTGTACGATATAACATAGTCTGGGAGAAAGTACAATCTCCAACAGTCTCATCCATGCTCAGAAGGAATGATGGGCTGATATCAGAAAGTTGGGAAGTCAGCTGCCCTGCTAGGGGAAACACTACTTCCTGATGATGAAGAAGAAGGCAATAGCGTAAGTTACAGAAAATGTTGTGGGAAGAATATAGAAACAATAAACTTGTGTACCCCTTTGCACAAGAAAAAATTAGATAAATAATTTTAAGACTGAAAAAGTCAAAATTTCCAGGACCAGACAGCATCCCTGCTGAAGTAATACTAGTCTTATGTGACCAATTAGATAGTTACTTCTGTGATCTGACAATGAGTGTCTCTAGCAAGGAAGGGTCCCTACACCATGGAAGAATGCTGAAGTGGTAATGATTAGTAAAGGGAAAAATAAGGACCCAATGAAATCCGAATCCTACATACCAATTTGTCTTTTGAATGTTCTTGGCAAGATATTTGAAAAACTATCATACAAAAGATTACACTACGGGTCTAGAAGAGGCAAGTGAACTGAAGACGGAATTAATAAGTCAATTTCACTAGTGACAGGCACTCATTCTACGTGTGCTCTAGAGATAACCTACAATGGCCATCCTTCTTTGGTCGCCCTAGAGATTTGGAGTGTCCAGAAGCGCCGTATAATTGCCTGAGAGATTACTGCCACAGGTGATATGCTTCTTTAACATGCCCAGGAAAGAAAGTAACGATGTCAATAATAAAAGGCTGCCCACAGGATCAGTGTGCAGTCCAGAGTTTTGGGATGTAGCACTGGAGTCTACACTGCAGAAGTTACATGACAGCTGTAACATAAGTGGACTGGTGGCATTAGCAGATGACGTGCTGTTCGTTGTAAGTGGTGACTCTGCAAGAATCATAGAAGACAAATGTAATGCGGCCCTCCACGAACTTGGAGGCTGATGTTAAAGTGTTAAACTGTCGCTAGCACCACATAAAATAACGTAACTCTTGCTGAAATGGAACTTAATAAGAAACCCTAAAATAAAATTAAATGATGTAACGGCTAGGAGAAGCGCAGCAATGCGATATCTAGGGGTATTTCTGGATGAACGTTGTAACTTTGCACATCTTGTAGAAGAAGCAGGCAGAAAAGGTACAAACATGATGAATAAAATTATATCCATTGCAAATACGCAATTTCGGCTACCCTTGAAGACAGAGTATACCACCAGACCTGTATATGTTAGCATCAGTCATGGGGTATTGTGAGAGCGTTTGGGCTCATAGATTGCAGCTAGTGAAGCCAGCCTCAGTAGTGAGAATATTTGAATGAGGTGTGCTACTAAGATTAACGGCCGCCTACTGCAAAAGACGCTTTGTTAGTAATTCTGGGAATATGCCCACTGGACTTGGAAATTAGGAAAAGGGGAGTCTTCAACTGGCTAAAGAATGGTAATCAAATGGAAGTATGAAGGGTGCTTTGAACTGAGGCCAGTTCGAAAAAGGCAATTAAAGATTATGAATTACAACTGTGGCAGGGATGAATGGGACACTTCAGGCGCGGGCAGGAGAATTTAAAATTTCTCCCTAACTTCAGGGTGAGATTAAAAGCGATATTTCTTAATCCATAGAGTGTTTGATACATTACCTGACTGCCCATGGCCCTTAAGCCACGTATCTATCGAAAATCAGAAGACAAATGAATGATAGCTGTGCCTGCGCCAGTGTTGGGACACCGGAACACACACTGTGGAACTGCATTCTCTATGAAGATGCAAAGGGTATTAAGGATGTTGGATCCCATAGCAGCACCAAGGAGGGAGTCGACCTGATGCATCTTGGATGATATTGCAGCCGCAGTATCCAGGAAAGCCACGGAAGACTTCACGAGGTGTCCAACCACAAGTTATCATATTGCCATCCAGGCTAGACACATACTCTGCAGATAGAGGGAAGATAATTGATGTCGGCGACCACCGACTTAAATATTGTCCCAAGAATGAATACTGTATCATGGAAGTGTGGACTTTAAGAAGTAACAGTGATGGTGGTTTGCTTGCAGTAGTGGAAGCGGTGCTGACATGCTGCCTGAATCCCACGGAATCCGGCAGACTATGGTAGTTGACTGGCACAGTATGAAAGCAGATCCAGTAGTGGAGACAACCATCTATAAGCTAAATGCACCAAAATAAATGAACAAACAGAGAAAAAATTTTGTAGTCAGAACGAAATTTTCACTCTGCAGCCGCGAGTGCACAGATATGAGACTTCCTGGCAGATTAAAACTGTGTGCCGCATTGAGACTCGAACTTGGGACCTTTTCCTTTAGTGGGCAAGTACTCTACCAACTGAGCTATCCCAGCATGACTCACGACCCACCATCAGGCCTTCAATTCTGCCAGTACTTTGTCTCCTACCTTCCAAATTTCACAGAAGCTCTTCTGTGAACCTTGCAGAACTAGCACTTCTGGAAGAAAGGATATTGCGGAGCCATTGCTTAGCCAAAGCATTGGGGGGTGTTTCCAGACTGAAATTTTCACTCTGAAGCCGAGTGTGTGCTGATGTGAAACTTCCTGGCAGATTAAAACTGTCTGCCACACTGAGACTCAAACTCGGGACCTTTTCCTTTAGTGGGCAAGTACTCTACCAACTGACCTATCCAAGCACAACTCACGACCCATCATCAGAGCTCCAGCTCCGCCAGCACCTTGTCTCCTACCTTCCAAACTGCACAGAAGCTCTTCTGCAAACCTTGCACTCCCATAAGAAAGGATATTGCAGAGACACGGCTTAGCCACAGCCTGGAGGATGTTTCCTAATTGGAATTTTTACTCTGTAGCGGAGTGTGCACTGATATGAAACTTCCTGACAGATTGAAACTGTGAGCCAGACCGAAACTCGAACTCGGGACTTTGCCTTTCAGAGGGCAAGTGCTCTACCAATTGAGCTAGCCAAGCAAGTTTCATATCTGCACACACTCCACAGAAGAATGAAAATTTCATTCTGGAAACATCTCCCCTAGGCTATGATTAAGCCATGTGTACACAATATCCTTTCTTCCAGGAGTGCTAGTTCTGCAAGGTTCGCAGGAGAGCTTCTGTGAAGTTTCGAAGGTAGAAGACGAGGTACTGGCAGAACTGTAGCTGTGATGGCGGGTCGTGTGTCGTGCTTGGGTAGCTCGGTTGGTAGAGCACTTGTCTGCGAAAGGCAAAGGTCTTGAGTTTGAGTCTCGGTCTGACACACAGTTTTAATTTGCCAGGAAGTTTCAAATTCTGTAGTGCTTGTAGTAGATTAGTAACTAGGTAATTGGTTAAGGGTTTTAACATAGTTTTGTAGTAGTAGAAGTAGTATTTTTTAAACTAATTTGTTACCATCCAAGGAAATGTGATTTGTATGGCCTATTTTAGCTTTTCAGATAATAGGCTGTAATTATGAAGAATAAATAAATAACTAATGCACACCCACAGTCTTTTTACTTCTCTCCTTTCCCATCTGATGAAGCTCTGGCATACTTCTTTGGTTTTTACATATACAACTCCATACACAGTCAGCCTATCTGAAATTGGGCATGGACAGTGGTATGGTACCATTATTGATGTCCTGGGGTTACCCAGTGATCTCTGTAGTGGACACTCACACTTATGACATACACTGGAGTGGACTCTAGTAGTCATCACTGGTAGGAGTGGACATATAATTTTTGAAATACACTCCTGGAAATTGAAATAAGAACACCGTGAATTCATTGTCCCAGGAAGGGGAAACTTTATTGACACATTCCTGGGGTCAGATACATCACATGACCACACTGACAGAACCACAGGCACATAGACACAGGCAACAGAGCATGCACAATGTCGGCACTAGTACAGTGTATATCCACCTTTCGCAGCAATGCAGGCTGCTATTCTCCCATGGAGACGATCGTAGAGATGCTGGATGTAGTCCTGTGGAACGGCTTGCCATGCCATTTCCACCTGGCGCCTCAGTTGGACCAGCGTTCGTGCTGGACGTGCAGACCGCGTGAGACGACGCTTCATCCAGTCCCAAACATGCTCAATGGGGGACAGATCTGGAGATCTTGCTGGCCAGGGTAGTTGACTTACACCTTCTAGAGCACGTTGGGTGGCACGGGATACATGCGGACGTGCATTGTCCTGTTGGAACAGCAAGTTCCCTTGCCGGTCTAGGAATGGTAGAACGATGGGTTCGATGACGGTTTGGATGTACCGTGCACTATTCAGTGTCCCCTCGACGATCACCAGTGGTGTACGGCCAGTGTAGGAGATCGCTCCCCACACCATGATGCTGGGTGTTGGACCTGTGTGCCTCGGTCGTATGCAGTCCTGATTGTGGCGCTCACCTGCACGGCGCCAAACACGCATACGACCATCATTGGCACCAAGGCAGAAGCGACTCTCATCGCTGAAGACGACACGTCTCCATTCGTCCCTCCATTCACGCCTATCGCGACACCACTGGAGGCAGGCTGCACGATGTTGGGGCGTGAGCGGAAGACGGCCTAACGGCGTGCGGGACCGTAGCCCAGCTTCATGGAGACGGCTGCGAATGGTCCTCGCCGATACCCCAGGAGCAACAGTGTCCCTAATTTGCTGGGAAGTGGCGGTGCGGTCCCCTACGGCACTGCGTAGGATCCTACGGTCTTGGCGTGCATCCGTGCGTCGCTGCGGTCCGGTCCCAGGTCGACGGGCACGTGCACCTTCCGCCGACCACTGGCGACAACATCGATGTACTGTGGAGACCTCAAGCCCCACGTGTTGAGCAATTCGGCGGTACGTCCACCCGGCCTCCCGCATGCCCACTATACGCCCTCGCTCAAAGTCCGTCAACTGCACATACGGTTCACGTCCACGCTGTCGCGGCATGCTACCAGTGTTAAAGACTGCAATGGAGCTCCGTATGCCACGGCAAACTGGCTGACACTGACGGCGGCGGTGCACAAATGCTGCGCAGCTAGCGCCATTCGACGGCCAACACCGCGGTTCCTGGTGTGTCCGCTGTGCCGTGCGTGTGATCATTGCTTGTACAGCCCTCTCGCAGTGTCCGGAGCAAGTATGGTGGGTCTGACACACCGGTGTCAATGTGTTCTTTTTTCCATTTCCAGGAGTGTAGCAATCATACAAGAGCACTTCATGTGACACTGCAGTCAGCTCAGGGTGCACTAGCTAACTGATATTCGCTCACTATCTGAGCTCACCTTGGCCTAAGTAATCACCCAAGACTGCCACCATTGCCAACTAAACCTCCCAGTCAGCCCATCTCCTGACTCTATTTCCCAGACTTCCACATCTGCTCACCAGCAATCTTCTACTTTGTGCCCAGCTTGGTTTAGGTGTGACTTCTGCACACACCAACATCCACCATGACAAGACCACCACTGCCAATGGACTTTATGGCACTTATAGAGTCTGAGCCACTGCTAACAATTGTGAAAGTTGACACGTCGCTGGAGGAAGATATCCCTGAGGTCCTGCCATTGTCACTAGTTGTTAACGAGCCATTGGCTGGGATGCCCGTCTCCTCTGCTCCCTGCATAGTTGTTCATGAATCCAACCTAGGCACCCCTGTTCCTATGGATGAGTAAAACGAGAAGGTATTTAATATCATACCACTCCAATAATGTGGAGAGGAACACAGAGTATGACCACAATATTATCTGTATGGCTCTCAGTTCTGCCTTTGGCAACCAAACGTTTAGGAGACATGGCAGACATATCAAGCAGAGATGACTATTAGCCCTCTATGAGAAACAAGTACCATGCACAGTGGGTGATCTTACAGATCATATTTCACTACTGAAGCTATTGTTACACCAATTCTCAAATACAGATTTGACCTTGCTTTCTGTACCTGGACTTTGATTTGGATCACTGTGTAGTGTTGTGTAAGACAAATCTGATTTTCATTCATCAGAGCTGAGTTGGACTTGTGACAGTCATTTGTTATCAGTCAGAGAGAGAAGTCTGATTGTGGGATGTGGTTCAAGGCCACCCGCATGGCAGCCGGTGAGGCCGGCAGCAGAAGATGGTGAGCGTTTGGTCAGCGGTAGATCGCTCCACGTGGACCACTCAGATTCAAGCGGCTGGCTGTTCCATGACTTCACGAGGGTTTACCCCATTCCAGCACACGGCTTGAAGACAACGCTTAATCCACGTTTGCATTTACTGCACACAAACGCAAACTAGTACAACAAAGTACAATACGGGAAATGAAAGGGGAATTGAGATGAATCATCCGCAATGCTGATACGATTTATACGAATTTTACATCAAAAGATATTAAGTAAACAAGTCTGCAACATGTTTTGTTTATGTTTTGAATCAGTGTAGGTATAGAGTAAAGTGGGAGCTCGTTTTAAAGATCTTGTCGAAACGCGACAATTGACAGACATGTATAATTTGCAGCATTAATACATCACTGGTAAAACACCAATTATATTAATTTGCTGCTAATAATTAATTAAAACAAATAATACAAGACAGATACACAAACAACAAGGTAGTGTATGGTAGCGGGTGTCATTATACACATTTCAACATGATTCGTTTATGATATTTGCAATTAGTATGATGTGTTGCCCTTTTTATTAATAAATCTTGCATAGTTTTGGCCATTTTTGTTTAACCTTTGGATACATGTAAATTATGATCAGCATTCAGAAAGAGCGCTTAGAATCCGTGCAGAAGAATAGTATTGTTTAGTGGCACAAATCGGCAAAAACTATTTTCGCACTCTGCAAAGATAATTGCAAAATATTAAAACATTAATTCTGGTTAAACTATTGCAGCTACAAATTTCTGTAACATGTGTTTAGTGATGGGAATTTGAGGAGGCATATAATGGTGCAAACATAATTAAGATTGCTCTTCTATGTAAAATATTATGCAAAGAAGTGGTGGTCAATGGAAAGCAGTTAGGTGACGTAGCTTGAGGAATTTCGGATCGAGGGTATTTAATCGGAGCTGAGACAAACCTCCAGGTCAGAGCCCTGTGCACCCTGCACACCTTTGCTGACGTCGGACCTGTGTTGCTCGACGCGACAGTATGGTGACGCTTTTACGATTCCAGAAGTGTTGAACTTAGCTGAATTTTGCATGTGCAACCAAATGGGAGATATAATTATCACAAAGAATCTGGACTTAGGATATTTTCAATGTAGAGCACAGTAGGGACTGGGTTTTTTCATGTGTTGTGTCTTTTGGTGATTGTTTTTGTAAGCAAATGGGACTTTGCTCCAAAATCGTACCTGTGGGACTCTGTTTACATTCGATTGCTGAAGCACTACTGTAGGACTCTATTTTTGAGGATTTCGAATTGTGTTTTGGGATATCAACAGGACTTAGTTTCCACGTTAGACTCTAATTATTTTCACCAGGTTTAGGTGGTGGATTCTGAAACAGTACCATTGGACTTTAACGGTGTTTAAATCAGTCGCAACTTTGAATATTTTGTGGCATCCGACACTTACGCTTTTGGGCCAATGTCAAGTGAATTTTACATCATCGGCATTAGGCCATGTTTTAGTGAACTGATCGTTTGCTAAATTTCAATCGACGTTATTCAGCATTCAGCAATTTTTATTGAAATAAGCTTGTTCAGTATCGCTATTAGAAGATCGAACAATAGTTAAAATGGCACGTATCAGTTAGGAAGATACCACCAGTGAACGTAACACATGCGTTCGATTCGTCATTCGACTTCAGGCTCCAAGACTTGTACATTTGTACTTGTCAGACAGCAGAGATCATACCTGAGTTGCATGACAAGAGTCAGAGAGCAAAAGCATTTACAGCCCCATTCCCACTCCGCCAACTGTCTCAGTTGGGGGCTCATCCCAGATTGAAGCATTTGCAACCCTAGTCCCATTCCACCGACCATCGTAGACTCAAGCTACTTCTGATCTTAACATTCACTTTTGATTGTATTTTTGGTTATCAATGTATAGTCGCTCTTTGTGGCCGAGCGGTTCTAGGTGCTTCAGTCTGGAACCGCGCTGCTGCTATGGTCACAGGTTCGATTCCTGCCTTGGGCATGGATGTGTACGATGTCCTTAGTTTAGTTAGGTTTAAGTAGTTCTAAGTCTAGGGGACTGATGACTTCAGATGTTAAGTCCCATAGTGCTCAGAGCCATTTAAACCATTTTTTTATAGTCCCTCTTGGATTCCATGTCATAAATGTTTTATAGCTGCTATTTGCCTAGTTATCATAGGACTATGACACGTAAATAATCATTTTGTTACTTACCATATACCCTCATCTATAACTCAAAGTGTTGTCTGTAATGACTAGTACTATTAATCACATAGCTAATATGAAGGAAGACCTCAGAGGACTGGCAGTTGTTGCAAATGGTAAATAAATGTAATTTTTTTCTTGCAAATAGGTGGAAAGATCGTTTCTTATTCAGTTATATGACCGGTAAATAAATACTGAAAATATAATACTTGTAAAATGTCTACGAATATGTGTCCAGAGTGACATAAAGTAGAATGTCTAGCTGCAGGAAAAGCACATATGGGACACTGATTCAGTGGAAAAATCCTAAGAAAATGAAATCCACACATCAAAGAGGTAGCTTATTTAAAATAGCCCTGCTTAACCAATTCCTCAGTATTGCTCAGCAGTCTTGAACTTTACCAGGCAAGATTAGATGAGGGGATACAGGAGATCCAAAGAAGAGTCATGATTTCGTCGACGATTCATTTAGTCAGCACGAAAGTATCGTGATGAAGCTCATCAAACTCAAGTGGTAGCACTAGAAGAGCGGTGTTTTATATTGTAGAAAAGTACGAGTATATGAGTAAAATTCCAATAACATTTGTTTGTGATTATGAATGATAGTTACAGTGGTGACATATACCAGAATAACAGTGTTATTTATCTACAAATCCTTGGTAAAAGCCTTCTGATATGGCCTGACTCATACAGTTTACTGGCTCATTTTGACTACTTTCCAGTCACATCACCACGACAAGTTAATAGCTATCAGTATGTCAAAGGTAGTTTGTTAATAATTAAATTTTGCTAGAAGTGTGCTTTATCTCTATATACATTCTCACATAACATGATAAGTTGTCTTTATTGGTTAATTCAAACATAGAATTCAAACAAGAGACAAGCCTGGCAACTTTTCTCCCACTGGTATGAATCATATGAAATTAAGATCATTGCAATTTGGCATCGAAATTTACAACACCCATTTTGCTGTATTTTCACATACTGTAATATTTTACACATGCACAAGCAAATACAGAATATCTCAGTGAAGTGCAAATTATCTCACCTCTCTGAAAGAAAGAAACCATTATCATTTAGTGTTGGGACTGTATGTTGAGGATTCATTTTCAAAAACTCTGGTTTCAGATGGTCACCTGCTCGAAGACTGGTGAACTTCATGTTCAGCTTCACACCTATATCCTGAGCCACCATTTGAACTGTCATGCAAGGAGCACTGCCTGGCCAGTAGTAAAAGTCCATGGATGTCATTGTGAGTCTGTAAAAGTGAAAAAAAGACTTCAAAGAACATGAAACTATGACGAAGCTGCTAATAGTTTTTGTACTGGTAAGACATGTGTGAGATCATTTTGGAGAGTGCACTTCTTCATAAATTGAATCTTTTCTAGAAAATTGTTGCAGGAGTATTTTTCATCCCAAAAAATTAGAGTGTTTTCATGCATCGCTCATTTATTCATTGTGTTCCATAGGTTCAATAAAGAATGATAACCTTCAGAGATGGGGTCACTCTTTGCTGCTTTGGATCACGTTCAGATTCCATCATATTGTTTCAAACGGTCCCTAGTGGTTCCATCCTTTACACAAGAGCAAAGGTTTTGGTCATACTACACTCCAGAGGAGAACCAATTTGAATAGATGGCAGGTTCATCGTGTCCTTAGAGGTTGGATGAATCATCCAGAGTGTGTCATCAATATCAACATTTTCCAACACAATCGGCCCATTGTTCATTGCACTCTAAACCGTCATTTTCATCTGTGAAATATGTGTGAGAATCAAAGCCCCAAGGGAAGGGATGGTTTATTAACATCTTTGATGCCACCCCCTGAGGCTTTTTTGTGTTGATTCTGAGTGGTGGTGTGTCTGAAATGTTTTTCTCCTCCCCCCCCCCTCCCCCTCCGCCCAATTAAGAAAACCACGTGATTTCAAAGCTGGGCATCACGGTTCTGACCTCCATCACAAAGGAATCAAGAGAAGGGATGAAATATAGGTAAGAAGGATTGTGACAACCTTCCCATCAAGTGACATAGCCACAGTGCTGTTGGACAAACTTTGGTGAAATTTGATGCTATGTGAGATTAGTAACCCACCTCACATGAAATTCTGATCTCTGGTGTCTTTTTCTGTATGTGTCAACACACTGCTGTCCAAAGCATTGTCAAGCTGGAGGGTGATGTTGTATGGCACCGCACCTTTGCATGATTGTGGAGAAAGGTTGTAGACACCTTTGATACAAATTTCAACCTTCCACATTGCAATGGGAGACAAGTATGGGGTTTCTATAAACTGACACTTTAATTCTGTTGCACATTGTATATGATCAAACAATTTGTGGCAGTGGCTAATAAAGTATATTTTTAATTCACTTGTGAATGGCTTAGAATTACCAATTTCATGTTTTGTATTACTTGGTAGTTTGTTGAATATCTTTGTACCAGACTACTTAATTCCACTTTGAAACCAACATAATTGGCTGAAGATCACATGAAACTTCTTTGTCTCTTATTC
Organism: Schistocerca serialis cubense; assembly: GCF_023864345.2. Classification (NCBI taxonomy): domain Eukaryota; kingdom Metazoa; phylum Arthropoda; class Insecta; order Orthoptera; family Acrididae; genus Schistocerca; species Schistocerca serialis. Next base: position 275,706,927 of record NC_064646.1, read on the forward strand.
TAATTGTAGAAATTACATTTTGGCCAAAACTGATGTTTATTATCAGTTTCAGTAATAGAAAGTTATAAGGAGTAAAACGTCTGGGAAGTGGGTGTAAGAATTCCAAGATAGTTAAAGAGACCTCTGCAAGATGTCCACTTATCTACTTTACACAATATTCTCATAATTGCTCATTTCTGTTGAATAAACACTATTCTTGCTTTATGTTCCCTACACCAGAAGACAATTCCATAAGACAATGTGGAGTAAAAATAAACATAGTGAGCCAAAACCTTCGTCTTTACATCAATACAATGAGAGATAATTCTTAGTGTAAAATATGCTGAACTGAGTTTCTTCTTTAGTTTCCATTTTAGCTTTTCCTCCATTTGGACTCTTAAGAAAATTTACACAAAATTGTAATGTGGCTCATCAACAATTCTAATCTGAAATTCTTTTTTAGCTTTAGTAAATGGTATAGTACATGATGATACAAATTTTCAGTGAATTATCTGACAGTGAAAAAATTTACAGTACTGGTATTCAGTAAGTATTTATTTTTTGAACCACACTGACATGTTGATCAATTTGCACTTCAAAATAGTACATTGTTGGTTAAAAAATAGATGCCCAGTAGCATATGAGGGGGTACCCCAAAAAAATGGAATTACTTATCAAAACAAATTATTTTCAAATTGTGTACAAAACAACTTTATCCTTTTCAAAATACTCTCCATTACAACTAATAAATTTGTCCTACCAGTGTTTCCACTGTTGGAAACATTTTTTTGTAGTCATCTTTAGAAATGACTGACAGCTCCTCCCTTGGGTTTTCTCCTTCACTTCCTCAATGTTGTCAAATCAGAGTCCCTTCATGCGCCTTTTCATGCACAGAAATAAGAAAAATTCACACACTGCCATATCAGGTGAGTAAGATGCTTGGGACAGTGGAACCATGGCATTTTTAACAAAAACTGTCTAACAGAGATGGCTGTGTTGCAGGTGCATTGTCATGGCGGAAGAACCAGTCTGCTGTCTGCCACATTGTGTCTGTTTTGATGAACACCGTTGCTCAATCTTTTTAAAATTTCCAAATAAAAGGTTCGATTGATGGTCTGACCTGGGGGAACAAACTCTGAATGAGCTACACCCTTGGCATCAAAAAAGAAAAATCAGCATTGTCTTGATGTTTTATTTGACTTGATGGCATTTTCTTGTACGGGGTGACAATGATGTCTTTCAGTGGCTTCACTGTTGCTTTGTTTCTGGGTCATAACCATAGCATCATGACTCATCACCAGTAATGACCTTGTACAGGAAATCTTGATCAGTTTCAAGCTGTTTTTTCCAAGCATGTCATGTTTCAACTCGACGTTCCTTTTGATTGTCAGTCAGAAACCAAGTAACAAATTTGGCAGCAACCCTCTTCAATCCAAAATCTTTTGTTAAAATTCGCTGAACTGCACACCAAGATAACCCACTAATCTCTGACAGCTGATCAATTGTCAGACCAACAGAACAAGCCAGGTAGAGAACATAGGTGGTACTGAACTGGCAATGAGTTGCGCTATACACACCTAGTGGCAGAAATGCTTACTACATAAGCTCTGCCCACAGCAACGTTATTCCGTTTTTTTTTTTTTTTTTCAGGTACCCCCTCTTTTATGGACTCATATTGTGTCTGACATAGTTTTACAAGTGACAATATTAACATATTAGCATAAGTTCTTCACATTTACATTGACCATCTGCAGTTGGCTGACTGAAACTTATTACATCTTAATGCCTAGTCAGGTCTGAGTCCATTGAAAACATATAATATTTATTGCAGATCCAGATTTCAATAGCAGTGTGGTTATTTTCAGTGCTAAAAGACATATAAAGAACCTGAGTTGTTTTGGAAATCAGCCTTATGCAAATACAATTAGTTTATTTTTATATTTACTCAGACAAGTTTCGATACCAATGTGACATATTCTGTGAGTCAACTTTTTATTTCTTAAAATTACATCACTAACTGAACTGTATTATTACACATCGGTTTTAGTGCTCGTTTTCGCTGTTTTGTACTCAGTGAGTACGTCGTCAGAAGTGTTTGCTCAGATCACATTTCGACACATTTTGTGTAAGTGCATGTGAGGTGAAGTAGTGAGTGGAAATTTGTGAAAAACTGAATGAAAACAATGCACTAAATGGCAGTTGATTGAGACACCAACCAGGGGCATGAAACAGGAAGAAAAATTTTTCAGATGACATGCTGTCAAAAGAAAAAAAAAAGAAAGAAAAAAAAATGAAAATGAGCACTAAAACTGATGTACAGTTCAGTAGGCGATGTAATTTTAAGAAATGAAAATTCCACCCATAGAAGATGACACATTGGTACCGAAACATGTTTGAGTAAATATAAAAATGAACTAATTGTGTTTGCATAAGGCTTGTGGCAACACTGACGTGCCATAACATCCATGGCATGCAAAAACGCTTTGGGCCAAGGTGGCCATTATGTTCTGTCTATGTGATACTTTCGATGTGTAATGACGTATATCTGAAGCATGACAATAAATGTTCTCATTGTTTTAACAAGTCGATCAACGGGTTGTTATTTATAATGATAAGGACCCAAAATTCCACATTGGTGACCCCGATGACAGTTTGTGACGCTCTTCCCATGTTCTATGTGAGTTCAATAACAATAACAATCATGTGTGTACAAGTGAACCACCTGTATCGTCATGTGGCCTACGCAACGAGGTGTACTGCCGTACGATTTCTACGGTCATAATCTGACCATGCCATCCACCTGCACTACGCATGGACACTATACATCGAACATTTCGAGGCCCTCCGTCCTGCGAGTGGATTGCAATACCACAACACTCACAGACAACGCGTACGTACCGCCCGCCATCTTGCCTCAAGATTGTTCTCTCGAACATACAGGACAAAGTGTGAAAACAGATCCGGACATTCCACTGCTAATGTCACACGCTCAGGGATGAGCAACTCCCCTCAGAACTTTGCACCAACTTTCGAAGCAGTGCCACTACACGACTGCTACATCATCCGTGCCGCAAATCAGTTCCGCGCCTGGCTACGCACAGCCTCAATTTTCTGATTGAACTGAACAGTGTATAGTGAATGTGACCTCTCCTAGTACCTCGCCCACTTTTGCTAGACATCAGATAGCAATAACGACCGATCTGAGGGGTGTAACAGTTTAAACAGTTTACGGGGCCCCGGGCCCTACCCCCCGCCCCGCCCCCTCCCTCGCCCCCCGGCAGACGCCATATTGACTGCTCCCACACCTGTGGCTGTGGCTCTTACACACCCAGTGGTCGTGGATTCCAAACCAACTAAGTTACCTAAACTGCCGACTTTTGCAAAAACGCAGCCCAACACATGGTTCGTGTTAGTCGATTCTATTTTCGCCACCACAGGCATTGACTCAGAAGAATCAAGCTTCGTGTTTTTGGTGAGACATTTGCATGACCATTTGTATTTGATTAGCGACATTGTGATCAGCCTGCCGCCTTCACCGAGATATACGAATGTGAAACTCGTCTCCAGACGAGATTATTCATCATATCATTCATGAGGAACACCTGCACAACCTCACCCCATTGGGACTATGGCGACGACTCCGCGCCCTCACACCTGTGGATTTGCTACCCGATACAGCGTTATGGTTGATGTGGCTTGTCAAAATGCAGGAAGCATTACAACTATAGCTCCTGCCGCTCACCAACAGCACCTTGGATGAGAAGCTTTCAGTCATGGATCGAGCTTTCAGGATTATTAACAGGCGAGTGCACAGCGTGAAGAGTGGGGGTAGCGATATCAACAGCACGCCACCCCCCCCCCCTCCCCCTTCCCCTTCCAGGATTCGGGCGAACTCGCTTTCTCAGCGCTCATGCTATGACAGCGGTGACATCTACCCGCCGTCGTGGGGAACCAGATACAGCCTCCACGACATCCGCCATGACAACCGACACACTGCACTGCAGCACTCCACAATGGACACAGCCGACACCAGGAGCTCTACATTACCCCCACCTAATGCAGCCTGGCCGCTGTGTTGGTTCCATGCCAACTTCGGCAATGCGGCCAGGAAATGTCGCAGCCCTTGCGCAGCAGGAAACGCAGCTCACGAGGTGCCATAGGTGCAGCGTCTCACGCACAGGAAAAAAGATGCCTTACAGCAACAACAGCATCTAACACGGTAAGCGCCGACAGTTGTCCATTCGCTCTTGACCTCGTCTCAGGAACTAAATTCCTCGTTGACAGTGGTGCTGATACGAGTGTTCTCGCACCTAATGTGTTAACTTCCTTGCCCAGACTCACGCGGCTAATGACTCTCACTCAAAGTGTTAGGTACGGCACCTTCAACGCTCAACCTGTCAAAAGACTCGAAGCTTTCGTGGACTTTTCATGTGGCACAGGTGACTTGTCCGGTGTTAGGCATTGACTTTCTGCGACACCATAAATTTTCGCTAGACATTCCATGAAGTACATTAGTCCACCAACCTTTGCAGAAGACTATCGCCTTTATGGCCACTGCGTCTGTACCAACCATTCAGTCAACAAACATTTACATTTCACTATTACAGACCGAATGTGCTCTTCTTGCAGCCAAGTTAACTAGTAAAAGTTGCAACTGCTACTACAACGACAAGAAATCAGTGAACTCAAGCAAATGCAGGCCAAGCTCATCTCCCTTATCGAGCGTACCGAACAGACATTACAGAACATGAAATCCGAAATCGCCTCACTTCCAGGTATTCGCTCTTCTCACAAACCTGCGTGCGCTCAAATCATTGACTCATTGCACGAGTGTTCAAACGCTAATGACGCACCCCGCGCGCGTAGAATGTTGTCAATCATGAGCGGCGCATGTGACAAACTCAGTACAACTGAGGGCCCTCCAGTCAGACACCGACCACGACCCCCGAATCCACACAAAACTCAAAGCAGTGAAAGCAATCATCTCGGACCTATTAAAAGCAGGCATTGTACACCCATCCTCCAGTGACTGGTCGTCACCGATTCATCTCACACCAAAGAAGGATGGTCCCTACAGACTCTGTGGCGATTATACACGTCTCAATGACCGCACAATCATGGACAATTATCCAGTGCCAAACATTCAGGACTTCGCTTCTCAATTGGCCGGCGCTAAAATTTTCAGTGTGGTAGACTGTGAGAAAGCATATCACCAAATACCAATGTACGAACAAGATATCCCTAAAACGGCCATCACCACACCATTCGGCCTCTTCGAATACGTTTACATGCCTTACGGATTGAAAAACGCCGCCCAAACCTGGCAGAGGTTCTTAGATACAGTGTTACGACCCCTACCTTTCTGCTACTCGTACCTGGACGACATTTTGATATTTTCTTCCTCTTGGGAGGAACAAAATCTTCAAATCTGGGCGCTGTTTGACACATTACAATCCCACGGTGTGATCGTCAACAAAGACAAATGCAAACTGAGGCAGGATTCTTTCGTTTTTCTGGGACACAGTTTCAGCCGATGGCATCCGGCCCACACAAGAGAAAACAGACATTATCAAATAGCTGCTGATACCAGAAACATACCATGAGCTCCGCCGGTCCTTACGAATAATAAATTTTTTCCGCCGCCACATTCCAAGAGCCGCAGAACTACAGGCCCCCTCACAGACGCACTGCGCGGGCCACAAACGCCAGGCGACAGGCGCCTGCCGTGGACAGAGGTCATGCGTGCGTCTTTCAAAAAACTCAAAACCGCACTCGCGGGAGCCATCACGCTTGCCCATCCACACCCAGATGCAACACTTTCGCTCACCACGGACGCTAGCGAAATATCTATCGGCGCAGTACTTCAACAGCACAGAGGAGAGGTGGTGCAACCTCTTAAAGTTCTTTTCAAAAAAACTTTCTCCCTCTCAGTGCAAATGGTCCGCTTTCGACAGAGAGCACTTAGCTGTCTACGAAGCCATCAGATATTTCCGCGAAGATGTCGAGGGACGCCCCCACACGATCTTTGCAGACCACAAACCTCTCGCCCAAGCACTCACAAATCCTCCAGCCGACCCACCGCCTAGGAGGTTCCGTTATTTCGACCTCATTTCACAATATACAACTAATGTACAATACGTTCGAGGATCCGACAACATAGTCGTTGATTATTTCTCCCGGATCTTGGGCATATCTTCCTCAATCGACTTCGAAGCTCTTGCTCGAGCGCAAACAAATGGTGTCTCCTTGGCGAGCCTTTTATCTGACAATAATCACTCTCTGCACCTGGCGCACAAGATGATCACCGGCACACGCTCGGAGCTATGATGTGACACTTCCACTGGCGTGCCAAGCCCCCTCGTCCCCTCCTCTTTGCATGGCTCGGTGTTTGACGCACTGCACAGCCTCGGCCACCCGAGCATTTGCGCAACTACGCACATCATCGCCGAGCGTTTCGTAGGGCCTTCGCTTCACAAAGACTGTCGCGACTGGTGTAGCACTTGTTTTTCGTGCCAGTGGTCCAAAGTCGGACGCCACTCCACACCCCCCCTCAGGGGTCTTCCGCTCTCCTTCTGGAAGACTCCATCATATCCACATCGACATTGTCGGCCCCCTTCCCCAGGTGGATGGTTACCGATACTTGCTTACTTTTATCGACAGAACAACTAGATGGGTCAGGGAACCCCTCTAGCCGATATTTCGGCCGAAACAGTCGCCAACGCTGTCCTCTCCACATGGGTCGCTCGTTTTGGCTGCCCCAAAACCATTACTACATACCAAGGTCGTCAATTCGAGGCTGTCCTCTTCACAAAAATGTGCGAGCTCTTCGGCGTCGGCCGCATTCGCACGCCAGCCTACCACCCCCAATCAAATGGCTTAGTGGAACGATGGCACCGCACATTAAAGATGGCGCTAATGTGCCACGAGGAACGGTGGTTACATGCCCACCCGTGGGTACTGCTAGGCCTCCGTTCTGTATATAAAGGTGGCCTGCAGTGCTCAGTGGCCGAACTGTTCTATGGCGAGCCGTTGACCCTACCAGCCGAGTTTGTCGAGCCTTCACCACTCCAAGATACCATCGAATACCCAGTGCTAATCTAGAACATACGACAGACGATACGAGCGCAGAGAGCACCCACTCCGAAAGCACATACTCCGCCTAAAACATTTGTGCACGCCGATGCTTAGGGACGATACAGTGCGCGTCGCTCTGCAACCCCCATACACAGGCCCTTACAGGGTACTTAGGCGCTCGTTGAATACATTTGACGTCTGTATCAAAGGCAAACCCTCGATAGTGTCAGTGTCTCGACTAAAGCCGCCGTGGATCACTGCAGACAACACCTCCAGTGACCCGACGCCACCAACCACGACGGACGATGACCTCCACACTGCCGCTTCCTCAAGGGACGACACGCCGGCCATGCCCCCTTCCCCAACGCTGGGAACCCTCACTGGGCAGAGACCAGGGTCCACACCCTTCACCCCACCCTCTCCTGCTACGCCCGTCACACACTTCTCACCAGACATTCAACAACCCACTACCATCGCCATCGATGTCTCACACTTTGCACCATCTGACATCTGTATAACTACCACAAATGATTCTCTCTTAAACATCCACGCTCCCTCCTCCCCCCCCCCCCCCCCCCCCGCTCCGCCGATGATGAGACACCAACTTTCCGTTCTCCACTCCTCACTGATCCCCAATTCCTTAGATCCTTCCTTCCCACATTCAACCTTTCATTGAAGCCATGGGGACACTGTATGTGTTGTACCCCGTGTCTCCGTCTATTCTCCCCACTCCCTCTGTCATCTCCTCACGAACCAGTCGCCACATACTCACACTGGTGTGGCACCGTGATTACATTTTTCCATCCAAAAGGGCTCGAACCCCGGCCCCGGCCCGGCCCCGGCCCGGCCCGGCCCGCCCATTTCCTCCTCCGGACGAAGACGGCGCAACACGTGCACCATCCCCCCACAACCCCCACAAGAGCCAGAGCCTCGTGCTCCACACTGCAAGGGGGGGGGGGGGGGGTCTGTGGCAACACTGATGTGCCATAACATCTCTGGCGCACAAAAACTCTTCGGGCCAAGGCGGCCATTATGTTCTGTCTATGTGATACTTTCGATGTGTAATGACGTATATCTGAAGTGTGACAATAAATATGCTCATTGTTTTAACAAGTGGATCAACCGGTTGTTATTTATAACGATAAGGACCCAAAATTCCACAGGCTGATTTCCAAAACAACTCAGTTTTTTAATCACAAATACGGAAGAACGAAAAGAGGAGCTTCAAATATTAGTGAAATGAGTATATAAAGAACCAATTACAAAAAGGTTATGTGCATGCCTTATTCTATGTACAGTAGTATAAGCTTTAAATGTACATCAGTGATCAAATATGTGCTAATAAGTGTAAGTTTCAACATTTAAACCATTTATATACACATGTGGCGTCTCTGGTGCAGAGTGCCCTATCGTTGGCACCTTCCTTTTTTGGACTGGTTGTTCTTGTGTAAACTTTCAGCATGTAGATGTGTAACAGCCATTCTTTGTTATATGTACAAGTGACCAGTAAATGTGTATTCAATATTAAGTGTGTTATCTCTCAACTAATCTTCCGTGATAATCACAGTGGTGGCCCTGGCACGATCATCGTCTCATCAAGTGTTATTTGTGCTTGTTTTCGTCATTCTCAAACATCATATACCAGACTGCATTTTTTCCACCACAATGGATGTACCAATGTCTTTCAGTGCGAGGGTAATGGGTCCCATCAACTATGCCGCTTGCGACCATGAGTGAACAAGTGTACCATCTGCTTTGAACTCGGTTAAAAGTAAATAGTTATTTATCCCTGGCCACGCCAGCAGCCACCTAACCTTAACCAGTTCAACATGGCCACCGCCTGGTGTGGCAGCACAACAGCCACAACATGGACAGTGCTTGCCACCTAACCACAATGTGGACGACCTTCCAGTTAAAGACACTGTGGTTTATCCTTCACATACATCATTACCTTTGGGATGGCTTGATGTGCCAACAAAGTTCCAGGACTGTGAATCGAACATTTCTACACATGGCGTAGCACATTCTAATTTACATAGTATCACAGCACCTCCCGCCGCACACTGTTTCAGTGACGACGGTTGTCTTGACTGCATTGGTTTCTGTGACTGTCACATCGTGGTTGCACCATGATCGCCTCCCGCTCACTTTCGTAACAGCACCAGCCATTCCACCCATGCCGGTTACGGGTCCGCCACCCCATTACTCCACCATAACTGCCTCCCCTCTCTCTGTTGCATTGGTCCTGGCTGTTACACCTGCACTGTGTTCTTTGTCAGACTTGCCAATTGGACACACCTTGCCAGTTTATACGCCCACTCCCTCCATATCATGTGCTGCATATGGCCACTACCCCACCCAGACCTCAGGCAATGCACCGTTCACCACTACTGCACTCCCGGTGTCAGAGGCATCCTGCTCTGCCCGCATCAATCATCATCTGCCAGAGCTGCCTCAACATGTGTTACCAGGCAGGTTCCCTAAGCTTCCTGCATTGCAAAAAGACAACCCAAAAACTTGGTTCGCCTTGGTAGACCACCACCTGGACATCCACAGCATTTCCAATGACGGCGCAAGTTTTGTCTGCCTGGTGAGCCATCTCCATGCACATACGGACTCATCAGCGACTTGCTCCTCTCACAGCCCACCTCACACAAACATTCGATGGCTAAATCACTGCTTATTGAATGCCTTTCCTGCCCTCCAGCAGTGGCTATCCATCACATTATCCAAGAGGAACATCTCAATTACCGCACTCCTTCACAATTTTGGCAGCACCTATGTGCATTAATCGATGACCAAGCATTGTTTGACACTGCCTTTGGACTTTGTGGATGGTCAAAATGCCTTTGGATCTGCAGCTTCATCTACTGTCTCACATCACTGATCCACTCAAGGTTTGGTTACACAAGGCGGATCAGGCTTATGCCATCATTCATCAACGATGCTGCCTGTCACTACCGACATCTCGTCCACCCTCAATTGGCTCACCTGTGCCTCTGGTTCCGCACTCTGCTGGCAGATGCTGGTGCGCTCACCTCGGCGCCTCAGATGCCCTTCAGGAGCTGCCACCTAGCAGCCTACAGGATTTACTGTCAGTGGGCTCCTGACAGCCTCTGACCTCGCCCAAGCAGTGGCCCAATCGGCTACTGGTCCCACTGCAGTCAGCTGCAACCCCCACCCACACTGAATCATCCTCCAAACTGGCCTACCCACTGTGCTGGTTCCACGCTACTTACGGGGATGCCGCTCGCAACTGCCGTGCACCCTGCACCTATCCAAACAAGACTAGCAGGCACGTTTAAGTGCCACATCCCACCATTTACGTTCACGGTGCCTATCTTCTGACGCTGCACCACTCACTTCAGCGACTTCACGCCTCTATGCCACAGATATCTCGACTGGTATCCGCGTTCTCGTCAACACTGGCGGCTGATGTTAACATCATACCAGCCAAGCACGATGTCGACGCGCTGTCCCCCTCTACCCTCACCTTGATTGCTGCCATCCATTCTCCTATTGCATTCCAAGCCTCCATCAAGATGTCACTCCACCTCTCACCAGTTCACGCCTTACCTTGGACCTTCCACACTGCCGATGTCAATAAACCTGTGATTGGGTTGGCCTTTCTACACCATTATGAACTTTCACCAGACCTGCAGGCCACTGCACTCCACCACGTGTCTGGCTCTACAGTTCCATGCACACCTAAGTTCAGCACCACTCCACTCTCTGCCTCCTTGGCTACACTTTCGATGTGTAGGGACCGATGACCGTCGCAGTCTGGTCCCTTTAATACCACAAACCAACCAACCTTTCCATGTGTGGTTCCCTGGTCAAGTGCATAACCACACAGCTCTCTGATTTGTTGTATGTGCACTCCCAGATTGATGAACTCTGCACCCAGAAAGATGACTTAATTGCCTTCATCACCTCTGACAAATTTTCACATGCACAGCATACCATACATCGCCTATCTGCAGGCCCACAGTGAGGCGGCCCTGCACATGCCTCTACAGCGTCTTCTCGCCAACCTGCTCCAATGTCGAGCATTCCACTGACTGTTGTTTTCTTCACATCACTGCGGATGAATCTCCAAGATGCTCCTGTGTGCGCCCCTCCAGATTCTTCGCACTGCTTCACTCCTGCATCGCGCCTTGTGTTGCCAACTGAAGCTGACGCCCTGCCTATGTCACCCTGATTCATCAAGGAGAGTGAACTAATGTTGCCTGTGGGTACCTTCTTGGTCCCTCATGTTGACTTCCCTATGCAATTATCGGCCATCAATAATGGCACTTGCTGTAAGATATGCACCACTGATGGCTGACCTGTTCGTTATAAGGCCAGGCGCCTTAACACTTCCAAACTTTTGCACACTATGGAGATTATTCGGGCATCCTCCATTCCCCCGATAGCAACTGGTCTTCCCATGTTCACCTTGTTCCCAAAAACGATGGCTCCTTATGCATGTGTGGGGACTACAAGTCCCTTAATGCCAGCACCATTATCAATAACTACCCCATACCATACATCCAAGATTTCACACAGTTGCTTCATGGTTCTACCTTTTTCTCTGTATTAGATTGTTCCAAAGCATATCACCAGATTCCTGTGCGTTCACCGGATATTCTGAAGATGGCCATCACCACACCCTTCGGCCTAGTTGAATACTGTTACATGCCTTATGGATTGAAAAATGTTGCTCTCCCTCTGTATTTTGCTTACGCTTACTTAGACAACATCCTTACCTTTTCCTCCTCTGCTGAGGAGCATCAAGTTCACCTCGCTTCAGTTCGTTCGGACCTCACTGCCAATGGCGTGGTGATCAACCATGATAAATCTTAACTATGTTCCGCATCTGTTACCTTCATTGGCCATTCCATCTCTGCCGACGGCCTCCAACTGACGAGTTCTTGTGTCGAATTCCCTCTCCCTGACAGCTCTATCATTTTCTGAGTATGGCAAACTTTTACCACCGCCATATTCCTGAAACTGCCTTCGTCCAAATGGCCCTCACCGACACTCTCTCTGCCAAGCACACCACTGGAAAATGGAAGTTGGAGTGGACACAGCCTATGTTTGACGCTTTTGGTAACCTTAAAACTGCCCTAGCTAAATCCGTAACACTCACCCACCCTGACCCTGAGGCCCGTGTCTCGATCATGACTAATGCCACTGTCTCAGCTGTGGGTGCTTTTTTTACAGCAGCACACTGCCAACTCCACCCAGCCCCTCCGCTTCTTTTCCAAGAAACTGACTAAGAGCCTGTGCAAGTGGTCAGCATTTGACTGTGAGCTGCTCACAGTGTACGAGGCTATTAAACATTTTCATAGTGACCTTGAGGAGTGACCCTATACCGATCACAAGCCACTCATGGATGCTGCTTCTAATCCTGTTGAAGACCTTCCACCCTGGCGTTTCCGCCATTTGAACTAAATCTGTCAGCACTCTTCTGATGCATGATATATCTGTGACATGGAGAACATTGTGGCAGACTACCTTTCCTGCATCTGCGTGTTAACTGCATCACTGGACCTAGAGGAGCTCGCCTGACTACAAGCTGATGACGATGATATACAGCAACTAAGGTCAAACAATGGCTCATCGCTCTCTGTCCAGCCCCATATACTGTTACCTGATTCAGCAATCCCTGTCCTTTGTGACACATCTATAGGTGCACTTCGCCCCCTGGTCCCCACCACCCTTTGTCATTGGGTCTTTACCACCTTGCATGGCTTAGCTTACTCCGGGACACAGGCCATGACGTGGCTGGTTACGGAGTGCTTTGCCTGGCCTGGTGTGAAGCACGACTGTTTCACTTGGAGCCATGCATGCGTTCCGTGCCAGTGCAGCAAGGTTGGCAGGCGAGCCCAACCTCCTCTGGACATGTTTAACATCCTGAACGGGCATTTTCAACATGTCTATATTGACGTCATTGGTCCCCTTCCTCTGTCTGAGGGCTACAGATATATCCTATCAGTTATCGATCGTGTGACCCGTTGGGTTGAGGTGGTCCCCCCTTACTGACATCACGGCCGAGTCTGTCGCCCATTCCTTCAACAACGTGGGTTGCTCACTTCGGCTGTTCCTTATCTCTCACCAATTTGAATCCACCCTGTTCGCACGACTCTGTGTACTCTGTGGCATCGCCAAGCTTCATACCACAGCTTACCACCAGCAGGCGAACGGCCTTTTTGAGTGGTGGCACCGAAGACTACCCTAATGTGCCACGGGGGCCTATGGTCAGAAGCATACTCTTAGGAACTTTCAAGCACATAAAACAGATAAGGTAGTTCTAATTAAACACATATTTTCAGTGGACAAGTATTTGTTCCACATATTTACGTGATGTTGTTGATCAGCTTTAACATCAAACTGTCTAAGTTACAATGTAGTATTGTATGAAAGCTATGAGAGAAGACATTATAGAGCAGAAAGATCTTAGGTCTCTTAGACGCCCTGCTGCTGATAAATAGCTTATAACACCATTTCCGTCTATTAAACAAATGAAACTCCAGGTAAGAATATCAACAATATAGGAAAAGAGAGATTACTACTTACTGTAAAGAAGACACATTAAGTTGCAGACAGGAACAATTAAAAGACACTTGCATAAAGCTTTTGGGCACAGCCTTCATCAGCAAAAAAGAAACACATGCCACCCATACAAACAAGCAAGCACATCTCATGCACACAGGACCGGGCATTCTGAGCTGAGATGCTGGAGTTGGTGCTCATGTGTGCAAGATGTGTACTTTCTTATTTATGTCGATTCCAATCCTTCAGATATATTCCAAATTTAACACTGTTTCAAGAAATTTTTATTAATTTACGTTTTTTGAACAAGATTTTTTGTTATGAGATCTCAGGCTCTGGATACAAGATTTTTTTGTATTTTTAAACTATGTTCAGTGTAAAGCGTGCAGTAATTACTGATGCCATTGGTTAGTTCACACTATTATCACACATGTGTGGTTTAGATAGTCACCTTATTTGTTTTGTGTACATAAGCTTTTAAAACTATAAAATAATAAATAAAATGACAAAGCATATGAATTATAAAATAAAGTTAATACATGTTGTTAATCCATCTGACATGTAATCCATCATACTAGATTAGTATGTCATACACTGAAACTAGCTCCACTACGCCTATTTATAGATTCATATAGGACAGTATTAAAAAATTATTCACAAAATAATAAAATACAGGTCACTTACGTTAAAAAACACAAGAAATTAATTACAAACTGATGTTATTTTGTTTGACTGTTTTGTCGATTTCTTAGTGAGGTTTTGTACTGGGTTGTACATGTATGGGTGGTTTTTAAACACTGAAATTTCTCATATGTTTCCTATCAAAGCCCACCAAAGTACTCCCAGAAACAATTTTTTTTAGCTGAAATATTTGGTTAAAACATAACCTTACAGCAATAATATACCTCTTTAGACACTGAAACATCAGAGAAAGAGTAATGAGACTACTGAGTTTCTGAAGACTTATGGTATAATTGCAATCTCATTTTTCTTACAATACGTTTTTGAACAGCAATATTTCCTAACTTGCAACATTTTGGGAGAAGATAAAGTGCTCTTTTTATTGGGAACTTTAAAATGCAGCATATTATTTCTGTGACATACACTTATTAGTCAGGTCAAAATATTGTGTGTATGTGGTCTTATAAATCCGAATATTTATTCCAATACAACATTTGTGTAAAAATTTTTGTATCGTGGTAATCAACGAAATGTTAATTTTATTTTAACCTAGAAGAACAAGAAAAATACATTTTGAAGGTTGCTCTTCCAATTTGATGTAACTATTGTGATAGACTAAAGGGACAAAAATGCGTTTGTGTTAGGAGTGATACTGAAGCAAGTGCGTTGTTGCACCTTGTTTCACCATGTTCCATTTAGTGCACTTTGGCACTGACACCTGTTTCTGTTTTCACAAAAGCATGTACATTTTTACAAGAAGTACAAAGCAAACACACAGAACATTAGCAAGCCCTATATTCCCTACCTAAGAAAGGAACAATATACTTTGCAGAAGCCACCACAATCAGAGAAGCACAAAAAAAAAAAGTAAAAAGAAAGCCAGCTTCCTGCCTTCTGCCTGCGAAAGGAAGGCTTTCCTCAACTGTGAATATGCGTTATTGGCAAAGTGTCATTTCTACAGTTGTATTTCATCCTAGTAGCAAAGTCAATTACGGAACAGTTGTGTATTGTCAAAATCGTTCAGGTGGCGACATTACGTTTAAATCACACAAGGACTGCTAATATTTTTAAAAACATCAGGAATCCGATGTACCGATTTTCAAGAAAATATCGCTACTAGCCCTCGATGTCTCGGAAGAAGCTTCGAAATATTTCGTTAAATCAATGTACCATCTTATGAAAATATCGGCGCGCATTGTAAATATACGTCCGAGTTTAGAGCTGTATATTTATGTATTGCATTATTATTATACGAGGGCAGTTCAATAAGTAATGCAACACAAAATTTATTTCTCGGCCGATTTTGGTTGAAAAAACCGGAAATTTCTTGTGGAATATTTTCAAACATTCCCGCTTCGTCTCGTATAGTTTCATTGACTTCCGACAGGTGGCAGCGCTGTACGGAGCTGTTAAAATGGCGTCTGTAACGGATGTGCGTTGCAAACAACGGGCAGTGATCGAGTTTCTTTTGGTGGAAAACCAGGGCATCTCAGATATTCATAGGCGCTTGCAGAATGTCTACGGTGATCTGGCAGTGGACAAAAGCACGGTGAGTCGTTGGGCAAAGCGTGTGTCATCATCGCCGCAAGGTCAAGCAAGACTGTCTGATCACCCGCGTGCGGGCCGGCCGTGCACAGCTGTGACTCCTGCAATGGCGGAGCGTGCGAACACACTCGTTCGAGATGATCGACGGATCACCATCAAACAACTCAGTGCTCAACTTGACATCTCTGTTGGTAATGCTGTCACAATTGTTCACCAGTTGGGATATTCAAAGGTTTGTTCCCGCTGGGTCCCTCGTTGTCTAACCGAACACCATAAAGAGCAAAGGAGAACCATCTGTGCGGAATTGCTTGCTCGTCATGTGGCTGAGGGTGACAATTTCTTGTCAAAGATTGTTACAGGCGATGAAACATGGGTTCATCACTTCGAACCTGAAACAAAACGGCAATCAATGGAGTGGCGCCACACCCACTCCCCTACCAAGAAAAAGTTTAAAGCCATACCCTCAGCCGGTAAAGTCATGGTTACAGTCTTCTGGGACGCTGAAGGGGTTATTCTGTTCGATGTCCTTCCCCATGGTCAAACGATCAACTCTGAAGTGTATTGTGCTACACTTCAGAAACTGAAGAAACGACTTCAGCGTGTTCGTAGGCACAAAAATCTGAACGAACTTCTCCTTCTTCATGACAACGCAAGACCTCACACTAGTCTTCGCACCCGAGAGGAACTCACAGAACTTCAGTGGACTGTTCTTCCTCATGCACCCTACAGCCCCAATCTCGCACCGTCGGATTTCCATATGTTTGGCCCAATGAAGGACGCAATCCGTAGGAGGCACTACGTGGATGATGAAGAACTTATTGATGCAGTACGACGTTGGCTCCGACATCGACCAGTGGAATGGTACCGTGCAGGCATACAGGCCCTCATTTCAAGGTGGCGTAAGGCCGTAGCTAAAAGATTGGGGAATAACCTGGTGTATTTCAATGCTGAATAAAACAACCCCTGTTTCAGAAAAAAAATGTGTTGCATTACTTATTGAACTGCCCTCGTATATTCCTTACATCAAACAGCTAGCAGCCTGTTTACCCCCCTTAGAGCAAGGATTTCAAGGAAACCGATGCACGTTCACGCTTAGTGATAACCACTTTGCTAACAGTGGTAACTGCATCAAAGTGGCACAATAAAAGTTGTCCAATGTATATGTCGTTTGGTTTCGCCACGTATCGGATTTACCCAGAACACCTCATGTCGACTTCCCTGTTTTATCATTTCTGTAAATTCTGGCGACCTAGCAGTCGTATCGTCAAAATGGCGGATTGCATCAGCATTTCCCCTCACACGTCTCGTCCCATCGCAAAGACCAATCCTGTCATTTAGATTTTTGTTCATCATTTTCAGCAACTGTTTCTGGTCGTCCTTCAGCGTTGGTAGCATCCATCTGTAGGACAATTTTCGCATTTTGAAGCCTTCGTGCAGGATTGTGTACACAGATCAAACGGAATATCAGCTTTGGAGGCGGTTTGTATCACATTCATTCGGCGATCCTCCAAAGCAACTTTCTCCACTTGCTAAATCATGTCGTCACACTGGGTGGTGCGACCTCGAGATTGTCTTGGTTTGTTGTCACATGACGTTCTGCTTTCTTTGAACTATCACATCCGTCAATACACATTAGACACAGCCATTTATCACCCAACTGGTGGGAAATTTCAGGCGGTGTCACACTACACAAATGGAGAAAAAGATTTATTACACACTTTTCTTGTAATGAAAACGTTACCATCTTCGACAGAAAAACCAGTCGTCACTCTCGCCACTGTCCCTAGTTTCCCTCCCTGCTCACTGATCCTTGTCCTCTGCCGCTCCTCCACCACCATATTGCCCTGTCAGGGCTCTCTTCCCCTTCCAATTCTCTCCACACACTCCCTAAGTCTTGATTCGGAACTAGATCCCACTCCACTCTTCCCCCATCCATCATCGAAACATTCGCCCAAACACACCCTCTCTCACATACTATCTTTAAATGCTACGTTCTCATGATACCCTTCCCCCTGGCATTCTATACCCACTCATCTTCAGTCATCTATGTATCTCTTTTAATTAGTCACTCATCGACCTTCCCGATTAATTTCCTGCCACTGTCTATCGTTTTTTTTTTATCTTTGTGTACGACTCTCATTTTCCATTCATGTGTATCCATATTTAAATTCATCACTGAGTCAATCTTCTACGTTTTAACTGATGTAACTGGCGTTCTGTCTTGTCAAATGCCATGTCCAACTTTTTTTTTTTTTTTTAATTTTCGTCTCATGTGGCTGAAGAGCGGAAAATTGTATCCACTAGCAGCCTCCCCGCCCTGCCCATATGGCGACAATAAGGAAAAAAAATCTCGCCACTGTTGCTAGAGTTTTGTGTGCCATACAGTCCTGCAATCTGCGTCACGCATTCACAAAGATTGTGTACGTATTGTAAAACAAACCACATGTTTCTATCTGAAAAAAATCAGAGGTTTTATAACTGGAATGCAAATCGTACATGTTCTGTACCCGTTAGTCATATTTGGTACTGGTTCCACGCACTTGAGGGGATTCGAAAATGGGATGCACAAATTATTTGTAAGCCATCTCCTTTGCAGACTGACTATTTTCCCTCTATCCTGCCAATGCACCGATGACTCCAACATGCTTTACGTATGACTGAGGCTATGGGACCATTCCACTTCATGTTTCTACGAATTATTAAGCTCATGTGTTTATATAAGTTGACTGATTACAATTGTGAATACACTGATATTTCTGTCCTAGAATACATCTACATCTACATCTACATCCATACTCCGCAAGCCACCTGACGGTGTGTGGCGGAGGGTACCTTGAGTACCTCTATCTGTTCTCCCTTCTATTCCAGTCTCGTATTGTTCGTGGAAAGAAGGATTGTCGGTATGCCTCTGTGTGGGCTCTAATCTCTCTGATTTTATCCTCATGGTCTCTTCGCGAGATATACGTAGGAGGGAGCAATATACTGCTTGACTCTTCGGTGAAGGTATGTTCTCGAAACTTTGACAAAAGCCCGTACCGAGCTACTGAGCGTCTCTCCTGCAGAGTCTTCCACTGGAGTTTATCTATCATCTCCGTAACGCTTTCGCGATTACTTTGATTTTACATTCCGAAAAGCCTCAGTTTTGAATTTCTGGCCATTTGAAATAAACTGGTAGTCTCTGCGTCACGTTGAAGTCTTATCAAGATCTGACAGAAATTTTTTGCTGTTTTATTCAGATACGAGGGTAAGTCCATTATTATCCGCAATTTAGTTATATTTTTGTTTATTTTGGTAGTACTGTCGTTTTACATTGATAAGCATGCTTATTGTTGTTAATCTTTGCAATTTTCAAGCTGCTTGGTTAGTTTCGTTACCGCTGTCGTGCTGTTAATCATGACTACTCCTCTGTCTATTTGCACCAAAGAAGAGCAACGTTCAGTGATGCGTTTTTTGTGGTCGGAAGGCGTATCAAGGGCCGAAATTCATCGCAGACTTTTGGTAGAGTATGGGAACAGTGTTTCGCCACAACGGAGTGTCTACGAATGGATTGAATAATTCCGAAATGGTCGCACAAGTGTTACACTCAATGAAGGAGCCGGACGACCATTTACCGCCACAAATGAAGACACCATTGAGCGTTCAAGTGAAATGATTCTCTTCGACAGACGATTAGCATTGACGAATTGGCACGTCGTCTCCAAATTAGTTACGGTTCTGCCTACGAAATCATCCACAACAGTCTTGGGTTTCATAAAGCTTGTGCAAGATGTGTCCCAAAACAACTCACACAGTAGTATAAACAAACACGCTTGAACATCTGCAAAAAAACATTTGGATCGCTATGGTAACGAAGGGGACAACTTCTTATACAGGATATTTACTGGTAACGAAACATGGATCCATCATTAAGAGCCGGTGAGTAAATGGCAGAGTATGGAACGGAAACATCCAAATTCGCTGTGCAAAAGGCTCAAATGGCTCTGGGCACTATGGGATTTAAAATCTGAGGTCATCAGTCCCCTAGAACTTAGAACTACTTTAAACAAAACTAACCTAAGGACATCACACACATCCATGCCCAAGGCAGGATTCGAACCTGCGACCGTAGCGGTCGCGCGGTTCCAGACTGAAGCGCCTAGAACCGCTCGGCCACAACGGCCGGCCAAATTCACTGTGCAAGAAAAAGCTCGAGACCCAACTGTCAGCAGGAAAACTGATGCTTACGGTTTTTTGGGATGCACAAGGTCCAGTACTGGAACATTATGGGGAAAGGGGCACAACAATAAACAGTGTACGTTACAGTGAGATGCTTACTGCCAGGCCGAAGCCTGTAATTTGAAGCAAACGCCGAGGATTGCTGTCAAATGTGTTGTTGTTGCACGACAACGCCCGTCCGCATACTGCTGAAACGCTGCAGGAACTCAAATTTGAAGTACTGGATCATCCTCCATATAGTCCCGATCTTGCCACTTCCGAAAAATGGCCCTGAGCACTATGGGACTTAACATCTGAGGTCATCAGTCCCCTAGAACTTAGAACTACTTAAACCTAACTAACCTAAGGACATCACACACATCCATGCCCGAGGCAGGATTCGAACCTGCGACCGTAGCGATCACGCGGTTCCAGACTGAAGCACCTAGAACCGCATGGCCAAATCAGCCGGCCGCCACTTCCGACTGTCACTTGTTTGGCCCACTCAAACAGGCATTAAGGGGCCGTCGATTTGCCTCGGACGAAGCAGTGAAAGAAGCGGTGCATTCCTGGCTCGTAGCTCAACCGAGAACCTTCTTTTACGAGGGCATCAGGAAGCTTGTACAACAATGGACCAAGTGTCTTGAAACGCAAGGAGACTATGTCGAAAAGTGATGTTCTTGTAAGTTTCCTATTTGATTACAATAAAATTTTATAACTACTTTGCGGATAATAATTGACTTATCCTCGTAGTATTACATTAGATGTACTTTTCCGTCCAACTTACCTATAGTGAGGGGATCCTCATGGATGTAGAATATGTCGAGAACCACAACATACAATCAACATTTACAAAGCAGAAAAGATATGTCAATGTACCTCCCATAGACCCCAACGGCGTGCGGAATAAGTCAGAACCGAGCGGTCTTGGGCGCTGCAGTCATGGACTGTGCAGCTGGTCCTGGCGGAGGTTCGAGTCCTCCCTCGGGCTTGGGTATGTGTGTTTGTCCTTAGGATAATTTAGGTTAAGTAGTGTGTAAACTTAGGGACTGATGACCTTAGCAGTTAAGTCCCATAAGATTTCACACACATTTGAACATTTTTGAATAAGTCAAAACATCTTAAATATATTTTCAGTTAAAAGTTAGCAACCAGTTAGTCACAAAACATGTAAAATGTACAATACATTGAGGTGCATATCATAATTCTTAGGCTATTGTAGCCACGCATCATTGAAGAGGTAAATCAGTCTACATCACTTGTTTTCATTCAACACATTACTGCGCTGGAGATGAACATAAGTCATATTACACATCATACTCAGATTATTTGATATTATGAATACAGGGGTTGGACAAAAATATAGAAACACCATGTGAAACGAATACTAGAGCATCACTGGAGATGCTAGCCAAGTCTGCAGTTGGCACTGTTCTATTTTATCGCGAACGGCACCTTTGCAATGCCCTGAATACTTTGCAAGTATCAGTGGTGGTCAGAACAATGTTCTGTGTACTTGGGAGTGCGCTATGTCGGAGCTAAGTGGATTCCAACGTGGGCAAATTAGTGGTGTTTGTGTGGTGGATGCTTCTGTAACCACGGTAACGAAGTGTTTGGTGTTTCAAGAGCCACCAATAGAAGATTTATATCGCACACAGGAAAGGTGAAAAACCAGAATAGCAGGGCGGGCTGAAATTCTTCAGCCTAACAGGAAAACGTGTTGCCGAAGCCATAAGCCATGAATCTTAGACAATAGACGAATGGAGGAAACTTACTTGTCGAATGCGGCTTGTTTCTCACTTTCTTCAACTTCTGGTAGAGTTTACGTATGGAGTACGCCGTTTCAATCCTGCGATGCAAACTGCTTGCTGCCAAGAATGAAACTTGGTAGAGATTAGGTGATGATTTGAGAAGCCCTGTCGTGGTATTCCATGAGGCCCAGGGTTACTACACAAGGTCGCATTACTACTAACAATTATGTGATCATTTTGGCTGATCAGATCCGTCCCATGGTGCAACAGTTGATCTCCATGCAGTGTTCCAAGACGACAGGACCCTGTTCACACAGCTCGCATCGTCCAGTGCTGGTTGTTTGAGCACAAGGATGAACTGTCCCATATTCCATGCCCCCATGGTCACGAGATCTCAATATTATTGAGCCTTTGTGTTCTACTTTGACGAGAAGGGTGTGTGGTCGCAATCCATCACCATCATAATTACACTATGTGATCAAAAGTATCCGGACACCTCGCTGAAAATGATTTACAAGTTCGTGGCGCCCTCCATCGGTAATGCTGGAATTCAATATGATGTTGGCCCACCCTTAGCCTTCATAACGGCTTCCACTCCCGCAGGCATACGTTCAATCAGATGCTGGAAGGTTTCTTGGGGAATGGTAGCCCATTCTTCACGGAGCGCTGCGCAGAGAAGAGGTATCGATATCGGTCTGTGAGGCCTTGCACGAAGCTGGCGTTCCAAAATATCCCCAAGGTGTTCTATAGGATTCAGGTCAGGACTCCGTGCAGGACAGTCCATTACAGGGTTGTTATTGCCGTGTAACCACTCTGCCATAGGCAGTGCATTATTAACATGTACTCGATCGTGTTGAAAGATGCAATCACCATCCCTGAATTGCTCTTCAACAGTGGAAAGCAAGAAAGTGCTTAAAGCATCAATGTAGGCCTGCGCTGTGATAATGCCACGCAAAACAGTAAGGGGTGCAAGCCCCCTCCATGAAAAACACGACCACACCATAACACCATCGCCTCTGAATTTTACTGTTGGCACTACACACGCTGGCAGATGATGTTCACCGAACATTCGCCATACCAACGCCCTGCCATCGGATCGCCACATTGTGTACTGTGATTCGTCACTCCACATAACGTTCTTCTATCGTTCAATCGTCCAACGTTTATGCTCCTTACACCAAGCAAGGCGTCATTTGGCAATTACCAGTGTGATGTGTGGCTTATGAGCAGTGGCTCGACCATGAAATCCAAGTTTTCTCACCTCCCACCTAATTGTCGTAATGCTTACAATGAATCCTGATGCAGTTTGGAATTCCTGTGTGATGGTTTGGATAGATATCTGCCTATTACACATGACGACCCTCTTCAACTGTCGGCTGTCTCTGTCAGTCAACAGACGAGGTCGGTCTGTACGCTTTCGTGCTGTACGTGTCCCTTGACGTTTCCACTTCACTATAACATCGGAAACAGTGGACCTAGGGATGTTTAGGAGTGTGGAACTCTCGCGTAAGACGTATGACACAAGTAATATCCCAATCAACTGACCACGTTCGAAGTCCGTGAGTTCCGTGGAGCGCCCCATTCTGCTCTCTGTCGATGTCTAATAACTACTGAGGTCGCTGATATGGAGTACCTGGAAGTAAGTGGCAACACAATGCACCTAATATGATAAATGTATATTTTTGGGCGTGTCTGGATACTTTTGACCACATAGTGTATCTATTTTGCAGGAATAATGGTATAATATTCCCTTGAAAACCATACAGGATCTGTATTTATCCATTCCGAGGCGACTGGAAGCTGTTTAGAATGCCAAAGATTTTCCTACTCCGTGTGAAGTATGGCTATACGTTATCTTTTGGTATTCTCATACCTTTGTCCACCCATTGCATATAAATCTGTCGGTTCTACTAAATTCATTAGTAGAGTGGAAGAAGTTGGCCACCAATAAATCCTTTAGGCTTCACTGAAACTGAACTTTACTAGCAGTTAAACTTGGCATGTACCCGTGGCCTAGGATTAGCGTCTTTGATTCATAATCAAAAACATCTTCGGTCCCGGGTTCGATCCCCGCCACTGCCTAAATTTTGATAAATAATCAGCATTGGCGGCCGAAGACTTCCGGCATAAGAAGTCAGCCTCATTCTGCCAACGGCCTTGTCAAAGAGGGCGGAGGAGCGGATAGAGGTTCAGGGCACTCTCTTGTCCTAGGGGTGGGAAATTGCCCCTAAAGGCGGAAGAATCAGCAATGATCAACGACATGAGGATGCAGAAGGCAATGGAAACCACTGCATTAAAGAAACATAACGTGTATCCACAGGACATGTGGCCTGTAATTGAAGAAGTGTCATGATGATCTCTCCATTGGCAAAAGATTCCGGAATAGCCCCCATTCGGATCTCCGGGAGGGGACAGCCAAGGGGGAGGTTACCATGAGAAAAAGATTGAATAATCAACGAAAGGATAACGTTCTACGAGTCGGGGCGTGGAATGTCAGAAGCTTGAACGTGGTAGGGTAACTAGAAAATCTGAAAAGGGAAATGCAAAGGCTCAATCTAGATATAGTAGGGGTCAGTGAAGTGAAGCGGAAGGAAGACAAGGATTTCTGGTCAGTTGAGTATCGGGTAATATCAACAGCAGCAGAAAATGGTATAACAGGTGTAGGATTCGTTATGAATAGGAAGGTAGGGCAGAGGGTGTGTTACTGTGAACAGTTCAGTGACAGGGTTGTTCTAATCAGAATCGACAGCAGACCAACATCGACAACGGTAGTTCAGGTATACATGCCGACGTCGCAAGCTGAAGATGAACAGATAGAGAAAGTGTATGAGGGTATTGAAAGGGTAATGCAGTATGTAAAGGGGGACGAAAATCTAATAGTCATGGGCGACTGGAATGCAGTTGTAGGGGAAGGAGTAGAAGAAAGGGTTACAGGAGAATATGGGCTTGGGACAAGGAATGAAAGAGGAGAAAGACTAATTGAGTTCTGTAACAAGTTTCAGCTAGTAATAGCGAATACCCTGTTCAAGAATCACAAGAGGAGGAGATATACTTGGAAAAGGCCGGGAGATACGGGAAGATTTCAATTAGATTACATCATGGTCAGACAGAGATTCCGAAATCAGATACTGGATTGTAAGGCGTACCCAGGAGCAGATATAGACTCATATCACAATATAGTAGTGATGAAGAGTAGGTTGAAGTTCAAGAATCAATACGCAAAGAAGTGGGATACGGAAGTACTAAGGAATGACGAGTTACGTTTGAAGTTCTCTAACGCTATAGATACAGCAATAAGGAATAGCGCAGTAGGCAGTATAGTTGAAGAGGAACGGACATCTCTAAAAAGGGCCATCACAGAAGTTGGGAAGGAAAACATAGGTACAAAGAAGGTAGCTGCGAAGAAACCATGGGTAACAGAAGAAATACTTCAGTTGATTGATGAAAGGAGGAAGTACAAACATGTTCCGGGAAAATCAGGAATACGGAAATACAAGTCGCTGAGGAATGAAATAAATAGGAAGTGCAGGGAAGCTAAGACGAAATGGCTGCAGGAAAAATGTGAAGACATCGAAAAAGATATGATTGTCGGAAGGACAGACTCAGCATACAGGAAATTCAAAACAACCTTTTGTGACATTAAAAGCAACGGTGGTAACATTAAGAGTGCAGCGGGAATTCCACTGTTAAATGCAGAGGAGAGAGCAGATAGGTGGAAAGAATACATTGAAAGCCTCTATGAGGGTGAAGATTTGTCTGATGTGATAGAAGAAGAAACAGGAGTCGATGTAGAAGAGATAGGGGATCCAGTATTAGAATCGGCATTTAAAAGAACTTTGGAGGACTTACGGTCAAGTAAGGCAGAAGGGATAGATAACATTCCATCAGAATTTCTAAAATCATTGGGGGAAGTGGCAACAAAACGACTATTCACGTTGGTGTGTAGAATATATGAGTCTGGTGATATACCATCTGACTTTCGGAAAAGCATCATCCACACAATTCCGAAGACGGCAACAGCTGACAAGTGCGAGAATTATCGCACAATCAGCTTAACAGCTCATGCATCGAAGCTGCTTGCAAGAATAATATACAGAAGAATGGAAAAGAAAATTGAGAATGCGCTAGGTGAAGATCAGTTTGGCTTTAGGAAAAGTAAAGGGACGAGAGAGGCAATTCTGACGTTACGGCTAATAATGGAAGCAAGGCTAAAGAAAAATCAAGACACTTTCATAGGATTTGTCGACCTGGAAAAAGCGTTCGACAATATAAAGTGGTGCAAGCTGTTCGAGATTCTGAAAAAAGTAGGGGTAAGCTATAGGGAGAGACGGGTCATATACAATATGTACAACAACCAAGAGGGAATAATAATAGTGGACGATCTAGAACGAAGTGCTCGTATTAAGAAGGGTGTAAGACAAGGCTATAGCCTTTCGCCCCTACTCTTCAATCTGGACATCGAGGAAGCAATGATGGAAATAAAAGAAAGGTTCAGGAGTGGAATTAAAATACAAGGTGAAAGGATATCAACGATACGATTCGCTGATGACATTGCTATCCTGAGTGAAAGTGAAGAAGAATTAAATGATATGTTGAACGGAATGAGCAGTCTAATGAGGACACAGTATGGTTTGAGAGTAAATCGGAGAAAGACGAAGGTAATGAGAAGTAGTAGAAACGAGTACAGCGAGAAACTTAACATCAGGATTGATGGTCACGAAGTCAATGAAGTTAAGGAATTCTGCTACCTAGGCAGTAAAATAACCAATGACGGACGGAGCAAGGAGGACATCAAAAGCAGACTCGCTATGGCAAAAAAGGCATTTCTGGCCAAGAGAAGTCTACTAATATCAAATACCGGCTTTAATTTGAGGAAGAAATTTCTGAGGATGTACGTCTGGAGTACAGCATTGTATGGTAGTGAAACATGGACTGTGGGAAAACCGGAACAGAAGAGAATCGAAGCATTTGAGATGTGGTGCTATAGACGAATGTTGAAAATTAGGTGGACTGATAAAGTAAGGAGTGAGGAGGTTCTACGCAGAATCGGAGAGGAAAGGAATATGTGGAAAACACTGATAAGGAGAAGGGACAGGATGATAGGACAGCTGCTAAGACATGAGGGAATGACTTCCATGGTACTAGAGGGAGCTGTAGAGGGCAAAAACTGTAGAGGAAGACAGAGATTGGAATACGTCAAGCAAGCAAGTGCTACTTTGAGATGAGGACGTTAGCACAGGAAAGGAATTCGTGGCGGGCCGCATCAAACCAGTCAGTCGACTGATGACCAAAAAAAAAAAAAAAAAAAAAAAAAAAAAAAAAAAAAAAAAAAAAAAAACTTGGCTGCTAGCAAGTTACTGAACATGTTTTCCTGAATAACACACGCTTTTCTAGACCAAAGGAAGTGATTTTAGATCTTTGTGAAGTTTATTGTTGTTTCGAGTACCGATTCCACGAACTGAGCTGTTGGTTTTAAAAAAAGGGGTATAGTACTTTCGATAAATTTCAGTAAGGAATAAATATATTGGGGAGCAGTATTCCTGTTTCCTAGAAAAGGGCCCTGCAGGACGTTTCTGCGTCCGCTGCACAAAGCAAGTACGCTAGCGTTTTTATTTTTATATCGCTTATGTCTGACAGCACTCCCATCGCAAATAAAAATTTCTTCAGACGATTCAGCTGTTGAGTGTTGTCCTTCTCCAAGGTGAAATTTTAGAAGCTGTACTCCTATGAGCTTAACATTGCCAATCTCTTCTATTTGCTTGTCGTCATATTTTAGGTATATGCTGGAGGGGGGGGGGGAGGGGGGGAAGTGGACCTCTCACAAGTTCTGGACCAAGTTTTGAATTGTATATACTATGCATTTTCAAAGTTTAGTCACAATGAACCGACTAGGAACCATTCATTAACGTTCTTGAAAATTTCAGTAATGGTCTTTCTAAAACTCAACTTTACATTTTATATATTGTGATGTTTATATCGCCTAGAAACGAAAAAAATTTGGCATCTAATAATGTTTCTGATGATAGATCGTTGATATTCACAATAAAAAGTAAATATCCCAAGATGGACGTGGAATACCACAGTTGGATGATTCCTGACAACTTATACAGGACTCTTTCCTACTGACACTCTTTGTTTCGTGGCACAGAGATACAGCCTGAACCATTTTGTATCATTTCCTGTTATGCTACAGCATTCTGATTTACTTAAGAGGCTATTATGTCTTATACAGTCAAATGCTTTTGACATGTCACAGAATATACGAATAACTTGTAAGTTATTGTCCAAAGAATTAAGTATATTCTCCCTGTATGTGTTATTACGCTTCGAATTGTCAGAACCCTTTAGAATTCCAAACTATGGCTTTTACAATATATTATTTGAAGTGAGGTGGTTAAGGAACCGCTTATGTATTTCCCCTTTCCAAAATTTTATGTAGTGCTGGCAAAAGAAAAATTGGACGGAAGATTGGCGGTATTTTCTTGTCTCCTTTCCTATACAGACGCTTAACTTCAGCATATTTCAGCCAAACAGGAAAAACGATAAATTTCTGGTTACATAAATAACTGAATGTGTTACTAAATTCTGAAGAATATTTTTAATTCACTTTGTTGATATTTTATCGTAATCACCACAATTATTTGATTTGAACTATTTATGGTGGACCTTACTTGCAACGGTGTAGTAAAGATCATATTCATATTGCTGGAGTTATCTGTAATCGTTGGTCTGAGATATTCCGTGGTAGCATCTACGAACAACTCCATCTTTTCAATAACAGTTGTGAAATGTTTTTTAAACTGTTTTGCATTGTTGCATACTTCTGTTATCAATGTATCATCTGCTCTTAGTACTATGTGCCCCTCTTCATCTCCGATTCTACCAGTCACCGCTTTTACCATTCCCTACATTGTTTGAATTTTGTTACATGATGTGACTATTCTCACCATGCATTTGCTTTAATGTCTGTATTTTCGTGTGCAATATTTTGTAGAATTTGCCCCTAATGAGCTATAGCATTTATATCAGAATTATTTCGGATTCGGATTGACAGATACAGCTTCCTCTTTGTCATACAAGATAAATTTATTCCTTGAGTAATCGGTGGCTTCTTAGTAGACTTTGGTCTAATCTGGGTGACTTTTGGCGGAAAAAAGCATTCAAATAAAGTAAGAACATTATTAATGAAAGTACTGTACTTTACATTCATGTCACACTAGCTCCTTTCTTTGTGGAATTTTCTAAAATAATTTTTGACTTAAGTCTTCTGACTACCCTTTTGAACTCTGATCTAGCAGATTTTGTATTCTGATCAGTAGCATTAACGAAAGGAACTGTATGTCATGATCTGAGAAGCAACTGAATATTATTTATGTAATGTAATTTTGTTCATTAGCCCATTATATATGGATATCATCAATGGCTGGTTTTGAGCGATTATCTAACCTAGTTGAAAAGTTTACCGTAGAAATAAGATTGAATGATGAAGTTACTGACGGAAATAAATTGTAAGTGGAAGAGTTTTAAGAAAATCGATATGAAACCCACCAGAAAGTACGATTTTTTTTTCTGTGCATTGGGCTCTTGAGCTTCGATGTGATTGAAGAACAGATTAAAATTACCTGTTGGCACCCTATACACTTACTATTATAAAGGATTCCTCATAGATTTATTGCAGACAACTACACCTACTGCAAAAAATCTTAGGTAACTACACTCCTGGAAATTGAAATAAGAACACCGTGAATTCATTGTCCCAGGAAGGGGAAACTTTATTGACACATTCCTGGGGTCAGATACATCACATGATCACACTGACAGAACCACAGGCACATAGACACAGGCAACAGAGCATGCACAATGTCGGCACTAGTACAGTGTATGTCCACCTTTCGCAGCAATGCAGGCTGCTATTCTCCCATGGAGACGATCGTAGAGATGCTGGATGTAGTCCTGTGGAACGGCTTGCCATGCCATTTCCACCTGGCGCCTCAGTTGGACCAGCGTTCGTGCTGGACGTGCAGACCGCGTGAGACGACGCTTCATCCAGTCCCAAACATGCTCAATGGGGGACAGATACGGAGATCTTGCTGGCCAGGGTAGTTGACTTACACCTTCTAGAGCACGTTGGGTGGCACGGGATACATGCGGACGTGCATTGTCCTGTTGGAACAGCAAGTTCCCTTGCCGGTCTAGGAATGGTAGAACGATGGGTTCGATGACGGTTTGGATGTACCGTTCACTATTCAGTGTCCCCTCGACGATCACCAGTGGTGTACGGCCAGTGTAGGAGATCGCTCCCCACACCATGATGCCGGGTGTTGGCCCTGTGTGCCTCGGTCGTATGCAGTCCTGATTGTGGCGCTCACCTGCACGGCGCCAAACACGCATACGACCATCATTGGCACCAACGCAGAAGCGACTCTCATCGCTGAAGACGACACGTCTCCATTCGTCCCTCCATTCACGCCTGTCGCGACACCACTGGAGGCGGGCTGCACGATGTTGGGGCGTGAGCGGAAGACGGCCTAACGGTGTGCGGGACCGTAGCCCAGCTTCATGGAGACGGTTGCGAATGGTCCTCGCCGATACCCCAGGAGCAACAGTGTCCCTAATTTGCTGGGAAGTGGCGGTGCGGTCCCCTACGGCACTGCGTAGGATCCTACGGTCTTGGCGTGCATCCGTGCGTCGGTGCGGTCCGGTCCCAGGTCGACGGGCACGTGCACCTTCCGCCGACCACTGGCGACAACACCGATGTACTGTGGAGACCTCACGCCCCACGTGTTGAGCAATTCGGCGGTACGTCCACCCGGCCTCCCGCATGCCCACTATACGCCCTCGCTCAAAGTCCGTCAACTGCACATACGGTTCACGTCCACGCTGTCGCGGCATGCTACCACTGTTAAAGACTGCGATGGAGCTCCGTATGCCACAGCAAACTGTCTGACACTGACGGCGGCGGTGCACAAATGCTGCGCAGCTAGCGCTATTCGACGGCCAACACCGCGGTTCCTGGTGTGTCTGCTGTGCCGTGCATGTGATCATTGCTTGTACAGCCCTCTCGCAGTGTCCGGAGCAAGTATGGTGGGTCTGACACACCGGTGTCAATGTGTTCTTTTTTCCATTTCCAGGAGTGTATTAACTTCCAAGCTATTAATATACAATAAGAACAACAAAGCTCCCAACACACTTCCCTAGTGTACACGTGAAGTTACTTCTACATCTGGCGACGACTCTCCATCCAAGACAACATCCTGCGTCCTTCATACCAAGAAATCCTCAATCCAATCACAAATTTCTCTTGATACACCATAAGTTCGTACTGTCGATAGTAGGCTTAGGTGTGATACTGAGTTAAAAAGATTTTCGGAAGTCAAGAAATATTGCATCTACCTGCCGGCTTTGATCCATGGCATTCAGGATGCTATTTGACAAAAGCGCAAGTTGGGTTTCACATAATTGATGTTAACGGAATCCAAGATGTTTGATTTGGAGGAGGTTTTTCTGTTCGAGGCATGTCAATATGTTTAGGGTCAGAATATGTTCTAAAATTCTACAACAAATGGATGTCAAGAACACTGTACGGTAGTTTTTCATATCACTTCTGCTATCCATGTAAACGAGTGTTAAATGTACATTCTTCTAATCATAGGGCATAGTTTTTTGCTCAGGTGATAATGGTACGAGGATCACTGCAAAAGAAATGCACGCTATTTTTGTAAAAATACAGTTTTCATTCTGCATACGTGAAAGTTTTACAGTGTGTAGATACATCCTTCCCGCTTGTTTTCAAACTTAGTTCAACCTGTTCCCGTGAGTGGCGCCATCACAGGATGTCTTCAAGATGGCTGCTGCGCTTGACGTTCGTCAGAAGCAACGTGCTGTCATAGACTTCCTGTGCTGTGAAAACTAGACAGTGGGAAATATCCACAAGAGGTTGAAAAAGGTGTATGGAGATGCTGCTGTCAATAGCAGTACAGTTAGTCGGTGGGCAAGCAGGTTACATGCTGAAAGCAGGCACAGCAATATTGAGGATTGTCTTCGCAGCAGCAGGCCTCGTACTGCACACACTCCAGACAATGTGCAGAGAGTTAACGAATTGGCGACTGCTGACAGACGCATCACAGTGAACGAATTGTCACACTTCTTTGGGATACAGGAAGGAAGTGTTTGCAGAATACTGAAAGTGTTGGCGTTAAAAAAGGTTTGTGCCAGGTAGGTTCCCAGGATGTTGACTGTGGCTCACAAAGGAACAAGAAAAACGGTATGCAGCGAACTTTTGGAACAGTAAGAGAATGATGGAGATGAATTTCTTGGAATAATTTTGACAGGTGATGAAACATGGCTCCATCATTTTTCACCAGAGACGAAGAGGCACTCAATGGAGTGGCATCATGCAAATTCACCAAAGAAAAAAAAATTCAAAACCACACCTTCTGCTGAAAAAGTTATGGCTACCGTGTTTTTCGGTTCCGAAGGACTCTTGCTTTTGGAAATCATGCCAAATGGAACCACCATAAATTCTGATGCATATGTGACGACACTGAAGAAACTTCAAGCTCGACTGAGTCATGTTCGACCACATCGGCAAAAGCAGGATGTTTTGCTGTTGCGCGACAATGCACGGCCACATGTCAGTCAAAAACCCATGGAAGTGATCACAAAACTCGGATGGACAACACTTAAACACCCGCATTACAATCCTGATCTGGCTCCATGTGACTATCATCTCTTTGGGAAACTGAAAGACTCTCTTCGTGGAACAAAGTTTGAAGATGATGACTCCCTTGTGCACGCTGCCAAACAGTGGCTCCAACAGGCTGGTCCAGAATTTTACCGTGCGGGTATACAGGCGCTGGTTCCAAGATGGCGTAAGGTAGTTGAGAGGGATGAAAATTATGTGGAGAAATGAAAATATTGTTCCTAAAACTTTCAAACATGTAGAATAAAAGATAGATTTAATAACAATAGTGTGTATTTTTTGGAGTGACCCTCGTAGTTAATATGAGGGCTAACTGAAATCCAAAGTCTTTGTAGAATAACACAGGGATTTCATCGGGTCCTGGAGCCTTGTTCAGTTCTACTATTTTGGTTTTT
Source organism: Schistocerca serialis cubense (assembly GCF_023864345.2). Classification (NCBI taxonomy): domain Eukaryota; kingdom Metazoa; phylum Arthropoda; class Insecta; order Orthoptera; family Acrididae; genus Schistocerca; species Schistocerca serialis. The sequence continues at coordinate 275,739,785 of NC_064646.1, forward strand.
TTTGACGCCACTGATACTAATGTCTACAGCACTGTTGGCAGCGATGCGTGAAGTACAATGTGGCAGTACTTCTGTGTCTCCCTTAGCACAGGAATATTTAAAACCAATGATCAGCATTTCACATCTTGCTTTGATATCGCCATTGTGTCACTTGACATAGAGCCAGAATGTCTTTGGCTTTTGTAAGAGATCCTTTGCTAATATTCTGTCATGGTAGTTGTCTATGGCTACAGGCATTGCCCTCTTGACGGCGAAACGATTTTCATTCAGTATCTCCTGATCTATAGCACTTTGTTTTGCACGTATTGCGCTGTAGTGTCTGTTTTTTTAGAAGTTGCTTTGTAAGGACTGTATACCATTTAGGGTCCGTCTCATCACAAACCATTCTTCTAGTTACTTATCTGTCAAGTGCATGGTCAATTATTCTTCAGAACCTATCCACTGTTCTTCTACATGCTCTTCTCTACAGCTGAATGTTTGGAGTCACTCAATGAGATACAACGGTGAGCATATAAAACCTTCTACTGGGTTAACTGCCGTTTATACTTTGTTAATGGTTGCTGCTCATGGGCACTGATAGCAGTTTCGTCTTCAAAGACGTCTGGTCTATTTGATGCATTAGGGGTAATAGGTTTTTATCGTGAGTGGGCATCCGAAGTCTCTGTTGTAAGACAGTTTTCAGAGAACGCATTTAGTAATGTTTCGTAGAAGGTCTTTTCACGCCCAACACTTACAAAACTGCAATCATCCCAAGCGATTGTTGGATGATTAAGGACTTTAGTGTATTTGTGTTTAATGTTTTCAGTTGTATTACATACGAATAAATCATTGAAAAGTGTGCATTTTGATCCATTGTAAAGTCGTGTTGATTTGAATAAACGAATTAACAGATTAAGCAGCGCTAATGATTAAACAAAAAATGATAAGACTTTGGCAGGAGGGGAAGGGAGAGGAGTGCGGAAATGGCAATGTCGAAGTTGTCGTCGACACCTTTTACCGCTGTTCCTATCCCATTCACAGTATAATGCTTTCAACTATGTCTTTTATATCCTAAAGCGAACCAACCAAATATGGTGTTTTTACGAGACGACTTTAGACATGTCTCGTTTTCATTAGTACTAGCGATGAAAGAAGACTGTCAGTTCAGCATATTCTTCTTAATAAAGGCATGTTTCTCTCTACGTTTACGATGTGAATGATTGCTTACCTAATAGGAGGAACGGCTGCTGCAACTGCTGCTTGGGCGCTGGTGCTAACTGATGCGGTCACTCTTCTCTGCACTCATTTTAAGTTCACCTACTATCAGTTTGCGAATGTATGATACCGCGTTATCATTGCGTCATTGTTATGAAGCTGAGGTGTGTCATTCGACTGATAGCCAACGGAGTAAACACGTAATTTTGACACAGAAAGAGATAAGATTTGTGGAACTGTCACCAACCACTACCTGGCGACGGTGCGTTACCTAAAACCAGCTGACATCTAAGTGTGCCGCCGCTTGTGGAGAAGACGTTGCCGTGTTATTTGTCGTAATGGAGTTTCTGCGATCCACAGCCTATCCATTAAAGCTCGTTTACGATCACTCACAACATTTCACTAATTTGGAAAATTTGAGCCCTTCTCTGACAAGTCGGGTGGAAGATCAATAATTTAATGGCGGATAACCAAGAAAGCACAACTCTAAAATAATGATGGACGCAACTTATGTTTGCATTGGGTACTGGCACTGACGAAATTTCCGCAGAATTGCTGAAAAATTTGGGCAACAACAAAAAAGAACAATTATTCAGTGTAATGCAAATGCAAATGAGCGTTTGGCGTCATTGGCCGGGAGGCCCCTTGCGGAGCAGGTCCATCCGCCTTGGTGCAGGTCTTATTACATTCGATGCCACATTGGGGGACCTGCGCGCCGGATGGGGATGAAATGATGATGAACACAACACGATACCCAGTCCCTGAGCGGAGAAAATCCCCGACCCAGCCGGGAATCGAACCCGGGCCCATAGGACGGGAATCCGTCGCACTGACCACTCAGCTATCGGGGCGGACATTCAGTGCAACAAATGACTGCTGCGAAAGAGGAGTCAGGCCACAGGACTTCACACAGTGTATAACTGTTACCATATCTAAAATGGGAAATGCAGGTGATTGCACCATTTATAAAACACTAACAATGTAAGCGCATGCCTCCAGTACATTCATTAACACATTTAAAAGGAGGATAAAAGGAAAAGTAGATAAGTATATTGAAGAAGACCAATTTGGATTTAGATACGGCAGAGGAACAAGAGATGCAATTTTAGACTTGTGCGAGCTATTGGAGAAGATGATGGATATAAACAGAAGAACTTACCTTACCGTCATTGATTTAGAAAAAGCTTTTGACAATGTGAACTTGGAGCTACTATGAAAATCATGGGACTTGACTGGAAGGACAAACGAACGATTAATCAACAGCTCCAGACCAGAGAACAGCAATGAACATCAATAAGGAAGAGGAAGAGGCCAGGATTAGAAAAGAAGTTAAACAACGTTTTTCTCTATGGGAATAAAAGTCAATGATGATAGTTTTGTTATATTTGCTGTGACATCGTGATAGTTGCAAACCCCGAATAAAACATTAATCGAATGTTGCAAGTCCTATCAGACACTCTTAAAATATGGAAATTAAAAGAGAAGAAACGGAAGAGAAAAATAATGGTAATACGGAAAAATATGGAAGAAATTAAAACCAGTATAAAAACTGATAATGTCAGAACTGATTGGGTGAAACAGTTTTATTATCTCGGAAGTGCGATCACAGAGGAGAATACAATGAGATGACAAAACTCACGGGATACCTTCTAATCTCGTGTCGGACCTCCTTTTGCCCGTCGTAGTGCAGAAACTCGACGTGTCATGGACTCAGCAAGTCGTTGGAAGTCTCCTGAAGAAATGTTGAGCCATGCTGCCTCTATATGCTATCCTTAGTTCTGTGTTCCACTGCTCACGTAGAACTAATAGGGGTGGAAAAACAAACCTGAGACGGAACTGAGCTGTACTGAACGCAAGTTCGAAAGAGAATAGTAAGATTGGCATTATGTTGCTAACAGCAAGTACTGCTAATGAATGGAACAGGTTTGTTTCCAAACAAGACATAGCAGACATCATTTATATTGGCAGTGTTGTTCTGATGTATTCAGTACATCCGAAATACTGAATTGTGTGTAATTTGCACCTATATCTATTAATTATTTGCCTAGTTCTTTGAAAACTTCACCAGGAACAGCATTACGAGGACTCATGTCCTTGGCACACATTGCAACACACTTCCATGGTCGGCCGAGGTGGCCGAGCGGTTATAGGCGCTACAGTCTGGAACCGCGCGACCGCTACGGTCGCAGGTTTGAATCCTGCCTCGGGCATGGATGTGTGTGATGTCCTTAGGTTAGGTTTAAGTAGTTCTAAGTTCTAGGGGACTGATGACCTCAGATGTTAAGTCCCATAGTGCTCAGAGCCATTTGAACAATACTTCCATGTTATACTGTTATTCATTACTTCCAGTTTCCCTGAAAGAGCTGTGTCAGTGAGGGTTTTCTTACAGATGTGTTGCTTTAAATGAGTGGTTCCTGACTGGAAACACGGTAATGCAAAGCAGTATATGTACAATATGTACCTGCTCGACTTGATGTTTCCATCCACAACCAATCAAAATTTACTCTACACTTCACTGATTAAAACCCCCCTATTTACTTACTCAGTGTGTATGCATTGGTTTCAGTCTTACTGCTCACTGCATTGGCTTCCTCATGCTGCAAGATTATTTTACATAAATGAGAAGACATTGCTGAATGTAGCCAAGCACTATAGATATGTTGAATTTCTCTGGAATGAAACATTATCTAGGGCTGATGAACGAAACTTCTGACTTCTACTTGAATAGGGCATTGCAACAACTGAATAGTGTAGGATTTTGTACACTAATTGACCTCTCGATTATGTCCCATAAACGTTCGATGGGATTCATGTTGGGCGATCTGGGTGGCCAAATCATTCGCACAATTGTCGAGAAAGTTCTTCAGGCCAGCGCGAACAGCTGTGACCCGGCGACATGGTGCATTGTCATCCATAAAAAATCCATCGTTGTTCGGTAACATGAAATTCATGAACGGCTGCAAATGGTCTCTAGGCAGCCGAACGTAACCATTTCGGGTCCATGGCTTCGCGGAGTCTGCGCCACACTCTAAACCTATCATCAGCTCTTACCAATTGAAATCTGGACTCACGTGACCAGGCCACGATCTTACAGTCATCTAGGGTCCCATGGATATGGTCACGAGCCAAGGAGAGGCGCTGCAGGGAATGTCGTGCTGTTAGCAAAGGCACTCGAGTCGGTCGTCTGCTGCCTTAGTCCATTAACGCCAAATTTCGCCACACTGTACTAACCGATACATTCGTCGTACATGCCACATTGATTTCTGCGGTTATTTCACGCAGTGTTGCTTGTCTGTTAGCACTGACAACTCTTCGAAAACGCCGCTCCTCTCGGTCCTTAAGTGAAGGCCCGTGGTGAGTGGTAATGCCTGAAATTTGGTATTCTCGGCACACTCTTGGGAAATACGGAAGCGTCCGATCTAACCCGTCGGCTTTGACCCATGACGTCACAAATATAGCGGAAACGACAATTCCAATATGGCGGATATAGAAACGTTGCATACGTATCACAAAGACGAAAACACATAGAAAAACAACACACACAAAGGTTTCACAAGAACAATCTGCTAACATTGATAGCAAACAAAGATAATAATAAACAAGTGGTACTCAAGGCCAGGCAGGGGGGGGGGGCTGCGCCCCCCCCTGACCCCCCCCCCTCCCCCGCCAAAAAAAAACTCCCAACCTAACCTCGTATTCAGGGCTACGCTACAGATCAATGTGTAGGTCAATCAAAAGATAAAAAAAAGAAACAAATAAAAAAAAATAAAAAAATATTGATTCATTAGACATAACGAGTAGCGACAAAACATATAGACCATAAAGATTGAACAATCTAATGGCAAACTGATAAAAGCCTCATAGACGACGTTAAAACAAAAAGTACAGTAAAAAGGTAAACTATATATTACAGGCCCTAAAACTCCTACTAAGGTAACGTCAACGAGGCAACATCTACAAACAAGCCACACTCACAAACCAAACTCCGCGCCGTAATGACGTCACACACCACAACACCCTTACGTCACGGGTCAAAGCCGACGCGTGAGATCGGATGTTTCTGTTGATCCCACTCTTGACACTAAGAATCTCGGAATATTGAATGCCCTAACGACTGCCGAAAGTGAATGTCCCATGCGTCTAGCTCCAACTATCACTCCCCTTTCAAAGTCTGTTAATTCCCTTCGTGCGGCCATCATCACGTCGGACACCTTTTCACGTGAATCACCTGAGTGCAAACGACAGCTCCGCCAATGTGCCCTTGTATACCCTGTGTAATCCCATGACTATTGTCACCTCAGTGTATACATTAAGGGAAGTGAAGAGATGGACTCCATTAGCAAGAGACTAAGAGAAGCATTTTAACTAGTAAACATATCAACATAGACGCCAGAAAATCTTTTGCAAAAATCTTTTGTATTGAATACACTCGAGAGGTGGCACGCTACTCTCACACACTAACAACACTGTCACTTTTTATGCTTTCATTGATATTCGTAGGAAGTCTGTAGCGTAGATCTTCAGTATGTGTAAGATTTTCTTTTTGTTCGCTGTATTACAGTAATTTCATTAAAATGCCAAAAGCTACCAGAGATGGGCCAAATGCTAGAGCTGCAGCTTATGCAACTTTTGGTAATTCGGTAGACAGAGAAGGGACAACTGAACAGCGATCCTCTCACAACACTGATTTAATTGAGACAGATAGGATAGTGCCTTACAGGATTGATCAGGGTAATTTTTCGGTGTCAAACATGGAACAAGGAAGTACAGTTGGGGATTCTGACAGCGAGTCTTTAGGATGTAATTTGTTACAACAGTCAGCTGCACCCACAGCTGTTAATCAAACTGGGACAGTCTCTACTCCTTCCAGCAGTAATGCAAAAGATGAGCACAAAGATCTTTTGCAGATACTATTATCAGAGTTTAAAAGCATTAAGGAAGGCAATAAAAGTTTTAGAGAAGAGATGAAAGAAAGTGTTGTTGTTGTTGTTGTGTTGTTGTGGTCTTCAGTCCAGAGATCGGTTTGATGCAGCTCTCCATGCTATTCTATCCTGTGCAAGCTTCTTCATCTCCCAGTACCTACTGCAACCTACACCCTTCTGAATCTGCTTAGTGTATTGATCTCTTGGTCTCCCTCTACGATTTTTACCCTCCAAGCTGCCCTCCAATGCTAAATTTGTGATCCCTTGATGCCTCAAAACATGTCCTACCAACTGATCCCTTCTTCTAGTCAAGTTGTGCCACAAACTTCTCTTCTCGCCAATCCTATTCAATACCTCCTCATTAGTTACGTGATCTACCCACCTTATCTTCAGCATTCTTCTGTAGCACCACATTTCGAAAGCTTCTATTCTCTTCTTGTCCAAACTGGTTATCGTCCATGTTTCACTTCCGTACATGGCTACACTCCACACAAATACTTTCAGAAACGACTTCCTGACACTTAAATCTATACTCGATGTTAACAAATTTCTCTTCTTCAGAAACGATTTCCTTGCCATTGCCAGTCTACATTTTATATCCTCTCTACTTCGACCATCATCAGTTATTTTACTCCCTAAATAGCAAAACTCCTTTACTACTTTAAGTGTCTCATTTCCTAATCTAATCCCCTCAGCATCACCCGATTTAATTTGACTACATTCCATTATCCTCGCTTTGCTTTTGTTGATGTTCATCTTATATCCTCCTTTCAAGACACTGTCCATTCCGTTCAACTGCTCTTCCCAGTCCTTTGCTGTCTCTGACAGAATTACAATGTCATCGGCGAACCTCAAAGTTTTTACTTCTTCTCCATGAATTTTAATACCTACTCCGAATTTTTCTTTTGTTTCCTTTACTGCTTGCTCAATATACAGATTGAATAACTTCGGGGAGAGGCTACAACCCTGTCTCACTCCTTTCCCAACCACTGCTTTCCTTTCATGCCCCTCGACTCTTATAACTGCCATCTGGTTTCTGTACAAATTGTAAATAGCCTTTCGCTCCCTGTTTTTTACCCCTGCCACCTTCAGAATTTGAAAGAGAGTATTCCAGTTAACGTTGTCAAAAGCTTTCTCTAAGTCTACAAATGCTAGAAACGTAGGTTTGCCTTTTCTTAATCTTTCTTCTAAGATAAGTCGTAAGGTTAGTATTGCCTCACGTGTTCCAACATTTCTATGGAATCCAAACTGATCTTCCCCGAGGTCCGCTTCTACCAGTTTTCCCATTCGTCTGTAAAGAATTCGCGTTAGTATTTTGCAGCTGTGACTTATTAAACTGATAGTTCGGTAATTTTCACATCTGTCAACACCTGCTTTTTTGGGATTGGAATTATTATATTCTTCTTGAAGTCTGTGGGTATTTCGCCTGTCTCATACATCTTGCTCACCAGATGGTAGAGTTTTGTCATGACTGGCTCTCCCAAGGCCATCAGTAGTTCTAATGGAATGTTGTTTACTCCCGGGGCCTTGTTTCGATTCAGGTCTTTCAGTGCTCTGTCAAACTCTTCACGCAGTATCGTATCTCCCATTTCATCTTCATCTACATCCTCTTCCATTTCCATAATATTGTCCACAAGTACATCGCCCTTGTATAGACCCTCTATATACTCCTTCCACCTTTCTGCCTTCCCTTCTTTGCTTAGAACTGGGTTGCCATCTGAGCTCTTGATATTCATACAAGTGGTTCTCTTCTCTCCAAAGGTCTCTTTAATTTTCCTGTAGGCAGTATCTATCTTACCCCTAGTGAGACAAGCCTCTACATCCTTACATTTGTCCTCTAGCCATCCCTGCTTAGCCATTTTGCACTTCCTGTCGATCTCATTTTTGAGACATTTGTATTCCTTTTTGCCTGCTTCATTTACTGCATTTTTATATTTTCTCCTTTCATCAATTAAATTCAATATTTCTTCTGTTACCCAAGGAGTTCTATTAGCCCTCGTCTTTTTACCTACTTGATCCTCTGCTGCCTTCACTACTTCATCCCTCAGAGCTACCCATTCTTCTTCTACTGTATTTCTTTCCCACATTCCTGTCAATTGTTCCCTTATGCTCTCCCTGAAACTCTGTACAACCTCTGGTTCTTTTAGTTTATCCAGGCCCCATCTCCTTAAATTCCCGCCTTTTTGCAGTTTCTTCAATTTCAATCTGCAGCTCATAACCAATAGATTGTGGTCAGAATCCACATCTGCCCCTGGAAATGTCTTACAATTTAAAACCTGGTTCCTAAATCTCTGTCTTACCATTATGTAATCTATCTGATACCTTTTAGTATCTCCAGGATTCTTCCAGGTATACAACCTTCTTTCATGATTCTTGAACCAAGTGTTAGCTATGATTAAGTTATGCTCTGTGCAAAATTCTACAAGGCGGCTTCCTCTTTCATTTCTTCCCCCCAATCCATATTCACCTACTATGTTTCCTTCTCTCCCTTTTCCTACTGACGAATTCCAGTCACCCATGACTATTAAATTTTCGTCTCCCTTCACTACCTGAATAATTTCTTTTATTTCGTCATACATTTCATCAATTTCTTCATCATCTGCAGAGCTAGTTGGCATATAAACTTGTACTACTGTAGTAGGCATGGGCTTTGTGTCTATCTTGGCCACAATAATGCGTTCACTATGCTGTTTGTAGTATCTACCCCGCACTCCTATTTTCTTATTCATTATTAAACCTACTCCTGCATTACCCCTATTTGATTTTGTATTTATTACCCTGTAATCACCTGACCAAAAGTCTTGTTCCTCCTGCCACCGAACTTCACTAATTCCCACTATATCTAACTTTAACCTATCCATTTCCCTTTTTAAATTTACTAACCTACCTGCCCGATTAAGGGATCTGACATTCCACGCTCCGATCCGTAGAATGCCAGTTTTCTCTCTCTTGATGACGACGTCCTCTTGAGTGGTCCCCTCCCGGAGATCCGAATGGGGGACTATTTTACCTCCGGAATATTTTACCCAAGAGGACGCCATCATCATTTAATCATACAGTAAAGCTGCATGTCCTCGGGAGAAATTACGGCTGTAGTTTCCCCTTGCTTTCAGCCGTTCGCAGTACCAGCACAGCAAGGCCGTTTTGGTTAATGTTACAAGGCCAGATCAGTCAATCATCCAGACTGTTGCCCCTGCAAATACTGAAAAGGCTGCTGCCCCTCTTCAGGAACCACATGTTTGTCTGGCCTCTCAACAGATACCTCTCCGTTGTGGTTGCACCTACGGTACGGCCATCTGTATCGCTGAGGCACGCAAGCCTCCCCACCAACGGCAAGGTCCATGGTTCATGGGGGGAAAGTGTTAGGGAAGAGATTAAGCGCTTCAAGGATAAGAAGACACAATTTAGGCAAGATATACGTGAGCGGTTCAACCCTTTAATACATAATCTACAGTAGAGAGTTGAACATTTTCAAACGGCCGAAATCTTATGGTTAAAAAAGCAGGACAGCCAGTTTGGAACTCAGATACAAGGCCTTCGAGAGCAATGTGCATCATTTAAGCCTAAAGGAATAGTTATCTTAGAATAGTTAAATACAGTTACCAAATAGGCAGACGAACTTTCTGTTACTGTGACCCAAATTACAAGCAGTAGACAAAAATTCTGATGTTACACAACCTATTCTCTTTGCAGAGTCGGATTAATATCTTTCTCTTCATCGTTTCAAATAAAGGAAGATGATCATTAATGAACGGCACAAGTCTGATGTAAGGAAACTACACGACCGGCTGTCCGGATTGAACGGAAGATCAGTCACGGGCATACTTTGCTGGCCGAGCGGTTCTAGGCGCTACAGTCTGGAACCGTGCGATCGCTACGGTCGCAGGTTCGAATCCTGCCTCGGGCATGGATGTGTGTGATGTCCTTAGGTTAGTTAGGTTTAAGTAGTTCTAAGTTCTAGGGGACTGATGACCTCAGAAGTTAAGTTCCATAGTGCTCAGAGCTATTTGAACCAATTATTTGAACCATACTTCGCGTTTCAGTACTCCTGGCGAACTTTCTTATTTGTTCCATGTAGGTGTACTGACACGCGAACACAGTGCATTACGCAGACAAAATCGCGCAGATGTCTCACATAGCACGAAAAATAATTTGCCCTCTCACTACGCTGACTCATTTGATTACAAATACTTTCTTACAGTTCGAAAGTTTAAAGTTTTTCGAAATTCTGCCAATGACACACACCCCAAAGAGTGGCTCCATCAATTCCAATATCATCTCCATCCTTCATGACCAATTGGTCATAAACATGAATACATGTGTGGTGATTTGGAATCTGAACCAGCCGCAAGCAATCTCACAAGAATGCCAAACGGAAGTTGAATTTTATCACGTATTTTTGTCGGAATACTGGTCTGAAGCAACACAAGGCAAGAAGCAAAATAGTATCATTATCCTAAAGAATTTTGAACAGACTGTTCCAGCCCGGCAAACTATTTGCAGCACATGATAACGCAAGAATCGCTTCGTATCGAGTCCATACAGTCCCTCTGAATTAATAAGAATTTGAAACTTCCTGGCAGATTAAAACTGTGTGCCGGATCGAGACTCGAACTTAATAAGAATTTGTTAGACTAAACTATCGACACGCTTGTGGCACATTGTTTTGGCAGGACGCTGTCAAGATGACAGCGAGGATTTTCTAAATTTACTGCAAAAACTCGAAGTTGATAGCGAGCAATTTTACTCGCTAAATAAATGCAGAGACGGTAACGGACAAAATTTCTAATCACAATGAAACAGGTTAGATGATGGGTATTCTGAGAAACGGAACAATTATGAACAGAATAATGATTTTTCTAATAGTCACGATCAAAATTATTAAACCATTGACATTCAAGAGATCAGTCGTACAATCGCAGCCATTTCACTCAGAGGTCGTGATTTTAGTAACCAAAGAAGTTACGGCAATAATGGTGATTGTAGCAGAAATCATTATAAAGAAAGAAATAACAGTTTGGCGTGAAAGACGAAACTTTAATTCCAATCGAAAAACTGAGAATGCTGATTTCAGATCAGATGACTATCATTACAACCAAACACGAGACAGTTCGCGTGATCGTCACAGTTATTGCGGAAGAAATAATCAGTAGAGGAGCGATCGTGGAAATTTCAGTCGTGAACGATAAGCTGAAGTAGTTCAGATTAGAGCACATGACACTAATGATAATGTTAAACGTGCCGAGCCATCACAGTTATGACTGATGGCACAAACGGCAAACAATTCCTTTGTCGATACAGAGAATTCCTCCAGTCGTACCAAAAAGCATACATTGTGAACCCATTAGTGAACAAAATGAACAATGTGAGCTTATTAGTAACCAAGATGAGGAATAGATGTTAGATGCAACCGTCCATAATCCTGTTATAGAGGCTGTTGAAGACCAAGCACTAAACGTAAGTGAAATCAGTGTTTTTGACTGGATAACTAAGTACATGCCTTGATCAAATGATAGTGAATGTGAAACAGAAGTACATCTACAAATAGTAGGGAACATAACTAATGATACTGCAGTGGATTTTGTTGACACTTCCTTAGGAAAAACATTTTCTGACATGGATTCAGAGCAGAGGCGAATAAATTTTGTCCAGTTTGATGATATCAGGGACACCTTGTTGGAAGAGAAGACAGACAATCAGAATATCTTAATCCATCGTATAGTGTCAGTTTATGTTGGACAGGTTTCCTTATTAGCGGTAGTCCTTTTTCGTTTATCAATGAGTAGCTTTCAGTAAATGTCAGGGATCAACTGTTTGTCCAACATTTCCACTGCAACGAACCAAAATTAAGGGTGTAATTACTACTAAAACTGTAGAGGTCAGAAACCAAACACGTTTGGATTTCATTTGCCAAGGTCATCACTTCTCTGCTAACTTCTTAACTGTGCCACTTTTTACTACACGAATCTACATCTACATAAACCCCAGAAGGCACTTAATGGAGTGTGGCGGAGGGTACTTTTTGCACCACTAACTGACCCCTCCAACCCTCTTCCACTCAAGAATAGCGCGTGGGAAGAATGAATGTCGGTAAGCCTTTGTATTGTCTTCAGTTTCTCGAATTTTCGAATTTTCTCCTCATGGACATTACGCGTGACGAATGTAGGGGGAAGTAATGTGTTGTCCGACTATTCCCGGAAAATCCTCTCTCGAAATTTCAATAGCAAAACTCCCCGTGATGTACAACGCCTCTCTTGTAACGTCTGCCAATGGATTTCGTTGAGCACGTCCGTAACGCTCTCGTACCGACTAAGCGATCCCGTGGCGACATGTGCCGTTCTTCGTTGCATCTTCTCTGTCTCTTTTATCAGTCCTGTATGGCAAGTATCCTAGATAGATGACCAATACTCAAGAATGGGTCGAACAACCGCCTTACAAGCCACTACCTTCTTGGATGAGTTAAATACCGTTAAGATTCTTCCTATGAAGCCGAGTCTGGCATCCGCTTTTCCCACTATTTTATGTGGTCATTACACTTACGGTCGCTCCGGATAGTTACTCATAGATATTTTACGGCAGATACTGTTTCCAGAGGTTTGTCATCAATAGTTTTGCTACACATTAGTGGATTTTTTTTCCTATGTATGCGCAATATGTTACGTTTATTTACGTGCTGGGTCAACTGCCAGAGCCTGCACCATTCACCAGTTCTCTGGAGGTCATTCTGCAAATCATTACTATCTTCTGGCGTGGCTATTTTCTTATACACAACCGCATCATCTGCGAACAGCGTTAGAGAACATCTGACGCTTTCTACTAGATGAATTATACAGGGTGTTACAAAAAGGTACGGCCAAACTTTTAGGTAACATTCCTCACACACAAATAAAGAAAAGATGTTACGTGGACATGTTTCCGGAAACGCTTAATTTCCATGTTAGAGCTCATTTTAGTTTCGTCAGTATGTACTGTACTTCCTCGATTCACCGCCAGTTGGCCCAATTGAAGGAAGGTAATGTTGACTTCGGTGCTTATGTTGACATGCGACTCATTGCTCTACAGTACTAGCATCAAGCACATCAGTACGTAGCATCAACAGGTTAGTGTTCATCACGAACGTGGTTTTGCAGTCAGCGCAATGTTTACAAATGCGGAGTTGGCAGATGCCCATTTGATGTATGGATTAGCACGGAGCAATAGCCGTGGCGCGGTACGTTTGTATCGAGACAGATTTCCAGAACGAAGGTGTCCTGACAGGAAGACGTTCGAAGCAATTGATCGGCGTCTTAGGGAGCACGGAACATTCCAGCCTACGACTCGCGACTGGGGAAGACCTAGAACAACGACGACACCTGCAATGGACGAGGCAGTTCTTCGTGCAGTTGACGATAACCCTAATGTCAGCGTCAGAGAAGTTGCTCCTGTATAAGGCAACGTTGACCACGTCACTGTATGGAGAGTGCTACGGGAGAACCAGTTGCTTCCGTACCATGTACAGCGTGTGCAGGCACTATCAGCAGCTGATTGGCCTCCACGGGTACATTTCTGCGAATGGTTCATCCAACAACGTGTCAATCGTCATTTCAGTGCAAATGTTCTCTTTACCGATGAGGCTTCATTCCAACGTGATCAAATTGTAAATTTTCATAATCAACATGTGTGGGCTGACGAGGATCCGCACGCAATTGTGCAATCACGTCATCAACACAGATTTTCTGTGAACGTGTGGGCAGGCATTGTTGGTGATGTCTTGATTGGCCCCCATGTTCTTCCACCTACGCTCAATGGAGCACGTTATCACGATTTCATACGGGATTCTCTACCTGTGCTGCTAGAACATCTGTCTTTACAAGTACGACACAACATGTGGTTCATACACGATGGAGCTCATGCACATTTCAGTCGAAGTGTTGGTACGCTTCTCAACAACAGATTCGGTGACCGATGGATTGGTAGAGGCGGACCAATTCCATGGCCTCCACGCTCTCCTGACCTCAACCCTCTTGACTTTCATTTATGGGGGCATTTGAAAGCTCTTGTCTACGCAACCCCGGTACCAAATGTAGAGACTCCTCGTGCTCGTATTGTGGACGGCTTTGATACAATACGCCATTCTCCAGGGCTACATCAGGCATCATGGATTCCATGCGACGGAGGCTTGATGCATGTATCCTCGCTAACGGAGGACATTTTGAACATTTCCTGTAACAAAGTGTTTGAAGTCACGCTGGTACGTTCTGTTGCTGTGTGTTTCCATTCCCTGATTAATGTGATTTGAAGAGAAGTAATAAAATGAGCTCTAACATGGAAAGTAAGCGTTTCCGGACACATGTCCACTTAACATATTTTCTTTCTTTGTGTGTGAGGAATGTTTCCTGAAAGTTTGGCGGTACCTTTTTGTAACACCCTGTATACGAGGGCCGGAACTTAAGTAGTGCAACTATTTATTCACAACCGATACAATAGAGTTACATGTTTGCACCTATTACTGTCCTTCAAAGTAGTCACCAGCGTTGTATAAAACCCGTTGCCAGCGATGTGGAAGGTGTAGTATACCGTTAGCAGAGCCTGTTCTGTTGATGGTGCGAATGGAGTGGTCTACGGCCTGTCGAATCTCTGGAACAGTTCTGAAGCGAATGCCACGAAGTGGTTCCTTCATCTTCGAAATCAAATCAAAGTCACAAGGACTTAAGTCCGGGGAGTATGGCGGGTGGTACAGCACTTCCCACTCCCATCGACCGAACAGAGCAGCCACAGCTTGCGCTGTAGGCGGCCGAGCATTGTAGTGCAAAATGATGGGTGGATTCTTCAGCAAAGCTGGTCGCAGGTGATGCTCCAAAAACGAACAGTAATACTGTGCATTGACGCTCTGCCGTGGAGGAACATAACGCGTTAGGATAACACCATCACAGTCGTACGCGGGACTCACCATAACTTTCACCATACTCTGATGCACTTTCGACTTTCGCGGCGACCCATACAGACGCCATTCGTTGGATTTGCGTTTCAGTTTTGGTCGTACGGTGTGGCCCATGTGTCATCCAGTGTTACGATACGGTGTAAGAAAGCCTCTCCTTTGCGCTCATAGCGCTCCAAGTGCGTCTGAGCAGCGTCTTAACGCATCCATTTCTGCATTTCCGTCAAGTCATGCGGAACCCATCGTGATGCAATTTTTCGCATGCCCAGGCTTCCTTCAGGATGCGAAGCACAGTCGTATGCGCTAAACCGGTTTCGTGGGCGAGCTCACGAATCGTACGGCGTCGATCGCTGTCCACTAACGCGGCAACAGCATGCAGGGACGACTGCCCGATGCATGTCTGCCACAGACTGCCGACCTTCGTTGAAGGCTTTAGTCAACGTGCCACTGTTCTGTACGGCAATGCCGATTCTCCGCATGCCTCCGCATACACTGTCATGCTGTATGACCTCTGGCACATTCAATCTTGATCAAACTCCGTTGTTCCTGTTTCAAAAACATAGTGACACCGTTACGTTAAACCGCTCGCTCACAATTGACCGTGTTCCCCTCGATTGTGGGCACGCCGGTGACGTGGGACTGGTAGTCCATTTGCTCGGAGGAAAGGTAGGTATGTCAGCAACGTGTGCTATCAACGACACTAGTAGATTCCATCCCATAGTGTCTCCACAACAGTGTTGCCACTATTTAAGTTCCAAACTACGTATATTTTAAACAGGAATGGTCCTATCACACTTCCTTGGAGTACACCAGAAATTACCGTTAGAGGTCGATTTTGTTCCGTTAAGAGCGACGTGTTGAGTTCTATCCACAAGGAAATCTTGAATCCAGTCTCAAATCTGCTCCAATACTCAAAACAGGAGATTTTCCCTCTCCATGAACGTCATAATTCTTGAGCATAAAACATGTTCAATAATTCTATGACAGACTGACGTCAACAATATAGGTCTATAATTGTGTGCATTTGTCCTACGGTCCTTCCTAAAAACGGGAATGACCTGCGCTTTCTTCCAGACGCTAGGTACCCTTCGTTATTCAAGCGATCTACGATAAATTACTGCTAGAAGGGAAGCAAGTTCTTTCGCATAATGTTTGTAGAATGTTATAGGTATCTCATCTGGTCCTGACTCTTTTTGACTACTAAGCGATAATAGTTGTTCTTCTATTTCGCGATCTGTTTTCTCAATACCTGCCATTTCGACGTTCCTACGACGATTGAAAGGAGGGAACGTGCTACGATCTTCCGCGGTATTTCTGAAAGTATTTCTGCCTTCTCTCGTCATCTTCCGTTTCGATGCCAATATGGTCACTGAATGAATCCGAGGTGAAGTTCTCTTCGTTTTCGTATCTGTTTTCAAACACGGCTATTATACCGTGGTGAGGCCTTTCCCATCCCTTAAGACCTTACTCTGAACATATTTGTCTGTGGCACATTGCACGATTTCTTGGAATTTTTTCCATTTGTTTTCCACATGCTCGTTATCATCCCTGAATATACGATGCTGACTGCTCAGATACTCTGAAATTAGTGTCCTGTCACTCTTGCTAAGCAAAAATATCTTCCTACCTTTCTCAACATTCCTTGTCAGACTCGTTGTCATGGATCCTGTCACAGCCTTATGATCACTGTTACCTTCCTCTTTGTTAACTGATTCGATAGTTTCAGGTCAGTTTGCTGCCAGGAGGTCTTAGTCATTAACCTCACGAGTTGGTTTTCCGACTATGTGCTCAAAGTAATTTTCGGACAATACATCTTCTATACCTCGGAAGTTCAAACCGCCCCCTGTTACAACGGTATGATCAGGAAAATTACTAACGATATTTTGCAAGTTCTGTCTGAAGCGCTCTACCACTACAGCTCCAGACTCAGGAGTTCTATAAAAGGATACGATTACCATTTTTGACCGGTCTTTGATACTTACCTTCACCCAGGTTAATTCACAATCGAAATCCGTGATAACCTTACTAGATTTTACCTAATTCTTTACTGAAATAAACACACCGCCACCATTGGCGACTAACCTATCTTACGACAAAAATTCCAATTTGAACTTGGGATTTCGTTGTCATTAACTTTCGGTTTCAACCGACTTTCTGTTCCTAATACTGTCTGTGATTTATAACCTTCAGTAAGCGGTACTAATTCCGGAACCTTTCCCTGGATGCTCCTGCAGTTTCCTAAAATCATATTAATCTTCTCTACCTCTGATCTGCGAAGACGAACGTTCCCTGGGAACATTCTGGCCAATATATCGGGCAAATCGTCTTTGATCCCAATGGAGGGTTTCTCTAACCTAAAAAAGCCCCATGTGCACACCACACGTACCCTGCTACCCTAGTAGCCGCTTCCTGCTTGTAGTGCACCCTTGACCTATTAAGGGGAACCTTACAGTTCTGTACCCGATAGCGGAGCTCGCGAAATTCGCATCCGATACCGTCGCAGAATCGTCTGAGCCTCTAGTCTAGACCTTCCACTCTGCTCCAAACCAAAGGACCTCGATCAGCCCTGGGAACGATGCTACAAATAGACAGCTTGCTATGCTAGTTGCCTTCACTAAATCAGCCGTCCACTTAAGGAAGCCGATGATGCCCTCAGAATCCAAGCGCCAGGCGTCATTCGTGCCGACGTGTGCCACTATATGCAGCTGGTTGCACCCAGTGCGCTAGATAGTTGCTGGCAGCGCCTCTTCCACATTACAGACGAGACCCCCTGGCAAACATAACGAGTGCATGCTGGTACTCTTTCCCGCCTTGCCTGCTATTTCCCTGAGGGTCTCCATCACCTGCCTAACGTTGGAGCTCCCAATGACAACGTACCTACCCTCTGCACTTTTCGGGTCTGAGCAAGAAATCGGCCGCTGGCTAACAGGAGAGGCATCTGGCGCTGGGTCAGAGTTATCATCAACACAGGGTAGCACCTCATACCTGTTGCTAAGGGGTAGGGACCCAGCCATGTGGCATGCTCCCTCTTTCGCCTTCCGTTCAGCGACACGCGAACCCGCCACTGCCTGCCACCTGCCCTTGAGTGAGAACGGAGCGATCAAATGTTGCATATCAGAAGATGCAGTGACACCCAGGTCATCAGCGGATTCCGAAGCACCAGAGATGTGGCAGGTTTCGTCCCCAGCGCACTGATGCCGCCGCAACTTTGAACATAAGCCAGAAGCACGTCGACAGTAGCAACTGCTGCTTCCAGCCGTTTATGGACAGCAGCCAATTCTCCTTGTGTCCACTCACAACAAGCACAGTTCCTAGGCATATTGTAGTTTGTAAAAATAGATATAAGATCTCAAATGGCGCTACTGAGTTTGGAACATACGCAAAATATAAAGAGGAGAATAAAGAAACACTAAAAACTGCTTTGCAGAGTTCTCACTATGCCCTGAGACGGCAAACTCTTAATCATAAATAATTTTCTCTACTGAAAGTGATGTATCTACAATTACCTGTTACTAGAAACTCTGCTTACCGAAACCTTACACAAGGATATGCACACAAAAACAAAAATTTACAATATGATAATGGGTGTCGATTTGTTGACTAAACACAAGGCCAGACTGAATTTAAATGTTCTCAGGCGAAAGCTGTACTTGATGGCAAGTCAATATATTTGCAGTTCGAGGACTCTGTTACAAGACAGGAAGTTCGAAATTTTTATCTTCATCAAAATCACAACCTTCCACTGAAGCTATTGGTCATAAATGAAGTACTTCTCAAGAAATGTAACAGCCTTTTGATGTGTCTGAAATTATACTTGATAAAGTAGACAGTGTAGAGGATACTTCTGAAGTAGATAGGCAAGAGTTATTCGATATCTTCCAGTCACATTCAAAATCTTTGTCAACAAACCTGGTACCATATGACATTTTCTGTATGATTTTAACGTCAAGGGACATACAAAGTTTTTTGTTCCACCTCACGCTATTCCACTGGTATACAGGGAAAGAGTAAAGAATCAGATACAGTCCATATTAGCTCAAGGTCTCATTGTACCTGCCATGTTTTTACAACACTGCACTTCATGTTATAGAAAAACGAGATGAGTCAATACGTTTAGTGTTAGATTCCAGAGATATCAATACCATTGCTCTTCCTGAAACAGACCATCCTCAAACATTGGAGGAATTGATACAGAAATTTCATGGTGTAAAGATGTTATCTACTTTAGATCTCAGATCCAACTTTTGGCAAGTATGACTGGACTCTGCTTGTAGGAAATATACAGCTTTTCTTCGCTTTGGTACCTATTACCAACTTCGTAAATTGCCCTTTGGATTTAAAATTTCATCTTCTGGCTTTATTCGTGGATTAAACTCTATTATTACCAATGTTGATGATATCTCCATTTCGGAAAAGTCATGCTTAGAACATAACAGTCTTCTTAATTCACTGCTACAAAGTATTTTCTGGGTTTGGCATCACAGATAATTTGGGAAATTCACAGCTTGGCAAATCTCAAATTAAATTTCTTGATCTGAAAAAATGCCTGTACCTACAATTAAACACCAACTCAGAAGGTTCCTAGGACTCTTTAATTTCTACCATTGCTTCATTAATCTGAACTTGACCACTTACAGATTGTGTGCATTGACTGGTAAGAATATTGCGTGGCACTGGGACAAGATAGCTTAGGATGAATTTCAAAGTTTGAAGGGTGCACTTCTTGTTGCACCTATATTATATCACACAGATCTGTCATGTGACTTTTGTATTTTTACTAACAGCTCCAAATTTGGACTTGACATGCACGTTTTTCATCAGTGTGGAACATGATATCATTACACAAAGGACTATTGCACTTGCCAGTCACATTTTATCTAAATCGGAACATAATTACTCTTTGACCGAAATTGAAGCTTTAGCAGTGTTCTCGTCTATTGATAAATTCCGTTACTTCTTGTTTGGCAGCCACACCAAGGTATTTACTTATCACCATGTCCTTCAGTTTCTGATGACTGCTAAGTTAAATCATGATTGTCTCAAACGTTGGACCTTTGCCGGAGTTCCATTTTGCCATTGTTTTCATTCCAGGAACACAAAACACAGTAGCTGACACTGTGTCTCATTCAGCTGTTGCTCTTGTCAAAACAACTGAAGAATATTGTCAGAAAAATAGCCTCAGTATCTTTTACACTCAGACAGTTGCAATTGATTATTACATTTCACTAACATTTGCTGACCTCGCTAAGGAAGAAGATAAGGATCCTGTATAGAGGGAATCAAAGAGAAATAGGTTGACAGAGACAGTACAGCTGTGAGACAATTTTATCTGATGCAGAACAATATTCTTTTCAAATGTAAGAATCTTAAGAGTGAATTATGGGTAGTATGCGTTTCTGAAGACTTGTTGAACAAACTTGTGTGGTATATACACCTTAATGACGCCCATTTTTGGGCCCAAATCGGTTTTTACAAGTTTTGTGGTCCATGTTCTTTTTTACAATTTGGAGAAAAGAAAGTGTAGCTATGTCCAAAGGCAAAACCTCCTACTATATCCCACTCTGCTCCACTGTTTGCCATAATCCCTAGTAAATTAAAACAACTTGCAGCTGTTGATTTATTTGGATCCCTTCCCAGAATAAAAAAAAGTTTTTGTGGCAGTAGAACTTACATCAAAATATGTGTCATTTACCCCAATACTTAGAGCAACAGCAAAGACTGTGTCTACATAGTTTGGTAAATAGTTTTTGGAGAAAGTTGGTCACACAGAAAAAGTAATATCTGATAGTGGACCTCCGTTCTGATCCCAGCATTGGTTGCGTACATAACATCAGAAGAAAATTAAGCATCTTCAGACCCCTGTGAACACCTAGTGAAGGAGCTTGGGAAACTCTTTTGATTGTATTGTCACTGCAACCACAACGCTTCGGATACATATCTTCATTTGTTTCAGAAGGTACTGAATGAGTTACCAAATAATTCTATACGTTTGCCCCCTCTTCTGGTTTTAAAGAACAAGCAGCCACCTGACAGAATCAGAGAAATTGTACCATTACCCAAACAGAGAAGCCTACATCATCATGAGGTGATTCATTTAGTCTCAGCCAAGATTAAGGGAGCTGCAGAAAATAGGAAGAAATTGCAATGATGCAAGAATATCGAACGATTTTATACAAGAAAAAAAAAGGTTTCCGGTGAAGTCTCACCACCTTTTCCGCAAGGGAAAATGACTGCATCATAAGTTATTTCTTCTATGTAATGGAACATTTCTCATACGCCACATTATTCACGAAAATGCTGTGGAAGTGGAAATGATGAGTATATTAGCTAGCAACTGATGTCTCCTCAAGCTGGATGTTAACTATTTCTCTCTTATTTCATGGTGCACTCCACTTCTTTTACTGTCCTATTCAGGTAATATGTGTAAATAACTTTCTCTTTCTATCCTGGTGTACGTATAGTGAAATAAGTTTTGAGACTGGTTGGTCTTTCACTGCAAGAAACTATTTTTCTAACTGGTGTTAAATGTAATTTGCTGTGAACTTTTGGTACTTTGTGAATGATGTTTCAGAAGTCTTTTTGAGATGTTTGAAAATAGTTACATGAAGCTAACAATCTTCAGCTATTGACTGCAGTATGGAAAAATGACCTTTCAGCTTCAAATGGATATGTATATTGCACGAAACTGGACACAGTGCAAAGATTGACAGATACCGGTTATAGTATGACATTTATGTGAAAAATACTGAGACCAAAAGGTTAAAAGTGATGTGCTTGTGATGTAGCTGTACTTGTGTGACGAAATAAGATGTTCATATTGCGCAATAAGTTAAATGGTACTTATGCAGTGCAGTACTGAAGGGATTGTATGTACTGAACTCTGATGAGATGTTCTTAAGAATAAGTATTTCAGGAAGCCAATGAGCAGTAGATGATGATGTCATTTCAGTAGTGGTGATGTACGTCATTGTTTTTATGGATTATTTTTTCAGGTAGCCAATGAGGGGTAAGGGAAGATTTTTGTCTCGGTAATGACGTTTTATGCGCTTTAATATTAACTTTACAGGTGCACTGTGTAGCCGTGGAAACAAGAACCAAAATACATTTGACATCAACATTTTCTTTCGAAACTGTGTTTTGTATGTATGTCTTTATGAGGAATTTACTCAAAAGATAATAGAGCTACGACATGCTTGACACCCGATCTTTGAATTTTCGGGAACTTGCAGCTTGTTATTGAAAATATAATTAACATGTTACTCTTTTATCACCAGGAATGACAACTGTTTTGTGGTGGTAATGATACCAGTGAATTTGACACATCCTAAGATGATGCACTTTTTTGCTCCAATAGTATAAGCTATTGACTGGTCCATGAATGGCATTACTTGTACTCTAATAAGATCTTCTATTCTAAGAGTGTGTATTCAATAATTAGCTATTTTGATGATCATCATACATATTCCTGATTTTATTGTACATGAGATATGTGGTAATTACCATTCTGACCAGATAGATAAATGTATGTAACTTAAGAAACCGTATCCAGGTCTTTTCATTTATGTGAGGTATCTCAAAAATGGAGATACGTATTGAAGATTGAGATTTGATACTAGATTGATGATTAACTGTTTACTTGTCTAAGCAGTTGCTTGAATGACACTAGAACATTACTGTGAAGCCTTGTAAGCAATTTATATGATGCCCATGTTATAAGATAATCATTTCTACTGTATATATCAGATAAGGATTTTTGAATAAGCACATGTAACCACTCTGTCTACAGGCCACAAGTGGCCCAGCGGTACCATCCGACCGCTGTGTCATCCTCAGTGGAGGATGTGGATAGGAGGGGTGTGTGGTCGGCACACCGCTCTCGCGGTCGAATAGCTCCTCAATTGGCATCTCGAGGCTGAGTGCACTCCGAAAAATGGCAACAGCCCATGGAGGCCTGGATGGTCACCCATCCAAGTGCCGGCCACGCCCGACAGCGCTGATCTTCGGTGATCTCACGGGAACCAGTGTATCCACTGCGGCAAGGCCATTGCCATTGAAAAAGGCACATGTACAGAAAATTATCATTTCTTTCAGGACAGTTCATTTTGGCACTGAAATGTACGTAAACTTGCTGTCGAATTCATTTATAATTTTGTTTCATGTTTTCTGGACACACGTGAGTTATGATCTTATTAACGTGCACACACTAAGCTTAATGGAAAGAATTATGCTGGATGGCTTCATGGAACTTGCTGTGGCACTATGTTGAGTGTCATACCACGTCTCAGCTAATGAAAGATGGATCAATGGAAACACTGTTCATTATTGCAGTTCTACAGCAATGATTTTAGCTCTTCAGATTCTGGGTTGTCAGTGGATGTTGTGACAAGACACATCATTCTCCCAGAGTCTGCCTGGATAACATACTTTTTTTGAGCTCTGTGGATTTTCAGTGAAGAAATTGAAGGCAAAGTACTATTCTCCATGCGTCTGACCCAGGAATATGTTCATGCTACCATATTGGTGCTACTGTGATATGTGTGTGTCTCACTAAACAGTGAGGTATGTGACATTTTTCGGTGATTTTTTTTCCTCCTATTGCATGAGCTTGCCCTCATAGGTTTTCTCAATAGTTTTGAACAGAAAATTGTAAACACTTTTGTACCATACCATTAATGTGTATGAGAATATTCACTTGTCTTTAGAAAAGTTTTTGAAAGATTTGAACAAACAAGTGTAACTGCTTTGTAACGTTTTGTACCGTGTTGCAGGAAATGAGTGTATGTTTCTTACTTCATTTGAATGGGCAGGAGTTCTTACTTGTCCTTATTGGTCTTTTTAAACAGCTGTAGGGCCTATTGTAATGACTACGTAATGCTTTATACCTTATTGTAAAACTGTATGTATCTGTGCTAACGTATCTGACTAGATTACTCATTTACCACAGCAAGCATTTTTGTACCATACTGTAAATGTGCTTATTTTTCTTGATTTATTTGAACTGTTAAGAATATTCACTTGTCTTTATAAGATTTTCTGAAAGATTTGAACAATTTTGTACCTGTTCACTGATACTTTGAATACTTTTCCATCCACCCCAGGTACTTGTAACTACACATATTGCACCATGCTTTTGTGATTGCTTCTTTTGGAGAATTTTTTGTATCAGAAAAAAACATTGTGCAAAATTCTTGTTTAATGGGGAGGGGTAATGAAAGGAGGCTGCCTATTTGCCATGACGATTTTCAGTAAGGTTTGGCAATAAATGTAAATGAAGTTGCGAATTTGATAAATGTTCTCAACCTCTGTAATATTGGCATACTCATATGCTTTGTAAGACTATATTTGAGACCAGAGAAGTGGATCAGAGAGGTTAACTTAGCTTTGTCAGACTAAGAGTGTAGCAGTAGCAGTGTGTGTTGGACAGTCTGGCAATGTACTTGTTTTTTAAAAAAGAATGGAAGCTGGCCTGATGTGTGGTGGAGGCAGCATTATTTAAAAAGGATTTTATGATAATACGTTTTGAGGAACAATATTGAGCAAATGAGGTTATATTAATGGAAGGATGATAAAAGTCAACTTTTAAGGTAATCCAGTTTATATATATATAATAGAGGGAAACATTCCACGTGGGAAAAATATATCTGAAAACAAATATGATGAGACTTACCAAACAAAAGCGCTTGCAGGTCGATAGACACACAAACAAACTCACACACAAAATTCAAACTTTCGCAACAAACAGTTGCTTCATCAGGAAAGAGGGAAGGAGAGGGAAAGACGAAAGGATGTGGGTTTTAAGGGAGAGGGTAAGGAGTCATTCCAATCCCGGGAGCGGAAAGACTTACCTTAGGGGGAAAAAAGGACAGGTATACACTCACACACACACACACACATATCCATCCGCACATACACAGATAGAAGCAGACATTGGAATGACTCCTTACCCTCTCCCTTAAAACCCACATCCTTTCGTCTTTCCCTCTCCTTCCGTCTTTCCTGATGAAGCAACTGTTTGTTGCGAAAGCTTGAATTTTGTGTGTATGTTTGTGTGTCTATCGACCTGCCAGCGCTTTTATTTGGTAAGTCTCATCATCATCATCATGTATATATATACACGCAAAATTCAAGCTTTCGCAACAAACGGCTGCTTCATCAGGAAAGGGGGAAGGAGAGGGAAAGACGAAAGGATGTGGGTTTTAAGGGAGAGGGTAAGGAGTCATTCCAATCCCGGGAGTGGAAAGACTTACCTTGGGGGGAAAAAAGGACAGGTATACACTCGCACACACAAACATATCCATCCGCACATACACAGACACAAGCAGACATTGGAATGACTCCTTACCCTCTCCCTTAAAACCTACATCCTTTCGTCTTTCCCTCTCCTTCCCTCTTTCCTGATGAAGCAACCGTTTGTTGCGAAAGTTTGAATTTTGTGTTTGTGTTTGTTTGTGTGTCTATCGACCTGCCAGCACTTTCGTTTGGTAAGTCACATCATCTTTGTTTTTAGATATATTTTTCCCACGTGGAATGTTTCCCTCTATTACATTCATATATATGAGGGAAACATTCCACGTGGGAAAATATATCTAAAAACAAAGATAATTTAACTTACCAAACGAAAGCGTTGGTATGTTGATAGACACACAAATAAACACAAACACACACACAAAATTCAAGCTTTCACAACCCACAGATTCTTCATCAGGAAAGAGGGAAACAGAGGGAAAGTCGAAAGGATGTGGGTTTTAAGGGAGAGGGTAAGGAGTCATTCTAATCCCGGGAGCGGAAAGACTTACCTTGGGGGAAAAAAAGGACAGGTATACACTCGCACGCACACATATATCCATCCGCACATATACAGACACAAGCAGACATTTGTAAAGGCAAAGAGTTTGGGCAGAGATGTCAGTCGATGCGGAAGTACAGAGGCAAAGATGTTGTTGAATGACAGGTGAGGTATGAGCGGCGGCAACTTGAAATTAGCGGAGGTTGAGGTCTGGTGGGTAACAGGAAGAGAGGATATACTGAAGGGCAAGTTCCCATCTCCGGAGTTCTGATAGGTTGGTGTTTGTGGGAAGTATCCAGATAACCCGGACGGTGTAACACTGTGCCAAGATGTGCTGGCCGTGCACCAAGGCATGTTTAGCCACAGGGTGATCCTCATTACCAACAAACACTATCTGGCTGTGTACATTCATGCGAATGGACAGTTTGTTGTTGGTCATTCCCACATAGAAAGCTTCACAGTGTAGGCAGGTCAGTTGGTAAATCACATGGGTGCTTACACACGCGGCTCTGCCTTTGATCGTGTACACCTTCCGTCCACCTAACCTTCGTAACCTCTTGGTTCATCCCTATGAAATCCCCAAACCACCTTCCCTACCCTCTGGCTCCTACCCTTGTAACTGCCCCTGGTGTAAAACCTATCCCATGCACCCTCCCACCACCACCTACTCCAGTCCTGTAACCTGGAAGGTGTACACAATCAAAGGCAGAGCCAAGTGTGAAAGCACCCATGTGATTTACCAACTGACCTGCCTACACTGTGCAGCTTTCTATGTGGGAATGACCAACAACAAACTGTCCATTCGCATGAATGGACACAGGCAGACAGTGTTTCTTGGTAATGAGGATCACCCTGTGGCTAAACATGCCTTGGTGCACGGCCAGCACATCTTGGCACAGTGTTACACCGTCCGGGTTATCTGGATACTTCCTACTAACACCAACCTATCAGAACTCCGGAGATGGGAACTTGCCCTTCAGTATATCCTCTCTTCCCGTTACCCACCAGGCCTCAACCTCTGCTAATTTCAAGTTGCTGCCGCTCATACCTCACCTGTCATTCAACAACATCTTTGCCTCTGTACTTCCGCCTCGACTGACATCTCTGCCCAAACTCTTTGCCTTTACAAATGTCTGCTTGTGTCTGTATATGGGCGGATGGATATGTGTGTGTATGCGAGTGTATACCTGTCCTTTTTTCCCCCTAAGGTAAGTCTTTCCGCTCCCGGGATTGGAATGACTCCTTACCCTCTCCCTTAAAACCCACATCCTCTCGACTTTCCCTCTGTTTCCCTCTTTCCTGATGAAGCAACCGTGGGTTGCGAAAGCTTGAATTTTGTGTGTGTGTTTGTGTTTATTTTTGTGTCTACCAACATACCAACGCTTTCGTTTGGTAAGTTACATCATCTTTGTTTATACATATATTTGTAACTTCGTAGCTTCCCACTGTCAGACTATCATGTATGGTTGAAGTTTACTATAGAAATGGTCTTATCTTATAGTTGAAACAAGCGTCAAGGGTGACAAATTGTACACAGGAGGGCTATTAAGAAATATTTTGCTCCCTTGTCTGTGTGTGAGAACTTTATGGAAAGGTGTATTGTTGTTATGGCTTAATGAAGCACAGTTCAACTTTGATCTTTCTTCTCATTTATCAGTCGTTAGGATTAGTTCTCCATTTCCATTTACTTTTTTGACTCTGTTCACTGGCCCCAATTGAACCGCTCTGTCAGGATGGTCAATAGGGAGCTAGATCAGCTGCTTCAGGCAGCTACTTTGTCAAGCATAGGTTTGGTTCCTGTTGTTGGTATTGGTAGGTGGGACTTCACAAGACATGGGCTGCATCTCAATAGGAAAGGGAAGGGTAAACTGACTGGGATGATAGCAAAATCTTTAAAGGGGGGCTCTGAAACTCATGGGATTACTTTTTTAGGCTAAGATCAGTACCCAGTAATCCTACATTAATTGAAATTAAGCTTAATGAAAAGTTCAGACAAGCAGGTACTAGTGATGTGAAAATATCACAAGATTCTCATAACAGTACAGTGAAAAATAATGTTAATATGTGACAAGATTCACATAAAAGTACAATAAAAAGTAATGTTAATATATCAGGGGATTAAAAAAAAGTAGATGAGCGTCTTGTTTCAATTCAATTCAATTTATTATCATCCATTTTATCATATACATGATATAGGAATTGTCATATAGAAGGAAAGAAAGAGAAATAGAGAGAGAGAGAAAGAGCATGATTTATATTTTTAACAATTAAGGGAAATAACATTTTGTTAGTTACACTTTACATATTTTGTCTTCTTTTTACATGAAAGATGAGAAAAAAATTTACAAGGTTTATACAAAGAAAAATTCATTAAGGGGAATAACATTTTCTTAATTACACTTTAATATTTTTGTTAGTTAAACTTCACATATTTTGTCTTCTATTTACATGCAAGTTGGAAAAAACGAAGGATTATGCAGAAAAATCAAAAGGTTATCACATATCGTACTGCCTCAGTGCGAAACACGACTTACCTTTTATCACCAACGACTGGCTCTGCTGAGAATAAAATTAATTGTTGGAAAGGCGGGTGCCAGGTTGAGACTCATTGGGAGAGTCCTTAGAAAAAGTAGTCCATCAACAAAGGAGGTGGCTTACAAAACACTCGTTCGACCTATACTTGAGTATTGCTCATCAGTGTGGGATCCGTACCAAGTCGGGTTGATGGAGGAGATAGAGAAGATCCAAAGAAGAGCGGCGCGTTTCGTCACAGGATTATTTGGTAAGCGTGATAGCGTTACAGAGATGTTTAGCAAACTCAAGTGGCAGACTTGCAAGAGAGGCGCTCTGCATAGCGCTGTAGCTTGCTGTCCAGCTTTCGAGAGAGTGCGTTTCTGGATGAGGTGTCGAATATATTGCTTCTCCCTACTTATACCTCCCGAGGAGATCATAAATGTAAATTAGAGAGATTCGAGCGCGCATGGAGGGTTTCCGGCAGTCTTTCTTCCCGCAAACCATACGCGACTGGTACAGGAAAGGGAGGTAATGACAGTGGCACGTAAAGAGCCCTCCGCCACACGCCGTTGGGTGGCTTGCGGAGTATAAATGTGGATGTAGATGTAGATGTTGGAAGAACACGAAAACTTCTCAGTCGGAACGAATCATGCCTGAAAGAAGATAGACGAGTAACGAAACGTTATCTTTTTTCTGAGTCCATTGAGCATAACACATTGGAGAAACACAAAATCTTCCTTATCCACTTGAATCAGGAACAAACTGCGTGTGGGAACGCTACACATGTGAATAAGAAAACTTTTCAGACAGTAATGGAACCGTACTTGCAGTCTCACAGAATATTCGTCACTCAGTTAATGGATACGTATGATATGCAATAGTCCTGCCTCAGAGCATCATGGTATGTGGAATCGTACCATACAGTGCCTTCACTTTTCTAGCGTCAGGTGGTATGTACGTAAGAAGATGGGTAGTGATGTGATGGACAATGTGTGGATCAGCCCAAGACATGGTAAAGGTGTATAGCCACAGAAAGGTTCATTATGGGTGACATGAAGCAGACATGTGAAGTACAACATACGTTTTTGTAGGGAGACTCAGAAGTCGGAAGAGTGGCCCTATGTGGCGTTCATCCTGGCGTCGCCAGATAGGGTAGGAAACAGTAGGAGCATATGGCATCAGACGCCAAGTTCTGGCTGTTTCAAAAGGATTCATATGATATGTCAAGGATACATCTTCTACATGAATGAAGATACTGGGTGGTTACAATTAAACTGCAGTTACTCACAGACGTCCAGTGTGGGCTGTAATTATCATATGATACGATATTCTAGTGAGTTAATGTAGAACCAACTTATACCGAAAAAAATAAGTTCTAATTTTAGCCACCAGGTGCAAATCTGGCACTGTGAATGCGAGAAAGACGTGTAGAAATGTTCCCATATACAGGGTGTACATAAAGTCTGGGAACACTTTCAATTATTAATTGCACAAGAACCAAACATTGTACAGATATCATACATATGTCATTTTGAAGAGAAACCCTGAAAGTTATTTTTTTTTATGTGTACCGCCACAGCGTAGTTTGGTAATTTGCCGTTACTCAGTGCAAGTCGCCGCAAACATGGCGAGTTCAGGAGCGGAGCGAACTTTCTGTGTCTTGGAGTTCGACAAAAAACAAGTGTGCTACAGCTGTTCAACGGATGTTTAGAACCAAGTACGGTAAGAAGCCACCAACAAGGAAGGCCATTTACCACTGGCACAACAGATTTGATACGACGGGTTGCTTGTGCCTGGCAAAGAGAAGCGGAAGTCCCAGTGTGAGTGAAGTGAACGTGGAGCGCGTAAGAGAAACATTCATGAGTCCAAAGAAATTGGTGCGTCGTGCATCCCGTGAACCCGAAATGGGTCAATGACAGTGTGGAAAGTCCTGCGACAGAAGCTGCTTATGAAACCATTCAAATTGGAGCTAGTGCAGAAGCTCAATTACGACGACAAAGACAAGCGTTTTGAGTTTTGTTCACAGTTGCAACAATTTAATGACGATGGAGATGGCATTGTTGATAGCTTAATTTTTAGGGATGAACGTCAACAGGCATAATTGTCGAATCTGAGATACAAAGCATCCACACAAATGCACCGAATTTGAGCGTGATTCTCCAAAGGTAGATGTTTTTTGTGCCTTGTCACGTCGAAACTGTATGGCCATTCTTCTTCGCCAGAGCAGTCACTGGATATTCCTACTTGGACATGTTGCAGCAATGGCTGATGCCTCCAATGCAATCGGACTCCTCGTTCATCTTTCAGCAGGATAGGGCTCCACCCTATTTTCATTGTGAAGTTCGTGGGTGCCTGAACACGGAGCTACCTCATCGACGGATCGGCTGTGGACAGCTGTTTCATGAAATGGCCTCCCCGATCACCAGGTCTCACTCTGTGTGACTTTTTTCTGTGGGGGCACATTTCAGATCTGGTGTATGTACCGCCTCTACCATGTAATGTAGCAGAGCTCTGGGAGAGCATATGGGAATCGACTTCCATAGTCGAGGATGCCATGCTGGGACGGGTACTGCAAGATTTGGATTACCGTATTGATGTCGCATGTTTGTAAAAAAAAAAAAAAAAAAAAAAAAAAAAAAAAAAAAAAAATCAGTTCAATATATATGGCATCTGTACGATGTTTAGTTCTTGTGCAATAAATAACTGAAAGTGTTCCTGGACCTTATGTACACCCTATATAATGAATTAAGAATGGAACATCAACAGAAAGAAGCAAACAAGTGATGAATAAATAATGTTGATTGCTGTTTAACACAGTTTATTCAATATGAGCAGCAGAGACATCAGTGAGCTGCTGCATCCATAAAACGACATGATGAACAGTTGCTCGTAGCAATTCTATTGGGATCTGAGCAATGTGGTCCTATAAACTGGCCTTCAGATCAGTTATAGGCCAAAGATGACTCTGGTAAGTGCATTCTTGTAGATATCCCCAGAGCCAAAAGTTGCATGGGTTCAGATCAGGGGAACGTGTTAAACATGCATCTGGAAAAACTCTGGAGTTAACACATTTATTTAAGGATGCATAAGCAGATTTTTCTCAGGTTGAGTGACTTGAGGTGTTACCCCACCTTGCATGGAAACAGTGGTTTCTGCACAGTTGCGCTCTTCCAAAGCAGGAGTCACCTGCTGCATAAGAAGTTCTTGATAAAGTGCAGATGTCACGGTACTCCTGGCAGATTCTCTACTTGTATTAACTTCAAAGCAGAATGGACAGAGAACAAAAATGCTTGTGAATCCACACCTTGCAGTGACATATGAAGAGTGCAATGGTTCTCTGTCCACAACACACGATATAACAGTATCTCAAATTCGTAAGTTCTGTGCATTCACTGCTCCCTGTAGTGTACAATGTGACTCATCACTCCATACAATGATGCCTGGGCACATGTCATCACTTGAATCTGTGCCAGAAACCGAAGAGCAAGTTCAGATTGTTGCTGTGGATCATGAGATTTCAGTTGCTGCACCGTCTGGACCTTGTATTAGAACCAGTGTAAACAGACAAGAAAATATCCATACTGTTGACCATGGGATGGGCAATATTCGTGACACTGCAAGAGCACTAGCAGCGTCTGGGGAAATGTGTTGCATGGTCAGTTACAACAACAGCAATCTCATAACCAGCTTCCACCAGGATAGGACGCCTTCCTCTTCCAGGGGATACATCAAGCTCATCTATGTTTTTGAATTTCATTATTACCTTCTTTAAACCATTTAATGAAACCAGGTCTCTCCTTAGACCTTTCAGTCGGCGATACTCTCGCAATGCAGCACTGTAATTGCTGCCATTTACATAAAATACTTTTACCAACAATGCAGGTTACTCTTTTGTCAATAACCATACTGTTCACTCACGGCATGGCTTATCAAATAACAGTGCGGATGTAGTATCAGCATACAAATAATGTACGATGTCAAATTGGCACTTGTTGGTCATAATTGGAGCTAATTTTTTTCAGCGTAAATTGACATAATTGCAGCCCACGCTGGACCTACATGCGCAACTGCACTTTAATTATAGCCTCCTGTAGAAACTGGAGGGTGAATTTTAAGTTTCACATGGGACTACAAAGCTTTCAATTCCAAAACATCCATTTGACTTCACAATCGCAACTAATATCTTTTATATCCATGCGCATACACCAAATGTACTTTCTAGAACTACATTTGGGATCAAAGTTTTCATTTAAATTTCACAAATGTTCAGTGTAGCCTCCACCAGATGCATGACCAACTCCCTGGTGACAATCAAACTCATCTCACATTTTTGTTAGCATGACTGGAATTATTGCTTTCCCTGCTGTTGGTGAGTTGCATTGCAGTCCACCCGAAGTTGTCGAAATGGGAGGTATATAAACAGAGTCTTTCACAAGCCCCCACAAAAAAAAGACATACTGTGAGATCAAGCCACCTTAGTGTTCAATAGTGCTAGGCAAGAACTGCATGTACCTTACTGCAATAGCCGACCCTGGGGATGGAGGGCTGGCTACGATGTCACGATGGCAGGCAGCAGAGGTTTCACATGGGGTAGCAGGCTAGTGGAGACCCAGGGAGGTGCAAATTCATATTTTATTTTCTACTCATACATTAGTGCTCATCTGTGTGGGGTAGCAATCATGCAGCAACTTCACTGAAGAAGACCGAGTGGCTGTTGAAATATCAGCTAGTGTTCAGCCAGCTGGTTGCAATATGTGCATACGAACTGTTTTTAACGCTTGAGCTCAGTGCAGGGCGATCCCATTGCGCAAGCCTTACAACAAATACTCAGCACGTGTGGCACATTAAGATAGCCAGGAAATCTTGCTGTGGTAGCCGTCTCTGAGGTGGATAACTGCATCCTGACACTTATTGGTACACAGTGCTGAGGCGCGCCCATAGTGATGGCAGAAGATGACTACAATGTACGGAAGGTGACCAGTTGCTCCCTCAGGCAGTAGTTTGTCACTGATGGAGTGAGCCTAGAAGGTCCACTAAGCAATGGTACTAAGTCTGGAAGGCGGAATTAGTGATGGACGCTGGTACTGCAACAAAGACTCGAACTCGTGCCTGCTGCTTGTGGCTCCATGTCATCTGCTCGCCTAGCGTAGCCCCACACAGACTGGTAGAACTGCTCGGCTGTGAATGAAACTGCTAAGAAAATAATAGCTATTTACAGAAGATAGCAATGAACATGTTACCCTTCTGGACACATTCTCGGTAACACCAGAGAAATATCGTGATGGAGAAAACCCCTTGCATGTTCTGAGCATTACCATTGCACTGGCAGGTTTCGCCAAGCAAATTCGGCCCATCTCACAACAATTCAGTAGCTCTGTTGCTATAACAAACATGACAATACCATGTGCTCACAAACTACCAGCGGCTCCTACAATACTATACCACATATTCTCACAGATTTGCCCATAAAATGGTCGCAGCACTACACGACCAATCGACCAATACGTCACTGAGATGTTCTAATTGAATTTTACCTACTGAAATTGCTATTTTACTATTTATCTATAATCGACTCAATGAAATTTTGGGTAATGAATGTGTGACCAAGTTAGCTCGACCAGGGAGTACGTTATCGACAGCCACATAAATCGGCAACTTACAACATGTGCTTAGGTAAATATTGCGTAAGGTTAAAACTACCCTAGGTTTATAACATCAATGATGTAGATGATACAGTCTTGTGAAGTCAAATTGATGATTTTGAAACATGTCATGCAATCACCTTCGTACTTGCACACACACTAGTAGAGGCAACACTGAGTAATGTTGGGTATGTCTACAACATAATATAACACATTCTGTTGGCGTTAGTAGTGGACTAAACAGAGTTCGAGAGGTCTTTTGACATCAAATTCAAATGCTAACTAACGAAACTGAGCAATTAAACCAATCCTTCACCCCCCTTAACCTATTGTTATGCTAATTGATTTATGACCCCCTGGGGATTGATTTATGACCCTTTAACATTTTTTAATGTTTGGATAATAAGTTGCCGTCTCTTTATCTAAGAATAGATGACGAATGCAGCTAGCCTCTAACTCTGTGTAATGTCTTGTCTGTATAGACGTGTATCTGTTGCCTTTAAGATCCCTTCACCTTCACACATAAATCTATACAGTAGAGTAAGGGCCTCCCATTTCTTGGCTGATCCGTGATAAGACAGGCGAAAAGTTAGACTAATGGAGGATTATTAGTATTATCTCTATTTTCATTCGCTCTCTCTCTTTCTCTCCTTTATCTATGTACAGTTTTTAATATAATATTTCATTACTTGAAATCAGCAAAATAGAATCTTTGGTGGAGTCCTTCGTCTTGGTAAACAGCGGCTGGCTTGCGTAAGAGATCTTTAAATTTATTATTACTGTTAAACACTGCAGTCAGTCGGGAGAATCAATTGTATGGACAATTTGTTCCTTTTACGAAAGATTGCGATTTCCAGATGTGTACAAAGCCTTTTTGGACGATTTAACACAGACTCAGTGATTGCAGGCTCTCTTCGACACAGCTGAAACTTCCCCACTAATTACAGGGCCAACGTGATCATCAAATGATTCAGAAAAAACTCATTCGTTCATTCACTCCAGAACAAAAAAGTCACAAACCTTATTTATGAAGGAAATTGTGTATTAAATCCATCTCCATTACATATCCAGATCTCTGGTGATTCCATGCCTTAATTATTTTCCTTTTACAGTCTCTTCAAACAAACCACTAGCGGCACAAATGTTAATTGGCTCGCTTTAGCGAGAAGGAAAGCAGAATATGTATCTCTCAGAAACACGTCAATCCCTCAACAGATACTACAGAAGCTGTCCTAGTTACCCCTCTAACAACCATGGAGAATGCATATATGCATCTCTGTTATTTCAAAGAATAAACGCACTAGAAAATACTTTGGCGTCGTCGAGCTGTCGCCGCATATGTTACGAGAAAATCAGATCAGATAACTTTTCCAAAGTGAATGAATGTGGATGGTTTGATTGAAAATGATTAATTGGTGCGTGGTAGAGGGTATTTTCTGTGGGGACATTACAATCCTCTGGGAATAACGCAAATTTCTGAGAAACCTTCAACCCCTTCCCTTCCTCCTCCTCCTCCACCCCTCATGGAAAAGGGGCACTTTTTTGTCACCTCTACATTTCAGTTCTGAGCCACGTTTGCCCTCTAGGGATATCCCCCAGCGCTCTCCTCCCTCCCCCACTTCCTTCCTCCCCTCCCTCACATGGAAACTGGTGGGAAAAAGACTCAATCTGTGCTGAGCTGCTGCAGAGGAAGGATTTCACGACACGAAACTCAAATCAGTGTCAACTGATGTAATAATATATTGTTCAATTCAATTCTTTATTTAATCAATTTATGAAAGGCAGAGCTCCTCCCCTCCCCACTACAACTTCGGTAGAGCTCACATCTCCACCCACACCCCCCCTATTTTCCATGATGTAATAATTGAAAGCAACAAGGAATGGAATGAAATGTGATATATTATACGCCATTTTGGGTCTCCCACGTGTGTGTCATCCACGTCTGCTGGCTGGGTCACTGAACACCAAGTCCACACATCTGCATACTTTAGAGATCAAAAACTGGACAATGTTCTAATTACAGATTATGATACTAAATACTGTTTGAATATCACAAAACTAGTCCTCACATCTACACAGTGTTAGAAACGATACTAAATACCGATTGCATATGTAGGAAGATCATAACAGGCCCTTCATGCCATGAAAGTGCTGACAGCTCCGTTTCCTGGGGAAGCCTTTGGGCTAATGGTAAGTCATGAGATTACAAGTGTCAGCATCTGCCACTACCATCGCCACATGGTAGCCAGCAGAACTACCAGGAGACTGCACGTGTATGAGGCTCCTGTCATCTGCACCAAATATGCACAGAGAAATCACTGTCGGGACCACACAGCACACTACAGAGAAACTGCTGTCAGGGATCACACAGCCTGCCGCCACTGGACCACAAACACCAATACTGGTCCGACTTTTTGTGTGCCTACCCGCCCAAGTGACATTAATTTGTTCTTGTGGCCCCAAAACAGAGCATCAAGAGGTGGCATTCCTTTGATTAAGATATTCCACACTCCTTTCCTGTCTCTGTCTCTCTCAAGTGGTTACTTCTTGTTTGTGAGAACACCTGCATGACCCAATGTTTCCGTCCCTCATCAGAATACGGTTTTGATATTGGCAAATACTGAATCAGTGAATGTATATAAAGCCTCCACCCTCCTCTTTCATTCTCATGGTGTGATCATCCATGTCAGCATCATGTTGTTCCATCTTATTGGCGTTCCCAGTCTTTGTTGTGCCTGTTGCTTGTGTACTATTTGTTAACATTACAAGATGAAACGTTCAGCCAGCAACAGCAGCGGTGCTAGTGGCAAACGCTCTGGGGAAGGAGAATTACCAGATAAGAACATATTCAAATAGCACAGCATTGACAATACTCACACATGGTGGGGATATATTTATTTACACACACACACACATTTACACTAAAAATATTTATATTACTGGTATTACAAATGAGTCACGTTATTCCACAGACATATATACACAATCTTCATCTTCTCTCATTCACACGCCACTCTCATCAAGTTAGTAAGGGATAGTTTCAACCCTATCATCACAAGTGACTTGTTTATCATCATGAGCTGACAAGCGGATTTTAGACTGCAGTACAGCGCACATCTTATACTGTCGAGACTGAATAATAATTAGCTGCAGCATGTGGCTGTGGTGACACACCACAAACACCTCTGCACAGGCACTGAAAATAGTCTTCTGACTGAAGGGCCCTTGATGCCACGTGGTACATACCCTTTGCCCACCTCTGAGTGGCGCCTTCCAATGTGAAATATGCTTACATCTTGAATCTTACACCAACAAACTCCACTTTCGGTGACCCAGTTGCTGTGTCTTTCATTAGACCGATAACCTACTTGTTCTGTGGAACAATACTGTAAGGATTATTGGTCGTGTATGAAGATGTCTCGAATTCTTCACTGTGGCATCTCATTACTTCATACAGCTTGAAATTCATCACTCAATAGATGATGCTACATTCATCAGTACAAACTAACTTAGGATCAGCGAAATGAGGTTTCGCAAACTCATGATGAAAGTACTACATATGGAATTTGGTTAGGTCTTGTATGCAGATCCCCACAGAGATAGATTTCGTGAATTCTTCGGCAACCTTCGTCACCTCCACAGCAACAACATTCAAATTGAATATTTTGACCCGTTTAAAATTTGGTCTGGCGATGTATTATCTTACGCACCAACGCCCATCCCATTCGGTTCTAATCAAAAATTAACGATTTTTCCTGAAATTTTCCATTCTTTTGCCGAAAATTGAATTATTCATTAATATAAATTATCTTTCTCAAAGTCATATGTTACAGTAGCTCTCTGTTTCGTGTTCAGGTCAGTGTACTTGTCCAGTCAGGGGGATTGGTTGAAGGAGATAGCGTGGGTTATTCCAAGCAGCCTCATCTTCAATTTCAGACTTTGCTGGAGATTATGATAGTGAATAATGTATCTCCACTTGTTCCTCAGGAACGTCATTAGCTTTACGGTGGAGCCTCCTCGCGCAACTAATAGCTCTGAACACAGAGGCATATGAGTGTGCACATCATGCCAGCTAATAGGATATGTGAGTTTTGCCACCTCCACATATCCCACGTTAGAATCAGCCGCGATACTCTCGATTTTTCCACCTAATACCTTGCATTATTCTTCAGGGACCATGCAACTCGCTAGCCGGCAGTAATAGTTGCACGGTGTGCCCGAATAGGTTTTGACTTCCAAGTACATGATGTAACTCGAATCAGGGAATGCATGGAACCTCTCTGCCATACGTGTTATTTTCCTTGGCGCACTTATGGATCATTGACAAAGTCCCTCTTGAAGCCCTTACTGAAAGAAAAGCAGCATGTCAGCATTGGTCAACAGTTCGATCCTGTGCTTTGTTCCCATGAGCGTAGCGTCTCAAGACAATCAGAGTGCTGTATGATAAAATGCGGGATCCAGAGAATATGTGGTCATACATACACTCCGGAATTTCTCGAAAACTTCAGTGAGCAAGCGCACGTCTGGTTGCATGTGAAGTTTTGCGTACTCTCCTAAAGTGGAGGCGTTGAATCCCTGCAAGACATTCGCAGTATGCCCATGCTCTCGATTCGTTATAACATCGCCTGTAAGTTTGCTGGAGAATGTAGTTATGTCAGGTACTCTGGTTTCATTGAGTTTTGCCATATAATCCAGATACTCAAATGGGAAAACCCTCTTCCTAGTCACAACTTGAAAGCTTCATCGGGAAATGCACCTCGTGTGATGTATATAACCTTCTGAGGCAGAGTTTCAAGTTCCTGGAGTGATGGCTGCATAAGACGTGGCAAATTGAGAAAGTGGAGCGTAATTCTCGGCGTCATTCGTTTGGAGAATGAAATACACTCCTGGAAATGGAAAAAAGAACACATTGACACCGGTGAGTCAGACCCACCATACTTGCTTCGGACACTGCGAGAGGGCTGTACAAGCAATGATCACACGCACGGCACAGCGGACACACCAGGTACCGCGGTGTTGGCCGTCGAATGGCGCTAGCTGCGCAGCATTTGTGCACCGCCGCCGTCAGTGTCAGCCAGTTTGCCGTGGCATACGGAGCTCCATCGCAGTCTTTAACACTGGTAGCATGCCGCGACAGCGTGGACGTGAACCGTATGTGCAGTTGACAGACTTTGAGCGAGGGCGTATAGTGGGCATGCGGGAGGCTGGGTGGACGTACCGCCGAATTGCTCAACACGTGGGGCGTGAGGTCTCCACAATACATCGATGTTGTCGCCAGTGGTCGGCGGAAGGTGCACGTGCCCGTCGACCTGGGACCGGACCGCAGCGACGCACGGATGCACGCCAAGACCGTAGGATCCTACGCAGTGCCGTAGGGGACCGCACCGCCACTTCCCAGCAAATTAGGGACACTGTTGCTCCTGGGGTATCGGCGAGGACCATTCGCAACCGTCTCCATGAAGCTGGGCTACGGTCCCGCACACCGTTAGGCCGTCTTCCGCTCACGCCCCAACATCGTGCAGCCCGCCTCCAGTGGTGTCGCGACAGGCGTGAATGGAGGGACGAATGGAGACGTGTCGTCTTCAGCGATGAGAGTCGCTTCTGCCTTGGTGCCAATGATAGTCGTATGCGTGTTTGGCGCCGTGCAGGTGAGCGCCACAATCAGGACTGCATACGACCGAGGCACACAGGGCCAACACCCGGCTTCATGGTGTGGGGAGCGATCTCCTACACTGGCCGTACACCACTGGTGATCGTCGAGGGGACACTGAATAGTGCACGGTACATCCAAACCGTCATCGAACCCATCGTTCTACCATTCCTAGACCGGCAAGGGAATTTGCTGTTCCAACAGGACAATGCACGTCCGCATGTATCCCGTGCCACCCAACGTGCTCTAGAAGGTGTAAGTCAACTACCCTGGCCAGCAAGATCTCCGGATCTGTCTCCCATTGAGCATGTTTGGGACTGGATGAAGCGTCGTCTCACGCGGTCTGCACGTCCAGCACGAACGCTGGTCCAACTGAGGCGCCAGGTGGATATGGCATGGCAAGCCGTTCCACAGGACTACATCCAGCATCTCTACGATCGTCTCCATGGGAGAATAGCAGCCTGCATTGCTGCGAAAGGTGGATATACACTGTACTAGTGCCGACATTGTGCATGCTCTGTTGCCTGTGTCTATGTGCCTGTGGTTCTGTCAGTGTGATCATGTGATGTATCTGACCCCAGGAATGTGTCAATAAAGTTTCCCCTTCCTGGGACAATGAATTCACGGTGTTCTTATTTCAATTTCCAGGAGTGTATGTTTCTCTACACTCTCAGGCAGGTCACTGAATTGATCCTTCTTGATACCAAAACTAGCCAAGTGCTCAACACAAAATGAGCATCATACCAGCTTAAATTATGCTTGTATTTTGAGCTGTGTCATGGAACTTCCCCGTAAGCTGACAGTAGCCCCCATGAGGAGTTTCCACTTTTCTATCAAATGGCAACCCACAAATACGGCAGTCAACCAACCACCTTAATGCACAAATCTTCATTCTCCTTCGATTTGGTCATGGGAATGTTGTCGCTGTAAAGCTTATTAGCCTCCCACAATAGTGTTTCAAGCTCAGTGAGAAGCAAAACCACATGATTACCCCTGAAATAAGATTTGCATTGGTTAAAAAGGAGGAGACTAGTGTTTAACGTCCCTTAGGCCAGATAATTAGAGATTGAGCAAAAGGTCGGATTAGGGAAGGGTAGAGATGGAAAGTGGCTGTGGCCTTTCGAAGGAACCATTCCAGCATTTGCCTAAGGCGTTTTAGGGAAATCGCGGGAAATCTAAATTAGGATTGGCAAACGTGGGTTTGAACCATTCAGTTCGTTAACTGCTGCGCCACTTCGCTTGGTATTGGTTAAGACTCAGAATCGTAGGACAATACCACTTAGTACACAGCCAGCTATGGGACATGTTTTTCTGTGAAGGTAGTGTGTTAGGCTGTACAGCCACCTTTACAGTGTGTCACAGGAGAGAGGAGGCATTTGTTGTCGGCATACACCACAATGGGCATCACTCCTCATAGTGAGCGTTATTAAATTTCGTTAATTTTGTTACATCACTACAATGGTCGTGACCGTATACTCTGTCACCCAAGTGAGTGGCTGCTCGAAATGTAGTACAGTTGTCAATACCTAGCGCAACTCTAGTATTTTTCTGTATGTTTCTGTGCCCATATCAGTTTCATGTAGCCCCCCCCCCCCCTCCCCCATGGCACAGAGAAAGTTCGGGATGCGATCAGGATAGAGGTTGTATGTGGACCCACCACGCATTACAGCAGGGATAGAGGTCGAGGGTGGAACCACCTCATGCTATGGTTGGGATAGGTTTCTAAGGTGGATCCACCATGAGTTATGACCAGGGATAGGGTTCAGAGATAAATCCACCATTGTTAGGGCTGGGATAGTGTCTGAAAGTGGATCCACCATGTGTTATGGCCAGCATATGGTTTGGAGTTGGATCCAGCGTAGTGTTTGAAGGTGAAACCACTCACTGTGTGTCTGGACCGGTATCTCAAGATGGATACTCCGGCGGTAGGTTTGGAGTATGGCCTGGTGGCCCCAACGTGAAATTGATACAGGCACACACATACAGAAAAATAGTAGAGTTGCGCTAGGTGTTGACAAGTGTACCACATTTACAAGCAATTTTAGAATACGTGGCGAGAAGTGATGCCATGATCACATGACCAGAAGTGACATAAAATCGGTAAATGTACAAAAATTGACGGAAAATATGTATAAACTGAAGGAAAATACGCCAAAATGCAGAGGAAATTGAGAGAGAATGAGGGAGTACTTACATGTCTGTTTGGTGCAGGAACATTCGTGTACATGGGAACGAGTATGTGACAGCAAGAGAAATAGGAGAAAAAGTTCGCATGGAGGCACTGGGAATCAGGAATGTTGTCATTATTAGTGAATGGTGGTAAGATGGCTGGAATATGTTTAACGTGGATAATCACCAAATGTAGAGTAATAATTTGTATATATCGGATCATAACCCCAGGTGTGACCCAAAGTTATTGGCAACCACCTTATAGATTTTTATACTGTGTCCTTAGCTAAATAGCATTGTATTAGTAGCTTGGGGGCTGCAATATGCAACTACAGGATAGATCACATGTTTGACTTTGTGCAAGACTGTTCATGTGTTATGAACTCTAACAAACAGTATTTACAACGTGTTTCTCTGTAAAAATGAAATGTCGTGTGACGAGGGCCTCCCGTCGGGTAGGCCGTTCGCCTGGTGCAAGTCTTTCGATTTGACGCCACTTCGGCGACTTGCCCGTCGATGGGGCTGAAATGATGATGATTAGGACAACACAACACCCAGTCCCTGAGCGGAGAAAATCTCCGACCCAGCCGCGAATCGAACCCGGGCCCTTTGGATTGACAGTCTGTCGCGCTGACCACTCAGCTACCGGGGGCGGACTACCGATCACAACTATGCGGTGTCAGCTAATAAATGCCTTGCAGAATAGTTGCTGCATTGTTTTTAACAATGTTCTGCTGTATGTCTATTGAGGTGATAGGGTTACATACAAGTTGACTGGTGTCTTTGATGTTTTCCTGGAAAAGAGAACCAACTGCCTCTAAATTGACATGGATCTATCTTAAAGGATGATAAGAAGTAGATGGAGTGATCGGCTGAGAGGTGTTGTAACAAGGTATGATTGAATGGTGGACTGATGATGCGTTCTAGAGAGAGGGAGGTGTTGCGGCAGGTCATTTATCACACATTCAACCATTTTTTGTGTGGTTCTATTGGGGTGTATCAGTTGTGTGATATAACCTGCATTCGACTCGTATACAAATTCATGATCTGTGTGTGACTTGGAGCACTATCTACCTGCGATTGTTAGCAGCTGACCTCTCCATAGCAAACTCAGCAAAGGATTTCCAACGTACTACGTGTGCTAAATCGTGTTCACCAGACTGATAGAAAACCTATTTTGGCACCCTCCTCTAGACAAACAAAGATTTATGTAGGGTAGTCCGTTCCCCTGCTGCACCTTGGATATAAACGGAGTCTTCATTTCATAACTGCGGTGATTCTAAGTTAGTGGCAGCAGTTTGTGTGATATAACAGTCATGTGATATAGACTGTGTAACAGGGTTCATGACATGTGCACATATGTATGACCCTCACAAGGTAATAGAGGGGGTGTTTAGCAATGTTACAGAAATTGAGAACCATGCTCCAATGTCACTGGCTGATAGAATCAAGAGATTGATGCGATGAGATGTTTTGTTGCCATGACAACTCATCAACAGTGGTGGTATGAACCTCGAGTAACTGATTAAAACGTATTGAAATCATGGAGAACTTGATGAAGTTGCGAAAATTGATGGGAAATACGTAAAACCGATAAAAATACCACAAAAAATGTGAAGGGATGAAGGTATTTACATGCTCACCTGAATTTATAAGCCGGCCGCTGTGGCCAAGCGGTTCTAGGCGCTTCAGTCCGGAACCGCGCGACTGCTACGGTTGCAGGTTCGAATCCTGCCTCGGGCATGGATGTGTGTGATGTCCTTAGGTTAGTTAGGTTTAAGTAGTCCTAAGTTCTAGGGGACTGATGACCTCAGAAGTTGAGTCCCATAGTGCTCAGAGCCATTTGAACCTTTTTTTTTTTTTTTTTTTTGAATTTATGAAAATCATTCCATTCCTCCATCGATGGAATTGACAACTGATGGTGCATACTGTCCATGCTCTATGGGATTACCTGTAGGAAACCCCCTTGTGCCGCATGTGATTATACACTGTAACTCATAAAGATGAAAGATGCAGTGTCCCAAGATTTGGGACTGTCATGCTGACTACCACCTAGGACACTGAAACAGTTGTCATATAGCTGGGTGCAATATGCACCACCAACAGCATGAATCAATGCTCAGGGTCTCTTCAAAAACCGAAAAAATGAGACATCTGCTACCCCTGTCACTATGGAAGATGAGATTAAATGCAGAAGTCTTCGCCTTCAGACAGCTGTTTGGAAACGCTCTGAAATGCCGCAAACTCTCCCAGTTTTCATGTGTTCCGATGTTCTGCAGAAAAAT
The DNA here is from genome assembly GCF_023864345.2 of Schistocerca serialis cubense. Lineage (NCBI taxonomy): Eukaryota > Metazoa > Arthropoda > Insecta > Orthoptera > Acrididae > Schistocerca > Schistocerca serialis. Next base: position 275,783,864 of record NC_064646.1, read on the forward strand.
AATGTATCAAACTGGTTATGAAAGAACAAGCTGGAACACTCTCTTGTGATTGATAGTTTGTGGAGTATGGTCCTCCTACAATATGGGCGACAAAGTTTTTCACTGGTCTGTGCAAGCTACTTCAATCACTAGCCACCTGCTCCAATGGGCCAATCAATATCTGTATATTTAACAGGATCACCACATACGCTCGATGTCAACACACAGACGGTATTTGTTTCCGGTGTGTCAGAAGAGAGGGACATGGTAATATCTTATTGAGTACTCTACTGGATGCCATTAGTAAAGTTTTTCTAGTTTGCAGTTTTACCCCATTGGATGTTATAAAAATAATGAGGAGAGAGATAGAGAGTCGCCCAGGGTGGCAGAGCGGTTCTAGTCGCTACAGTCTGGAACCGCGCGACCGCTACGGTCGCAGGTTCGAATCCTGCCACGGGCATGGATGTGTGTGACGTCCTTAGGTTAGTTAGGTTTAAGTAGTTCTAAGTTCTAGGGGGCTGATGACCTCAGCAGTTAAGTCCCATAGTGCTCAGAGCCATTTGAACCATTTTTGAGAGAGATAGAGAGAGAGACTGTGCTGTCAAGGCAGTCTCTGTCACTATTACACTGTTATATTTCTAACATAGTAACCATGGGAAATTGATAAAGGAGATCAGGACATATACAGAGTGATATTAATAGACTGTCATTCGATATCGATGAATTGTAGGTGTTATGCTTCTGAATTTCTTTGTGTAGTCCATGTATACATTGCATGATTGTGAATTTCATTCTGTACATTAGTGTGCTATTTTTCTTGTTATGATAGCTCTGAACCTAGTCAGCCTTCTAAATAAATGCACAATGCTGTCAGAAGATGATGCAATGTTTGGAGGGGTCTGTGACTTGGTGAGGAACATCCCTTACTCATGGAAATCATTTGAATTCAAACATTGTTTATCGAAGGCAGAAGATTCATGAGAATATGTTAGGTAGGAGATACTCTGACGAAAGAGGATTTAAGAAGTGAGCTTTATACTGCCTGTTCTAAGTGCTCATATTAAAACCTCTCATATACGTCTCACAAAGTGATTGCACTGAAAAAATTAGGAGCTGATATGAAGATTTTTACCAACATACAATCAGCAGTAGAAGTCCTGTCCTTTGTTTTCTTGATAAACAAGAGCCAACATTCTTCTGTGAGTCTTGTGTTCCTATAAATGGGTGGAGTGACATCTTAATAGGTACACTAAATTTACATTTACATCTATATGCTTGCTTTGCAAGCCATCATACAATGTGTGGCATAGGTTACCCTGTACCACTACTAATCATCTAATCCTTGCCTTTTCTATTCCATTCACAAAAGTATTGGGGGAAAAAGACTACCTATATGCCAATAGTGGAGCTAGGTCAGCGCCAGTGCGTTTTGTTAGTGTAGTTTTCCTACATCAGGGGCAGGTATGCACTCAGGGGCAAATCTATTGTTCTCCTTTGATTGACAGGTACTTAACCTATTGTTCTGTTAAGTGGTTTTCCAAGTTACTGCACTTAACCTATTGTCCCCCCACCCCCTCCCCTCCCCCTTCAGAAAACCTCCCCTTGCTGCTAAAAGTACACTTTCAGGTCTGAGTTATTGGAATACCCCCTGTCACTACTATCAGTTTGATTGACTACTTAATTGAATTGATCAATTAATTAACCTGTCCCCCTCTGGTAAACCCCTCCCCTCCCAACCTCTCCTCCCTCCCGGAAAATGGCGGGAAAAACACTCAGTTGATTGGTCATTTGGAGGGAAATCGATCGCTCTGTATGGAATATTCTTTAAATAATTTAGACAATCTATGGAATATATGGAAAGGTATAGTGTTTATTTATTTATAAAAAGTTCGGTTTGTAGGGGTTGGATTTCTCTTGCTCATCATTCTCTGCTGTTTGGAAACATCTAGGTCTTACAAGAAGCAGTTACATGGAGCAAACATATTGTATAACCTAATGTTTGGCACTGTACTTTGGGTGTCTTAACCTAATTTTGGGCCTTTCTCAGCACTTAACCTATTGTTCTGTTAAGTGGTTTTCCATGTCACCCCCATGTTATTAAAATACTGTACCACCTTTGGTACCAAATTAAGTAATTAGTTATCTCCTCCCACCATTTCCTGGTACACTTTTCGAATTTAACATGCTTTTGAATGCCATTTCTCGTGCATTCTTCTCTGTCATCCACCCCTATAAACTATTGTACTGCGTTTTACATAAAAATTATTCAAATTAACTTAGTGTTCTGCACTTAAGCTGCTGTTCTGCTCCATGTCACACCACGTTGATATAAAAATTTATGCAGATTAATTAAATCGATATTTTTCACATGTATGGGGAAGGTTTTTTTTTAATTTGCAGCATCCTATTGGTCTTAGAGTATTGTTCGTCTGTATGATTGGGGTGGGGGGGGGAGGGGCCTTACCAGTTGGGTCTGATTCAAGTGATTGAGAAGGTCCTAAGAAGAACCGCAAGATTCGTGACTGGTACAGTTAGCCATCGCAAAAGCGTTACAAATCTCATTGACAGTTTGAAATGGGACACACTTGCAGATAGACGACACGCTAAATGGAAGGGGCTGCTCACTAAATTCCAAAATTCGCTGAGGATGTAGAGCATATATTATTACCACCAACTTTCATATCGCGCAATGATCACCATTCAAAGATAAGGGAAATTATAGTTCATATTGAGGGATACTTCGAAAACACATCTCAGAATGTTTCGGTTTGCAGGAAGGATGAGAGGAGACATATTGTTCAGCATCCTAGTATTTACCCCAGCGACATTTAAGAGCCGAGTCCTTCTAAGAAGGATAGGATAACTTCTGCGAGTCTGCTTTCCAGCACGGCGAGCGGTGGATTGGTGGACACGTGTGGTGCAGCCCTGACATGTGGGTGGAGGTTTGCAACCCAGTGGCAGCTGTTCACATGCGACCTTGAGGCGGAGACATCACGCGCTTGGAGAAGAGAGTGAAACATTCTACACCATTCACCCCCGACCGACAGGTCTCAGCAGGATTAGTTCAGGAGCAGAGGTGATGTTTGGTGTGTGGGGTGCTCAATTGAGCGGTCATCAGGGCCCATACAGAGTCCCAATTTTTACAGAGTCCCAATTTTTACGTAGTCCAATTTTTACGCAGTCCAAACTTGCCATGATGATGATGATGATGATAATGATATGATGAGGACAGCACAAACACCCAGTCCCCGGGCAGAGAAAAATCCCCAACCCGGCCGGGAATTGAACCCGGGACCCTATGATCCGGAGGCAGCAACACTAGCCACTAGACAGTTCAGGAGCAATATACCAGAATTCTAAGTGACTTACTTACACCAGCATGACAAGACAAGTGAGATACGGAACCCAGTTAGCGTCGGATGTCTTCCGACATTTGACGGTGGTTACTACCAATTTTGCTATCGGAGGAAGCCTCGAGAGACGTCATGGAAGCATCTGTAACGGTTATATGGCGAGTGCAATCCGACTGCAGGAAAAAATTACTTATCATGCAAGGGGGCTCTCATAGTCAATTTAATTAATTATCTTATCAATTTGACATCAATGATGTGCTGCTAGGAGGGTGGAAGCGAGGGCGAGAATACCACAGATATGATGCGAGAGCTGTAGCGGTAATCAGGCATTTCTTTGTTGCAGCAGCATCTTTTATCGAAATTTTAATCTCCCGCCTACACATGGTGAGATAACCATTGTAACAAAATCAGCTATATTACTGAGTTTATAATATATTACGACTTTTCTGTGCTGTTAGAGTGAGAGACTAAATACGTGACAAGCATTTGTTTACTTTAAGAGAGTTCGAAATTGACAGTTGTTCTGTGACAGATGTAGAGCATGCTATCAGCACTCCATCTAGAGCCAAAGTTGAGTTTAATGTTCTACCCCTATGATACAGGACGTGGCAGATATTAAGAAGATAAGAAAATATATTTTTATACCTGATGAGAGAATTCTTAGAAGGAAGATACCCTACGCCATAGCGTTGAACAGGATTTTCACAACAAGTACCGATACATGAGCGATGTGAAAATGTGTGCATGGCCTGATTTCTTCTGTCTTCGAAAGTAACTCGTACAAGAGGGAGGAACCTACATTTCTCGCGATAAATTGACAAAATAACATCCCCATTTCGGATTTTTTAAACCGAGGAGTCTGTATCAAAGGTGGAACTGCAATTAGTCCAAGTCGCGCCACATTGTGCCATGGTCGGCAGCATGAGTGGTCATGAGGGGGTCGGGCGACCTTAAAGGCTGTCGCGAACAGCAGTTTCTCGGCTGGCTGGCTCTCCAGTTATACAGTACATGACGCTGGATTAGACTGGAGGTGGCTGGTCAATTTATTTTTTCGTCTTCAAGTAAGATAATGAGCACTACAATTGTAAAGAATATCGTAAGATATATTTTCCATGCTTCTGTTGGCTAAGATGTGACTTGCGGCTCGTAAATAAGAATGTGTTTCGTTTCCAAATGATGTTGCTACAGGAGTCCTGTATATAGGGGAGGGTGTTACAGGCGCTCTGGCACAGTGGGTCGCTGTTCTGGGTCGCTGTTCTAACATTATTAGCCATCCTAATGTTCCTCCCAGGAGCTATTCATTTGTAGATCGGCAGGAGGCTATTCTCCTGTACTTCAGTGATAGCTTGCTGTCCTGTTATTATTACCCATCCTTCCCATGAATGGCTATTGTCTAAACTGGCTGGAGCAACACTGTAGTGGTACACTAACAGCGAAAATATCCTCTCCACGTCCAGCAGTTATTGACGAGACTAGATGGAGCTATTGTCTATTGCTCGATCAATTCCAACTACCCCTGGCCAACTAAAATTGTTTAAATAAACAATATTCGACACTGAATACAAAAAAAAACTCATGTCCGTCTATCCGACAGCTCAGCACAGACTGAAACTCCCTCACAAGCGGAGGGGGAGAGGGGAAGTGGGGATGGCCCACTGTGATGATGGTGGTGTTATGAACATAGGACAGTTGGTCCCCAAACCTCACAGTAAATACAAAAAATTTGATATTTCCAGCAATAAATTTGAATTTCCCATAATTTTTTCTGATAGGAGTGGAATGTCCTCTGTTGGTGACATTCCTAACTGTTTAAATAAATAAACAGGGTGAAATTGTTTAAATAAATACCATATTGATCCTCCCAGTCCAGCAGCTCAACACAGACTGAGTTTCCCTCCATTTCCAGGGGTGGGGGTAGGTGCGAGAGGGGAGGGAGGAGGGGGAAGGGGTGGGTGAGGGGTGGGTGAGGGGTGATGGGAATAGGGACCCACATGCTGCTGGCGAAAACCCATGCCATTATCAGGGTTTGGGAGTAATTAATCGATCAATTAATTAATTTGCATAATTAATTTGATATCAATTAGATATCGTATGTAGCATCTTAGTTCCTTTGGCATGTTCATTTTAATATAGATTTTAAAATTTGTCCATTTTATTACTATTTGTTTTTAAATAAGCTGTGATTCCTCATGACTTTTGTATCCGTATCACAGATGTTCTGAAGATAAGTTTACTATAAACATGTAAATAGAATTGAGGTGCTAAATATCTTGTGTTTAGTAAAAATTTATTTATCCAGTGACCACAGTAGCGGCGTTTAATATATATAATTTAAAGATAATGCTTACTTTTTTCCCTCAGAAACAGGATATTCGTCAATCGCACTTAACCGTCACCATAAAGTGGAAGGCAGGTAGTGCTTGCAAGAAAATTTTTATCGATATTTACTGGAATTTGTAGGCTCAATATTTGAGATGAGAATTAGGTGCATGCTGCAGTAACATAACAAGAACTACATCAGAACTACATACTTCTTCAGCCACTAAGTAATGGGTGTTACCACTTCACCCTTATCATCTAGACGTAGACATACACACCATTTTGTTTCCAGAACTACGTCTATAGTCTGCAAACCGCTGTGAAGTGCATGGCAGAGGCTACGTCCCATTATACTAATTATAGTGTTCCTGTCCCATAAACCTAAGGACTGCGGAAAGAATGATTGTTTGAATGCCTTTGTGCGTGCTGTAATTGTTCTAATCTTATCCTCACAATCCTATGTGGGCGATACAATGGGGGTCGTAGTATATTCCTAGAGTCATCATTTACAGAACTCAATTTTTCTGGATGAAAAAAGTTTTCTTTTATGCTATAATGCCTTTATGTAATTTTGTAATGATTTTATATGCAAGATTTATACAAAATATGTACCTGTTTCCAAAGTATACTTCTTTTAATTTTGAAATATTTACTGTTGTAATAAATAAACTGGGCATTCAATAATTACAATGCAATATAACAATAGCAGTAACAGTCATTTATAGAATGGAATATAGCTAAGCAACCATTTTCGTACAGTTTGGCAATTACAAGCTACTATGTACTGCTACACTGAATAGTTGTTACTTTTACAGTGAAGCACTTGCACCTACACATCGTAAAAAGATTGAACATTAAAATAAGTTTACATGAGGTTTGCATTAGGGAAAAATATTTTTGTTCCAACTTAGAAACAGTAAAATTTTATGTACACAATTGTTGCGAATGGGTCTGAAAGGGTTAAAGCCGGTTCTTGAAACTTTGTTAGTAGATTTTGTCATGATAGTTTACGTCTATCTTCAATTGTCTGCCAGTTCAGTTTCTTCAATATCTCTGTGAAACTCTCTCACAGATAAAAAAAAAACCAGTGACCATTCGTGCTGCGCTTCACTGTATACGTTCAGTATCTCCTGTTAGTGCTATCTGGTACATGTCCCACACAGTTGAGCAATATTCTAGAAGGCTGCATGAATGATCTGTACGCAGTCTCCCTTGCAGACTGATTATACTTCCGCAGTATTCTGCCAATAAACCGTAGTCTACCACCTGCTTTACGCACGACTGAGCCTATTTCATATCCCTACAAAGTGTTACACCCAACTATTTCTATGAACTGGCCGAATCCAGCTGTGATTCATTGATATTATAGTCATAGGATTCTACGTTTTTCGTTTTGTGAAGTGCACAGTTTTATATTTTTGGTCATTTAAAGCAAGCTGCCTATCTTTTCACTACTTTAAATCTTATCGAGATCTGACTGAACGTTTATGCATCTTTCTTCAAACAGTACTTCACTACAGATAACTGCATCATTTGCTGAAAGTCTGAGGTTACCACTAATATAGTCTGCAATGTTGTTGATATACAGCATGAATAGGAAGAGTCGCAACACAATACACTGGGGCACATCCGAAGCTATTTCTACATCTGATGGTGACTCTCCATACAAGATAATATGCTGTGTCCTTCCTATCAATACGTCTTAACCCAGTCATAAATTTCGCTTGATACCCCATATGATCGTACTATTGACAATAAGCATAGGTGTGGTACTGAGTCAAATGCTTTTCGGAAATCGAGAAATACTGCATTTACCTGCCTGCCTTGATCCAAAGCTTTCAGTGTGTCGCGTGAGAAAAGTGTGACGTGGGTTTCACATGATCGATGTTTTCGGAATCCGTGCTGGTTGGCGTGCAGGAGGTCATTCTGTTCAAGATACCTCATTATGTTTGAGCTCTAAACTTATTCTAGGATTCTACAACAAATCGATGTCAAGTATACAGGACGGTAGTTTTGTGGCTCACTTCTACTACCCTTATTGTAGATGGGAGTGATCTGTGCTTCTTTCCAACAACGGGACACGTTTTTTGTTCGATAACCTACAATAGATTATAGTTACAAGAGGGGCTAACTCAGCCGCAAATTCAGTACCTAATCCGACAGGAATTCAATCGGGCCCTGGAACTTTGCTCAGTTTTAATGATTTTAGTTGTTTCTCAACACCACTCACGCCAATAAATATTCATTTCACTCATCGTTTCAGTGGTACGAGGATTAAATTGGGACAGTTCTCCTAGGTTTTACTTTGTGAAGGAACATTTAGGAATGGATTAAGCAATGAAGCTTTTCCTTTGCTACCCTCAAGTTCAGTTTCGGTCTCATTCGCTAGGAAATGGACAGTAACTTTGGTGGCACTAAGACTTTATATACGATCAGGATTGGTTGGTTGGTTGGTTTGTGGGATTAAAGGGAACAGACTGCGATGGTCATCGGTCCCTTTTTCCAAAAAATTAAAACCGCTCAAAGAGAATAAAAACGAACAGCAGGAAAGACGTCAGACGACACGGGACAAGAAAGACTCCGACAGAGATCAGACAAAACAAATTAAAACACACAGAGGGTGACGGTGGTTGGCCGACCATAGAGGGAAAAAAGAGGAAAAGCCAACCACCAAGAACACATGAAAAACTCAGTTTAAAATCAGAGGCTAAAAGCCAGAATCAACACTAAAAAACATAAACACTCAGATGAAACGATAAAAACCCCCTGCTCGAATAAAACGCATAACTAAGTCCAGCATGGCAGAGTCATCTAGTAAAAGGGCAGGGAGCGTATCAGACAGCGCAAATGTCTGCCTGAGCATAGTTAAAAGCGGACAAGTTAATAAAATGTGCACCACCGTCAAAACCGCCCCACAGCGACAGAGAGGCGGGTCCTCACGACGCAATAAATAAATGTGAGACAGTCGGGTGTGGTCAATGCGGAGCCGACAAAGAACAACTGAATCTCTGCGAGTGGCTCGCATGGATGACTGCCACACACGCGTCGTCGCCTTGAGAGAACGGAGTTTGTTTGGCATGGGCAGATTGCGCCATTCAGCGTCCCAAAGCGAGAGAACTTCACGGAGGAAGACTGCCCGCAAATCAGTCTCTGGGAGGCCAATGTCCAGGGGGGGTTCACTGGTGGCCTGTCTGGCCAGGCGGTCAACATGTTCATTGCCCGGGATACCGACATGACCGGGGGTCCACACAAAGACCACAGAGCGGCCGCAACGGCAAGAGAATGCAGGGACTCGTGGATAGCCATCACCAGATGAGAACGAGGGAAACACTGGTCGAGAGCTCGTAAACCGCTCAGGGAATCGCTACAGATGACGAAGGACTCACCTGAGCAGGAGCGAATATACTCTAGGGCACGAAAGATGGCGACCAGCTCAGCAGTAAAAACGCCGCAGCCAGCTGGCAATGAATGTTGTTCAGAGTGATCCCCTAGAGTCAGAGCATAACCGACATGACCAGCAACCATCGAGCCGTCGGTGTAAACAACTCCAGAGCCCTGATACGTGGCCAGGATGGAATAAAAGTGGCATCGGAAGGCCTCTGGAGGGACTGAGTCCTTCGGGCTCTGTGCCAAATCGAGCCAAAGGCAAGGGCGAGGCACACACCATGGGGGCATGCGCAGAGGTGCCCGGAAAGGAGGTGGAACTGGGAAAAACCCAAGCCCAGAGAGGAGTTCTTTGACGCGTACGGCGATCGGACAACCCGACCGGGGCCGACGGTCTGGCAGATGGACGACTGACTGTGGGAACAGGACACGGTAATTTGGATGCCCGGGCAAGCTAAAAACATGGGCAGCATAATACGCCAGTAAATGTTGGCGCCTCAGTCGCAGTGGAGGGACACCTGCCTCAACAAGTATGCTGTCCACAGGGCTGGTGCGGAAGGCACCAGTGGCAAATCGGATCCTGCTGTGTAGTATTGGGTCCAGCACCCGCAACGCAGATGGGGATGCTGAGCCATAAGCCAGGCTCCCATAATCCAGACGGGAATGGATTAACGCCTGGTAGAGCTGCAACAGGGTAGATCGGTCGGTGCCCCAGTGGGTATGGCACAAGCATCTCAGAGCGTTTAGATGCCGCCAACATGCCTGTTTAAGCTGCCGGATATGAGGCAGCCAAGTCAACCGGGCATCGAAAACCACCCCCAAAAACCTGTGTGATTCCACCACTGAAAGAAGTTCGCCGGCAAGATAAAGCCGCGGCTCCGGGTGGACAGTAAGTCGCCGGCAGAAATGCATAATGCAGGTCTTGGCTGCTGAAAACTGAAAACCACGCGCTACAGCCCAAGACTGCGCCTTGCGGATTGCGCCCTGTAGTTGACGTTCAGCAGCTGCAATGCCAATAGAGCTATAGTAAAGGCAGAAGTCGTCAGCATACAGGGAAGCAGAGACAGGATTGCCCACGGCCGCAGCGAGCCCGTTAATGGCTATTAAAAACAGGCAGACACTTAAAACAGAACCCTGTGGCACACCGTTCTCCTGGACGTGGGAGGAACTATATGAGGCCGCGACTTGCACGCGGAAGGTACGAGACGACAGAAAATTGCGGATAAAAAGCGGCAGAGGACCACGAAGACCCCATCCATGAAGCGTAGAAAGGATGTGATGAAGCCATGTCATATCGTACACCTTCCGCATGTCGAAAAAGACAGCGACCAAGTGCTGACGGCGGGCAAAGGCAGTACGGATGGCCGACTCCAGGCTCACCAGATTGTCGGTGGCGGAGCGGCCTTTACGGAACCCGCCCTGAGACGGAGCCAGAAGGCCCCGAGACTCCAGTACCCAATTCAAGCGCCGGCTCACCATCCGTTCAAGCAACTTGCAAAGAACGTTGGTGAGGCTAATGGGACGGAAGCTGTCCACCTCCAGAGGGCTCTTTCCAGATTTCAAAATGGGGATGACAACGCTTTCCCGCCATTTCGACGGAAACTCCCCCTCGACCCGAAGACGGTTGTAAAGATCGAGGAGGCGCCGATGGCAGTACACTAAAAGGTGTTTCAGCATCTGACAGTGGATGCCATCGGGCCCAGGAGCGGTATCAGGCAAGCAGCTAGGGCACTGCGAAATTCCCACCCACTGAATGGAGCATTGTAAGATTCTGGGAAGTGGGTGCGAAACGAAAGGCTCCGACGTTCCATCCGCTCTTTAATGGAGCAGAAGGCCAGTGGGTAATTGGAAGAAGCGGAACTAAAAGCAAAATGCTCTGCCAAGCTGTTGGCAATTTCGTCAGAGTCTGTACAAACTGCTCCATTCAGTGAGAGCGCAGGGACGCTGACAGTGGTCCGATTGCCATAGAGGCGTCGGATCTTGGCCCAGACCTGCGATGGAGAGACATGGAGGCCAATGGTGGACACATACCGCTCCCAGCACTCCTGCTTGCTTTGGCGGATAAGGCGGCGGGCCCGCGCACGCAGCCGTTTGAAGGTGATGAGGTGTTCAATGCAGGGATGTCGCTTGTGACGCTGTAGCGCCCGCCGGCGATCTTTAATCGCTGCAGCGATCTCAGGCGACCACCAAGGCACAGTCCGCCGCCGAGGGGACCCAGAGGAACGGGGAATGGCAGATTCAGCGGCAGTAACGATGCCGGTGGTGACCGATTGAACCACCGCATCAATGTCATCATGAGAGAGAGGCTCAATAGCGGTAGTGGAGGAGAACAAGTCCCAGTCAGCCTTATTCATAGCCCATCTGCTAGGGCGCCCAGAAGAGTGACGCTGTGATAGTGGCAGAAAGATCGGAAAGTGGTCACTACCACACAGGTCGTCATCCACACTCCATTGGACAGACGGTAAGAGGCTAGGGCTACAGATTGAAAGGTCAATGGCGGAGTATGTGCCATGTGCCACACTGAAGTGTGTGAAGGCACCATCATTTAAAAGCGAGAGATTGAGCTGTGACAATAAATGCTCAATGGTGGCGCCTTGACCTGTTGCCACTGACCCACCCCACAGAGGGTTATGGGCGTTGAAGTCGCCCAATAGCAAGAAAGGCGGCGGCAATTGGGCTATCAGCGCAGCCAGGACATGCTGCGAGACATCACCATCCGGTGGAAGGTAAAGACTGCAGATGGTAACAGCCTGTGGCGTCCACACCCGAACAGCGACAGCCTCTAAAGGTGTTTGGAGAGGGACTGACTCGCTGTGCAGAGTGTGAAGGATATAGAGGCAGACGCCACCAGACACCCTTTCATATGCTGCCCAGTTCTTATAATAATCCTGATAGCCATGGAGGGCGGGGGTTCACATTGCTGGAAACCAAGTTTCCTGAAGAGCAATGCAGAAGAAAGGGTGAAGGCTGATAAGTTGGCGGAGCTCAGCTAGATGGTGGAAGAAACTGCTGAAGTTCCACTGGAGGATGGTATTGTCCATGTCGGACAAAGACGTGACAGGACTGGGAAGGCAGCTTACGCCGCTGGGTCACCTGCTGCCTCCGATGGAGCACCCGTGCAAGTGCTATCCATTGCGTCTGAGGGACCGGCGAGAGCGAGGTCCTCAGTGGACGCAAGGATCTCCACCTCATCGTCAGACACAGAGCGTTTAGGTAGTGGTGGAATAGGTGCCACCGCAGGTGTCTTGGTCTTACGGGTCTTCAAAGTCCTTTCCTCTCGCTGTTCCTTTGGTTGCCGTTGTTGAGAGGGCTTATTGGAATCAGACTCCAGGACCGAAGAGGATCGTGAAGCCTGTCGACCAGCGACCTGTGGCTTCTTCAGCCACTGGTTGGCGTCTGCTGTGCCGCTGGTAGGAAACTGGGAAGGGAGTGACCCAAGGGATCCCTTCCGAGCGAGAGAAGCCGAAGAAGACTTACGCTTCTCCGGCTTAGAAGTGGGGACTGGTGTCCCCAGTGGTTTAGTAGGTAGATGGTGTGGGAGCAACAGCGAGAGAAGGGGCCCCCATCGTCAAGGGGGCAGGTGAGGTCCTCTGACTCTGAGAGCTGACTGTATGTCTTGCAGCTGAAGGAGCTGGAGCAGGAGTGACAGTGGAGGCATAAGATGACATCATGCGCACAGGATGTAGCCGTTCAAACTTCCGCTTAGCCACAGTGTAGGTCAGTCGGTCCAGGGTCTTATATTCCATGATTTTGCGTTCTTTCTGTAAGATACTGCAGTCCAGCGAGCAAGGGGGATGAGGCTCTCCACAGTTGACACAGACGGGAGGCGGAGCACATGGAGTATCGGGATGAGATGGGCGTCCACAATCTCGACATGTGAGGCTAGAAGTACAGCGAGAGGACATGTGACCGAACTTCCAGCATTTAAAGCACCGCATCGGGGGAGGGATATAGGGTTTGACGTCACATCAGTAGACCATCACCTTGACCTTCTCTGGTAATGTATCTCCTTCAAAGGCCAAGATGAAGGCACCGGTAGCTACCTGATTGTCCCTCGGACCCCGATGAACGCGCCGGACGAAATGTACATCTCGGCGCTCTAAATTGGCGTGCAGCTCGTCATCAGACTGCTAAAGTAGGTCCCGATGGAAAATAATACCCTGGACCATATTTAAACTCTTATGTGGGGTGATGGTAACGTTAACATCCCCCAACTTGTCACAAGCAAGTAACCTGCGTGACTGGGCAGAGGATGCCGTTTTTATCAAAACTGACCCAGAGCGCATTTTGGACAAGCCCTCCACCTCCCCAAACTTGTCCTCTAAATGCTCTACAAAGAACTGAGGCTTCACGGATAGAAACGAGTCACCATCAGCTCTGGTACAGACGAGATACCTGGGCGAATACATGTCACTGTCATTCATTGCCTTTCGTTCCTCCCATGGTGTGGCCAGGGATGGGAACGATTTGGGGTCATAAACATTAGATTTAAAATGAGCCCTCGAACGCTTAGAGACTGCTGGTGGCTGGCCGCCAGCGAGAGATGATGTACCACACTTCATTGCGGGTCATCTGCCCTGATGCCACCTACTCCGACCAAGGGCCCTCCCCATGGGCGCCACCCAGCCACAGCAATAGCCACCTGGCAGGATGGCCATTGCCGGGAGTCCTGATGCCCCAGGGAGATGGGCATCTACTCCTTGGCATACGTGGGGAGTTAATGGCGCAGGCATCAGTAGAGCGATCCCTGTGTTGTCAGGGGGCTACAACCAACAGGGTACATGACAGCCACACCACAACGGACTGGCTACCGTACTGGATGTTAGGTGACATGTGGTCCATGGTCGCCGTCAGTGCAGAAAGTGGCCCTGCACATTGCTTGGCAGAAGGGCACGCAGGAGCGTATCCATGCCCAAGAGATGTAGAGCGGGCAGGACTGCAACGCAACGACGAATAAGCTGGCGAAAGTTCTCAACGCAAGATGGACACAATGCACCAAGCAAGGCGCCCTTCCCCAATCGGCTCGCTCTTCGGAAAAATTTTGAGATATGGAGGTCAAACCCGACAGGGGACCATCACATAAGGCCGAAACGTTTGAGACACCTTTTAGTCGCCTCTTACGACAGGCATGAATACTGCGGGCCTATTCTTACCCCCGAACCCGCAGGGGGGTACGATCAGGATTTCTTTGGGTTTTGTGAAAGACCATTTGACGATATTCTGCTGCGGTACTCACTGAAGGCTTCAAGCATTGGTCTCTTGACAGCTAAATGCGTTTTATTCAGCGTCTGTCAATCTACAGCCCTCTGTTTTTTTTACACCTATTATGCAATCTCTGTTTCACAGCTATTATGCAATAATCTCTGTTTCTTTAGAAGTTTCCTTACAGTGACAGTATACCACGGAGGATCCCTCCCATTATGAACTTTTCTACTAGGTACGTATCGATCCAGTGCATGGTTAAAAAATTTTTTAAACTTGAGCCATAGTTTCTCTCCATGCTCCTGCTCTGTGCTGAAGTTTCAAGTTCCTCATTGAGATATCACACTCGTGATTTTTTATCTAGTTTGCTTAACATATATATATTTCTGCTTGTTTTAGATGACTTTTTTACTTTGGAAATCATTTTTGCGACAACTGCGTCATGGTCGCTGATACCAGTTTCGATGTGGACATCCTCAAAGAGGTCAGGTCTGTTTCTTGTCATTACATCCAATATATTTCCATCATGACTGGGGTTCCGAACTATCTGTTCTCAGTAGTTTTCAGAGAAAGGGTTTATTAATGTTTCACAGGATGTCTGGAGGGCGACAGAAGGATCCAGTTATCATTTTACGCCCATCCCCGATACTGAGTCTTGCCCAGACAATCTCACATGCAACTTCAGTTACTCTCTCGGTGTATTTGAGTTTTTTGTCTAATGAGACATATACACTACCTCCATTTCCAATTGTCCATTCTTTCGAGATACAGTCAAATTTTCCCCAAAACTTCACTGCTATCAATTTCAGGTTTCAACAAGATTTCTGTACCTAGTATTATGTGAGCTTCACTTCTTTTCAGGAGCATTGCAAACTGCGGCACTTTGTTGCGAACGTCTCGGCGGCTAACTTCTAGGAATTTAATACTCGCAAGGCTCATCTTCTCAAATTTCTCTACCTCTCTCTGGAATGGCCCAAGTATGACCTCAGATCTCAGAGGATACTTGGTACAAAGTGCTCCACAATCTGCAACTGGTTGCTCCCTGTTCCCTCAATGGCTAACAGAACAGCTTCTTCAACATGCCCCCAGGCATACACACCGTGTGTGCCTCGGTCTTTCCTTGCCATTGTTCCCATTTCCCTAAGAGGTACCATTAGTCGCTGGACATTTGAACTGCCACGATTAATAGGCCTCCTACCATTTTCCGTTTGGTTCCCCTAGAAATCGGACGAAATAGACTTCCCCAAAACAGGTGAACTGAGTCACTGGCTCAGTTTCAGTTTCAGTGAAAGACAACACCCTGAACTTGTTGCTTAGGAGGATCGGTGCAACACCCTGAGTTCTCCCTGGTCCCCAACCACCCTGTGCAGGACACATAGCTCTACCATTGAAACGCCACTTGCTATCAAATGAACTAGTAATAACAGATCCTGTACTTTCTGCAGGGGAGACAGGATCCACTGGAGAGGACAGTACTTCAGGTACCACATGACTCTTGGGAGCTCTTCCAATGCAACGAATCCCAGCAGCTGCTAATTCTTTGAGAATAGTCAGCGCGACTGCCAGCTGCTTACTAATGTCAACCAATTCTTTCCGTGTTCGAGAACAGCTTTCACAGTGGGGTTGTATTTTGACTGGTGTGATATATCACAGGGCAGTGAATAAATAACTTTAAATTAAGCTCGCTAATTATGTTTTGAGCTAAAAAGTTGCTAATTCCCTATAAGAACTGAAGCAAATACAGACCACGGGATTTCTAGTAAGGCAACAGAAAAACCTGTAGTAAAAATTACTAGCTTCATAAAACTGTCTGATTTAATTACAGTTATTAGCAAACTCGAAAACAGAGTTAATTTACGATAAATGTAAATAATACGTATGGCTACTCCACTTTAATGGCACACTAGATGTAACACAATATGTTGGTTAGAGTTTCTCTGTCTGTATACCGAAAAGAGAAGGAAAAGCTGCACTGTAGCTGATCTGATGAGTACAGAATAGATGTAGGTTTGGAGGCACCTTCTGCACTCTACAGTACTCTGACATAATCTTAGAGTACTTAGTTTATCACTGAAGCATGTACGACCAAAGATAACAGTCTTATCTGACTGCTTCTTAAAATAGACGTTTATTGAAGAGCTAAAGTCTATACTGGGATACAAAGATACCGGGTTCTCGCAGGTAATGAATGGATTTTCCCTCATTTTCTGAAGTAAGTGATACTTTGGTGTTTGTATTGTGGACTTAAACCGGTTATCAGCACTTTTCTTAGTTATGAAGCAGCTACAGCCACGGGAAATACTGACAGGTGTGACACATATTCTACTACATTTAGCCGGTATGAAACATTGTGAAATCTTGCGCGAACTTTCAACATCTAATATATTATTATTCCAGCACATGCCAGACATAATTTATTTTTCCAGTGTTGTATTTGAAGTAGTGAAGTACTTCAAAACGGGTTCTGCAACACTATTGCTGGTGACTGCTGACCAATTGCTCAGAAAACAATTACAAATACCTTCGTAAAATTCACGGGTTAGCGATCACACTTTAGGGTAACTCAGACCGAGATAACACGCCAACCACCTCGTCCATCTTCTCGACAAACTGATTCTTGCCAGCTACTCTTTCAAAAGTCTTCCATTTTCACATTCCCTTGTATTATTTCTACAAAAACTTGTAACTATGAGAGAAAGACTTTAAAACACATAAATAAATACTTAGTTATCTTCCTCCTGCTGAAATCCTGCATAATTTTAAAAGTAAACTGTAGCAGTGTTGTAATGTGGGAATGGCTGTTTGTAGGTGTTGCATGATCATGTAACAGTACCGTCTCTTTGCTTTCCTTGATTGCAAGATTTAACATTAATTAATAAATCATAACAGTGCTACAGAAGAAGGCTGAAGATTAGATGGGTAGATCACATAACTAATGAGGAGGTACTGAATATGATTGGGGAAAAATCTGAGGCACAACTTGACTAGAAGAAGGGATCGGTTGGTAGGACATGTTCTGAGGCGTCAAGGGATCACCAATTTAGCACTGGAGGGCAGCGTGTAGGGTAAAAATCGTAGAGGGAGACCAAGAGATGAATACACTAAGCAGATTCAGAAGGATGTAGGTTGCGGTAGTTACTGGGAGATAAAGAAGCTTGCACAGGATAGAGTAGCAAACCAGCCTCTGGGCTGAAGACCACAACAGCAACAACACAACAAGTGAAATAGCAGTACAGGCTGGATGCAAATTAATTAAATTAATCGTTGAAAATGATAGCTATCGGAGGAACTCTGGCCAGTGCGTATTTAATGTTCAACATTTTCTGTAAAATAAAAGAACACAAGTAAGCAGCCCGCCGGGGTGGCCGAGCGATTCTAGGCGCTACAGTCTGGAACCGCGCGACCGCTACGGTCGCAAGTTCGAATCCTGCCTCGGGCATGGATGTGTGTGATGTCCTTAGGTTAGTTAGGTTTAAGTAGTTCTAAGTTCTAGGGGACTGATGAACTCAGAAGTTAACTGCCATAGTGCTCAGAGCCATTTTGAAGAAGTAAGCACTCCTAAAACGTGTAAAATATCATATTGTGTAAAACCTAACGTAACTGACTTCAAAATCACTTAAACTTTATATTATGTATTTTTTACACCTTTTTCAAAGAAATTCTTGATTATTTCCCGTTCACCCCACCCACTGGGCGAAATTGTATAAGGCAAATTTTATTGCACGAACGTTGAAATTATTAGGAATACAAACTTGAAACTAAGGCATGAAGTCATTTAATGAGCAATTTAGACTGAGGAATACAACTCTACAAAATATTCGTTAGCAATAAGAAAATATTTTAATGTTGTTGTTGTGGTCTTCATACCAGAGACTGGTTTGATGCAGCCCTCCATGCTACTCTATCCTGCGCAAGCTTCATCTCCTACTGCAACCTATATCCTTCTTAATCTGTTTAGTGTTTTCATCTCTTGGTCTCCCTCTACGATTTTTACCCTCCACGCTGCCCTCCAATACTAAATTGGTGATCCCTTGATGCCTCAGAACACGTCCTCCCAATCGATCCCTTCTTCTAGTCAGGTTGTGCAGTGAATTCCTCTTCTCCCCAATTATATTCAGTGCCTCTTCATTAGCTACGTGATCTACCCATCTAATCTTCAGCATTCTTCTGTAGCACCACATTTAGAAAGCTTCTATTCTCTTTCTGTCTAAACTAGTTATCATCCATGTTTCACTTCCATACATGGCTAAACTCCATAGAAATACTTTCAGAAAAGATTTTCTGACACTTAAATCTATACTCGATGTTAACAAATTTCTGTTCTTCAGAACTGCTTTCCTTGCCATTGCCAGTCTACATTTTACATCCTCTCTACTTCGATCATCATCAGTTATTTTCCTCCCCAAATAGCAAAACTCCTTTACTACTTTAAGTGTCTCATTTCCTAATCTAATTCCCTCAGCATCACCCGACTTACTTCCACTACATTCAATTATCCTCGTTTTGCTTTTGTTGATGTTCATCTTACATCTTCATTTCACGACACTGTTCATTCCGTTCAACTGCTCTTTCAGGTCTTTCGCAGTCTCTGACAGAATTACAGTGTCATCGGCAAACCTCAAAGTTTTTATTTCTTCTCCATGGATTGTAATTCCGACTCCGAATTTTTCTTTTGTTTCCTTTACTGCTTGCTCAATATACATATTGAATAACATCGGGGATAGGCTACAACCCTGTCTCACTCCTTTCATAACCACTACTTCCCTTTCTTGCCCCTGGACTCTTAACCGCCATCTGGTTTCTGTACAAACTGTAAATAGTCTTTCGCTCGCTGTATCTGAGCCCTACCACCTTCAGAATTTGAAAGAGAGTATTCCAGTCAACATTGTCGAAAGCCTTCTCTAAGTCTACGAATGCTAGAAACGTAGGTTTGCTTTTCCTTATACTATCTTGTAAGGCAAGTCGTAGGGCCAGTATTGCCTCTCGTGTTCCAACATTTCTATGGAATCCAAGTTGATTCTCCCCGAGATCGGCTTCTACCAGTTTTTCCATTCGTCTGTAAAGAATTCGCGTTAGTATTTTGCAGCCGTGACTTATTAAACTGATAGTTCGATAATTTTCACATCTGTCAACACCTGCTTTCTTTGGGATTGGAATTATTATATTCTTCTTGAAGTCTGAGGGTATTTCGCCTGTCTCATACATCTAGCTCACCAGATGGTATCGTTTTGTCAGGGCTGGTTCTCCCAAGGCTATCAGTAGTTCTAATGAAATGCTGTCTACCTCAGGACCTTATTTCGACTTAGGTCTTTCAGTGCTCTGTCAAATTCACCACGCAGTATCATGTCTCCCATTTTATCTTCAACAACGTCCTCTTCCTTTTCCAGAATATCGCCCTTAAGTACATCGCCGTTGTATAGGCCCTCTATGTACTCCTTCCACCTTCCTGCTTTCCCTTCTTTGCTTAGAACTGGGTTTCCATCTGAGCTCTTGTTATTCATACAAGTAGTTCTCTTTTCTCCAAAGGTCTCTTTAATTCTCCTGTAGGCAGTGTCTATCTTACCCCTAGTGATATATGCCTCTACATTCTTACATTTGTCCTCTAGCCCTCCCTGCCTAGCCATTTTGCACTTCCTGTCGATCGCATTTTTGAGACGTTTGTATTCCTTTTTGCCTACTTCATTTACTGCATATTTATATTTTCTCCTTTCTTCGGTTAAGTTCAATATCTCTTCTGTTACCCAAGGATCTCTATTAGCCCTCGTCTTTTTACCTATTTTCTCTTCTGCTGTCTTTACTATTTCTTCTCTCAAAGCTACCCATTCTTCTTTTACCGTGTTTCTTTCCCCCGTTCTTGTCAATCGTTCCCCAATGCTCTCTCTGAAACTCTCTCTGGTTCTTTCAGTTTATCCAGATCCCATTTCCTTAAATTCCCACCTTTTCGCAGTTTCTCCCGTTTTTATCTACAGTTCACAATCAATAGATTGTGGTCAGAGTCCACATCTGCCCCTGGAAATGTCTTACGATTTATAACCTGGTTCCTAAATCTCTGTCCAACCATTACATAATCTATCTGAAACATTCCAGTGTCTCCAGACCTCTTCCACGTATACAACCTTCTTTCATGATTTTTAAACCCAGTGATTAATTTGTGCTCTGTGCAAAATTCTACCAGGCGGCTTCCTCTTTCATTACTTACCTTCATTCCATATTCACCTACAACTTTTCCTTCTCTTTCTTTTCCTACTATCGAATTCTAATCCCCCATGACTATTAAATTTTCGTCTCCCTTCACTATCTGAATAATTACTTTTATCTCATCAAACATTTCTTCAGTCTCTTCGTTGTCTGCGGAGCTACAGTGGTTGGCATGTAAACTTGTACTACTGTGGTAGGCCTGGGTTTCATGTCTATGTTGGCTACAATAATGCGTCCACTATGTTGTTCGTTGTAGCTTACCCGCGCTCCTATTTTTTATTCATGACTAAACCGACTCCTGCATTACCCCTATTTGATTTTGTATTTATAACCTTGTACTCACCTGATCAAAACTCTTGTTCCTCATGCCACCTAACTTCACTAATTCCCACTATATCTAACTTTAACCTATCCATTTCCCTTTTTAAATTTTCTAACCTACTTGCCCGATTAAGGGATCTGACATTCCACGCTCCGATCCGTGGAACGCCAGTTTTCTTTCTCTTGATAACGACGTCCTCTTGAGTAGTCCCCGCCTGGAGATCCGAATGGGAGACTATTTTATCTCTGGAATATTTTACCCAATAGGACGCCATCATCATTTACCCACACAGTAAAGCTGCATGCCCTCGGGAAAAATTACGGCTGCAGTTTCCCCTTGCTTTCAGCCGTTCGCAGTACCAGCACAGCAACGCCGTTTTTGTTAATGTTACAAGGCCAGATCAGTTAATCATCCAGACTGTTGCCCTGCAACTACTGAAAAGGCTGCTGCCCCTCTTTTAGAGACCACACGTTTGTCTGGCCTCTCAACAGATACCCCTCCGTTGTGGTAGCACCTACGGTACGGCCATCTGTATCGCTGAGGCACGCAAGCCTCCCCACCAACGGCAAGGTCCATGGTTCTTGGGGGTGGGGATATTTTAATGGCACTTTGAAAAATGTACAACTATTTCAATGCTCAATACTGAGTTACTGTTACGGTTATTTTATCGAATTCCATCGGTCATGCACCTGGTGTATTTTCTGGCTTGCGAGAAAGACAATATAAGACTCCTAGTAATAAATCCCATAACGCTTTCCTCCTTATCTGGATAGTTTCTTTGTCAAGTCTGTGTGGTGATCCATTTCTTTCTACTAGTTGACTGGTTTATTGACTGACAATGAGATGTGTCATTGTTGAACTAAAGATTCTGCTCTCCATTGACTTCAGGTATATTACCTGCTCGTCTTCTTGTTCTGCAGTGAACACATTTTTTAATTGAGCACCTAATTTGTCATCATGTCTATAGTTGGGAATTTTTCTTACCTTTACCAACCTATCCTTTGAACGTTGATTTCGGTATATTAAACTACTTAGATGCTTTTAAAAGTCCCTTTTCAGATGACAAAATGGATGAACTAGTATTTCCATTGATTTAATGTCCCACTGCTGTCTACCGGTCTTTCTAATGTAAATTCACACCATCTGAAAAAGCTAGGGACAAAAGAGATGTATAGTTCTAAATCTACTTGCATCAAAAAATTATTGACATAACAGGATACTATCGCGTTCTGTCCCGTCCAATTCCGGCCCAAGAGCACATTTCAGATTAACAACTCGTGTAGAACATAATAACTGACGCACTGAAACTAATGTATGGCGAATGGCACGTACTTTAAGATGACGTATCATTTATGTGCGTGAATTAACAATTGACGGTTTATATCGCGTTGAAATTTAATCAAATCTGTAAAAACACAACTGGAAACGTGAATGAAAGCCATTCTCTTATAATTCGCACTCCAAACCAAGTCAAAATGGCTGCAGTACCTTCCCCAAGGAGATGACCTCCCTTCCATTCAGAGACCTATCTAGGCCCACATGTCACGAGGCCAGGCTGCAGCACTCTTCAATCCGGAAAACGGCACAATCCCGTTGTTTTCCGTTCTAAATAATTATGAAAGCACAGGTCTAAGGTAAGGCACAGTATATACAGGGTGGTCCATTGATCGTGACCGGGCCAAATATCTCACGAAATAAGCGTCCAGTGAAGAAACTACAAAGAACGAAACATGTCTAGCTTCAAGGGGAGAACCAAATGGCGCTATGGTTGGCCCGCTAGATGGCGCTGCCGTAGGTCGAACGGATATCAACTGCGTTTTTTAAAATAGGAATCCCATTTTTATTACATATTCGTGTAGTACGGAAAGAAATATGAATGTTTTAGTTGGACCATTTTTTCGCTTTGTCATAGATGGCGCTGTAATAGTCACAAACATATGGCTCACAATTTTAGACGAACAGTTGGTAACAGTTAGGTTTTTTAAATTAAAATACAGAACGTGGGTACGTTTGAACATTTTATTTCCGTTGTTCCAATGTGATACATGTACCTTTGTGAACTTATCATTTCTGAGGACGCATGTTGTTACAGCGTGATTACCTGTAAATACCACATTAATGCAATAAATGCTCAAAATGATGTCCGTCAGCCTCAATGCATTTGGCAATACGTGTAACGACATTCCTCTCAACAGCGAGTAGTTCGCCTCTCTTAATGTTCGCGCATGCATTGACAATGCGCTGACGAATGTTCTCAGGCGATCTCGGTGGATCACGATAGCAAATATCCTTCGACTTTCCCCTCAGAAAGAAATCCGGGGACGTCAGATCCAGTGAACGTGCGGGCCATGGTATGGTGCTTCGACGACCAATCCACATGTCATCAAATATGCTACTCGATACCGCTCCAACCGCACGCGAGCTATGTGCCGGACATCCATCATGTTGGAAATACATTGCCATTCTGTCACGCTGTGAAACATCTTGTAGTAACATCGGTAGACCATTACGTAGGAAATCAGCATACATTGCACCATTTAGATTGCCATCGATAAAATGGGGGCCAATTATCCTGCCGCACCACCCATCAAGGTCGCTGATGTTCCACTTGTCGCAAACATCGTAGATTTTCCGTTGTCCAATAGTGCATACTATGCTGGTTTACGATACCGCTGTTGGTGAATGACGCTTCGTGCTAAATAGAACGCGTGCAAAAAATCTGTCATCGTCCGGTAATTTCTCTTGTGCCCAGTGGCAAAACCGTACACGACTTTCAAAGTCGTCGCCATGCAATTCCTGGTGCATGGAAATATGGTACGGGTGCAATCGATGTTGATGTAGAATTCTCAACACCGACGTTTTTGAGATTCCCGATTCTCGCGCAGTTTGTCTGCTACTGATGTGCGCATTAGCCGCGACAGCACCTAAAAACACCTACTTGGGCATCATCATTTGTTGCAGGTCGTGGTTGAGGATTCACATGTGGTTGAACACTTCCTGTTTCCTTAAATGACGTAACTATCCGGCGAACGGTCCAAACACCTCCATGATGTCGTCCAGGATACCGAGCAGCATACATAGCACACGCCCGTTGGGCATGTTCATCACAATAGCCATACATCAACACGATATCGACCTTTTCCGAAATTAGTAAACTGTCCATTTTAACACGGGTAATGTGTCACGAAGCAAATACCGTCCGCACTAGCGGAATGTTACGTGATACCACGTTTGTGACTTTTACAGCGCCATCTATCACAAAGCGAAAAAAAGTGGTCTAACTAAAACATTCATATTTCTTTACGTACTACACGAATATGTAATAAAAAAACGGGGGTTCGTACTTTAAAAAAAAACGCCGTTGATATCCGTTTGATCTAGGGCAGCGCCATCTAGCGGGCCAACCATAGCGCCATCTGGTTTCACCCTTCAAGCTAGACGAGTTTCGTTCTTTGTAGTTGTTTCGTTTGATGCTTATTTCGTGAGATATTTGGCCCGGTCACTATCAATGGACCACCCTGTATACAACACAGACTGCGTGATCTCTCGTACACCATTCTGAGATAAGCACATTTTTTCACGTGTTGTCATTATAGTATAATTGTGTCCGGTACTGGGTTTCAAGTTTCCGCCAACATCACAACTTGTTAGGTTTCTTTCGAATTAAGAAAATCATAAGAAATCTGAAGTATCTTACATATGGTGTTCCGATACCTAAATATAATTTCGAAGTTTGTCGTTTTCAAAAGTAGACACTGACATTCGCTGTACCTATAAAAATTTTCGAATACATTACTGATCAGTGGATCAAAGCAGGTCGTGTTTATCGTGAACTGCACTGGATAGCAAGTGAACTCTTTTCAATTGAAGAAATTGTAAAAACAAGACAGCAAAAAAAGAAATAAGGTTTAGAAACATTCAAATGCTGACAAGAAGAGAAATAATGAGTCATCTGAAAGGATTCTTTGTGAGGAAATTCTTGAACAAGAAATTATACAACGAGGTTAGTAGGTTTATTTTTCGACTTGGAAATAATTTTTCAGTGCGTCTTGCAATTTATTGGAGCTACCACTAGGTAACAGACTGTAGCTGGTTAAGTGCAGTGAACGGAAGCACTCCAATGATAATTGCTGGGTATAAAAAACCTATTGCACAACGTGTGTATGTTTTTAAACCCGAAGCAGCTAGAAATCGACACTGTGGAGGTGAGAAGCGGGTTTTTAATCAATCACTCCTTGTTTATTCCGTACTCTAACGGAATATGGAAGTCTTCTGACGTTGGTGTGAATGGCTGGCTACAAAGGTGTGGATATTGAGATTACGAGAGATAACTCTAGGCACGTTTGGAACGCCATTGATAAAATGCCAATCCAAAGAACCGACTGATGTACTGGCTAATCTAAAATTCGAGTGTTTTATCACTCAGTCAACGTAATCTCAATCACTGGGAATACCAACGGGTATAACCCATAATGTCTATGCATCTGGCTAGTATCCAATGTGGTGCAATCTTGCGATATCTTAGTGACATCTAAATTATTACCATTCAGTAAAACATCAACTAATACCAGATACATTGTAATTCTAAAGTGAGACATGTACAATGAACAAAATTTCACTTGGCAAGACTTACAAAACTATTCAAGGCTGCTGCTCAAAAACGGTTTTAAAGGACGGATGGGGCGGGTAAGAATGTGAGTCTGTAGCATCTGTCACAGATGCTACAGTTGTGAAAACTGTTCAAATGTGTGTGAAGTCCTAAGGGACGAAACTGCTGAGGTCATCGGTCCCTAGACTTACACACCACATAAAGTAACTTAAACTAACTTATGCTACGAACAACACACACACCCATGCCCGAGGGAGGACTCGAACCTCCGACGGGAGGGGCCGCGCAATCCGTGTTATGGCGCCTCAAATCTCGCGGCCACTCGCAGCGGCTACAGTTTTGAATGGTAAATCGTCTATTAAAGAAAGGGTGTGTGAGAAATGTTTGACATTGTCTCGGTGATTTAGTTTGTTATGTTGAATTGCAACAATATTTAGACTTAAGTGTCCATTTCATGGCCGTTGATAAATTGTTCCTAGTTAATTCCTTGTCACTAAACCTTTAAAAGACACACCGCATGCAGTTCAGAGCTTGTATGAAGATTCCTTCAAGTACATGTCCAAAAGATGGCGACAAACAGGTAGAAGAGGTTGACAGAATTAAATAATTGTAATTAGAACTTGATGATTACTTCAATTGGGGAATGCATATCACAGAACGCCTGACCCCCTAAAGAAATCTTTATTTGCAATGCAGGCGTTGTCAGATATAGGAGATACAAAAACAAAAAAGATAGCTTACTTCTATTACTTTCACTCTATAACATTATGCGGGATCATTTTTGTGGTAATTCATCAACCCAATTTAAGTTTTCTGAGTGCAAAAGCGTGTAATACGACTTATTTTGTGTTGTGACTCAAGAGGAAATTCACAGGCGTGTTGCTAGATTTGTTACCGATAGCTTCGAGCAGTACGAATGTTTTACGGAAATGCTGCCTGAACTCAAATGGAAATCCCTGGAGGGAAAACTACATTCTTTCCTAGGAGCACTAGTGCGAAAATCTAGAGAAGCAGTATCTGAAGCTGACTGCAGAACGATTCTACTGTCCCCAAGGTATATTTCGCATAGTAAATGAAGTTAGGACTCGTACGGAGGCGATAGACAATCGTTTCTCAAGCGCCCTATTTACGAGTGGGACATGAAAGGAAGTGCATGGTAGTGGTACAACGCACCCTCCGCCACGCACCATACGGTGGCTTGTGGAGTAGCTATGTGGATGTAGATGTAGATACCACTGGATCTATCTCCAGAATTGTATCCGTGTTGAACACATAGTTCGAGAGCATCACATCATAGACACTGAGTGTGCGATAAACTAGCTCTTTATTAAAAAAAAAAAAAAAAAGG
This sequence comes from Schistocerca serialis cubense, assembly GCF_023864345.2. Taxonomy (NCBI): domain Eukaryota; kingdom Metazoa; phylum Arthropoda; class Insecta; order Orthoptera; family Acrididae; genus Schistocerca; species Schistocerca serialis. Next base: position 275,810,578 of record NC_064646.1, read on the forward strand.
GGGGGGGGGGATTTTAATTCTTTAAAGAATCGGGGCTGGAGGTTACTGGTTTTGAAGAATCCGTTTGCGTCTCAGAAAACTCTGACCATAACCTTCCTGACAGATGAAATCGGTTTTGCATATTTTCGTTTATGGGTACCGGATTTCCCTTATTATTTTGCATACCGTTAAGTTTTTAGCACGAAGTGGTGGGTGGATAAATGTTTCATCCAAAGCATAAGACTGTCGCGCTAAAGTGGTCGAACCCTTGCTCTGACAATCAGTTTCGTAAATCATTTTGGCCGACATTCAGGACATGCACAAACAACTTGCACAAACATTTCTATAGTCAATTCTATATATAAAACGTACCGTACATTTTCTTCAGGTATTCCTACGCAGTCAGCTACACCACGCAACTTAGTTCACCGATCGTCCAGAAAGGATGAAGATATCAAAAGCAAGGTAACCACAAAAATAAGGGAAATAATTACAGATACAGTCAATCCACAACTAGAAGAGGGAACAGACATAAACGGCATATGCGAGTAAATGGAAAAAATTACGGCAGATGTCACGGAGAGTGAAAAGGCTTACAAGAAAAAGACACGAAAGAAATATTGGCTAACAGACGAAATTTGGAATTATTTGAAAAAAAAGAAGAAAATATAATAACGAAAGAGTGGCCGTGCGGTTCTAGGCGCTACAGTCTGGAACCGAACGACCGCTACGGTCGCAGGTTCGAATCCTGCCTCGGGCATGGATGTGTGTGATGTCCATAGGTTAGTTAGGTTTAAGTAGTTCTAAGTTCTGGGGGACTGATGACCTCAGAAGTTACGTCGCATAGTGCTCAGAGCCATTTTTTTTTTTTTTTAACGGAAGAAAGACGGGCAAATATGACACGGAGAAAGACATAAGAAAGGAGATAAGAGCAGCAAAAAATGACTGGTTGAAACAACAATGTGAAGATTTGGAAGGACTGCAGATAATACACAACGACTTCAGCTTACATAAGAAGGTAAAGGAAACGGCTGGTATATGTCGAAAAAAATCTTCACAAATATAGAAAATGATCAAGCAGAAATAGCAGAGGCGACGGCCAAAAGAAAACTATCTGTGAGGACAATATTGATAATCTTTTTGCATATGAAAGACCTGAAACAGAAAATAAAGTTGACAAATGTCTATCTGGTCCTGCCATCACAATTTTCGAAATCAGAAGAGCAATAGGAAAGGCAAAAGATAGGAAAGTAGTTGGTCTAGATCAGATACCAGTTGAAACGCTGAAACTATTAGACAATAACAGTATGTAAGTTGTCCAAAAGGTATTTATTAGTATTTACAACACGGGTTAAACATGGTTGATGTCGCATTTCATCCATTTGCCTTAGAAGAGCAATGAAACAAAATGCGGAGATGACAGACTAATTAGCCTAATAATCTATAAGCTAAAGGTATTTCTCAACATCATTCAATATAGAATCACTGCGAAGTATGAAAGAGTTATGGGATCACAGTTTTGATTTAGACGGGGTCTAGGTGCGAGTGAAGCATTGGTAGCAATTCAAATATTGGTTCAGAAATGTTACGATCAGAGAAAGGATGTAATGCTGTGCTCCTCTTTAATCTGTACTCGGAACGTATGTTCCAGGAGGCGCTTGAAGACTGTGAGATGGGTATCAAAGTAAATGGGATATGGCTTAACAACATACTCTTTTCTCGCGTCAGTGGGGGCAAATAGCAAACGTGTAGTTAACGTATTGAAAGAAAGAACTAGACTTTAATAGCGCCGTGTCTAGGTCAATATCCTCAAAATTCTCCTCGAAGGGATCTGCAACAGTCGGAGCTAACAGGCTACCCATTGCAACGCCAACCGTCTCATCTTAGCACTGGCCGTTGTACAGATAATAAGAAGACGTAAGACTGTGCCTAAGTAGCTCCACTACGCCACTTGCAAAGAATTGACCACTAGGTCCAAGGGGTCTTTAAGATAGGCACGTTCGTAAATAGCGCCACCACATCAAAACTGACCGTAATGTCACCCTCACTAAGTCGAAGTATGTTAATTCGGCTGATAACATGCTGACTTTTTAATACAATGTTCGCAGTGTCGCACATGCGAGCTCTTGTTACTGTTGCTACGCATCAGCAGGAAAAAGTGCTTCCTCACGCTTTCTTTTAGAATTACCAGTTTTTCTACCGCGTCCCTTTGCTGAATTATTCATAGTGTTTTCACAACACATTTTACCGTCAATGAAGATACGCAAATAACAGGCTACAACTTGTGTAACACATTTTGCTCTTTCTCCATTAATCTTGAACAAGTCATAGGAGTTACCTCTCATGCCTTTAGTAGCATTTGCAGCACCTACTGGTGTACAAAATTAAAGCAACAAAGAGAAATTTTACAAGGTTACGTATATCTTGCCACAAAACTGTGTAAACAGGTAATAGTAAAGAAGAAACAATGTAAAGAACACAGAACGTAAACAACTGTAAGATGCATAATAGGAGACAAAAAAGTTCTTAAGTTGCACACACATTCCGACAACTGGTTGATGCGCTCAGAAAGGGGTGTTACCACGTCTGGCTGCAATACAGGCCTGACAACAACGGGGTATGCTGTGAGTGACGTCCTCAGTCTCATGTTGAGGCAATAACACTCATTTTTCCTGCAGAGCTGCTCGCAAGTCTTGGAGAGTGGTTGGTGTATGCTGATGTGGCCCGCCCGGTTAGCCGTGCGATCTAACGCACGGACTTTCCAGGCTGGGAAGGAGCGCCTGGTTCCCGGCACGAATCCGCCCGGCAGACTTGTATCAAAGCCTGGTGAGCCGTTCAGTCTGTGGATGGTTTTTAGGCGGCTTTCCATCTGCCTCGGCAAATGTAGGCTGGTTCCCCTTATTCCGCCTCAGCTACACTATGTTGGCGATTGCTGCACAAACAAGTTCTCCATGTATGCGTGCACCACCATTACTCTACCACACAAGCATAGGGGTCACAACACTCGTCTGGCGTGAGACATTCCCTGAGGAGTGGGGTGGGGGGGGGGGGGGGGGGGAGTCCACCGGAGGCCAAACCGCATAATAACCCTGAAAGAGTAGTTCGGTGTGGGGCGACGGAGGGATGAAGTGGACTGCAATAGTCGTCGTGGAGTTGTGGACCACTGCGGCTGCGGTGGGGACGGAGCCTCTCCATCGTTTCTATGCCCCCGTTTAACATACATTACAATACTGACATGATACAGCCTGTCTCCCTAGCGCATCCCAGACGCGCTCTCTGGGACTGAAATCGACAGAGCAAGCTGACCACGCCCAATGTGCAGTATCTTCCGTTTCCAAGAAAATATCAACCACCCGTGCTCTATGAGGTCGACCATTATCGACCATCAATACAAAGTCTGGGCCCACACCACCTCACAACAACCGCACTTGAGGTCGAAAGATCTCGTCCCGATACCTGGCAGCAGTTAAATCTTGCCGATTCACCTGTATAATTTCATGAAGAGATGTTCCAGCGGTCAACATAATCTCTGCCCACACCATTAAGATTCCTCCTCAATATTAGTCTCTTTCCACAATGTTGTCCGCCTCTGTAGCGTAGTGGTAGATTTACCGCCTCCACACAGGGGGCCCGGGTTCGATTCCTGGCTGGGGACTGGGTGTTGTGTGTCCTTCATCATCATTTTCTTCATCATTGACTTGCAAGTCGCCGATGTGGCGTCACCTAAAAAGGACTTGCAATACGGCGGCCGAACTCCCCCGAATGGGGCCCCCTGGCCAACAATCCGTGCGATCATTTCATTTCCACAATGTTTGGATTCCGAAATCGTGTCTCACGTTCCCTCCAGATGCGAATGCGTCGAGAATCAGTCTCCAGACCAAATCGGAACTCATCTGCGAGAAGAAGATTGGACCACTGTTCGACCGTCCAGGTGGCATGTTGACTATTCTACTCTAGACGTTCCCTCCTGTGAAGACGCATCAGAGGTACAGTTACAGAAGGCCTCTGACAATAAAGGCTTCTCTGCCGAAGCCTTCTGTACACCGTTTGTCTCGATACAACACGTCCAGTGGATGCTGCGAGGTGAGATGTCAGTTTCCGTGCAGTACTAAGGTTGTACTGTCGTGCCCCTACGCCAAATACGGCCAAATAACGGTCCCCTCCTTTTTATATCACTTGTGATCAGCCCTGCTCTGGTCTTCAGGATGCAGTTTCAGTCTGGATATATCATCGCCACATCCGAGAAACAACGGAAAGATTCACATTAAGCCTTCGGGCCACATCAGTTTGCAACTGTCCCGCTTCCATTCTTCCTATGTCCCTCCACCACAGAGAGTCTGGTAGGTGTCTTCTCTGTCACACACTGCACCGTCTGTGACTGTATATACAGTAATTGTGGATGTGGGACTACCCGGCAAACACTACCACGTTTGACAGGTGCCCTGACATCATCGTTGACGCGGTTGTCCATTGACCGGAATGCCATCTTCCGTGAAGAACACAGTTTTACGGACATCTGGTGACATTTTGTATGATTATACCGTGTATTAGACACAACAAGGGGAAATAGCGATTTTTTGCTTTAATTTTGGACACCAGCGTAGTGTAATCCCTGTTCACTTAATGCCGAGCGAAGAAGAAAATAGAATTTGTCCAAAACTGGCGCTTAGCCCCTTTAGGACAATAACCGTTCAATTGTTGTTTTTCACAGTAACTAGCGCGCTGCCAGTCGCAGGTTGCCGGCGATGGTGCCGGCAGTTTTCAAATGGAAGACTTAAAGTAATTATCAGCTTGAAAAAATAAAGTTACGTACTCAATTTTTTGTTTGTAGCAAGTACAGTGGACAAAACAAAACTATTTGCACGGAAAATGGCTAAGTCTCACATTGGGCATTCTCGGGGTGTACAGCCTCGTCACAAATTGTCGCAATGCTTTCGCCCCGTTAATGTCTATGCTGGGTTATAGCGGCAACATATTGTCATTCCAGCCAGACGTACTGTGCACAACACTGAAATTAATACTAATTCAAAATTATACACGGAAGTACAGGATGTCGACAGCGATCATTAAATGTGTAGCGACTTCACGGCTAACACTACATGCCATCCGAAGGAGGTGTTAGTGTGGCCATGTAATTAGCTCAGTATCAAAGTACGTGACCGTCACTCTTTCAGCCAGAGTTTGGTTCTGCCATCTGGTCAACATTTTATGTCCCCGTCGTTGTAGGTGCCAACAGACTTTCTGTAGTAGCTTATCTTGTCTTGATGACTACAGCACTGGTGCGTATTATTTATAGTCCTTAGGAGAATTATTTTAGTACGAGCTAACAAAAATTGTATCACAAAACTCACAAAATTTGAAGCAAAATTCATCCAAGTTATTTTAAGGGCATGGGAGTGAGAGAATATTATTGTTTTGAGGAGTAAATGATTGTAGGTCAGTCAGGCTTCTAGCAAAATTTCATCATTTATGAAGCTCTTATTTCAAATGTAGGAGAGAGTAACTAATGGAATAATTATTCAACTCTTTGGCAAGAATGAAACTGGTCATTACATACTTTTTTTTCAAATTACCCACTGAAATGTAAGCGCCAAGCTCAAAAACAACTCTTTGCCCTTTTGTTTGGGACCTCTTAAAGTCTACATTCACGCTCAATTTCGGAGGCAATCAGGTAGAAAGCAAGTTTCCGAAGTCTGTTGGCGTAAGTTACTTCCAGAAATAGCGGACAGAAGGGAACAGCAAAAATATCATTCAGATGAAGCTGAGTAAGAGAGAATAAATGTTTAAAGATGAGTTCATAAGTTTTGGTCTAGGAGTGAAATTATAAATATCCTGGGCAAAATAAGTTAAACTATTCAGCGTAATGGGTTTGAATAAGGCGTTTAAATTATGTCACAGAATATTCCCAAAAATCCGGTTCAACGTGTGTTCAAATGGTTCTGAGCACTATGGGACTTAACTTCTGAGGTCATCAGTCCCCTAGAACTTAGAACTACTTAAACCTAACTAACCTAAGGACATCACACACATCCATGCCCGAGGCAGGATTCGAACCTACGACCGTAGCGGTCCCGCGGTTCCAGACTGCAGCGCCTAGAACCGCTCGGCCACCCCAGCCGGCTTCAACGTGTGTGAAAATGTGAAAGAGATAAACAGATATGAAATTGTACGATCTTCAGTCGACATGACAAGAGAAGAACATGGTTCGTTTCTCCTTAATTTTCAAGGAAAACAGAAGCAGCTGAAAAATGCTCTTCTCAGAGCACAAAAATGGCTACCATGTTCCTCATTAAAATATGCTGACAAAGAAGCGGGGAACCAGGGCCTCAGTCCTCATTCCGCCTAACCCACCAAAAATGTTTGGCATGTGAACATATCCGTGCTCTTTTAACGTAACATTCTAAATCTTATTCCCCCTTTGCCTCTCTCTGTAGTGAAGTCTTCATACGTAGCATCTTGCTCCCACTGCTGCTGTCAATATATGTCTCTCTCTCCCACTGTCTCCTTCTTCTCCCATTGGTATTTAGTCTGGTCTGACTGTCACTGTCTTCATCTCTTTCTCTTTCTCTCTTCCCTATCACTGCCTCCTTCTCTGCCACATTCACTGCCTCTCTGTCCCATTACCATTGTCCTTGTCCCATTCTTTCTTTCTCCCATTGCCACTGTCTCATTCTGTCCTTCTGCTCGTATTATGCTGTCTCATCAACCACTGTTTGTCTCCTCTACATGCAAGTCCTTGGGGATGGTTTGTTTAACACGTGGGTGTAGGGGATGGGGGGAAGCGGTCAAATGTTGTCGTGTTAAAATTCGCCAGTCTGGCAGTCTGGGGAGCGGGAGGGTCCAGAGCCATCCGCCCTCTCCCCAAACCTATGTATGGTCTTCTCTGTTTTCCATTTACACCATCTCATCTCTCGTTTGCTCCCACTGTCCCACTGGTACTATTTCCATCTATGTGTCTTCCTCTTCTATTGGCCCTGTCTCCCACTGACCATCACTATCTCCTCTCTCTTTAGCTCCCCACTGTTATTGTCCTACCCATTTCTCTTTCTCTATCACTGTCATTTTCTCCCTACCACCATGTCTGTCTCCTCTCTCTTTCTCGCCCACCTATCTTGCAGCATAAAGAAGCGCAAATATGTTCACATGCCAAAATTTTTTGTTGAGGTAGGCGGTGTGAGGACTAAGGCAGATGGTTCCCCATTTTCCTGTCGAGTCTTTTAAAGAGGAGCATATTTGCCTTTTTTGTACTCTGACTGGAGGATTTTTCAGCTGATTCCCTTCTTTTCCCTGTTAGAGCAGAGTGTGCTCCTTATACACATTATAAAACGAATTCTGTAGGTCAGTAAAGGTTTGAGAATTTATTTATACCCTACGATACATTTACATACTTTGACACATGTAAACAAGAAATAAGTAAGCATAATACACAGAAGAGCCAAAGAAACTGGTACACCTCCATAATATGGTGTAGGGCTCCCACGAGCACGCAAAAGTGCCTCGGCTAATATTTGAAGTAGTACTGGAGAGAATTGACACCATGAATCCTGCAGGGATGTCCATATATCCGTAACAGTAGGAGGAGGGGGGGGGAGAGAGGGGGAGATCTCTTCTGAACAGCACGTTGCAAGACATGGTGGTGTCAGTGCCTCACAGCGGGCCACGCCGCGTCGCAAGAACAACGCACAATAATGTTGACATCTGGGGAGTTTGGTGGCCAGCGGAAGTGTTGAAACTCAGCCACTTTGTAGCAATTCTGGACGTGTGGGTGTCACATTGTCCTGCTGGAGTTGCGCAAGTCCGTCGGAATGCATAACGGACATGAATGGATGCAGGTGATCAGACAGGTTGCTTACATACAGAGTCGTATCTAGACGCATCAGAGGTCCACCAGCTTCCCTGCTGACATGCAGGGTTCGTGGATTCATGAGGTTGTCTCCATACCCGAACATGTCAATCCGCTCGAGACAATTTGAAACGAGTCTCGCCCGACCAGGCAACATGTTTCCAGTCATCAACAGTCCAATGTCGGTGTTGACGGGCCCAGGCGAGGCTTAAAGCTTTGTGTCGTGCAGTCATCAAGGGTACATTAGTGGACCTTCGGCTCCGAAAGTCCATATCGATGATATTTCGTTGAATGGTTCGCATGGTGACACTTGCTGATGGCCCAGCACTGAAATCTGGAGCAATTTGCGAAAGGGTTGCACTTCTGTTACGTTGAACCATTCTCTTTAGTCTTCGTTGCTACCGTTCTTGCAGGATCTTCTTCCGCCTGCAGCAATTTCGGAGATTTGATGTTTTACCGGATTCCTGATATTCACGATACACTCGGGAAATGGTCTCACGGGAAAATCTCCACTTCATCGCTACCTGTGTCCCATCGCTCGTGCGCCGACTATAGCACCACGTTCAAATTCACTTAAATCTTGATAACCTGCCATTGTAGCGGCAGTAACCGATCTAACAACTGCGCCAGACACTAGTCTTATTTGCCGGCTGGAGTGGCCGAGCGGTTCTAGGCGCTACAGTCTGGAGCCGCGCGACCGCTACGGGCGCAGGTTCGAATCCTGCCTCGGGCATGGATGTGTGTGATGTCCTTAGGTTAGTTAGGTTTAAGTAGTTCTAAGCTCTAGGGGACTGATAACCTCAGAAGTTAAGTCCCATAGTGCTCAGAGCCATTTGAACCATTTTTTGAACTAGTCTTATTTAGACGCTGCCTATCGCAGCGCCGTATTCTGCCTATTTGCATAACTCAATTTGAATACGCATGCCTATACCTGTTTCTTTGACGCTTCAGTGTATAAGATTAACACAAAACAGTCTCCAATCCAATGCAAATTCACTTCACACTATTGTACATAAAACTGCAGTACATTTTTAGGCTACAACAAAAGTTTACCAGAAAATGCGGTGTTTGATTTGCAGGTACAAAGAATTTCATCTTACAAAATAATTTTTTAAATTACTTACGCCGGCAGATGGCAACGTCGAATAATATCCAGCTGAAATGGCGGCTAAAAACATTGTTTGATGACCTAATAACACTCTCGATGACTCCAGAAGCCCTGCCATGCGTTCACTACGTCAGTTGAAACTCCATTCGCGCCTCAGACCTGGTGTTACGTGCATATTTTACGTCCGTAAGTAAGGTAAATTTGAACCTCTGGATCTTGGTAACAGATAGTGATATCGACAAAAGTTTCACGGTTCACGTAGAACTTCGTCCTAAGAACACACGATAAAAATTTCGACGATTTGCCATGAGTAGAAACTTTGGAAGTGGCCATCTCCGCAATTGGTACTTCTGTATTCAAAAATCATGGATTTTCTCAGGAACTGCCCATGAACAAATGGTGCTTCTATAAACCGCCTGAGCCGGCCGAAGTGGCCGTGCGGTTCTAGGCGCTACAGTCTGGAGCCAAGCTACCGCTACGGTCGCAGGTTCGAATCCTGCCTCGGGCATGGATGTGTGTGATGTCCTTAGGTTAGTTAGGTTTAATTAGTTCTAAGTTCTAGGCGACTGATGACCTCAGAAGTTAAGTCGCATAGTGCTCAGAGCCATGAACCGCCTGAGGCCAGTCCTAGACCACAATTATTGCAAAAGAACCAATTTACCTGCACTGGAGATAGTGTGTACTGCCTAAATTTTGACTCTGTACTTTAGGATAGCTACAGTATGCCCGTCTTCCAAAAGGTACACAAGCGCTATCCAAAACACTTGACCCATTATCTATGTGATCGATAGAACCTGATATTTGACCCTGAAAAATCGCCTTTTCTGAGTGCGGCCTTTTGGAACGTATTAGTACCGTGCACGAACTGACTCAGTAATTTCGGTGGTCTGCGGGTATGAAACTACAAACGCAAGATGAAGGAATGCAGTGTAATTTGTCTTACTGCAACTAGAATTTAATTTAAGAAAATGGTCATTAATGTTCTGAATTTACATTATTTTTAATTTACCCACAAGATACTATCATTAGTGAAAATGATTTTGAGTGCAGAGGAAACATGCCGATTATGGGAGTGTTCGCTGATGTGAGACAGCTAGATTATGACAAAAGTTTCATGCAATATTCGTTCCACAAATTTATTTAGAGCGAATGCTGCATCACACTCTAAAATGTTTTGCTGAATTTGCAAACAAATGTGTTTCTTTGTAACTAGAATAATGAGAAAGAAGATAACTTTACATATATACTGCAAGAGGATCTACTTCACGTACAATATGTTCATATGTGGCACTTAACGCGTTTTAAAGACAAAGAAGCACAGTAATACGAAACTAGAATATAGTCTGAAAAGAGACTCTTATTTTCTTTGCTGTGAACTAAAGTAGTGGCTTTTTTAAAGTGATCACTACTTTTCCATTAGCAAAAGTTAGTACATCTATGTGTATATGTTAGTACACTATAGTAAAACTATTCAGATATGAAGTTGATTAGAGCATATTTCATATGTGTTGTTAATTAAATATTTTTATATTTTACATTTTTTCAATGCAAAGGAATACAATCATCGCTACTACTTGGACAGATACATTTTAAAGTCTATGTGTCTGCAAAGTCTTTTAATTTTGTTTGTTTACGGAATAGCCAAAAGGTAGCATTCTCTATGTAGGATCCAGACACTCTTATATGGTTCTGTGTACAGCAGTCGCCATTTACTATTTCTTTATTGTAAGGCTGAAGATTTCGGATATGATTTTAGCAACATGGTTTCTCCAACTGAACATTCCTGTACATGCCCTAACATTTTGTCATAGGCATTATTTCGAATTGTAGCGACTCTGTGAGTACAGTCTATGTATTCCTCGCCTTTTCTACTGCCGTTAATTGTTCTTTTCGGAGGCGTGGCAGTTGGTTTCTCTATTGGTCATTAAGAGACTGAAGGGTGTAAGGGGGCTGTGTAAATTGGTAAGTTATTTACTATGTCCTCAAATGGTTCAATAAATTCCACGCAACATATATGTTGTGTACTCGCACACGTTCTCAAAATACACTCTAACACAAAAGAAACGACGATCCACGAAGGAATTACCCAAATGGGATAGAAATAGATAGATGTGATGTACAAGTACAGACAAACAAATGATTACAATTTCGGAAAAATTTGTGGTTTATTCAAGAAAAAGTGTTTCACAAATTGAACAAGTCAATAACTTGTTGGTCCATCTCTGACACTCATGCAAGTAGTTGTTGTCCTTGATTGACAGAGCTGTTGGATGTCCTCCTGAGGGATATTGTGCCAAATTCTGTCCAATTGGGGTGCTCGATTGACAAAATCCTGGGCTGGTTGGAGGGCCCTACCCATAATATTCGAAATGTTCTCAGTGGGAGAGATATCTGGCGACCTTTCTGCCCTAAGTAGGGATCGGCAAGCACAAAGGCAGCAGTAGAAACTCTCGCCACGTGTGGGAGGAGGGGGTGGCATCATATTGGTGAAATGTAAGCCCACGATTGTTTGCCATGAAGGGCAAGAAAACGGGGCAAAGAATATCGTCGATGCACCGCTATGCTGTAAGAGTGCCACGGACAGCAACCAAAGAGGTACTGCTATGAAAACGAATGGCACCCCAGATCAGCATTTCTGATCGTCTGGCCGTAAGGCGGGCATCAGTCGATACCCCACCAGTGTCTGGGGCGTCTCCAGACATGTGTTCGCTGGTCATTGGGACTCAGTTCAACTCATCACTGAAGAAAATTCTACTCCGGTGAATGAGATTCCAGGTCAAAGACGTATCTGGAGACGCCCCAAACAGCAATGCGGTATCCTCGCGATTGTCACCTGCCATAAGGCCTGACATTCAGGGATGACGATCTGGGGTGCAATTTCTTTCCATAGCAGGATCCCTTTGGTTGTCATCTGTGTCACCCTCGTAGCACATCAGCACATCGACGGAATTCTATATCCCGTTTTGCTGCCCTGATGGCAACCACCCTGCACTTGCATTTCACCAAGACAGTGCCTGCTCGTACATGGTGAGAGTTTCTACTTCTTGTCTTCGTGCTTGCCAAAACCTACCTTGGCCACCAAGTTCGCTGTGTCCCTCCCCAGTTGAAAACGTTTGGGGCATTATGGACAGGGCCCTCTAACCAGCTCATGATTTTGATGAACAAACGCGTCAGCTAGACAGAATATGGTACGTTGTCATGAGGACATCAAACATCTCTATCAATCAATGCCAAAGCGAATAACTGCTTCCATAAGGGCCAGAGGCAGACCAACGCTTTGTTGACTCGCTAAGTTTGTGAAGCTCTTTCTCTTGAATACATCATCCAGTTTTCTTGAAATTTTAATCATTTGTTTGTCTGTACTTGTACATCACACCTGCTGATTTCCGTCCCATTTAGATAATTCCTTCGTGGTTCATCCCTTTTTTATTTTTCCTTAGAGTGTATGCTAAATTGTGTCACTTTGTGGATGAAATTTTGATATCAAAATGTGTTTGATGTTACAATCCTGCAGGAAATCTTTCCATTTTTTTCATGTATAGTTTGAAGCATTATCTGTTAGTAACATGGCAGGTGTACCAACTGTCGGCATGTAGTCCGTAAAATTTCTCCTCATGACGAAAGGCACTCTTCTAATCTTTATTGCATACAGCTTGACATCTTACATGGTCATATTACAGCTAAAGCTTCCGGTTCAGTAACCAAATACACACAACCACACTCTGAAAGTCTTCTACTTGCAAAAATAATCATATTTATTTCAGGCATTTGAAACAGTACTTAAGTACTTAACTCCACCTCGTGCAGAGATTACTGGACCAGCAACATCGAAAGGTGCAAGAAGTTGAACTGGTAATGTGGGGTGTAGTTCTGTGCAGTAGCACGCATTTGTAAATTCTGCTCCCTTAGAGATCCAACATGTTTTCAACAACTGTTCTACATATCTTTGCACATTAGGAAAATAACAAGGTTCACATTTCTTAGACATTTTGATGCACCATAGTACCCCCAAATATAACGTGCATGTCAAACTAAAGTCCTTCAGCAGGCTTCAGGTACATGCACACACACACACACACACACACACACACACACACACACATACACACACACACACACAAGTTATTATTTTGAGTATTACATCTGTAAAACAATACGTTGTTTATTATTTTGATGTGTTGCATGAGTTGCACAGATGGATGTTGACTTTCTACCATCAGGGATTTGCATCTTGTGGCGTGGTCATGTTACCACATGTGGCTGGATAGTATTGCGTACAATATGTGTCTTTCATTAAGAGAATTCTGTAATTAATCATTTTTTCGGATAAGTCAACAAGATCAGTCAGACGTTGTGGTAGACGTGACAAAAGTCTGCTAATGTATTATCTCTATCTTTTACGTGCATTATCTCAAAACCATATTCTTGAAGAAAAGCTGTCCATACAATTGTTCTAGCATAAAGTAATCTGCAGGTTAATAAAAAGATCAGTGCCTACTGATCACACAATAGCTTAATGTGTCTGCCATAAATATCATAGTTAAATATCTTACATGGCCATATTACAGCTAAAGCTTCCAGTTCAGTAGCCAAATACACACAACCACACTCTGAAAGTCTTCTACTTGCAAAAATAATCATAATTATTTCAGGCATTTGAAACAGACAGACTCCGAGTCCAGACAAACATGAATTCATGCCAATTCAGAAATCTAGGTTCATGCAGGGATGACACAAGATTTCAGAATTTGCCAAAGCATTTTTTTAAATTAATAAAAATCTGACTGACATTTGTCTGTCCAGCACCCTACTGCACTTACAGTGCTGGTCTCATAGGTAGCTGTCATTTTCTATGGAGTAACTAAAATGTCTGAGGGTACAAATATGTAGTTGGAATTTCAAAACTATTTAGGTTTACAAGACTTTCTACTTTAAATAAACATATTTTGGTATCACTAGCGTTAAATCTTGAACACACAGATGAAACAGTAATCATCACAGAAAAAACTGAAAAGAAATTCTGATATTCAGATATATGAGCAAATATGTTATCTTTCTGTTTATGATTATTTTACAACCAATTTACATCTAAAGACACACAAATAACACAAGATCAAAGCAAAATTTTGCTTTTGTACTGGAGTACAGTGTGATGAAAATTGAAACATGGAGAGATTTGCAGTCCAACATTACATTCAATAGACCCCTGTGCTCACATTCATTTCCTGACATACCTGAATGGGAATCCTTCATAACAACACAGTCTGTGAAAATAATATGATAAATGGATGCAGCAACTCATTTTCACAAAAGCAGAGAACTGCTATATTTTCAGATGCTATGTAATATGCATCATCATCATATGCTTCGATTACATCATCTATAGATCCGTCAAGGGTTTGTAAATCATTTTCTCCAACAGTTTCTCCTCCTCACTGCACATTTTGAACAACAAAACAAAAGAAAAGCACAGAAAATGCGCGAAACATTTAGAACTCGAACGTCACCTAATACCTACGAAGCAAGAGACAATAATAGAGGTTTGAGAAACCATGACATGTTGAAGTGATACCACTATCATCATCTACAAAGCCTGCAGACATCACAGATGATTCTAGGAGCCGAAAACATACGTTCAAAACCATAGAAAGTCATCATCACTGGTGTGACATAATACTACATATTCACATTTCCTGCAAGCGCTATAATATTATGTCAGCCACATGCTAAGTGTTAATAAATTTTATAGTTCTGGGCTATTGAGCAGTTGATCTGGTACAAAACATGGAAAAATGACCAGAGACCAATGAAAGCCTTTATCTATCGCTTTGTCTTAGTAGCTGGGAAATTGTTAATCACATTAATTTTGCTTCCTGAATGAGAGATAATGTGTCCTAAAAATTTAATTTATTCTACACCAGACTTAGATTTTTGGAGGTTGGCTGTGACACCAGCCTGTGAAAATTTACACAATGTCCTGTCAAATAAATCATGATGCTCCTCCCATGTAGTGGTAAAAATTATAATCTTGCCTACATACTGTGTAACCTTATCCAGCATGTCTGTTCCTAGAACTGTATCTAGAGCAGCAGTGAACACTCCAGAACTTACATTCCCCAGTCCAAATTAAGAAAGGGCCTGATAGCCTTAATCAAACCATGTTAAGTAAATAAATGAAATAAATACTTTGAGTCCAAATGGTAATACAAAGAAATAGTAGCTCCTGCCAGCATGGAGAGAACCTGTATACTTTCTAGCTTTTTTGGATTATAAGACCTGCCAGTAGGAAATCTAAGATTGATGCTAGTTAAAAATTTCACACTGTGAAATATATGCAACAACGTGTCTAAACTTTTGGGTTGTGTGTGAACTGGCACAATTATTTTGTTAATGGCACCTGCATTCAGGACTAAATGAAATTGGTCATTGGTTTATTTATTGCCAATAAAGGACTACAGTACAGGACATTAGATGCTTCAATGACATTCCAACAAAACATTCAGTTTATTTCTCTACCAACAGCCTCTCATTTCACCCACATAATGGACCAGGATTTTTGGTAAAACATATCAAATGGCATCATGTTCATACAGTACAGATAGGTATTTATTACACCTGATTTCTCGTCAAATACATGTAAATACTTCGTAAGTATCTTACTTAGTTTTTGTTGTTGCTCTGAACTGTGACAGATTCATTCCATTACTTTGTCATGGTAAGAACCTTGGAGAATAATTCACAGGTGCAGCCTTCCATTTTTATAATTTTACCTTAATTCCTTGGTGATACTTGCTATATACTGGGGTTTGCGTTATATCAACTATGATATTTTTGCATTTGGTACATAAATAGCATTTAGCCAACGAGAAGTCTAATTTTAGATCATTTTATTAAAAAAACTCCATGCTTAGCATTCTACTAGGAGACCCTTCAAAATTAAGAATGGTCGTAACAATACTTTGAGTCCTATTATGACATCTACTTGTGTTTGACATTTGACATGTTGCGACTTTGCACCTAAAGCACTAGTTACACAGCTCTTTGTTCATCACTTTAATCTTATTGAGCCTGTGGAGTGGCCGTGCAGTTTGAGGCGCCATGTTATTGGACTGCGGGGCCTCTCCCGCTGAGTCCTCCCTCGGTCATGGGTTTGTCAGTTGTTCTTAGCATAAGTTAGTTTAATAAGTTTGGAAGTCTAGGGACCGATGACCTCAGCAGTTTGGTCCCTTAGGAATTCACACACATTTGAACATTTGAATATTATTGAACATGTTATGTGACATAAAGTTAACAGAAGCAACTGTGTCTAAAAAACTAAAGGTAGAAATTTTTTTAACTATGGCACCAAGTGAAGCCTGAATGGGCACCTGTGTGTTATTAGAACATGTGTGTTCATCTACACTCAGTTCATCTCATTCTGACTCAACAGTTTTATGTGATTCCTTGATTACCCTCACCCTGTGAAGTGATGACCATCATCAAAAGCTTTATGAGGTCAGAAGTAGTTTGATGAAGCTTCGTTATTGTTTGTCGGCTGCCGTACATTTTTCACTTCAAATATTCTGACAAGCCATGATTCTGCTAGTTACAATCAGGTGGACCATTATATATATAACATTGTTCAGCAGGTGAGTATTACTCACATTTCTTTGGTTCAGATTCATATTATGCGAATTCTAGTAACTTTTACTGTTGTTCCCATATAACTGTCCGCCTCCATTACCTTGGTAACCACGATGATACCGATTATTGTATTTTATCCTGCTGTTGTGATTCAAGTTCGGCCGGCAGTAGTTGCATATTGAGCGACATTCCCGGGTGGCGATGGGCGTGACGTCACATGTTGTTCGGTTCAAACTAAGGTGTTACTATGTGCGGACAGTTGGTATGGTGGCAGCACGTTATTGTAGGTGTTGCTGTTATTATTACTGAACCCTTCGTATTCATGTATCAAGTCCATGGCGGCTTGAACTGATACAAAATGTTCTAAGTCATCGTCCTTGACATGTTCTAATTTCTCACAAATGTCTGTAAGCAACTTTCCTTTCAGAATTCTTAACACATATTCGTGAGAAATAGGCTAATATCTATGGAAACTAGTATGTTTAGTACGGAAGGACTCTGTTTTAATACTTGTTTCCTTAGTTTTTCCTGAAGCCATCTTGACCAGCACTTAGATAGAAATGCTCTTTCAAATTGTTTGTATGTTTGGTAAAGTTCTGCCATGTCCATCGCAAAAAGGGGGCCATCATTCTGGATGTATCCTGTTGCAAAGCCGACATTTTGTTCTGCAGTCCACGATTGGGTTAGCACACCTTTGAAAAGCTTCATGACGACAATAGAATGTGGTACAAATTTATCATTGGACTGTTTTTGTAAATCAGCTGACAATTCTTTTCTTTTGTGTTGATAAATAGCTGAAGTACGTTTGATGTTCAATTCTAAGACCAT
Source organism: Schistocerca serialis cubense (assembly GCF_023864345.2). Classification (NCBI taxonomy): domain Eukaryota; kingdom Metazoa; phylum Arthropoda; class Insecta; order Orthoptera; family Acrididae; genus Schistocerca; species Schistocerca serialis. Next base: position 275,827,959 of record NC_064646.1, read on the forward strand.
TTATGTTTTCTTCCAATGCTAGAAGACTTCGTAGTAGCAGTGCAATCGGATCAGTTGGTTGATAATTTATTTGCACATTTGGTTCACATGAAGCATCATCCATTCGAACACTTACTGCTTGTGAAGCACCATCATGCTGAACAGTGAGTTTACATAAAGAACTGTGTAGGTCACCATGACATACGCATAAAAGATTATCGGTTGAAACATTTGCATCACTTTGAGAGCACATTCCTAGATTGTGTTCTGCGCTGCTTGAATTTTCAACTTCCGTGTTAGCGAAGTCACATCATTCAGTGTTAAATTTTAACCCTCTAACCGGAACATCTTTTACTCGGCGGTAAGATGGAACATCGGTCTGCTAGACCGCTAGGACATTTAAAGTGTATTTTTCTCTATTTTTATGACTTTTCCGCACTTCTACGTTGCTTCTCTCTCTCTTTAAGGTGTAATTAAACATAATAATAGGTTTTTGAACCATAATATTTGTTAAAATACCAGTAAATTCAAGTTTATTACTAGGAAAAACTTTAATTTGCAGTGTTTTGTTGTTTACACATTACTCCTTTAGAAATACTTTTTTTTTACATTATTATAGTTACAACACAAAGAAAATGAATACTAAAATGTAATGCAAAGAAAAAATTTAACTTTTATTTTTAATTGCACAAGTCTTGCACACTTTTCGTGAACACTCCAAGCACGTTGGTTCTTCGCAAGAAATACACTTGTAGGCAGTTTTCCTCTTTTTTTGATATGGACAAAATCGACAGGTTTTTCTTTTACCAAGTGTGTCCGTCGGACACTCATCAACTCGAACAACAAATTTATTCCGTTGGCTAACGATTTGCTTTTCTTTTGCTGCCTCTTCTTCTAAAGATGAAATAATACTTTGTAGCTCTTGAGGCAGATTGGAGATTGCCAGTCGGGATTTTACGAAATCGTAGACCAAATATAGAGAAACTCTTTTCAGGAAATCAAAACGTGATACGGTTTTCTTCTCTCCAAAAAGTCCATAAAGTATACTTGCGTTTGATCCAGCCATGGCCACCATGTGGTAAAAAATAGCCAACGGCCACCTTCTTGTTTTGCGATTAGTAGAATAAACACTGCACTTCATATCTAGCGTGTCTATTCCACTTTTTGTGGCGTTATAAAAAGATATGATTTCAGGTTTATCATTTGAAACGTCAGTGTAATTGGAATGATGCATTGACGAAAGAAGTAGGACTGCCTTATTCCTTTTTGGGACATAAGAAAGCAGAGTCATTTCTTTCGTAAAGCCATAAAGGCTGGACCCAATTTCACGATCGCTTCTTGCTTGAAATTCTGCTGGTATCTGGGGTCTGTTTCTTTTTAGTGTCCCAACTAATGTCAAATTGTGAGCTAGTAGCTCCTGGGCAAGTTCCACAGAACAAAACCAATTGTCGCAACTAATATTTCTGTTTGTGCCATACAGCCCTTTAGATAGGCGGATTACAGACTGCGTGGGAATGCTCTTTTTCTTTTCTGCTGTAGAAAGTGTGGCTCCATCACAGCCTTTGCCGGAGTAGATGTAGGCATTGTAAATATATGCATTGTGTGCATCTGCCAGACCCATGACCTTAATGCCATATTTAGCCGGTTTATTCGGCATATATATACGAAATTTAACCCTCCCTCTGAAAGGCACCAAAGTTTCATCAACTGTCAAATGCGCTCCAGGGCTATAAATTTGTTGGCAGTTCCAAATAAACTTATTAAATATGTCTGTAATGGCAGCAGCTGGGTCATATTTTTCCCTCTGTTCCCTCGTGCTCGAGTCATCGAATCTAAATGCCCTAAGCAATATTCCTAATCGCTTTTCTGTTATTATTGATCGAAAAATTGGCCTCCCCAAGACCGAAGTGGAAAACAGCGAGGTCATAGGCTCCCTCGCAGATTTGAATATGCTGCAAAGAACTGTGACTCCAATCACAGCGTTCACTTCCTGCACAGTAGTGTCTCTGTAAGCTACACTTTCTTTTAGTTCAATAACAGAACGAATTTTGGCCAACTTTTCATTAGTATGCTTTACAATCGTCTCAATCATGTCGTCAGTAAACAAAAGGCGCCACACTTCACCTGGGAGTGGGTTTTTCCCCACGGTAAGAGCAGGCCCTTGTATCTTTGATAGCCGTACCTTTATTATATTGGATGCTGCTGTTCGCGTCTTAGAGCGAACAGGAGTTGATGACCATGTGAAACACTTGTTTCTTCCGTAGTAAGAAACTGGAAGACGACTCTCATCTAGAGTGTCATCAGAACGCGTAGATGAGCTAGCAACATCAGCAGGCTTCTGTGGAGTGATTAGTCTGCTTCCACCAGAAGTTATGTCAGACTGTGGTTGCTCTCCAGTTTCTTCGCGAACTGCGGTATTTTCGACTTCAAATATTTCTCGAATAGTTTCATCATCGCGATCATCATCATTGGGAGAGTCATCGTCATTATCTGTTTCATTGCGAGGATCTTGGATAGTAAGGTCCTCATCTGGAATGCATGATTCATCTGAATCCACTTCCGAGTCTGATTCTTCAAGGTAATTTTGAGAGCGTGCAAGGGCTACAATTCTTTTCGACCGATTTGAAACATATTTCGGACCTTCCATTGTAAACCTGCAAGGAAAAAGGGAAAAATGAGTTTTAACGAAATTTAATGGGGATAATTCTATCGCTGTAATAAGTTTGCGCGGTAAATTGGAGAATGTGTGTGAAAAACGGAAAGAGGAAAAATTAAAACGTTAAATACGAGTTGTTACACTTTTTTCTCGTTCTTCTATGAACACAAAAGTATTAAGCATCGTGTGGTGGCAAAAATTTCAATCAAATAGATGAAATGTTGCTACACAGAAAACAGAAGAGTTCAAAGAGTGGAACATCGGTCATACAGACCGACAAATGCGTGATACTTTTAGGAACACCGGTCTGGGAGACCGGCAAAAATTTGACACTTTTAGGAACACCCGGTCTGTCAGACCGGGAGGGGAATGCATTTTTTCGGAACACGGTCTCACAGACCGACAATACGTAACAAAAATTCTACTTACTTGAAAACAATGCATGCGCCGACAATACGTTGTTGGCCAGCTGCGGTTCGGGACCCGACTGAAGATTACTGGGCTTCTCCCCACCCTCACGAACAATGCAGCGCCGTTAGCATTGTTAATGTCAACTATGGCGGTATCTCAGACCGATGTTCCGTTCAAAGGGTTAAGCTATTACTTTCTTCTGTAGCCATTCTTGTTCTTTCCTATTTTATCGTAACATGAAACTTAAGCAAAAAAGTTTAATATTACGACATGAAAAAGTATCTTCTGCCATTACATGAATTATCTTACAAGAGCATCCATCTTGTGTCCAGCAAAAATTGTTGTATGATAAAATTTACGTTACATATAGTTAAGAATTTTTTTTCATTTATAATGAACGAAAATATCAATGTCGAAAGCTCTACGCACTTTGTTGTTGTTGTTGTGGTCTTCAGTCCAGAGACTGGTTTGATGCAGCTCTCCAGGCTACTCTATCCTGTGCAAGCTTCTTCATCTCCCAGTACCTACTGCAACCTACATCCTTCTGAATCTGCTTAGTGTATTGATCTCTTGGTCTCCCTCTACGATTTTTACCCTCCAAGCTGCCCTCCAATGCTAAATTTGTGATCCCTTGATGCCTCAAAACATGTCCTACCAACCGATCCCTTCTTCTAGTCAAGTTGTGCCACAAACTTCTCTTCTCCCCAATCCTATTCAATACCTCCTCATTAGTTACGTGATCTACCCACCTTATCTTCAGGATTCTTCTGTAGCACCACATTTCGAAAGCTTCTATTCTCTTCTTGTCCAAACTGGTTATCGTCCATGTTTCACTTCCATACATGGCTACACTCCATACAAATACTTTCAGAAACGACTTCCTGACACTTAAATCTATACTCGATGTTAACAAATTTCTCTTCTTCAGAAACGATTTCCTTGCCATTGCCAGTCTACATTTTATATCCTCTCTACTTCGACCATCATCAGTTATTTTACTCCCTAAATAGCAAAACTCCTTTACTACTTTAAGTGTCTCATTTCCTAATCTAATCCCCTCAGCATCACCCGATTTAATTTGACTACATTCCATTATCCTCGTTTTGCTTTTGTTGATGTTCATCTTATATCCTCCTTTCAAGACACTGTCCATTCCGTTCAACTGCTCTTCCAAGTCCTTTGCTGTCTCTCACAGAATTACAATGTCATCGGCGAACCTCAAAGTTTTTACTTCTTCTCCATGAATTTTAATACTTACTCCGAATTTTTCTTTTGTTTCCTTTACTGCTTGCTCAATATACAGATTGAATAACATCGGGGAGAGGCTACAACCCTGTCTCACTCCTTTCCCAACCACTGCTTCCCTTTCATGCCCTTCGACTCTTATAACTGCCATCTGGTTTCTGTACAAATTGTAAATAGCCTTTCGCTCCCTGTATTTTACCCCTGCCACCTTCAGAATTTGAAAGAGAGTATTCCAGTTACCGTTGTCAAAAGCTTTCTCTAAGTCTACAAATGCTAGAAACGTAGGTTTGCCTTTTCTTAATCTTTCTTCTAAGATAAGTCGTAAGGTTAGTATTGCCTCACGTGTTCCAACATTTCTACGGAATCCAAACTGATCTTCCCCGAGGTCCGCTTCTACCAGTTTTTCCATTCGTCTGTAAAGAATTCGCCTTAGTATTTTGCAGCTGTGACTTATTAAACTGATAGTTCGGTAATTTTCACATCTGTCAACATCGTCTTTCTTTTGGGATTGGAATTATTATATTCTTCTTGAAGTCTGTGGGTATTTCGCCTGTCTCATACATCTTGCTCACCTGATGGTAGAGTTTTGTCATGACTGGTTCTCCCAAGGCCATCAGTAGTTCTAATGGAATGTTGTCTACTCCCGGGGCCTTGTTTTGACTCAGGTCTTTCAGTGCTCTGTCAAACTCTTCACGCAGTATCTTATCTCACATTTCATCTTCATCTACATCCTCTTCCATTTCCATAATATTGACCTCAAGTACATCGCCCTTGTATAAACCCTCTTATATACTCCTTCCACCTTTCTGCCTTCCCTTCTTTGCTTAGAACTGGGTTGCCATCTGAGCTCTTGATATTCATACAAGTGGTTCTCTTCTCTCCAAAGGTCTCTTTAATTTTCCTGTAGGCAGTATCTATCTTACCCCTAGTGAGACAAGCCTCTACATCCTTACATTTGTCCTCTAGCCATCCCTGCTTAGCCATTTTGCACTTCCTGTCGATCTCATTTTTGAGACGTTTGTATTCCTTTTTGCCTGCTTCATTTACTGCATTTTTATATTTTCTCCTTTCATCAATTCAATATTTCTTCTGTTACCCAAGGATTTCTATTAGCCCTCGTCTTTTTACCTACTTGATCCTCTGCTGCCTTCACTACTTCATCCCTCAGAGCTACCCATTCTTCTTCTACTGTATTTCTGTCCCCCATTCCTGTCAATTGTTCCCTTATGATCTCCCTGAAACTCTGTACAACCTCTGGTTCTTTCAGTTTATCCAGGTCCCATCTCCTTAAATTCCTACCTTTTTGCAATTTCTTCAGTTTTAATCTACAGGTCATAACCAATAGATTGTGGTCAGAATCCACATCTGCCCCTGTAAATGTCTTACAATTTAAAACCTGGTTCCTAAATCTCTGTCTTACCATTATGTAATCTATCTGATACCTTTTAGTATCTCCAGGATTCTTCCAGGTATACAACCTTCTTTCATGATTCTTGAACCAAGTGGTAGCTATGATTAAGTTACGCTCTGTGCAAAATTCTACAAGGCGGCTTCCTCTTTCATTTCTTCCCCCCAATCCATATTCACCTACTATGTTTCCTTCTCTCCCTTTTCCTACTGACGAATTCCAGTCATCCATGACTATTAAATTTTCGTCTCCCTTCACTACCTGAATAATTTCTTTTATCTCGTCATACTTTTCATCAATTTCTTCATCATCTGCAGAGCTAGTTGGTATATAAACTTGTACTACTGTAGTAGGCATGGGCTTTGTGTCTGTCTTAGCCACAATAATGCGTTCACTATGCTGTTTGTAGTAGCTAACCCGCACTCCTATTTTTTTTATTCATTATTAAACCTACTCCTGCATTACCCCTATTTGATTTTGTATTTATAACCCTGTAATCACCTGACCAAAAGTCTTGTTCCTCCTGCCACCGAACTTCACTAATTCCCACTATATCTAACTTTAACCTATCCATTTCTCTTTTTAAATTTTCTAACCTACCTGCCCGATTAAGGGATCTGACATTCCACGCTCCGATCCGTAGAATGCCAGTTTTCTTTCTCCTGATAACGCACTTCTCCTGATAACGCACTTTAGGATAAGGAAAATACTTCTTCTGTCCTTACCTTAAGTAGTGACATGTTGTGATTCCCATCACAGTTCCTGTTAACTTTTTTCTTAAAAATTCTTCTATTTTTCATTCCATGGAGTGAAATCTTTCATTTCCATAGTAGCAATTTTCATGGTTCCAAATATATATTCTACAAGAAACGTAAAAGAAACAGTGTAAGACATTTACAAGTCATGTTATGGTGTTGCCATTACAATCCCTTCTCTCTTTGGTAAATGATTAATTGTTATTTGTTTTATATGATCACCAAGAAGAAAAGATGGAATTATCTTGATGTTGGAAGTGGGTTTAAAATTGACATTTAAAACGAATGTTGGAACAGAAATATTGCCTTGTGGTGGCGCTCGGTCTGCGATCACACAGTGGCGACACGCGGGTCCGACATGTACTAGATGGACCGCGGCCGATTTAAGCTACCACCTAGCAAGTGGGGTGTCTGGCGGTGACACCACAACATTACTTCCCTAAAACTTGACGAGACCACAAAAATCGATAGCAGTCGACAAAAGTGTGTTTTAGAAGTAGGGCCTACCCGTCATTTTGACGTCATTTCTTAGTAAGCTTCGAGCGAAATTTGGTTCACTTAGTCGTGCAATCGCGCCCGGTATAGACAGAAATGGAGACGCTTAACTATACAGCAATCCATTAGATGTCTCTACAGTGTCGTTGCTATGGTACTTTATCAGTCCAGGGTGCCCATTTCTGCTGTTTAGCTCAGGAGAAGCCAATTCACAAGAATGTCACTCTTTTTACGATTTTTTATAATTAAATATCATACGTGCCGTATACCCTGTTCAAAAAGCCTTCGGGACGTTGTTAATATGAAAGTTAAGTTGCATCGCATCGCAGGCATTTTCAAGACTGACGACGAGATGATTTTAGAGATGCAACATTTCCTGAACGGCCAAATGCACGACTTCTACAGTCAATGTCGCTGCATCATACATCGTTACGAAAGATGTGTCACAATGAATGGTGAATATACACTAAGGTGACAAATCATGGAATACCGATATGAGCCTATACAGATGGCGGTGGTATCACGTCCAAAAAGTATAAGAGGGCAGTGCATTGGTGGAGCTGTCATTATGCCCAGATGATTCATGTGAAGGGGTTTCCAATGTGATTATAGTCGCACGATGTGACTTAACGGACTTTGAACATGGAATGATAGTTGGAATTAGACGCATAGGACATTCAGTTTCGGAAATCGTTAGGGAATTCAATATTTAGAGATGCACAGTGTCAAGAGTGTGCCACGAATTTTTGTGTACCTCTAACCATGGATAACGCAGTGGCTGGCGTCCTTAACTTAATGACCGAGAGCAACGGCGTTTGAGTAGAGGTGTCAGTGCCAACAGACAAGCAACAATGGGCGAAATTACCGCAGAAATCAATGTGGGACGTACGGTGACCGTATCCGTTAGGACAGTGCGGCGGAATTTGGAGTTAACCAGCTATGGTAGCAGGCGATCGACACAAATGCCTTTGCTAACAGAAAAACATCGACTGCAGCGCCTCTCCTGGGCTCGTTACTATATGGCTTAGATCCTAGTCGACTGGAAATCCGTGACCTGGTCAGATGATTCACGATTTCAGTTGGTAGGAGCTGATGGTAGGGTTCAAGTTGACTGTGTTTACATGGAATGGACTGCGTCCTCTTGTCTAAATGAACCGATCATTGACTGGCATCGGTCTTGCTCGGTTAGCTGGAGACAATTTGCAACCAAAGAAGGATGGAATTTTTATGGATTACAGTGCCCCATGTCACGAGATCACAATTGTTCATGATTAATTTGTAGAACTTTCTGGGCAGTTCAAGCGAACGGTTTGGCCACCAAGATCGCCTGACATGAAGCCCATCGAACATTTATGTGACATAATCGAGAGGTCTGTTAGTGCACAAAATCCTGCACCGGCAAAACTTTCGCAATTATGGACCGCTATAGAGACAGCATGGCTCAATATTTCTGCTGGAGAGTTGCAACGACTTCTTGAGTCCATGCCACATCGAATTGCTGCACTATGTCCGGCAAAAGAAGGTCCTACACTATACTGGGAAGAGTCTCATGACTTTTGTCGCCTCAGTGTACAGCGAAGGGAAAACGCCATGACCAAGTTTTATGGGCGCAGTTTCATTAGTCAAGACATTTAAGTTTCCCCTCCAAGTGCAAAAATAAATAAATTCCTGGGTGAAGCCATTCCTGAGCAAGCAATATAAATTAGGACGTGGGAGTAATATGGCGATCTCAGATACGTTTCAAAGCACTAGATCATCTACGTTTTGGGACCCTCAACGATATATTTTTCTCTACTTTTCGTTGCTGGTGGATACTAGTGATCTAGTATCTTTAGTATTCTCTCAACTTTTCATTCATGATAAAGTACTCTCGTTGTGAAATTTTAGCTAATTGTTGTTTACTCACTCTACCAACTGGGTTCCAGTGAGCAGGGCCGGCTCTAGGAGTGGAGGTGGGTTGGGGGGTGGAGAATCGCGAACCATGCCACCGCAAAGAGCAGGAGACTTTTGGGGGAGGCAAAATCTTAAATTTTAATATGGTTCCAAAAGGATGAATTAAATAAGACAGTGAAAGTTCTGCATAAATGAATGTATGTGAGAAAAAGCTGGAAATACAAACCTTACATAAAATCTTGCGTCATCTACGGTATTTTGAAACAGGTGACAAATGAAGCGCTGGGGCATGTGCGTCTTTCAAAACAGCAACACTTGCTAGCGGCAACTGTTGTCACCTAAATTTGTATCACACACCGACAAAACATTTGAAATGTACCTACATCAACTTGAAAGTCCCTACGGAAGCGGAAAAGTCCATAATAAAGAAATAAGAATAAATTATTGAATATAATAGTCTAACAGCAACGCTAAACACTTACAGCAGCTGTTGCTGTTGTGGTCTTCAGTCCTGAGACTGGTTTGATGCAGCACTCCATGCTACTCTATCTCGTGCAAGCTACTTCATCTCCCTGTACCTACTGCTTAGTGTATTCATCTCTTGGTCTCCCTCTACGATTTTTACCCTCCACGCTGCCCTCCAATACTAAATTGGTGATCCCTTGATGCCTCAGAACATGTCCTACCAACCGATCCCTTCTTCTAGTCAAGTTGTGCCACAAACTCCTCTTCTCCCCAATTTTGTTCAATATCTCGTCATTAGTTATGTGACCTACCCATCTAATCTTCAGCATTCTTCTGTAGCACCACGTTTCGAAAGCTTCTATTCTCTTCGTGTTCGAACTATTAATCGTCCATGTTTCACTTCCATGTATGGCTACACTCCATACAAATACTCCCCGAAACTACTTGCTGACACTTAAATCTATACTCGATGTTAACTAATTTCTCTTATAGCAGTATTGATAACAAAAAAACTTCGTTATAAATACGCAGTATCATCAATGACTGCACCGTGCTGCACAGCGTTTCGAGGCCAGAAATCAGACGGCGTTCAGCTTAGGCCGTAGGCGGCGGCAACACCGCCTCTTAACAGCGCAGGCGCGACTATCCCTAAGCCTCTTCTGCGGTAACCCCAGCGTACAAACGGATAATAGCAACCTACCAACTACGGACCGATCACGCCATGTCACGCGACCGTGGGGCAGTTTGCCTCAATGCTGCCAAAAATACGGCAGTCGTACTTCACCAAACGGTGCACAGTCCTCCACCACAACATCACTGTTACAGGCGTCCAGTTCCCATGGTCCAAATGGTTCAAATGGCTCTGAGCACTATGGGACTTAACATCTGAGGTCATCAGTCCCCTAGAACTTAGAACTACTTAAACCTAACTAACTTAAGGACATCACACACATCCATGCCCGAGGCAGGATTCGAACCTGCGACTGTAGCGGTCGCGCGGTTCCAGACTGAAGCGCCTAGAACCGCTCAGCCACCCCGGCCGGCTCCCATTGTCCCTGAATATCAAATATCTAGGTATCTGAATGAATAAAAAACTGCTTTTATATCGCCGTGCAGAATACATCACGTGAAAAGGAAAGCGTTATATGCACTCTTCAACAACATGGAACTGAACTTAGAAACCAAGCTGCAGCTGTACTGGGCCGTGTCCACCCTTCTCTCATCTATGGCTCCTCTGTGTGGGCCACAATTAGTGCCTCTGGGATGCAGACCCTCCAGCACTTGCAGAGTAAGGTGCTTCAGTGGAGCCTGCATGCCCCTCCTCTCACGAGGATTATTACCCTCCATGAGGAAACAAACATGGTAACTCTAAAGATGTCCATTCTAGAGAAGGCAAGGCATCTCTGTCATAAAGTGGATGCCTTGCACGACACGGTCTCTGGCTTGACCCATGCTGGCACCATGACTCCTTAGCACTGGCACCGCCATCCTGTTCCTCTTACCATACTCGAAGAATCAGGACCATGGCTAACAATAGCCTGGTTATGGCCACTAATAAAGTGTCAGCCTTGATACAGTCACTCATTATGTGGAATCCATAATACGAGCACCAATATCAGTACCTGTGTAGCCTGCTATCTTGAACTTCCACCGTAGGAGGGCGGTATGGGACTTCAAGTCCCGCCATCACACCTTCAGTGTGCCGTCCAACAATAATGTCACTGTAGAAAAGAAAAATTTTACACTTAGACTGAGATCCACTGGTGACGCTGTACCCATACCTACCGTAACAAAAAAAAAAAAAAATAATAATAAAAAGTCTTGCGCAGGCAGCAGTGCGCTCACTTGCCAGATGGAAACAAAAGAGGCTGTTTGTCATGTCGTGTCATAGTTCCCTGCAGAATAGTCGCCGATGCCGCCTGTGCTGCACGCACCGCCTGCTGAATGAGCAGCTCTGGCACAGTGAGTTACACAGAATGAGCAATTGTCATGTAAGCAAACACTCGTCTTTCCACAAACGAAGATTGCTATGCCAAACAATAAGAGCCTGGAAAACCCCAATGGAAGTGGCAAGCCAAGACGTCCACAGACTGGGTAGAGATGCCTTACACGGCCGCAATCCGAATCTTAGTCTCCAGAGATGAGGTTGCCACTACCTGTGAAACTGCCTCGAAAGAACCTACCACCTCCAGTAACACTACAACTCCTGTCCTACGTGTGAAATACACAGGGGACAGGACGTGGACTGACTTGGAAGCCATCATCATTGAGGTGACATGTGGAGATTACTGCGCAAGGATGGCGACGGTAGTTTATTATCATCGTTCTTTGCCCCCAAAGGCCGAGGAGCTTCTGCCTGAACACCCAGTCACCGAGAATGCGATCGGGGGCCTCAGGTGGAGCGATACTGCGAGGGTGACCATAAGTGGCCTTCCCTGGCTCGCATCAACACGGGATGTCATTGGGATGCTGAGCAAGCTTGGATTGTATAGTGTGGGCTGACAAATGGGAAACGGCCACCAGTCTACCTGTTTGTAGACCCTCCTCACACAAGAAGAACGAAGGCACCTCTGTGTCCGGAGGCTGATACGGTTTGAAGTCAAAATCGCACGAATGTTCCTGAACATGGAAAAGACTGAGCAATGCTTCCATTGCCAGCAACTGGGCCACGTAGTGAAACATTGCTGTAATGCCAAGGCATGCGCAAAGTGCGCACCTGCTCCCAGCCACGAGCCGCCCTTCCCACAACTGTGGGGCAAAGGCGCAGCCAGCTTTCGTGGCTGCCCATACATATTGGGCTGGCGCTGCGCAAGGAAGTCCAGACGCAGGCGCAGAAGGAAGGCTGGACCTCCTGCCCCTGCTCTACCATCGACACTACGAACGCCCACCCCAGAATCGGCGACGCCGATGACAGAGCATCCAGCGACCCACAAAGGATGGCGTGGGCAATCAGACACTGTCAGAGCAATTCGTGACTGCCTTGATGATAGCCATGGATGAAATCCAGCTGGCGAATGCCGCCGCCGCTGGGACCGGGCCGCACGCTGTTCCCACGACGAGGAAGCCGAAATGCACAGACCAAAGAAGAATGCAGCCAGCGTCCACGGCCCTTGCACATCTGCATTGTGCCGGCAAAACTGCTGCAAAGCAATCGGTTGACACGTCAATACCTGTCTGCCCCTACATCGCCTGTACAGCTGGGAAATGATGGGGTGCCGTTCACCTTCAGCGCCAATTAGGTCTCCCCTCAGGAGAGGGTGGAGGCCGCCACACGAGAGACGCCTGCCTCCCCAGTCACACCACACTGGGCGACTGGGATAAATGGCAAAACCGAGAAGAGGTTGCGGGGAGGGATGGACAGCATCTGTAAGGGAATTCTGCAATCACTCCCGGATGCTACTCGCTCACAGAATCAGACACCAAAAGAAAAACATAAAAACTAAGGCTTCACAGGTACAGAACCCCAACAAAACCAAGCCTTCACAGGCACGGAATCCCCCTCTCTAGTGGCGGCTGGGTGGCGAACTTATGTTCATATAAATTACGACCATATCCTCCAAAGCGAAAAGAAAAATAAATTGTGTCCCAGCAGCACAACCTACCCCCAATTGATGCGCTAATACACGGAAAATCAGCGAAGCCGAAGGTCCTGTTCGCAAGCCGTTGGACCTGTTCGCCAACAAAGAACGGACGGCAGTGCTACGTCAGGCTGCAGTCTCACGAAGTGTTTGAACTCACCGCTAGTAACTACGGACATATACGCACTTGAAGTGACAATGTTGTGGAATTGTGATAGGGCCTCAGAGTACAATTCCGTCTGGCACATGTTTATAGTCACATCTTGTGTGAACTTCAGTTGAGAGAAAAACGTGTTTTTCTACTCACACCTCCAGTCTTTGTTACTCTGCACTTCCCGGATGTAGCAAAATAAATGGAAAAAAATAAAATATGAACTTCCCGTCACATGGCATAGCCTTTTGAATCGGTATATTCTGGTGAAGCGGCGTTTACTTGTGGAAAGATGGATGGCAACCTTCCCCTACCACTCCCTCTCCTTCGATCTGCCATTAGTACCACTTACATTGCTATTCTTCTTGCCACGTTCCTCTAAATTAATTTTTTCTGCTTTTCCTCTAACTTAGTTTAAGTTTTCCCTCATTCCCTCTTCTTTATCGATATTGCAACCATAATCAATAGAGATCAATATTAAGAACATACGGAAGAAAGCCGGCCGCTGTGGCTGAGCAGTTCTAGGCGCTTCAGTCTGGAACCGCGTGACCGCTACGGTCGGAAGGTTCGATTCCTGCCTCGGACATGGATGTGTGTGATGTCCTTAGGTTAGTTGCGTTTAAGTAGTCCTAAGTTATAGGGGACTGATGAACTCAGAATTTAAGTCCCATAGTGCTCAGAGTCATTTGAACTATTTGAACGGAAGAAAGATATCAAACCCTATTTCGTAGATGAAGCAACTAAACTGCGCTGCAGGAACTGTTTATTCAGTTTCGTCGTATTTCACACTTTATTTGGGATTTAACTTTTCGCTATAATAAATGATAGTGCTTTCAAAATTGATTTTTTTTCGTCGTAAATAATCGTCGTCGCATGTCGGAAAGAACGCCTCCTCGATACCCAACGATAGCCATTTTTCCTTTATGTACTGCGGATGTATTTTTAGTCTCTGGCAATTTATGCACTTTTTTCTAAAAAATAAAGCACCTATATGTAAGTCACTCGCTGTCCTATTATCTTTCATTTCGAACAACAAATGCATCGAAATACCGCCGACAATGCAGTACTCAGCTGCGCTGGTTGCTACAGGTCTCACGCCGTCAAATGGTTGTTTCTGGTACTTTGGAATTCCTGCAAGAGAATGACTTCGCACCCAACGTTGAGTCTAGTATTAAGAATTCCATTAACACAATCGATGATAGTGGCAAGTGGAGAAAGAAGTTTTTTGAAAGTTTAAGCTGATTAACCGTCGCAATACTGTATTCCCACCTTTTGAAAATATCGTAATCTAGTCATGTACTTCATATTTTAAAATGTTGAAAAAAATATTTATTTTTTTAATGATGTCTTATACCAGATTCCGTAATTGTTTTATAGTTTTCATTTAAATGTAACCCAAAAATTTAAATTTTAGCAGTAAATGTGATTTTCGCAACAAATGCCATATCGATATTTTCAATTTTAGGACCCTTCTTACACATCCATATATCTTTAAACAGTATGTTGTGAATAAAGCTTAACGTCAGTTATCGAAATCTCTATTTTTCTTAATTTTTTGTGGTAGTCATAAAGTACCCCTTCTCTCTATGTACTCATTGCGGAAAATGCTTTGGTACTGAAAGATTGTGTTGAAAGCTATTTTCAGACCTTGGAGCCTTATCACACCTCAGAGCTTATATAAAAAGAATGTTGTTGGTAAAAAATAATAACAGATAGCGACGTTTTTTAAAATTTTTGTGGTGGACATAAAGTACCACCACCCCCATCGATAGTATGCGCTATGGAAAAAAAGTTTGTATTGCTGGTGTTAAAGCATATATGGTATCAACAAAGGTACAGGCACCACTGTGTGGGCTGAAAACAGTGTCTACTGTACATGAGCTAGCTGAATGTTTGGATTTCAGCGAAGTCGTACAGGAGTTCACTGATGCCAAAGCAAGAAAAATATCTGTGTAATATTGTAATGTAGGTGTGTAAACATACCTTAATGATTAATTTAGTTTTGATTTATTTATGTATTCGTGCTTTTACATTCATGAACTTAATAAAGATTTGTTGTAGGGTAGGCCTACATTTGTTCCTTCTAACAGCGAATACGTTGCCAAATGTCAAAGGCTTGTGAAAACCCGTCGTTGGAGATGCTAGTTCATATACGACAGTCTTTTTCTTGTTCCCCGAGACCCACACTTCTACTCGGAACTCGTTAACATAATTCGGAAATTCTTGACGAAATTTTGTGCCTTTTGCAACTTCTGTCAACGTATGCGATCTACCACCGTTCAGCTCTGCAGTGAACAGTCGTTCGGGGGCCAGTAAACAGGTGTCCATTTGGTTCAATGTCTTTATGGTGTGCTGCGAATATGTACCGCATGTGAAGATAAATGCCTGTGTAAATGGGTGCCTTCACGAAACCTGTCGCACCCGCGCGTCATTTACAACACACCAAGTAATCGGTACGAAACGTAAACTGTGAGCTTGGAAGTACTGAGAGTACAGTAGTTTCTGCGTGGTATTCTCTCCGCAGCAGTCATGATGTAGGATGGACGGATTTAAAATTATTGGTCGCCAAACAGCTTAGTCATCAGCATCCTTTAACATGAAGGTGATACTGGTGAACAAAGAGAATTCTTCTTGAAACAGAAAGTAAAGAGCGGTCACGACATTCCTCCCACTGAAACGCACGCTCCCCTCTGATCAGGGAATGAAAAAACTAAACAGATTTTAATTCGATGCTCTGCAAGTGACATAAATCATTACTGATTGACATAAGTAATTTCGGAGTTGTAACTCAAAACGCATTACACTGTAAACTTTTCACTACTGTGTGTATCACTGTTTGCTGCCCCATCATGGCTCTGGTCTTAAAAAAGTTTTCACGTCAAAAAGACGTATGAGTAAGTGTGATATGTGACAGTAAAATGTCATGGATTAAAGACGGAGTGAAAAGGGCGATTTTTGCTGAAAATCCAAAGATGGGGAGGGGAAGGGTGCGTTTGAAATTTTCGCACGACGCGCAAAACCCTGGACCCGGCCCTGCCAGTGAGTAAGGTTTTCATTTAGACCTTAGAGAACGTGGCTTGGGTCTTGCAACACTCCTATCAGGTGCAGTTTCTGTACATTTTTCAACTTAGCGTTAGTGATGACGTTATTCATTTAATTTTGACAAGGGTGAGGACAACAGTGATGTTGACACCAGTGACGCTGGTCCACTTAATATACTGAATGACTGTGACACTGAAACTGGGCCGAAGTGCTGATGATGTGATGATGTTCAGACTTACGAAAACAATTTAGTTGGTAAAATGAGGAATCTGGTCGTAAATTCTTGCAGTGTTTGGGAGAGTACCACAGATAAACACCGTGGCCACAAAATATATACTGGGTGGTTATAATTAAACTTTTCCTATTTAACACGTTATAACACGGAAAATAATTACTGTACCAGACTTGGTAGCATTAATTTCCAGAGTATGGGGTGCAAGATTTCATGCGACACAGCGGCACAGTCCAGTTCCAACTATGGCCAGCATGTGCCGTGATCAGTCATCGTGATTCATAGTCTCATACAGCTGACCAGTCGCACTGCACTTGTTGATGTGTCAACATGAGCTTGGACAAAAGGAGCAGGGCGTTATTAGTGAAGCTCTATTATAAAAACAAAAGAAATGGTGCAGCTGCACTTCGATAATATCACTGGCTCAAAGGATTACAGAAGGGTCCTCTTTCTCCACCTGCTGTGCAGAGCATGATGAAGATGTTCGAAACAGCAGGAGAACTGGGCATCGCTCCAGGACGGGGCTGATGCCCCGGTTGCACTACAAGTGGCTGATGAAATCGCTGTTGCTATGGCAGACAACGCTGCGTGCAATTCCCGATCGTCAGGTAGTGCGCGTGCTGTGTCACGACAGTTGAATACCCCGTGATCCACTGAACGGAAGGTGCTTCTAACCATTCTTAAATTGTATCCGTACAAGCTCCATATCGTAAAGCAGCTTGCTCCACAGAACACACAAAAACGTGGTGACTTCGCTCTACACTTTCTCCCAATCCAGCTTGACACATTCCACAACTTCGTGCATGTCATTGATTGTTAATTTCCTTTTTAAGTGTTGTGGGATTAAACACTTTAAACTGTCATCAAATTTGTTAACTAAATAAGAATTTAAATAATCATAGAATTCATGGAAGTTGTTCTCACTAGTAGATTCAAATTTGAATAAAGAACAGTGGCTAACAATTTATGAGTACCACTACCAAAAAATCTGTCTTCCTTTCTATGTTTAATTTTACTAATTAGTAAATGCACAGCTTCATAGGATTCCATAATACCAAGATTTGAATATTTTGCTTTTTGAATGAAAACATTTTCAATATTCACAAAGAAACTAATATAAGCCTGAATAATTGTCTACCTCTGTATTTTAGTTGCAAAAGTACTTTTTCAAAACTGTAGGAAAGTCTGAATCATCTATGCTTTTAAAATAGCTTTTTAAGGGCTCACAATTTTTATAAAAGCCTTTCTACAGCAGGTGTGAGGGATAACCATCTAGCATTTACATGTTGCAGGATTTCAGCCCATTCAACATCAACAAATTCAAAAAATGATTTTAACATTTCCCTTCATTTGGCAGAACAGGAAAAGTGACTGTATGTTTTTAATACTAACATTTCAACATGTACATATCCTAAACAATTGCATGTGCGTTTCATGGCTTTATGGAGCATACAGTTAAAACAACTGGCTTTGAGGACTTTTTCATTCTCATTACTTAATAGTTCCATGACTGAACACTGCTTGCCATAATTTATATAGGCAATTATATGATGACATATTACTGACATTCAAATTATTTGACTTCAGTGAGTATTTTAACAACCTATGGAAAACCATTGCAGTTTCATCCACGTGTTCTACGAAATTCAACAATTTTTTTTTGAATTTCACTATAGGGGTCAAAATATTCTGTTCCAACTGGAAACATTTTCCTGTTTAGGTGACTGGAAGGTTCTGTTTTTTAAGGGAAAGAACATGCTACACCTTTTGCGGCCATTTAAAACTTCAAAAAATCGTTCACACTGCTTGGGAACCAATACATTCATTATGATCATTTCAGCTCTAGTTCACTTGCAAGATAGTTTGATTGCACAGTCCAAGATGCTATAGCTTAGATTGTGTGCTACTGTGTGGTAGACTAATGGAAGTTCACCGGCAATGGTTTTCACATTGTTGTTTCTTAGGCCTTTGCTCAGGTGAGGAGACCTGAAGAAAGTAGTTATCTTGGATGAAGTATTGACATCATTTGTATTATTTTGTGGCCTACAAGCAAATATAAGGAGCACAAATCTCTTACAAACCATACAGTCAACAGGTCTGTACACTGTAGGCAGTAGTACCTATTATAAAATAATAGGCTTACTATGTTCAGAGAAAAAACTCAATTTTTGATAGTTTTTAATTTTAATTTTTAAGTAATTGTGCATCATTTCTTTGAACCCCTCCAATCCACCTCCCTTGTTCAAGAAATTGATATGACTTACCACCCCATCACACCTTGCCAACTAAGAGTCTGGCTAGGCTCTTGATTTCTATACCATTGTATTTTTGTTTTTTTCTCTATGACTATGACATATGGCCTACAAATTGGAGTAAACAGTATTGGAACTTTTGGGAAACTGTAAAAGTGAAGAATAAGATGATAATATGAGACAGCCATTCATAAGTACTACATAAAAAGTGGGTAAAGGTTTCTGGTTATGAGACTTATAAAACATATTCTTATGAGGAATTAAATCAGAGGCACCTACTTAGTAGCATGACTTTCAGTCCAATAACACTAGTGGTGCATCATGTCTTGATTTCCACAAGATGTCCATATCAACGAAGAGATATTCTGATCTATAGGCACCCCAGCAATATCAAACTTCGCATATTGCTCAATGACATCCCACATTTGCTCAATGGGACTGATACCAGATGATTTGGAAGGGAAGATTGAGATTGGAAGTGGGTCATACAGAGCACCTTCTTATGTTTGGAGTGGTTCTCAAACCATCCTGCTGTAAAAATGCTCAATGACAAGCATTGAAAGAAAATTTAACTTGCTCATTCTCTTTTGGACGCCAGGAAAACACATTGTCACATAAAATGTGAATGTATATGAATCTTTAAGATGTGAGAAAGCAGATAATATGATCATATGATGGGACAATTAGTTGCTTCTCACAAAACACTGGAATTTCTGGTTGTTTGGATGTGAAGAGTGGAGTTCAGTTTGGAAGTTTTCTCTCACAACACCAACACTGGAAGTAGAATGCAAATAGGTTAGAAGAAGATCCCCACCCACCTCTTTGGCATACTTTGAACAGAATAACCATAGGAAGAGATAGCATGGCCAGTAATAAAAAAAGAAAAATTAATTGTGTGACCTGTCAGTCCTTGTTCTCTGATGTGAACCATATTTTGTATGACTCAGTATGTCTTCTGTAAAACTGCAATTACTTTGATTGTGGTATCCATAAAGCATTATGAGAGAAGTATTGTAACAGATAATGTTCCTGACCTTTCTGCCTGTTCACTTGTTTTGCAGATCAATTCCAGTCCTGCCCCCCCCCCCCCCACTCCCCTTCTCCCCAGTCACCACAGATATGGGTTAACCAAGTTTCCTCCATTGTCCTAAAATAAAGCACTCATGCGATCCCACCCATGAAATTTTTTACAAGGTGCAAAAACTTCAAGCTCGATGATGAACTGTGGAATTGTTGCCAAGTAAGACAAATACACAGAGAACTGTGAGTCTGCCATAATTTCACAATTAAATACATTAATTTTTTCTGTAGTTGTTAGACAAATTTGTCAATGTTGTCTTGTGCATTGGTATTCTTAGATGCTGCTGAAATTCTGTTAGGGAGTGCAGGAGTAGGGAATCTGGAACTGACTTTCTTTTGAAAAAAGACAAAATGTTTCATCATAATAAATTTATTTTAAGCTTTAGATAAAAAGTTGTAATACTTCAGAAATACTGCATGTTGTTTGAACAATGTGACACAAAGAGATTACTTAATGAGCCTAGTGGCTGATATATTTTGCATCATATCTCAACACCATAGCAAAGGTATAAAAATATACAATTCTAAAACCTACAAAAATAATCACAATAATCAACAATTACTTCAGTCATTTTTCAGTATCTACCTCCATATGCAGAGATAACCAACAGACTGGTATACATATAAATCTCCAGAAATGTGCAGATACAATTGTTTAATCAACAGCTGGAGACATCTTTTCAAATAATTGTAAACTCATAAGCATCTGCTCATAATGAATGATATTTGAAAAGTATAACAAGAAACTGATAATTCTTTTCTTAAGAGCACACTTGTGGCACTGTAAACATGTGTAGAATGTGTTTTAATCAAAGATGTAGAAATAATTTTAAGTCACACAAATACCAATAACCACCAACATAACAACAAATAATTTCTCTTTCTTCATAAACATGCAGTTATCACAACGCACATATTGAAAATGTTTTCTGTCTAAATTGCATGCAATTCCTTACAAGATGAAACTTATATTATGTGATCAACCTCACATGATGCATTCAGGATAGGCACAAGCACAGTTCAATTGATGTGTTTATTTTCTGTCTCATTGTTTTTTTTTCTATGCTCTATAAATGTTCTGTGGTGCCCCATTTACATAATTTAAAGAAAGAAGAAGATTAAAGCAAATGGATAATGGTGAAGAGGAAGAAATGAGAGACAGATGATTAAAAAGAAGTTAAAGAGAGATTTATGGTAGAAAAGAATTCAAGTGAAAGGACAATTTCGTATTTAACTTCCAGTATGTGCTCACATCAGAAACTGTTAAGCAAATTAAATGTTTATTTATAATGAAATAAATTTGGGCACCACTCACTTATAAGTGCTCTGAGCCTTATCAATCCTAGTGCCAGGCCTAAAGGCATTACATGCTTTCTCATGGTAATTCATATTACATTTGCAGATTGCATTATTGTTGCTTGACGTTGAAAACTATTCTGAACTAAGGAAGCTTTTGCCTTATTGTGGTTCACACATCTATAGTGATAAACAGTAAAAAATGTTTTTTCTTTAAGAAACACTATATAGAATCTACAAATTTTCATGGATATAAAACAATCAGCTACTAAAGTACAAATACAGTAGAAAAAACATATTTTGATCACAGGCTGAGTAGCTTGAATGTACATCCTGGAGGCCACCTGAGTTGCATTTGTGGTATTAAGGCCACTCATACAACAGGTAGCCGACAAGCACACTTGGCAGTGGAAGTTGCGGTACAACCTCTGGCAGCCTTTTCCCCAGCCACCTCCTTAGAAACAGTCGTGCCTGCAACCAAAATCATTTCATAATATGAGATTCATTCAGGATTGTATAAAAAATTAGAATTCATTATCTCTTTGTGTGCCAGGTTAATTACTATTTGTTTGGTGCACTGGCCAAACTGGACATGAATTTTTGGCATTTTCCACACAAATTTACATTACGGCCAAAATGATTCACCAAACAGCTTAAGTATCATCAAAACTATAGAAACAAAATTAATATCAGTCTGATTTAATTACATTTACATCTCAATCCTTTCCCAGTCGATTTGTATACAATGAATGTCAATTTTAACACAAAATGTGAATGTAACAAACAGACTGCAAGTGGAGTTGTGACATGTCTGAATTTTATTAAAGGAAAACTGATATACTTTTAACAAATACAGAGAACACTACAGCTGTATATATGATAGAAAATGGACGAAGATGGGGACCACTAGATGACAGATTCCATATCATACATAGGGTATGTTTCCAGTAAAATAAGTACACTTATGAGGAAACATTTTGAAACAATCCTTTATCCTCCAACTAAAACACTGGTGCTTGCTGATTCAGTGAGAATGGCTTTTCACAATGTGACACAGAAATTTACAGGATTTCACATGGCTTTGTCAAGTCTTATGTAGGGTGAACCAAATGCACAGTTCAGGGGTGTGTTATGAATCTACAGCATACTCACCTCTTTCAAACCAGGAAATCCACTATTGTGGAACATTGTTATTTCCACAAGTCATTTAATGGAGAATAACAAACAGAAAATTGTGGGCCATATATCCAACTTTTGAGACTTGATCATCAGGGAATCATGGAAAATATGACTTTTGAAAAATCACATCAATTGGAATGGCGGTCTCCAGCTGGCTACTGCATAATATCTTCTCATGAGGACACTCACTTCCCTAGTAATCTGCATTTTTTTATACTGGTTCAGCAAATAAGGTTGATCCATTTGCTATCATAAAAATTAGTGTTAGTACAGCTCATCCATATGAGAATACTGAGCAACAGCATTGGAGCATTGTGAGAATAAGTAAAAACTACACCTCAGGCTACAATGAAGGGGCTTTTGCCTGTGTTTAACATCATAAGGAGTGACATTCATTGAGCAGAATGCTTGGCAAGCAATTGTAGAGAATGACTGTACGAGTCATTTCAGAGAATTTGACACTGAGATGATTTGTCTGCCAATGACAAGAGGGCTGGTGCATGAAATGATTAAGTTACATTAAATGGCTAATGAGATAGCTCTGTTAAGGGCAGTGGTATATATTATTCACAGAAGATTGATTATACAGGAAAAAATAACAGTAATAATAAATAGTTGTTACCAACTGGCAATGTTGTGTAAGACCTTTACCACATATGGCACTTGGAGCAAGTCACCAACATACACTAGAGAAACATGTGTTCAGATAATTTCTGTGGCTCAGCAACTTGTGAGTGCAACATGCATGGTACCAATAGAAAATTGAATATATGATCTCAACGTACTTTTACGAGGTTACACCTGCCAATATTGGAAATGTTTAAAATGATTCACAGTAAGAGTATTTCACAATAACACAATATAAGCAGTATTCAGCACACTTCTAAATTAAGCAGAACTTGTGGTTATCTCAATTACTAAGGCATATTAATTTTAATTTTTTTCCCAACAATTTTCTGTACAAGGTACAATAACGTTGCTTTTGTTTACTGACCTGACTAAGAAGTGGGAGTGGACTCCTGGCCAAGCTGATGAGAAATTCTTTTTGTTCCTCTGTAAGGGCTGCTGATCGCTTTATCATACATGGATCAAAGCTCTCTGCTGCTGATGCTAGTTGAAAGAACAGTCCTGGAGGTGATTTGGACAGGTTGTGTAGAGAGTTCAGTATTCCATGGGGGTCTCGAAACTGTGTCTTCATCACAACCTGCATTGTGAACAGAAGAATACTGATCATGATCCTTTCCTCAAGTAATCACAAAAAATATTTAATACTTTGATGTTAGTTAGTTATGATTATGTACCAGAAGTAACAGGGGGAGTTTGCATATAAAAAAAAAGGTTTGGGAGGAAATTAAAGGTGACAGAAAGTAATCTCTGGAAGGATAAAATAAATTAAAAATAACAAATAAAATAAGAAATGAGGTTGGAAGGCATCAAGGGGAATTGAAATGGAGGAAGACAATTGATAAGGAGTAGTTTGATGCCTGAAAGAGGACAGAGGCAAAGGAGAACTGGGGCTAGAGAAGATTCAGGCCAAGGGGATTTTGTGGTCTTGGAGATTGCAACAGAAATATTTTTTATCGGTGCAGTTCACAGCTGCTGAAGTTGAGAGAAGCATCCTGACAGCTTGAGTCATGGAAGAACTGTTGAAATCAACCATCTTGGGAAGGATAAATCTTCATTAGCAGGGCAGTATTACCATACAAAGAAACATATCATATTAATAATCAAATATATTTTAATACAAACCTTAGCCCCATATCTGAGCAGTAGTGCAACTATCTCAGGAGACACATGCTCTGACGAAGCAACATATTCAGACAGCACAGGCCTTAAACTTGACCCACCATCACTTTCAACCAACAAATTAGGATCTGCACCTGCTGTCAACAACAGACGCAAAAGCTCTTCTCGGTGTGGTATGTTTTCCGCACATGCAACATGCAGAGGGGAACCAATTATGGGAGAACTGGCATTCACCTCTGCTCCTGTAACAATATGACAATACTGCATTCAGAATGTTATTCAATGGAAAAAATGCCACCTATCAAAGAACAGTAAGAAATAGGAAGAGGTGCAAGTATTTTGATTGTGTTTATCATGTAGATAAAGATTTATTTTACAGTATTCATGTTTAGCAACTGAATATTTATTGTTTTAAAGCACATATATTTTACCATGTTACGTTAGGCATTATCAGTGTTCTACAAAAAGAATAAAAGGTATAGTTGTTTAACTACACACCAACATATTTTTGTTGAGTTGCGTAGTGTTTTTTGTCAGTACACTTAGGGCGTCTTCCTATTTATACTGTTGAATGTGTAATGTTTCTTGTCAGCACATTTAGGTTAGCTTACTATTTACACTATTTACAAAACATAACAGTGTGTTTTAGCATTTTATTTTATGTCTACTAATATTTTTGTTCATGTACTGTCTCTTGTATAAGCACTACATGATGTTCATTGAGTGCTTACAAAAGAGTGAATGTGCACATCAAAAGAACAGAAGACAGAGAATTAACTGCTAAACCACAATCCTATAATAGTAAATAATGTAAATAGTAGGAGAACATAAATATACCACCAGGAAAAATACAGTGATAAGTCACAAGAAAATATACCTCATAAAAAAACATGTCATCACTTTTGTTTATTTTTACAGGTCCTGATGATACCTGACAGAAATAGATGAAGCATATTTGGTTGTTGAACTGAGGCCAGAACAGGCTGAAAGGCCTAATCTGCAAAAGGCAGAAGAGGAGGAGGAGGAGGAGAAGAAGAAGAAGAAGAAGAAGAAGAAGAAGAAGAATATAAACATTGTAGCAGGAACTAAGGAAGAATGTCTGTAAATATAAACAACACTAGTATTTTAATAGTACCAATATATTTTAGTCTTCTGAGAGAACATTAATTGGAATCAGACCCTTATCAAATAAATATATGTCATTATAGTCATTTATGGGTCATACACACATTCTTTATTAATTCACACAGTATGGGATGCTTTAGTAATACGTTAAAACTAAGATGTAATCCAAATTATTACTGTATATCACAAAAGACATAAGAGAGACAGGATTTCCGCAACCATTTAAAGTGATACAAAAAATATCCTTTTCAAAGAAGATTAATGGAAAATATGAAAGTAAAAAAAACAGAGAGGAGCCTCAAGGAAGCAGAATAAAAAATTGAAAATACTGAATTAACAGAATATACAACTTCTATAATGAAACTGGATAGGAAAATACACGATAAAGTGAAATTTCTGGAGGAAGTTGGCATACCAGTTATTTCTGAATTACTAAACCTTCTATGTTTATATTATTCATTCTAATACTCATAAATACCAAAGACCCATTTCTGAATATTATTTATTAAAAAATTCAAATTAGAGGATTTGTACATAGTCCAGCAAAATAATTACCTGCTTCAAGGAGAATTCGGACAAGCTCTGGATCACCTCTTAGAATGGCCAGATCCAAAGGAGTTGGCTTCTGGTACTCTGGAGGAAATGATGCTCGAGCTCCTTGTTTCAGTAGAAGATTTACTGTAGCCACATTTCCTGAGAGCACAGCATAGTGGAGAACTGTACGATAATCATGTCGTTCATCCGTCATTGCATTTACATTAGCTCCAAATGACAGGAGTAACAATACAGACTCCATTCCCTAGAAGCAAGAGTGAATGCTGCTCCTGAGTGACAGTCTCTCATTTCTTTGTTAGTGAAGTTTAGAGCCTAAAATGTGTGAAACTCTGGATTTACCCAAGGTCAATATTTTAAATGAAGAATATTAATTTGAGAAGCTTGCAAACAAAACTTAGCTCCCTCCAATGATCTTAGAGTTAATGAGACATTAAAATCCAACACTCTTTTATTCCTTCAAACAAAAAATAAAATCTCAAATCTTTAACTTATAGTTGAATTCCAGGTTATTCTTTGAAGTAACACTCTAAAAATCTATAACATATTTATTACGCAGAAGTGAGTGATAAGCATATGGTATTTACAGCTAGCTGATTTTGAAATTTAGTTTTGATTAAACAGCCATGCTACAAAATAAAATTATGTGATATTCTGTTTCAAGAGTCACTTTCAGATTAAGAATGCTAAAAACTCCGGTGTCTCACCAGCAACACATTTTTCTTATTAGCTGACCATATGGCATCTTTGAATTCTTCATAACAGTGTAGGAAATAATGTTTCTAGTAAAATAAGACTACTATTATAATTCAAACATAATTTTTCTCAAGCTCATCTATTTTTTTGGATAGACTATATAAGATCATAAATCCTGGACAGCCACAAAACATGTGAACCAGTATGTAATTTTATCAAAGTAGGTTCTTCTGTTTTCCTTAGGTAATCATGCATCAGACCACTTTCAATTGCTACATTCCTTCCTCACAGATAATTCTAGTAGTGCTTCCAGAAACTTCAATAAGCACTACAAAACACGGTCTATGTTTATGATTCCAGCACAGATGTATTGATGTTAAAGTGATAACACAATATAATACACACCAACCTGTGGCAAACGAGCAGCTTTCATAAGTGGAGTTAGGCCAGCACGATCTCGTGAGTCTGGATTAGCACCAAAAGACAATAGAAGCTGCATAAATTCAACATCAAGTGGTGATACGAGATTTATCTCAGAACCAAAGAAGTAACGCTTGTTGGGATCAGCTCCATGTTCTAGCAAAATCCGTGCCACATCTGCATGTCTGTAATGTCATTACAATGAAAATCTGGAAATCAGTCAGGTTATGCATTATATGTACTGAAAACACAAAAAACACTGTGCATGCTTATTTTGGGGAAAGATTATTGAATACAATTAGATTGTGTGTAATACATCAAAACAACTATAAAATATTAAAGCTTATCAAAAAATAAATTAAACTGGTGCTAAACAGCTTACAATGATTATCATATTTTTGACTTTGTTTATAGCATTTTTGTACATAAAAATGAAGTTCTCTATAATTGGTATCTGATACATGCACACAAATGAGTGTAAAAGCAAATGTGGCAGCCAAGTGGGGAAAAAGTAAGCTGCTTCTTTCACAATTGTTGATAAATACAGTTGGCAACGAAGAATAGTTATGTTTTTGTAAAAACAGTCCTTTACAGCTGTGGCAATGAAGTAACATGTTGCCCTTCCATAATTAAAGAATTTTATGATTTAAAATAGCATGTTTTCCAATAGTTTAATTGATTTGTTTACCTAACTGTATCACATGAAAGTGCTCACTATAAAAATATAAGTTTTTGGGGTCTGAATTAAGAATATGACCCTCTCGGTTGTTCTCTGTTCATTTCTTAAAATGTCAGTCAGCATAATGACCAATTTCAGAGGTGCCACATAGGGGTACTTCAACTGATTGCTGGGTCTCTTGACAATGGTGCTGGCAAGAAAGAGTGCTTACATTGGGCTAATTAACTGCAGAACAAAACCCCTTTGACTGAAAGGCCTGACATTATCAGAGTACAGGTTTTGTTTCAAATGGCTTATGAATGCACCATCTTGCAAGGATTCATCTGCCCTTGCAGATGCTAACTTCTTCATCAGATCATCAATAAACTTGAACATAACTGTCTTTTCTCACATATACAATCTTTCTGAAAAAAATCACATTACTTGAAATAACATGTAGTGCGTAAAACTAACTGCAACTTAGTTTCAATCACAACAGGAACCTTGGGATGAATAATTAACACAGGATCATTCATACGATTCACTTTTATATCCACAATGAAGGAATTTTCATCTGGGGAGGGATGAAAATGTGCTCACCAGCTGTCTCATGTCACAGGGAATGCTACATCAATGTGGAATGTGCAGCTCCCTTAATTTTGATGTGTCCTGAAAGCATTTGACACACTTTAATAATTTAAGAGATATCCCTCAGATTTTTCCATACTATTAGTCATAAGGTTCTCTAACTTCCATTCAAAACTGAAGTAGCCATTTATACGAATGATTTAAGAGGAGCCTTCGAAATGAACATTTGAGATCTTTCTATTGCTTCAGATGTTCATGATGATTATTCATGAGAACTTCTTTTTTACAAGTTGTGCAAAGATTTTTCTGTGCTCAGGAGCCAAAAGGCGCTTAGCAAATGCAGCAAACTATTGATGTTGCATAACTAAATACTCTGACAGAAATTAGTCTCAATTTTGCTGCCACAAACTTGATGGCATACTTCTGGGTGTTCAGCAGATTTTCTTTCCATTTTATAAGTATGCACAATGTTTTGACAACCAACCCAGTCATCTTCTTAAGGTGCTGTGAGTTGTGCTGTTATATGCACTTGCTATCTGATTACAACCAGATTGTGAACTACTGTTGCTCTCACACCACTATTTATAACTGATTGTGAGTTCAACTCCCTAGTCTGATTGGAGTCAAAGCAATGCATACACATAGTGGCACAAATTGCAACACCTGAAGAATATGGCTGGATTGGTCCTTGAAATATAGTGCATAATATGGAAACAACAGCTCAGCTGAGCAACCAGAAGTACACCATTAATCAGTAACACTGGGAAAACATAAGAGATCATGGCACAACTTTTATTTGAAAATTAATTATGTAAATGTTTTGGAATATATACAACCATAAAAACAGAAATATTTGTGGCCAAATAGATAATTTTTTCAAATTACAAAGTAATTATTGAAAAAAAAAATATGAAAGGTAACGATAATAAAAAATGGGATATTCAATTTTGAACTTGTAAGTAGCTATAATTAATTACAAACTGAAACTAAACAAAATATTGGGAGAAAGGTGAGGGATTATTGGCTATATTGTGACTATTTTAATATGGATATACTTTCATATATTCTCACAATATTACAAAATACAATACAGTACTTAGTTGAAGACTAATTTAGGTCATATAATATTAGTTCTACCTGTTACGGATGGCAAGACGCAGAGGCTCATCGCAGAGAGTGGTGCGTGGGAAAGGATCATCAGTAGGCTCACGGTAGTCGACGCGAGCTCCTTGCTGCAGCAGTAATGATACCAGTTCTGTGTATCTATTGGACACAAATGTGAGGTAAGTGTACAGCTAGCTAGTGGTACAAGAAACATCAAAATTCCATTGTCAATATAATTCCCACAGTGACAATTTTGTTCTATATAAAAGTGTTAACATGCAGGTTTTTTAACAAGTATACAGAAAAATGTGAAACTTGTCCTTCAGGTATACTCATTACTAAATGACTGCATGCAGATGCTACTTTTTTAGTTTACTGTATGTCTTATGATGATTCTGATCAGTCTGTCAGATCTTTGGAAATTATGGCACTTTTCCTATCTTGCCTTTAGTTCCCAACAATGACATTAATGATAATGTAAAATAAAAATTCCTAATTTTAAATTATTTAACAAACAATTAAACAATTTTTGGCTGCTCTTTCTTCAGTGTTACACATTTATGTAAGTTGTATTGTCAATATAGTATTTCATTTGCGTTTATGAAGGAGAGAAGAAGTATAATTGGTCTGTCAGCGAAAGAATGTGTTTATTATGTAAACAGTACACTTCTTTGTTGAAAGTCTCCTTCTTGGTCCATTCACATCATCAAACATTTTTCCAGCAAGTAAATTCCACCCTTGCATTTTGATTCTTGATGGTGTGCAAATACCCATGTACAGTAGCCATATCCTTCTCATTGTGATAACATTTTTAGACACAATTTTCTTTATATGTAATAGTAGTGTCCCAGACAGATGTTTCAACTTTTGATAATTCAGATTATTTAGTTTTTCCCACTGTCAAAACTTCTTTTTGGTTGAGATCAAGGTCTTAGTGAAAAATTTAAATTATTTTTTTTAAATTAACTTATTAAATTTTTGCAACCCAGGCTTCTTCTCAAATATTTTTCATTCAATTGGTCCAGAAAACTTTTGTGGCATTGACTAGCTATAGTTTTATCCTTCACACAGCATTCATTCAGGAGAACCCTTTTTGCATCTCAAAAAGCATTGGTTAACCTCTCGGGCACATGAAATTGACTTCATCTCGTTTTGCACACAGCTCAGGGGGTTCCATCCACTACTTCAATTTATGTTTCATTTCTGGTATAAATTAATACCACAGTAATAAAATTTGTGTAGAAATTCAGTTGGAATGCTGAAAAATCCACTTATGTATTTAGTTTTGACCAGCATTCAACAAATATGACACCTTGTGCAAAACTATCTAATGGTTAACTCTCCAGGTAAAAAGTGTCACAGTCTTTCATCCAATATGCCTGTGGCATCATCTATTTGCACATTAATTTGCTCATTATCCGATACTGTACCTTGCACTTCCTTTGCATTTTCATATATGGTTGCTGTTTTGGGATGTCCCCAACATGAATCAACTTCTCAGTAAATTTGTCTCTGATTTCAGTTGCTCATATACAAACCATTGAAAATGAATGAGCAAACTGTTTATAAGCCTTCTCCAATGTTTAATGAACTTACATTAGAAAAAAATTATTTATGATATTCCAGTTTGTTCATTTAAATGGAACACACAAAACACAGTTGCTTTAAAAACAGCCCTATACCTAAAACTACAGGACATGTAACACGCTTTAGCAGGTTGTTTAATACATGTATATCCTAGAATGTGGCTTCTTTATGTTCTAACATTAAACACTTAGTCTTTCTAAGAAGTTATTTTTATCCTAATATACACTCACGCTTTTAATTATTTTTTGAGACAAAAGAAATGTTGATAAGACCACAGAACAGCCACGAATACATGTATAGCGAAACAACTGTCAAAATACCACATTTTTTGCGATGTCTCTGCAGGATGTTCCACAAATAACACCACATACAATTCTTAAAACATTCTTTTGTATTCAGATATACTCTGTACAATCACATTATGTGACCACCTGTCAAAAGTCTGAATAACCAACCTTTGTAGCACATACCACTGTGAGATGTTCAGGAAGAGAGCCACTGAGGTTCTGGAAGATACTGACAGGGATGTGGAACCAAGCTGACTTTAGTGCCATGGCCAGTTGTGCTAAGTTTCTGAGTTGAGGATCCATGGTATGTACAGCTTAATTGAGGTGGTACCACAGATTCTCAATTAGGTTTAAGTATAGGGTGTCTGGTAGCCAGTGGAGTACAGTAAACTCATTTTTATGCTCTTTGAACCACGTATGTACACTGTGGGCTGTGCGACACGTTGTATCGTCCTGTTGGTAGATGCCATCACACCGAGGAAAAAAACCTGCATATAGGGGTGGACACAGACCCCAAGGATAGATGCATACTTCCTTTGATCCATTGTGCCTTCCAGGATGATGAGATCACTCCAGATCATATCACTCCCTCCTCCGGCCTGGACCCTTCCACCGACTGTTGCAGGATGTTTGCTTTCAGATGTTTCACACCATACATGCCTCTGACCATCTGCCTGATAAACCATGAAACATGATTCATCTGAAAAGGTTACCTGTTGCCTCTTACTGGATGTCCAGTTGCAATAGCGGCATACACAGTCCAGCCTTTGTCACTGATAAATAGCACTCAACATGGGTGCATGAACTAGGCAGCTGCTGCAGAGGCCCATACACAGCAACATTTGCTGAATGGCCACTAAGGAAACACTGTTGGTAGCCTCTAGGTTCATCTTGGTAGGGAGTTGCTCAACAGTTGAATGTCTGTTCGCCCATACACGTCTGCAGCCATCATTCATGCCTGTCATTTATGGCTCATGTTGCAGCACAGTTGCCTCAGTATGTTTTGAATAGTGCCATTTTGCCATGCACAGTATATGGCTGTACACGAACAGTTTACAAACACAGTTGTTTTGGAAATTCTTCCAGCCTTGCCCCAAATGCCTATGATCGAGACCTCTTGTACATCAGATAAATTGTGCTGTGACACATTGCAAGAATGGCACTGTTTTCTGAAGCCCCCTGACATGCATTGTATAACCTACACTGCTAGTACCGTCACCAGACATCTGTGCGTGGTTATTGCATGTTGACGTCAAACATAGTGTGGTGCTCACATTAATGTGACTAAACCGTTTATTGTCCCTGAATGCCTGCTTTCCTCTAGAAATGATTCTGCAACCCTAAACCATTCATCAAAGATAAAAAATGGACAAATAGGGGAACTCAGTACAAATTTAAATCAAGTTAGATTTCCTAAAAAAGGATCCTATTAATTTTTTCTCTAGGACTAATAGTATCCATGTTTCAGGGGATATAAAATTACATATTATTAAAAATAATGTTTTGATGGTATAAAATTAATGATTACTGTTAAATGAAGTGAGTTAAGAACAAATATTGAATGTGTGTATCACATCTAAGTGCAATAGAATCATATTAAGGACGTCTAACAGGTTAGAGGGAGGTAGGGGTGAAGGGTAGAAGTGTAAGTGACTTTCCTTATTTATAGTTCTGCAAACTGAAGAGCAAGAAGGTGATTCCCCACTCCACCTACCCCACTAAGTCACAAGAGCCAACTATAGGGTGTTTCACACAGTTGTATTGACTATTTGCAGAACACCTTACAAATCACTGATGACACAATGTGGAAACATGCCCAGGTCACATTTACTTTCTGCACTGTGCACTGAGTTACTAATAATACTAATGCAAAAAACAAACAATGGAAAATCCAGAATGGAATGTAACAATACCAGAGAAGGAAAGTTGCTGCTCACCATATAATGGAGATGCTGAGTCGCGATAGGCACAATAAAAAGATTCACACAATTAAAGCTTTCCACCATTAAAGCCTTTGTCAGCAGTAAACACACATACACACATGCATACACTCACATAAATGCAACTTGCACACACATCAGCAGTCTCAGAGAGCTGAGACCACACATTACCCCTAGAGAAAACATTACCCCTAGAGAAAAAATCAATAGAATTTTTTTTGGTAGGAAGTTTCATGTAGTTAAATTCTATGTCAGAGAAAAATTTATCTAGAAGCTGCTTTTCAGTTATTCAAGAAAGACATAAGGAAGTGACCTTTAAAAGCCACACCACCCAAAGCCCGTCCAAATGTTCACACATCACAGGTGGGGACTTCTAGTATGTTGTTCATGGCACTCCCCTATCACTGTAGAAAAATTTGTGATGACATGAATTTTTTTCCCCTAATTTTTCTTCATTGATTGGACAACCCATTTATAATGGAAACATGGTGAATAAATTGATTTCTTCTCTTTTAGCTCGTATATGTCTGTAATACTGTATGCAGCAAATGTATCCAAATTAAGATTAAACAATAAATCTGTGGTTATGATCTATCTTCAGAGGCAAAAACTGAAGACTATCGGTTTTTTGTAGTTCATTGCTCAAATAGGTAGACGTTTTTCTGCATTTAGCCCTATTTTATCATTATATTTATGATTATTTACAACTAATTAACATATGAATAGATGATGTCCTGCATATATATCCTCTGAACTAGTGTTATACACTGATAAGCAAAAACATTATGGCCACTGCCCACCATGAGGTTGGATGCTGCCTGGCGACATTGCAGGTGCATGACATGGTAACAAAATTGTATAAGTGGAGCAGACACAGTTGGGTAACCATCCTAACAAAGATATACACTGGAAATTGGGAAATACATTGGGATAAGTGACTTAAAGAAAGGGCAGATTATTATCATGCAGATCCTCCAAATGAGTATCTTAAAAACAGCAGAGCTCATCAAATGCGCTAATGTTGTGAGCATCTACGGAATGAGATAGGACAGTGCAACTAGCACTAGCCACTAAATGGTTAGACTTCAGGTACTCTTCACAGAATGGGTTCAGAGACTTGTCTGCTCCTTAAAATAGGATGGATGATCTGTGGCATCTCTGCTGGTGCACACACAAGTGTTTCAGAACACACTATTTATTGTACATTGTTGAACATGGAGCTCCGCAGTAGATCACCCCTACATATTCACATATTGACTCAATGACATAAATTATGATTGCAGGGGACATGGAACCATAGGGATTTGCCCATTGATCAATGGAAATATGTTGGCTCTTCAGGTAATCACATTTTTGCTACACCTGGTCAATGGTCACCTCCACAAATACCAAAATTGAGCTGAACAGCAACTCAAAACTTGCAGGGTGCCATGGATGCAGGCTGATGGGAGGAGTATTATGCTACGGGAGACATTCTCCTGCACATGCATTTGACCTGTTTTAAAAACTGAAGACATGCTGACAGCTGTGAACCACATGCGCCGCTTCACACTTGATGTCTTTCCCAATAGCAATTTCATCTTTCAGAGGTATACCGGGTGATCAAAAAGTCAGTATAAATTTGAAAACTTAATAAACTACGGAATAATGTAGATAGAGAAGTAAAAATTGACACACATGCTTGGAATGACATGGGATTTTATTAGAACCACCCCATATTGCTAGACGCATGAAAGATCTCTTGCGTGCGTCGTTTGGTGATGATCGTGTGCTCAGCCGCCATTTTCGTCATGCTTGGCCTCCCAGGTCCCCAGACCTCAGTCCGTGTGATTATTGGCTTTGAGGTTACCTGAAGTCGCAAGTGTATCGCGATTGACCGACATCTCTAGGGATGCTGAAAGACAACATCCGATGCCAATGCCCCACCATAACTCTGGACATGCTTTACAGTGCTGTTCACAATATTATTCCTCGACTACAGCTGCTGTTGAGGAATGATGGTGGACATATTGAGCATTTCCTGTGAAGAACATCATCTTTGCTTTGTCTTACTTTGTTATGCTAATTATTGCTATTCTGATCAGATGAAGCGCCATCTGTTGGACACTTTTTGAACGTTTGTATTTTTTTTGGTTCTAATAAAACCCCATGTCATTCCAAGCATGTTTGTCAATTTTTACTCCTGTATCTACATTATTCTGTGATTTATTCAGTTTTCAAATTTATACTGACTTTTGATCACCGAGTAAGTAACTGTCCATGTCTCTGAGCTATTTCTGAGTCACAGTGGCTTGAGGAGCATTGTAGTGAACTTGATGTCTCACCGACAAAATTCGCCTAATGTATATCCTACGGAACCCATTTGGGTCACTGTCGGGTGCCACCACCACATATGCAAATCAACAGCTCATTATTTATGCAAATTACACAACCTGTGCATGGATATTGAATGTCTCATACCTCCACAAACCTACCAACAAACCATTGGATCCGTGATATGTAGAATCAGTGATATATTTCATTCCAAAGATGGACAAACAAGCTATTATGCAAGTGGCCATAATGTTTTGGCTCATCAGTTTAACATTTACAGCGTATGGTATAGACTAAAAGAATTTATTATTATGCTGATAATAATGGATGTTTCCCTATACTAACCCATGCTCAGCAGCTAAATGCAGAGCTGAATAACCACATTCATCCCGGGCGTTGACATCTCCACCTCGCACCAGTAACAGAGTAGCAGCTCCAGAATACCTTTGCCACACTGCATAGTGCAGTGGTCGCAGACCCTGGGCAGTAACTGGCTCATTTGCCTTGGCTCCTCCAGCTAGCAACAGTCGAATTTCATCCAGAGGTTCCATCCGCACGATGCTGTCTGCCAGCTCGCGCTGAAGGCATTCTGTCCTCATTGCTGCAAATGCTCACTACCTGCTTGGTGAAGCAACTGAATTACTCATGATGCTAGAGGCAACTGTGAATATACACTAAAAACTATTTAAAATAAGTTTTCCAGCAAACAGGAACTAAAAGAAAATCAAACTGAATACGAATCTGTAAGAAAATGAAGGTACCTCTATAAGGAATATACACATCTATCAACCTTGAGTTATTAGCACCTTATGTTTTCATTTAATTTCACTCAGCTCATTTCACTTTCATATTTCAGTTCTGGGATATGGACTTTGCTTCTGTCTTCCTTTATATTTAATGCCCTAATTTTAGCTCCCGTTGACGTACTGTGTCACATTAAATCAAAGGTTAAATAGATTTCCATTTTTTCCTTTAAATGTCTAAGTCTTTCCATTACATTAACATTTACAGATGCAAAGATTCAAAATTGATCTCTCAAGATGAAATGTATAATTATTTCAGACAGAGGGAGCAAAAGTTTGAAAGATTTTCGGGGAGAGTAAGAATAAGAAATGGATTAAATGTTTGAATTTTATAAACCTCTTTCATCATCAACTAAAATAAAGATATCTAGGTTAATTCACGAGGGCTGAAAAATAAATCCACTCACTCCTGCCTATAATTTCTGTGCACAAGGCTAGATCCCAGGAAATGAAGAAAGGCTTTCATGGTAATACCAATTGAGTCAACCAAATACTCAACTATATAGGTACTGTGAGACTACAGGGAGTAAATGACTGCATTTTGCCTTGAATATTAAAGATATATATATATATAGCTTACAGAACAGTCCATGGGTGTACCAATGGTCCACTGATGAATTGACCTCCTGGGGGTGCACGGCCAACTTGAATCCCCTTTCCCTTTGAGACATTCTGTACATTGTCCGTGCCCAAGAGCATGTGTCGCCAGTTGTAGAGGCAACTGCGACAATGTCTGTGGTCCAGTTGCTGTGGTGTGGGTACACTCTGTCTGCCTTTGCTACTAGAATATTGTGTTTGCTGAGTGTCTTCCTAATAAGACATAATGCTGGTTCCCAAACCTTAATAAGATTATACCAGTAGTGCCAGTCGATAATATGCACCAGTCCCTGGTGCATATTTTAGTAGTGGACTGCATAAAGAACAACTCAAGGGAGGAAGGGATATAAGTTGGCAGTGCACCTTGAGGAAGTCAGTTTGTCAGCACTCCTGAAGATGGCGGAATGTCTGATCACCAAAATATTGTGCCTTTTGAACACTAAGGGATGGCAGTACATCTGTGGACTGTTCAGTCAACAAATATGCTGACAGAAACTGAAGAATCACAGGCATAACAGACTATTCAAAATGTAAGAACTGGAATCAGTTCTGTGAGTGGCTTACAGTACAACACCTGGGTTTGATTAGATTAATATGTAAATTTTGAACATTTTCTAAAGTGTAGAATAGTAGTACATTTTTGACTCAGCTATTTATAGTTTTTAAACAACAGTAAAAGAAGAGATAACCACTCACCATATAGATGAGTGGCAGGCAGGCACATAAACAAGGCAAAAGTTGTAGCTAAGATTTTAGATAACATACTTAAAAAAATGGTTCTCTCATTATTCTCTCTCTTCCTCCAGTTTATCTTGCTGTCCCATGTCCCCCAAACCATGGCTCCTATTTCTTTGTGTACTACTTGTGATTTCCTCTGCCTGTATAAGAGTAAGAACACTTTTCATTCCTGTTCCCTTGCTGCCCTTTTCTTCCTAGCCCTTTCCCTTCTTCGAGTCCATCTGCCAGAATTCATTACCTAGTCAGTCTGCAGTGGCAGCTGTGTGTTTCTATTAGTCATTTAACTGTTATCTTGTTGAGATTATGGAGCACAAAAGCCTCAAATCACTCCTACAGCAGACTGCACACCTGAAAACCTGACCCTGCCGACAGCAGCAGTACTGTAAACCTTCCTGCACAAGTAAATCCATGGGAGAATGTTCTTCAACTTCAATGAGGCCTCTAAGGCTACTTAGATGCACAACATGTGGTTCACAAATACACCTTTTCCTTCTAATGTTAACCCTTCAGGGTTGAATTGCAGTTTCATTATTAAGCTCATTATATTATATTTGAACACTTCTTGCAGTAGAATCTTCTTCCATAAAGAAACATACTAAACATCACTTTCTTCACTATTAAAGTCAAAAAATTTCAATCATAGCACAGAGTCATGTCAAATACTATTTATTTATATGCAATTTTCTTTTCTTCCAGCCATAATATGCCGACTAAAATGTTGAAAGAATCATCAGAAAAGGCAGGTTTTATTGCTTCACCAGAAGTCATGATTTATATAGTTTTTAATTCTTAAACTTAGCTTGATTTAGTTGAACCTTCAGTGAATGGGACACCATTTCAAATCTTATATGTTCAAAGAAGGTTTTGGATACTATTTTTGTAACAAATTACCTCAGCTATCATTTCTAAAGGATTTAAATGTGCGATACACATGGGGACTAGAAATTATGAAGTATTTATGGTAATTGACATTTGGAGCTGAATGGTCTCAAGTACCATACTTTTACAAGGTATCTTAGAATTTTTTTTCCAATATTATTGTACTTTATAATGTATGGGAAACAGATGTGCTGTAAGATGATTGATGCTGTTCATTGTGAAGAGACAAGGCTAATATCCAATGCTTACTGAACCAGTAGATCCATCTAGGCTGATGAATTGCCAGTTTCAGCCATGTGGTGGCTACTCTGAGAGTTCTGTTTTGACAGCATAATCCATCATCATCAGGAGTAGCTCTCAAATACATATCACATATAATACAGCATGTATCAAAAAGAATCACCCAATTTTTAAAAAATCATATGTTATTTGAGATATGTGTGTGAACAACATATTGTTGCAAAGAGCAAACTTAAGAGTTTTACATGGTTCCATCTAGGTAGCAGTAGTGCAGGAATTTTTAAATCAGGATTATTGAATGATGAATCAGTTGCACCGGGCCAAATGATTCAGCTGTACATTACAGCCTCCAAGGTCACTGGTCCTGACTGTATGTGATTATATCTTGTGGGTGTTCATAAATGACTCTGTTCATGTGCATCCATTACCAACAACAGTGAATGAATTGAGACCTCACATAACAAAAGCTGTGGAAACTGTAAATCAAGACATGCTCACTGCAGTGTGGGAACAATTTGAATACCGCATTTACATATGCCGTGCATCACAAGTGGGGCATGTTGAACATCTATGAAAAGATATGAATTTTTTTTTAAATTTCCCATTCATCAAAAAACAAAATTCATTGTATAAGTTTATTAGTTTCAGAAAAATAAACGTGCCAAATCAGATGATTCTTTTTGATACTCCCTGTATAACTAGTTGGACTCAGAGCTCCATAATGCATTCCTTATACAGATCTGAGATATCACTCACATAGATTTCGAAAGTGACAAAACACTGTAAACAATTATCAACTCTCCTTCGGAACAGGTCTTGGAAGGCCGAACAGTACCAACCAGCAACCGTGCCATCCTCAGCCAACAGGTGTCACTGGATGTGGACAGAGAGGGGCATGTGGTCAGCATACCGCTCTCCTGGCTGTTGTCAGGTTTCATGACTAGAGCTGCTATTCATCAGTCAAGTAAATCCTAAATTTGTCAGTCAAGTAGCTCTTCAATTGGCCTTGCAAGATCTGAATGCATACTGCTTGCAACAGTGCTTGGCAGACTCGGACAGTGGCCCATCCAAGTGCTAGGCAAGCCTGACAGTGCTTTGTTTTGGTGATCTGATGGGAACCGATGTTACCATTGTGGCAAAGCCATTGGCCAAACACTGCAAACAGTAAGTTATATTTCCAAAGGTGTTTATAAACCTATTTTAATTGTGTTTTAAATATCCTGGTACACCAGTTCTTAACCATGACACATCATAATTGGTCCAAAAAGGGGAACATCCAGGACTACTCTGTTACTTTCCCCAAGCTACTCTCCCAAACATTGTGTTTCTCATAAGTTTATGTGTGACATAGAATTTTATGCTACCCAAAATGAATTTGATTGATCTGAACATTGTCACAGGGAGAAATTTCTCCTCCAATAGGAGCCTCTCAGTCTGCTCTAGAAAACCAAGGAAAAATTTTCACAATACTTACCTAAACAAATAAAATTGAAAAAGGAAGTGTATTTATGTTGGTATCAGTACCTCGACCCTCTCTGAAATGTATTTAGCAAAATCTCTAAATCAATGGAAAAGAAAATGTAGAAGAAACCTGCTTTACACTGCAATTTGTGGATGATGAAGCTATGATTGCCAATGAAAAAGATGATATAAAATATATGGTACAAAAAATTCAGGAAGATGTAAATGATGGATTTTACAACTTAATGCGAAGAAAATAAAATATCTTGCAATAGTGGCAGAACTGTCTAGAATCCAACTCATTACAGAGTAAATTACAGCTTCTAGTAGTTATCCATATTTAGAAATAAGTAAAGATGATCAAGAAATTATGAAATGAATAACTCAGGCTAGAAGACTGATCATTTGTTTAAATGGAATCCTTGGGAGTAGCGAAATAACAAAGAAATGGAAATACATTACCTATGAAATTCTAATTAAAAGTTCCTTGTCATATGAGGCAGAGTCATGAAGAGGTACAAAGGATGAGGAGAGAAAGTTGAAGTTCACCAAAATAGATGTGTTCAGATGACCACTGGGAATATCCAGACAACACAAAATACATAACAAATAGGATCCATTATGAATGGATGTAGAAAGGCTATTAAAACCTGACATGGAATGGAAACAGTTAATGTGGTACCATCATGCCCAAAGGATAGATGAATCCATGTTACCTAAGAAAACTAACCTGTGGATAACACCAAACTGCAGAAAATGTGGAAGGCTTAGAAAAACTTGGAAAGAAGGAGTTGTAGAAGCATTGAGATCAAGAGATTTATTAGAAAATAAAAGCAATGATAGAGATTCCTGTAAAGTGGGCAACAGACAATGCTACAGGTATTCTAAACCTGATGTAATGAAAATCAGGATATATAGATTATTGGAGCAGTAATGTTGCTGATACAGTAGCCAAGGGCACTTGGAGGGACTGCAGTTGCAAGCAACACTTGTCTCCTTGCATATCAAACCATTTGCTAGTGGAATGAAAAGTGGTTCTCCATAACAGAGAAAATGTGATAGACCACCAATTGACCACAGCCACATCCTTCCAATTACATAAAAGAAAGGGAGACCATGATTTGGCTCTGAGTACAGCATTTTCCTATGACACACAACTACATCTTTGGATGACAGGATCAACTGCTAAACACTGCATTCTCTGCTACATTAAGTTTACACTCACTGTGATTTAGTGGTTGACAACAGGACAGCTATAGATTTCCAAAGGACTTTCTACCATTTTAACTGATGAAAACGTATATCTTGTAAATTTTTAAAAGTATTTTGTTGAATCTTGATTTTTGTAAATTAGCACAGAGAAAATTTCAACTTGTAGTAATAATTTGACATTTTATCCAATTATTATCCAGCCACACATTAATGTGATGCCAGTTTATTTCTGTTATCTTAATAGTTTTCTTTCTGTTACTATGTATTCAACTTGCACATAGTTCTAAAAGAGTTAATATTTGTGTTTGATCACATACAAATGTTTGTAATATTTTAAGAGATGTTTTTTAATAATTGATTTTAAATTTCAGTATTCTCACATAGGTGATTCAAGAACAGTTTCAGAAGATAGTTGTTATGAGCTATCTGGTAGTCATCTTCAAAATAAATCACCAAACCCAACTTAAGCTTCTAATCAGGCTGTTACTAAATGGTTTAGATAAAAAGAGTAATACCTACCCCACCCTTATAAACATGAAAACACACACACATACACATACACACACACATGCACACAAACTCCTGCATTAAGTGAACCATATCAAGAAGGATGAGGTTCGGGCATATGAAATGAGTTAAAAGAAAAATTATCTTCCTAAGTAAGTTCCTTTTACTATCAACCGTAGTTTTGAACTCCCACTAAAGAAAGTTTAACATTGTTGCCAGGTAATACAATCAATTGAAGTGATATAAAATTATTTTATGCTAAGCTGTTCAGGAAAATTAGTTCTACTTTTCACTTCAGAGTACTTCCTGCAACACTTTAACCTACATGCAGAATGTGTTTTGCTTGCTCATTCCTCCTGTATTCCACAGTTTAGTATATGATAATTATATTACCACATAAAGTATGGTTCACGATATTACATGGAGTTATTAATTGGTGTGCAGAAATCTTTTACATAAGTTTATATGTTCTAAAAAATATGTGTTAGTTAATATAGTACTCTGGAAATGGTGAGTGGATCACAACAGCAACGAGTGCAGCAGAAGATGGTAAATCATAATTACAAGAAAACCTGTCGCTTTTCTAAATGTAGAAAGAATGATTATGTTGTATTAGAAAGTCATTTACAGAGTGCTACCAAGAAAAATATTTAGAAAAATACTACCAGTAAATGATCAAAAACAAGAAGAGGGCTTGTTTTCTTAGAAATGTGTAGGAATCATAGATATTTCTAATTCATACAAATTTTCTGACTGTGCCAATAACAAGTGATAT
Source organism: Schistocerca serialis cubense (assembly GCF_023864345.2). Lineage (NCBI taxonomy): Eukaryota > Metazoa > Arthropoda > Insecta > Orthoptera > Acrididae > Schistocerca > Schistocerca serialis. The sequence continues at coordinate 275,870,304 of NC_064646.1, forward strand.
GTTACACATCTTCAGCAACACACTTATGAACACTCAAAGAAAACTGCTCAAAGTGAGTGTAGTTATAACATCCGTAACACATTAGCGAAAGTAATCAAACTTCAATGTATGCATATTTTATTATTTATTTATATGTGGACTGTTTATTTTATTATTTCTGTGCACCTCCTCCATGTATGTAAAAATATTTAAAATTGTGTCATGAAAAGTGGAAAGGTACAGTTAACAAAAGCACTTACTTTTATAATTTGAAAACGATTCATTCATACTAAAAGTGAGTAGCAGTTATACAGAGAATAATGACCCTACTGTCTGTAATAATTGTATATTGAATGACAGTCGGCTCACTGACATGTGATTTTACTTGATTTTATCTGCAAATAGCCACCTATTTCGTATTTATGGGATTTCATGCATTTGGAAATATTACTGCTATTTGGTTGTCACAATAGATTTTTTCCTGAATTTGTGTACTTTATAATTTCCACTACAACGTTTTTAAAAAGCTGGTGAAACATATCAGGATATACAATTGCATTGAAGTTTAATGGAGTAAAATGTTTTCTGCAAGGTACAAAACTCACAATTTAAAAATATTTCAATATATGTCTAGACTATTTCATTAACAAATTTATGCATTGTAATAACATGCCTAAGAATGGATCTCTACTGACTTAGTTAATGAGCTCTGTGTATGTATTTCTGCGGGTTTTTGTGCGAGGAAGTGGCCTACACAATGAGCTTGGCAGTGTTAATGACATTGTTCTTAAAATAAGTGTCTGTTGTGTTGGTACATTTGCTGCTGCCCACCTGTCTGTGGTCTCATCGGCCAGCTGGAAAGCATCCATGGCATAGCTGAGAAGTGCCATCAGCAGTTCAAAACGCCATCAGTGCAACTTCCTGATGAAATACTACTTAAAAGTAATTGCAGCATGCAAGTATCTTCACATCATGCCCTCCCTCTTCTCCCTGAGTTGCATTCAAAACTAGTAATTTTCTCAACATTATAAATAATCCAATGAAAATCCAAGTCATGCCTTCTCCTTTCTCAAATTCTGATGTTTTGTACATAACTTCTCAAACACCAAGTGACATTATCCACCCACTAAACTGTTCCCAGTATATCTGTATGAGCAGAAAAATTAGAAATCAAAAAGCCTCCTTTCCTAGATGCATTGCAGAATTAATTGGAGATTTTTCAGTCTGATAATGATGTGTCTGAAATGCAGATGCCTGCTGAAATTGTTGCTATTCCAGTTACATACAACACATTCTATGGATTCCAGCACAAAATCGCATACCATGAAACTCTTTGATCCATAAAAACAACTTGAAAAAACTGTTTTCTGTATTTTGTTTCCATGTGTTATGTTCATTGTCTAATTCCTGATGAAGAATGTTCAGGGATTTGGAAAGAGTAAAAAACAAGTCTCTCATTGTTGAAATTTTTGTAGAGTTTGCAGCCTGATGAACTGTTTAAAGTACTGTTGCAATGAATGTATTTACTACTGTCCTCCTCAATTTTGTTACTGTCCTAAAACAGAATACTTATCACAGCAAAGTTTCCTCAGTCAGTGGTCATTAATCAATTGATTCTTGTTATAAGGGAAATATGGATGACTGAATGTATTTTATGGAGACAGGTCCGCTTGATAGAGAATGTTTTTTGCATGTTAACATTTTATGAATTTTACAGATGAGGGGCAATACTAAGAAAAGGAAGTGTATTGGTGATGACCTCACAGTACTATCTACTGCAGTTATTTAATCAGAGCCCGCATCTCGTGGTCGTGCGGTAGCGTTCTCGCTTCCCACGCCCGGGTTCCCGGGTTCGATTCCCGGCGGGGTCAGGGATTTTCTCTGCCTCGTGATGGCTGGGTGTTGTGTGCTGTCCTTAGGTTAGTTAGGTTTAAGTAGTTCTAAGTTCTAGGGGACTTATGACCACAGCAGTTGAGTCCCATAGTGCTCAGAGCCATTTGAACCATTTAATCAGAAAATATGAGACTCATGGGACTTTGACATGTAGGAGTCTAACCAACCTTCAGAATATAAGTCCAATATGTAACCACAGCTCTGGGTATTATTGTTCAGCACCATTTATATATAAGCTTTTATGATGTCAGTGGCAGCTAGGTTTACTGATGGAAGTACTTTTGCATTTCTCCTTTAGTTGATAGTGTTCTTCACTTACATATTGTTAGTTCAGTGAAACCTGTTTCTTTTACAATACTTCAAAAGAGAAATGGAGATCATTCACCTAGGAAAATTTGTGAGACAGGAAAGAGCCTTGTGAAGTAATTTCATCTATTACAAAAGCTACAATGGCTAATAATGCTATACAGATTTAATGAAGTACATGTAATACCTCAACAATCAAGATAATATAGAAATAAACATTGGCTAAATATGATATCTGGCCACTTTGGTTCAGTTCATTTGTCTGGCAACTGTCAAAGAAAACTTGAGTGCCATGTGCTTGGAGGCTATTTCTGTGCCATCTCAAGACATTAGGGAAGCTCCACAAATAACTACCAAGGTCATGCTCTTGGGGAAGCCCTGCCACTGAACAGTGAGAGGACAAAGAACTGATGCATTGCCTCTCACAGCCAAGCACTGCTGATTTATTTTTTATGTTTTTGTTACACAACTTACTTATTTTCAGGTTCATGAATATCTCATTTCCAATTTACTAGCCATTTTTATAGTTCAGACTTGTTCAGACTGTCATTTTACATTTTTTTTATTTGTGACATTTCCATCAGGTCTATTAAAAACAAATCTTGCTGTCCAGAGTATGTGAATTGTATCACAAAACGTCAGGTCCATGGTTCAGCATTGATTCCCAGTTAGAAAAACCTAATGGTTTCATATTTTTTTGTTCTGATATATTAAAGAACTACCAACAGTGATACTTTTATTTCATTTCACTTCAAGTATGATGCTTAACTCCTTGAACGAAGAAACAGACCTGAAATACATAAATGTATAAATGGTTCATGACAGTCCCCCACCCCCTACCTTTTTGAAAAGGCTGTGACTCTCAAATGATATCTGTAATGATCATGCAAGCATATATAACTAATATGTCTCTGAAAGATATTTTAGAGTAAACAGTGTGTATTGAAATTTGTCTATGTATGTGCAGACACAAGTGCAAGTCCAAAATAGTTGTACAGGTGTGTTATGTAGCCTGTGTACATGATGGTCCATAATAGGATTATATGTCATCTTTTTATGCTTGTGCAAAAATGGTTTTTAAATGACCCTCCTGATCCATACACCTCTAAGAACAAAGTGTAGTGTGCATATGCCAAGAGTACACAACATGTCAGCATGTGTTTTACTGCCTTTAAGATGCATTCCAGTTGTCTTCACATATCACTTTTCTTCTGTATTTCACTACAACAACATAAAAATAGTCTTCCACTTCTGAATCACTTCCCCAAAACACAAAAAAGAACTATGATGTTGTGTGAAATAACAGCAGTCTTCTAGCTTTGATTATAACTTAGTATTGAGAAATACAGCTTCCACAGTATCCAAAAACCAACACACACTTCAGCTGTCACATCAACTTACCCAGCAATTAGCTACAGACAGGAGTAAGACAGACAGTTCACTGCAAGAGCTCAGACAACGCAACTGGCAGCTGCGCATCTGGTCCAGGTATTTATAGAGCAGGCACACGCAGACGCAGCCAACATGACATGGACTTCCCTCTTCCCCTCCATCTCTCCTCCTCTTGAAGACAGCTTCCCAGTATCCACATGTGCAATCGTGCGCGTGTGCAAACACTCACACACACACACACACACACACACAAAATCATACACAAAAATCAGCATGCCTTAATACTTGTGAGCTTACCTAACAGCATGGCAACATAATGCATATATATTGTTGTAGCACTGTGTTTATTAAAATAATTGTTGATGAACAAATATTTTCATTGTTGTATTACATTTAATGAGAGATGGATCATTTTCCTTCAAATACAAATGCTTTGCACACCTTTAATCATCTTTATATGCAACTGGTGTTGTTAAAGTCAGAAAAAAAACCAAGGCAAATGTCACTGAGTACAAGAAAATAATACAAGATAAAATATACTGCATAGTTAAATGAATGATAACAACAATAAATAATTATTTAACAGAGAAATTTTAAGTTAAATTCACTGCCTAGTTAAGTAAACAGCAGAGACAACAAATAATTAAACAGAAAAATAACAATAAGTACACAAGACAATAATAAAATAGCTCACTGCATGCCTTATTGTTCATTCTCATAAGAAATGTGGGTCATTTGTTACAAACTCAAAGAACTCTTGATCAGAGTAAAATGTATAGTACTATTGAAAGCGAATGCTCGAAATTTTCAAACGAAAAAATATAGTGTTCCTATGGTACAAGTATTAGGAGAGCTTCTCATCATTTTATCTTTGAATAACATACCATTAGTACTAGTTAAAGAATAATAATGCATGCAGATGGCACTACACTCACAAAAGATGGAGACTCAAAAAGACTGGAATTAACTGTTTCTCTACATATGAGAGAGGATGGGACATAATTTTGAAAAGAAAAAAAAATCGATCTGCAATTGGAAACAGTGCAACAAGCAAACCATATGCATACAAAATGTCACAGTCTCCTAAACTCAGTAGTTACACTTGAGCTATATCAATCATGTTACAAGAAGGGCAATTGTCAATTGCACCAAAGCATAACACTTTTCCAAGTTGGCAGCCGAGCCTACCCCTTGTGGTCTCCCACCACCAATGTCATATGAAAATTTTTTATAACTATCAGATTATATTTGTCTTAGTTTTTAGATTCCGTTTCAGAGGAAGTAGAAGATTACTGATATAAATGAGACAGGTAAAGGTTGCACCCATGTGATTTGCTTCAAAATAAGCTTTAGCACATTTCTAACTGGGATACACTTTGAGACAGTAAATGCAGATATGTTTTACTATAGCCCAATCTACCCACACCACATATCATACTGCATAATAAGACAGGGGCTGCAGCCCAAGTCTTATTCACAAGTTAATTAAGCTACAGAAGAAGATTCTCAGGTATATCATAATGTATGCACAAAATAAGTTGGCACTTTTGTGGAGGGAGTCAGATGCAGAGATGTCAACAGAAGTCAGCTGCTGTTGTCTTATTTCAGATAGGTGCCACACTTAGTTACCTAACAATATCGTTTGCAGTAGCATCTTATAATAGCATTTTCTACTTCTGTTAAACTTATATAAAATCATTTACATGACTCTTCCCACTGTATATATTCTGTTCTTTGGGGTCTACACTAATGCATATTTATAGTAGGAAAATTCTGGTAGAACATAAATACTTTAGGAGTAAAGGAGGCCACTAACCGAAAAGTAGAAGCATTAAGTCATCGACAGGCACACACAAAAGAGAAGGAAACCTTAGCTTTCAGGGTGATCCTTCCTAAAGCTAAAGTATCAACACATGTGTGAGCCCTCCCCCTCCCCCCCCCCCCACACACACACATGCACATGCACATACACACACTTGTCTGTGCCAGTGCCCCAACATAGTGCCACCTGCCTGCACAATTCAGTGTCCAGCCAGCACTGTGTAGGGGCACAGGACAATGTGCATGTGTTTTGCATGTGTATTTGTGTTGTAGCTCAAGAAAGGATTCATTCTGAAGGCTAATAAGTTTTTCTTCTTTTTTCTGCTTTTTGGTGAGTGGTCTCCTTTGCTCCTTAAGTGTGATAAGACGGGGGCTGCAGTCCACGACTTATTCACAAGTTAATTAAGCTACAGAAGAAGATTCTCAGGTATATCATAATGTATGGACAAAATAAGTTGACACTTTTGTGGAGGGAGTCAAATGCAGAGATGTCAACAGAAGTCAGCTGCTATTGACTTATTTCAGATAGGTGCCACCCTTAGTTACGAAACGATACTGTTTGCAGTAGCATCTTATATTAGCATTTTGTACTTCTGTTAAACTTATATAAAATCATTTAAATGATTTTTAGCACTGTATATCTTCTGTTCATTGGATTCTACACTAATGCATGTTTATAGCAGTAAAATTCTAGTAGAATGTAAATACTTTAGGAGTAAAGGACACCACTAACCAAAATGTAGAAGCATTGAGCCACTGACAGGCACACACAAATGAGAAGGAAACCTTAGCTTTTGGGGCGATTCTTCCTCAAACTAGAGTATCAACACACGTGTGAGCTCCCCCCCCCCCCCCCCAACCACCCTCCATCCACACGCACATGCATGCACACAACTGCGCCTGTGCCCCTACATGGTGCCACCTGCCTGCACAATCCAGTGTCCAGCTGGCACTATGGTGAGGCACAGGCTCATATGTATCTGTTTTGTGTGTGTATCTGTATTGTAGCTCAATAAAGGATTCATTCTGAAGGCTAACAAGTTTTTCTTCTTTATTGTATGTGTCTGTTGACAGCTCAATGCTTCCGCATTTTGGTGAGTGGTCTCCTCTGCTCCGTAAGTATTTACTAATGGATATCTGTAGTATATGCTGCCTGCCTTGTGAAGTTAGTGGCAGATATCGCTCTACGGAGACCTCAGCCCCCCTCCCTCCCTCCCTCTCCCAATGTGCCACATTTAATAATGTGTATAGTAAATTGACCCCTGGACAACTCGGCACCAACAAATATAGAGTGATATATAGCCTCACTATATGTATTTGAACAATTCAGTAATTGTTAAGAAGAAATATACTCCTTTAAAGATTAGAAAAAACAATATAAAACCCTATGTAATAAGATGTATGGCCACAACTGGCATGCAAAAATGCTTGAATCCTGCTAAGAATCATTGAATATAGTCAAAGGAATTGGATGATCAGAAGTCTATGCTTTTCCTCATGCTCTGGAGATATGAAGAGATCCTGCTGCTGGAAAGAGTTTCAAAATGGGTCAGGACTATGTAACACATTTTTTGTTCTTGCAGTTCTTGCCACACAGGTTTTCATTAACATTGTTTTCTAGTGTAAATTAAGACTACCTATTGATTTTTGAGCAGTGGTCATTTTAAATGCCATCTTATTTGACTATGGTCACACTGTGGGTAACCAGTTTATGGTAGACTGTGTCTCCATGGCCTTGCAGACATGATTCATTGCATCGAGGGTGTTAAAAAAGTACCTTGATTTGGATAAAACTGCTGCAATCAATCAGGCATCATGGGAAACATTGCATTGGTGACAGAGGTTTTGGTCAACTATTGCAGGTTATAGTGACCAATAGACAGGGCACAGTACAGAAAATCACAAATTTAATGGTGGGCAGCCATACCATGTAAAACAATTTTGCTATGGGGTATGGAGGCAACTGTTCCATACAAGTACCTATATTTTTGACTTATCACAGGTCATACAGATTAGTGTGGTGCAGGAAAACTGCTATCTCAAACCATTCTCTATTAAGATTTTATACCAGCTGAGCAGGATGGCTAGGAAACAGTGTTTCCCCAATGGAAAGCTGCTGAATGTTCACTCAGGATCTTAGAATTATTAAATAAACTTTATGACATTCCTTAGCACTCAAAAAATATACACTGATAAAACTTCCACACAATTAAAGAGTAAATATATTATTCTCTAAAAACCACAGAACCAAGTACCAGCAGAAATAACATTAATGTAAAACAGAATGATACAATCAAACAGGAACTATTAACATATTGTACATCAAACAATATAGGACATTACAACAGCAAAACAAATCTCATTCGGTCCTTGCCCATAATATGAAGTTATTAAAGAAAATCTTAAACTATTCACCAGATATTTTTGTCATTAACTAATACCAATAGGTGACCACAAAAGGTGAACTTTAACCATCTTTATAGTAGTGCATTAGAGGAAATAACAACATCATGTAGCTTACAGTCTAAGAACAATATGCTGTCATCAACAAACAGCTATTGATCATTGGCATTTGGTTAACAGTAAGTAGGAACAAAACAGTAAAATAGTCTCGAAAACTTAAGCCCAGAAAATCCATGTACCACCACAACAGGACATCCAACTTGTAGTGCTTCGAGAATTTCAGCATAAATTCTAGAAACACTCGGCCTTCCACCATCTTGAACGCATGATATTTTAGATGTGAGAGTGGGATGATAGAATTTTGTCTACTCGGATCACATGTTTGTGTGTGCAGGTTTGAAGTTTGTCGTGAGAAGACTGTAGACATGGCGGTCGAACGGCACCGACAAGTACTTTTCAGTCGATCCATGGAAGTTGTAGTGAAAGAGCTAGGAAGAACTGAGGAACTTCTGGGTTATTCCATGTTAATCATATCAGTGACCATTGTTATAAATAACACAAACATTTGAGATTCAGAATTCTGAAAAAAACTCTCGTCTTGGACTTGCTGGAGGTGAGATGTATTTCATGATTTGTTTGTAATAGAGTTATGGTTGTTAAGCCAACTCTTTTCTAAAATGGACTTAAATCTGTTTCTAATGTGAGACAATACGAGTGACTTACAAGAAGTCAAATGTTTATATGCAAAGTGTGAATTTTGTTCTTTATGAAGCTCAAATATACCAGTAGTTGTTGAAAAGTATTCTTCAAGTATCTAATTATTTTGCAGGTAGAGAGAGAGTCTTTACGATTCCTGTACCTAGCATCATTCTTCGGAGAAGAAGTTCATAGAGATTCCAGAAGCCGGCTATCGAGAGAAGAAGATCGGCTGCGTACGCCAAGTAAGTCAATTCATATAAGAGAAGTGGGAAGGCTGCAATCCAACTTCACACACTCTTAGTCAACTAAATCATTAGAATGTGGTGACCGTGACAGGACAGAAGAAAACACGAATTTTGAGATGAAAATGAGATAAGAAGATATCATATGTTGCCACAGCAACCGAGCATAATGAGATGAAAGAATCATTCCAAGAAATTGAATTAAGCCCAAAGTATCAGATGGAGAAAATTTGTGAATGTAAAAAAAGAAAACATGTAAGAAAGTCACAACGTTAAAAACTGGAGAGAAAATCTTGACATATTAGACTAAGAAGAGATACGCCTAGAATGATTTGACCAAGAAGATCCACACACATGGCAGGGATGCAGATGCGGTAACCAACCTACATCCACCGCCACCAGTACCACCTTCTGTTCACCAGTACTGACCTGCTGCCACATCCACCCACTTATGCAGTGAGAATGCTACACTGGGTGAGCCTGAGATAAAAACTTTATTACTCTAGCAAGAAGTGTTATAAAATACAGTGGGGTGAACTTTTACTGTGTAATTAGTATAACTGAAATTTGTATTAAATGCTCACAAGAGCTAAAGCCTATAGAAGCATGGACAGTATACAGCAAATTGGAGAAACTTCAGAACCAGCCATGGTTATGAAAATTACCAAAGAAGGGCCTGACTGGTCTGAGTTATTTAATCTAATTAAAGCTCAGAGTATTCAATTAGGCTTAATGAATTCTTGATTAGAAAATCAAAGTCTTAAATTAGACTCAGTAAATATTCAATTAAATGATAAATTAGATGATCAGAGTACAACTTTAAATGCTCAGAGTGAAGTTCTAAATAACCAAAGTGAAACCTTGAATAGTCAAGCAACAAATCTAGGTTTGTTCAATGCCAAAGTTGACACACAGAGCAAAGAATTTAGTAATCTATGCGAAGGCATGGAGGTTTTAAAGACTGAATTTGACACCCTAAATAATAAAGTACCAAAACTGAAATTAGATTTAAAGAAGGGATTGACTGATTCTTTAAACATTCATGTAAAGCAAATGTTTACTGACTTCAATCAAAAACAGAAGGATAATTTACAAGATCTGACAAAAAGATTAGAATTGAGCACTGAGGAGAAATGTAATAGTGTAGAATTAGAGATTAATAAAAAGTTAGGATCATTGGAGGATGTACGTAATGCTAAGTTTAATTCTGTAAAGCAGGGATGGCATGCTTTGGAAGAGAACATTGATAAGCATAGTGAATTAATGCCTGTCATTCAATTGCAAATTACAGGTACATGAGTAGACAGTGTAGAAAGAAGCTTCAAAGAGAAGACAGCAAACTCTGATATGAAAAATGTAAGTAGTCTGGAGGAACAGGTAGAAGAAATTATAGATCAGAAAGTCACTGAGAGAATAACATCCGGGAATACATCACCTATGGCTTCTTCTGATCTTACTGATACCAGGAAGGGCATAGATGAACTCTGGAGAGAAGTCAAACTTATCCAGGAACAAGTAGAAAAACTAACAATTTCACCTAATGTTGTGTTACCTAGTGAAGTGGTGATTGCTTTGCACAAACAAAATTTAACAAGAAGAACTGGTCTGCACTTGCTCAAGTGAAGTTAATATCAGATCAATGAGATCTGGGTAGAGTCATCTATCCCCCAGGGACCTTAACATTCTGAGTTAACAGGCAGAGTGATGACTGTCGGGTCCCGAGTTGTTTTTGGTGTTTCTTCCAAAATAGTTTTTCCGCACCGAATTCCTTTAAAATCTTAAACTACTCTGTAGTCTATTCTTAAAGTCTTAAACTATTACGTATTCTTAGTGCTTGAAGACTGAATAAGACTACAAGATAAAAAACAATCCAAGAGAATCACATATAGTAAAGAGATATTTAAATGAAATAAAATGAAAAAAAGTATTATATGTAGGGAAAATATAATATAATATGATGAACTGAATGACTGTTAGACTTTAGTGTATAATTTTCTATTTTATATATAATATTTTATACCTTTTATGAGGTATGATGTAGACAGGAGGGTTTCTATCAGTTTTGGAAGGGGTGTGTATTGTGGATAAAAGCATGATTTACGAGAACACACAAATCATGGCTAACACAATACGCACATCACACCTTTCAGACAACCCTCACAAACAAGTGTGCCTGATTCTTCACCATTTGCCATTTCCATAGGGTTGCTAATATTTCCTTTGGGGACCTCAAGGGTGAAGGTGGGAATGTCCATTACGTAGGAGATGATTTAACACCAAACCTCCTCCGGTGTCTCACTCACGTACCTGAGGGGTAAGGATCCTGGGGAAGGGGGGCGGCAAGGGTGTCCTGTCTTTGGGGCTATCTTCTTTCTCTTCTTCGATCTTAGTAACCATTTCTATTTATTTCCTTTCTTACTTCTCATGTGAGGACCTATCTATTTTTTCTCTCTTTCCATATTCATCTACTTCTATTGCAGAAGTCCTTCCTGGTTTCCATGGTTTCCAATAACCTACATCTCATCTTCAGATAAGATGGCCAAAGAATCAGACTACATGCACACACATCCGCATACACACAAAATTACATTTATACACAAACATTAAAATTACAGGGTAGAAACCAGTCGTGATATGACAACTGCCAGATATTGTAGTGGAAAGAATATGTGTACATAGGGAAACATACACATATAGGTATATAAACACTATGACGGTTCTACATCACCTATTTATATTCCATATCGCATCTACAAAAGAAGGAGGCATGAGTAATGAAAGAGAATGCAAGCAAGATTGGAGTTAATAATGATGCTTATTTAAGACAAGTCAGTGAAATACTCTGATAAATTGATGAATAAGAGGATAGTGAGGCTTGAATTATAGGTAGACATAGTATATACTATGGGTATAGCAGTTGAGAAGTAGAGAAGGACTCCAGGGATTAAATGATGTATTGTAAAGGTGAATGTGAAGTGTAAAATAGATTCGTAGCTTTACTAGAAAATAATTATAGTATACACAGAAATGTATACTAGGGTAATGAATCATGGGGCCTACTCAGAAGGAATAAGGGGGGCATACCTGGCATTTACTGAGTGTAAAGCGCAGGCATACCTACATGGAAATAGGACGACCTGTAGCCTGAAAAATAGGAATGTTTTATAAAGGGGCGTACCTACCAGAACCGAAAGAGGAAGTGCCCTCGAAGGTCAACCCACACACAAGGCATAGGTACTGATCCTAGGACAAGGGGACACTATCATGACAGAAGTCACACATTTTATAGGGATTATTCTGGTAAGTTTGAATTCTATGCACAACTAGCGTTATTACGTTTTATGGAAGTTTACAACTGTCAATAACACTTTCATTTTACCCAGAGTTCCTCCAAACTACACAAAAATACCACAATTAGTACATGCTTAGGAAAGGTAGTACAAAAAGATGAAAACAGAAAGTAGATTACTCATGTGTCATGAACACCTGGAGTTTCAATTGCAGAGATAGCAGAAAAAAGAAAAAAGAATTATAGTCCTCGTGATTGTTAAAAGAAAAAAAAAGTGTACTGTTGAAATGTCAACTGTTATTATGTGTGATATTAATGTACATAATTATTGTATACAATATCACGTGTTCGATCTGAGGGGGAAGGGAGGGGGGGGGGGGGGGGGGGAGATCTGTAGTGCTTCGAGAATTTCGGTGTAAACTCTAGAAACACTCAGCCTTCCACCGTCTTGAACACATGATATTTTAGATGTGAGAGTGGGATGATAGAATCATACCTACTGTGCGTCACATGTTTGTGTGTGCATGTTTGAAGTTTGTCATGAGAAGACTGTAGATACAGCGGTCGAATGGCACCAACAAGTACTTGTCGGTCGATCCATGGAATTTGCAGTGAAAGAGCAAGAAAGCACTATGGAACTTCTGGGTTATTCCATGTTAATCATATCAGTGACCATTGTTATAAATAATATGAACATCTGAGATTCAGAATTCTGAAAAAAACTCTTATCTTGGACTCGCTGGAGGTGAGATGTATTTCATGATTTGTTTGTAATAGAGTTATGGTTGTTATGCCAACTCTTTTCTAAAATGTACTTAAATCTATTTCTAATGTGATACAATATGACTTGCTTACAAGAAGTCAAATGTTTATATGCAAAGTGTGAATTTTGTTCTTTATGAAGCTCAAATGTTCTGATAGTTGTTGAAAAGTATTCTTCAAGTACCTAATTATTTTGCAAGTAGAGAGAGAGTCTTTAAGGTTCCTGTACCTAGCATCATTCTTGAGAGAAGAAGTTTATAGAGATTCTAGAAGCTGGCTATCCAGAGAAGAAGAACGGCTGTGTATGCCAAGTAAGTCAACTCGTATAAGAGAAGTTGGAAGGCTGCAATCTAACTTCACATACTCTTAGTCATACAAATCGTGAGAAGCTCAACAAATAAACATTACAGGATCAGAGACAGAATATATACCATCTCATTGGCTGGTTAAGAGCAGACAAAACTCTTGCAGGCTGCTTGCAATAGCAAACCTATCACACAGTAGCATGGAAAACAAGTGCACTGATTATCAGGCTTCTACAAAAAACAAAGAAATGAAATTAGTTTACTCAAGTAAAATAGAATTCAATTTGTGCACCTAATTAGGAGTTAAAATGTGTACAATTGACAAAACACAGGAATCCAAACTGATTCTTTCACAAATGTCGTACTTGGTGGCAAAATGTGTCAACCCTCCCAAAATAGCATCTTTCATAATTGCAGTCTCTACCGAAGAAATATGGAAGCAGTCATTCATACAGAGCACAAAGTGTGATTAACACTAGTGAGTAAAGAGTTGAAAATGCCCACGGACATAAATTCAAAATCCAGTGCCTAAGTGAAGGCACTGTATGACATTTTTAATGAGCAGTGACACCAACACAGTCTACCAAAGTTCATAGTTCCAGTGCACCATAGAAACAGCTGTCAAACTTTGCTAATGAATGCCTTACACCTCACAGGTTGTCCACATACCGTGTCTCCTCAAAAGGAGGTGACTAAGCCAGCCTGCAGTGCTTACTCACTCCCATCACCTGCACCGGTCTCTTGTCACTGCCACCCACAGAGCTACTGCCAGCTTCACAGTCTTCTGCACTACCTCACAGCCAGCTCATTGACCTCCAGCTCTCTCCAACTTCCACCTTTCATCCAGTGTGCTGCTTAAGAGCCTTTTCCATACCACAGAGCATGCTACCTCCAGCAGTCCACCAATGTCACTGGAGTTGTGGATGATCAAGGCAAGGGTACAGGTCAATTGAACTGATGATCACCATAGAGTTTGATGGAAGGGTACAAATACAAGGAAAAACATGGGAAATGTAACTTGCTTGCTACCAAGAGACCATTCAGGCAGGTGGTGGAGTTATTCACATATGATTATGAATACCCAGAATGAGATAATGTGACTTGTACATCTGCCGTCTTCTTTCACATGAGAATGGCTACAGATACCTACCTGTATGATCTGCTTCACCCATTTACTTGTCTAAGGCACACCTGGACAATCTGTACTTTCAATAAGACAATACACCATACCATCACTCCCAAATTATTTCAGAATTGTTAGAGGAACACCCTGCAGACATATGAAGTTAGCTGACTTCAATTCTATCAAGAGAGATGAACATGCCTAGGATTGATTTCTGACAGATCGTTGTGCGTGATGGTCGAGAGGTCATGACTCTGGATAGCTTCACAGTGCTTTTCTGGCTCAGAGACAGTGCTATGGTGAGAACTGGCTGCAATAAATGAGACTACACAAACACATTCTGCTCTTCCCTGAATGAATTGTGCATGTCTCTCATCGGCTGGTCAAAAATTTTATGATTGACCACTATTTGTCCCACTATAGAGGCGCAAGAAAATATAAATGTTTCCACAGCACATGACTGTATCAAAGAGGCAATCTTAAGACATAATTGTCTTTGAAATGAATCTAATTTACAATGTATATAGGAGGAGTACATGAATAAGTGTATAACACTGCAATCCTTCCATGGAACCCATTCCTTGAAGTTACTTCAGAAAATTTTCACAAGATGACAAACACTATTTTTCAATAACCTGACAGTTAAAAAGCACCCTCCAATTATCAGAGTAAATCAGTGGCAACAAATCATATTCCTCTCTGCGTGTTTTGTATACGATGTATGTTAATAGACTTGTTCCAGGATGTCTTCAATTGTTCCTGGCACTTACCAATAGACAAGAACAGTTACAGCTGAGAGAACTGCCTGTGCTTGGACACCATAAATAACTGCAGCTGGTGAACTGAGCAGGCTTGGACACCACAGGTAACTGTAAGATTAATAGATTTTGTAGTTTTCTTGTAAATCATTGAAGGAGTTGGATATTGTTGCTTTACACTTAAGAAAATAACTTCATGCAGTTATACATCACATGCACATCATTCTTAGACAGTTAGTAAAGTATGAATCTGACTGACTGACTGATTACTGCCTACGAAGTGTGAACACCTTCAAGTATATTTATTAATTTAGGCTTGTCCAACTTTTTTCTTTGTGGATGTTTGTTAATATTTTTTATTTTTAATTTAGTAAAAAGTAATTGCAGTTAAAGTAATTGGAGTGACAATTAGCTACTGTTTATTATTTATTAGGATAAGTGTTGTGAATCACACTGACACACTAAGTGCCTATCCCTCTCTCCTTTCCCGTGCACATCTCTGTAATCTTTAGATCAGTGCAGGAGTTGGTACTGCAAGGTCGAGGTGCAGGTCCATAGATCAGTTCTGGAATAGGTCGCAGTTTGTTACTACCATCTCCTCCCTCCCAAAACAAGAATTATGGACTGACAATTTTTATTCACCATTGATCAATTTACAATGAAAAATGCTTTTTCATTGTTGTATAGTATAGGAAGTAGTGTCATATACTGGTACATGATAATAAAATTAACTAATGTCAATTAACTGTAGTACACATATCAAGCACCACAATAATAAAACATGCTACAGGAAGATTTCTAAGAGCTTGTGTCCGCAACACAGATTATGAAGTAGTATGGTATACACATTGTGCAATAATAACTAGATAGAGCATACAGTGCATAATATACAAAATGTTGTTGTTGTTGTTGTTGTGGTCTTCAGTCCTGAGACTGGTTTGATGCAGCTCTCCATATACAAAATATCAAAGCATAATTATGTGAAATATGAACATAACACATAATGATACAATAGAATGATTGATTGATTTATTTATCCATCTTTAAGCATTTTTCATGCAATTGATGTCGTCATTTTACATACATTATATAATTACAAAATAAGTCATACATTTTTAACATTCTGAATGAGTAAATTTGCTTTATACTGCACATGTTTAGTAGTCATTAAACATAAATGTGTCATGCAGAATGAAAAAAGGAGATACTGTATGTGTAACACAATAGACATGCTAACAAAAACATTTTAATAAATATAAATGAGACAGGCTTAATACATGTTAACCATTGGGGAAAATGCATTATGTAAATAAAGCACAACGGCATGGTACAATAACAATTTCAGAAGAACAATGTGTAATAGGGTGGTCAGGTCATACAGAAGTTTTAATAGATTATATCATTTTTATTACATACTTTAAATTCTTCTATTGTGTAGAATGCTTTGTGTCCAAGCCACCTTTTTGTAATATTTTTGAAGACATTCAGTGATACACTGTGTGCTGTAGGTGGTAGCATGTTAAATAATTGTATCTCTGTGTATGTGTAACTGTTTTTGGTTTTTTAAACTCTAGTAACTGGGATGTCCATCATCTGCCTTTGGCGTGTGTCATGGCTATGTACAGACTCACACAGTTTATAGCTTTCTCGGTTTTCCTTTATGTACATTAAGCAACTGAGAATGAACAGTGATGAGTCAGTATTTTTAACTCTATGAAATAGTCTCTACATGATACATGGTTTCTCACCCCAGCAATACACTTAATGGCCTTTTTCTGCCAAAGAAAAATTCTTTTTGCCCCAGAGGCATTGCCCCATAACAGCACTGCATACGTGAGGTGGCAATGAAAAAAGGCATAATAGGCATTTAGCAGTAGCTCGTCCGTCACACAAGTCCTGAGCTTAGTTAGCAGATAGGTGACTCTGGATAACTTTTTGCATACATAATTGGTGTGAGTTTCCCAGGTTAATTTTGGTCCAGATGAATGCCAAGAAGCTTAACTGAGGAAATACAGTTGTCATTGTTACATAGGCTGAAAGAATGTTAACAGTTTTAGAGTGGTTAATTTGTAATTCATTTTCTCTGAACCATACACTGGATATTCTGAGTTGTTATGCACTTTTGTGCTTGAGTATGTCCAGAGCCCTATCTACTGTAAGAAAGGTGGTGTCATCTGCATATAGTATGGACTTACAAGGCATCATATTGGACGAATCATTTACATAAATTATGAAAAGCAAGGATCCAAGCACAGACCCTTGTGGCACACCTCGTGTTACATCCAGTGTGTTTGATTTGTTTCTGTTAAAATGTACTATTTGTTTTCTCTCGCTCAGATAAGACGAAATCAGAGATAGTACTTTGCCTTCAAAACCATACGAGCAGAGCTTATTTAATACAGTTCTGTGGTTGGGACTAAAGGAAACTGCTAAATGCTAATATCCTCCTCAGACATGTCAAGGAATCCTTTAATATGGTAAAGTGGGTGATCCAGTACCCAGCTGCACCATTTATTTTAAAATAAATCTTTCGATCCATAGACTGAACACAGACTGGTGATTCGTTAAAAATTTTTAGTAAGTTCACTTTGTGAGAATTTCTACTTCTTGCTAATCTGTGTATTGGTACATCTAGATTAGCCTTAGCTCTGGTGTTGTGTTCGTAAGTTTCCCTCCTAACATCAAATTCTGAAACATTATTTTTAACATAGAGCACACACAATTAAGTATCAAATTATGATTTTGAGTACTCTGGGCCCAGAAAAAAAGATGAGGACAGTGCTCCATGCGTCCTGTTTTACAGATTATACGTAGGACTGTTTTCGGATTTTAAAAATATTCTTGATGGGAGGGGAGTGTCCTCATACCCAAGACATTTTTTCCACATACATGATTGATATGTTCTTCCCAGTGGAGTTTGGAGTCGATGTAAATACTTAAATTTTTACTGATTTATTTTCTGTTTCATTAGACATTCCCATAAGGAGCTGTTGGATTTTAATGGAATCACACATGAGTTTATTAGCTGCTAGAATTTCTTTTGTTATACTATTCAAATCAGACATTCCCCACTGTGGTAAGTAGTGTTGTATCATCTGCATATAATATTACTAGGCAAATCATTGACTGCTGTAGTGAGGAAGAAGGGTTCCAGAATAGACCCTTGTGGAACACCTGTGCTGAGTTCCATTGAGGAGAAATCTACGTTTCTGACTGAGACAAACCGTTGTCTGTTGCTTAAATATGAATGCATCACAGCCAATTAGCTACGTTACCACACACCCCATAAAACTCCAGCTTCCTTATTAATATGTCAACAGAAATGCAATCAAATGCTTTGCTTAGGTCACATAATAGCAGTGATACCATGTTTTGTCTCCAAGAGCTGTTAAAATTTGATCTACAATTTCCAAAATGGCTGCTGTTGTGTTTCTCCTCTTGCAAAAACCAAACTGACTGTTACATTGGAAATCAGCTGCTTATTTGTGTGAGTAACAGCTCCTCAAATATATTTGAAAATATTGGCACAATTGAAACTGCCCTTTAGCTTTGGGGAAGGTTTTTGTCTCCTTTTTTAAAAGCGGATAACTTTTCATTCCTTGAGTGATTCCAGAAATACTCCAAATTCTACACATTTGTTAAAAATAAAAGCTAATGGTTTAGAGACTTGAGTGTACTGCCTTTTTAATGACATAATTCGACAACCAACAGCAGTCCATACCTTTAGAATTTGAAAATTTGCAAACAGGTTTTGTAATATCAGCAGATGTGATAGTACTCCACTGAAATACCTGGTGGCTGGGCAGTGGGGCATCAGTTAGGTTCATTGTTGATGAACTTGTCGCTTTCATATCTTTTCCTTTTTCTTTCACCGAGTTTTAGAGATTTAATTCCTCAGGATCTAGTAGGGCTGCATGTGTGTATTTTGATGTGTCCCCTTATTTTATTATTTGCTGTGCTGCCTTGCTTATGCGTATGATACAGTATGACCATGTTCTCTCCTATTTCTGCAAATTCTTCAGAAAACCAGTTCAATCTTTTATTTTTAGGTACACTTTGAGATCTAATTTTTGTTACTGGAGAAAGTTATCAAAGGCCATTTCTTCTTCTTTTTTTCCTGACTGGCAACTATATACAAAGTCCCTGTTTGTATGACATAGTCTCTCAATAAACACTTTTTCTGTACTTCTCCTTTTTCCTTCTTACCAGTACCACTTCAGGTTGTTAGATTTCAATAATCGTCTGTTATACAGTGTGAGGAGTAAAGGCACATGATCTGCCAGACCTCGTCCTGCAAGTCTGGCTATGAAGTTTTCCTTGTGGATATTCTCTATAATGTTGTCTATGCAGGCATTCTTACATGTAGGACAGTTATTTTACAATATAAGTCCAATGTTCTTAGCATATTGAGAAATGTCCTTGTGACTTACCTATCTCTACTTGCCATTTATATGTTAAAATCGCCATATATAGCAATTCTTGACTTATTTTTCAAGATTTTTTAAACTATTAACTCATATTTTTCAATAAACAAATTTACATCTTCACCTGGAAACCTGGACAGTGTAACTGCGCCTATATTTTGATTTTCTAGTTTTACACAACTAAATTACCCATCCAGTTCTGAGTAACATGTAGATAAATAAATTCTGATAAATTTTACTTCTTCTTTGACAAAAATTCCAGCCCCACCATTCTTTCCCTGTTTTCTACACATTATGTCTGTAAAAACATACCATTACGGAACAAATATACGAGGGTAATCCCAAAAGTAAGGTCTCCTATTTTTTTTATAAGTACATAGACCTATTTATTTCAGCAATGGTTTACATCAGTTTAAAGCTTGAACATTTAGTTATTTTTCGACATAATCACCATGTCTGTCTATGCATTTTTGTAGACGCTGTGGCAGTTTTTGTATGCCCATGTCACACCAGCTCGCTGCCAAGTTATGAACCTCTTCGTTCACCTCGTCGTCGGAGCTGAATCGCTGGGACCACAATTAACACTGACAGGCACTGTTAGACTCTGAAAAAACTCAAAACGGGCAATTCAGAACCGGAGAAGTGGAATGTTGAGCAAGGGCGTACACATTCTCCATGACAACACTCGCCCACACATCGCTCGGCAAACCGTTACTCTCCTGCAACAGTGTCAGTGGAACATGATCACCCACCCACCCTATAGTCCTGACTTGGCACCCAGTGACTATCACCTGTTCCCTAGGTTAAAAGAACATTTGGCCGGAAAGTGATTCAGCTCCGACGACGAGGTGAAAGAAGAGGTTCATAACTTTCTGAACAGCATGGCGGCGAGCTGGTATGACATGAACATACATTTTCAGCCAAGATGGCGGCAAGTGATGTTGTTCGATCATGTGAAGTGTGCAAAAAAGATATTAAAACGACAGATATAGCGCTAGTTTGTGGATTATGGTGTAATAAAACCTTTCACAACGAGTGTGTAGGCATTAGTAACAGTGAAGCTCGTACAGTAGCGTGTTCTAAAGACCGAATTTGGTTTCACTGTGTGTCCTTCGGAAAGAGATTAAGTAGCGAAAATTTACATGAACCTGAAGTGCAGAAACACAAAAGTGATATTGAAGTGAACGGTGACGTAAAATTATTAGAATACTTGCAAAATATACTCAAGTTAACAAATATAATATCGGAAGATAACCTATCAATGAATAAAAAGCTCGATACAATTATCAGTGCTGATTCTAAGATTGAAGAATTGCAGTCTCCAAAATATAACGTAAACATATGTGAAAAACCACTTGTAAACGGTGCTGACTCCTTGGAAAGTGGTTATAGCAAAGTAAGTGAATTTGTGCAGGAAAACATTGGTGCTGCAAATGGTAAACAAACGGATTTGGCGGCAGATAAACATAAACACCATATTGTGGTTAATGTGCCGTGCAACCCGTCTCATACATCCAAAACAACTGTTGGTGATCGAGAAAACGGCGCTGATGAATGCTGTAATAATGTAAGTAGTGACAGAAACTGTCCAAATCCCTTTCTACAACAACGAAAACAGATCATTCCAGACGAAAAATCTCCAACCATAAATTGTAATCAAACTGATATCATGGAATCAAACGAGTGTTTTGATGTAAACAATGTATCGGTCAACAAAACAGGATCTGGCGTTAATAAAGACGAAAATAGTCTCTACAACTCTGCAGATTCCTCAGAAAATAAACTCTCACACAATACAGAGTGGTGTGTAGTAAGTTCTAGGAAAAGAAGTTTTCGCCATAGGGACAAGAAAACCCCAACAGCTTCTGCAGAACAACAAACAAATAACACAGCGCTAAATACAGATATACCATGCAAACTGCCACAACAATGACTATCAGATCAACTCCTCCAACCAATGCCATCTCAGTAGTTGGAAATTCAAGTGTTAGTGACAGGAAAAATAAAATAATAGGCACTGGTGATGACCAAGGAATGCTGTATGGGGAAAAGAGAGCATGGTTTCGTTTAGGAAAGGTGAAAAGTGGAACGACAGCAGAAAACGTAATTAACTTTTCGAAGAAAATCCTACCAGGTCATAGCAACTTTCACGTAGAAAAATTGGAATCTAAGGGTGTAAATAGTAGTTTTAAGATTGGTGTAGAGTTTCATCTAAAAAACAAGCTATTGGACACTGCTGTATGGCCCAAAAATGTAATTATGCGTTTTTTCTTCCGGGGACCATCCGTTATGCCAATAAAATAGATTATGAAGTTAAAATCAAGGATCACTGCACAAGAATGTTTCTAGTACTGAAAACAATACGCCTATAATCATTGCAAGTGTAAATGTGCAGTGCATAAGAACCAAAATGGATCTCCTATCATTTTTTATAGAAGAAATTAAACCAGATGTTTTATGTGTTTGTGAACACTGGCTAGCTGAAGCAGAAGGTGATTTCTATAAATCTGTTGAATACTTAGACATGGCCAGTGCTTGGTTTCGAAGAGCTGCAACCCACGGTGCGGTCTCTGTGTATGCCAGCAGAGATCAAAGCATCAAGGAAATTGATTTAAGCAGTTTTTGTGTAGATTTTGATCTTGAATTAGCTGCACTGTTATTAACAAATATTGATTTAGATGTTGTTTCTGTGTACCATTCACCAGATGGTGAGTTTGAGAATTTTATTGGACATATGGAGAACTATTTGTGTTACCTAACACGCCTAAAGTCAAAAATCGCACTGTGTGGAGATTTTAACATACACATAGGTGATGGAGATGCCAGAGAGAGGGTCTTTATGAGATTAATTACCAGTTATGGGTTGTTTATTGCAAATAAGCTCCCAACAAGGGGTGGTGCATGCCTGGACACCATAATCACCATAATCACATCTGGGATTATAAACTCAGTGTAGTTGAACCTATGATAGCAGATCACTGTGCACTAGTAATGGAAATCAGTATGAGGAGCGAACTGCAGATAAGCAATGACATTCAAACTACACATTCAAAAGAAGATTTGTTAAAGAAGAGAGACTAAATGATCTCAAAGCAGCTCTGTCTTGTGTAAACTGGCAGCAGAAAATTGCAGAGTTAGTAGGCAGTGATTCTTTCTTATGTCTGTTCCAAACCTTAAAAGCAATATTTGATGACATGTTTCCGGTAAGACCAGTGAAGAATCCTCTGGACAGATCACAAGGCAGGCAGAAATTATCAATGTGAAACAATGGTAGACCGTCGAGCTCAATAAATTGAAGTGTATTGTAACAATGTGCAAGGACCAAATGAAATCAGCTTTAGACATTCCAGCTAAAGAATTACATCACTGCAACTACCTAAACGCTTATAGGAAGGCAGTAGAGGAAGCAAAACAGAAATACAATGATACATACATTAAAGAGGCCCAAAATCCTTGTAAAGCTGCCTGGAATCTTGTAAATGAGAACAGAAAGAAGACTACCTCCTGCTTAAATTCGTGTAGCCCTGATGACTTCAATGAATATTTTGTCACAATAGTGAGTGAAATTCCACACTCTGACCTAGATCTGACTGCAAACATAAGAAATGCAGACAGTTGCAGTATTCAAAATTGGAAGGAAGTACACCCTGAAGACATGATAAAAATTGTGAACTCCTACAAACACTCAGAAAGTGTAGACTTCTATGGCATGTCCTGCACACTGCTAAAGAACATTATTGCAGAATTAGCTCAGCCACTAGCCATAGCAATAAACAAATGTCTATCTTCTGGTGTCTTCCCAGACTTCCTTAAACTGGCATGCACAGTACCAATACATAAGAAGGGGGATCATTGTGAGGTGTCCAGCTTCAGACCAATCTGAGTGGTACCAGTACTAGCCAAAGTTACTGAGTCTGTGATGCACCGCCAGGCACTGAATTACTTTGAGGAAAACAACTTATTCCAAAACACACAGCACGGATTCCGCAAAGGGAGATCAACAGTGACAGCCACACTGGACTTATTAAAAACAATTCGTCAGAGTTTTCAAGAGAGAGAGAGAGTGTGGCACTAACACTCTGTGACCTCAGCAAAGCCTTTGACTGCATCTCACACACAACACTAATAGCCAAGTTAAGATGCTATGGTGTAGGAGGTGTTGTTCTATCAACACTCCAATCTTATTTGGAAAACCGAAAGCAGGTAGTATCAGTGCACGGAGCAACTTCTCTTGAACACAAACTGGAACATGGAGTGCCCCAAGGATCAGTCTTAGGACCTCTCCTATTCCTCATACATGTCAATGATATGAGCTGTAATAGTCAAATGTTGCAGTTTGCAGATGACACTACCCTTATTGCCAAAGGACATACAGCCGCAGAAGCTCTTGGTGCATCAAATTTGATGTTTTAAGAAATAAAAGAATGGTTCGTAATAAACAAAATGAAGATCAATGAAGAAAAAACCCAACATTTGATATGCAGTCTAACCAACATTGAATACCAGGAAAACATGGAGACTGTCAGACTATTGGGCTTCAAGATTGACAGCAAACTTTCCATGAATGATCACACTGCATATGTATGCACCAAACTTTCTCATGTGATATATCTCCTGAGGAAGCTGAAGAGGGTAATAACTGACCAGTTTCTCACAATAGTCTACCATGCACTCTTCCACAGCCACATTAGATATGGACTGTTGTTGTGGGGACACTCCTCAGGCAGCAAAGATGTGTTGCTATTACAAAAAAAGCCATCAGGATCATATCCTCTAGCAAAAGACTGGACCACTGTAAGCCTATTTTCACTGGGCTAGGCATAATGACTGTTTTTAGCTAGTATGTGTTTTTCTGCCTCATGTATATAAAAGAAAATCAAGGGAATTTTAGCATAAGACAAGAAATACATAATCATGACACTCGCTGTAAGAAGAACATTGAAGTGCTAAGGTGTTGCCTATCAAGTACACAAGACAGCTTTCCAACAGTCGCCCTAAAAATGTACATTCAACTGCCTCCAGAAGTGAAATCCCTGCCACCTGAATTATTTCGGAAAAAAATTTCTCAGGACTTGAAACAACATCCACTATATTCCTTGGAAGAGTTTTTCAACAGCGGTTCTAGTGAATGGACAAAATAATAAATATTGTTAATAAATATTGTTATGTTTTATATATAATTTTGCCTAAATTTAATCTTCTTTTTATGTTAACTGCACATTTAATTTTGTGTTTTACTTAAAGTACATATTTTGCCAAAATGAAACTTTGTGTGTGTGATCTACATGGACTTGTAAACATTTTGCTTTATGGTATTTTCATTTGCTGCTATGAAGTTTTACTTTCCAGTTTAGTTATATTTCATTCCCGCTATGTTCTATGTGTTTTTGTGCACTCCATAAATATTTTCTTTTATTTGTAATATAAATTTTGTATATGGTGTTGTATAAATGTTAGTTGATAAACATTGTGTTTGTGACGCAGTCTGTCCAGCCATGGCTGGTAAATGACGAAGATATAGTAATAAAAACTGCCACAGCGTCTACAAAAAATGCATCAACAGAAATGGTGATTATGTCGAAAAAATAGCTAAATGTTCAAGCTGTAAACTGATGTAAACCACTGTGGAAATAAACAGGTCTATGCACTTATAAAAACATAGGAGATCTTACTTTTGGAATTACTCTCGTATTTAGGCCTACTTGTTCTTGGGTTAACCACTGCTTAGATATATATATATAATATCAATGTGCTTAACGTTACACAAATGTTCTAATTTTAAATGCTTATTTCTAATGCAACATATGTTAATTTGTAGAAAAGTGAGTAGTTTGCCTCTGTCTGCATTTCTCTGGGAGCTATTTGTCTCAATACTAGGCTCAGTTAATGCTTTAATTCTAGTGCACTATGACGGTATGTGTTCTGATAGTCACATACCCATTCTTCTGGCTGTTGGATCACTTTGTTAGATTCTTTCTCTTGTGAGAGAGCCTCTACTCCTACCAAACATCCTCTGGTACCAAAAAATTTGGCCCTTTTGTGTGGGCTTCCTGTTCCTTGCGCTTGTTTCCGTGAGTCCAGGTGCTGCATCTGCAGCTGAAGGAAGATCTGCTGCTGATGTTTGCACTGCTGTTGCTGTTGATGCTACGCTACTGATCCTGTGGTTGGTGGCATCTCTTTTGCAGATTACGTTCCCCCTTCTTTTGCAGATGATGTTTTCTTTGATGGTAAGGTCACAACTTCAGCAGATGAGGTAATTTTAGATGAATCTTGTGTTTCCACCTGTTGGTCAGTTGGTGAAGCATTTTTCTATTTCTCAATATCAGTCTAAGAAAATGTTTTCGTCTCTCGTTGTGATTCCATATTCAGGATAATTTTAGGTTTGTTTTGCTTGTTTTGATTTCGGATGTGTTCTCTTCTTTTATGGCAAAGAAATCTTTTGCCAGAGTTGTTTTAAGTGCATGCCATGCTTGGTGAAATATGTTCTTTCATAGGCACGCAATCGAAGAAAACGTGCATCTGAAGACGCTTTACACACACTCCTGGAAATTGAAATAAGAACGCCGTGAATTCATTGTCCCAGGAAGGGGAAACTTTATTGACACATTCCTGGGGTGAGATACATCATATGATCACACTGACAGAACCACAGGCACATAGACACAGGCAACAGAGCATGCACAATGTCGGCACTAGTACAGTGTATATCCACCTTTCGCAGCAATGCAGGCTGCTATTCTCCCATGGAGACGATCGTAGAGATGCTGGATGTAGTCCTGTGGAACGGCTTGCCATGCCATTTCCACCTGGCGCCTCAGTTGGACCAGCGTTCGTGCTGGACGTGCAGACCGCGTGAGACGACGCTTCATCCAGTCCCAAACATGCTCAATGGGGGACAGATCCGGAGATCTTGCTGGCCAGGGTAGTTGACTTACACCTTGTAGAGCACGTTGGGTGGCACGGGATACATGCGGACGTGCATTGTCCTGTTGGAACAGCAAGTTCCCTTGCCGGTCTAGGAATGGTAGAACGATGGGTTCGATGACGGTTTGGATGTACCGTGCACTATTCAGTGTCCCCTCGACGATCACCAGTGGTGTACGGCCAGTGTAGGAGATCGCTCCCCACACCATGATGCCGGGTGTTGGCCCTGTGTGCATCGGTCGTATGCAGTCCTGATTGTGGCGGTCACCTGCGTGGCGCCAAACACGCATACGACCATCATTGGCACCAAGGCAGAAGCGACTCTCATCGCTGAAGACGACACGTCTCCATTCGTCCCTCCATTCACGCCTGTCGCGACACCACTGGAGGCGGGCTGCACGATGTTGGGGCGTGAGCGGAAGACGGCCTAACGGTGTGCGGGACCGTAGTCCAGCTTCATGGAGACGGTTGCGAATGGTCCTCGCCGATACCCCAGGAGCAACAGTGTCCCTAATTTGCTGGGAAGTGGCGGTGCGGTCCCCTACGGCACTGCGTAGGATCCTACGGTCTTGGCGTGCATCCGTGCGTCGCTGCGGTCCGGTCCCAGGTCGACGGGCACGTGCACCTTCCGCCGACCACTGGCGACAACATCGATGTACTGTGGAGACCTCACGCCCCACGTGTTGAGCAATTCGGTGGTACGTCCACCCGGCCTCCCGCATGCCCACTATACGCCCTCGCTCAAAGTCCGTCAACTGCACATACGGTTCAGGTCCACGCTGTCGCGGCATGCTACCAGTGTTAAAGACTGCGATGGAGCTCCGTATGCCACGGCAAACTGGCTGACACTGACGGCGGCGGTGCACAAATGCTGCGCAGCTAGCGCCATTCGACGGCCAGCACCGCGGTTCCTGTTGTGTCCGCTGTGCCGTGCGTGTGATCATTGCTTGTACAGCCCTCTCGCAGTGTCCGGAGCAAGTATGGTGGGTCTGACACACCGGTGTCAATGTGTTCTTTTTTCCATTTCCAGGAGTGTATTTTCTGTAGTTTCCTATCAGTGTTTTCGGTTTCTTTGTTTACACACGAAGTATGAATTAAATCATAGCGTATGGGTATACTGCAGAGGATGAAATTTTCATTTGCTAGCCTGTTGAGGGCCGTTTCTTGTGTGCTGATAGTCTGTTTTGCATTCTTATGATACATAGTGTTAGACCCTCCCAGTAACATAACGACGTCGTTCCCAGTTAGAACTCGGATAGTTTTTTGCAGTCTTTTACTACCTCACACATAGGTATCCCAGGTTTTACGAAGGATATCACACTGAAGTTTATTTCACTTAGTTTCTGCGAAATATTACGCCCATGGCGATCGGAGAGGAGCAGTAATTTAATTTTTCAATCACTCATGGCACTGTATTTGTGTAGGTCTGTTTCTGCTACCCACTTTCGTGCCGTTATTTTGCATCTCTGGCATTTCGAAGTGAAGATTTACTGCATCAATCGAAACACTGTTTTTCCCTACGCATCAGTTTCCATATCGCTATTTTGTTCGCCCAGAAGTGCTGCGAAACTGTTTTTTGTAGACACAAAAGATGTGGGCATTTGATAGCTTTGGTTCACTCGAGAGGCTATTTTAGGCACAACGTAACAGTTCTTATGTTCGTTACTTTGACTTGAGGTGTGGACAAACAAATTTGCTGCTGAAAGATCCTGATGAAGAGCTACGACAAAACGGTACCGACTTTTATTCCAGCACGAAACTTCGCAACTGCAGTTGCTTGACGATCACACGTTTTTGTTCCACTGTTACAAGCTTTAGTTACCTTACCCTCAACCCAAAGTGCTAATGTACCAAATATGCCTAGGGTTTTAATAATAATAACAATAAAAGGTTTTACTATAATAATAATGACAAAAGTAAAACATTTTAATGCAGTAATAATAATTTGTTTCCATTAGTACCTCACACTGGCATGAGATCCAAGAAACTGCAGATTAGAGGAATATAGCAGTCGGGAAAAACTATGTCTATTAACTGAGAAGTAGGCCTGCGTGTGTCACACAATTAGTTTAAAAACTTCAACGGTAAAAAATTTTGACAATGTCATAATTTACACAATATAAAACTGAAGTATGCACCCATAATTACCAGCATTTCACCAAGCACTGCAACAATGATCACATACTGTGTGCACACTATGAATATGTGTGTGTGAATGAGAGGAATGCTGTTTGTTTCAGACATTTCCACATACTTTTGGGAAGTGAGCCGTGTGGATTTTTTTCCCCTTTGAAGATGTTTCCCTTAATATATACTTTACTCAACTTCCTGTGCTTTTCTAGTGCTATCTGTGGTATCATGAACCATTGAGATTCACTGTTTACAGCAGGTATGCCGAAGCTATACCTTCAGCCTATGCTCGTCTGGAATGTTACTGGACAGGCTGCTAGCCCATCGACATAGGCAACGTCATAAGCCAGCAAACTGGAAAGTGTCTGGTGTTCAATACAGAGTGGATCAAAAAGGACTTTACAACTTTGGAATGATCAAGAAATTTATTGAGATAACTGACACAATCGATAGATGTGTCATTTTGTCGCAAACAACCTCAAGCCTGATTCACATAGTGCACCAGTACCCCATTCCGTCACCAAGAGCGCCAGCATTCTGCACAGTTAAAATGGCTACTTTAATCAGTGTGAAGTGTGCTCCCTTTGGGTTTTGCTTTCATGTAACGAATTCTGCAACAACTGTCCAGGGTAAATTTTGCACCAACTACTAGAAGGAATATCCAAGCATGTCTACAATTTACTCTTGACACAAGAACTTTTTTGAGGTCCCTGCGACATGATAAATCACTTGGTTGCTAGCGTGTTGATGATTATGTCGAACAGGTTACAGAGAACTTCGCCCGCAGTCCACAAAAATCAACACGATGCGACGTCCGTCTCGTAAGACTGACATTCCACAAATGACTGTTTGCGAGTACTGTGTAGACTTTTACACTTGCAACCATACAGATTCACAATGACATAGCACCTTAGTAAAGTAGATAATGTTGCTCCCGGAGAACTACGTGTGGAAATGTTGCAATGGATAGTGTATGACGAGACATCGCAATAATCTGAAGGGATGATGGTGAACACCCACAACTGCAGAATATGGGGCAGTGAAAAGCCACATACAACTGTCGAACACGTTCACGACAGCCGCAAAATTAATACATTTTGTGCTCTTAGAAAATTGAAAGTATACGGCCTTTTCTTCTTCATAGAGAAAACTGTCGTTAGTATTGAGTCTCTGGATAAGCTTGAAAACTTTTTAATTTCACAGATCGGCGAAGATGACCGAGATCGGATAATTTACTACCAGCAAGACGGTGCATGCATCACTTTCTGACAGAAGTTCGAGGTTTCGTCGATAATCGCTTCCCAGGTTGGTGAATCGGCAGTGAAAGGCCAATAACATAGCGACCTCGCTCCCCAGACTTTACAACAATGGATTTCTTTCTCTGGGTTTCATTAAAGACCACGTGTATGTTCCTCCCATAAACAGTTTAGCCGACCTGAAATATCGAACCCATGCTGCCGATGAACAAGTTGCGCCCGATGTGCTGCAAAGAGAGTGGAAAGAACTAGATTACTGTTTGCCACTTCGCAAATGACCGTCTCAGAACCACAATGACACTTGACATTTTTACGTGAAACTTGACGATGTTTGCTACAAAATGACACATCCACCAATTCTGCAAACTATCTCAGTAAATTTCTATATTGTTCCATAGTTACAAAGTCTTGTTTAACTCAGCATGTGTATCTTGCATTTGCTAGAATACCTTGGCATTTTTGAGACTTTCAGTCTTTATGCTGTTCTATTCTCTGAAAGCCAGCTATGAAACTTGGAATCTGATACATGTAAAAATATAAACACACCTCCACTAAACTGATTTTAGGAGTCTCATGACATCTGTAAGTGCCCCTCTCCCCCCTTGGATACAAACCCAGGTCCCGCAGGATACTGTCATACTTTGTGCTGTTGTCTGACTCATACCCTGCCAAGTATTGGCAGCAGTAATCTCACATAATGTTTCAGCAGTTGCGACCCATAATGTCTTCATTTGCTGATCATCCAAAAAACTAGGTGTTTGGTGCTCTTTCAAATTATTTCACACTGTTGCGCCACAGCTATAGTATTGTACCTACCATTGCCTAAAAGTAATAACACACTTTAAAGTTATAAATGAATGAATTAATAACTTTGTTACAGGTCCTATTACAATCTGATGTCTCTTTTTTTGTCCAATCTTATATGATTTACTCACAACAAGCAGTAGGCTACTTTTAATGCTACTTTCTCTACGCCAGTACTTTGTCTGAGTGCTGACACAATGGGGTTGCAGAAGTAAGTTTAGGGCTTTAATGTCCCATTGCTAAAAAAAAGTCATCAGACACAGCAGATAGACTGAGATTGGACAAGGAAGGAAACTGGCTGTGCCCTGCGAAAGGAACAATCCTGCCATTCACCTTCAGCAATTTTGGAAAATCTCAGAAAGCCTAAATCTTGATGACCAAATGGGGATCCACACAATGTCATAGAGAGAGAGAGAGAGAGGGAGGGACAGACTGGTTCTCACTGCCCAATACAGTGCTGGTTCTACAACATGTGATCTGTCTGCTTCACATCAAGTATCTGCACCAAACGAGAAGTAATACAAAGAAATAATTAACAGTTTCATTGAAGTTTGTTAATGACATTTATTCATTTTCTATCATGGTACTATGCACTATAAATTCCAAATCCTTTCTCAAAAGCTACTGGCCCATTCAGCAGCATAATTAATTACTCCCCTTCTTTGTATTGCAACAAATGTTCCCCTTCAAGTCTCAGATAACTCTCACGTATGCTCAAAACTGATTCATCAAACATTTTGAAACAAACAGGCCCAAAAGCGAAACACTACGTTCAGTACCTACTTCACAGTGTTGTTATTATGTCACGGTATCTATAGTACTGGAAGTGCCTGTACACAAAATACTGTTGTTGTTGTTGTGGTCTTCAGTCCTGAGACTGGTTTGATGCAGCTCTCCATGCTACTCTATCCTGTGCAAGCTTTTTCATCTCCCAGTACTTACTGCAACCTACATCCTTCTGAATCTGCTTAGTGTATTCATCTCTTGGTCTCCCCCTACGATTTTTACCCTCCACGCTGCCCTCCAATACTAAATTGGTGATCCCTTGATGCCTCAGAACATGTCCTACCAACCGATCCCTTCTTCTGGTCAAGTTGTACCACAAACTTCTCTTCTCCCCAATCCTATTCAATACTTCCTCATTAGTTATGTGATCTACCCATCTAACTTCAGCATTCTTCTGTAGCACCACATTTCGAAAGCTTCTATTCTCTTCTTGTCCAAACTATTTATCGTCCATGTTTCACTTCCATACATGGCTACACTCCATACGAATACTTTCAGAAATGACTTCCTGACACTTAAATCAATACTGGATGTTAACAAATTTCTCTTCTTCAGAAACGCTTTCCTCGCCATTGCCAGCCTACATTTTATATCCTCTCTACTTCGACCATCATCAGTTATTTTGCTCCCCAAATAGCAAAACTCCTTTACTACTTTAAGTGCCTCATTTCCTTATCTAATTCCCTCAGCATCACCCGACTTAATTAGACTACATTCCATTATCCTTGTTTTGCTTTTGTTGATGTTCATCTTATATCCTCCTTTCAAGACACTGTCAATTCCGTTCAGCTGCTCTTCCAGGTCCTTTGCTGTCTCTGACAGAATTACAATGTCATCGGCGAATCTCAAAGTTTTTATTTCTTCTCCATGAATTTTAATACCCACTCCGAATTTTTCTTTTGTTTCCTTTACTGCTTGCTCAATATACAGATTGAACAACATCGGGGACAGGCTACAACCCTGTCTTACTCCCTTCCCAACCACTGCTTCCCTTTCATGTCCCTCGACTCTTATAACTGCCATCTGGTTTCTGTACAAATTGTAAATAGCCTTTCGCTCCCTGTATTTTACCCCTGCCACCTTTAGAATTTGAAAGAGAGTATTCCAGTCAACATTGTCAAAATACTAGCGGCCTGAAATCGTTCGAGTAATAGTGACATCTACAGATTCAGTTCAACGGAGACCAGTTATCATGATTATTTAGACGAGTAATAGGTAACGAGTTTTTGTGGCACCACACCACTAAACAGACGCATCTTGCTGACTTCCAAGTCACGTGATCGTTCAATTTCTATGTTTGAATACTCTTACAGGTTTAATGTAACGGTACTGTCATAACGACGACATCTCTCGAAACTACAGCTAATGGGAGGTGTATTTCAGGTTAAGCCATAATAATGCATACAGTCATAACATGTTGTAGCCATGCATTCTTGCTAATAAGAATAATCTCCTTATTCACCATCACTGTTGCGTCACATGTGTGAGGTCTCACAAGAAATGAAATGCGTACAATGTGGAAGCTATTCCTCTTTGGGTAGTAATCACACAAAACTATTTTATTCACATTCATAGTTCTGATCTTATTGTGAATTTTTCACTAAGTTATCTTAAAGATGCAAGAAGTTGACGATTGTTGATGTTGTTGTGGCGGTCTTCAGTCCGAAGACTGGTTGATGCAGCTCTCCATGCTACTCTATCCTGTGCAAGCTTCTTCATCTCCCAGTACCTACTGCAACCTACATCCTTCTGAATCTGTTTAGTGTATTCATCTCTTGGTCTTCCTCTACAATTTTCACCCTCCGTGCTGCCCTCCAATACTAAATTGGTAAACCCTTGATGCCTCAGAATACGTCCCACCAACCGATCCCTTCTTCTAGTCAAGTTGTGCCATAAATTTCTCTTCTCCCCAATTCTATTCAATACCTCCTCATTAGTTATGTTATCTACCCGTCTAAGCTTCAGCATTCTTCTGTAGAAAGCTTCTGTTCTCTTCTTGTCTAAACTATTTATCGTCCATGTTTCACTTCCATACATGGCTACACTCCATACAAATACTTTCAGAAAAGACTTCCTGACACTTAAATCTATACTCGATGTTAACAAATTTCTCTTCTTCAGAAACGCTTTCCTTGCCATTGCCAGTCTACATTTTATATCCTCTCTACTTCGATCATCATCAGTTATTTTGCTCCCCAAATAGCAAAACTCTTTTACTACTTTAAGCGTCTCATTTCCTAATCTGATACCCTCAGCATCACCTGATGTAATTCGACTACGTTCCATTATCCTCGTTTTGGTTTTGTTGATTTTCATCTTATATCCTCCTTTCAAGACACTGTCAATTCCGTTCAGCTGCTCTTCCAGGTCCTTTGCTGTCTCTGACAGAATTACAATGTCATCTGCGAACCTCAAAGTTTTTATTTCTTCTCCATGGACTTTAATACCTACTCCAAATTTTTCTTTTGTTTCCTGTACAGCTTGCTCAATATACAGATTGAATAGCATCGGGGAGAGGCTACAAGCCTGTCTCACTCCCTTCCCAACCACTGCTTCCCTTTCATGTCCCTCGACTCTTATAACTGCCATCTGGTATCTGTACAAATTGTAAATAGTCTTTCGCTCCCTGTATTTTACCCCTACCACCTTCAGAATTTGAGAGAGTATTCCAGTCAACATTATCAAATGCTTTCTCCAAGTCTACAAATGCTACAAACAAGGGTTTGCCTTCCCTTAATCTATTTTCTGATACAGGGTGGCGCAGGGAAACGGGAAATTTCGAAATAACGTCATTTCCATGAATAAATTCATAAAACTAGTAATTTATTAACGAAAGTGAATGTATTCAGTATGCCATTATTCAGTATGTCTTTACAATCAAAATGTCCAAAAGTGTCTCTTTACTTTTTAAAGATGACATCGGATAAATGTGCTCCCATTCGGCGTTCACACTCTAACAGCCTGTTATGAAAACTCTGGAATTCGCGGTGTAGCAAATTTTGGGGAATGGCAGTGATTTTGTTTTCAATGTTCTCCTTTAGTTAATGGATTGTTGCAGGACGTGTACGGTACACCTTGCCTTTAAGATATCCCCACAGGAAGAAGTCGCACACACTAAGATCAGGGGATCTCGCAGGCCATGCAATGTCACCGTTACGTGAAATAATGCGTCTTCCAAACAATTGACGAACTGCTGCCATCGATTGTCGACCAGTGTGTGACGTGGCTCCGTCCTGCTGAAACCACATGTTTTCGACGTTAAGATTAAGTTCGTACAGTCTCGGTGTAAAGAATGTTTGAAGCATTTCAACATATCGAGCGGATGTTACTGTCACTGCACTACCATCCTCACGTTCAAAAAAATAAGGGCCGATAACACCATGACATGCTACAGCACACCATATTGTGACCTTGGCGCTATGTAGTGGTCGCTGGTGAAACTCACAAGGATTGTCCTGTGCCCAATAACGAAAATTCTGTTTGTTCACGAATCCGTTCAGGTGGAAATGGGCTTCGTCTGATATCCATAAGTTACCAAGGAAATTCGCGTCCTCGTTGATTTTAGCCAATATCTGGCTACTAAACTCCATACGTGACGCTGGGTCTCGTTCATGTAAGTGTTGCACAATCTGCAACTTAATCCCTAGCGAAGATGCATGCTGTCGAACGGAGCGGCGAGGACTCGATTGCAGCTTTAACAGCTGCAATGTTCTCCGGGGTACGTACCGTTGGAATGTCACCTGGGGGTTTGTTTTTCAAGGCAGATCCTGTTTCTTCGAAATTACGCACCCACGTTGTAATCACATGCTCAGATGGGACACGTCCATGACGTCCAAGCTGGTAATGCTGTCGAAATGTTCTCTGCGCGGCAGTCGCACTATCACCATTTTTGTAAAACGCTCTCACAGCTACTGCACGTTCCGCACCAGTCCAGTTCTCCATGATTGCTAAATGGCAATGCGTTCACATCAATTGTGCAAAGTTTCGAACATCTGCCGCCGCTACAGTGCTGCCAACTGTAACGTTCAAAATTTCCCGTTCCTCTGCGCCACCCTGTATAAGTCGTAGACTCAGTATTGCCTCAAGTGTTCCAACATTTCCACGGAATCCAAACCGATCTTCCCCGAGGTCGGCTTCTACCAGTTTTTCCATTCGTCTGTAAAGAATTCGTGTTAGCATTTTGTAGCCGTGACTTATTAAAGTGATAGTTCGGTAGTTTTCACATCTGTCAACACTTGCTTCCTTTGGGATTGGAACTATTATATTTTTCTTGAAGTCTGGGGGTATTTCGCCTGTCTCAGACATCTTTTTCACCAGTTCTAATGGAATGTTGTCTACTCCTGGGGCCTTGTTTCGACTTTCAGTGCTCTGTCAAACTCTTCACGCAGTATCATATCTCCCATTTCATCTTCATCTACATCCTCTTCCATTTCCATAATATTGTCCTCAAGAACATCGCCCTTGTATAGACCCTCTATATACTCCTTCCACCTTTCTGTTTTCCCTTCTTTGCTTAGAACTGGGTTTCCATCTGAGCTCTTGATATTCATGCAAGTGTTTCTCTTTTCTCCAAAGGTCTCTTTAATTTTCCTGCAGGCAGTATCTATCTTACCCCTAGTGATATACATCTCTACATCCTTACATTTGTCCTCTAGCCATCCCTGCTTAACAATTTCGCACTTCCTGTCAATCTCATTTTTGAGACGTCTGTATTCCTTTTTGCCTGCTTCATTTACTGCATTTTTGTATGTTCTCCTTTCATCAATTAAATTCAGTATCTCTTCTGTTACCCAAGGATTTCTATTAGCCCTCGTCTTTTTACCTACTTGATCCTCTACTGCCTTCACTATTTCATCTCTCAAAGCTACCCATTCTTCTTTACTGTATTTCTTTCCCCCATTCTTGTCAATCGTTCCCAAATGCTCTACCTGAAACTCTCCTCAACCTCTGGTTCTGTGCAAAATTCTACCAGGCGGCTTCCTCTTTCATTCCTTACCCCCATTCCATATTCACCTACTACGTTTCTTTCTCTTTCTTTTCCTACTATCGAATTCCAGTCACCCATGACTATAAAGTTTTCGTCTCCCTTCACTATCTGAATAATTTCTTTTATCTCATCATTCATTTCATCAATCTCTTCGTCATCTGCGGAGCTAGGCGGCGTATAAACTTGTACTACTGTGGTAGGCATGGGCTTCGTATCTATTTTCGCCACAATAATGTGCTCACTATGTTGTTTGTAGTAGATTATCCGCATTCCAATTTTTTTATTCATTATTAAACCTACTCCTGCATTACCTATATTTGATTTTGTATTTATAACCCTGTATTCACCTGACCAGAAGTCTTGTTCCTCCTGCCACCGAACCTCACTAATTCCCACTATATCTAACTTTAACCTATCAATTTCCTTTTTTAAATTTTCTAACCCACCTGCCCGATTAAGGGATCTGACATTCCATTCCACGCTCCGACCCAGAACGCCAGTTTTCTTTCTCCTGATAACAACGTCCTCCTGAGTAGTCCCCACCCGGAAATCCGACTGGGGGACTATTTTACCTCCGGAATATTTTAGCCAAGAGGGCGCCATCATGATTTAACCATACAGTAAAGCTGCAAGCCCTCGGGAAGAATTACGGCTGTCGTTTCCCCTTGGTTTCAGCCGTTCGCAGTACCAGCACGGAAGGGTCGTTTTGGTTAGTATTATAAGGCCAGATCAGTCAATCATCCAGACTGTTGCCCCTGCAATCCCTATATCGATTTCTTCAAGATGTTTAAGAACTTGTCGGTAGCCCGTCATACAATCACCGAACAGGCAAATAATAGGCCATAAAGCCGGTATTACTATGGTGAAATTATCCATTATGGCATATGGACAATTTCAACATACTTCAGCGCTTGTGTTATACTCGTGTAAACAGTGAGGATAATAACTCTCGAATAAAGGCTCTTTGTAGCGCCACTTGATCTTACAAGGGAAACCTCCCCCATCGCCCCCCCCCCCCTCCAGATTTAGTGGTAAGATGACCCAGCCCTAGTGTACAGCCCGTCAAAAACTGAGCATGAAAAAGGAAAATAGGAAGGTGTATTGATCTGTGAAAAAAAAGCAGAGTAGAAACAGTGAAGAGTTCAAGAACAATTGCAATAAAGAACAGCTTCAGGCAGCAATGGCGCCTTGGTTAAGGGTCATGGTATCGTACTATCGTACTGCCAAGTGGGTGAGCCGTGTTCAAATTGCCTTGTGACACATTACTGTTTTTTTTCATAACATTATGAACTGTCCGTCTGGTCACTGAAATGTTTGTTCTCTTTCTGTAGT
Source organism: Schistocerca serialis cubense (assembly GCF_023864345.2). Classification (NCBI taxonomy): domain Eukaryota; kingdom Metazoa; phylum Arthropoda; class Insecta; order Orthoptera; family Acrididae; genus Schistocerca; species Schistocerca serialis. The sequence continues at coordinate 275,907,919 of NC_064646.1, forward strand.
CTTGACAGTTGTCATACTATATATTTGGTTATAGAATATGAGTCATGTGGAAAGAATACGTTACCGTCGCAAGTGAATGTCATGAATAGTGAGAGCAGGCGAGATACCACATAGAAGTCTCACAGAAATGAATAAACGGCTGTGAACTATGTTACAACAAAGGAATTCAAGGGTCAAGACTTCCAAAATGGAACGCAACTTCAAAAATGTTAAAAACATACTTTTTGACGGAGCACAAGAAATTGTGTGATTGTGGAACTGTTGAGTCCGTTTGTTGCAACTAAGCCGGCTGTTGTGGCCGAGAGGTTCTAGGAGCTTCAGTCAGGAACCGCGCTGCTGCTACGGTCGCAGGTTCGAATCCTGCCTTGAGCATGGATGTGTGTTATGTCCTTAGCTTAGTTAGGTTTAAGAAGTTCTAAGTCTAGGGGACTGATGACCTCAGATGTTAAGTCCCATAGTTCTCAGAGCCATTTGATTTTCTGTTGCAACTTACGTGACAAACTATTACGTTTTCATCATTTCCTTGAGAGTGACCACATTCACATTCATACGAACACCTACATCGGTCAAGGAGGCATATCTCACTCACTGACCAGTGTACAAATTAGATGCGTCGATTCCTATCGTATGACACACGTACTGTCACTAATGCCATGTATGACACACCAGATGTGTTTTCCAGTGGATTCGGTTGACTTGTCGCCTTGTCATCAAACGTTTGCGGTTCCCATTCGAAAGCTACTTCCTTTCGGCTACTAATAGAGTAGTTGTGTAGAATGAACTGTCATTATAGGTCCCTACCTTACACGTCGCTGTTGCAAACGGACGTTACACCACGACACTGACACAATTTGAATAAAGTGAACAGCGAAAAAAAATTGGCACGAGGGAACTTTAAACACAGTTCACCTGCGTGGTTGGCCAACGCCTTAACCACAACGCCACTGCTTTTTCTAACAGTTCTATATTTCACTTGGTGTTTTTGGAGTGTTCACTGTTTCTATTTTGCTTTTTTTTCCTCATAGGCAGTACACCTTCTTCCTGTTTTCACGCTTGATCTGTGTTCAGTTTTTGACGGGCTGTGGCCTGGGCCATCTTTCCACTAATCTGAAGGGGCTGCGATGAGCAGTTCCCTTTATCAGCACATTCGCTTGTCTTACAGAGAATTCTCTCCTGATATCGACGAGTCAGAGTTAATATTATAAATTACTCAGCCTTGGTATGGCACTGTACTTTCATTACTGCGGTTGTTGTGCTCGATCGGAATCTACATCTACATGGATACTCTGTAAATCACATTTAAGGACCTGGCAGAGGGTTCATCGAACCACCTTTGCAGCTCTCTGTTATTCCAATCTCGTATAGCGCGCGGAAAGAACGAACACATATCTTTCCGTACGAGCTCTGAGCTCTGACTTCCCATATTTTATCGTGATGATCGTTTCTCCCTATGTAGGTAGGTGTCAACGAAATATTTTCGGATTCGGAGAAGAAAGTTGGTGATTGGAATTTTGTGAGATCCCGTCTCAATGAAAAACGCCTTTCTTTTAATGACCTCCAGCCCAAATCCTGTATTATTTCAGTGACACCCTCTTCCATATTTCGCAATAATACAAAATGTGCTGCCCTTCTTTGAACTTTTTCGATGTACTCCGTCAGTCCTGTCTGGTAAGGATCTCACACCCCCACACCGCGCAGCAGTATTCAAAAAGAGGACGGACAAGCGTAGTGTAGGCAGTCTCCTTAGTACGAGGGCAGTTCAATAAGTAATGCAACACATTTTTTTTCTCGGCCAATTTTGGTTGAAAAAACCGTAAATTTCTTGTGGAATATTTTCAAACATTCCCGCTTCGTCTCGTATAGTTTCATTGACTTCCGACAGGTGGCAGCGCTGTACGGAGCTGTTAAAATGGCGTCTGTAACGGATGTGCATTGCAAACAACGGGCAGTGATCGAGTTTCTTTTGGCGGAAAACCATGGCATCTCAGATATTCATAGGCGCTTGCAGAGTGTCTACGGTGATCTGGCAGTGGACAAAAGCACGGTGAGTCGTTGGGCAAAGCGTGTGTCATCATCGCCGCAAGGTCAAGCAAGACTGTCTGATCTCCCGCGTGCGGGCTGGCCGTGCACAGCTGTGACTCCTGCAATGGCGGAGCGTGCGAACACACTCGTTCGAGATGATCGACGGATCACCATCAAACAACTCAGTGCTCAACTTGACATCTCTGTTGGTAGTGCTGTCACAATTGTTCACCAGTTGGGATATTCAAAGGTTTGTTCCCGCTGGGTCCCTCGTTGTCTAACCGAACACCATAAAGAGCAAAGGAGAACCATCTGTGCGGAATTGCTTGCTCGTCATGTGGCTGAGGGTGACAATTTCTTGTCAAAGATTGTTACAGGCGATGAAACATGGGTTCATCACTTCGAACCTGAAACAAAACGGCAATCAATGGAGTGGCGCCACACCCACTCCCCTACCAAGAAAAAGTTTAAAGCCATACCCTCAGCCGGTAAAGTCATGGTTACAGTCTTCTGGGACGCTGAAGGGGTTATTCTGTTCGATGTCCTTCCCCATGGTCAAACGATCAACTCTGAAGTGTATTGTGCTACTCTTCAGGTATTGAAGAAAAGACTTCAGCGTGTTCGTAGGCACAAAAACCTGAACGAACTTCTTCTTCTTCATGACAATGCAAGACCTCACACAAGTCTTCGCACCCGAGAGGAGCTCACAAAACTTCAGTGGACTGTTCTTCCTCATGCACCCTACAGCCCCGATCTCGCACCGTCGGATTTCCATATGTTTGGCCCAATGAAGGACGCAATCCGTGGGAGGCACTACGCGGATGATGAAGAAGTTATTGATGCAGTACGACGTTGGCTCCGACATTGACCAGTGGAATGTTACCGTGCAGGCACACAGGCCCTCATTTCAAGGTGGCGTAAGGCCGTAGCATTGAATGGAGATTACGTTGAAAAATAGTGTTGTGTAGCTAAAAGATTGGGGAATAACCTGGTGTATTTCAATGCTGAATAAAACAACCCCTGTTTCAGAAAAAAAATGTGTTGCATTACTTATTGAACTGCTCTCGTAGATTTGTTACATTTTCTAAGTATCCTGCCAATAAAACGCAGTCTTTGGTTAGCCTTCCCCACAATATTTTCTATGTTTTCCATCCAATTTAAGTTGTTCGTAATGTCAGGTTCGAAGCGTCAACAAAGGAAGTGAACATGAAGAGAGACAGTTTCATTTCGAAGTAGAAAGTATGAAGATAAGAAAGAGCGTTTCTCACGCAGATGTTGGAGAATAAAACCCGTGGGAGGTTTTTTACGGTCTGAAACTACAATCGCACTCACTCGAACTTCGAAATTATATGGTAAGTGCCGTATATCTTTGTTACCAGTAGTTTCTCTACGAATACAAATCTGTAGAAGGAATTATACATTTTTCAAACAATGTTGTTTCACACTAAAATTAATCCTTTTTGTTAGGTATTGTTGAAGATGAGGCTTAGACAATAAACATGTAGGAATACCTCTGCCGGTTGGTGTGGCCGAGCGGTTCAAGGCGCTACAGTCTGGAACTGCGTGACCGCTACGGTCGGTTCGAATCCTGCCTCGGGCATGGATGTGTGTAATGTCCTTAGGTTAGTTAGGTTTAAGTAGTTCTAAGTTCTAGGGGACTGATGACCTCAGAAGTTAAGTCCCATAGTGCTCAGAGCCATTTTTAGGAATTCCTCTCATTTTCATGTGCTATTTCCAGTTTTCATTGTTCTGGTGCGGTCGAAGGAAGAATCAAATTCATGTTTATATCAAGTTTTATATGTATACTTCCAAATATAATTCCAAATGATCAAAAAGAACTACCGCTAACCTACTACCCGTTTCTTTTTCAAGTCAGCAAATAGCGATTGGGAACTATCAAGATCTCCCGGCAGGGACGCAGACTTGCCAAAATTTCTGAGGGTGCATATCAGTGAGGAATGCAATATATGCTTGTGCATGCACAACTCGCGTGGCGTAATTGCCTTATGGGCCAAATACATACGGATTTGGTAAACTACGTTTACGGGTACCCTTGACCAATCAACTGTTAAGTTTACGTCAGTGCCATCATGTGGGAGCACACTGCGGCAGACTTTTATCCCCGTTCGCTTGGTATAAACCCCGCTAGATGATGGCCCATTCCTCAGATGTCCCAATCCACTCACTATATAGTAAAATTTGATCTGACGTCAGTATATGTTGTAGCTATACTGACAGAAAAACATATTTTGTGGGTCTCTGAATGATTTATAGTATATTAAGTTTTGAATTTTATCCTACAGTAGTTCATTTGAGGAGCTGAGAATCACAAGGGTCTAAGGCACATCACCGTTGATTTTGTGTTTATAGCTTTATTCAAGCTTCTGAAATTTGTTGATTTTATGGTGGTTCAGGTTTATCTGTGCTGTAGGCTCACATTCTAAATATGAAGATTCACAAAAAGCTGTCTCACAGGTTTCTCTGATGTTCACTTAAATGTGGGATCGAAGACGGTGTGCTTCAGGCCCTTACAGATCTCAGCACCTCATTTGTATTCTAGTCAAGTGAACATGTTGCTAGACATTACTACTTGAATTAATCATTGTTTACTGTGCAGGTATTGGCTTTCATGTGCAGTGTAAACGTGTACTATGTTGAATCGGTTTCTTAAATGCTAATAGAAAAATAAAGGTATGAGGACAGGTAGCGAGTCGTGCTTGAGTAGCCCAGTCAGTAGAGCACTTGCCCATGAAAGGCAAAGGCCCCGAGTTCGTGTCTAGATCGAGTCGCCCTTCGGCAGGCTAGCGGCACGGACGCGCCGGCCGGAGTGGCCGTGCGGTTCTAGGCGCTACCGTCTGGAACCGAGCGACGGCTACGGTCGCAGGTTCGAATCCTGCCTCAGGCATGGATGTGTGTGATATCCTTAGGTTAGTTAGGTTTAATTAGTTCTAAGTTCTAGGCGACTGATAACCTCAGAAGTTGGGTCACATAGTGCTCAGAGCCATTTGGCACGGACGTCTTGTTTACATCCTCGCCGTGCAGCTCGCTCGCGTACTTGTTTGCGTGATTTTGCCGCCTTAGCGCGCTGTATTTCCTTAGAAAAAGAATGGATTATGCCCACAGAAAATCGACACTGATGATCAGCTTTCCGCCCGAATACATCCGACTAAAAGCACTTGAAATTGAACACTTTATCAGAGAAGAACTGAAGATTGATTGCAACGATCTTGTTGACATCCATCTGTCTGTAGTGAGCAGTGTGGTATATCTGAAATTGATTAACAAAGAACTAGCCTACGTGACAAAATCGTGTCCAGCGTCCAGCAATCGCTCAACCCTCTTCTTTGTACTAGCTATTGCCGGCCGATGTGGCCGAGCGGTTCTAGGCGCTTCAGTCTGGAACCGCACGACCGTTACGGTCGCAGGTTCGGAATCCCGCCTCGGGCATGAATGTGTGTGATGTCCTTAGGTTAGTTAGGATTAAGTAGTTCTAAGTTCTAGGGGACTCTTGTTGTTAAGTCCCATAGTGCTCAGAGCCATTTGAACAATTTTTTTACTAGCTATTAATGCGGTAACACCCCTTCTGTCTACAGCATAAGCTACCGCGTCCTTCAAAGCCATTGTCTCAACAAACAGAACGATAACAATGCACATTATGTGAAAACAATTTCACCGAAATCTTAAACCACACCGCTATTACGTTCAATAAAAATAACTATTGAGGTAGTCCTTAACATTCGGCTTCCTTGTATCTCGGATTATTCTTTACTATTGCTCGATACTGGCAAGCAGATATTTTAAAACAATTGTTGACGAATGGAGTGGGCGTATTGTAACGTGTCACTTGTAAGAAAACATGAAAGCAAGCCACAAAGACAGGATGTCATTCACAGTATAGTGCGACTGTTATTCTGGAGAGTGCCTTTGACTTGGCCATAGAAAGGCAAGGAACCGGGCAGTGCGTTGCTTCGTTGCCTTTGCACAAAGACATCTGAAGCAAGTAGATATGTTTTACAGATCAGAAAATTTAGCTTCCATATCAGTGTTTTAACAGTTCATTACTTTTTGATAAAGGCAGGTGAGGAATATTTATTTTATTCAGTTTTTATCAAACTAAAAATTCTGCGGGTGCGGCGCACTAACAAAGATTATGTAAGTGGGTGCTCGAGACCCGGCGCACTTAGGTTGTCGGCGCGGATGGCTACCGGTATCTCTAATCTTCATAACTGTGAAAATCTGAAACGATTACATAAACGAGCGATGATATCTGTTGTAAAATGACAACAGATTAATGAAATCTCTGGTTATCAAACAAGAAACAACGTTGCCTTAAAATAACCTTTTCACGAGTTCCAAACTTATCGTCCTCAGGTTAAGATATAGAGGAGGTAATTCGTCGAAACGTAGCCTAAAGACGACGCTGACGACACTGGCTGACAACACGAGATTTCACTCGTGAAACTCGCCAAAAATATGCATTTTTAGAGAACTAACTACGAGGGTCGTTTAATAAGTAATGCCCCAAATTTTCTTTTTTTTTCTCACTGTGTTTATTGCTAAGAGTCAGAATTTGGTGACAATACATCAATATGTCTTGTCCATGTACTGTTTTTCTACGTAGTCTCCATCACTTTCTATGGCCGTACGCCAACGTTGTGGAAGAGCATGTATTCCCTGCTGGTAAAAGCTCTTGCCCTATAGGCGTAGTCATGTTTTCAGTGCATTACTGACATTCTCGTCATCTTCAAAACGTGTTCCCTGTAGAGAATTTTTAAGCGGCTCAAAGAGATGGAAGTCTGAGGGTGCCAGATCTGGACTGTAGGTGGATGAGGCAATGATGTCCAACCCAATTTGGCGATGTGTTTCCGGGTTCTCAGACTTGTGTGTGGGCGTGCATTATCGTGTTGGAGCAAAGTTTCTGCTGGATTCTTGTCCGATCGAACATGTCGAAACGGTTCTTGAGTTTATTCAGAGTCTTTACATGTTGTTGTTGTTGTGATCTTCAGTCCTGAGACTGGTTTGATGCAGCTCTCCGTACTACTTTATCCTGTGCAAGCTTCTTCATCTCCCAGTACCTACTGCAGCCTTCTGAATCTGCTTAGTGTATTCATCTCTTGGTCTCCCTCTACGATTTTTACCCTCCACGCTGCCCTCCAGTACTAAATTGGTGATCCCTTGATGCCTCAGAAGATGTCCTACCAACCGATCCCTTCTTCTAGTCAAGGTGTGCCACAAACTCCTCTTCTCCTCAGTTCTATTCAATACCTCCTCATTAGTTATGTGATCTACCCATCTAATCTTCAGCATTATTCTGCAGCACCACATTTCGAAAGCTTCTATTCTCTTCTTGTCTATACTATTTATCGTCCATGTTTCACTTCCATACATGGCTACACTCCATACAAATACTTTCAGAAACCACTTCCTGACACTTAAATCTATACTCGATGTAAACAAATTTCTCTTCTTCAGAAACGCTTTCCTTGCCATTGCCAGTCTACATTTTATATCCTCTCTACTTCGACCATCATCAGTTATTTTGCTCTCCAAATAGCAAAACTCCTTTAGTACTTTAAGTGTCTCATTTTCTAATCTAATTCCCTCAGCATCACCCGACTTAATTCGACAACATTCCATTATCCTCGTTTTGCTTTTGTTGATGTTCATCTTATACCCTCCTTTCAAGACACTGTCCATTCCGTTCAACTGCTCTTCCAAGTCCTTTGCTGTCTCCGACAGAATTACAATGTCATCGGCGAACCTCAAAGTTTTTATTTCTTCTCCATGGATTTTAATACCTACTCCGAACTTTTCTTTTGTTTCCTTTACATATGCCTATGAATTGGTGGTTGATCCTCTTGGCATCACGTTCACGAGAATGACGCCATCACAATCCCAGAAGACTGTCACCATGACTTTATCATCACACAGGGTTTTCTTGAATTTGTTCTTTTGTGGTGAATGAGGATGATGCCACTACATGGACTGCCTTTTCGTTTCCGGCGCAAAGTGATGCACCCAGCTTTCGTCCCCCGTAACGATTCGTGACAGAAAGGCCTCTCTGTCGGGTCTCAAAACGCTCCATGAATTCAGATGAAATAGTCTTTCTCTGAATCTTGTGGTCCTATGTGAACATTCGTGGTGCCCATCGTGAGCATCTCTTTAAATACATCTACATCTACATCTACATTTATACTCCGCAAGCCACCCAACGGCGTGTGGCGGAGGGCACTTTACGTGCCACTGTCATTACCTCCCTTTCCTGTTCCAGTCGCGTATGGTTCGGGGGAAGAACGACTGTCTGAAAGCCTCCGTGTGCGCTCTAATCTCTCTAATTTTACATTCGTGATCTCCTCGGGAGGTATAAGTAGGGGGAAGCAATATATTCGATACCTAATCCAGAAACGCACCCTCTCGAAACCTGGACAGCAAGCTACACCGCGATGCAGAGCGCCTCTCTTGCAGAGTCTGCCACTTGAGTTTATTAAACATCTCCGTAACGCTATCACGGTTACCAAATAACCCTGTGACGAAACGCGCCGCTCTTCTTTGGATCTTCTCTATCTCCTCCGTCAGACCGATCTGGTACGGATCCCACACTGATGAGCAATACTCAAGTATAGGTCTCAATCATTGCAGACGCACTTCCAATGCTGACCGGCAACTGTAGAGCCAATTGTCGAGTTGTGATTCGCTGGGCGGCACGAATAATGGCATCCGCATGATTCAGCATGTCTGGTTCAGTGGCTGCGACAGGTCGTCCCGAGCGTGGCTGATCATGGAGCTCTGTTTCTGCATTTCCTGAGGCTGTAACCTTCTTTACCCATAGCCCAACTGTACTCCTATCAACTGCAGCAACGCCATACACTGCACACAAACGTTTATGGATGTTCGCTACGGTTTCTTTTTCTGCACACAAGGATTCAATAACAGCACGCTGCTTGCAACGTGAGTCGTGTGTAGACGACATTTTGACGCTGTACTACGGCTCTGCCATCTGCCGTAACGGTTCGATACTTCTCCGTCACACAGAACAAACATCAAATGTGAAGCAGCAACACGGACGTTTGTCTATGTATATTGATGGCTTCTATAACTTATTGAACGACCCTCGTATATTTAAGAACATACGGGGTAGAAGCTACACAGTGTACATGAAATCAATGAACTGATCCAAGTCTTCCATTCAATCTCTCGTGGATCCGTATGGAGTCTAGCCTGACGACAGCAGGCAGAAAGCAGGGATTTTATATTCCACATTTAAAAATATATTCACGAAAGAGGATTCTACCTTACCAATGCTTAACCAGCACACAAAGTCATAAAAGAGCGATATTGATATTAGCACGCCACTATTGAAAAACACCGGCTGCGGCAGACCTCTCCGTTCTGCTGCCAGCATCACCAGTAGTGGAGCTCTCACCCAAACCTCCAGATGTCAGACACTCGGATCGGTACCAGACGTTGTGTGTCGATAGAGTATCACCCGAAACTCCGATTTAGTTCGTACTGTGTGTGCTGCCGTCCAGCAGAACAGGCGTAAAAGTTAATTAAAAGCAACACCAGAGCCACCAAGCACAGGAAAAACATAAACGTGAGTAATTGATCTGTATAGCATCCGTGGGGAAGTTGGTAGTTTGTTAGAACGTCGTACCAACTACCAAGGGTCGTGGGTTCAAATCCCAATGACGACAAGTTTTTTCACTGTGTTATGTGCGGAAGTGTTATTCAGATTGTAAATTTTAAGTTGACAAACCACAATAACTCGAAAAATAAGCTTCACACGAAAAACCTGTGTAGAATACTTGATTATTTTCGAGGGGGACATCAGCTGGTGCTAAAATTAGCCCGCTACCCCAGTCCCATGGAGGTGGAGTGGGAGGCAACTTTAAAATTTCAAATGGGAACCCCCCAGTTTTTATTGCAGAATCAGATTCTACATAAAAAGATACGTACATTTTGTCTTAAACATTTGTTTTAATTCTTGGTAGTTGGCGCTGAAATTCAAGAAAATCCATGATCTCATTTTTGCGAAGAAAATGGTTACGGATAAATAAAAGATATTTATTCACTTCGTAAATTTTGATTCGCTAAAACTAAAACACTCCCTCTCTCCCCACAGGGTGGGGTTTGAGAGAGAGGAATTATTTACAAATGTTGACCCAAATATTGTATTAATTTTTTTTCTGCATATTCGGATAAGTGACATGATTTCCACGTGCAGAAAGTTGCTGCATCGTGCGAAGGTCGAGTGACAGGTAAACGAATTCCAAAAACTATTGTTGCAAAAGAAGTCTGAGATATATTTACCGCTCAGGTTGCTGAACATTTTGACTTCACAGGGCATCTCGTCGCTGCAAATTAATTGAATTCTGAAAAGTGTGCAAGTCAATTTGCGCAACCGTTTCTGCGCAGGTATTACAAAATATATGCCTTTCTTGATGCAATAAGCTGAGAAAAGAACTTGGAATACTATACACGAGGAATAAGTTTATGATTCTCATCAATGCTCTTCCACTTCCGCATTTCGTGTTCCCTAATGATTTGTAGAAGTATTTTAGTGAAAAAAATGAAACTCCTGATAGCGCTTGTTCCTATTTCGCTACCGGTGAAAACTCTGAAGAAGAGCGATCTTTCTCTGCTCTGCAGCGAACAGAATTTTTTTGCGAGGTATAATGATATAATGAGTCAATTGCGGCAAATAGCAGAAGCAGTACTACCCATAGAGGACTTCCTAAGTTGCGTCGTAGAGTTCAGCGTATGCTTCATTGACAGTCTCTGTACAGGAGCGGAGAATGGATTTTCATGCAAACATTCATCGTAAGGTAAGGGTATTTCCGTATTGAAATTATTTTATTCTTCATTTGTAGCCTTTTTATGTTATTTATTTGGAACTTTGTAAGCCATCTTCCTGTGAACCTCCTAGAAAAAACTAAACGAACTGCCACTGATCGGTATAAGTCGGTAGTCTTCGCGGCTATGACGTCGTATTTTCAACTGCTGCCAGCCGCAACTTTCACAGTTGCACTGTAGCTGCTCGGTGAACGTGCGTCTAAAATTGGTTAATAAAGCATTTAGCGATCCTCGCCATGGTGGTACCTACAATTCCGAATTGTCAAGTTCGCTGGTGCGACCCAGCGGCAAATTATATGCTGCGGAAAAAAATCACAACACCAAGAACGAGTTATGTGACATTACAAAACTGGTAGGTATGTTTCTACATGTGAAAGACTATATCTAGTCAAATTTTGCCACGCAGTCTAAGGCGTCCCCTCGCCCCCCCCCCCCTCCCCCCGTCGGAGATTCGCGTCCTAAATGGTTCAAATGGCTCTGAGCACTATGGGACTCAATTTCTGAGGTCATTAGTCCCCCAGAACTTAGAACTAGTTAAACCTAACTAACCTAAGGACATCACACACATCCATGCCCGAGGCAGGATTCGAACCTGCGACCGTAGCGGTCTCGTGGTTCCAGACTGCAGCGCCTAGAACCGCACGGTCACTTCGGCCGGCGATTCGCGTCCTCCCTCGGGCTTGGGTGTGTGTGTTGCCCTTAGCGTAAGTTAAGTTAGATTAAGTAAGCTTAGGGACCGATGACCTCAGCAGTTTGGTCCGATAAGACCTTACCACAAATTTCCATATTTTCATAAGACCTTATCAAATTTAGCGCCAGACACGTCAGAGTGGCGTTAGTAACGCCACTTAGAAGATCCAAATCAGATTTGCATTGTATACTCGCTGTAACGGTCGTAATCGTTAGTTACCTTTGAGGCGAACGTGGTGAGTTGATGTTAGTCAAGAATGCATTTAAAACGACAAAGACTCGATTTTCAACACTTCACGGCCTTTGAACAAGGTTGTGTAATAGTGCTATGAGAAGCTGGATATTCCTTCTTTGATATCGCAGGAAGACTTGGCAGGGATGTAACCACTGTACGTGATTACCGAGCGAGGTGGCGCAGTGGTTAGACACTGGACTCGCATTCGGGAGGACGACGGTTCAATCCCGCGTCCGGCCATCCTGATTTAGGTTTTCCGTGATTTCCCTAAATCAGTCCAGGCAAATGCCGGGATGGTTCCTCTGAAAGGGCACGGCCGACTTCCTTCCCCATCCTTCCCTAATCCGATGAGACCGATGACCACGCAGTCTGGTCTCCTTCCCCAAACCAACCAACCAACTGGAAGCGATGGTCTCGAGAATGTACGGTCGCAAGAAGAAAGTCATGTGCCACTACCAAGACCATCGTGTTCGGCGTATGGCTCTGCATCTGAAGCATCAGTCTGAGCAGCAGTTGGCACCGTAGTAACACAACGAACTGATACAAATCGGTTACTTCAAGGATAGCTCCGAGCCAGACGCACGTTAAAATTTTTAGGGCGTGCCACGGGGATCTACTGCCAACTTTCCACGAACAAAATTCTCCCAGCTAGTTCTTCTGACACCTTATGTCAGATTCATACCTCTGTTTTTGTTGCCTGTATTGCATGAATCAGAAATCTCTGTCACACAAAATTCGTTGCTATATTCTTCTCACCCTCCTAAATTGAAGATCTGAAAGCTCTGAACTCCAAGGTTTGAACTGTGCCGTATTGACTTGTTTCTTCAGTGATACAGGCTTTTCTATCGCTACCTGCTTAAAACTAGACTAAACTGAACTCCGCCCGAATAGGCCGTGAAGGCCCAACGGTACCGACCGACCGCCGTGTCATCGTCAGGCCACAGGCGTCACTGGATGGGGATATGCAGGGGCACGTGATCAACACACTGCTCTTCCGGCCGTATGTCAGTTTACGAGACCGCAACCGCTACTCCTCAGGCAATTAGTTCCGTCCAAGTGCTAGCCCAGCCCGACAGCGCTTAGCTTCGCTGATTTGACGGGAACCGGTGTTACCACTGCAGCAAGGCCATTGGCCTTGCTACCAACTTAGCTTTAAATAATTCGGAGACTTTTTCGTCACCATTGTCCCCGCTCAAATATGTAGAACATCTTCCGAAATAAGCTACCCATTAGAAAGAAAAAACGGAGCATTTGGAGCTTTATCAACAATCATTCTCTCCACACGCCATTCGTGATTGGAACAGAAAATGTGGAAAAAGATAGTGGTACCACAACGACCCTTAATCACACACCCTAAGGTGGGTTGCGGAGTATAGATGTAGATGTTGACTATGCATTTCACAAACTTGACCACCGAATTCCATTACGTTATGTCTTGACTCGTGGATTAAGCTGAGCTCCTGCAGCAACCACATCAGTCGAGACCTCTTACTTCATCTCCATGCGCACCACATCCTGTTCCAAGGTAACTTTACAAACCGACATTTGTTGCTTGAGAAATCCGTGTTGGAAATCTGCCGTTCCTACCAGGTACTGTCGCTACCTGTTCGTAAACAGAGGCTCTGTTACCCATTCCTCCATGTCCCATTTTGTAGAAACTGGTTTCGATAACACTCCCGCCCATTCTGTTTCAAACCCTCCTTTAAAATTCAGTCCCGTGATACCCCTTATTACTTCACTTCCCCAGTAGCCTCCCATCAATAAGGCTGCTTTCATCAGCGTAGTCCAGAAATCTCATCATGAACATCACTACATACACTCCTGGAAATTGAAATAAGAACACCGTGAATTCATTGTCCTAGGAAGGGGAAACTTTATTGACACATTCCTGGGGTCAGATACATCACATGAACACACTGACAGAACCACAGGCACATAGACACAGGCAACAGAGCATGCACAATGTCGGCACTAGTACAGTGTATATCCACCTTTCGCAGCAATGCAGGCCGCTATTCTCCCATGGAGACGATCGTAGAGATGCTGGATGTAGTCCTGTGGAACGGCTTGCCATGCAACTTCCACCTGGCGCCTCAGGTGGACCAGCGTTCGTGCTGGACGTGCAGACCGCGTGAGACGACGCTTCATCCAGTCCCAAACATGCTCAATGGGGGACAGATCCGGAGATCTTGCTGGCCAGGGTAGTTGACTTACACCTTCTAGATCACGTTGGGTGGCACGGGATACATGCGGACGTGCATTGTCCTGTTGGAACAGCAAGTTCCCTTGCCGGTCTAGGAATGGTAGAACGATGGGTTCGATGACGGTTTGGATGTACCATGCACTATTCAGTGCCCCTCGACGATCACCAGTGGTGTACGGCCAGTGTAGGAGTTCGCTCCCCACACCATGATGCCGGGTGTTGGCCCTGTGTGCCTCTGTCGTATGCAGTCCTGATTGTGGCGCTCACCTGCACGGCGCCAAACACGCATACGACCATCATTGGCACCAAGGCAGAAGCGACTCTCATCGCTGAAGACGACACGTCTCCATTCGTCCCTCCATTCACGCCTGTCGCGACACCACTGGAGGCGGGCTGCACGATGTTGGGGCGTGAGCGGAAGACGGCCTAACGGTGTGCGGAACCGTAGCCCAGCTTCATGGAGACGGTTGCGAATGGTCCTCGCCGATACCCCAGGAGCAACAGTGTCCCTAATTTGCTGGGAAGTGGCGGTGCGGTCCCCTACGGCACTGCGTAGGATCCTACGGTCTTGACGTGCATCCGTGCGTCGCTGCGGTCCGGTCCCAGGTCGACGGGCACGTGCACCTTCCGCCGACCACTGGCGACAACATCGATGTACTGTGGAGACCTCACGCCCCACGTGTTGAGCAATTCGGCGGTACGTCCACCCGGCCTCCCGCATGCCCACTATACGCCCTCGCTCAAAGTCCGTCAACTGCACATACGGTTCACGTCCACGCTGTCGCGGCATGCTACCAGTGTTAAAGACTGCGATGGAGCTCCGTATGCCACGGCAAACTGGCTGACACTGACGGCGGCGGTGCACAAATGCTGCGCAGCTAGCGCCATTCGACGGCCAACACCGCGGTTCCTGGTGTGTCCGCTGTGCCGTGCGTGTGATCATTGCTTGTACAGCCCTCTCGCAGTGTCCGGAGCAAGTATGGTGGGTCTGACACACCGGTGTCAATGTGTTCTTTTTTCCATTTCCAGGAGTGTAGATCAAAGCACACAATGTATTTCAGACCTGTATTGTAACCGCTTTGCAAATGTTCAAATGAGTTATAAAAATTAAGGTAAGGTGAAGAGCACTGCAACTGGCAGCTAAGAACTCCCCCCGCTCCCCAATTAATTGTGGAATGAAATGAACAATATGTACTGTGTGTCCCTCCTAGGAATCATCAGGCGGATTTTCTCTGGTGTTTGGGCAGATATTTGCAGTTTCGTTTTTGTAACGTGTAGCAGGAGTCAGCCCAAACAAATAATGATGTGTACGACTTCGTACACAATAGTAAGGAGATGTGGGTACAGAGTGGTTTGGCAACGATCATCATAGGAAGGTGGACAGAAGCAGAAATGATTATTTAACAACTAACCCAGGAAACAGAAGAAATACGAGGTGCAACAATGAGACTGATTTGGAAAAAATGTTGCTTACTGTTTTAGTTAAGTTTAGTGTTGTCTCCTTCAAAGTAGTTCCCTTCTGATTGCACACACTTTTTTTCAGCGCTTCTGCCATTGATGGTAACATTTCTGGAGCTCATTTTCTGTAATATCCTCCAAGATCCTCGTCACAGCTTTTTGTACATCTTGTGTTGTTTGAAAATGGTGTCCCTTGACTGCCGTTTTGACTCTTGTAAATAGAAAAAAATCGCACGGAGCGATATCTGGTGAATAAGGTGGCTGTAATCTTCGATCAGATCGTACGAGTTCACGCACCCTGGCCCAGTTGACATCCGTTCGTGAGGTTGATGGTCGTCCACTGCGGTCTTCTTGTTCAACATTCGTTCTGTCTTCACTAAACATTTTATGCCAACGAAAAACTTGAGCTCTTGACATAATCTCCTCTCCAAAAGCCTTCTGCAGTTTACCGTAAGTTGTCGTCGCATTTTCACCCAATTTAACACAAAAAGAAATGGCATACCGTTGCGCATTATTATGCGGTTCCATTTCCGTGATGAGAGACACAAGCATGTGTTAACTTATTACAGCACAACTCAAGACTAAGCAGTTGTATCGATGTGCCACTTGGACCGGAAGCAGCTTATAGACCAAGGTCAAAGATATTGTGCTTACGCAAGTCTATAAGGTTCTCACGTCTTGCAAAGAAAATCAGTTTCATTACTTTATTGTCGTACCTCGTACTTAACTTGTACGAGGGTATTTCGGAAAGTAAAGATACACCGTATGCCAGAGGAACAGAAGAGTTTTGGCGAGCAAGTTGGCAACACTGGTGTTAACCTTGAACCGTTAGCTTTCTCCTCGCGGTCTTTCGGCAGTTGAACGTTGCTTCTGGTTGGAGTAGGTCGTGTTTAAAATGGCTGCGCCGATTCAGAATCCCGCCAAATGCGAAGTGCGCTCCATCATACGTTTTCTTCATGCAAAAGGTCAGCAACCAGTGGATATTCACAAAGAAATTGTTTCTGTTTATGGGAACATTATGAATCGACAAAATGTAACGAAATGGTGTCGTGAATTCTCTGAAGGTAGGACCGATGTTCATGACGAACAAAGAACAGGTCGGCCATCTGTGATCTCTGATGCCCTTCTTCGGAGAATGGAGAAAGCAGTTCGTGCCAATAGACGTCTCATATTGAAACAATTGCAGCAGATCATACCGGACGTGTCAATGACAACTCTTTATGACATTGTGACTGTCAAGTTAGGGTACAGGAAATTGTGTGCGCGCTGGGTTCCAAAACTGTTAATGGAAGAACACAAAAGGAAAAGGATGGGCTTTGCACTCGACTTCCTCACACGCTATGCTGAAGCAGGCGATGAGTTCCTTGATCACATTGTGACAGGTGACGAGACGTGGGTTTATCACCATACACATGAATCCAAGCAACAATCAATGCAATGTCGCCATTCGAATTCACCAAAAGCCAAGAAATGCAAAACGTCGATTTCAGCGAAGAAAATCATGGCTTCTGTTTTTTGGGACAGACAATGCATTCTTCTGTTGGAATTTATGCCTCCTGGAACGAGAATTAATGCTGCTGCATATTGCCACACTTTGAAACGTCTTCGAAGGGCAATTCAAAACAAACACAGGGGAATGCTGACAAGTGGAGTCCACTTGCTTCATTGCAACGCTCGACCTCACACAGCGCTCGTAACCAAAGCACTACTCAAACAATTCAAATGGGACATATTGGACCATCTGCCATACAGCCCGGACCTTGCGCCCACCGACTTCCATGTCTTTCGTTACCTGAAGTCACATCTTGGTCGAAAATCATTCCACGACGATGAAGAGATCAAAGATGAAGTTGAAATGTGGTTCCGACAACATGACTTTCTGGATACAAAAGCTTGTGTACCGACTTAACAAATGTTTGGATAATGGGGGTGATTATGTCGAAAAATAACAGATAATCCAGTTAATAAGATGTAACTGACGTTTTCTAAATAAATGTTCTATTTAAGGACTGCGAGCCACTGTATCTTTACTTTTCGAAATACCCTCTCTAAACATAGTAAGACTCTTTAGAAATGATACAACAAGAAATAGAACCCATCTCTCAATGTCAAGGTGGCAGAACATCCCTAAACTGAAGCATGATGATGACGTCGTTGCCATGGTAAGGTGGCGTCTGTACAGCGAAGTGGCTCTGAACGCAGGTGGGCTGAACCGGTGTTGTCGACCGTCCTACACAGAAGCGCCAAAGAAACTGGTATAGACAAGCATATTCAAATACAGAGATATGTAAACAGGCAGAGTTCGGCGCTGCGGTCAGCAGCGCCTTTATAAGACAACAAGTGTCGACGCAGTTGTTAAACTGGTTACTGCTGTTACAATAACAGGTTTAAGTGAGTTTGAACGTGGTGTCATAGTCGCCGCACGAGCGATGGGACACAGCGTCTCCGAGGTAGCGATAAAGTGGGGATTTTCCCGTATGACCATTTCATGAGTTTATCGCGAATATCAGGAATCTGGTAAATGGTTCAAATGGCTCTGAGCACTATGGGACTAAACATCTATGGTCATCAGTCCCCTAGAACTTAGAACTACTTAAATCTAACTAACCTAAGGACATCACACAACACCCAGTCATCACGAATCCGGTAAAACATCAGATCTCCGACACTGATGCGGCCGGAAAAAGATCATACAAGAACAGGACCAACGATGCAACTCTTCACCAAATTGCTCCAGATTTCGATGCTGGGCCATCAACAAGTGTCAGCGTGCAAACCATTCAACGAAACATCATCGCTATGGGCTTTCGGAGCCGATGGCCCACGCGTGTACCCTTGATGACTGCACGGCACAAAGCTGTACGCCTCGCCTGGGCCCATAGACTGTTGATGGCTGAAAACATGTTGCCTGGTCGGACGAGTCTCGTATCAAATTGTATCGAGCGGATGGATGTGTACGGGTATGAAGAAAACCTCATGAATACATGGACCCTGCATGTCGGCAGGGGACTGTTCAAGCTGGTGAAGGCTCTGTAATGGTGTGGGGCGTGTGCAGTTGGTGTGATATGGGACCCCTCACACGTCTAGATAGTACTCTGTCAGGTGACACGTAGGTAAGCATCCTGTCCGATCACCTGCATCCATTCATGTCTATTGTGCATTCCAACGGACTTGGGCAATTCCAGCAGCACAATGCCACACCCCACACGTCCAGAAATGCTACAGAGTGGTTCCAGGAACACTCATCTGTGTTTGAACATTTCCGCTGGCCACCAAACTCCCAAGACATGAACATTATTGAGCATATCCGGGATGCCTTGCAGCGTGTTGTTCAGAAGAGATCTCCAGCCCCTCGTACTCTTACGGATTTATGGATAGCCCTGCAGGATTCATGGTGTCAGTTCCCTCCAGCACTACTTCAGACATTAGTCGAGTCCACGTCACGTCGTTCTTCGGCAGTTCTGCGTGCTCGCTGGAGTTGTACACGATATTAGGCATGTGTACCAGTTTCTTTGGCTCTTCAGTGTATTTCGTTATATACAACTGGAGTTGCTGAGAATGGATGAAATACATGCTACATTACTGATCCCGTCAACACATATTGATAAAACAATTATCGCACTAGTCACATCTGGGACCGCTCTATCTAATGAGAACGAAAAATTCCGCTTTAAAAATCAATTTGCTTCTAAAGGGAAACAAACCGACGTTTTCCGTTGACGCCGGGCATCGCATGAAACATTTTACGAGCAGTGTTAGCTTTTGATGATTCCAGCATCACGTTACAAAAACTAAATTGTAAATATCCGCCGAAACACCATAAGAAATCCACATGACGACTCTTAAAGGGTAGTGCTATATATAGGGTCGTGCCCCGGATTCACATGGGTAGCACAAAGTACCTGGATGACTTATGTGACCTAACGGTATTATGACTCTGCGCAACACAATTAAAGGATCAATTTTTCGAAATGCTGTAATTGTCCCCTTTGCGACGCTTAAGTTTGAAATTTGACTCAAAAATGTCTACAACCTTCCTCTGTATTCGTGCAAAAGCGAGGCGCCCGTCAGCGACATTTCCGGGGTTGGCTACGCTTGAGGCAGCAAGACGACGACACAGGCGAAGAGAAGGACAGAGCTCAGAACTTCAAATGACGTGGGTTCATGATGTCACATCAGCACCAAATGTCACCACAATTCTGCCCAACGCTACCGTGAATGTGTCACACGATGTGAATCACTCGGTTTTCTTATCCGTGGCTGCGGTAAACGTTTCAGAGACACAGGCGATCAAAATCGACACGAAAATGCCTTAGGGGTTGCGTAAAGTTCATCAATGAAACCACCACTTCCCTCGGGACGTTGATTCCCACACATTTCTCGGCCGAAAACGACACTGCTGCTACCTTACGGATGCTTCAACCCTTCTCTAAGGACGTCGTGGGCCTGTATAGCCACTGACTATGATCACAGTGTTTTGGAGTACAGTGCGACCTCAATGTGCGCTCCGGTGTATAAAGTGGAACTGTTAGGGACTGTTAAAACCATTCTACGAAATCTCAACGCAATCTACCTGAAGCAGCAAAAGGGCATATTTATTTTCAGCCTTCCTGTTTGTCGCTCTGCTGTGACGTGATTAGAAATTTTTGCGACATCGCCATGCGTTTAAATATCTGGGCGTAACGTTGCAAATCGATATGAAATGGAACGAGCGTGTGAGAACTCGGTAAGGAAGGTGAATGGTCGGCTTCGGTTTATTCAAAGAATTTTAGGAAAGAGTTGTTCATCTGAAAAGGAGATCGCATATAAGACGCTTGTGCGGCCTATTCTTGAGTACTACTCGAGTTTTTGGGATCCGTACCAGGTCGGATTGAAGGAAGACGTCGAAGCAGTTCAGAGGCGGGCTGCTAGATTCGAGAAATTAGCGCTCATGTGGAGGCACATAGTCGTTTTTCCCTGGGTCTGTTTGCGAGTAGAACAGGAAAGGTTATGACTAGTAGTGGTACAGATACCCTCCGTCAGGCCCAGTGCGGTTGCTTGTGCAGTATCTATGTAGACGTAGATGTAGCCCCACAGAAGGGAAGGAATGCAATCGGTGGCTCATCACGAGACTGTTCATCAGTACAAAGCTATGTTCGAGGACACGACGCAACTCAGATCGCCTGGCAACGCGGGCGCCGAGACGTTGACAACTGGTTGGTAACGCGTTGCAAGGATTGACTGGTGAGTCACTCTGCAGTCGCGCCTTCTGCGGAGTTCTACTTAACTACACAGGCAGTGATTATCTGACTATCTGTTGCCATCTCACGTCGCCAACGAGTTGCGTTTGACTCGCTCCGTCTGCAGAGGGCCTTGGTGACTCCTACGACCCCTGATCGAGTATGCAGTAGTTGCTAGGGGCAATGTTGTCATTATACACATACGGCGGTTGCAACGAATTCTGAACAGAGTTCTGCCACTGGCTCTCCACCTACTGACAGTGTACTGCGACTCAAAGACCGATATCGAGAAACTGCATGGAAGTTCTACTAGCAGACAGACTGCTAGCTCCGCAAATGTACACGTCAAGAACCTGGATAACAAATGCAACTACTGTCGCCGCACTGCCTTTGGGACTAATATGTTGAGATACTTAAAAATCAATAAATAAAATAAATTAGAACAAAACTGTTTCTTAGATGGCAGTAATAGGTTTCACCAAATTTGCTACGAATAATGGCAGCCATATGCAACATCCAGACATAAAACCACGCAAGCAAATTAAAGATAAAATACAAAGTGTTAAAGCTTAATTTTAAACTGGCAGTTAAGAGTTTCGAGTACTGAAATAGCGTCGATCGTCATCACCGTCTTTCTCAGTAGAGCACCAGTAACAGCAGAACGGGTCGGTCAATAGGGCTCAGTGACTTCGAATGTGGATTAGTAATTGGATGTCACCGGAGTAACAAATTCACCAGAGACATCTCAGCCCTTCTAAAGCTTCCCAAATCGACTGTTGGTGATGTATTGTGACGTGTAAACGCAAAGGAACTACTAAAGTTAGATCAAGACCAGATAGACCTCATGTTCTGATGACAGGGACCGTCGAGCATTAAAGAAGGTGGTCGTAAAAAATCGCATGAAATCAGAGGAATGAGTTAGTCGTGAGTTCCAAACTGCTACCAGCAGTCCAGGTAGTGCAATAATCGTACTTAGGGACTTAAAACAATGGGATTAGTTGGTAGAGCAGCTCCTCATAACTCAAACATTTCTGTAGTCAGTGCTGAGCGACGATTGAGGTGTGTAAAGAGTGACACCATTGAGGTAGTGAGTGATTAGAAAACAGTAATCTGGAGTTGTGAGTTACACTATATCTTGAGGCAATCCGATGGAAGTGTCTGGGTTTGGTGAATGCCCGGAGATCGTTACCTGGCAACATGTGGATGAGCGACAGTGAAGTACAGAGGATGGTTCAAATGGCTCTAAGCACTATGGGACTTAACATCTGAGGTCATCAGTCCCCTAGACTTAGAACTACTTAAACCTAACTAACCTAAGGATATCACACACATCCATGCCCGAGGCAGGATACGAACCTGCGATCGTAGCAGCAGCGCGGTTCCGTACTGAAGCGCCTAGAACCGCTCGGCCACAGCGGCCGGCAAGTACAGAGGAGGTGGTGTTCCGATAGAGAAGTGTTTTACACTCCTGAAAATGGAAAAAAGAACACATTGACACCGGTGTGTCAGACCCACCATACTTGCTCCGGACACTGCGAGAGGGCTGTACAAGCAACGATCACACGCACGGCACAGCGGACACACCAGGAACCGCGGTGTTGGCCGTCGAATGGCGCTAGCTGCGCAGCATTTGTGCACCGCCGCCGTCAGTGTCAGCCAGTTTGCCGTGGCATACGGAGCTCCATCGCAGTCTTTAACACTGGTAGCATGCCGCGACAGCGTGGACGTGAACCGTATGTGCAGTTGACGGACTTTGAGCGAGGGCGTATAGTGGGCATGCGGGAGGCCGGGTGGACGTACCGCCGAATTGCTCAACACGTGGGGCGTGAGGTCTCCACAGTACATCGATGTTGTCGCCAGTGGTCGGCGGAAGGTGCACGTGCCCGTCGACCTGGGACCGGACCGCAGTGACGCACGGATGCACGCCAAGAACGTAGGATCCTACGCAGTGCCGTAGGGGACCGCACCGCCACTTCCCAGCAAATTAGGGACACTGTTGCTCCTGGGGTATCGGCGAGGACCATTCGCAACCGTCTCCATGAAGCTGGGCTACGGTCCCGCACACCGTTAGGCCGTCTTCCGCTCACGCCCCAACATCGTGCAGCCCGCCTCCAGTGGTGTCGCGACAGGCGTGAATGGAGGGACGAATGGAGACGTGTCGTCTTCAGCGATGAGAGTCGCTTCTGCCTTGGTGCCAATGATGGTCGTATGCGTGTTTGGCGCCGTGCAGGTGAGCGCCACAATCAGGACTGCATACGACCGAGGCACACAGGGCCAACACCCGGCATCATGTTGTGGGGAGCGATCCCCTACACTGGCCGTACACCACTGGTGATCGTCGAGGGGACACTGAATAGTGCACGGTACATCCAAACCGTCATCGAACCCATCGTTCTACCATTCCTAGACCGGCAAGGGAACTTGCTGGTCCAACAGGACAATGCACGTCCGCATGTATCCCGTGCCACCCAACGTGCTCTAGAAGATGTAAGTCAACTACCCTGGCCAGCAAGATCTCCGGATCTGTCCCCCATTGAGCATGTTTGGGACTGGATGAAGCGTAGTCTCACGCGGTCTGCACGTCCAGCACGAATGCTGGTCCAACTGAGGCGCCAGGTGGAAATGGCATGGCAAGCCGTTCCACAGGACTACATCCAGCATCTCTACGATCGTCTCCATGGGAGAATAGCAGCCTGCATTGCTGCGAAAGGTGGATATACACTGTACTAGTGCCGACATTGTGCATGCTCTGTTGCCTGTGTCTATGTGCCTGTGGTTCTGTCAGTGTGATCATGTGATGTATCTGACCCCAGGAATGTGTCAATAAAGTTTCCCCTTCCTGGGACAATGAATTCACAGTGTTCTTATTTCAATTTCCAGGAGTGTATGTGGTTAGGGTGTGCACCCTTTCTCGCTTAAGGAAACGCTAAATGCGGAAGGTTATGAACATACTTTACAGTATTAACGACTGCGTACATGAGTGCCTACAACAGAGGAACATTTCGGATATTATGATTGTATGTATCAGCATGACACGTTTGTGACGCAATGGTTTGTGGACAACGTTCCTGAAATGGATTGGCCTTACATGAGTCCTGACCTAAACCCGATGGAATACCTGTGGGTTGACTTAGAAGGTCGACTCGCACCATACCTCAGCGTCCGGCATCACTACCTTCTCTGGTTTCGGCTGCCGAGGAAGAACGAGCTGCTATTCCAACAGAGACGTTCAGACAGTTCGTTGAAAGTGGCTCCAACTGTCACAAAACGAAGGGTGGACACACCCTCTATTAATGTCTGTTAAAAGGTGGCCGGGGCACTTTTGGTCAGACAGTGTCTTCAGAAACGCGACAAATTTAATGTGATCAGATTTATAGGTTGTTAACATATTAAGTGTAGTTGTGGTGAAATATTATGTTAAACGGTTAAAATACAACCACGACTTAGAATCTAACTAGTTATGAATAAAATTAAACAATTACAATGACTCTCCGTGTAGGCTACCTCTTCGTCCCGGACAACATATGGAGCGCTGCACCCGGTAATCTTCCCTTATTGCTCAATGAATACGGTTTTGTGCTGTGTCCGGGCGTGCAGTCGATGTTCAAGATGAAATATGAAGTTTACTAAGCGAAAGGGAAGTACAATATACAATGAAGAGCCAAAGAAACTGGTACACCTGCTTAATACCGTGTAGGATCCCCGCAAGCACGCAGAGGTTCAGCAACACGACGTAACATGGACTCGACTAATGTCCAAAGTAGTGCTGGAGGGAACTGACACCATGAATCCTGCAGGACTATCCATAAATCCGTAAGAGGACGAGGGGGTGGAGATCTCTTCAGAAAAGCACGTTGCAAGGCACCCCAGATATGCTCAATAATGTTCACGCCTAGGGAGTTAGGTGGCCAGCGGAAGTGTTTAAAGTCAAAAGAGTGTTCCTAGAGCCATTCTGCAGCAATTCTGGACGTGTGGGATGTCGCATTTTCCTGCTGGAATTGCTCAAGTCTGTCGGAATGCACAGTGGACATGAATGGATGCAGGTGATCAGAAAAAGCGTCCTTTCTGATGGTACGTACGTGTCACCTGTCAGAGTCGTATCTAGATATGTTACGGAAATGCTCCAGGAACTCGGGTGGGAGTCTCTAGAGGAAAGGAGGCGTTCTTTTCGTGAATCGCTACTGAGGAAATTTAGAGAACCAGCATTTGAGGCTGACTGCAGTACAATTTTACTGCCGCCATCTCACATTTCGCGGAAAGACCACCAAGATAAGATAAGAAAGATTAGGGCTCGTACAGAGGCATATAGACGGTCATTTTTCCCTCGTTCTGTTTGGGAGTGGAACAGGGAGAGAAGATGCTAGTTCTGGTACGAGGTACCCTCAACCACGCACCGCATGGTGGATTGCGGAGTATGTATGTAGATGTAGATGTATCAGGTGTCCTATATCACTCCAACTGCACACGTCCCACTCCATTACAGAGCCTCCACCAGCTTGAACAGTCCCCTGGCTGACATGCAGGGTCCATGGACTCATGAGGTTGTCTCCGTGCCTGTACACGTCCATCCGCTCGATACAATTTGACAGGAGAATCGTCCGACCAGGCAACATGTTTCTAGTCAACAACAGTCCAAAGTCGGTGTCGACGCGCCCAGGCGAGGCATAAGGCTTTGTGTCGTGCAGTCATGATGTTTCGTTGAATGGTTCGCACGCTGACACTTGTTAATCGCCCAGCACTGAAATCTGCAGCAATTTGCGGAAGGGTTGCACGTCTGTCGCGTTGCACGATTCTCTTCAGTCGTCGTTAGTCCCGTTCTTTCAGGATCTTTTTCCAGCCGCAGGGTAGTGGGAGATTTGATATGTTATGGGTTCACGATATTCACGGTACACTCATGAAATGTTCGTACGGGAAAATCCCAACTTCATCGCTACCTCGGAGATGCTATGTTCCATCGCTCGTGCACCGATTATAACACCACGTTCAAACTCTCTTGATAACCTGCCATTGTAGTAGCAGTAACCGATACAATAACTGCGCCAGGCACTTGTCGTCTTATATAGGCGTTGCCGACCGCAGCGTCGTATTCTGCCTGTTCGCATATCTCTGTATTTGAATATGCATGCCTATAGCAGTTTCTTTGGCAATTGTAATCTTAATCTCCCCAACACCACTCTTAATACTTTCAAAAGCTTCGAGACACGTAAGATATAGAAAAGAAATACTTTTAACTTATCTTAATTTTCTCTTCTTGTTGCTGGCTGCAGTTATTGAGTCTAGGGGTACATTCTTGCTGCTGAAATTTTTATTGAACGTGTGGTTTCCTGATGACTAAATAACTGATAAAGATTTGCCTGTACATTTCTTGAATTTTATTCTTTGTCACATTTTTCAATATCACACCGTCTTTACAATTTCCACTTAATATTCCAAATTACATTGTTAGGTCGATCATAAAAATAAATACGTCTGTCTCCATCAAAGGCATACCCACTACTCCTAACATTTTGCAGAACTCGCAATATCCAAAAAAGTTTACAAAGCAAAAGAGTTTACAAACTTTCTTGACAAAAGAATTGTCATCACCGAGTTATATCATTATTTTATAAATGAATCCAGAAATAAATTTAATAATCAGCATTAGACTATGCAATTAATAATATGATTTTTAAATACGCCAGATATTTCGTAATGTCATATATTTTTAAGAGAAGAATAATTTTAACTATACATACAGAGTGAAACACATTAATTTCCTTTTATACATTTTAATCTGAAATATAATACATCGTATACAAAATCATATATTTTTTTTAATTAAACAACTGAGAGAATGTTCACCTATACAAGAATCGATAGTATCAATGGTATCGGTTATTTCTATGAAAAGGTAATGTTGGAGGAGGGTGCCCCATTACACACTTCAGTCTTTTGTCCGCGTTCACGAATGCTGATTGTTGTCGGCTGATACTCCCAAGTAGTTACGGCCACCTGCATTGTGAAAGATGAAATGACTCGTTGCTGCTAGTTACAAAATGTTACTTTTTTCACAGAACTACGATTTACAGCCGATGCAGGTTAACGGCATCTTCTTATTGATATTAATTCTCGACACAACAGTTCAAAGATATATCCTGTATCCAAAGGTAGTAAAATGCAGAGATGTACGTTGATTTACATTTTAAGTTTCTCTATGCTCGTTACAACAATTTCAATAGGCATAAATTTTAGAATTAACAATTTGAATGGGCATAAATTAATTAAATAAAATGAAATATACTTTTTTAGAATTTAACGATTTAACAATGAGATAAAAAGAAATTTTGAAATCAGTTAGGATGTGGCAGAAACTCATGCACAAACGTTAAGTACACGTCTATGACTTCAAATGGAATCTTCAACGATGTGTCTGAGCTCACGTTGCAAAAATGAGAAAATGAATAGATCGATAACTCTTCGCGATAGCGAATAAGGAGATCGATAAAAGACAGAACAAAATCCTGCTCCTCTAAATACTTTGCACTTTCGACTGCTAACTCCTTCGCCGACGCAACGAGGTTAGCCCGTGTGTCGGACGCGGTAATGGCTGGCTCGTGTCTTTGGCTGGGCTCGGACAGCGACCTCCCGTGCAGCGTGATCAAGGGCAGCCTCTGTTGTCTAGCCGATGTTGTGGGCCGTTCGGCGATCAACGGCGATAGGGACTCCGCCAATAGGCGGCGTCCAGCCAGGGATTTCCTCTGACGCTTCTGGCGAAGCGCCACGGGGCGCTCTGGCGGAAAGGTGTGGGCGGTGGGGCACACGCTGGCACTTCGACAGCAGTCAGCTGCTCCCGTCGTGTCAGCCTCACATTCGGGAACGGACCGAGAGCCGAGGTATCCTATACCTGTGTATGCATTTGCATCTACACTCAGGCTCTACATTACGCTGTGTCACTACCGTTCTTCAGTTTTCCTGAGCTCTACAACTCGTTCATATGTGGAGGAATGTTCACTCAGTTATTCAAACAAACAATTGGGAAAACACGAAGAACTTAATGCGAAGGCAGAAGTGTGTGTGTGTGTGTGTGTGTGTGTGTGTGTGTGTGTGAGAGAGAGAGAGAGAGAGAGAGAGAGAGAGAGAGAGTAGTGTAGGAAGTGACAACTGATGCAATAGGAATAATCACTATACAAGTTTTTTGAAGGTTATTGGTTAACTTGATTACAATGACTGACAAAGGGGAGGAGGAAACGAAATGAAACTCCACAGCATGAAAGGGTATATGATGCTATTTCAGTGATTACAGTATCGAATCAGATCTACAGAGAACAGGAGTATCAGCCCACTTATCAGCAGGACATTGCACAACCTCTGGCCATGATGCGTACACTGATTCGGTTGGGAAGAGTGTTATAAAACCGTTGTAACCTCTTCTGAAGCAAGAAGGTCCACAATTGCTATAGTGAATCCTTAATACGCTCGATTTCGGTGCTGGAAGAGAGTTCAGTTCTAGCTTACGAGTGTCCAACCTTCTAGCTTACCTGGGGCGCATTGGAAGAAGACGAGTACTTTTCAGCCACACATAACACAGTGATTTGCAAAAGAGCTCCCAAGATTTAATGTGTCCTAGAATCTGTACCAAGTGACATCCACTATTCTAGTTTGTGGTGTCTGATTCATCAACTCCAAGTTTTGCAGTTGCAGGTCTGCTTGACCTTGAGACGGCACCAGTGCTGTTTTTTTTTCCTCTGTTCCCTCAGTTCAGTCCAGGCGAGCGTACAGTGCAGAGCAACTCAGCAACGATGTGTACTCCACAACAGAAAGTGCAGTGTGTTATTTGGCTTGTGAAAACTGAGGTGAAATAGGGGCTTGTGTTTTCCCAGCAAGATGGCGCCCCACCTCATTACAGTAATCTTATGCATGCGGCTCTTGACGGTCGTTTTCCAGGAAGGTGGATAGGCAGGGCTGGCCCAATACCTTGGTCACCACGAAGCCCAGACTTCACCCCACTAGACTTTTTCTTTCGGGGCCACATAAAAAGTATTGTGTACAGTGAAAAGATCAGAGATATCAAACATTTACAGGAAAGAATCGTCGCGGTTGTTGAGGCAGCTATACCTGAAATATTGGTGAATACGTGGCAAGTAGTGGAACATCGTCTCGACGTGTGCAGGGCAACAAATGGATCCCACGTTGAAGGCTACAAACATTAAACAAAATTCTATTTCATGATATGTAATCATTGATGTAATTTTTCATTAATTTCCCCATTAAATTTATACTTAAAACTAGGGAGTTCTTTTTCAAACAGCCGGTATTTCTGAAATGATAATTAAATCGAGACCCTAGCTGCAAACAAGGGTTGATATACATCATTGGGGACATGTTGAAAATGTGTGCCCCGACCGGGACTCGAACCCAGGATGTCCTGCTTATATGGCAGACGTTCTATCCATCAGAGCCGCCAAGGGCACAGAGTATAGTGCGCCTGCAGGGACTTATCCCTTGTACGCTCCCTGTGAGACCCACATTCCCAACATGTCCACACCACTACATTCGTAGTGCGCCTAATAGATGTTGCCCATCACACTTATTACTCTTGGCAGATTAATCTACCATGTCCCGTATGAGTTGAGGCGTAGCGTGTGTGTTCACACAAGAAGGTCAATGGCTGCGCAGCCATATTTTAACTACATATGAAGGTATTATCTGTTCCCAAAGGACAGAAACTATTGATGACCGTGCAGCTTCTCTAGAATGAAATGATAATTAAGTCGACACCCTAGCTGCAATTATCATTTCATTCTAGAGAAGCTGCATGGTCATCAATGGTAACTGTTCTTTCGGGAAACATCTATTAGGCGCACTACGAATGTAGTGGTGTGGACATGTTGGGAATGTGAGTCTTACTGAAAGTGTACAAGGGATAAGTCCCTGCAGGCGCACTATCCTCTGTGCCCTCGGTGGCTCAGAGGGATAGAGCGTCTGCCATGTAAGCAGGAGATCCCGGGTTCGAGTCCCGGTCGGGGGACACATATTCAACATGTCCCCGATGAAGTATATCAACCTCTGTTTGCAGCTAGGGTGTCGATTTAATTATCATTTCATTCTAGAGATGCTGCACGGTCATCTTTCGGGAACAGATACTACCTTCATATACAGGGCTATTACAAATGATTGAAGCGATTTCACAGCTCTACAATAACTTTATTATTTGAGATATTTTCAGAATGCTTTGCACACACATACAAAAACTCAAAAAGTTTTTTTAGGCATTCACAAATGTTCGACATGTGCTCCTTTAGTGATTCGGCAGACATCAAGCCGATAATCAAGTTCCTCCCACACTCAGCGCAGTATGTCCCCGTCAATGAGTTCGAAAGCATCGTTGATGTGAGCTCGCAGTTCTGGCACGTTTCTTGGTAGAGGAGGTTTAAACACTGAATCTTTCACATAACCCCACAGAAAGAAATCGCATGGGGTTAAGTCGGGAGAGCGTGGAGGCCATGACATGAACTGCTGATCATGATCTCCACCACGACCAATCCATCGGTGTTCCAATCTCCTGATTAAGATATGCCAAACATCATGATGGAAGTGCGGTGGAGCACCATCCTGTTGAAAGATGAAGTTGGCGCTGTCGGTCTCCAGTTGTGGCATGAGCCAATTTTCCAGCATGTCCAGATACACGTGTCCTGTAACGTTTTTTTCGCAGAAGAAAAAGGGGCCGTAAACTTTAAACCGTGAGATTGCACAAAACACGTTAACTTTTGAGAATTCCGAATTTGCTGCACGAATGCGTGAGGGTTCTCTACCGCCCAGATTCGCACATTGTGTCTGTTCACTTCACCATTAAGAAAAAATGTTGCTTCATCACTGAAAACAAGTTTCGCACTGAACGCATCCTCTTCCATGAGCTGTTGCAACCGCGCCGAAAATTCAAAGCGTTTGACTTTGTCATCGGGTGTCAGGGCTTGTAGCAATTGTAAACGGTAAGGCTTCTGCTTTAGCCTTTTCCGTAAGATTTTCCAAACCGTCGGCTGTGGTACGCTTAGCTCCCTGCTTGCTTTATTCGTCGACTTCCGCGGGCTACGCGTGAAACTTGCCGGCACGCGTTCAACCGTTTCTTCGCTCACTGCAGGCCGACCCGCTGATTTCCCCTTACAGAGGATCCAGAAGCTTTAAACTGCGCATAACATCGCCGAATGGAGTTAGCAGTTGGTGGATCTTTGTTGAACTTCGTCCTGAAGTGTCGTTGTACTGTTATGACTGACTGATGTGAGTGCATTTCAAGCACGACATACGCTTTCTCGGCTCCTGTCGCCATTTTGTCTCACTGCGCTCTCGAGCGCTCTGGCGGCAGAAACCTGAAGTGCGGCTTCAGCCGATCAAAACTTTATGAGTTTTTCTACATATCTGTAGTGTGTCGTGACCATATGTCAATGAATGGAGCTACAGTGAATTTATGAAATCGCTTCAATCATTTGTAATAGCCCTGTATACCCTGTATTTCTGATTGCAAATATTCAGTTTATCATAACTTTACACAAACGGAATTTTATGGAATTTTTTCACCTATCGTGTTAGAGATGCTCACCTCTTGGGCCGTCCGCCCCAGTAGCTGAGTGGTCAGCGTGACGGATTGCCGTCCTCTGGGCCCGGGTTCGATTCCCGGCTGGGTCGGAGATTTTCTCCGCTCAGGGACTGGGTGTTGTGTTGTGTTCATCATCATTTCATCCCCATCCGGCGTGCAGGTCGCCCAATGTGGCGCCGAATGTAATAAGACCTGCGATATGGCGGCCGGACCTGCCCCGCGAGGGGCCTCCCGGCCAATGACGCCAAACGCTCATCATCATCACCTCTTGGGCCGCTATTACATTACTTTGGGCTGCGGGATGCGCCTGTTCTATCTGATTCTACACATGTTCTATCGGGGACAGATCTGGGGCTCTTGCTGGCCATGGGAGACATCAACATCATTTAGACCTTTCATAGAGACAAGCGTCGCTTTTGGACGAGCATTATCGTCTTGAAAAAAGGCACCACAATAACGTATAAAGTCTTAGAATGACTGTGGCGTACAGTTATGCCGTCAGAGCTCCCCCAATCATTACCAGCCGCGTCCTGAATTTATAGCCAATTGTTTATCACTAATGACGCCATGACTAACACTTTTGTGCCACTCCAAACCATTGGAACAACGGGAGTTCTTCCTAGGCTGCCATCATATTTGCCGACGGTCATCTGGAGTAGTGTGGAATCGCAATTCATCGCTGAACGCAGTGCGTTACATTCATCAGCAGCCCTCGGTTCCTGCAACACTTCAAATGGAGCCGTTTGTGTTGTGCTAACTGTAGGTTGCGCATGGAATGGTAATTCTCTAGTCATGCAGCTGCTTGTCTGCGACTAATGGTGCAGTATGACACAGAACTGTTGTAGGAAGAACGTTATTTGTTCCCAGACGACAGGTGTAGGTGTGAAGGAATTATTTCTTGCTTGGTACACAAGAGGACAGTCTTCCCTTGGGTGGTCAGAGGTGGTCAACCGGAACCTTGACGATGAGTGTGCCTGCCCTTGCTGTTCGCCGGCCGGAGTGGCCGAGCGGTTCTAGGCGCTACAGTCTGGAACCGCGCGACCGCTATGGTCGCAGGTTCGAATCCTGCCTCGGGCATGGATGTGTGTGATGTCCTTAGGTTAGTTGGGTTTAAGTAGTTCTAAGTTCTAGGGGACTGATGACCTCAGAAGTTTAGTCCCATAGTGCTCAGGGCCATTTGAACCATTTTGAACCTTGCTGTTCATCATCGGGTCACCATCACATCCAAATGCCCCCCAATGCTGTCTCACTCCAGCAAACGGTACTTTCCTGTCTTTCACATTGGTTACTCAACATCTGACGCTGTTCGTGTTCCTTATACAGGGTGTTCAAAAACAGTGTCGAATACTTAGAGAGGTGGTAGACTCATCGAAACAAGAAAAATAAGCCCAGTAAACATGGGCCCAGAAATATATACTTTCCAAAATAAACGCATGTTCATAGGAATGGGTGCGTGACACTTGGTTGTGAATATTATCAGAGATGTTGCAGTGGCGCTCCATCAATTGCGTCGGCAGGGTATTATGCTGTCTTACTCATAGTGCTCTACCTACCATTAGGTGGTCTGCAGTCAGTTGAGTGGTTCAAGTAGTGTTGTAGGCTACTTTAGTTTTCGTGTTTTATTGTACAGCACTGTCAATCCCAGGTACATATCATGGTGTTTCACCTTCCACCAAATGCGTATTCACTTAAGCGTTTACTGTTGTTGCACTGTTTGTATGTACAAGTGGTGTAGCACATTTACATTTTCTTTCTTCCACCACTTGTTGGCAGTAAAAGCCTACTACTCGTCAAGTGAAATGGCGGATGTGATATCCTGCTATGGTTCAGCAAATTGATGTCGCCTGCAAGCCTGTGCCCTCCACACTGAAAAATACCCACAGCCCAGAGTCCCTCTGATAAGCTGTTCAGCAGACTTTCCCATCGTCTGAGGGACATAGCTACCCTGGCACCTCAGAAGACTGACAGTGGAAGGCCCTGCACAGTCCGCATGCCTGAAATGGAGAAGGGTGTGCTATGTTCGGTGGAAGAAACCCCTGGGACCAGTGTGCGACGATTACCACCAGCAGAAGGCGTGTGTCAGTCTCTTATCTGGCGGTGGTAGTTCATGAACAACTGCTGTACACATATCATCTACAGCGCATTCAGACCCGAAGGCCACAGGATCATCATGGCAGACGGCGGTTCTGTCAAAGGCTGTTACAGAAGTGTGCCACAGATCTACTGTTACATTCAAGATTTTGTTTACCGTTGGGGCTGGGTTCGTAAGATATGGTATCGTAAATTTCCATAACCAGCCTTTATGCGCAGATGTGAATCACCAAACAATTCAGGAAAGAGTGCAACACCGATTGTCAGAACATATGGACAGGGGTACTTGGCGATAGATTAATAGTACCATATGTACTGCCACGATGGTTAACTGGGGCGCATTATCTGGACATTTTCATTAATATATTGCCTACCTTGCTGGAGTTGTTCCTTGCAGCAACGAATACAAATGTGGTTCACGCATGATGGCGCACTAGCATCTCGTCACGGCTCACACGTTGGCCTGCTCGTTTCTCAGACCGCAATCCCGTAGACGTTTGGTTATGGGGACATTAAAGGAAATGGTCTACGGCACGTCAATGGATGATGTGCAGACACTGCATGGTTACGTCTTCAATGCGTGCCAGCAGGTACAGCAACAACTGGGTATACTTCAAAGGTAGCGTCATTCCCTATGCCGCAAGGCAGAGAGGTGCATTGTCATGAATGGACGTCACGTTGAACACCTCCTGTAAACACCTGTTTCTCGCAGAAAGTATGCATTTCCAGACCCATGTTTATTGGACTTATCTCAGAAAGTATACATTTCCTTAATTTTCTTGTTTCGATGAGTACTACCATCTTTCAAAGTATTCAATACTTGTTTTTGAACACCGTGTATACCCTACCAGGCCTGGTAACAATATCAGCCGGCCGCTGTGACCAAGAGGTTCTAGGCGCTTCAGTCTGGAACCGCGCGACCGCTACGGTCGCAGGTTCGAATGCTGCCTCGGGCATGGATGTGTCTGATGTCCTTAGGTTAGTTAGGTTTAAGTAGTTCTAAGTTCTAGGGGACTGATGACCGCAGATGTTTAAGTTCAAAAATGGTTCAAATGGCTCTGAGCACTATGGGACTCAACATCTTAGATCGTAAGTCCCCTAGAACTTAGAACTACTTAAACCTAACTAACCTAAGGACATCACACACACCCATGCCCGAGGCAGGATTCGAACCTGCGACCGTAGCAGTCCCGCGGTTCCAGACTGCAGCGCCAGAACCGCACGGAGATGTTTAAGTCCCATAGTGCTCAAAGCCATTTGAACCATTTTGGAACAATATCAAAAACAGAATGAGATTTTCACTCTGCAGCGGAGTGTGCGCTGATATGAAACTTCCTGGCAGATTAAAACTGTGTGCCCGACCGAGACTCGAACTCGGGACCTTTGCCTTTCGCGGGAAAGTGCTCTTCCAACTGAGCTACCGAAGCACGACTCAGGCCCGGTACTCACAGCTTTACTTCTGCCAGTACCTCGTCTCCTACCTTCCAAACTTTACAGAAGCTCTCCTGCGAACCTTGCAGAACTAGCACTCCTGAAAGAAAGGATATTGCGGAGACATGGCTTAGCCACAGCCTGGGTAATGTTTCCACAATGAGATTTTCACCTTGCAGCGGAGTGTGCGCTGATATGAAACTTCCTGGCAGATTAAAACTGTGTGCCCGACCGAGACTCGAACTCGGGACCTTTGCCTTTCGCGGGCAAGTGCTCTTCCAACTGAGCTACCGAAGCACGACTCAGGCCCGGTACTCACAGCTTTACTTCTGCCAGTACCAATCATAGAGATTGACAACATTACATACCCGTCGATGGAGCGTACGCGTACAAGGCTACCCTGAGATCTACATTGTCTTCTGGTTGCTTCATTTTTCTTTTCACTCTGTGTATACATACAAAAACTAAATTGTACACAAGGTGCGAAGTCTTTTTCAACTTAACTTATCGGTAACAACATCGCAGTGGTTGTAAATACAGTAAATTTGTGATTGTTCACTGCGTGTTATCCATGTCAAATATCGTTATGTAAATGATTTCTGGACGAATAAACTAACAAAATCACACCTTAGAGTGTCATGTACGGTAGGGACATAGTAAGAACGATTGCTTAGTTACTTGACAAAGACAGGTGCGGACCCGGCCGTTGCTAATTTTGGGCACATGAATAGATAGGATCGCGTTTATAGAAAGTGGTGGTCGCTGATGTCTGGTGATCGAAGCGCACACGACATACACCTAAGTAGCGTAAGTTTCCATATTTTTAAAGAAGAATTTCATTTTTTCTTTGAAGGGTTACAGTTTTTCTATATAGAGTTTTAGCATTTCGAAGAAGACTTGTAATAAATGGAAGAAGTTTTATTAATTTCTGACAGAGGAGCAGTTAAGTTTCTGGAAGACGAGTTTCTCTGTGTTTCTGAAAATAGGTTCTCCGTTTTTCGAGGAAGAGATTGGTTAGTTTCCGTGAAACTTTGCTAGTTTTCAAGAAGTCTCTTTTTAGGTTTCAGGAAGAGATTTGTTTCGCAGTTTTTGTTATCTTCAGTTTCATGACTTTCTTCCCTATTTCCATGTCAGTTATGTGGTACCAATAGAGCTCTTTTATCGAAGAAAGCTCTGCTCACCTGTGCTAATCTACTTATGTGCGACAGGAATGCTCTGTTACGTCAACTGCTAAACAGAACTATTTCATTTACTCCGCTACTGTGTCAGTTATAATGTGCGTTTCTGTTAACAGGTCTGCCAAGTTCATCTTTTGGATTCGCAGTTCTAGTATTTTTTCTGTGTTTGCAGTTAAAATTATAGGATATAGGTTCCGCCTCTTATATAAAATATTGTTTTATCTTGTTACCCAGACATGTTTCGACACCTCTGTGCCATCAGCAGTGGGTTACATTTATACAGCATCCGTAAAAAGTGAACATATTTTAGGTCGTAACTGATATAACAAAATGAGGCCTCAAGACAGTTCTTGTTCGTTTTTGTCCTTACTCGATTTTACGTTATATGGTTTCGCACGACCATCTGTATGGTGTTCTGCACTAATAGCTTGCATTTGCAAACCAAACGATGTAAATGTGAGTTTGATCAGCAACTTAACACGTACCTTGATCTTTTAAAATGTGATTTTAGTGTGCAGAAGATTTTGTGTATATATTTGTTATTCCTCACCTTTCATTGCGACTGATCGTTCTTCTTTCTCGTTCTGATGGCACTGCACACACATATTAAATGTACGGTACTTTTTCTGTTAGGTCCATTAATGTTTTAAAC
This sequence comes from Schistocerca serialis cubense, assembly GCF_023864345.2. Taxonomy (NCBI): domain Eukaryota; kingdom Metazoa; phylum Arthropoda; class Insecta; order Orthoptera; family Acrididae; genus Schistocerca; species Schistocerca serialis. The sequence continues at coordinate 275,944,521 of NC_064646.1, forward strand.
AATGTCCCTTTACAGAGTGTAGTGAACTCATTTAAAACTTCTTTGCCTTCTGCTATTACCTTCTGTATGTGGACTTTTTCTTCTATTGTCTGTTTGTGGTACAGACTATAGCTGGATTTCAGTACTTTTAAATCTGTTGCTATTGTTGTTGGATGGTGGTTTTGTGCTGTTAGGTGGTCAGCAAATGTGCTAATGGCACTGTTACTTTTTAGGGCTCTGAGGTGTTTTGAATATATTGTTTTAAAGTCCCTACATGTTTGTCCTGTATATACTGATTGGCAAATGTTGCATGTGAATTCACATATTCCTCATATGTTTAATTTATCTGTGGGTACCTCCTGTGTTCTCAGTTTTTTTTCTGTACTGTGTTGTCTGTCCTGTATCCTATTTGAAGTCCCTGTTTCTTCACTATATTGCCCATTCTGTGGACAATTTTGATATTATGGGTAAGTATGTGCCATTTTGTTTAGTGTGTATGTGTGTTCTTGCACTGTTGTATATTGTATGTGATTATTGTTTGTGTGTTTTGTTGTTCTGTGTTGTGTAAGGTTTTGTGTGTGTATGTGTGTGTGTGTGTGTGTGTGTGTGTGTGTGTGTGTACGTTCTTTTTCTGTTTACAGATCTGTTGGTTTAATTTCTCTACCATATGGGACTTGTAACCATTTTCCTCCGCTATTTGTTTTATTGTGTTTAGCTCATGTGCGTAATTCTGTTTGCTTATAGGTGTTCTGTTCAATCTGTGGAGCATGAATATGAAGCTTGCTTGTTTGTATGCCATATGGTGGTTCGGCAGATTGTGAATGGCGGTGCTCGTTGTTGTTGGTTTCCTCAATATCATTAAGTCACAGGTGTTGATTGTTTTTCTACGTTGAGATCTAGAAAATTTAGTGTGTTGTCTGTTTCTGTTTCTATTGTGTATTTTTATGTGTAAGTTGTTTGTTTCATTGTGTAGCTGTTCTATGTATGTGTGTGGTTCATCAAGCTGGCATATTATGTCACCGACATAACAGTACCAGCGTATAACTTTGTATTTGTTTGGTGTTATTACGTGTGTGAAGATTTGTTCTTTAAGTTGATCAGGAGTATCCTGCCGAAGAGGCCAGTAACTGGTGATCCTACTTGGCAGTCCTTCATGTTGGGAATAAAATTCTTTGATGAACATAAAGTAATTTTGTGCTGTTACAGGCTCGAGTATGGTTGATCTTTCATTAATGTGTGAGTCTGGTGTGTTTCCTTGTTGTTTTACTCTTTGTATTATGATGATGTTTGTTTTATTTGTTGGAACCAAGTGTAGATTGATACGAAATCAAATGATATGAGGCTTTCTGTGTCTGGTATGTATATGTTCTTGATTCTACTAGCTCCACTGAGTTTTCTAGGTTCCTGTTGTTTTGAAAAGTGTATTTTTTTCTGTAGTAATGTGTGTGTACGTTGGGCTAGGTGGTATTATGGAGCATTTCTGAAGTTGATGACTGATCTTAAAGGGGTAAGTTCTTCGTGCACCTTTGGTAGGAATTTTAGAGTGCGTGCTTTTAGACTTTTTGTGCCGTTCTTTTTATCTGGCCGTTTGAGAATGTATTTTTCATGTTTTGCAGTGTTTGTTGGAAGTTTCACTGGTACCTTTCTCTTGGGTCAGTTTGATGATGTGCTTGTACTTCAGAAACACTGATGTTTTATCTATGTATTTCTCATTCACAATCATAGTAGTATTCCCTTAGTCTGCCTTTGTTAACATAGTTTTCTTTTGTTTTAATTTTGTTTTAGTTTCCTTACTGGTTTCTTGTCGTTAGAGATTACGGTGGATTTGTGTGTTCTGATTATCTGTGTTATTTCTGCAGCAACTAATTCTTTTGTTAAGTTTCCGTTAAATTTTGGCATACTCAGTCTTTCTCGTTCTTTTATAATTTCTTCAGATTCTGTTATGAGATCTTCTATTGTTTTGTGCAATATGTGTTTGTTAATGTTGTATTTTGGTCCTTTTTCCAGGAGACGTTTTTCTTGTTTGATGAGGTTAACGTCAGTTAGTTGGATGATTCTGTCATGGAACTGATGTTTTTGATTGTAATGACTGTTTGTAGCGAGTGTGCTTGTGCTGTTTATGATTCTGTTTAGTTTTTTTTGTTTTGTTTTGTTTCTCCTGTTTCTCTTGTACCATTTTGTGTATGTGAGCCTTTCCTCTGTCTATTGTTTTCTCAAACTGAGCTGATATTGCGGATTTATTGGCCAGTTATAAATGTGTTTTGAAAAGTTCGTTGTTGAGCAATGGATTTTTAGCGTATAGTTCCCTTATTTAATGTTTTAGCCACATAATCTCTGCCTTCCTTTCCACTTTACTTGGTGGAGATGACATGCTATTCAGAGAATATCTTATATAGCCTGGAATTACATTATGAGTTACACAATTTTTGTTAAACTGTATGTTCAGGTTGTCTTCTGAAGTTTCATTAAAGTTTTTCTGTCCTTATTGTAGAGCTTGCTGGGGAATGCCTGGTTGGGTGACGAAATATTCATCTTTCGGGTATGCAGCTCTTGTTTTTTTTTCGTGTTTGCAGTTAAAATTATTGGATATAGGTTTCGCCAGGTAAAAATAATGACACAAACCAAAGGCACTCGCTCTAAAATTCCTACCAAAGATCCACAAAGAACACATCTCTTTAAGACCAGTCATCAACTTGAGAAACGCTCTGTCATACCACCTAGCCCAACATACATTCACATTACTAAAGAAATTACACACTTCTGTAAACAACAGGAATCTAGGAAACTAAATGGAACTAGCAGTAACAATAAAGAACGTAGATACACCAGACACAGAAAGCCTCTTATCATTTGATATCACATCAATGTGCACTTGCATTCCAATAAATGAAACTATTAACATCATCATACAAAGACTAAAACCACAAGGAAATACACCAGACTCACACATTCAAACTTGTAACAGTCAAAAATCGTCGCAATTCTCGATTTCTGAGATTAAACTGTCTATATACACAATTAACTTTGTACAGAGCTCTCGGTGTTCGAGCCCTACCCTGGGTTATCTGTTTCTAAAAAAAAAAAAAAAAAAAAAAAAAAAAAAAAAAAAAAAAAAAAGACGTGTTTTTCTTGCAGGCAGAATTCTTGTAAGTATTATTGAGGAAAATATGGACCGTAGAAGCCTAGGTCCGACTACAATAAGCATGAAGAAATTTGAATCCAGTTGGTCTTTAAAGGATGTTAATAAATTCCAGACTGGAACTCAGTAAGAAAAAGTCAAGGGCCACTTGGATCAAGTCGACATATCACGAATTCTCAAACTTTTTTGAGATGCTTTGGGAGGACAGTAACGTAGAGAGATGGTAGAGAGATTTTAGAGTTCACTGCAGTCCTTGTTGGGGAAACTTCATCTCACAGCGTATTTTTCCGTGTCCCAGGGGCTGTTCATCAGGAGAGGTGAATGGCAAAAGCCATTTATCGTTTGAAAATGTTTATGTTCAATGATGAATTTGAATTATCACCACAAAGAGAAAATGCAGTTTTTAGTAATTTTATTTTCATTGTCAGTATGTACGTCGCAGCGTTTTCTGCCTCTTCTGCATTTTTGTATTCTTACTATACTTTATAAATATCAGGTTGTCGGTTATGATACCTCTCGTGTGGTTTTAACAAAGTGAAAAACCATTTCTACATCTACATCTACATCCATACTCCGCAAGCCACCTTACGGTGTGTGGCGCAGGGTACTTTGCGTACCTCTATCGGTTCTCCCTTCTATTCCAGTCTCGTACTGTTCGCGGAAAGAAGGATTGTCGGTATGCCTCTGTGTGGGCTCTAATCTCTCTGATTTTATCCTCATGGTCTCTTCGCGAGATATACGCAGGAGGGAGCAATATACTGCTTCACTCCTCGGTTAAGGTATGTTCTCGAAACTTCAACAAAAGCCCTTATCGAGCTACTGAGCGTCTCTCCTGCAGAATCTTCCACTGGAGTTTATCTATCATCTCCGTAACGCTTTCGCGATAACTAAATGATCCTGTAACGAAGCGCGCTGCTCTCCGTTGGATCTTCTATCTCTTCTGTCAACACTATCTGGTACGGATCCCACACTGCTGAGCAATATTCAAGCAGTGGGCGAACAAGTGTACTGTAACCTATTTCCTTTGTTTTCGGATTGCATTTCCTTAGGATTCTTCCAATGAATCTTAGTCTGGCATCTGCTTTACCGACGATCAACTTTATATGATCATTCCATTTTAAATCACTCCTAATGCGTACTCCCAGATAATTCATGGAATTAACTGCTTCCAGTTGCTGACCTGCCATATTGTAGCTAAATGATAAGGGATCTTTCTTTCTATGTATTCGCAGCACATTACACTTGTCTACATTGAGATTCAATTGCCATTCCCTGCACCATGCGTCAATTCGCTGCAGATCCTCCTGCATTTCAGTACAATTTTCCATTGTTACAACCTCTCGATATACCACAGCATCATCCGCAAAAAGCCTCAGTGAACTTTCGATGTCATCCACGAGGTCATTTATGTATATTGTGAATAACAACGGTCCTACGACACTCTCCTGCGGCACACCTGAAATCACTCTTACTTCGGAAGACTTCTCTCCATTGAGAATGACAAGCTGCGTTCTGTTATCTAGGAATACATGTCTTTTGAACCTGTCATCTTTTCATTCTTTGGTCCTGATTTTTTTGATTCGAAAATAAAAGTGGTGAATGCACTGAATCATGTGGTGGAACCATCAGACGAAAGTACTAAGAAGGTTGAAGTAGGTGTTGATGAAATACCTGAAATCAACAACAATGGTCGAACTGTTTGTTATGAAGAAAATAGGACTATTTTTCGCCATATTTGACTAGAGAGACAAGTTCCTTACAATAGATCCTTTGCAGTGGCATTTCATCAACGCTCTGCACCTAGTGAATAAACTGAAAGATGTAAATAATTATGTGGCAAAAGAGAGACGAGAAGCTCATGATTTACAGGAAACGAGAAGCAGAAGCAGTGTGTGATTCAGGTTGAATCCAAGTAGCGTTGGAAGTTTCTACGGCGTATAAAAAGAAACTTTACCAAAGAATAAAGATTTATAATAGAAAATTTGACTTTGTCATCACATTTGCCTCACAATCATTATACACAGTCAGGCAGATAAGACCGGCCACGGCAGGTATATCCAGAATGAATAACTATGTTGAAGTTTTCACCAGGCGTATAATATGGTGATTTCTTTGACGTTCGCAAATAAATTTTATCGTTTCTAGTCGCCGACTTTCGACGCCGAATGTCTTTCATCTAATGGAACTATATCCTTTTTTCTGCTTTTGAGAAATCTACAACGACGTAACAAGTATGAGACTTCATCAAATAGTATCAAGATAACTGCGCAGTAAATTACTGTCCGACCGTCAGCAGAACAGTTTCGACAAACGTCTGCCCTATTACACGTAACTCACGTACAGTACGTGTGTTTATTAGTCATACTGAGTGCCAAATGTTGAAACTGTGTATTGCAACACGCTATAAAGTGATTCTAGATAAACAGTACTGCACGCTGAATTCCATCTGAAGTTAAAGACAGCTCAGGCCTACACTATGTGATCAAAAGTATCCGGAGACCTGGTTGAAAATGACTTACATGTTCGTGGCGCCCTCCATCGGTAATGCTGGAATTCAATATGGTGTTGGCCCACCCTTAGCCTTGATTTCAGCTTCCACTCTCGCAGGCGTACGTTCAATCAGGTGCTGGAAGGTTTTTGGGGAATGTCAACCCATTCTTCACGTAGTGCTGCAATGAGGAGAGGTACAGATGTCGGTCGGTGAGGCCTGGCACGAAGTCGACGCTCCAAAACATCCCAAAGGTGTTCTATAGAACTCAGGTCAGGACTCCGTGCAGGCCAGTCCATTACAGGGATGTTATTGTCGTGTAACCACTCCGCCACAGGCCGTGCATTATGAACATGTGCTCGATCGTGTTGAAAGATACAGTCGCCATCTCCGAATTGCTCTTCGACAGTGGGAAGCAAGAAGGTGCTTAAAACATCAGTGTAGGCCTGTGCTGTGATAGTGCCGCGCAAAACAACAAGTGGTGCAAGCCTCCTCCATGAAAAACACGACCACACCATAACACCACCGCCTCCAAATTTTACTGTTGGCACTACACACGGTGGCAGATGACGTTCACTAGGCATTCGCCATACCCACACCCTGCCATCGGATCGCCAAATTGTGTATCGTGATTCGTCACTCCATACAACGTTTTTCCACTGTTCAATCGTCCAATGTCGTTACACCAAGCGAGGAGTAGTTTGGCATTTACCGGTTCGATGCGTGGCTTATGAGCAGCGGCTTTACCATGAAATCCAAGTTTTCTCACCTCCCGCCTAACTGTCATAATACTTGTAGCGGATCCTGATGCAGTTTGGAATTCCTGTATGATGGTCTGGATTGATGTATGCCTGTTACAGATTACGACCCTCTTCAACCGTCGGCGGTCTCTGTGCTGTGCTGTACGTGTCCCTGCACGTTTCCACCTCACTATCACATCGGAAACAGTGGACCGAGGGATGTTTATGAGTGTGAAAATCTCGCTTGCAAACGTATGACACAAGTGACACCCATGCACCTGGTCGCTTTCGAAGTCCGTGAGTTCCGCGGAGTGTCACATTCTGCTCTCTCACGATGTCTAATGACTACTGAGGTCGCTGATGTGGAGTACCTGGCAGTAGGTGGCAGTAGAATGCAGCTGATATGAGAAACGTATGTTTCTAGGATGTCCGGATACTTTTGATCACAGAGTGTATGTTAAGTGGCATTTCATGCCTTCGAGAGTCGTCGGTGTTTCCTGATAAATCTCTTGTTTTAATTTTTACCACAGATAAAAATGTAGAAGTGTTAAGTTTGATGCGCGTGGAGGCCATTTTGCGTTTCCTGAACGAACGTTCCAATGCTCGTCAAATGTTCTCTTAAAAGGGTCTGTCATTACATGTGCGGAATGGGAGGGACATCCGTCGTGTTGGTGGGAAACTAACTGCCTTATGTCTAGTGTGATGTCTTCCAGTAACTGCGCCAGGAGCAACTCGACATACTTGAATGTACTTAGATTCCCATCAGTAAAACAGGTACTAATGTTGCGGGTCTTGGAAAACACGCACCAATTGTTTTTATCCACTTCTTTGAGTCAGCGTGGATTTTCAAATGGTGCTTACAGTATACTGCGAAGACTGACTTGCCATGGTATGTAAACGATGCTTCTTCCTTGAACAAAATTTTACATAGATATGACTCATCACTGTAATCAATTCTGGAAGTCATTGCCATGAAGCTGTAGATGCACAGGATGTGAAGATGATGAAATGCGATGGAATGTAAGGTTCGCAGAAAACCCGTTTGATTTTCCGATATGCCCCTTAGAGATATTTGCATGGTTTGTTACTGCTGCTAAAATGTTAGTTTCATTACTTTCATCAGCGGCTCTTCTTTTTCCTTGGCGTATTTTATTCTCCACACTTTCAGTTTATAGAACTTTTTAAAATAATGTTTGCAAAGACAGATCGTGAGTGGTTGTCACGAGTTGGATACTCTTCACCATACAACTGCACCCCTGGTTTAATAGTATGACGACATTCGCCACAAACGATATTCACTTTTTCGACTGTCGTGTTCACTGTGAATGTGTCAGTATCTTTATGAGCAAGGTATCTGATTCCTATAACGGCAGAACACAGGGCCGTGGGCTTCAAGTGCACAGATACACTCAATAACTATAGCTGAGTTACTTGTTTACTTGCATTTGGTATAATAGAGCAGGCGTTTGTTCCGACGGCGACACAGTGGCTCGAGGCGCTGTTATCTTGATACTACTCGTATTTGATCAAGTCCCATACACATTAGTTGCTGAAGTTCCCTTCGAAGCTTCCATCAAATTACACAGAAAAAAGGACATAGTTCCATTACAAAAGAAGCAACCTCGATTCGGCGACTGTGGGTGGTAAACTGAATTATCGAAGGTAATACAACAAATTTAACAATGAAGTTGTAAGTAACTTATTGGTCAGCTGCTTCAGTATAATATAAATTTTAGATAAAAAGTAAATGAGGTTTTTATGTGCCTCTTGTTTCCAATGTGGGGGCGTGGTTTCCCGTTTTCTTATAGAGCCCAAATTTCACAAAAGTCAGTTTTTCGTAAAATTTAGCCAAAATAGGAGCTAGCACTAAAAAATTTAATCTGAAGAATAATTGCCACACTAACGCCCCCGTAGAGGTTATTCGTTAGAGCTGACGCAACCCGCGTCCCACGCCTGTTTCGTCCGGAATATATGTCGTGGCGCGGATGTGGTTGTGACGCATGTGTGGCGTCTGTTGGCGACCAGCGTCCACTGCGTCCAAGCCCAGTCGCCGTTTCAATGCCAGGCGCCGTTTCCCCTCGTCTTTACGACTTTGTCGTCTCGCTGGCAGGAGTTACAGCCTTCCGAAATTCTCATTCAGTGCTCTTTTCAGTCTGACTACATTTTTATAGGTTTCGCTAAATCTACATCTACGTCTATGTTCTGCAACATTGGAAAATGCATGGCAGAGGGCATGTCCCAGTGCATCAGCTATTAGGGTTCCTTCACGTTCCATTCACGTGTCGAACTCGGGAAGATTGATTATTCAAAAATGCGTTCGTCTGTGCTGTAACTAATCTAGTCTTGTCGTCGCTATCCCTATGTGAGTGATACATAGAGCTTCTAGAATATTGCTAGAGCCATCGATAACTACCGGTTCTCCAAACTTTGCAAATAAGCTTTCTCAGGATAGTTTACGTCTATCTTTAAGAAACTGTTAGTTCAGTTTCTTCATCATCTCTGTGACACTCTCCCATGGGTCAAACAAACTTGTGACTGTTCGTGCTTCCCTCCTCCGTGCAGGTCTAAGCTCAATGTCTCCTGTTGGTCCAGTTTGGAACAACATTCTACAATGGGTCGCACGAGTGAATGTAAGTAATCTACCTTGTAGGCTGATTGCATTTCCCCAGTATTCTACCAGTAAAACAAAGTCCACCACCTGCTTTACCCACGAATGAGCCTATGGGATCATTCCATGTCATGTCTCCACAAAGTGTAGCACACAGGTATTTGTAGGAGTTGGCCGATTGCTAGTGTGAACCATTGATACGAGTGGCGTTTGAAAAGTCCATGCAAAGCCCGAGAGATGGCACCACCGGCGCGCATCGAGGTCATGTTTAGTTAGTAGCATCTTTGGAAAGAACACACACCAAGTTTCAGCCATATTGGTCTATTTCTTTGTTTTTGGCGTTCGTGTGAATCAAGGAAGTCAAGAGATTGTTAAACAATGGACGAAGAAGAATTTCGTGTGGTGATTAAACATTACTTTATGAAAAGAAGAACGCCTCAGGAGACCAAAGAGAAGCTTGATAAATATTACGGTGACTCTGCATCTTCGATTATAACAGTTTATATATAAGTGGTTTCAAAATTTTCGGAGTGGCCATATGGGCACAAGTGATGCTGAACCTTCTGGACGCCCTGTGGAGGTTACGACTCCTTGATAAAATCCATGATATGGTGATGGATGACAGAAGAGTTAAGGCGCATGAGATTGCTAGTGCTGTGGGCGTCTCGAATGAACGGGTACATAATATTTTGCATATACATTTGGACATGATAAAGCTATCCACAAGATTGGTTCCGCGGTTGCTCACACTTGACCAAAAACGGAATCGTATGAAGTGTTGCAAGGATGGTTTGCAGCTGTTCAGGAAGAATCCGCAGGACTTTAAGCGTCGTTTCGTCACTGTGGATGAAACTTGGATACATTACTATACTCCTGAGACCAAACAACAATCTAAACAATGGGTTACGAAGGGAGACTCTGCACCAAAAATGGCGAAGACTAGTCCTTCGGCCGGAAAGGTTATGGCGACTGTCTTTTGGGATTCGCAAGGGATAATCCTCATCGACTATCTGGAATCGGTAAAACTATTTCAGGTGCATATTATTCATCGTTATTGGACCCTCTGAAAACCTAGCTGCAAGAAAAACGCCGACGATTGGACCGCGAAAAATTCCTTTTCCATCACGACGATGCACCAGCACACACCTCAGCATTTGTGGTTGAAAAATTAATGGAAATAGGATTCCAACTCGTTTCACATTCTCTATTCTCCAGACTTGGCTCCCTCGGACTACTATTTGTTCCCCAGTTTGAAGAAATGGCTTGCGGGCAAAGATTTTATTCAAAGGACGCGGTGATTGCAGCAACTAATAGCTATTTTGCAGACTTGGACAATTCCTATTATTCGGAAGGTATCAACAAATTAGAACAGTGTTTGGACGAAGTTTATAAGTCTAAAAGGAGACTATGTCGAAAAATAAAAAAGATTTTCCCCAAAACAAGTAAGTAGTTTTTATTTCTGCACGGACTTTTCAAACGCCCCTCGTATTATAGCCATGAGAACTCAAACACAAAAGGTTACGAACGTGATTATCCACAATGAAATATCTATTAGGTGTCAAAACTACACACCCTATTGGACAGCGACAACAGGTGAGGAAAGGACCCCTCCTGAAATTACGTTAGAGGCCAGGGCAGGTAACCGGAACACTAACGGCCACAAGGCAGAAAATTTCGCTGGTACACTTGAATTTGAAATATGGTAATACAGTTAACCTCACCCAAAAGGAACACTGCCTGAATTTACGTCAGTGGCCAGGGCAGGTAACCAGAACACTAACGGCCACAAGGCAGAAAATTCCGCTACTGCACTCGAATTGTAGTCAACCATTATAGTTAATTGCACCGCATGGCGGCTAAATTTCAGCACTAGTAACACTCGGGGTTGCTCACAGGAAAACCTCCCCAATAGCGAACCACTGAAACGAAGCACACAACATGAATGCACGTGGCTTGGGTAATTGAAACCACTACTCAACTGTGACGTCCTGCGTCGATGAACCACGGAGCTCGTAGCGATCGGACAGCTCCACACACGCTCTGACACTGCACAGGGACCGCCAGCGGACTCAGCCGAATGCACCGCGCGGTACGCCAACATTCAAAACAAATTCTCGGTGGAAATGACATCAACTACACACACAGTTTGACAAACACTTGCACGAAGACTTGAGCGACTCTCAGCAGTGGTTGTAGAATCACGAAGGCAAATCGGGAGTCAATTCACACACACAGCCAACCCATAAACGATCGGTGAGCCAATTCACGTCGTCCAGTAGGACGACCGACCGACGATCCATGAAGACCGTCCCCGGCTCAAGTGATGTGTGGTGGCTACTGTCGGGCGAGACATGGACATCCAAGCCTCACTGTTGCTCCAACCCTACTGAACTAGTGCTGCGCTCCGGCTCCACATCTGGCAGGTCCGAACTGCCCTACTGGCACATTCCAGCTGACTGGCAGCCCGAACTAGTGACCCGAACTCCCCTACAACAGACAAAGACCGGGAAGTAATATCTGCCAAGCAAAGATACTACGAGAGGGGGTATATCGATACGCACTGCTAGCGCCTGTCACGGTCAGGCAAAGCAGCAACTCAGTGACAGTAGTAATTTAAATTAACGTAGTGAGGTGGAAGTACGTTATAAACAGGGTGTAAAATACATGATGGCGAGAACACGAGCCACACACGGCTCAATGTATACCTTTCCACTTGTTTTAATTGCCCTTTAAACTTATTAAATCTTCATTGCCACAACCACATCTAGGTCACTGACGCTAGTTTCGATGTGGACATCCCCAACGAGGTTAGGTCTATTTGTCGACATTAAATCCGATATATTTCTATAATTAGTGTGTTTCTGAACTATCTGTTTCAGGTCATTTTCAGAGAACGTATTTATAATGTTTCGCAGGATGTCTTGTCGCACCCGTCACTAATCTATAATTTTTGCAGTTGATTGTTGGGTGATGAAACTCTCCACTCATTATTACATTATGGCTGGAGAATTTACGTACAAGTGAACTGAGGTTTTATCTAAAGTTTATGGTTACATCAGGAGATGAGCCTGGTGGGTGACAGAATGATCTAATTACAATTTTATGCCCACCCCGGATGTTGAGACTTGCCCAAACAGTGTCACATGTTTGTACAGACATTTGAAGTTCATTTATCCATGTGTGCAAAAAGTATAACCCAGTATACAAATATTCATTAGTTTATTTATTTTCTCAGAAGCATACAATGTAGAGGACACATATACACAACTTAACTAAGAATAATAGGAAAATTTTTCTGCATAATTATCCACATCATCCTGTAACTATTCAATGCAGTTAAAACCACAACGATTTTTTTGCCACCTCCTTATTTTCATCACTCACCTGATTCATTGTCGGTCGATAGCGTACTGCTCAATTCATCTGTCTTTCACTATGATCATTCTGCCGGAAGGCGATTTCGATGTAAACTAATTGATCACTCCAACTTTCAGAGTGTGATATGATGTGGGCCATGTGAAACGAGATACGAAGAAGTTCTCTTGTGTAAACCTAAAAACCGGGAAAAGAATTAATACTCTAACCTTCACGACAGATTAATCCTAATGTATTATCACTAATAAAACTAGCTATTGTTGTAGCCTGAATATTGTAAATCTACGTAAGACGATAATAAAAATAAAGTGTTCAAAAATGGTTTAAATGGCTCTGAGCACTATGGGACTTAACATCTGTGGTCATCAGTCCCCTAGAACTTAGAACTACTTAAACCTAACTAACCTAAGGACATCACACACAACCATGCCCGAGGCAGGATTCGAACCTGCGACCGTAGCAGTCGCGCGGTTCCGGACTGAGCGCCTAGAACCGCTAGACCACCGCGGCCGGCAATAAGGGAATGCAGGGTTTGTCGGCGAATTCCTCTAATGAAATCTTCTTAGATTATCAGCTGAGTCGTGACATCCTGTCGTAGCAACGTTTCAAAGCGTTTTTTACTTTCATATGCCGCAACGATACGACGCCGCATCTCGGATGATAACCTGAGAAGATTTCATCAACAAAACTAAAGCTATCAGCAACCTATAGGTTGGGTTAAACACCACAATGCTTGACTAGCCAAGGTCCTGTTGGACGTGGTAGACCGTTGCCTCGAACTTAATTACGGAACAGTCTAGATCGCAAAGGCTCGTTTATTACGACGTGACCAGTTTCAATCATCACATGATCACTTAGTTCCAGTAACATGGATGTAGAGGAATTATGGGCAAAGTACGAGGGCAGTTCAATAAGTAATGCAACACATTTTTTTTCTCGGCCAATTTTGGTTGAAAAAACCGGGAATTTCTTGTGTAATATTTTCAAACATTCCCGCTTCGTCTCGTATAGTTTCATTGACTTCCGACAGGTGGCAGCGCTGTACGGAGCTGTTAAAATGGCGTCTGTAACGGATGTGCATTGCAAACAACGGGCAGTGATCGAGTTTCTTTTGGCGGAAAACCATGGCATCTCAGATATTCATAGGCGCTTGCAGAATATCTACGGTGATCTGGCAGTGGACAAAAGCACGGTGAGTCGTTGGGCAAAGCGTGTGTCATCACCGCCGCACGGTCAAGCAAGACTGTCTGATCTCCCGCGTGCGGGCCAGCCGTGCACAGCTGTGACTCCTGCAATGGCGGAGCGTGCGAACACACTCGTTCGAGATGATCGACGGATCACCATCAAACAACTCAGTGCTCAACTTGACATCTCTGTTGGTAGTGCTGTCACAATTGTTCACCAGTTGGGATATTCAAAGGTTTGTTTCCGCTGGGTCCCTCGTTGTCTAACCGAACACCATAAAGAGCAAAGGAGAACCATCTGTGCGGAATTGCTTGCTCGTCATGTGGCTGAGTGTGACAATTTCTTATCAAAGATTGTTACAGGCGATGAAACATGGGTTCATCACTTCGAACCTGAAACAAAACGGCAATCAATGGAGTGGTGCCACACCCACTCCCCTACCAAGAAAAAGTTTAAAGCCATACCCTCAGCCGGTAAAGTCACGGTTACAGTCTTCTGGGACGCTGAAGGGGTTATTCTGTTCGATGTCCTTCCCCATGGTCAAACGATCAACTCTGAAGTGTATTGTGCTACTCTTCAGAAATTGAAGAAACGACTTCAGCGTGTTCGTAGGCACAAAAATCTGAACGAACTTCTCCTTCTTCATGACAACGCAACACCTCACACAAGTCTTCGCACCCGAGAGGAGCTCACAAAACTTCAGTGGACTGTTCTTCCTCATGCACCCTACAGCCCCGATCTCGCACCGTCGGATTTCCATATGTTTGGCCCAATGAAGGACGCAATCCGTGGGAGGCACTACGCGGATGATGAAGAAGTTATTGATGCAGTACGACGTTGGCTCCGACATCGACCAGTGGAATGGTACCGTGCAGGCATACACGCCCTCATGTCAAGATGGCGTAAAGCCGTAGCATTGAATGGAGATTACGTTGAAAAATAGTGTTGTGTAGCTAAAAGATTGGGGAATAACCTGGTGTATTTCAATGCTGAATAAAAAAACCCCTGTTTCGGAAAAAAAATGTGTTGCATTACTTATTGAACTGCACTCGGATGAGCAGATTGTAATCGTGGTCTGGAGAGTTATGTGCCTAGTAAATGGATAAAGAATGGAAAATACCTACCACGGTTTAATAACGAAATTCGCAGGCTGCTGAGGAAGCAGAGGCTGTTGCACTCTCGGTTCAAAAGGGAATGCACAAATGCCAAGTGAAGATTAGTAGTAATTCAAACGTCTCTGAAAAGGTCTGTGGGCGAAACATATAACAGCTACCACTGTCACACGTTAGCAAAAGATCTAGCGGAGGGCTCGAGAAAATTCTGGTCGTATGTGAAATCGCTGGGGTCTGAGACTTAATTTCGGTCCTTTGTTGACCAGTCTGGTGTGGCAGCTGGAGAGCAAAACGAAGGCCGATTTTTAAATTTCACGTTCAAGAAGTCGTTTACACAGGAGAGCCATATAAATATACCATCATTTGACGATCGGACAGACTCCCGTATGGATGACATACTAAGAAGCATATCTGGCGCGGAGAAATAACTGAAAGATTTGAAAGTAAATAAACCACCAAGTCAGGAATGTAGCCCAGTTCGTTTTTCCTAAGAATACTCTACGGCAGCGGTTCGCCAATTGAAAGAAGTTTACTGTTAATGAAGTAAAAGATCCACGCAGTGGACGCCAAATGAGAAAGCTACTCCTTATGTCTCTGATCTAGACTGCCATAAAAATGCGAAGGAACTGTTAATCAGAACTCAGGGAGAAGTTGTAGTCTAATTCTCAATCGATTTATTGATCTTAAACAAGACAAGACAACAAAATTACTAAAGAATCATCATATAAAAAAATATTTATTTAACAAAAGCCTTACTAAAATGGGATCTATGGTGGACGAAGTGATCTGCTGGGGATCGACACACAACACTAACCAGAACACTACTCACTTTATCTCACTTCATACACGTGAATCCAGGTTATGCCATCAAACTACGCCACCATCAAGATCAGTACTAGGTATAAGTGCGGATGTCAGAAGGGAGATATGAAGCGCCATCCTCACGAGTATGAGTCCAGTATCTTTCCACTGCATCGCCTCGGTACCTGACATAGTTATGTCGATTAAATTAGGCAGAGCATTGCAAAGCGATATGAAACGAAACGAGCATGTAAGGACGATAGTAGGAAAGGCGAGTGATCGACTTCTGCTTATCGCCAGAATTTTACAAAAGTGTAGATCATCTACTACAGAGGAGATCGCGTATAGAACGCCGGTGTGACCCATTCTTAAGTACTGCTCGAGAGTGTGGGATCCCCACCAAGTCGGATTAGAGGCAGTACTGCTAGATTTTTTACTGATAGATTCGGTCAGGACGCAAGTATTACAGAGATACTTCGCAAAATCAAATGAGAATCTCTGGAGAGAAGACAACATTCTTCTTGCGAGACACTACTGAGAAAATTTAGAGACCGGAATCAAGCTGACTGCAGAACGATTCTACTGGCATCAACGTATGAGGGTCGTTCTGAAAGTAATGCCTCCTCTTTTTATTTATGGAAGTACAGTAGATACATAAATCACAACAGAACAGCTAAATAGAACAATATTTCTACAACAGACTGTCATTTTTCCACTTAGTCACCACCATTCGTTATGCACCGTTGCCAACGATGAACCTGAGCCTGCATCCCGCGTGTGTAAAAATCGGAACGAGCTGAGGCTAATCACTTCTTTACAGCTTTGACAACAGCATCCGAGTCTTGAAAACATTCGCCACATAGTCCATCTTTCAGAGGCCCAAAGAGATGAAAATCTGAAGGGGCTAAATAGGGACCGTACAGTGGATGTGGTAGGGCAGCCCCCCCCCCCCCCCCCCCCCCACGAATTTTGCAATGAGTTGCGCGGTCGCAAAACTGGTGTGGGGCCTGGCGTTATCATGTTACAAGTGAAAGTTAGCGTTGTTCTCTGGCTTTACCCTGGAAATTTTGGCTTTCAGCTTAGTCAGTGTCGACATATAGCGTGCTGGACTGACGGTTTCTCCAGGCTCCAGGACATCCAAAAGAACCACACCCTGGCTATCCCAGAAGACAGTGCACATCACTGTGCTTGCATACGGCTATTTCTTGAATTTCTTCTTTGATGGAGAATTCGCATGTCGCCATTCCATGGACTGTTCAAATGGTTCAAATGTCTCTGAGCTCTATGGGACTTAACATCAGAGGTCGTCAGTCCCCTAGAATTTAGAACTACTTAAACCTAACTAACCTAAGGATTCGAACCTGCGACAGTAGCGGTCGCGCGGTTCCAGATTGACGCGCCTAGAACCGCTCGGCCACATCGGCCGGCTCCATGGACTGTCTTTTGGATTCCGGTTTGTAGTGGTGACACCACGTCTCATCTCCGGTGACGATGATATTCAGAAAATTGTCACCTTCAGCTTCATATTGGTCCAGCAGGTCCTGACAAATTCACATCCGATGAGTTATTTGTTCTTCTGTAGGCATCCGTGGGAACCATCTCGCACAGACCTTGGGATAACTAAGATGTTCCAACATTTTTTCCAAGGCATTACAGCCGACATTCAGCTTTCTACACTATTTTCTGTTCGTTATTCGCCGATCAGCATGGGTGAGTTGACATTCATTGCGAGGGATGACATTTGTGAAGAGTCGATCGGGACGTGGCTTGTCGTGCAAACCCTTTTCACCACCTTGAAAATGCCGTACCCGTCGCATCACATTGCCCACGTTTAGTGTATCATCTCCATACACCTTCAGCAAGCGTCGCTGGATTTCAATCGATGCAGTTTCTTCAGCAGTGAGGAATTCAGTCACATATCGCTGTTTTGTACGCCCATCCATATCAAACTCCATTTTGGAACTCTTCTCTCCTGGCGCCAACAACCGCAGAACAACGGAACCACGTGCGAATGAAAGAGGAAGGTTCAAGCATTAGCACTATACCAACGACATCTAGCGCGGGCATCAAAAGTCACAACAACAAAATCGGAGGCATTACTTTCCTAGCGACCCCCCCACATTTTGCGTATGAACCACGAAGATAAGATACGAGAAATTAGGGTTCGTACTAAGAAGTATAGACACTAGTTTGTCCCTTGCCCCATTCGAAGAGAAGTGGTACAAGGTATCCTCCGCCATGCGCTACGTGGTGGCTTGCAGAATATGTACAAGGTGACAATTATTGAACTGTGTGAAATAAAATTGTTGTAACTTCTGAAAGGTTTTCGTTAGGGCGTTCAAACTGCACGCCTGGCCGCGGAGCATGATGGGAATTAGTATGCACATGCGTGGTTTGGCTTAGCGACGAAGCTCGCTTTCATTTGGATGAGTTCGCCGAATAAGCAAAATTGGCGCATTTGGGCGACTGAGAATCCGCATTTCGCGATCGAGAAGTCTCTTCACCCTCAACGGGTGACTGTGTGATATGCAATGTCCATTCACAGAACAATCGGTGCGATATTCCTTGATGGCACGGTGACTATCAAACGATACGTGAAGGTTTTCAAAGATGATTTCACCCCATTCTCGAAAGTGACCCTGATTTCGACATGATGTGGTTCATGCAAGGCGGAGCTGGACCCCATCGAAGCAGGAGAGTATTTGATGTCCTGGAGGAGCACTTTGGAGACCGCATTCTGGTTCTGGGGTACCCAGAGGTCACTGGCATGGGCCTCGATTGGCCACCACATTCTCCGCATCTGAAGACATGTGACTCCTTGTTGTGGGGCTATATTAAAGACAAGACATACAGCAATAACCCCAAAACTGCGCTGCTGAACTGAAAACAGCCATTAAGGGGGTCAGAGACAGTATCGAAGTTCCGACTCTTCAGTGGGCCATGCTGAATTTCGCTATTCGTCTGCGCCACATCATCGCCAATGACAGCAGGCATATCGAACATGTCATAACCTAAATCCGAATACCTGTAGTGACATTTGCATGTTGAATAAAGTATGTGAACGCCGTAGTTTGTAACTAATTTACGTTTTTTTTCATATAGTACAATAATTGTCACCCTGTAAGAAGATGTACAAGACACCGTTCAGTTAGGTGGGGAAGAATTTCAAAATGAACGAAATGGGGTATCTGATACGTCTGCCGCCGTAAACCACCAGCAAACGATACAGGATCCCGCTGTTCGACCATGTCATTCGTTGTTCGCTTGCAGTCAACCTGCGTTTTTATCAAGACAATACACCACCTAACATTTGCGATTTAAGTTAGAACAGTTTCAGAAAGTCTCTATGAATATGAGGGTGTCCTTACGAAAACACTACGCGCGTTAAAAGCCAAATATTTAAACAAATAAGTGCGTTACATGAAGGTGGAATTTTTTTCCACGTAGGCTGTATTTATTTAGACGTCTTCTTCGATCCACAACTAATTTAGGATCTCAAGCTTTAAACAAATGATGAGCTGTATAAAAAACACGTTACCGGCACGAAATGGGAACGCAATAATATAAATGTAACATAATGGGAAGATAAGTTGCCTAGAACAAAATGTCATATGTTGAAAATGGGAGCCAATTCACATGCGTTTCCGTTGGGTTTGCACTTAAAGCGAGAAAAACATACAAATATACAGGGTGTACATAAAGTTCGGGAACACTTTCAATTATTTATTGCACAAGAACCAAATATTGTGCACATATCATACATATGTCATTTTGAAGAGAAACCCTGAAAGTTTTTTTTTTTTTTTCATGTAAACCGCCACTGCGTAGTTTGGTAATTTGCCGATCATCGTTAGTCGCAAATATGGCCGTGCTACAGAAGGGGGCAGCTGTTTAATGAAATGTCCTCCCCGATCACCAGATCTCACTTCGTGCGACTTTTTTCTGTGGGGACATAAAGATCTGGCGTATGTACCGCCTCCACCACGTGATGTAGCAGAGCTCCGGGAGAGAATACGGGAAGCGACTGCCACAGTCGACGATGCCATGCTGGGACGGGTATGGCAAGAATTCGGTTACCGTATTGACGTCTGCCGGGTCACTCATGGTTCGCATATCGAATGTTTGTAAAAAAAAAAAACTTTCAGAGTTTCTCTTCGAAATGCAATATGTATGACATCTGTTCAATGTATAGTTCTTGTGCAATAATTAATTGAAGGTGTTCCCGGACTTTATGTACACTCCGTATAACGCTGACCAAAGAATAAAGTTGAGGTCAGATTAACAATTTCAGATATCTAAGCGCGTATATTTATTCGCAGACTTAAGCAAAAACAAATAAAAAATAATAAATAATAAAAATATTAAAAACAAATGGTGGTATGAAATGAGAACATTGCTGCTACATTGGTTTTGATTAGTTGTAAGCAGGATGTGACTAAAGTTATCAAAGAACCTCTTGTTTTGTAGGCCAGCTTTTCCGTTGATGAGTTCACTTTTTAAAAACGACTAAAAATTTCGGTCTCTTCCAGAATATTTTCTTTGCATGGTAAAGGATTTGGAACTTACCGTTCAAGTTTCAGAGCTTATGTTGTTTGTGACGTGCAACGTTTATTCCCCCTAGGGTTCTTACGTTCTTTAAAACGAATCCGGAAATTTCTCCCGTATTTCTCGGTGTATGCCATCTCACAATCGTCGCTGATCTACAAAACACAAAGTTACTCGATGATTTTACTCACATTCTGCTCACAGCCAATCAAAACCAAAGTAGCAATACATTTCGTAGTTTCCACACTGACAATTGGTATTCTTTACCAGGCAGATAATGTTCACTACATTAGGTTGAAGTCTAAAACATTTATTTCTTCCCAGTTCTTCTTCTATTGCACAACTTTATGATTTTCACATATATCATGATGCTGTAACATTTTTTCCTCTACCAGTGTAAGCAGGACAAAAATTTCAGGTGTTCACAGTTATTCATCTTGGCTTTCTGACATTACATTTCTGGATGCCATTTCCTTTCCGCCCATTACATTTATAAATAAATTTCCACGTGCACTACGAGAAGTAGGCCTCGTAATTCCCCATTCTTATGGCAAGGGTCCAAGGATGTTTATCTGTTTCATCCCACGCAAGCTCTGCAGTACGTGGAAATCCTGGGAAATATTTTTGTGCTATCCCAACAGAGGATAGAAACCAGGGCAGATATCTTTTGACGTGTCTCGTAATGAGGTGATTTGCTAATCCCGTACATTAAACTCTGGCTGTTGTAGATCATTTATCCTGTGTGGGACACAAGAATCGCTGCATTCCATTCTAAACTCAGTACATTTGCTGTGTTTTCTTATGTTTTAGTAACAGCAATACACCAACAGGCCAATGAACTCTCTAGCATCAACACAGAAGACAAGCTGTTCAGTTGCCTTGTATGCCTGCATAAGAGCGGGAATAGCAAAAATGGAAGCCTAAGATAGACAAGTTCTTGTTAAAAACGGTGTAAGGTAGGGTATGTTGCTTATCACTCGTGTTGTTCAGCTTGTACGTGGTAGAATTTATTTTGTGTAATGATCTAATACGAAACTATGTTTTCAGTAACATTCCTTGAAAATGCGCCCCTCTACGTAAAGTTTTGACGCATGATGTAATTTATAACTCAGTCTGGCCACGTTTCATAAACACATTCAAGCATAGGTAGTTATTACTTTGTGCAACAGGAAAGAAATGGGGAATAAATGGATACTCGATAGGATTTTAAGATCGCAGTTACTGCTACCAAAGCCGGCCGGAGTGGCCGAGCGGTTCTAGGCGCTACAGTCTGGAACCGCGCGACCGCTACGGTCGCAGGTTCGAATCCTGCCTCGGGCATGGATGTGTGTGATGTCCTTAGGTTAGTTAGGTTTAAGTAGTTCTAAGTTCTAGGGGACTAATGATCTCAGAAGTTAAGTCCCATAGTGCTCAGAGCCATTTGAACTGCTACCAATTACGTAATTTGACTCGGAGAACATACAACTCTCTGGCTACGTCTGATAGAGCTACACCTGTCCACGCAAAACCTGAAACATAAAGACGTGCAACAGCCACGTCGAACATGATCAGATAAGCAGCAAGCAGTATCGGAGTCTCTAACCACCACTTACTTCCCAAGCTGTAAAACATGCAAGGAATAGAAAAAGATTTCTACTGATTGCAGTTCTGAAATAATGATTTAAATAAAGAGGTTTTTAATATAACACGTTTTTAAAAAGGAGTAAAAGGTATAAAATAATTTCTCCTAGCCCCATACAGATTTGTAAACCCATATCGGTAGTCCTGAAAATTTGCGATTGTGGATTTTGAACAGCTATGACAATACTTGTAAAATTTAAAACTAAAAACTGGGGCGCATACAATGAACATTGACGCGTGAATAGTTCACCTAACTCACAAACAATTTTATTGCTCTGCAAATGATATGAACTACTATGTGAGTTTTTCAACGGCAGGTACTCTCTACGCACGTTACTATTATCTACTACAAGCATCCCACGGCTTTCGCTCTAAGTTTTACAACTATTGTCATAGCTATTAAAAATTCACAAGCACAGATATTTCAGGACTACTTGTATGGGATTTAGTCCGCTTTAAAATATGTTATATTAAAAAGTTTTTTATTTAAGTAATTATTTTCTGCCTTTTAGTCTTGTATATGTGAAATTTTTCAGTCGGTTCCAAACATTTTGATGAAATTACAACAAACACATGTTGTAAATTTTAGGCTTATTTCAGTTTCTCTTCACCCGAGCGAACCAATATCTTGCTTTATTCTGCGTACATCTCACGAAAAGACCGTGAAGATAAAAATAATCGAGCTCACGTGGAGACTTAAGCAACAATCGTTCCTACCGCGAACAGTTGTGACTGGAAAAGGAAAAACGGGGAAACAGCAGTGGTACACAAAGTACACTCCGCCACACACCAGACCTGTATTGTCAACCATTCTGAGCTATATGGTAAGTTTCAAGTCTCTGACTCATTGAGAAGTTAGTTTAACATCAAGTGCAAAATTTGCACCGGACAGACAGACAGAAAAACAAAGTATCCTCTGCCACACACCAACCAAGAAAGTGAGTGAACACTGCATCGTCATCCAGTTCTGAGCTTTACTGAAAGTTTAATCTCTATCTCATCGGAAAGTTCATTTAAAATCAATTTAAAAAATGTGTACCGAACAAACAGACAAGAAAGCAACCTTATAAAGACGTTTTAAAAAGCTAATGTTGATTGCATCTTTGTATCGTATTGACTAATGTTCCGGCTGAAAGAAGAGTTTTGATTAAAACTCGTTCTTGAAATTAAGAACAGTTTGTAAAATATATAAACTTACACGTCTGTATTCTAATCTTTGAACATGAGTCCATAAGGGACATGGGAATGAAAATAAATAGCAGAATCTTCAGTTAAATTTATGAGTATTACAATTCAATCTTTAGCCATTGGCACACGAACCAGTACAACTGTCTTTACTTTGGGCACGTGGCGTACAGGGCCACCACATCTATATTATTAAACGACAAACCTGCGGCAAGATTCCACACGAGGTGCCTTATCTAACGGGTTCCAGGGTCAACAAAAATTTTATTTTCAGTATTTCACACAGTTAGTGAGCAAATTTAAAATATTGCCATACTCTACACATAAAGAGGTATAATCTTATGTTAAAGGCTTAACAAAAACTATATCTAACACAGAAACTGTGTATATGTCATGAGGCAGGGTAATTCGTGATGCGACAGCTACCCAAATTATATTCATCCAGTATTTCAGAATACACCTATAGACATCCAAAAATTTCTAACATTTAAACTTTTTCTCGATTACTCTCCTCAAAATGACGAAAAGAAAAAGTTTATCGCTTGCTACATTTTCGCTGTTCATGTAATAAATCTGTGGCATCATGCATGATGTCTCCACATATTAGTTCTTTATTGATAACTCTAGCCTGGAAGAGCAGCTGAACGGAATGGACATGGTCTCGAAAGGGGGATATAAGATGAACATCAACAAAAGCAAAACGAGGATAATTGAATTTAGTCCAATTAAGTCGGGTGATGCCGAGGTAATTAGATTAGGAAATGAGACGCTTAAAGTAGTAAAGGAGTTTTGCTATTTGGGGAGCAAAATTACTGATAATGATCGAAGTAGACAGGATATAAAGTGTAGACTGGCAATGGCAAGGAAAGCATTTCTGAAGAAGAGAAATTTCTTAACATCGAGCATAGATTTAAGTGTCAGGAAGTCGTTTCTGAAAGCATTTGTATGGAGTGTAGCCATGTATGGAAGTCAAACGTGGACGATAAATAGTTTAGACAAGAAGAGAATAGAAGCTTTCGAAATGTGGTGCTACAGAAGAATGCTGAAGATTAGATGGGTTGATCACATAACTAATGAGGAGGTATTGAATAGAATTGGAGAGAAGAGAAATTTGTGGCACAACTTGACTAGAAGAAGGGATCGGTTGGTAGGGCATATTCTGAGGCATCAAGGGATCACCAATTTAGTATTGGAGGGCAGCGTGGAGGGTAAAAATCGCAGAGGGAGACCAGGATATGAATACACGAAACAGATTTAGAAGGATGTTGGTTGTGGTAGGTACTGGGAGATGAAGAAGCTTGCACAGGATAGAGTAGCATGGAGAGCTGCATAAAACCAGTCTCTGGACTGAAGACCACAACAACAACAACAACTCTATTCACAACAAATTTTGCAAACAATAACCATGTACAATGAGGTGAGAAAAGTTATGGGGATAGCACTATGCACATATAAAAATGGCGGTAATATTGCGAACACAAGGTATCAAAGGGCAGTGCTTTTGGGGGAGGTGTCGTTTGTACTCAGGTGATTCCTGTGAAATGTTTCCCACGTGATTATGGCCGCTCGGCGGGAATTAACAGACTTTGAAGGCGGAAAGGTGGTTGGAACTAGATGCATGAGGCATTCTCTTTCGGAAATCGTTAGGGAACTCAACATTCCGAGATCCACATTGAGAAATACGTACTGAACTCTCTTTGTTGAGAAGTATTTAGAGTGATTACACTCCTGGACTGACATTCTACGAGCATACATTTTATTTACTAAGTAACAGAACGCCGTCTATGTTACTAACGGCGACAGATTGCTGTCGTAACCTACACATTAGGAGATTATCTTACCTTAAAGGTTTGGCACCATAAGTCAAGTATTATCTGTGAATGTGTCGCGAGGCAATGTAACACAGCGCGCGGATTACTCGGAACACATTCATCCAGTATTTGAGAATGAGAGCACTTAGCGACTTATAATAAACTTTACACACCATTTCAAATCTTTTCTAAACTTTTCTCACTCACATTTCCCACAAAAAATAAATAGAAAAAGTTGATCTCTTACTATGTTTACATTGTTTTGGAGTAAAATGTAAGCATCAGGCATGATGTTTAAATTTAATACTATTATTGTTATTTTAACTGCTAACTATTCGCAGCACATTTCGCTTCCATACGTACCACTGAATTTACTTGTAAAGTAAGGAAGTCATCGTACCCGAGCGCGAGCTCTGCTCCACAAATCGATCAGAGCCACGGCGCTGGTGTATGTTTACAAGCGACCTAGGACAAGGAAGCGGACTGTGTTTGACATTGTGCCAAAAGCTCCCTGGAACTGTGCTCTGAGAGTGCTCAAAGACTTAATGCACTCGCCGAGACTTTTATGTCAGAAGTAGGTGAAGACACGCTAGGGACCAGTATACACCGATAAGCCAAAACATTATGACCATTGCCCAGCGAGGCCTTAGGTGGTGCTTGGTGGCCTTGCAGGCATGTGACGCGGTAACAAAAGTATGTAAGCTGAGCAGACACGGACGGAGGATCAACCTAGTGAAGATATGGACTGCACATGGGTAAATCCATTGAGATAAGCGACTTTGTCAAAGGAGAGATTATTTTTAAGCAAAGCCTGTCAACGAGTATCTCGAAAACCGCGAAGCTGGTCGAATGTTCACGTGCTACTGTCGTGAGCATCCATGGAAAGAGGCAGATGGACAATGAAACAACCACCAGGCGTCATAGGGTTGGACGTCCAAGACTCTTCAGAGAACGTGCGGTTCGGAGGCTTGTCTACTCTGTAAAGTAGGACAGATGGTGATCTGTAGCACAGTCCTGATCCACGCACAGGTATTTTGGAACACACTGTTCGGCGAACATTGTTGACAGAGAGCTCCGCAGCAGATCACCCCTGCGTGTTCTCATGTTGACTCAACGACATCGTCAGTTACGATTGCAGTGGGCAGGGGAACCATCGGGATTGGATTGTCGATCAGTGGAAACGTGTCTGTTCTTCGGATGAACCGCAATTTTGTTACACTAGGTTGATTGGGTCGTCTCCACAAATGCCCTCGTCGAGGTTAACGGCGGCTCGAAACGTGCAGCGCACCACGGGCGCAGGCTCGTAAGAGCAGTATTATGCTATGGGAGACATTCTCCTGCGCTTGCATGGGACCTGTGGTAGTAATTGAAGACACGCTGACAGCTCCATCACTTCAAGCTTGATGTCTTCCCCGACGGCGATGTCATAGGTCAGCAGTATAATTGTCCAAGTCCCTGAGCCACATAATGCCACCCCAAAACAGTAGGAACCTCCACCTCGCTGCACTCTCTGGACAGTGTGTCTAAGGCGTTCAGCCTGACCGGGTTGCCTCCAAACACGTCTCCGACGATTGTGTGGTTGAAGGCATATGTGACACTCATCGGTGAAAAAAAAGTGATGCCAAACCTGAGTGGTCTATTCGGCATGTTGTTGGGACCATCTGTATCGCGCTGCATGGTGTCGTGGATGCAAAGATGGAGCTCGCCATGGACGTCGGGAGTGAAGTTCCGCAACATGCAGCCTATTGCGCACAGTTTTATTCGTAACACGGCGTCCTGTGGCTGCACGAAAAGCATTATTCAACATTGTGGCGTTGCTGTCAGGGTTCCTCCGAGCCATAATCCGTAGGTAGCGCTCATCCATCGCAGTAGTAGCCCTTGGGCGGCCAGAGCGAGGCTTATCACCGACGACAGTTCCTGTCTCTCTGTATCGCCCCCACGTCTGAAAAACATCGCTTTGGTTCACTCCGAGACGCCTGGACGCTTCCCTTGTTGAGAGCCCCTCCTGGCGGCACTTCCAATGCGGATGTGATCGAACCGTGGTACTGACTGTCTATGTATGGTTGAACTAGAGACAACACGAGCCGTGTACCTCCTTCTTGGTGGAATGATTGGAGCTGATCGGCTGTCGGACCCTCTCCGTCTAATAGGCGATGCACATACATGGTTGTTTACATCTTTTGGCGGGTTTAGTGACATCTCTGAACACTCAAAAGGACAGTGTCTGTGATACAATATCTACAGTCAACGCCTATCTTCAGGAGTTCTGGGAACTGGGGTGAAGCAAAACTTTTTTTGATGTGTGTAATACAACAAAAGAAATAATTTAA
This sequence comes from Schistocerca serialis cubense, assembly GCF_023864345.2. NCBI lineage: Eukaryota > Metazoa > Arthropoda > Insecta > Orthoptera > Acrididae > Schistocerca > Schistocerca serialis. The sequence continues at coordinate 275,971,439 of NC_064646.1, forward strand.
ATTTCTGTCAACAGATATTCATTTACCAAAGGAAATGACGTAAATTTATGTTAATGGATATTCATTTACAGTATAATAGCACCCGTCTTGTAAATATGTTTTCGAAGCCACTTTAAATTTTTTTAAATGTAAGGATGTAGAGGCTTATCTCACTAGGGGTAAGATAGATCCTGCCTACAGGAAAATTAAAGAGACCTTTGGAGATAAGAGAACCACTTGTATGAACATCAAGAGCTCAGATGGAAACCCAGTTCTAAGCAAAGAAGGGAGAGCAGAAAGGTGGAAGGAGTATATAGAGGGTCTATACAAGGGCGATGTACTTGAGGACCATATTATGGAAATGGAAGAGGATGTAGATGAAGATGAAATGGGAGATACGATACTGCGTGAAGAGTTTGACAGAGCACTGAAAGACCTGAGCCGAAACAAGGCCCCCGGAGTAGACAACATTTCATTGGAACTACTGATGGCCTTGGGAGAGCCAGTCCTGACAAAACTCTACCATCTGGTGAGCAAAATGTATGAAACAGGCGAAATACCCTCAGACTTCAAGAATTATATAATAATTCCAATCCCAAAGAAAGCAGGTGTTGACAGATGTGAAAATTACCGAACAATCAGTTTAATAAGCCACAACTGCAAAATACTAACACGTATTCTTTACAGACGAATGGAAAAACTAGTAGAAGCCGACCTCGGGGAAGATCAGTTTGGATTCCGTAAAAATACTGGAACACGTGAGGCAATACTGACCTTACGACTTATCTTAGAAGAAAGGTTAAGGAAAGGCAAACCTACGTTTCTAGCATTTGTAGACTTAGAGAAAGCTTTTGACAATGTTGACTGGAATACTCTTTTTCAAATTCTAAAGGTGACAGGGGTAAAATACAGGGAGCGAAAGGCTATTTACAATTTGTACAGAAACCAAATGGCAGTTATAAGAGTCGAGGGACATGAAAGGGAAGCAGTGGTTCGGAAGGGAGTAAGACAGGGTTGTAGCCTCTCCCCGATGTTATTCAATCTGTATATTGAGCAAGCAGTAAAGGAAACAAAAGAAAAATTCGGAGTAAGTATTAAAATCCATGGAGAAGAAATAAAAACTTTGAGGTTCGCCGATGACATTGTAATTCTGTCGGAGACAGCAAAGGACTTGGAAGAGCAGTTGAACGGAATGAATGGTGTCTTGAAGGGAGGATATAAGATGATCATCGACAAAAGCAAAACGAGGATAATGGAATGTAGTCGAATTAATTCGGGTGATGTTGAGGGTACTAGATTAGGAAATGAGACACTTAAAGTAGTAAAGGAGTTTTGCTATTTGGGGAGCAAAATAACTGATGATGGTCGAAGTAGAGAGGATATAAAATGTAGACTGGCAATGGCAAGGAAAGCGTTTCTGAAGAAGAGAAATTGGTTAACATCGAGTATAGATTTAAGTGTCAGGAAGTCATTTCTGAAAGTATTTGTATGGAGTGTAGCCATGTATGGAAGTGAAACATGGACGATAAATAGTTTGGACAAGAAGAGAATAGAAGCTTTCGAAATGTGGTGCTACAGAAGAATGCTGAAGATTAGATGGGTAGATCACATATCTAATGAGGAAGTATTGAATAGGATTGGGGAGAAGAGAAGTTTGTGGCACAACTTGACCAGAAGAAGGGATCGGCTGGTAGGACATGTTCTGAGGCATCAAGGGATCACCAATTTAGGAGGGCAGCGTGGAGGGTAAAAATCGTAGGGGGAGACCAAGAGATGAATACGCTAAGCAGATTCAGAAGGATGTAGGTTGCAGTAGGTACTGGGAGATGAAGAAGCTTGCACAGGATAGAGTAGCATGGAGAGCTGCATCAAACCAGTCTCAGGACTGAAGACCACAACAACAACAACAACAACATAGTTTCTTTTATTTCCTTGATGTAGTGGGGAAGTTTATTGTATAGTTTTTTGCCAGTTTGCGCACTACATGACGTGCGTAGCCATCTAATGCCATATACCTGCACAAACCTATCAACAAATCGTTAGATCCCAGATATGCCGAATCGGTTATGTGTTTCGTTTCAAAGATGGACAAACAAGCTATTAAGCAGGTGGTCATAATGTTTTGGGTCGTCAGTGAACATAAGGACATATCGAGATTTCAATCCCGAACCATGATGCAGCGATGAAAAGGAAGAAAGCTGTGAAAAATATGCAAAAGAATTTAATAGTAATATTTGGCGAATGTCATTCAAAATTAAATGGAAAAAATTACACCGCTGCTGGTATTATTAACATACAATTGCCACGAATAATTTAACTGGCACAGTCACATTTGTTTCTAACGAAATGACTGGTTTCTGCCGACATAGGGCATCCTCAGATTATGAAATAGATGCTGTGTGATTCATCCCCAACAATGCGTAAACCATATTGTATGTGTGTGTGTGTGTGTGTGTGTGTGTGTGTGTGTGTGTGTGATGACCTGTAATTAGCAATGTGGTTTGCACAGTGGTGGGGCTGAATGACAACCAGTATTTTGTAATATGAGAACCAGTAATTTCGTTGGAAATAAATGTTTCTGTCCTGGATAGTTATTATTATTATTATTATTAAGCATTACAATCCATGAAGGCTTTTTGCTGCAGAATGGACAATGTTGAACCACTTTGCTCTGTCTTTACAAGTAATTTGCCACTGTCTGTCATGTCCTAGTTTTCTGAGATCGTCTTGAATATTGTCCAAGTATCTCATGCGTGGGCGTCCAAGAGGTCGTCTTCCGGTGGGAATCTCTTCAGTCACTTTCTTGATGGTCCTGTTTGGTGGTGCTCTGATGACATGCCCTATCCATTTCAGTCTTTTGGCTTTAATTTTGGCCACTATATCGGAGTCTTTATATAATTTGTAAATTTCATTGTTATTTAGCAATCTCCATTCATCACTGATCCTATCTCTTATGGGTCCAAATATTTTTCTCAAAATTTTTCGTTCAAATACTCTTAATCTGTTTTCCTCTTTTTTTGTGAGAGTCCAGGTTTCAGATCCATAGGTGAGTACTGGTATAATCAATGATTTGTATACTTGTAGTTTGGTGTTCCTAGAAATTAACTTGCTTTTGAAAACTGTCAAGAGACTATAGTAGCATTTGTTAGCCTTCTGAATTCGTGATTCTATTTCAATTTTTATGGAGTTGTCAGAGGTTACTATTGTACCAAGGTAATTAAATTCATTTGTCTTTGTGAAAGCTGTGTTATTGATTTGCAGTACATTATTATTTGATGGATAGCGGGATAAGATAAAGTACATTGTTTTGTCTGTATTCAGCTGGAGGCCTGTGCCATTTGTGGCTTTAATTAATTGTGCTGTAAGAAGCTTCAAATCATTCTCACTGTCAGATAATAATGCAATGTCATCAGCGTATGCTACAATGTTAATTTTGCTTTCCAGTTGTGCTCCAATTTGTAGTAGCTTTACTTTTTGGATTATTCTATTGATTACTATGTTAAAAAGAACTGGTGAGAGTGAATCCCCTTGTTTGACTCCAGTTTTAACCTCAAAGTCTTCAGAAAGTTTGCTAGCTACTTTTATTTTGTATTTTGAGTTTAAAGTGCAAGATTTTATTAAATTTATCAATTTGTTAGGGATGCCAATCTGCCTCATGCACTTCCATAAATATTCCCTGTTGATACTGTCAAAAGCTTTTTTAAAATCAATGAAAAGCATATGTACATTTTGATTGAATTCATATTTCTTTTCACCCAACATCCTTAGGACATATATATTGTCAATAGTCGATCTGTTAGGTCTAAATCCACATTGGGCATCATCTAGGGAGTCTTCAACGTAAGGGCTTATCCTTGCTAACAGTATATTTGTCAGAATTTTATATGTTGTGTTTAGTAACGCAATTCCTCTGTAGTTTGAACAATTTGTTGGGTCCCCCTTCTTGTATATAGGGCACACAACTACTTCTTTCCAATCATGTGGGACCTGTTCCTGCTTCCAGATGTTGGTGATGATTTTGTGTAAGCAGTTTACAAAAGGAAATTTACTGAGCTTCCATATATCTGTGTCTATACCATCACTTCCAGGAGCTTTATGTCTCTTCAGCTTCTTGATGCTTTCTTTAATTTCTGCTAAGCTGGGCTCTTCGTCCGATGGGTCAGCAGTAAGATATTCATTGTCATCTTCCTGAGAGACGCTTATAGTTGGAGCATTTAGTAACTCATTAAAATATTCCTTCCATCTGTTAGCAATGTCACTTCTTTCTGTTAGCAAGGAGCCATCTGGGTCTGTTATGAACTGTCCATAATTTTTTATATTCCCACTTTTAAACATATTTATGCTCTTGAAAAATCCTCTGGAGTCTGTGGTACGGTCATTCTCAGCTCTTTTTAATTTGTAATTCATAAAATCCCTTTTCTTTTTCCTAATGAGTTTCCTGGCAAGTTTCTGTTTCTCTTCAAAAATAAGTTTGTTTTGTGTTATTGGTTTTTGTAGGAATTTTTCCCTTGCTAATTTTCTATCTTCGATAGCGTTCGAGCACTCGGCATCAAACCAGGGGTTCTTAGTTGTAGTAAAATGTCCCAAAACTGAGGTAGTTGCTCGTGTGATATTTTCTTTCAGAGCGTTCCAGGCTTGATTAGTATCATCATTGTTAATTTTACTTTCCACTTCAGGTTTGTGTGTTTCTAATTCTCTAATGTACTGGTTGAGAATGTTTGGGTTTTTCAGTTTCATTGTATTAAACCTAGGAACACCATTTAATTTAGACCATTTATGTCTTGAGAGTGAGATCTTGAACTTGGCTTTTACAAGAAAGTGATCCGAATCACAGTCTGCTCCCCTTTGACTTCTGATATCATGTATGCATTTATGATGTTGTTTTTCGATTAATACATGATCAATTTGATTTTTTGTGATGCCATCTCTTGAAGCCCATGTTTGTTTATGTATATCTTTATGTGCAAAATATGTACTTTTGATCAACATGTTTTTGGAAGTGGCAAAGCTAATAAGTTTTGTTCCGTTTTCATTACTCTGCTGATGTAGACTATGAGGTCCAATTGTAGGTTTATAATGATTTTCATGTCCTAACTTGGCATTGAAATCTCCTAGAATTATTTTAATTGAATTTTTCGAGAATGTATCATATACCTGTTCCAATTTGTTGTAAAATTCTTCTTTAATATTGTCCTCTTTATCCTCTGTTGGAGCATGGCAATTTATAACATTTAAAGTCTTATATTTGCATTGAATCGTAATGTGAGATATCCTTTCATTCACTGCCTCAAATTTCCTAATAAAAGGTAACAATTTGTTGTTTATTATAAATCCTGTCCCTAGTGCATGTATTTGTGTATCATTTCCCCCATACATTATTGTATACTTATTTTTGTTTATACTTCCATTACCCGTCCATCTGGTTTCTTGTACTGCAACTAAATCCATTTTATACCTTTCAAGTTCCTGTATGACATTTATCAGTGATCCTGATCTATAGAGACTTAATACATTCCATGTTCCCATATTCATAACCTTTAAATTTTGCAAGTTCGTCATCAAGTTTGGTGGCCCAGCATTCTTGACATTCTGATTCGTAGCAATCCATTTTCTCCTACAGGATCCTGTGATAGGGTCGCTGGCCCTAAGCACAACCCCCAACCTGGAGGACCAGGGTCTTGATTTCGGGGATGCCTACCCCTAGAGCAGTTGCTTTCACTTCAGCTAACGAACTTGCTCTGCCCGGCCTGTTGGTCCGCGGGAGGTATTTGATTTCCCTCCTACCACCCATATCTGGGAGGCGTTCCCCGATCCGCCACCAGGGGACGCGCCCTCTAGGAGTTACAGGCTCTCCCGAGGGCCTGGATAGTTAAGTTATTTTAAAAACAGTCAGGGAGCTCAGGTCGACAGAACTGTTGTTCTTTTCATATTTTCCACTGTCAAGATGGATGACGGACAATCTGTATGTATTGTTGCACAATAGAAAAGAGTTGATGGTTTGATAATTCTAGTATATTTCCATCAAAGAATGGAACATTTTTGTTGCGGCTGGATTGTTGGTAAGCTTGATTATTCCAAGGATTGTATAAAGAATTTCAACAATGTACAGGTCATTGTTGACAGACGTCTTAATTTGTCATGGTGTCGACTGCGACTGAAAATGGAAAACATCGAGTTTCATGCTGTCATTAATCATTTTCGTTTGTCGCATAAATCAAAACAGAACTGGATAAAATTCACGCGGATTCTTCACCACCATTGAACACGATTTACTTTTGGATTAATGAATTTACACGTGGTCGACAAGCACCAAAGACGATGTGCGCTCCGGCAGTCTAATTGAAACCGTTGACAAAATCCACGATATGGTAATGCAAGACAGCCGAATAAAAGATCGTGATAATGCTGAGACTCTAGGTATCTCAACTGAGCGAGTGCATAATATCCTGCACGGAAAACTGGCTGTGAAGGAGCCATGTACGAGGTGTGTACCTGAATTGCGCACAGTCGACCAAAAGAGCATCCGGCACAACATTTCAACACAAAGTCTGACGACGTTTTATAGCAATCCGAGAGGCTTTTCCCACCGATTTGTAAATATTCACGAAACCTGGATCCATCATTAAAAATAAGAGTCAAAAAGGCAGTCAGAACAGTAGACAAAAACTGGTGAAAATGCACTGAAGAAGGCAAACACCATTTCGTCAACTGGTTAGGTGATGGTCAAAATTTTTTTTGGGATCCCTGCAAAAAGGCAGAACCATAATTGCAGTGTATTATACTTCATTGCTGAAACTTGAGTTGACTGAAAAAAGACCAAGGTTGGAATGCAAGAAAGTGCTCTTTCTCCAGGGTAACGTACCATCCCACAACGGTGATGACAACGGCAAAAGTGCATGAACTGGGCTTTGAATTGGTTCCTCATCCACCCTATTCGCCAGACGCAGCCCCCAGCGGCTTCTTTCCGTTCGCTAAATTGAAACTTTGACTAGCTAGGAAGAAATTTTCATCAAATGAATCAAATCAGGAAGTGATTGTTACAATCAAAGAGTGTTTTGCTGAGTTTGTCAGAACCTATTTTTCCAATGGGATGAAAAAGCTGGAAACTATGTCGAGAAGTAAGGTGGATTGTTTATGAAACAAACCGTTTTCTTGCTTTTTTACCAGACTTTCCAAACCAGCCTCGTACTTGGTGCAGCCAGAAAAATTTCAAATTTATTCCCGACAACAGACTCCCAACTAAGGTACGAGCATATGGGATTGGTTCCCGAATATGTGAGTGGCTCGAAGACTTCTTAAGTAAAAGAACCTAGTACGTTGTCCTCGATGGTGAGTGTTCATCGGAGGTGAGGGTATCATCTGGACTGCCCCAGGGAAGTGTGGTAGGTCCGCTGTTGTTTTCTATCTACATAAATGATCTTTTGGATAGGGTGGATAGCAATGTGCGGCTGTTTGCTGATGATGCTGTGGTGTACGGGAATGTGTTGTCGTTGAGTGACTACTGTAGGAGGATACAAGATGACTTGGACAGGATTTGTGATTGGTGTAAAGAATGGCAGCTAACTCTAAATATAGATAAATGGAAATTAATGCAGATGAATAGGAAAAAGAATCCCGTAATGTTTGAATACTCCATTAGTAGTGTAGTGCTTTACACAGTCACGTCGATTAAATATTTGTGCGTAACATTGCAGAGCGATAAGAAGTGGGACATGCATGTAATGGCAGTTGTGGGGAAGGCGGATAGTCGTCTTCGGTTCATTGGTAGAATTTTGGGAAGATGTGGTTCATCTGTAAGGGAGACCGCTTATAAAACACTAATACGACCTACTCTTGAGTACTGCTCGAGAGTTTGGGATCCCTATCAGGTCGGATTGAGGGAGGTTGTTGTTGCGGTCTTCAGTCCTGAGACTGGTTTGATGCAGCTCTCCATGCTACTCTATCCTGTGCAAGCTTCTTCATCTCCCAGTACCTATCACAACCTACATCCTTCCGAATCTGCTTAGTGTATTCATCTCTTGGTCTCTCTCTACGATTTTTACCCTCCACGCTGCCCTCCAATACTAAATTGGTGATCCCTTGATGCCTCAGAACATGTCCTACCAACCGATACCTTCTTCTAGTCAAGTTGTGCCACAAACTTCTCTTCTCCCCGATCCTATTCAATACTTCCTCATTAGTTATGTGATCTACCCATCTAATCTTCAGCATTCTTCTGTAGCACCACATTTCAAAAGCTTCTATTCTCTTCTTGTCCAAACTATTTATCGTCCATGTTTCACTTCCATACATGGCTACACTCCATGCAAATACTTTCAAAAATGACTTCCTGACACTTAAATCTACACTCGATGTTAACAAATTTCTCTTCTTCAGAAACGCTTTCCTTGCCATTGCCAGTCTACATTTTATATCCTCTCTACTTCGACCATCATCTGTTATTTTGCTCCCCAAATAGCAAAACTCCTTTACTACTTTTAGTGCCTCATTTCCTAATCTAATTTCCTCAGCATCACCTGATTTAATTCGACTACACTCCATTATCGTCGTTTTTATTCAACTGCTCTTCCAAGTCTTTTGCTGTCTCTGACAGAATTACAATGTCATCGCCGAACCTCAAAGTTTTTACTTCTTCTCCATGAATTTTAATACGTACTCCGAATTTTTCTTTTGTTTCCTTTACTGCTTGCTCAATATACAGATCGAATAACATCGGGGACAGGCTACAACCCTGTCTTACTCCCTTCCCAACCGCTGCTTCCCTTTCATCCCCCTCGACTCTTGTAACTACCATCTGGTTTCTGTACATATTGTAAATAGCCTTTCACTCCCTCTATTTTACCCCTGCCACGTTCAGAATTTGAAAGAGAGTATTCCAGTCAACATTGTCAAAAGCTTTCTCTAAATCTACAAATGCTAGAAACGTAGATTTGCCTTTTCTTAATCTAGCTTCTACAGGGTGTTTCAAAAATGACCGGTATATTTGAAACGGCAATAAAAACTAAACGAGCAGCGATAGAAATACACCGTTTGTTGCAATATGCTTGGGATAACAGTACATTTTCAGGCAGACAAACTTTCGAAATTACAGTAGTTACAATTTTCAACAACAGATGGCGCTGCGGTCTGGGAAACTCTATAGTACGATATTTTCCACATATCTACCATGCGTAGCCATAATATGGCGTAGTCTCTGAATGAAATTACCCGAAACATTTGACAACGTGTCTGGCGGAATGGCTTCACATGCAGATGAGATGTACTGCTTCAGCTGTTCAATTGTTTCTGGATTCTGGCGGTACACCTGGTCTTTCAAGTGTCCCCACAGAAAGAAGTCACAGGGGTTCATGTCTGGCGAATAGGGAGGCCAATCCACGCCGCCTCCTGTATGTTTCGGATAGTCCAAAGCAATCACACGATCATCGAAATATTCATTCAGGAAATTAAAGACGTCGGCCGTGCGATGTGGCCGGGCACCATCTTGCATAAACCACAAGGTGTTCGCAGTGTCGTCTAAGGCAGTTTGTACCGCCACAAATTCACGAAGAATGTCCAGATAGCGTGATGCAGTAATCGTTTCGGATCTGAAAAATGGGCCAATGATTCCTTTGGAAGAAATGGCGGCCCAGACCAGTACTTTTTGAGGATGCAGGGACGATGGGACTGCAACATGGGGCTTTTCGGTTCCCCATATGCGCCAGTTCTGTTTATTGACGAAGCCGTCCAGGTAAAAATAAGCTTCGTCAGTAAACCAAATGCTGCCCACATGCATATCGCCGTCATCAATCCTGTGCATTATATCGTTAGCGAATGTCTCTCGTGCAGCAATGGTAGCAGCGCTGAGGGGTTGCCGCGTTTGAATTTTGTATGGATAGAGGTGTAAACTCTGGCGCATGAGACGATACGTGGACGTTGGCGTCATTTGGACCGCAGCTGCAACACGGCGAACGGAAACCCGAGGCCACTGTTGGATCACCTGCTGCACTAGCTGCGCGTTGCCCTCTGTGGTTGCCGTATGCGGTCGCCCTACCTTTCCAGCACGTTCATCCGTCACGTTCCCAGTCCGTTGAAATTTTTCAAACAGATCCTTTATTGTATCGCTTTTCGGTCCTTTGGTTACATTAAACCTCCGTTGAAAACTTCGTCTTGTTGCAACAACACTGTGTTCTAGGCGGTGGAATTCCAACACCAGAAAAATCCTCTGTTCTAAGGAATAAACCATGTTGTCTACAGCACACTTGCACGTTGTGAACAGCACACGCTTACAGCAGAAAGACGACGTACAGAATGGAGCACCCACAGACTGCGTTGTCTTCTATATCTTTCACATCACTTGCAGCGCCATCTGTTGTTGAAAATTGTAACTACTGTAATTTTGAAAGTTAGTCTGCCTGAAAATGTACTGTTGTTCCAAGCATATTGCAACAAACGGTGTATTTCTATCGCTGCTCGTTTAGTTTTTATTGCCATTTCAAATATACCGGTCATTTTTGAAACACCCTGTAAGATACGTCGTAGCGTCAGTATTGCCTCACGTGTTCCAATATTTCTACGGAATCCAAACTGATCTTCCCCGAGGTCGGGTTCTACCAATTTTTCCATTCGTCTGTAATGAATTCGCGTTAGTATTTTGCAACCGTGACTTATTAAACCGATAGTTCGGTAATTTTCACATCTGTCAACACCTGCTTACTTTGGGATTGGAATTATTATATTCTTCCTGAAGTCTGAGGGTATTTCGCCTGTCTCATACATTTTGCTCACCAGATGATAGAGTTTTGTCATGACTGGCTCTCCCAAGGCCGTCAGTAGTTCTAATGGAATGTTGTCTACTCCCGGGGCCTTGTTTAGACTCAGGTCTTTCAGTGCTCTGTCAAACTCTTCACGCAGTATCGTATCTCCCTTTTCATCTTCATCTACATCCTCTTCCATTTCCATAATATTGCCCTTAAGTACATCGCCCTTGTATAGACACTTCATATACTCCGTCCACCTTTCTGCTTTCCCTTCTTTGCTTGGAACTGGGTTTCCATCCGAGCTCTTGATATGCAGACAAGTGGTTCCCTTTTCTCCAAACGTCTCTTTAATTTTCCTGTAGGCAGTATCTATCTTACCCCTAGTGAGATAAGCCTCTACATCCTTATATTTGTCCTCTACCCATGCCTGTTTAGCCATTTTGCACTTCCTGTCGATCTCATTTTTGAGACGTTTGTATTCCTTTTTGCCTGCTTCATTTGCTCCATTTTTATATTTTCTCCTTTCATCAGTTAAATTCAGTATCTCTTCTGTTATCCAAGGTTTTCTACTAGCCCTCGTCTTTTTACCTACTTGATCCTCTGCTGCCTTCACTACTTCATCGCTCGAAGCTACCCATTCTTCTTCTACTGTATTTCTTTCCATTCTCGTCAATTGTTCCCTTATGCTCTCCCTGTAACTCTGTATAACCTCTCGTTTAGTCAGTTTATCCAGGTCCCATCTCCTAGACTGTGGTCAGAGTCCACATCTGCCCCTGGAAAGTCTTACAATTTAAAACCTGGTTCCTGAACCTCTGTCTTACCATTATATAATCTATCTCATACCTTCTAGTATCTCCAGGCTTCTTCCATGTATACAGTCTTCTTTTATGATTCTTGAACCAAGTGTTAGCTATGTTTAAGTTATGCTCTGCGCAAAATTCTACCAGGTGGCTTCCTCTTTCATTTCTTCCCCCCAATCCATAGTCACCTACTACGTTTCATTCTATCCCTTTCCCTACTATCGAATTCCAGTCACCTATGATTATTAAATTTTCGTCTCCCTTCACTATCTGAATAATTTCTTTTATCACATCATACATTTCTTCAATTCCTTCGTCATCTGCAGAGCTAGTTGGCATATAAATTTGTACTACTGTGGTAGGCGTGGGCTTCGTGTCTATCTTGGCCACAATAATGCGTTCACGATGCTGTTTGTAATAGCTTACCCGACTCCTATTTTTTATTCATTATTTAACCTACTCCTGCATTACCCTTATTTGATTTTGTGTTTATAACCCTGCATTCACCTGCCCAAAAGTCTTGTTCCTCCTGCCACCGAACTTCGTTAATTCCCACTATATCTAAATTTAACCTATCCATTTCCCTTTTTAAATTTTCTAACCTACCTGCCCGATTAAGGGATCTGACATTCCACGCTCCGATCCGTAGAACGCCAATTTTCTTTCTCCTGATAATACATACTATTGTAATACGATATTGACGAAATACATACTATTGTATAAATAATCCATCAGAGCTGCTTTTTTATGTTTTACTATCTGAGTACCTGTCATTTCCACTGTTTGTATGTATTCCAATCTTCTGTCAGCCCATCTCCTCCTCTCTCCTCTCTCTGTCAATCTCCTCCATCCCCCTCTTTGTCCATCTTCTCCTCTCCCCTCTCTCTGTCCCTCTACACTATCCATTCTCTGTCCATTTCCTCTTCCTACACCATCTGTCCATCTCCTTTATCACCCTCTCTGTCGGTCCATCTCTCCCTCTCTCTTTCTTTCTCCACGTTATTACCTACACCACAATAGGATGTCGCTGTTTCTTACCCCTACAATATTTCTTTCCACATTAAAAGTAATATGTGTATAAAATTTGATTGGAATCAATCCAAGGGTTTAGGAGGAAAGTTTTATCCATGGATTTGCCCGCTTACACACATGTCACATATATTTAACGCATTTCATCCGTATTTGTACACGTATTTCACCAGTATCTCTTGCGAATTTCGCCCTACAGTTCCACTTTCACGTAGTTCAATGTTTAACACCTCAAATCACCTGAAATCAAATGTGTCATACAGTGATATAATTTTGCAGGTAAATTCAGTGGTATATGTGAATACTGACAGCGAAATGTGTTAGGAATGGAGTAATTACTAAAGAAGTAATAAATTAAAACTTCACGCATGATGCAGCAGTTTTTCACGCATTTCAGTTGTTGGCATCATATCTTCTGAACTATGTGTCGTGCAATGATGTAGTATTATAGGTACATTCAGTGGCATATGTGGTTACTGTATGCGAAATGTATTGCGAATAGAGTTGGTAGTAAAGAAGTAATAAGATTAAACATCATGCATGGTGCGGCAGTTTTTCATGCAGCTCAGTTTTTATAGTGTCATATCTCCTGAACTATGTGCCGTACAATGCTATAATTTTGGAGGTACATTCAGTGGTATTTGAATACTGCCTGCAAAATGTGTTGCGAATACAGGTAGTAATAAAGAAGTAATAAATTAAAACGTTATTCCTGATGTGGCAGCTTTACTGAAAGAACACCGAAAACGCAGCAAGCGATAAGGAGAAATATTTTTCTGTTATCAACAATTCTTTTAGCACTCACTATCATTGACGCTGCAACAGCCTTTTGGACTCAAGTTCCCTCCTTTCCACTAACTGAATTGAGGTGATCGGATCTGTTTGTGCTCAGGTCGTCAAAGTTGGTCATTGAAACGTTAGCATTATTTAAGTTCTATACATAGTCTACGGAACTTCCAACAGGCCGACAGAGTGCATCGGGAAACGCTGATTATTTGCAGAGGCTTTGACCGGTGCGGAGATGGATGAAATATACAGCTGTGGTTAATACCGAATTTCGGGATGACGCAGCAGGGAGAGAAGCAAGCAGAGAATTTCATCTGAACCCCTTTGTCTTCTTTGGAATCTATCCAAACGGATCCTCCTTGGCTACGGCTTCGGTTTGGGAGGTTGCGTTTTCTGAGCGAGACGATAAAAGCTCAGCTCTCTATGATCTTGGATTTTAATTGTTACTCTTACGTTGTGTGTTACTTGCAATGAGTGATGGTTGACAGGTATTTTTATAATATTCCATGTTTTAAGTAATCAGATAATTATTATCGGCTTCTTGGTTCGATTTTCGGATGACCAGTTTCGTGTTTTCTATCTCTCGTGTGAAGTCGCACCGTACTCTAATTTCTTATAAAATCAGAGATTCCTATAATTGATTCCACGGAATTGTTCGCAATTCGGAGAAGGGCAATAACATTTCACCTTCAAATACGTCAGAGCCTAGTGAACCCCTGTAATATTGAATTAAAATGGTTCAAATGACTCTAAGCACTATGGGACTTAACATCAGTCCCCTAGACTTAGAACTACTTAAACCTAACTAACCTAAGGACATCACACACATCCATGCCCGAGGCAGGAATCAAACCAGCGACCGTAGCAGCAGCGCGGTTCTGTTCTGAAGCGCCTAGAACAGCTCGGCCACTGCGGCCGGCAACATTGAATTAAATCTTGAGGATGATGATTTGTTTTATACTAACACGTAGGTAGATAGATAGGTAGCTAGATAGATAAACAGACAGATACATAGATATGATTCTTGGTTTTCTCAGGAGATGAAGTATTGTACATTTTTCTGTTGTGGATAAAAGACATAATTATTTTCTGTTTCAGTATTTCGGCTGAGAAGATGGAAACCGAAATATCGAAAGAGGAAGAAATGATGTCTTGTATGAAGGAGGTAAATAGATGCAACGATAGAAAACTTATCATGCATTGGTATTCAAAGTGTTGCTTTTCACTTACGCTAACGCTCGCGACGTATTATAACATGCAGTGGAGTCGTCTGTGAGAAGGTATAGAATCCAAAAACATAAATTTTCAGAATTTGAGATTATATGAAATCTCATCGATTAATTTGTAGGAAACCTTAAGGCAGACTTCAGTTGAATGGCAAAATACAAAATTCTGTTCGAGGAGAAGAATATCGCTTACGGAACGTTTACGACGCCACAGCTTCGACAAACTCGACTCGTTTGCAATCTGTAATTAAAGGTTAAAAGCACAATTGACGCCGAGAAAAGCGCAGATGAATGAGAACATGAGTTTCCAACTACGATGCTAAAAAGAATCAGTCAGTCTTATAGGTCCATAGCTGTGGAAATTGTCTGTAGTATTTTCAGGGACCAAAGAAAACATAAATCAAAGTGTGTGGAAGACGAACTTCAGCACGATTTATTTCTTCTACGAGTTTGCTGTTCTAGTGCTGCAAAATCTAGAGCCCTCCATCCACACATCAATGAATAGTGACTGCATTTGTGCTGGAACAAGTGTGGTTTGTGAACAGTTTTGTTAATTTAAATTTTTCAGTTATTGTAATGTGAAATATGGCAAAGTGTGACTGTATTTATGCAATAGCTCAACATGAAAACAAACTTCTTTTTTTTTAATGTTGTTAACAACTTATGTGAGAACAAACATGTTTTAGTGGTGATGAAAAGGTCTTGACGTGATGATGAGATTAAAAACATTACCATCCGTGTGACGTTGTACTGCCATGCAGAGCAACTGACGAAGTCCATTCCATTATTAGTCACGATTTGTACGAGTGTAATGTTTCTTTCCCGACAAAGGTGATGTACGAGCTACAAAAATAATATGGATGACGTGTGTAAGTATCATGAAAAAAGCGATGGTCAACATTTTTCCTTAAATCTTTGTAGGTACGTGAGTAGGGTACTGCAACTTATATTGTCTGATCAAAATATCCAGACACCTATTGGTCAGTGCAGGGGCTGTGTCCACCATTCGCCTTCATGACGGCCTGAACTCTGCTGGAGACACTTTCATCGAGGTGCCTGGATATCTGGAGGAATGGCAGCCCATTCTTGCCCAATAACCGTAACCACATTGGGAACTGGGGTCTGGAGGGGAGTCGACGTTGTAAAGGGGTTCCTATGGGTTCAGATTGGGAATCTGGGCAGGCCAATCTGTTTCAGGAATGTTATTGGCTACAAACAACTGCCTCACAGTTGCTGCTTTATGAGAGATTTAATTAATTAATTTATTTATTGTTTATTTAGTCTGACCAGAATAGGACCTTCGGTCCCGTAAACTGACACATGGTCGGAGAAGCGGTGTGCTGACCCGCATCCAGAGACGCCTGTGGGCTGAGGATGACACGGCAGCCGGTCGGTACCGTTGGGCATTCATGGACTCTTCGGACGGAGTTTTTAGATTAATTTTATATTAGGACCTTTAAGGCGCTCTCTTATATCTGACCAGCGTCAACACATACAAAAAATATTACAAAACTTCTGAATAATAGTAATAATAATAATAATTATTATTATTATTGTTATAACTAATATTAAAAATAATAATTATTATAATAGTAAAGGGCGTTTAAAATGATATAGATTAGCTTAGCACATTTGAATTTAGTACGAGGGCAGTTCAATAAGTAATGCAACACATTTTTTTTCTCGGCCAATTTTGGTTGAAAAAACCGGAAATTTCTTGTGGAATATTTTCAAACCTTCCCGCTTCGTCTCGTATAGTTTCATTGACTTCCGACAGGTGGCAGCGCTGTACGGAGCTGTTAAAATGGCGTCTGTAACGGATGTGCGTTGCAAACAACGGGCAGTGATCGAGTTTCTTTTGGCGGAAAACCAGGGCATCTCAGATATTCATAGGCGCTTGCAGAATATCTACGGTGATCTGGCAGTGGACAAAAGCACGGTGAGTCGTTGGGCAAAGCATGTGTCATCATCGCCGCAAGGTCAAGCAAGATTGTCTGATCTCCCGCGTGCGGGCCGGCCGTGTACAGCTGTGACTCTTGCAATGGCGGAGCGTGCGAACACACTCGTTCGAGATGATCGACGGATCACCATCAAACAACTCAGTGCTCAACTTGACATCTCTGTTGGTAGTGCTGTCACAATTGTTCACCAGTTGGGATATTCAAAGGTTTGTTCCCGCTGGGTCCCTCGTTGTCTAACCGAACACCATAAAGAGCAAAGGAGAACCATCTGTGCGGAATTGCTTGCTCGTCATGTGGCTGAGGGTGACAATTTCTTGTCAAAGATTGTTACAGGCGATGAAACATGGGTTCATCACTTCGAACCTGAAACAAAACGGCAATCAATGGAGTGGCGCCACACCCACTCCCCTACCAAGAAACAGTTTAAAGCCATACCCTCAACCGGTAAAGTCATGGTTACAGTCTTCTGGGACGCTGAAGGGGTTATTCTGTTCGATGTCCTACCCCATGGTCAAACGATCAACTCCGAAGTGTATTGTGCTACTCTTCAGAAATTGAAGAAACGACTTCAACGTGTTCGTAGGCACAAAAATCTGAACGAACTTCTCCTTCTTCATGACAACGCAAGACCTCACACAAGTCTTCGCACCCGAGAGGAGCTCACAGAACTTCAGTGGACTGTTCTTCCTCATGCACCCTACAGCCCCGATCTCGCACCGTCGGATTTCCATATGTTTGGCCCAGTGAAGGACGCAATCCGTGGGAGGCACTACGCGGATGATGAAGAAGTTATTGATGCAGTACGACGTTGGCTCCGACATCGACCAGTGGAATGGTACCGTGCAGGCATACAGGCCCTCATTTCAAAGTGGCGTAAGGCCATAGCATTGAATGGAGATTACGTTGAAAAATAGTGTTGTGTAGCTAAAAGATTGGGGAATAACCTGGTGTATTTCAATGCTAAATAAAACAACCCCTGTCTCAGAAAAAAAATGTGTTGCATTACTTATTGAACTGCCCTCGTATTAACAGAAGCGGAATTGGTAAAGGTAGAGGACAAGATTGAAATGACAGTGACCGTGGCTGTTAGGAAAGAATAGGATAGAAATAGAAAACTCTGCCGCCAATGGGTTAGGGACAAGCTATGGGAGAGGAGAGGTGAACAGAATGAGCTCAACAGAATGTAGGAGGGATGGGTGTTGTATCGGAGAGGTAGCTATTGAGATAGAAGATGGACTGGTTAGCTTTCTTTTGAAGTTTGAAAGGAATTTAATTTCTCTGTTATTTTGTGAAAGAATGTACTAGAGTCAGGAACCTGATACAGGAAATGATTTAGAGAAGATTGTTGTGCTATGTGGTGGTACAGAGAGAATTGTTCTTTGTTGACAACGAGTATTTCTGCCGTGCTGTTCAGATAATAGAATAAGAGTTGAAAACAAATAAGAGGGAGTGTAATTGTTGAGAAGACGATAGAGAAAACATAGAATATGGTAGTCTCTACGCTTATCGGCTCGTAGCCATGATAATTGTTCGCAGGCTGATGTGATACGCTCGAAAAAGCGTACGTCACAAATGCATCGTACACAAGCATTCATCGTCAGTTCCAGACTTCATGAGTTTTCGTACGAAAGTGCTTGGAGAATGGCAGGCATCACTATAATCTAGTATGGGTAGTATCAGTGTCTCTATCAGCTTCTTTTGAAACTCGAAAGGAAACACTTTTTCGTATTTCAGTTCTGAGTGAAGCGACGCTGACACTTCTTTACAGGCTGCTATTGTGTGTTCAGTCCAGTCTAAAAGATTGTCCAGAATTATCCCCAAGTTCTTTGCAGGAGAAATAAAAAAATATTTCTGTGCCGTTTAGGATTAGTGGTGGAAGAAATCATCTCAACTGAGGGATAGTAAGTCTTTCGTGAGCGATTGAGATCGCTTGCGTTTTAGATGGGTTAAGGCCAGATTCTCGTTCAAATTAGCAAAAAAAGGCAAAGTTTGGTAATTTTTTTGACACAATGAAAATACATACAAAGGATCTGTTTGTGGATTATCATTCATCATACTTTGAACTTCATTTTTGATTTTCAGTACGAAAAAAAGAAAAATTGGCGCCCAGTCAAGGGCCTGCGAATTTAAAATACTCAAACTGCGTAGAGTGTAGCCCCCCCCAAGAGTTATCTGAAATCAAAAATGGATAACACCAGTCGATACTTCATTAAATTTATGGGAGTTTGTACCTAACGACAATGAAATAATCTTAAATTTAACGATACTGTCCTAATTCGAAATTTGAGTTCGATTTTTGGGACTTTTGTTAACCCTCTATGGGTTCACAAAAATATTTAATATTGGCAAATTTCATATATTATAGATATAAGTTCCCAAGAAAAGTGTTTGGTTTTCGGGGTTCAAAGGTAAAAGTTAATAGGTTGATCCGTTTTTTTTTAATTTTTTGCTGCATGCAGTTTTGACAAATCGCATTTCTATAAAAACCTGTTTAAGGTTTAGGAAAAATTTTTATATGTACTGTTAGTTCAATTCGCATAAAACTACATGTTATTATATATTTTTTATGTCGTTGAACACAAATTTGAAGTTAGATTTTCAAAATTCAAAATGTCTAATTCATTATGGCGGACCGAAGATTATGTTTTGACCAATTCTGACGACCAACAATTCACCGAAAAAAGTGTTTTCAATACCTATATTTAGTCTGCAATTACAAGATCAATCCTTCCTCTAACTCGAAATGTTCCTGGAGAGAAATTCTCTCGTTCTTCTTGGCGAGAAAAGTCTATGTGGCTGAAATGGATATGCTGCGTTCGACAGCCTGCACACGTCGTTCATCAGCTTTTTCGGTGTATTATGTTTGCGTGGATGCTGCAACATAAATCATTTTGTAAACGTGCTTCACGACACGATCTACTTGAGCCGGCCGTCTCTGGCTGAGAGCGTGCCACGGCAGTTGTCACTGCTTCGAGAGGTGGGCTGTAGAAACTATTGTGATGTACGCACGGATTGAAAAACCTTTTCGTCCTAACATTCTGCACATATATCCCTTAAAAATGCAATAAAAACCGAATTTTCGACCATTTTGAATGAGAATCTGGCCTTAAGTTTTAAACATAAGCTCTGTGCCCACACTGATATGGCAAGTAAATCGGCATGTACGTGCTGGATGGGCGTGCACATGTTTGTTTTGGACTTGCGCTTAGATATACCTGAAAGTCGTCAGTTTATAGATGATATTTGTAGTTGGGGAGAATAGTTGACATATCATTAACATGTAATGAGAATAGTAGTAGACCCAATACTGATCCCTGAGGAGATCCTGATTTTTACATCCCTCCATTGTGACCTTTTTGTTCCAGTCACTACACACTGTTGTCGAGATGTAAGGTGTGAGTGCAAAAAGGTTATTTGATGTTACATAATTAATAAGCTGTTCGGGAACAATGCAGTCTAAAGCCTTGGATAATGACGGTACAATGCAAATGGGCCTGTAGTCGAAGGACTGTTTGGCAGATTCCTTCTTGAGTAATGGTTTTATGAATCCCTTCTTCCAGGCTGTGGAAAGATGCTGGACGTCAGAGAATGGTTAAAATGTCCGTTATTTTGATAATCTACTCGAAGACTGATCAATTGCATTGTTATATTGTGATGCCCTGCAACTGCCGAACGCATTCGCACAGATGACTTCCGGACCGCGTTGGGGCTTACTGGCTGAAGAAAAAAAATTCGGCTGTGTCAACACTGTCGATTCCCTTGTGTGTTGTTCAAGTAATGATATCGGCATGACGAAATATTCATTTAGATCCTCAATAGGGACTAGAGGTTCAGCTGCAGATTTCGGTTTGCCTATTCCTAGACCTCGTAGATTTTCCCATAGGACGGCAGATTTGTGAACGTCCTCAGTTAGCGAGTGGGCACATTTGCGCTTTGCGTTCCTTCACAAATTGACTAGCTGGGCTGTCCTGCTTATACGATCTATCATTGTTTCCGAACTGTACCCCTATTGCTAGCAGTACACATTGTTGTAAAAGGTGTTCTTATACTTCTGAGTTTAGCGTTTTCCTAAGCGCAACAAGGGAACCAAGCCACAACAATGAAAAACACCCCCATAACATAACACCATCACCTTCTCCGTCTACAGTTTTCGCTCTACACATGACGGCAGGTTACATTCTTCATGCGTTCGCAAAACCCAAACTTTTCCATCGTATTGTCAAAGGGTACAGCGTCCCGTGTCCGTCAACACATGAGGACTGTGTGGTCTTGGTTTAGCTGTCGGCTTCACAGCCATTGCACCAACAGTCAACCTGGGCAGATTTCGAAGAACTGATCATGATGGATTTGCTACTCAGGTGACATCCACTGACTTGTCCACGTCCAAAGTCATTGAGTTATCCTGACCGATCCATTCTGTTGTTGCTGGTTCTCTGCTGACAGCAAAATACTTCCTGCCTTCTTTTATACTCTGGTGACATGTACTGATCAATTCCGCACTACGTATGGGTGTCCGGATACTTTTGATAAGAAAGAGTATAAAATGCTTTATTTTTTTTTTTTTTGAAAAGTCACGATTTCGTAAAATAGTTGTATGTCACTTTAATAAAATTACTAGCTTCAGTGAAGCAACAGACCATCTTCAGGATGAAGAACAACATTAATTACAACTCATGCGACGAGAAATAATCATTTATACCACCTTTGGTAGCACAACCTTTAATTAATGTCGTTGTTCATACCTCAGCATGGTCCGATGCGTGACTGAAGCTGGTAGTTTTATTAAAGAACGGACACGCGGGTATCACGACAAATTACGATTTTTCGAACATAATTAAAATCTGTAAAGAGCTTCAGCTTAAGATTCCGTACTGAAACTAGCAGATATTCCATCCGACGTTGTATCCTTGTGAATACCTGTAAACTTCAAGCAATTTCAGCCTGTTTTACAAGATTCTTGATTCTGATTTCTGTATTTCAGTGCTACGACATACGAACTGGGGCAATAATCTTCATTTTCGGCTGTGCAATAACATTTGAAAAAAAGTTTAATAATTGACCATCTTTGTTCCCATATCGACAAGAGCCATCAGAAATTATTGTTACATGTCACACGCCCACAATTATTTATTGCTCTTGTTTGACAGCCAAATCAGATAATGTTTCTCTCTCACTCTCTCTCGGTGTGTGTGTGTGTGTGTGTGTGTGTGTGTGTGTGTGTGTGTGTGTGTGTGTGCGTGTGTCTGAGTGAGTGAGAGAAAGAGAGAGAGGGCGTAGCAAAAAATCTGAAGATGCTTGTCGTTGTGTCTTGCCGGAAGGAAGCCATATAAAAGGTTTACACCTTACTAAAGACGTCATTTCTGTGACGTTTCTAGCACAACCTTCCGGCATTTCTTAGACGGAGAAGATACTGCTGAAATACCTCTACGTCGGAGGTTGTGCTTCGAAGAAGGCCGCCCGCTTCGCGGAATTTCTAAAAACTGCCGCAACTCTGCTTCTGCAATAGCAACTTGGCGCACGGCGTGTCGATAACAGGAAATAAGCTGAGCTAGTGCGCGGATTTCCGAAGGTTCCGGTTCCTGACACTTGCCACTTTATCGACGGACAGTCTCCGTTCGAAAATAGCATTCTCAGTCGTGGAATAACTGCTAGTTTTCGAAGTAATGAAGACGTCTGTCTTTCCAACACAACATTTTTATAGCATGGTCCTTTCTTTTTATCGGTGTGTAGTTCACATATCATGAATGCAACATCTTATTATACTTGATGAGCCAGAACATTATGACCACCTGCTCAATAGCTTGTTTTTCCGTCTTTCGAACGAAGTACGGTCTAAATCGAAGATTCGGAGACCCGCTATATATGTACAACTCAGGCAGTAGCAACAAGTTAAGTATCATACAATAAATGGTGCCTCGTCAGGCTGTGACCACCCATTTCGTGCCTCTACATCACTTTTCCACAGACTGAGTGCTTGTGGCATCTCTCATTGCTTCTCGCCTCTGTTAACTAACGTATTCTCCACTCGACATCACTATAACAGTTTATTCAGTTGCACTGACGCATTCATAATTAACATCATTTCGGGCGGTTTATCCTATTCCACATCTAACTGGGCTTCATTGGTCATTTCGTACACTAATGAAATGAGATCTCATTCAGTTACTAACTGCCCGTTAAAATACACTTTCTCTCGTCCCCAAAGCTTAAAACTTTGAAAGTATAGACGGATGAGCGACTCTACTGTGATAGGAAGAAATGAGACGGCGTTAACCGTTCTTGATGCTTTCAGTATCATGAAAATCAACACTCCACAGATGTTTCTTCAGATTAGAAACACATTCTAGTGGAAAAGTCTAAAAATACGAAGTCAGATGAAGATAAACGGGGAATAGGGGGGCGGGGAGGGGGAGGGGGAGGCCGATCAAAGCAAAGCCGTAATTTTTGCAGCCTTAATTTGAGACATGAGCAAAGGTCCACTGTCCTCCAACAAAAGGATCCCTTTGGTCAACTTTCCACGAAGTTTCGTCCTCGAATACAATATTTTGCTCCTGAAAACGGAATCCTTGACTTTTCGGTCGAGTTCTGAGGACGAAACTGGTTCATTCATGGGGACCCGTTGCGACATTATTTCTTTGACTGCTTCTTGGTTCAGGACCATACAAGTGCAGGCAGATAACCAACCAAAAAAGTCCTTTATAGCATCAGCATGGACTAAAACGTCTCTGGATGTTTCAAATTCATTTCGGCGCCCAGAAAGCTGAAAGCTTCCTCAGGTCTAGGATATTATTAATAATAAAACCAACATGTTCGGCTATCGGTCTGGCGGATATTTTCTGGTTCTGAAGAATCAACTGGTGGTCAGCGCGTAATTTGTTGCTGAGCTTTCTGCTGTTAGCGAACCGCTCACTGCAGGGTTCATCTTCAACGGTGAAATGTCCAGTCCCGAAACATCCAGTGCCGTAGGACGGACGGATCTTCCCTAGTGTTTTTGACATTTCAAAATGAATGCCATTTGCAGACTCCCATGAGTAAAGAAGAACTTCCTGACGACCCGTAATTCCAAAGACGTGACTCTTGTTTGTGTCTCTGATGCTTCATCTTCTACCTGAAATTAATAATAGTTACAAGTAAAGATATGCACAGGTGAATGTATTCGCGATTATATCCACAATAATAACTACTTTGCTGTTAAAAAATTAAAGTACGGTGTCACTTTCACAATTTCTGTCTACTTTTGTGTTATAAGTGTTCGATAATAATGATTATTACTGTTTAATTCACTGTTATTAGCAATTCGGTATGGACTACTGCTATACTGGCTTGAATGTGCAGTACCATCCACACGACAGGTAGGTTGTTGACATCTGCAAGCGCTAAAGATAGCGATATGACGATATCCAGACTTTCCACACAATTAGTTAGTTACATGTTCCATAGATAATTTGAACGATTCTTTTACCGAGATGACGTGGAATGAGTCATTCTTACGTCTGGGTCACTCCCGTTAAGTTGACATTAACAGAGGTCATTTACCGGATTAATGAAACCTGCCACAAAGTGATCTGAATCTTGACCTAGGTCAGTCCGTCCATTGGAGTCTTCGATTCATGGTCTGAATCCTGCTTGTGTATTACATTAAATAACGTTCGGTATAAAATCAGTAATGTTTTCAAGTTTTGTCTCAGAAATAATTACAAGTACACGTTGCAAAGCTTACTACATCGAAATGTATAGCACATAAACGTAATTTAAAATTACAGTGAATTAACGATTATTTTATGGCCAACATTTAACAGTACGCAATATGTGACGACAGTTTGTAATAAGAGTTCATTCCCCTTCCCAGTGCTAAGGATATATTTAGCGGATAATTTCACAAAGTCTCTTGGAGTATCTAAGAGGTGGCCGCTGTGGCCGAGCGGTTCTAGGCGCTTCAGTCCGGAACTGTGCTGCTGCTACGGTCGCAGGTTCGAATCCTGCCTCGGGCATGGCTGTGTGTGATGTCGTTAGAGCCATTTGAAGTAACTAAGAGGGGACTTCAAGAAGAAAGTTACAGATCAATATGGCAGCCCAAGTAGCTTCCATTGAATGTGCAATACACTTCAAAGTGACACTATTTTTCAAAAAAAGTCACTAAGTCTTTATAAACAAGCGTCTGAACATTGTTCCAATCGTTTAATTTCTCGGTGATAGAACTCCACCACTTGATCACGGAGCCATTCGAGAACCGCTGTGTAAACGTTGTCATTGTCGGAAAACCTGCGACTGCTGCGAGTCAATTCCTCAACTGCCTCGATACTGTCGTCAGTGGTCGTTATCGATGGCCTTCCTTCCCGATTGGCTTCACCCACTTCTGTGTGACCTTGGTCAAATTGTTGGCACCGTTTCACTTCCAAGGTGAATCTGTATGCAGTTTAGACGTGTTGATCACAATAACCGTATCGGGTATAGACGTGTTGACCACAGTAACAGTATCGAGTGTTTCAACTTTGAAGTACGCTTCCAGCTGACGCGCCATTTCTGGGGTCCATGAGAAATACGAGTGCGGCAACCCTCGGATTCGTCAAGAGCCCTCGTCAAATCAATACATAGTTGAAAAGGTACCCACTAAAGGTCTTAACTTTTGTCGTGTGCTATCGAGAGCTTGCATGTATTTAAATGCAGAGTCAAGAATAATTTATTTTACTTGTCTGAAATAGTTACTCGCTGCCTGACGGAGATGGCTGCTGGCACTCGTGAGACATGCAGTGTCACGTGCTGTGACGTACACGCCATTGCCTGTCTTCCTCGTGGACCTCGACCCGCACACAGAGCAGAATTGAGTTTGCAGGAGACCCACAACATGAACTCTCTTCTGACAATGCGCCACACCTTCTGCACAATGGTTTAATTCTGGAACAATATGCGTAATTAATTTTATGATATCCTCTCGCTCGACAGAAAATTGTAAATTAAAGATCATATAAAGTCAGTTGTGAAGGAAGTGTCTGGTCAGCAGTACAAGGTCGAGGATATAAAATCATTTCACAGTAAAAATATTTGTTATTGTTGTTGTCTTCAGTCCTGAGATTGCTTTGATGCAGTTCTCCATGCTACTCGGTCCTGTGCAAGCTTCTTCATCTCCCAGTACTTACTGCAACCTACATCCTTCTGAATCTGCTTAGTGTATTCATCCCTTGGTCTTCCTCTACGATTTTTACCCTACACGCTGCCCTCAAATGCAAAATTTGTGATCCCTTGATGCCTCAGAACATGTCCTACCAACCGGTCCCTTCTTACAAACTCCTCTTCTCCCCAATTTTATTCAATACCTCCTCATTAGTTATGTGATCTACCCATCTAATCTTCAGCGTCTTCTGTAGCACCACATTTCGAAAGCCTCTATTCTCTTCTTGTCCAAACCAGTTATCGTCCATGTTTCACTTCCATACAAGGCTACACTCCATACAAATATTTACAGAAACGACTTCCTGATACTTAAATCTATACTCGATGTTAACAAATTTTTCTTCTTCAGAAACGCTTTCCTTGCTATTGCCAGTCTACATTTTATATCCTCTCTACTTCGACGATCATCAGTTATTTTGCTCCCCAAATAGCAAAACTCATTTACTACTTTAAGTGTCTCATTTCCTAATCTAATTCCCGCAGCATCACCCGACTTAATTCGACTACATTCCATTATCCTCGTTTTGCTTTTGTTGCTACAGTCTGGAACTGCGAGACCGCTACGGTCGCAGGTTCGAATCCTGCCGCGGGCACGGATGTGTGATGTCCTTAGGTTAGTTAGGTTTAAGTAGTTCTAAGTACTAGGGGACTGATGACCACAGCAGTTAAGTCCCATAGTGCTCAGAGCCATTTGAACAATTTGAACCATTTGCTTTTGTTGATGTTCATCTGATATCCTCCTTTCAAGACACTGTCCATTCCGTTCAACAGGTCTTCCAAGTCCTTTGCTGTCTCTGACAGAATTACAATGTCATCGGCGAACCTCAACGTTTTTATTTCTTCTTCATGCACTTTAATACCTAATCCGAATTTTTCTTTTGTTTCCTTTACTGCTTGCTCAATATACAGATTGAATAACATCGGGGACAGGCTACAACCCTGTATCACTCCCTTCCCAACCGCTGCTTCCCTTTCATGCCCCTCGACTCTTATAACTGCCATCTGGTTTCTGTACAAATTGTAAATAGCCTTTCGCTCCCTGTATTTTACCCCTGCCACGTTCAGAATTTGAAAGAGAGTATTCCAGTCAACATTGTCGAAAGCTTTCTCTAAGTCTACAAATGCTAGAAATGTAGGCTTGCCTTTCCTTAATCTATTTTCTAAGATAAGTCGTAGGGTCAGTATTGCCTCACGTGTTCCAACATTTCTGCGGAATCCAAACTGATCATCGTGGAGGTCGGCTTCTACCAGTTTTTCAATTCGTCTGTAAAGAGTTCGCGTTAATATTTTGCAGCTATGACTTATTAAACTGGGTTTTTATATTTTCTCCTTTCATCAATTAAATTCAATATTTCTTCTGTTACCCAAGGATTTCTACTAGCCCTCGTCTTTTTACCTACTTGATCCTCTGCTGCCTTCACTACTTCATCCCTCAGAGCTACCCATTCTTCTTCTACTGTATTTCTTTCCCCATTCCTGTCAATTGTTCCCTTATGCTCTCCCTGAAACTCTGTACAACCTCTGGTTCTTTCAGTTTATCCAGGTCCCATCTCCTTAAATTCCCACCTTTTTGCAGTTTCTTCAGTTTTAATCTACAGTTCATAACCAATAGATTGTGGCCAGAGTCCACATCTGCCCCTGGAAATGTCTTACAATTTAATACCTGGTTCCTAAATCTCTGTCTTACCATTATATAATATATCTGATACCTTCTAGTATCTCCAGGATTCTTCCATGTAAACAACCTTCTTTTATGATTCTTGAACCAAGTGTTAGCTATGATTAAATTATGCTCTGTGCAAAATTCTACCAGGTGGCTTCCTCTTTCATTTCTCTCCCCCAATCCATATTCACCCACTATGTTTCCTTCTCTCCCTTTTCCTACTCTCGAATTCCAGTCACCCATGACTATTAAATTTTCGCCCCCTTCACTACCTGAATAATTTCTTTTATTTCATCATTCATTTCATCAATTTCTTCGTCATCTGCAGAGCTAGTTGGCATATAAACTTGTACTACTGTAGTAGGCATGGGCTTCGTGTCTATCTTGACCACAATAATGCGTTCACTATGCTGTTGGTAGTAGCTTACCCGCACTTCTATTTTTTTATTCATTATTAAACCTACTCCTGGATTACCCCTATTTGATTTTGTATTTATAACCCTGTATTCACCTGGCCAAAAATCTTGTTCCTCCTGCCACCGAACTTTACTAATTCCCACTATATCTAACTTCAACTTATCCATTTCCTTTTTAAATTTTCTAACCTACCTGCCCGATTAAGGGATCTGACATTCCACGCTCCGATCCGTAGAACGCTAGTTTTCTTTCTCCTGATAACGACGTCCTCTTGAGTAGTCCCCGCCCGGAGATCCGAATGGGGGACTATTTTACCTCCGGAATATTTTACACAAGAGGACGCCATCATCATTTAACCATACAGTAAAGCTGCATGCCCTCGGGAAAAATTACGGCTTTAGTTTCTCCTTGCTTTCAGCCGTTCGCAGTACCAGCACAGCAAGGCCGTTTTGGTTAGTGTTACAAGGCCAGATCAGTCAATCATCCAGACTGTTGCCCCTGTAACTACTGAAAAGGGTGCTGCCGCTCTTCAGGAACCACACGTTTGTCTGGCCTCTGAACAGGTACCCCTCCGTTGTGGTTGCACCTACGGTACGGCCATGTGTATCGCTAAGGCACGCAAGCCTCCCCACCAACGGCAAGGTCCATGGTTCATGGGGGTAGGTAATATTTATATTACTGATAAGTCAGACAATATGTACAGTATTTAACAATCATTTTCTGAGCATTACTGGTGAATTAAATAAAAATTTAGTTTCTACAGGAAATCATATAACATTGTTGGCAAATGCCTTTGCGAGATTGATGTCTGAAATACTCCTCTGTGATACAGACAAGAGGGAGATTGAGTCAATAATTAAATCACTGAAGACTAAGGAGTCTCATGGTTATGATGGGGTGCCTAGCAGAATATTAAACTACTGTGCTGCATTTGTTAGCCCTGTATTTAGCCATATTTGTAATTTTTCTTTTAGGAATGGTCAGTTTCCTGAGCGATTAAAGTACTCAGCAGTAAAGTCGCTTTATAAAAAGGGAGAAAGGGGTTATGTAGATAATTTTACACCTATTTCTATGCCATCAGTATTTGCAAAAGTTATTGAAAAGGCTGGGTATGTAAGGATAACTGATAATTTTATATCACACGATTTGCTATCAAATGTACAGTTCGGCTTTAGAAGTCGTTTAACAACTGAAAATGCTATATTCTCTTTTCTCTGTAGTGTACTGGATGGGCTAAACAAAAGGTTTCAAACGCTAGGCATATTTTTTGATTTAACTAAGGCATTTGATGGTGTTGATCACAAAATATTGCTCCAGAAGTTGGACCATTACGGAATACAGGGAGTAGCTCACAATTGTTTCACCTCTTTCTTTAGCAACAGACAGCAAAATGTCATCATTCACAGTGTTGAGAATGGCTGTATTGTGCGTTCTGAGTGGGGTACGGTCAAGTGGGGGGTGCCCAAGGGATCAGTGTTGGGGTCACTCCTATTCCCTATTTATATAAATGATATGCCCTCTAGTATTACAGGTAACTCCGTAACTCTAAAATATTTCTGTTTCCCGATGACACTAGCTTGGTAGCAAAGGATTTTGTGTGCAACATTGGCTCGGTTTCAAATTGTGCTGTTCGTGACCCAAGTTCATGGCTTGTAGAAAATAAACTAACGCTAAATCACAGTAAGACTCAGTTTTTACAGTTTCTAGCACACAATTCTACAAAATCTGACGTTTTAATTTCACAAAATGAACATATGATTAGTGAAACTGAACAGTTTAGATCTGTAGGTGTTCAGATAGATAGTAAGCTGTCATGGGAAGCCCACGTTCAGGATCTTGTTCAAAGACTTAATACTGCCATTTTTACTATTCGAACGATATCAGAAGTGAGTGATCGTTCGACACGGTAATTAGTCTACTTTGCTGATTTTCATTCGCTTAAGTCGTATGGTAATATATTTTGGGGTAGCTCTTCCAATTATAAAACGATATTTTGGTTCAGAAACGTACGGTTCGGGCAATAAGTGGTGTAAGTTCACGAACCTCCTGTCGACCCCTATTCACGAGTCTGGGTATTTTGACATTGGCCTTTCAATATATATATATTCCTTACTGTCATTTCTTGTTAACAATATTAACTTATTCCCAAGAATAAGCAGCTTTCACTCGGTTAATACTCGGCAGAAATCAAACCTGCATTTGGATTGGACTTCCTTAACTCTTGTGCAAAAGCTACCTCTCGAATTCAAAAATCTTAGCAGTAATCCACGCGCTTTGAAGTCGAAACTGAAGAGTTTCTTAATGGGTCACTCCTTCTATTCTGTCGAGGAGTTCCTTGAAAAATTAAGCTGATTCTTATCGTATTGTTGGTTGTTTTTACTTAAACTTATGGACTGACTTTTTTCGGGTTCATAAACATTTATTTTTATCTGTTATTACTTTTACGTTGTGATTTCATGTACTGACACGTTCCATGTCCCTGGAGATTTGCTCCTCAATTTGGTCCTACGGAACTTGACGTGTAAATAAATAAATAGAAAACTATGACAGTCTATAGTATATTAAAATGTGGTCAAGATCCGTCTCTACGTTATTAGAATACGGAATGTGGTTTACGAGGTCCCAATTGAACAGACGTACATTCCAGGCAGGAGCAAACTTACCGTCAGAATTCGAGCATAGTGAACGGGTTAAAGTGGTTACGATGTTTAGTATCCACGGGCGCGGATAACATCTACATCTACGAAATTACTCTGCTATTCACAAAAAAGTGCCTGCCAGAGGGTTCAATAAATCACCTTCATGCTGTCTCTCTACTGTCCACTCTTGAACGGCACGCGGGAAAAACGAGCACTTAATTTTTTCCATACGAGCCCTGATTTCTCTTATTTTATCGTGATGATCATTTCTCCCTATGAAGGTGGGTGCCAATAGAATGTTTTCGCAATCGGAGGAGGAAACTGGTGATTGAAATTTCATGAGAAGATCCCGTCGCAACGAAAAACGCCTTTGTTTTAATGATTACCACTCCAATTCACGTATCATGTCTGTGACACTATCTCCCCTATTTCGCGATAATACAAAACGAGCTGCCCTTCTTTGTACTTTTTCGATGTCATCCGTCAGTACTGCAGTACTGCACTTTCTAAGTGTTCTGCCAATGAATCGCAGTCTTTGGTCTGCTCTACCCACAATATTATCTATGTGATCGTTTCAATTTAGGTTATTTGTAATTGTAATCCCTAAGTGTTTAGTTGAATTTACAGTCCTCAGATTTATGTGACTTATCGCGTAATCGAAATTTAGCTGATTTCTTTTAGTAATCATGTGAATAACTTCGCACTTTTCTTTATTCAGGGCCAATTGCCACTTTTCGCACCTTATAGATATCTTATCTAAATCATTTTGCAAGTAGTTTTAATCATGTGATGACTTTACACGACGGTAAATGACAGCATCATCTGCAAACAATCTAAGACGGCTATTCAGATTGTCTCCTATGTCGTTAATATACCGGGTGATCAAAGAGTCAGTATAAATTTGAAAACTGAATAGATCACGGAATAATGTAGATAGAGAGGCACAAATTGACACACATGCTTGGAATGACATGGGGTTTTATTAGAACCAAAAAAACACAAAAGTTCAAAAAATGTCCGACAGATGGCGCTTCATCTGATCAGAATAGCAATAATTAGCATAACAAAGTAAGACAAAGCAAAGATGATGTTCTTTACAGGAAATGCTCAATATGTCCACCATCATTCCTCAACAATAGCTGCAGTCGAGGAATAATGTTGTGAACAGCATTGTAAAGCATGTCCGGAGTTATGGTGAGGCATTGGCGTCGAATGTTGTCTTTCAGCATCCCTAGAGATGTCGGTCGATCACGACACACTTGCGACTTCAGGTAACCCCAAAGCCAATAATCGCACGGACTGAGGTCTGGGGACCTGGGAGGCCAAGCACGACGAAAGTGGCGGCTGAGCACACGATCATCACCAAACGACGCGCGCAAGAGATCTTTCACGCGTCTAGCTGTATGGAGTCGAGCGCCATCCTGCATAAACATCGTACGTTCCAGCAGGTGTTTATCAACCAGGCTGGGGATGGTGCGATTCTGTAACATATCGGCGTACCTCTCACCCGTCACGGTAGCAGTTTTGCTGTCCAGTGCCATCTGTTGGACATTTTGTGAGCTTTGTTTTTTTCTTTGTTCTAATAAAACCCCATGTCATTCCAAGCATGTGTGTCAATTTTTACCTCTCTATCTACGTTATTCCGTGGTTTATTAAGTTTTCAAATTTATACTGACTTTTTGATCACCCGGTAGATAAGGAACAATAGAGGGCCTATAACACTTCCTTGGGGAACGCCGGATATTACTTCTGTTTTACTCGATGACTTTCCGTCTATTACTACGAACTGTGACCTTTCTAACAGGAAATCACGAATCCAGTCGCACAACTGGAGTCTTGTGCATCCGGACAATGAACTTGAGGATGTGGATAGCATTCCAGTCCACCCAGACATTTAGTTACAAGAACAGAAAACATGGGAGATTTGCATTGTCACATAACAAGATATCAAACCATCATATGGTACAGATTTTTAATCGAATGGGAAGGGGTCAACGGCGATAACATTCCCCCCCTCCCCCACCTCGTATACCTTCGGTTGTATTTGTGTTCCTTCCTTCCAGAGTGGGCAAAGCGCAAGCGCCCTGAAAACTGTGCATTGTCAAGCTGACTAATAAATTCGGTCTTGGTGACAACCGTGTCACAGAGTGGGTGAAAAGGGCTGGGTGCAAGCGTAACTGGTACGAACTGCAAATCGCTTTCGGATTTCGGGCGTCCCGTGTTGCGGTTGGGGGCCACCGCGCGTGCTCAACCTTGGCGGCTCTTCCGGCGGCAGGTTAGTTACCCGCTGGCTCGGCGCATCGCAGAAACAGCTCTCCTGCTGCCAGCTGACCGGTATAAATAGAGCGACCTACTGCGCGCCGCCTCGCCTCGATACATCACATCACGCGCGCCCCGAAAACAAGCCGAGGGCTCTACCCGCGTGCTGGGACGCGCTGCCTTTTGTTTACAAAACACCGAGTACCTACTTTCCGCACCGCGCACGCCTTAACGCTCGAAATACTACGCACTTGTCTCTGCTTCGTCTGCCATCGAATGTTACGCAGCAGCATCGACAGAGGAGGCTGTCTTTCTGGCGCGCAATAAGCAATTTGCGTCTGTGCGCTGCTACGTTCTAGAAGTGACAACCACTCGGAAATCGCGGAGTCGACTTTTTCCCCGTCGTACCAACACCGACTCAAAGAAAGGCTTCGGGGCTTGTTGGTGACGTCACGTCAGCTAGGCACGGCGAACGCCAGGTCTGTTTGCAGGCAGAAACGCCTGGGCGAGCTTATCACTATAAATCTCTTATTTTTGGACAAAATGTTTGGTATTGTTTTGGATTCTGCTGTTTTATTTAGATGAAATATTTTCTTACTATCGTAAAGCTACAAATGGAGAATATAGTTCTGTATTACTGAATCCTATCGAAGCAAACGTAGATCAATATGAGAAGATGCTTTGCCCCATTGCAAGCTTCAGAAATTTTACATTCAAGTAACTATATTTACTTGATCCATTTTGCTATCGAAACTTACCCCAACCCCGTTACAATTAACTCGTTTCTTTTATTTATTTATTTATTTTCGTTTGACATCGTTACTGGAAATGTGAACTAATTTACATGTGTAAATGTCCAACTGTCGCCAGTCATTAGATTACACTCGTTTTCAACGAAAGGAATTCTAAACAAGAAACAAAATAGCTTCATACATCGAAAATACTGCTGAGCTTAAACTTTTTTAAACATGCACATTAGAAAAGATAAATATTCTCCTCTTGATCTGAAAGGAGAAACTTCATAAGATAAAAAATTTTATTTGATACAGGAAGTATCGCTCTTTTGCCTCTTCTTCTGTCTCCCACCCCCTCCCCCAACGTGCACAATCGCAAGATATATCACTAACATTCAGTGCTCCTCACCCCATAGTCAACCAAGATACCTAAAGAAGAGCACCAATATGTTCACAGTTTCTTGTAAAAGCAACCCAGTACAAACGTAACTTTCTCAGATTTACAAATAAGGTAAAGAAGCACGAATTCTGTTGCTGCTGGATCATGAAGTTGTTTTTGTTCAAATGGTTCAAATGGCTCTGAGCACTATGGGACTCAACTGCTGTGGTCATAAGTCCCCTAGAACTTAGAACTACTTAAACCTAACTAACCTAAGGACAGCACACAACACCCAGCCATCACGAGGCAGAGAAAATCCCTGACCCCGCCGGGAATCGAACCAGGGAACCCGGGGTTGTTTTTGTATGTCAATCCTTAAAACAGGTGGAAATTTAAGTTCAGGAGTACACTATTTGTTAAGAGGTGTAATGAACTGCACAATTAATTGATTGCAGAAATCTCTCAGAACAATGTATGTTGGTCAACTACCGCCAATGGTTTCAAGTTTTCCTGTGTCAGAGAGGGAGACACCACCATTATGGGTGTGCCTGCAACAGACCTGGCGTTCGCCATGCCTAGCTGACGTGACGTCACCAACAAGCGCCGAGGCCTTCCTTTGAGTCGGTGTTGGTCGTACCCGCACAGAGAAGTCAACGAGGGAAAACATCTTGTCCACGGCTGCTGTCGCTACCCTCTTTACCAAAACACTTCTGTACCTTACTATTGGATGCTGCCAGCAGAAGCACTTTTGACGATTCATTTATGATGCGATAAAAATTTGTGAATGTTGTTTTGATGGACAATTATTGCGCAAGCTGGTGGCGCATAGGCCAAGCTTTGTTGTGCCGGCAGCGGACTGCTCAAGTGGGACAATGTTTCGCGAAGCCTGTTGGTTGGTAGAGGCAGCGAGGAAGAACATTTTGAAATTTGAAAGTAATGCTTTACAGAGAATATAAAAAGGGGTTAGAAGAATGGATTAAACAACAAATTAAGAAGACTGATTTTGAAACATTCTCCCTGTAGAGTCGTCTAATCATACAATGAAGGCTTTCACGACCGGGTGTTTCAGCTGCCGCGAATTCTTCCGGGCTGTATGGCCGTGGTCCATGGAACTCTTCTGTCCCTGACGTTTCGTCCAAAGCTATGTTGTACATCTTCGGAGGGGCTCCTGGTTGTGCTGAGTCTTGCCGACTGACCAGTTGGACGTCGAAGGACGGCCTAAATACCGTGGAAAGTGGGCGTGGTCTGGATTTCACATGAAAGCAGGGATAAACCTTGTCGAGGATAAAATATAACTATCAAAAAAAAATGGTTCAAATGGTTCTGAGCACTATGGGACTGAACATCTTTGGTCATCAGTCCCTAGAACTTAGAACTACTTAAACCTAACTAACCTAAGGACAGCACACAACACCCAGCCATCACGAGGCAGAGAAAATCCCTGACCCCGCCGGGAATCGAACCCGGGAACCCGGGCGTGGGAAGCGAGAACGCTACCGCACGACCACGAGATGCGGGCAAAATATAACTATCGATCATAGTACATCAAAGATAAAAACTTCTCATTGATTCTATAGCGCCACTGTCCATATATCGCTGAGTTTCATAGCTTCTTCTTTTCTGTTAAAATTATCCCCATGTTTATATAGTTCGATGGCTCCTCTGTATAGCCGTGGATAATAGTTCGTCATAGTACATAAAACTTCAGTTTTCTCCGCTCAGGGACTGGGTGTTGTGTTGTGCTAATCATCATCATTCATTCTCCAGCTGCCGTGTAGTAGCTAAGACGTTATTTTATTTTATCTTAAAGGCTATCAGTTTCGCATTCCACTATGCCATCTTCAGGCCCCATGTGCATCTCTAAAAATAAACGATAAAGTCATACAGTGCCATAAACCCCTGGATGACGTGAATTCAGTCGTTTCACTAGTGCTTCAAGCCGGCCTGGGTGACCGAGCGGTTCTAGGCGCTTCAGTCTGGAACCGCGAGACCGCTACGGTCGCAGGTTCGAATCCCGCCTCGGGCATGGATGTGTGTGATGTCCTTAGTTTAGTTAGGTTTAATTAGTTCTAAGTTCTAGGGGACTGATGACCTCAGAAGTTAAGTCCCATATGGTCAGACCCATTTGAATCATTTTTTAGTGCTTCAAATGGTTCAAATGGCTCTAAGCATTATGGAACTCAACATCGGAGGTCATCAGTCTCCTAGACTTAGAAGTACTTAAACCTAACAAACCTAAGGACATCACACACATCCATGCCGGAGGCAGGATTCGAACCTGTGACCGTAGCAGCCACGCGATTCCGGACTGAAGCGCCTAGAACCGCTCGGCTACAGCGGACAGCTCACTAGTGCTTCATTCGAAGACTTGATAGCAACTTCTTCTGGATGACGGCCTTCGCTTGGTGGTTAGCAGCAGTTAGTTGTCCGTCGTTGGCGTTCTCCCTGGACATGGAACAGACAGAAAAAAAAAAGGCGCAGGATTAGCCGAGCGGTCTATGGCGCTGCAGTCATGAACTATGCGGCTGGTCCCGGCGGAGGTTCGAGTCCTCCCTCGGGCATGGGTGTTTGTGTTTGTCCTTAGGATAATTTAGGTTAAGTAGTGTGTAAGCTTAGGGACTGATGACCTTAGCAGTTAAGTCCCATAAGATTTCACACACATCTGAATATTTTTGAAGAGAAAAAAAAGCATTTAAGTACACAATGCAAACCTTACAATTACAAAAAATGGTTCAAATGGCTCTGAGCACTATGGGGACTTAACATCGTAGGTCATCAGTCCCCTAGAACTTAGAACTACTTAAACCTAACTAACCTAAGGACATCACACACATCCATGCCAGAGGCAGGATTCGAACCTGCGACCGTAGCAGTCCCGCGGTTCCGAACTGCAGTGCCTAGAACCGCACGACCACCGCGTCCGGCTTACAATTACAAAAATAACAAACATTCAACGTCATACACGTATAATATACTATTGCCGGCAAACTAAAAGATAGGAAACGAGGTGTAATTGTTATACCCGTTGGCGTCTGCAAGAGGGACGGGGAGAGGGGAGAGAGGATGGGGTACGTGCGCCTTCCTCCCTGCCCAGAATCTGAAATATGAAGTTTTTATTTATATATTGAGTGAATAACGGTTAACTCCCTGG
The DNA here is from genome assembly GCF_023864345.2 of Schistocerca serialis cubense. Classification (NCBI taxonomy): domain Eukaryota; kingdom Metazoa; phylum Arthropoda; class Insecta; order Orthoptera; family Acrididae; genus Schistocerca; species Schistocerca serialis. The sequence continues at coordinate 276,008,369 of NC_064646.1, forward strand.
GGTGTTCAAATGGTTCAAATGGCTCTGAGCACTATGGGACTTAACATCTATGGTCATCAGTCCCCTAGAACTTAGAACTACTTAAACCTAACTAACCTAAGGACAGCACACAACACCCAGCCATCACGAGGCAGAGAAAATCTCAGACCCCGCCGGGAATCGAACCCGGGAACCCGGGCGTGGGAAGCGAGAACGCTACCGCACGATCACGAGATGCGGGCCCTGGGGTGTAAAATGTCTTTTGCGTGTCATCTATAAGATTTAATTTTTGTGGCATGTCACATCTAGAATCTTACAAGCTCATTTATACATAAATAAATGGCAGTTTAAATATCTTAGCCCGTCGGAAAAATATTTGGAGGTGCCCATGTCCCTGCCTCACGGTCGTCTACAGTACTCGCCACAGACAGGGGCTGGCTTTCAATCGTTCTTGTTCTGCATAGAATGGGAATAGGCAGGTGATTAGTTGCGCTGTAGCTCATCATCTATACTCATTGTTACCGACCCTAATTGACTCTGGCTGCGACGGCTTTCACCGATACGAACTACTCACTGCACACCCTTCACACGATCGCTCGAGGAAATGCCAGTGAACGTACGTGCTCAGAGACGAAGCAACCCGTGCGTCGTGAACCCACTTGCTGACATCGCGCTTCTTTTCGATACTGCGATATAAAATGTTCCACGAGCTAGGCTTCATTATCTAGCAAAAAATTCACTGTTTGTTTATTATCATTTACAGAAAGATTTGTTTCGATGCCTCAAACTTACTATGAAATATTAGGGATGTCGTCATTTACATAGACTGAATCTTGGAAGAAGGGTCTGGAACAGTCAGTACGGGAAGGAGCGGGATACTGAAGTATTGAGGAATGATCACATGCGTTTTGAACTTCATTAAAGCTGTAGATACTGGGATAATCAATATCACAGTAGGCATTTCAGTTGAAGAGCAATGGACTTATCTAACAAGGGCAATCACAGATGTTGGACTGGCAAACTTCGGTACAACGAATGTAGCTGCGAAGAACCCACGAGTAACAGATGCAATACTTCAACTGATCGGCGAAAGTAGAAAGTTAGAAAGTACAAATATACTTACGGAGAGAGATGGATACAGCAATATAAATTATCAGGATTGAAATAAACAGAAAGTGCAAGAAAACTAAGGCGAAATGGCTGAGGAAAAAATGTGAAGAAATCGAAAAAGTACAGAAGGGCAGATGCAGCATATAGAAAGGTCAAAACAACTATCGCGGAAATCACATGCAAAGGCGTCAATATTAAGAGTACGCTGTGAACTCACTTGCTAACCCCATAAGAAGGGAACAGATACGTGGAAATACACTGAAAGCCTCTACAAGGAGGAGGTCTTGTCTCATGACGTGGCAGAAGAAATGGAAGTCAATATGGATTACATGTCCAGTTGGACTGGCAAACTTCGGTACAAGTCCAGTATTAGAGTTACAATTTAATAGAGCCTCTGAAGACGTTCAAAGAGATAACGTGTAGGGGATGGATCACATTTCTTTTGAATTTCAAAGTGTCAATCAAACGGCTATTCAAGTTGGTATGTGGAATGTATGAGACTGGCGATATACCATCAGATTAGAAGCCGCGCGGGATTAGCCGAGCGGTTTAGGTTCAAAAAATGGCTCTGAGCACTATGGGACTCAACATCTGAGGTCATCAGTCCCCTAGAACTTAGAACTACTTAAACCTAACTAACCTAAGGACATCACACACATCCATGCCCGGGGCAGGATTCGAACCTGCGACCGTAGCGGTCATGCGGTTCCACACTGAAGCGCTTAGAACCGCACAGCGGTTTAGGCGCTGCAGTTATGGACTGTGGATCTGGTCCCGGCGGTCCGAGTTCTCCCTCGGGGGCATGGGTGTGTGTGTTTACCCTTAGGATAATTTAGGTTAAGTAATGTGAAAGCTTAGGGGCTGATGACCTTAGCAGTTAAGTCCCATAAGATTTCACATACACCACCACCATCAGATTTTTGGAAAAACATGTTCCACAAGATGCCGCGGAGAAAAAGGGCAGACAACGGCGAGAACAACCGCATAATCATCTTAACAGCTCATGCATCGTAACTTGCTGACAAGAAGAATATGCAGAAAAATGGAAAAGAAAACAGAGTATCTGTTAGATGACAATCAGTTTGGCTTTCGGAGAAGTTAAGGCACGAGAGAGACAGTTCTGATGTTGCGCTAGATAGTGGAAGCAGGACTTAAGAAAAATCAGGAGGCCCGCACAGGATTTGTCGACCTAGAAAACTAGTTCGACAATGCAAAAAGGTGCAAGATGTTTAAAATTATCAGAAAAACTACAAAAAGACGGGTAATAAAGAATATGGATAAGAAACAAGAAGACAAAGACCGAAGTGCTCGCATTAAAAAGGGTTTACGACAGGAATGCAGCCTTTTGTCCCTACTGTTCAGTGCAAACATCGAAGAATAAATGAATGAAATAAGAGTTCAGGACTAGGATTAAAATTCAGGGTGAAAGGATATCAATGATAAGATTAGCTGATGACATTACCATCCTCATTGAATGTGAAGAATTACAGCACCTGTTGAATGGAATGAACCACTCCATTGAGTCACGGAATATGGACTTAGGGTAGACCAAAGAAGGAAGAAAGTAATGAGGTTCAGCAAAAACGAGACTAGTGAGGGACTTACCATCAAAACTGGGGAATGAAGAACTTCTGCTACCTTGGAAAGAAAATAATACATGAGGGCAAAGCAAGAAGGACAAGAAAAGCAAACTTGCAGAGGCGAAGATGGAATTTCTGGTGAAAAGCGGATGGTGATCGTTTCTCCCTATGTAGGTCGGCGTCAACAAAATATTTTCGCATTCGGAGGAGAAAGGTGGTGATTAGAATTTCGTGAGAAGATTCCTCCGCAACGAAAAACGCCTTTGTTTTAATGATGTCCATCCCAAATCCTGTATCATTTCAGTGATGCTCTCTCTTCTATTTCGCGATAATACAAAAGGTGCTGTCCTTCTTTGAACTTTTTCGATGGACTCCGTCAATCCTGTCTGGTAAGGATCCCACACGGGGCAGCAGTATTCCTGAAGAAGACGGACAAGCGTAGAGTAGACAGTCTCTTTAGTTGATCTGTTAAATTTCCTAAGTGTCCTGGCAATGAAACGCAGTCTTTGGTTAATCTTCCCCACAACATTTTCAATGCGTCCCTTACAATTCAAGTTGTTCATAATTGTAACTCATAGGTATTTAGTTGAATTTACGGTCTTTAGATTTGTCTGATTTATCGTGTAACCGGAGTTTAACAGATTTCTTTTAGCACTCATTAGGATGACCTCAGACTTTTCGTTATTTAGGGTCATTTGCCAATTTTCCCACCCTACACACATATTTTCTAAATCGTTTTGCAATTCGTTTTGATCTTCTGGTGACTTTACTAGTCGATAAACCACAGTGTCATCTGCAAACAACCTAAGGCGGCTGCTCAGATTGTCTCTCACATCGTTTATATAGACAGGCCAGCAAAGGGCCTATAACACTACCTTGGGGAACACCAGAAATCACTTCTGTTTTACTCAATGATTTTCCGTCAATTTCTGCGAATTGTGACCTAGTTGACAGGAAATCACGAATACAGTCACATAACTGAGACGATATTTCATAGGCACGCAATTTCACTACATGATGCTTGTGTGATACAGTGTCAGAAGCCTTCCGGAAATCCAGAAATACGGAATAAATTTGAAATCCCTTGTCAATAACACTCAACACGTCGTGTGAGTAAAGAGCTAGTTGTGTATCAGAAGAACGATGTTTTCAAAATACGTGTTGACCTTGTGTCAATAGACCGTTTTCTTCGAGATTCAAATGTGTGTGTGAATTTCTAAGGGACCAACCTGCTGAGGTCATCGGTACCTAGACTTACGCACTACTTAGACTAACTTATGCTAAGAACAACACACACACACCCATGCCCGAGGGAGGACTCGAATCTCCGGTGGGAGGGGCCGCGCAATCCGTGACATGGCGCCTCAAACCACGCGGCCAATCCGCGCGGCTTCTTCAGGGTAATGCATAATTTGCGAACACAATATATGTACCAAAACCCTGCTGAATATCGACGTTAATGATATGGGGCTGTAATTTTGTGGATTGCTCCTACTACCTTTCTTGAATATTGGTGTGACCTGTGCAACTTTCCTGTCGTTGGGTACGGACTTTAGTCGAGCGAACGGTTGCATATGATTGGTAAGTATGAATCTATTGCATCAGCATACTCTGAAAGGAACCTAATTGGTATACAGCCTGGACCAGAAGACTTGCTGTTATTAAGTCATTTAAGTTCCTTCCTACTCCCAGGATACCTACTTCTAGGGTACTCGTGTTTTTTATTCGAATTCTGGAACATTTACTTCATATTCTTTTGTGAAGGCATTTCAGAAGGCTGTGTTTAGTAACTCTGCTTTGGCAGCACTTTCATCGATAGTATCTCCATTGCTATCAGGCAGAGAAGGCACTGATTGTGTCTTGCTGGTAACATACTTCACATATGAGCAGAATCTCTGTGGATTTTCTGCCAGGTTTCGGGACAAACTTTCGTTGTCGAAACTATTATACTCATCTCGCATTGAAGTCCGCTCTAAATTTCGAACTCCTGTAAAAGATCGCCAATCTTGGAGATTTTGCGTCTGTTTAAATTTGGCATGTTTTTTATTCGTTGTTTCTGAACAGTGTTCTGACACATTTTGCGTGCCAAGGAGAATCAGTTCCGTCGTTTGTTCATTTATTTGGAATAAATCTCTCCATTGCTGCCTTTACTATTTCTCTGAATTCAGGCAAAATCTAGTCTGCACTTACATTGTCAATTTGGAAGGAGTGGAGATTGTCTCTCAGGAAGGCGTCCTGTGAATTTTTATCTGCTATTTTGAATAGGTATATTTTTCGTTTATTTTTGGAGAATGTGGGGGGTTACAGTATTCAGTCCCGCTACGACAACCCTCTGTTCGCTAACCCTGTATCCGTTTTGATGCTCGTTATTAACTCAGGATTTTTTGTTGGTAAGTGTGTTTTCACAATCGTTCATTATTAGCGTGGGCTCATGAACTAACTGCTCGAATTAATATTCAGAGAATGTGTTTAGCACAATTCCGATGTTTTATGGGTACCTCCGAAATTAAATACGTATTTTCGCGAACGTATTGAGGCTAAATTAAAGCCACCACCAATTATAATTGTATGAGTCCGGTACGTGTTTGAAATCAAATTCAAGCTTTCCTTGAACCTATCAGCAATTGTATCATCTGAATTGGAAGGTCGGTAAAAGGGTTCAATTATTATTTTATTCCGGTTGCCAACAATGACCTCTGCCCGTACTGACTCACAGGAAGTATGGTTCAAATGGCTCTGAGCACTATGGGACTCAACTTCTGAGGTCATTAGTCCCCTAGAACTTAGAACTAATTAAACCTAACTAACCTAAGGACATCAGAAACGTCCATGCCCGAGGCAGGATTCGAACCTGCGACCGTAGCGGTCTTGCGGTTCCAGACTGCAGCGCCTTTAACCGCACGGCCACTTCGGCCAGCACAGGAAGTATCTACTTCAATTTCGCGACAAGTTGAACTACTTCAGACAGCAACAAACACGCCACCGTCAACTGTGTTTAACCTGTCCTTTCGGAACACCGTTAGGTTCTTCGCATAAATTTCGACTGAACTTATCTCCGGCTTGAGCCAGCTTTCAGTGCTTATGAAGATTTGAGTATCAGTGCTGTCTATTAGCGCTTGGAGCTCTGGTACTTCCCCAACACAGCTACGACAATTTACAACTGTTTTACCGATGGTTCCAGTATCTACGTTCTTCCTGTGTTCGACCTGCACGCTTTGTCACTGAAGCCCTTCTTGTGTTTTCCCGAGACCCTCTAATCTAAAATACCGGCCAGTCCACGTCACACAACCCCCTGCTACTCACGTAGCGGCCTCCTTCGTGTAGTGAACTTCTGACCTATTCAGCGGAACCCGAAACCAAAGTCGAGGAATCTGCAGCCTACACGGTCGTAGAACCGTCTGAGCCTCTGATTGAGACCCTTCACTCGGCTCTGTAGCAGAGTTCCGCAGTCGGTCCTGTGGACTATGCTGCAAATGGTCAGCTCTGCTTTCATCTCGCAAGCAAGGCTGGCAGCCTTTATCACTTCTATTAGCCGCTCGAGACAAGAGAGAACAAGAGAGAATCTTTTCCGATTCGAAATGACACGCATCATTGGTACTGACTTGAGCCACCACCTGTAGTTGGCTGCACCCTGTGCTCTTCATGGCATCTGGAAGGACGCGTTCCACGTCTGGAATAACTCCACCCAGTATGCACACGGAGTGGACATTGGCTTTCTTCCCCTTCTTGCCAGCCATGTCCCTGAGGGTCCCCATAATGCGCCTAACGTTGGAGCTCCCAACTATCAATAATCCCGCTCTCTGTGATTGCCCAGATCTTGCAGGTTGAGAGGTTTCCTCTGAAACAGGACAGGCGATGGCATCTGGCTGAGCGACAGTGTCAGCCACAGACAGCACCTGGAACCTGTTCGTCAGACTAATCGGGGAGGCCTTACAATCGGCTCCCTGGGAAGTCTTTCGCCGCCTGCTGCGCCCCGGGGTGACCCCCCACTCGACCACAGGTGAGGGGTCAACCTCAATGTGAGCAGTAACTGGACTGGCCACCGGTGAGGAACGATTGGTGGACTCGGATGTACTGGACATCTGTTGGATCCCCACAGCTGGCCCACAACAGTGGGCAGCTTCAATCTGTGTAACCGAAGCCATCACAGCCTGAAGCTGAGAGCTAAGTGACACCAACTCGGCTCGCATCTACACATAACGACCACAATCCCTGCCCATATTAAAGACCGTGGAAAACTAAACTACCCAGATAACGCACTATTGGCACGTGCTGCAAAACTCTACTGTAGAACGTGCTGTGAAGCTCTACTGTAGACACTGACGAAAACGCAGGATCTGTTTCTAATAAATTAGATTAATACGCAAAGATTCAAAAACCTAACTACCGAAGCACTCAGGTGAAACTAAATAATTCGCACCTGATTAGGAACTTGTAATATGTTACAAAATCGGTATACTTTCCGGCGCAAACGAAAACGCGCGAACTGTGACTATTAGCTATTAAATTAACACGCAGAAATCCAAGAAACTAAACTATCAAAGCACACAAATGAAATTATACAATTCCCTCCTGATCAGGAACTCATAAAAGTCACAAAATCGGATAATTTCCATGTTGCTGCCTGACTCTTCGGAACCAAATGACACATCATTGCAGTTTGGTGCGGTAGCGTAGTCCATTGTTTTCTCAACAGATCTTGCCGTGCGTTTTCCAACAATGACAGTGTAGCAATGGATGAAGTACGATTGTCGTTTGAGTAGTGCAAGGCCGTATTGAAGTGGTTCTGGAAGTACGAAGACATAATGGAGGTACAACTGCAATGGTGTAATGTGAACGGAACGCAGCCGCCAACTCATACAACAACAACAACAACAACAAAATGGCTCTGAGCACTATGGGACTTAACTTCTGAGGTCATCAGTCCCCTAGAACTTAGAACTACTTAAACGTAACTAACCTAAGGACATCACATACACCCTTTCCCAAGGCAGGATTCGAACCTACGACCATAGCGGTCGCGCGGTTCCAGACTGAAGCGCCTAGAACCGGTCGGCCACCCCAGCCGGCCTCATACAACAGTTTTTCGTATTCGGGATAAATATTAAGCGGACGGTGCCGTTTAGGATGTGCATAAGGAAAGATCTGGTCGACCAAAAACATTAACAAGTTCAGTTTCCAGCGCTGCTGTGTTTCAACACTTTATTTGGTCACCTCAAAAATCTGTGAAACAGGGTGCACAAGAAAGTGGAGTGGAAATCAAGCGTACGACGAATTCTAAAGGCTGCAAAGTGGAAAGTGTACATTACAAGACTGCTGAAAGCTGTGAACGAGGACGACCTGATCGAAGGATGGCGTACTGCGAGTGGTTTGAAAGGATGCTTCATGAGGATGAACGATTTTGCAGGGATGGTTATCTCGTCTGATGAGGCGGAATTCTAACCGAACGGTACTGTAAACCGCCACAGCTGTGTGTACTGGGCTCAGGAAAATCCTCACGTTCACATGGACAAATATTAATCAACCGGGTTTTAATGTGTGGTGTGGTCTTCAAATGGCTCTGGCTCTGAGCACTATGGGACTCAACTGCTGAGGTCATTAGTCCCCTAGAACTTAGAACTAGTTAAACCTAACTAACCTAAGAACATCACAAACATCCATGCCCGAGGCGGGATTCGAACCTGCGACCGTAGCAGTCGCGCGGTTCAGGACTGAAGTTCCCAGAACCGCTCGGCCACCGCGGCCGCCTTGGTGTGGTCTGTCATCTCACAGTTTGATTGACCCATTCTTCTTTGAACGTACCGTAACTGGTGAAGTGTCTCTTTATTTGCTACGAACATCGATTTTACGTGTCATCCGAGAGATGTATAGAAATGAAAAATTTTTGCCTACAACAAGACGGTGTCCCGCCTGACTACCAAAGAGGTGTCACAGCCTGTTTGGATGAAGATATACCTGGACAATGGATAGGTCGAAGAAGAGCTGTTGAGTACCCACCACGGTCCCCAGACCTTACCTCTTGACTTCTACCTATGGGGCACCTTGGAAAAAGAAATTTATCAACAAGAGCCAGGTACAGTGAACGAACTACGAGGAACCATCGAGCCGTCCTGTGCGGCTACCACACTGGCAGCACTGACAGCCGTAGTTCGATCAACTTCAATGGCATCGACGTTGTTTGGTTGCTAATAGGGGTCACTTTGAACAAATACGAGGGTAAATCAGTTATTATCCGCAATTTAGTTACATTTTTGTTTATTTTGGTAGAGGCAAAGGTGGAAAAATGGGCTCCTGCTGGTATTATGGGGCCCCTACATATTTGGAAGTACAGGCCACGAATTCTAGCGTAGAGCACATGAACTACTAAAAATAGTTGCCAAACTTCACTGTACAGTGCGCAGACGTAGTAGCTGTCATGGTTTGTGAGTAGTTGTGCTGTGAATTTTTTCGCTGTCATCAAAAGTTTGAAAGGTTAGTGTTTACTTGAATAAAACTCAAATTTCTAACATGTTATTAGTAGAACTAAGGTAAGGTACGTATTTGGCTTGCTGTTGGGATACCGTTTTACGTTAATTAACATCGGTTGCGAACCAGAGTAACCGTAGGCAAGATGGTGAGGGTGGATATATGGGCCCCTTTTGCTGCTGGTATTATGGGCCCCGTAAAATCAATCAGATATTGCTACTCTTTATGTTTCAGATGCCTCGAACACATCTTGTACCCCCAAAAAACCGAAACGGCAATCGTGGGACAAAGCAAATATGGCAAATGTTATTGTAGCTATTAAAGAGAAAAAAATGGGGTTGAAAAAAGCGGTTAAAGTGTACTCTGTCCCTCGTTCTACGCTCCAAAGGCTTTCCACCGGTTTTACCACAGGGACTTGAGGACGAACTGGTTAAATATCTTCTCATTATGGAATCCAAATTCTACGGCCTTACCAGAAATGACGTCAGGCGCATGGCCTACCAGTTTTGCACAAGAAATAAAAAGTTGGTGTTTCTGTCCCTGATGTTCACGACGTTGTATGTCTATTTTGTGAAGGGATTTTTTCAAAGGACACAAAAGGTGAACTTTGGGTCCAGTGTATAGCCTGTGAGATGTGGGCTCGAAACGAATACGCTGGATACGAAAAAGATGTTTATGTGTGTGACTATTGTAAATAGGCTAGGCGTAGGCTGTGAAAATCATCCCACCAGTAGACTAATTAACAATGTTCAGAGTGAATCTTTCTTTCATTATACATAAAAATTAAATAAAATTACATTTTTCAAATTTTTGTTTCTTTTTATTTCAAACTACCTTGGTGCCCATATTACCAGCACAAATCCTTGATGCAACAAAATGCAGAGTTTCCGAAAAAAAAATTTGTTTTAAGTATTAAAAAGTTGGACCAAAACATGTCGTAACTATTGCAGGACATACTAGAGAAATGTTTTATGTTAATTTTAGGTGATTATACTAAAAATAAAAGGTGTTATATAAAAAAAACAGAGTGGGGCCCCATTTATCCACCTTTACGTCTAGTACTGTCGTTTTACTTTGATGACGCATGCTTTGTTCATTTTTTGTCATATCTTTGCAAATTTCAAGCTGCTAGGTTAGTTTCGTTATCTCTGCCGTTCTGTTAATCATGGCTGCTCCGCTGTCTATTTGCACCAAAGAAGAGCAACGTTCGGTGATCCGTTTTTTGTAGTCGTAAGGCGTATCAGGGGCCGAAATTCGTCGAAGACTTCCGGTACAGTACGGGAACAGTGTTTTACCACAACGGAGTGTCTCCAAATGGATAGAAAAATTCCGAAATGGTCGCACAAGTGTCACCCATAATGAAGGAACCGGACGACCGTTTATCGCCACAAATGAAGAAACCATTGAGTGTTCACGTGAAATGATTCTCTTAGGCAGACGATTAACTATTGACGAAGTGGCATATCGTCTGCAAATTAGTCACGGTTCTGCCTACGAAATCATTCACAACAGACTTGGGTTTCATAAAGTTTGTGCAAGATGGGTCCCAAAACAACTCACACAGTTGCATAAACAAATGCGCTTGGACATTTGCAAAAAACATTTGGATCGCTATGGTAACAAAGGGGACAACTTCTTAGATAGGATCATTACTGCTGACGAAACATGGATCCATCATTACGAGCCGGAGAGTAAACGGCAGAGTATGGAATGGAAACATCCAAATTCGCCGTGCAAGGAAAAGTTCAAGACACAACCATCCGCAGGAAAATTGATGCTTATGGTTTTTTTGGATGCACAAGGTCCAGTACTGGAACATTATGGGGAAAGGGGCACAACCATAAACAGTGTACGTTACAGTGAGATGCTTACTACCGGGCTAAAGCCTGCAATTCGGAGCAAACGCCGAGGATTGCTGTCAAAAGGTGTTGTGTTGTTGCACGACAACGCCCGTCCGCATACTGCTGCCCACACTGCTGAAACGCTCCAGAAACTCAAATCTGAAGTACTGGATCATCCTTCATATAGTCCCGATCTTGCCCCTTCTGACTATCACTTGTTTGGTCCACTCAAACAGGCATTAAGGGGCAGTCAATTTGCCTCGGGCGAAGCAGTGAAAGAAGCGGTGCATTCCTGGCTCGCAGCTCAACCGAGAACCTTCTTTTATGAGGGCATCAGGAAGATTGTACAACCATGGACCAAGTGCGTTGAAACGCAAGGAGACTATGTCGAAAAATGATGTTCTTGCAAGTTTCCTATTTGATAACAATAAAATTTTATAACTACTTTGCGGATAATAATTGACTTACCCTCGCAGAATAAACTTCCCCCCGCGCAGGAGTTTTAACGGTATATGATTTTGCTCCGTTGATATTGACTATCAAAGAGTGTCTACATTTTTCTGGACGATTCTGTATTATAAAAACTGTATATATGTTACACATCTCTTCCTATTCCCTTGACCGATTTCAACTATAGTCGTTACACATGTCACTTACGGTTTGGAAAGAATCGCTTTGATAGCAAGAACCACCTACTTATCGAGCAGCGGTTGGGGTGAATGAGAAGTGCAGCCCACGACCAGTTAACACTCATACTTTACTCATCTAGTATTTGAGAATGAGAACACTTGGTTACCTGCAACAATCTTTGCAAATAATTTCAAACCTGGACGAAATTTGTTCTCGCTGACAGCCCCCACAAAATGATAAAAGAAAAAACAGTATGTAGCTTAACGCATTTTCGCTGTTCACGCATACTGCATGAACCATTGGGTTTAAATTTATTACTTCGTTGCGTTGCTACTAACTCTGTTCGCAACACTTTTCGTAGACAGTATCCACCTATGTCGCTGTCTGTACCTACAGAAATTTGTCACTGTACGACGCGAAGTTTAGGAGATATGGCGTCAGAAAATCTGCCTTATCGTATCGGTTTCATTTATTACTTCTTTACTACTAGCTCTGTTCACAATACATTTGGCAGACAGTAGCCATATATACCACTGGATGTAACTGCAAAATTATATCATTGCACAGCATATAGTTTAAGACATCGTTTCCCAACCTGTGGTTTGCAAACCCCAGGGGGCTCGCAAAATATTTCAGGGTCTTCGCCAAAAGTCTTTTCCATAACGGCAAGTTTCGAGGTTAGGCCTATAATTGTTTCCTTAATTTCTGCGGCATTGTCAATAATAATAATAGTTAGCCAGTGCATTAGTTGTACACTGGTGAGGAAGTATCATATGATAACAATCATGCTGTGCATGTTTTAATTTAATATGGAGATGAAATGTTATATTTGACGACGCCTTTCGGATACATTTTGACGTACCTCTTTCCATAATTGGAAAATGAAAGAGTTGTATGAATATTACGAACCGAGATGGCAAGCCAGTACTAGGGAAAGAGCAGAAATCTGAAAGGTGGAAAAACAAACTAGAGGACAGCATAACGGTAAAAGAAAAGGAAGTAGGTCAAGATGAAATGGGAGATATATAGCGAGAAGACTTTGATAGAGAACTGAAAGACGCAAGTGGAAACAATGCCCCTGTAGTAGACGACACTTCCACAAAATCCTAGGAAGAGCCAGCCATGACCAAACTATTCCACGTTGTGTGCTAGATACAGGGAAACAGGAAAACACCCACAGACTTCAGAAAGAATATAACAATTCCAGTTCCAAAGAACGAGCGTGTTGACAGGTGTGCGTACTACCCAACCATCTCTTTAATAAGTCGCGGTTTGCAAAATATTGACATGAATTATTTATAAAAGAATGGGTAACTAATGGAAGCCGACCTCGGAGAAGATCAGTTTGGGTTCCGGGGAAATGTGGGAACATGTGAGAAAATACTAACAATCACTTAATCTAGGAGATAGGTTGAAGAAAGTCTCACCTAAATTGACAGAATTTGTTGATTTAGAGAACCTTTTTTCAATTTCGATGGACTACACTCCTTGAAACTTTGAAACTAGCGCGGATAAAATACAGGTAGCGAAATATTATTCACAACTTGTACAGAAACTGGATGCAGTTATAAGAGTTGAGGACTTGGAAAGGAAGACATAGTTGACAAGGGTGTGAGCCAGATTTGTAACCTATCCACAATGTTATTAAGTTTATACATTATTCAGTCTATGATCAAACCAAAGGAATAATTTTGAAACGGAATTAACGTTCAGGAGCAGGAAATAAAAATTTGCTGATGGCATTATAATTCTGTCAGAGACGGGAAAGATTTGGAAGAGCAGTTGAATAGAATGGATAGTATCTCAAAAAGAGAACATAAGACGAAAATCAAAAAAGTTAAACAACTGAAATTAAATCTAAACAGTTAAATCAGGCGATGCTGAGGGAATTAGATTTCGAATTGAGTCACTAAAAGTAGGACTGAGTTTTCGAAAGGAAAATAACTGATGATGACCGTAGTAGATGAGACATAAAACGTAGAGTGGCTATAGCAACAAAATAATTTGTGAGAAAGAGGAATTTGTCGACATCTAATTTGAAATTAAGAGTTAGAAAGTCTTTTCTGAAGGTATTTGTCTGAAGTGTAGCCTTGTATAGAACGCAAATGTGGACTGAAAATTTGTACCAAGGCAAGGAACCAAACTCTGGTCTCCCGCTTACTAGGCAGGTGAGTTAGCCAGTAAGGGAATTTGGATTGAGGAGGGAGGCATGCCAGTGTCACCCGTGCAACTGTGTGAACCTCTGAGCCGGGGTTGCTTAGTGGCTAACGCACCTGCCTTGTAAGCAAAAAACACGGGTTCGATTGCCGGTCATGGTGCAAATTTTCACTCACCACTTCAGTCTATATACATAAAATCATATCTGTTTGAGACTAGTAAAGTCTCTGAAATTGTGTCATTTCATTAGGAAATGTGGGCGATAAGCAGTTCAGACAAGAGTAGAATAAATCTTTTGAAATATGTTGCACTAGAAGAATGCTGATGATTAGATGGGTAGATCTAATGACAAATGAGGAGGTACTGAATCAAATCAGAGAGAAAAGAAATTCAAGGCACAACTCGATTAATGGAAGAGATCGTGAGGCATGGGAGAAATTTGGTAATGGAAAGAAGTGAGGGGTAAAAATTATAGGTGGATACCATGGATTGAATACATTAAGAAGGTTCGATGGATGTGGGTTGTGGTACTATTGCAGAGGTGAAGGGGCTTGTGCAGAGAGACTAGCATGAAGAGGTGCATCAAACTAGTCTTTGTACTGAAGATCACAGCAGCATGTTTCATGTAAGTTATACCAAATAAATCCAAAATTGTCTTTATGGGTCTGAGGTATTCATTTTAAACAGGAAGAGAGAAGCCAGCAGGAAAATTTTAGGTCCAGATTTTACTGAAAGAGGAACTTACAGACTAAGAGCAAGTACAGAAACTGAAAATTATACCGACGCCATTTGTATAGGAAAAATGTTGACTAAAAATTCCATGGGCAGCCAGTAAGCCTTATCACAGTTGGAAAGTCAATTGCGCCAATTCGTTAGACAGCTGCAGGACACGACAATATTATGACAATGACGTTTCCTCGTCGATCAGCTACTGCCTACCATACTGGATATTTTTAACCATTCCCTGACATCCAGCATCTTCCTAGTAGATTAGTAAACCCATAAAACCTCTTCAAAGAAAAAATCTGCCAAAGAACCTTCTTACTACAGGCCCATTTGCATTTATGAGGATTATCTAAGGTCTTATAAAGCATAGTACACAATCAGCTTACCAATAACCTTCTGGATGGATAACAATCTGGTTTCCAGGAAAATCTTAGGATGACGATTGCTCTTATAGAAGTACTGACAAACTGAAACGAGCTATGGAGAAACAAGAGGCTATTATTGTGTGCTTTTTGGATTTCAGCACAGCTTTCGACACTGCCGACTTCGATATTCTACACTCCTGGAAATGGAAAAAAGAACACATTGACACCGGTGTGTCAGACCCACCATACTTGCTCCGGACACTGCGAGAGGGCTGTACAAGCAATGATCACACGCACGGCACAGCGGACACACCAGGAACCGCGGTGTTGGCCGTCGAATGGCGCTAGCTGCGCAGCATTTGTGCACCGCCGCCGTCAGTGTCAGCCAGTTGGCCGTGGCATACGGAGCTCCATCGCAGTCTTTAACACTGGTAGCATGCCGCGACAGCGTGGACGTGAACCGTATGTGCAGTTGACGGACTTTGAGCGAGGGCGTATAGTGGGCATGCGGGAGGCCGGGTGGACGTACCGCCGAATTGCTCAACACGTGGGGCGTGAGGTCTCCACAGTACATCGATGTTGTCGCCAGTGGTCGGCGGAAGGTGCAAGTGCCCGTCGACCTGGGACCGGACCGCAGCGACGCACGGATGCACGCCAAGACCGTAGGATCCTACGCAGTGCCATAGGGGACCGCACCGCCACTTCCCAGCAAATTAGGGACACTGTTGCTCCTGGGGTATCGGCGAGGACCATTCGCAACCGTCTCCATGAAGCTGGGCTACGGTCCCACACACCGTTAGACCGTCTTCCGCTCACGCCCCAACATCGTGCAGCCCGCCTCCAGTGGTGTCGCGACAGGCGTGAATGGAGGGACGAATGGAGACGTGTCGTCTTCAGCGATGAGAGTCGCTTCTGCCTTGGTGCCAATGATGGTCGTATGCGTGTTAGGCGCCGTGCAGGTGAGCGCCACAATCAGGACTGCATACGAACGAGGCACACAGGGCCAACACCCGGCATCATGGTGTGGGGAGCGATCACCTACGCTGGCCGTACACCACTGGTGATCGTCGAGGGGACACTGAATAGTGCACGGTACATCCAAACCGTCATCGAACCCATCGTTCTACCATTCCTAGACCGGCAAGGGAACTTGTTCTTCCAACAGGACAATGCACATCCGCATGTATCCCGTGCCACCCAACGTGCTCTAGAAGGTGTAAGTCAACTACCCTGGCCAGCAAGATCTCCGGATCTGTCCCCCATTGAGCATGTTTGGGACTGGATGAAGCGTCGTCTCACGCGGTCTGCACGTCCAGCACGAACGCTGGTCCAACTGAGGCGCCAGGTGGAAATGGCATGGCAAGCCGTTCCACAGGACTACATCCAGCATCTCTACGATCGTCTCCATGGGAGAATAGCAGCCTGCATTGCTGCGAAAGGTGGATATACACTGTACTAGTGCCGACATTGTGCATGCTCTGTTGCCTGTGTCTATGTGCCTGTGGTTCTGTCAGTGTGATCATGTGATGTATCTGACCCCAGGAATGTGTCAATAAAGTTTCCCCTTCCTGGGACAATGAATTCACGGTGTTCTTATTTCAATTTCCAGGAGTGTACTTTTCTTCAAGTGCTGTACGTTTCTTCCACTCATCCCTTACATACCGCCAACAGTGTGTAATGATCGGAACAAAGGGGTCACAATAGAACAATGTATTATCATGGGTCCCACAAGAATCAGTGTTGGGGCCACCACTTTCCTCATTATATATCAATGATGTGTCGACTATTATCTCCCACTGTCAACATCATTTATGCGCTAACAACCTTCAGTTATACCAAAGTGCAAGTCATACAAATCTTCACGCTACCATCCAGAACGCAAATTCTCACTTACTTGGGTTATCAGAATGGACGTAGAACATAGGTTTGAAAATTAACCCATCTGAAATGCAAGCAATCTGAGTGGCTCACAAAAGATTTATTACTCTTCAGTTCAGAAAACCTCTTCCATCCTTAATCCTAATCAGCACCGAAATATCCCATTCTTCTTAAAGAATTTGTGGATAGTTCTGAACCATGACTTAGTCTAGATTGAACACACAAATGCATTCTATAAGATGTCAGCATCAGTTCAGCCACTACAGAAATATAAAAAGAAATTCGGGTAGTCACTAATATTCCCAATCCTTGATTATACTGATACTATTCTCGACGTTTATATCCAATGAATGCATGTGTCTGATACTTTCGTGATGTACGATATTTCGACCATATCGTTCCTGCCTATGAACAATTATCGTGGTTACGTGTCCATAACCGTAGAGATTGTCATATTTTGTGTTTGCTGTATGTCTTCTCAGTCATTGTATTCCTTCGTATCTATCTTCAATCCTTACACTAATATCTGAACTACATGCAGATATACTCGTTCTCAACAAAGCAAAATCCCCTATATTCCACTACACAACAGTGCCATGTTCTCTAAATCGTTTCCCGTATGAAAAACCCGACTTTGGAACAATCTTCCTCAGAATACAGAGGGTCCAGAAAAATGTAGACGCTCTTTGACAGTCGATTTAATGGAACAAAATGACATACCGTCACAATTTTTGGACGGGGGCCCGCTGAAGTGTTGACCGAACTGCGCCTGTCAGTGTTGCCGGTATGATAGCCACACAAAAGGACGCCTCGACGGTTCCTCTTGGCTTGTTCAGTGTAGCTGGGTTCTGATGATAGACAAGAGTCAAGAGATGTAAGGTCTTCAGATCGTGCTGGGTGCTCAACAGCACCTCTTCGACCTACCTATCGTCCAGGTAGATTTTCATCCAAGTAGGCTCTGACATCTCTGGGGTAGTGAGACGGAGCGCCATCTTGCTGCAGGTAAACTCTTTCATTTCCAAACACCTCTCGAATAGCAGGTAAAATCGATGTTTGCGCCATATGAAGATACATCTCAACAGTTACGGTACTTGCAAAGAGGAATGGGCCAATCAAATCGCGCGATGACAGACTACAGCACACATTACCACCCAGCAGATTAACATGTTCGTCGATGAGAACGTGAGGATCTTCAGGAGCCCAGAACACGCAGTTTTGGAGATTTACAGTACCGTTCAATTTGCACTGCAGGTAATTTCCAAGAACGCTTGCAAACGATATATATCGAACCCGCGACTGTCGCGGCGGAAGATATCGATTTTGATTACAATGACGACACATAATCTGCGGCAAAGAATTTCGCTTCGAAAGACACCATTGACATATGATACGTGGTAAATCTCGTAGAGATGACCGAAGCAGCTAGTTTCCAGTAGTGTTAGTGTCACGTGGCGTGATTTGAGTCCTAGATTGAATACCGTTGAAACATGTTTAGATTTGTGTTGGGAGTACTATCTGATGCTGAATAACGACACTAGAAATTGCGTGGATTGCTGTGGGAGGAATTGCATCAAATTTAGTACATAAAGTAGCGATTGTGAGTTCCCATTACAGTTGTATTGTAGCAAATGACGGAAAAGAACAAGTGTAAGGAAAAACACATGGTTTGATAATTGTAAAGTAACAATACAGCAGAGCATCATCTTGGTTTCCTGCTGAACTAAAAATTGTGTACTGGAAAACACAACGTCGGAAACTGGACTGTTTGTGACTATTACGGTTTCTGTCGAGAAGTGTGTTACCTAATTGTGACAAACGGAAGGGGTCCAATAGATGGTGTAAACAAGAGTGTCGCACAATACAACACGAAAATAGGGGAAAGGACGACTTCACAAGAACAGATTTGGGTATTCGGAGGCTTAGAAACAGACTCAAGAAAATGTTTCATTGTGAAAGTGCATTCCAGGGCTAAACAAACTTTAATGGCTCTTATTAAGAACTTCATCTTGCCCAGGACCAAAATCATTACACATGGATGGAAGGCGTATAATACTTTGAAGGAAGAGGGATTTCACCATGAGTTTGTAAACCATTCTGTCGATTTCATATCTTCTGATGATCCATTTGTGCACTTACAGAACGTCGAGCGATTATGGAAATCCCTGAAGTCATCCATCAAAAGGATGACTGCGAAACCGAGATCAACCGTATATTTTTGAATAAATCTACTTCCACAATTTGCGCTTACGAGGTATAAAACTTCCCTGTGAGACTTTGCCAATTTTCTCAAGAGATACTGCGAGAGTGTACGCCGGCTATGGAAAAAAGAACTTCTATCAGCAGCATACTCACCTTGCGCTGTTGTCCAGGATAAACATATCACTGAAGAGCCAGGTAAGTGAAATTGCATTTAATGTCGTCTTTGGACGATTTTCATTTATTGTTTTAGTCGTTGCCAACTCTATAACCAAAGTCCACATCGTTCGCCTTTTGTCGTAGGAGTTTCGACCGCTGTAAACAAAATCGATATCTTGCTCCACGACTGCAGCGCGTGCGATGTATATATCGCTTGCAAGCGTTCTTGGAAACAAACGAATTGCGCCTTGTCAGACCAGATACCGTCTCCGCAAACCGTTCATCCTCGCGAAGCATGCCTTTAAATCACTTGCAGTACTCCATCTTTCGATCCGGGCCGTCCTTGTTCACAGCGTGCAGTGATTTTGGAATTTACATTTTTCACTTCCTACCTTTCAGAATTAGTCGTACACTTGATCGACTTACCCCGCTTTCGCGTGCACCCTGCTTCACAGATTTCTCAGGCGACCTAGTAAAATGTTGCAACACAGCAACGCTTGAAAATGGACCTGTTGACGGTTTCGGTCCGCCAGACCTTTAGTTATGGACATCTTGAACAGTACCATCGGCTTCAAATTTATCCCAAATACGATAAATTATTATATATGTTGGCGGCTGAGTTCCATACACATTACGCCATTGCCGTTTCACCTCCATCATGTTTTCGTAGTTTTAGTGTCACTGCAGTACGGCTTCGCGTGTCTCAAACGACAATCTTACTTCATTCATTGGTTCGCTACCATGGAAAACGCACGCCGAGATCTGTTGAAAAAAACCGTGGACTACGCAACCGCACAAAACTGCAACGATGTCATTTTGTTCCGAGGATATTAACTATCAAAGATTGTTTATATTTTTCTGAACCCCTCAGTCTTAGAGAAATTAAAATCCTTCCAAACGTCAAAAGGCAGCTAATGGCTCACCTACCACAACAGCTCTCTCTCTCTTCTTGCAGCTCACTCTCGTCAACAGTCGCTACCCACCACTTTTCCTCCCCTTGTCTACAGAGTTCTCTATTGAAATTCTCTTTTTTCCCAGTAGCCACTGTAACTTCCATTTCAGTCCTGTCCACTGCCATTATACCTTCCACTTCATGTGATATCAAAAAAGGCAACAAGTGTGTTAAACTAATCAACGTCATTCTAAATGCCCCATTATTTTATAATAATAATAAAGTTTGGAAGGCAGGAGACGAGGTACTGGCAGAAGTAAAGCTGTGAGTACCGGTAGTGAGTCGTGCTTCGGTAGCTCAGTCGGTAGAGCATTTGCCCGCGAAAGGCAAAGGTCCCGAGTTCGAGTCTCAGTCGGGCACACAGTTTTAATCTGCCAGGAAGTTTCATAATAATTAGTGTTGTCCGCCCCCGGTAGCTGAGTGGTCGCTGACACGGTAGCTCAGTGTGCTCGGTCAGAGGGTTTGTTGACCTCTGCAATAAAAAAAACTGAGTGAATGGATCAACGACGAACCTAAACGGACGTCATGGGACGTCCGCCCCGAACAAGTAGAACAAACTGTAACGAACAAAATGAGATAAAAAAAGTGGGCAGCGCGTCGATTTCCGGCTGATTCGGAGATTTCCACTCGGCGAACGGTCTATCCGACGGGAGGCCCTAGTCACACGACATTTACATTTTTTTTTATATTAGCGTTACTATAATTAGTATTGCCAGTTATTACTTTTTGTCAATAATGCAAATTATTATTGAGTTTATTATGTAATAACTAGTCAATATCAT
Source organism: Schistocerca serialis cubense (assembly GCF_023864345.2). Taxonomy (NCBI): domain Eukaryota; kingdom Metazoa; phylum Arthropoda; class Insecta; order Orthoptera; family Acrididae; genus Schistocerca; species Schistocerca serialis. The sequence goes on from NC_064646.1 coordinate 276,029,189, forward strand.
TGTTACAGGGAGACAATTATTGAACTATATGACAAAAAACGTAAATTAGTTATAGACTACAGCGTGCTCACACTTTATTCAACGTGTAAACGTCACTACAGATATTAGGATTTAAGTTATGCCATGTTAGATACGCCTGCCATCATTGGCAATGGTGTGGTGCAGACGAATAGCGAAAACTGCGTAATTCGCAGAAGTGTCGGAACATCGATGCTGTCGATGGCCTCCTAAACGGCTGTTTTCAGCTCAGCAATGGTTTTGGGGTTATTGCTGTACACCTTGTCTTTAGTATGGCCCCACAAAAAGGAGTCGCAAGTGTTCAGGCGGTGGCCAATCGAGGCCATGCCAGTGACCTCTGAGTAACAAAGAGCTGAATGCGGTCGCCAAAGTGGTCTTCCAGGACATCAAACATTCTCCTGCTTCGGTGAGATCGAGCTCCATCTTGCATGAAACACATCTTGTCAAAATCAGGGTCACTTTGGACAACTAGGATGAAATCATCTTCCAAAACTTTCACGTATCGTTTCGTAGCCGCCGTGCCATCAAGGCATTCTCACCGATTATTCCGTGACTAGAAACTACACACCACACAGTCACTCGTTTGGGTGAAGAGATTTCTCGATCGCGAAATGCAGATTCTCAGTCCCCCAAATGCGCCAGTTTTGCTTGTTGACGAACCCATCTAAATGAAAGTGGACTTTGTCGCCAAACCAAACCATACAGCGCATACTAATTCCCATCATGCCTCGCGGCCAACCATGCAGTTTGAACGTCCTAAAGCAAACCGTTCAGAAGTTTTAACGATTTTATTTCATGTAGTTCAATAATTGTCACCCCATCATTCTTCCATTATTTTATCAACTTTTTAGTGTTACTGTTATTATTATTATTACTGCCAATCATTATTTTTATTAATAATGTAGATTATTATTATTATTATGTGCGATTGGACCCATACGGATCACGCAAAGCTTTTCCGATTCAATTTTTTAATTCTCCAAACTTCTCTCATTCTTTCTCCATGAATTCTCTTTCTTTCCTCTGTCCATTTTGTCCCCTGTCTCTTGCAAACTTCATTCTCGGGTTGTACTTTCCTACTATTGATTTTTTGCCTGTATACATTTCTGTTTATAACTTCTGAAGAATTTATTTGTGCATTTGCTAGATCTGTTTTGGTTTCTTGTATCCAGGGTATGGTTTTCAATTTTTCAATGTATATTAAAATTTTGTGGGAGATTCTGGGTGTTGGGAGTCTGTGGATATGACCGTAAAATTTTAGTCTTCTTTTCCGGATGTCTGCGGCGAGGTTAGATAATTTTTCTGTAGTTTTCCGAGACTGTAACCTGTATCCATCTTCCGTTCTTTTTGGGCCAAGAATCTTTCTGATAATTTTGCGTTCCTCTTTCAGGATGCCTTCCAGGTCGCCTTTTCTATGGAGTGTGAGTGTTTCGCTGGCATATAGTGCTTCGGGCTTGATTACTGTATTGTAGTGTCGTATTTTTGAGTGAATGGAGAGACACTTTTTATTGTAGATGTTGTGGGTTTTCCAGTATGCTCTTTTCAGTTTTTGCAGTCGAACTTTTTGTGCAGTTTTCTCTCCCCCTGTGGGTTCTAGGACCTCGCCTAAGTATTTAAAGAATGGATCTCTCTCAATTTGTCCATATTTTGTAGTCAGTTTTTGAGTTTCAAATTTTGAGCAGATGAATTTGGTTTTTTGGAAGGAAATTTGTAGCCCAACTTTTTCGGCGCATTCTTTGAGAATGTCTATCTGTTTAATTGCTGTGGTCTCGTTTTCTGCTAGAATGGCCACGTCATCTGCAAATGCCAAACATGAAATTTTAATACCATCTTTAGATCTTCCTAGTTGTATAGGCTTCCAGTAATTTTGATTCTTCAGTTCTTTTTCCCATTCTCGGATGACTTTGTCTAAGACAAGGTTGAAGAGGAGTGGAGACAAGCCGTCACCTTGTCTGACGCCGGTTTTGATCAGAAAGGGCTCTGATATTTCACTCAGGAATTTTATCTTAGAAGTTGTGTTTGTGAGCGTTTCTTTGATAAGGTTTAGGGTTTTCGGATCGAGTCCTAGCTCCTCAAGGATAATAAAGAGAGATTGCCTATCGATTGAATCATAAGCCTTTGCGAAATCAACAAAGGAACAAATGATCGGACTGTTTCTGACTACTTTGTATTTTAGTGTTGTCTTCAAATTGAAAATTTGTTCTGCACAGGATCGGTGAGGGCGAAAGCCAGCTTGGCATTCACCAATACTGTGTTCGAGTTGTTCTTGTGTTCGTTGAAGAAGACAAGCTGAGAGGATTTTATAAGTGACTTGGAGAAGGGAGATTCCTCGATAGTTGTTTATATCTGCCATGTCTCCCTTTTTATGCAGTGGATGAATTAGGGCGCATTTCCAATCTTCTGGTAGTTTTTATGTCTGCCAAATGTCTGTGATGATTTGAGTGAGTTCTTTGAGGGAATGTAGATTATTATTATTATGATTGTTATGTAAAATTTTTTGTAAGAATTGTTGCTGGTCAGATGTAAAAGATGGCCATTAGGTCCTAACCGGCCAGGTTAAATAAGCAATCCGTATCGTTATTTATACTAATATTATAAATGCGAAAGTCGGTCTGTCCGTTGTGCTTTCACCGCTAGACCGCTGAATCGATTTTGACGAAATTTGCTACGAAGAGAGCGTGAACGCTGAGGAAGATATTTATCAATTTGAAGAATATAGCGCGAAATATGGAAAGATACTCACTCATTGAAAAAATTATTTACTGTTTGACTTTTGAACTTCATCATATTTATGAAAATGTTTTTATTCTTTGATATGTTCTACACAATACCATTCAATGCAATGAATACAATATAATCCTTATAAATCTTCGACGAGTTTAATCCATATTTTCATATTAATGTCAATCACAAGCCCGTGGTATTTTAGCCGCCGAGCGTCACGGGTTCCTCGTGACTTCTAAGTTACGAGACGAATTTTTGAAGTAGCTTGTGTTCATATGGTTAGTATTATAGACTCTCCATCATAGGATATTTTCCGTATTGCGCCTGGATGTGTGTGTAGTTCTCATCAACATTTTTATCATCATTGACGCACAAGTCGCCGAGGAGGTGTCAAATAAAAAGACTTGCACCAAACTCTGTAATATCCTGACAGGCGCCCCTCGGCCAATAAAGCCGTAAGCACATTTCATTTCACTGATATGCCAGCGCAGTCGCAGGCAACAGCTAGGATACAATGTTCATACAATAATAACGTGTTTAATGCATACCAATCCTTACTAGTATTATAAATGCGAAAGTAACTGGATCTGTTACGCTTTCACGACTAAACCGCTGAATCGATACCCATGAAATTTGCTACGAGTTAGTTTGAGCCTTGAGGGAGAACATAGGCTACTTTACAAAGTGTGAAGTAAAAGATACTAATTTGAAGAATATTACGTGAATTAAGAAAAAAATATTTACTTTTGAAAAAGCTATTTAGTTTCCACTATTTAACTTCATCATTTTTGTCAAAGTGCTTTTATTGGTTGATTTGTTCCGCGTAACATGATTCAACGTAATCAATACAATGCTTGTTCACTTCTCAACGTGTTTAATCCATAGTTCCATACTAACAACAATGTTATTAAATGCGAGAGTAACTCTCTCTGTTACGTTTTGGTGACTTTGTCACTAAATCGCTTCCGATGAAATTTGGTATGCAGGTAACTTGAATCCTAGTGAGGATTACAGGTCATTTTAGACAGCTGTATCTATTCGAGTATTATCGCAGTCTACCATAAAAGTCGCGACACTATTTTTTGTTCCACAATGCGATTGCTGCGCACCAAGCGGCCAGGAAGTTACACCATTGCATTCGGGGAGATCTCGTGAAAACGAAAGCGAATCGTAATTGTTTGCATTAGTCTGTAGAATGTTTTTACAAATGGGAGCGTGTATAGAGTAATATGTTGCAGCAACAACAAGAAGAAGATGCCACATTTGTCGTTTTTTAGGTTTCCTAACGAACCGAGGGAGTACGAACAGCTAGTTTACAGAACAGTTTATTTACGACTTTCTTTTGACGTACAGATATTTACTGGAGAGTTTAGTGTTTTTAAGAACAAAAAAAATTGCTGATTAATAGCACAAGACCTAATATTTGGCAGAAAGGCGCCGTACGTCTACTCAAAAACGTGAATTGTTTTTCACTACATTTCCAGTCAAATCAGTGAATGTGGAACATAGGAAACGTGTATGGAATGCAATATCTACATTATTTAGCTTAGCAGACAAGCTACCACAGCTGTAGCTGAAGAAAAAACCACACATACGTGATGATAAAAGAGCAAAAGCAATAAAACTATTTCCCAATACAAAGGAAACCAATTCCACAATGTTGTTGCTGCACCTGAGCCACAAACGGCAATAATCTTCAAAACATTCGCTTTTGAATCAAAAGTAATTACTTTTACAAAGATATTTGTGGATCAGAAAATCGAGTGAAGTGTAACACTGTGTGAAACATTAGGCTCCCTACAGAGTTGTTACGTGTGAAGGAAAATGCCTATCATAATGAGAACAGCCAACAGAAGAAATGGATGAAAAATGTGTTTATATTCTCTTATTTTCAGCGGAATACGCTGCAGTTATAGACGGATTGGAATGTATTTCTTCATCATTAAGTTGTAGCTTATGTCACTGAATTAGGGAGATTCGGCTGCTTTTACATGTATTTCATGATCATTCGCGTCTGTTGATAATTTACTACTGTTTGAAACGCGAAAATGTAACGGCTATTTCCCTAATTAACTAGAAAAAAAATTCAGAAAACTGATTTTACGGCTGCTTTCTCGCCGCTTGGGGCGCTAGTGTCGCAGCAACTGTGTCCCGATTGTGTACGTTAGACTGTGGTCATATTAACATTTTTAAATATGAGTGTCCCGATTGAATATGTTAGACTGTGGTAATATTAACATTTTTAAATATGGTGTACGTGAGTGGGATGCAGCCGACGCTGGAGCATTAGTGGCGACTCTTGGTGTTATAGATTATTCTGTGGCAGTGCATATTCGATGTTTTTGTGCACGCTGTTTACGATATTGAGTTGCTGCTCCACCTGGCATAGCTGGAGAGTTTTCCTGGGGATACAAGAATAAAATCCGACGGTAAGCCCGAGAACCATACTTAAAACTATTACGAAAAGCCTCGCAAACGTTAAGTCTTATTTAGTGCATACATCATTCTAAGAGAGCTCGAGCTTCGAAAGTTATTCGAATCCAATTAACCTCAGAGCAATTCAGGTTCACCGTAACTTGTATGCAGAACGTTCTAAGTGCTGCATAAATGGTAGAACAGTCACACGCCCGTAGCATAGGGCATCATGCGTTTGTTATAGCTTCCGATACGTTTGAAGACTCACGACGGCGTCTTTTAGAGGCAGTACGACAAACAGATAGGCGTACCTTTACATATGGAACGTGAGAGGCCTTTGGTGAGGCTGCATTTGATTAATATTTATTAATTGACTGTGTTAATCATAACTAAGTCGGTTATTTCCAAGAATGATTGCCTATCGAACGCGTGGGCTCCTAACGATATATATCAAACGTGCGACTCGATTTCGACCATATGATTCCGGTGGCGCGAATTAATGGCAAACGTGTAGTGCGTTGCCAGGGGGACAGATTTTTTCGTTTCTGGTGTGAATAGCAATAAGCGAAAGCGTTGCAGTTTCGAGTATCGAGTGTTCCTCGTTTATATAGCGTGGAAAGTTACATCTCTTCCGATATCTATATTTCTACAACTTGAGGTTGCCTGGAAATTTGACTCTACTGATACTCTCCTGCTATTATCTGATTGACATAGCAAGAATGTACCCAGGTTATGGGAAAAAAAATTGCTGCTGGCAGCTAACACAACACGAGCAATAATGCTCGAATAAGACGTGGCTGACGAGTAAAGTAAGTAAAGTTACTACTCGTACTTTCATTTGTTATTAATTATAACTTAATAAACATTCGTCCTTTGTCGTTGCTCTAGTCAATATCCATAACTCAAGCCACCAGAGTCGTGTGGTCGATGTAGAGTCGCACGTCGGATGTACATCACTAAGAGCACACGCATTTGACAGGCAATCATTCTTGGAAATTACCAATAAGTTATATTATGAGATGGATAAAAAATGTAGACACCATAATGCAATAAAATGGAAGAAAAAAACAGTTGGTACGCGTTGCTCCGTTGGCAAAATTCCTCATACAGCACTAGGTGAACGAGAGGAATCCGTAAAAACTCTGCTTCTATACGAATATAAAGAGTGGAGGCATCTTGTAAATATAATTAGAAAACATAGTGCATGCTTTCAGATTTGACATACACCAAAATAACAGAAGCACATTCTTTATGTACGTACTTACTAGCACTGAATACATTTTATTATACATACGTCTCTAACCACTATATGCACAGACATTTGGAAATTACTAGCTTGCTTACTGACCATCACTCATTACAATAAAACCACTGACATGCCAGCGCAGCCATGGGTAACAAATAGTAAACAAATAATAAAAGACTGGAACCAATCAAATTAAATAGACAGGTTCTGGAACTCTGCGAAACCCGCAGAAAGCTACAGTTGAAACAATAAAAAGGATCGCTGCGGTAAAAGAGAATCTGGAGGAAGCAGCAATGATTCAGTTTGATGTACCAAACACTAAGATTTAAGGCAGTTAATTCACATCTGGACAGCTGGCCTGGTAGAAAACTCAAAGAAGACCGGAACAACTTGGACTGGCGAGCGGGAAAAAGCCCATTCTGTGAGAATGAAAGTGATATTTTCACAAGGAAAAGCTAAAACAACCGTCTGAAAATGTCCCTTGAACTGTCACACAAGACCATAGTTATCGTTTTTCTATTTTCTGTACCGAAAGTTTAAAACCCTTCCCGTCTTGTTCTGAGCACATTCCTGACCTGTACTCCTGGACTTCTACCCCGAAGTATTTCTGCTGTTGGCAGTTATTCGCGGGCTTCCCAAGTTCCGTGTTCTGTGACATGTTTCACAGTAGGACTCTGCTGACACACCCTATCTTTGGAGCGTCCTAAGAACACTGATGAAAGAGTATCAGTCCCGATTCCCATCTCGCTATACATCGACCAGCAAAAGTTTTGTCTGAATTATACCTAGCCAACAAAGGTAATTGAGGCAGACATAATATGACAAAAACAGACAAATTAGTCCTTTCTTAACCGGATTCAAGCAAAAAATTATTTTCTAATTATTCAAAAGCACAACTTTTTAATACTGAAATTGCAAAAATATTGTTTATTTTTAGCAATAATAAGATAAAAAGATTTTTTAATCACGAAGTGTTAGCAAGACATGTGAAACACATGTAATGTCCTACAAAATTCATGTTTTTTTCCTTAAGTAATATTTACCTCGACAGTGTCATGAAGATTTTTGGTCACTGCGCAACACACTAAAGACTTAATGCACACAAAAATTTTAGATTTAACAGCTCTTTCACTAATCTGATATCACATTGCCATTTGAAAACCTGAAGTTGATTTCATTTCCTTCTATTCCCATCATATTAAAGGGAGTGTGCGATTTTCCTTTTTTTTAACGATGATTTGTCTAAATCATGTTTTGCCTTGGTAATGCTCGGGACGCACCGTTATCAAGGAAAGGGACTGATACGGTAGATCTGGGAAGTATAATAGAAACAATGAAGACAAAAATAGTTCGTCTACTGACATGGTAACTAGGCGAAGTAATCATTAGAACAAAATGAATCACGTGGAAAATGCACAGCAAGGAACTGACGAGAGGCGCAGTTCTTGGCTGCACTTCATACAATATGTGAATGACAGTATCAATCAGATTGCTCTTGTAGAGCCAAGCGAATGATGGATCTCTGTTAGCGAGACGTAAACAGTCCGACAACAGCACCTTTCTGCTGTCTATTACACCAGGCTACTGGCTACATTGAAGGTCACGTGATCGGCCTCTGTGAAGGACAAGCTGAAGCAGTGCGTAGCATATCGCTGTCGGCGTCTGTAACTATCTAACAAGAGAGCTGCTCTGCAAAGTAAACGTCGATGAAAGGAGCCGTGATGCAAGCGAGAGTTAGAACAGGCCTAATGGTGACCTTGTATGACACAGCATAGCGAGGCACAATGTTACGGACAAAGTAACAGACTCGAGATAATCCGAAGAATCTACGCAGGGCTCTGTGTTATTCTCCATTTTATAAACGATACACCATACAACTTGTTAACTGCAGAGACAAAACCTGTCTCTTCAATAGAGGACATCAACCTCTACCTGATTACTCTGCTATTCACAATAAAGTGCCTGGCAGACGGTTCAATGAACCACCTTCAAGCTGTGTCTCTACCGTTCCACTCTCGAACGGCACTCGGGAAAAACGAGCACTTAAATTTTTCTGTGCGAGGCCTTATTTCTCTTATTTTATCGTGATGATCATTTCTCCCTATGTAGGTGGGCGCCAACAGATTGTTTTCGCAATCGGAGGAGAAAACTGGTGATTGAAATTTCATGAGAAGACCCCGTCGCAACGAAAAACGCCTTCGTTTTAATGATTGCCACTCCAGTTCACGTATCATGTCTGTGACACTATCTCCCCTACTTCATGGTAATACAACAAGAGCTGCCCTCTTTGTACTTTTTCGATGTCATCCGTCAGTCCCATCTGATACGAATCCCACACCGCACAGCAATACTCCAGAATAGGGCGGGCAAGCATGGTGAAAGCAGTATCTTTAGTGGACCTATTGCACCTTCTAAGTGTTCTGCCAATGAATCGCAGTCTTTGGTTGGCTCTACCCACAACATTATCTATGTGATCGCCCCAATTTAGGGTATTTGTAATTGTAATCGCTAAGTAATTAGTTGAATTTACATACTTCAGATTTGCGTGACTTATCGCGTAATCGAAATTTAGCAGTTTCTTTTAGTGCTCTTGTGAAAAACGTCACATTTTTCTTTATTCAGGATCATTTGGAGATTTGCAGAAAAGAGCTTTTACGATACTAGAGGAATGAAAAGGTAGTTTAGAAACATTTATATGGTTTTAAATTACAGGAAGCATTATAAATGAGCTTTAGAGATACAAGAACAAATCATTACAATGTTGCAGTCAGGAGGCTGAAGTTATGACAAAATGTCTTAAATAAAATTTATATGAGTCTGCTTAAAGATGTATAAATAAACAGAAAGTACTCAGCTGCACAGTTTTTTTCAGTATTAAGCCCAGTTTACACGACGACACTAGGTTGCAGGCAACTGCGCTACCGGCCGCTGCGCATGCGTGCCGCGCGTTTGCGCAACTCGTCGGCGAAACTAAACACTTACGACATGTTCCTACTTTGACGACACTAGTTGCGCGAGTTTTGAGGTTATGTGTGTTCGTAGAGTGTAGACAAACTGAAATATGCGACGAGGAACGGAGATGAGAGTTCGCTTTTTCGATATCTATGCTTTGTATAGGTGTTTGTGGGATTTCAGTGATGCTGATTACAAAAGTAAGCAAAATATTGCTGCTCCTGAGACCTTCACATGCGATCAGAACACAGAAAATTTGACAATATCTGAGCTGCAGGGCAACTAGAAGCAGATATACAACTGAATTAAGAAAAATACGAGCAAATGTAATTCTAGCTGTGGAAATGCTCTCGACTACAAGACTAAAATCCCGTCGTTCGAGTTGGCCGACTCTTTTCTTCGAGGAATATTGTTGACAGGAGGGAAGGCTACACAAATCAAGAAGCTGCATTCTTTATTCAGTATTCATCTATTTAAAACGTCGAAGCAGTGCTCTCCATTCACATATGTTTGAATTTTGAAATACTGCCACTGCACAGATCTATCTTCAAGAGAGTAGTTTGCAATCCATTCCCTGCTTAATGTGGCCTGTTCGAATAATTACTGCTGTTAATGTTAATAATTATTACTGTTAATGTTAATTATTGCTGTTAATGAAAAAGTGTCATCACCAACTAAATCCGCATTTTATAGCATGCCGAGTGTGCTCAATTGTAATGCACGCAATGTGATTTGTAATTTCAGTTCTGGCGAAGTGTTCATGCATTACAGTATCTTTATTTCTTATCGCAAAATTAACACTATTTAAAAGAAACGTGAACAGTTCTGGTGACATTCTAAGATAATTAAAATAACTTCTTGGGTCTTCCATTACAGTGTGATGTGCAGCTGCCAGGACTTTGTAACCTCCCCACAAAATTTTATATATAATGAAAGACAATACTTAACACAAATGGGAGCCTAGTGTAACCTCCCCATCGTAATTTTATAAAAAATGACAAAATTATTTAGAACTGCTAATGGACATTGCTCTATGCATAACCTGCCCACAATGAAATGTACTGACAATGGCAACAAAAATGTGAAATTCGCAATCTGACTCAAATATAAATTCTTCACAAAAAATTAAAGTCCATTCAGTGATAAGAAAATTCAATTAAACTGAAATATCGGTCTTTGGCCCTGTGTAAAACAATCAGAATTAAAGTCTTACCTCAGAATAACTGGATGTCAAATTTCTGCTCTTATTTCTGCGCACGGCTTGGAGGAACTGCATTGCAAATAATAATATACCTTTTTTCTGTGAATTTACTGAAATTTTTCTTCAAAAGAAGTGGAATGAAATGGGAAGTGCAACGAAATCTTTAGTTCAATAAAAAAAATAAAATTTTTTGAAAAATGCTTTTGAAATCAAAATTATTATTGGGGGACTTGTTAGAGATTGATTACAATAAATAAGTTTTACATTGTCTAATGATTATATTAATTAACAGTATACCTCATTCAGCATCTTGACCAGTGTTGCCGACCGCCTACATCACACAACCGCACTGGGCTGCTACTACTGACCGACCGCTCTGCATGACGACTACTTGCGTACTGCACGCGACGACTACTGACAGAGTACTGCCCTCAACTAGACAGAGCTACAGACTCGCAACGACTGACTGACAGACTGAGAACCGCTCGCAACACTCGCGCGGTCAAGCGCATACTCTCTGGTCACAGATGCTACAATGCCTCGCCATCGCTGCTATGTTACATACGTGTTTCATAATCCTCCACTGGGGGGGCAAAAATTTGGCAGCGATGGTGAGTCATTTGGACTTGCCAAGCGCGGCAAAATTTTTCTTTAATTAACAAAATCCTACAACTTACAGAATATTTAAATGTTGTGCACACGCACTAAGTACAAAATATATCAGACAAAGACAAAATGTGAATACAAAACATAGTAGCAAATCAGAAAAATGTATATACAAATTTTTTGACAGATAACAAAGTGCACAGGCACTGAAAAAATTCTTTAGTATATTCAGAACAAATAAACAGACTGGCAAAAAATATTATGTTGACAAGTGACATGAGTGCACATGCACTGTAGTTCAGAAAATAAAAAAATGTATATACAATATAAAAGACAAGAGTGTACATATACTGTACTTCAGAACAAATCGAAAAATGTCTTTAGCATTTTCGCAATAAATAAACATAATGGCAAGAAAATCATGTCCAAAGTGCACATGCACTGAAAAATGTCTTTAGCATTTTCACAACAAATAAACATAATGGCAAACATCATGTCGACCAGTGACATAAGTGTACTCGCACTGGAGTTCAGCGAATCGAAAAAAATGTATAACCTACGAACAGAAATGATGTTACCAAAAAATGATTTTCATTATGTGACAAGAATTAGGATAGGAAAGGGAAGGATTGCATCATGTTTGTAGCACTTTAGATTGCACACAGCTGTTCTGAAAGTCCATATCTTTCCACAGAAGTACAACACCAAGTGACACAACTTGAAGTTCTTTTCCCATCAGAATTTATCAGTGTAGCCAAGACACTGAACTGTCGTAGTAATGTTCCATGTTTTCATTTTGGCAGTACATTAGGTACACCAAACAGTGGGACCATAATAACGTCTTCATTGCTCACGGTGGTGGACAGCATGTCGTGTCAACACCACGCTCTTACAAGGCACACCAACGTAGAATTAGTGCAAAAACCAAATATAGTGCTCCATGATCACTAGGATAAACAGGACAAATGGACATTGCAGTAATTTAGGGTAGTCAGCTTATGAGGTGAAGGACATCAAGTCACATAATATGGACAATTACAGACTTAATTAGCAGTTTGTGGCATTCATAGCCCAGTTATTGAACATTTCTGTACCAAGTATGTAGTATTACAGAAAAATGTTCATTAATTGTTTTACATAGAATCAGTAGTCTTCTTTTCCTAGTTACAAAATGTAGCATGGTTAATTAATCATTTGTCATTCCAATATAGTAAGAATCATTAGTCTTCTCCTAATTACAAAGCATTATTAAATAGTCACATTCATTTCCAATTACAAAGTATGAACATTGAAAACAAGAGTTAATTAATGGCATAATTAATAACAATTCATCGAGTGACATTAATTATTGGCACTCAGTGGCCACCAAGTATTGAATAGAATAAAACATAGTTCATCATTCAGTATTATTCAGATCATTACGAAGTCATTATTAAAAATCAGCTAATTAGTCATAGCATTAATAATCATGGGCATTATAAGTAGTCTCATTACAATAAAACATTGTTCCTCATTCAGTAGTATTCAGATCATTACAAAGTCATTATTAAAATCAGTTAATTACAATCATAGCATTAATAATCATGGGCATTATAAGTAGTCTCATTACAATAAAACATTGTTCCTCATTCAGTAGTATTCAGATCATTACAAAGTCATTATTAAAATCAGTTAATTACAATCATAGCATTAATAATCGTGGGCATTATAAGTAGTCTCATTACAATAAACAGTGGCAGTTATTAGCTAGTGACAAAGCATTATTTTATATATATATATATTTTTTTGTCTCATTAGGAAGTCATTACTCAAGTGACATACTATTCAGAGTTGATCAGTATTATTCAGAATTATCATAAACTAGTGACATTATGTGGGACTGGTAATACCTCTTTTAGCAATGCATTGCGTTGGGATCGATAATTAATTGGTGAGGCATAACACTATTTGCTTTTGACCTATTGCTGCAAATGAGGATAGGTAACGTCATTCGTCATGAGTCAGCTGTAGCAAGATTATGTAACAAGGCAGTATGTGTGATCACATTTATAAATGATAAACACAAATGGGTAAAATACAAAAAAAAATGCAAGTACTAGAACAGGTATAATAAGTAACAGGTTTAGTAAGTATCATGAAAAGCTTCTCCTGGAAAAAATACAAAAACGGATTATTGACCTGAAAGAAGAAACGCACACTATGCTGAAAAGTAGTGAACTTCGAATTAACAGGTAGTGAAATGTGTACAAAATGTGTTCCATAGCTGTCCTTTCCAAAACTTTCCGTCATCCTACTATGCAATATAACACCTGCTGTCAAAGCAAACTGCAACAAATACTTAAATAACTACATAACATAAATACATAACTTCAACATTATCCTCATCTGTAAAGAAAACTTCATTATCCATATCATCATAACTTCACTATTATCATCACCTGTAAAGAAAAACTTCATTATTCATAATACCATTTCCTTCATCATTATTCATCAGTATTCATTATCATCTGCAAAATATAACTTCCTTACTCAGTATACAACTATTCCTTATCTCTAGCATATTTCATCACTAAAAATAAGATGTGTAGTTCAGTCTGACAGCCTGCATCAATCACCTTGTATTCTGAAAGAAAAAATTAGTTAAGACTGCTATTCTGTGATGAGTATAGTATATTCTTGTTAATGCCTGCCAATCCTGATCCATTTACTCTTCCTCATAAAGTTATTGCATCTTCTTTCGTTTATTCCGTAGGTGAAATTCCCATTTCTGTTGAATAAATTTCTTACACGCACCATTTCTTACTGAAATTGATGAACAAAGATTAATGTCCTGCATTTAAATCATATACCCACTAAATAAGGACTGGTTTATGGTAACATACTTAAGCATACAGCATAACATGACAGAAAACGTAGTATGTCAAAGACATTGACAGTGTTCAGATGCAAAAATGTACACAGAATATCACAATGCAGCAGCAAAAGAAAAAATGTAAAACAGTCACGATGTTGAGATATCATAGAGCAAAAAGCAAAAAAAAAAAAAAAAATCAAAGTCGACTGGTGTGTGTTATATCTTAACTATTTCACAGTGCATATAAACAAACTGGAATACAATCATACATAAAAAGACAAAATGTGACGTTCGTTGTGTTCAGCTTGTATGTAGTGTAGTTAATCGAGGCGAGAATTAAAGACTTTAATGGAGAGAGAATTTGATAAAATTAATACGTCATTACATAGAATTGTATAATTATTCATAAAATACGTAAGTTCATTTAGAAAAATATGCACGGTCTGATGTGTAACGACAAGAAAAGCGACCTGCTAACCTTACCTTGCCGGGCACTTGCCAAGAAAAAATACGATAATCATCAGTAATTAGTCACGTGAAATAATTGCATTAGTAAATGGCATCATAGTGTGTTGAATCATACAGTGGTTTCACTCAATAAACGGTTTAATGTTTGAGATATGGTGATTGCCTTTCGATTTTCTAGTTCTCAAAGTTTCGACGTGTACAACATTGGGGTGAGGGATGCTGCGAATCCGATACGGACCTGCGTATAGAAGTTCAAATTTACTGCACTTACCTTTTAATTTGCTGGATAAATAGTGTGTACGTATTAATATCTTCTGTCCAACGTGAAAGTCGCGGCGTGTACAAACCTGTTTTTGCTGTCTTCTCCGGCGCTCTGCGGCACGTTTGATGTTGTTCAGCGCAATGTCAATTATTTCGTGGTGTCTTAGTCGCCTACATTTGGGTAATTTTACTAATTCTTTAATTTTGTTCGGTGGTTCAACGTTTTTCAGTATAACAGTCGGAGATAGCATAGTGGATTCATTTGGAATGGAATTAATTACATCTTGGAATGAGAGTATGTGTGTATCCCAATCAATATGTCTTTTGTGGCAGTATATTCTACACAGTTTACCAATTTCTTTCATTAATCTTTCACAGGGGTTCGAAGAAGCGTGGTACTTGGATATATAGATCGGAGAAATGTTTCTAGCTCGTAACATGCGTGTCCATACGCTACTACGAAATTGTGATCCATTATCAGAAATTACTTTCATTACATGCCCTACATGAGATAGAAAATGTTTTACAAATGCTTTCGAAACAGTTTTAGCAGTAGCTTTGCGTAACGGAGTGAAAGTAACAAATTTTGAAGTGAGCTCAACAGCGACAAAGATGTAGCAAAAACCTCTGTTAGTTCTGGGAATCGGACCAAAAATATCTACTGCGGCCATGTGTCTTAATTTAACAGGTATAATGGGATATAAAGGAGGAATATGTGAAGTGGTGTCTGATTTAGCTTTTTGGCAAATTTTACAAGACGCTAAAACTCGTCGTATACGTTTCTCCATATTGGTAAAATAACAGTTCTGTCTCAGTATAAGAAAACATTTTCTTGCTCCGTAATGTGCGTAACTTAAATGAGTGTACCAAATTAGTTTGTTAACCAGTTCGTCAGGAATGCATAATAACCAATTGTTGCTGTCAGGATGAGAGTGGCGAAACAGAATGTCATTGCGTACAGTGTAGTGGTTCCTAATCGTAACATTATTCTTATCTAGCCAAAGGTGTTTAATTTCTTTCCACACGTTGTCTTTATTTTGTTCTTGTGCTATGTCCTGTAATGACGATGAAATAAAGTTTTCAAATGCAACTTGCTGAATGTACATGACACTGAAATTTGTTTTGCAGAAGTTGGTTGCTACGTCTTGCTGATTGTTGCCGAGAGAACGCGATAGTGCGTCTGCTATAACATTTTGTGTGCCGGGAATGTGAACAATTGTAAAATTAAATTCTTGTAAATAAAGTTTCCATCTACTTAACCTGTCGTGAGTAAATTTAGCCGAGAGTAAAAATTGTATCGCTCTGTGGTCTGTGTAAACGGTGGTATGTCTGCCATAAAGAAAGTGCCGAAATCTCGTAAAAGCCCATACAACACATAATGTTTCAAGTTCTGTAACAGAATAATTTCGCTCAGCAGGTGACAAAATGCGGCTTGCAAATGCGATGTTTTTAATTACTGTAGAACCATCTTCTTCTATTTCCTGGAAAATGTGTACGCCTAAAGCGGTGTTGGAACTGTCGGTAGCAATGGAAAAATTTCTAGTAAGATCGGGGTGCGATAAAAGTGGAGCATTCAACAAAGCATGTTTCAAATAACATTCTCGTGAACAAGATTCTGCGTGTGAAAATTATTGCTTACGTTACTGGAATATGCAATCTGTACTGTGTCTGGTCAAATTCTATCGTACGTGCTGTTATTTACGGGAGAATATTGTGGCATATCCACTATATGAACTGCTTTGTTATTTCTTACTGACGTGTTACGCTATGGATGACACCTATTGTCTGTTTCATTCATGATTATTTGTTGTTGCTGATGTTGTTGCTGCTCATAAGATCGACTGTTATTAAATGTACGCTGAAAATTGTGCTCATCATTTTTTTACGTCTGTCGTGATAGTAATTTCTATACGGTGTATTGCGATACGAGTTGAAATAGTGTGTTATCTGTACGTAGTTATTTCTTTGCTGTCGTGCGTTACTATTTGTTGGATCTGTGACTATACGTGCACGCGGCGGAACATTAAAGCCTGGTTGACCTTGTAGACTGCATTGTTGGTTACGTATGCTAAGCGGTTGACTTTCATGCTATTGTGGTGAAAAACGTCTATTGTTACCAAAAAATGCGTTTGCTGTTAATTTTACACATACTGATGATTACGATTTTATCCGTTATTAAAATTACGCTGGTTCTGGAGTGCCTACTGAAAATTGTCACATTCGGTAAAAGTTTGTCACATCGGGTTTTCATTACTCGTTTCTTAATACTAGGTAGAGCAATAGTTAAAGAGCAGTTTGGATAGATATAAAGGATAGTAGAAGAGAAGGCAGCAGTGCAGAAAACTAAAGATGAAACAGCACTACTACAGCTCGGGGCCCTATGCTCGCTACGGCACATATTCATTAAAGCGTAATGAATCCCCTGAGGTCTATTACGCACTGCAAATAAATTTTAGCTTTTGCGTTGCAAGCAATAGCGGTAAAATTCCAAAGGCAAATTGTTGTATCCGTGCTAATTCCAGTTTCTGCATTATAGGCAATGCTGTTGTAAATACAAAAATAAATTGTCGCATCTGGTTCAAAGCTAGCTTCTGCATTACAGGCAATAGCGGTGAATGTACAAAGATAAATTGTCGTATACAGTGCAAATCGTGTACCTGTACGCTGTCATTATTAAATTCCTTACATTTTCTTACAAATGCAAATTGCTCGAAATCTACGTTCTCGTCACTCAGTTGGATAACACGTTCAGGTTTGTGTGTGAATCTGGTCGTCTGTGTCATTTCGGATTTCAAGTTGCGTAGCTTTTCAGATTTTAAGTCGCGTGGCTTTTCGGATTTTAAGTCGCGTAGTTGCTGTAAATTGCTCACATTATACACGCTGCGTGAGTCTGACAAATGTTCATAAAGTGGCGTCTGTTGTGGCATGTTATTAACTGAAATGTTTTTCATCTCTGTTACTTCTTGTTGTAAATTTGATAACTTCCTACGTAACGTGTTGTTAGACGAATCGATCTCATTAATTGCCTGCTGTAAATTTTGAAATTCAGGCGTTTGGATAAATGAAACCGGTGCAGTATCGTCTGATTTATTGTCATTAGTATTTTCGATGACATCAATACGACTGGCCAATTCATCACATTTTTCAGACAGCATTTTAACCTGATCATCGGTTTTAGAATCAGACGCATTAATCTGTTTTTGCAACTTACGCGTAGTTTCATTCAGTTTTTTAACGTCAGATTTGACGACCTCGCAATCCTGTGTTAGATCTAATTGTTCGAATCTGTCTGTCACTGTTTGAATATTTACTGTGTGTGTATCTGTTTTTGATTTAAGATCAGAAATTTCATCCCTTAATTCCGCGTTCAATTGTTCTATGGTATTAATTTTGTCGGACACTGTAGTAATATTATTGTCTACATACGTTTTTGCTTTCGCAAACATTTTACGTTTGTCTTCTTGTCTTTGTGCAGTGATTGTTTCCATGACTTGTCGTTTTACTTTGTTTTGATCTTGAATAAATCTGCGGAAACGCGTATCACTGTTCTGTATGTGCTGATTAAAGCGCTCGTTAATCTGAGTGTTCTGCTGTTCGAATTTCGCGTCTATCTTTGCGTCCATAGTGCGCGAAAGTTCTACCGTCATTGCTCTAAACTCGTCCCGTAATTGTGTAGCTTTTTCAGAGCATTGTTTAGCGACTCCGCTAATTTCGTCTCTGAGTGTTTCTGTTGCAGCTGTTTGCAATTCCCTTAATTCCTGAGCAACAGACTTAATTTCTTCGCTACTTTTCTTTGAGCTAGCCTCAATTTCCTCGCGCAACTGTTCCTTAGTGTCATGACACTGCGCGACAACGGCTCTAATTTGTTCACTAAGCTGTCTGGAATTGTCGTCTAATTTTTCATTCTGTTGTCTGACCTGTTCACTAAGTTTGTCTTGTTTTTCATCCGACCGTTTTGAAGTGCTGTCTATTTTTTTATTCAACTGTTCGTTCTGTTCACTAAGTTGTTTAAAATTGTGTAGCAAAAATGCCATAATTGGATCCGATAGAAAATTAGCATTTCTGTTCTCTGTGCTAATGAATACTGGATCTGGAATTGTCTCATTTTCCGTAACCATTTGGTTATTCTGAGATTTACAAAAAGGTTTGTCAGTCGGATGTACACTGTCAGACATTATTTCGGAATTAAATAAATCCGTCGTACTTTGTGTATCCTGTTCATTTTCATTACACAAATTTGTCTGTACGTTACTTGAGTTTTCCAAACCGATTGTGTTAGACTCGGCAGCGCTCATTACAATAGAGCGTCTCGCGTCATCAATTGTCGTCAAATTAACAGACGAGACAATTGAGTTCGTTTGTTCATTATCAGGGTAAAAGTCATCACTAGTGGTTGGAATGCACTGATTGTTAGTGAACGCAGGATTGTCATCATTACGCTGCGTATCACAATTACTATCGGTCACGTTGTTTAAGTCGGTAATTTCATTCACAATACTTCGCGATACACTATTCACAGTCTTTCGCGGCATTTTTGCAATAGTCACAATTATTCACAAAACAAATAAGCACAATGCAAAAGCAACACACAAATACAACAGAGCAACGAATTGCCGTTCACCTGTAGAAAGAAAGTCACAAGTTAATAAAAGCGTTGCGCCAAATCCTAATTATATTTAAGCAAATGAGAGCAGATATCTGACTGTTGCTCAAAAGACTCTCAACGAAATACGATCCTGGACTGGGTGTCGCCAAGTGTAACCTCCCCACAAAATTTTATATATAATGAAAGACAATACTTAACACAAATGGGAGCCTAGTGTAACCTCCCCATCGTAATTTTATAAAAAATGACAAAATTATTTAGAACTGCTAATGGACATTGCTCTATGCGTAACCTGCCCACAATGAAATGTACTGACAATGGCAACAAAAATGTGAAATTCGCAATCTGACTCAAATATAAATTCTTCACAAAAAATTAAAGTCCATTCAGTGATAAGAAAATTCAATTAAACTGAAATATCGGTCTTTGGCCCTGTGTAAAACAATCAGAATTAAAGTCTTACCTCAGAATAACTGGATGTCAAATTTCTGCTCTTATTTCTGCGCACGGCTTGGAGGAACTGCATTGCAAATAATAATATTCCTTTTTTCTGTGAATTTACTGAAATTTTTCTTCAAAAGAAGTGGAATGAAATGGGAAGTGCAACGAAATCTTTAGTTCAATAAAAAAAAAAAAATTTTTTTGAAAAATGCTTTTGAAATCAAAATTATTATTGGGAGACTTGTTAGAGATTGATTACAATAAATAAGTTTTACATTGTCTAATGATTATATTAATTAACAGTATACCTCATTCAGCATCTTGACCAGTGTTGCCGACCGCCTACATCACACAACCGCACTGGGCTGCTACTACTGACCGACCGCTCTGCATGACGACTACTTGCGTACTGCACGCGACGACTACTGACAGAGTACTGCCCTCAACTAGACAGAGCTACAGACTCGCAACGACTGACTGACAGACTGAGAACCGCTCGCAACACTCGCGCGGTCAAGCGCATACTCTCTGGTCACAGATGCTACAATGCCTCGCCATCGCTCCTATGTTACATACGTGTTTCAACTTTCATTTCATACATGACTCAGGGACCCACAAAACGATGAAACTGAAGTGTATACTGGTGTCGCCGTGTCTACAGTCATATATGAAACCACTTGCATGCAACTCATTCCACGCAACGAGTGGTCGTGTAAACTAGGCTTAATGAGTTTTGATCTCTGCGGGTCATCTTCAGCTTTGCAGGATGTTGCAGAATAAATGTATGTGTTTTAAGAATTTGTAGCATTTATTACAATCGACTTACAATTATAAAGAAATGCATCAAATGGAAGAGCAACTCAAACAGTTTCTGTTACAAGTGTTCTTTCTGAGCACTAATCGCCACACATCAAGTTCTTCCCAAAACTTGATCAGTGTGTCTGGAGTAATTGCTGTAAGAATGCTGTTTCTAAAGCTGGGTAGATCAGATGGCAGCAGAGGCACAAACACATGATCCTTGTTAAAGAGCCTTCAAAGGTACAAATCACGTGGCGTCAGATCGTGTGTGAAAGTGGAGGTCTTGCAAAACAAGCATCGTCACCCGGCCCCTTGCGGCCAATCCAGTGGTAGGGTACAACGTCCTTTATTTTACAAATTCGTCTTGATCATACAAACTTTTTACACTTCACTATTACAGGTGTCGGCTACTGTCATCTTCAGATCTGTCACAAACTAAAACAGGGTGATGGTTCAAATGGCTCTGAGCATTATTCGACTTAACTTCTGAGGTCATCAGTCGCCTAGAACTTAGAACTAATTAAACCTAACTAACCTAAGGACATCACACACATCCATGCCTGAGGCAGGATTCGAACCTGCGACTGTAGCGGTTGCTCGGTTCCAGACTGGAGCGCCTAGAACCGCACGGCCACTCTGGCCGGCAAAAAACAGGGTGTAACCAACCAAGTTCAGTCTGCTGACGCTAAATCTATAAAAGGCCTGGTGCTACATAAGAAAGATTAAAAGTGTTTACATAATTAACAGCCATATATACCAGCCATACGTACCATAAAATATTCTGATGTAATATCAACGTCAAACTAAATATGTAAGTACATAGTAAGTGCTGGTGCCGGCTGGAGTGGCCGAGCGGTTCTAGGCGCTACAGTCTGGAACCGCGCCGCCGCTACTGGTCGCAGGTTCGAATCCTGCCTCGGGCATGGATGTGTGTGATGTCCTTAGGTTAGTTAGGATTAAGTAGTTCTAAGTTCTAGGGGACTGATGACCTCAGCAGTTAAGTCCCATAGTGCTCAGAGCCATTTGAACCATTTAAGTGCTGGTGATGATCAGAATGCGTCTGTTATCTATACAGAGCAACTGAGGGCAGCAGAGGGCACTATAGCCAGGGTACATGATTAAAAAGACAAGACCGTCATACAGGGAAGCTGCGAGGCGGCGCAATTGAGATCCTACTCCGGGTGTATTATCGACTATCGACTCTCTAATTAAGAGTCATTGTTTCATTAATTATCTTACACTTACGGTTTAATTGTTTTGTCATGCTGGAAGATTTCTTTTTATTGATGTGATTATTTTCTTCAACTATTTGTGCTCGCTTTTACACAATTGTATGTTTTACTTTGCCCGGTTCTAGGTGCGCAGTCCGGAACCGCGCGACTGCTACGGTCGCAGGTTCGAATCCTGCCTCGGGCATGGATGTGTGTGCTGTCCTTAGGTTAGTTAGGTTTAAGTAGTTCTAAGTTCTAGGGGACCGTTGACCATAGCTGTTAAGTCCCATAGTGCTCAGAGCCATTTGAACCATTTTTTACTTTGCCAGGCTAGGAACTCCACATTATTAGTATTTGTGCTTTCTGTGTGGATTTTAATTATGGATCTAATTCCACGTTTAGTATGTCAGCGCATGTTTCATTCTCAGATAACGGCTACGCGTACTGCATTGTAACCATTACATTTACGATATTAGTTAATCATGTACCCTAGCTATAGTGCCCTCTGCTGGCCTCAGTTTATTTGCGTAAATACTAGAAGCATTCTGATCATCACCAGCACTTACTACGTACGTAACTACATGTTTAGTTTGACGTTGATCCTACATCAGAATATATTATGGTATACAGGATGGTCCATTGATCGTGACCGGGCCAAATATCTCACGAAATAAGCGTCAAACGAAAAACTACAAAGAACGAAACTTGTCTAGCTTGAAGGGGGAAACCAGATGGCGCTATTGTTAGCCCGCTAGATGGCGCTGCCATAGGTCAAACGGATATCAACTGCGTGTTTTAAATAGGAACCCCCATTTTTTATTACATATTCGTGTAGTACGGAAAGAAATATGAATGTTTTAGTTGGACCACTTTTTTTGCTTTGTGATAGATGGCGCTGTAATAGTCACAGACATATGGCTCACAATTTTAGACGAACAATTGGTAACAGGTAGGTTTTTTTAAATTAAAATACAGAACGTATGTACGTTTGAACATTTTATTTCGGTTGTTCCAATGTGATACATGTACCTTAGCGAACTTATCATTTCTAAGAATGCATGCTGTTACACCATGATTACCTGTAAATACCACATTAATGCAATAAATGCTTAAAATGATGTCCGTCAACCTCAATGCATTTGGCAGTAAGTGTAACGACATTCCTCTCAACAGCGAGTAGTTCGCCTTCCTTAATGTTCGCACTTGCATTGACAATGCGCTGACGCATGTTGCAAGGCGTTGTCAGTGGATCACGATAGCGAATATCCTTCAACTTTTCCCACAGAAAGAAATCCGGGGACGTCAGATCCGGTGAACGTGCGGGCCATGCTATGGTGCTTCGACGACCAATCCACCTGTAATGAAATATGCTATTCAACACCGCTTCAACCGCACGCTAGCTATGTGCCGGACATCCATCATGTTGGAAGTACATCGCCATTCTGTCATGCAGTGAAACCTCTTGTAGTAACATCGGTAGAACATTACGTAGGAAATCAGCATACATTGCATCATTCAAATTGCCATCGACAAAATTGGGGCCAATTATCTTTCCTCTCATAATTCCGCACCACACAATAAACCGCCATGGTCGCTGATGTTCCACTTGTCGAAGCCATCGTGCCTTTTCCGTTGCCCAATAGTGCATATTATGCCGGTTAACGTTACCGCTGTTGGTGAATGACACTTCGTCGCTAAATAGAACGCGTGCGAAAAATCTGTCATCGTCCCGTAATTTCTCTTGTGGCCAGTGGCAGACCTGTACACGACGTTCAAAGTCGTCTCCATGCAATTCCTGGTGCATAGAAATATGGTATGGGTGCAATCGATGTTGATGTAGCATTCTCAACACCGAATTTTTTTAGATTCCCTATTCTCGCGCAATTTGTCTGCTACTGATGTGCCGATTAGCCGCGACAGCAGGTAAAACACCTACTTGGGCATCATCATTTGTTGCAGTCGTGATTGACGTTTCGCATGTGGCTCAACATTTCCTGTTTCCTTAAATAAAGTAACTGTCCGGCGAACGGTCCGGACACGTGGATGACGTCGTCCAGGATACCGAGCAGCATACACAGCACACGCCCGTTGGGCATTTTGATCACAATAGCCATACATCAACACGATATCGACCTTTTCCGCAATTGGTAAACGGTCCATTTTAACACTGGTAATGTATCACGAAGTAAATACCGTCCGCACTGGCGGAATGTTACGTGATACCACGTACTTATACATTTGTGACTATTACAGCGCCATTTATCACAAAGCGAAAAAAGTGGTCCAACTAAAACATTCATATTTCTGTACGTACTACACGAATATGTAATTAAAAAATTGGGGTTCCTATTTTAAAAAACGCAGTTGATATCCGTTTGACCTATGGCAGCGCCATCTAGCGGGCCACCAATAGCGCCATCTGGTTTCCCCCTTCAAGTTAGACGAGTTTCGTCCTTTGTAGTTTTTTCGTTTGATACTTATTTCGTGAGATATTTGGCCCGATCACTATCAATGGGCCACCCTGTATATGGCTGATATACATGGCTGTTAATCATTAAACACTTATTATATTTCTTATGCAACACCAGGCTTTTTATAGATTTAGCGTCAGGAGTTTGCTACATCCTGTTTTTGTTTGTAACAGATCTGAAGATGGCAGTAACCGAAATCTGTAACAGTGAAGTGTAAAAGTTTGTGTGATCAAGACGGACCTGTGAAATAAAGTACCAAAATACGATCACGGATTCTTTTTCAGACTTTACGTCTTCAGTTGATAAAAGGATACAACGTCGTTAAGCAATCACTTCCTGAGTTACGCTAGAGAGGCGGCGTGTCATCTTGCTGCCAAATAAAGTTCTGTGGTTGAGCTTCTTACAATTGTGGAAAGATAAGAAACACCAGCTGCAGTTGTTTCACCGAAAAGGAGAGACCCATGGATATGGCACAAAAAACATTCAATTTACAAAAATCTCGTTGCAGCTTACCATCTTGTGGCGATTCACTGACCCCCAGATGCGCGCACATAGTGTGTGTTCACATTTCGATTCACCAATGAAGACGATATGATCGTCGCCATGCAGCAACATTTCGTTTGCAAAGTTGGCATGTAAACCGTACTCTGTAGGCTTTTGAGCTTGTAACAGTTCAAACGATAAAGACATAGTTGCAAGCGACTCCTTAAAAGTTTCCAAGTCTCCACACTGACGTCACTGGAACTGTAACTTCACAGTCTGGCCTTCCTAACTGATTTCTTGGGTCTACGCGTGAAAGAGTCTCACTCAATACATTCCTCAGTCATTCTGGTCGTTCCATACTTTTTTCTTTGGACACAGGTATATAAACAAATCTATTTGAGCTGCTCCTTCATTTGATATATTATTTACAATAGTAAATTGAATGCAATAAATGCTACAAGCCTTTAAACCCTTTATATTCATTTTGAAACACTGTGTATGTAGTGGCGTGGGCAACCCGCCATGTCTATATGGGAACTACTGGGCTGTTCTGACACTTATTTCCGATACAGTCGCGACGTGTTGCTGACGCAACTATATAGATCTCAAGATGATCCACGGATATGGAAACTAGTCATGCTGTAAGAAACTGGCAACTGGGATTGAAAAATAACAAATATAAATCATTTTTGTACATGTGTTTCAGAACACCCTGGGGCTGCTATAATACTGAAACAATAAGTGCTCTTCGATAACCTGGAACGATGTTGTGTGCTGTTCGGCGGAAGTACTGGTACAGTAAAACTATCTGTTTAATTTTAAAGAGCTATTATAACTCACAGGGAAGCTTTTTCAAATAATTGAAAATCATGAATCTCTCACTATTATAATTATGTACATCAAATTTTCAATTTCAAACAGTTAAGACCACAAATGCGGTGATATATGTGTTCCAACACAAGTCCTAATCTAGAAATGTGCGTTATATCTGCGAGCATTGCCTTATGAACTGAAAGGGATACAGAAATAGGGTCTACTTTAAAAAAATTTGAAAAAGAATGCTAATATTAATAGTTTCTCTAGCACTGAGGTCTTCATACACTTTTCAGACTAACACAGGGATTTGCTGAAAAATCTGGGTTGTGTTGTACGTATGTTAAGAATAGTTGTTCTTCAGTTATGATTGTTCCAATCTAACTAAGAATAATTCAGTCTGCTGCATTGAGACTGACAAAGCAGGAACCCTGGCTGCACGGGTAAAATTATGAATATGTGTGTGTGTGTGTGTGTGTGTGTGTGTGTGTGTGTGTGTGTGTGTATGTGTGTATGAGTGTGTATGTATGTGTATGTGTGTATGCCCCAAGGCCTACATTTATTGTGTTAATAATATCATTAGCCCCTCAGTAATTACCGGGTGATCAAAAAGTTAGTATAAATTTGAAAACAATAAATCACGAAATAATGTAGATAGAGAGGTACAAATTGACACACGTGCTTGGAATGACATGGGGTTTTATTAGAACAAAAAAAAATAGAAAAGTTCAAAACATGTCCGACAGATGGCGCTTCATCTGATCAGAATAGCAATAATTAACATAACATAGTAAGACAAAGCAAAGATGATGTTCTTTACAGGAAATGCTCAATATGTCCACCAACATTCCTCAACAATAGCTGCAGTCGAGGAATAATGTTGTGAACGGCATTGTAAAGCATGTCCGGAGTTATGGTGAGGCATTGGCGTCGAATGTTGTCTTTCAGCATCCCTAGAGATGTCGGTCGATCACGACACACTTGCGACTTCAGGTAACCCCAAAGCCAATAATCGCACGGACTGAGGTCTGGGGACCTGGGAGGCCAATCATGACGAAAGTGGCAGCTGAGCACACGATCATCACCAAACGACGCGCGCAAGAGATCTTTCACGCGTCTAACAATATGGGGTGGAGCGCCATCCTTCATAAACATCGTACATTCCAGCAGGTGTTTATCAGCCAGGATGGGGATGATGCGATTCTGTAACATATCGGCGTACCTCTCACTCGTCACGGTAGCAGTTACAAAACCAGAATCACGCATTTCCTCGAAGAAAAAAGGCCCAATAACGGTAGATGTGGTAAATCCAACCCATACCGTGACTTTCTCGTCGTGCAGTGGAGTTTTCACGATAGTTCTAGGATTTTCGGTAGCCCAAATTCTGCAATTGTGGGCCTTGACAGACCCTCGGAGCGTGAAATGAGCGTCGTCGGTCCACAACACGTTACTCAACCAATCGTCATCTTCCGCCATCTTTTGAAACGCCCACACCGCAAATGCCCTCCGCTTCACTAAATCG
Organism: Schistocerca serialis cubense; assembly: GCF_023864345.2. Lineage (NCBI taxonomy): Eukaryota > Metazoa > Arthropoda > Insecta > Orthoptera > Acrididae > Schistocerca > Schistocerca serialis. The sequence goes on from NC_064646.1 coordinate 276,056,279, forward strand.
CCAGGTAACAGTTCATGATGCCGATGGATTTTGTACAGATAGCATCGGAGGGTACGCCTAAGTGCCAACCAAACAGTAGTGTATGGAATGCCCGTGTTAAAATGGACCCTTTACCAATTGCGGAAAAGGTCGATATCGTCTTGATGTATGGCTATTGTGATCAAAATGCCCAACGGGCGTGCGCTATGTATGCTGCTCGGTATCCTGGACGACATCATCCAAGTGTCCGGACCGTTCGCTGGATAGTTACGTTATTTAAGGAAACAGGAAGTGTTCAGTCACATGCGAAACGTCAACCACGACCTGCAACAAATGATGATGCCCAAGTAGGTGTTTTAGCTGCTGTCGCGGCTGATCGGCACATCAGTAGCAGACAAATTGCGCGAGAATCGGGAATCTCAAAAACGTGCGACTGCACGAGCGCTGACTTCCCCGTGCATAGATGAATCCGCTACAGTCTCCATTTCTTCCTGAACTGTCTCAGCAGCATAACGCCTTGTGCTCGATCAGCCACTAGGGGATCTATCGTCTAAACAACCTGTGGCTTCTAACTTCGAAATCATTCTCGCCACAGCTGCATTTGTCAATGGACCTTTACTCGTTCGAATCCCCTTCCTATGGCGATAGGATCGTAACGCTGAACTAGCACATTCCCCATACTGATAATACAGCTTCACTAAAAGCGCCTTTTTAGGTAACGTCAACATGCTGCGACTGCTGGCGCATCTGATTCTCTCTCTCATTGCAGCTCGTTTTATACACGATTGCCATTCGCAGTCACTGACGTTTTGCTGTCCAGCGCCATCTGTCGGGCATTTTGTGAACTTTGGTTTTTTTTTCTAATAAAACCCCATGTCATTCCAAGCATGTGTGTCAATTTTTACCTCTCTATCTACATTATTCCGTGGTTTATTAAGTTTTCAAATTTATACTGACTTTTTGATCACCTGGTATGTTTCAAATATAAATATTGTTTGTAGAAATCTACGACCCTGCATAATACAGCAATACAGCGCTGCTAAAATGATTCATTCGTTTTGAAAACATTATATTTTCTAAAATATTACGTGCACAAATATGACTGATGTATGAATGCAAATATAATCTCACCAAGTTTGCATTTTGCTCTCTACAAATGTTCTGAGCGCGCTTCTGGTCACCGACATACTTCCAAGGGGTAGTCAGTTTCGTCCCATAACTTACGTAGTAACATCCTATCGATGGTCATCACGGCAGTGTCGGTTTGTTCTCTGAGCTGTTTCCAGCGTTCTTGGCAGTGAGGGTACGTAAACACGGTCCTTAACGCACCCACAAAAGAAAAAGTCACATAGCGTTAGGTCAGGTGACCTAAGGAAGTTCGTCGCTTAGGTAGCGATGAACTTCGATGCTTAAATGGGGGTGACTTGTCTTGTTGCAAGATGAAACACTCATAATCTGCAGTCAGTTGTGGAAACAACCACAACTGCAATATATCAGGGCAAAGGTACCCGTCACAGCTTTCTCGCAGAAGAAAAACTGCACAGACGGTTTCGTCTGTGGCATTCCACAGAAAAAATTGACTATCGGCGAATCTCGTTCATGCGCGGCTGTTTCATGAGGGTTTTCAGTGCACCATACTGTGTCGATTAACCTTTCCAGATAAATGAAAGCTTACTTCGTCGCTGAATATCGGCTTGGTAGCGAAATATTCATGGTCAAGAGCTTCCGTCATTGTGATGCAAAACTGAAGGCGCCGTCCATAATCTTCCTCTTTTAATTGTTGTACGAGCTCCAGACGGTGCGGTTTGAAATGTAGTTTGCTGTGATATTCCAAGTTCATGGCTCGCTCGGACCGTTTCTTAACTGCATACGAAACTTTCCCTCACCCTCTCCACGGTTGCATCTGGCACACTTGGTAGACTTGTACTTTTCTGTTTACAGAGACAACCAGTGTTTCTAAACTGTCGATAACAACACACAGTGCTTCGTTTACCCAGCGGTTCATCCCTATAATTCGTTTAGAATGCACTCTGCACTGTTGTAACAGATAAACATCCCGCATATTCCAAGAAACGAAAATCCTTTTTTTGCTTTGTCCCCGTTTTGTCAAGGCATAACTGGTGGGCACAACTCGAAATTGGCGAGGTTAAGCACCTATTCATGCACCAATCATATTTCTACATGTAATACTTTGAAAAATATAGAACTTTGAATCATACACTGATTAGCCAGAACATTATCACAACCGACCTGCTACCGATATAACCCATCCAGGCGATAGCAGCGTCACCTCACCAGGAATGACTGCTAGTCGGACACACCCACGGTGCATGCAGTACCAGTGACCGTACTGTCCTTGTGTAGAATGGGGAAGACGCGCGATCTATCTGAGTCTGATCGAGGGCGGATTGTGACGGCCCGGAGACTCGCCATGGGCGTTCATGGGCGAAACTGCACGACTTGTCAGGTGTCTGAAGACTGCAGTGGTGATTGTCTTCTGGGCGCTGCAGTCCGGAACCGCTGCTCTGCTACGGTCGCGGGTTCGAATCCTGCCTCGGGCATGGATGTGTGTGATGTCCTTGGGTTGCTTGGGTTTAAGTAGTTCTAAGTTCTAGGGGGCCGATGACCTAAGATGTTAAGTACCATAGTGCTCAGAGCCATTTGAATTTCTTCAAAACTTGGCGAAACCAAGGTGAAACCACGTCCAGAGGTCGTGGGATTGGGCGGCCATCCCTCGGACGTCGTAGGCTGGGCAGACTGGTAAAACAGGACAGGCGGCAAACTGTGGCAGAACTAACGCCAGACTTTAATGCTAGGCAGAGTACAAGTGTTTCTGAACACACAGTGAACCGAACACTCCTAACTATGGATCTCCACGGCCGACGACCCATGCATGTTCCAACGTTAACGCCACGGCATCGGCAACTATAACTGAAATGGGCACATGACCATCGGCAATGGACGTTGGGCGCAGTGTCAGAGCGTTGCATGATCTGATGAATCCCGATACCTTCTTCATCATACCGATGGGAGGGCGCGATCCGTCGTATTTCAGGGGAACAGCTCCTTAACACCTGTACTGCAGGTTGGAGACAAGCTGGCTACGGCTCCAGCTGCTAGTCAGACACAATGCTTTGAGGAACATTCATGTGGGCATACATGGGTTCAGTGTAGCTCGTGCAAGACGCTGTGGCGGCCAAGGAATATCGTACAATAGTTGGAGACCACGTACAGCCCTCCATGACCATCATGTTTCCCCATGGCAATGGTATTTTTCAACAAGACAATACGCCATGTAACAAGGCCAAGAGTGTGACGGAGTGGTCCGAGGAGCTCCCCAACTCGTCAGATCTGAACCCGATCTAACACATCTGGGACGTGATTGAACATGACGTCAGAGCTCATCGCCCTCTTCCCCGGAATTTACGGGAATCAGGTTCAAAAAAATGTTCACATGTGTGTGAAATCTTATGGGACTTAATTGCTAAGGTCATCAGTCCCTAAGCTCCGCCGGGACCAGCCGCACAGTCCATGACTGCAGCGCCTAAGACCGCTCGGCTAATCCCGCGCGGCCGGGAATTAGGTGACCTGTGTCTGCAGATGTGGTCCAACTCTCTCCGGTGACCCACCAAGGCCTCATTACTTCCATGCTATGATACGTCGCCGCTTTTATCTGTGCCGAAGATGGACATACCGGCTATTAGATTGGTGGTCATAATGTTCTGGCTGGTGAGAGTATATAGCAGCGCTGTATGACTTGTCCATACCACTCTACGAAATAACTAAATAGTGAGTAAAGTATTGGTTGCCCCCTTAAAAGAGCACACTTATCGCTCTGGAGTGCTGTAGACCTCGAATGAATGACATAGCGTTTCGATCCAGATAGCCTTGAGCAGCTTAATGTATTAAAGAAAAATCAAGTTTGTGTACGTCGTCAGTTATGTCTTGAGGACTATTCTCAGCCAGTGTATTGACCTTAACATTTTCCAAAGTTGGCCGATGAGCGGTAGAGTGTTGTACCACCACTTATACGGCTGCCGAATGTGGTTTTTGAACAATGGGAGACATCGAAACCTACGACTGTTAGTATACGTGTTCATAACTTTTTTGAGTCATCAGTCTACTGACTGGTTTCATCTGGCCCACCATGACTATCTCTCCTGTACCAATTTCTTCATCTCAGATTAACATTTGTACGCAATTTCCTCAATTATTTGCTCGATATATTACAGTCTCTTGTCTTCCCTTTCAGTTTTCACCCTTTATAGCTCCCTCTAACGCCATGGAAGCTATTCCCTAATGTTTCAACACACATCCTATCATCCTGTCTCTCTTTCTTGTAAGTGTTCTCCATGTGCTTCTTTTCTAGCCAGTTCTGCAAAGAACCTCCCCATTTAGCAGTTCGTACAGATTATAAAAAAGTATGTACGTTCCACATCTCTCCTAAATCACTGGACAGATTGAGCCAAACTTGGTACACATACCACTTACCTTCTGGAAAGAATCGCTGAGGCGGTAACAACCATCTGCCTATCAAAGGGGTGCAGGTGAGGGTGGAAAAGAAGTGTAGGCCACAATGCGCGAATACCCAGAATTTATTTGCCCATTGCAACCTCCCCACAAAATTTTAAGATAATATTTAAATGTGAATTAGACATCGTGCTAAGTGTAACCTCCCCGCAAAATTTAGAAAATGAAAATATTCAAATGGTATTGAAAATAGTGCCAAATGTTAGCTTCCCACAATAATAAAACTCAATGATAATAAAAATGTGCAAAAATGTTAAGTCCCCACAAAATTAACGTTAAGATCAACCTGATAAATTTTATAAGGGCAGCTGCGCTGACTTTAGGCCCTGTGCAATAATTAACCTGATAAATTGATTCTGGGAGGAAAAGCATAGGATATATTGTTTCCATTGGAATGATTATTTTCTTAAAAACGATTGGTTTGAAAACAAAATTATTATTGGGGGATTTCTTGAACAAATTAATTACAATTAACATACATTACATTATCAGATGTGCGCAATGCTGCTTCATTACCTTATTTAACAATATACCTCGTCCTGAATCGTGACCAGAGACCCATGTCGACGCCCGCCGACTCCTCACACACAACTCCGACAGGAAACTGCTAACTCGCAACTGAGCTACATGCTCTCGCGACTCGCTACGTACAACAACTGCACTCACGCGCGGTCAAGCGCAGACTAGCAACGATAAACAACTCTCTGGTCAGAGATTCTGTCATGCCACACCATCGCTGGTACTGAATACATACGCGTTTCATAACCCTCCACTGGGGGGGGGCAAAAATTTGGCAGCGATGGTGAGTCATTTGGACTTGCCATGAGCAACAAATTTTTTGAGAATTAATTATCTTTACAATTACAGCATATATACAGATATAGAACATGAAGTAAATATGGTGCACATGCACCGAGTACAAAACATATTAGGCAATGACAAAATGTGAGTACAAAACATATTAACAAATGACATAAGTGCACACGCACTGAAAAACTCTTTAGCATTTTCACAACAAATAAACATAATGGCAAAAAATCATGTTGATAAGTGACACAAGTGCACATGCACTGCAGTTCAGAACATATCAGCAAATCAAAATGTACATACAATGAGTAGTAATCATGTTATAAAATGACAAAGGTGCACACGCACTGAAATTCAGAATATATCAGCAAATCACAAAATGTATATACAATAAGTAGAAATCATGTTAGAAAAATGACAAAAGTGCACACGCACTGTAGTTCAGAATATATCAGCAAATCGAAATGTACATACAATGAGTAGTAATCATGTTAGAAAATAGCAAAAGTGCACTCGCACTGTAGTTCGAAAAAAAATGCATAGGCCATGAATACAAATGATGTTAGCAAAAAATGATTTTCACTATGTTACAAGAATTAGGATAGGAAAGGGAAGGATGGCATCATGGTTGTAGCACTTTAGGTTGCATGCAGCTGCACTGAAAGTCCATATCTTTCCACAGAAGTACAACACCAAGTGAGACAATCTGAAGTTCTTTTCTCAGAAGTATTTATCAGCGTACCCAAGACACTGAAATGTCGTAGTAATATTCCTTGTTATCATTTTGGCAGTACATCAGGTACACCAAACAGTGGGAACCAAACAGTGGGACCATAATAACGTCTCCATCGCTCACGGTGGTGGACAGCATGTCGTGTCAACACTACGCTCTTACAAGGCACACCAACGTAGAATTAGTGCAAAAACCAAATAGTGCTCCATGATCAAGAGGATATACAGGACAAATGGATATTACAGTAATTCAGGGTAGTTAGGTCAGAAAGTGAAGGACATTAAGTCACATACTAGTCTTCATTGGGAATTACATTAGTAGTTTGCGGCATTCATAGCCCAGTTATTGAACATTTCTGTACCATGTATGTAGTATTACAGAAAAATGTTCATTAATTGATTTACAGACAACATTGTCGTTGGTTATTTCAATACCGTAATCAGTAACGTTCATTTCCCAGTTACAAAGCATAATCAGTAGCATTCATTTCCTTGTTACAAAGCATAATTAGTAGCATTCATTTCCTTGTTACAAAGCATAATTAGTAGCATTCATTTCCTAGTTACAAAGCATAATCAGTAGCATTCATTTCCTAATTACAAAGCATAATCAGTAGCATTCATATCCTAGTTACAAAGCATTATTAATCATTGGTCATTTAAATACCGTAATCAGTAGCGTTCATTTCCCAGTTACAAAGCATAATCAGTAGCATTCATTTCCTTGTTACAAAGCATAATTAATTAATCATTGGTCATTTCAATACCGTAATCAGTAGCATTCATTTCCCAGTTACAAAGCATAATCAGTAGCATTCATTTCCTTGTTACAAAGCATAATTAGTAGCATTCATTTCCTAGTTACAAAGCATAATCAGTAGCATTCATTTCCTTGATACAAAGCGTAATTAGTAGCATTCATTTCCTAGTTACAAAGCATAATCAGTAGCATTCATTTCCTTGTTACAAAGCATAATTAGTAGCATTCATTTCCTAGTTACAAAGCATAATTAGTAGCATTCATTTCCTAGTTACAAAGCATTATTAATCATTGGTCATTTCAATACCGTAATCAGTAGCATTCATTTCCCAGTTACAAAGCATAATCAGTAGCATTCATTTATTTGTTACAAAGCATAATTAGTAGCATTAATTTCCTTGTTACAAAGCATTATTAATTAATCATTGGTCATTTAAATACAGTAATCATCTCAATACAGTAATCAGTAGCATTCTTTTCCCAGTTATAAAGCATAATCAGTAGCATTCATTTCCTTGTAACAAAGCATTATTAAACATTGGTCATTTCAATACAGTAATCAGTAGCATTCATTATTCAAGTGACATATTGTTCATAGCTGATCAGCATTACTCAGAACTCTCTTAAACTGGTATCATTATTTGGGACTGGTAATACATTTTTTTTGTTAGCAATGCATTGCTTTGGGTAATTATAGGGGAAAGCAAGAAAAAAAATTTGCTTCTGGGTTGTTGCTGTAAATGAAAATGTGTAACGTCATTCGTCATGAGTCCGCTGTTGCAAGATTATGAAACAAGTACAGTATATGTAATCACATTCATAAATGACATAGATTTAATGAACAACTGCTTATAGCACATTAATTTCATAAATAATTTCTCCGGCAAAAATATACAAAAAATGGATTATTAAGCTGAAAGAAGAAATGCATTTTATGCTGAAAAGTAGTGAACTTCGAATTAACAGGTAGTGAAATGTGTATAAAAATGTGTTCCATAGCTGTCCTTTCCAAAACCTTCCGTCATTATACTATGCAATATAACACCTGCTGTCAAAGCAAACTGTAACAAATACTTAAATAACTACATAGCATAAATACATAACTTCAACAATATCCTCATCTGTAAAGAAAAAACTTCATTATCCATCACTTCATTATCATAACTCGATTATTATCATCACCTGTAAAGAAAAACTTCATTATCCATAGTATCATATTCTTCATCATTATTCATCAGCATTCATTATCATCTGCAAAAAAAAAAATCATTTCATTACTCATTACATAACTATTCCTTATCTCTAGCATATTCCACCACTAAAACTAAGATGTGTAGTTCTGTCTGACAGCCTGCATCAATCGCCTTGTATTCTGAAAGAAAAAATTAGTTAAGACTGCTATTCTATGATGTGTATAGTATATTCTTGTTAATGCTTGTTAATCCTGATCCATTTACTCTTCATCACGAGGTTTGCATCTTCTTTCGTTCATTCCGAAGGTGAAATTCCCATTTCTGTTTAATTTATTTCTTTTACACATCATTTCTTTCTGAAATTGATGAACAAAGATTAATGTCTTGCATTTACATCATATACTCACTAAATAATGACTGGTTTATGATAACATAATTAAGCATACAGCATACCATGACAGAAAACGTAATATGAAATATATATATATATATATATATATATATATATATATATATATATATATATATATATATATATATATAGACAGTGTTCAAATGCAAAAATGTACACAGAATATCACAATGCAGCAGCAAAAAATGTAAAACAGTCACGTTGAGATATCATAGGGCAAAAATGTCAAAGTCAACTGGTGTGTGTTATATCTTAATTATTTCACAGTGCATATAAACAAAATATGAAAACAATCGTACATACATAAAAAAAATGATGACAAGAAATGTGACCTTCTTTGAGTTCACCTTGTATGTTGTGTAGTTAGTAGAGGCGAGAATTAAAGACTTTAATGGAGAGAGAATTTAATAAAATTAATATGTCACTAGATAAAATTGCATAATTATTCATAAGATACGTAAGTTTCTCTGGAAAAAATGTCCACAGTCTGATATGTAACGACAAGAAGAGCGACCTGCTAACCTTACCTTACCGGGCACTTGCCAAGAAAAAATACGATAATCATCAATAAGTAGTCACATAAATATAATTGCAGAAATAGTCATAAATGTGTAAATTCATCTGGAAAAATATGCACGGTCTAATGTGTAACGACAAGAAGAGCGCCCTGCTAACCTTACCTTGCCGGGCACTTGCCAAGAAAAAATACGATAATCATCAATAATTAGTCATGTGAATATAATTGCATAAGTGATCATAAAAATTAGTAAATGGCATCATAGTATGTTAAATCATAAAGTGTCTTCATTCAATAAAGGGTTTAATATTGGAGACATGGTGGTTGCCTTTACTTTTTCTGGTTCTCAGAGTTTCGACGTGTACAACATTGGGGTGAGGAATGCTGCGATTCCGATATGGACCTGCGTATAGAAGTTCAAATTTACTGCACTTACCTTTTATTCTGCTGGATAAATAGTGTGTACGTACTAATATCTTCTGTCCAATGTAAAAGTCACGGCGCATACAAACTTCTTTTTGCTGTCTTCTCCGGCGCTCTGCGGCACATTTGATGTTTTTCAGCGCAATGTTAATTATTTCATGGTGTCGTAGTCGACGAGATGTAGGAAAGTTTACTAATTCTGTAATTTTGTTAGGTGGTTCAACATTTTTCAGTATAACAGACGGAGATAGCATAGTGGATTCATTTGGTATGGAATTAATTAATTCTTGGAATGAGAATATGTGTGTGTCCCAATCAATATGTCTTTTGTGGCAGTATATTCTACACAGTTTACCAATTTCTTTCATTAATCGTTCACAAGGGTTCGAAGAAGCATGGTACTTGGATATATAGATCGGAGAAATGTTTCTAGCTCGTAACATACGTGTCGATATAGCAGAACGAAATTGTGATCCATTGTCAGAAATTACTTTCAACACATGCCCTACATGAAATAGAAAATGCTTTACAAATGCTTTCGAAACGGTTTTAGCAGTAGCTTTGCGTAACGGAATGAAAGTAACAAATTTTGAAGTGCGTTCAACAGCGACAAAGATGTAGCAGAAACCTCTATTTTGGATGTAATGGAGGAATATGTGAAGTTGTGTCTGACTTAACTTTCTGGCAGATTTTACATGACGCTAAAACTCCTCGTATACGTTTCTCCATGTTGGTAAAATAACAGTTCTGTCTCAGTATAAGAAAACATTTTCTGGCTCCGTAATGTGCATAACTTAAATGAGTATACCATATTAATTTGTTAACCAGTTCGTCAGGAATGCATAATAACCAATTGTTGCTGTCAGGATGAGAGCGGCGAAACAGAATGTCATTGCGTACAGTGTAATGGTTTCTAATCGTAACATTATTCTTATCTTGCCAAAGGTGTTTAATTTCTTTCCACACGTTGTCTTTATTCTGCTCTTTTGCTATGTCCTGTAATGACGAAGAAATAAAATTTTCAAATGCTACTTGTTGAATGTACATAACACTGAAATTTGCCTTGCAGAAGTTGGTTGCGATGTCTTGCTGATTGTTGCTAAGGGAACGAGATAGTGCGTCTGCTACAACATTTTGTGTGCCGGGAATGTGAACAATTGTGAAATTAAATTCCTGTAAATAAAGCTTCCATCTACTTAGTCTGTCGTGTGTGAATTTAGCCGAAAGTAAACATTGTATCGCTCTGTGGTCTGTGTAGACGGTGGTGTGTCTTCCATAAAGAAAATGTCTAAATCTGGTAAAAGCCCAAACAACACATAATGTTTCCAGTTCTGTAACGGAATAATTTCGTTCAGCAGGTGAAAGAATGCGACTTGCAAATGCGATGTTTTTAATTACTGTTGAGTCATCTTCTTCAATTTCCTGAAAAATGTGTACGCCTAAAGCGGTGTTGGAACTGTCGGTGGCAATGGAAAAATTTCTGGTAAGATCTGGGTGCGATAAAAGTGGTGCATTCAACAAAGCATGTTTCAGGTTCATAAATTCAGAATGTGCTTGTTTATCCCAAGACCAAATAGTGTTTTTACCTGTCAATTGGCATAATCTAGGTGTGTCTAAAGCAGAGTGATGAATAAATTTAGAGGAAAAAAGTTAATTAAGCCCAAAAAACTGCGTAGTTGCTTCTTCGTTGTAGGAACAGTAATGTCACATAAAGCTTGAAGTTTTTCCGGATCAGGCGCAATGCCTTCTGCTGAAATTACGTGTCCAAGAAATTTTATAGAAGTTTTACCAAAGTGCGATATACTAAAATTAACTGTGAGTCCTTGTGCATGAAAAGTTTGTAACAGACGTTCAAGAATCATATTGTGTTCAGACCAGTTAGCTTCTGTGATAAGAATGTCGTCTACGTACGTCGTGATTCTGTCTTTAAGTTCTGTCGGAAGTATTGTGTTCAAAACGCGAATAAAAGCTGCAGAACAAATAGTTAAACCGAATGGTAATTTGCAAAATTGATAACAGTCGCCAAAACAGAGAAATGCTGTGTACTTTCTACAGTTCGGATGAAGCTGAATTTGCCAAAATCCCGATTTCAAATCTAGTGTGGAATAAATAGCAGTACCATGAAATTTCTGTAGAAGTTCCTCTAGTGTCTGTGGTCGATCTGTTTCATTAATAATTACGTCATTGATGTGACGTGAATCAAGCACGAGGCGAAGTGAGCAATCTTTTTTCTTAACAATATGTAGCGGGTTTATGTACGGACTAACTGCTGGTTCTATAATTCCTTGGTCGAGCATATCTTGCAACTCTTTTTTAACTTGTTCTCTGTGGATATATGGAATGGGATAATGCTTTGCTTTAAATGTGTCGTGCTGTTTGACTTGAAATTCATACATAAAACCGGACATAGCACCAGGAATGTTGTCAAAAACTGGAGCTTGCTGTAAAATAATTTTGTGTAGTTGAGTGCGTTCGTCGTCTGTATTTGCACTGCTTTGTTTAACTTTATCAGAAATCATCTGCATTACGTCGTAGTCAGCTTCGTCTGGAGTGTTATAGTTATGTACGTACGTATCTGTGAACAAAGTGGAATTACAGTCTATGCCACGTGATACGGAAATGACCTCTGTGCGATTAATTGTTTGTTCTTCTGCAGATAATGAGTGCTGAAATTCTAAAGCCAATTGTACATTTTCATCCTTCAACATTAAATAGGAATTTTGAAAATCGATAACTGCGTCGTGTTGTACCAGAAAATTCGTACCTAAAATAATGTCTGTCGTCAATAAAGGAATAATCCAAAAATTTGAGTGAAATGTGTGACCTGCAATACAAAATGATAAATGTGTCTGTAATTTAACGTCTACTCCTTTACTCGATACTGCTCCTTTCACTTTCGTTTTGCCTAATGGTAATGTAGGATAGGTATTCTCTTTGTTACACTCGTTAAAAGTTTCTTCATTTATTACTGACATAGGTGATCCGGAATCGATTACTGCTGAAAATTTCGATGAACCAATTTTAATTTCGATGACAGGATGTGAAACGGTTTTCTCAACAACTGGTCTTTCCTGTAAAAGAGTGTCTCGGATGTCGTCGAAAGTAATAACATTTTCGTGAACAACATTCTGCGTGTCAAAAGTAGTGCTTGTGTTATTGGATGATTCGACCTGTACAGTATCTAGTCAGATTCTATCTGACGTGTTATTATTTTCTGGAGGATGTTGTCGCATTTCTACTATTTGAACTGTTCTATTATTTCTTCCAGACGTATTACGTTCTGGATGATACCTACTGTCGGGTTCATTCATGAGAATATGTTCTTGCGGATGATTTTGCTGTTGGTAAGACCGACTGTTATTATATGTACGCTGAAAATTTTGCTCATTATTTTTACGTCTGTCGTGATAGTCATTCCTATACGGTGCATTGCGATAGGAATTGAAATACTGTCTTTTCTGTACGTAGTTATTTCCTTGCTGCCGTGCGTTACTATTTGTTGTAGCTGGGACTATACGTGCACGCGGCGAAACATTAAAGCTTGGTTGACCTTGTAGACTACATTGTTGGTTAGGTATGCTAACCGGTTGGTTTTGTTGCTATTGCGGAGAAAAACGTCTATTGTTACCAAAATGTGTTTGCGACTGCTGAAAATTTTGCACATACTGATGATTAAATTTTTCTCTGATATTATAATTTACGGCGATAGTTGTCATTACGGGAGTGTCTAAGGAGAACTGTATCTTTCGGTAAATACTTGTCTTATCGGGTTTTCTTTAGTCATTTTTCTTAATTATAGGTAGAGGAATAGTTAAAGAGCTGTTTTAATAGATATAAAGGATAGTAGAAGAGAAGGCAGCAGTGCAGAAAACTAAAAATGAAACAGCACTACTACAGCTCGGGGCCCTATGCACGCTACGGCACATATTCATTAAAGCGTAATGAATCCCCTGAGGTTAATTACGCGCTGCAAATACATTTCAGCTTTTGCGTTACAGGCAGTGGCGGTAAAAATTCAGAAGCAAATTGTAGTATCCATGCTAATTCAAATTTCTTCATTACAGGCAATGCTATTGAAAGTACAAAAATAAATTGTCGTATTCAGTTCATATCGTGTATCTATGCTCTGTCATTATTAAATTCCTTACATTTTCTTACGGGTAAAAATCGCTCGTAACCAATTCATCATATTTTTCAGTCAGTATTTTTGCCTGATCATCGTTTTTACTGTCAGAAGCATTAATCTGGTTTGTAATTTACGTGTGGTTTCGTTCAATTTTTTAACGTCAGCTTTCACGACATCGGAATCCTGTGTTAGTTCTAATTGTTCGAGTCTGTCTGTCACTGTTTGAGTATCTACTGTGTGTGTATCTGTTTTTGATTTAAGATCAGAAATTTCATCACGTAATTCGGTGTTCAACTGTTCGATGGTATTAATTTTGTCCGATACTGTAGCAATATTGTTGTCTACGTATGTTTTTGCCTTCGCAAACATTTTACGTTTATCTTCTTGTCTCTGTGCAGTGATTGTTTCCATGACTTGACGTTTTACTTTATTTTGATCCTGTATGAATTTGCGGAAACGCGTATCACTGTTTTGTATGTGGTGATTAAAACGTTCGTCAATCTGAGTGTTCTGTTGGTCGAATTTCGCGTCTATCTTTGCATCCATTGTGCGCGAAAGTTCTGCTGTCATTAGTTTAAACTCGTCGCGTAATTGTGTAGCCTTTTCAGATCATTGTTTACCGACTGTACTAATTTCCTCTCTAAGTATTTCTATTGTAGCTGTTTGCATATCCCTTAATTCTTGAGCAACAGATCTAATTTCTTCGCTACTTTTTCTTGAACAAGCCTCAATTTCCTCGCGTAACTGTTCCTTAGTATCATGACACTGCGCGGCAACGTCTCTAATTTGTTCACTAAGCTGTCTCGAATTGTTGTCTAATTTTTCATTAAGGTGTTTGTTCTGTTCACTAAGTTGTTTGAAATCTTCTTTGAATTGTTTGTTATTTTCACTAAATTGTTGTTGTAGCAATCTTGCCATAATTTGTTCAAAGTCAATATTACCGGCTCTATTCTCTGTACTGTTTAGTGGTGTACCTGCAATTGTCACGTTATGTGTGACCATTTGGTCATTCTGTAATTTACAAAAAGGTTTGTCAGTCGAATGTACACTGTCAGTCATTATTTCGGAATTAAATAAATCTCTCCTTCTTTGAGTATCCTGTTCATTTTCATTAGAAAAATTCGTCTGTCCGTTACGTGAATTTTCCAAACCGGGTGTATGAAGCTGGGCAGCGCTCATTGTCGTCAAATTAACAGAGGAGACAATTGAGTTCGTTTGTTCATCATTAAGATAAAAATCATCATTAGTGGTTGGAACGCACTGATTGTCAGTGAACGCAGGACTGTCATCATTACACTGCGTGTCACAAGTACTATCGGTCAACTTGTTTAAGTCGACCATTTCACTCATTATACCTCGCGATGCACTATTAATAGTTTTTCGCGGCATTTTTACACAAGTCACAATTATTCAATAATGAAACAAAGACAATACAAAATGCAACAAACAAATACAACAGAGAGCAACGGATTGCCGATGATCTGAGGAAAGAAAGTCACAAAATTAGTAAAAGCGTTGCGCCAAATGCTAAGTATATTTTAGTAAATACGAGCAGATATCTGGCTACTTCTCAGAAGATTCTCAAAGAAATACGATCCTGTTCCGGATGTCGCCAAGTGTAACATTCCCGCAAAAATAAATGAAAATATTTAAATGAGAATTGGACATCGTGCTAAGTGTAACCTCCCCGTAATTATTTTTAAATGATATGAATTGAATGAAAATGCAAATAGAGCCAAATGTTAGCTTCCCACAGTAATAAAACTCAATGATAATAAAAACTAACGTTAAGATCAACCTGATAAATTTTATAAGGGCAGCTGCGCTGACCTTAGGCCCTGTGCAATAATTAACCTGATAAATTGATTCTGGGAGGAAAAGCATAGGAAATATTGTTTCAATTGGAATGATTATTTTCTTAAAAACGATTGGTTTGAAAACAAAATTATTACTGGGGGATTTCTTGAACAAATTAATTACAATTAACATACATTACATTATCAGATGTGCGCAATGCTGCTTCATTACCTTATTTAACAATATACCTCGTCCTGAATCGTGACCAGAGACCCATGTCGACGCCCGCCGACTCCTCACACACAACTCCGACAGGCAACTGCTAACTCGCAACTGAACTACATGCTCTCGCGACTCGCTACGTACAACAACTGCACTCACGCGCGGTCAAGCGCAGACTAGCAACGATAAACAACTCTCTGGTCAGAGATTCTGTCATGCCTCGCCATCGCTGGTACTGAATACATACGCGTTTCACCATTAACTAAGAATTAGAGTCTTAATGACTTGCAACAAATTTTACACACAGTGTCAAATATTTACGAAACTTTTTCTCGCTGATAATTCCCATAAAAAGATGAAAGGCAAAAGATTTATCGCTTACTACATTTTCGCTGGTTATGCAGTAAAACCGCCGCGTCACCCATGACGTTTTAATCTGTTACTTCTCTGCATTTGCGACGGTTGTGCAGGCAGTATTCACATATTCCACTAATTGTACCTGTAAAAGTATATCATTTTACAAGTCATATTTTGTGAGATATGACGCCATAAACACTGAAATCCGTGAAAAACTGCTGCATTATGTATGACGTTTCAATTTATCACTTCATCGCTATTAACTCTGTTCTCAACATATTTCGCAGACAGTAGCCACTTACGCTGCTGATGGTGACTACAAAATTTTATCACTGCCGGTACACACTTCAGCAGATAAGACGTCATAAACATTGAGCTGCATGAAAACCGAATTCGTTGGAGATAAAGATGAACTATGTGTAGAAATATATATGAGAAATGTTAAATAGTTGTGAAATATGTTAAATATATGTGAAATACAGGGTGGTCCATTGATAGTGGCCGGGCCAAATATCTCACGAAATAAGCATCAAACGCAAAAACTACAAAGAACGAAACTCGTCTAACTTGAAGGGTTAAACCAGATGGCGCTATGGTTAGCCCGCTAGATGGCGCTGCCATAGGTCAAACGGATATCAACTGCGTTTTTTTTTTAAATAGGAACCCCCATTTTTTTATTACATATTCGTGTAGTACGTAAATAAATATGAATGTTTTAGTTAGATCACTCTTTTCGCTTTGTGATAGATGGCGCTGTAATAGTCACAAATGTATAAGTACGTGGTATCACGTAACATTCCGCCAGTGCGGACGGTATTTACTTCGTGATACATTACCAGTGTTAAAATGGACCGTTTACCAATTGCGGAAAAGGTCGATATCGTGTTGATGTATGGCTATTGTGATCAAAATGCCCAACGGGCGAGTGCTATGTATGCTGCTCGGTATCCTGGACGACATCATACAAGTGTCCGGACCGTTCGCCGGATAGTTACGTTATTTAAGAAAACAGGAAGTGTTCAGTCACATGCGAAACGTCAACCACGACCTGCAACAAATGATGATGCCCAAGTAGGTGTTTTAGCTGCTGTCGCGGCTAATCGGCACATCAGTAGCAGACAAATTGCGCGAGAATCGGGAATCTCAAAAACTTCGGTGTTAAGAATGCTACATCAACATCGATTGCACCCATACCATATTCCTATTCACCAGGAATTGCATGGCGACGACCTTGAACGTCGTGTACAGTTCTGCCACTGGGCACAAGAGAAATTACGGGACGAAGACAGATTTTTTGCACGTGTTCTATTTAGCGACGAAGCGTCATTCACCAATAGCGGTAACGTAAACCAGCATAATATGCACTATTGGGCAACGGAAAATCCACGATGGCTGCGGCAAGTGGAACATCAGCGACCTTGGCGGGTTAATGTATGGTGCGGCATTATGGGAGGAAGGATAACTGGCCCCCATTTTATCGATGGCAATCTAAATGGTGCAATGTATGCTGATTTCCTACGTAATGTTCTACCGATGTTACTACAAGATGTTTCACTGCATGACAGAATGGCGATGTACTTCCAACATTATGGATGTCCGTCACATAGTTCGCGTGCGGTTGAAGCGGTATTGAATAGCATATTTCATGACAGGTGGATTGGTCGTCGAAGCACCATAGCATGGCCCGCACGTTCACCGGATCTGACGTCCCTGGATTTCTTTCTGTGGGGAAAGTTGATGGATGTTCGCTATCGTGATCCACCGACAACGCCTGACAACATGCGTCAGCGCATTGTCAATGCATGTGCGAACATTAGGGAAGGCGAACAACTCGCTGTTGAGAGCAATGTCGTTACACGTATTGCCAAATGCACTGAGGTTGACGTACATCATTTTCAGCATTTATTGCATTAATGTGGTATTTACAGGTAATCACGCTTTAACAGCTTGCTTTCTCAGAATTGACAAGTTCACAAAGGTACATGTATCACAGTGGAACAATCGAAATAAAATGTTCAAACGTACCTACGTTCTGTATTTTAATTTTAAAAAAACCTACCTGTTACCAACTGTACATCTAAAATTGTGAGTCATATGTTTGTGACTATTACAGCGCCATCTATCACAAAGCGGAAAAAGTGGTCCAACTAAAACATTCATATTTCTTTACGTACTACACGAATACGTAATAAAAAATGGGGGTTCCTATTTAAGAAACGCAGTTGATATCCGTTTGACCTATGGCAGCGCCATCTAGCGGGCCAACCATGGCGCCATCTGGTTTCCCCCTTCAAGCTAGACAAGTTTCGTTCTTTGTAGTTTTTTCGTTTGACGCTTATTTCGTGAGATACTTAGCCAGGTCACGATCAATGGACCACCCTGTATATTTGACGTGCATATCCAGATGAAGTCTCAGATAATAAATTCCTCCTAAAATTCTGGATATGTTTCAGTCCAACTTGGTACAGAGACTACTTATTATCTGGAAGCAAATGCTGTGGGGATAAGAACGAACAACATCCTTCTAGGGTAATAGAGATAATGTGGAGAGAGTAGGGGTTACCAGGAGATGGGCAGCTAGAGAAGGGGAAGAAGAAGATGGAAAGAGAAAGGAAAAAGGAGGAGTAGAGAGACAGGAAGAGGAGTAGATTTAGAGAGAGAGGGAGAGCAGGAGATGGATAGAGATAGGAAGAAGGAGGAGATGGACAGACAGAAGGTGAGAACAAAATTACAAGTAGAGGGGGGAGCAGGAGATGAACAGGAAGAGGGAGAGGAGGAGGTGGACACAGAGAGGGGGAAGGAGCAGGTTGGCAGAGAGGGGAGGAGCACATGAACAGAGAGATGGGGGATGAAGAGATGGATACAGGGGGAAAGGAGGAGATGGATGGACAGAGAGAAGGGAACGAGAAGATGGTCTAATACAAGACTGGAATAAATACACTGGAGGAGAAAAACCGCAAAAATTAATGTACAGTTATGTATGCGCGAGACGGAAGATGGCGAATGTGAAATGCAGGTTTATTAATAACCGGTGTAACTGCCAGAATATTCAGTGCAAACATGCAAACGTGCATGCATTGTGTTGTAAGCTGCCGGACGTCAGTTTGTGGGATGGAGATCCATGTCTGGAGCACTTGGTCGGTCAATACAAGGACGGCTAATGCTGGTTGTGGATGATGCTGGGGTTGGCGCCCGGTGATGACCCATATGTGCTCATTCGCGTTAGAACTGGTAGTCGAGCAGGCAAAGGCAACATATCGACATCTGTAGAACATAATCTGTTACAACAGCGTATATGGGTGAGCGTTGCCCTGTTGGAAAAACACCCCTCTTGGGTGCTGTTCATGAATGGCAGCACAACAAGTCTAATCAGCAGACTGACGTTCAATGGTTCAAATGGCTCTGAGCACTATGGGACTCAACTTCTGAGGTCATTAGTCCCCTAGAACTTAGAACTAGTTAAACCTAACTAACCTAAGGACATCACACACATCCATGCCCGAGGCAGGATTCGAACCTGCCACCTTAGCGGTCTCGCGGTTCCAGACTGGAGCGCCTAGAACCGCTCGGCCACTGCGGCCGGCTGCAGACTGACGTACATACACTATGTGATCAAAAGTATCCGGACACCCCCTAAAACATACGTTTTTCATATTAGGTGCATTGTGCTGCCACCTACTGCCAGGTACTCCATATCAGCGACCTCAGCAGCCATTAGACATCGTGAGAGAGCAGAATGAGGCGCTCCGCGGAACTCACGGACTTCGAACGTGGTCAGGTGATTGGGTGTTACTTGTGTTATATGTCTGTACGCCAGATTTCCACACTCCTAAAAGTCCCTTGGTCCACTGTTCCCGATGTGACAGTGAAGTGGGAACGTGAAGGGACACATACAGCACAAAAGCGTACATGCCGACCTCGTCTGTTGACTGACAGAGACCGCCCACAGTTGAAGAGGGTCGTAATGTGTAATAAGCAGACATCTATCCAGACCATCACACAGGAATTCCAAACTGCATCAGGACCCACTGCAAGTACTATGACAGTTAGGCGGGTGGTGAGAAAACGTGGACTTCATGGTCGAGTGGCTGCTCATAAGCCACACATCACGCTGGTAAATGCCAAACGACGCGTGAACATTGGACGATTGAACAGTGGAAAAACGTTACGTGGACTGACGAATCACTGTATACAATGTGGCGATCCGATGACAGGGTGTGGGTACGCCCGGTGAACATCATGTGCCAGCATGTGTAGTGCCAACAGTAAAATTCGGAGACGGTGGTGTTTGGTATGGTCGTGTTTCTCATGGAAAGGGCTCGCTCCCATTTTATTACGTCGCACTATCACAGCACAAGCCTACATTGATGTTTTAAGCACCTTCTCGCTTCCCGCCGGCTGGAGTGGCCGAGCGGTTCTAGGCGCTTCAGTCTGGAGCCGCGAGACCGCTACGGCCGCAG
The DNA here is from genome assembly GCF_023864345.2 of Schistocerca serialis cubense. Classification (NCBI taxonomy): domain Eukaryota; kingdom Metazoa; phylum Arthropoda; class Insecta; order Orthoptera; family Acrididae; genus Schistocerca; species Schistocerca serialis. Next base: position 276,076,594 of record NC_064646.1, read on the forward strand.
GTTCGAATCCTGCCTCGGGCATGGATGTGTGTGATGTCCTTAGGTTAGTTAGGTTTAAATAGTTCTAAGTTGTAGGGGACTGATGACCTCAGATGTTAAGTCCCATAGTGCTCAGAGCCATTTGAACCATTTTTTCTCGCTTTCCGCTGCTGAAGAGCATTTTGGGAATGTCGATTGCATCTTTCAAAACGATCGAGTACCTGTTCATAATGCTCGGCCTGTGGCGAAGTGGTTACAGGACAATAACATCCCTGTAATGGACTGGCCTGCATAGAATCGTGACCTGAATCCTGTAGCACACATTTGGGATGTTTTGGAAGGCGGAGTTCGTACCAGGCCTCACCAACCGACATTGATACCTCTCCTCAGCGCAGCACTCCGTGACGAATGGGCTGCCATACCCCAAGAAACCTTCCAGCACCTGATTGAACGTATGCCTGCGAGAGTGGAAGCTATCATGAGGGATAATGGTGGGTCAACACCATACTGAATTCCAGTATTACCGATGGAGGCCACCAAGAACTTGTAAGTCACGCTCAGGCAGGTGTCCGGATACTTTTGATACTTAGTGTATTTACAGTCAGGGTACCTGGGGTAACCACGATAATTTTCCTGCTGCTACTCCGAATCGCACCCTATACCATAACTGCAAGTGTAGGTCCAGTGTGTATAGCACACAGACACATAGTTTGCAGGCCCTCAACTGGGGTTCTCGTGACGAACACACGGTCATCACTGGTGCTGAGGCAGAACCAGCTGTCATCAGTAAACACCACAGAGCTCCACCCTGACCTCCAATGAGCTCTCGCTTACACCACTGAAGTCGCAAATGACGGTGGTTTGGGACGGTTGAAATGCGCGCGACGGGGCGTCTAGCTCGGAGCTGTCTTAAGTAACCGATTTGTAACAGTTTGTTGTGTCATTGTGATGACAACAGCTGTTCTTCGTGCTGCAAATTCAGTACTATGCGCCAAGGCCATACGCCAAACACGATGATTTTTCCTCTCAGTGCTGTCACGTGCCCGTCTAGAACCTGGTATTCTTGCGACCGTACTTCCCGGTGACCACGGCTGCCAGCAGTCATGTACAGTAACAACATTACTGCCAAGTCTTCCTGCAGTATCGCAGAAAGAGCAGCCAGCTTCTTGTAGCCCAATTAAACGACCTCGTTCAAACTCAAGGAGGTGTTGATAGTGGCCTTTGTCGCTTCAAGGCAAACTTGACTAACATCAAATAACAATGTCCAGTCTCAAAGATAGCTAACGCTCATGACCGTTAAAGCGTGTATTTAAAGCAAACCTGACTTTCATCCTCATAGTGGCGGTTCTAGCGCCACTCTTACGCGGCTGGCACGGTGTTTGAACAGACATCATCTTTCGGATCTAGAAACTCGCCTACCAAGTTTCGTTCGTGTCGTACAATTCTGTCTCGGTGTTGCGATTTCTTTTCGTAACTGTATGTGGGGCGTTTGAAAAGTCCGTGCGAAAATAAAAACTACCTACGTGTTTGGGGCAAAGCTTTTTTATTTTTCGACATAGTCGCCTCTTAGACTATACACTTCGTCCAACGCTGTTCTAATTTGTTGATCCTTTCCGAATAATAGGAATTGTCCAAGTCTGCAAAATAGCTATTAGTTGCTGCAATCACCTCCTCATTCGAATAAAATCTTTGTCCCGCCAGCCATTTCTTCAAATTGGGGAGCAAATAGTAGTCGGAGGGAGCCAAGTCTGGAGAAAAGGGGGGGGGGGTGTGTGAAACGAGTTGGAGTCCTATTTCCATTAATTTTGCGACCACAACTGCTGAGATGTGTGTTGGTGCATTGTCGCGATGGAAAAGGACTTTTTTTGTGCTCCAATCGCCGGCGTTTTTCGTACAGCTCGGTTTTCAAACGGTCCAATAACGATGAATAATATTCAGCTGTAATAGTTTTACCCTTTTCCAGATAGTCGATGAGGATTATCCCTTGCGAATCCCAAAAGACAGTCGCCATAATCTTTCCGGCCGAAGGAATGGTCTTCGCCTTTTTTGGTGCAGATTCTCCCTTGCTAACCCATTGTTTAGATTGTTGTTTGGTCTCAGGAGTATAGTAATGTATACATGTTTCATCCACAGTGACGAAACGACGCTTGAAGTCCCGTGGATTCTTCCTGAACAACTGTAAACCATCCTTCCAACACTTCACACGATTCCGTTTTTGTTCAAGCGTGAGCAATCGTGAACCCATCTTGCGGATAGCTTTCTCATGTCCAAATGTTTATGCAAAATATTATGTACCCGTTCATTCGAGATGCCCACAGCACTAGCAGTCTCATACTCCTTAACTCTTCTGTCATCCATCCCCATATCATGGATTTTATCAATGATTTCTGGAATTGTAATCTCCACAGAGCGTCCAGAACGTTCAGCATCACATGTGCCCATATAGCCACTCCGAAAATTTTGAAACCACTTATAAACTGTTCTAATCGAAGGTGCAGAGTCACCATAATATTTATCAAGCTTCTCTTTAGTCTCCTGAGACGTTTTGCCTTTCATAAAGTAATTTTTAATCACCACACGAAATTCTTTTTCGATCGTTTTTTGACAATCACTTGATTCACACGAATACCAAACACAAAGAAATAGACCAATATGGCTGAAACTTTGTGTGCGTTCTTTCCAAATATGCTACTAACTAAACATATCCTGGAGACGCGCCGGTGATGCCATCTCTCGGACTTTGCAGGGACTTCTAAAATGCCTCTCGTACATACCGGACAACGCCGGATACTCAGCTGGTAACAAATAAGGCTTTATAACTTTGGATTACGTGACAGATTTCGGGACTGCGAGTCTCATCTAGAGTTGCACCTGCTCACAGTTCTCATTTCCTGGCGTATAAAACATTATCTTGCCTATCTGTTACGTCATGAGGCAATTGCCGATTTCATACCTCTCTGTATGGCGCGGTGTAATCGTTTGCATAATCAGAGGCTCGCCCGTTTAGCGAGAATGACAGCAACTGCCGCCTGAAGAGGGCACCGCAGCCGACGGAATGACTTTACCACGCCTTCAGCAGATACCCGCTGCATGACACCAGGTTATGCGTATAGCCAACGATCAAGCAGATCGTCATCCCGACTGGCGGCAGCCAGTCGAGCGGGCTGAGTGTACTTACCCGTGAGAACGTATAAACAGTCCGCCGGGCCTCTACAGCCAGTCTAGGGCCAGTGTTCAGAGTGTTCACGGCACTATCAGTCCATGGTTGTCGTCCACGCTAACAAGCCAATGAGCGATATCGCCCCAGGAAGTCATCTCGGAAGATGTTCTTGTTGTTGTGGTCTTCACTCCAGAGACTGGTTTCATGCAGCTCTCCATAGTACTACATCCCGTGCAAGCCTCTTCATCTCTGAATAACTACTGCAACCTGCATCTTTCTGACTCTGCTTAGTGCATTCATCTCTTGGTCTACCTCAACGATTTTTACCCTCCAAGATTCCCTCCAATACTAAATTAGTGATCCCTTAATGTCTTAGAAGGTGTCCTACCAACCCGTCCCTTTTTTTAGTCAGATTGTGTCACAATTTCCTCTGGTCCCCAGTTCCATTCAGTGCCTCCTCATTAGTTATGTGATCTACCCATCTAATCTTCAGCATTCTTCCGTAGCACCACATTTCGAAAGTTTATATTCTCTTCTTGTCTAAACTATTTATCGTCCATGTTTCACTTCCGCACATGGCTACACTCCATACAACTACTTTCAGAGAAGACTTCCTGACACTTAAGTCAATACGCGATGTTAACGAATTTCTCTTCTTCAGAAACGCTGTCCTTGCCATAGGCAGTCTACGGTTTATTTCCTCTCTCCAAAAAACAAAACTCATCTACTACTTTACGTGTCTCATTTCCTATTCTAATTCCCTCAGCATCACCTGATTTCATTCGACTACATTCCATTATCCTCGTTTTGCTTTTGTTGATGTTCATCTTATATCGTCCTTTCGAGACAACTGCTCTTCCAGGTCCTTTACTATCTCTGACAGAATTACAATGTCATCGCAAACCACCAAGTTTTTATTTCTTCTCCACGGATTTTAATTCCTACTCAAAATTTTTCTATTGTTTCCTTTACTGCTTGCTCAATATACAGATTGAATAACATCGGGGATAGGCTACAACCCTGTCTCACTTACCTTTCATGCCCTCTACTCTTACAACTGTACAAATTGTAAATAGACTTTCGCTCCCTTTATTTTAATCCTGGCACCTCAGAATTTCAAAGAGAATATTTCAGTCAACATTGTCAAACGCTTTCTCCAAGTCTACAAATGCAAGAAACGTAGGTTAGCCTTTCCTTAATCTATCTTCTAAGGTAAGTCGTAGGGTAAGTATTGCATCGCGTGTTTCAACATTTCTGTGGAATCCAAAGTGATCTTCCCCGATGTCGGCTTCTACCAGTTTTCCCATTCGTCTGTTAGAAATTAGTGTTAGTATTTTTCAACCATGACTTAATAAACTGATGGTTCGGTAATTTTCACGCCTGTCGACAACGGCTTTCTTCGGGATTGGAATTATTATATTCTTTTTGAAGTCTGAGGGTATTTCGCCTGTGTCATACATCTTGCTCACCAAATGGTATAGTTTTGTGATGGCTAGCTCTCCCAAGGTTATCGCATTTTTTTTTAATTCTTTCTTAAACCCACTCTTGCATTACCCCTATTTGATTTTGTATTTAGAACCCTGTATTCACCTGACCAGAAGTCTTGTTCCTACTACCACCGAACTTCACTAATTCCCACTACATCTAACTTTAACCTATCCATTTCCCTTTTAAAATTTTCTGTATTATACATTCAATCCAGCATTTGTACGTAATTTTGTTAATGACAACAATCTCCTGATAATGATGACAATATACATTTTTCCAGAACTTCCTATTTGCTTTCAAAACGAATATCAAGTATTATTAGCAAATTGGACAGAATGATATACACATACACACAACCAAGTCCCTGGGAAGCACTAAATTGTCCGATAATTATCCGGATGCATATAAAAAGGGTGGTATCAGACATTTCGTATGAATTTTGGGGAAGGCTGTATCGCTATAACGTCACTGTGGAATTTTGGTATTTTTGTCCGTAAACAGAACCGGCTGTGAGTTCGATGGACTGTCAACGTAAACAAACGTCAATGGTACCTCTTCCCGGTCGTGCAGCGCTTCCTACGTAAATGTTTGACACCGAACTGGTCGTAACAGACTTTTCGTAGAAACAATAATCTCTAGGTGGCTTGGAGGGAAAGTTCTGTATATCGTCCCGAAAACTTTCACTGAAGTGCATTTGGTGAACTATCATGTCCGTTATGCTCGCAACGACTCTTCCTTGCCCCTGTATTGTGCCTCAGGAATTGTGCTGCCAGCCTTGCTGTTCAATTTGTATGTTAATGACATCACAGACTATATTTATAGCAACCTCAGGCTTTCCGTAGATAATGCTGCTATCTATGAAGAAGTATTGTTTGAAAAAAAAAACTGCACAGACATTCAGGCATATCTGGATAAGATTCCAAAGTGGTGCAAAGATTGGCAACTTGCTTTACATATTCAGTAATGTTAAATTTTTACTTCCACAGAATGAATAACGTAGTATCCTATGAATACAGTATCAGTGAGCTACAGTTGAAATCGGCCGATTAATACAAATACCTCTGTAACAATTTGTAGGAATGTGAAAATGGACGATCACATAGGCTTGTTTGTATGTAAATCAAATGGCAGATTTCGATTCATTGGCAGAATACTAGGGAAATGCCATCATTCTACAAAAGAAATCGCTTACAAAACACTCGCCGGACCCATCCTAGAATACTTTTGAAGTGTATGGGACCTGTACCAAACACGATTAACAGGGGATATTGAGTGTATTCAGAGAAGGGTAGTACGAATGGTCACAGGTTTATTTGATTCACAGGAGAGTGTCATGGAGATGCTAAATGATCTGAAGTGGCAAACACTGATAGACGGCAGCTATCCGGTGATGGTCTAGGTTTTGTACACCAAACTTGAAGTGATGAATCTGGGATTATACTACATCCCCGTAAGTATCGCTACCGAATCGCGAAGAGAAGACTAGGACGATTACATCGCGCACGGAAACGCTTAAAAGTAACGATTCTTCCCTAGCTCCATACGGGAAGGCAAGGGGAAAATTCCCTAATAACTGGTGTAGTGGGGAGTACCCTCTGCCCTGCTCTTCACTGCGGCTCTTCACTGCGGTTTGCAGAATATGGATTGCCGCACGGAGTGGACGCGAGGTTTGAGGCGCCATGTCACGGATTGTTAGGCCCCTCCCGCCGGAAGTTCGAGTCCTCCCTCGGGCATGGGTGTGTGTGTTGTTCTTAGTGTAAGTTAGTTTACGTAGTGTGTAGGTCTAGGGACCGAAGACCTCAGCAGTTCGGTCCCTTAGGAATTCACACACATTTGAAAATTTTTAGAGTATGGATGTAGATGCGATGTTAATCTGTCAATCAAGGCACACACTTCATCTGAAACCAATTTACAATGAATTTATGTCATTGTAATTTTACCTTTGTACAGCGTACAGTCTTTCGACCGCGTATAATATTCTTCCCAAGAATCACAACCACTCTGGTCACTGACATTTTGTGTGAATGGAATAGAAGCTCGCTGTGAAGTCGCGTTCCCAGGACCGGACAGCGGGTTTTGTTTTCATTTACTCTTGAAACGGCGAAGCTGAGTTTTGGTACATTATAAACGATATGGCACCCTTCCAAATGACCTGTGTTACTAGAATTATCCGTGACGATGTAAGTGTTGGCGTAGTGCCAGTGTGTGCAGCCTCTGTTTGCTGGCGCCCCTTACAAGATTCTCTTGCTAGAGTGCAATTTCAATACTCACATTCATTCTTAAACCCTATCTCATTTCATTTGGAATCCAAATGGTACTGGTGCATCAATTTATCAGAGAGACCGCCCTTCTTCCTCAGGCAAACTGTTTCACAGACTCCAGCATTCATTGACGAGCTCTGTGTTGCTTTTATTCAATCCTGCACCCACCATCTGCCTTCCTAGACGTCCATTTCTCCGGAAGAGTCCAGCTCGCATTCATTAGACCAGGTCTTCCCAAACTTGTGTTCGGCAGAACACTGGTGTTGCGTGGGAAGCGAATAAGAGCTCCGCGAAAATGGCGTTTCAGTTTTAGATATTTTGTCGATACTAGTTATTTTTTAAAATTTTATTATGGTTTCTGTGTTATTGGAAATGATTTGAAATTCAAGTAGTCACTAAATAAAATAAGATTTTCTCATTTTTAAACATTAAATTGACCAAAATAAACAATACCTGGATTCTCAAAGTGCACCGAAAGAGGAAAAGTATGGGAATCCGTGCATACATTTACGTTCGAACATACTAGTCCATTTGAAAAATTTCGACTGAACTGAAGAGATGACAGACAACAAAAGCTGGATCGAGACTGCGCCACTGTCATTGTTAAGGAAATGATGGGGAGTCTGTCAACAATACTGACCTTCTAATGCGGCTGCGTCAGTATTGTTTATTTATTTGAATGCGAGGAGCGGTAGCGTCAACAGTGGCACGTAAGATAGTTTAGGAAGTGGAACACAAGCTAATGTCAAAGTTGATGATGTGATTCACAACTTTATTGAAGTCTACAGAACACTCATTCCTTGGAGTCCAATAACGACAGACAGAAACAACAGAAGTAAGAGAAACTCCGCACCCAAAACACCGCCATATAAGTTACGTGAGAATGACATATAGCATCCATGTGAATTGCGGCAGTGGACAAATCTGACGAAACAAATCGAAATCTGGAATTTATCCCACGGAAAGACCTTCTTACCATTTCCCCGTCGTCCCTCTCTATCCGAAGACTCGTTTCGTGCGGGTCTCCACGCTAGTCTTTCCCGGGCATTACTCTTCATATCTAAATAACTACAGCAACCTACGTTCTTTTGAGCCTGCTTACTATAGTCAAACGTTGGTCTCGCTCTACACTTTCACCTCCATCCCCTCTACTACCAAGTTAACGATTCCTTGGTGCCTCATAATGCGCCCTATCAAACAAATCCCTTCTTTTAGTCAAGTTGTGCCATAAATTTCTTTTCTTTTCTCCTCAACTCGGTTCTACATCTCTTCGTTAGTTATTCGATCCATCGATCTAATCTTCAGCATTCATCTATAGCACCACATTCCAAAAGCTTCCCCCCTGTTCTTGTCTGAAATACACTCCTGGAAATTGAAATAAGAACGCCGTGAATTCATTGTCCCAGGAAGGGGAAACTTTATTGACACATTCCTGGGGTCAGATACATCACATGATCACACTGACAGAACCACAGGCACATAGACAAAGGCAACAGAGCATGCACAATGTCGGCACTAGTACAGTGTATATCCACCTTTCGCAGCAATGCAGGCTGCTATTCTCCCATGGAGACGATCGTAGAGATGCTGGATGTAGTCCTGTGGAACGGCTTGCCATGCCATTTCCACCTGGCGCCTCAGTTGGACCAGCGTTCGTGCTGGACGTGCAGACCGCGTGAGACGACGCTTCATCCAGTCCCAAACATGCTCAATGGGGGACAGATCCGGAGATCTTGCTGGCCAGGGTAGCTGACTTACACCTTCTAGAGCACGTTGGGTGGCACGGGATACATGCGGACGTGCATTGTCCTGTTGGAACAGCAAGTTCCCTTGCCGGTCTAGGAATGGTAGAACGATGGGTTCGATGACGGTTTGGATGTACCGTGCACTATTCAGTGTCCCCTCGACGATCACCAGTGGTGTACGGCCAGTGTAGGAGATCGCTCCCCACACCATGATGCCGGGTGTTGGCCCTGTGTGCCTCGGTCGTATGCAGTCCTGATTGTGGCGCTTACCTGCACGGCGCCAAACACGCATACGACCATCATTGGCACCAAGGCAGATGCGACTCTCATCGCTGAAGACGACACGTCTCCATTCGTCCCTCCATTCACGCCTGTCGCGACACCACTGGAGGCGGGCTGCACAATGTTGGGGCGTGAGCGGAAGACGGCCTAACGGTGTGCGGGACCGTAGCCCAGCTTCATGGAGACGGTTGCGAATGGTCCTCGCCGATACCCCAGGAGCAACAGTGTCCCTAATTTGCTGGGAAATGGCGGTGCGGTCCCCTACGGCACTGCGTAGGATCCTACGGTCTTGGCGTGCATCCGTGCGTCGCTGCGGTCCGGTCCCAGGTCGACGGGCACTTGCACCTTCCGCCGACCACTGGCGACAACATCGATGTACTGTGGAGACCTCACGCCCCACGTGTTGAGCAATTCGGCGGTACGTCCACCCGGCCTCCCGCACGCCCACTATACGCCCTCGCTCAAAGTCCGTCAACTGCACATACGGTTCACGTCCACGCTGTCGCGGCATGCTACCAGTGTTAAAGACTGCGCTGGAGCTCCGTATGCCACGGCAAACTGGCTGACACTGACGGCGGCGGTGCACAAATGCTGCGCAGCTAGCGCCATTCGACGGCCAACACCGCGATTCCTGGTGTGTCCGCTGTGCCGTGCGTGTGATCATTGCTTGTACAGCCCTCTCGCAGTGTCCGGAGCAAGTATGGTGGGTGTGACACACTGGTGTCAATGTGTTGTTTTTTCCATTTCCAGGAGTGTATGTATCGCCGGCGTTTCATTTCCGCACAAGACTATGCTGCCGCCAAACGCCTTTAGAGAAAGACTTCGTAACACTTAAATTTATATTCGTCGTTAACTCATTTCTCTTTTTCAAAAGTGCTTTTCCTGCCGTAGCAAGTCTGCATATTATATCCTCTCAACTCTGTCGATCTCCATTTATTTTGCCACTCAAATAGCAAAACTCATGTACTGTTCTTACAAGGGGACCGTACGAACTTCACCTCACCGTTTTGATTCATATTGACAGGGTATGTAAGGCACGACTAGAAATTCAACATATGCAACATATGTAGCCAGGAACACGCAACACCCAATCGTTTTAGAGAAAATCGAGTTTGAAAATTTTAAGCTTGGTTATATACGTTGAATGATTACTAGCATTCAAGGAGTCCGAAAATGAGCGAGTAAGCAATTAGTTTGTGAGCGTGAGGTCCTTGCATCGAATCTGCCTACCACCACTTTTTTTCCATACCCACGAACTGTACTGGAATAATCCTTCCCGATATACTTCGCTGGTACAGCCTTATTTTTACATGCTGGAGAAGAATCTTAGGAAACGACTATAAAATTGCGAGTACATCAACGAACTGAATGGAGAGATAACTTCTAGAGCAGATGGCATAAAAATTCATACGCCATACACCATCTATCATCATTGCCAGTATTCGGTGATATGTTTCGATACGCCGCTACAGTGTGTCGTTAACACCCAAGTTTGAATTGTAATAGACACACTGAAAAATCATGCATACGCAAAAAGTCGTCGTTCATCACAAGTGGTGTACGTGGCAGTAAATATTGCTTTCCATGTTTCTACGATCAGTATTATCCTTAATCGTGCAGTATTCTATAGGTTACACACCACACCTGTCAACAATCTAGATAAAATAATATACACTGGATCGCCAAAGAAACTGGCATAGGCATGCGTATTCAAATACAAAAAATGTGTGTGAAATCTTATTGGACTTAACTGCTATGGTCATCAGTCCCTAAGCTTACACACTACTTAACCTAAATTAGCCTCAGGACAAACACACACAACCATGCCCGAGGGAGGACTCGAACCTCCGCCGGGGCCAGCCGCACAGTCTATGACTGCAGCGCCTTCGACCGCTCGGCTAATCCCGCGCGGCTATTCAAATACAGAGATATATAAACAGGCAGAATACGGCCCCTGCGGCTGGCAACGCCTATATAAGATAAGTGTCTGGCACAGTAGTTAGATTGGTTACTACTGCTACAACGGCAGGTTATTAAGATTAATGTGAGTTTGAACGTGGTGTTATAAACGGTGCACGAACGATGGGACATAGCATCTACGAGGTAACGATGAAGTTAGGATTTTCCCGTGCGACCATTTCACGAGTGTACCGTGAATGTCAGGAATCCGGCAAAACATTCAAATTTCCGACATCGCTGCGGCTGGAAAAAAATCCTGCGAGAACGGGATCAACGACGACTGAAGAGAGTCATTCAACGTGACAGAAGTGCAGTCCATCCGCTAATTGCTCCATATTTCAATGCTTGGCCATCAACAAGTGTCAGCGTGCGAACCATTCAACGAAGCATCATCGATATGGGCTTTCGGAGCTGAAGGCCCACTCGTATACCCTTGAAAACTGTACGACACAAAGCTTTACGCCTCGCCTGGGCCCCTCAACACCGACATTGGACTGTTGATGCCTGGAAACACGTTGCTTGGTCGGACGAGTCTCGTTTCAAATTGTATCGAGAGGATGGACGTGTACGGGTATGAAGACAATCTCATGAATCTGTGGACCCTGCATGTCAGCAGGCGACTGTTCAAGTTGGTGGAGACGATGTAATGGTGTGGGGCGTGTGCAGTTGGACTGATATAGGACCCCTGATACGTCTAGATACGACTCTGGCAAGTGACACGTATTTAAGCATCCTGTCTGATCACCTGCATCCATTCATGTCCAGTGTGCATTCCAGCGGACTTGGACAAATCCAGCAGGACAATGCGACACCCCACACGTCCAGAATCGCTGCTGAGTGGCTCCAGGAACACTCTTCTGAATTTAAACACTTCCGCTGAGCACCAAACTGCCCTGACTAGAACAGTATTGAGCATATCTGGGATGCCTTGCAACGTGGTGTTCAGAAGAGATCTCCACCTCCTCACACTCTCACGGATTTATGGACAGCCCTGTAGGATTCGTGGTGTCAGTTCCCTGCAGCATTACTTCAGACATTAGCCGAGTCCATTCCACGTCGTATTGCGGCACTCCTGCGTGCTCGCGGGGGCCCTAGACGATATTAGACATGTGTACCAGTTTCTTTGACTCTTCATTGTAAATGACATGACTATACTGATTCGATTGAAAATTCTGGTGTATGTTTTTTATTTCCAATCTTCCAATGAAGAAATCTTTTTCTCCTTTTTTAGGATAGCTATTGTGTAAATAACTAATGAGTATTACATTTCGATAATTTGCACAGTCATTATAAATCTGTTCTTAGAATTACGTGGGAATTAAAATAAATACTAGCACCGAAATTTGATGCAGAGACCTCGCGCTTATGAATCTAAACGCTTACTCGCTTGCCTACAGGCTGCTTGATTATTTGCGACCATACAAAGTATAAAGATGCCTAAAATTTTCAAACTCGATTTTTTCGGAAACGGTTTAGAGTTGCGTCTTCCTGTTTACGTATGTTGAAGTCGTAGTCGTGTCCTGCACCTGCTGTCAACATGAATCAAAACGGTGAGGGAAGCTGGTGGAGTCCCCTTGTTAGTATCTCATTTTCTAATCTTATTCCCCCCCAATGTCGCCTGATTTACTTCGACCACTTAGCACTACCCTTGTTTTACATTTGTTGATCTTCATGTTACAGCTTTTGATGGCACTATCCATTCCGTTCAACTGCTCAAACAAGTTCTTGGCTGTCTTACAGAATTATAATGTCTTTGCTAAACCTGAAAAAGTTTTTATTTCTTCTCCTTGGAGTTTAAGTCCCTTTTCAAATTCGTCCTAGCTTTCCGTAGCTACTTACTCAGTATACTGGTTGAATAACATAGGGCTATGCTACAACCATGTCTCATGCCATTCTCAAATACTGCTTCCCTTTCGAAAGGATAAGTATTTGTTTTTAACTTTGTAACCGGACGTTCTTCCTGCCTCGAACGTCATGTAATATTAAGGAAGAAAATTCTTGTCTGAGAAACATGTAACGTTTGTTGCGCGTGTTACAGTTCGTTTAAAAAGCATACTCAAAATGAGAAAGTATATTAAGGCAATACAAAAACTCGATTTGTGTCTGGTTCACCTTCAAGCGTAACCATTAAGTACACGACCGAGTCTTATAGTTCCCATAGGGAATGTGAAGAAGTAATTAGACTAATACACTGTTCAGATAACAGGAATACAGCCGGGTGGCGTCATTTAGCAGTCGCCGATTTCGACAGGAGCACTCCCTGTCATTTTCAAGGCAAAACTGCTCCGAGTAAGCGCTGTGCAAGGTAATTTAAACCCTCCATTATCAGAGAAACCAGGAAAGGTAACACTCACACTCAAATTGCAAACACTACGCCATCACAAACCAAAGATGACCAACATCACAAGTTACCGATAGTGAAATTAGTAATCAACGGATGAGGTAGCATAAATTGTTTCCCTCTGTTTTTTGGCAAGGGAGACAGCAGGATTCCATGCAGAATCTGAACAAAAACCATAATCTCTATTTATAAGGTTACTTGCTATTTTAATTTCATCAGCTCCCTTAACAAAACTATGCCAATACTTGGAGTGCGTGCCTGACTCTCCGTGTTTTTATATTCCATAGGAGATCCCGCGACACTATCGAAAACTACTGACGTCGATCATCTTTGCTTTGTGATGAAGCTAGTGCTTACAGAGTGTGTGTGTGTGTGTGTGTGTGTGTGTGTGTGTGTGTGTGTTACCTTTACGGAGTTTCTCTGAAAACCAAGGTTCTAAATTCCCTTGCACAGCGCCTACTCGCCCTGAAAATGGCAGGTTATGCTCCTGTCGAAATATCGGCAGTTGTCGATGACACCACACGGCTGCATTCCCGTAAGTTATTTGAACATTGTAAGCACCGAGAGAAACTGAGGTCTCACTGACTAATGGACTGCTTGGCAACTGCTAAGGAAGAGACATTCCTGGACAGGAATAATCACAGGCAATAATGGGCGACATGAAACACATTACATCTACATCTACATCTACATGGATACTCTGCAAATCACATTTAAGTGCTGAACCACCCTCACAATTCTCTATTATTCCAATCTAGTATAGAGCGCGGAAAGAATGAACACCTATATATTTCCGTAAGAGCTCTGATTTCCCTTATTTTATCGTGGTGATCGTTCCTCCCTATGTAGGTCGGTCTCAACAAAAGATTTTCGCATTCGGAGGAGAAAGTTGGTGATTGGAATTTCGTGAGAAGATTACGTCGCAACGGAAAACGCCTTTCTTTTAACCTTTTCCAGGCCAAATCCTGTATCATTTCTGTGACACTCTCTCCCGTATTTCGTGATAATAGAAAACGTGCTGCCTTTCTTTGAACTTTTTCGATGTACTCCGTCAGTCCTACCTGGTAAGGATCCCACACCGCGCAGCACTATTCTAAAAGAGGACGGGCAAGCGTAGAGTAGGCAGTCTCCTTAGTAGGTATGTTACATTTTCTAAGTGTCTGCCAATAAAACGCAGTCTCTGGTTATCCTTCCCCACAACATTTTCTATGTGTTCCTTCCAATTTAAGTTATTCGTAATTGTAATACCCAGATATTTAGTAGAATTTACGGCTTTTAGATTAGACTGATTTATCGTGTAACCGAAGTTTAACGAATTCCTTTTAGCACTCATGTGGATGACCTCACACTTTTCGTCATTTAGTGTCAACTGCCAATTTTAGCACCATTCAGATATTTTTTCTAAATCGTTTTGCAGTTTATTTTGATCTTCTGATGACGACAAATCGTTTATGTAGATAAGGAACAGCGAAGGGCCTTTAACACTACCATGGGGAACGCCAGAAATCACTTCTGTTTTACTCGATGACTTTTCAATTACTATGAACTGTGACCTCTCTAACAGGAAATCACAAATCCAGTCACATAACTGAGACGATATTCCGTAAGCACGCAATTTTACTACGAGCCGCTTGTGTGGTGCAGTGTCAAAAGCCTACCGGAAATCCAGAAATATGGAATCGATCTGAAATCCCTTGTCAATAGCACTCAACACTTCATGTTAATGAAGAGCTAGTTGTGTTTCACAGGAACGATGTTTTCTAAACGCATGTTAACTACTGTGTGTCAATAGGCCGTTTTCTTCGAGGTAATTCATAATGTTCGAACACAATATATGTTCTAAAATCCTGCTGCACATCGACGTCAACGATATGGGCCTGTAATTTAGTGGATTACTCCAGCTACCTTTCTTGCATATTGGTGTGACCTGTGCAACTTTCCAGTCTTTGCGTACGGATCTTTCGTCAAGCGAACGGTTGTATATGATTGTTACATGCGTAATAGAGTTGGAGTGATATATTTACGACAAAAAATGGTACGAATTGCACCACATGGAAAAGCAGAGTAACAGACATTAATAATGTTCATGTTTGACACAGGTGAGACTCCCAACATAAAGGTCGGTAAGGAATACACCTTCCTCGGACACTAAAGCGCATTTTGCAACTGACTAACAAACTGCTGAGGAGTTCTTACAGTATATTGTCCCACTCCTCTTTTAAGGCGGTCCTCAGTTTCTCCACGGTTCTGGAAGGTGTTGTTCGTTGAGAAACACGTCTGCCAAGAGCATCCTAGGCATGCTCTATATGGTTTAGGTCCGGGGAGTACGCAGACCGTCCCGTAAGTTTAAGTGTGTCCAACACCTCATCAGTCCTATATGGGCGGGCATTGACGTCCATAAACAGAGCTTACCCTACCCCTAAACAGACGATCATGACCAGAATAATCTCACTGCAATACCGCTGTGCTGTAATGACACCTTGCGCGAAGATATGCAGCGGTGTTCGGTCATTGTGCATAATGCCTGCACACACCATAACGCCTAGGCCATACCGACGACGTTCACGAACATTTTGTGGTGTGTAACGTATTTTCCTCTTGTGTCCACACTCACTGATGGCGAGAACCACTTGCCACAGCAAAGCGGGATCCGTCAGAGAACGAATAGAACATCACTCTGGACAGCCGGTCACTGTGGCAGAGCGGTTCTAGGAGCTTCAGTCCGGAACCGCGCTGCTGCTACGGTCGCAGGTTCGAATCCTGCCTCGGGCATGGATGTGTGTAATATCCTTAGGTTAGTTAGGTTTACGTAGTTATAAGTCTATGGGACTGATGACCTCAGATGTTAAGTCCCTTAGTGCTTAGAGCCATCACTCTGGACAGCTGTTGCTGATTCCAAATAACATGCTCCTAAGCCAACGAACTCTTTCTCGTCGACGGTGTGATGCAGTGGGATGCATTTAACAGGCTTCCGAGCATACAAACCAGACTGTTCCGGCAGAGACGTGCGTACCTGTAGCAGCTGCCTGGGAGTAAGACGTCTGTCTATTCATTTTCGCCACTAGGATTACATATCGATCCTATTGCGGCGTGCTTGTCCATCTGCGACCACCGACATGCTATAGCGTAGCATTTCCACTTACAGCGGCCTTTTTTTAATCGCGAGATGACATTTTTGGACACAGCTATTACTATGGCCACAGTAGTGAAACTTTGACCAACTTTGAGCCATCCAGCTGCTTGACCACGAACATAAGCACTCAAATAATGTATTTCAGACATATTGCCGTAACACGCGGAATGTCGTACTACACGCTTCCACAAAACCGTACAGCATGAACTGTTGACTGCGTACATAGCGTTCGTGTACAGGCTTCCCTGCAGTTAACGTACTATCATTGGTCGTGAGTTCCGCAGCAATTATCGGTTGTTCCATCGAAGCTGGCAGTTTTTCCATAGTAATTATCAGCAATCATCAAGCAGTTTAATATAACAGCATCTGTGGAATTACGTTACTGGTCATTAAAATTGCTACACCAAGAAGATGAAGTGCTGCAGACGCGAAATTTAACCGACAGGAAGAACATGCTGTGATATGCAAATGATTAGCTTTTCAGAACATTCACACAAGGTTGGCGCCGGTGGCGACACCTACAACGTGCTAACATGAGGAAAGCTTCCAACCGATTTCTCATACACAAACAGCAGTTGACCGGCATTGCCTGGCGAAAAGTTGTTGTGATGCCTCGTGAAATGCGTACCATCACTTTTCCGGCTTTGATAAAGGTCGGATTGTAGCCTATCGCGATTGCGGTTTATCGTATCGCGACATTGCTGCTCGCGTTGGTCGAGATCCAATGACTGTCAGCAGAATATGGAATCGGTGGGTTCAGGAGGGTCATACGGAACGCCGTGCTGGATCCCAACGGCCTCGTATCACTAGCAGTCGAGATGACAGTTATCTTATCCGCATGGCTGTAACGGATCGTGCAGCCACGTCTCGATCCCCGAGTCAACAGATGGGGACGTTTGCAAGACAACAACCATCTGCACGAACAGTTCGACGTTTGCAGCGGCATGGACTATCAGCTCGGAGACCATGGCTGCGGCTACCCTTGACGCTGCATCACAGACAGGAGCGCCTGCGATGGTGTACTCAATGACGAACCTGGGTGCACGAATGGCAAAACGTCATTTTTTCGTATGAATCCAGGTTCTGTTTACAGCATCATGATGGTCGCATCCATGTTTGGCGACATCGTGGTGAACGCACATTGGAAGCGTGTATTCGTCGTCGCCATACTGGCGTATCACCCGGCGTGATGGTATGGGGTGCCATTGGTTACACGTCTCGGTCATCTCTTGTTCGCATTGACGGCACTTTGAACAGTGGACGTTACATTTCAGATGTGTTACGACCCGTGGCTCTACCCTTCATTCGATCCCTGCGAAACCCTACATTTCAGCAGGATAATGCAAGGCCGCATGTTGCAGGCCATGTACGGGCCTTTCTGGATACAGAAAACGTTCGACTGCTGCCCTGCCCAGCACATTCTCCAGATCTCTCACCAATTGAAAACTTCTGGTCAATGGTGGTCGAGCAACTGGCTCGTCACAATACGCCAGTCACTACTCTTGATGAACTGTGGTATCGTGTTGAAGCTGCATGGGCAGCTGTACCTGTACACGCCATCCAAGCTCTGTTTGACTCAATGCCCAGGCGTATCAAGGCCGTTATTACGGCCAGAGGTGGTTGTCCTGGGTACTGATTTCTCAGGATCTATGCACCCAAACTGCGTGAAAATGTAATCACATGTCAGTTCTAGTATAATATATTTATCCAATGAATACTCGTTTATCATCTGCATTTCTTGTTGGTGTAGCAATTTTAATGGCCAGTAGTGTATTATTCAAATCATCCCCACATCCAAACAACTTGTAGTGAAAAAAAATTCACCCTGTTTCGTAGTGCATTCCCGAGAACAGATATAGATGTAGCTATCATCGCAGCAGAAGTGGGACTCTCTTCGTGGAACGGCTGAAACTAGAGCGACTTTTCTCTCGGCGCTCAGCGTCGTGGTGCAGACTGCAGAGGTTGTTACTTAACAGCTGCTGACGTCAGGCGGTGAGCGAGGCGCACATTTCGGCCTGGCCGCCCCCGCATTACGGCTAGGCGGGCCTCGGCCTGCTTTGCTCCTAGGGCTGCACTCCTTGCCACATCCGTGGATCGCGAATGAAATACGCCACTGCTTGTATTCCACAAAAAAGTCTGTGGTATATTATTTCATAATCGATTACCGGTTATTGAAGCAAAGTGGATTGTGGCACCTACCAACAGTCTCGTTGAATCTAACTTAAATTGATATAATGTAAATTCTACTTTTTATACAAAAGACACGTTTATAACAACAGCACAACATCGCTGATTGTTTACTGATTTCATAGACACCATACAATCCTCCTGAAATTGTGTTTTAGCATTTCTCGAAGAAATCCATATATCGAATTTGAAACCCATTAATTTCGTCACTATGAATTGAGGATCGGTAACAACTGTGATTATAGGGTAATGGGTATCATGGGGGACATACTCATTTCGCTAATTCCAAAATTGTGTAACGTATTGACGAAAACAGTTATGATGAAATATTAACATTCAGTTAAATGACTATTTCCAAAAGTTACATTCATTCAACATATGCTAGAGAACAAAATATAATGCGTTAGGCACACAACTGTAATTCAAATGCATCACGTAAAATAATATTAATAAAATATTAATCATAATATTAAATTCTCCGTAACTTCAGAAAAATTACAGCTCCGCAGAATCTAAGACTGGTTTTGATTCAGCACAAAAATTCCTTTAAGTCGAGACATTTTACCCATCATTTTACAATCGTTTCGAATTTCGCAAAAATTGAATTTATTTTATTTTGCCAAGATGGCAGATTCAAATTGATTTCTACCACGTGAATACAGATTTCGATTAATTTAATATACAAACAAAAAACTCTGATATTTTAAAACTAGTTGGCCGTGGTGGCTGAGTGGTTCTATGGGCTTCAGTATGGAACCGCGCGACCGCTACGGTCGCAGGTTCGAATCCTGCCTCCTCGGGCATGGATGTGTGTGATGTCCATAGGTTAGTTAGGTTTAAGTAGTTCTAAGTTCTAGGGGATTAATGACCTTCGATTTAAGTCCCATAGTGCTCAGAGCCATATTTTAAAACTAACAGAAACTAAAATAGTGCTAACCGTCGGGAAGCTTAATTCTGCTATGAAGTACATATTTATACTTCGTTTCGTGAACCCATATCCCCTAAACTTATGAGGAGAGATATGATTATACACAAATTTTTGAAAGGTGCCAGAAGGCAGTTTTTGTGAGATGATGTAGAGGTAACTCATTGTGACCATCGGTGCCGATATTTCTGTGAACGTTTTTCAAAAGTGTTTTGGCAACAGTGGAAATACTGGTCGACAGCTGTTGTTACTGTGAACTAGGATTTTGAACTATGTTTACAAAATAAATATTGTGAACTGTGTTTACGAAATAAACAGCATAGTATAAATACTTGGTTCTGATTTATTAATATTTACCTAGGACAAGTAAACCCTGGGACGAAACTTGTGGAATGGAGTGCAAAGCCAGTTTAAGTAATCATCTGTTATAAATGAAACCCCTAAGTCGAATTTGTGGCGTCAATGGGGGCTAAGAATTTAAGTTTTTAATGGCCTCGAATTTCGAAAATGCCACAGTTGTCCCATCGGAAATTTCTGGTATCCATTATGTACTCTGTAAATAGAGTGTTTCTCAAAAGTTCATGTTGGAAGAGAAGCCACCCATCAGTCCTCTGTTGGTTCTCCTTGAACCGTAGCAAGGCTAGTGCGTGCAGTAGACATTGCTTTCAGCGCTGCCAACTTACGAATATTGTGTCAGAATTAACGAATCAGGATCATGGAAGAGGTTTTTTTTTAATATCTGAGTTTTTGAACGGAAATTGTTACGTTCTTTCCTAAAAATTCGTCTTCAATTGCACGTTAATGTAAAACACTAATAAATTTTAAGGTTTTTCAAGAGTGTGCAGTGTTCAGTTTTCGACTAAATACAAGAATGCAGTTAATTTCTTTATGTCACATCAATACGGGGTGCAAATAATCTGTCTCCAAGCTTAGATTAGTCTCCATTCCTCATATCGAACAACAATCTTACAGGACTTAAGTTGTCAGGTCTCTCTAAAAGGGACATAGGGAAGTTAACATTCAGCTTTCATTTTTTTCATTTGCTCGTTTCGTTACCTGTTAAAAATGCCTAACGTACAGTATAAGTAAAAGTTTCGCAGTGAGTGGCTCCAACGTAAAGGACAGGATCGGTAAAAAAGAAAATAGTTCTGGTGAATTGTTTCTAGAGTGCAAATTTTGTCAGTGCATCAGAGGTAGCAATAACAAATATTGTCTGAAAGTACTCCGTCGTCAGGCCACGAGTGGCCTACCGGGACCATCCGACCGCGTGTCATCCTCAGTGGAGGATGCGGTTAGGAGGGGCGTGGGGTCAGCACACCGCTCTCCCTGTCGTTATGATGGTATTTTGACTGAAGCCGCTACTATTCGGTCGAGTAGCTCCTCAATTGGCATCACGAGGCTGAGTGCGCCCCGAAAAATGGCAACTGCGCATGGCGGCCTGGATGGTCACCCATCCAAGTGACGGCCACGCCTGACAGCGCTTAACTTCGGTGATCTCACGGGAACTGGTGTAGCCACTGCGGCAAGGCCGCCGTTGCCAAATATTGTCTAAAAGCTCACATAAATTCAATTAAGTACATTAAGAACTGCAAATGCCTTACGCCAACACGCAAAGAAGTTACTAATATCCCAAAGGGAAAAAGTGAGAACGAAATCGTGTGAAATTATATATAGCACTTTTTGTTGCTGAGCAAAGCAACCTGTTAACTGTGGGTCATTTAGGGCATCTCTTGAAAAACGTGGATAGTGATTCTGAAGCGATTAAAGATACGCAAATGTATCACACAAAATGCTCTATGATTATAAAAAATAATCTCATTCCTCATTTTAAGGACGATCTTATGCGTGATATTGAAGGCGGAAAATTCGGTCTGCTTTTGGACGAGTAAACTGATATTATTGTATAAAAAATACTTGGCATAGTAGTAATATACACTCTAAGACAAAAAACGACGCACCACGAAGGAATTATCCGAATGGAACGGAAATCAGTTCGTGATGTTTTGCGCTGGTTCGTAGCGTTTTGTCTTGCACGTTGGTAACCCCGTTGCTATAAGTTTATTTATGGATTGTCATTTTTTGTTTGTATTTCACTGTTGCTATTTGAGTTCACATATTCACAGTTTGTCTCTTGAAGAAAGTGACTGGAGCTGTGGACCCCAGAAAATGGGTTGTCAAGCATCGGAACATTGTCGACGTTTCGGAGGCAGCCAGAAACATTTGCGCCATATATGAGGATAATGCCATTGGACAGGGCACGGCAAGAAACTGGTTTTCTCATTCTAAGGAAGATTGTTTTAACATTAGTGATTCTCCACGTTCCGAAATATCTTCGAGGTTTGATGAACTAATCCACAATGATCCACGTCAGTGCACTCGAGACCTGGCAGATGTGATGAACGGCGATCATTCCGTCATCGTGCAATATTTGCATGCAGTGAGGAAGGTTCAAAAATCGTGGTATGGGTACTACATGCTCTAAGCCAAAATCCCAGAAATCAGCATGTGGTCCTATATGCACCGCTGCATGCTCGTCGTCAATTCGCTCTTGAACAACATGGCCCATTTCTATCCTGTATCGTCACTGGTGACGATAAATGATGTCTTTATCTTAACATAAGAAAGAGGAAGGAATGGGTGAACCCATACAAAGAAGGAACTCCTCGTACAAAGAACTGTGCACATCCACGATAGATAATGTTATGCATCTGCTAGAACAGCGACGTTGTAGTGTACTACGAATTAATTCCCCGAAGTGTAACCATCAGTGCTGACATTTATTGTCAACAACTGAGAAGTCTTCCAGACGCAATCCAAGGGCAGCAACTAGGAAGAAGTAATGCTACTTCACGATAACGCCCGCCTGTATTCTGCTAGAGTGACCAAAAATACGAGGGTAATCCCAAAAGTAAGGTCTCCTATTTTTTTATAAGTACATAGACATGTTTGTTTCTACAATGGTTTACATCAGTTTTCAGCTTGAACATTTAGCTATTTTTCGACATAATCAACATTTCTTTCGATGCATTTTTGTAGACGCTGTGGCAGTTTTTGTATGCCAATGTCATACCAGCTCGCCGCCATGCTGCTTAGAAAGTTATGAACCTCTTCTATCACCTCGTCGTCGAAGCTGAATCGCTGGGAGCACAAACGCTGACAGGTACTGTGAGACTGAAAAAATTCAAACGGGCGATTCAGAAACGGAGAAGAGGAATGTTGAGCAAGGGCGTACACATTCTCCATGACAACGCTCGCCCACACATCGCTCGGCAAATTGTTGCTTTCCTGCAACAGTTTCAGTGGAACATAATCACCCACCCACCCTATAGTCCTGACTTGGCGCCCAGTGACTATCACCTGTTTCCTAAGTTAAAAGAACATTTGGCCGGAAAGCGATCCAGCTCCGACGACGAGGTGAAAGAAGAGGTTCGTAACTTTCTGAACAGCACGGCGGCGAGCTGGTATGACATGGGCATACAAAAACTGCCACAGCGTCTACAAAATTGCATCGACAGAAATGGTGACTATGTCGAAAAATAGCTAAATGCTCAAGCTGTAAACTGATGTAAACCATTGTAGAAATAAACAGGTCTATGAACTTATAACAAAACAGGAGACCTTACTTTTGGGATTACCCTCGTACTATAAAGGAGCAGGGGCCAGTCTAGAAGACGGTCAACGGGAGGGGGGGCTAATGGAGGTGGGGGGGGGGGGGGAGGAAGTTTGGGGGACTGGAATGTGGCTTAACAAAAGGAGAGTTTGGGTCCTCTACCGACAAATTGGTAAAATTTGGTGTTGCTTGAAGTAGTTTTTGGTAACTGTTTTGGAGTTCAGGGTAATAAATGTGTATTAATAAAAAATAAGACGCCTATTTTAACTGATATATATTAGTTTAGGTAGTAAGCTATTTGACGCTCTTATTCTTTTGTTAATACATTTCAACCTATATTTCTACATAATTATAACCAAAAATTGAATCTGTTGGAGTAATATATTCGCTGATTTCTGAAGTCATTTAATTCGGAGTAATATGATACTCCGTGGGGGGTGGGGGGGGGGGGGGGGGAGCTATAACACGCATAGCCCCCCCCCTTCCCACCGCCCCTGTAAAGGAGTGAGGTTGAGAAGTCATTCCGCGCCCACTTAATTCACCTGATCTTCCACTCTCAGACTTTCCCCTTTTTCGCTCTTTATTGAACAACCTTCACAGACTTTTTTTTCACATGAAAATGCGCTCCAAACATGGCTCGACCAGTTCTTCACCTCAAAACCACGTGACATCTACAGCTGCGGAATCGAAAAGTTACCCCAGCGTGGACAGACTGTTGTAAACAGTGGAATAAATATATTACTGGTGACTAAAGTCACTGTTATGTGTATCTGTTGTATTAATTAAACTTATGTAAAAACACTACGAACTTTTGCACCAACTCATTTCATGTACAGACAAACAAATGATTACAATTTAGAAAAATTGGATGAAGTATTCAAGAGAAAGAGCTTCACAAATTGAGCAAGTCAATCACGCGTTGTCCCACCTCTGGACCTTATGCAAGCAGTTATCTGCTTGGTATTGATTAAGAGAGTTGTTCGATCTCCTCCTGAGGAATATCGTGACAAATTCCGTCCAGTAGCCGCGTTAGATCGTCAAAATCCCGGGCTGGTTGAGGACCTTGCCCATAGTGCCCCAAACGTTCTCAACTGGACAGAGATCTGCGAACTTGCTGGCAAAAGTAAGGGTTGGCAAGCGCGAAGACATGCAGTAGGAATTCTCGCCGTGTGGTGGCTGGCATTATCTTGCTGAATTGTAAGCCTAGGATTACTTGCCATGGACAACAAATTGGGGCGTAGAATATCGTCGACGTGCCGCTGTGCTGTAAGGGTGCCGCAGATGACTACCAAAAGGGAACTGCTGTGAAAATGATTGGCGTCCCAGACCATCACTTCTGGCAGTTGGGTAGGCGACAGTCGGACTGATATTCTACCGCTGTCTATAGCGTCTCCAAATACGTTTACGGCCTGTAACCTCATTGATTGGAATAACGTTGTCTTCGGTAATGAGCCCTGCTCGAAATGAACCCTCATAACTGCACTCCAGACAGTGGTGGGATACCAGCTTGACTGTCGCCAGCCTTGCCCCGACAACCAGGAGTGATAGTCTAGAGTGCCATTTCTTTTCATAGCAGGACTCCTTTGGTTGTCATCCGCCACACCCTAGCATCAGTACGTCGACGATATTCTTCGCCCCATTTTGTTGCACTTCATGGAAGGCCATTCTGGGCTTACATTTTTGTAAGATAATGCCAGTCTGTCCACGACGAGAGTTGCTATTGCTTGTCTTCGTGCCTGCCAAAACGCTACCTTTTCTCTAATACAGGAATCCATCTCCAGCAATGGAGGCCCAGATCAAGGATTCCAACTGCAATCTGTGTCCAGTCACTTCTTACTGAACTCTACACTTTCCCTCTACCTGTGGGTCCACTTATGTACACCTCCATGGTCCATGCCTTGGCCACAACTTCGTCTGGACTTATCGCAAGACCCAAAAGGCTCAGTCCCAACTGAGGCCCTCCACTGGCAATTTTACTCTATTCTTGGCGAATTCCAGGGCTCAGAAATAGTCTACACTGATGGATCAAACATCTATCGCGCTCTTTGGAATATCTGCTCCTGCGCCAGTGAAGCCTTCCTCATCTGTAGTGATTCCTTAAGCAGCCTACAAGCTCTCGACCAGTGTTTCCCTCGCCATCCTTTGATACTGACTATACAGGAGTCTCTTTACGCCCTAGGCAACACTGGACGTTCAGTGACTTTCATTGGACCCCAGGACATGTCGGGATCTTGGGAATGAATTTGTTGACCACCGGGCCTGACAGCCCACCTGTAAACCAACTCTGGAGATTGGCCTGCTGCAGACTGATCTTCGATCAGTCTTCCGCCACAAAGCTTTTGCGATGTGGGATACTGAAAGGCGCACTCTCAGTACATCAAATAAACTACATGTTATCAGGGAGACAACGAATGTGTGGCAGTTATCCATGTAAACCACTCGCAGGGAATCCATTGTCCTTTGCCAGCTCCCCATCGGACATACTTGGCTAACATAAGGTCACCTCCTCCGTCGAGGACCCACCTCGGTGTTGCTGCGGCTCTAAGAAGACTGTCGACCACATGTTGTTGGACTGCCCAATTTTGGTCGCTCTGCGGAGGACTTTTAGCCTTCCCCGTAACCTGCCTCCAGTATTGGGCGACAGTGCCTCAATGGCTGATGTTGTTTTACGGTTTATTTGTGAGGGGGGTTTATCACACTATCTACGGGTGGGTGTCTGGCCTTCTCTTCCAGGCCTCCACACTCCCTCCATTTTAACTCTTCCTCACTCTTTCTTGGCTGTTTGACTTGATGTTCTTCTCGTTCATATGTGTATTCATCTCGCCTTCTCTTTTAGGCTGGACATTTTAGTGTGCTGCAGAGTGGCTCGCTCATCCTTTTTTATTCTTGTGATCAGCCAGCCATGGCCATCCGCTACATTATTTTAATACCTTCTACTGCTTTTCCTTTGGTTTACTTTTCCTCTTTTGGTTAGCTTCTTTAATTTTCTCTTTCTGTGTGGTTCCTAATTAGTTTTCCGCCCTTTTCCTTTCCCCAATTCCTTTTGAGAATTGTTTTAATTTGAGCCTTGTTTGCATGAGGAAAAAGGGACTGCCGACCCTGTAGTTTGGTCCCTTTATACCCCAAACCAACCAACCAACCGTATCTTGACCCAAAAAGCTAGCCAGATATCTCCCTAACTGGGAACGTTTGGAACGCTAAGATTAGGGCCCTCCAACCAGCTCGGAATTTTAGCAATGTAATGCGCCAGTTGGACAGAATTTGGAATGATTTCCCTCAGGAGGACATCCAACAACTCTGTCAATCAATGTCAAGCCGAATATCTGCTTCCGTAAGAACCAGACGGGGACGTTATTGACATGTTGAATTTGTGAAGCTCGTTCTCTTGAATGAATAAATAATCCAGTTTTTCTAAAACTGTAATTACTGTTTGTACATGTACATCACATCTACCGATTTTCATCCCATTCGGATAATTCCTTAGTGGTGCATCTTATTTCATCCCATTCAGATAATTCCTTAGTGGTGCATCTTAGAGTGTATAACAGCAAGATAATGAAAATAAACACTACATTTTTAAGCCTCGCGCCATTAACCGAATGTACTGCAGAGGGTATTGTTTGCACAGTTAAAGACACCTTGTCGGAATTTAGTTCGAACTACAAAAATATTATTGGCATCGGAACAGACAATGCTAGTGGTATGACAGGACTAAATAATGGCGTACAAGCAAAACTACAGAAAGGAATTCTATTACTCATCTTGGAGCGAAGCGTGTGCCACATCATTCGGCTTGCTGTTCTCAAGCTTCAGATGGGAGTTGGCCGAGAGATTTAGAATTTATAGTTTTGGAGACATGTAACTGGTTCGCTCAGACATCGGTCGACAAGACTGAATATAAAGAACTGTACAGAACCATTAAAGAAGGTCACGACCCGTTAAAAATCGCTACGGATTGTTAAACTCTGTGGTTGCCGGTATATTCGGTTGTAGACAGAATGCTGAACCAGTGAAATGATCTGAAGATGCATTCGAGATATCTCGCCGAAATTGTACTGCTGAATTATTATGTCGTATGTACAAAAGTAAAAACAATTTGGCTTTCACGCCCTATATTAGAAGGCTTGCAATAAGTCAACAAAATCTTTGAAGCTTAAAATGCTGACCCATGTATTATATTATATATTACACTATATTATTTATGCATTTATCAATACTAATCGGGTTCTTGGTCTCTAAAGTGGCTGTACCGCATTTGCAGATTGATCCCCTAACTGTAAGTATCGAAGATTACTTGGACCAAAAAGCATGCCTTGTTATCGGATTCGAATCAAAGATAAAGGACAGAAACGAAGAAATTCCATAATGGAGCAAGCTGAACGTGAACTTCGTCAACGATAGATTAAATTTACGATAAATTTAACACATCAGCTCCGTTAGAGGTAAAATAGTAAATTATCTGCAATTAATAAAATAAACCATACGTATTATTAACCAGTTTTCAGCGTCTTGTTATTAAGAACAGTATAATTTTTCTGCTAGTTCCAGATAATCTGATAATGCTGAAGTGCTTCAGAAAACTAATTTGTCGTCTTACAAAAATGTACTGAAGGTTCACAAGGAATCGTTAATTCGTCTGTTGGACCATTTGCAATATTCACATATCCAAATATAGCTTAAAGAAATGTAATAGAACTTTATAAACTCTACGCTGTGGAGAGAGGTATTATTTAGAATTTTGGTCAGAGGTTAAAACAATATGAAGATTCACTGGAAAAAATCAATTCAAGAAATTGTGTGGTACTACTTTTTCCATTTCGTTGTTGCCTTATCCGAATGCTGACGTCGAAACGGCTTTTGCTGTTATAAAAATAGTAAAATGTAAACTAAGAAATAAAATAGCGCGATCACGACTAAAATGGAGTGACAAAACTTACTAATCATTCGAATTGTCTCTTAAAGTAATAAATATGATCGAAACAGTGAAAAATTACAGTAAGCTTTCACTTCTACTGTTCCTGCTGTAAACCAAGATTTCAACATTGAAAGTGACGGTGATTTAGATTTAATTTTATATTAAATTGGACTTTTAGATGTGACTCGAAATGAGTAACTAAATTCATTGTAAAATATTGTACCTATTGCACCCTTATTCTGACGGATTTTACTGTCAAAAGAAAATATTCTAACGCATTTTTGATGGAAACTTCCAGTGTAGTTAACGGAAAGTTAAAAATTATCGTTGGTAACATTGACTGTTTGTGTAAACTACTTAAGCCTGTCGAGTATGATACTGGGCCATGGACACAATGTGCTTGGTCGCGTCAAAGACATGAAAGCTGATAGCATACTTAATTGCCGCGTGGTCTGGGCGCCTTGTCATGGTTCGCGCTGTCTGAGGCACCTTGTCATGGCGCGGCTTCCCCAATCGGAGGTTCGATTCTCCCTCGACCATGAATGTACGTGTTGTCTTTAGCGTAAGTTAGTTTAAGTTGGATTAAATAGTGTGTAAGCCTAGGGACCGATGACTACAGCAGTTTGGTCCCATAGGAATTTACCACCACCACCATACTTAATTATCAGGGGAGTGAAGGGATGATGTCGTGAGTGATTTATGCAGAATGTTTCTTACGTTGATCATTTCAGTAAGTGGGAGAACTACCTCTGGTAATGGATGTACGTGTATAAAAGGTAGATTTTGATTTCAAAAGTGTTGATATTCAAGCATTTTACAAATTAACGTTCACTGCCGCAATTTTCTCTCTTTTAGTGCCTTAGGAACTACCGTAGGGATTTTGATTCGGTTTTCATTAATAGATAGACTTATTCACGAGGAAGATTTGAATGTATATGTTACGGCCAAAGCTCGAAGTTCGGCCAAATCGCGAATTAGCCGGCCATTTCGCACTTTCGGGGATTGACCGAAGCCCGATTACTTGAAAGAATCAGCGTACATCCGACTTTGGCCAGGCATTTCGCGAATTGGCAGGAGATTCCTGGCCAAAACGCGATATGATTGCACATACGTTGGGAAATCCCTGGCTAAATCACACTGCGTACTAGACTTGGCCAGTGTTTCTATGTTTCGGTACAGTGTATCGATACGTGGAGCTGTCTCAGTGTTTCGAAACGGCTATGTTTCACTGTTTCGAAACAGTGGTGTTTCATACCGCTCTGTCTCTGATGCCGGGACCAGATTCGATCTCGAGCCAGACACAGAAACCGTATCGCTGTTTTAAAATAACGCTGTTTCAGTCCGCTTGTGCTTGGAAGGTACTAATTGTGTCGAAACAGTGACGTTTCATTCCGCTCTTGTCTCGGACGAGATTCGGGCACGGTACAGATACTGAAACACATTTAACATCTCACTTCATGAAACACTTTCCAGTGTGTCGAAATCTTTTTCACACACGACAGCACGAAGCTCAAGGTTTCCGAAAATAAAGCTTCATTTCTAATTGACTGCCCTATTCCGAAATGGCGTAATATCTGCTTTATAAACACTAACAAATAATAAAATAGCGCACATTATTCGCATTCAAAATAATAAAAGTGTGAAAAACATTCAGTTAAATTACACGTCTCTTATAACATACACGTGCTGCAACTACAGTCGAGCTTGATAAATGTATGAAGATGCCACTGATACACGAATCACAAGATCCATTGCTGTGGTGGAAAGAAAATTATGTGTTGTTTCCTACGCTGTTTGAAATAATGAAACGACGTCTTTGTGTTGTGGCCACCTCTGTTCCATGTGAGCGCATATATTGAAAGCAGGGGCAAACAATAACAGACAGACGATCCCGTCTTTCAAGCTAAAAAGTATCAAAAATGATATTTCTAAACTATAACTTGGAATAGGTACAGTAGATCTACACAGAAAGGAAACAGTAAAATTTCAGATGATTTTGTTCTTCTCTGGCAAATATGCACTGAATTTGTATTTGACTGGATTTTGTTTACTCCACTAAATCTTAGATGTAGCTACCTTATAAGAACATTTTTCTCAGATTTGTTGCACGCAGAAGACACTTCCGTATTTGCTCACCATTCAGTGAGTTTAATTAATTTTTTTGAGTACATTTATTTATTTATGTGTTCAAGAATAATTATCTGATTTATATATATATATATATATATATATATATATATATATATATATATAAATGTTTGTCTATTGTAAATGTGCTATGTTTGGTTATTACACAAATAGGCATCTTAATACTTGTGTATCGTAGGTAATTCTCAGGCAAACCAACAACAGTACTTTGATACTTTTGTTTTTGGCTTTCAGATGCTGTGATAAAAATTTCATTTCGACAGCAACTTAACTTTATCTCTGATTTTCTGGGGAAGTTTGTAATATATGATAATATATCTGATTGTTGTGAGTACTTCAGGGAACTCCATATACCTGTACTTCAAACAAACTTCCTTAACAATGATACAGCTCTCTCAAAGGCATTACACTGTATGAATTGCTTTAAATTTTAGTCTGGATTTTATACTTCAAGGAAACATACCGAAAACAATGGAAAATTTAACTGTGAGTAAGAAAAGTGTGAGTGGCACACTATAAATATTAATTCAGTGCCTCGCTTCCCAGCATGCTATCTCAATAAATTATTTCCCATGATATGCCTTTTGAAGAGCACATACAGATCATCACTCATGAAAACTATCAAAATTAGGCACTAGAATACAGGGAAACGAGTTTGTCAAAATCTGTTACGTCAAACATACAAACTCTGATCTCAGCCAAGTGAAAATATGAAAGTCACATGACACGAAAACAGCGCATTTGCTGTAGGAAATACGAGACTGCCAAGACACCTAAGTGAAATTTTCATACTTTCAGCGATATGATTGGCGCTCTCGCACCTTATTTGTGTTTATATGACAATATTTGAACAGTAGACACTCAATATGATATTATGTGTGGGCCTATACTATTACGAAACACGAACTGTTTCACTGTTTCGAAACATTATATTGTAATGTCTCATTTGTTTCGAAACAGTTATGTGTTTCAGTTTGCCCATGTCTACCACGTCTACTGCGTACCCTGATAAGGCAACAATGTGCGGTAGGCAGCACTTCTCTCTCTGTGTTAATTGAGTGGTAGCTGCTGCTTTACGAAGGTCCTGCCGCTGCCCATTGTTTTCCTTCCTGACAAATTGGAGTAATTGTGAGTACTGTTACGTTTTCTGGTATT
This sequence comes from Schistocerca serialis cubense, assembly GCF_023864345.2. NCBI lineage: Eukaryota > Metazoa > Arthropoda > Insecta > Orthoptera > Acrididae > Schistocerca > Schistocerca serialis. Next base: position 276,107,882 of record NC_064646.1, read on the forward strand.
TTTGTCTGTAGTATTTGTGCATCTTTCTGATGTGGCAAGGGAACGTCGGTTAATTATGTGAGCTGCTTTTTTGTTTGTATTTTTTTTAACTTTCTCCCACTTCGCTCATTTATAAAGTTTCATGAAATGTGATGTACCGCCCCCCCCCCCTCATTTAACGTCTACCCTGGCCATTTTAAATAGAAAATATATTTGCTAAACATATTTAAAGCTTGTCTTTCATGTATTACTTTTTTGCTGTGAAAGCGGACGAGGAAATGATAACTAAGTTATTTTAAGGTTCATTATAACAAGTTTAATTAAACTGATTGTTTTGATAGCTGCCAAATGGCTCTCTAGGATCGTGGTTTTTTTTAAATAATTTCTTAAAATAAGTAAATACAAGTTAGGCGGCGATACCGCCCTTCCTAATCCCTCACTCACTCCATCGGCATTCGTGTTCGTCCTTTACATCTACATCAACATCTACGGTGTGTAGTGTACCCATTACCATAACCAGTCGTTTCCTTTTCTGTTCCACTCACAGATAGGGCGAGGACAAAACGAGTGTCTTTATACCTCCGTATGAGCCGTAATTTCTCGTATCTTATCTTCGAGGTTCCTACGCGAAATGTATGTTGGCGGCAGAAGGAACTTTCTGCAGTCAGCTTCAAATACTAGTTCTCTAAACTTTCTCAGTAGTCTTCTTCGAAATGAATGTCTTCTTACCTCCAGGAATTCCCACTTGTGCTCACGAAGCATCTCTGTGAGACTTGCATGCTGATCCAACCTACCGGTAATTAATCTAGTAGCTCGCCTCCTAATTCCTTCGATGTCTTCTTTCAGTCCAACCTGGTACAGATTCCAAACACTCGAACAATGCTCAAGAATAGGTCGCACTTAAGTCCTATATGCGGTCTCCTTTACAGATGAACTACTCTCTCCTAAAATTCTCCCTGTAAACCGAAGTCGTCCATTCGCCTTTCCTACCACAATCCTCAAATTCTCGTTCCATTTCATATCGCTTCGCAGCGTCACCCTACAATAGCTTATCTTCGATACCTTCCTGTGCACCACAGCATCATCAGCGAACAAGCGCAGGCTGCTGCTCAACCTGTCTGCCAGATCATTAATGTATACAGGAAATAGCAACGGTCCTATCATACTTCCCTGGGGCACTCCTAATTATACCCCTGTCTCCGATGAACACTCGCCGTTCAGGACAACATACCGGGTTCTATTACTTAAGAAGTCTTCGAGCCATGTTTCTGGGAGCATATTCCATGTGCGCGTACCTTCGTTAACAGTCTGCAATGGGGTACCATGTCGAATGCTTTTTGGAAATATAGAAATATGGAATCTGCCTGTTATCCTTGATCCATAGATCGCAGTATATCATGTGAGAAAAGAGCAAACTGGGTTCCGAACGAGCCATGCATTCTAAAGCAGCGCTGATTCATTGACATGAGCTTTTCGGTTTCTAGGAAATTTATTCTATTCGAACTCACAAAATGCTCAAGAATTCTGCAGCAAACCGATGTTAAGGATGTTGGTCTATAATATTGTGGGTCCGTTCTTTTACCCTTCCTATATACAGGAGTCACCTGCACTTTTTTCCAGTCGCTTGGCACTTTGCACTGGACGAGAGACTCGCAAACTGAGTAGGCAGCCAATAATGTAAAACCGAACTGGGGTTCCATCCAGACCTGGTGACATATGTTTTCAACTCTTTCAGATGTTTCTCTACGCCTGGGATGCTTATTACTAGGTCACCTATACGGGACTCTGTGTGATGGTCAAAACGACGGTACGTTTGTACGATTCTCCTACGTGAACGATTTCTTATCTTAAACGTGAAATTTAAAACTGCGGCCTTCCTTTTGTTACCCAAACCAGACAGGTCAACGAGTGACTTAATGGAAACCTTAGACCACTTAGAGATTTTGCATAGGACCAAAATTTTTTCGGGTTCTCCGCCAGATCTTTAGGCAGGGTGTGATGATGGTAACTGTTGTATGCTTCGCGCATAAATCTTTTCATAGACGCACGAATCTCTACTAATAATCTTTGCCTGTCGTCATTTGCGCGTCCTCTTTTGAACTGAGAGTGCAATAGCCTTTGCTTTTTTAGCAATTTCCAAATTTCGTTATTCCTCTACTGTAACCTGTACAAAACACTCTACTAGCAAACGTTAGAATATACAGGTAAAATCTTTTTGTTTGTTTCTAACCTTGATTAGAAACTCTTCAACAAAAACATGTGTTTATAAAGGAACTGTATTAAACACTTTTTTAAGACGTGGAAACACCTTGCTGTAAACACACCAATCCTGAATAGCTCCTAGTACTGATGTTTATAACCGTCGGACGACCGACAAAATGGTTTCTGAGAATAATAGGCCTAACTGTTTTAACAGATCGGTAAAAGAATTGACCTTTTACTGAAACAGACTAATGCCACTGAATGTTATTATTCATATGAAAGACAACATTGTTTGTACCATCTTCCAAGCCTTATCGTTACGTACCTTCTCAATTTCTAAATATATATGATCACTAAGAGAATTCTTGTCAATGGCCTTGAGCTTAACTTCCTTTCACAAAAGGTTAGCCTCTCTGCGAGACTTTTGTTTCGACTTCTCAGCAAGCCAATCAATACACACATAAAAGTTTTGGTACCAGTTCCTTTTAAACACAATAACATACATTTGTGTACTGCAGATTATCACGACTCTTTCTCAACTGACACGCGTGAATTCGGCCGCTCTGGTAGGGAACTTGTGCGGCACGCCTTTCAGATCGTTGAATCTCGGACATATGCCCATATAATGCATTTAGTTCAAATCATAGTCTACGTAAAGATTGGGGCATATTGTCTATGCTGGGGATTAATTTTATAAAACAAAATGTTATCTTTTATAATAATGGCGGTTTTCTGAACTAAGAAAGCTAACGAGAGGTTTTAATTGTTCTCCTCCCTTAAAAAAGAATTGGTGAGGTTTTCACGGGTTAATTACCACCATTTTAACTCATATAATTAATGGACTATCCTTGAATCAGTAATCGAAGATACCGGTACTAACTACATTGAAGAGCCAAAGAAACTGGTACACTTGCCTAATATCGTGTAGCCCCCCCCCCTTCGAGCATGAGCATGCAGAAGTGTCAGAATATGATGCGGCATTGACTCGACTGATGTCTGAAGTAGTGTTGGAGGGAATTGACACCATGAATCCTGCAGGGCTGTCCGTAAATCCGTAAGAGTATGAGAGGGGTGGAGGTCTCTTCTGAACAGCACGTTGCAAGGCATCCCAGATATGCAAAATAATGTTCATGTCTCGGGAGTTTGGTGGGTAGCGGAAGTGTTTAAATTCAGAAGAGTGTTCCTGGAACCAACCTGTGGCAATTCTGGACGTGTGAGCTATCGCATTGTCCTGCTGGAATTGCCCAGTCCATCGAAATGCACAATAGACATGAATGGATGCAGGATGCTGGATGCCGTGTCAGAGTCGTATCTAGACATCTCACGGGTCCCATATCACTCCAACTGCACGCGCCCCACACCATTAGTCCGCAGCTCGTGGTCGTGCGGTAGCGCTCTCGCTTCCCACGCCAGGGTTCCCGGGTTCGATTTCCGGCGGGGTCAGGGATTTTCTCTACCTCGTGATGACTGGGTGTTGTGTGATGTCCTTAGGTTAGTTCGGTTTAAGTAGTTCTAAGTTCTAGGGGACTGATGACCATAGCTGTTAAGTCCCATAGTGCTCAGAGCCATTTGAGCCATTTGAACCACACCATTACAGAGTCTCCGCCAGCTTGAACAGTCCACTGCTGACATGCAGGGTCCGTGGATTTACGAGGTTGTCTCCATACCCGTACACGTCCATCCACTCGATAGAATCTGAAACGAGACTCATCTGACCAGGCAACATGTTTCGAGACATCAACCGTCCAATGTCGGTGTTGACGGGCCCAGGCGAGGCGTAAAGCTTTGTGCCCTGCAGTCATCAAGGGCCCACGAGTGGGCCTTCGGCTCCGAAAGCCCATATTGATGATGTTTCGTTGAATGGTTCGCAAGCTGACACTTGTTGATGCCCCAGTATTGAAATCTGCAGCAATTTTCGGAAGGGGTGCACTTCTGTGACATTGAACGATTATATTCAGTCGTCGTTGATCCCATTCTTGCAGGATCTTTTTCGGGCCGCAGCGATGTCGGAGATTTAATGTTTTACCGGATTCTTGATATTCATGGCACACTCGTGAAATGGTCGTAAGGGATAATCCCCAATTCATCGCCACCTCGGGGATGCTGTGTCCCGTCGCTCGTGCGCCGACTATAACAGCACGTTCAAACTCACTTAAATCTTGATAACCTGCCATTTTAGCCGCAGTAACCGATCTAACAAATGCGCCAGATACTTGTTGTGTTATATAGGCGTTGCCGACCGCAGCGCTGTGTTTTGCCCGTTTACATGTCTTTATATTTGAATACGCATGCCTATGTCAGTTCCTTTGGCGCTTCAGAGTATTTGGTAGTAGGACCTAGCCTGATCACATCTAATGGCACTCGATTTCAATTGTTCTTATCATTGTTCCTTAAGCTCACCCATGGCTACTTCAAACGGGAACGATATTCATGATGAAGGTAGGATACATGCAAATTCGGAAACGACAGCCGGCCATTATGGCTGAGCGGTTCTTGGCGATTCAGTCCGGAACCGCGCTGCTGCTGCTACGGTCGTAGGTTTGTATCCTGCCCCGGGCATGGATGTGTGTGATGTCCTTAGGTTAGTTAGGTTTAAGTAGCTCTAAGTCTAGGGGACTGATGACCTCAGATGTTAAGTCCCAAAATGCTTAGAGCCATTTTTTTTTCAAACGACATTTGGTATGAAGAGCAGATACCTGGACACTTTGAATTCGCTGGTGCAAGAAAAAGCAAATTGTGGTGTCACCGCCAGACACCACACTTGCTAGGTGGTAGCTTAAATCGGCCGCGGTCCATTTAGTACATGTCGGACCCGCGTGTCGCCACTGTGTAATCGCAGACCTAGCGCCACCACCAAGGCAGGTCTCGTGATACGAGAGAGCACTCGCCCCAGTTGTACGAGAACCTAGCTACCGACCAGATGTACGAAGCCTTTCTCTCTCATTAGCCGAGAGACAGAATAGCCATCAGCTAAGTTAATGGCTACGAACTAGCAAGGCGCCATTAGCCATACAGTGATTGTACTTAAAGTCTCCTGTGTATCGTCAAGATCGATGTACCACCATGATTGAGTAAAGTTAAGTATTAAACCTGCTCCGTACTTTTCTTCCTAACATTAATTACGTATCCTGTTCCAGTACTTCACGCCCGTCTGCGTTAGTCTAGCTTGCCTTTTCAGCCATCTCAACTTCACGGTGTCGGCCCAGATACCGACACAACATTGGCGACGAGGGAAAAGAGTTCTTTCTGATTGCTTACATTTAATTGTGTCATGGCTTCGCCACATTCTCCAGATGTACTGTCCGAATTTTATCGCTTGCAGAATCAGCAGACGCAGGCGTTACTGGATGCCCTTGGACAGCTCGTCCAGGGTCAACGTGCCATTCAAACCGATGCGGCCGCTGCCGCTTCTTCGCTACCGCTGCCACTAAACGCTGTTGCACCTCCCTTTCGACCATACGTGGCAGCCGATGAGACCTGGCACGAGTGGTCTCGCCAGTTCAACTTTCATCTAGCAGCCTACAGAATTCAAGGTAAAGAGCGGCAGCCGTTTTTGCTTTCTTGTGTCGGTGTGTCCACATACCGTGTGATAGTGAAATTGTTTCCCCGACGCGACGTAGCAACTCTGTCCTACGAGGAAATTTTGTCTGCATTAGATGCCTATTTCAAAGAAACAGTTAATGTGGTTGCAAAACGGTATACGTTCTTTCGTACAAAACGTACGGCCGGTCAAACTAATAGGGAGTGGGTAGCAACATTGCAAGGACTTACTAGGGACTGTGCCTTTGAATGTGACTGTGGTCTCTCTTATTCAGATACAATGGTGCGTGATGCAATTGCACAGAACGTTTCTGATGTTCGCATACGGGAGCAAATTTTGAAACTAGTTAATCCCTCCCTTCAACAAGTGATAGACATATTGGATAGACAGGACACACTAGACTGTGCTCAGGAATCTTTTGAAACTTCGCCAGCCGTGTGTAACATTAACCGGCCCACTGGACGCGCTGCGCGGCCCGGTAACCGGGCCTCGCGCACGTCCGCACAGCTGCCGCCGCGCGCTAAGCCACGTGTGCCGCGCCAGCCCACAAATGTAGTGAAATCGTGCCCGCGGTGTGCTACTAGACATTCGCGTGAACATTGCCCGTCACGCCAAGCTATTTGCTTTTTCTGCAATAAGAAAGGACATGTTCAAAGTGTTTGCCAGAAAAAGCTCAGATCAGACAATCACAATCATTCCAGGCCCTTTGCTTCGCGCCGGAATCGAACCAAGGACACTGAGGCTCGTGGACCTTCGCCTATGGACATTCATGTCGTTAATTCCACTTCGTCCAGTGACACTTTCTCTAACAGTGACTGTGATCGTCCCACAAAAACTGTGCGTCGACGTCGCCGGAAATCACGTCAATTAGCAAGTGATTCTGTACCAGTGTCTGTTCCAATTGCACAAAACAGTCGCTCTTGTCGTCAGCAGAACAATAAACTTTTTGTGGACTTAGACTTTGAAGGCAAAGTGATACCATTCCAGCTCGATACCGGAGCTGCAGTTTCATTGCTCAATCACGACACGTACAAACAACTGGGCAAACCTCCATTGCGTTCCGCAAATGTTAAGCTAACTACATATTCCGGACAGAAAATTCCTGTGTTAGGACAGTGCAGCCTTCTTGCAACATACAAGGGACAAACAAAACTTGTGTCATTTTACGTTCTTCGTTCTTCTTCTGCGGTGAACTTGTTTGGTCTAGATTTATGTCAGTTGTTTAACATGTCTATTGTAAATCAGGTGCTATCAGTGAATCAAACTGTGCCTTCAGACAGTGTTTCTAGTGTATGTGAAGAATTTGCAGACATTTTTGCACCGGGCTTAGGTTGCGCTAAAAACTATGAAGCACATTTAGAACTGAAGGTAAACGCGCAACCGAAATTTTTCAGGGCGCGCAATGTTCCCCACGCATTGCGTGATGAGGTCACAAGAACATTGAACAATGTAGAATCACAAGGTGTGAGTGAATGTGCGCAATGCCTCTTTCATTTCAGCTCCGCTTCATCGCTTACGCCGTACAGGTGTTCCGTTTCTCTGGACGACGGAATGCGAACGCGCCTTTCGCCAGTTGAAATCGGCGTTGCTTTCTAATACTTGCCTTACGCCATTCGATCCCCAGAAACCCCTTTTGTTGATGGTAGATGCATCGGATTTCGGGATCGGTGCTGTGCTTGCGCACAAAGTTGGCTCCCATGATCGCCCTATTGCCTTTGCGTCCAAATTGCTCTCGTCTGCGCAAAGAAATTATTCACAGATAGAGAAAGAAGCTTTGGCTCTCGTGTTTGGTGTTACTAAGTTCCATGATTTCTTGTATGGTCGTCACTTTACCATCATCACAGACCACAAACCTTTGACATCGCTTTTTCATCCGACCAAGCCTGTACCTCCACGTACAGCGCAGAAATTCATTCGCTGGTCTATTTTCCTCTCGCAGTACCGCTACGATATCTTGTATCGGTCCACTGCTAAGCACGGAAACGCCGATGCGTTGTCCCGTTTGCCTGTTGCTGAGGATAAAGCATTCGATTCTTCCGAACTTGCTTGCATGTTCATTGATTCGGAAACCGATGAAGTGGTCGAATCGTTTCCGATTGATTTTCGTCGTGTCGCTACAGCCACAGCTGCTGACCCTGTCCTTGCTACTGTTTTACGTTTTGTTGCTACGCAATGGCCTTTGTCAAAGTCTCGGATCGAGGATCCGTTGGTTCGCCGATTTTTTGCTCACAAGGAGAGACTTTTTGTTCGACGTGGTGTTTTGTTGTTGCGTTCTGATAATGATCAGTCCAGAGTCGTGGTCCCACGTTCGTTACAGTCCTCTTTTTTACGGCTTCTTCACCACGGACATTGGGGTATAGTGCGAACGAAACAACTTGCTCGTCAGCACTGTACTTGGTTCGGAATCGATGCTGCGATTACGAATATGTGTTCTTCGTGCCCGGCGTGTGCCGAACAACAATCCGCACCGCCGCGGAAAGTCTTTGCGTGGCCAAAAGCCACTTCCCCTTGGCAACGCTTGCACATTGATTTTGCTGGTCCATTCTGGAATGCTCGATGGTTGGTTCTGGTCGACGCCTTCAGTAATTTTCCTTTTGTTGTCCGGATGTCTTCCACGACGTCCTCCGCCACCATCCAAGCGTTGTCTGCTATCTTTTGCATTGAAGGTCTTCCGCAGACTATTGTTTCCGACAATGGCCCACAATTCATGTCCGCAGAATTTCAGTCATTCTGCCAGGCCAATGGTATTCAACATCTGACATCCGCGCCGTTTTCGCCTCAGTCAAACGGTGCCGCTGAACGATTGGTCCGGACTTTCAAGTCACAGATGTTGAAATTGAAAGAGTCGCATTCTCGGGAGGACGCATTGTTGCTCTTTTTGTCTTCGTATCGCTCTCAGCCCCGAGATGGTCGCTCGCCGGCTGAGTTGCTCCATGGTCGTCCTCATCGCACCTTGATGTCTTTGCTGCATCCGCCGCATCAGGTTCCTGTGCAGCGGCAGACTCCTGCTTTTGCTCCAGGCGACGTTGTATTTTATCGCAACTATCGAGGTTCACGGCGTTGGCTCGCAGGGCGCATTCTTCGCTGCCTCGGCCGCGCGATGTATTTGGTTTTGGGGGCCTCTGGTGAGGTGCGTCGGCATCTCAATCAGCTGCGCCTCTGTCGTCGCTCGGGTTCTGCCGCTCCCCGTCTGCTTTCAGCGACGGTGCCGTCTGGTCAGCGCCCTGGGGACCCATCTACTGGCTCGCCTCATCCCCAGGTGTTACCGACGATGCCTTCCATTTTGCCCCATGGCGACGCGCCGCCGCCGCCGCAGCAGCAGCAGCCGCCGCCGCCGCCGCTTGTTCTCCAGCCGGCGCCGCCCGCATTCGACGCTTCGTTGCAGCCGCCAAGCGCCTCCCAGGGTCACGCGCCGCCGATCGCTTCCCGTGACCAGCTGTCCTCCGCCGTGGAACTCTCGCCCGCTCCGGACCACATGACGTCATCACGCGTCGGCTACCCCGACGCAATGGAGGTTGATCCTTTGGTCCCTCCTGTCTCTTTACGGGCGCATACACCGCATGTTGACGTGCACCCTGGACTAGTTTTTCAGGCGTTTCCTAGCTCCCCTCGGACCGAATGGCCGGGTGCGGGTGGCACAGCCTCGCCTGTTGTTAGGCTCCCCACCTCATCGCATACGTCAACATGTGGTCCTCCCCACGGCGGGCGGAAGCCTTATCACACGACCGTTCGCCGATTTGCGGGGGAGGAATGTGGTGTCACCGCCAGACACCACACTTGCTAGGTGGTAGCTTAAATTGGCCGCGGTCCATTTAGTACATGTCGGACCCGCGTGTCGCCACTGTGTAATCGCAGACCTAGCGCCACCACCAAGGCAGGTCTCGTGATACGAGAGAGCACTCGCCCCAGTTGTACGAGAACCTAGCTACCGACCAGATGTACGAAGCCTTTCTCTCTCATTAGCCGAGAGACAGAATAGCCATCAGCTAAGTTAATGGCTACGAACTAGCAAGGCGCCATTAGCCATACAGTGATTGTATTTAAAGTCTCCTGTGTATCGTCAAGATCGATGTACCACCATGATTGAGTAAAGTTAAGTATTAAACCTGCTCTGTACTTTTCTTCCTAACATTAATTACGTATCCTGTTCCAGTACTTCACGCCCGTCTGCGTTAGTCTAGCTTGCCTTTTCAGCCATCTCAACTTCGCGGTGTCGGCCCAGATACCGACACAACACAAATAATAGTGGAATAAAAACAAAAGATAATTACTGTTCTTTTATAGACGAAATTGAACAAGCCAAAGCAAAGCAGAGAAAAGAGAGTGGTGGCTGTCGTCGACTAAGAAACTATGGCGTTATTGAAGTTGATGGAAACTTATTGGACCAGTAGCAGGCGACAACAGCGCTAATTTATACTATGTCCACACAGAAGAACTGTTCGAAATACTGCACGACACTCCCTTGAAAATAGAACATGGAGGTAGCATACGGATGGAAAAGGAACTGTAGTTTAAGTAGAAAAATGTCACCAAAGAGGTCATTACTTTGTATCTTCACTTATGCAAACCTTTTCAGGCTTAATTTTCTAACTCACAGACAGGTTTGTCCCTGTGAACTCCGGATAATTCCGCTACGCAGCGCTGCGTCAGTGATAACCGCGCGCTAGGCGGGCAGAACTGTACAAACCTATGGTTAATCTGTTCTTCGTGCGGCAAAAATGTGTAACTTCAACATTTTTACAAAATATTTGCAGTGCCTGTTAGCAACTAAAATTTTGACAGTGCATTTCTTTCGTTGTCTTCTTCTTGTGTAAAAAAATTCAGAGTAGGTTTCGACATGTCTTATTGGACCATTCCCTTGTGAGAGTCTTCGACTCATCCAAATCATGAAAAACTGTTGTTTTCATCAAGTAATTCAGCAGTCGCCATACGAAGCAATGTTTGGCTGTAAAGCAAAAGTGGGGCTGAGTACTTCAAATCTGTATAAAAAATTGTTGACAACATGACAGAGGCCTTGAGAAAGTCGAACAAGAAATGGAGGACGCCATAAATGTAGGTACTGCTCCCAACAATGAAACTGTCGCCGTGGGAGTCGAACCATCGGAAAGTCGAGACCAGTTCCTTGACAATAACAAAGTGAAAATATTTTGTGTGGATTGTGAAGAAGAGTGTAGAGCAGCTCATTGTTGTATATCTTGCGCCAAAGATGTGCATGGAGTTTGTGGAAGAAGTAATGAAGCAAGGAAGGATATGGAAGGAAAAGTACTTGCAAACTATGTTATAATAAACAAGAAATCAGGGAAGAGCGGGGAGGAGCTCACGACAATTTGTGAGCACAAGGTGCTTAACTGCATAAAAATTCAGATACAAAATTCCCATCTGGAAAAGTTGGAGACAATGTTCACATCAGTATACCAACTGTTGACAGAGGTCGCGGATATCCTAGAAGCGTTCTTGCAGTTGTCATGAGCGTTGTAGGCACTTTCTACAAGCTGGGAACAGAACATTGTTTTCTCAAGCAACTATATTCTAGAAACGAGTTCTCTAGTCCGCACGAGGAACTGCTCAAGCTGGAATCCGTGGCCAAAGAAGAAGAATCATTACAAACCATATCGTCTTAAGTCACTGACCAGTTGCCAAGGATACAATCGATTCGATTGCTCTACTAAATGCGCCACAAATAGCTGCAAATGCAGAAATAAGAAAATATTGTGTGATTCCAAATGTCACAAAAGCATAGCTTGCTGTAATAAGTGTGTACTGGATGTACAGGGTTATTACAAATGATTGAAGCGATTTCACAGCTCTACAATAACTTTATTATTTGAGATATTTTCACAATGCTTTGCACACACATACAAAAACTCATAAAGTTTTTTTAGGCATTCACAAATGTTCGATATGGGCCCCTTTAGTGATTCGGCAGACATCAAGCTGATAATCAAGTTCCTCCCACACTCGGCGCAGCATGTCCCCATCAATGAGTTCGAAAGCATCATTGATGCGAGCTCGCAGTTCTGGCACGTTTCTTGGTAGAGGAGGTTTAAACACTGAATCTTTCACATAACCCCACAGAAAGAAATCGCATGGGGTTAAGTCGGGAGAGCGTGGAGGCCATGACATGAATTTCTGATCATGATCTCCAGCACGACTGATCTATCGGTTTTCCAATCTACTGTTTAAGAAATGCCGAACATCATGATGGAAGTGCGGTGGAGCACCATCCTGTGGTACGTTTAGCTCCCTGCTTGCTTTATTCGTTGACTTCCGTGGTCTACGCGTGAAACTTGCCCGCATGCGTTCAACCGTTTCTTCGCTCACTGTAGGCCGATCCGTTGATTTCCCCTTACAGAGGCATCCAGAAGCTTTAAACTGCGCATACCATCGCCGAATGGAGTTAGCAGTTGGTGGATCTTTGTTGAACTTCGTCCTGAAGTGTCGTTGCACTGTTATGACTGACTGATGTGAGTGCATTTCAAGCACGACATACGCTTTCTCGGCTCCTGTCGCCATTTTGTCTCACTGCGCTCTCGAGCGCTCTGGCGGCAGAAACCTGAAGTGCGGCTTCAGCCAAACAAAACTTTATGAGTTTTTCTGCGTATCTGTAGTGTGTCGTGACCATATGTCAATGAATGGAGCTACAGCGAATTTATGAAATCGCTTCAATCTTTTGTAATAGCCCTGTATTTAAAAAGATTTATAAAATGAATAGATTGTATAAAGATTATATTTTTATAAGTAAGATTAAGAAAATGAATAGCTTGGATACAGCTTAAAATTATACATATTCATCCACTCTTTATTTATCTTCAGATTCTGGCCAATTTGTCTACAAACTGGTCGGCCAGGTACCGAACTCAAGATCATTAATAGTAGACACTCGTAACAATGGCTTTATCTAAGGTCGAAAGATTTAGGGCACGCGGTCATTGTTAGAAACAAATACGACCAATGGAGGTTAGGTCTGCTGCTAATTAAACACCGATTGCCGAAAATTAAACTGTGATTATAATTTAATAGAGAATGTACAAAGTTAAAAATTATATACTGGGGTGAAGTGCGGGAGTCGGGCGTTTTCGTGTCGGTTAAAACACGGCTTTCAATGGTGGGAGGGAGGCGACGCATAATGAGTCATTCACTTTGGTACCGCCCGTTATTTCAGCAGCAATGCAATAGTGGACGGAAGACCAGAGCATCGCATGTTTGCGTACGATAGTTTTATCCGAAATGCTGGATCTGTCGCTGCAACACGGCAAGTATTTTGTCGGCATTTAAGCAATATGAACGCACGGTGGGTTGAAGCTACCATAGCAACAGAACACTTCCTTAAGAAGAAGTCGGTATGTGCTGATAAAAAAAGCGAGGACACCTGAAAATATCGTCATTGAGAGATAATCCTGACGTCAACACTCACACTACCTACGGATGAGCCGTGAATCAGTGAGAAAAATGTCACATCCGTACTAGGTACAGAAGGCTGGTTGAAACTGAATTGATAGCAGTGAGATTTTTGGGAAAAATTTAAGTGCTTTTCGAAATTATAGGCTAATGGGAACTCGAGATGCTGTACTGGTCGCAGTAGACAAGAAAAACTCAAATCCATCGCGACAGATATTGAAGGGGCACGCGAGATTGTTTGGGCAAGACTCAGTATCAAGGGTGGCCATAACTCACGTCCTGTAGCAACCGAAAACTTCAGAAAAACTCAGTTTGTTTGCACGTAAGTTCCCTATTTATACTGTAATTATCGGTAGTTACTTTAATAGTGCAACAGTCAATTGGGAGAATTATAGTTTAGTTAGCGGTGGGCGCGATAGGACATCCCTTGAAACATTACTAAATGCTTTCTCTGGAAACTTTCTAAAGCAGATAGATCGGAAGCTCATTGGTGATGGAAATATATTAGATCTAAAGGCAAAAAATCGACCAGATATCTTTGAGGATGTCAACATAGAAACTGGTACGAATGGACATGACGCGGTTGTGGCAACAATGATTACCAAAATGAAAATGACAGCTAAAACAAGTGGAGAGACATATATATAGCCGACTATATAAAAAAGCAATAGAGTCATATCGCAATGAGAAACTTGAAACTTTTAGCATAAGGCAGGGAAATTTAGAGAAACTATGGCTCGGATTTAAAAGAATAGTTGACCATGCATTGGATAGATGTGTACCCTGTAGAATAGCTCATAATGAAAGGGACCCTCCATGGTATGCAGCCGCCATAAAGAAACAGAGACTAATACATAATAGGCGTAAAATAAAACATAAGGCTATAAATAGAGAGATACAGAGATACTGTATGAAATGCGTTTGGCTGTCAAGAAAGCAATGTGTGAAGCCTTCAATGACTACCGTAGTCGAATATTGTCAATTGATCTTTCACAAAACCCAAATACATCCTGCTCGTTTGAAAAGGCTGTTAGTGGCTCCAAAGTCATTCACGAATGAGACAGAAACAGAAACTGAAGGTTGCAAAGAAAACGCTGTAATGCTTAACTCAATTTTCAAACGTTCTTTTACAAAGGGAGGCACAGGAGAATCGTACGACTTTAATCCTTGCACCACTGAAAGCATGAGTGGAATAAGTGTTAGTGTCAGTGCTGTTGAGAAACAGATGAAATCGTTACAACTAAACAAAGCCCCAGGGCCGGGTGGAATCCCTATCAGATTCTGTACTGAATTTGCGGCTGGGCTACTCCTGTTCTAACTATAATCTATTGCAGATATATCGAACAAAAATCCGTCTCCAGTAGTTGGAAGAAAGCACAAGTCACACCTGTTTACAAGAAGAGCTGTATGAGTGATCCACAAAACTACCATCCGATATCCTTAACATAGATTTATTGTAGAATCTTAGACCATATTCTGAGCTCAAACAAATTGGAATATTTCGAAAAGAATGACTTCTTCAATGTCAACCAACATGGTTTTCGAAAATGTGGATCATGCGAAACCCAACTCGCTCTTTTCTCACATAACATAAAATGTGCATCATGGGAAACCCAACTCGCACTTTTCTCACACAACATACTGGAAACTTTTGATCAAGGCAGTCAGGTAGATGCAATATTTCCTGATTTCCGAAAAGCGTTTGACTCAGTATCACGTCTACGCTCATTTTCAAAAGTGCGATCATGAGGGGTATCAAGTGAAATTTGTGACTGGATTGAGGACTTTTTCGTAGGGAGGACGCAACATGTTATCTAGCGTAGAGAGTCATCGCCAGACGTAGAAGTACCTTTGGGTGTGCCCCAGGGACCCTTGCTGTACGTGTTGTATATTACTGTTCTCGCGAACAATATTAAAAGCAACCTCAGACTCTTTGCCGGTGACGCAGTTACCTATAGTGAAGTATTGTCTGAAAGAAGCTGCATAAATATTGTCAGATCTTGATAAGATTTCAAAGTGGTGCAAAGATTGGCAACTTGTTTTAAATGTTCAGAAGTGTAAAATTGTGCACTTCACAAAATGAAAAAAACGTAGTATCCTATAACCACAATACCTGTGAGTGACAGTTGGAATCAGCCAAATCCTACAAATACCTATGTGTAACACTTTGTAGAGATGTGAAATGAAATAGTCTCAGACGTGGGTAAAGAAGGTTAATAGACTTCAGTTTATTTCTAGAATACTGGGAAAATGCAGTCAGTCTACAAAGGAGATTGCTCACAAATCACTCATGTGACTCATTCTGGAATATTGCTCAAGTATGGGGGACCCTTACCGAGTAGTACTAACAGCGGATATTGAACGTATACAGGGAAGGGCAGCACGAATGGTCGCAAGATTGACGCGTGGGTGAATCTCACAGAGATGCTGATAGAGTGAAGTAACAGACTCTTGAAGATAGACGTAAACTATACCGAGAAACCCGACTTACAAAGTTTCAAGAACCGGCTTTAAATGATGATTTTAGGTATATACTACAACCCTCTACCTATTGCTCACATAGGTATCGTGAGGACAAGATCAGATTAATTAAATCACGCAGAGGCGTTTAAACAAGCAATCTCCACGCGCTCCATATGTGAATGGAACGGGAAGAAACCCTGATAAGTGGTACACTGGGATGTACCCTCTGCCATGCACTCACAGTGATTTACAGAGTATACCTGATGGTTATAATTAATCTTTCCCTATCTAACACGTTATGACACCGAAACTAATTAACATACGAGTACCAAACTTAGTACCATTAATGTCCAGATTATGGGGTGCATGATTTCCATGCGTTACAGCGCCACCGTCCAGTTCCAACTATGGCCACCAGGTGCCGTCATCAATCATCGTGATTCATAGTCCCACACATCTGACCAGTCGCAGTGCACTTGTTGACGTCGCAACATGAGCTTGAACAAAAGTACACTACTGACCATTAAAATTGCTACACCACGAAGATGACGTGCTACAGACGCGAAATTTAACTGACAGGAAGAAGATGCTGTGATATGCAAACGATTAACTTTTCAGAGAATTCACACAAGGTTGGCGCTGGTGGCGACACTTACAACGTGCTGACATGAGGAAAGTTTCCAACCGATTTCTCATACACAAACAGCAGTTGACCGGCGTTGCCTGGTGAAACATTGTTGTGATGCCTCGTGTAAGGAGGAGAAATGCGTACCATCACGTTTCCGACTTTGATAAAGGTCGGATTGTAGCCTATCACGACTCCGGTTTATCGTATCGCGACATTGCTGCTCGCGTTGTTCGAGATCCAATGACTGTTAGCAGAATATGGAATCGGTGGGTTCAGGAGAGTAATACGGAACGCCGTGCTGGATCCTAACGGCCTCGTATCACTAGCAGTCGAGATGACAGGCATCTTATTCGCATGGCTGTAATTGATCGTGTAGCCACGTCTCAATCCCTGAATCAACAGATGGGGACGTTTGCAAGACAACAACCATCTGCACGAATAGTTCGACGACGTTTGCAGCAGCATGGACTATCAGCTCGGAGACCATGGCTGCGGTTACCCTTGACAGGAGCGCCTGCGATGGTATACTCAACGACGAACCTGGGTGCACGAATGGCAAAACGTCATTTTTTCGGATGAATCCAGGTTCTGTTTACAGCATCATGATGGTTGCATCCGTGTTTGGCGACATCGCGGTGAACGCACATTGGAAGCGTGTATTCGTTATCGCCATACTGGCGTATCACCTGGCGTGATGGTATTGGCTGCCATTGGTTACACGTCGCGGTCACCTCTTGTTCGTATTGACGGCACTTTGAACAGTGGACGTTACATTTCAGATGTGTTACGACCTGTGGCTCTACCCTTCATTCGATCCCTGCGGAACCCTACACTTCAGCAGGATAATGCACGACCGCATGTTGCAGGTCCTGTACGGGCCTTTCTGGATACAGAAAATGCTCGACTGCTGCCCTAGCCAGCACATTCTCCAGATCTCTCACCAATTGAAAACCTCTGGTCAATGGTGGCCGAGCAACTGGCTCGTCACGATACGCCAGTCACTACTCTTGATGAAATGTGGTATCGTGTTGAAGCTGCATGGACAGCTGCACCTGTACACGGCATCCAAGCTCTGTTTGACTCAATGTCCAGGCATATCAAGGCCGTTATTACGGCCAGAGGTGGTTGTTCTGGGTACTGATTTTTCGGAATCTATGCACCCAAATTGCGTGAGAATGTAATCACATGTCAGTTCTAGTATAATATATTTGTCCAATGAATACCTGTTTATCATCTGCATTTCTTCTTGGTGTAGCAATTTTAATGGCCAGTAGTGTAGCAGGGCATTATTGGTAAAGCTCCAGTATCAAATGGTTGAAATGGCTCTGAGTACTACGGGCTTAACTGCTGTGGTCATCAGTCCCCTAGAATTTAGAACTACTTAAACCTAACTAACCTAAGGACATCACACACATCCATGCTCGAGGCAGGATTCGAACCTGCGACCGTAGCGTTCGCGCGGCTCCAGACTGTAGCGCCTAGAACCGCTCGGCCACTCCGGCCGGCGCTCCAGTATCAAAACAACAGTAATGCTGCAGCTGTGCGGAGCATGATGAAGTTCGAATCAACTGGAGAACTGGGCGTTGCTGCGGGAAGAGGCAAACGACCGATTGCACCACAGATGGTTCATGAAATCGCTGTTGCTATGGCAGACAACGCTATGCGCAATTCCCGATTGTCAGGCAGTGGGCGTGCTGTGCCACTGCAGTTGAACATTCCGTGGTCCACTGTACGGAAGTTGTTTCGAACCATTCTATATCGTACAGCAGTTTGCATCACAGGACGCACAACGACGTGTTGACTTCGCTTTCCACTTTCTCGCAAGGATTAAGAAGCTCATTTTTCTCTGTCGGGCGAGGTGAACACACAGAATTGTCGAGTGTGGGGATCTTCACCTCCAGTCACTATTCATGAAGTTCCTCTGTATGGTGAATGTGTCACCATATGGTGTGGCTTTACGGCTACGTTCACCATTGTTCCATTCTTTTCTGAACAGGCTGACCATGAAAGACCAAAGACGTGCAGTGTGACTGGCCAGCGTTACTGCTATATGCTTCGCCAGCATGTCGTACCCGCCCTACAGGGAACAGACGCAGTGGACTCAAGAGTTCTCATTCAAGATGGGGCCCTAAATACATTTGGAAACGACGGAATTATCAGCCGCTCGATCCAAATGCTGGGCCGACACGATCACCTGATATCACTCCCTGTGATTTCTGGTTGTGGGGCTACCTGAAGGACAGGGTTTACCAGGGGAGTATTCATGCATGTGCTGATCTGAAGCATATCAAGAGAGGTAGCCAGCACACCTACGGACATGCTTCGTTCTGCTGTGCAGAATGCAATCCTGCGCTTTTAGACTCTTCTGGACACTGATGGGCGCCATATTCAGCCCCTTTTGTAGCAGTAATGGTAGCGGTATGCAATGGTATGATGTACCGTAGCAGCACATTAAAAGTGTTTCTATTGAATTGATTCTGCATTACTTCTCTCCCCCATCTTGTTAACATTAATGCTACCAAGTTTGGTACTCGTGCGTAATTATTTTCAGTGCTTTAACATGTTAAACAGGAAAGTGCAATTATATCCACCCGGTAGATGTAAATGTAGAAAAAGCTGGTTGTGAGGCAGGTCAAAGATAAGAATTTCCAACTACGGGAAGACTTCGCTGTGTACATCCAAGTGATCTTTAAGGCGAGACAAATGCAGTAGTATTTACCAGAACTCTCTCGATCCGTTTAAAAGTCCAACTCCTATGTGTAAAACAACTTCAGACTTCTGATTTCCTTACAGATCAGTTAATGTGTTAAATATCAGAGCTTAAGAATGTAAGTGAGAAAAAGTTGAGAAAAAGTTTGAAAATATGCTTGAAGTTTGTTGAAAGCCCTAAGTACTCTCATTCTCAAATACTGTTACCTGCACGCTGCCTCTCGACGAACACACCGTCTCTGTGATACTTCCGTTATTGACTTAAATTTGTTACGTTATATTATGCCTCTTAATGAGTGGATTACATAGCATTTCAAATTCTTAAATTCGGTCAGTAATTACACGAAATATTGAAAATGGAATCAAACTTTTGTTGCCCCTGGAAACTGTTAAATACGCAGCCTGCGACGTTTCTGTGTTCAGTAACAGTCACTTAGTGATACAGATGTGCGACGAGGCACATTTTCACTTGAATGAGTCAGTAGTTGACAAACAGAAATATTGCTTTTGGATCCCTGAACAGCCTTGCGTAATTCACGAAAGGCCCCTTCACTCCCCACGTGTGACTGAGCTGTGTGCTGTACCAGCTGTTGACGTAATCGAGTTTTTTTTTGTTGACGACGGCGTAACAGTGATTTGAATGAAAATCAGAGGAAGCCCAAAAATCGACTAAAAAAAATAAACGCTCTTGACATAATGTCGTCGGGAAGGGATGTCAATGACCACCTCCTGTCCTGTTGAATCATTGCTGAATCTTATTACGGATGAGAGCATCTATGAGATAAACATGTGCGCAGTCATTAGCGACATACCGCTATGCTGAAACTCTAGCACTATTCGGCCTTTTGTCATGACAATGAGCGCCTGTTGTGCTAGTGTAACTCAGTAGTTTTCTATTCTTTCTCCGCTTTATTTGTCCGCCGTGTCAAACACCGTTCGGAGGAGCACATGAACGGTGCGTGCCTCGTGTTGTCCTCCGTTCGTGTCTCCGTTCTGCGGTGTGTCGCCACGGCACATCAATTGTGTGTCCCGTGACGCGCTCATTGACCCCTGTTTGAAGCGCTTTGCCAGTCCGTGCTTACGAAACCACGGGGAGCACGGAAGCCGCGCAACACCTGCTACACGCGACATGCCAAGAATCTGGCACAGTGCGAGCTAATCTTTCCCTCCCTCCCTCATCCAATCCTCTCCCTACTCACCTCTGCCCCCTTCCAATGCCTCCTCGGACGCCTCTCCCCTACTCACACCAACCGTCTCTCCCACCACACAAATATTACACGTATTTGTTTCATTATTAGTATAATGATACGCATCTTATGGTACTGACGAACGTTAGTACACAATGCGTGAGGGGAGGAAAGAGGCGCATTTCAAGAGACGATTCTGAAGGGAAAACAATATACACTACTGGCCATTAAAATTGCTACACCAACAAGAAATGCAGATGATAAACGGGTATTCATTGGACAAATGTGTTATACTAGAACTGTCATGTGATTACATTTTCACGCAATTTGGGTGCGTAGATCCTGAGAAATCAGTACCCAGAACAACCACCTCTGGCCGTAATAACGGCCTTGATACGCCTGGGCATTGAGTCAAACAGAGCTTGGATGCCGTGTACAGGTGCAGCTGTCCACGCAGCTTCAACACGATGCCACAGTTCATCAAGAGTGGTGACTGGCGTATTGTGACGAGCCAGTTGCTCGGCCACCATTGACCAGACGTTTTCAATTTGTGAGAGATCTGGAGAATGTGCTGGGCAGGGCAGCAGTCGAACATTTTCTGTATCCAGAAAGGCCCGTACAGGACCTGCAACATGCGGTCGTGCATTATCCTGCTGAAATGTAGGGTTCCGCAGGGATCGAATGAAGGGTAGAGCCACGGGTCGTAACACATCTGAAATGTAACGTCCATTGTTCAAAGTGCCGTCAATACGAACAAGAGGTGACCGAGAAGTGTAACCAATGGCATCCCATACCATCACGCCGGGCGATACGCCAGTATGGCGATGACGAATACACGCTTCCAATGTGCGATCACCGCGATGTCGCCAAACACGGATGCGACCATCATGATGCTGTAAACAGAACCTGGATTCATCCGAAAAAATGACATTTGCCATTCGTGCACCCAGGTTCGTCGTTGAGTACACCATCGCAGGTGCTCCTGTCTGTGACGCAGCGTCAAGAGTAACTGCAGCCGTGGTCTCCGAGCTGATAGTCCATGCTGCTGCAAACGCCAACGAACTGTTCGTGCAGATGGTTGTTGTCTTTCAAACGTCCCCATCTGTTGACTCAGGGATCGAGACGTGGCTGCAAGATACGTTACAGCCATGCGGATAAGATGCCTGTCATCTCGACTGCTAGTGATACGAGGCCGTTAGGATCCACCACCGCATCCGTAGTACCCTCCTGAACTCACCGATTCCATATTCTGCTAACAGTCATTGTATCTCGACCAACGGGAGCAGCAATGTCGCGATGTGATAAACCGCAATCGCGATAGGCTACAATCCGACCTTTATCAAAGTCGGAAACGTAGTACTACGCATTTCTCCTCCTTACACGAGGCATCACAGCAGCGTTTCACTAGGCAACGCCGGTCAACTGCTGTTTGTGTATGAGAAATCGGTTGGAAACTTTCCTCATGTCAGCACGTTGTAGGTGAATGCTCTATAGCATGTCATCTTCGTGCTGTAGCAATTTTAATGGCCAGTAGTGTAGGGATTAGTGACGATAATATCATAGCGGCGATGGTTACTAAAGTTAATAGATCCATCAAATAGGCTAGAAGGGTTTTTATGCTTGAAACAGTAAACATTTATTACACTGAAGAGGCAAAGAACCTGGTACACCTGCCTAATATTGTATAGGGCCCCCACGAGCACTCAGAAGTGCCGCAACGCTATGTGCCATGGACTCGACTGATGTCCGAAGGGCCGGCCGCGGTGGCCGTGCGGTTCTAGGCGCTGCAGTTCGGAACCGCGGGACTGCTACGGTCGCAGGTTCGAATCCTGCATCGGGCATGGATGTGTGTGATGTCCTTAGGTTGGTTAGGTTTAAGTAGTTCTAAGTTCTAGGGGACTGATGACCTAAGATGTTAAGTCCCATAGTGCTCTAAGCCATTTGAACTATTTGATGTCCGAAGGAGTGCTGGAGGGAACTGACATCATGAATCCTGCAGGGCTGTCCATAAGTCCGTAAGAGCACGAGGGGGTGGAGATCTCTTCTGAACAGCACGTTGCAATGCATCCCGGATGTGCTCAATAAGGTTCATGTCTGGGGAGTTTGGTGACCATCGGAAGTGTTTAAACTCAGAAGAGTATTCTGAAGCCACTCTGTAGCAATTCTGGACGTGTGGGGTGTTGCATTGTCCTGCTGGAATTGCCCAAGTCTATCGGAATGCACACTGGACATGAATGGATGCAGGTGATCAAACAGGATGATTACGTACGTGTTACCTGTCAGAGTCGTACCTAGACGTATTAGAGATCCCACATCACTCCAACTGCACACGCCCCGCACCATTACAGAGCGTCCACCGGTTGAACAGTCCCCTGCTGACATGCAGGGTCCATGGGTTCATGAGCTTTTTCCATATCTGTACACGATCATCCGCTCAATACAATCTGAAACGCGACTCATCTGGCCAGCCAATATGTTTCCGTCCTTCAACAGTGCAACGTCAGTGTTGATGGGCCCGGGCGAGGAGTAAAACTTTGTGTCGTGCAGTCATTGAGGGCACACGAGTGGGCCAGCGGCTCCGAAAGCCCATATCGACGATGTTTCGTCGGATGGTTCGCGCGCTGACATTTGTTGATGGCCCAGCAATGAAATCTGCAGCAATTTGCGGAGGGTTGCACTTCTGTCACATTGTACGATTCTCTTCAGTCGTCGTTGGTCCCGTTCTTGCTGGATCTTTTTCCGGCCGCAGCGATGTCGGAGACATGATGTTTTACCTGATTCCTGATATTCACGGTTCACTCGTGAAATGATCGTACGGGAAAATCCCCACTTCATCGCTACCTCGGGGATGCTGTGTCCCATCGCTCTTGCGCCGACTATAACACCACGTTCAAACTCACGTAAATCTTGGTAACCTGCCACTGTAGCAGCAGTCCGGATCTGTTGATTACTTTTCTTAGCTGTTTCAGTTGTTTCTCAACATCACGGATGCTTATTTCTATGTCCTCCGTACGGGAGTCCACGCGAGGGTCAAACGATCCTCATGCTCATTTTTTAAACGTGAAATTTAAAACTTCTGCATTTCTGTCTTCTACTTCCACACCAGACTGGTTGAGGAGTGACTGGATAGGAACGTTCAATCCACTGCGCCAGACACTTGTCTTGTTTCCGCGCTGCCAACCGCAGCGCCGTATTCTGCCTGTTTACACATCATTGTATTTTAATACGCATGGCTATACCAGTTTTTTTTTGGCGTTTCAGTGAAGTATTGTTCTTGGAGAACAAAAGGAAATCATTTTAGGTCCAATACGACGGACGTGAGGCATTATGTGCAATGTTTAAACTTATTGTATATCGCGCTCTAGAGAAGTATGCGCCGAGTATGTGGACGGGAAATCCACCGTGGTTTAATAAGGAAATTTGGAAAATGTTGAAGAAGTAGAAAGTGAGAGAGTGTTTCTCTCTCGATCAAAAAAAGTGCGTAAATGTAGACTGGCAAAAGTTAGTAGAAATTCTTGAGTCTATAAAATGATCATACATTAGAGAAAGATCTTGCCGAAAACCAGAGAAAAAATTCCGGTCGTACGCAGAATCACGAAGTGGATTGAACGCTCCTATCCAGTCACTCCTCAACCAGTCTGGTGTGGAAGAAGAAGACAGAAATGCAGAAGTTTTAAATTTCACGTTTAAAAAATGAGCATGAGAATCGTTTGACCTTCGCATGGACTTCCGTACGGAGGACATAGAAATAAGCATCCGTGAATTTGAGAAACAACTGAAACAGCTAAGAAAAGTAATCAACAGATCCGGACTGAACTACAATTCGGTTTTACTCTTCACTTGGGCAGCGCGTAGACTGAAGCATTAGAAATATTCTGAAACGCCTGGGCATTTTATTGTTGGCCATATGGATCGGATTCGCTGGCTCAGTCGGATGCGTTGCTAATTGCAATTTGTGAAGCATAGAGAGGAGGAACTGCAATATCGGGGACTGCTTGGCGGCTAATGAAAATATACCAGACTATGGATGCAAATTTCTGATAGAGACCGGACACATGTGCTACTATTAAGGAAGTTACGTAATCTCCCTTCGTCAAACTTTGATTCCCTGAGTGCAGGATGATAAGGTTCAAATGGCTCTGAGCACCATGGGACTTAAAATCTGAGGTCATTAGTCCCCTAGACTTAGAACTACTTAAACCTAACTAACCTAAGGACACCACACACATCCATGCCCGAGGCAGGATTCGAACCTGCGACCGTATCAGCAGCGCGGTTCCGGACTGAAGCACCTAGAACCGCTCGGTCACAGCGGCCGGCCCAGCATGATAAGGGTCTCATCATTAGCAGAGTCTACGTCAGAGCTGAAAACATATAGGGGTGTTTCTCATCATATCCAAGCGTAAACTTGGAACTAATGCTCTCCTGTTTATGGGGTCCCGTTTCCTTGCTCCTCTCTCTCCACTGCATCGAGCCGCTGATTGTTGTTGTTGTTGTGGTCTTCAGTCCTGAGACTGGTTTGATGCAGCTCTCCATGCTACTCTATCCTGTGCAAGCTTCTTCATCTCCCAGTACCCACTGCAACCTACATCCTTCCGAATCTGCTTAGTGTATTCATCTCTTGGTTCCCCTCTACGATTTTTACCCTCCACGCTGCCCTCCAATGCTAAATTTGAGATCCCTTGATGCCTCAAAACATGTCCTACCAACCGATCCCTTCTTCTAGTCAAGTTGTGCCACAAACTTCTCTTCTCTCCAATCCTATCAAAACCTCCTCATTAGTTACGTGATCTACCCACCTTATCTTCAGCATTCTTCTGTAGCACCACAGTTCGAAAGCTTCTATTCTCTTCTTGTCCAAACTGGTTATCGTCCATGTTTCACTTCCATACATGGCTACACTCCATACAAATACTTTCAGAAACGACTTCCTGACACTTAAATCTATACTCGATGGTAACAAATTTCTCTTCTTCAGAAACGATTTCTTTGCCATTGCCAGTCTACATTTTATATCCTCTCTACTTCGACCATCATCAGTTATTTTGCTCCCTAAATAGCAAAACTCCTTTACTACTTTAAGTGTCTCATTTCCTAATCTAATCCCCTCAGCATCACCCGATTTAATTTGACTACATTCCATTATCCTCGTTTTGCTTTTGTTGATGTTCATCTTATATCCTCCTTTCAAGACACTGTCCATTCTGTTCAACTGCTCTTCCAAGTCCTTTGCTGTCTTTGACAGAATTACAATGTCATCGGCGAACCTCAAAGTTTTTACTTCTTCTCCATGAATTTTAATACCTACTCCGAATTTTTCTTTTGTTTCCTTTACTGCTTGCTCAATATACAGATTGAATAACATCAGGGACAGGCTACAACCCTGTCTTACTCCTTTCCCAACCACTGCTTCCCTTTCATGCCCCTCGACTCTTATAACTGCCATCTGGTTTCTGTACAAATTGTAAATAGCCTTTCGCTCCCTGTATTTTACCCCTGCCACCTTCAGAATTTGAAAGAGAGTATTCCAGTTAACGTTGTCAAAAGCTTTCTCTAAGTCTACAAATGCTAGAAACGTAGGTTTGCCTTTTCTTAATCTTTCTTCTAAGATAAGTCGTAAGGTTAGTATTGCCTCACGTGTTCCAGCTATTCTACGGAATCCAAACTGATCTTCCCCGAGGTCCGCTTCTACCAGTTTTTCCATTCGTCTGTAAAGAATTTGCGTTAGTATTTTGCAGCTGTGACTTATTAAACTGATAGTTCGGTAATTTTCACATCTGTCAACACCTGCTTTCTTTGAGATTGGAATTATTATATTCTTCTTGAAGTCTGTGGGTATTTCGCCTGTCTCATACATCTTGCTCACCAGATGGTAGAGTTTTGTCATGACTGGCTCTCCCAAGGCCATCAGTAGTTCTAATGGAATGTTGTCTACTCCCGGGGCCTTGTTTAGACTCAGGTCTTTCAGTGCTCTGTCAAACTCTTCACGCAGTATCTTATCTCCCATTTCATCTTCATCTACATCCTCTTCCATTTCCATAATATTGTCCTCAAGTACATCGCCCTTGTATAAACCCTCTAAATACTCCTTCCACCTTTCTGCCTTTCCTTCTTTGGTTAGAACTGGGTTCCCATCTGCGCTCTTGATATTCATACAAGTGGTTCTCTTCTCTCCAAAGGTCTCTTTAATTTTCCTGTAGGCAGCATCTATCTTACCCCTAGTTAGACAAGCCTCTACATCCTTACATTTGTCCTCTAGCCATCCCTGCTTAGCCATTTTGCACTTCCTGTCGATCTCATTTTTGAGACGTCTGTATTCCTTTTTGCCTGCTTCATTTACTGCATTTTTATATTTTCTCGTTTCATCAATTAAATTCAATATTTCTTCTGTTACCCAAGGATTTCTATTAGCTCTCGTCATTTTACCTGCTTGATCCTCTGCTGCCTTCACTACTTCATCCCTCAGAGCTACCCATTCTTCTTCTACTGTATTTCTTTCCCCCATTCCTGTCAATTGTTCCCTTATGCTCTCCCTGAAACTCTCTACAACCTCTGGTTCTTTCAGTTTATCCAGGTCCCATCTCCTTAAATTCCCACCTTTTTGCAGTTTGTTCAGTTTCAATCTGCAGTTCATAACCAATAGATTGTGGCCAGAATCCACATCTGCCCCTGGAAATGTCTTACAATTTAAAACCTGGTTCCTAAATCTCTGTCTTACCATTATATAATCTATCTGATACCTTTTAGTATCTCCAGGATTCTTCCAGGTATACAACCTTCTTTTATGATTCTTGAACCAAGTGTTAGCTATGGTTAATTTATGCTCTGTGCAAAATTCTACAAGGCGGCTTCCTCTTTCATTTCTTCCCCCCAATCCATATTCACCTACTATGTTTCCTTGTCTCCCTTTTCCTACTGACGAATTCCAGTCACCCACGACTATTAAATTTTCGTCTCCCTTCACTACCTGAATAATTTCTTTTATCTCGTCATACATTTCATCAATTTCTTCATCATCTGCCGAGCTAGTTGGCATATAAACTTGTACTACTGTAGTAGGCATGGGCTTTGTGGCTATCTTGGCCACAATAATTCGTTCACTATGCTGTTTGTAGTAGCTAACCCGCACTCCTATTTTTTTATTCATTATTAAACCTACTCCTGCAATACCCCTATTTGATTTTGTATTTATAACCCTGTAATCACTTGACCAACAGTCTTGTTCCTCCTGCCACCGAACTTCACTAATTCCCACTATATCTAACTTTAACCTATCCATTTCCCTTTTTAAATTTTCTAACCTACCTGCCCGATTAAGGGATCTGACATTCCACGCTCCGATCCATAGAATGCCAGTTTTCTTTCTCCTGATAACGACGTCCTCTTGAGTAGTCCCCGCCCGGAGATCCGAATGGAGGACTATTTTACCTCCGGAATATTTTACCCAAGAGGACGCCATCATCATTTAATCATACAGTAAAGCTGCATGTCCTCGGGAAAAATTACGGCTGCAGTTTCCCCTTGCTTTCAGCCGTTCGCAGTACCAGCACAGCAAGGCCGTTTTGGTTAATGTTACAAGGCCAGACCAGTCAATCATCCAGACTGTTGCCCCTGCAACTACTGAAAAGGCTGCTGGCCCTCTTCAGGAACCACATGTTTGTCTGGCCTCTCAACAGATACCACTCCGTTGTGGTTGCACCTACGGTACGGCCATCTGTATCGCTGAGGCACGCAAGCCTCCCCACCAACAGCAAGGTCCATGGTTCATGGGGGGGGGGGGGGGGGGGGGGAGCCGCTGATAGCGAAGTAAAATAGGAAATACAGGGACACTACAGCAGTGGTGAGAAGGTTACTTCTGACACTTCGAGTTCTTGCTGCTGGGTACAATTAAGCCAATTTGAAGTTCCAGTTCAAAGTATTTACTGCATAAATATTTAACATCAGCCCAAAAGTTTTCCAGGCTGCGGTGAAATCCCTGGAAAGCTACACTAAATTAAATAGCTGAATGGCATTGTTGGCCGGGAGTTCACACCTGGATAAGTTTGGCCGCCGAGTTGCAAGTCTTCCCAGCTGACGCCAAATTGGGCGACTTGGCTGTCGATGATGATGAAATGATGATGAGGACAACACAATATCCAGTCCCCAAGCGGAGAAAATCTCCGAGGAAGCTGTGAATCAAACCCAGACCCACTGCATCACAGCTGCGCGGAGTGGCCGCGCGTTATAAGGCGTCTTGTCACGGACAGCGTGGCCCCTCCCGTCGGAGGTTCGAGTCCTCCCTCGGGCAAGGGTATGTGTGTTGTTCTTAGAATAAGTTAGTTTAGGTTAGTCTAAGTAGTGTGTGAGTCTAGGGACCGATGACCTAAGCAGTTTGGTCCCCCAGGAATTCACACACACACACACACATACACACCCACACACACACACACACACACACACACACACACACACACACACACATACTGCATCACAGCCAGATCTGTGGATCACTCAGCTATGAGGGCAAATAAGTAAATTAATGACCATTTAACGTCACTTTCTCTGGATAACGAAACGCTTATATCACGCTTAACAATTAGTTAATTGTCTCAGAATACGAGACTGCGTGCTAATATCTGAAAATGCACACGTGTTTGTTTGGTGTGGTGTGTGGGAGGACCTTATATTGTCAAAGGCTTTTAATTAGATTTTTAATTTATTTTTTGTTTAACTTCAGCCTCCAAACTCTAGAAAAGCGTGGTTGGATGTTGCGCGAGTTTTGAACTGAAGTAGAATTTTCCACACTGCTGACTTTGGACAGCAAATTCTCTCACCCACGTACAACAGTGGAAGCAGCTAATTGTTATTATATGGACGATTTCAGTGTTCTTTTATTTTCTCTCGTTGATGAAAACTATGAAACAGAGTGGGGCTCGTTACGGAACTGTGACATCAGACATATCAAGTGTCCCAGAATCACTCCTCTTCTTCAACATGCATTCATCGCGAGTACGAACGAAGGCTTTTTATTTTGTTCGGGTTTGAGTTTGTTGTTTCCAGGTTATTCTTATTTGCGGAAAACGGTAGATCGTTCCGCTCTATTTTTTTATTCCACGGAATTAGCCAGACAGAGAAAAGTTCTGACGTTGGACCACTCTGCCAAAGTGTTAACGGAAAGACAAATCTGAACGAGTGTGGAAAACTTAATATTTAACAGTGAGTCGTAGTAAAACAACACACCAAACGACCACAGTCCCAGACAGGCTTACGACCGTTGCACGTCTTCCCGTCTGGGGTACCTGGAATGGGGAGACTCTAGCGCCTATGTACGGAAGGTTGCACAGGTGTAAAGGCACCTTGCAGGTATTCAGTTCAGAAACTAAAAATATGACCTCCAGCAACATTTTGACTTAATTTAATTTCAAAAGCAACAAAGGTGCAAGGAATTAATAGGTTCGATTATTGTTTTGGCAGAACCGACACCACGGTTGGTAGGCCTACTTGAGTTATTACATTGATAAATGTGGCCGTTAGATCCAAAAGGACAAATCAATAAGTTAACAGCAATTTTCTACTATCCTGGCTACTTTTAACTGAATGCAGACTCCTTCAAACAGCTTAGAACGCACATAACTTCCGTGTTTCCAACATCAACATTGGCCGAGCGCCTTAAGACACTTCGGCCGCGCAGAAAATGCGTGACGCTATTTCTGTCTTCAGGGCCACGCGGAAAAGGCCGTTTCCTCGAGAATTACAAGGCTGGTGAGAAAGCTTCCGTTCACAAAAAGTCTAACTGCTTTTGTTATATTTCCGTAAACAACAGCGTTGTCAAGACTGCATTGCCTGACAACACAAATGGAGCACCCAGAAGGCATGGTCGGTAGCGCATTAGTGTTGTTCGTGTTTTGTGTTGTTACCAGGCCTGGTAGGATATACGACAGGTGTCAAAAAATTACTTGAATTATTTTTTTGTATTTCATTGCGCTCGTGCTTGAGATTGGTGTTGGCAGTGCCGGAGAGCTCTGACCTTGAATGACGTAGTACCACACGCGCCAGTCGCCTGGCTGTACGCAGTTGGAGGAAAGCAGGGAACGTGTTCGGGCGTGTTTACTGTACACAACATGGAACTCTAGTTCAAAAATCGTACAAATGGCTCTGAGCACCATGAGACTTAACATCTGAGGTCATCAGTCCCCTAGAACTTAGAACTA
Source organism: Schistocerca serialis cubense (assembly GCF_023864345.2). NCBI lineage: Eukaryota > Metazoa > Arthropoda > Insecta > Orthoptera > Acrididae > Schistocerca > Schistocerca serialis. The sequence goes on from NC_064646.1 coordinate 276,138,179, forward strand.
CTTAAACCTAACTAACCTAAGGACATCACACACATCCATGCCCGAGGCAGGATTCTAACTTGCGACTGTAGCGGTCGCGCGGTTCCAGACTGAAACGCCTAGAACTGCTCGGCCACTCCGGCCGGCGGAACTCTAGTTGCAGCAGCGCGCGTGACTTAATTTTACGTTTTATATATACTTAATTTTACGTTATATATATATAACTCCATCACAAACATTACAAATGTTGCAGCAAGCCATGAAGAAACACAGGCCTTTGAGTGGCATAAAAGATTGTGAAAGGGTAAACATTACCTTGCGGATGCTCCACACCTCAGAATGCCCTCAACTTCGAAGACTGAAACCAATGTCAACACAACTGGGGAAGACTGTCGTTTATCATTAACAAAGATTGCAGACATTATGAATATATCCTACGGATCATTGTTATGAAATGTTCTAGGGTATAGAAAAGCGGCAGCAAAGTGGGTGCCTCGTGTAATCAGTGACGAACATAAGGCACACCATGTGATGACGTGTCAACAATTGAAGGGAAGGCTTCAGCGAGAGAACCAGATTTTTTGGGCAAAGACATCACATTTCACGAATCCTGGTTTCATCATTATGACCCAGAGACGAAACAGGACAGTGCCCAATGGAAACATCCATCATTTCCAAGACCCAAAAAGGCCAAAGCTGAATCTGCATCTTGTCTTCTTCGATTAGCAAGGCATTGTGGACCATCACGTCTACGTACTATCACTGCAAACTACTATTGTGATGTATTGAAGGGGTCATTAAGAAGGAAATCTGGAATAAAAAGACTTGCTCAAACGAGATGGCTCTTTCATCAGGATAATGCACAGGCTCATCGCGACATCAAGATTCAAGAAACAATCACTGAGTTATGTACTGAAGTGATGCCACATCCACTTTATTCACCGGACCTGGCGCCATGTGACTTCCACCTATTTTCGGCAGTGAAAAAAGAGCTTTGGGGTCGTTATTTTCAGAGTGATCGAGAACTAAACAATCAAATTTCGGGTGTGCTCAACAGACAATCAAAAAGGGGCTTCAGCGAGTATTTTGAACATTGGACTGAACGCTGTGATCGTTGTATTGTGACCAAGGGAGATTAATTTGAAGGTATATAACGAAATTTGAATAAAGGTGAGCAGTATTTTCCACAAAATAAATACGAGGTGCATTCAAGTTCTAAGGCCTCCAATTTTTTTTTCTAATTAACTACTCACCAAAAATCGATGAAACTGGCGTTACTTCTCGACGTAATCGCCCTGCAGACGTACACATTTTTCACAACGCTGACGCCATGATTCCATGGCAGCGGCGAAGGCTTCTTTAGGAGTCTGTTTGGACTACTGGAAAATCGCTGAGGCAATAGCAGTACGGCTGGTGAATGTGCGGCCACGGAGAATGTCTTTCATTGTTGTTAAAAGCCAAAAGTCACTAGGAGCCAGGTGAGGTGAGTAGGAAGCATGAGGAATCACTTCAAAGTTATCACGAAGAAACTGTTACGTAACGTTAGCTCGATGTGCGGGTGCGTTGTCTTGGTGAAACAGCATACGCGCAGCCCTTCCCGGACGTTTTTGTTGCAGTGCAGGAAGGAATTTGTTCTTCAAAACATTTTCGTAGGCTGCACCTGTTACCGTAGTGCCCTTTGGAACGCAATGGGTAAGGATTACGCCCTCGCTGTCCCAGAACATGGACACCATCATTTTTTCAGCACTGGCGGTTACCCGAAATTTTTTTGGTGGCGGTGAATCTGTGTGCTTCCATTGAGCTGACTGGCGCTTTGATTCTGGATTGAAAAATGGCATCCACGTCTCATCCATTGTCACAACCGACGAAAAGAAAGTCCCATTCGTGCTGTCGTTGCGCATCAACATTGCTTGGCAACATGCCACACGGGCAGCCATGTGGTCGTCCGTCAGCATTCGTGGCACCCACCTGGATGACACTTTTCACATTTTCAGGTCGTCATGCAGGATTGTGTGTACAGGACCCACAGAAATGCCAACTCTGGAGGCAATTTGTTCAACAGTCATTCGGCGATCCCCCAAAACAATTCTCTCCACTTTCTCGATCATGTCGTCAGACCGGCTTGCGCGAGCCTGAGGTTGTTTCGGTTTGTTGTCACACGATGTTCTGCCTTCATTAAACTGTCGCACCCACGAACGCACTTTCGACACATCCATAACTCCATCACCACATGTCTCCTTCAACTGTCGATGAATTTCAATTGGTTTCACACCACGCAAAATTCAGAAAACGAATGATTGCTCGCTGTTCAAGTAAGGGAAACGTCGCCATTTTAAGTATTTAAAACAGTTCTCATTCTCGCCGCTGGCGGTAAAATTCCATCTGCCGTACGGTGCTGCCATCTCTAGGACGTATTGACAATGAACGCGACCTCATTTTAAAACAATGCGCATGTTTCTATCTCTTTCCAGTCCGGAGAAAAAAAATCGGAAGCCTTAGTACTTGAATGCACGTCGTAGTTCCGGTTATTTTTTGACACCCCCTCGTACAAGAACAACTTCGGATGTTCAGTGATCACTGCGAAGGACACGGTGACGCCTCGTACGTGTGTGAGACTGCGTTATGAACATCGCACGGAATTTTAAATGGGCCTGATTGTTGGTCATGATTTGACCAGTTTGTTGAATTGTGTGATATACAGAGTGAGTCACCTAACATTACCGCTGGATATATTTCGTAAACCACATCAAATACTGACGAATCGATTCCACAGACCAAACGTGAGGAGAGGGGCTAGTGTAATTGGTTAATACACACCATAAAAAAAATGCACGGAAGTATGTTTTTTAACACAAACCTACGTTTTTTAAAATGGAACCCCGTTAGTTTTGTTAGCACATCTGAACAGATAAACAAATACGTAATCAGTGCCGTTTGTTGCATTGTAAAATGTTAATTACATCCGGAGATATTGTAACCTAAAGTTGACGCTTGAGTACCACTCCTCCGCTGTTCAATCGGAGAGCACCGAATTACGTAGGGATCCAAAGAGAACGGTGGTGGACCTTAGGTACAGAAGAGACTGGAACAGCACATTACGTCCACATGCTAACACCTTTTTATTGGTCTTTTTCACTGACGCACTTGTACATTACCCTGAGGGGTGAGGTACACGTACACACGAGGTTTCCGTTTTCAATTACGGAGTGGAATAGAGTGTGTCCCGACATGTCATGCCAATAGATGTTCAATGTGGTGGCCATCATTTGCTGCACACAATTGCAATCTCTGGCGTAATGAATGTCATACACGCCGCAGTACATCTGGTGTGATGTCGCCGCAGACTGCCACAATACGTTGTTTCATATCCTCTGGGGTTGTAGGCACATCACGGTACACATTCTCCTTTAACGTACCCCACAGAAAGAAGTCCAGAGGTGTAAGATCAGGAGAACGGGCTGGCCAATTTATGCCCGTGTTTGTTACAACACGCAACTGAACGTCGGAGGTTCCAAGCGTCAACTTTAGGTTACAATATCTACGGATGTAATTAACATTTTACAATGCAACAAACGGCACTGATTACGTATTTGTTTATATGTTCAGATGTGCTAACGAAACTAACGTGGTTCCATTTTAAAAAAACGTAGGTTTGTGTTAAAAAACATACTTCCGTGCATTTTTGTATGGTTTGTATTAAACAATTACACTAGCCCCTCTCCTCACGTTCGGTCTGTGGAATCGGTTCGTCAGTATTTGATGTGGTTTACGAAATATATCCAGCGGTAACGTTAGGTGACTCACCCTGTATAAGTTTGTGGGGCATTCGGATGTGACAGTCACCCAATGTTGGACTGTATGGGAACTTCAGGGCAGGCATATTCGTCGTCAACGTTCCATTCGACCAAGTCTGGCCACAATAAAGGAGTATCGCCTTAATGTGCCACAAGCATAACTCCTTCAGATCTGCGAATTCTGTCCAAGAGCAACTAAAGGACTCCCTGCAACACTCCTTGGCGTCCCACACCATTGGTCGGCGACTAGAAGCAGCCGGACTAGTGTATTACCGCCCTACGCATAGGATGCCATTAACATCACAACATAGAACAACTGCGCTTGGAGTGGTGTCTTGACCAAAGCACGCATTGTTAATGAGTGGTGCAGTGTGTCTAGCGATGAATTACAGTGCGGTGCTACCCCAGATGACTATCAACAGCGAGTGTGGCGGCGACCTGGGGAGAGGTCCCATTCTGTCAATGGTTTGGAGAGGCACAGCGATATCACTACTGGCATCAGGTTAATGGAGACATCGGGTATGATTCAAATGGTTCAAATGGCTCTAAGGACTATGGGACTTAACATCTGAGGTCATCAGTACCCTAGGCTTACAACTACTTAAACCTAACTAACCTAAGGACACCACACACATCCATGCCCGAGGTAGGATTCGTACCTGCGACCGCAGCAGCTGCGTGGTTCTGGACTGAAGCACCTAGAACCGCTCGGCCACAGCTGACGGGTATGACTTCAGGTCACGGCAGGTTCTGATTGAGAGAACTCTGAGGGCATATCGATACGTGACAAACGTCCTCCGTTCTCAGGTGTTACCCCTCACGGGACACTATCGTGGTGATATTTTTCAACACGACAGTGATCAACTACAACTGGCACGTGTCTCTATGAGCTGTGTGTTGATGTTGAGCTACTCCTTTGGGCAGCAAGAGCCCTTGGTGTGTCGCCGATGGAATACGTGTGGGACCAGTTCGGATGTCAGCTCTGTCCCAGTGCAAGTACCCAGTAGGGTATCAAGTACCAGTTACAAAAGTTGTGGGCCAGCTTGCCTCAGGAGAGGATATAACAGCTTTGTGACACCATTCCCAACCGAACCAGCGCGTGCATCCAGGCAGAGGGAGTGTAATTCACACTGATAAGTGGGTTCATACTACCAAGTTCTTTGTAAATTTGTCTCGATTTTGTAATCACTGGAATAACATCAAATATCCTCTCAACCAGTGAAATGCCATTTCGTTCCTTCCTCTCCTTCTGAGTACTTCACATTCTTTTTATCAGGAAGAGTAATTATCAGAACGTGTTTTGAAGTGTACCATACAGGGCCGTCCATTGATCGTGACCGGGCCAAATATCTCACGAAATAGCGTCAAACGAAAAAACTACAAAGAACGAAACTTCTCTAGATTGAAGGGGGAAACCAGATGGCGCTATAGTTTGCCCGCTAGATGGCGCTGCCATAGGTCAAACGGATATCAAACGCGTTTTTTAAAATAGGAACCCCCATTTTTATTATTATTCGTGTAGTCCGTAAAGAAATATGAATGTTTTAGTTGGACCACTTTTTTCGTTTTTTGATAGAGGGCGTTGTAATAGTCACAAACATATGGCTCACAATTTTAGACGAACAGTTGGTAACAGGTAGGTTTTTTAAATTAAAGTACAGGACTTAGGTACGTTTGAACATTTTATTTCGGTTGTTCCAGTGTGATACATGTACCTTTGTGAACTTATCATTTATGAGAACGCATGCTGTTACAGCGTGATTACCTGTAAATACCACACTAATGCAATAAATGCTCAAAATGATGTCCCTCAACCTCAATGCATTTGACAGTAAGTGTAACGACATTTCTCTCAATAGCGAGTAGTTCGCCTTCCGTAATGTTCGCACACGCATTGACAATGCGCTGACGAATGTTGTCAGGCGTTGTCGGTGGATCACAATAGCCCTTCAACTTTCCCCACAGAAAGAAATCCAGGGACGTGAGATCCGGTGAACGTGCTGGCCATGGTACGGCGCTTCGACGACCAATCCACCTGTCATGAAATATGCTTTTCAATACCGCTTCAACCGCACGCGAGCTATGTGCCGAACATCCATCATGTTGGAAGTACATCGACGTTCTGTCATGCAGTGAAACATCTTGCAGTAACATCGGTAGAACATTACGTAGGAAATCAGCATACATTGCACCATTTAGATTGCCATCGATAAAATGGGGGCCAATTACCCTTCCTCCCGTAATGCTGCACCATACATTAACACGCTAAGGTCGCTGATGTTCCACTTGTCGCAGCCACCGTGGTTTTTCCGTTGCCCAATAATGCATCTTATGCCAGTTTACGGCACCGCTGTTGGTGAATGACGCTTCGTCGCTAAACAGAACGTGTGCAGAAAATCTGCCATCGTCTCGTAATTTCTCTTGTGCCCAGTGGCAGAACTGTACACGACGTTCAAGGTCGTCGCCATGCAATTCCTGGTGCGTAGAAATATGGTACGGGTGCAATCGATGTTGATGTAGCATTCTCAACGCCGACGTTTTTGAGATTCCCTATTCTCGCGCTATTTGTCTGCTACTGATGTGCGGATTAGCCACGACAGCAGCTAAAACACCTACTTGGGCATCATTTGTTGCAGATCGTGGTTGTCGTTTCACATGTGGCTGAACACTTCCTGTTACCTTAAATAACGTAACTATCCGGCGAACGGTACGGACGCTTGGACGATGTTCAGGATACCGAGCAGCATACATACCACACGCCCATTGGGCATTTTCATCACAATAGCTGTACATCAACACGATATCGACCTTTTCCGCAGTTGGTAAACTGTCCATTTTAACACGGGTAATGTATCACGAAGCAAATACCGTCCGCACTGGCGGAATGTTACGTGATACCACGTACTTATACGATTGTGACTATTACAGCGCCATCTATCACAAAGCGAAAACAGTGGTCCAACTAAAACATTCATATTTCATTACGGACTACACGAATATGTAAAAACAAAAATGGGGGTTGCTATTTAAAAAAACGCAGTTGATATCTGTTAGACCTATGGTAGCGCTATCTAGCGGGCCAACCATAGCGCCACCTAGTTTTCCCCTTCAAGTTAGACGAGTTTCGTTCTTTGTAGTTTTTTGTTTGATGCTTATTTCGTGATATATTTGGCCTGATCACTATCAGTGAACCACCCTGTATACGTGGAAGAGGCCTGGAGACACCGGAAGGTTTCAGATAGATTACGTAATGGTAAGACGGAGATTTAGGAACCAGGTTTTAAATTGTAAGACATTTCCAGTGGCAGATGTGGACTCTGACTACTATTTATTGGTTATGAACTGTAGGCTAAATCTGAAGAAACTGCAAAAAGGTAGGATTTTAAGGCTATGGGACCTGGACCTGGATAAACAGAAAGAACCAGAGGTGACAGAAAGTTTCAGAGAGAGCATTAGGGAACGATTGATAAGAACAGAGGAGAGAAATGTAGTAGAAGAAGAATGGGTAGCTTTGAGTGATGAAATAGGGAAGGCAGCAGCGGATCAAGTATGTAAAAAGACGAGGGCTAGTAGAAATCCTTGGGTAACAGAAGAGATATTGAATTTAATCTATGAAAGGAGAAAATTTAAAAATGCAATAAATGAAGCAGGCGAAAAGGAATACAAACGTCTCAAAAATGAGATCGACAGGAAGTGCAAAATGGCTAAGCAAGGATGGCTAGAGGACAAATGTAAGGAGAGGTAGAGGCGTGTATCACTAGGGGTAAAGGCCTGGGCATCTATCGTAAGGGCGTACTTTTTCGAGGAGACGAGTCCTGCTAGTTCTGTCACCTGCACCGCCACTAGCAAATGCTATCAGCCTTTTGCGCACCAATGTCATTCCAATCCTTCAACAGCTTGGATGTGTGCTTAGGATTATTTTCACGCAAGATGGCGCTCCTCAGCACATTGTACAATCAAACGGCTGCTGCAAAGGCATTTTGGAATTTCTGAATGCAGACAAAAAAAAAGTTTTACGTTTCGCCAATTTATGTGTTATTTCTAGCCAAATTCGGTGTTACTTTTGGGGAATTTTGCTGTTATTTTCTGACAGCTTAGTTTTCAAGTACGTTCATTATATTTGTCGGATTTAATTGTTTCTCAGTATTATTTTGAAAGTAAAAAATGTAATTAAGTTATGTTTATTGACATTTTATATCTGATTTATTGAGAAACCTATGCGTAAACCTCTTAAATCCAATCAACGGAAGTACAAATACACTCCTGGAAATTGAAATAAGAACACCTTGAATTCATTGTCCCAGGAAGGGGAAACTTTATTGACACATTCCTGGGGCCAGATACATTGCATGATCACACTGACAGAACCACAGGCACATAGACACAGGCAACAGAGCATGCACAATGTCGGCACTAGTACAGTGTATATCCACCTTTCGCAGCAATGCAGGCTGCTATTCTCCCATGGAGACGATCGTAGAGATGCTGGATGTAGTCCTGTGGAACGGCTTGCCATGCCATTTCCACCTGGCGCCTCAGTTGGACCAGCGTTCGTGCTGGACGTGCAGACCGCGTGAGACGACGCTTCATCCAGTCCCAAACATGCTCAATGGGGGACAGATCCGGAGATCTTGCTGGCCAGGGTAGTTGACTTACACCTTCTAGAGCACGTTGGGTGGCACGGGATACATGCGGACGTGCATTGTCCTGTTGGAACAGCAAGTTCCCTTGCCGGTCTAGGAATGGTAGAACGATGGGTTCGATGACGGTTTGGATGTACCGTGCACTATTCAGTGTCCCCTCGACGATCACCAGTGGTGTACGGCCAGTGTAGGAGATCGCTCCCCACACCATGATGCCGGGTGTTGGCCCTGTGTGCCTCGGTCGTATGCAGTCCTGATTGTGGCGCTCACCTGCACGGCGCCAAACACGCATACGACCATCATTGGCACCAAGGCAGAAGCGCCTCTCATCGCTGAAGACGACACGTCTCCATTCGTCCCTCCATTCACGCCTGTCGCGACACCACTGGAGGCGGGCTGCACGATGTTGGGGCGTGAGCGGAAGACGGCCTAACGGTGTGCGGGACTGTAGCCCAGCTTCATGGAGACGGTTGCGAATGGTTCTCGCCAATACCCCAGGAGCAACAGTGTCCCTAATTTGCTGGGAAGTGGCGGTGCGGTCCCTACGGCACTGCGTAGGATCCTACGGTCTTGGCGTGCATCCGTGCCGTCGCTCCGGTCCGGTCCCAGGTCGACGGGCACGTGCACCTTCCGCCGACCACTGGCGACAACATCGATGTACTGTGGAGACCTCACGCCCCACGTGTTGAGCAATTCGGCGGTACGTCCACCCGGCCTCCCGCATGCCCATTATACGCCCTCGCTCAAAGTCCGTCAACTGCACATACGGTTCACGTCCACGCTGTCGCGGCATGCTACCAGTGTTAAAGACTGCGATGGAGCTCCGTATGCCACGGCAAACTGGCTGACACTGACGGCGGCGGTGCACAAATGCTGCGCAGCTAGCGCCATTCGACGGCCAACACCGCGGTTCCTGGTGTGTCCGCTGTGCCGTGCGTATGATCATTGCTTGTACAGCCCTCTCGCAGTGTCCGGAGCAAGTATGGTGGGTCTGACACACCGGTGTCAATGTGTTCTTTTTTCCATTTCAGGAGTGTAACACAGCAACCAACCAATGCCTACAGTTTTTCGAAAGAAAGCGTTGTAATGACTTCCTAATTCTATTCTGAGACACTATAGAGCGGAACCATCAACACTTCACTTTAATGTGAAAACTGCCAATGGGGCGTTACGTGTGGCTGGTTTACTTGTTACGAATGTACTCGGCACAACAGTTTGCAGGAGTGTGTAAGTTGCATTACTTCTCTGGGTTTGGAATGTCGTACATTACTTTTATTTTTGTTGCAGGTTTGTTAATCACAATAAGAATAATGCAGGTTCCCTTTATTCTGTTGTATGTCTATAATCCGTTCGTCATAAGAATAAACCTGACGTAAAGAAACACAAACGCGATGATTGGTCAAAAGCCGTAGCACACGTACACTGGCGTTGTTACACTTTTGGAAGTAGGTCCTACTTATGTATTAGATATCTTATTACTAAGTTACGTTAAATGAAACTTTAACAGCCATCAACGTTTTTCTTAATCTCGCTTTAGCTATTTAGTTTTTATTTCAAAAATCGTGTACAGTCACAGCCTCTGTAGCGTTGTGCTCTGATTGTTGCACTGTTAAATGCTCAGTAAGAAAATGGATGAGGCTGCTTTCTGTTCCGTAGGGAAACACGCGCGTGGAACACGATTCAAAAGTGCCGATAAATAGGCTATTCTTAATGTTTTTCATAAATTCACAGAGATAATCGCCTTTGAGGTTTTCTCAGCGTTGTATATAATATAGTTGATACACAGACTAACATCGAACGGGTAGCGCAGTCGGTAGCGTGATGGAAAGGGAATCAAATGCCGTTGTTCGTGCGTTGGTTCAAATTTCTTACTGTTTTTTTTTTTCACGTTCAATTTGAAATACCTACATCTCGTAATTATAAAACTCATCATCATTTTTTATGAATAACGCATGCCTTCTTGTTTCTAATTACATATTAGGCGCAAAATTCCCGTTTCCATTTCAAATACAAAGTCTTAATTATCTATGTTTTATGAACGACTGTTCACAGAAGTTGTTTAAATTAAGAAAACAATAGAATTTAATTTTTAGGGCAAAAATGAAAAACCAAATCCTCTTTATATGGACTGTGTCCATCGTTTTGTACCACAGAGGTATATAAGTATTGTAGAAATATGAAAACCAATCATTTTTACAGCTTCGAGCACATCATCCAAATGCTGCATTTTTACATTTGCTACTGTACCATTACAGTATGAACCCAACAGAACTGATCTATAGCCAAGCTGCCGGATTTGGCCCGAGAAGTAACAAGGTTGTTAAGCTGCCGGACGTACTGGAACTAATGTACGCAGCTTTTTCACACGTCACTGCCGAACCCTGGCGGAATATAGAATGGCTCGTCATGAAAGAAGAGAAAATGCTGCGCCTGGTTGGCTTCGTGGATTCTGTTGTTGATAGGCTCGTTGTCAACGCAGCAGGTAACACTTCCAGAACTGAAATGTATTTCTCGGATTCGGATAAGGAAGGAGCTAAGAGATTACCAGACGACTGACTATAAGTTTCAATATTTAATTATACGGTGAAATCCTTCAATACTCTCTTACGTTACACGCAGCTTATGTAGAAAAATTACCCGTGTGGTTAACACAGGAATTTTCATCATTCTTCTATTTTTTAAATTACAATAGTACGTTAGCTAAAAACGATAACGTGTTGCGGTTTTCGTCTAGACGTCTAAGGAGCGTATTATAGGAGATTTGCAGTGTATTGTTTCATTCCGCTTAAAAATTAAATCACATTCCAAGGTATATTGCTCCTCTGCTCGTCTCTTTTTAAGTGTGAATTGCAGCTGGCAACGTCACTGCAGGCTAGCTTTACCAGCTGACCTACCAGTGCTGTTCAAGTTAAATGCTCCGGTAAAGGTGTTGTCCCGTATTATCGCTAAGTCGATGTGCGCGTAACGCACAGCACAAAACTTACCATTATTATCGTACTTGACAGTACTGGAGACAGCTTGGCTACAGTCCCACTTGAAACGGAAATCCAATGAGGTGCCAGCAAACGCGGAAGAATGTTTACATCAGGTTTATTCTTATGATGAACGGTTATAGTGTGGGTCCTCTTCTTACCGAGAAAGTGAATTCGGCAAATTTGCAAAGATACTTTTTATGCTTCTAGAGTGGCTAATGAATTTTTTTTATTTTCCTCTGTATTTATTTTTATATTTCATTTAAGCTAGTATATTTCGTGGGCTATTATCATCCAATAAATATAAAATTTACTTTAATTGGATATATCATAAAAATTATTTCAGTTCAATATAATCTATTATTTTCGTAGATACGATGCACGTATACGAGGTGATTCCATGATGAAGTTATAAACATTCGGGAATGATGGAGAAGGGTAGATATATCAATCTGAGGTAAAGGACTCTGGTCTGGAAACGACCGAGTCGAAAATCGTTTTGACACATCTGACAGTGGTCGTGTTCTACTGCAAGCTCTTTGCTTTCCATATTTTGCGAGGAGGTAGTATGAGGCAAAACATGAAAAAATTGTCTAATAAACATGGCCCTAAAATGTGTACGTTAACAGCTATGAGCACAAAGATGTGTTTCACAGTAGCAAAGATTAAAAAATGGTTCAAATGGCTCTGAGCACTATGGGACTTAACTTCTGAGGTCACCAGTCCCCTAGAACTTAGAACTACTTAAACCTACCTAACCTAAGGACATCACACACATCCATGCCCGAGGCAGCAGGATTCGAACCTGCGACCGTAGCGGTCGCGCGGTTCCAGACTGTAGCGCCTAGAACCGCTCGGCCATCCCCGGTCGGCAGCAAAGATTAAAAAGTGTTCATAATCAGTAAGGTATGCCCTTTACAGCCCATGTTTACTAAACAGCTTTTTCTTGTTTTGGTTCATACTACCTCCTACCAACAATGGTAAGCAAAGACTTGCAGTAGAAGAGATCCACCGTCAGAGTTATCAGAACGATTTTCGCATATAACTTTCGACTCAGTCGTTTCCAGATCAGGGTCCCTTACTTCAAATTGATACATTTACCCTTCTCCATCAGCCCTGAAAGTTTAAAACAACATCAAGGAATAACCTTGTGTACTGCAGCACGTTGACAATATTGACTGTGCGAGTGATCAAGACTCAATTAGAAGTGAAGCTTTACAAGATGACATACTCCATTGCAAATATATAATAAACTTTCGATTAGTTTACTTTTACAGTGATTTTTTCTGACAATTGAGTGTCTGGAGACGATCCTGACAGCGGTGGGATGCCAACCTTACTTTCGCTCACCAGGACTGATGGTCTGGAATGACATTTCATTTCATAGCACGACCTCTTTGGCATCCAAGGCACCCTTACAGCACAGCGGTACATAGACGATATTCCACTCCCCGTTTCGTTGCCCTTCGTGGCAAGCCATCCTGGACTTACATTTCAACAAGATAATGCCAGCCCCCACGCGGCGAGAGTTTCCACTGCTCGTCTTTGTGCTTGCCAAACATTACGTTGGCCAGCAAGTTCGCCGGATCTCTCCCCAATTGAGAACGTTTGGACATTATGGGCAGAGTCCTCCAACCATCTCAGGAGTTTGACGATCTAACGCTCGTGTTGGACAGAATGTGGCACGATATCCGTCAGCAGAAGATCTAACAAATCTGTCAATAAATGCCAAGCGGAATAACTGCTTGCATAAAGGGCAGAGCTGTAGCAGCGCGTTATTGACTTGCTCAATTTGTAAAGCTCTTTCGCTTGAACAAATCATCGATCTTTTCTGAAATTGTAATTATTTGCTTGTCTGTGCATGTGCCAACGGCCTCGCCGCAGTGGTAACACCGGTTGCCGTCAGATCACCGAAGTTAAGCGCTGTCGGGCTAGGCTAGCACTTGGATGGGTGACCATCTGGTCTGCCGAGGGCTGCTGGCAAGCGGGGTGCATTCAGCCCTTGCGGGGCAAACTGAGAATCTGCTTCATGGAGAAGTAGCGGCTCCGGTCTCGGAAACTGCCATACGGCCGGGATAGCGGTATGCTGACCACATGCCCCTTCATGTCCGCATCCAGTGACGAATGTGGGCTGAGGGTGACACGGCAGCCAGTCGGCCTTCATGGCCTGTGCGGGAGGAGTTTAGTTTTTTTGTCTGTACATGTACATCGCATCAACCGATTTCCGTGCCATTTCGATAATTCCTTCGTAGTGCGTCTTCCTTTTTCTTAGGGTGTATATTACTTTATCACTACGTCTTCTCGACTGTAGTACGAGGGGCGTTCAGAAAGTAAGCTCCGATCGGTCGCGAAATGGAAACGACTATGAAAATCCGATAAAGCTTTGCACAGATGTGTTGGGTAGTGTCTCTAGTATAACCCCAGTTAGCATCACGTCGCTCTTCTCATTTCTGAGCTCGCAGTGAGTGCGTAAAGATGTCTAGAAAATAGTGTCTGCCGCCAAGTACGAGGGCCTGGTGAGAAATTTCGCCTGAAGCTATGCAGCTAACATTACATAACTGTCGTGCTGTTTCTTCTTCAAGACAATTCTCAGCCGCATTCTGCAGGGGCAATGAAGATGCTCCTGCATCGTTTTCAAATGGAAATGTGAGATTACCCACAATACAGTCCGCAATTGTCTACCTCTGAGTTTCATCTCTGGTCACATGAACCGCTGTCTTTGAAGACAACATTTTGACACAGACAACGAGGTGTAGGCCAGCGTGGAGAATTGGCGGAAAGCACTGGCGGCTACCTTCTATGATGAGGCTATTGAAAAGTTGGTACAACGCTATGACAAAAGTCTAAGTCAGAACGGCGACTACGTAGAGAAGTAGCTGAAAGGTGTAGCTAATTGTTACAAGTAAAACATTTCTGATGTTCACTGTGGTTTCAATTTGGCAATCAATCGGAGCTTACTTTCTGAACAGGCCTCGTAGTTCAGGCAGGAAGGACAGCACTGTGAAAGCTCCAATGTCTTGTCGCACTACACCACTCAAAGTGTGTATTGACCATGGAAGCCAACTGCCCTGAGGACAACTCTAGACATGTAACAATGACTTATATTTACTGCTGTCATAGAAAGTTGGTTTTTCACCAGACTGTTAACGGATTTGTAAACCTTCAGAATATATACACTGCATTGTGTACGCTCTCTGCCACATCGTTATTAACGTAGTTTATCATTATCATCCTAGGTTTGAAACAAGAACTTTGGACAAGTGAACACAGACTTGGATGGCTCTCTGGTCGTAAGAGTTGGCAGCCTAGGTTGAAGGAGTAGCCCAGTGAGTATGAGTGTTTCCTTCACCTCTCTCTAGAGTACATGTCTTTATACACTACTGACCATTAAAATTGCTACACCAACAAGAAATGCAGATGATAAACGGGTATTCATTGGACACTAGAACTGACATCTGATTAGATTTTCGCGCAGTTTGGGTGCATAGATCCTGAGAAATCAGTACCAAAAACAACCATCTCTGGCCGCAATAACCGCCTTGATACGCCTGGGCATTGAGTCAAACAGAGCTTGGATGGCTGCCCATGCAGCTTCAACACGATGCCACAGTTCATCAAGTATAATGACTGGCGTATTGTGACGAGCCAGTTGCTCGGCCACCATTGACCAGACGTTTTCAATTGGTGAGAGATCTGGAAAATTTCTAGCCAGGGCACCAGTCGAACATTTTCTGTATCCAGAAAGGCCCGTACAGGACCTGCAACATGCGGTCGTGCATTATCCTGCTGAAATGTAGGGTTTCGCAGGGATCGAATGAAGGGTAGAGCCACGGGTCGTAACACATCTGAAATGTAACGTCCATTGTTCAAAGTGCCGTCAATACGAACAAGAGGTGACCGAGAAGTGTAACCAGTGGCATCCCAAACCATCACGCCGGGCGATACGCCAGTATGGCGATGACGAATACACGCTTCCAATGTGCATTCACCGCGATGTCGCAAACACGGATGCGACCATCATGATGCTGTAAACAGAACCTGGATTCATCCGAAAAAATGACGTTTGCCATTCGTGCACCCAGGTTCGTCGTGGAGTACACCATCGCAGGCGCTCCTGTCTGTGAAGCAGCGTCAAGGGTAACCGCAACCATGGTCTCCGAGCTCATAGTCCATGCTGCTGCAAACGTCATCGAACTGTTCGTGCAGATGGTTGTTGTCTTACAAACGTCCCCATCTGTTGACTGAGGGATCGAGATGTGGCTGCAGGATCCGTTACAGCCATGCGGATAAGATGCCTGTCATCTCGAGTGCGAGTGATACGAGGCCGTTGGGATCCAGCACGGCTTTCCGCATTACCCTCCTGAACCCCCCGATTTCATATTCTGCTAACAGTCATTGTATCTCGACCAACGCGAGCAGCAATGTCGCGATACGATAAACCGCAATCGCGGTAGGCTACAATCCAACCTTTATCAAAGTCGGAAACGTGATGGTACGCATTTCTCCTCCTTACACGAGTCATCACAACAACGTTTCGCCAGGCAACGCCGGTCAACTGCTGTTTGTGTATGAGAAATCGGTTGGAAACTTTCCTCGTGTCAGCACGTTGTAGGTGTCGCCACCGGCGCCAACCTTGCGTAAATGCTCTGAAAAGCTAATCATTTGCATATCACAGCATCTTCTTCCTGTCGGTTAAATTTCGTGTCTGTAGCGCGTCATGTTCGTAGTGTAGCAATTTTAATGGCCAGTAGTGTAGTTTTCGGAATTTTACTAGCTTCGCCATTAAAAATTTATTTCTCCGTAGTAATTAATTCATCTTTCAATTGCTGAACTTTGGAATAGAGGTAAGAGTTTCATCTGTCAATGTCACATTTCCCGACGCTTTTGCACAACAAATCGTTCTAAAAAAAAGGTGCGTTTTGTTGAGGTACTTAATGCAGCCCGTCAAGTAAACTGCATATTTTCGTGGTACACAAATATAAATAGGAAAGCCAGTAAAAACTGTACGCTGGCTTCATACACATGACAATTAATGTAGTACCTGCTTGTGTACTTCTATGAACCAGTCATAGCATAGGACTCATGACGTCATGCAAATGTGTTGTGGTGTTACAGCATAACACTGAGAATGTTTATATCAGTATTTGTTCAGTAATATTGTTATTGATTTGTGTTATCGGCCGCGGTGGTCTAGCGGTTCTAGGCGCTCAGTCCGGTACCGTGCGACTGCTACGGTCGCAGGTTCGAATCCTGCCTCGGCCATGGATGTGTGTGATGTCCTTAGGTTAGTTAGGTTTAAGTAGTTGTAAGTTCTAGGGGACTGATGACCACATATGTTAAGTCCCATAGTGCTCAGAGCCATTTGAACCATTTAGCACATTGATTTGTGAAATGGAAACAAAGGCGAGGCCAAAAGCTGCACAAGGTGCAAGTTTAGTGAGACTTAATTAGAAACAGTTCCACTCTCGCAATGAGAAATAGCGCCACGCGGTTAAATCAACTCATCCTTCCTCGAGGAGACCTCGGCTGCGGACCCTCGGAGAGCTGGAAGCTCCGTTTGACCTATGGCAGCGCCATCTAGCGGGCCAACCATAGCGCCATCTGGTTTCCCCCTTCAAGCTAGACGCGTTTCGGGCTTTGTAGTTTTTTCGTTTGATGCTTATTTCGCGAGATATTTGGCCCGGTCACTATCAATGGACTACCCTGTATTCGTTCAGTGGTGTCACTTTTTGTCGACTAAGACTCAAAACATTGAAATTGTTTTTCAAAAAATATTGGATTTGAGGGACACACACACGCACACACACTCACACACACACACACACACACACACACACACACACACACACACGTACGTTCACTCCGTTCTCCCGAGCGGTGACGCACATGGTTTGTAATGTTTCCATAAGGTGAGGTTCAACAGCAGGAAAGTATTTTATAAAATGCATTTTAAGTATCAGCTGTTTATCGCCCCATTAGTTTCCAGTTTCGGGTATTAATCGTCATTCAGGATGTAGTGTACAACAGATTAGTTAAAAACATTCCATATTCTTTTGAAACTGAACCATATCGAAGTTATCCACAATTTTATAACCAGCTTTCTTAGAATACTGACAAGTCCTATTTTTTGTCAGACATTCAGGTATCACAGGAGAAACAAGAAGGTTTTTCTTGTTTCTCCTGTAATGTCTGTATGCTTGACATATGACTGTCAGTATTCTAAGAAGTTGTTCACCATTAGTCTACCTCACCTCCTGCTTTTCTTCGTTGATTGGTACATAGACTTTTCGATTTATTTTTCCGTAAAACGGGGCTATCTCTGTCTCCACGAATTTCAGAAACAGGCGACATGTTTTCTTTCATACAATCTCCAATGATCCTGTGCACACAAATTGTGTCATAATTGGTTATTTTAGTGTAATTGGACTCAGCAGTGATGTATGATACTTCAGCTGCGCTACTTGAACAATTAAAGATGATTAAGTTGGTGAATACAGTGGGAGCAGTCTCCACATTTACAGCCTGGAAGACCAGTTTGATGTGGTCTGTCGAGTATAGGTGTAGGGGAGTCGGTACGAGGTAATCGTCCGATGTGATTGACTGCGGTCTCGCACCGTAAACTCGGCAATAAAAAGGCAGCCCCTGCCAGCGACGCTGGTGTCATATGCGCATGAGAGGGCGTCGGGCGCGTTTTGCAAGCTGCCGCCCGCCGCCGGCGCGCAGTGCTTTGAGCCGAAGCCAACACGCGGAGGACGGCGCGCGCCCAGAATAGATCCTTTGTCGTGCTTGCGCTGCGCTGCGTGGACCCCATCCTCCGGTGGGTATTAAGCACGCGTCGAAACCAGTCTACGACGCACGTTAGACCGGCACACGTAAACACAACAGGTAGCTCTACACACAGGCGTCCGCGGAAGGGGGGAGAAAGAGTGCAGGAGAGGGCAATGGACCCCTCCGTCTGCGGTATAGTCTTGTCAATCTTTACAGAATTCTGACGCATTTCTACATCTGTACGCCATAAGCAGACATATGCTGTGTGATGGAGTACCCTATGTTTATTACTCACTAACGCTTCCTCCCCTGTTCTAGACTTCCAGTTGAGAGTGGTGCGTGGAAAGAACAGTTGATGGTAAGTCCCCATGCAAGCTCGCACCTCTCTAATCTAACCTTCATTGTCTTTTGGCGAATTATGCTTAAGCAGAAGCAGTAGTAGCTACTTACAAGCGTCCGGTGAGGGGCGTAATTATCGTATGGTAACGAAACTTCGTAGATTTTCTAATGCGTTAATGCGGAACCGATTTACGATGGAAAAAAAATTAGTTCCAGTTATGGCCACCAGGTGCAAATCTGGCGCTGTGATTGCAAGAAAGTTGTGTAGAAATGTTGCCATATATAATGGACGTGAGCAGAAAAGGTCAAACATGAGAGAAAGGCATAATGCTGATTTTGTATCAACCACCACTTACAGAGTTTGTTGAATGTGAGCACCGGAGAAGTCGACGAGATGCGGTACAACGCCAGATTTGAGAGACTAAGCACGGTATAAATTGAGCATTTTATGATGGAAATAGCTCAGAGTGACGTCGCAGCTGTGGAACAAAAATTGGAGGTTTTCGAAATGCCTACATTAACGAATAGAATTCTGAACTTTTGGAAGAGTTGTGGGTGTAAAGATCATATTTACGGGGCAACTGTTGGTTCTTTGCTGTAACAAATGGCAGTTTCATTTTTTCTTTTATAAATAATGTCGCACCACAGAATATTTCATTGCACATGTTTAAATATTTTAAAGGTACTACCAGGCGAGTTCAGAGTAGATAATGTTAACTCTGGGCTGGTGTGCCGATCGGAATATCAATAAGGCATACCACCAATGTAACAGGTGTCAGGGCAAGCTACAAGCATTATCACACCACCTCAGAGCGAAGCAGGCAGAAACACACATGTTGCCAGGCTACATAACAATGCACTGTGAGGTCCTATGCAACTTCAATACCAAACGTAGGTGTGAATGACTGCGCTCTACCAGAATAATTATTGAATTACCACAGCAAGGCAGTGACGTGTCTGATAAACGAGGGTAAATGCACTCGTCATACACCCAGAGCCGCCGTGACATTGAAGTGGGCCCGGTCCTTTAAGTA
Organism: Schistocerca serialis cubense; assembly: GCF_023864345.2. Taxonomy (NCBI): domain Eukaryota; kingdom Metazoa; phylum Arthropoda; class Insecta; order Orthoptera; family Acrididae; genus Schistocerca; species Schistocerca serialis. The sequence goes on from NC_064646.1 coordinate 276,157,708, forward strand.
ATGAGGCTTTCGGAGCTCAAAGACACATTCAGTTGTGCTGCCATCTGTCCTTGTCACTGGAACCAGGGGGAATGACGGTCGACTGAGCTGCAGTGAAACCACGACGAGCTGACTGATAGCCTGCGTGCTGCCTGTTTGCTGACTTCGACCCTGAAATGAAGCCAACCTGAATGCATACCGCAGCTGTGGTCTGCGGCTACTATTTTCTGGGTCGTTACATATGAGAATATTGGTGTGCATCGACGCCTCCTATAACATGAGTAATGACAGATGATATGCAAGCCGTTGATTTCCACACCAACTAGTTGTGGTGCATTCACGCAGACTCCTGGTTGGTTCGTAAGCATCTTGGTCGATCCACGGTGGATGACCAGGGCCTGATTTTCAGGACAACCGACATCCTAGATCACTGTCAGCAGTCTCCAACTGAACGTGTGACGGGCTGTTTCTCGAGAGCACAGAGGTGACGTCTCTTTCTCCCCCCGCTGCCATCAGCACAACAAGCCACTGTGAACCCGACTTCCGAAGCAACGTCACTCCTCGCTGATGAGGCATCATCACTTCTTCGCAGCACGCGAGTTTACTCCGAGCCGCCAACAGCCACCCCGAAGAAATAACTCTGTACACTTTATACGATAATTAAATGTTATTCCAGAAATCACTGCGAAACTGTCACATTCGGGCGTGAACTGGACCACTCGCCCAAACTCTGCTAGGCCTCCTGTTCACGATGCGACGCCAGCTCCCTGGGTCACAACAATTAGTTTGTTGTCTATTTCATTCCAACACAAAATCTGTTGTCGGATCCATTATTTGGCTTTCGTTTTATTTGTATTTGACTGTTGTCACAGCTCTAATGCCATAACCTGCAATATAACACTAATACCCGCCTATATCATTCAGTTGACGCCATACTGGAAACAGAACAACTAACTACAATTTCTGTTCCGATACTGACAGTGTTGAGTGTTTATGGAAAAAGTTGAAGGCAATCGTAAAATGCGTTTTAGACAGGTACGTGCCGAGTAAAACTGTGAGGGACGGGAAAAACCCACCGTGGTACAACAACATAGTTAGGAAACTACTGCGAAAGCAAAGAGAGCTCCACTCCAAGTTTAAACGCAGCCAAAACCTCTCACACAAACAGAAGCTAAACGATGTCAAAGTTAGCGTAAGGAGGGCTATGCGTGAAGCGTTCAGTGAATTCGAAAGTAAAATTCTATGCACCGACTTGACAGAAAATCCTAGGAAGTTCTGGTCTTACGTTAAATCAGTAAGTGGCTCGAAACAGCATATCCAGACACTACGGGATGATGATGGCATTGAAACAGAGGATGACACGCGTAAAGCTGAATTACTAAACACCTTTTTCCAAAGCTGTTTCACAGAGGAATACCGCACTGCAGTTCCTTCTCTAAATCCTCGCACAAACGAAAAAATGGCTGACATCGAAATAAGTGTCCAAGGAATAGAAAAGCAACTGGAATCACTCAATAGAGGAAAGTCCACTGGACCTGACGGGATACCAATTCGATTCTACACAGAGTACGCGAAAGAACTTGCCCCCCTTCTAACAGCCGTGTACCGCAAGTCTCTAGAGGAACGGAGGGTTCCAAATGATTGGAAAAGAGCACAGATAGTCCCAGTCTTCAAGAAGGGTCGTCGAGCAGATGCGCAAAACTATAGACCTATATCTCCGACGTCGATCTGTTGTAGAATTTTAGAACATGTTTTTTGCTCGAGTATCATGTCGTTTTTGGAAACCCAGAATCTACTATGTAGGAATCAACATGGATTCCGGAAACAGCGATCGTGTGAGACCCAACTCGCTTTATTTGTTCATGAGACCCAGAAAATATTAGATACAGGCTCCCAGGTAGATGCTATTTTTCTTGACTTCCGGAAGGCGTTCGATACAGTTCCGCACTGTCGCCTGATAAACAAAGTAAGAGCCTACGGAATATCAGACCAGCTGTGTGGCTGGATTGAAGAGTTTTTAGCAAACAGAACACAGCATGTTGTTATCAATGGAGAGACGTCTACAGACGTTAAAGTAACCTCTGGCGTGCCACAGGGGAGTGTTATGGGACCATTACTTTTCACAATATATATAAATGACCTAGTAGATAGTGTCGGAAGTTCCATGCGGCTTTTCGCTCTCTGTAGTATACAGAGAAGTTGCAGTATTAGAAAATTGTAGCGAAATACAGGAAGATCTGCAGCGGATAGGCACTTGGTGCAGGGAGTGGCAACTGACCCTTAATATAGACAAATGTAATGTATTGCGAATACATAGAAAGAGGGATCCTTTATTGTATGATTATATGATAGCGGAACAAACACTGGTAGCAGTTACTTCTGTAAAATATCTGGGAGTATGCGTGCGGAACGATTTGAAGTGGAATGATCATATAAAATTAATTGTTGGTAAGGCGGGTACCAGGTTGAGATTCATTGGGAGAGTGCTTAAAAAATGTAGTCCATCAACAAAGGAGGTGGCTTACAAAACACTCGTTCGACCTATACTTGAGTATTGCTCATCAGTGTGGGATCCGTACCAGATCGGTCTGACGGAGGAGATAGAGAAGATCCAAAGAAGAGCGGCGCGTTTCGTCACAGGGTTATTTGGTAACCGTGATAGCGTTACGGAGATGTTTAAAAAACTCAAGTGGCAGACTCTGCAAGAGAGGCGCTCTGCATCGCGGTGTAGCTTGCTCGCCAGGTTTCGAGAGGGTGCGTTTCTGGATGAGGTATCGAATATATTGCTTCCCCCTACTTATACCTCCCGAGGACATCACGAACGTAAAATTAGAGAGATTAGAGCGCGCACGGAGGCTTTCAGACAGTCGTTCTTCCCGCGCACGATACGCGACTGGAACAGGAAAGGGAGGTAATGACAGTGGCACGTGAAGTGCCCTCCGCCACACACCGTTGGGTGGCTTGCGGAGTATAAATGTAGATGTAGATGTAGAATTTGTGGTATTATTTGTGAACCTTAGCTGATAGTACTGAGAGTTTCAGGGAGAGCATTAGGGAACGATTGACAAGAATGGGGGAAAGAAATACAGTAGAAGAAGAATGGGTAGCTTTGAGAGATGAAATAGTGAAGGCAGCAGAGGATCAAGTAGGTAAAAAGACGAGGGCTAGTAGAAATCCTTGGGTAACAGAAGATATATTGAATTGATGAAAGGAGAAAATATAAAAATGCAGTAAATGAAGCAGGCAAAAAGGAATACAAACGTCTCAAAAATGAGATCGTCAGGAAGTGCAATATGGCTAAGCAGGGATGGCTAGAGAACAAATGTAAGGATGTAGAGGCATATATCACTAGGAGTAAGATAGATACTGCCTACAGGAAAATTAAAGAGATCTTTGGAGAAAAGAGAACCACTTACATGAATATCAAGAGCTCAGACTGAAACCCAGTTCTAAGCCAAGAAGGCAAAGCAGAAAGGTGGAAGGAGTATATAGAGATTCTATATAAGGGCGATGTACTTGAGGACAATATTATGGAAAAGGAAGAGGATTTAGGTGAAGATGAAATTGGAGATATGATACTGCGTGAAAAGTTTGACAGAGCACTGAAAGACCTAAGTCGAAACAAGGCCCCAGAAGTAGACAATATTCCTTTAGAGCTACTGGTAGACTTGGGAGAGCCAGCACTGACAAAACTCTACCATCTGGTGAGCAAGATGTATGAGACAGGAGAAATACCCTCAGACTTCAAGAAGAATATAATAGTTCAAATCCGAAAGGAAACAGGTGTTGACAGATGTGAAAATTACCGAACCATCAGTTTAATAAGTCACGCTGTAAAATACTAACGCGAATTCCTTACAGACGAATGGAAAAATTGGTAGAAGCCGACCTCCGTAGAAATGTTAGTACACGTGAGACAATACTGACCCTACGGCTTATCTTAGAAGATAGATTAAGGAAAGGCAAACCTACGTTTCTAGAATTTGTAGACTTAGAGAAAGCTTCTGACAATGTTGACTGTAATACTCTCTTTCAAATTCTGAAGGTGGTAGGGGTCAAATACAAGGAGCGAAAGGCTATTTACAATTTGTACAGAAACCAAATGGCAATTATAAGAGTCAAGGGGCATGAAAGGGAATCAGTGGTTGGGAAGGGAGTGAGACAGGGTTGTACCCTATCCCCGATGTTATTCGATCTGTATGTTGAACAAGTAGTTAAGGAAACAAAACAAAAATTCGGAGTGGGAATTAATTAAAATCCATGGAGAAGAAATAAAAACTTTTAAGGTTCGCCGATGACATTGTAATTCTCTTAGAGACAGCAAAGGACCTGGAAGAGCAGTTGAACGGAATGGGCAGTGTCTTGAAAGAAGGATATAAGGTGAACACAAAGAAAGGAAAACGAGGATAATGGAATGCAGTCGAATTAAATCGGGTGATGCTGAGGGAATTAGATTAGGAAATGAGACACTTAAAGTAGTAAATGAATTTTGCTATTTGGGGAGCAAAATAACTGTTCATGGTAGAAGTAGAGAGGATATAAAATGTAGACTGGCAATGGCAAGGAAATCGTTTCTGAAGAAGAGAAATTTGTTAACATCGAGTATAGATTTAAGTGTCAGGAAGTCGTTTCTGAAAGTATTTGTATGGAGTGTAGCCATGTATGGAAGTGAAACATGGACGATAACCAGTTTGGACAAGAAGAGAATAGAAGCTTTCGAAATGTGGTGCTACAGAAGAATGCTGAAGATAAGGTGGGTAGATCACGTAACTAATGAGGAGGTATTGAATAGGATTGGGGAGAGGGGAAATTTTTGGCACAACTTGACTAGAAGAAGAGATTGGTTCGTAGGGCATGTTCTGAGGCATCAAGGGATCACCAATTTAGTATTGGAGGGCAGCGTGAAGGGTAAAAATAGTAGAGGGAGACCAAGAGATGAATACACTAAGCAGATTCAGAAGGATGTAGGTTGCATTAAGTACTGGGAGATGAAGAAGCTTGCACATGATAGAGTAGCATGGAGAGCTGCATCAAACCAGTCTCTGGACTGCAGACCACAACAACAACAGCTGATAGTGCTACTGCAATAAGCCCCTTGCTATAGCGTCGCTTTAGCTGCGTCTGTGAACCTAGCGTTACTCAAGTTCTTGTGCTTTGTCTTTTCTACCTATGGACTTTCGAACCATTCCATATTTGTTGTTGAGGGCAAATATACGGTCAGCCTGGGAATGGCGCGCCTTTACCTGGTTGGAATGTCAGTGGTCAGGTCGTAAGCCAATCCATCTGAGCAGGCCCTCAAACAATCCTATGTTAAATGTAGCTTGTAATCTTTAGAATTCCTCGGCATTTCCGCGACTTCTAATTGTCATGTTGTTTTATTCTACGAAAGATAATTGTGAAATTTGGAAACTGACGAATGTAAAATAATAAACGAATCTACAGGAATGTGTTTGGTGGAATGCGACACTCGTTGCTTCCTCCCCTTTCTCGACCTGCACCACCTCTGTGACCTTTTCACACTTACTAGAAGAAGGACCTACTGTATTTTATGAGTCTTATCTGGGATGGGTCCCAGATTGACGAGCAGTGCTCAAGTATCGGTCGAAAGATGGGTTTGGTAGCTACCTCCTTTATTGGTGGTCTGTGCTTCTGAGGATTGCAATTTTGTCACATGATGATATGGTTGGAGACCGTGGCTGTTATTTGAAGACAAAAGTTGATGGTGTTGAGACAGCAACCAGCCACAAATTTATTTTCAGTTCCTTTATTCAAAAGGTATCGTTAACCGGTTTCGAATCATTACGATTCATCTTCATATGGTTTTAATGCTTGGGTCTTTGCCCTGAGCAAGAGATTCGCGAGTAAGCTGAGGAAGGGGCTAATGCAGTAGAGTACGAACACACACTGTATAACCGTACTGGGATTCCATCCGACCTGCGGATTTATTTTTTTCAGCTATTTCAGATGCTTGTCAACGCCTTGGATGTCTATTTCTATGTGCTCGCCGTAGGAGTCTCTGTGGCGGCCGAACGATGGTAGGTCTGTACGATCCTCCTACGTGAATGGTTTCTTAAACACGAAATTTAAAATTCCAGCATTCCCTTCAGTGTATGCTATTACTACACATCAGACGAGTGACTGGATAGAAGCCTGTAACTTGCCTAGCTGTTTTATGTAGGACCAGAATTTTCTCGGGTTCTCGACAAGGTCTTTCGCTAAGGGATGATGGTAGTTTTTGTTGAGTTCTTCGTGCATGGTATATTTACTGACACGTGTATTTAAACTGACAGTGTACAAATCAGTTTAACTCAAACTTCTATCAGTTTCAGTTTGGGGGCTAGAAACGTTCAAAGTTTTATGAGTGGACGAAACATGCTGGACACAGCTGTGCTCAGATGGATATTCTGGTGGTCAATTTGAGTTAATCCTTCAAATAAATGCCCATTTTCTTTTATGCACTTCTCAGTGCACCTACTAAACGACCTGCGGACGAGATGTAAAGCCGCCAGTGTTACGGAACAAGCTTCCTCGATGCGCTGTGTGAAGCGATCTGTGACTGTGGGTTGGGTGACATAAACACGATTCTCTAGATATTCCCACAATATGAACACTACTGATGTTAAATTGGGCTACTCCCGAGGACAATGGCGTCCGCACAATCACGATTCAGCATTCACGATTACAGATTTAGCAATCCGGGCTGCATGGCTTCTTAATGAGATGTTAAGATGAGAAGGGGAAGATGGTGTTCGTTCAGTCTTAGGCTTTTAAGAGTCACTTCTATAGACCAGTCTGAAGGCAATTTTTGGAGTGTCTTCTGATTCATTTAATTGAATATTGGGTCTTGTATGCACTTTCAAATTGAAAAAAAACTTAAAAATGCAGCTTCTAAAGTGCATTTGATTAAGATTTAATAATGTCAGTTGACATTAAAAAGTGGAAAACATGAAAGTAATTCAGGAAATCCATTAACACGATCAGATGTGAAGCTGCGTAAGCCAACAAGTCTAATATAAGGCATCAGAGTTAAATAAGTTTTTTAAAAGTTTATTTCGTGTATATCCACTATGAGGCTTACTGCTCAACTTTGTTTTTCGGTACACAATTCGAATTTATCAGTTCTTTTTTTCCCAATTCCAGACTTTTTAATTTTCACTGTCAGCCTAACATCGGTATACAAAAAAAAAATCGTTTTGCAAATATTTTCTAGTTTTATTTCATAATTCGTTGGATACATTGTATTTAATAATATACAGATATCGTTTAGGGCCATTGACGTACATAGTTGATGTAAATACATTTTCTTTAATGAAATATTCTAAACTTACAATTCACTAAAACAATATCCACTTCAGAATTTAAACCCGCTATTGAGTGTTTGATTTAGGATTGACAAATCTTGTTTAAATGCCCTCTTTCGCGTCTTTCTAAGGTTATCCTATTCTAGAATGTTTGAACCGTAAATACGTAATACTTTCCCAGATTCAGTATCATAGTTTTATGGTCCCACTACTTGAGACTCCAAAAATGTGTACTTTTACTAAAATAACATGTTAGTCGATGAAACGTTCTAATTATAACATTTAACATTTCATAAAATTCTTGGCTTTCGTAGACCCAAGTGTGAGCCAAAACTTCCGCTCCATAAAATAGAATCACTAGTTATAACAATTTAAGAGGATGCAGCATATGATTGAACGAATTTACTTCACTGCGTAATGAGCTTATGTAATTTTTTTACTTTTTGTCTCTCTTGCGCTAATATCTGAAGTGTAATAGCGTTATATTATAACATTTTGTAATATCTGCCCTACGCGCTTATTAAAATAGTCGTAACGCACAAACTCAGAGACAGACTTTAGCGTTTCGCTTGTAAAGAGCGGGTACGCTTGATAAACAAAGGCCGCAACTCTTGCCACCAATAGTGAGCTGGCGCTGGGGGGAGCTTGAGCTTGGTCGTAAACGGAGTTGCTTTGCTCTTGTTAGGTTTGATTGTCTCCTTTAAGACAGGGCATCGTGGTCGATTTTGTCCAGACGGCTTTCGAGGTGCCTAACAGTGCAATGCCATCGGCGTACAGGGCGATTTCCCATCCCATCTGCTTCTGTACGTCGGTCGTTGTATACAGGGTGTTACAAAAGGGTACGGCCAAACTTTCAGTAAACATTCCACACACACAAATAAAGAAAAGATGTTATGTGGACATGTGTCCGGAAACGCTTAATTTCCATGTTAGAGCTCATTTTAGTTTCGTCACTATGTACTGTACTTCCTCGATTCACCGCCAGTTGGCCCAATTGAAGGAAGGTAATGTTGACTTCGGTGCTTATGTTGACATGCGACTCATTGCTCTACAGTACTAGCATCAAGCACATCAGTACGTAGCATCAACAGCTTAGTGTTCATCACGAACGTGGTTTTACAGTCAGTGCAATGTTTACAAATGCGGAGTTGGCATATGCCCATTTGATGTGTGGATTAGCACGGGGCAATAGCCGTGGCGCGGCACGTTTGTATCGAGACAGATTTCCAGAACGAAGGTGTCCCGACAGGAAGACGTTCGAAGCAATTGGCCGGCGTCTTAGGGAGCACGGAACATTCCAGCCTATGACTCACGACTGGGGAAGACCTAGAACGACGAGGACACCTGCAATTGACGATAACCCTAATGTCAGCGTCAGAGAAGTTGCTGCTGTACGAGGTAACGTTGACCACGTCACCGTATGGAGAGTGCTACGGGAGAACCAGTTGTTTCCGTACCATGTACAGCGTGTGCAGGCACTATCGGCAGTGATTGGCCTCCACGGGTACACTTCTGCGAATGGTTCATCCAACAATGTGTCAATCCTCATTTCAGTGAAAATGTTCTCTTTACGGATAAGGCTTCATTCCAATGTGATCAAATTGTAAATTTTCACAATCAACATGTGTGGGCTGACGAGAATCTGCACGCAATTGTGCAACCACGTCATCAACACAGATTTTCTGTGAACGTTTGGGCAGGCATTGTTGATGTCTTGATTGGGCCCCATGTTCTTCCACCTACGCTCAATGGAGCACGTTATCATGATTTCACACGGGATACTCTACTTGTGCTGCTAGAACATGTGCCTTTACAACTACGACACAACATGTGGTTCATGCACGATGGAGCTCCTGCACATTTCAGTCGAATTGTTCGTACGCTTCTCAACAACAGATTCGGTGACCGATGGATTGGGCCCCATGTTCTTCCACCTACGCTCAATGGAGGACGTTATCATGATTTCATACGGGATACTCTACCTGTGCTGCTAGAACATGTGCCTTTACAACTACGACACAACATGTGGTTCATGCACGATGGAGCTCCTGCACATTTCAGTCGAAATGTTCGTACGCTTCTCAACAACAGATTCGGTGACCGATGGATTGGTAGAGACGGACCAATTCCATGGCTTCCACGCTGTCCTGAGCTCAACCCTCTTGACTTTCATTTATGGGGGCATTTGAAAGCTCTTGTCTACGCAACCCCGGTACCAAATGTAGAGACTCTTCGTGCTCGTATTGTGGACGGCTGTGATACAATACGCCATTCTGCAGGGCTGCATCAGCGCATCATGGATTCCATGCGACGGAGGGTGGATGCATGTATCCTCGCTAACGGAGGACATTTTGAACATTTCCTGTAACAAAGTGTTTGAAGTCACGCTGTTACGTTCTGTTGCTGTGTGTTTCCATTCCACGATTAATGTGATTTGAAGAGAAGTAATAAAATGAGCTCTAACATGGAAAGTAAGCGTTTCCGGACACATGTCCACATAACATATTTTCTTTCTTTGTGTGTGAGGAATGTTTCCTGAAAGTTTGGCCGTACCTTTTCGTAACACCCTGTATAGAGGAAAGCACGATTCCCAGAATCGAACCCTGTGGCACCCCAGACAGTACTAGTTTCATGCTGTAGCAGTGATCGTTGTTCCTGGGGAAGATTCTACTCTCAGTTAAGAACGAATCAATCATTCTGAGAGTAGGTTCTGGGAACCAAACCAGTACCACTTTTATGCTATTACATTGATTGCTGTCCCTGACAAAGAACCTGTTCCATCAGGAACGAATCAGTCATATTAAGTTTACGACTGGAAACCCAGTCAGTACCAGTTTCATCGTACAAAAGTTACGTTCAGTCATCTTCAGCGTATGTCCTGGAAACCGAGCCATTAGCGGTTTTATGTTGCAGCAATGATTGCATGTTCCGAAAAACCTATGGAATCTAATTTAAATAGGAAACTGTCACGCCAGAAGTGCTCCAAAGCCCATACTATATCAAGGAATCTAGCGCTCTCTCCCTGATCATTCGCAGTACAGGTGTACTCAACCAGCAAGTGCAAGTACGTGAACGCGCGTTCGTATTCAAGCGCAGAACTTCGCCAGAGGGTCCTATGAGTTTGGGAAGTCTGGATCTGCGAGGAATTGATGTGGTTTGGTGGGGAAGGCGAAACACTGCCGGATACAAGAGTATGTGCAGGAAGACCATCCCCAGAACCCAGAAGTTTAGTCGTTCTAAAGACGGACGAATCGTCAATTTTATACACCGCCGGTAAAAAGCCCTCAAAGACAAGGCCATTCTATTGACAAGTGATGTGACTGGTAGTTTATCATTGTAGGAGTAAATGATAATAAATTCAGACCAAATGAAATATACATGTCACAGTAAAGGATGCCAAAAGAGTCACATCAACACTCAGTGCGGTAAAGCTGCGGTGTATTCTCGCGTGCAAATGATCGTAAAGCTGCCGAATGGTATCCTGCGATAGACTGCCTGCGATAGAAACTTCTGGTGATCTCGCTGACCAGGGCAGTTGTTATACGAGCGCTGATCGACAAAGACTGACACTGATTTTTTTTCACTGGTGTTTATTAGTCCATTTCAATGTTTAAGTGAGCTTTGTCAAAGTACTCATCTCCTACTTGAATGCACTTTTTTTATAGCGCCTCTGACAGTCTTCCAACATATGATGTAGGCCATTCTTTGCCAGATCCTTGAAAATTACCTCCCCTTTCTTGAGCACTGCTTCACTGTTCTCAACCCGAATGCCCAGAAGCTTTGCCTGTAGTGATGGGAATAAAGATATATCACAACGTACAAGATCGGGGCTATAAGGCAGATGCGGTACGCAGATAATGTTGAGTTGAGGCAGAAGCTGCGTGGCATGGGTTGCGACGTGAGACAGCGTATTGTCATGATGGAGTCACCACCCAGTCCTAGAAAGTTCTGTCAGTTTCCGTGTAATGTGCTTCTTTACTTAAGTCAATAATGGCATGTAGTATGCTGCTGTAACAGTAGTATATGGAGGAACTGCATGCTGATAAATCATTCCATGACAGTCAGAAAATGTGGTCAACTTTCTCTTTTTGGTGATGGAGCATCTGGCGATTTCAGCACTGTGCTGGCTCGTTTTTCTTCGGGATCATATTGGTGCAGCTGTCACTTATCACCGGTGATAATCGATTAAAGAAACGCATCCCCTCCATCAGAAAAAAGAGACGCAGCACCTCACGACTCGTCTCCATTCGCACAGGCTTTTATTTGGGAGTCAACAGACGTGGCATCCAATGGGCACCCCAATACGAGTCATATGCAGATGATCATGCATAATCAAAAAGACACTGCCATATGAAATTCTCAACACTTCAGTGAGGTTACGTAATGTTATCCGCCGATCCTCACGGGCTATTACAACAGGTGTGTTGATGTTGACTTCTGCCACAGCAGAAGCCGAAGCACTGTGCCCACCTTGCTTAACACAGAAAGTCAGCCCTCTTTAAAGTACTTGAACCTCCTAAACACTGTTGCACGAGGTAGTGCATCTCCACCGCACGCTTGCTGCGGCTTTTCGTTGAATTTCAAGGGCCGTATGGTTTAAACGAACACAGAATTTTATTGCGCCACATTGCTCCTCTCGGGCCTCCTCCATTGTTTGGTATATGAAATGCAAAATTGTCTACAAAATAGAACACTACTACCCACCTGCCGATACGAGTGTGCTACCGCCCATGGACATTATGTATGGAAACCCAAACTTTTCAAATATTCATGGTACAGATAGGAAATGATCACGGGAGCTGCTGGAAACAGTCAGTCCCAGGTTGTAGTGTAACGACGCGTATGATTCAATGATTTTGTTTGAAATATAACCATGTGCAGATTTCGTCACCTACGTCGTTTACAAAATACTTCAAAAAATTATTTAAATTCTTTTAAAGTTCTCTATAAAAGATTCTTGAACGAAACTGTAATTAAAACACCTTCAGTTGAGTCGTTTGTGCAAAATTACGTCACTCAGTCCAACCGATTTGCGCGAAACTTTTGAAATTTAGAGGTCGTTTGTTTCTTCTTGGAAATTATATTCTTGTAAGTTATCTTATTTTTCCCATATTAAAATCAGACTGTAAAACCTTTAAGATTAACTAATCGAAATCAAACTCTTCTGAAAATTAATATATTGGAAAAATTCAGTAATAATTCTTCCTCAATATAACTCTTCATAAATAATTCTCGAACACGTATTTAAGCTTTAGAGGATACACGGTTTTATTGTCTTCGTATATGCTACATGCAGATGTGAACATCAGACTCGACAAAACAGAACTGAACAAAATTCAACATGAACTAAACATTCTGTGACGTCATTACAATGGAAAATTACGAATTTTTATTTATTTGAATGTTGGAGGTTCGACGCAACAACCTGGTCAGAGGACCTTCGGCTGCTCTTTGGCCGTTGACCCGCGGCGTCTAGTGGCCAGCAATTTTCTTTCTGGTTCTGGCAGTGAAGATGCTGTTTCCGCGAGTTGCGCTGCTCTCTCCAAACATGAAATATACAAAACAAAAACACAGAACTTCAAATATGTTACAAACATAACAAAATATTACAAATACATAAACAAAACACTAAATTGTACTTATATTTATCTGCAAACTGAGCTGATCCTTGTGGATGGGTGACGCTTTAATTTCGCGTCCCATTACAAGGTTTCATTTATCAGCCCTCGTACACTATGAAGCCTCCATATGTTGCCATGCACGGTCCTCCTGTAAAAACATATCATCATCTAGTCGAAGAGGCAGCCGTTGTGGCCGAGCGGTTCTAGGCGCTTCGGTCTGGAACCGCGCGACCGCTACGGTCGCAGGTTCGAATCCTGCCTTGGCCATGGATGTGTGTGATGTCCTTCGGTTAGTTAGGTTTAAGTATTTCTAAGTTCTAGGGGACTGATGACCTCATAAGTCATAAGTCCCATAGTGCTCAGAGCCATTTGAACCATCTTGTCGAAGAAATGGCTGTAGTAGGGGGTAACAACCTGTGGAATGTAGCAAGCACTGTTTAGTTTATCCTCCAGAAACACCAAATGTGATAGCGAGCTAAACTGATGGCTCTCCACACCATGAAGCCTGGATGGAACATCTTTTTCATGGGCACATACATTCCGGAATAATCACCATGTCTACGCTATACACGTGTACGTACATCACTCGCATACAGAGAGAACCTACTCTCACGGCTGAAGACAACAGAGTGCCTTTCCACTCTCCAGTCGACTCTTTCACGACTGCAAAGTAGTAGCTGTGATTGGCAATGTTATTGCATCAGCGGTGGCCTGGCCAGAGGCATCCGTGATCTTAATTTTGCTACGAGCAGACGGTTCCCAATGGTTCTTGGTAACAAATCAGGTGCAACATGTGCCCAGATTTCTTCCCTGGGTGATGTCTGATCAGCCATTGCTGCTCCCAAAATTCGTTGATCTTGACGTGCGCCTATACTACGCGGACGTCCAGGCCTTTGGGCCTGAAGATGTTCCACAGACCATTGCTGAAAGCAACGACACGTCACCGATACACTGTGGCCAACATGTACAGCAACCCGTCGATGCGTTTATCCAGCTTCCTGCAGGCCCACAATGCGACTCCAATCAAATAGCTAAAACTGTTCAACAGGAGAACGTACTCGTCGGCGGGGCATGGCTGTACCCTAGAACGAATGTTACACACACTGTTCATCTCTAAACAGCCGACACAGCCAAAAGAGGGCGCTCAGACAGGCCTCTAAAGCGCCATCTGATCGTCGATGTTGGTGACAAATGAATCGCTAACACTATGTAAGGTGGCTATAATTTCGCACCTTACAAGAACTCATCCTATGGCAACGGCCTTGCCGCAGTGGATACACCGTTTCCCATGAGATCACCGAAGTTAAGCGCTGTCGGACGTGGTCGGCACTTGGATGGGTGACCATCCAGACTCCATGCGCTGTTGCCATTTTTCGTGGTGCACTCAGCCTCGTGATGCCAATTGAGGAGCTACTCGACCAAATAGTAGCGGCTTCGGGCAAGGACACCATAACAACCGGGCGAGTGGTCTGCTGACCCCACTCCCCTCCTATCCGCATCCTCCACTGAGGATGACTAGGCAGTCGGATGGTCCCGATAGGCCACTGGTGGCCTGAAGACGGAGCGAGTACAAGAGCTCATCCACATACTTGGCCATGATCTACAAACACAATTATATATCATGTGATAGGTTGTACATCGTATATATGAATATGTAAATGAGACTGACATTGTCACGTACGTCTTATAAATAATTGTTAACGCTTATTGCATGAAAGGTGACGGAGTGTCTTTGTTATAAAAACGGCATAATGAATGATTGCCTATACTAGCAGAGGTTGGAACGCCAGTGGAGATGAAACGGCAGGCAGAACTCAAGCTCTGGGTGGAAGGCCTGCACAGGTGTTGAACCTGCTTAAACACAGGAAGTAGCTGGACAGACGTCGTGGCACCCGAGCTCTGGAGCACAATGGGGTGACGGCTGGCCGCTATTATAGTAGGGGCCGGAAGGATAACCGGATAATACTTCCGAACGCTGGAAATCTTGGACGCAGGTGAGAGGAACGAAGAAGCGGCACCTCGGAAACCACACAGGATTTTTACTCAGAAGCGTACTATTGTACGAGTATAGGAGTTTCCTCGCAAACTATCCGCGCTGGACGACAAAAGAGTAAAATATGGTTGGTCGGCGTTCGGAAGAAACTGTAGAGAGGGAGAATATTCCGTGGTTTCGGGAATGTGATTAGTTTTCGGAATTACGATGGTGGGGAGCCAAGCCTTGCTGGGAAGCCACCGCTGGAGAGACGAGGTCTCCCATTGTGAGCGCCCGTGTTTGACGGTGGCTCGATATCAGCTTTGTTGCTATGGACGGACTTGCTGTCTTTGCTCTCAGTAGAGTTTATAGTTAGAGCAGTTAGGCACTGTACTGTTGCAAACCTATACGATTCTGGACTTCACCTCCGGGTCGGAAGCCGTCGTTCAGAACGCAGCATTCAGTAATTATACTAACGTTGGGACGTTACCTGAACTCCGTCCTTGTGGCTGGGAGTTCGCTTTTCTCGTCTGTAGAACACAGAGAGGAGAAGACAGTATTAGACTATATTAGTCAGAGGACCGCCTTCTGCCGTCCTAGTGTTTGAAAGAGTTTATTTGTGGCTGGAGTTTTTCCATCGCCGCAGAAGAGTACGAGAACCATCACTTCGACGCACCGGACGCAGCACATACGGTGATATCGCGAATAGCTTCGGCTTATTAGGGCTATAAAAGCTAAACAGCTGTGATCACGTTGGTTTATTTCCACTGAGGTTCCACACCACCATAGATCATCTTTGAAAGAAGTGTCTTCTATTGTTTGGTACGTAGGTGATGTCAGTCATTTTGCATCATTGATATTAGACCGCGCAGTCATAATAAGGGGCAGAGTTAGGCAATCGATTAATAATTTTACTTAGGAAATATAGACATTTGTCAGAAAGGGTGTTTTTTTTTAAATCTGCAATAAACGTATAATAAGAAACAACGTTTATCATTTAGTAGTATTAGTTGCCTTCATCATTCATTTATGTTTACATTGTAATTAATGGAATTAAGAGATCCTAAGATCTGCTTCAGGGGGTAGTCAGACAGGACCAAATCATCATTTTAGCGTTTATTATTCTCCGTTGCGCACATTCATTTTACACACGCCTGGAGTAGCATCTTGGAACTACAACCACTCGGTATGCACATATTATACCCTGCTACCACAGAACACAGCCCTTGAGGGTGTTATATTATTTTATTTATTTATTTATTTTTTAGCAGTGAAATAAGACGCTACTAAGGCCCAAACCGATTTTATTCAAATGGCACTGTCCATGGAAATCTTCACATAAGTAATGCTATTTGTTCGTAAATATTGTAAAGCATGCAACACAAATGTGACGTAACGGTTCGTCTGGTAGGTTGTTTGAACAGTAAATGATATAAAAATTGAAGTTCATTCGCTTCGCAATGGTCATGGAGTGACACAAATGCCTGTGAACATTGCTCTGCAACCTGGCTCAGGATACTCGCCTCATGAACAACCTTGCCACGCAGCAGCTGTTCGCCGCGCATTATTTTTGGACTCACAGGCTCGTGGTAGGGGAACGGAAGAGGGAAACTGCCACAAGTGATGCGTGTCTCTCCCTAGAGGCCGTTGGCACCCGGAATACGACCTCAATAACGAGTGCATCCACAACAGCAGTTCAGTACCTACACACTATCTTCGCCAGACACTCCCACTGGCAAATTCTATGGTCTCAAAAAGATTTTATGTGTCAAATAGGCATACATGCATGGCATTCTTCATAGACACTGGTTCTAACATCAGCACACTACCTGCCGGCTATGCACCGGATGGTATTTGCCTGCAGGTTACCTAGCTAATTATGATTTGCCTAGTACTGCTTTTAGAAAAAAAAAATACTTTTAGCAAGTGTGTGTCTTTGGCTTGAGAAAAGGTACCGTTACTCAAGAGAAAAACATGTGCTAACAAATAAATCAACTGGTAATGCAAAGACTGTGATCTTGCCAGTCAAATGTTAGGAAACTTCGAGGAGGAGCTTTGTGGAATGTCGGAGTGAGGACACTGAACTACACTCCTACTGTGAGACAGTTTGATGTTGGGACTGAGATGAGGCACTTTGACTTCTGATAGAAAGTTTCTCAAGACTTTGGTTCTGAGGGTCAGCCATGATGATCACACCAAGACATTGCTGAAAGACATCTAAGGTACCATCTGACCAGAGCTGCAGGAACATACGAGGGCAGTTCAGAAAGTAACCTCCGATTGGTCACAGTGCGGGTTGTGGGGGGAGTAGCGACGCCATCTGTGCGTTCACGCACTCAACAGGTCAGTCGGCATCAAGCCGTGGTCGAGTGAACGTCGTACCTGCGCTAGTTTAGTTTTTGTGGCAGTTTGAAATGGGTGCTGCAATAGAAAACCCCGCCAAATGTGAAGTGCGTGCTGTCATAAGGTTTTTTACAGCCAAAGGATATTCTGCAGCAGCTATTCATCATGAGCTTTGTGCCGTGTACGGACCAAGAGTTATGAGTGAAGGAGTTGTCCGTGAATGGGTACGTTTATTTAAAAGTGGACGAGAAAACGTTCATGATGAAGAGAGGAGTGGTAGACCATCATTGGTGACTGACGAACTCGTTCAGACAGTTGATGCAAAAGTTTGTGAAAATCGACGTTTCTCAATGTCGGAGTTGTCTACTGGTTTTCCACAGATTTCTAAGACTCTCTTGTACGAGATAGTGACAGCAAGATTGGGTTACCGTAAGTTCTGTGCACAATGGGTGTCCAAAATTCTTACCGACCACCACAAAATTCAAAGAATGGCCTCTGCATTAGACTTTCTGTCACGTTATGAGGACGAATGAGAACCATTGTTAAACAGAATCGTGACCGGTGACGAAACCTGGATTAAGTACGTGAACCCTGAGACAAAAGAACAATCAAAGATGTGGGCACATTCAAATTCGCCTACCAAACCAAGAAAAGCCTCACAAGATTTTTCTGCCAGAAAACTGATGGCAACGGTGTTTTGGGATGCCAAAGGGGTGTTGTTGGTTGAATTCATGGAACGTGGTACGACCATTAATCAAGACGTGTACTGTGAAACAATAAAAAAGTTACGACGGGCTATACAGAACAAACGCCGTGGTATGCTGACTTCCGGTATCGTTTTTTTGCACGATAACGCCCGTCCTCACTCTGCTCGCAGAACAACGGCCCTTCTTGAGTCCTTCAAGTGGGACGTTATCAACCATCCACCTTACAGCCCAGACCTGGCGCCAAGTGATTATCACCTCTTCATGCATTTGAAGAAATGGCTCGGGTCACAGCGGTTTGATGATGACGAAGAGCTCAAAGATGCGGTCACAGGCTGGCTCCAGGCACAAGCGGGTGATTTTTATGCAGAAGGAATTTCAAAGCTTGTGAAGAGATACGATAAGTGCCTCAATCGCTATGGAGACTATGTAGAAAAATAGTGCAAAGATGTAGTTGTAAGATGTATATATTAAAATATTTTTATTTAACTTGGTGTATTTTTTTAAATCAACCGGAGGTTACTTTCTGAACGGCCCTCGTACATAGCAGCGTCTCTCTGATAACTCATGTGTGCAGCCACTCAGTACTATCACACTATTTACATATAGGCAGGTCATGAATATATCACAGCGGTCCTGGAAAAGTCTGTCTGATTTTCTTCCAAAAGAGCAACCAAAACCCAGGAAACTGTCCCTGGAATAATTAATACATGTATTATTGTTTTGATCGTGATCTTAGTGTGTGATCAAATAATGTTAATTGTTTCAGAATAAGTAACTTCAATACGAATATATACTTTAAATTTAGAAGTGATTCAAAGATAGATAACTTATGCAATTAAAGGCACTTACAGAATAGGGGAGACTGGGGCACATTGATGTTGTTAGCAACTAACAATTTTTAATAAATCCATTTTTTAAATAGTTTGTTTTTCTTTGCAGATGTTAATAAAATGACCTTTTATGAAATTGTACGTAGGAGTACAAACTTTAATTTTAATACAATAACAATGATTTTGCGAGTTTCAAAAGTTAATGTAAAAGTGTCATTTTGTTACAGTACCGCATAAGGTGACTTTGACCATGGGGCAAGATGATAATATTGATAAAAGTTGAATATACTTTTATTTCCGGAAAGTATAAGGCAGTTTATAAATGAATTAGACATGGCCATGTATTTCTTAGCTCATCATTTTAATTTAGCGATAGGATTTTTGTGTTAAAAATTAATATAACTCTGGAGTACAGTTAATCAATAAAAATTTTCCTACTTCTAAGTTTCAGTAGTCCTCATCCCATCATATGTATCATTTGCAACGCTCTGTTTAGTCTTGTGGAGAGTCAACACAGACTTCATCACATGCAGGACACCTTCTTAGGAAATTTTTCTTTGTTGTTTTAAATGTTCTTGTTCTTTGGCATGTGCTTCATTACGAACCAACATTGGTTGTTATTAAAACATTTGCCTTTTGTACTGTCGCATTTTTTTTTTTTTTTACACATGGTCTTTCTGTAGGTAAATTCTGAAATCGAAAATACTCCGACACTGTTTTGCCTTAAGGGGAGCAGCACTGGTTGAAGATTTTGGTTCTTAATTTTTCTCTAGTTTATTTTCGTCAGGAGATTCATTTGAAGTTTTTGTGCTTTGGTATTTAGATGTTGCAGTCAGTGCAGGATAGTTTTCTGTTTCGGCGTAGTCTGTGACAAGATCGCGGTCTGTGGTTTTTGCTGCAGCAAAATCGTGCTAATTAAACACAAGGGTATGATGAGGATTTATCTTATATTGTTTGAAACCACTAAATGCTTTACTGATCCTAGCTGCTTTGAACAAGTCCTGCTCATTAGGTGATGAGATTGTCAACTGGCCCCAGTCGGCCACATTAAAAATCTTTTAGTTTTGAAGTAGCATTAACAGGAATAAGTCACTAATAACTAGTGATAGTGAAATTCATATTGTCTATTTTTCATCTATAAAAATAACCAAATATCTTACAAGTTATTACACAAGACCTTGCGTTGAATCTCTTGAAATTATAACACTTCTGGCAATATCATAGTAATTACCTAACGCACACTGAACTCGTGTCTGCAGTTTCAGTGCACGAGTTCTGGAAGTCTCATTATGTGAAGCATTTGTAATATGGTACGAGAGTGTTACTGTGGTGATAGCAGACATTGCAACATACCCTCTTGCAGTCTTAGAATCAGACATATTTTGAAGTTTCAGTTCTCTGATATACTAGGGCTTGGTTGCTTTCTTGTACCCAGTCGAGATACTACGAATTCAAGATAAATAACATTACTATAGTTCTTTAGGGAGTAAAATAACTGATGATGGTCGAAGTAGAGAGGATATAAAATGTAGACTGGCAATGGCAAGGAAATCGTTTCTGAAGAAGAGAAATTTGTTAACGTCGAGTATAGACTTAAGTGTCAGGAAGTCGTTTCTGAAAGTATTTTATGGAGTGTAGCCATGTATGGAAGTGAAACATGGACGATAACCAGTTTGGACAAGAAGAGAATAGAAGCTTTCGAAATGTGGTGCTACAGAAGAATGCTGAAGATTAGATGGGTAGATCACATAACTAATGAGGAGGTGTTGAATAGTATTGGGGAGAAGAGAAGTTTGTGGCACAACTTGACTAGAAGAAGGGATCGGTTGGTAGGACATGTTTTGAGGCATCAAGGGATCACAAATTTAGCATTGGAGGGCAGCGTGGAGGGTAAAAATCGTAGAGGGAGACCAAGAGATGAATACACTAAGCAGATTCAGAAGGATGTAGGTTGCAGTAGGTACTGGGAGATGAAGAAGCTTGCACAGGATAGAGTAGCATGGAGAGCTGTATCAAACCAGTCTCAGGACTGAAGACCACAACAACAACAGTTCTTTTCTCGAACAACTCAGTAATTAAAACGTTTGGCGAGAAAAATCTGCAGCTAGACTTCTGACTCAGCAAGAAATGTCAACCGAAATTTACGGTAGCAGACGTATCAGGACCAGGTTGCCTGACTCATTTCAGAATTTCACCTCATGCCAAGAGCGGCTGTTTAATCGACAACGCTTCAGAAGGCGTCTCACCTAACAAGAGAGGTATAAGACTCATCAGCTAAGGAGTTTTTACTCAGCTGCTTTAACAGTTCCCGTCAATCAATTCAGGGAAGTTGTGAAACACAACAAAAGACATTTTATCAAGACTACTCCAGTCCCAAGAGTATTTACACGTCTGCAGAAACTACTAATAAATCGCCACATAATTCGAACCTCTGACAGTCCTTGGGCATCCCCTTGCATTTGCTTCCATGGGGACTATGTGGTTACAAAATGGTTCAAATGGCTCTGAGCACTATGCGACTTAACTTCTGAGGTCATCAGTCGCCTAGAACTTAGAACTAATTAAACCTAACTAACCTAAGGACATCACACACATCCATGCCCGAGGCAGGATTCGAATCTGCGACCGTAGCGGTCACGCGGTTCCAGACTGAAGCGCCTTTAACCGCACGGCCACACCGGCCGGCATGTGGTTACATCCGGGAACGAAACGCGAAATGGCTAATTTCTAAGAATTTAACGGCTTGTTAGCAGTATCACCTCTTTCTTAAGAGGTACAGGGTGTCCCAGAAAAGCGTATTCGCTGTTTTACAATTCATAACTACAATACTTTTCTTCCCCTTTTCTGGTGTGGTGGCTTGAAAAATGGCTGAAGGCAGGCTGAACCTTGAACAAAGAAAGTTCATTCTGAAGTGCTACTAGAAGATTGAAAAAGTAAGTGAAGTGCAAAGATAGTTCAAAATGAATTTTCAATGAGATGCACAAACGCGACTCACAAATACCCGTCTGCGAGATAAGTTTGAGGAAGAAGGAACTATCCTAAATACCCATAAGATCCACTGTGGAAGACAGCGACCATCCACTGGCCTCGCAAGAGAAAGAGACGTCATCGAAAGGTTTCAGCAATCTCCGAGAAAGTGTGCGGCAATCATCTCGTGAGACGGAGTTCCCAAAACGGGTTTCCATCGCATACTGAAGCATGACCAATCGAAAAATTTTATTCCGAGATTACTACAGGCTCTGAATGAGGGTGACCATGACTGGACAATGGAATTTTGTGAATGGTGTCAAGTCAGATGTGCACAGGACAAACACTTCCCATACATGGTCGTTTGGAGTGATGAAGCCACTTTCAAGTTAAACGGTTCACTTAATCGTCACAATTGCACCTACTGGTTTACTGAGAATCCCCCATTTGATGACTGGACCTTTCTTTTTTTTAGCATACAGTGGCTGGTGAAAATTACCTGAGCTTACTACAGGAATACGCCATGCCATGCACTGAAGAGTTGTTTCAGGATGGAGAATGGTATTTCAAGCAGGATGGAGCACCTCTCCATTACCATCGCGATGTAAGGGCTTAACCTTGATGAGCACCTACTGGACAGGATAGGACGAAGAGGCAGGACTGAGTACTTTCCACACTCACCAGATTTGACACCTATGGATTTTTTTCTAAGAGAGCATGTGAAGCACAGTGTTTATAGCGACCAGCTACAATCAATGAGTTTAAAGCAGCCACTGAAAACTAAACTGGCAAAATATCAACTCCAACGATTAGGAAAGTGTCGCATTCCATCGGTCACCATTATCAGCTCTGTCTGGACCACAATGGCCAACAATTTGAACACTCTCAATAAATGGCTGGTTTCTACATTTGCTCATATTATTTTGAATTTTTAAATAAATGTTAGTATTACAGTCATAAAAAGAGAGCACATGTTTTTGGGACATCCTGTAAATGGCATCTGACAGCTGTCAAGCCCCCAACTAAGTAATAGCACAAGCACCATCTACTCCAGAAGAAATGACGCCAAGATTGCTTCTACCAACACCTCACAAACAACTATGCAAGAGAAAACACGATAAATACATTCAAGCTTGTTTTAAATATGCACACATCTTGGGCAATGCGCACTTAGAACAGAGAGGTTGTGTAGCAGACTAAGTGTTGCCAAACAATAATTGTGTTCAAATGCACTCGAGATTTCCCAATATGCCACAGAGCTCAACACAGTATCTACTGCTGCTCGAATAATCACGTAACATTCGTCTCACAGGGCACAAGAGCAAGTAACCGTCTCAAATCAAAAAATTGCCACAAGAACAAGCTGAAGATCTGCTTGAAATATGAGTTTCGTGAAACACAGTGGAAATGGTAATAAATCCTACCATTGTACAAACTCCTGTTGTATTTGAATTGATTTACAGTAAGAGTTCTCATGCAGTATTGATGGTTGTTATACATAAACATTTCTTATGATTTTTTTATGTAAAGCTAACAAAGTCGAAATTATTGTTCTTCAAAAACAGTACTCGACTCTGAATCCAATACAATGTTTTGTTTGATTAGTAGTATCTAACGTGCTTTAAAACGAGATGATAACATTCAGATGAAACAAGGGAAAAATTAATTGGGAATTGAGTGCCTAATGAAAAACAGTAATTCATATTAGAGCTGTTATTGCAACTGTGGGGATAAATAACATTGGCAAGACACATTGCAGATATAGCACCGACAGACATCACTAGACCGAAGAGTGAACTGAAGCTAGGAAATTAGGTTAATTGTGATTGTGATCATTTATTTATTAGTGGTTGTGTTTTCATATGATCCGACTCACCCAGACAGCTGTGCATTGTAACTTACCTGCAACAAATAAAGCCAATGTTCGTCTCTGAAAATGTACTCGACAGGCAACGCGAGCTATCAGCAATCGGAATGTAACCTGCGTAACACTGTGTCGTGTTGTATGAGTGTCAGTTTCACTGCCATTTAAGCCCTCAACGGATAACTTTGAACATGGCTGACGTTTGCAGCAACCGTATACACAAATCTGAAAAATATGTAAAAATCTGCCAACCGGTTGCATAGGTTTTCTGTATACCTTGACCAGGTTTCGTCACCTCTAAGGGTGACTTCATCAGAAGGTAACGTAATTACATGAAGAACATATCGTCAAAGATGTACAGTGATTTAAGAGCTGAGTTGCTCAAGTCATACATTAACATATAAGACATAATGTTCTTCAAATGTCAAACACTAAAATATAAGTAACACCGGTGTGGTGTGTGGAGACCCACAACAGATCGTTACATGAAAAACTTAACACTAATGTTTGGATAAGCTATCTGACCGTGTATTTGAATATGGAAAACTACAGGAACAAATGAACGTGTAACAATGAATACCTAAGCTATCTGACAGCGTATTTGAATAAGAATTTTCAAGTGATACAGAATCTGACTTGTGCAACGGAATTTACTGGATTAGAGTACACGACATGTTGTGGTGTGTTAGTGTCTCTGTTTTGGCCCTAAGTTTTGCACTCACCTCATTAGATGACTATCTTTTTCCAAGTGGTTCACAGCAATTCGCAGCAGCTGGGGCTAAAGCTTATTGTTACTAAGAATGATTTTAATAAAAAGGAGTTTGATTGGGTCCTGTTAACTATTAAATAACTTGTAAGATGCGATTTCCTAACAATCATGAGCCTGACTCTGCCACTGCACTTTACGCTATGCTTGCGAATTTTACCTTGAATTCCATTGTCAAGCCATCAAAATCTCTCCTGGCTATATAAATGAAATCAGGCCATTAGCATGGTAAGATCTGCCATCACCGACGTGAGTGCAGCGTGACACGTCTTCTGTCTTCGAGCTCTCGAGCAACACTATTGAAATTATACTCTCACACACAGACCTCGTCTTACAACAATGCTTAGAATCGCGCTCCCATGTTCCGCTCTCAGATTGTTACTGTCGGTATCTGAGTGCTTATTTATTTCCAATCTTACACAATGCAAAGAATAGCCTTATGTAGGCTATATTCTTTTCGATACTCAGTGTAATATTTAGTCAATGTGATGGAGAGTTCTGACACACTCCTTACAGCATGTTAACATGCGGATTCGGGAAGGGGAGAGGCACCGGCCGTGCATCGAATCCACCCAGTAGATTACCGACGATGGTCGGTGTGCTGCCCAACCTGGATGCGCTTTTAGGTAATTTGCACATCCCACTAAGTGAATACCAGATTGGTACCCAAGTCTCGCCACAGTTAGACGATTCGCAAACATTTAAAAAACTTTCACTCACTTCGCATGAATTACACTAAACGCAGGCAGTTGGTTACACATATTTCATCTCTTTGGGTAACGGGATGGCGGACAGGAAAGACAATTGACCACCCCTTAAATTAAACATTCCAAATCCCTTAATAACCAAGTGGGCCGAAGACACAAGAAAATAAGTAGTAGTTTATATATGATACTGCAGTATGTGTTTAACGGTTATATTTATGATTAAAATCCATAACATACTAAAAACGCTATGACACATCATGGCGATAGTACCAACAAAAGTCAACTGACCGTGCAGTAATCGGAAGCTAGAGTAAAGCCTGTGACCGCAATTATCCAAGCAGTTGAAGTCACAATCAAGCACAGCACTAGTAAACAATCAAAACGAATGACTAAAATGAGGACGCTACAATTATATTCACGTGAAATCAGATATCAGTATGTGATGTTCCTCACTTGTTTCTTTGGAGACGCCATACTGAAGTTAATCGTATTTTGTTGTTTCTGAATTGTGTGTCATGACAGTACGCTGTTTCAACACAGTGGCGCACTGAAGATTTATCATGTCAGTCTTGGTATTTGTTATTACAATTAAATATCAGTTAATGACACATTGGCGATAAAAGTTTTAGGAGATACTAAGATAAACGTTAATAATGCTCAGAGCTATACATCATCACCATGGTCCTGTAGTTAGAAATGTGCAGTTATGGAGTCGAAGGCAGTAGTTTGGTGTTCTGCTACATGCTAACTTTTTTCTTCACATTTTCAACACATTCTGTAACTTTCTTATTCAAGTAACAGAAGTATGTTCTGCAATATTTGATGCTAATTACACATAGGAGTACGCTCACTTAGAAATGATTTTCTTTGGCTTTCTGACTTAAGTCTGATAAAAAAACAAAAGATGAAATTTCTGCGAGCGGCAAAGACGTTTGTACTCTTGCTTGTCTCAAATATTTAGACTTTTTTTCAAAGTATATCAATACTTCCGGCCGTGGTTAGGAAGGAACCTAAGAACACAGTTTAAACTGCTGCAAGTGAACTGAGCAGCAATGACATTTATATTTTTGTTTCTCACAAATATTAGGCCGTTTTTCCGTATACGTCACGATTTCTGAGGGTGCGGTTAGGCAAGAAGCTAAGAGTACAGCTTAAATTACTGCGAGTGAAACGACCATTTGGTTGTTTAAGCTGACTGGAGTCATTGTTATTTATGTATCGTTTGACATAAACACTTGGTCATATATGATACATTGGATAGTTAAATTACTCCAGCTGAGGAGCTAAGCAAACAATCAAATCAAGTTTTATGTACATTAGTTATAAAATGGATATAAAATATACAGTAAAATGAACAGCATTCAATCTGATGGTTTTTTTTTTTTTTTTTGTAGCTAACTTTAATGTTCACCAACTATTCGTCTTAATGTACAACTTGCTATTCCTCTTACTGGCTCCTCTCACAACCTATTTTTACAAGAGTCACAAATAGAAGAAATTCATTCCTGAGAGAGCACACACTTATATGCACATAACATCGAATATTGCATAACATACGTCTGTTACTTGATTGAGGAAGTCCGATTGTCTTTCACAAATGTCAAAATGGATGCAAACCTACTTCATTCCGTTTCGTAAGTCAACAGCCATAGCCATAAGACCACAGTGAATACATACTACTCTGAGTATTATTATTGTCATCTCAAGACCTTCTAAAGGCTTTTACCGCTGGTGTGTCGTTAACTGATATTTAATTATAAGAAATCGTACCAAGAATGACATATCTGTGATAAATCTTCAATGCACCGTTGCCTTGAAACTGTCGTAAGACACAAATACGACGAAATGCAATGTGAGAGTATAGCTTTCCCCCTTAGGCCGACGCTGTGGCCGAGCTGTTGTAGCCGCTTCAGTCCGGAACCGCGCTGCTGCTACGGTCGCAGGTTCGAATCCTACCTCGGGCATGGATGTGTGTGATGTCCTTAAGATAGTTAGGTTTAAGTAGATGTAAGTCTAGGTGACTGGTGACCTCAGATGTCAAGTCCCATAATGCTTAGAGCCATTTGAACAATTTGAACCTTAGGCCGAACAAGAACTTAAATTCATAACGCTTCTCATACGTGACATACTAATTGTAAATCAGTATCTATTCATTACGAAATAACATATACAAGTTGTAATATCTTACTGTCGACAGCAAATAGGTGATACAGCGATACAACAGAAACCAGGTTTCAGGCTTGGTATAGTAATTGCATCTTTGACAATTCGCGATGCTTAGAGCTTTTTTTTTTTTTTTTTTTTTTTTTTTTTTTTTTTTTTTTTTTTTTTTTTTTTTTTTTTTGCAATTGTCTTTCTTTTCTTTCTGATTGCCGTATAGAGTAGATGCAAGTATTACTTAGTTTGTTGCTATTCGAAATAATAACCACTGTTTGAGTCAAAACTGCTTTTATTTCAGTCTTGATTATACCAACGTTCCTTCCCTGATAAACAGAATTTGAAAATATAATATTCGGCCGTTCAAACTGAGTTGGAGACGTACGTCTGATGACGCAAAGGTCAGGCGCTTTCAGCAATTTATCGTCAAGTTTACTATTGTTTAAACTGAACTGCACTTTCCAGCGAAGCCCGATAACCTTGTTGGCAAAGTATCCACGGTAATGTAAGTTAACTTATGCGGTCAAGTGCCACTGAGAAAACTGCTGACTAACAGTGCACTTTGGCCTGTGCTATCTAGAACTGATAAAATTTAATAATGGACAACAACTTAGGTTAAAGGGTCTCAGGAAAGGTCAAAAAGGGCTTCAGTTCCAAAGGGTGCAGGACGAACACAGGAAGAAGGTGAGCATCGCAACATCAATATTGTAGTTGTAAACGGTCGTGGCTATTTTGGGAAACAACCAGAATTCCAAGCGCTAATAGAAAGAGCACTGAACCTCAAATCGTAATAGATATCGAAACCTGGCTAAAGCCGGCAATAAATTCATGCGGAATTTTTCAGAGGACCTAACGGTGTTGAGAAAGTATAGATTAAGTACAGTTGATAGCGGCGTCTTTGTTGCTGTTGGAAGTAGTTTATCTTGTAACGAAACTGAAGTAGCTAGTTCCTGCGACGTAATATGGCTAGAAGCTGTACTTAACAACTGGAATGAACTAATAACTGGTTCTTTTTACCGACCGACTGACTTTGATGATTTAGGTGCTGAACATTTCAAAGAAATTCTGCAGGTTTTCGTGGTCATTGTCACTGAAATTAAGGTCTTCTGGGTTGTTAGACCGCGTCGTGTTTCTTCAAACACTCGACGTTTCGACCCCTTTGCTGGGACCTCGTGGTGTGCACTGTAGACTATCCAGTCTACAGTGGACACTACAAGATCCTCAAGAAGATCCCAGCAGAGGGATCGAAACGTCGATTGTTTGAAGAAATATGACACGGTCTAACAACCCCGAAGATTTTAACTTCAGTTCAAAGAAAACATGAGTCTCATCACAAATAGGTACTCCCTCATACAATTATAGGTGGTGGTGGCTTCAGTCTACCCTTGACATGTTAGCGAAAATGCTTATTCAAAGCTGGTGATAGATATAGTAAAACATCGTCAGAAATTGTACTAAATGCTTTCTTCGAAAATTATTTTGAGCAATTAGGTCAGGAGCTCACTCGAAGTGTAAATGGTTGCGAAAACATGCTTGACCTATTAGCAACAAATAATCCTGAGCAAATAGGGAGCATCATGATGGATACATGGATTAGTGACCAAAGGTCGTTGTAGCGAGACCGACCCTCACAACATCCAAATCGACTAAAAGAAAATGCAAAATAATATCTACTTTAAAAAAAGCAGATAAAATTTCACTTGACGCATTCCTAAACAGTCTTCACTCCTTTCCAAGTAATTATGTAAGTGTAGACGAAATGTGGCTTAACTTAAAAGCAGTAATGTCTGAGGTAATTGATCCATTTATACCGAATAAACTAATAAGATGGTACAGATTCTCCATGGTACACCAAACAGGTCAGAACATTGTTGAAGAAGCAACGAGAAAAGGATATCAAATTTAAAAAAATACAAAATCTCCAAAATTGGCAAAGTTTTACTGAAGCTGGAAATATAGTGCGGACTTCAATGCTAGATGTTTTTAAAAGATTCCTCAATGAAACTATGTTTCGGAATCTGACATAAAATCCGAAGAGATTCTAGTCGTATGTGAAGTACATCAGCGGTAGGACATAATCAATACCTACACTGCACTATATTGCCGGTGACAGCGCCATAATTCCAGGATCCAAATTGAGAATAACTGCCAAAACGAGTATCTTAGAAGTAGATATCGTCGGTATAGTGAAGCAGTTAAAAGCACTTAATAAAGGCAATGCAATAACCTCGTGCTTAGCATTCACATGCAAACGCTCGCTCGACGAAAGATCTGTACCAAAAGACTGGAAAGTTGCAGAGGTCACATCGATACTCAAGAAGAGATATGGAAGTAATCCGCTGAATTATAGACCCGTAACACTAACGTCGATTTTAAGCGGAATTTTGGAACATATGCTGTGTTCGACCCTTACGAATTACCTCGAAGGCAACGATCTATTGACACTCAGTCAGTACGGATTCAGAAAATAACGTTCCTGTAAAACACAGATAGCTCCGAATTCGCTATCGACAGGGAATCTCAAATTGATTCCATATTTCTAGATTTCCAGAAGGTTTTTGACGTCGTTCCTCACAAGAGACTTGTAATAAAATTGCTTGTCGATAGAGCATCGCTTAAGATGTGCGACTGGATTTGTGATTTCCTGTCAGAAAGTTTACAGCACGTAGTAATCTATAGAAATCATCGACTAAAACAGAAGTGATATTTAACGTTTCCTAATTAAGTATTATAGGCCCTCTGCTGTACCTAATCTACATAAACGATTTAGCAGCCAGTCTAACAGCCCTCTTAGATTGTTTGCACACAATGCTGCTATTGACCATCTAGTAAAATCATAAGAAGATCAAAACCGAATGCAAAACGACTTAGACACGATGTCTGTATGATGCGAAAAGTGGCAATTGTCTCTGAATAACGAAAAGTGTGAGGTCATCCACATGAGTGCAAAAGGGATTTTTTTTTTTTTTTGGCGGGACTCATAGAAAATGAAACAGGTGTACTACAGAGACTGCCTATCGTACGCTTGTTCGTCCTCAGGTAGAGTGTTGCTGTGCTACGCTTACCAGATGGGATTGATGGAGGATATCGAAAAAGTTCAAAGACGAGCATATCGTTTTGTACTATCCGAAACAGGTGCGAGAGTGTCACAATTTGATAAGCGGTTTGGGATGGTAATCATTAAAATAAAGACGTTTTTCGTTGTGGTGAGATCTCTTCAAGAAATTTCAATCACGGACTTTCTACTCTCAATGTGAAAATACTTTATTGCCGCCAACCTACATAGGGAGAAATTATTACCCTAGTAAAATTAGAGAAATTTGGGCTCATGCAGAAAGAATGAAGTGTTCATTTCTCCCGCGCACTGTTAGT
Organism: Schistocerca serialis cubense; assembly: GCF_023864345.2. Classification (NCBI taxonomy): domain Eukaryota; kingdom Metazoa; phylum Arthropoda; class Insecta; order Orthoptera; family Acrididae; genus Schistocerca; species Schistocerca serialis. Next base: position 276,188,294 of record NC_064646.1, read on the forward strand.
GGAACGATAGAGAAATAATCTGAAACTTGTTCAAAGAACCCATGCCAGGTACTGAAGTGTGAAATGCAGAGTAGTCATGCAGATGTGGATGTAGATGTTAACAGGAAATGTCAAACGTAGAACCCTACATTTAAATGAGTACACCATTCTATTAAGCAAAGAAGCGTTACCTTTCAATGATTATTTAAAATTTCATGCCTATATCAAAATCTAATTAAAGCACGAAATAAGCGCTGTAGCTGTCGATTTGGGTTCTGGAACTCAGTGTAGGACAATTACGAAATTATATGTACCGATATGTAAAAATTGTGTAACGTGAAAATTAGTTGTGATTTTTTTCCTTGTTCAGCGGCCATCTACTGAGACGAGCTATGTGGGTATGGTAAAACAGAAATAAGGAACAATACAACAATAAAATACCAAGGAGGCAGGAAAAGGAAAACCTCAACAAAATTATTTTTTAAGAATCTGTAAATAAAACTCTGTTACAATAATAAAGGTAAGGTAATCATTGTTTGTGTGTTTATCTTTGTGTGTTGTAATTTCATATCAACACAATAAGTGATTCATGATCCACAGTAATTTTCAAAAATATTTACACAGAAATTGTTGTTAATAATTATGTCAGATATCGATTTGCTGATTAGAAGATGGCTTACTTTGGATGTTACATGAGCGAAATGGAGCTGCGTTGTTAGTTCGTTTTTGTGAAACAAGCATTTTCGTTACAAGTTTTGACAAAGGTTTAATAATATTCAATTATTTGTATATTAAGCTCACCAGAGTGGAAAGTAATAGATAAATTAATATCCACCAACTATGGCACGGAGAAAATAGGAAACGTGTCTATCATAGAATCTATGGCGCATAGTGATCACGATTCACAAGTAGGCGGCAGTGAATTCACTGATCTGGCAATAATTAACGAGGAACCTTTAGCATGTGAAATGGAACCAGAAATGGTAAGCGATGGACTAATTCTGCAAACGAGCCGTAATCAGAATCCGTTTGTGCAATTATACCAGCGACTAGAGGTAATGCAGAAGTCTAGCTTTGATAATTTATCGGCAAAACAAGACGAACTTCAGTCAAACCTAGATTCAGTTTTCGTTCTGTAGACCCAAAAAATAAAATGATTCTCGGGGGTGTGGAACATGTCAGAAAGTATAACGTAAAAACATAAAACATTTGAATATAATACTTACTACCCTGATCATTTGTCAGGTGATAGTCGAAATAGGTTAAAGCAATATTTACAGAATTAACGCGCTGTCAGAATGAAGAAACAAATATAGAATTTAAATGTCTGGACAGTGATCACAGAGTGATACGCATTTCAATTTCTTTGATGGTATTGTATTGTATTGTATAGAACTGGGAACCTAGAAACGATGGAGAGTGTTCGTCCCCACCGTAGCCCTCAGTGGTACACAACCCCACAACAGGCTACAGCAGTCGACTCACACCGCCGCCGCCCCACACTGAATCTAGGGTTATTGTGCGGTTCGGCCCCCAGTACCCCCTCGAAAGTCTCACACCAGACGAGTGTAACCCCAAAGTTTGTGTGGTAGAGTAATTATGGTGTACGCGTACGTGGAGAAAGTGTACGAGTAGCAATCGCCGACATAGTGTAACTGAGGTGGAATAAGGGAAACCAGCACGCATTCGCCGAGGCAGATGGAAAACCGCCTTAAAAACCATCCACAGACTGGCCGGCACACCGGACCTCGACACCAATCCGCCGGGCAGTTTCGTGCCACGAATCGGCACGCCTTCCCGCCCGGCAGGAAGTGCATTATACTGCTCGGCTAACTGGGTGGGCAAGTACTTTGATATTTTACACATTTATATCCAATTGTAAATAATATTAGGTTCGTGCATAAGTTCACAGCCTTTTTGTTTTGCATGTTGGTAGTTCTGGTTGCTATGGGTTTATTTATCGATTTTCCTTTTTTATTTGTAGTTCACTGTTGCTGTTGCGTTTACATATTGCCATTTTGAATTTCGAGATAGTGAGTGGAACTGTAAACACTAGAAAGTGGAGTACCAAAGGGAGAAATCGTAACATTTGCGATATATTCTTCAAATGGCTCAAATGGCTCTGAGCGCTATGGGACTTAATATCTGAGGTCATCAGTCCCCTAGAACTTAGAACTACTTAAACCTAACTAACCTAAGGACATCACACATATCCATGCCCGAGGCAGGATTCGAACCTGCGACCGTAGCAGTCGCGCGGTTCCGGACCGATGCGCCTAGAACCGCTCGTCCACCGCGGCCGGCGAGTTATATAAAGAGGTGACAGCAGTGGAGGCAGACAGAAAGATTTGCGCCGTGTCTGGAGATATGGCATTGGACAGAGAATGGCAAGAAATTGGTTTTCCCCATTTTAAAGAGGGTCATTTTGACATTAGTGACTCTCCACGTTCAGAAAGACCTTTGGTGTTTGATGGAGATTATTTAAAGTCATTAATACACAATGATCTATGTCAGTGTACTCGAGAACTGGCAAATGTGATGAATTGTGATCATTCCACAATTTTGGTAAACATTTTTGGAAAGCAGTTATCAATTAATTGTTATATTTTGACTAAAGTTCAGTCTTGATCACATGTTTTAATGATATAGATAACTGGTTTCGGTTCTTTCTACAAAACCATCAGTTGACTGCGTAGCAGCGAGGAGAGCTCCGCCTACCATCCTAAGGGATCCATGGGTCTGATGACGGTTTTGTAGAAAGAACCGAAACCAGTTATCTATATCATTAAAACATGTGATCAAGACTGACCTTTAGTCAAAATATGTGATCATTCCACCATCGTGAAACATTTGCATCCAATGGGGGAGATTCAACAATCGGGTTTATGGGTACTGCATACTCTAGGCCAAAATTACAAAAATCAGTGTGTGGCCATATGTAAACCTCTGCTTGAATGTCACAAGTGGGCCATGAACAACACTGACCATTCCTATGCTGTATCGTTACTGATGACGGCAAATGGTACCGTTATGTTAACACGAGGAAAAGAAAGGAATGGTTGAGCCTAAACATAGCAGCAGATCCCTGTACAAAGACCTGCGCGTATCCACATCTGGTGGAACAGCGGCGTTGTGGTGTACTATGAATTGCTTCCCTGAGATGTAACCATCACTGCCAACATTTATTATCAACAATCAAAAACGTCTTGCAGACTCAATCCAAGAACAACGACCAGGATGACAGTGTCAAGTGATGCATTTTCATAATAACGACCCCCCGCATTCTGCTAGATTGTCAAAAAACACTACACTGAAGTTGGGTTGGGAAGTCATTCCACACCCACCATATTCACCTGATCTTACGCCCTCAGATTTTCACCTTTTCCGCTCTATACAAAACAACCTTCAAGGAACTTCCTTCCTACATGCAAATGAGCTCTGTACATGGCTCGACGAGTTCTTCATCTCAAAAGCATGGAATCGAAAAGTTACCTCGGCGTTGGCAGACTGTTGTAAATAGTGAAGGAGAATATGTTATTGATCACTAAAGTCTCTGTTACGTGTATCTGTTGTGTTATTAAGCTTATGCAGTGCTTGATTTCTGATGGTACACACCGGTTTGCTGTACCAGTACCTTTGACGAATAAAAAAACAGAACCGCAGATTTTAAGATGTGGTGTGGTAGAACATTACTAGTATAAATGTTGTGTTGTTGTTGTTGTTGTAGCCGGCCGCGGTGGCCGAGCAGTTCTAGGCGATTCAGTCCGGAACCGCGTGACTGCTACGGTCGCAGGTTCGAATCCTGCCTCGGGCATGGATGTGTGTGATGTCCTTAGGTTAGTTAGGTTTAAGTACTTAGGTTCTAGGGGACTGATAACCTCAGAAGTTAAGCCCCATAGTGCTCAGAGCCATTTGAACCATTTTGGTGGTTGTTGTAGTTTTCAGTCCAGTGACCAGTTTGATGCAGCTCTCCATGCTACTCTATCCAGTGCCAGCTTCTTCATATCTCAGTAACTACTGCAACCTACATCCTTCTGAATCTGCTTAGTGTATTCATCTCTTGATCACCCTCTGTGATTTTTACCCTCCACGGTGCCCTCCAATTCCAAATTGGTGAGCCAATCCCTTGATGCCTCAGAACATGTCCTACCAAGCAATCCCTTCTTATAGTCAAGATGTGCCACAAATTCCTCTTCTCCCCAATTCGATTCAGTACTTCCTGGTCTACCCATCTAGTCTTCAGCATTCTTCTGTAGCACCACATTACGAAACCCTTTATTCGCTTCTTGTCTAAACTTTTTATCGTCCATCTTTCACTTCCATACATGGCTACACTCCATACAAATACTTTCAGAAACGACTTACTGACACTTAAATATATACTCGATGTCAACAAGTTTCTCTTCTTCAGAAACACTTTCCTTGCCATGGTCAGTCAACATTTTGTATCCTCCCTACTTCAACAAACATAAGTTTTTTTGCTCCCCAAATAGCAAAACACATCTACTACCTTAAGTGTCTCATTTCCTAATCTAGCTCCTCAGCATCACCTTATTTAATTCGACTACGTTCCATTATCCTTGTTTTGCTTTTTCTGATGTCCATCTTATATCCTCCTTTCAACACACTGTCCATTCCGTTCAACTGCTCTTCCAGATCCTTTGATGTCTCTGACAGAATTGCAATGTCATCAGAAAAACATCAAAGTTTTTATTTCTTCTCCATGGATTCTAATTCCTACTCCGAATTTTTTTTTTGTTTCCTTTGCTGCTTGCTCAATATACAGGCTGAATAACATCGGGGATAGGCTACAATCCTGTCTCACTCCCTTCCCAACCACTGATTCCCTTTCATGCCTCTCGACTCTTATAACTGCCATCTGGTTTCTGTACAAATTGTAAATAGCCTTTCGCTCCCTGTATTTGACCCCCGCAACCTTCAGAATTTGAAACAGAGTATCCCAGTCAATATTTTCAAAAGCTTTTTCTGAGTCTACAAATGCCAGAAACTTAGATTTGCCTTTCCTTAACCAATTTTCTAAGATAAGTCATAGGGTCAATATTGCCTCACGTGTTCCAGCATTTCTAAGGAATACAAACTGATTGTCCCTGAGGTCAGCTTCTACCAGTTTTTTCATCTGTCTGTAAAGAATTTGTGTTAGTATTTTACAGCTGTGACTTATTAAACTGATAGTTTGGTAATTTTCACACCTGTCGACACCTGCTTTCTTTGGGATTGGAATTATTATATTCTTCTTGAAGTCTGTCTCATACATCTTGCTCACCAGATGGCACAGTTTTGTCAGGGCCGGCGCTCCCAAGGCTGTCAGTTCTACTGGAATGTTGTCTACTCCCGGAGCCCTGTTTCGACTTAGGTATTTCAGTGCTCTGTCAAACTCTTCACACAGTACCGCATCTCCCATTTCATCTTCATCTACGTCCTCTTCTATTTCCATTACATTGTCCTCGAGTACATCGCCCTTGTATAGACCCTCTATATACTCCTTCCACCTTTCTGCTTTCACCTCTTTGCTTAGAACTGGGTTTCCATCTGAGCTCTTGATATTCATACAAGTGGTTCTCTTTTCTCCAAAGGTCTCTTTATTTTTCCTGTAAGCAGTATCTATCTTACCTCTAGCGATATATGCCTCTATATCCTTACATTTGTCCTCTAGCCATCCTTGCTTAGCGATTTTGCACTTCCTGTTGATCTCATTTTTGAGACGCTTGTATTCCTTTCCGCCTGCTTCATTTACTGCATTTTTATATTTTCTCCTTTCATCAATTAAATTGAATACCTCTTCTGTTACCCAAGGATTTCTACTAGTTCTCTTCTTTTTACCTATTTGACCCTGTGCTGCCTTCACTATTTCATCTCTCAAAGCTACCCGTTCTTCTTCTACTGTATTTCTTTCTTTTGTTCTTGTCAATCGTTTTCTAACGCTCTCTCTGAAACTCTCTGTAACCTCTGGTTCTTTCAGTTTATCCAGGTCCCATCTCCTTAAATTCCCACCTTTTTGCAGTTTCTTCACTTTTAATCTACAGTTCATAACCAGCAGATTGTGGCCAGAGTCTACATTTGCCCCTGGAAATGTCATACAATTTAAAACCTGGTTCCTAAATCTCTGTCTTACCATTATATAAACCGACTGAAATCTTCCAGTGTCTCCAGCCCTCTTCCAAGTATACAACCTTCTTTCATGATTCTTAAACCAAGTTATGCTCTGTGCAAAATTCTACCAGGCGGCTTCGTCTTTCATTCCTTACCTCCATTCCATATTCACCTCTACTTTTGCTTCTCTTCATTTTCCTACTATCGAATTCCAGCCCCCATGACTGTTAAATTTTCATCTCCCTTTACTATCTGAATAATTTCTTTTATCTCATCATACATTTCTGCAATCTCTTCGTCATCTGCGGAGCTAGTTGGCATATAAACCGGTACTGATGTGGTGGGTGTGGGCTTCTTGTCTATCTTGGCTACAATAATGCGTTCACTATATTGTTCATAGTAGCTTACCCGCGCACCTATTTTTTATTCATTATTAAACCTCCTCCTACATTACCCCTATTGGATTTTGTATTTATATCCCTGTATTCACCCAATCAGAAGTCTTGCTCGTCCTGCCACTGAACTTCACTAATTCCCATTATATCTAACTTTAACCTATCCATTTCCCTTTTTAAATTTTCTAGCCTACCTACTCGATTAAGGGATCTGGCATTCCACGCTCCGATCCGTAGAACGCCAGTTTTCTTTCTCCTGATAACGACGTCCTCCTGAGTAGTTCCCACCCGGAGATCTGAATGGGGGACTATTTTACCTCCGGAATATTTTACCCGAAAGGACGCCATTATCATTTAACCACACAGTAAAGCTGCATGCCCTCGGGAAAAATTACAGCTGCAGTTTCCCTTTGCTCTAAGTCGTTCGCAGTACCAGCACAGCAAGGCCGTTTTGGTTTATATTACAAGTCTAGATCAGTCACTCATCCAGCCTGTTACCCCTGCAACTTTTGAAAAGGCTGCTGCCCTCTTCAAGAACCACACGTTTGTCTGGCCTCTCAACTGACACCCCTCCGTTGTGGTTGCACCTACGTTACGGCTATCTGTATCGCTGGGGCACGCAAGCCTCCCCACCAACGGCAAGGGGTTGGGTTGGATTGTTTGGGGGAGTAGACCAAACAGCTAGGTCATCGGTCTCATCGGATTAGGGAAGGCAGTTGGCTGTGCCCTTTTAAAGGAACCATCCTGGAATTTGCCTGGAGCAATTTAGGGAAATCACGGTAAACGTAAATCAGGATGGCCGTACGCGGGGTTGAACCGTTGTCCTCCCGAATGCGAGTCAGTGTGCTAACCACTGCGCCACCTCGCTCGGTCCAACGGCAAGGCCCAAGGTTCACGGGGAAGATAAATGTTGTGTCCGCACTTATAAAATGAGCAGAAAAGCATTAAAATAACGTTTTCAGAAGTTTAAATTTCAAAAACACCCGGCCCCCGCTCCCTCCTCTCTGGAGGGTCACAGTTCCAGAAGCTGCTTTTTTTACAATGTAAGCACTGAACTTACAGAAAAACGCTACAAACTTATGCATCAACCCTTTTGTATTATAGTTTTAAGTGATGTCCTTAGGTATTGCTAGTAGATGGTTCTGAACCATATAATAGTAAGCCCATGGACATGACTCATATACTATGCTACTGACGTTCACATACGTGACGAAAGTTTAACTACACTAGATTAGAGGTATCTGCTTTTTGACAGCTATTTTCCTTATCGTTTTAGTGGAGTCATACACACAAGTATTCATGCTTTTGAAGCAAGAACAAAGATGCCCTTAGTCGTCTATGTGTACGTAAGTCAGATTCAAAATCGTGTGCGTGTCTGTCAGTACAGAAATACACACTTAAACCGTCATATAAATCACTAGAAGTGAGAACATGTGTTCATTACATTCCGTACAAATGCTGTAAACAGTCAAGCTCTAATCTATACAATATATTTGAGGTCCATGTGGGGACAAACAGAATGATGTTTGTATTAAAAACCCAAGCGAAACGCAAGATAAATGCTATCATGGACCATATGCAGAGGTCCTTGACTAAGGTGAAGCTTTGAAACACTTCTCTAATCGACACTAGCAAACCAATACGGACGCAAGACTAGTATTCACACAGTGAACTGTGATTTTCCACTTACGTTATCTGAACCTGTCGTGCGATGTGAAAGACTCAAAAGTTTAGAAGAGTAGGAAGAACTGCTATCACAAATACTCACACGCGAGGTCTCTGTGAAGTACAGGAATTACTGCAGACACAGTGTTTCAAGCACACGACAATGTTGACGGTACTCCGCCCGACTGTCGAGGCGGAATGCCACGCGTGAATACCAGCTGTGAAAATACGTGGTGTCATGTTTAAAACATGCCTTACTAAAACACTAAAGCAGTGCCTGTAGTGGACCATGAAAATATACGTATTACTAATCATCCGTAGTATTTACTACCAATTATAAACAGTGCAGTTAATTTAGACTGTTAAATGAAGTACATAGGCAATGAACTGTGAACATGCTTACCAAAAACCAAAAACAAACCTTAGTCCCCACAATAAACAGGGATCTCTATGCATAAATAAAATGTATATATATTTGATAAATTTATCTTTAATGTAAAATACAAAGTTATTTTTGTACTAACAAGATTCTATTACGGAAAGGCATAGTATAAGTTTTGTGTCACACCCCACTAACAGAAATGTTCAACTGTTTAATGTACCCTTATTTTATGAGCTGCACAACCAACCTATCCTGAGACTTGGAACCATTTACCAAACCACCAGGCTACTCGTCTCATTTCTTTCCTGCCTACAAAGAGTCCAGACATCCATCACCGATATTAATCTTCCTGTTGGGTTCCACATCACTTCAGCTCAACAGAAAACCACATCCACAGCCATTAGCAGCCAGATCCTTATAAGCCAAACAATTTATCCTTGCAACATGGCCAGCAAAACTCTTGTTATACAACAAATGGTAACAGCTTTTAAAATATTTGTAACAAATAAAATTTTCGCTGTTCAACCATAAACGCGACAGTAGAACTACAGGAAAATGGAATATTCTTTTTAGGTTCTATAACCACAACAATAATTATTCTCATATGAATGTGTTAAAATCCCGTCAAACGTATAACCATGAACTGTCTTCATGAACCAATAATCATATGAATTTACTATTAAGTGTTTTCAGAATCAACAACAAAAATTGTACCTCGGTATTTGACTACCAGGTATGAACTGTGTAAATTACGGAAAAGAATCTACCACAAAGATAATTCAATGAGAGTCATGTACAAACAAATCGCAAATATCAATGGTACGATTTTACACAAGTTGACAATTGTTGAAAACGTAAAGTTTGGAGACCTGCCTAGGTGTTGCGCTTGAGTTTTCCGTGGACTATGCCTAAATAGCCCTTCAGGGACTCACACCTAGTGAGTACGTGGCTGGCGACCACGGGGTCCCGAGCTGAGTCCTGGCATTGCTTCCACTTACTTATGCCAGGCTCCTCACTTTTATCTTTCCTATTTGGCCACCCTCGGCCAACTCTTGTTCTTTTCCGACCCTGACGCTATTAGGTTTCGAGGGCTAGGGGTCTTCCATTTCCAACCTATACTTCTACTGACCCGAATATCTCCCGGGATATGGAGATTACCTTCTATCAAGTGCCAACGGCCTTCTAGGAGGGCGGATGAGCGGCTAGAAGGAAGGGCACTCTCTTGCCCTTGGGGTGGGAAACTGCTCCTAAAGGCGGAGGAGCCACAAGGTGGCCAACGGCATAGAATGGAGAAGGCAACGGGAAACCACTCCATTAAAGACCCGGGCGGGTATCCCAAGTATCAACAGCTTATGATGGAAAGCTCTTTGGTTAAATTCTCCGGAGGTAAAATAGTCCCCCATTCGGATCTCCGGGCGGGGACAACTAAAGAGATACCAAAATCCAAAAGCATTAATGTAAGAAGGATAGCAACATGGAACGTCAACTCACTTCTTAAATGTGGTAAACTGGAAAACTTGAAAATGGAAATGAAACGAATGGATATTGATGTACTGGGAGTCTCAGAAATGAGATGGCCAAACGCTGGCGACTTTTGGTCAGGGGATTACAGAATCATACACACTGGAACAGCACAAGACAGTCCCGGGATTGCAGGAGTGGGAATTATCCTCAATAAAGAGATGGGGTTAAGAGTAAAAGGATTTGTTCAACATAGTGAGAGGATAATTTATGTCCGATTGGAAACTAAACCAAGAGACACAATCATAATCCAAGTATACATGCCAACTACGAGGCACAGGGATGATGAAATCGACATGATGTATGACCACCTTGAAGAAGTAATTGGCAGAATTAAAGGAGCAGAAAACCTTTTCATCATGGGAGATATGAATGCCGTTGTTGGGGAAGGTAAAGAAGAGGATGTGACAGGGAATTTTGGATTAAGATTAAGAAATGAAAGAGGGGATAAACTTGTAGAATTCTGCCAAAGAAATAAACTTTGCATTACAAATACCTTCTTTAATCATCATCCAAGAAGAAGATATACTTGGAAAATGCCTGGAGACATTAACAGATACCAAATTGACTTCATATTAGTGAAGCAAAGATTTAAAAACCAAGTTAAGGACAGCAGATCATATCCAGGCTGTGATGTGGAAAGTGACCACATATTCGTTATGATGACGACTGAACTAAAATTCAAAAACATTAAAAGAAGAAGTACATGTAAATGGGATTTGACAAACCTGAAAAACGAAAATACACTGAAGCACTATCAACTAGAAACAGACAAGAAAACAAATACACAGGGCTGCAATGACATCCAAAGCAGCTGGGAAAAAATAAAAACTGGTATTTTAGAAGCAGCAGAAGAAGTAACAGGAAAAGAAAGGACAGAGAAAAGGAAGGAATGGATCACTAATTACCTACTAAATATGATGGAAGAATGAAGGAAATTAAAAAATTCTGTGAAGAAGGAAGACCGAGAGAAATACAAGAGTCTGAAAAACAGAATCAACAGAGAGGCAAAACAAGCAAGAGAAAAATACCTTGATGATCTCTGTATTTCAGTTGAGGACAACATGAGCAATGGAAATATCGACAAGGCCTATAAATGTGTGAGACATTGCTTTGGAGACAGAAGAAACAAGTGTAGGGCTGTGATGGATGAAAATGGCAATATGTTGGATGACGATGATGAAGTTGCAAGAAGATGGAAACAATATACAGGAAAACTGTACAGCGGACCAGACCTGTCTGAAAACATCATGGAAGAAGAAACAGAAGTAGATGCACACAACATAGGTGAACCTATATTAAAGGTAGAGTTTGAACTAGCTCTGAAAAAATTGAAAAACAACAAATCGCCTGGTATAGACAATATCCCAGCCGAACTTCTGAAATCTGGAGGAGCAAAACTGAGTCAGGAGTTGTATAATCTTGTTTTCAACATGTACGAGCAGGGTAAAATTCCTACAGACTTTGAGAAAAACATTATGATCCCCATTCCAAAGAAGGCAAATGCTACAAGATGCGAAAATTATAGGACACTCAGCCTAGTTACTCACGCCTCTAAAATATTAACCTCAATTATCCTAAAACGCATAGAACAAAAAGTTGAAGCTACACTCTCCGAAGACCAGTTTGGATTCCGGAAAGATAGAGGAACCAGAGAAGCAATATTTGCTCTAAAACTAATGATAGAGAAACGACTAGATAAGAACCTGAAAACATACATAGCTTTCGTAGATGTAGAGAAAGCCTTTGATAATGTTAAATGGGATAAAATGTTTGAGGTACTCAAAAAAGTAGGAATGGACCATAAAGATAGAAAAATGATATGGAACCTGTACAAAAACGAGACAGCAATTATCCGTGGACAGACAAAACAAGAAGAGGTGCAGATACGGAAAGGTGTCCGACAAGGTTGCGCACTATCCCCTGTTATCTTTAACGTGTACATTGAAGAGGCGCTGAAAAAAGTAAGGGAAAATTCACAGACAGGTGTAGTAATTCATGGTCAACGAACAGATATGATAAGATATGCCGATGATATAGCTGTCCTGGCTGAAAGTGAAGAAGATCTTGTAGTCCTACTGAATAGAATGGATAAAGTTGTGGGTGAAGAATATAATATGAGAATTAATAGAGCAAAAACAAAAGTAATGGCATGCGACAAAGAAGATCAAGTGAAAGTCCAAGTTCATGTAGGCAATGAACTGCTTGAACAAGTGGATAAATTTACTTATCTGGGCAGTAATATTACCAGGGATGGAAGGAGCAAGGCAGAAGTGAGAAGTAGAATAGCTCAAGCAAAGGCTGCTTTTAACAAGAAGAAAAACATATTAACATCTAAGAGCATCAGCCTTGAAACCAGGAAAAGATTTTAGAAATCATATGTGTGGAGTGTGGCATGCTATGGGTGTGAAACATGGACTCTCGGTACAGAGGAACAGCAGAAGCTAAATTCTTTTGAAATGTGGTGCTATAGACACATGCTCAAAATAAAATGGATCGACAAGGTCACAAACGAAGTGGTTCTGGAAAGAGCGGGTGAGAAGAGAAGCTTCTGGAGTTTCATTGTTAAAAGAAGAGTGCAATTTACAGGCCATCTATTAAGACATAAAGGACTCCTGAACACAATCATAGATGGATATGTCGAGGGAAAAAGACCAAGAGGAAGACCACGACTGAGGTACATGGATCAAATAGTGAAAGATGTGGGATGTAACACCTATAAAGAAATGAAGAGAAAAGCTGAAAGACGCACAGAATGGAGAAAAGCTGCCATTGTAGCTGTTGCAAAGCAATCCTTGGATTGATCACTACAGAAGAAGAGATGCCTAAATAGTGGCGCGATATGTTAAATTTATTCCCAAGCATTGCCAAAGCAATCCACACTTTACTGAAGCTGTACAATCGCTATTTGTCTCATATAAACATGACCAAGTTCGTCACAAGCTTTTAAAGTAAAAGTATACAGCCAAGCTTATATACTGCTAAAGTACCTTCGTCAAACTCTATTTAAATAACATTCCATGAACAGCAGCAATCTATTTGAATCCTTATGACCATCCATGGTAAAATAAATATTTATAATGTACTGTGTATTCTAACAACTGTTAACAACAATCAGAATTAAATGTGAAAGTAAACTCAATGTTGTAAGTAAGATAATAGAGTGTATACTACACCCAACGTTCAAGAGGGCAATATAGAGTTATTTTATGAGTAATCCCCCTTACACTGACCAAGAACATAAATTCATAACGATTCTCACATGTAACATACTAACTATTTATCATTTTGTATTCATTACGAAATAATATACACATATTAAAATGTATTAGTAGCGATGCCAAGCAAGTGGTAGAGTGGTACAATAGAAATCAGCCTTGGTATAAAAACTGTATCTGTAATAGTCATCGACACTCTGACATTGTTTTATACATGTCTTTCTTCTCCTCCTGGATGCCGATTAGAGTAGATGTAAGTGTTATGTGGTTTGTTACTACCTGAAATTATAACCATTGTGTAAGTTAAAAATACTTTTATTTCAGTCTTGATTATACCAACATGCCTTTCCTGATAAGTGAAATCCTAAAGTACAATATTTAGACATTCAAATTGAGATGGAAAAGGTATGTTTGATGATACAATGGCCATGCACGTTCAGCACTTGATCATTAAGTATTCTATTGTTTAAACTGAACTTGCATCTTCTAACAGGGTCCAATAACCTTGTTATCAAAGTATTTTTACATGTGTGTGGAAATATTAGTTAAATTATGCAGTCAAGAATCATCGACTGAACTGCCAACCAACATTGTACTTTGGCATGTACTATCTGGAACTGATAAAATTTAGCAAAGGAGAATGACTTAATAGGAAATATTAAAAGTTAAATCCTATATTAAAAATGATTCCACCATTCTGTTAAGCAAAGAAATTCAGCTCCATAGAATTCTTGAAGTGTTTCCTTTTGATGATTATTTTATATTTCATAAATATATTAAAAGCTAATTAAAGTAGAAAAGGAATGCTTCAGCATCTCCAAATTGGTGAGCACGGGGCGTTATGTGACCAGATTCGAATTCTGAGAAATGCCAAAACTCCACTGTAATGTCAGTCATCAATCAGAGATTTCAGAAAAGCAAGGTGGTTAGAACATCCTTCTGTACTTTGCTGCAATGAAATCTCTTTTCTTTAAATGCTATCACATCAATTTACTGTCTTTTGGAATTTTACACTAGTTTTGGTTTTTTTCTAAATGAAATTTGTGCGTGCAGTATTTGTGGTTTTCAGCTAAGTTTTGAACATTAATAATTAATAAAGCACTTTAGTATCCTGGATCGGTTTTCTCATGTGCACTGACTGAAGTAGATAAATAGTAGCTACTCTACCTAGAAGTTTGAACTTGGTCATCTTACCTAACTCATCAACTTGCCCCTGTGTCATCTGCTTTAATTACCAGTCCAAGAGATGATCCAGACATTCGTAACTTTATGGAAATAAAAGCAATTACCATATAATTTAAAAACGTTTATGCAACTGACATGACTGTTTTCCTGTTTCAGATGTTGCAGCATCAATCAATATTTTACAACTAAGAAACTACAAAAAATATTTTCTAAACTTACTTAATATGGTAGGAGAGACTGAAGCAAGATGGGATTACTCAAAATACTTGAGGTAATAAATACAACAATCATAGTCAGAGGTTTTTGAAAAAATTAAGATGTAATTGTACACTATTACAGCGAAGAGTGTAGTACAAATATATTTGTTTTATCTGTTCACTTATGTATGACAGTGCCCTCTTTAATGTAACGACAATAGCCAACAAGGGTTTACTAGTGGGGCTTGATGAGTCAGTCTTTGCGTAGCCCACAAACATGAACTGTTTCATTGTCTTCATCTTCTCCTCTTTGCACAGGAGCGATAAACCCATCTTTTGCATACCCAGCACTGAATACATCCGTTAGTAAAGTGTGAGCACTTGTTTGGTAGAAGAGACGTGTTTCAAAGTACCAAAGATGAAGAAGTGGTTATAGCTCTTAAGGTATGCGCTTTAGAGCCCATTTATACTTAGATTTTTTTTGCGCCTAGTGTTGTCTACTTTGAACTGTACACATTTATGCTGACGTGCAAAGATACGTCCAGTGTAGGGCTACGTGCAGGTGATTATTATTGTTAATATTTAATTTTTGTGCTGTAACTGACTTATGTTTTCATTTTATTTTATATACTGAAGCGCCAAAGAAACTGGTATAGACATGCGTATTCAAATACATAGATAAGTAAACAGGCAGAATTCAGCACTGAGGTCAGCAACGCCTATATGACAACAAGTGTCTGGCAGAGCTGTTACATTGGTTACTGCTGCTACAATGGCAGGTGATCAAGATTTAAATGAGTTTGAACGTGGTGTTATAGTCGGCGCACAAGCGATGGGACACTGCATTTCTGAGGTGGCGATGCAGTGGGGATTTTCCCATATGAACATTTCACTAATGTACTGTGAATATCAGGAATCTGGTAAAACATCAAATTTCCAGCATCGCTGCAGCCGGAAAAAGATCCTGCAATAACGGAACCAATGACGATTGAAGAGAATCGTTCAGAGTGACAGAAGTGCAACCCTACCGCAAATTGGTGCAGATTTCAATGCTGGGTCACCAACAAATGTCAGCGCGTGATCCATTCAACGAAACATCGTCGATATGGGCTTTCTGAGGCAAAGGCCCAGTCGTGAACCCTCAATAACTGCACGACACAAAGCTTTACTCCTCGCCTGGGCCCCTCAACACTGACATTGGACTGTTGATGTCTGGAAATATGTTGCCTGGTCAGATGAGTCTCGTTTCAGATTGTATTGAGCGGATGATCGTGTACAGATATGGAAACAAGCTCATGCACTCATGCACCCTGCATGCCAGAAGGGGACTGTTCAAGCTGGTGGAGGCTCTATAATGGTGTGGGGCATGTGCAGTTGGAGTGATATGAGACCCCTGATATGTCTAGATTCGACTCTGACAGGTGACATGAACATAAGCATCATGTATATTCATCTGCATCCATTCATGTCCATTGTGCATTCTGGTGGACTTGGGATATTCCAGCAGGACAATAGCAGTGGGACAATGGTGTCACCACCCCACATTAGATTGTTGCCAAATTTATTCAGGATGGCGGATCCAAGATGGCGGCAATAAAAGAGGCAACATTGCAATGACATCATGGCAGGAAGTTCAAATTTTGGCGGGAAAATAGGTCAGTTGGTCTACCTCCACTAATTTAAACCCCTCCCCTCCTCCTCCCAAGAAAACGCCGGGAAGTTCAAATTTTGACAGGGGAAGAAAGGGCGCTTGAGCTACCTCCACTAACCTAAGAAAATGGCAGGAAAAAGGTCACTTAGGCTACCTTCACTAAGCTAGGTCATCCGACTGCCACCTCTTTGTAGGAGTTGGTGGGGAAAGGACTCAGCATGTGCTGGGCTGCTGGAAAGGATCGACATAAGTCATTATTTTGCAGGCAGTCTTTATTTAAACAATCTGAGTCAGTAGCTCCATCCAGTGTGTTCACCATGAGGTCTGGAGTCAAACTGACCTATTGCATAGTACTTCCACCAGAGGGCGTTATCATCCCTTCCATGACATAAACCAAGATGGCGGTCTGTGGGAAAAATGGCGGGAAAAGTACTCAGCCTCCTCTGGGCTGCTGGAGAGGAAGGAGAGTACTTTACTTATTTTGGAACAATTTATTTAGGGATTGATTTCATGTAGTTTATGGACTGATTTCATGTAGTTTATTTATTACACTCACACATAACACTCGCTCTAATGTGCTTGAGGTCACAACACACAGCCTACAGACCTACAAACCACTCATAAGTCACCGAAATAATGCAGTACTCTGATGCGCAGACACGAAAACAACTCGTAAATCGTCAAAATAATGCATGTAAAACGCTCTGCAGACATGCTCACTAATTCTAAACTGTCCAAATAATGCATAGCACAGCCTACAGCCCTGTTCACAAACTAATGCAACAGACACGTCCACTACACTTGAAATTGTCAAAATAATGCGTATATAACGCTCTGCCAACACGCTCACAACACTTAAACAGCCTAAAATAATGTAGTGCACAAACACGCATTGCACATAAAAAACGCTTTCAAACTATCATCAACCGCAACGTATCAGAGGCTCCAATGCGCGCATGTGCCACCACTGCCAAGGGCCACCGTTAGACAAACACAGGAGCATGAGCCATTGCTCTCAGGCTCTTGTCGCCTACAGCCAACAGGTAAAAGTCGCATCTAAAAAGTGGCTCTGAGCACTATGGGACTTAAAATCTATGGTCATCAGTCTCCTAGAACTTAGAACTACTTAAACCTAACTAACCTAAGGACATCACACAACACCCAGTCATCACGAGGCAGAGAAAATCCCTGACCCTGCCGGGAATCGGACCCGGGCGCGGGAAGCGAGAACGCTACCGCATGACCACGAGCTTCAGACAAAAGTCGCATCTGTTTTGAGGTATACAGTTAGAATTCTTCAAGTGTTATACTGACATCACACGTCTATGCAAATAAGAGCCAAGTCACCCTCTGGACATGCATGTGTTTACCATTGCTGGCCTGATGCTTCTCTACTTGCAGCCCAGTGAAGATCTAATTGCCAAGCAACTCACCCTCGCACATGCAGCTAAAAGGTTTTCAATGTTATACTGACGTCACAGGTCATGCTATAGGAATCTGTTCCAATGCTCCCAGAATAGCACAGGGTGCACTGTTCCTAGTGATCCTAATGAGACATGCGAGCTGTGTCTAGCCGCGCACACGTTTACCTGCCCAGCATGGCTGACACATCGCCACAAGATGTTCACATAGCAACTCACCATCGCAGGTGCATCTAAAATGTTCTCAATGGCTATATAAATAAGAGCCAAGCTGACCTCTCAGAAATTGTAAATTGTCACAGATATAACTTACGGTCGCATTTGTAGGAGCTTTCGTGATGTCTCAGCTTGTCTGCATGGAAATTCTTCTCCTAACAGAACCGGTTTACGAAACTAGACCAGAATAACGCCTAATGCATTCCTCCTAGTGGTCCTGACGGGGCAACCCGTCCATCACGTGTTACCCTTCCTGGAAATCGGTAAGTTCTGCTTTCAACAAACATCTCCGGAATGCAAACATTTTCACCGCTATATAGAGGCACAAAGGGTGTCTTGTGAATGAATGGAGCATTATGATCAGCTCTTACTGAATTTACCCACCAAATTACTGATACAGCCAGTGTGGAGGCACTGTCTGCCTTTTTCTTTCTGCAGACGAAACTTTCAGTCGCAAAACTATTTTGTAGAGATCGCCATATTGCACTGACAATTAAACCCTGCAAAAGCGGCCTACAGATTATCAAATATGGAAAGATTCTTACTCAATTACCCTGCTCTGTGACTGAGGATGGAAGGTTGAAGATTAGAGTGTGGAACTTATCCCCGACCCAACAATATATCACCACATACCGAGTCGATGTAGTATACATACAGTTCACATTCTTTGCCATACAAAATCCCCTTTTTGCATCATTCATATAGCTATCGACCTATAGATGCTTGTACATATAACGTGAAGACAGACAGCATAAGCACATCCACTGTAGTGTTCAATTACACTGCTCTGCCACTGAGGACAGAAACTTGAATATTAGAGTGTGAAACCGATCTCCAACACAAAAATATATCACCACATACCATGTCGATGTAGTAAACATATGGTTCCTCTCCTTCGCCGTACAAAATCGCCCCATTTGCATCATTCATATAGCTACCAACTGCCAGACACTTGTGTATATACTGTGAGGACAGAAAGCATAAGCACATGCAATCCCCACAGCACTAGATATTTTCCTGCAAGGTTGGGTGGTCATCCACTGCAGCCGATGGTCACAAGTCATTCGCTCCTGGTGCATGACCAGAGTACCCTCAGTGGACCGAAATCATTCTTCAAACTGTTGTAATAAGATGGGCTTGTTTCCCCTCAGCACAAAGGCGTTACTGCGTCTTTGCTTGCATTCTACACCTATCTCCAGACTCTGGGATTACAAGAACATGTGTAATTTCACATGGTTTGTCGGAATATCACACCATTTACGCGATACTTCTCGATATCGCTTACATACCAGTAGTACCGCTCACACAATATAATTCCGAAGATATGGACAGGAAATTATTTCTCTTGAAACCCGAAACTTTAGCGAGGTGTAGCGTGCTGTTAACCACTGAGTAACTAGAAACTTATCCTGTCTGTGAAGACCTTTATGTGAGAAATCGAAAAAAAAGAGCAAACTGATATTTCCACTTGTGAATACTGATGTCAATGATGTAACAGATTCTAAATCATTCTTATAATTTACAAAGTCAGCTAAGGTGTTTCTTGTGTCTAAAGAACGAGCAAATGTGTCTTCCACCCGTCTTTCACCTGCTGGATGCACACAGCACAATTGACTTCCCCTCAATTACCTAAAGGGGCGAAATATGTAGAAGCAGTCAACTGGATAATTTACATGGGAGGGAATAATGGTCCAGTGCAAACACACGTCCATATTGAGTCTTCTCAAATTTCCACGCGATCACGAAAGCTAGCCAACACACACTAAATATTAGTCTGCTATTCGGCCGTCTAGAGGACACCATTGTTAAGTCAGCTACAATCATGCATCGCAACAGACCTCTCCATTTGGACAGCTTCTCCTGTTAGTCGGAAATGTGAATCATTTCCACCACAGGCGACTGGTACAGACTGAATCATCCTAGGAAACCGACCACATATATATTTTATCACTGTACTTACAGTTAAATATTATGATTGCAGTCTCAATTGAACGACATGCGACAATGAGCGAAGTATCGGAAATACACCCTGCTGACGGCTGTGGCTCTCGAAATAGAAAACCATTCTTATGACCTGACATACGAGTCATAGTGTTATCACACTAATCCACATCAAATCCATAGCTTCCTTATGACTGGACATAGTCAGTCCCTTTGCACATGTCGGAACACACACACATACTTTATAAGCCTGATGCTCAAGGTGAACCTATTACACATCCCCTACTACTAAGTATAATACCCCACCAATAACTAACTAACCTAAGGACATCACACAACACCCAGTCATCACGAGGCAGAGAAAATCCCTGACCCCGCTGGGAATCGCATCCGGGAACCCGGGCATGGGAAGCGAGAACGCTATCGCACAACCACGAGCTGCGGACCCAGTCCTATGTAAAATGGTTGTTAGTAACGGAGAATACCTCTTAAAGGAAACAGATAAATACATAGCAGCGGCGTCCAACCTGTGAAATTACACATCATGCCACCACTACTCTGTAAACAGCATATCTGTCATGCAGATGTATACACGGGGATCGCAGTGTCTAGCAAACACCTTTCGCTAACTTAGAATCATCTTAGTTATGAAACTGAAGTCTCGATTTTATACCCAAGATGCGACATGGGAATGGCGTACTCCGCATAAATCTTCATGTTTAGAGGCATGTGTCGAAACAGGAGGGTCATATTTCATCACACATGAGAGGCAAGTCCTCTGATGACTGAGAGGTTTGCTGTTATCGATCGCAAGTAAACAGTGCTCTAAGTCAAGTACAGGACACGTGGTTGTATACGAGTCTTACATAGGCATCCAGTCACCTCCACCCAGATGTTCCACATTTGCAGTGTGTTTGCTCTGTTTTCTGTATGTCTGTGTATGTGCATGTGTCGCGGACGGCGTTTCGTCTCCACTATAATGGCTGGTGTCCAAGTGGCAGTTATAGACAGCACAGACCAGAACCATTCCAGATGGATAGCCAGTACCGAATATCGAAGATTTTACATTCAGTGTCAACAGTAAGTGTAGAGTCTTGTACTGTAGGGAAGCAAGAAAGAGGGCATTGTTATGGGTGGCTGGTATCCTCTTTCTAAAACACAAATACAAACATGGATTAATAGGTTCTTTATTTACATAACTGAACGTGTTTACTAAACTGGAATAGAGTCCATGTATTGGGGTACAAGCTCATCAGGAATAGTCCCCTTGCAGACACTATCGGAAATCATGCTACTACAAACTTCAGTCTCACTGCTGGTGAGCTACAGGTTCCACTATCACCACTAACCCGGTCGCTGTGTACTGTCGTAGCCTGAGTGAGTCCCTCCTGCCAGCGGCAGCGGCCTATAAACGCACTGTCGAGAGGGCGTTGACCGTGTATTGCTTGATGGTGTGTCTCTGGCCTATCTTTTGATAGGCACACTTGATGCACTGCCTACTATTGATCTTCATGCTACATCTTTGCCGACTGGTGCACTGGTGACAGCTTACTCCAGCACAGTAAGCACATCTTTTCTATATTGGACTTAGTTTTTGTTTTCTACCAGATATCTGTGGCACTAGATGATGTTGCTAAGACAGCCATCTGCACACCATTTAAACTATTTAAATTTACCTGAATGCCTTTTGAACTTTGTAATACTGCCCAAACATTTCAGCAGTTTATGGATGAAGTCAAATGTGACTTGGATTTTTGTTATGTGTATATTGATGATGTCTCAGTCGTGTCAAACTCAGAAGAAGAAAACCTGTTACATTGACAACAAATCTTCACTTATATACATGCACATGGCCTGCTTATTAGCCCATTGAAGTGCGTCCTTGGAGTAGCTGAAGTATAGTTACTAGACTATACTATCAATGTGCAAGGCATACAGCCACTGCAAGAGAAAGTGGAAGCTACATTTAATTTTCAACAGCCTATGACAGCTAAAGAATTACAACCATATCTCGGGGTAACCCATCAGTCTGTTTGCAATCGTGTCCTCCTAGCTACACCACTCAATAAATTCTTGCATGATTCACTGAAGCCAAAGGTCAAACTCCAGTGGAATAGTGAGGACGAGTTGGCACTTACCAACCTGAAGACTACCATTGCAGAAGCTACACCGTTAGCACAATCAGTTCCACAGGCAACTCTCATGCTGATGGTCGACGCTTCTGCCACTGCAGCAGGTGATGCACTGCAACAGCAAATAGAAGAGCACTGCTGGCCCTTAGCCTTTGTCTTGTGTGATAAGTTATCGCCATCTCAACAGAACTGGTCGACCTAGCATTGCAAACTGTATGCTGCTATTAAGAAATTTCGTCACATGTAGGAGGGACAGCACTTCACTCTCATGACATAACACAAGCCTCTATCATACACTTTCCGCCAGAGTATTGAGAAAGCATCACCACATCAGCTGTGACATCTCAGCTAAGAATATATCAGACAAAATTGTTCACACTGAAGGACAACTGAATGTGCCAGCTGATGCCCACTCTTGTACTGAAGTGATCACTGGTGCAGTTGGTTTTTAAGCTCTCGCCACAGCGCAACAATCAGACAGTGAGCTGTGAGATTTGTTGATGCAATCATCAGGCCAACAACTCTTCCATCTCCACCGTCTATGCATTGCTGTATTATGACATCATCAATAACAAACCACAACTATTTGTGACTATTTATTTCGCCAAAAGGCAGTCGCCTCTTTACATAACGTGTTGCACCCTGGAGTATGGGCCACTACTAACATGATGAAGCAAGCTTTTGTCTGGTCGCATTACTAGCATTATGTGCGACAATTCATGACCTGTCAGTGGAATAAAGTAATAAAGTTTGCTGGCACATTAGGTCATCTCCTGGCACATTCCTTCATTTTAATCATGTATTTGAACCTGTCCATCTAGACCTCATATTACCTCTCCCACCACCGAAAGGATATACCTTGTGCCATACAGCTATCAATCGTTGTACAGGCTGGCCTTAAGTGTTCCTGATCGCAGACATTAATGCACTGCTTTCTTCTGGGGATGGATCGCCCATTTCAGTGTTCCTCTGCTAATTACAACAGACCAGAGAAGTCGAGTCGTATCTGTTCAAATCATTTGCCATCCTACTGGATATAAAGCGGATTAGAACTACAGCTTACCACCCAGTAGTGAACAAATTGTTTAGTTAAATGCATGCAGTGCCAACTGAAAGTGTCGCTTTGGTGTTGCGACTCGCAGCAGTGGACAGAGACATTTCCCATCGTCCTTCTGGTCCTTGCGGGTCTCCATGCATCGCTGAAAGAAGACCTGAAAGCCACAAATGTAGAATTTGTTTATAGGCAACTGATACGACCACCTGGCGAGATCTGTGCTGACCTGCCAGACGACTGCATTGACCTATCAGACTTTGTACAAAAGCTCTCTACACGAATCCAGCAACTGCGCCCCATTGCTCCAAGGGGCTATCATGTCTACATACAGCACAACATAGAGTATGGGAGCAACTGCAGCCACCTTACTGTGTCATCAGTAGGGAAGACAAGACATTCAAAGTCAATGTGATGGCTATGCTGATCATTATCACTGTCGACAGGCTTCAATCAGCTTTCCACTGACCTTACACTTGTAGAATTCACCCACACACACCAAGAACTCGATAAATGCTCGAACTGCTCCACCACCTATCACAGATCAGCCACAATGGATGTTGAGGCTACCTCCAATGTTCCACCTGCAGCCTATGGCACAACCTGTTTCTGTTGACCAGTCTGGATGGCACGTCTGGTTCAACAGAAAATATCGTTGAACCTGTGGGGAGGAGTGCAATGCATTGTTATGTTCAGTGTAATGCTATGCACAAGTGATTACTGTTTTTAATGATACCTTTGGCGCAACCATTGACTTACGTTTTCTTTTTTTTATACATATGTTTCATTCTGTTGTTGAATAGTAGCACCCATCTCACAACACTTCCTGCAATCGTGACGTCATTTTTATGTTACTTGGAATATCACGAGGACCACCACAATATCGACAATCGATTCGGCAGGCGCCAAATTTACTATGGCATATTTAGCTGTTCTGTAGTATAACATGGCATTACGCCGTTCCAGGGCAACGGCGCATTGAAAATGTATCACAAACGCGCCACCTTTATCATTAAACATAAATTAATAATACGTCAACGATATAGGCCTTCAAGAGATACTATGGTAACTGAGACTTAAGACAAACATCAGACGAATCTGCTGTAGCGTAATGGACAATGTCGGAGTTTACGGAGTCAAAGATGTAGATTGGCATCTACTACACACTAACTTTTTTATCTTAGTGTTGTTAACACGTTCAGGGCCATTCTCATGAATATAATACCAGTATATCTGTAATATTCAATGCTATTTAACAGTTCCGTCTGACTAGAGAACAAAAGACGAAACAAATATTTGGTTGTTTATTTCCGAATATGTGGTGATTTCTGAGCATGTGGCTAGGCAGGAACCTAAGAGGACAATTTAAACTGCTGCGAGTAAATCGATGAGCAGTAACATTTGTATTCCCCTTGTCACAAATATTTCCTAGGTAACAATCATCTCACAAGTTCTCCTGCAAATCAATGGCACTTTGTGTTGGCATACTTCTGTCGCTAAGGATATGATTGAGTTGTTAACCATTGAAGAGAGGACCACATCAAACGCTGTCGAAAGTCGATAGCAGTTCCAGCGGTCGTCGATATTGCGCAGTAAGTCAAACTGACGTCGCGTTTGCAGGAAGTAGTGTGAAACAGGTGTTACCCGTGATGAATGTAAACGGACTCGTATGGGTTACGATTTAGTTTTTATGCTTCAGTTGGTCTCGCAAAAACGCCATTAAGTATCACACACTCTGTATAATATTTTTTCATTGAAGTTTTTAGACAATTGTTTATAAAACAAAAGTAATGCACTGAAAGTCAAATTAATTTTCTCATAATGGCTTGGAACCTCCCGTAAGCATATCTCAGTTTGAGGAATAATCACGGAAATAATTTGTTTTGCAATGTAAAATAAATAGCTGTAAGTGGTAGAAGAAGTCTCCAGTTACCAGCTTACGAAATGTTATTTCCAACATTATTGCTGTAGTTTCCCAATCAAAAAATCTAAAATCTCCCTTTGACATCCATAAAATTTGCAAACAAAACGCCCCGTCACATTGTATTTCTATCACCTCTGCTATTTATTTACCGTTTTAATCATAGTCGCCTCTCATCACAGGAAACGCAGCATGACTTGCTGAGCAGAGATATGCGTAGGAGATTGCTTGAACAATGAGGCAACGTGTGGAGACGAGAACACATTACACGTACGTGCGTTCTTTCATTTCTGCTTTTTCTGCATGCGCTTTTGTTCCCACGCGTCTACGATTGCGCAGGAGGTAAGAGGAATCATTGTGGACGTATGTTTAGTTAAATATTGTACTGGTGGTGTAGTAGCGCATAAAATTAAAGTAGGTCACCTAGTGACACGAGTAAACATATGACTGTTACGGTGCAAAAAAATCCAAAAATATGTGCAACGACTGCAAAAGAAACTGTTTATGATAACTGTATAAATTCACTTTTTCACGCTGGTGATAAAAACCTGTATACTCTGCAGTAAGAGAAGAGTAGCTTGGTGCTTTCCTGATCGCATCAAGCAAATACTGGGACGTTTATCACCGGAAAGCCGTATATTTGACTGCTGTGGTCACGTCAGCATGTCACGCGTAGGACGGAATCCAGGTAAGAGGTAAAGAAGTAGCCAATTCGCTGGTGCCTCGAAAGACAGACGTTTAGTGTAAAATGCTGGTTCTGCTACCCGACTATTTTGTATTGCTCGTCAGATTGAATAACTGTGAATAGCTTATTTTTTCCATAACATGCTTATTGCAGTAAATTGATTGTAGCAGCCGGCCAGCGTGGCCGAGCGGTTCTAGGCGCTACAGTCTGGAACCGCGCGACCGCAACGGTCGCAGGTTCGAATCCTGCCTCGGGCATGGATGTGTGTGACGTCCTTAGGTTAGTTAGGTTTAAGTAGTTCTAAGATATAGGGGACTGATGACCTCAAGTTAAGTCCCATAGTGCTCAGAGCCATTTGAACCATTTGATTGTAGCATCACATTCTGTCCCCACAAACACGAGTGTACAGTGGTACATAAACATTCTATGTGGCTAGTGTCTGTTATTATAGTTACTCTTTGACGTGAGTGATATAGACGATTCAATGCCTTCCAGCCTTCCACGCTTGCAAGCTATCCTGTATAGATGTGTTTTATGTGGAAATAAATGTTCAATTCTACCAGGTACCACATATTTGGTGACCCCGGCGATAACACAACACGGCCGCGTCGGCTTCAGCGTTTCGCACCGCATCGTAGGTGAAAGTTCCTTACTTTCGCGTCAGCCGCGCCGCGCTCATTCTCGCACGAGAAATGGACAAGACGCCAGGCACCACGGCTACGTGCAGCACAGTGAACGGGGTTAAACCCCCGCCGTTCTGGCAACATAATCCGGTGTTTCGGTTTCCGCAGCTTGAGTGACAATTCGTCCTTGCACAGATATCAGCAGACGAAACGCAGTATAGCTATGTAGTCGCAGCACTAACAGAAGATTTAACTCAACAATCAGGCCCTGAAGACCACGAAGAATAAGAAGGCACATTAACTGTTTATATAATTGCTCTCCAGTTCGCATTGTCGTCATATACCATAAATAGAGAGCTGCGTGCAAGCACGATCTTTCGGTTTCCGCTCGTGCAATCTGTGTAATTTTCTGGCAGTGAGCTGCCACGTCTGAAACATTTCTGTGCAATTCCAAAATAAGGCTGGCTACAGACGATTTGACCTGTCAGCCCAAAGACCTTGTAAAAAATAACTAGACTCACTGATAACGCTGCAGTCGCGGGATAATTTGAACCTTCGGCTGGACGCTATTATAGTGGTTGTAATCTGCTGTGTTGTGTAGTACTGTTGTTTATGAAGACCCTGATTCAACGTTGTATATTTGTTGGTGATGAAAAATATTATTTAAAGGCAAGAAAACATTTTATTAGCTTTGTAATTACACCCTGGATACGAAAAAAAGCACATTTACTGTAAGAAAAAACACAGAAGTTACACACAAGCCAAGAATAAAGATATTGACAGCATAGTCATGGAGCAACACATAAATATAGACGTCAAGGATTTTTTTCTTTTCTTTTAACACTTCCTCCAAAAGAAAAAATCATGAAATTATTGCTTTGTCTCTTGCATGCCAATTTCTGAACATAGAAAATTAAATCGAACTCGTTCAAGAGGTTTCGTCAAAATATCTGCCAACTGGTTGTGTCCATCAATGTGTTCCAAGAAAATCTCACCGTTCAGATATCTTTCACGAACATAGAAATGTCGGACCTCTATATGTTTAGAACGTCGATGATATTCTGGATTTTTTGCCAACTTCAATGCACTAGCATTGTCAATGTAAAGAGCTGGAGGCTGCCCCGACATTTCCACTAGTTCTGATAGCAGACGACGTAACCAAACTAACTCTTTCGCTCCTTCACTAACTGCAATTATTTCCGCCTCGGTTGTGGATGTGGCCACTACTTTCTGCAACTGACTTGTCCATGACACTGCACCACCTGAGTACTTTGCAAGAATTCCAGTTGTTGAGCGCCTTGTCCGGTTATCACCTGCGAAATCTGCATCAGCGTAAATCTTTAACTCTTCTTTTTTATTATATACAATTCCAAAATTTAAGGTCCCTTTCAAATACCGGAAAATGCGCTTTACTCTATTCCAGTCTTCAGTGGTTGGTTTCTCCATAGCTCGAGCAGCTTTATTGACTGCAAAAGTGATGTCTGGACGAGTTACTGTTGAAAGGTACATGAGACAACCAATTGCTTCACGGTAGGGTACAGATGACGAAACTTCTTCGTTTTGATTATTGTCCTCACGTCCAATAGGAGTTGAGAATGTATTGCATTCTGCCATTCGAAATCTTTGCAGAATTTCTTCTGTGTATTTCTCTTGACTTATCATTATTGCTCCATCTTCATATTGCTTTATTTTTATGCCAAGAAAATTGTCAAGACTGCCAGTTGTTATTTCGAATTCATGTTGTAAAACATCCATAAAAACAGCAATTTCTTTCTTGTTACTGCCGACAATCAGGCCATCATCAACGTAGATTGCCACATAAAGGCTATTTCCATTTTATCTACGATAAAATAGGCATGGGTCTGCATCACTGTTTGAAAAACCAGCTTTCTTCATGAACTCAACAAAACGTTTGTTCCAGCAACGTGGCGCTTGCTTCAACCCATAAAGACCTTTTTTTAAGAAACATACTCGGCCTGTACCATCTTCGAAACCTTCTGGTTGTTCCATATATACTTCATCTTCAAGTATTCCATTCAAAAAAGCTGTCTTTACATCGAATTGTTCTAGCAGCATTTTCTTTGAAGCAGCTACAGCCAACAGAGTTCGTATGGTGTCATAACGTGCCACAGGGCTAAAGGCGTCGTCATAATCAATTCCTGCTTTCTGAATACAGCCTTTTGCAACCAATCTGGCTTTAAAGCGAGTACCTCCATTGACTGCGACCTTTCGCCGTAGAACCCAGCGGTTTTGCAATACTTTGGCATTCTTCGGACGGTCAACCAGTTTTCCTTAAGTGATTGAAGTTCTTCACTAATAGCTTGCATCCATTCTTCCTTCTCGTTTGACTGCAATATTTCTGAAAAACAGTTTGGATCTTTGTATCCAAGTGCATCAACTTTTCTTGCCATACAAAATTCACCACTTTCCATCCAGGTTGGTTTTCTTCGTTGTCTTTTATTCTTCTGTTTCTCTTCATTAGAAGATTCAGCAGCTTCTGCTTTTAGAAATTCTGTTAATTCTTTATTTTCTTCAGATTCACTCGACTCTTGACTTTCTCTAGAATCGAGAGTGCCAATTTTTTTTTAGTTTGGTTTCCTCCAGAAGTGTACAGCCTAGGAGATTTACATTGGTCATCTTTAGATGAATTCGGATCATTAAATTCTTCCCGAGGGACTTCAAATTCACACGATCACTATGTAAATCACAAACAATTTCTGGCTTAAATTTTACATCGTGACTCAACACCACTTTTCTTTTAGATGGAATCCAAATTCTGAACCCATCTTTGTCATTAACATATCCAACAAGTCGTCCAAACACTGCCTTATCATCAAAATTGGAACGGAATTGTTTGTTAATGTGAACATTGCAGCCTGTACCAAAAATTCTGAGATGATCAAGTCGTCGTACTGGTCGATTAAACCATAGTTCATAAGGGGTTTTATTTTCAACTGAAGATTTTCCAGTACGATTTATTAGGTAGACTGCTGTGTTACATGCCTCTGCCCACAACCCTTTAGGTAATTTACTCGGATTTAGCATTGACCGGGCAGCTTCAACAATGGTCCTATTTTCCCGTTCAGCCACACCATTTTGTTCAGGAGTGTAAGGAGGAGGAATCAGTAACTCTATTCCCCTGTCTGCAAGCAGTTTACTGACATTCTTATTGTTAAATTCTTTGCCACCATCACATCTAAATTGTTTGACAACATGTCCATTAGTTCGTGCTTCGTTTAAAAACTGCTTAAGCACAGTACACACTTCACTTTTGTGTCTTAAAAAGAAAATTCGACGAAATGTACTAAAATCGTCTTTGAAACATACATAATAATGCTTGCCTCCAAAAGATTTCGTGCTCATTGGTCCATTTACATCCGCGTGGATTAATTCACCAGTACTGGTAGCGCGTATTGTTCGTGTTTTGAATGGCAGCCTATGCATCTTTCCAACCGCACAGCCGTCACAAAATTCACTCTTGGTATCTTCCACATTAATGTTCATTCCTTTTAAAATATTCTTCACATGTTGTTTATTCTGATGAGCAAACCTTTCATGGTACACTTGCAATGTTTCGGATGAAGTCATCAAGCTCATACGATTCATTTTTGCATTTCTAACAACACGCATGTTCAACACAAAGTCCATTTTTCACATAACCTGTCATAACAATATTGCCACTGACTTGTTTTCGAACACAGACATTATTATAACTAAAATTAGTACTGTAGCCTCTGCAGGCAATGGCTCTCACAGAGAACAGATTAGCACTTGCATCAGGGACGTATAAAACATTGTCCATTCTAGCATTGTACCATTTATTGTTTCGTCGGATTTGGATGTAAACTGTTCCTTGACCGTACGCACACATTTTCACATCTTGTTTTCCTAATGAAATTACTTGAGGAACATCAAATTCACTATACGAAACAAAATATTGTTTGTTGAGAGTGATATGATTTGTAGCGCCACTGTCGCAATACCATTTATTTGGGTCACTGTGATTACTGGTACACACACCCATAGCGTATGAAGTAAATGCAGCGTGTTCACTGTCTCGCTTCTTCTCTTTTCTTTTATTGCTTTCACGAGTGTTCTGTGGACACTCTGCTGCCCAGTGACCTAATTGTTTGCATTTATTACACG
This sequence comes from Schistocerca serialis cubense, assembly GCF_023864345.2. Lineage (NCBI taxonomy): Eukaryota > Metazoa > Arthropoda > Insecta > Orthoptera > Acrididae > Schistocerca > Schistocerca serialis. The sequence continues at coordinate 276,218,734 of NC_064646.1, forward strand.
GAAACTTCTGTTTTAATTGTGACTTCGTCATCTTTACTTGCTGATTACTTGTTTGCCGTTTTCTTGTTTTAGAAACGACAAAAGCTGCACTTCCATTAACGTCTTGTTCACGCAGTTCAATAGTACAGAGTTTTTCAATCAATAAATTCAAGCTTTGCTTTTCTGTCGGTATCGTATCCCAGAGATCCTTAAAATTGTCGTAGTCTTTTCCCAGTGTAGACAAAATTCGACCATTTAAGATTCTTTCAGATAGCGTATTTTCTTCATGTTTTAATAATTCATCGTTCAGGTCCACAAATAACTTTTGCAGTTTGGCCACATGTGCACTAATATCTTCCGATTCATCACGTTTAACACGGAAAAATGTTTCAATCAACATATTCAAACGCTGAGTACTGCTACGTTCAAATCGGGCGCGTAATTTGTCCCAGATTTCTTTAGCGTTCTTGCACGTTAAGACGAGTTCTGCAACAGGTTTACTTAGCGCACTTGCTATAAGACTTATTGCCTTTGCGTCGTCCTTGAGCCATTCCACATACGCTTCTTTTTGTTCACTTGTCGCATCTTGCGGCAACTCTACACGTTCACGTGTACCGTTAATAATATCTTCTAGTCCATATGAACGTAGCACCATAGAAATATGCCGTTTCCATTTGGCCCAGTCGTCAGGTCCTTCAAGCTTATCAATGCTGACCTTATAATCGCCGCTAGCAGTCATGTTTCTTTACAGACATACGCTCATTTCAAATATTGTTTTAATTAAACTGTGTTGTTTGCCTTTACACGTGTACTGGGCCCATAACCTGATGAAAAATATTATTTAAAGGCAAGAAACATTTTATTAGCTTTGTAATTACACCCTGGATACGAAAAAAAATCACATTTACTGTAAGAAAAAACACAGAAGTTACACACAAGCCAAGAATAAAGATATTGACAGCAGAGTCATGGAGCAGCAGTTGGGACGTACATACAGTATTTGTTACTCGTAATTGTACTGTCTGTACGTTCCAATCAAAAGAAGTACAATGGTGAAGAGTCGTGCAGCGATTAATTGTACAAATAAATTCGAGAAAGGAACGAATATTACATTTCACAGGTAAGTGAATATTTTAAGTTGTTTTGTATGTCAGTGCACTTGCTTAATAAATGTTTTTGTAACACAGTATTAGTATAATGTCTGTGCATCTATTTGCAGGTTTCCTTTCTTAAAACCATAGCTGTTACAAAAATGGTTACACGCTGTCAGGAGGCAACATTTCCGACTGACAGAATACCATTTTATGTGTTCTGATCATTTTGAAGAAAGTTGGCTGATCTGTAGTGTTTTCATCGTCTAGGTTAGGTTGAAACTTGATAATTTGGTCGTGAGTTGCCAAAGCACAATGCCATATATAACGCACTTCTCGTCATAAAATCTAAAGCAGAAAATACACTCCGGGAAATTGAAATAAGAACACCGTGAATTCATTGTCCCAGGAAGGGGAAACTTTATTGACACATTCCTGGGGTCAGATACATCACATGATCACACTGACAGAACCACAGGCACATAGACACAGGCAACAGAGCATGCACAATGTCGGCACTAGTACAGTGTATATCCACCTTTCGCAGCAATGCAGGCTGCTATTCTCCCATGGAGACGATCGTAGAGATGCTGGATGTAGTCCTGTGGAACGGCTTGCCATGCCATTTCCACCTGGCGCCTCAGTTGGACCAGCGTTCGTGCTGGACGTGCAGACCGCGTGAGACGACGCTTCATCCAGTCCCAAACATGCTCAATGGGGGACAGATCCGGAGATCTTGCTGGCCAGGGTAGTTGACTTACACCTTCTAGAGCACGTTGGGTGGCACGGGATACATGCGGACATGCATTGTCCTGTTGGAACAGCAAGTTCCCTTGCCGGTCTAGGAATGGTAGAACGATGGGTTCGATGACGGTTTGGATGTACCGTGCACTATTCAGTGTCCCCTCGACGATCACCAGTGGTGTACGGCCAGTGTAGGAGATCGCTCCCCACACCATGATGCCGGGTGTTGGCCCTGTGTGCCTCGGTCGTATGCAGTCCTGATTGTGGCGCTCACCTGCACGGCGCCAAACACGCATACGACCATCATTGGCACCAAGGCAGAAGCGACTCTCATCGCTGAAGACGACACGTCTCCATTCGTCCCTCCATTCATGCCTGTCGCGACACCACTGGAGGTGAGCTGCACGATGTTGGGGCGTGAGCGGAAGACGGCCTAACGGTGTGCGGGACCGTAGCCCAGCTTCATGGAGACAGTTGCGAATGTCCTCGCCGATACCCCAGGAGCAACAGTGTCCCTAATTTGCTGGGAAGTGGCGGTGCGGTCCCCTACGGCACTGCGTAGGATCCTACGGTCTTGGCGTGCATCCGTGCGTCGCTGCGGTCCGGTCCCAGGTCGACGGGCACGTGCACCTTCCGCCGACCACTGGCGACAACATCGATGTACTGTGGAGACCTCACGCCCCACGTGTTGAGCAATTCGGCGGTACGTCCACCCGGCCTCCCGCATGCCCACTATACGCCCTCGCTCAAAGTCCGTCAACTGCACATACGGTTCACGTCCACGCTGTCGCGGCATGCTACCAGTGTTAAAGACTGCGATGGAGCTCCGTATGCCACGGCAAACTGGCTGACACTGACGGCGGCGGTGCACAAATGCTGCGCAGCTAGCGCCATTCGACGGCCAACACCGCGGTTCCTTGTGTGTCCGCTGTGCCGTGCGTGTGATCATTGCTTGTACAGCCCTCTCGCAGTGTCCGGAGCAAGTATGGTGGGTCTGACACACCGGTGTCAATGTGTTCTTTTTTCCATTTCCAGGAGTGTATCTATTAATATAGTGGGCAAATCTTCGAGTATTTTGATGAATTTTGCGTACATCTATCGTAAATGAACTACGAAAAATGCTAGGGGTCCAGTAGGTAACTTTTAGCTAAGGCAGATTCCATGTAGTACGTAAGATAAATTCATTAACAGTGACTAGTTGCTGTTTGTTCATAAATTAAAAAGTGTATTGTAGTAACGTATTTAAATGAGGCATTATGTTTGTGACCTAACTCAAGGGAAGGCATTTTATAACCAAAAGTGATGTATAAATATTCGAACTCCGCGCGTCAGTTTACCTCTCTAATGGCCGCCGGCCAGCTATTCAATTTGTCCGCTCTTCACAGTCGACCACTCGTGCGGTTGTGTGGGCCTGTGTCAGCCTGACAAAATCAGATATGGCATTCACACAGCCTGATGTTAGCACCCGATTTTGTCAGTCGGCTCTTAGCTTTTGCTAAGAATACGTGCACAAGTACATCGCGTCTCTTGTTCTATCAAAACAAAAGAAAGTTGGCATTATTCTGGTAGCTTTACAAAATCAAAATACTCTTCGCTTTAGAATGATATCGGCCGAAATACGATTACTGAAACGAAAGCAATTTAGTCATATGACGTTATTGAGGGAAGTGGATACTTAAGATTTTCCAATTACGTGCGAATGGACTACGGTACGACAGTGTCTTGGTGACACTGTTGATTTCGAAGCAGGGCCGTGAGAGAAGCTGCCTAAGAAAGATTAAATGTCACTTTAAATTTTTTGACTACTGGAAGACACTACGCATTTCTTAAATACAGTACTGCAATTTCTCAAGTTAGTTTCAGAAATAATCCCTGAAACGTGTGGATCAATATGCAAAGTTCTGAGGAACTACATACAGGTAAAGAAAACACTTTCTCAGAACGTAAATCATTTATTTGGAGTTTATTTAACGTGAAAGGATGTTTTATCTACATCTATGATCTGCAAATCACAGCGAAGTGCATGGCAGAGGATACGGTCCATTGTATCACTTAGGCCTATTAGAGTTTCTTCCCATTCCATCCACGTATGAAGCGCGGGACGAATGATTGTTTGAATGCATCTGTTACTGCAGTGATTATTCTAATTAAGTAGATTATTAATCTAATCTTATTTATTTGACTGTGTCTTATCCTCACAATCCCAATGTGAGCAACATGTACGAGATTGTATATTCTTAGAGTGATCAGTTATAGCCGTTTCTTGAAACTTTGTTAATAGACTATGGTACGTACACCTAAGAAAACAATTTGTCATATGTTAGAACACAAGCGCACCAGATGTCGAATTTGAATGCGGTGCATTATGTCTGGTGACCAATAACGAATCACAAAGATTCTGGCTGGTTATTGACTGCACTCTCTACGTCCAGCCCCATATGTGCTCTTTTTAAATTTAAGAGAATTAATTATAACCAAAGTTTCAACCTTTCAATGGGCTGCATTTGACTTGTTTGCTTATGCCAGACACTTTGTCAGACCTTGTATAGCTGTGTAGCCTGACAGATCTATTGTCAGGTCTGTAGCAGGTGGCCGCACCATCCGACCACAGCGCTGTTGTACAATAACCCTCGACAGTTATTTGAACTTCACTGCCTGAAGGTAGCGTGTACGTGCATCATGACTTATCACTACTGCTATGAAGCAACAAGTCATTATGGAGTCCTTAGATCTCTATAAGAACTTCAAATGTTTGTGGGATGCTTCTAATAAGCAGTACTGTAACAAGGATGCTAGAAATAAGGCACTACAAATCCTTGCAGAGAAACTAAAACCAGTTGCAAGAATTAGAAATGCAGATGAAGGCCACACTCTGCATTATGTACAAGGAAAGATGTGCTATAGGTGTCATACGAAAACAGGAAAGAGTAAGCAAGACGGCACAGTCTTTACTTTCAGCTGGGGAAAGAAATAAAAATAAATATACACATAAAAAAAATTTGGCATCACCCAGGTCCCAGAACTCCTGAAGATAGACGTTGACTGTGGATATTGTAACACAGAGACAGTCCCTTTGATTGTTCAGAGATGTCACTAAACCCACCCAAAGATGTAAACAACCATGCATGAACACAGTTTACGTTAATTTTCATGATTCTTCCAATTCAGTCCCTTCAGTATCTCTGTGATCGATTAAACAAACCTGTGACCATTCATACTGCCTTTCTCTGTACACGTTCAGTATCTCCTATTAGTCTTACTTCGTGCACGTCCCGTGTCTCACACACAATGAGCAATATTCTAGAACCCGATTTGTAAGCAATCTCGCGTATAGGCTGATTGCCCTTCCTTAGTATTCAACCCCGAAGTCTACCACCTGCTTTACCCATGACTGAGCCAATGCGATCTTCCACTTCACGTCCATACAAAGTTTTACGCCCAGGTATTTGTATAAGTTGGCCGATGCACACTGTGACTCATTGATATTATAGGACACTATGTTCATTCGTTTTGTCAACTGCACGATTTTACATTTCTGAACGTTCATAGCAGGCTCCCAATCTTTGCACCACTTTTGCAATCTTATCAAGATTTGACTTAATATTTACGCAGTTTCTTTCAGATAGTACTTTATCGTGGATAACTGCATCATCTACAAAAAGCCTAATGTTACTAATAATCATTAATATACGACATGAACAGCAAGGATCCCAACACACTTCCTTCTACTACCCTTCTTGCAGACAGGTGTGAACTGTGCTTTTTTCCAAGAACTGGACACAGTTTTTTGTTCAAAGGATTTACGACAGATTAAAGCTAGAAGAGGGGATAACTCAGCAGCAAATTCTATTCAGTATGGTATTTATTGTGTACCAGTATTCATAATGCAAAGAAGTCATTCACAGTGTAAACACGGTTTTCGGATTCTTGTCCGTCTACTTTACCTTTTGCAGGAGAACTGCGTGTATTGAAATAATTGTGTGTGTGTGGGGGGGGGGGGGGGTTGGGGGGACTGGTGAACAGCACATATTGCTGGAAGGACTGAATCTGTACTTGCCTGTTGATGATGATGAAGTTGACGGTGAGAGCACGGGATGATAGCAATTAAATTTGTCATTGATGATGGTACAGTGAGCTTTTCTAATTATTCATAAAAAATAACATTAGGTATTAATTTTTATGCAATGCAGCGTTGAACATCATTCAGTTCTCATAACTAACAGTAGCACCAACAGCCCGCCCGTATGCATCTATGTGGTTTTATACACACATCAAAAAAAGTTTTGCATCACCTCAGTTCCGAGAGTTCCGGAACCTGGACAGAAAATTGGAATAGAGATCAATATAAACATCATTTCTGCTCTTCTTATTGCTCACGAAAACCACACATTGCATGTGGTACTACCATACAGCAAGACCTTCAGAGGTGGTGGTCCAGATTGCTGTACGCACCGGTACCTCTAATACCCAGTAGCCCGTCCTCTTGCATTGATGCATGCCTGTATTTGTCGTGGCATACTATCCACAAGTTCATCAAAGCACTGGTGGTCCAGGTTGCCCCACTCCTCAATGGCAATTCGGCGTAGATCCCTCAGAGTGGTTGGTGGGTCACGTCACCCGTAAATAGCCCTTTTCAATCTATCCCAGGCATGTTTCATAGGGTTCATGTCTGGAGAACATGCTGGCGACTCTAGTCAAGCGAAGTTGTTATCTTGAAGGAAGTCAGTCACAAGATGTGCACAATGGGGGCGTGATTTGTCGTTCATGAAGACAAATTCCTCGCCAATATGCTGCCGATATGGTTGCACTATCAATCGGAGGATGGCATTCACTTATCATACAGCCATTATGGCACCTTTCATAACCACCAGCAGCGTATGTCGGCCCTAGATAATGCCACCCCAAAACAGCAGGGAACCTCTACCTCGCTGCACTCGCTGGACATTGTGTTTAAGGCATTCAGCCTGACTGGGTTGCCTGCAAATACGTCTCCGATGATTGCTTTGTTGAAGGCATATGTGACACTCATTGGTGAAGAGAACATGATGCCAATCCTGAGCGGTCCATTCGGCATGTTGTTGGGCCCATCTGTACCACGCTGCATGGTGCCTCCGAGACACTTGGACACTTCCCTTGTTGAGAGCCCTTCCTGGCACAAAGTAACGATACGGTTGCGATTGAACCCGGTATTGACCGTCTAGGCATGATTGAACTACAGACAGGCACGAGCTGTGTACCTCCTTCCTGGTGCAATGACTGGAACTGATCGGCTGTCGGTCCCCCTCTGTCTAATAGATGCTGCTCATGCATGGTTGTTTACATCTTTGGGTGGGTTTAGTGACATCTCTGAACAATCAAAGGGACTGTCTCTGTGATACAATATCCACAGTCAACGTCTATCTTCAGGAGTTCTGGGACCTGGGTGATGCCAAATTTTTTTTATGTGTATATTTATTTTTATTTCTTTCCGCAGCTGAAAGTAATGACTGTGCCGTCTTGTTTATTCTTTCCTGTTTTCTTATGACACCTATAGCTCATCTTTCCTTGTACATAATGCAGAGTGTGGCCTTCATCTGCATTTCTAATTCTTGCAACTGGTTTTAGTTTCTCTGCAAGGATTTGTAGTGCCTTATTTCTAGCATCCTTGTTACAGTACTGCTTATTAGAAGCATCCCACAAACATTTGAAGTTCTTATAGAGATCTAAGGACTCCATAATGACTTGTTGCTTCATAGCAGTAGTGATAAGTCATGATGCACGTACACGCTACCTTCAGGCAGTGAAGTTCAAATAACTCTCGAGGGTTATTGTACAACAGCGCTGTGGTCGGATGGTGCGGCCACCTGCTACAGACCTGACAATAGATCTGTCAGGCTACACAGCTATACAAGGTCTGACAAAGTGTCTGGCATAAGCAAACAAGTCATATGCAGCCCATTGAAAGGTTGAAACTTTGGTTATAATTAATTCTCTTAAATTTAAAAAGAGCACATATGGGGCTGGACGTAGAGAGTGCAGTCAATAACCAGCCAGAATCTTTGTGATTCGTTATTGGTCACCAGACATAATGCACTGCATTCAAATTCGACATCTGGTGCGCTTGTGTTCTAACATATGACAAATTGTTTTCTTAGGTCCGTTAGGGTACCAGTGCATTACACCTGGCATGTGTGGCAGTAGGAACTATCTGTGGCCCACAGTGTGTATTGCAGGCACACAACACTGTAAGAATTTCTGATTTGTTCAATTTATCTAACATTTTATTTATTTTGTAAACATGGGTGTTAAAAGATATTATTAGAATGTCATGGATGATTTTGGGTGACTCATAAAAATTATAAGACGGAGCATGTGGCAGAAAAACAAGGCTGTTTTGCTTTTAGGGTGTATTGATAATTTTACTTTTGTAGTTAGATGGTCCAAAAGTAAAATCATCAGTATACCATAATATTACACACAATTGAAGAAGAAAGGACTACAACAGTTGGAGGCTCTTTGCAAATTTATGTATACGGTTGACGTTTCACATAACTGCTGTGATATCAGACAACACTGACTGTACTGTGTGGGAAAATTATTTCAAAATCATTATCATTCAAAAAAAATTTTTAGTAAGTTAAGTCTCTGTTTGAAAGTGTGTATTAGATGCTGACTCTGGGATAGTGTTTTAAACCCAAATGTAGTGCATTAATATTTATTTGTTATTTATTCCAAAAGCCATGCTTATGTGCACTTTTGTCATTAATAAATGTAATCAATCTAATATACACTGATTTCCCACTGCAGCACTAACAAGTTATGTACTATAGGCCTCCTACATCATTCATCTACAGGACTGAGATTGTTTCTCCATGTTTTATTTTTTCTACTCAGCAATTACTTTGTGGTGTTTGACATTTTGTAATTTCACAAGGTTAATTGTATACACTTGACATCATCAGTGAAGCAAACTAAATATGGTTCAGTATAAGGAAAGTAGACTAATTAAAAGTGAGCAATATGCTCGCCATGAAAAATTCTGTCAGCAGGGTATCAAAAAGTTCAGGATTAGCCTTGGACCTTGCACTTAAAGACATGACATGCAAAAATGTAAAGGATTCCCAAGAGATATTGGCCTTCCTATCATTAATCTCAGATAATAAAGCTAAAGACATGCTTGATAAAACCCAGAAAACTACAGACATACAATGGACCTTCTTGGAACATAAATTACATATTTTTCTCTAGGCACTGGAAAATCAATAATGGGATGAAGCTTACACGAAAAACAGTGTAGATGGTAATTCCCCTAAATTCTGCACATTGTTCATATTAATTTTTGAGGAGCTGTTTCGAAAAGTAGCCACATCAACAGCAACACCTAAGGAAAATAGATTGAGTGTTAAAAAGTACTCTCAGACACTAAAACGTTTCAGTTCTTTACAAAAGCATTACACTAGTCCACACTGTCTTGATTGCTATCATGTATATAAAAATACACAGAAGGATACTGCATGCTCCAAAAATATCATTCAATGATGAAATAATAAATAAAGCCGAAAACAAAAGCAAAGTAGTATGAGATGCCATAAAACATGAAACTGGAGAAGGCAGACACAAGTTTAATAACATGCAAGTGAAAGATAGGGTGGAAGAGTAGAAATTCCTCTGTGATTGGCAAATTTTGTAAATGACTATTACTCTGGTGTTTGGCACTGAAAATGGCTCGCATAGCGTTCACAATAATGTTCTTTCCCACAACAGAGTTTGAAGTCAGGGAGACAATACAGGAATTGAAAAATAAGAAATCAGTAGGAGCAGGCATAGATAAGGTTTCAGTCTCTGTTCTGAAGGTGGACATAAACAGCATAAAAGCCCAATCCCACTACCTAAATGAGTCCTTTAGTTCAGGTACTTTTTTCAGAATATCTAAAGCATGCTTGAGTCATGCCCCTACTAAAGAAAGGTAATGTGGAAAGTATTGAAAATGACAAGCCAGTTTCTCTTCTGTTTGCATTCTGAAAAATAATTAAATAAGTCATGAAAGATAGATTAATGAGTTACATGAATAAATACACCCTTTTCAACAAATCACAGTTTGGATTCAAAGTAGGAGTAGTACAATATTGGCCTTTACAAAGTTCACCAAATTGTACTTGAAACTTGTGACTAGGATGACTGCATTACTGGCATAGTCTTAGACTTGTCCTAGAATTTTGACACTGTTGGCCATAAAATACTTCTAAACAAGCTAGAAGTACCAGATGTAAGAGAAATAGCAAGTGGGTGGTTTCAGTATTATTTGGAAAACAGGGTGGAAAAGGAAAAGATCGTTCACACATCTGCTGATGTTAAACTTTTAGTAAAACAATTTTCAGACAAGGAACATATAAACATAAGTGTTCCCCATGTTAGTGTATTGGGTCCAATTCTGTTTTCACTGTATGGGGTGTCCCTTGTAAGAATCATCAGGCACATTTTCTCTGGTTTTTCAGTAAATATTTGCAATTTCATTTTTGGAATGTGTAACTGGAGTCAGCCCAAACAAATACTGCTCATCACATCTTTTGTGCGACAGAAAATATATGTTTGTTTCCCATTGCAAACAAATTGAGTTTTAAAGAGGAATTTTAGATACCCATTCGATAGAGTAGTCCAAATTAGCGAGTGCAGTATTATTGATGTGTATTAACAGAGACAGTGAAATAAGAAGAATAACCAGTACTCCAGCAACAACAGCACCACTCTGGCCCACACTGAATGCTACCACCATGCAGCAGCACTGATCAGTCACTGCTGAATTACTGGTTATTCTTTGTGTTTTAATATTTATTTATTTATTTATTATCATCACAATGATCACATTTGTGATATAGGGTTTGCCAGGATACATTTTAACAGCTATATGGTATCTTTACAAATTTTTTTTCTATTCTGAATTCATATGAATCTATCTTATGTTTAATACAATATACAACTAATAAGTGTTTTTATAACATAATTTCTTATGTGCTTGACAGATCTGTTCCTTGATGTTGTGATTTCATTTGTCACATTTATGATATCACATATTCTTATACAGTTGAGCAGAGCTATTCACTTATACTGTAATGACATTTGTTAAGCATGTGGTTCTTAATCTTTGTATGTGCTTGGCAGACATATTCATTGATGTAATTTCATTTGTCACATTAACTTAAACATATATTCTTATACAGTTGCGCATAGATATTCATTTATGCTGTAATAACATTTGTCAAGCATGTGGTTCTTTATATTCTGATACAGTTGAGAATAGAAATTCACTTACACTGTAATAACATTTGTCAAGCATGTGATTCTTTATAACAGTTCTAAATTTATCCTCATTTTCCAGCTCTTTGATATGTTTTGTAGTGCATTAAAAAGTTTGATGCGTTGATTACATACATATTTCTGAATTCGGATCCTTGTTACAGCTTTTAAGTAGAGATCTTTATATTGCCGTGTATCATAATTATGGTAGTCTGTATTGGTTTTCATTTTGTCCTGATTTCTGTTGATCACCAACAGACATTTCAGAATGTATAATGATGGAATTGTTAAAATTTTCAATGCTTTAAAACGGGGTCTACAATATGTTTGAGGTAGGCTCTGGGTCATTATCTGAATAGTGCGTTTTTGTATTTTGAAAATCTCATTTAGACAACAATTTGTTTTTCCCCAGAATACCATCCCATAGGACGTAATTGACTGAAAATAGCCAAAATATACTAATCTGGTACAGTCATTACTACAAATTCTTGAAATTATTCTAAGTACAAAACATGCTGAATTTAGTTTTAGCGCTAAGCTCACCACATGGTCCTTCCAGCTTATATTCTCATCAATGTGCATACCCAGGAATTTTGCACACTGTACTCTTTCAAGTTGTTTGCCCTCCATGGTGGGCTTTAGGTCATCATGTTCACTTATTTTTCCATATTGCACATAATTAGTTTTTTTTGCATTCAGTGTTAGCTTGTTTGCACTAAACCATTTTTGTATTTCTTGTAGGACATGGTCCATAGTACTGCGCAATGACTGCTTCATATCATTAACTATTAAACTATAATGGAAGGAAACATTCTACGTGGGAAAAATTATATATAAAAACAAAGATGAGGTGACTTACCGAACAAAAGCGCTGGCAGGTCGATAGACACACAAACAAACACAAACATACACACAAAATTCAAGCTTTCGCAACAAACTGTTGCCTCATCAGGAAAGAGGGAAGGAGAGGGGAAGACGAAAGGAAGTGGGTTTTAAAGGAGAGGGTAAGGAGTCATTCCAATCCCGGGAGCGGAAAGACTTACCTTAGGGGGAAAAAAGGACAGGTATACACTCGCACACACGCACATATCCATCCACACATACAGTATGTGTGGATGGATATGTGCGTGTGTGCGAGTGTATACCTGTCCTTTTTTCCCCCTAAGGTAAGTCTTTCCGCTCCCGGGATTGGAATGACTCCTTACCCTCTCCTTTAAAACCCACTTCCTTTCGTCTTCCCCTCTCCTTCCCTCTTTCCTGATGAGGCAACAGTTTGTTGCGAAAGCTTGAATTTTGTGTGTATGTTTGTGTTTGTTTGTGTGTCTATCGACCTGCCAGCGCTTTTGTTCGGTAAGTCACCTCATCTTTGTTTTTATATATAACTATTAAACTAGTATCATCAGCAAATAACATGACTCTAGCTTTTCTCTCTGACACCTGGAAATCATTAATGTAAATGAGGAACAGCAAGGGGCCTAATACATTTCCTTGGGGTACTCGTACGGTGACCTCCCTTAGATCTGATCTTAGTCTAATTTTTTGGTTAATTTTTGATGCTGAGATTTCAACCACCATCCTCTTTTCCATATACGACTCAAACCACTTTTTACTGGTCCTCTGATACCTACACCTTCAAGCTTTTCCAAAAGTACACTGTGGTCAACAGTGTCAAAGGCTTTTGACAAATCTAGATTTATCCTGACTACACTTTTTCCCTCTTCCAATTTACTGATTATTTTTTTGGTTTATTCCAGTACAGCTGTTTCGGTACTGCTTCCAGCTTGAAATCCATGATGATCACTGTTTATCAGATTGTGGATATTAAGATAATGTGTGACTCTATATTTTATTAGTATCTCTAAAACCTTAGAGAAAGTTGGGAGAAGTGAAACAGGTCTGTAGTTTTCTATTTTAAGCTTATCACCCTTTTTCAACAGGGGAATGACTTTAGAAATTTTCAGTTTCTGTGGAAACACGCCCTCAGCCATTGACAAGTTTGCTATGTGCGCCAATGGTTTCGCTATTTGATTAGCTGTTTTCTTTACTAGTGTTATTGGCACCTCATCTACTCCAGCTGACCTCTTGGACTTCGGACTTTTAATCACTTTTAAAAGTTCCTTTTCGTTTGTTGGGACTGCCATCATACTGCTGGCTGCCTTGGGTGCTGCTATCTTAATCTGCTCCCCAAAATTCCTACTTAATGTCTGGGGTATATTTAAAATGTAATTATTTATATAATTAGGCATGGCATATTTATCTACCATTTACTCTCCTCATCTTTTAGAATAATTTTCTTATCTTTGATAGGTAACCTGGTTTCTTTTCTCACAATTTCCCATACTATTTTAGTTTTATTTCTGAACTGTTTTATTTCCATGTCCTTACTTAGTCTCTTTGCATTTTCAATTACTCTGCGGTATATGTTCCTATACCTTTTTACATGTTCCATAAAATCAGTATCTGCACACTCCCTCAACTCTGAATTCAGCTGTCTAAAGCGCTGCAGTCATGGACTGTGCGGCTGGTCCCAGCTGAGGTTCGAGTCCTCCCTTGGGCATAGGTGTGTGTGTTTGTCCTCAGGATAATTTAGGTTAAATAGTGTGTAAGCTTAGGGACTGATGACCTTAGCAGTTAAGTCCCATAAGATTTCCCACACATTTTTTTAATTCAGTTTTTTTTATGTTTTCACATGATTTCTTAATGCCAAGAGTCATCCAAGAATTTGACTTTATGTGTCCAGTAGACTTGATTCTGGTCAGTTTCTTTGGAAAACACATCTCAAAGTTCATTATATAAATCGATGGAAATACGCTATATGCCTCATCTGTACTTGTTTGTTTCATAACATCTAACCAATTTTCATTTTCTAAGATACTTATGAACTGATGACAGCTGTCCACAGAGAAGTTTCTTTTGTAAATATTATTTACACATTTATCTTCCTTTGACTTACAGGGATTTCAATGGTGAGAGCATTGTGGTCATACAATCCTAAATCTATGTTTTGTTACCTTTATGTCAGTTGTTGACATATTTGAGAAAATGTTATCTATGAGGCTATTGGAGGTGTTTGTTATTCTAGTTGAATTGTTTATGAGTGGTGACATGTTGAAACTCTTTAATATGTGCAAAATTGCCTTTTTGTTGACTTTTCAACTAGAAGATTAATATTGAAATCACCACAAAGAATAATCACAGTTTCTTTTTTGTAAAAAGTATTTAGCAACAATTCTAATTTATCAAAAAGACTTCTATGTTTCCACATGGTGACCTATACACTGTTATGACTATGACTTTTTTCATCAGGCCATATAGCTGGACAGCATCTGCTTCAAAAAACTTTTCAATACTTAAGTTCTCTGCTTCACATATCTTTTTAAATTCTAACTCTTGTCTAAGGTAAATATCAACTCCACCACCTTTTTCAATTTTCCTACTATAATGATTTGCCAGTTTAAATGGATTAATATGAATACTACTGATTAATGGTCCTTACACCAGTGTTCAGTAATACACAAGACATCAGGTTGGATGTTACTTACTGCTATTTCGAGTTCACAATATTTGTTCTTGAGGCACTGCACATTTAGAGTCATAATCTTTAGAACAGGGGAGTGAGCACCGATGGTATTTCTCCTTCCGTTTAACACTGTTAACTTTTCATTAAGGCCAGATACCAAAAATCCTGTTGTACCACAGGTTTCTTGTTTCTGTTACTTTTCCTACTTGAAATGGATGATGCTGATTGATTGTTTAAACTAGCTGTGGCAGATGATGACATTTTAATATTAACTATAGCAGGTGTTGATGTTTTTAGTGCTTCAGCAAATATCGCTCTTGTTAAGGTTTTCATTTCTTCTGCTTCTGCCCTCATTTGAAGTGGGATTTTAGAGAACTTTTCTATTGATATACAGGTTATTTCTTCTAGTATCTTTTCACCCATCATCTATTTCCCATAATAGTTCCTTTGCTGTCCGTGCTTCGTGACATGATTTCTCTCTGAGCTGTTTGCATCCACTAAATTTATTATTTGTTGACGTTATTTCTTTGTTTGCACATGATTCCTCGATTATATCATGTCTATGTGGCACACTTACAACGAGAACCTTTAAATTTAGATCTGACAGCTTTTTTTACAGTTGTTTGAAGTGTCCTTGTCGCTAGTTGCTTTCATTTTTGTATATGTCATTTGCTCCACCTATTAGCACACAGCATGTTCCAGTCTTAACTAAGTTTTCACAATTATTTACTGTTTCATTAAGGGGAGTGCCAGGTTTGACAATGCCTGTTACTCTAAATTGGGACTGCCGATCATTTATTATTTGTGCCACACCCTTTGCATGACTGTCACCTAATACACAGACTTGATATTTGTTGTTCTCCAAGTGCCCTCGTTCCGTTGGTTTTATAGTACAATTTGAAGAAACATTTCTCTCGTTAGAACACGCAGATGATCTAGATTCACTTTCACTTGTCTTATTTTTTGAGTTCACATTTCGTCCTGTCGTGTCTTTATTACCCGTTTTTCTTTGCACTCTATTTACTGACGATTTCATACCGTCAGAAATATTTCGTTCACTACGAGTAGAAGTTTTGTTTGAAACGAAAATTGCTAGTATGTTTTCATTACACTCGTTTTTTAAATCGTCATCTTTCCGTTGCTTTATCAATTCCTCTAAATTATTTACGTAACGATTTGCAAGCACAAGGTCTTGCTGAAGCGATGCAGTAACACTTTCTTCTATGCAGTTATTGGATCTTGACAAAGCTACCGTTAGTAGATCGCAGCATTCCCTGCCACAGTCACATTTCGCGCCCCATTCTTCCGTTCCCACGAATCACTTTGCATGAATCCATTTTTGCGATACTGCACATAACCTGATATCTTTCGCGATGTAGTTATTGCACTTTATACAATTTGCACTCGATATGTAGCCGTTTTCTGTGGAACTATTTATACACACTTCTACACGCGACGCCATCTTTTTTCATGGTACTTCCATGTTAATATATAGCAGTAAAACAAATAGCACACTCAACTAATTTGGAACCACTCTGTTGAATGGGCATGTACAAGTCTGTTTTAAAAATCATTTTGTTTCCAATGGGAGGCAAACCGACACTTTGCATGTACACTGTGAGTCATATGAAAGACATGATGAGCAGTATTTGTTTCTGCTCAATCCAGATACACAGTGCGAAAAAGAAATTGCAAATAACTGCTGAAACACCTGAGAAAATGCACCTAATAACTCTTAGGAAGGACACCACTATATCAATGATTTTGCAGATAGTTTAAGATATGGAGAAAAAGTTTTCTTTGTTGATGTCAGATGATTCACTGGGGTAACTTTTTGATTCTGCGACTGTAGTTTTGAGAAGAAATTGTTGAGCCATGTTTGGACTGCATTTTCATCCAGAAGGGAAGTTTCTTGAAGGCTGTTTAATAGAGAGCGGAAAAGGTGAAAATCTGAGGGTACAAGATCAGGTGAATAAGGTAGGTGTGGAATGTATTCCCAACCCAACTCATGTATGGTGTTTTTTGTCAGTCTAGCAGAATACGGATGGGCATTATTGTGGAGTAGCATCACTTCACACAGTATTTATGGTTGTTATTCTTGGATTGCTTCTGCAGGATGTCTTAGTTATTGCCAATAAATGTCAGCGGCGATGGGTACATCTCGGAGTAGCAATTCCTGCTACTCCACACCATTGCTGTTCCACCAGGTGCATAGCATTATCTATTGTAGATGTGCACAGGTCTTGTTATGGGGATTGCTGCTTTCTTTATGCTTAACCTTTCATTTATTTTCCTTAAGTTGGCATAAAGACACTATTTCTCATCACCATTAACAATACATGATAGGAATGATCGGTGTTCTTCATGGGTCAGTTGGCGATGAGGAAGCAGAGATACACATATGGCCACCCACTGATTTTTGAGATTTTGCCTTTAGAGCATGTGCTACTCATACACATAATTTTTGAACCTCCCTCATTGCACACAAATGTCGCACGTTGGTGGACTGATCACAGTTCATCACATTTGCCAGTTCTCGAGTACACTGACGTTATCATTGTGGATTAATGCATTTAAGCGATCTTCATCAAACCTCAAAAGTCTTCCTGACCTTGGAGAGTCACTGTCAAAACAAACCTCCTTAAAGTGAAAAAACCATTTTCTTACCATGCTCTATCCAACGACATTATCTCCAGACATGGTGCAAATGTTTTTGGCTGCCTCCACTGTTGTAACCCCTCTGTGGAACCCAGACAGAAGAATATATCACAAATGTTCCAGTTTCTCCACATTGCATTCCATTTTCTAGTGTTCACAGCTCCACTCACTAACTCCAAATTAGAAAATGACAATATGTGAACTCAAATAGCAACGGTGAACCACAAATAAAAAAATGACAATGGATAAATAAAACCAAAGCAACCATAATACCACACATGCAAAACAAAAATGCTTCGAACATACATAACAACCTAATAAAGCTAATGTCTTGTGGTGACATACTATTCTGGCAAACACTCAGTTCTTACTTTGCGGCTTCTTTTCTGTGGGTCAAAGGCACAAACCATGGACACAACTTTTAAGTTGTAGAAAAGGGCCATAAGAATTGGTAGCGCCGTAAGAATTGGTAGTTGTTTGGCTCATTCTCAAGACTATTTAAAAAAAATGGCTATCCTTAGTGCACGAAATGACCACATCTACAAATCTGTTGTGCATATCAGGGAAAACATTACCAAGTATTTCACAATACATCTATACATATTCATCACACAACAGTCAGTTTGGACTTGAAAAACACTCAACATTTTCCATCATGGAATAAAATTTAGAATAAATTGCCCAAGGAATCTTAAAAGATTACTGAAATACATCTGTTTAAAAACACAGCTAAAGCATTCTTCATAAGTAAAAATTACACTATTGGCCATTAAAATTGCTACACCATGAAGATGACGTGCTACAGACGCGAAATTTAACCAACAGGAAGAAGATGCTGTGATATGCAAATATGCAAATGATTAGCTTTTCAGAGCATTCACACAAGGTTGGCGCCGGTGGCGACACCTACATCCTGCTGAGATGACGAAAGTTTCCAACTGATTTCTCATACACAAACAGCAGCTGACCGGCGTTGCCTGGTGAAACGCTGTAGTGATGCCTCGTGTAAGGAGGAGAAATGAGTACTATCACGTTTCCGACTTTGATAAAGGTCGGCTTGTAGCCTAACGCGACTGCGGTTTATCGTATTGCGACATTGCTGCTCGCGTTGGTCGAGATCCAATGATTGTTAGCAGAATATGGAATCGGTGAGTTCAGGAGGATAATACAGAACGCCATGCTGGATTCCAACGACCTCGTATAACTAGCAGTCAAGATGACAGGCATCTTATCCGCATGACTGTAACGGATCGTGCAGCTACGTCTCGATCCCTGAGTCAACAGATGGGGACGTTTGCAAGACAACAACCATCTGCACGAACAGTTCGTTGGCGTTTGCAGCAGCATGGACTATCAGCTCGGAGACCATGGCTGCAGTTACTCTTGACGCTGCGTCACAGACAGGAGCGCCTGCGATGGTGTACTCAACGACGAACCTGGGTGCACGAATGGCAAAACGTCATTTTTTCGGATGAATCCAGGTTATGTTTACAGCATTATAACGATCACATCCGTGTTTGACGACATCGCGGTGAACGCACATTGGAAGTGTGTATTCGTCATCGCCATACTGGCGTATCACCCGGCGTGATGGTATGGGGTGCCATTGATTACACGTCTCGGTCATCTCTTGTTCGCATTGATGGCACTTTGAACAGTGGACGTTACATTTCTGATGTGTTACGACCCGTGGCTCTACCCTTCATACGATCACTACGAAACCCTACATTTCAATAGGATAATGCACGACCGCAAGTTGCAGGTCCTGCACGGGCCTCTCTGGGTACAGAAAATGTTCGACTGCTGCCCTGGCCAGCACATTCTCCATATCTGTTACCGATTGAAAATGTCTGGTCAATGGTGGCTGAGCAACTGGCTCGTCACAATACGCCAGTCACTACTCTTGATGAACTGTGGTATCGTGTTGAAGCTGCATGGATAGCTGTACCTGTACACGCCATCCAAACTCTGTTTGACTCAATGCCCAGGCGTATCAAGGCCATTATTACGGGCAGAGGTGGTTGTTCTGGGTACTGATTTCTCAGGATCTATGCACCCAAATTGCGTGAAAATGTAATCACATGTCAGTTCTAGTATAAGATATTTGTCCAACGAATACCCGTTTATCATCTGCATTTCTTCTTGGTGTAGCAGTTTTAATGGCCAGTAGTGTACTTAGATGGCTCAGAATATAGGTTAATAATAAAATGGGACAACTACAACAACCTGACACAATACAGTACCTAATCATCATGAAATGCTTTTTCAAGAAAATCACGTGTCAAGATCAGAACATTATACACTTAAGATCAACCGAATGAGGAAGTGCAGCTGCTAAGATACTGACATATTTGGGAGGATGTAATTTGCTCTGCCCAGCCATCCTTATTTAGGTGTTCTGTGATTTTCCTAAATCATTTCAGGCAAATGTCAGGATGGTTTCTGTGTGGAGGCCACAGTCAATGACCCATCTTATCCTAATAAATCATACTTATACAGGGTGTCTACGTGGACAAGGAAAAAAAATTCCCGGATTTTTCCCGGATTTCCCCGTTAAAAATACACTTTTTCCCGATGAAAACACACTTTTTCCGTGTTATTAAGTGACGGTATATTTTCCCTCGGAACTGCAAAACTTATCAATCCTTTAAATGGCTATGTTTTTATACACGGGCGTAGAATTTCCCGGCACTTTAGAAAACGAAACTCAGGGGAGAAAACTCCTTTTGGAAAGATTTTTGATGTGCAGCAACGTGTACGTTGCATATTTTCATATTGCGGAAGTGTAAATTTGAATTCCACCAAACACTGCATGTTACTTTCCGAACCATTGTTATCGAGATTGCGATGCGCTTTTGTAAGCCAGTCATAGCTCATGTCACGAGATCCCACCAGCCGATGACAGCGGATATTCAGACCACAGGCCACGTGATGTATTCAGCTAATAGCAACAACACTGTTAAGTAGCGCGGATACACAAACAGGAAAAGTTAATGTTTTAAATTAATATACATAGTGTTGTTACAAGAAAAGAAAAGCTTTCACATATAACATTGGTCTCTAAGGTTAATAAGCTGCAAGAGAAGCTAAGCTTTCACATATAATGTTGATATTTTTTGCGCGTTTTACACTTTTTTATATCACACAAATGTGCCAGTAAAATTTTTAGCCGAGTCCAGTGACTTGTCTCTTGGAGCACTACATCAATTTGCTGATAATAACGACATGTATGACCTTCTAGGCTTTAAATACTTCTAAATGGCTCGTCATCAAACGCTCTGCGATTCAAGAAATTCATCGTACATTCTCGCACATAGTTCAACTAGCGTAAAAGGAAATTTACTTTAAAAGTAACGCTATTCAAACCATCATTCGCAATCGTATGTCCAGATTCCCAATGAAGTAGGCCTCGAGCTGATATTAAGCTTTTCAGTTGGGTTTCGGGATGTAAATTTTCTTGGAGTACCAGTACTGTATTAACTAATTTTTATTCTTTATTATGGCATAATGCCGTACATGCTAGAAGATGAAAACGTGCACTTGAAATGCAGCGAGCAATTGAAATTAACCAATAGTGTGGAACTAAACACTTTGTTTCAAACAGATTGACTGCCTCAGCGTAAAAGATTAATAAAAACCAAATTTATTTAGCAAACCGACAAAAATAACTTCATTGTTCTACAAAGCGATTAATGCATGGCTGTCAGAAAAGTAGAAATAAAATAAAATCTGGAACTAATAACGAATATTAGCTTTCCGTAATTATGTGAATGTATTTTAATTCATTTGATAGCTCCCGTTCACAGAAATCCATTTTGTTGGACGTGAGAGCAGTAAACGGAGAGGAAACAGCAAAATCACTAATTGTAAACACGGGTCACGTGGAGACTACACACTTCCCCACTATAACTCAATATTTCCGAACCGGGGCGATACTAAGATAGTGGCGATGCCCCCTTCCCCAGCTCAGCTCACTCCATCGAGCGTTTGAGATACGGCGTCAAAAATTTGAAAAAATCGCATTTTCAAAAATATGTTCATTTTGTAGAGCACATCTTTCTGAAGAGTCTGATACATAAAACATATATGTTCGACGAAATGTAAGACATGTTATTTGGTCTTAACTGTACTAGAGTGCAGTGCCACCCCACTTCACACAGCATTCTCCTATCGCACGTCACTGTATTTCGCTCCGTGGAGCTGAAACGTGTATATTTCTTACTGAATGCCATCGAACTTTATTCATCACAGTGGAAATTAAAATGTCCTGTGGTGCCTCTCCTGCTCGCGCAGTCGCCCGGTTTGACATCCTGCCCCTCAGAAAAAAACAAAAAAAAAACTCGCAATTAATACTGGATGGTATTATTTGCAGTCGGGAGAACAAAAACTCTTCAGAAAATTTGCGCTCTTTACTGCCTATTAGTCAATAACTTTCTGTTCTGGGTGACATAAAATTAAATATAGGGTACATAAAATAAGTAAAATGAGAGAAGCAATACAATCCTTAGCTTCTAGCATTGTTTTCTCTCTAATCTTGCTACAGCTTTACATGGCGTGATTTCCTTTCTCTGAAAGAATCTATTACCTCATCAAACTTCGTCAAACGTTTTGCTACATAGAAAATCGAAATATCGCTGTCTAATACTGCGTAAGTTGTTAATACGAATAGTACCCAAGGCCGGTGTGGTTTCTCGATCTGATTACGTCTGTTTGGCCACTAACTGCTAGATAAAACAAAATAGTCCTTTCTAACACTGCAGAAATTGTAACACACACCAAATAAATGAGACTGTTTTGGCACAAATCGTCATTTTTATAATACGGCAGAATATAATTCCCCCCCCCCCCCCCTCCATGAACCATGGCTCTTGCCGTTGGTGGGGAGGCTTGCGTGCCTCAGCGATACAGATGGCCGTACCGTAGGTGCAACCACAACGGAGGGGTATCTGTTGAGAGGCCAGACAAACGGGTGGTTCCTGAAGAGGGGCAGCAGCCTTTTCAGTAGTTGCAGGAGCAACAGTCTGGATGATTGACTGACCTGGCCTTGTAACAATAACCAAAATGGCCTTGCTGTGCTGGTACTGCGAACGGCTGAAAGCAAGGGGAAACTACAGCTGTAATTTTTCCCGAGGGCATGCAGCTTTACTGTATGGTTAAATGATGATGGCGTCCCCTTGGGTAAAATATTCCGTAGGTAAAATAGTCCCCCATTCGGATCTCCGGGCGGGGACTACTCAAGAGGACGTTGTTATCAGGAGAAAGAAAACTGATGTTCTACGGATCGGAGCGTGGAATGTCAGATCCCTTAATAGGGCAGGTAGGTTAGAAAATTTAAAAACGGAAATGGATAGGTTAAAGTTAGATATAGTGGGAATTAGTGAAGTTCGGTGGCAGGAGGAAAAAGACTTTTGGTCAGGTGAATACAGGGTTATAAATACAAAATCAAATAGGGGTAATGCAGGAATAGGTTTAATAATGAATAAAAAAAACTAGTTGTACAGGTAAGCTACTACAAACAGCATAGTGAACGCATTATCGTGGCCAAGATAGGCACGAAGCCCACGCCTACTACAGTAGTACAAGTTTATATGCCAACTAGCTCTGCAGATGATGAAGAAATTGATGAAACGTATGATGAGATAAAAGAAATTATTCAGGTAGTGAAGGAGGACGAAAATTTAATAGTCATGGGTGACTGGAATTCGAGTGTAGGAAAAGGGAGAGAAGGAAACAGTAGGTGAATATGGATTGGGACTAAGAAATGAAAGAGGAAGCCCTCTGTTAGAATTTTGCACAGAGCATAACTTAATCATAGCTAACACTTGGTTCAAGAATCATAAAAGAAGGTTGTATACATGGAAGAATCCCGGAGATACTAATAGGTATCAGATAGATTATATAATGGTAAGACAGAGATTTAGGAACCAGGTTTTAAATTGTAAGACATTTCCAGGGGCAGATGTGGACTCTGACCACAATCTTTTGGTTATGAACTGCCGATTAAAATTGAAGAAACTGCAAAAAGGTGGGAATTTAAGAAGATGGGACCTGGATAAACTGAGTAAACCAGAGGTTGTACAGAGTTTCAGGGAGAGCATAAGGGAACAATTGACAGCAGTGGGGGAAAGAAGTACAGTAGAAGAAGAATGGGTAGCTTTGAGGGATGAAGTAGTGAAGGCAGCAGAGGATCAAGTAGGTAAACAGATGAGGGCTAGTAGAAACCCTTGGGTAACCGAAAAAATATTGAATTTAATTGATGAAAGGAGAAAATATAAAAATGCAGTAAATGAAGCAGGCAAAAAGGAATACAAACGTCTCAAAAATGAGATCGACAGGAAGTGCAAAATGGCTAAGCAGGGATGGCTAGGGGACAAAAGTAAGGATGTAGAGGCTTATCTCACTAGGGGTAAGATAGATACTGCCTACAGGAAAATTAAGAGACCTTTGGAGAAAAGAGAACCACTTGTGTGAACATCAAGAGCTCAGATGGGAACCCAGTTCTAACCAAAGAAGGGAAAGCAGAAAGGTGGAAGGAGTATATAGAGGGTCTATACAAGGGCGGTGTACTTGAGGACAATATTATGGAAATGGAAGAGAATGTAGATGAAGATGAAATGGGATATACGATACTGCGTGAAGAGTTTGAGAGAGCACTGAAAGACCTGAGCCGAAACAAGGGTCCCGGAGTAGACAACATTCCATTAGAACTCCTGACGGCCTTGGGAGAGCCAGTCCTGACAAAACTCTACCATCCGGTGAGCAAGATGTATGAGACAGGCGAAGTACCCTCAGACTTCAAGAAGAATATATTAATTCCAATCCCAAAGAAAGCAGGTGTTGACAGATGTGAAAATTACCGAACTATCAGTTTAATAAGTCACAGCTGCAAAATACTAACGCGAATTCTTTACAGACGAATGGAAAAACTGGCAGAAGCCGACCTCAGGGAAGATCAGTTTGGATTCCGTAGAAATATTGGAACACGTGAGGCAATACTGACCTTACGACTTATCTTAGAAGAACGATTAAGGAAAGGCCAACCTACGTTTCTAGCATTTGTAGACTTAGAGAAAGCTTTTGACAATATTGACTGGAATACTCTCTTTCAAATTCTAAAGGTGGCAGGGGTAAAATACAGGGAGCGAAAGGCTATTTACAATTTGTACAGAAAGCAGATGGCAGTTATAAGAGTCGAGGGGCATGAAAGGGAAGCAGCGGTTGGGAAGGGAGTGAGACAGGGTTGTAGCCTCTCCCCGATGTTATTCAATCTGTATATTGAGCAAGCAATAAAGGAAACAAAAGAAAAGTTCGGAGTAGGCATTAAAATCCATGGAGAAGAAATAAAAACTTTGAGGTTCGCCGATGACATTGTAATTCTGCCAGAGACAGCAAAGGACTTAGAAGAGCAGTTGAACGGAATGGACAGTGTCTTGAAAGGAGGGTATAAGATGAACATCAACAAAAGCAAAACGAGGATAATGGAATGTAGTCGAATTAAATCGGGTGATGCTGAGGGAATTAGATTAGGAAATGAGACACTTAAAGTAGTAAAGGAGTTTTGCTATTTGGAGAGCAAAATAACTGATGATGGTCGAAGTAGAGAGGATATAAAATGTAGACTGGCAATGGCAAGAAAAGCGTTTTTGAAGAAAAGAAATTTGTTAACATCGAGTATAGATTTAAGTGTCAGGAAGTCGTTTCTGAAAGTGTTTGTATGGAGTGTAGCCATGTATGGAAGTGAAACATGGACGATAAATAGTTTGGACAGGAAGAGAATAGAAGTTTTCGAAATGTGGCGCTACAGAAGAATGCTGAAGATTAGATGGGTAGATCACATAACTAATGAGGAGGTATTGAATAGAACTGGGGAGAAGAGGAGTTTGTGGCACAACTTGACGAGAAGAAGGGACCGGTTGGTAGGACATGTTCTGAGGCATCAAGGGATCACAAATTTAGCATTGGAAGGCAGCGCGGAGGGTAAAAATCATAGAGGGAGACCAAGAGATGAATACTCTAAGCATATTCAGAAGGATGTAGGTTGCAGTAGGTACTGGGAGATGAAGAAACTTGCACAGGATAGGGTAGCATGGAGAGCTGCATCAAACCAGTCTCAGGACTGAAGACCACAACAACAACAACAACAACAACAACAGAATATAATTCACGAAGGCCAACATAAAATGCCTATTAGGCCTACTACAAGCAAAAAGCTTTATGTTAGAAAATAGTTTCACATTTCATTCATACGCTCAACTTTCTCGAGTATGAGATCGAAAAGTAGTAGTTCGAGATTTTTATACAAATTTGGAATCTTCATATTCTTCCGTAATTTGTGTGGTGTCCCCGTTTCTTCTCCTTGCTCTCTCTAACAATCTTGTCATGACTAATTCTGGAACTATTCCTGCCTTTGTCAAAACTTAT
This sequence comes from Schistocerca serialis cubense, assembly GCF_023864345.2. NCBI lineage: Eukaryota > Metazoa > Arthropoda > Insecta > Orthoptera > Acrididae > Schistocerca > Schistocerca serialis. The sequence goes on from NC_064646.1 coordinate 276,244,420, forward strand.
TCGCCGGTTAACTGCACTAACCCTGCCAGAATCCCTGGTTTCATTATACCTGATTATTCTCCGGTTAGGCGTCTTTATTTCGTACAAACCATTTTCCGCCCTGCTTCTAGAATAGAACTTATGCGGCTGCTAGATGGGGACTGTACAACTGGCCCCTACTAGTGTAGCGATCTGGCCAAAAACTTTCTGACAAAATTTCATTTTCCTGGATCCACCGAGAAGATAATATGTAATCTTTCGTACCTGTTATTCCTGTTGGTCGTTTATTTCCACTTTGGTAGTCTGAATCTATGGATTTCCCTAGTAATTATAACAACAATGATCATTCACAAACCCAATCAACAACATAATCAGACAGCGATTGGCGTTCATTTGCTCGACTTTACTCCGCTCCGATTGTATAGCCCGGTCCCCTTTTGCCTGCAGGGAAGTTTATTTTTAGATGCGACGAGGATTCCCCTGACAGAGACGTCATGTACACTTTACACGCATTCAAAAATCAACCTTTTTTTTCCACAATTGGACCAAACTGCTGATGTCATCGGTCCCTAGGCCTACATACTACTTAATCTAACTTAAACTAACTTACGCTAACGTCAGCACATACACCCATGCCCGTGGGAGGATTCGAACATCCGACGGGGGGAGCCGCGTGAACCGTGACAGGTCGCCCTAAACTGCACGGCTACCCCGCGCGGCTTATGTTTCATTCAGAAATCAACTTACAGAGTGTGTTCAAAAACCAACTGGGATGCGCATCAAAATCATATCAGTAATTGATAGACCAACGTGCGCTGGATGCCAGGCGCTTTGTGAAACAAGGTTTTTTCTGCTCAAGAATATGAATTTTTCGCAACCGCCACCCACCCACATATATCCGGGCTCGCTGCGCATGCGTGAATCTGGCACCTTGGGCGCGGCAGTAAAATTTTCCCGGTTGCATCTAGTTGCTTGCTGCGAGTGCTTACACAGCTAACAGCGACATTTCTGTAGCCAGAAACGGGAGAACGTACTACCTATAAGCCACTCAACTGCGTATGCGCATGAACCCACTCGTAACTGCAGTAGCGGGATACAGTTATATCCTTTTTTAGAGTACTGATTCTTACCAGTCAAAATTACAAACATGTGATTGAAAACTAAAACAACGAAAAATTCCCGGAATTCTAAAAAAAATCCCAGGATTTTCCCGGTTTTCTCCCGGATGAAAAAATTCCCGTGTTCTTCCCGTATCTCCCGGTTGTCCCGGGTTGTATATACCCTGTTATATATTCTGAGCGTGCATTTATATTTTGAGTTATTGATTATCATCGTATTACCATGAAAGTTCCTATACCAATGAGAGATGATCCTCAGGGGGTAAATAAATAAATTTAAGTGGTATGCTTTGCCTGGTTTTGTAAATAATCAGATTTTAATTGTTTGTTTAATCTGGATGGGCAATTTATTGTGCAGTTTTATTCCCATGAAGAAAATGCTGTTTCGTGTGAAATTTTCACTCACATTTAATTTCATAGAGTTTTTTCACTCTTAAAGTAGAAATTAATGCTGTTTGTTTTCTTTGCATTTAGTACAAGTTTGCTGCTTAATGATCAATTATAAACATCCTTTAAGGTTCCATTTGCTGTCTCTTCTTGGAGTTCTAGTTTTACCTGCGGTTACAATGTTGCTGTCATCAACAAAAAGAAATTTCTCCCCTCCCCATGTTTAAGAATGTCTGGAAAATCATAGATATACATGGTGAAGAGAAATTCGCTCACTCAGGCTTTGCAGTGCGACTCCTCACGTGCCAGTGATAAAAAAAAAGTCTGTCACAAAATTACGTCCAGCGAGTATATTATGGAGCAAAAGGACATTAAATAGTAGCAATATGGCAACACTGTAACCACATGTATGGTAACTACCACTGCTAGCTGCTGTACAGTTGGTCCAGTGGAGCCGGCACGGTAGCTCAGCGTGTTCAGCCAGATGGTTAGCTGCCCTCTGTAATAAAACAACTGAGTCAATGGCTCAACACTGAACTTGAATGGATGTCATGGGACATCCGCACCGAACAAAAAAAAGTGGATAGAGTTTTGGGTTAGCATGCAGGAGGTGGAGGTTTCGATCCTGGGTTGGGGAGCGCATTTTTTTATTTGCTTATTTCATTCTGACGTTTCATATTGTAATATACACCATTTCTTAGGTCACTGTATCCTAAATTTACAACATTATGTAATGCTAAACATAACAAATACGTGGTTAGGCAAACAAGAAAGAGACAGTTGAAACAAATGACCTATCATAGGATAGAATAACTACAAAAACAATATCAATTTTGAGATGCTAAAAATGATAGCACAGTACAATAACACAACATCTATTGTCATTTATACTACATCTAATATGAGCACTCAGATGTAGCACATTAGCAACCAGTGACATTAATAATGTCCATATTAATGACCATTTGACCTTCGCAACAGAATATATTGTCCTGAGAACAACAGGTCCTCAAAGCAACCTCCTTGCACATCCAAACATTGCGCAACCCGCCGGATCATACAGCTCTGGACCCTTCACAGCAAAGCTGTGTCCATAGTAACAAGAGCAGCATGAACATGCGCTACCAATTCTTCCACCTTCGTCGGCAAAGTAGACTACACGTGCTCCTTCAGGTGTCCTCACCGGAAGACATCCAGTGGATTGTGGTCAGGTGAATGCAGTGGCCATACATGGAATGCAGTGGACCTCCATGTCTGAGCCATCTCCCCAGAAATGTTCTGTCCAAATAAAGTCACACATTAATTCCAGAGTGTGGAGATGCACCATCATGTTGGAACCATATTCTCAGCCAAACATGTAGTGGAACATCTTTCAGTGCATCAGTCAGGTAGTTTGAGCGGATTGCACAATACCTTCATGCAGTCAATCGGTCAGGCAACATGTGTGGGCTCAAACACCTGTCACCCAATTTTACAGCCTAGACACTGATACCAAAGCGAACTTGCTAGCCACGGTCGCGAGTGACATGCAGGTTATCCTCACACGAATGGTGAGCATTGTGCATATTGAAAAAACCCTCATGACTGAATGCTGCTTCATCCAAACATATTAAGGTGTTCACGAAGTCATCGTTGGCTTCCTGTTGTTGTTGGAACCATTCACAGAATTGCACCCGCTGATGGCGATCTGCAGGATGCAGGCTATAACGATATGTTTACATATTGTGTATACATAAACATACAGTTATAAATGTCCCCGTTCGTAGTCGCTAATTATAACAATACGTTTACTTTTGTGCTATAACATCTAGCTATAATCAGCGGTGGAAATATATTTGCGAACGCCGACCGTGTGCGGCTGTTTCTTGTTGGATCGTCTGATCAGTCGGAAGTTGCATTGCAGAAGACAGTAAATGCCTATTCAAAATATAATTATTTTTGGATAGCTCAACATAAATTTCCCAAGGGACCGTAGTTTATGCAGTAGGATATGGCGCGGAGAAAATATTCCGCCGCATGCAACTTCTGTCCGATTTCGACGGAAGAATTCGTGACTGTGAACTCTCTATTTGGCAAAAGCATAAAGAAAATTAAATAACTTCATGAAGGAGTGAGACATAGATTCTATACTAAATAAATAGTCCATACAACAGCTCCATTTAACTCTGAATTAATGGCAATTAATAGATCTTAACACTGCAATGAAGGATTTAACATGGATGCCGTTTTGACTGGCACTTCTCTTCTCGTAATGAAAATACTTCCTTTGACGTTTTTACATACACGTCGCACAATAAATCTACTGCTGTGCAGTATTGCACTTTTAGTATTGCACTTTTACTTTACATTAAAATAATAATATTTTTAACAATAATAATACGGCGGCAAGAAAATCAAGGAGATTACCAAGATTCACATGTCGCCGTTAACATTATGGGATTGAGTACTTTACAGTACATTGATCAAACACAGTATTCCTGTCATTTGATTAATAGGATTACACAAATATGGTGACTAATACAATTCTTAAGGTAAAGATACACAAAAAAATTTAAAAACTAAGAGAGTAAATCTACAAAGTTATACATTATGCTCATTACAGTTTTTTTTTTCGGAGTTCATAACGACCTCCTTTGTGGCCTCAAGTTATTGTCCAGAGCTCATAGGCTCTTTGCTCCTGAAAGAAAACACATAGACATTCACCTTTTTATATACACATAATTCTCACACATGGAATTTCTCACACGTGTCCATTTTTATATACATATAATTCTCACACATGGAATTTCTCACACGTGTCCATTTTCCATCGCTCACGAGTTGTCATGATTTTTACGCTTTCATTGTTTGTGTATTTGACAGGTAAGTTAAAATTTGATTCTTCTCCAGGTGGAGCCTATCCCTTGAGAAGTTGGATCGCTACTTTGCGTTCTCCGAGTAGAACACTTTTCATCAGCTCTGGTCGGCGAGTCTCGCTCGCACGTTAGGTACACACATTACATGTAAGAAAAAATATAAATACCCATTAGTCTAAGAACTAAGCTTAAATCTAATTTTAGGACTTGGGATTCATAGGAATTCGACTTTGTCACTATTCGCGTGTGGTTTGGCTGTTCGCATTTCATTCACGGGATATAACATTAGCATAGTATGTGATATGTTGTGAACTCATATAAGAGTCTTTTATTTTGGGAGCGACTTTCATGGAAAGTCCGTTTCGTCGAACTGCAGCGGGATGCTGTGCTAGTACATCACTTTAAATTTAACGCGTTTGTTACGCCATTGGACGTTGACACAGTCTGATTGTTAGAGCTGAATCGCAACTCGAGGCGCTCACTAGCCTCCACGCGGTATTTGAGCTTTTCCGCGCACGGTTCAGTGAACACGTTGCGTCGATGGTGTTGTGGTATTTTGTTGTTTGCTGAGCTGGTGCGGAGGGACGAGGATTACCGGGGACAGAGACTCCATTGAAACCATCCGTGTCTCCACATTTTCCAGCCGATTTTGAAGATTTTAAGGTAGGCTAGTGCTCGCGCTTTGCAAAGCATTTAACACACTTGATTTCCGATGCACCGCACGTAATCACATCACCGCCTTCGGTTACACAACCGGACTATCACTGTCCGTCGGCCTATCTGCACATTTAACGCTTTTTATCATCATCGTGAATGAAATTATCACTTATAACAACGACGCATTGTTTCGTGTCTGTGGCAGACTTCCACAGCATTTTAAGCCTTCACTTATACACTACTATGTACACAAATTTTTTACAGTTTATAATCAAATAGTTTGTCTCACTTTGAAGCTTGCTAATTGAGAGCTTCGATTATCATGTCCACTTCAATTTCTGTTGCTTTGTTGGTAATTTCCTTAACATTTCGCTTTACATTGTTCATCATCTTTCTCTAAGACTAATTATGCTTTTAGTTCACAGTCACAATACATTAGTTTCTCCGATCTGTTTGCAATTATTATTATTATTATTTTAATTCATTTGAATCGTTCTTTCTATTCATTAGATTCATTAAAGTTATCACTGTCATTTCAACAAAAATTTCCTTTTTACTAGATGTGAGGATAGTCAAATTTGATCGCCCCTTCACATGAGAACAGAACACCATTCAAGAAAATATTCAAATTCCTTGTCACGATCTCGGTTTGCGTCTCGGATTGACTTTAAAAGGAAAAATAAAGACATTTCAAAACTAGCTTTTCCCGATTTCGTTCACGCGTTTCCTTTTGAAAATCGTATGCCAAACAAGCCTTCCAGGTCAACCGCATTTCTCAATCTGTGACGTCAAGTCTACGGGACGCGTTTAGGCACTTTGTAAATAATGTCCAAACTCAGTTACTATTTGTATGTTTTATCACCATGATCCCACTAATTATACATTTCAGCATTGGGTCTGATAACTGCTTGCTGTTTAGTGTGTATCTCAATGACATCTTAATCGTCAACAGCGACCGCAGCAGGTCTTCCAGAAAACATTTGCACTTACATACTACAATCGTAGAAGTGGAAGATTGGTCAGCTTCGAAAGAAGCCCTTTCCATGACGTAGGTCAGAATTTATTTGCACCACTTCATCTTCTAGATGCAAAACAGGTTTTCTTTGTACCCTCCTCCAATGGTCCCATAGATTATCACCAACTATTGTTTTTGCCTCATTGGTGTCTTTATTTACACAAATTCAGAAGAAAGACATTGATATAATAGTACATAGAAGAAGAAATCTAGCAAACAACTCCTTGTTCCTTATGACTTAGAAATTAATTTTCCTTTGCGCCGTACGTCTGCGTGCGCGCTGCAATTAAGAACTAGCTGCTTTGTTTTGCCGGCGGTTTCATTGTCATTTTATTCTCGCTTTGACGCCTGCTTGCGCTACACTGCATTGACCTCTATACATGACCTTAAGTCATCATTGCTTTGTCCTGTCACTTTACGCTCTTAGTATTTATTTCACTTATGGCTTTGAATGTATCTGACCTGCGTATTGCAATTACAATTAATGCTACTTTGTTTATCTAGCTGAAGGATAGCGCTTTCGTGGTCATGTTGGTACTTACATTGTATCTCACATGCTTCGTAAACATTACGTTATTTTAACGCAGAGATGAACCTGTTCCAGATTTCTATGTACATTAGAACTTATCTAGACATAGCTGACTTAGAAACTAGTAACTTGATTTCCTTTTTAGTGCGATCAGGAACCCTTGTCCTTGACGAAAATAAATTTCGTTTCTCGGTCATTGCTCCTTCGACTTACAAAAATATATCTTACATACTATGTTTTATTTTCACTTTTTTACATTTCATATCGCAGAAGCCGGGTTGTGAGGCACATCCTTCGCTTTATATTTCATTTTTCTCTCTTAAATATTATCTTCTTAAAACCAAATCTTAAAACTAGAGTTCTTGGAGTTGATTACTTTCTTTTTCAAATAAGATTTTTTTTTAATCAGCTTGTCTGTACTTAAATTATGGCTCAAGATAACATATTTTAAATTCTCTGCTGTATAGCAAGATAAACTCACTGTCGTGTAATTTATTCTAACCATTTTTTTTAACGAAGTCAGATCAGTTGTCACTTAGTCACTAGCGGCTAACCTTCTCTTGCCATTCTAAAGCTTTCTTTTTGACTTATTCTATAGCATGATACTTTTTAAGATCAGAGTGATGGTATAACCCTTTTATTTTTCCATTTGCGGGATCAGAAATCAGATGATAACCTGTGTGCGGTATATGAAGGATCTCATGAGGTCCCTCAAAAAGACTTAGCCATTTTCGATTTTTGCATAAGAGCAACGATGGTTTAAAGTGTGTTTTTAGCAATACCTTTTCGCCTACTTTATATATTAACATCTTATTAATATGTTTGTCATACGCCTTCTTGCGTAAATTGGCTTGGGTGGTCAACGTTGTTAGAGCTTGTCTTATTCTGGCGTCTAAACTAGCGCTTGTGTTGTTACACAATTGAATTGACCCATTCATTTTTCTCTTGGTCAGAAGACATCAACTCACCCGGAGTGAAACCAGTAGACAGGTGTGGTAGATTATTCACAATTTCCTCGAAAGGTGACACAAAGTCAACCCAGCGAATCTGCTAATTTGGTATATACGTACGAATAAAACGATTAAACTCCTTGAACACGCGCTCAATTGGGTTCGACTGCGGTCTAAACATAAGGATTTGCCTAATTTGATGACTAGCAAGGGAAAGTCTCCATCTTTTGCAGACAAAGTTAGACCCATTGTCTGAGAGAATTGATTCAGGTTTTCCGAGTCTAGGAAAGTAATCACGTTCTAAACGATTGATGATTAGTTGAGTGTTGCAGACCTCATAGCATACAATCTCAAACGTTTGGTAAATAGATCAATGACAGCTACAAGGTAGCTTAGTCCTCCACGACCTCGTGAGAGGGGTCCTGCCAAATCTATACCTAGGTTTTGCCTAGGTTTCTCTGTGATAATACGATTCAAAGGCAGTATATTCGAAAGATTAAAAGGTTTTGCCTTTTGGCAAATGATACAGTGTTTCTAGAGTTTGTGAATTCTGCTATGAGGGTTAGGGATGTAGCAGTACTTTGCTATTTTACGCTTACATTTTTCTCGACCAAAGTGTTTACCAGAGTAAGTGTTCTAAATATTCCTGTGGAATGCATACTAGTCAATTATCTGATGACAATGATGTTCGGTGGAAAAGAACTTGATTATCAATTTGTAATATTTGCACATGCGATGGGTAGGATTAGTTTCGATGATCTGTTTCACACCTCTCCATTTTGGATCAGTTTCCTGCAATTGGAGAGTCTGGTTACAAAGATCAAGAAAATATTTCCGATGTATTGGATCCTTCATCAAAAGAATTCTGTAATTTGACATTTGTTCCAAAAGTTCAGTACTGTCCGAAGAGCCTTCAGGCATGCGAGATAGAGCATCCGCAATAATGTTAACTTTGCCTTTTATATAGATTATTTCGAAGTCATATTCCTGTAAGAAAAGACACTACCTCGTTAAGCGAGGATGTAGGAGTTTACACGTCAGAAGAAAACTAAGAGCCTGATGATCAGAATAGACTTTGATTTTCTTGCCATTGATGTAGTAGTTGAATCTCTTGAAAGCCCAAACTACTGCAAGAGCTTCCAATTCAGTAACAGAATAGGATCGTTCAGTTTCTGTAAGAACCCTACAAGTTACAAGAGACAAGAGAAAAATGAGTAGCTGTTCTGTTCGGTCGCCAGTTATAACGATATGTTTACGTAATGTGTATACATAAACATACAGTTATAAATGTCCCCGATCGTAGTCGCTAATTATAACAATATGTTTACTTTTGTGCTGTAACATGTAGCTATAATCAGCGGTGGAAATATATTTGCGAACGCCGACCGTGTGCGGCTGTTTCTTGTTGGATCGTCTGATCAGTCGGAAGTTGCATTGCAGAGGAGAGTAAATGCCTATTCAAAATATAATTATTTTTGGGTAGCTCAACGTGAATTTCCCAAGGGACCGTAGTTTTATCATGTATTTACCAGTAGAATATGGCACGGAGAAAATATTTCGCCGCATGCAACTTCCGTCCGATTTCGACGAAAGAATTCGTGACTGTGAACTCTCTATTTGGCAGAAACATAAAGAAAATTAAATAACTTCATGAAGGAGTGAGATATAGATTCTATACTAAATAAATAGTCCATACAACAGCTCCATTTAACTCTGAATTTATGGCAATTAATAGATCTTAACACTGCAATGAAGGATTTAACATGGATGCCGTTTTGACTGGCACTTCTCTTCTCGTAATGAAAATAATTCCTTTGACGTTTCACATACACGTCGCACAATACATCTACTGCTATGCAGTATTGCACTTTTAGTATTGCACTTTTACTTTACACTAAAATAATAATATTTTTAACAATATTAATACGGCGGCAAGACATGAGCGTTCGACTCAAGTTACAAGAGACAAGAGAAAAATGAGTAACTGTTCATCGAGAATATCTCGTACATCCAAAAAAAAAATGTGTAAAAGTGTTCTTCTTCTGTCCGTTTTTCGCGCCGCGGTTTTCAAAGTGAGTAACGGTAACTCAATGTATCTCTGACAGCGCTTCGACAATAAACACGTTACGTCACAGGACGTTCACCTTTTACATTCTCGCAACATTATTTGCTAACTGTAGCTGTTGCCGAGCGACTGCTCGATTAGTGAATGATTTAAAATGATAAGGCAATCACATAATGTTACAAGGTGTTGCATGGAAGCATAATGATAGGGGTGCAGCCCTTGCTCGTACAGCACGTTAACGACCGTGCATTGCGAGACATGCAGCTAGCTGCCTTGCTACGCTACATGTACTTTGCTGAGGTTCTTGATGGATGACTCCAGTATAGCTTCCTCAGTAGGTGGAGTATGGCCACTCCGTGGAAGACCTCTGTCACGCGATGGTGGAAGGAGAGAATCTGACTCCCAAAGGTGCAGCTCCAGATCATGAAACATTTGTACCTGGATGGCATCAACAAGGATATCTAGCAGCATGTTCACGAGCAACAACACCAGCCCAGTTATCAGATGCACCAAGGACCAGAAGCATATCCACATATTCATCATTTGTGTATATCATACGTCTGCCACACTGGTTTAGAGGTTTACAGTGAGAATATTTGATACGTGTATGCATAAACATTGCAGTCTGTCACAGGCACGTTACTCTGCTCGCAACAAGTCTCTGTCTGGTGGACAGCGCATAGAATATAAACATGCCGTCAGTCCTGCATGCTGTTCCACCTAATGCGCATTAACCCTCTGACAGATATTCTTCTGCATGATTCATCCCGACACCGCTAACTGTAAAATGTTCGGTTTCGAATTACCCTATTTCCCTAATGGTAATAGACGTGATGTTTCCACAATATATTGATAGAATAATAATAATAATGCAACAGTAAACGATGCAGAAAATAGAACTGAATTCAGGAACATCATCAAAAAACATAAATTTGACACCACAACACAGAAGAGACCAGGATGCAAATGGACAGCGGAGCGAAAGAAACAACACGGTGAACACATGAAGAAAACTTGGGCTCAGAAAAAACATAAAAAATAATAATAAAGGAATTCAAGTTCAAATGCTCTCTTAAATGGGAATAATCGAAAATAATAATAATAATAATAATGCATTGAGATACACACTAAACAGCAAGCAGTTATCAGACCCAATGCTGAAATGTATAATTAGTGGGATCATGGTGATAAAACGTACAAATAGTAACTGAGTTTGGACATTATTTACAAAGTGCATTGCTAGTCCTACTGATAACATAAGGCCCTAACGAAATGTAATAGACATCAATGAGGCAAAAACAATAGTTGGTGATAATCTATGGGACCATTGGAGGAGGGTACAAAGAAAACCTGTTTTGCATCTAGAAGATGAAGTGGTGCAAATAAATTCTGACCTACGTCATGGAAAGGGCTTCTTTCGAAGCTGACCAATCTTCCACTTCTACGATTGTAGTATGTAAGTGCAAATGTTTTCTGGAAGACCTGCTGCGGTCGCTGTTGACGATTAAGATGTCAGATACCGTACCACCTGGACTACATTTACCAAATACAAAACATATGCTTCAACCCAGGATCGAACCATCGACCTCCGGCATAGCAACACAAGATCCTATCTGCTGCACCAACTGTACAGTAGAAAGAACAACTGCTGACAGAGGTAGTTACCATACATGTGGTTTCAGTGTTGCCAGATTACCACTCTTTTAACATCATTTTTCTGCCAGATGTACTCGCCGGCCGAAATTTTGTGATAGACATTTTTTTATCACTGGCATGTGAGGAATCGTGCAGCGAAGCCCGAGTGTGCAAATTTCGCTTCACCTTCTATATTAAAAACAATACTGATTGTCAAAAGCTGCTCTCAGGGCCTCCTACATTAATATACAACAAAAAATCTGGCGTTATTTGAAGCCCATACTATCTCTATCTTTGTGTTCTGTTTTTCAGATATGATTGAAAGCAGCCATTCACTCATTGGCAATTCCCCTTATCCATAATGATTCTATTTTTTAACAGAATTTTACGGTCAACAGCATCGAAGGCTGATAGATAAAAAAAATATGCTTTTGACAGATTCATCTTTGTATAGTTCATCAAGTACCACTTTTATTAATTCTGTACTTTTGCTACTCTGGAAACAGAAATGTGCATCTTGGAGGATGTTATATTCATTCGAGTAATTCATTTTTCTGCCTTTCATAATAGATTCTATTATTTCTGAGAATGATGACAGCTGAGAAATGGGCCGATACCTTCTGCATCAACTTTCCTAAGTAGAGGTGCAGCTCTTGTTGTCTTAAATATTCCGGAAAGTTACATGAGCTGAAAGACTGACTTATTATGTCAGTTAACGGGACCTTGTCTATACATTCTCTATACTCAGATGAGAATAACAAATTTGGGTGGCAGTTAATTGTTTACAGAAAAGCTGCAATAGTAACAAGAAACCAGAGAACAAGCTTAATTGCACCTTTTGTTTTGTTCACTATTGTCACATTGCACTACAGATGACAATTATGATTGCTAATATGATTTCTTTTCATCATAGGCTTTGTTTCTTTGTGCAGTTTTTTCGTAATATGCAAAAGAATGTCTGCAACTAATAGCAAAAGTGAGCAGCACAGCAGTAAAGCTATTATGGACCTGCAACATGAACTCAGTACTACAGGTTAATGGAAAACCTTCCTGAGGAATTCAATACTGGATTGCACAACTATTGCTGTGGCCATATTTGGGGTGTGGATAATAGTGAACTGAGAGTACTGCCCCTTTCAATGTCTAATTGTCAATCACTTTGTTTTCCTGATCCAAGTATAAGAAGACTGATTGGCATTTACAAATCATACACTTGCTGACTCCTTTTTTTTTCTTTTTTTTTTTTAATTTTTGTATATTTTGCTGACTTCGTACTCTGTTGTGGGTAGTAACAGTGTTGTAGTTTCACCATAACTTTTTACTGGAACAACATTTGATTTTTGGAATTTTTGCTGTAGTTTCCCTGTGATACCAGAACACTATACATTGGCAAAATTTGCTAGTTTCTATGGTCATTTATCAACTTACTTCTGTCATTTATTTGTAAGTTACTGAGTTTCTGTTTTTTCCCATTTCTTATTTTACATCTTTCTAGACTGCTTTGCTTTTATCTTTAGCATTAAATATTGTTTTGTTATTTTCTTTTTTGCAGCGGGCAACACCTTTCTGTAAAGCTTTTCATATCTTTGATAGTTGTTTAAGAACTCGTGTTTAGTATGGGCTTTTCTAATGGAACTGAGATGGTGTGGGAGGACTTTGCAATACCTGCTACTATCCTCTTGTTTTTAATGGGAATCACTGTTGATGTGGATGTTTTTGGAAATGATTGCTTGAACTTCAGTTTAAATTTTGTGGAGGACTTACATAATTTTGCATCCACAAAGTTATTTTCTGTATACATTTCTTCCCAGCTTTGGTTTAGCAATACTTTCCAAAAATTTTGAATTTCAGTTTTTGAAAGAGATCTTCTGGACGTCTGCTGTCTGGTTGACTTACCCAACACAGTTTTTACTTTCATTAGTTTGCAGAAATGATCACAATCTATACTATTTCACATGTGCAACACAGTATTCCCTATCTTGATGAACTGTTGACCCACTGCCACTTGCCAAAACTAAGAAGAAAGTTTATGATACTGTTGCTGGTTTCATTCATGATACTTGTGTATATATTTATGTCTCCTTATAATATTATTTTGTGGTCATTCCATGTTGATTTAACCATTCAACCAGAAGGAAAAAATAATAAGAAGAAAAAGTAGTAATAATCTACCAAATTTTAACATTTTATTCCTCTCTGTTTCCATTATATGGTACTTCAAACTTTTGAAGTTAAAGTTTTTTATGTATCATCCAAACAATGTGATATTTGGAGATTCTTTGCTCTATAGTGTGCAGTTCGTAGGAGAAAAATAAATAAAATAAAAAAAAAAAAAACATCTCATACCTGTAAGTAAAAGCATTTTCTGTATTTTATATTTCTTTTGCAAAAAAGTAAGGCTCATCATCACACTGAATATGACACAAAGGGAAAATTGTAATCATTTTTGTGCAAATAATTCTTAAAGCATGGGCTATCACTTGGGAAAATAAAATTAATAGAATTTTTGTTCTTTTGTTTTTTTCTGTGAGAAGCTAAAAGAAACTATTTTTCAAGTGCCCCGAGTAGTAGAATTTTGAACTTCTGAAAATTTAAGTGAGTAAACTTCAAATTCAATAACAGAATTTAAATGAGCTTAAGCTAATGTAATTTTCTTAACAGCACTACTCACAGTAGAATTAATTTATAACAGTAATTTTTTTCTGAATAGAGCATATACATTCCTGAAAATTGGTATGTTCTTCCAGTTAATGTTTCAGGACATTTAACAAAAGCAAGCATATGAGGATTGAGGACCATGCAAATAACTTCTCGTTTGGGCCAAAGAAATGGTGCTAAAGGTCCTGAAACAGGTGTATATTGTGTGGTAACATTATGTGTTGTTGTATTTAGTTACATGATTATCGCAGAGTACCACAGACTGAAATATTTACAGGCTACATATGTTGATGAGATCACATTTTCTTCTCTCACAAAAGATGCAAATTATTCTTTCAGTTATATTTCAAGGTGGGCTCTGCATAAGTACTAATCATCCTTGCTTCCAAATTCCCTAAACAATTAAATGGCTTAAAATTATCTAAGTTTGTGGTTCCAATAAGTGTCTGAAGTTTTGCGGCTTAAAATTATCTAAGCTTGTGGTTCCAATAAGTGTCTGAAGTTTTGCAAAGCGCTGTATTACGTAAGAATGTGCATGATTTACAGATTCTTCAACAATAAATTAAAACTATGGTGATGTAAAATAACAAAACTGGAAAGAATGCAGATAGAATTCAATTTCCCAGGAGCTTTTTGTAAAAATTCCTATTGTGCTAATCTTTTAACTCTCCCTCTTACGCCAGCACACTCATTTTTTCCTGTGGCTAATTGCAAAGAATGATCACTCACCACAAAAAGCAAAATCATGTTGTTGAATACATGGGTTTATAAAATTAAATTTATTTTTTTATTGACCTACAGAGCCATCAATGAAATCGTCTTCATCTTTTCTTCGATGAATTCAGTCACAGTTTCTTGAATGTTGTTAACCATGCAGATGTCATATTTCATGTCATAAGATATAACATACACATTTATATAAATTTTACCTTTATTTTTTAGGTAAATTATAACAGAATGGGAGTGTCCAATAGTATCATTTGGCTTTGTCCTGGTTAGTAAAAGAGTTATTTTCACTAAGGTCCATCGATACTGTGGTAATATTTACACAAGATGAGTCTCTCGGTGTCTTATACTGTAACATTTTGATTGAAATTTGGTGACAAAAGTGTATGGAACAAGTTATTTTCCAATTTAGATGAAAGACCCCCAATAAAATAAATAATCAACCATTTTCTTTTATACTGTTTTTCTTCTGCACTTTCAGCATCTTTTATACTTGGTAACTCTTTAGACTGTTCATCAGTCTGGTAAAAAGTTATTACTAAGTCAGTTCCTCCATGTTTTAGCTACTTTCCTCTTTCCAGGTTTGGCTCTTTTAAAAAGATTCAATTCTTATTGCAAGAAGTAATCAGGAACTTGAAAAATATTTTGAATTTTTCCCAATAACAATTCAGTGATGCTGGTACAGTTAACAACTGAATTTGTTTCTTCTTTGTAGTTTAGTATAAATTTCTCTTTATGTTATGAAGCAGCAAGTCCCTATCAACAGCTTTTTCTTCTACAGTATTTTCTAACAGAGTAGCATTTTCTGGCACTTCAACATCTAATGCAACTTTTATTTGCCTTTTTTACATCTTTCTCTAATTGTAAGAGATTTTCCTTTTGCATATTCCTTTCTAGTCTTCATTAAATTTCAAAGGTGAGTATACTACTTCTGTGAAAGTAGCATTTAAAGAGTTCATAGATTAGAAAATGTGGCCACCAACATGCAAGTATTTGCAGTTTTTCACTAGGACTTATGATACCATTTTAAAAACAAAATAGTATTTATTAAAAAGGATAGTGATACTGAAAACATACAGTTGTAAATACTTATTTGTATTACAAAAACAAAAAATTACAAAGGATCAAGAACGCAATTCCAAAAACTATCCTAAGTAATAGCACGTGCTTTGAGCATTACTTTGGAAAAAAATAAAAACAAATAGAAATTATCCTTTCCCTTTGTGTGGCATTCAGTGTAATCATGATTCATGTTATCTGCAAAATAAAATACAAAAATGTAAATATACACTGTGTGATCAAAAGTATCCGGACACCCCCAATGTCATACGTTTTTCATATTAGGTACATTGTGCTGCCACCTACCGCCAGGTACTCCATATCAGTGACCTCAGTAGTCATTAGACATCTTGAGAGAACAGAATGGGGCACTCCGCAGAACTCAGTCAGGTGATTGGGTGCCATTTGTGTCATATGTCTGTACAAGAGATTTCCACACTATTAAAAATCCCTAGGTCCACTGTTTCCAATGTGATAGTGAAGTGGAAATGTGAAGGGACATGCCCAGCACAAAAGTGTGCAGGCCAACCTTGTCTGTTGACTGACGAGAGACTGCCGACAGTTGAAGAGGATTGTAATGTGTAATAGGCAGACATTTATCCAGACCATCACACAGAAATTCCAAATTGAATCAGGATTCACTGCAAGTGCTATGGCAGGCAGGAGGTGAGAAAACTTGGATTTCATGGTCGAGCAGCTGCTCATAAGCCACACATTATGCCAGTAAATGCCAAATGATGCCTCACTTGGTGTAAGAAGCATAAACATTAGACGATTGAATAGTGGAAAATTGTTGTGAGGCGTGACGACTCACGGTACACAATGTGGCGATTCAATGGCAGGGTGTGGCTATGGCAGATGCCTGGTGAACATCATTTGCCAGTGTGTGTAGTGCCTACAGTAAAATTTGGAGGTGGTGGTGTTATGGTGTGGTCGTGTTTTTCATGGAGGGGGCTTGCACCCCCTGTTGTTTTGCGTGGCACTATCACAGCACAGGCCTACATTGATGTTTTAAGCACCTTCTTGCTTCCCACTGTCAAGAGCAATTTGGGGATGGCAACTGCATCTTTCAGCATGTTCAAGCACTGTTCATAATACACGACCTGTGGCGGAGTGGTTACATGACAGTAACATCAAGGACTGGCCTGCACAGAGTCCTGACCTGAATCCTATAGAACACCTTTGGGTTTTTTTGGAATGCCAACTTTGTGCCAGACCTCACCGACTGACATCAATACTGCTCCTCAGTGCAGCACTCCATGAAGAATGGGCTGCCATTCCCCAAGAAACTTTCCAGCACCTGATTGAATGCCTGTCTGTGAGAGTGGAAGCTGTTATCAAGGCTAAGGGTGGGCCAACACCATATTGAATTCCAGGATTACCGATGGAGGGCGCCACGAACTTGTAAGTCATTTTCAGCCAGGTGTCTGGATATTTTGATCACATAGTGTACATCCTTTTTTGTCTTGATGACTGTATTTAAAGGTATGAGATACACAGGTCTGCAGACCCAAGGTTTTCGATGAGTACATGAACAATTTATAACGGAGTCCCTGAGGATCCAAACTGCAGATATACACTTGAAGACAAACACTTTACAACAAGAGTTTACATGCCCACCGTTCATGTGAAGGCAGGCTTCAGCACATCTCCATATCAATGTCCAAACACATTCAGAAATCCCAGGTGTGTTTCAATTGCATTGTCAACCATCCACATGGAGTTCATCGACGCTATCAACAGGACTGGAATGCATTATAGCTTTTAAATATCCCTATACAAAGAAAACCCAATGGGTTCAAGTTGGTGGGACCTGGTAGGCCTTGATATTGGTGAACCACAACTGATGTACTTGTTATCAAAGATTCATGCTATGTATTCCTGAACTACCAAACGGAAGTGTGCATTTGTACTATCGTGCATGTACCACATACATATCCTTTCATTATTAAGAAATATTATTCAACTGTAGTCTTATACATTAGCAGTGTCATAACACTGACATGACAATATTTGTGCATGTGCCAGTTTGGGAAAGATAATTGGCTTCCAGACTTTTGACTATTAGGATTATTTGCTTGTTTTAATGTTCTGTACTCAACCTTTTCATTCGCTTCTATAATAATCAAACACCCTGTACACCTGATTCTCCCTCTGTATGTGGATGATTTTATATTGTTGAGTTTTGTATATCTATTGCAGTGCTCCATGTTGCAAATTACATAACATTGCCCTTTCTTTTTTACTGAAGTTTTGATGATTGTTAGATCTGTTTCAGTTCCAGTGTTATTTGTCCTTGTGGCTTCTTTCTGGTTCTGATGCCCAATAAGCAAGCTTCTTGAATGATATTTTCATTCCGCAGCAGAGTGTGCGCTGATATGAAACTTCTTGGCTGCTTAAAACTGTGTGCTGGACCGAGACTCAAACTTGGAACCTTTGCTTTTCGTGGGCAACTGCTCTACCAAGCACGACTCACGCCCTGTCGTCACAGCTTTACTTCTGCCAGTATTTAGTCTCCTACCTTCCAAACTTCACAGAAGCTCTCCTGCGAACCTTTCAGAACTAGCACTCCTGGAAGAAATGATATTGCAGAGACATAGCTTAGCCACAGCCTGGGGGTGTTTCCTTAATGAGATTTTCACTCAGTGGAGTGTGTGCTGATATGAAACTTCAACTTGGGACCTTTGCCTTTCTCGCGGGCAAGGTAGGAGATGAGATACTGACAGAAGTAAAGCTGTGAGGACAGGACGTGAGTCATGCTTGTGTAGCTCAGTTGGTAGAGCACTTGCCCGAGAAAGGCAAAGGTCCCGAGCTAGAGTCTCGGTCTGGCACACAATTTTTACCTGCCAGGAAGTTTCAGCAAGCTTCTTGTTTTGTTGGAATCTATCTGTTGTGAGTCGACAGGAGAAGTTTCTACACCTATGAGCAAAATTTTAAACAAAGTACTTGTTGTCTGGGTTAATTCTGAAAAGGGCCTAGCCTTCCTACCAATAACATGTATTTGACCATGTGTGACCTGAAACTCACACAAAATGTATTCACTAATTAACTCAACCAATCTCCCCTTCCTAATATCGTTCAGTTGTAGACCTTGCCTTTTGAAGCCCCATCTGTCAATAGTCTCAACCGGTACCAGTGTAACATGCCTGAGGTCATTGGAGTCATCCTCAGCCCTGCAGTAGCAAGGTTTACAGCTACTTTAAGGCAAGGTCAATAAAGATGCTGGAACAACTCAACAATGTGCAGTTTGTCCCCCAAGTCTGGGAAGCTATTCTTTCCAAGCCAGCACCTGTATCATATGCCCGGTTCCTATCCAAACTGTGGATACAAAGGCTGTAAGTCCTCTATCACTTGACTTAGCCCTACACTAGCTTTAAAAATGCTAGTGATCTGGTACCTTGACCCAAGCATTTCCTGCAACTGAGAGCCTACAGCTTGCCAATGGCTCTATTGTACTACCCTACATGGAAGAATTTCACTCTAGATACACAGTAAATCCCATTTCGCAATAACACAGTGTGTGGCAGCCATGTTTCGTCCACACTGTGACAGAACATCAGTAGTGGAATACAAAGTCCACAGGAATATCTGTCAGTGAGAGACAAACATAAGAATAAATTGTGAAAAATTTGCTAGTAAAGTTTTTTTAATTACTGAGTCATTACTAGGCTAATAACACATCGCCATAGCTGTTTTTATATTTACAATATACAGAATTCATACAGTGAATGTAAAAACTATTTAGGCACCTTGATGTTTATATCTTGATGCTCATTCAAGAGACAAATCACTGAAACAACAGGGACACAGTGTGGGGCGGCGGGTGGAGTAATATAATAAATGTTTTGTATTTATGCTGTTTGCCGTTCTCAACACTGGCTCTCTAACTACAATATTGGCAACCAGAAAGTGATTAGCAAAACGTGAAGCCTTTCATTAGAATTCCTAATGCTCACTTCATCTGAGAAATACATTTATAGCTATAGCTTACAGCTCTGAGGAAAGAGGAGATTGTCTGGGATTCATAATCAAAAACCATTCTCTCTAAAATGTTCACTATATTCTGAAAGTCTCAGACCAAAAAGAATCCACACAATCTAACTACCAGAGCAGTTCAGAGTCTAATGCGCTGATGCCACTATAACTGTTCAAATTAATTGTTTAAGTGAATGCTCGCGATAATTTGATGATAATGTTCATCAAACGCCATGCTAATAATGGTAGAATGTCTGTCCTGCGGCGGCACGTGAAAATACGACATACGTAAACTAAAGATAGATCATTAACGTCATCCCAAAATTAACACTTCACTCGAAAACGATTTCATGGTTACGCGTATCCCGAGTAACTTATTACTGCATCCGAGGCTGTTTATATCAACGATACCGACGCGACGCGACTACCGGCTCAGGTGGTGCGCTAATCAGCATCTGGAAAGAACTGAGGCTTTCTTCCTCTTGCGCAGCGTTCTTACATATAAAGCCGCGGTGTGGACGGCTAAGGGAACGCCTGATCAAATCTGCTCTCCCAACTAGCCGCTGGGCTAGTAATGCACCACTTTAAGTTATCGAATAAATCATTGCTTCCTTTGCTGATGGCCAATGAAGCTTTCAATTTAATTGTGCAATCAGCACACAATTAAATAATCATAAAAGTCTGACGTGGCTAAGTCAAAATATTTTGGGCGAGAGAATTAATTTAATTACACTACACGCAGTAGACGAGCTCTGAACTTGCTCTTTGGAGATACGCTATAGCTGTAGTTTTATAGTTATTCTGTTGAAACTTCTCACATTTTTATGATTATAGCGGATCTCCCTTCTACTTAAATTTAAACATCCTAGCTTTATTTATTCGCCTACTTAATCTATCTTGCTTCCTTAATTTCTAAGACAAAAACCAGAAAATCATGAATTTCAACTCAAATTTTAATTTGTGAGATCCAGAATACAGTTTCTACTAAATTATTATGCAAAAGGGATCTAAATATAAATTTTTAAGTTTCTAGCTCTTTTCTGTTGGGCCAATGATTTTTGCAGAAAAACATCCAAATTTCGAAAATGGTTAAAGTTATTGAACTGTTATCCAACACATATTGATTTTGTATTACTCCTGACATGCTAGAAACGTTTCAGGTTATTTACTTCATTTTAAAGTATTGCGCAATATTTATGGCGTCAGAGCTAGTTACAGCGGGTTACGCTGGCACACAATGGAGAGACTGATGTGAATTTTATAAGGCGTGAGTATGTTGCTTCCCTACAACAGGCTACAAATTTAAGTGTTAAGGAATTTGTTTTCCGCTTCAAGTGAAAAAAGTTGAAAATGCAACAGTTTCTAAATGCCCCGCAAGTATTTGAAGGTATAACAAACAGTAATCATGTAATGTTTCTACAAAATAATTTGGGATGAACGCTCTTCATGGGTAACTCTTCAAATAAAAAGTGCTTCTGAGGCCCTGTAATGTTACAATGCACTGCAGTAACAAAATGAAAGAACGAATATAACAAGGAAACTGTCTATACTCCACATTAAATATTAATGTCTTAATTTAGATAATAAATCTGCAGGGGTATTGAACTGACGAAACTGTAAAAGTTTGTTCAGCAAAGATCTTCATTTGGATGCTTACTTATAGTGAACAGTGCTTTGGCAACCCACCAATTATGAGGAAAAAAATTCCTAACAATTTATTTGGGCCAACAGTCAGCAATAATACCAAAACTAAAATCAAGTCTGGTGTTCTAGTTAGTCAATCAGTTTCATTTTCCACGGATCATTTGTGTGATTAATCGTAATGATGTAGAATTAGTCATTTTACATTCATATTACATGTCCATTTGTAAGTATGACTGCATGCTGAAGATATGCAACTATTTTATTATTATTATTATTATTATTATTATTAGTGCATATGTGAGATAGTAATTCCTACCCACCAGTTCTTACACATTATAACAATAGATAAATAGTTCCAATGAAAGTAAGGAGGTGTCAAGGATAAACTTTATCAGTTTGTTTACAAATTTAACTTCATTGTGTGTCACACATTTTATATCACTGGGTGAGTGATTAAAATTTTTGGTTGCAGCATTGTGTACCTCTTTTTCTGTTGAAAGTGAGCGTACTGTGTAGTAGTGAATGTCATCTTTCTTCTGGTATTACAATTATGTAAATCGTTGTTCAGCAACTCCTTAAACAGATGTCTATAAAATGATTGTAGGTGACCACCACATATTATTTGTACAGCACATATTTGAGCAATGAAGACTTTCTTTCTTAAAGATGAGCTAGCCCAGAACATTTTTCCATATGACATTACTGAATGAAAATGTGCAGTATATGTCAACTTGTTGATTTGCCTCCCTCCAAGAGTTGCAGTGATTCAAAACGCAAATATGGCTGAACTAAGTTGCCTTGGGGTTCCAAAATGTGTGTGTTTTTTTTTTTTTTCTTTTTTCAATTTAAATTCTCACTAGCATGGACACTTAAAATTTTTGAAGTTACCACCCTTGTTATTATTTCCTCACCATGTATTACACTTTTCGTTGGTGTGGTACCTCTAGATAGTATAGAACTGAATATGTTTTTGTAACTGAGAGTCAGACACCTGGCTGAAAATGACTTACAAGTTCGTGGCGCCCTCCATCGGTAATCCTGGAATTCAATATGGTGTTCGCCCACCCTTAGCCTTGATGACAGCTTCCACTCTCGCAGGCAGGCATTCAGTCAGGTGCTGCACTGAGGAGAGGTATTGATGTCAGTCAGTGAGGTCTGGCACGAAGTTGGCGTTCCAAAACATCCCAAAGGCGTTCTATAGGATTCAGATCAGGACTCTGTGCAGGCAGTCCATGATGTTGCTGTTGTGTAACAATACTTTTAAAAACATTACTTGCCATTTTTTCTATTGCTGTATGTATGTTTAGACTGGTTACAATACTAGTGTCATCTGCAAAAATAAGTGATTCTTCTTGTTGTATATTAGATAGAAGATCGTTTACATACACAAGAAACAATAGTGGACCTAAGACTGATACCTGGGGAACCCTATAAATGAATTCTCCCCAGTCAGAAGAATCTCCCCTGCTTACACTGGTTGAATTATTAAGTACAACTTCCTGCATTCTTTTAGTTAGATATGACACTATCCACTGGTTGATTGTTCCATCAGTTCAATAAAACCTTAGTTTATAGAGGGTGTTTGAAAAGTCCTATTACAGACTTGTAGGACTTGTAGAGGAGAGTGAGTAGATAATATTTTGATTTGGAACCCATTTCTGGAAATGTACCAATGTGCTACAACCATCTGAAAACATGTTGGTAACGTGACCACTTTTACAAGTAATTGATTAGATGTGACCCAGTACATCACTTGTTTTAAAATTTCACTCGTTAACAGGAGAGAAATTGCATTTGTACTCACTGAAAGGTTCTCTCCAACATGATGCAGTATGGCCTCTTCCAATTTGTATGTTCAGCATCTCTTTGGAGCACTACACCTAATGGAGGTGAAGGTACCATTTCTAGAAGCCATTCCATAATTTTAGCAAAAAGTGTATGTGGTGAATGTTGTGGAAAATAATCTCAATAAAGGTGATGAGCATCTCTTCCATTACCATGAGCTTTGCCATTCAGAAGGATCATGTTGGTGTATTCTGCAAATGCGTAATTAGCCATATTAATTTAATTCACACAGACACATGACTGAGGCTTGAACCAGGCCAGAGAGAAACTTCCTGGCAGATTAAAACTGTGTGCCGGACCAAGACTCAAACTTGGGACATTTGCTAGTGCTGCAAGGTTCGCGGGAGAGCTTCTGTGAAGTTTGGAAGGTAGGAGACAAAGTACTGGCACTGAGTCATACTTGGGTAGCTCAGATGGTAGAGCACTTGCCTGCGAAAGGCAAAGGTCCCAAGTTAGAGTCTTGGTCCGGCACACAGTTTTAATCCGCTAGGACATTTCATATGAGCACACACTCTGCTGCAGAGTGAAAATCTCATTTCAGGCCAGAGAGGTTGGACAGACATCAAATGACATCAGCCGATCCAACGTAACCACCCTTCAGCAATCCTACCCTGTTTCATATCTACATCTACATCTACATTTATACTCCGCAAGCCACCCAATGGTGTGTGGCGGAGGGCACTTTACGTGCCACTGTCATTACCTCCCTTTCCTGTTCCAGTCGCGTATGGTTTGCGGGAAGAACGACTGCCGGAAAGCCTCCGTGCGCACTCGAATCTCTCTAATTTTACATTTGTGATCTCCTCGGGAGGTATAAGTAGGGGGAAGCAATATTTTGATACCTCATCCAGAAACGCACCCTCTCGAAACCTGGACAGCAAGCTACACCATGATGCAGAGCGCCTCTCTTGCAGAGTCTGCCACTTGAGTTTGCTTAACATCTCCGTAACGGTATCATGCTTACCAAATAACCCTGTGACGAAACGTGCCACTCTTCTTTGGATCTTCTCTATCTCCTCTGTCAACCCAACCTGGTACGGATCCCACACTGATGAGCAATACGCAAGTATAGGTCGAACGAGTGTTTTGTAAGCCACCTCCTTTGTTGATGGACTACATTTTCTAAGGACTCTCCCAATGAATCTCAACCTGACACGCGTCTTACCAACAGTTAATTTTATATGATCATTCCACTTCAAATCATTCCGCACACGTACTCCCAGATATTTTACAGAAGTAACTGCTACCAGCGTTTGTTCCGCTATCATATAATATCACAATAAAGGATCCTTCTTTCTATGTATTCGCAATACATTACATTTGTCTATGTTAAGAGTCAGTTGCCACTCCCTGCACCAAGTGCCTATCCGCTGCAGATCTTCCTGCATTTTGCTGCAATTTTCTAATGCTGCAACTTCTGTGTATACTACAGCATCATCCATGAAAAGCTGCATGGAACTTTCGACACTATCCATTAGGTCATTTATTATTGTGAAAAGCAACGGTCCCATAACACTCCCCTGTGGCACGCCAAAGGTTACTTCAACGTCTATAATGTCTCTCCATTGAGAACAACATACTGTGTTCTGTTTGCTATAAACTCTTCAATCCAGCCACACAGCTGATCTGATATTTCGTAGGCTCTTACTTTGTTTATCAGGCGACAGTGCGGAACTGTTTCGAACGCCTTCCGGAAGTCAAGGAAAATGGCATCTACCTGGGAGCCTGTATCTAATATTTTCTGGGTCTCATGAACAAATAAAGCAAGTTGGGTCTCACACGATCGCTGTTTCCGGAATCCATGTTGATTCCTACAGAGTAGATTCTGGGTTTCCAGAAATGACATGATACGCAAGCAAAAAATATGTTCTAAAATTCTACAACAGATCAATGTCAGAGATATAGGTCTATAGTTTTGCGCATCTGCTCGATGACCCTTCTTGAAGACTGGGACTACCTTTGCTCTTTTCCAATCAATTGGAACCTTCCGTTCCTCTAGAGACTTGCGTTACACGGCTGTTAGAAGGGGGGCAAGTTCTTTCATGTACTCTGTGTAGAATCGAATTGGTATCCCATCAGGTCCAGTGGGCTTTCCTCTGTTGAGTGATTTCAGTTGTTTTTCTATTCCTTGGACACTTATTTCGATGTCAGCCATTTTTTCGTTTGTGCAAGGATTTAGAGAAGGAACAGCTTTGGAAAAAGGTGTTTAGTATTTCAGCTTTATGCGTGTTATCCTCTGTTTCAATGCCATCATCACCCAGAGTGTCTGGATATGCTGTTTCGAGCCACTTACTGATTTTACATAAGACCAGAACTTCCTAGGATTTTCTGTCAAGTTGGTACATAGAATTGTACTTTCGAATTCACTGAATGGTTCACGCATAGCCCTCCTTACGCTAACTTTGACATCGTTTAGCTTCTGTTTGTCTCAGAGGTTTTGGCTGCGTTTAAACTTGCAGTGAAGCTCTCTTTGCTTTCGCAGTAGTTTCCTAACTTTGTTGTTGAACCATGGTGAGTTTTTCCCGTCCCTCACAGTTTTATTTGGCACGTATCTGTCTAAAATGCATTTTACAATTGCCTTGAACTTTTTCCATAAACACTCAACATTGTCAGTGTCGGAACAGAAATTTTCATTTTGATCTATTAGGTAGTCTGAAATCTGCCTCCTATTACTCTTGCTAAACAGATAAACCTTCCTCCCTTTTTTAATATTCCTATTTACTTCCATATTCAGGGATTCTGCAACTGCATTATGATCACTGATTCCCTGTTCTGTGCTTACATAGTCGAAAAGTTTGGGTCTGTTTGGTCCAAGATGTTATCTCCACGAGTCGGTTCACTGTTTAATTGCTCGAGGTAATTTTCGGATAGTGCACTCAGTATAATGTCACTCGATGCTCTGTCCCTACCACTCGTCCTAAACATCTGAGTGTCCCAGTCTATATCTGGTAAATCTCCACCTAAGACTATAACATGCTGAGGAAATTTATGTGAAATTTATTCCAGATTTTCTCTCAGTTTTTCTGCCACTAATGCTGCTGAGTCAGGAGGTCAGTAAAAAGAGCCAATTATTAACCTAGCTCAGTTGTTGAGTGTAACCTCCATCCATAATATTTCACAGGAACTATCCACTTCTACTTCACTACAGGATAAACTACTACTAACAACGACAAACACGCCACCACCGGTTGCATGCAATCTATCGTTTCTAAACACCATCTGTGCCTTTGTAAAAATTTCGGCAGAATTTATCTCTGGCTTCAGCCAGCTTTCCATACCTATAACGATTTCAGCTTTGGTGCTTTCTATCAGCGCTTGAAGTTCCGGTACTTTACCAACGCAGCTTCGACAGTTTACAATTACAATATCGATTGCTGCTTGGTCCCTGCATGTCCTGACTTTGCCCCCCGCACCCTTTGAGGCTGTTGCCCGTTCTGTACTAACCGAAAAAACTGCCCAGTCCACGCCACACAACCTCTGCTACCTGTGTAGCCACCTGCTGTGTGTAGTGGACTCCTGACCTATCCAGAGGAACCCAAAACCCCACCACCCTATGGCGCACCCTGGCAAACATATTTGCAAACAGCTATAGCACACAAATGGTTCTTTACCAGACCTGGGTTCCTATTCTTTCTACACATCCTAGAAGTTTGTAATGGAAATTTCTGAACAAGGTCACATAAAATACCAACCAGTGCTATCTTGTTATTTAATGATTGTAAAATTTGGCGAGTGTTGTCTTTGACTTTTAATACCTTTTCTAAGTAATTTTGACAAGTTTCTGTAATGTGAAACTACTGCACAATCTTTATTTGTTCTTGCTGACACATACATCTCCCTTTTCCTTCCACAAGTTACTTTAATCCTTCTAGTGATTCAAGGTATGTGGCCTGTTAATCCCCTTTGTGATTAGATTATGCAGAAAGCTATTTTCAAATAATGATATGAATTGACTGTGGAATAGATTAAATTTTATGTCAACACCTGGTTCATTATAAATTTCATCCCAGGTCATCTCTTCTAAAATGCTCGTAAAAGCATTTGGCCTTGAGTCACTAATTATTCTAACTGATTTCCACTGAGGAGTATCTGTGTTGTAAGGCACAATCTTATTTATCCTGATGAACTCTGCATCATGAACAAAGTGAGCATTTGTTTCTGGGTATACAGTTATTTTCTTGTGTTGAACTTAATCAAAGAAAACATTAATGGTTAGGGCCTACCATCTGTATCCACCTGTGTTGGAAAATTAATTACTGAGATAAAATTTCAAGATCCAAATAAGGTTTCCAGATGACTTTTTGTATTAAAATCCTATAGAAAATCTACACTGACATGACCACAGACTGTTAACTGCTTGTTGCTGTCTGCAGATAGCATAATATTGAATCCATATGCCTCATAAACAGTTCAAAATACCACAGGGGGTATCTATTGCATTTACAATTAAAAGTGGACTCTTTTTCAGTATTAATTCACAAGCATGCACTTCTCTGTGCTGGTGAGTATAAAATCTATTTGTTTTCATGTCTTTAAATGGATATTTGTCTTCATATATGTAACGACTTCTCTTTTTCCCATATAAGATGCTAGAGGTTGCCAGTGTAGCTTTGGAGTGTGGGTAGTGTCAGCTAATGCCATGTTTTTAGTTTTTATATTGGGTTTGTACAGGAACTGTGAATTGTTATGGCATGGGTATGTTATTAAATCTAAAAGTCTGACTGCTTGAATGAACCAAAGATAACAGGCTTATGCTCATTATCCATCAGATATATAACATTATTTTTGGTTGCCGTAGTAACAAACATAAATAGTGATTAAAATTTATGTGAACTTGGAAATATAAGAAATTCATCTTCCTTACAACACTTACTATTTCTCAAACGAGAGTAAGCCTGCAACATAATGCTCCGGCCCCGGACTGAATCCATCTGGCGGATTAACAGTAGGATCAGATGTGTTGCCCAACCAGGATGTGGTTCTAGATGGTTTTCCACATCTACTGAGATAAATACTGGGCTGGTTCGCAAGTCCTATGTCGGTTACATGATTCACAAATGCTTTCAAAAACATTGAGAAATTTGACCCCACAATGTACTTTAGATGCATACAGAAGGATACACGGATTCCTTCCCCTGCTCAGCCTTTGGGAGTGGCAAAATTTTCATAATAATAGTCTACATACAGGCATGGTAGTTAGAGGTACAATACCAGTCCCAGCAGTGGCAGCATATGGGGCACTGGAATGGTTGGATCATTGAAATAAGAAATCTTATACCTCATCAATTACAAAATACACAACTCTGCAGAAGTCTGGCAGCAAATGCAGATCTTTCAATGTAAAGGCTAAGAAATGAATTTTAATAATTGAAAATACACTGTACTGAGGTGTATCAGCATTAGTTGAGCTGAGAGTGTACAACATGACCCACAGGGATAGAATAAAGTAAATCGTCATTGAGAGGTCTGCCTGAGTGTGTAAAATCTTATGCCTAAGTGATTCTTCTTCGTGGCTCTGCAGCCCTTGATGGGTCTTGACCTGCTCTAGGAAAGCATTCCAGTCAACCTTGTCCAGTGCCTTCTGTCTCCATCCTCTGACACTAATGATTGTTAGATCTTCTTGTATATCATCCAAGTATTGAAGTTTTGATCTTCCCCTGCTTCTTTCATATTGGGTTTAGTAGCAGCAATATTTTTATTTGATTCCCTTGTTCCATAAGGAAAACATAGTCAATCCATTTCAGGCAGTTCATTTTAATGAATTTTGTTCTTTCAAGATCTTTGTATAATCTATAAAGGTCGAAATTGTGTTGTCTACACCATATGCCACATTCATTAGTTGCCCCGTAGGTTTTGCATAATACCTCCTGTTCAAAATGTCCTATTAACTCTTCACATTGTTGTGTCAATGTCCAGGTTTCTGAGCCATATGTTAGTACTGGTCATATTAATATCTTATACAGTTCACATTTTGTTCTTCTGGACAGATTTCAGTATTTACGCTATGTGGCCAGCATATAATAGGATTTGTTAGCCAATTTTGTGCAGTTATTTATTTCCAAACTAATCTCATTCCATGCTGTTACCGGTGTTCCCAAATTGACAAATTCACTAACAAATTCTATTTGTGCCTGGTCAATTTCTAGCATCGTATTTAGTTCTGGTCTAAGTTCTGTCCTTGAAATATCAACCTGCACCACTCTGTTCTATATTGTGACTATATTGTTGATCTGAGCTGACCTTATTACCTTCTCTAGTGCTGTATTAAAAAGGATACATGAGACTGCATTCCTTTGCCTCAGTCCACAGCTCATCTCAAAACTTGGTGTAAATACCTTTGTATCCATACTTTACATACCACTCTTTCCATAGTCAAACTTACGAGGTGTATTAACTGTTGTGGTATGTTGGTTCTTTCATGACTTCTGTAAGTTTTTCTTTTTATACTATCATTTCCTGCTTTAAAATCAACAAATACATGATGTGTTTCTGTATTGTATTTCATAGTTTTTCCAGTATTTGGCTCAGGTTGAGCGCTCGGTCAGTAGTTCATTTGGCAGATCTAAAACTTGCCTGATATCTCCTAGCCACTTTTACATTTTACACAAGTGTAAACCTGGGAGGAGAATATGTTATATATGGTGTTCAGTGTCATAATTCCTATGTAGTCTGTACATTTCAGCATGCCGCCCTTTTATGTATAGCACATATTACTTCCATATTTCAATCATGTGGGATGGCTTATTGTGTCCACATATCTGAGATCAGAGTGTGTAGACATCTAAGTGGATGATTTACACCACACTTCATAATCTTGACTGGCAGTTATCAATGCCAGGTGACTTATTGTTGGCTAGTTTCTTGATTGCTTGCTAAATCTCTTGCATTGAGGTGTCCAAGTTTCCTCTTCTTTCACCTATTAGTTTTCAGTCAGTTACTATACTAAAGCATTCTCTGAGTATAGTAATTCCTTAAAGTGCTCTGCCCAATAGTGTAACATCCTGTGTTGCTATTAATTCAGCATTTTTCCTTTTACATTACGTTTTTTTGGGTTAAAAGTCCCTTCTAAGCTCTAATTAGACCCTTCCATACAATTTCCTGCTTTCATTAGTCTTTTTCATTAAGTCAGTATCCAGTAACTGCCTTCCAAAAGCCTGCCTAAATGATATTAAATATAATTAGTTTCTGCAACTTTGGCCTTCTTTATTGGTATTAGGTTTTTCAATTGATATATATAGGTGAAGTCATGTTTGCGATTTTGTGTTCTCTGCACTTGTGCCTTACTTGGTTTTCTGTACTGGTATCGGACTTTTCAGCTGTACAGGTCAAGTCATGTTTTTGAGTACAGTTTTGTCAAAGTCGACATGTGGTATCAAAGACACTGCTGTATCTGAATATGCAGAGTCATTTTTCCTTACTATGAATTTTGTGATGGTGTGGCATTCTTCCCCCAAAAATTTAGTCACTCAAAATTCTAAATCAATCTCATGGTTAACTCCAGCTACAAATCAGCACGCACACTTAATAGTCTGAGGGAGTATGCAAAGCATAATACAGCGATATAGCTAAGCCTTAGATGTTACAGAAAAATCTTTATGAAAGATATATGTGCTGTACCAAAGTTGAACAATGACATGTTTATTACTTGAGGCAGTAACAAAATAAATTCAATTTGGAATGTAAAAAGTAACAACTTGGGTAAATGTAAAGTGGAAAACAATAAGCTCATTATAAAAAAAAAGAAAGATAAGTTATCAAATATCCCCTTTCCATGATATTTCTAATATATGTATTCATCACTATACAAATACAATGCAAAACATGACTAAGAACTTGTAAAATGCAAATAATGAAAACATAAGTTATGAGAACTTAAAAGAGAATTTTTTTGTGCACTGTAACATATTCAGAGCCAAAAGGGCCGGAAATGAGATAAAAAAAATTCATGTCAATTTTATGGCATTCCTGACTAGGAGACTGGTGTATTCCCAATAAACAATAAAAACATTATAAAAAAGACTATTCATTTAACATACAAAATTATAGACTGGTATCACAGCTGTTGTGATTTTCTAAAGTAATTGAAAGAATATTGTTTGAGATGGTTAAACTTTCTGAACAAATACAAAATACTCACTGGAGTTCAGAATGGTTTCAGAAAGAACATGTCAACTGAAACAGTTGTATATCTCATCTCAGAACAAGTTTGCACTGAAGAAGATAAGGTTTAAATAACTTAAGGGTTATTTCCAGATATGTCAAAGGTACCTGATATTATTAATTATGACCTGTTACTGTTATTTGTAGGTATATCAAAGGTACCTGATATTATTAATTATGACCTGTTACTAGAGCAACTGTATTGATATAGCATCTGGGAAGTTGCCCAAGTCATATCTCTGTGACAGCTATTAAAGAGTTAAATATCTCATGACAGTAGACAGTATTCCTCAACATACCAGGAAGTTAACTATGGTGTGCCTCAAGGTTCTCTTTTGGGTCCTCGGTTCTTAGTCTTCATGAATGATTAACAAACCACGTAATAAGGGCACAGGCAATCCTTCTTGCTCACAATACAGGCCTCTTTATCAAGGGATCAAGTGTAGCAGATTTACAAGAAAACATCTCTGTAACAACAGAACAGGTGGGGAAATGGTTTAGGGACAACAATATCATTGTAAGGAACTGTATTGATAAAACAGTTCATGGATGAATACCCAACGTCAGTATATGATGGGTACAATATTTTGGCAAATGAATACATTGCCATTATCAGATCTCTAATGAACTGACTGCTTAGGAGGTGGCTTGGCACTTTTATCTCTTCTCTCTCTCCATTCCAATATGCCTCTATTGTCTGCTGTCTGCACCCAGGGATCACCACGTGTCTGGCATGTCCTCCCACCATTAAATCTGTGGTTTGCACCCATGGGCATGTGATAACAGCGTCTTACCTGTTGCTCTGCCTGTCCCTGATGTCGTTTCATTGTGGCGTCTAGCCTCTTCTTCTTAATCAGACTAAGTGCAGGTTCCAAGGCCTTACTAAGGGTGTAGCCACTATCACAACTCATCAGTGGTTTACTTATTCAAATCTCGATAGACCGACATTTATCAGTACCTTAGTCTGGTCATAAGTCATTCCATGTTACTTTGATAGGCAATGTTCCCCAACCACTGATTTTTTATACTACAATCTAGAGTGCAGTTGGTGTTTTCAGAAACAGTCTTCGACAGTATGCACTGTTTGAACTACATATGTCATGCCACATTGGCATGGTATCTGATAGACCTGGACTTCCATAGGTTGAAGTCGTCTTTGAAACTACCAACTATTGCCCATGTTTTAGCTGGCGGATGGAAGACCCATATTCACTTGGTGTTTCCGGAGAATTCATCCAATCTCACTGGCTGTGCACCACAATATGGAATAGGTGCTACAGCTGCATACTTCTGAGGTTCTTTTTCTATTTCCACAGGTTGTACCATCAGTGTAGGATGTAGGGCTCTCTTGAGTTTGCCACTCCAGCTGTTCTTCTGGAACACTGCCCTCAGATATTCAAATCCTTTGTTGAAACATCCCTTGTTGGAGAGGGTGTGAGCCCCATGTACCAATGTTTTCAGCACTACATTTCCCTGCACTGGAGGGGGGGAGGGCGGGGGAGGTAGCAGCTGTCCATGTGTAGCTATTGTCAGTGTGTATCTTCTTACGGCACATGCTGTGTGCTCACCACAATTTGTGAATCATGTTGAAATCTGTTTTATGTTGTGTCATCTGTCATGTGTATTATGTCAAGAAATTTCACTTTTTTATGTGCATGGTGTAAGAAAACTTATTTTTAAGCATTTCTTTGCAGATAATGAGTTACTTATTTTCAGTTAACAAAAATGTTCAAATGTGTGTGAAATCTTATGGGACTTAACTGCTAAGGTCATTAGTCCCTAAGCTTACACACTACTTAACCTAAATTATCCTAAGAACAAACACACACACCCATGCCCGAGGAAGGACTCAACCTCCAGCGGGACCAGCCGCACAGTCCATCACTGCAGCGGCTTAGACCGCTCGGCTAATCCCGTACGGCAATTAACCAAAAACACTTATGTGAAATGGCAAACAAATATGAATTTAAAACATAAAATAACAATATAAATAATGAACTTTTAGATACTTGAACTAGATATGCTGAAATACTCTGACAGCGCATTGTGTACAGCTTATTTTCCAAAAATGGTTTTCAGAAACCAGCTTTATTACACATGGGTGGATAAGATGTGAAAGTTTCTTTACTTTATAATGAAGCAAAGTTTCATTTTTCATAGTTAAATAATAGTGGTGGGGTATTTCACAAAATTGCAGATTATTACAGAAGTTGATTATACAGTTTTTTCAAGGATACTAATTACATTTTGACTTTTATGTGAAACTCATTTTTTTACATCATTGTTTTGTAGATATTCTCTGTACACTTAATATGCCACATTACCTTTCAGGATGTCTTGGCTGAAAAAAAGTATATATTATATTAATTTGACCCCTGTACATAGTGTGCAAGATTCATCAATAGCATTTGGGTATGTTCCCTTGCAAATGAGGGTTCCCAGGCCTTACTAAGGATGTTGCCACTATCATAACTGATCTGTGGTCCCCTTACTTGAATCTTGATAATTATTTAATGACACAGTCCCAGAAGATAGACATCTGTGGAGAGCTTTAGAATTGTCATAACCCATTCCATGTATTTCTGAAAGGCAGTGTTCCGTGAATGCCAACTTATCAAGCCCACTGCACTAGGCTGAGGTTGTCCTTGACACTACCGACTGGTGACGATGATGGCTGGAAGACCTTATTACTTGAACTTTCCTGATAATTGGTTCTGTCTTTCCAGATAATGCACAATAAATTGGAATAAATGAGCTCCATCCTTCCAAGGTTTCTCATCTTTTTTTGCTTGTTATAAAATCAGTGCTATCACGATAACAAAACCTATGAAAGTGAGCATCTCTACCAGGGAGAGGGCAGCTATACAAGAATTAAGAGAAGATCCAGGTATCCTGTTCTTACCAGCTGACACAGGCACAACTGAGGTCCTATCTCATCAGAATTATGTTGAGAAGATGCAGGGCCTGCTAGCAGATAGTGCATAATGGAAGACTGACACTGATCCTGCTGAGAAGGTGGGGAGAAAGACTGGTTCTTCTCAAAGAACCCAGCTTGCCAGACAAAGTTGTTAAGAAGTTAACAATGGAGAGAACTGGTTCCATCGAGACTTAATGGATTTCTGAGCGTTCATAAAGATGGAGTAGCTTTACATCCCATTGTTAGCAACATGGGATGCTAAATACCTGAAGTATTTGCTTAGCACTTACATTGTAAAATGTCCACATCACATTCAAAACTATGTGTATTTTGTTGAAAGACAATGACAGAGTTCACAAGGGATCAAAATCCTTAAGATTAAAGTTGTCAAGTTGCATGTTTCACCAGAGTGCCTTTACAAGAATCCTTGGAATTTATTGGCCAGAAATATGACTTGGAGATGACCAACATTTTTAAACATGAAACTCCCTAGCAGATTAAAACTGTGTGCCAGACCGAGTTCGAGTCTCGGTCCGGCACACAGTTTTAATCTGCCAGGATGTTCCATATCAGTGCACACCCCACTGCAGAGCGAAAATCTCACTCTGGATTTTTAAACATTTCTTGATCTTGACATAGTACCTTTTTTACTGTGGTTTCTGGCCTGGAATCAGCCTAATAGAAACCTACCTGTTTTTATCAGTATGTCGATGACACCTTTGTCATGTGGCCAGATGGAAGAGACAAGCTGAATTGTTTCCTCATACATCTCAGTTCCATAAACCAGAACATCAGTTCTACCTTGGAAATATATAAAAGAAACCATGTTCAAATAAATTTAATTTTATAAACCTTTCTCTTCATCAAATCTGTTCTATTATCAGTGCTGGTTGGGTATTATGTGCAACTAGCAATGTAAAATCTGAATGTGATGGAAAAGAACTGACAGTTAAAAGATTAGCACAAAAGGAAAATTTACAAATTTCCCAATGAAATCATATGCTATCTGCAGAAGATTTGTTTCAGTTTTACAATGTTAAAATCACCAAAGTTAAGTTTTTTTTATTGCTATAGAGTCTGTAAATCAGACAAACTGCAAAGCTACAAACACTCCTTGAACCAGAAGTTCCCACAACATTGAACCATTAGATTATTTAGGGAACTTAGAAGCAAGGAGGACCCTTAGGGATGCAGAGCCCTCCTTGAACCCGGAAATGTAGTTTATGGAACAAATTGGCATCTTTTGGGGGAAAAGAAAATTTGATCCGATCAAGACATATAGCTTGTAAAGTGTTGAATCTGTGGTACTTTGGGATAATCAGTGAAGTAACAACAACACAACATGATGTTACTGTCCAGTTCACATCCTTTAGAACCTTTGCCATCATTGCTTTGGCACAAATGAAAAGACGATTGCACAGTTGCCATTCCTGATGTGCTTGCTAT
Source organism: Schistocerca serialis cubense (assembly GCF_023864345.2). Classification (NCBI taxonomy): domain Eukaryota; kingdom Metazoa; phylum Arthropoda; class Insecta; order Orthoptera; family Acrididae; genus Schistocerca; species Schistocerca serialis. Next base: position 276,280,040 of record NC_064646.1, read on the forward strand.
TGTTGAACGTTCAAAAACATCAGCTCGAAGAACTTAGAAATTGTCATAAAAAAATTACTGTTATAAATTATGTTCATTGTGAGTAGGATTTTTTTTTAAAAATGAATGAACTTGAGCTTTTTTAAATTCTGTTTATTGTTTAACCATTTAACATTTCAGTTATGTCAAATGTACATAGTGCATGAATAGTAACTAAATTTGAAAAATTTGAATAAATTCAACATTTACAACACTAATTTACTGAAATTTATACTTTACAAATATTGTTGTATAAGAATGTGTATGCGTACTTTAAAATTCAATGTAGGCACCTGTGACATCAACCAATTGTTTCAAATGACCAGGTTTGGAATTCACTGTCATCTGAAAGAAGTTGGTCTGATATTGCTGATAACGTCCCAAATCCATGCTTACAATGCTTCCAGTGTGTAATGTTTCACCTGGCACACCTCACAGTTTGCCTAGCCCCATAAAAGAAAGTCACATGGTGTTAGATCTGGAGTTCTTGCAGTCTATTCGTGAGGTCCGCATCTTCCCAGCCAATATTCTGGAGACTCCTCATCCAGCCACACACAGACAACATTTGCAAAGTGAGGTGATGTTCCATGTTGCATAAAAATAATTTTTCAGTTCTATCCCATGCAGATACTTCGGGCAAACACAATCTTCAAGCATCTGCCAGTAGCATTCCGCTTTCATTGTCACGCAAGATAAATGGCATAATAACATTTGTAGCAGTCATACTACACAGTCACTGTTGGGTAAGACTGCACCTTCTCCAATGTCACACCAGGAAGCCATTCCGTCCAATAATGGTAATTGTGTCTGCTGATAAAACTTCCCACATGGAATATGGTCTTGTCCCTCCAGAGAATGTTATTAAACAATTGTGCCAACCCAACATCAACTCCCTGTATTCCTACTGCAATCTTAGTCTTCTGGTGCCAGTTGTTGCATGTAATGAGGTTTTTTTCCATATTCCATAATTCAATTATTTATTCAAGATATGACATACTGTGTACCTTGCGAGTCCACTTTCATTGCTGCCTGGTGTGCTGACTTCAAAAGGCTGCATAAAAACGTTTCCTGCACCATTTCCACTTTATCATCATATAAAGATGTGACTGAATGAGCAGTTTTCTTGCCTCTTTTACCAAGCCAGTGATCGTTAACTTTCTGTGACAATTCTTTATTGTGTGTAGAGGAGATGCGGTACTCTACCATCTCTACAACAGTACGACGGAATTCCGCACTTCATACAGTGCAACAACTTGTGCTCGCTGTTGAAAAGTTGGCCATCTATTCAGTTGCTTTTTGCAGCTCCTCTCACAGCAACTGCACTGCAGAAAACTTAAAAAACTAGCACTCACTGAAGGGAAGAAACAGGAAGGGGAGAGAGTGATGGAGATACAGAACAAATGCTGAGGGTTGAGCACAAGTCTGGCCTGACAGCCAGATGTTTGCAGTTCTATTGTCAGTATGTTCCATGAACCAGCTGACAAATTCCTGCATAGTGACTGCAGAAATCTGTATCTTATTTAAGGACCCATATGTACACAATATTTCGATTATGATTCCATTGATAGCAAAACTTTTACAGCCATTTTATAATATATAGTTACTTTTGAGACACCCTGTACATTTTTCAGGACCCCAAATCTTTCAGTAATTTATTTTAGGTTCTCAAAAAAAAAAATAATTGAAAGCTATTATTTATTACAAAAACAAAAAGGGGGCATTCCATACCAAGTGGTCCAGGAAAAAAATTATTTGGTGCTTGATCATATCAGAAAAATTTGACGTTGACTGGGTGAATTCCCTGATGATCAAAACTATATTTACAAAATTTTTCTGTTTCTCATTTAGAAACGGCAGTCATTTTTGTTTCAGGCCACAAGTGTTTTTTCCCATTTGCAAGCATCTGTCTTTTTTAATTATTCAGTAATGGGTTGCCTAAGCCTTTTAAATAAAAAATCATTCAGTTCAGCACACACCAGCCTACAAATCAGAACCATTATCACCTATCTGAATATATTCCTCAATACATTTTGAATAGCTCAAAATTGATTAGTCACAATTTTTAAAAAACAAAAACTCAGTTTTTGAACAGCAGTTTTCTAAAGAGAAAGTAATTTCTCAGACTTCATATTTTTGTGCTTTTAGACTACATAGCAGAGTTACTTTTTAAAGTGTGTCAGTGGTTGAGAAACTTACACTAAAAAAACACACTATTTAAAAAAAATGATTTTTTTGTATTTTTTCGTATTTTGGCCAGAAATATCTTTGTTAGGGGACCAGGTAGAAATCTAGAAATTACACACTTAATAGATCTTTAAGATACCAAACTTCAGTTTAAATTTCAACTTTGAGATTCAATTGAAAGTTATGAAAAAAATTACAAACATTAGTCAAAAATACATTCCTTAACTTCTGCATCACCTAGGCTAATGGAATAAAGTACATCAATCGTATAATTTAAACACGTCAAACTAAACCAACTAATGATTATTTGTTGAGACAATCCTCTGCTGAAAGTTTCAGCAGGCTGGCAGACAGCAACTGCTAGTCTGTACAGACTCATAGGCAAGTCTGTACAGTTCTGTGCATTGTCTTCTCTCTTCCATAAACATCTGTCCTCACACACTCAGCTCTTGAATCATGCAGTGCAAAAACGGAGTCTCAGTGTTCTATTGGTGTTATTATTAACTGAGCTTCTCATAAAAGTATGCAGGAGAGTTTTCTAAAGGCTATTTGAGTTGAAGATTACAGCAAAGAAGAAAAAGTGTTGTTTTACTTAGATGTTGTTAAATCAAAAAATGGTTTAAATGGCTCTGAGCACTATGGGACTTAACATCTCTGGTCATCAGTCCCCTAGAACTTAAAACTACTGAAACCTTACTAACCTAAGGACATCACACGCATCCATGCCCGAGGCAGGATTCGAACCTGCGACCGTAGCGGTCACGCGGTTCCAGACTGAAGCGCCTAGAACCGCACGGCCATTGTTAAATCAACTTGCAAGTACCATGAAATGAAATACTTAAAAAAATTTCATCATCTTTTTGACAAGTCTTGCTTGGAAATTTTTAAGAAACATAAGAAGTCTGTAACAAAAAGTCTGGAAAAAATAATTTTTGATCATTATTCTAAGACTAAAAGCCCTTTTATCAGTACAGTATCACGATATGCAAGTTTTAAAAATTCACCAACTAAATATGATGATTTGATAGAAAAGCTAAAATCTAAATACCATATTTCAGACAAAGAGAATAAAATTAAGATTATCAGTTTACTGCTTAATTCTTGAAGTTGAGCAAAATGATGAATTTAATGTGTGTGAACATTTGGTTAAATTAACTAGGCATTTAGTAAAAGAGCATGAATTTTACCTGTATCACAAAAGAAAAGTGATCTAATTTGATGGATGGAAAACCAATTGAAAAGGTTATGAGGTTTTATAAAAATGACAATAACAGCTATTTGATACCTGGGAAAAACAGTTGTGTTCTGTGGCAGGAAATGGTACATAGGTTCAAAGACAAAAAAGGTTAATATTGTGTAATTTAAATGACTATTCACTGAATTCAAAAAAGAAAGTACTGACATTGAAATTGTAAGGTCAGAATTGTGTGAGTTGAGACTGAAATGGTGTATTGTTGCAGGGACATCTTGCACCCATAATGTTTGCATTTGTCTGTATCACCAAAATATAAACTTGATGATTGGTGAGGTCAATCCTATAGTTGACTATTAGGACTTTTTGGAAGTTCTGTTATGCAATATTGACAGTTACAATTGTATAATCATGGGACAATGTCAAGATTGTCCAAGCAAACAATATTTACTTGACATGTTTGAATAATTGGAAGAAGATGATTTGATGCCAGACAATACATAATGCTCAATGAATGTTTGGAATACTACTGTACAATGTAGCCTCATTGACGTAGACACTTTGTGCATTATCCAGTTAGAGCCCGTATATTGGACAGTGTTATCGCTACTGCAATGGCATACCGCGAGCAGTCCAGTATCAATAACAGCTTCATTCAGTTTGTGTTCAGCACTGCAATAACATGCCTTGTAGAGGCACACAATACTTTGATAGTGTCAGGACAGTGGCTTTATTTTCAGTGGGTCATACACGGCAAGATGTTGCCGATTGGTTACATGTCTTTCAAAGTGGTGTGACCAAGGTGCGGAGAAAGTACAGAGACAAGGGAAATGTGAACGATTGACCTCGGAGTGGTCAACCTCATATGACAACACCAGTGCAGGATTGTTTCCTCCAACTTTTGGCATCCAGGCAACCAGTATCAGCTGCCAGAAATATTGGAAATGACTTCTCCGAAGTTTTGCACTGAACCAATGGAACTGATGCAATCGAAGGACCTAGGCTCTTGCACATCAATATTGGACTATTGCAGAATGGAGTAATGTCATGTTTGCTGACAAGACCAGGGTTGGTTTGCGACCAGACACTAGGCGTGTTAGGGTTTGGAGAAGTGCTAGACAATACCAAGAATGGCAATACATTCGGGAAGTAAATCCGTTTGTAGGTTGAACTGTGATGTCCTGAGCAGCAGGAAGATGTGTCGCAAATGGAGCCTCAGGGATACCGGGTGACCTCCCTGAGTAAGTAGCCTTACACCGCGTGGGGTATTCGTGGTGTGGACCTTGTAGATCCCCAAATCTCATGGGACTAATATGGAAACGAGTAAAGAAAACATAGAAAAACAAACTGAGGGGCAAACTGAGACCTCAGATATCCAAACATCGGGGTCAGTACCAATGGAAGTCACTCTCACTACTGAATCAGGGTCTAGACCTGAGCCAGAAGTGGGAACTGTAACCGTGAAGCTGGACCAGATTAAGATCAAAGGCTTGTCCGTGGTCCAGAGATTGAAACTACTCAGGGAACAGAGGAAAGAGGAAGGGAAAGAATGGCTTCCTAAAGACAAGTGGAGGGAATTAACAGGACTTGAACTTGAGTCCCCCCAGGAAGAAACTATCTCAGGCTGAAGGGGGTAAGCAGACCCCCACTACATGAAAGACAGGTAGCAAGTGGATAAGGGAGGAATCAAAGACTCCCTCCTCCCTGGATAAGCGAGTCCAGAAAAAAACCGAGGCAAGAAATGGGGAACCAGACCTATAGTACTGCAGTCTCAGTTTCTAGGATGGCACTTATCCAGGAAGGCTATCCACTGGTGGCTATCACCTCACAGCAGGAGGAATTGGTACAGATGACCCTCTTTGAAAAGATTGGGGGAACCCTGGCCAGGACCCAACTTCAGGAGGGTCTATCTAGATTGTGGTGCCCTCATTTTTGTCTGTGAGGGGGTGCACACGGTGGAATGGCTCAAGGAAAAGGTGCCCATTATATCACCATGGGAAGATGCAAAACTGCTGGTTAAGATGGCAGCGGAGCTTCTTAAGACCACAAAGATATGAATATGTGTACCAAAGATCCTTAAGGAAGTCTCTCCTAAGACACTGTTCAGGAAAATAGGGGCCCAGAACCCAAAAGTCTCGACAGAAGACTGGAGAGTGATCAACCAGAAGGTTGCACCAGAAGGACGAATCCTGGTTGTGGAGGTCGGGGATGAGTCCCTGAAGGTGATGCGGGCGCAGGACCTGAAATTGTTTTTAGGGTTCTTGCAGGTCACTATCAGGGTTCTCAAAGACCTCAAAGATGGCAGCAAGACGGAGACTGGAGGTGCTGCAGATTAATCTGCAGCACAGTAAAGGGGCCTTTGCTGCCCTGAGTTGCAGCCTGGGGAGGCAGGAAGTGGACGTGGCCCTGATACAGGAACCCTATTTATATAAGGGGGCGTATTCAGCCTTGGTGGCACTGTAGGTAAGCTGATTTATGCTAGAAATCTAAGAAACTCCAGAACATGCATCCATGTAAGAAATGGAATTTCTTTCGTGCCAATGATGGATTTCTGCTCTAGGGACTTAGTGACCATTAAAATGCAGCAATGTGAGGAAGGTATCACAAGGGAAATTGTTTTGGCTTCAGAATACCTTCCTTACGAAGACAGCTCTCCTCCTCCCTAGGAGGTGAGGAGACTGGTGGAGACTTGTCATTGGCAAGGTGACCAACTGCTGGTGGGATGCGATGCCAATGCCCACAACCTAATGTGGGGCAGCAAGGACACCAACACTAGAGGTGAGTACCCTCTTGAATTCCTTTTAGCTAACAACTTAGAGATCCTGAATAGGGGCAACTAACCTACATTCAGGAGTAGCAGAAGGGAAGAAGTAATTGACATAATCTTTAGTTCCATGATGATGGGCAGCTATGTCAAACAATGGCATGTGGTGTTGGGGCCATCCTCATCGGACCACATGTACATTAAATTCAAGGCTGAAATGGGAATCAGACAGACCATGGCCTATAGGAATCCCAGGAAAACAGACTGGGAGACTTATAGGAGGGACCTCGATTTAGACTTATCGGATATTAAAACCTCAATAAGGAATCCAGTAGAATTTGAGGAAGTAGCAGAGGCTGTTACCTCTCCCATAGTGACCTCATATCAAGACAACTGCACAATAACCTAGAAGTGCACAAATAGGAGTGTGCCTTGGTGGAATAACAACTTAGAAATCCAACGAAAACAGGTACGGAGACTGTTTAATATTGTGAGACGTAAAGGACAACGGGCTCAATATTGTGAGGTCCTTGTCAGCTACAATCTTGCAATCAGACAAGCAAAGAAGGCATCCTGGGAGGTATTCTGTGAGGAAGTGGAGAACACAGCTGCACAAACCAGACTTCACAAGATTCTCACTAGAGTACCCACCAATCCAGGAGGTACATTGAGGAAAGTGGATGGGGAATAAACAAAGACAGATCATGAGATGCTGGAACTGCTCCTCAAAACTCACTTTCCTCAATATGCTCTGCTGGACAACACAGTCCAGAATGTGATCCAGAATGTGAAGCACATGAAGAGAGGACTGGGAATTGGCCAAGGAGTGTGTGAACATTAATAAAATCGAATGAACAGTGGGAACATTCCAACCGTTCAAGTCACCTGGCCCAGATGGAATTTTTCCAGCTCTCCTGCAACAGGCAGGAGAGAAGCTCATAAGAGTCCTAGACAGGCTGTTCAGCGTTAGCTTTGCAGTAGGAATCATTCCCAGTGCTTGGAGGGCAGTGAAGGTTGTCTTCATTCCAAAGCCAAGGAGAATTGATCATACCAAGGCAATGAGACCAGTCAGTCAGTCCTCCTTCATTCTCAAAACATTGGAAAAACTCGTTAATGTATATGTTGGGGAGAGGAGGCTAAGTAGGGCCCCTCTACATTCAAACCAACACACATATCAACCAGGTAAATCATGTCATTCAGCTCTCCACCAACTTGTTGACAAGGTGGAAGAAGCACTTCACTTCCAAGCAGCCCTCTGCATCTTCCTGGATATCGAGGAGGCCTTCAGTAACACAACCTTTGATTCCATGGTAAGGGCAGCAGAGGTGCATGACCTGGGGACCTGGGGACCACTATATGCAGGTGGACCAGGGCCATGCTTAGTGGAAGGAAAGTGGAGGCTACCATGATGAATGAAAAGATGGTAATTAACACCACTAGAGGCTGCCTACAAGTATTAGTTTTGTCCCCTCTATTGCCTCTATTGTGGAATCCAGTGGTGAATGAACTCATTGAGGGATTAAATTCCAGACAGTGCTTCTGCCAAGGGTACATAGATGACTTTGTCATATTAGTACTTGGCAAATTTACTGACACAGTTAGAAATATGGCACAAGGAAGTTTGGACATTGTGCAAAATTGGTGCATCAAACAGGATCTGGGGTTAATCCTAAGAAGACTGTTGTGGTGCCATTTATGAAGAGACATTTTCAACGCTCAAGTTGGAATCGAAAGCTCTTCAATGAAACTCTACCCGTGAAGGGGACAGTGAAATATCTAGGGGTAACCTTAGATGAGAAGCTAACATGGACCCCTCACACTAAGAGTATTTGCTCCAAGGCAAAAAGTACTCTAGTGAGTACTAGAAGGGCTTGTGGCAAAAACTGGGGCCTAAGTCCCAGTGGTATGCGCTGGATATATACCGCAGTGGTCAGACCTAGGATTTCCTGTTGGGCCATAGTGTGGTGGAAAAAAAACTGTCACAAAACAGATTCTAAAGCTATCATCACTCTGTATTTCTTCTGCGGCCTCTAAATGACAATCTCCGTGATATGCCTCGTCCTCACTACACAGAAAATCACTGTCATCTAGTACACTAAGTAACTGTTCCTCTGCCAATTTAACAGTTTTCCTGCTCCTTTTCACATAGGAAGGTCTAGGTGTTGGTTCATTATCCGCCATTACGAACAATATACGTTCGATAACTGACCACACAAAGCAAAATTTACGCGATTTGATGCTAGCTTAGACGCTGCAACAAGACTGAGTAATCCGACAGTGAGCATGGACGCTTATAAGTGTCAGCCGAACTGGCTCGTGGTTTTCATTTTTTTCTTTATTGTCATTTTGAAACCTTATACAGGTAGGCCGGCAGCAGCAAAACTACGCCGCTCTTCGGCCACAGATATTACAATTAGTACATATGAAGACATAGAAAAACAAAACAAAAAGGTGGATAAAAAACAGTAGACACACAAAGTAAAATACATGGAGCTGTTCACAGGCGTAGTGAAATAAAAAACGTTCAGCACTTGTACACGAACGTAGATGACAGAAATGACACATGTGAACGATGGAGCACGGACGGTGAAACACGAAGGCGCGCGTGCGCACGCACACACACACACACACACACACACACACACACACACACAAACAAAATAAATCCGGGGACCTGCCAGAGGGGAAAGTGTGGGGGTGGGGGTGGGGGTGGGGGTGAGGGACGAGGGAGAGGGGGAGGGTGGAGATGACAGAGGCAGAGGAGAGGAGAGGGGAGTGGGAAGGAAGGTAGGGGGGTAGGGGAAGCCTGCGGGGAGAGAAGGGAGAGAGGGTGACCTTGGGAAAAACACACGGAGAGGAATGGGAGGATCAAAGTTGGTAGGAGGGGTAGATGGAGGGGATGAGGGCATCATCAGGGAGGGGGAGTTGACGGAAGCCACCTTGGACAAGGTTATGGAGGGTAGAGAGAGATGGAGAGCGGGTGGGATGTGGGAATACAGGCGTGGCAGGAGACGGGGGTGGGAAAGGATGGGAGAGACAAGCGGGTGAGGGGGATCAAGTTTGCGGGAGGTGTAGAGGATCTGTATCTGTTTGAGGAAAGGAGGAGGTGTGGGAATGGAATTAGGTCATACAGGACCCGCATGGGGGAGGGGAGGCGGATGCAATAGGCGAGGTGGAGCGCATGGCGTTCCAGGGTTTGTAAAAGGTAGGAGGGACGGAGATCCAGGCGGGATGGGCATAGCAGAGGATAGGGCGGATGAGGGATTTATAGGTGTGGAGGGGTCCAGACCCCATGTGCAGCCGGAAAGGAGCTTGAGGAGGCGGAGTTGGGAGTGTGCCTTGACTTGGATTGTCCGGAGATGGGGGGGTCCAGGAGAGGCGACAGTCGAGGGTGACGCCAAGGTACTTCAGGGTGGGGGTGAGGTTGATAGGACGGCTGTAGATGGTGATATAGAAATCGAGGAGACGGAAGGAAGCGGTGGTTTTGCCTACAATGATCGCCTGGGTCTTTGAAGGATTGACCTTGAGTTGAGCAACCACTGGTTACACCAAGTGGTGAACAGGTCAACATGGGATTGGAGAAGGTGTTGGGAGCATTGCAGGGTGGGGGCGAGGGCAAGGAAGGCGGTGTCATCGGCATACTGGAGAAGGTGGGCGGGGGGTGAAGGCGGCGGCATGTCGGCCGTATAGAGAAAGTAGAGAAGAGGGGAGAGGACGGAACCTTGGGGCACACCGGCGGAGAGGTAGAAGGTGTAGGAATCCGTGTTATGGATTATGACAAAGGAAGGACATTGGGAAAGAAAAGACCCGATCAGATGGATTTAGTTAATAGGAAGGGCGTAGGTTTGGAGCTTGAAGAGGAGAGCAGAATGCCATACACAGTCATAGGCATGTTCAAGGTCGAGGGAGAGGAAGATGGCGGAGCGACGGGAGTTGAGTTGTTCGGAGAGGATGTGAGTGAGGTGAAGGAGAAGCTCATCGGCAGAGAAGGACGATCGAAAGCCACACTGCGTAGTGGGAAGGAGTCAGTGCTGGTGGATGCGTCGGGTGAGGATGGATTCCAGGACCCTGCTGAAGACTGAGGTTTATCGGGTTTGAGGAACATCAGGATCCGGGAGGTTTCCCACAGGTCGGGGTAGAGGCTGGCCAGGGTGGAGAGGAAGGAGGCGGGAGCTTCACGGAGGTGACGATAGGTAAAACGATCGTGATCCTGAGTGGTGTTGTGTTTCGTGCGGAGTGTAATGATGATATCCTGAGTAGTGATTGGGGCGTTGAGTTCGTTGTATGTAATGTTGTCCAAGTACTGGAAGCCAGGAGCGAGTGGAGGGGCAGAGGTGTCAGTTCGATTGCGGACATCAGGGAAGAGGGAGTAATCGAACTGGGGATCGTCAGGGAGGGTAAAGATATCGGAGAGGTAGGAGACAAAGTGATTGGCCTTACTAAGGTTATCAGGGAAGGGGTGGTCATCATGAAGGAGAGGGTAGGTGGGGGGGGGGGTGTTAGATCCGGTATGGCGGCAGGAGGCTGACCAGTACTTAGATGAGTTGATAGGTAGGGTAGCATTAAGACGGGTGCATGTCTGTCGCCAGTCCCGGCGTTTCTTAGTCGTAAGGAAGTTTCGGACGTGTCATTGTAGTTGCCGGTGGCGTCATAGTGTGTCCCGGTCACGCGTATGAAGGAAGGCATTGTAGAGATGGCGGGATTCACCGAGGAGGAGGACGGCCTGTGGGAGTAAAGTGGGATGGTGCAGGTGGATGGCGACGGTAGGGACGTGGGCCTCCGTGGCCTCAGACAAAGTCTGCTGGAGGAAAGAGGTGGCATGGGTAACATCATCAAGGTGGTGGTAGGCGAGGGGGTGGCCATCGACCTGGGTAGAGAGGGTATCCTGGTAGGCATTCCAGTCGACACGGGAATAATCATGGACATATTTCGGGGGAGGGTCAATGCGAGGATCAGGACGGGGGCAATAACTGACTGAAATGGTGAGGAGGACAATGAGATGGTCACTGCCAATGGGTCGTGGCTTGTTTTGATGCTTATCAGCGTCAGCCACAGTGGCTCATGGCTTGTTGTGACGCTTATAAGCGTCAGCCGCAGCGAAAGTGTTAATGTGTATTTCGTCTAACATGAGTGTCACAAAACAATCATGAGGATTCATTCAGGTTTGATACTTTCTCCCTAATGTAAACTAGAAAGTTTGGACAGTTAGGATCAACATTAATATTTGCACAGAGGTTTCTAATAGTACTAGGATGAGGCAGAATAATATTTTTAGTGCTCGGTATGAATCTGGAAGCGTGGCTTGAAATAAAAAACAACAAAGAAGCAAATACTAAAACATGTGGAGAACACCTATGTTTCTCAGGAGGCTTAACTGAAACTGGCTTCTTATGAATCAGCAGCAGGTTTAATTTTCCCCTCACATTCTAAGTTATCTACACTCCTGGAAATGGAAAAAAGAACACATTGACACTGGTGTGTCAGACCCACCATACTTGCTCCGGACACTGCGAGAGGGCTGTAGAAGCAATGATCACACGCATGGCACAGTGGACACACTAGGAACCGCGGTGTTGGCCGTCAAATGGCGCTAGCTGCGCAGCATTTGTGCACCGCCGCCGTCAGTGTCAGCCAGTTTGCCGTGGCATACGGAGCTCCATCGCAGTCTTTAACACTGGTAGCATGCCGCGACAGCGTGGACGTGAACCGTATGTGCAGTTGACAGACTTTGAGCGAGGGCGTATAGTGGGCATGCAGGAGGCCGGGTGAACGTACCGCCGAATTGCTCAACACGTGGGGCGTGAGGTCTCCACAGTACATCGATGTTGTCGCCAGTGGTCGGCGGAAGGTGCACGTGCCCGTCGACCTGGGACCGGACCGCAGCGACGCACGGATGCACGCCAAGACCGTAGGATCTTACGCAGTGACGTAGGGGACCGCACCGCCACTTCCCAGCAAATTAGGGACACTGTTGCTCCTGGGGTATCGGCGAGGACCATTCGCAACCGTCTCCATGAAGCTGGGCTACGGTCCTGCACACCGTTAGGCCGTCTTCCGCTCACGCCCCAACATCATGCAGCCCGCCTCCAGTGGTGTCGCGACAGGCGTGAATGGAGGGACGAATGGAGAAGTGTTGTCTTCAGCCTTGGTGCCAATGATGGTCGTATGCGTGTTTGGCGCCGTGCAGGTGAGCGCCACAATCAGGACTGCATACGACCGAGGCACACAGGGCCAACACCCGGCATCATGGTGTGGGGAGCGATCTCCTACACTGGCCGTACACCACTGGTGATCGTCGAGGGGACACTGAATAGTGCACGGTACATCCAAACCGTCATCGAACCCATCGTTCTACCATTCCTAGACCGGCAAGGGAACTTGCTGTTCCAACAGGACAATTCACGTCCGCATGTATCCCGTGCCACCCAACGTGCTCTAGAAGGTGTAAGTCAACTACCCTGGCCAGCAAGATCTCCGGATCTGTCCCCCATTGAGCATGTTTGGGACTGGATGAAGCGTCGTCTCACGCGGTCTGCACGTCCAGCACGAACGCTGGTCCAACTGAGGCGCCAGGTGGAAATGGCATGGCAAGCCGTTCCACAGGACTACATCCAGCATCTCTACGATCGTCTCCATGGGAGAATAGCAGCCTGCATTGCTGCGAAAGGTGGATATACACTGTACTAGTGCCGACATTGTGCATGCTCTGTTGCCTGTGTCTATGTGCCTGTGGTTCTGTCAGTGTGATCATGTGATGTATCTGACCCCAGGAATGTGTCAATAAAGTTTCCCCTTCCTGGGACAATGAATTCACGGTGTTCTTATTTCAATTTCCAGGAGTGTATCAACTCAAAAATGATGTCTTGAAGATAATTTTCTTCCTTTTTGTATACTAAACTTTCAACAAATATTATGATATTGTCTAACTCATGGATATTATTTACAGTTTTTGAAACTTTCTTGGAAGTGATTTCACAACTCTTAATGTATATGCTTACGCTGAATTCCTGATTAATAATTATGTACAAAATATGATGTGGTATTCTTTCAGTGTCTACATAAAAAAACAGTATATATGAATCTTTCACTGCTTTTGACTACTTTTCACTACAAGTAACAGAGTCAAGCTTCTTCATCAGTTCCTGAAATGAATTGAGGGAAAACTTCTTATATTCTTCTAGAGATTTAATACTGTCCTCTATGGATGCTCTCAGAGCAGCAGCTTCCCTTTTCTCCTGTTTTTCAGAAGGAGATTCTCTGGTTTTTGTCATCACTTTCGAAATATACGAATGACAGTTAGTAAATTTGCTTGGGACTGCATTTTGTCAGAGTTGTGGCTTGCTTAGTGGTACGGTTATTGTAGCCCCAGTTTTCCAGTCTACTGCTTGTGTTTCCCACAGTATATCATCTTCACAGAATGCAAATGGCAGACCTACAAAGCGAAAAATAATATACTACATGCATGTCACTGAAACTTGTACTGATACTCTAACTTCAACTGCCATATACTTTCGTCGATAAGTACGGCTTAAAATGAAAGGTCCCCTAGGAATGAATTTCTCTCTTTTGATCACAGATAACCATTTTCCTTCGTGTATTCTCATCGGCTGGAAATTTAAAAATGTGAACCTTCTTCTTCACATCATAATTACCGTCACAACCAGGAACACAACACTTATTCACCATGGTGGTGATCACTTCTGAACTGCTGCAGGCAGTATACACTTAAAACAGCAGTAAAGCAATTCCAATCCCTTAAAGCATTTATTGATGGTTCTGTCAACAGTTGCAATATTTATTGGTTACCGATACTTTAAATAAAGTTGCTGTTCCCTGTCAATGAAATGTTGAAACTGAAGAGAGCTTCCAATGACACTGTGGCATCCACAGTTAAAGCAGATGAAGAAATTCCAGCCTTGGTCAGCTTTATATATCCCCATAGACTTGTCCATTCCTTCCACAAACCATCTACTAAAAATACTTGCTGGATTCCTGAGCATCATATACAGGGTGATTATAATTAAAGTTAAACTTTCAAAATGCTGTAGAAGTAACACCACTGGTTAGAATGATGTCAAATTGTAACAGAATATTATCGGAGAAGGGGTCAAAAATAAGGCAGAAGAAAAAAAATAGTGTGAAAATTGATCAATAGATGGTGCTGTATGTGTCATAATACATAGATGAAAGCATCTGTCATGTGCATGACCCATTGAAGTTGGTTCAAACATGCAGAGTACAAGGCTTTTCCTCCTTTCACATCAGTGACATTCACCATGACTGTCTCAATACAGCATCATGCTCTGCTTGTAAAGCTGTGTTTCAAGAATGACGACTGTGCACACATTGCTTTGCAGAACTTCAGGACACTGAAGGGTTTGAAAAATGCGTTGGTTTGATGACTGCCATAGGTCTGGAGAAAATGATTCAGAAGTTTGAAAAGATGGGTTCTTTTGGTGTGCAACCTGGTAGAGGGAGGAAACAAATTGATTCGACATCAGTGAAAGCAGTGACCACAGCAATGCAGGAGAAGACGAGTGGTGGTGCCCAAACGTGTAGTGCATGGAGAATTTGCCCGAACACTGGACATACCCATGAGCACAATACCTAAAATCCTTCAAAACAGCCTTCTTTGTATCCATGCTACCCATGTGCACAAGTTGCTTCCTGTTGACCTGCCAGCAAGAGAGACCTTTGATTTAGAATTTCTTGCTCACATGGAACTGGGCAATGACTGGACATGGAAGATCTTGTGGACAGATGAAGCCCACTTCCAGCTAACAGGATGTATCAATACACAGAATTGTCGAATATGGGCAACGGAAAATCCATCACAGGGCCATATTTTTTCGAAGAGAGAGGTGCTTCCAGTCCTGTCACCTGCACCGTCACTGGTAAGGGATACAAGTGTCTTTTGTGCATCCACATCATTCTAGCTCTCCAACAGCGAGGATGTGTGGATGGGATCAGTTTTATGCAAGATGGCACACCTATGCACATTGCAAATCCAGTTAAGCAGCTGCTGAAGCGCCATTTCGGAAATGCTAGAATTATCAGCCGCCATTTCCCTACAGCCTGGCTATCCCAATCACGTGATCTTAATCTGTGTGACTTCTGGCTATGGGGCTATCTGAAAGACGTTGTGTTCAGTGTTCCAATTGCAAATGTGGATGCATTGAAGGCAGGTGTTGTGCAACACATTCTGAACATGACCTCTGAAACACTTCGATCAGTTGTGGAACATGTTGTTTCTCGATTTCAACTCATTGCAGAAAACAGTGGACAGCATAGAACATGTTTTGTGCCAGTCACACAGAAATTAATAATCCAGTTTGATTTTTGGCCTCAGGACAATCAAAAACCAATGTGAGTGGTGCTTTTTATGTGGTTTTTGGTCTCAGGGCAACTAAAAATGATTTTTCCCATCCGATGTGATATGACCTTGCCATGGTGGATCGGCTTACGTAACTAACAGTATCACATTGTACATCCATGCACACCAAGTAGTCAAATGTATGCCTTAGGCATTGTTGTATGATTCATTTGTCATTTGTAGTCGACCACTATTAAATTATGATGCTTACAGCATCATCTTTTGCTACATTTTGCAACTATTTATTTTTCTTCTGCCATATGGTTTCCCCCTTGCAATTTGATGTCATTTGGATCAGCGGTGTTATTTCTACAGCAGTTTGAAAGTTTAACTTTAATTATAATTACCCTGTATTTATAATCAAAAAAGCACCATCAAAAACATCAGGAAGACAATATGTAAACATTTACTCAGGATTTGAACAAGACAGTACTGGCAATTTATTAAGTCTGAAGTGGAAAAGAATTATCCAGTAATATAATGTGTTTAAAGTTCTATCTTTCTGGATTTTCATTTTTATTGCCACTTATTGCTTGACGTTGATTTGTACACAACTAGACTTGTATTTTGATGAAAGCAGTTTTCACTGATTTTACTTTCTGTTTACTCATTAATGTGACATGCAAATATACATACTGGGTATGAATAGTAATAACAATGAGCAATATTTTTCATCCACAAGCAGGTGTGGGTCAAAAATTAAACTATATAGCTTCTAAAGCTGAAAGACTACTCTTTCTAGATATAACAAGATAAAAAAGATTAAAGAACATTTGGTTGAGATAAGGGTCCCCCAAAACTACCCAAAATTTGGCACCCAAAACATTTTCATCAAATTGGCAGGTGTATGTATTTTGATAGAGAAGGACTGAGACTACTCTGCAAAGCACAAGAAGACAGCATGGCTGCGTGCCATATTACCAATATTTGGCTGAATCTGTTGATAAAATTTTGATTTATGGCTGGTTAAAGAGGAACTCTCCAAGTTCCACAATGAATGTTCTGCCATTTTTGAAGTACAGCTGTCAGTAATATATTTTAATTCAGCACAGAAAGTTATTAAACTGTACAGAAGCAAGGACTTGTAAGTTAAAGAGTACCTTCCATACAAGTAATCCAAAGCTGACACACTGACTTGCAAGTAGGTGGTGCAAACTTGGGACACCTATCTATAAGAGGCTGTAGTAATTGAACAAAAGGAGGTGTCAAACTGAAACTTTTTACATATCTATCCAAGACATTGTCGAATCTATTCCAATAATTTTTCTGAATTTGGAAATGGTTGAGTGGGAACCACCTCTAAATAATGGTTCACTTGATGTGGAATGACCCAGCTGTCAGTAAAATGAAGTCAAATAAAGCTCACAGCATTGTTTACCTGAAAGCTGGGAAGATTTAACAGCTTGATCTGGAACTGGCACAGATGGTTGGTTTGTTTATTTATGAAGTCAAAAGCAAATAACATACAACCCATATATACACAAATAATAGAGAAACTGAGAGAAGTTGGGAAGCAGAATTGGTAAAATCACATGGTAAGAAATGGAAATAGCTGTGAAGAAGATGAATGGGGGGGAAAGTCCCAGGACCTGATGAAGTATCAGTGGACATGATAAGAGCAACAGGTCCAGTGGCAATGCAGTGGCTGTTTAGAGTACTGTCAAGTGTGTGGAGAAATAGTACAATACCTGACGATTGGAGAAGAGGAGACATTGTTCCCATCTTCAAAAAAGGCAATAAAAGACTTTGTAAAAACTGCAGAGGAGTAACCCTTATCAGTCATACAGCCAAGATTTTTAAAGCGTTTTACTAAATTGAATAAGTGAAAAGATAGAAAAGGAGCTGAGTAAAGAACAGCATGGGTTTAGTAAAGGTAGAAGCATGATCAACCTGATATTTTCTATCCGTCAACTGATGGAAAAAAGTTGGAAGTATAACAAAAGGGTGATAATGGTTTTTATAGACATAGAAAAGGCATATGACTCAGTTAACAGGGAAAGACTCTGGGAAGAAATGAAGAAGATAGGTATAGAAGATGGATACATTAATGTAATAAAGACAATGTACAGAAGACACAATTGTAGAATTAGAACACCATTGGGGAACTTTGAATACTTCGAAACAAGGCAAGGACTTAAACAAGGAAGTATTCTATCTCCTGCACTTTTTAATGTTGTGATGGAGGGAACGAATAGGGCAGTTAAAGATATAGTAAAAGAAAAAGACAAGAAGATGATTTTTGCAGACAATATGGTAATACGGGGCGATAAAGAGGTAGATGTGCAGTTACAACTTGATGCATTCAAGGAAATAATGAAAAGGTATGGATTAAAAATAAATAAATATATGAGTGAAGTAATGGTATTTGGAAGAGACAAAGGGATCAATGGGAATATTACTTTGAATGGAGTACCCCTCAAAGGGTTAGACAGTTTCACTTATTTAGGCAGTGAAATATCTAGTGATGGAAGAATAACTAACGAAATTAATAGGAGGTTACACAAGGAAAGCAATTTCTACGAAATAATAAAACATCTGATTTGGAATAAGGAGGTTTCAGAAAAAGCAAAGCTCCTTATGTATAAGAGTTATTACTTTCCTATTTTCACCTATGGAGGAGAAACATGGACAATGACAGAAAGGAAATGGAGCAGACCGCAGGGGAAATAATATTCCTCAGAGCAGTTAAGGGAAAAACAAGAATGGAAGGAGTAAGGAATTTAGATATTAGAAAGGACCTTAAACAAGAAAGTATAAGAGAAGAAATCGAAAAAATGAGATTAAGATGGTATGGGCATGTTAAGAGGATGCGTGGGCAGAGACTTCCCAAAATTATGGAAGAATTTAAGATGGATGGAAAAAGACCAAGAGGGTGCCCAAGAACACAGTGGAAAATGGGGGTAAGAACATCTGTGGAAAGGAGAGGTGTGACCTGGCAGCAAGTGGAGGAAGAAAAGTGGTGGGAGGAATGAGCCAAATGGAGAGGACTTGTCAGCACCCAGACCCGGCAGTAGCTGGAGCGGATCCAGATACAACAACAACTTGTATACACAACTTCACTAAAGGCAAAATGTGAACATTATACATCTTAAACAACTGGAAACTGTAACTTGGCAACCTCAAGTGGACTGATCATAGCTTTTGTTTACTCTTCTGTGGTACACAAGACTGGGTCTTAGCTGACACTGCAAGAAGTGGTCATTCAAAGTCCTACATTCACAAAACTCAGTTTCTACACTGAGAATCCGTCTTCCTGACATCATAATGAATTTGCTTGAGTGACATCCAAGCAGCTTGATCTAATGAATATTTTTTCACCACCATAGGAGAAGTCAGAGAGATGTTTTGATTTGTATATAGTGGACCGGATAGTAAAAGTGGGGATGTAGCAGAGGACTAAGACGATAGTCTTGCTAGCACCAAAGAAGGAACTATACGATTTGATACACTACTACCCAGTACTGCTGCTCTACCAAGCATTCCAGAATCTTTAGAACATGGCAATCATGGCAAAAATGTGATCGATTACTAATCTATTGACAAACCAACACTATAATTACCAAACTTTTCATTTAAGCAAATGACTAGGTGATGGCTATAGACAGCTTGACCTCCTTGCAGGTTCAAGAAAAAATGGAAATAATCAGTGTTTATAATGAATCTATAAATTTTGCAAGTCCAGGCAAGGTGAAAGTCAGTACATTTCACTTAACGACAATGAGGAAATTCAATAATTAAATGTGATGTGGCAGCACTCCACAATTTTGGAATATGTGGGAGAGACTTTCAATCACACTTTGATTTTCAAACCCACTGCAGAAATAAAAAGAGTGAATATTATTGATTTTAAAACTATCATGGCACACACGCCAGCAGAACGCAGGATGCAGATACACTTGTTGACAGAACACAGTCTGCATAGTGAGCAGAATGCATCGTGTAGTTTGGCAGAACTCTTTTCTTTATTTTGGGCAAAAACAAAACAAAAAATATTACATCTAAACTCATAGAGACATGTAAACTCACTATCTTCGCGGACTAATTATAACAACTTTAGTAGCATCAATATTTTGTACTGTGAATAAATTCATGAAATAGCAACACGATGCCTCAGGCAAACTCTTATGCATAAATACACTCACTATTTGGTATAGCTCACAGTCAGAGACAAAATGTTGGGAACACAAACAGAGCTAAGAGAAAAAATCCTTGCCTTCTTGTGCATGTGGAGCAGGGAGCAATATATGTCTAGGACACCTTTCCTCTGTATATCAACATGTGGAGGGTTGAGGAAACCAAGAAGAACAGTGCTTGGCAAAATATACAAGTGACCTACAGAACGCAGATTTTCACCACACCAGCACACAAGTGGCATTTGGCAACCTGCCTTTTGTGGTATAACCAAGAGAAATGAATGACAAGGTTAAGACAAATCAGTAGATGTGGAATTTACATTAACATAGTGTGATACACTGTGTGAAAGACAAGAGCCATGCTACCTATTCTGATGCCACCTGCAAGGCAGAATATATTTCATTTGCTAATGACAAAGCCACTGTACCTGCAAAAGTTTGGCGGCACATTGGTCATACAATTTTTTGTATGTTCCTTGTCTCACACTTGATGAATTTTTATATTGTTCCACACATATGATATAGAGTATCTCTCTCTCCCTCTCTCTCTCTCTCTCTCTCTCTCTCTCTCTCTCTCTCTCTCTTTCTCATGAAAAATTTGCAAATGAGGGCAGCCTTTATATAAAATTAAAATTAGTGTTTTACAAGGCAAAACATATGTCTTCAAAATAATGAACAATATAACATCTTAATGAATGCCAGGTTTAAATTACGGTATTTAGGATTTAATTTGACTGCGAATAAAATGTTATGATTGTGAAAACCCAGTAAACAGTAATCTCCTGATTATCCACATGTGGATTACCTGCACATACTTCAGCAGTTTTGAAAAAAATGAAAAACAAAGCCTGAAATATTCTTTTATAATTAGAATGAATATTTTTGTTTAGCATTCAAATTCCTGGTGGGTAAGACGTAGAAGGCAAAAAGATCAAATTACTGGTTAAATAATGATAGCTATGAATGGAGATATGAGCTGCTATGTGAGCAGATATGGTATCTGCTGGAGGTAGAATGAAACAACTAAGTGATTAGTACTCAGAGTTGCTGAAATGCATTGATCTGTCATTAGAAAAAGTAAGAAAAAATTCGTTTCACTATACTGCTGTTTGACTCTGCAGAAAATGAGAACTACTGTCAGGAGTAAGTGAAAAAAAAAATAAAAAAATAGGGCAGTTACTTCCCGAAAGTGAATTGATAGCAATTGATATCACATACAGGGTCTGAAGAGTAATTTTGTAAAAGTTACAGTCTCCAGCAAGTAATTAATAAGTAATGCAGTGGGTTTCAAATGTGAGATGTAGTATGTTTTGTAAATGCAATAAATAGCAGTTTCCAGTAAAACATGGTCATTTTGGATTATCTGTGTTTTTCGGATATCCATATTAACCTGGATAATGGAAACATTGGTGTATATATTAAGGTATTCAGATGAATCACTTGTTAATTTTTCATTTATTCCGAGTTCATCCTTATAACTGTTAAAAAGTACAGTATATTCATAATAGCCTTGTTTGATTCTTTGTTTTCTTGTGATTTCTTTTATCGTCACCATGCAACTCTCTTATCAATGATGTGTTAAGGTACAAGCTCCAGTTTATGTTTATGACATCATCTCTTTCCCATTTATGCCAATAATTTGAAATAAGATGTTATTCAAGCATTTAGAAAACTTATACAGGAAACATACATTTCACATTGATTTATGGTTTATATTAGTTGTTGTTGTGTTGTGTCCTGAGACTGGTTTGATGCAGCTCTCCATGCTACTCTATCCTGTGCAAGCTTCTTCATCTCCCAGTACCTACTGCAACCTACATCCTTCTGAATCTGCTTAGTGTATTCATCTCTTGGTCTCGCTCTACAATTTTTACCCTCCACGCTGCCCTCCAATGCTAAATTTGTGATCCCTTGATGCCTCAAAACATGTCCTACCAACCGATCCCTTCTTCTGGTCAAGTTGTGCCACAAACTTCTCTTCTCCCCAATCCTATTCAATACCTCCTCATTAGTTACGTGATCTACCCACCTTATCTTCAGCATTCTTCTGTAGCACCACATTTCGAAAGCTTCTATTCTCTTCTTGTCCAAACTGGTTATCGTCCATGTTTCACTTCCATACATGGCTACACTCCATACAAATACTTTCAGAAACGACTTCCTGACACTTAAATCTATACTCGATGTTAACAAATTTCTCTTCTTCAGAAACGCTTTCCTTGCCATTGCCAGTCTACATTTTATATCCTCTCTACTTCGACCATCATTAGTTATTTTACTCCCTAAATAGCAAAACTCCTTTACTACTTTAAGTGTCTCATTTCCTAATCTAATCCCCTCAGCATCACCCGATTTAATTTGACTACATTCCATTATCCTCATTTTGCTTTTGTTGATGTTCATCTTATATCCTCCTTTCAAGACACTGTCCATTCCGTTCAACTGCTCTTCCAAGTCCTTTGCTGTCTCTGACAGAATTACAATGTCCTCGGCGAACCTCAAAGTTTTTACTTCTTCTCCATGAATTTTAATACCTACTCCAAATTTTTCTTTTGTTTCCTTCACTGCTTGCTCAATATACAGATTGAATAACATCGGGGAGAGGCTAGAACCCTGTCTCACTCCTTTCCCAACCACTGCTTCCCTTTCATGCCCCTCGACTCTTATAACTGCCATCTGGTTTCTGTACAAATTGTAAATAGCCTTTCGCTCCCTGTATTTTACCCCTGCCACCTTCAGAATTTGAAAGAGAGTATTCCAGTTAACGTTGTCAAAAGCTTTCTCTAAGTCTACAAATGCTAGAAACGTAGGTTTGCCTTTTCTTAATCTTTCTTCTAAGATAAGTCGTAAGGTTAGTATTGCCTCACGTGTTCCAACATTTCTACAGAATCCAAACTGATCTTCCCCAAGGTCCGCTTCTACCAGTTTTTCCATTCGTCTGTAAAGAATTCGTGTTAGTATTTTGCAGCTGTGACTTATTAAACTGATAATTCGGTAATTTTCACATCTGTCAACACCTGCTTTCTTTGGGATTGGAATTATTATATTCTTCTTGAAGTCTGTGGGTATTTTGCGTGTCTCATACATCTTGCTCACCAGATGGTAGAGTTTTGTCACGACTGGCTCTCCCAAGGCCGTCAGTAGTTCTAATGGAATGTTGTCTACTCCCGGGACCTGGTTTCGACTCAGGTCTTCCAGTGCTCTGTCAAACTCTTCACGCAGTATCTTATCTCCCATTTCATTTTCATCTACATCCTCTTCCATTTCCATAATATTGTTCTCAAGTACATCGCCCTTGTATAAACCTTCTATATACTCCTTCCACCTTTCTGCTTTCCCTTCTTTGGTTAGAACTGGGTTCCCATCTGAGCTCTTGATGTTCATACAAGTGGTTCTCTTCTCTCCAAAGGTCTCTTTAATTTTCCTGTAGGCAGTATCTATCTTACCCCTAGTGAGACAAGCCTCTACATCCTTACATTTGTCCTCTAGCCATCCCTGCTTAGCCATTTTGCACTTCCTGTCGATCTCATTTTTGAGACGTTTGTATTCCTTTTTGCCTGCTTCATTTACTGTATTTTTATATTTTCTCCTTTCATCAATTAAATTCAATATTTCTTCTGTTACCCAAGGATTTCTATTAGCCTTCGTCTTTTTACCTACTTGATCCTCTGCTGCCTTCACTACTTCATCCCTCAGAGCTACCCATTCTTCTTCTACTGTATTTCTTTCCCCCATTCCTGTCAATTGTTCCCTTATGCTCTCCATGAAACTCTGTACAACCTCTGGTTCTTTCAGTTTATCCAGGTCCCATCTCCTTAAATTCCTGCCTTTTTGCAGATTCTTCAGTTTCAATCTGCAGTTCATAACCAATAGATTGTGGTCAGAATCCACATCTGCCCCTGGAAATGTCTTACAATTTAAAACCTGGTTCCTAAATCTCTGTCTTACCATTATGTAATCTATCTGATACCTTTTAGTATCTCCAGGATTCTTCCAGGTATACAACCTTCTTTCATGATTCTTGAACCAAGTGTTAGCTATGATTAAGTTATGCTCTGTGCAAAATTCTACAAGGCGGCTTCCTCTTTCATTTCTTCCCCCAAATCCATATTCACCTACTATGTTTCCTTCTCTCCCTTTTCCTACTGACGAATTCCAGTCACCCATGACTATTAAATTTTCGTCTCCCTTCACTACCTGAATAATTTCTTTTATCTCGTCATACATTTCATCAATTTCTTCATCATCTGCATAGCTAGTTGGCATATAAACTTGTACTACTGTAGTAGGCATGGGCTTTGTGTCTATCTTGGCCACAATAATGCGTTCACTATGCTGTTTGTAGTAGCTAACCCGCACTCCTATTTTTTTATTCATTATTAAACCTACTCCTGCATTACCCCTATTTGATTTTGTATTTATAACCCTGTAATCACCTGACCAAAAGTCTTGTTCCTCCTGCCACCGAACTTCACTATATCCCACTATATCTAACTTTAACCTATCCATTTCCCTTTTTAAATTTTCTAACCTACCTGCCTGATTAAGGGATCTGACATTCCACGCTCCGATCCGTAGAACGCCAGTTTTCTTTCTCCTGATAACGACATCCTCTTGAGTAGTCCCCGCCCGGAGATCTGAATGGGGGACTATTTTACCTCCGGAATATTTTACCCAAGAGGACGCCATCATCATTGAATCATACAGTAAAGCTGCATGTCCTCGGGAGAAATTACGGCTGTAGTTTCCCCTTGCTTTCAGCCGTTCGCAGTACCAGCACAGCAAGGCCGTTTTGGTTAATGTTACAAAGCCAGATCAGTCAATCATCCAGACTGTTGCCCCTGCAACTACTGAAAAGGCTGCTGCCCCTCTGCCTCTCAACAGATACCCCTCCGTTGTGGTTGCACCTACGGTACGGCCATCTGTATTGCTGAGGCACGCAAGCCGCCCCACCAACGGCAAGGTCCATGGTTCATGGGGGGTTTTATTAGTTATTACATTACAATTTTATTAGTTATTACATTGTAAAGACTGCATCTCTACACAAACTTCTTTGAGCTGAATCATATCTCCTCTTATGATTTTGGTCTCAGTTATTGCTTTTAATATATTTTTGAAAACGGAATTCATAACTAGTCACAAAAACTAATTTATGTACAGTTCAAAGACCTTGTTCTGTTCATACATTTAGAGATATTGCTATATTGTCATTTAAGACATGTGGAGTTAATAGAATTTTATGAAAAACAAGTTGAAGACAATACTGGAGAGTCCTAAGTGGAGGAAAGGTGATAGTTCAGCATATACTGAGGCAATCACAGGCATGTTAACATGAAAATTATTGCCAAGCTTTTGAAAAATGTTCTTTTTTGATAGTACTTTTTTTGTTTCTTTTTTAGTGGTATTTAGAATATTTGATTGAAATCTGTGTATATTGTAATTCACTTTTTATGCACACAAAGAATTAGGAAAATTATCTTTAGGATTAGGAGAAATTGAGGAATAAGAAGTTAAATTACACTTTTGTTCTATTTATTTATATTTAAATTCAACCATGACTAAACATCACTGAGAAAGTGATGTCATTGCCATCTGCCAATTACTAGCAGAAGTACTTCAGCCATGTATGAAGCAGAGTAAGTGTGCATTGACCAGAGAAGATAGAGTTGGCTATTCCACTTTCACTTTGTGGCAGCTGAGAAATTATTAATATCTACAGTAATATGACGAATAATTTTGTCCCGAGGAAACATTCAGAAGAGCTGTAAACATTAAATTCGCCTTACCTCTCTTTAAGTTTATTATGTATATATCCAATTTTCATGTGAACTATTTACCACCACCACAATTAAAAAAATTAGTAATGAAGAAAACGAACAAAAGAACAATACAAAGCAATTCATGTCTTCTCCATAAACGTAGTTCCTCCATAACCATTAAAAAGCTGCTCTACAATATTTGACTCCACTGGTGTGTGTCTAGTCTCATTGGCAGGAAAGCCTTAAATCTGGATTCCACATTTTGTCATCGTGACAATCATCCAACACAGGCAACGAGTAGTTATTTGGGCAGGGCTGCACAAATTCAACTTATATTGTCATATCCTTGTGACCCTAATGACTATAACTTTCTTAGCACACACCACAGGTTTGATTTGTTTTAACTTACATAATCCTCTAGTGACCAAGTTTCTTGGTCTTCAGCTTTGATTTTGGTCGAATTTTTGTTTCTTTTATCACCACAAGCATACTAACTTTGCACTTGAAGGATGTCTTCCAATGTGAATTGAAGGTAGTACAATTTTCTTGTAGCACCTTGCTGGTTTTTAGTATAGCATCTTCCCTCAGTTCATTACATCTTTCTTCAAATGAATTAATAAATTCTTTTTCTAATAATTTTATTATCTCCTGTCAAAAGTTGAAATCGAGTTTTCTCAATAGCTATGTAGTATGTTGAATTCTCGGCATATTGAAATGGTGGTACCACTTGGCACCATTCAGTAGGGTTGTCAATACTAAGCTTAGCAATGACTGCACAGCCAAATCTCAATTAATCCTCTTGATCTGTCCATTGCATCTAGTGAGTCCTCCATTATTAAAATGTGTTTCATTTCCTTCTGTCCTGGGGTATTACTTGAATTCTTGAGAAGTAAAGCAAGTCACACAGTTCAAGACTGCCCACACCCAGGGGTAAAGGGCGGGGAGGAGGGCACACATCCCCCCCTCCCCTGCCCCTTAGCTCTCAGAGACACCAATGTAGGAGAAGACAGATTCTTGCTTACTGTAAAGAAGACACATTAGGTTGAAGACAGGAACAATTTAAAGACACTTACATGAAGATTTTGGCCACAGTCTTCATCAGCAAAAGAGAAGCACACACCATTCACACACACACACGCAAGCACACCTCATGCACACATGACCACCATCTCCAGCATCTCGAGCTGGAGATGGCACTCCAGTCTAAGATGCTGGAGTTGGCTGTTATGTGTGCATGAGATGTGCTTTTGTGTGTGTGTGTGTGTGTGTGTGTGTGTGTGTGTGTGTGTGTGTGTGTGTGTTTTGCTGATGAAGGCTGTGGCCGAAAGCTTTATGCAAGTGTCTTAATTGTAACTGTCTGCAACTTAACGTGTCTTCTTTATGGTAAGTAGCAATCTGTCTGTTCCTACATTGTGGATATAGTGTAGTCATGTGTTTTTCTTTCAAGAAAATGATTTAAAAGCCGGTGTTATGCAGGTTTTTAATGGGATCAGAACTGGAAATTTTTTATGGCTACTTACAAGTCGCTATTCATCTTCCAAAATATTAAGGTACTCTATACCCTCGGGTACAAACTATCATACAGGCACCCTTGTATCAGTTGGTAATTACTAGGACTGCGTTTCTGAAATTAGTTTTCTAGATTCTGTCTTACTAATGGCTTCTGCTGATTTTGTTGTCTTTCTTGAATATAGCCAAGAAAACTTGGTAAATGCATAATTAATACTTAGAATCTAGTTGTATCTTGTGTCAGTTGACAGAAATGGTCCCAGTTGATTGAAATGATCCAATATGATACATGTTATATAACAGCTCACTCTCATTGAATAAAGAGTAAAGGAAACTTTCCTTCTTTCTTATTCACAATCAAGCATTGTACACAATACAAAATCATTCTTTTTCACCTTGTCAGTCACATCTTAGTATATAAGAATCTTGTTTTCCTTCCTTTTTAGTTCCCTTAACAGCATAACATACTTTCTTATGCACAAGCATGATGATTTGATGCTGCATAGTGTACGGAACACTGAAGTCTCTATTTTGCCATTGGATTTGAAAAGAATTCCATGTCTCGCTAAAAAGTTTTCACAAGGTTGTTCTTTGCGAATGTTCTTGACTGCTGGCAAAGCATCGTTTCTCTCGAGCTTCCCTGATCTGAGCTGGTAAAGCATTTCTGAAAGCAAACAGTGGATTTACACAGCAGATTAGAGCATCTACATGTTTCACCCTAGGAACATGCCAGAGTTCAATAGTGCAGGAATACTCTTCTAAGACTAAGGCCCTTCTTGCTATTTTTAGTGCAAGTGCTTCTAATCCATGGTCTTTTGTACTGAAACATGATCTGTTACAATTTAAAAATGTAATCCCAGTAACTACACCAAGAATTACTTTAAGATATTAACAGCTGCCAAGAGTTCAAGCTCATAACTATTGTGTTTTTCTGTTTTGGGGTGATGTTCTTTTACTTATGTAAAAAGCTAGATGAAAGTTATCATCTGGAGATTTTAGTAATAACACAGCTCCAAAGCTTTCTTTGTTAGCACCTCAGTGTAGCTCAGTATTGTATTTTGGTTGTAGACTTTTAAAGCTGGATCTTATGAACAGATATCTTTGTATGCTCAAATCTGCTTGACTTCAAACTTATCTTCTCGATTATTCCTCAGTAAATTACTCAGGCATTTGACAACTGTAGAGTAATTTGAGATGAACATCATAAAATATACGGTTAGTTTTGGAAAGCACATCTTTAATTTTCAAGTCATTATCAGTGTTGGATACATAAAAAAGTTTGATAGCAATTTCATTTTTCGAGCCACTGTCTATAGGTTTAATAATGAATAAGAATATAGGAATGTTGGTAAGCTACTATGAAAAGCACAGTGAACACATTATCGCAGCCAAGACAGACAAGAAGCCAGGCCTACCACAGTAGTACAAGTTTATGTACCAACTACATCTGCAGATGATGAAGAGATTGAAGAAATGTTTGAGGTAAGAAAAATGATTCAGATAGTGATTTAATTGTGATACAAGACTGGAATTCGACAGTAGAAAAATGAAGAATAGGAAAAATTATAGGTAAATATGGACTGGGGGAAAGAAATGGAAGAGGGCATCCGGTAATGTTTTGCATAGAGCATATTTTAATCATCACTGACATTTGGTTTAAGAATCATAAAAGAAGATTGTATATATGGAAGAGATCTGAAGACATCAGAAGGTTTCAGATTGATTATATAATGATAAGGAAGAAATACAGAAACCAGATTTTAAATTGTAAGACATTTCCAGGTCCAGATGTGGACTCTGACCACAATTTATTGGTTATGAACTGTAGATTAAAACTGAAGAAATTGGAAAAAAATAGGAAATTAATGAAATGGGACCTGGCAAGTTGAAAGAACCAGAGATTGTTGAGGGCTTCAGAGGGAGCATCAGGCAGTGATTGACTAGAACAGGGGAAAGGATTACAGTTGAAGACAAAAGGGTAGCTTTAAGAGATGAAATAGTGAAGACAGAAGAGGATCAAATAGCTAAAAAGACAAGGCCTAGGAGGAATCTTTCAATAACAGTAGAGATACTGTATTTAACTGATGAAAGGAGAAAATGTAAAAATGAAGCAGGCGAAAGGGAATACAAACATCTAAAAAATTGAGATTGACAGGAAGTGCAAAATTGCTAAGCAGGAATGGCTACAGGACAAATGCAAGGATTATGAAGCATATTTCAGTAGGGGAAAGATAGACACTGCCTACAAGAAAATTGTGGAGGCCTTTGTGGAAAAGGAGTTGTCTGAATATCAAGAGCTCAAATGGTAAACCAGTCCTAAACAAAGGAGGGAAAGCAAAAAGGTGGAAGGAGTATATAGAGGGTCTATACAAGGGAGATGAACTTGAAAGCATTATTTAGAGAGGGAAGTGGACATATATGAAGATGAGATTGGAGATGATATACTGTGAGAAGAATTTGACAAAGCTCTGAAAGATCTATGTTGAAGCAATGACCCAGGAGTAGATGACATTCTGTTG
Source organism: Schistocerca serialis cubense (assembly GCF_023864345.2). Taxonomy (NCBI): domain Eukaryota; kingdom Metazoa; phylum Arthropoda; class Insecta; order Orthoptera; family Acrididae; genus Schistocerca; species Schistocerca serialis. Next base: position 276,309,491 of record NC_064646.1, read on the forward strand.
GAACTACTGATAGCTTGGGAGAGCCAGCAATGACAAAAATTTTTCATCTGGTGTGCAAGATGTACGAGACACGCGAAATATTCTAATATTTCAAGAATAATGTGGTAATTATAATTCCAAAGAAAGCAGTTGCTGACAGGTGTGAAAATTACTGAACTGTCAGTTTAATTATCCATGGTTGAATGATACTAACACAAATTCTTTACAGAAGAGTGGAAAAAATGGTAGAAGCAGACCCCAGGGAAGATCAGTTTGGATTCCAGAGAAGTGTAGAAATATGTAAGTCAGTACTGACCCTACAATTTATCTTTGAAGATAGATTAAGGAAACGCAAACCTACATTTATTGCATTTGTAGACTTAGAGAAGCATTTGACAGTATTGACTGGAATACTCTCTTTGAAATTCCGAAGGTAGCAGGGGTAAATTACAGGGAGTGAAAGGCTATTTACAACTTGTACAAGAAACTGATGACAGTGATAGTAGTCAAGGGTCATGAAACGAGAGCAATGGTTAAGAAGAGAGTGAGATAGGATTATAGCCTGTCCCCAGTGTTATTCAATCTGTATATTGAACAAGCAGTAAAGGAATCCAAAGAAAAATTTGGAGTAGGAATTAAAAGTTCATGGAGAAGAAATAAGAACTTTGAGGTTTGCCAACAACATTGTGATTCTATCAGAGACAGCAAAGGACTTGGAAAACCAGTTGAACAGAATGGAATTTTTTGAAGGGAGGATATACGATAAACATCAACAAAAGTAAAATGAGGATGATGGAATGTAGTCGAATTAAATCAAGTGCTGCCAAGGGAATCAGATTAGGAAGAGAGATACGAGGGCGATCAAATTTTGTTGTTGTTGTTGTTGTGGTCTTCAGTCCTGAGACTGGTTTGATGCAGTTCTCCATGCTACTCTATCCTGTACAAGCTGCTTCATCTCCCAGTACTTACTGCAGCCTACATCCTTCTGAATCTGCTTAGTGTACTCATCTGGTCTCCCTCTACGATTTTTACCCTCCACGCTGCCCTCCAGTACTAAATTGGTGTCCCTTGATGCCTCCGAACATGTCCTACCAACCGATCCCTTCTTCTAGTCAAGTTGTGCCACAAATTTCTCTTCTCTCCAATTCTATTCAATACCTCCTCAATAGTTACATGATCTACCCTTCTAATCTTCAGCATTCTTCTGTAGCACCACATTTCGAAAGCTTCTATTGTCTTCTTGTCTAAACTATTTATCGTCCACGTTTCACTTCCATACATGGCTACACTCCATACAAATACTTTCAGAAACGACTTCCTAACGCTTAAATCAATACTTGATGTTAACAAATTTCTCTTCTTCAGAAACGATTTCCTTGCCATTGACAATCTACATTTTATATCCTCTCTACTTCGACCATCATCAGTTATTTTGCTCCCCAAATAGCAAAACTCCTTTACTAGTAAGTGTCTCATTTCCTAATCTAATTCCCTCAGCATCACCCGACTTAATTCGACTACATTCCATTATCCTTGTTTTGCTTTTGTTGATGTTCATCTTATACCCTCCTTTGAAGACACTGTCCATTCTGTTCAACTGCTCTTCCAAGTCCTTTGCTGTTTCTGACAGAATTACAATGTCATCGGTGAACCTCAATGTTTTTATTTCTTCTCCATGGATTTTCATCCCTACTCCGAACTTTTCTTTTGTTTCTTCTACTGCTTGCTCAATATACAGATTGAATAGCATCGGGGAGAGGCTACAACTCTGTCTCACTTCCTTCCCAACCACTGCTTCCCTTTCACGTCCATCGACTCTTATAACTGCCATCTGGTTTCTATACAAATTGTAAATTGTCTTTCGCTCCCTGTGCTTTACCCCTGCCACCTTCAGAATTTGAAAGAGAGTATTCCAGTCAACATTGTCAAAAGCTTTCTCTAAGTCTACAAATGCTAGAAACGTAGGTTTGCCTTTCCTTAATCTTTCTTCTAAGATAAGTCGTAGGGTCAGTATTGCCTCACGTGTTCCAACATTTCTACGGAATCCAAACTGATCTTCCCCCAGGTCGGCTTCTATCAGTTTTTCCATTCATCTGTAAAGAATTTGTGTTAGTATTTTGCAGCTGTGACTTATTAAACTGATAGTTCGGTAATTTTCACATCTGTCAACACCTGATTTCTTTGGGATTGGAATTATTATATTCTTCTTGAAGTCTGATGGAATTTCGCCTGTTTCGTACATCTTGCTCACCAGATGGTAGAGTTTTGTCAGGACTGGCTCTCCCAAGGCCGTCAGTAGTTCTAATGGATTGTTGTCTACTTCCGGGGCCTTGTTTCGGCTTAGGTCTTTCAGTGCTCTGTCAAACTCTTCATGCAGTATCATATCTCCTATTTCATCTTCATCTACATCCTCTTCCATTTCCATGATATTGTCCTCAAGAACATCACCCCTGTATAGACCCTCTATATACTCCTACCACCTTTCTGCTTTCCCTTCTTTGCTTAGAACTGGGTTTCCATCTGTGCTCTTGATATTCATGCAAGTGGTTCTCTTTCCTCCTAAGGTCTCTTTAATTTTCCTGTAGGCAGTATTTATGTTACCCCTCGTGAGATAAGCCTCTACATCCTTACATTTGTCCTCTAGCCATCCCTGCTTAACCATTTTGCACTTCCTGTCGATCTCAATTTTGCCTGCTTCACTTATTGCACTATTGTATTCTCTCCTTTCATCAATTAAATTCAGTATCTCTTCTGTTACCCAAGGATTTCTACTACCCCTCGTCTTTTTATCTACTTGATCCTCTGCTGCCTTCACTATTTCATTCCTCAAAGCTACCCATTCTTCTTCTACTCTATTTCTTTCCCCCATTTCTGTCAATTGTTCCCTTATGCTCTCCCTGAAACTCTGTACAACCTCTGGTTCTTTCAGTTTATCCAGGTCCCATCTCCTTAAATTCCCACCTTTTTGCGGTTTCTTCAGTTTTAATCTACAGTTCATAACTAATAGATTGTGGTCAGAGTCCACATCTGCCCGTGGAAATGTCTTACAATTTAAAATCTGGTTCCTAAGTCTCTGTCTTACCATTATATAATCTATCTGAAACCTTGTAGTATCTCCAGGGTTCTTCCATGTATACAATCTTCTTTCATGATTCTTGAACCACGTGTTAGCTATGATTAAGTTATGCTCTGTGCAAAATTCTACCAGGCGGCTTCCTCTTTCATTTCTTAGCCCCAATCCATATTCACCAACTACGTTTCCTTCTCTTCCTTTTCCTACTGTCGAATTCCAGTCACCCATGACTATTAAATTTTCGTCTCCCTTCACTACCTGAATAATTTCTTTTATCTCATCATACATTTCATCAATTTCTTCATCATCTGCAGAGCTAGTTGGCATATAAACTTGTACTACTGTAGTAGGCGTGGGCTTCGGTTCTATCTTGACCACAATAATGCGTTCACTATGCTGTTTGTAGTAGCTTACCCGCACTCCTATTTTTTTATTTTCGAGTCAAATGAAAACCTTAAATATTTTTTAAAATATTATTTATTGTGCAGAAGTGGTACAAACCTGTATCACTTTTCAACATAATCTCCCCCATGCTCAATGCAAGTCCTCCAACACTTACAAAGTGCATAAATTCCTTTAGAAAAAAATTCTTTTGGTAGTCCGCACAACCACTCGTGCACCGCGTGGCATACCTCTTTATCAGAACGGAACTTCTTTCCTCTCATTGCGTCTTTGAGTGGTCCAAACATATGGAAATCACTTGGGGGCAAGGTCTGGTGAGTATGGTGGATGAGGAAGACACTCAAAATGCAGGGCTGTGATTGTTGTATGGGCAGTGTGGGGCCTTGCATTGTCATCCTGCAAAAGGACACCTGCTGACAGCAATCCACGTCGCTGTGATTTGATTGCAGGCAGCAGATGATTTTTTTAGGTGATCTGTGTATAATGCACTGGTGACAGTGGTCCCTCTAGGCATGTAATGCTCCAAAATGACGCCTTTTGTTGTCCCTAAAGTGTGTCAGCATAACCTTCCCTGCTGATGGTTCTGTTCGAAACTTCTTTGATTTTGGTGATGAGGAATGGCGCCATTCCTTGCTCGCTCTCTTCATTTCCGGTCGGTGGAAGTGAACCCAGGTTTTGTCCCCAGTAACAATTCTTGCAAGGAAGCCATCACCTTCTTGTTCAAAGTGCCGAAGAAGTTCTTCACAAGCATCAACGCGTCATTCTCTCATTTCAGGAGGCAGCTGCCATGGCACCCATCTTGCAGACACTTTGTGAAACTGGAGCACATTATGCACAATGTGATGTGCTGACCCATAGCTAATCTGTAAACATGCTGCAATGTCATTCAGTGTCACTGCAGTTTTCCTTCACTATGGCTTCAACTGCTGCAATTTTCTGCAGAGTCACAACTCATTGTGCCTGACTTGGATGAGGAGCATCTTCCACAGAAGTCACACCATTTGCGAACTTCCTACTGCATTCGTATACTTGCTGCTGTGACAGACATGCATCACCGTACTAAAGCTTCATTCGTCAATGAATTTCAATAGTTTTCACACCTTCAGTACGCAAAAACCGAATAACAGAACGCTGCTCTTCCTTGGTGCAAGTCACAAGTGGGGCGGCCATCTTTATATTGATACTGCGACGGTATGCATGCATCTGCACTATGTTGCCACCTACAGGCCATTCTGCACGCTGTTTGTAGCACGCTTACCAACTTACAGGATAACGGTGCAAAATTTCGATTTGTTATTCAAATTTTAGGTTTTCATTTGACTCACCCTCGTACTTAAAGTAGTTGACGAGTTTTGCTATTTGGGCAGTTAAATAAGCGAGAATGGCCAAAGTAGAGAGGATATAATATGTGGACTGGCAGTGGCAAGTAAAGCATTTCTGAAGAAGAGAAATCTGTTAACATCAGGTATAGATTTAAGTGTTAGGAAGTCTTTTCTGAATGTATTTGTCTGGTGTGTCGCCATGTACAGTAATAAAACATGAACAATAACCAGTTTAGATAAAAAGAGAATAGAAGCTTTCAAAATATGGTGCTACAGAAGAATGTTTAAGATTAGATGGGTTGATCATGTAACTAATGGGAAGTACTCAACACAATTGGGGAGACAAGGAATTTGTGGCACAACTTGACCAAAAGAAGGGATTGGTTGATAGGACACATTCTGAGACATCCAGAGATTACCAATTTAGTATTTGAGGGAAGTGTGGGAGTAAAAATCAGAGGGGAAACCAAAGGATGAATACAGGAAGCAGATTTAGAAAGATGTACGTTGCAGTAGTTATTTGGGTAGGATAGAGTAACATGGAGAGCTGCATCAAATTAGTCTTTGGACTGAAGACCACGACAATGACGGCCACTATCTACATACAATTTATTGAAGATTGCTCCCAATTCCACTAATGAAAATGAATCTTCAATAAACGATTTCGTAGCATCAAGTTTGCCAGCATTTGACAAAAAAGCAAAATGAAAAAAATTCTCAAGCATTTATGGTTTTTCCGTCATCTGGAACTGCTTTGAAAATTGACTTGGGTAATGATTTAATGGCTTCAACGAATGGGAAAGCTATATTTTCATTTACTTTTTTGATTTCACCTGATGATGTCATTCTCTGATATGTTATCAACTTGCTTCACTCTTCAAAATGTTCCAAAATTGCAAATAGTGAATGCTGTACAGTATAATGTCTCAAAATTAATGTGAAGATAAACCAGTCATTGTGAGTTACAACTCAACAGACAACATTTAAATAAGTTTCATGTGTGAGTTTTTGTTTCAACAGGTACTACTACTTTCATCACAACATTTCAAAGTTATCCTTGCATCATCCTGCAACTGTTAATCATTGATAAAAAGAGAATTCTTGTCGTAGATATGAAATCCATTGTCACAGGCAAAAAGGCACTCAGGAAAGTTTGCCGTAAATGCAGATTAGGCAGCCAAAACAGTGTCACTGCTCATTCAGTTGATTCTGGTTGTGTTCCAGAAATTTGTAGGAAAGACTACTTCAGACTTTCACATAAGCTATTTATCATCACGATGTTTATGAACTGTAATAATTAAAACAAAACGAAACAAATAAAAGAAGAACACAGTTTGACTCTAATCTTCTCCATGAATGTAGTTTATCCATGACCATACAAAATCCCTGCAATATTTGGCTTCTTTACTGTGTCACTAGCCTCGTCAGTACGAAAACTTGAAATCCCCATCTGAATCCAACACTATGCAGGGTAAAGTAAAATTGTACGGCACAATTGGCTGGGAGTCCCTAAAGAGGGATGTTGAGCTGCCTGTTTGAAGTTCTTTCAATGGGGCACCACTTCAGTGACTTGTGTGTTCTTAACCTATGAAGTAACCTTCTAGGGAAAGGGCACCTAAGGTTTAACGTCAGAGCGAAACTATGTGCTGTTCCTTTGTATCTCCATGTTGCTGAGAGGTGAAGGCAGACTGAAAAATTTCCATGGTCCAACCAGGATTTGATTCCGTAACCTCTCTGTTTCCACTTATTTGTGTTAGCACTAGACCACAAGGGCTCGACATTGCGTATGATGTTTGACTATTATGGATGCAAACAATGGGGGTGAGTACAGGAGAATGAAACAAACAGATAATCCTAATAAACATCAGTCTGGAAACCAATCCTTTCCATAATATGATGTATGCACAAGTACAATTATGCCAGTATTACAACACTGTTAATGTCTCAGTGTACATTTATTTCGAAACACTACAATTGATGCATAAAATTACAAAGTGATAAACTATCCTTATTTGACTACCATATTACCAGATACCTAAATACCGGTGTATAACATTTCGAAAAATGTATTGGTCATGCCTCATCAGTACCATGGCTTTCCAATATCCCCCAACTTGAACACAGTGGATATTTTTCGTGGGGATAGATAAAAGCTTTGGTTTATTCCAGTGCTGTTGATACTGCCCATGAACTCCAGGTATACATTGTGTATGGTTGTCAGAGCATTTAGAACACACCTGGAATTCCTGAAAGTGTACAGGCAGCGATAAGGAGATGTGGTAAAATGTTTGTCTTCAAGTGCATATCTGCAGTTTGGATCTCAAGGATTCTGTTATAAGGTGATCATACAATGAGGTGACCTCCTAGTATCGTATTGGACATCCCTTTGCCCAACTTAGTGCAGCAACTCGGGATGTGGCATGGACTCAACAAGTCATTGGGTAATGATTTAATGTAGTGAAGTGGAAATACTGAGCCATGCTGCCTGTATAGCTGTCCATAATTGCGAAAGTGTTGTTGGTGCAGAATTTTATGCACAAATTGAGCTCTCAATTCTGTCCTATGAATGTTCGATGGGATACGTGTTGGATCTGCGTGGCCAAATCATTTGCTCAAATTGTCCAGAATGTTCTTCAAACCAGCTGCGAACAATTGTGGTCCAGTGACATGGCGCATTGTCATTCATAAAAATTCCATCTGTGAATGACTGCAAATGGTCTTCAGGTATGTATACATGAACATTTCTAATCAATGATCAGTTCAGTTTGACCAGAGGATGCAGTCTACTCTGTGTAAATACATTCCACGCCATTATGGAGCCACTGGCAGCTTGCAGTGCCTTGTTGACAACTTGGGTCCAGGGCTTTGTGGTGCCTGGACCACACTCGCACCCTACCATCAGCTCTTATAATCCGAAATTGGGACTCATCTGACCAGGCCATGGTTTTCCAGTCACATAGGGTCCAACCGATATGATCACAAGCCCAGGAGAGGCACTGCAGATAATGTCACGTTGTTAGCAGAGGCACTCTGCATTGGTTGTCTGCTGCTGTAGCCTATTAATGACAAATTTTGCCACACTGTCGTAGCAGATATGTTCGTTGTACAGCCCACAATGATTTCTGCAGTTATTTCACCCAGTGTTGCATGTCTGTCAGTACTGTCAACTGTACGCAAAGGCCACTGCTCTAGGTCCTTAAGTGCAAGCCATCGGTCACTGTGTTGTCTGTGACGAGTAGGCTGTTGTCGGATCCAGGCCTGGACCCAGTCAAACACCTCATCGTCTGTTTCGAATCGATGTCTGCGAATAGCTTGTTTTAGAGGTCCAAACATTGAAAGTCACACAGTGAAAGGTCAGGACTGTACGGTGGATGTTCCAGTGTTTCCCACCAAAGTTGCTGCAATGTTGTCTTCACTGCATTGGCCGTGTGTGGGCGGGAATTGTCATTCAGGAGGATAATGCCAGTAACTGATAAATCTCGTCCACAGTGATTCTGCAGTTGTCCAAGACTAAAGCATTCACTTTTGTAACCATTTCTGATGTGATGACACGATGAGCCTGTCCAGGACGAGTATCTTCTTCCAGTGACATGCGCCCCTGAAGGAATCATTTGCACCATTCCACAACACTTGAATGACTCGGACTATACTCACTGTACCCAGCCTTCATCCGTCGGTACATTTCACGGCCTCCACCTCCCTCTGCCACCAAAAGTCGAATAACTCCTCACTGTTCCTGCTTACTCACCTGCACGTTCGGTAGTGGACGATAACTTGTGTGACCACCTTCTCTTCGACGTGAAACCACACTGGCACAATGCAACATCAAATGCTGTGCATGCATCAGTCTCTCTACCAATAGATGGCGCCACCATACCCGCAGTTACGTAGTGCCACCTTACGTGTAGGGGCAAAGGTAGACGCACTGACCAGGTTTCATTTACATGAACATCATCTGACAAATTTTGTTTGATGTGACTGAAGTTAGGTTGGTGAAAATTCAGATACTGCAAAATGGATCATTTGCTTTAAGGAGAAATCCACTTGCGGCAGAGACATGGAAGCAAATTTGTATATTTCCGTGTGTGTCACATGACTATATAGCACATAAGTGGTTAGGATTGTTTTCAAGTTAACACACCAGTCCACATGCACGCCAATGCATGCACACACACCCACACATACTAGCTGTTCTGTCGCTGTCTCTCTCTCTCAGCCATCACTGTCCCCCCTTCCCTGACCCCCGTTGCAGTAATGAAAAGTCAAAATGTTAATCTTCTTTATGTGTCTGCCATCCACTCAACACCTACTCTACACAGTGATTGATAACATTTATTCCCATTATTTATAATTCGACCATTCCATTTTGAAGCATCTTGTTTTCATACATAAAAATGTTTGGATTTCGGCCTGTGATACTGTATTGTCACTCCACCTTGTGTTATTAAGTTGTCTTGAGTCCCACATTTAACTTTCTTGTCAACTGATGAAACTGACTTACAAAGTTTACCATAATTGATAAATGATGGGTACAAACATTTTACTGCTAAAAAAAAGTAAAGATTTTTTATGATTGAATACGAGTTAGAATACATATCACAGCCTCTGATAATTGTTATGCCACAAACTTAGCTTGGACACTGTCACAGCATTGACTACATTTGAAAATGTTCCATTTGTTACACCACAAGTGGCTTACCAAACATGAAGATTTATGTTTCATACTAAGTAGAAACTAACAAGTTAATAATACCCAGGTAATTGTATATTATACGAATTCTTCCCGTTGACAGTTAAACTTAGAAAAAGTCCATGTCCAAGTAATAAATGAAGTTGTTAATGATGCAGTGGCAATGAACATATGAAAATCATTTTCCTTCATGTGCATTCTGTTTCTTTGTAAGCTCATGAAGGCTCCAAACATTGCTGAAAGTAGTTAGGCAGCAACTTTTAGAAAAAAAAGTTCTGAAGTAACTTAAATATGTTTATCAGAAGGTACAAATCAAACCTTCAATGTAAAAAGAAAAATCACTTAAAAGTTTTTATTCTATGGCAATATGATCAGCATTTGACAAAAAGTAGGAGGCAGTGTAGTTTTATATATTTGTTTCCCATTGCTTACTGGGAAAGTGGTATCATATGTGTATGAACATATGTATTTTTCTATGAATATTGATAAATTTGTTTTTCAATGGCTCTTTATTACAATAATTATTCATATATCACCATAAAAAGTATGGGTCTACAACACTGTTATGTTCGCACACAATTCCACATAGAAAATTTAGTGTTTTGGCTACTTTACAGCTTTTCTTTACTCCAAAATGAAGTTATTCCAATACACAAATCAAGTGAAAGATAGAAAGTCAGTAAAACAACAGATATTCAAAATAAATAGTGAACTGAATAATATAACATTATAATTTGTCATGTAAATTGATTATAATCATTTTCTGATAAGCATTTACAATTTAGCCTATTATTAACATACAAGACATTTCGTAGCAAATGCGAAATACATGGCAGTTATGTACAAAAACCAGTCCTGTTCTGATGCTATAAGTATTAATTAATTCTACAGCATAATATAAAATAGTCTTTCGAAATTTTGTTTCCTGTGTGTCTAATGTAACACTTGTCATTCACCCGCGGCCTGAACAAACTGAGTATGTGGTAAAAGTAACTTTTTATCACAGTAAAGAATGATGAAGATATTTATATTGCAATGTTTTACATATTACCAATATGCTTTATAAAAGTACCATTTAACAGTCTTTGCAAATGGTATTGTGCTGCAAGAGTACCTGTAAACAAAGATTGATAAGGCACCAGGGGCCCTGAATCATGAAATGTGAATCCTGTTCACAAAAAAATCTGTTACCCCAGCATAAATCTCCAGTAGTGTCACAATACAACAGGCACCATATGCTACATTGTATAAAATAATGAGCCATTGAAAAGCATAGCTGGCTGAACAATATGGCTAAAATTTGCATAAACATCTTCCAATATTTCAACTGTGTTGCAGTATGATGAAATGTGTCACATGCAACCAATACAAAAATACTTCATCCAGTTTCTTATCTTTTTCTCCATCATTCAAAATTACATTTGAATTCATGAAAATGTATTACTAAATATTTTGGCATATATGTTTTCTACAGCTTTATACGAATTAAGACTACCTATGCATACCTCATACACACACATTCTTGCATCTGACAATAACTCAAGAAAAATATTGACACGTTTTGAAATACAACAACATATTGTTTAATAAAATAGAGATTTTTCCCAACAAACAGCAAACTGAACAAAATACACTATATTATTACCAATGCTGTAGTGAAGTAAGTGTCATTAAAGATGTGAAATCTGATTGTCTTTTGAATTACTCCTGAGTATGGAAAAACTTTACTGCAAAGGACTAGAAATAAGCTGCTGTTTAACTGCAGTAACAGACATTTTGTTACATAAACATGTACCAATGATTTGCTAGTAATAATCTGATATAATTCACTTAAAACCACAGGATAAGGGCAGATGTTTAGTTTATTAGTCTGCTTTTCAACTGCACCTTGTTAACTGCTGACTCATTTCATGCTGCCAGATATACATTTTTTGCTAACTATTCATGTGAGACATGTACAGATCCCACAAAAGATGGGACATTCACTAAGTATGCAATAGAGCCAAAAATGTTTCATTCTGACATTGAAACACCTTCAAACAAAGGGAATAAACTTTCCTTAAAGTAACGTTCTTGCTGCAGTGGTAGCAGCACAAATCATACTGTTATTTTTGTTTTCAAATTTACTGTTCTTAATTTTTGCAATGCAGTGCTTTGATGCTAATTTTATAAAAAAAAGTATATGAGGAAAATGGATTTATGGTCTGCTTATATACCAGTACCATTATGTAGTTTTATTTACCCTACTACAGTATACTTGATTTTATAGAGGTTATAATGTTACTTGACAGCTAAAAGATATTCAAATATATTCATATATTATATTTTCACTGTATGAGCTGGAATGACTCTACATGCTTCACATGAAATACCAAAAACTGAGACAGATGCTGATAATTTTTCTGTGTCACAGCTGTATGTGTCACCATGTTGAGAAGAAGCTCTGCTGACACTGAACAACACTCTGCTGACACTGAACAACATAATCAAGATAACTACCAGTGGAAAAAGAGAGCAAAGAGTGACCCAATACACCACATGTAATTTCAAGCTGGTTTGTGACAACCGTTTACTAACAATACACTTTGAGGTTTATCAGTTTCATTTTATTTCAAACTCTAATTTTAGTGGAGTACTAAGTACGTTGAAAAGTGGGAAAATTGTTCCTGTTTAATTACAAGAGGACAGATACAATTTTAGAGAGTTTCATTTATATTACAAAGTTGGCCGACATACTCTGCTGACTTCTGTCTTTTCCAGTCAGGCTACTGATGAGTGATGACAGTTTAGAGAAGTTCCTCGTGTGTAATTTATTTGTAAATCTTTCAGAAAAAAGAAGTAACATTGTGTGCATTTCCAAAAGGGCAAGAAGATTGTTAGATCATGATCGTCCTCATAAGCTTCCTTCCTCACCCCTAATACATTCATATTGCTATTGAATCTTTGATAATGACTGAATATTGTAACTGAATTATCAGCAAATGAATGGTTTATATGCAGCAGCAGAATTATTCAGAAAATCACATTTGAAATATTGATATTCTCTCTAGTCCTTATCCTTGAAATATGAAAAAAAGAATTGTTAATGTCAGAGAGACAAACTGAAATTAATGATGTAATTGGCATGTATTGGCTATACATATTCAATATTATCTGGGCAGCAAATATCAGAAATGTGGTACTTCATGAACTTGTCAATGGCCAATTATCTTCATGAACTTGTCAAAGACCGATTATGATAGGAACAGTTGAGTTAACCAGAAGTTAATCACTAAGGTAAGAGGTAATAAAACAATTTTATAACCCACTAAGTGTTCTCCAAATTAATATCATCATACCAGGCTTATATGTAGGTCTGGAAGTTTGATAACTGTAAATTAGCCTTGCACAATGAAAACCTATAGTCAACCTCAAACAGATATAAAACAATCACTTTATATTAATCCCATACACAATAAATAATCAACAAGCACAAACATACTGAATGGCATACATCTCTGAGGCACTAACATATGCTAGTAAATCTCTGATACAAACTGCACAGTAGCAGACAAAATAAACCATCAATATTAACATCTTTTTCATTTATGCCCCTAACCTGTTTTTACAAGCAATCACTGATACCTGGTCATAACAATAGTTCAAACTTTGTACTAGTATGTCAGATAGCCTGTAACACATTATGTTACAGTACAGTACATCACAGTAAAGAATCACTGAAGCAGCAATCCTCAGAAATATAAAGCAAAAACAGCCCTATTCAATGTCTGATACCTGAGGCAAGTTTGACAATAAATAACCTCCCCTCCCCCACATGTGCTGTCAAATACAGAAAAAAAAGAATTGTTTAATTTCAGGTTTTTTTTCATAAAAAATGTTTTTTCTTCACAATCAGAATAAGATAAAGAAAGAAAACAAGCACAAGACAGTATCTGCACTTTTTTTTAATGTGAGAAAAGGTTGTACAGTTGGGAGAGGGGAGCACAGAACATTAAAATTTGAGATAAGTTCGAGTAGTTTATCATGCACAGTAAAAGATGAACTTGTCACACTGAGTTCTAGAATGTGAGCAGCATCCAATTACCACATCCCTATACATGTTATTATAGACTGGTTTAGGTCTCAGCTTTATTTCAAATTTTAATTGCTATCAGCAGAATCCTTTTAGAACTTTTATTTTAAATACATTCAATTAATCATTTTCTGAAATATCTCTGCTATATTTTCCTCCTTTCCGTTATCATGAGAAGAAGTTGTTATGACTCAAATGTGGAAGATTCCATTTCAGAAGTTCAATATTAATTAATTACTTCTGCACATTTAGCCAACCCTACCCCAGCTATCACTTTGCTTTCTAGAGCTTTTTCCCTATCTTTAGGCTTTTTTTTTTTAAGATTTCATGTTTGACGTTCAGTAAATTTTATCAGATACTAATGACTTTGATAAATACTGAATAACTAGTTTCATTCTATAAAAAAGATAAACACTTTTTTTCAGTATGAGGTATTTGACAATCCACTTGTTATAACAGTGAATCATAAGTCTATATATACTTACACAATACCACTCGAACAGAACACTTCAAGCTGTTTGTATAAAATCAACCTCTCTCTGTCAACAGACCAAAGACAACACACAGTTCAGTTGCTTATGACATTTTAACAGGCTAGTAAAAACTATCCAGCAAGCAATAAAACAAATACTGAAAATATTATCTATGTTTCTACTTAAGAGTTAATACTAGTTTCACATATACAGTTTCACTTACAAATGCCACACAAGACACATTCTGCAACAAATATTGGTTGCTGACTACACAACAATTCATTTTGAATATGTTACAATTGAATACTGAGTTCATTGATATCTCTGAAAAGCATTTACCGACTAATCACCATCACAAACTGAAACAACTGTCAATGGCATACTACTTCTCTGAGTTGTTAGCCATTTCCATCCTTAAATTAATTGCCATCTTCAAAAATCCAGTGGCCTGCAGTTTTCTCTGTGGGTATTCAACAGTGATAAGATAAAGCATAACAACAAAAAAAGCAATGTAACAAACAAAAGCCTCTACTTTTAGAACACGATTAATACTGCAAATTGAAATTTTTCAGTTCATCATCATCATCATCATCATCATCATCATCTTCTTCTTCTTCTTCTTCCTTTAAAGAGTCAACCCACACTTCACTCATACTATGTTGCAAAACATTTTTCAATTTCAACTTCAATATGTTGCTTTAACTCCAAAGGTACAAGAGACATTAAAAGTACCAATTGTCCAAAACTTTTTTAAAACTAGGTGTAACACAAAGTGTCTTGAAATAATTACTGCATTTTCAAGGTTGCTTACTGGACTATCATACAAATAATTTTAAACTTTTATAAATATTATACTGGTTGACCGCCCAACAGAATGTTACAGGTAATGCCAACAATGCTGCAGCTACGTGTACCCCTTTAAATATTTCAAAACAAACCAAAATAAACACTTATTGCCTCTACAGTTACTTAACATCCAATACAATTTCCTGTCAAAGGCCAACAACTACTTATAACTTCCCTATTATAAGTAGACACTTATTCCAGGAACAGAAGCATGCGAGTAGTGTTATATTGCAACCACTGAAAATTGCAAGCTGACATCAACATACCAAAGAATGGTGCTCTGGTACAGGACAACAGTATGTACATGTAATATCATTTGGTGTATGCTGTTCCGACATGTTTACACAGTACTCTTCAGGCTACTCCAACAATGTGCAGAACTCTAATAAAAATAGTTCATATATGAAAACATTTATTACCTTCCATACAAATGTGCCTCACACAATAAATATGGTACAGCAGAAAGCCATGACCATTCAATACTTAGAAAAATTATCAGTTAAGTACTGCACTGTCATCATTAATGGTGAGCAAAAAGCCTTCATTGGCAAGAAGCCACGATTAACATATTTGTGCTAAGTCATTTAATAACCAAATACATTAAATGTACAATGAAGAATACACTATAGAGAATGAGTAGACCTCTCAGTTGCACAGAAAATGCTGTTTTAAAAACACAAAAATTCAGAAGACAGTCCATCAATTCTTTAAAACAGAAATCATGGCTAGTATGTAACTGTTTAGCCATAAACCACTATGGATACTCACAGTTGTGATATTTGTCTACCAATAGCCACCAAATTACTTTGACTTCATGACTGGTCATGGCTATCTTTCATTCAATATTATATCCTCATCTGGACATTCACAAATGTACTTTGTGCCCATTTGCCACTGACACATGAAACAAATTTGTAACAACTAAAATGTTTAACTGTTACAAGATAACTGAGAAAATACGAAACAACATTAATCTACAGACTAATGCTTAATGTCTCCGTTAATTATATTTCAGATCAGCAATAAAAAAAAGAGTAAAGTTACAAACGAGATTCACATCACACAAATACAGTAGCAAAAATGCATGCACAGTTAAGGTGACATATTCAGAGAAAAAACTCTGCAAGAAAAAAAAAGGAAACCTAATAAATATATTTTCTATGCGCAACACAATTTACAGCATAGAGAGGAAAAAATTAAAAAAAATCTGTCCTATCTACCCTCCCTTCCAGTTAAGTTCATTAAAATGCAGGAATATACCAGCAAAAATTCTTCCAAACTGCATTAAAATATTTCTTTCACTAACCTACAATGTTTTTGTCTCTTGTGATACTATTTACGGTACAGCACGAAATGTATAACCTACTCAAAATGATGCTCCAGTTCTTCAATTTTAAACACATCTCCTCATACTCAAAAACAAAACTCGAGAAATATTACATTCTTTTAACTTATATGGTTCTAAAAAGTAGAAATTATGTGAACAGCTGCTTATAATAGAACTTACATCTCAGTTTTTAAGTGGTAAAACACAATGTCCGAGTCACAAATGGCATGAAGTCTGAAAATGAACAGGGAACTAAATATCATAGCATGTCTGCTGTCAGGCTGTCTACAAGTCAGGTGAGACTCACCAGCCCATACCAATATAGTGCTCTGGTTCAATTATCTGAAGTCTTCCATCCAACAGAGGCAGTTGTTGGCACAGTGACAGTTCCAGATGTCTGTTGTTGCTGCTGCTGCTGCTGTTGTTGTTGTTGCTGCTGAATATGGACCTGGCCAGGAGCCGGCAACTGCTGTTGACCTTGGCCCATATCAGGCAGTTTGTAGTGCAATAGCATGTACGAAGGTGGCTGTGCATGTGCCGAGGCAACTGGCGTAGCTCCAGAATTTGAAACACGGCCCCGCCGTCTCTGTGGAAGTATGCCTCGCCGTGCCATGTAGAAACGTATTGTCGAGATTGGAATATTAAATATGTCTGAAACATTCTGGAAGGTCATCCCTTTCTGCACACACTCCGCTGCCTTTTGCAGTTCTTCTTCTGAACGGCGAACTCGCACTGTGGGAGTAGAATGCTGTAATGCAGCTGAAATGTGACTAATATCCTTACTGTCAGCACTGTTGCTGAGACTGCTGTTCCCACTGGGCGCTGGCAATATGGCTGCAAACTGTGGCATAGATTGCTGCATTTGAGCCTGTTGCTGTGGCTTCAGGACACACATCACATTCTGCAGTGCTAGTGCTGAACCCAGATCTGTAGGGACAATGAAAAAAAAATTTATTTGATACATATCCTCAGATAATATTTTTTTACAGCTTAATGAAACAAGAAATATTAATGTTTAAATGATGTAAAGACCTGGAATGTCAGTTTTCAAAATATCATAATCAGAACAATAATTTAATTGAATAACAGACATCAAAAAAGTGCAATAAATACATAAGTTTGTAAATAAAACTATTACCATAATCTGGAAAAGAGGAATAGAATATTCGGTACAAGATACATACCTCTCTGTGAAAAGTAGGCCACCAATTATGCTCTTATGAAGTCATGGGTGGTGACAACAATACAACAGTGTCAATGGTTTCTTTAGGATCTGAAATAGCTACTGCTTCCTTAAAATCTATGTTAACAATGAACTAAGAAACTATTTCCTACAGCTGCAGGAAACAGTGTAACTCTCATTTAATACTCAGCTTTTGTGATTAACTACTCAGTCTTTGAGTTTAACAAATCCATTTCCCTTTCTTGTCATACTGCATTTGTTATACAAAACCTCAGGTACAATAAGGAAAACTTATTTACTTTTTGTAAACATACTAGTTCTTGACCACACTATTTCGAGTCTATCTGATTTACCTGTACGAGGTATCAATGTCTGTATCCACTAATGAAGGTAAGTAAGTTGTAAGAGATGTAGATTTATTCTGCTGTTAATGATGAAACATATTTTTGATTAACATTAGAACTGATATTGTGACCTTCAAAATTTGCAACTACTAATATTCTTCATCAACATAAATATTATTTTCTGTGCTCCCTCTGTGCTGTATGTAGGGAATATAGATATGGTGCCCTGTTGACTTATAGATTGTCAGCAATTATGAGAAGTTTGAAAAAAAGTAACAGTAAAAAAACCAAAATTAAAAGTAAGGAGAAAATCTGACAGCCAAATTGAAAGAAATAAGATATAAAGTGGACAAATTTTGTTACTTACAAGGGAACCTCCCCATCGCACCCCCCTCAGATTTAGTTATAAGTTGGCACAGTGGATAGGCCTTGAAAAACTGAACACAGATCAATTGAGAAAACAGGAAGAAGTTATGTGGAACTGTGAAAAAATAACCAAAAATACAAACTAAGTAGTTCATGGTTAAGATATGCAACATCAAGGACATCGGAAACGCAGGAGCGCCGTGGTCTCGTGGTAACGTGAGCAGCTGCGGAACAAAAGGTCCTTGGTTCAAATCTTCCATCAAGTGAAAAGTTTAATTTTTTATTTTCAGTTTATGTGACAAACTCTTATGTTTTCATCACTTTTTTGGGAGTGATTATCACATTCACAAGAAACCCTAAATCGGGCAAGGTAGAAGAATCTTTTTACCCATTCGCCAAGTGTACAAGTTAGGTGGGTCGACAACATATTCCTGTCATGTGACGCACATGCCGTCACCAGTGTCGTATAGAATGTATCAGATGAGTTTTCCTGTGGAGGAATCGGTTGACCTATGACCTTGCGATCAAATGTTTTCGGTTCCCATTGGAGAGGCACGTCCTTTCGTCTACTAATCGCACGGTTTTGCGATGCGTCGCAAAACACAGACACTAAACTTATTACAGTGAACAGAGACGTCAATGAACGAATGGACAGATCATAACTTTGCCAAAATAAATAAAAACTTTTCGCTGGAGGGGAGACTTGAACCAAGGACCTATCGTTCCGCAGTTGCTCACGCTACCACGAGACCACGGCGCTCGTGAGCTAACTGTCTCCATGATATTGCCTATGTCGCCCATGGGCTACTCAGTTTGTATATTTTGCTTATTTTTTCACAGTTCCACACAACTTCTTCCTGTTTTCTCAATTGATCTGTGTTCAGTTTATCAAGGCCTATCCACTGTGCCAACTTATAACTAAATCTGAGGGGGGTGTGATGGGGAGGTTCCCTTGTTAGACATTTCAATTACAGCACACTACAGAAGCAGCTTTAAAATCAGGAAAAGAATTTGAACTCCTAAATGTGCTTTCAGTGAATGAAAACAACTCCCAGCGAAGAAGCTTAAGGTGCAACAAAGTTGTGCAGGATGCCTGCAAGCATTATATGGACAGTGGACAAGTCTTTTTCAGTGATTTTTGTCTGCTAACAATAACATTCCACTTGTCAAAACTTTATTTACTGGTATGTTTAAGGCCTAGCTCATCATCAGAATATAATGAGAAAGGGCTATGCCCAAAATGTGTCAATAAATGAAGTTTTAACAACATGTTGAATGTTGATCTTAGCAACTGAAAAAGATATGATTAACATTCTTAGACAAGCTGCTTAGTGTAAAAAAAGAAAAGAGAGAAACTAAACTCCACCCTAACAAGCCATGAGGACCCAACAGTACCAACTGACCGCAGTTTTATCCTCAGCCCACAGGCTTCACTGGGTGCTGATATGGAGAACCATGTGGTCAGCACACCGCTCTCCTGACTGTATTTCAGTTTATGATACAGGAGCAACTACTTCTCAATCAAGTAGATCCACAATTTGCCTCCATCCTAGTACTAGCCCAGTCCGACAGCCCTTAACTTCAGTGATCTGATGGGAACTGGTGTTACCACTGCGGCAAAGCCGTTCCCATGATGTTTAGTATAGAACGGGGGGAGGGGGGGGGGGCAATTTGTCAAGGCATTTATGTAGAGAGAGCTCTTATACAGCTGTGCATGCTGAATACTGTTCGAGACTGACACAAAGTGCTTGGAACCAGTGGATATGTGCCTTTGTGTTAATCTAACATGGCACACCTAGACAGAAAGCAGAAGCAATGAAGACATTCCAAAAGAGAACAGTGAACTAAGAAATATCCAAAATATAAATTGTTTTCCATTTTTTGTATCTATTAGCTCCAGTAAATTTTTAACAGTCATAGTGCAATAAGAAATGCTAGGAAAGAAAACCAAGAAGTAAAAAAAAAAAAAAAAAAAAAAAAAATGGGTGAATAGTCTACTGAGAGTAACAAAACGCTAAAATTATCACGAAATGAAGAAAACAGCACAATATAGGGAAGAATGGTTGCAGTGATAAGGCATAGGCTTTAGAAGATGAACTTCCTTTAACCGAAAACATTCAAACACACACACAGTAAGCACAATGAGGATTAAAACCAGAGGAAGACGAAGGTACTGTTAGTAATTACCTATCTTCCATACTAAATTTTAAGGCGACAAATTAAAATCTTGATACAGTTTTTGGTGGTCTTACACACACTTGATAACCTGTGCATCAGTGAAGCATTAACTCAACTGCCCCAACAGTTACTGAGCTTCTCTCTCCAGAAATATTGACAAGGAGTTCCCAAAATTCCAACTCTACATTTATGTTAGTAATTGCTTGTGGTAGCCACAGAATGAGCAAAGACCCAACTGTGACGTTTCAATGAGTGATATAATCATAATCTTCTGGCAAAGCGGCAAGATTCTGCAGATGCTGTCCTACTTATATCTGCAGCTTGCCCCCTCTTCACATGGCTTCAGGAGGCTGGTTTCACATACACCAATGGGCATGGGGGGGGGGGGGGGGTTGAGTCGCATTGCAGGGGGAGGAGGAAGCACCATTCACATCTGTCAGAGCATTCTGGTCCTGTCTCGCAAGGGTGAACATGCTCTCAAAATATCGCTATCAGTGGATTCCATGCTGCACTCAGTGGGTATCCGTCATATCCGCTTACTAGATTCTCATGAATGCGAATTTAGATGGACTCTTATGGTGCTATCCCAATAGCCGGTGGCTCAGCAGAGCACCAAGGTGTTCTTGAAGTCAAATGTCTGATCTTCATTGATGCTATGTTCTGCTGTCATTGATTTCTCTGTCCGTCCAAGCCTCACATACCTGATATGCTTCTCACAGCGTTTAGAAATACGTCGCTGAGTTTGTTAATGTACTATTGTGATACTGTAAATTCCTGTTGTGCTGCTGAAGAACTCGGGATCTACCGGAGGCAGTGAGGAAATGGCTCTATCCCAGTGTCTATATGGATTGCCCTTGACACCAGAATGAAGTGGTGCCTCTACAGCCAATACTCAACACCATCAATTTGCACAACTATAGACAGGCCAAATATCTGGCGATACTCCTAGAACCCCTTGTGGGGCACTGCTGTCGTCATGTGAAGAACTCAGCAGATTTTGTGAGAATGCTTAAGGCATGCAATAACAAAGAGATGACCTCCTAGTGAACATCAATGTCACTTCGGTCTTCACGAAAGTACCTCTGCAAGACTCCTTGGCTCTGCTGAATCAACATTTCGAGCCTCTTTGAACATACACTAATGACCACCTACTTGAAGTGAATTGGAGAGTTTTATGAACAGACAGATGGAGTGGCCATAGGATTCTCTCTTGCTCCACAGATCACAAATCTATACATAAACACTTTGAGAAGTTGGCCCTCCAAACTGTTCACCAAAAACTCCAGCACTTGCACTGCTATGTTGCTGATACTTTTGCGATTTGGGAGCATGTCAGGCAGGCACTGGATGAGTTTCTGGACCACCTTAACAGCATCCATGAAAACATCACCTTCACTACAGAAATAGAGGAGAATGGCTGTCTCCCGTTTTTGGATATACTAATAAGGAAGAAGGCAGATGGCAAACTAGGCCATTAAGTATGTCTGAAGAAGACTCTCACAGACCTGTACCTGCGTGCAACAAGCTGCGGCCATCCAGCACAGCAGCAAACAGTACTGTCAACCTTGGTATACAGTGGCGCATGTCATCTGTGATTAAGAAAGCCTGTCAGACGAACTGCAGCATCTGAAGGAGATATTTCACCAAAGAAATGGGTACAGCGAAGGGCAGATTAGGAGGGCTTTCAAGATGAGATGGGTTGGGAAAAATCGGGAAGAGGAAGCAGAAGACAAGAAACTCACTTTTCTTCCATACTTGGGACTGCTGTCAGCCAAAATTGGGAGGCTTCTGGAAAAATTGAACATAAAAACCACCTTTTGACCACTGTTGTTGTGGTCTTCAGTCCTGAGACTGGTTTGATGCAGCTCTCCATGCTACTCTATCTTGCGCAAGCTTCTTCATCTCCCAGTACCTACTGCAACCTACATCCTTCTGAATCTGCTTAGTGTATTGATCTCTTGGTCTCCCTCTACGATTTTTACCCTCCACGCTGCCCTCCAATGCTAAATTTGTGATCCCTTGACGCCTCAAAACATGTCCTACCAACCGATCCCGAAGATAAAAGAGTGGCTTGGCTCTGTGAAAGACACATTTAAACTCAATGTACTAGGAATTTACAGCATTGGTTACGGATGCAGTTAGCAGCACATTGGACAAATGTGGCTATGTATTTCTAAATGCTGTAAGGATGTATCAGGCATGTGCGGCTGGGACAGAGAGAAATCAGCGATAGCAGACCAGAGCATCAAGGAAGAACACACATTTGACTTTTAGAACACCAAGGTGCTCTGCTGAGCTGCCAGCCATTGGGACAGTGTCATAAAAGAGACCATCAAAACTTGGAGTCACAAGAATCTTGTAAACAGAGATGAAAGATACCAACTGAGTGCAGCACGTAATCCACAAATAGAGATGGTGTGTCTGCTATCCCCATCATAACAAATTAAACCCTCACCCTGCCCACTAGCCTCTCTGTATGCAGCCTCCTGCAGCCAGGAGGAGGGGGAACACCACACAGATAAGTAGGACAGCATCTGCAAAAACTTGACACTTCGCCAGAAGATGATGAGTACGTCAAATGTCGAAACATTACAGTTTTATACTACTGACAACCGACTAGAAACTAGAGAGCTTTTCATCATCTGTATACACTGGGAAAGTCTACATTCAGTTGCAAACTTGACTTCAGAAAGATTGTTCCAGATTCATATTTCTGAACAGCTCTTAGCCCCAATACATTTTGTGAGAATTAAGGACGAAATATTAATACCAGTTCTGAGATTGTTAGTTTTCTGTTCGAGTTTAGATAGTCCCAAGAAAGGAGTGTGCTTACGCTTACTGTCAAGATTTCTTTTATATTGCTACGTCGTGGAAGAACATAAGCTGAATTTCAAAGTTTGATATTTATTTATCAAAATATATTCTTATGTGCTTATCTCTAACATTAGTGTCTGATTTTTACACACTTTTCACTGCATTAAAAAGGGTAAGCCGATAATGGCCTTCTTAAACTTGCTTATGGAAAAAGCAAAATATGATGTACTTATAAAAAAAGAGTGAATACATAACAAGACAAATATCTAAATACACTAGAATGCCAAATACTGATCATCTGTTGTACTTGTTACACATTACCAGTACAGACATTATAAGAAGTACCAACTGTAAAGCGATTGGTGTTCTTTAGCTCTGCAAGAAATGATGCATAAATAAAATTGCAACATAAGACATAACAGCAAAGGCTAATTACGCTGCAGGTTATATCAAACTACTTCAATTTGTTTTTCATCATTACATTAGCTATTGTCATTTTAGCGTCTACTGAAGTAAATATATCTTCAAAGCCACAACTCTTGATAGAAAAACCATGCTTAGTTACAAGAGGCTAAAGTAGAATTCAATAAAGACATAATATAAAATGCGTGGTTCACAGCACAGTTATTAACAGTGTTATTAGACAGATACTGTCAAACATAAGTTCTGTTCTCAAAGCAATCTAGATCCAAGACATTACTGTAGCTATATTGTGTAATTATATGCACAAATTTGACTCAGGAAAACATGCAGGAAAATAATAAACTAAACGTATGAATTTGTAATATATGGTTACTCTGACTTATCAAGTGCAAAGATTTGTCTGGTGATAGAGTAATGAACCCTGTAACATGAATGTGTCATTCACAGATATTAGACCAGTTATGAGCTTTGAAGTTTCACATAAATTTTCTAAGATGTGAATGATGACAAAGGATTCACAGTGCATTATTTAAAATACAGTATAATAAAAAGCAGCTTTTATTTCTGTAATATACAAACATTCTTCCCCATATATACTCCCAAAGTCACTGCTTGCACATTTATTAGTTCAAATCCTCTGAATCATATGTATTTCCATTCTAGCAGTGTCTGTAAAATAGGCAATGGCAAATGGATGCTTTTTGTAAAAAAGGAGGCATTTGATGTAAAAATAAAAAAATGTTTGAATATCAAAACTAATATCAGAGACAAATACATACGAAAACCACACATGCACTATTCTGTTGTTTTCTGCCTTTTCTAGTCTTTTTACTCTTTCACCAGTTGCAGTCTCTGTTATTTATTTCCACAAATGTGCCACTATTCAAAGAAATATGAGGGGACACTCCATTGTTTTGTGTGACTGCCAATTCAATTGTTCCCATGATAACTAAACATAAGTATTTGTTGAGGATCTATAAACACAGGCACTGTGCCATGTGTGTGTCCTTGTAGTACTTAGTTTGTCCGTTTCCTCTAATCCTCTCTTTTTCATCCTCTCCAGGTGAAGAGAACTACTTATGAAAGTAGGTTTTCCTGCCAGTCTTTTGCCACCTGATATAGCATAAGCTCTGTTTTCTGTCGTCGTGATTCTCTTTACTGAAGTGTATATAGTGTCTGACAAACATTATTTTGCTTAGAATTATTTTCACAAAAAATTATGTTTCAACAAATATCATGTAACCCCACATCCTCCTAAAGGATGATGACTGAATGGAGCCAATTTTCTTATCATCATACTGAAGTATTTTCTTTCAGTGCTAATAAATTTTCTTCTTATGATATTTCACCGTGTAAAAACTGAATATGAAGTTAGACAATGGCAACTCTGTGTTCGAACATCAACAATATCAGGAAAAAGACGGAGTGCTACTCACAATAACGGTCACACACTGAGTTGCAGACTGAATGTGTAACAGTCTATTCCTTGTGCGTCTGTAACTCAACATGTCCTCTTTATGATGAGTAGCAATCTTTTTCCTTTTATTGTTAATACGAAGTTCAGGGTTTCTAAGTCTACATTTACTGTCACACTCTGCAATCTAGCCACATATTATCAGCACCAGATCTTTCAGACTTTTTTATTGCTACCATTTGATCATTAATCTATTTTGGATGAAGGTAGGTGCATCAAACATTTAAGTGATTTTGGAAACATAATCCTCATTAATGTTGTCCTCAGTATATTTTACTCATCCTTATCCTTGTAATTAAATCGAGTTGGTGTCTTATTTCAGATAATTGCATTTTACAGTGTAGAGCAAATTATCTCATTACCGCAGTTGGTAAATTCTTTAGAGTAAACTTATTGAATCAACCTTGACCCAAAACTTAATTACTGCTGATCATTTGCAGTTTTTTTTTTTTTTAAGCTGATTCCATACCTGAAGTGCAATACTGAAAATCCACAAAATACTTTTCTATGACTGCCATAAACTTTTCACAAACACACACACACACACACACACACACACACACACACACACACACACACACACAGAGTATCTCTTTTAAAGCTACACATCCTTTCTGCTGTCAAATAGGTGTAATTCTGACAGACACATGCCCAGTGAAGAGAATATATGTTATATCAATTCATCTTTCAGATCCATCAGTTTTCCAAATATCAAAGCACCTTTGTTGAAAGGTGCATTATTTTGATAAGCTATCCTGTTACCTACTAAAATCCGCAACAGATGTTGCTCTACTCTTTGTGAAATAATCAGCAAGAGGTATCCCTTTGCATCTCATAAAACCTTGGCCGTAACTTTTCCAGTCACTGAAATTGGTCTGGCCTTTTCTGGTACTTCAAGCAAGCAATTCTTTTACTGCCATTTCATTTCATTTCTACTGTGAACTGGCAAGAATTTTGTGCATAAAAGTGTGTCCCTTATTAATTCTTTGCATAGACTGCACCTTAATTCAGTGACATGTCTATGGCATCATCACTCAAACTGAAAAAACTGTTAACTGCCATCATTCTAAAACCTTCAGGAAGATGGATATGATAACAAAGATAAAGCTAAAACAACAATTGTTGATACGATGTCTGGCTGCTTAAAAAATGGACGGATCAGCCACTCTTGACAACACATTAAAAACTCCTACCTAATAATTTAAGGTACAAATCGGATAGCCCCGAGATTCTTAAATACAATGCCATATTCATCTCACTGCCTGCATACCAAAAAGGGCAGATCTTAAGATAAATTAGGCTCTGCCCTTTAACCCAAAAATGAAACCCAGAAAGTTAAAATGTATGGTACTGGAAGTTGTAGACCATAACTACTGTACATTTGGTGGTCTTCTAGCCCAAATAAAGAAGCCATATGCAATTAGAGAGTCTGTAGATGAGTGTGTCCCATCTGTAGGTGAGTGATGACACCTGTTGCCAGTATTTATCTTTACCAGCTGTACGTAATTATCTACTTTGAGCCACTATTCTTCTCACCAATACATGACTCTATACCTTAATAGCATGTAGGGAGACCGCACATTGAATCAAGATATATTCTGTGCATTATTTCGTGGCTGTCACACCTGCTACTTTGTTTACCTGAATTCCTTCATGCTTTGTTACATATCAGAATAACACCTCATTGGCATTTATGAGGAGAGAAAGGGAGTCTGAGATATCCTGGACTATTTTATGTTCCAAGTACATGTTTTATACAGACAGAAAGGGTACTCATGAAGTCAAAGCAAATAAGGAGTTACTCAGCACACACGTCTTGTCAGCTTCAGCAGCATCAAGACTGGATACCATTGGATCTCACTATATGTAAAACACAAATGGCTTTAATCAAACAACGGAAAATCCAGAATGGAATGTAACAATGGCTTTACTAATCACAAATGGCTTTACTGCTCGTAGACAATTTATGAAAACAGATTCCACAGCACAGCACACTTGAGTACGAGGTAGCACATGAAAAGAGGACAGTTGAAAATGAAAAATGTCCTTATAAATTAAAGCTCTGAGTCAGCCAGACACAAACATATCTTGATTGGAGGAATACTGGTGATTAGTCACGGAAATCTAGTTCAGTTTTTGGCCCAGCAGAAGTTTAACCCACCGAATGATCCATCAATGCTTAGACTATTTCTTTTTGAAATTTTGTAGTAGCCTCGAAGGAAAGTTAGGTTTTGATGTCTGGTCAACATTAAGTTAAATTGGGCTAGGAAGGAAACCAACTGCAACTTTCTCGGAGGACCAGTTCTCGAGGATAGCCAGGTGAGCATATGAACCACACTTCTCCTGTTTTGAGTCCAGCACCTTAACTGCTGTATGGATTTTCCTGTCAGCTTTTCACTCAGATTACTGAGAGCCTGTGCACACATAGCAATGAAGTATTTCATCGAAACATTATTTTGCTAACTGCTCAAGGTCTTAAAATCATAGTTCATAAAGTTTAAAATGTTTTGTTACATTCCTTAGCAACATGTTACATCAGCGTTAAACATTGTCATATAGCAACAGTAATAAAAGGAATCATCACAGAATATGTAGACAGTTTCTGAATTCCAACTAAAAATAGCACCTCATTTCAACATGAGCATGAAAAATACATAAAAGTGAAAAAGAAGAGAAACCATGCAAACATATAGTCAATTTCTCTAAACACACACACACACACACACACACACACACACACACACACACACACAAAATAATTTACGTAATTTTTTGTTTGTTTAATTGCAGTTTAATGACCACAGTCTCGGTACACATTGAAATCCCCATGCCACAGTACTGCAGCATGCCACCATGGAGCAATAACAAATGGTAAACTGGAGTATTGTGTGCAGTAATTCCTTTTAAGCACGAGCAGAAATATTGTAGTTGTCATGGCTTATTTAGTAGTTTCAATTGGTCTGGCAAAGCTACAAAATTTCTTCTGCTGCCAAAAACAGATTACCACTTGACATCCTACTTTATCAGTGGACTGTGCTATTTCATTTTGGCTCATCTACTTGTGTTCTTTGGTTGTGTGGTGTGAGGATTTCTTTTTATACTAAGACTGTGCAGAAATGTAACAGCAAAAAGTCACAAAATTAATTAAGTAACACTATTTTTTCCAGCTGGTAGCTAAAACTTTATGGCTTCACCTCATAGCAAACTCTTTTCAAGACAACTTCAAATACTTCCCCTTTACACCAATTTCATATAAATATTAGTATCTGCACAGTGTGCAGCTACTGTTTGTAGCTAGGTTTCTTTATAAACATGCTGAGGACACTGGCTTCCAAGTCGGCATTATGTCAGCATTTTAACCAGATAATGTAATTTGAAGATTAAGAAAGTAAGGGTGGGAAGACACAGAAGAGAAGTTGCATGGACTATCTCTATAATCTAGGATGTTTATTAAAAATACAAAGATTGGAATGCCTTAGCTTCATTTGATATGATTGATTTGTGATCCAACATGTAATGTTTCTCCATAAAATAAATTAAAATGTTGGTATGGGTGGTTGTCTAGCTGATGCAAAACTTGAACTTGAAAATCCCAAGTTCAGAAGAATTCATGCATGCATAAATCTTTAGGATCTGTGAAGCTTACAAATGCTACAAGCAGCTTTAACAAAGCATGCATACAACTAGTAGAAAGCACAAGAAAACAACACTTTAAATTATTTATCTACTTATAGTGATCATGTTGGTGCTACAGAAATTAGGAAAGATCCTTGTAATCACAGTTGCAAAACAAACTGAGCTCACCAATTACTTCTAAATGGTGACAAAATAAATATACACGACTAAGGAAGATGTTTGAATTTGTCACTTTATTGTTTTTAATATTATTCAGTCAATAGAAAATCTAAAAGAACTAAATATAAATAACTTCAAGTTTATATGGTTCCAAAAAACTTGATACAAGATATCAAATACAATAGTTTGTGTTAAAAGTTATGGATAATATTTACAAAGTTTCCATTTGTGCTTCACAGATCTTAAAAAAGCGCAAGCACGCACACACACGCGCACGTACGCGCGCGCACACACACGCACACACACACACACACACACACACACACACACACACACAGTGGCAGAGGTGGATACTCTTGAACGCACAACGTTCTTTACATTCAATCAGAAAAACAGAACCAATAGCAGACAGTGTTTCTGAAAATTCAAATTAATGCCTCACTCGGAAAAAAACACCTTTTTTAACACAGTGTTTGGATGCAACAGACAAGTAACATCAACAATGATTTACTGTCATGACAATGACAGATTAACATTCCTAACAAGTGAACAACTTGGTTGGGGGAAGGCAAGGGCATGTCATCTCCAGTAGGACCATTCCTAGTAAAGCACCTCTTGCTGTGGACAGTTTTGCTTTTAACAGATTGACATGATGGACAGAAATGTCAAAATATGCACTTGGTGTACAATACAGTCATTTGATTACTGGCAAAGTATATCAGCCTGAGGTACAGAGTAGTTAAACTTTTAATTTCAAACTAAAAAGAGAGCTAGATGTTTTGAATGGCTGAATGCCAGCCAGGAGAAAAAAAGATGCTACAAAGGATGCATGACTCTGTTGACACAATACTGTAGTTTTCTTTGAAACTAGAAAGATGACACTGACTGATTAATTTCTTCTTGTCGGGCACAAACACCTCATTAAATTCCAGGAAACACACAATCATTATGAGACACTGTGTGGGCATGGTTGCGCTTCAATTTATTCCAATTCAAAATGAAGATGAAAATACTCTCTGATAAGGGTGGGTTGCAAACAGCCTCACAGGAGAAGGAATATGAGTATCTACTTCAATAAACAGAACTGTATAAGCATTATTATTGATCTACATGACATTTCTCAAGTACACTCAACTTTCTAAACTGCAGTGGTGTTGAAATTACATTTAAGTTCACTTTGCCTTCTTCTTTCGTGAGAGTGTGAAGCAATTTTTTTTTATCAGCTTTCTGTAATTCTACATTTAATGCAGAAAAATAAATTTTTTTCACCTCATGGTTCCTTTAGAAAGATATGCCATATTCTAATATTATGGCAGAGTTTCACAGTTTTGATACGATATCACTGCACAATGCAGATACTACTTATCCCTTTACTTTTTTCTGCATGCATGTCTTGGGAAAAATCAGTTTATAGAAAAGAAGACATATGTGACAACAGACTGATGATGGTCTTATGAGCAAGTGTCACAACCAATTTCCCAGTAACTTTGCTCAGTGGAAGAGGAGTCAAAATAAGTGAATACATGTCTTGGTTTATCTGTAGATATTCAATCCTTTCTGAAAAAATGATCATCAAAGTTTTCAACATAATTTAGAAGCCTTTTAGAACAATAAGCTCAGCCCAATTGGCGACATGGCCTCTCATTTTTTTGTGTCTTTTGTTCAAATCCCGATTATTGTTTATATTTATTTTATTTTATTTTTCCATTTATCTATCCATGTCCATAGAAGGTTACTACAAGAAATGTTTCTTATTGAGTTAGGGGATACAAGGGCATTATAACTGGTTTTCACAATAAGTGTCATACATAGAGTGTAGACTGTGCGTCATGGTATTTTTAGGGGTTACAATTTTTATATATTCGCATATTCTTACATTAGTTCTTAATTATTATTATTATTATTATTGTGCATATGGACCCTGTCTGATCATGCATAAGTTTATGATTCACCTTTCTAATAAGCCCATATAGCTTTCATTCTTTCGCTATGTGCTTTCTTCCTTTCTTCTGACCACTTGGTCCCTGATCTTTTATGGACTTCATTCTCTGGCTTTACTACCCATCTATTTATCTTATGACACTAAAGTTTCCTGTCTAGTATGTCTGATGTTCCTATCTGTGACTTTTCCAAGTCATATTTGACTTCTTCTGTCCATGGAATGTTCTTCAGTTTTGCAGTGTATGTCAAAATCTCGTAAGTTAGCCTTGAAGATGGGAGTCTATGAATGTGTGAATAGAATTTCAGCCTTCGTTTCCTGATATCTGCGGCAAGGTTGGATAGTTCTTTTGTTGCTTTGCGTGATTTGAGTCTATACCCCTCTTCTGTTTTATCTGGTACCAGCATTTTCCTCGTGGTCTTTCTTTCCTCCTTCAAGATGTTCTCCAGATCACCTTTTGTATTAAGTACTAAGGTTTCGCTTACATGCAGCACTTCAGGGTTAATCACTGTATTATACTGTTTGATCTTTGTATGACTGGACATACATTTCTTGTTGTAGATTTCACATGTCCTCCCATATTCTCGTTTGAGCTTCTGTAACTGAACGTTCTGTGCTTCCTTTTCCAACTCTGTTAGTTCTATGATCTCACTGAGATATTTGAAGTGTGGAACTTGTTTGATCTGCCCATATTGTGTGTTCAGTTCCTGAATGTCAAATTTAGTGCAAATGAACTTTGTCTTCTCGAATGAAATTTGTAGTCCAGTTTTCCCAGTGCATTCCTTGAGGACTGTTTGATCGTTGTATTTTCACAGGCTGCTAGTATCGCTAGGTTGTCTGCGAAAGCTAAACAACTGACCTTGCTGTCATCATTCTTTTGCCCAAGTTGAATGGGTTTCCAGTGGTCCTGGGTTTTCAATTCTTTCTCCCATTCTCGGATGACTTTATCCAGAACAAGGTTGAAGAGCAGTGGTGACAATCCTTCACCTTGTTGCACACCGGTCCTTATCTCAAAGGGCTCGAACAATTTTCCCATGAATTTCACTTCTGACTTTGTGCCCATGAGTGTTTGCTTGATGAGTCTTAATGTCTTTCGATCAAGTCCTTATTCTTCTAAGGTGCTAAAGACGGACTGTTGATCGACCAAATCATGTGCCTTCTTGATCTAAAATTTAATTCTTATATTTTATTCTTATGTTTATCCTTCATGAAGATTTGGTGCCTTTCGTTGGATGATACTGATTGTAGAAATATTTGAAACATGGAAATTCCAAACAATATGACTATTGCGTGAGGGCAGGGTTGCCACAGCAACATTTCTTCATATGAATCTCACTGGTAAAGAAACATTAACCCTACTGAAGATTGCATGTGTTGGTAATAATTTCATGGCAGACCAAGTGAATGGATCACTTTTCCAAAAACATTTGTTATGTAATTCTTAGGTGAGTAAGAACAACATTATTTCAGTATACACTGTAAAACATTCGTGTAGTAATCTTCAATGGATATGGGTAGATAAATGAATAGCAAAAATTTTAATAATAATAATAATAATAATAATAATAATAATCGAGTTTCAAACAAAGGGTGCAGAAGTGTGAAGTAATGATGCTAGCTGTTGTGCCACCACTTCCATTGAACAACTTACTCACTAAAACACGCCCAAAGTACCATGAAAACTTTGTGTTTTTCTCAAAAAAGTACTTTCGGATAAGCCGAGACACATGTTCGCTTATTTTCACCCCTCTTCCACTGAGCAAAGTTTCTGGGAAATTAGGCTATGGCAGTCGCCGCATTCTCACACATGCTGGAGAGAGCATTTGTCATAAGATAAGCCTGTGACAGAACAGTACCTGAAAACTGGGATTTCTGCTCCTCACAGGCACTATACTACAAATTTTGCTGTGTCAGTATACCTCAAGGACCAGGTCTAAGCTTCAACAAACCACTAGATACTCTCTACTTGAATAGCAGTTTAGTCTTCATACAACCAAATTCGTCACTATACCAATCATAGAATTAACACAAAAAAGGTGAAGGAGGCTAATCTCATCTTAGATCATACAGGTCAAGAGCGAAAGTCTCATATCAGTGTTTCAAAGCTTGCTGAAAGAAAAATGTGTGTGAAGTTCTGCATGACATCTATCAAAAAATAAAATATTTTCATTTCCTGTTGACTTGTTAAAACATTACAGCCCTATCGAAATGTGGGTATTTGTGAAAATGTCTTAACAAAAGGGAGAATTAAAGACATTGAAATTACAAAAACTAAAAGTGAGAAATATCTGAAATTATTTAAACTTTGTTCACAGTATTATCAGACATGATTAACACATACACACTTCTGAGCTTTCTTTTCATCATTAATTCGTAAAAGCAAAATAAGAAAATTTTTAGGTTTCTGCAAACTTCAAAATTGTGTTTTGCAGATATGAATATTCATAGGATGTTAACTATTTTGAAAAATGATTATGTGGAAAATTAATTATCATTAATGCCTTAACTTCATAAACTACCCACAGATTTCTTCATAAAAATGAGAGAATCTAAAAATCATTCATTCTTCTTCTTAGATTACATTCGCTACAACCCCCATCCTGAATATCCTAAAAATTCCATGAGATATTATTTGGAAATTATACTTATGGAAGGTACTGTCAGAGTGGGCAATATTACTTGGTGCAAAATGTGATTTTTATATTAGTCCTATTGGGAGGGGGGGTTTGTGTGTGTGTGTGTGTGTGTGTGAGAGAGAGAGAGAGAGAGAGAGAGAGAGAGAGAGAGACCTAATTTTCAACATACTAAGACGGAATGTCGGAATGTTAAAGTCAAAAGCCTGCCATGTCTCTAGTAGTTTTTGTTTACTAGTTATATATTTTTTTAGTTTTCCACAGTATGAAGAGTTATTTACAAAATATACATTTTTCACAGTCCTGGACTATTTAAAAAAAAAAAAAAAAATTAATCGAGAGAAACTGAAAATATTCTATTTCTCAAAATACGCGCGCGCGCGCCCACATGCACGCACACACACACACACACACACACACACACACACACACACACAAGTATATATCTAAGTCCACCAATATTTTTTTTTTCCAGTGAAATTCATGATCATCATGATTATTAACTGACATTCACTGTATGATTTGAGATGAAATCACCCAAGAGGCAAAGACATTAATGAGTTTCAAATGTTGTGAACAGTTACACCTCGAGACAGACAACTGTCGCTTGTGGTAGTACACAAAAACAAACCTAAATAATTTTTCACAATTTAAAAAAAAAGTGTCGTACCCAGTACCTCAAAGTGTACACTATGGGTGCAAATAAACACATTTCAGTGACATCTAGTAATGGAATGTTACAGCAAAACAATCTCTTGAATTTTGTTGCACTAGTGCAAGTATTATTTGTTTAAGCAATGAGATCATAATACAGAGTGCACTTACAGGAACAGTGCGTCAGTATGAAAGTTCAGATACAAGTGATTGACAAAATTTTGATGTTATTGTCAACTAATATCATAAATTGTAGAAATAGCATCATGTAACAACTTAAGTTGGTGTTCAATTTATTCTTTTCTGTGTGGCTGGTTTCAGTCAAAGACCATTATCCAGCAACTACTGAACACACTTCATGGATACCTAAACTGGTTGCACAATAAAGAAAAAACTGAGCAGCAGGTTAATGTGTTAAGTGATGTCATTTCTACAATTTATAAAAAATAACAATCGTGAAAAACTACTTATCTCAAGTGATATCGTGAAAAACTGCTTATCTGTCATCCAGAAAAGTTACTGGATTCTAGTCTGGGAATGCTGCAAACTAAGAACCTGGAAACTTGTGCGTTAAACAACTGATCTTGCGCAAAGTGAGTGAGTCAGCCAATTCTGCATGTAAATAACGATCTGAAGACAAATGTCAAAATATATTTAAAGTTACATACAAAGTTATCCTGTAGCATGTCACAACAAACCTGATAAGTACTTGACTGAGTTCCACAAAGAGGAACTGAGGCAGAATAAAGGTTCTTGTGAAATCAAACACACAGTTATAAGGTTGAATTTAATAGCAGTTCACTTACAATATAAGGACTGCACAAGCAAATATGCAACAATTCTGCTTGCCTCCCTCACCATCATATCTGTCTACATAATATTCCTCAACCAAATGTTGTGTTGTATCATCTATAGCAATAAGCCAAAGGACATCGTGGGAATGACATTACAGTCCTGCTGGCAGCTTGCTATTACTGGCACACTGTTAAAACAACACAGCTTTGTTATAGATATATCTTACAGAATGCCTATATTTTTATCAGTCATCTCTTATTATGATTCTGTATATTTCATGGGATGATGTCTCTCCTGACTACTGGTAAAAACTGTATACTCTTCCATGTGCTCCTGAGATTGGCTTTGAAGAGGTAATACCGTGACACAAAAGCTAATTGGTGATTACCAAACACCTGAGGCTGGTCAGTAAAAATTATCAGCCATGAGTGTCAACAAAAGGAAATACCTCTAGTAAATCACACTGATGATTTGTTCTGTAAAGGTTATAATAAACAAAATTTAATTGTATCTCAGACATAAACTCCCTGGCAAATTAAAACTGTGTATTGGACCTGGATTTATTAACATGGAACCTTGTATTTCATGGGCAATACACTTACTGATGGTACTGGTCTGAACTCATTCAATAAAGTGTTGTCCACAAAAGGCCAGGTTTTTGGTCCAAGTCCTAACTCAGCAAACAGTTCCAGTATGGTTTGACATCACGGCAAACACCAGTGAAAGAGGAAAGCACATCCTCTAAAATTTATTATATTGGCCCAAATACAAACCACACAATTTTTAAAGGAGGGGGGGGGGGGGGGGGGGGGGAGAAACTGCAGATTTTTTGTCACATTTATAAGATATTAATATAATAGAAGGAAACATTCCACGTGGGAAAAATTATATATAAAAACAAAGATGAGGTGACTTACCGAACAAAAGCGCTGGCAGGTCGATAGACACACAAACAAACACAAACATACACACAAAATTCAAGCTTTCGCAACAAACTGTTGCCTCATCAGGAAAGAGGGAAGGAGAGGGGAAGACGAAAGGAAGTGGGTTTAAATATGTCTGCTTGTGTCTGTATGTGTGGATGGATATGTGCGTGTGTGTGAGTGTATACCTGTCCTTTTTTCCCCCTAAGGTAAGTCTTTCCACTCCCGGGATTGGAATGACTCCTTACCCTCTCCCTTAAAACCCACTTCCTTTCGTCTTCCCCTCTCCTTCCCTCTTTCCTGATGAGGCAACAGTTTGTTGCGAAAGCTTGAATTTTGTGTGTATGTTTGTGTTTGTTTGTGTGTCTATCGACCTGCCAGCGCTTTTGTTCGGTAAGTCACCTCATCTTTGTTTTTATATATAATTTTTCCCACGTGGAATGTTTCCTTCTATTATATTGATATCATTAATTTGAATCCAACAATTGTCTTTAAATATGTCTGCTTGTGTCTGTATGTGTGGATGGATATGTGCGTGTGTGCGAGTGTATACCTATCCTTTTTTCCCCCTAAGGTAAGTCTTTCCGCTCCCGGGATTGGAATGACTCCTTACCCTCTCCCTTAAAACCCACTTCCTTTCGTCTTCCCCTCTCCTTCCCTCTTTCCTGATGAGGCAACAGTTTGTTGCGAAAGCTTGAATTTTGTGTGTATGTTTGTGTTTGTTTGTGTGTCTATCGACCTGCCAGCGCTTTATAAGATATTAATTTAGATAAGTTAAACACTAGCATTTGTATCTTAGTTGTCACTGTTAACTTCTCTATCTGAATTTATTTTATCACTAACAGTATTTCCATCACTGTTCCAAAATATGTTCTCCTTGGCTATCATTCACAGCACTACACGTTCAGTGCTTCTTGAACCCTTTGATGATAAAATCTGATAGTGTGTGCCATGAAGAGTGGCTCCACTCACACATGATGTTAACTGACAGTTTAATCTTGCTGGATGAAGAAATTGAAGTTATGTACAATCAAACAGAACTGCTAGAAACAGCAATTAACAACGATATTTTTATGAATGCTTGTGTGGGTACCCACCACGATGCAAAATGGGTAGGCAAATTTGGATTGGAAAACACGAACAGTGGGGACCAAAGATTAGAATTTGTGAACATTACGAACACATAGTTCAAAGTTCGTAACAGAAAAGGTATACATGGAGAGAGTGCTGGATATGAAACAGATTATATTCCAGGCAGTCCAAGAGGCAAACACCAAATAAAATCTAGTCTTGCCTACCAGGTACTGACATTGATAGTGATAATGTAATAGTTATAATCAACTACAATACTGAACTTAATAAGCAATGAAGTGCAACTGGAGTAAGCGATGTACAGAAGGGCTAAAGAATTAGCACACCTGAACAATCTAGACTGGAGACAGACAAGATAAATAAGGAAATTGTTAAGCTGGGAGGAAACATGATGTGTCACTGAAAGGACACAATATGAACTACAGAAGAATAAATTGAAGGCAATGACACTACAGTTGAAGCAAGAAATAGTCGATTTCATAAAAGAATGGAAAAAGTTGAGAAAAAGTAGACTGATACAGAAAAATCAATGAGCAAATAACTACTACCAGCCACACAGAAAAAGGTAGACGAATGAGACAAATAAGTAGGGAGATAAAAGACGACCTAAATAAGTAGGGAGATAAAATAAGACCTAAAAAAAAAAGGAAGCAGACAAGATGCACTCAAAAATTAGATCACTACAGTTTGAATGCAGAACTTCTAGCAACATAGCCAAGGATGAAAAAAGATAGCATTTCACTTGAACCTGAAGACGTAGAAGACAGGCAGAAAGATTAAACTGAAGAACTATATGATTATGAAGATGTCAGAGATGATTTAAATTACATAAGCACAATGACAGAAGTGTAAAATGAATTCATAACACCACAAATTACCTGGTTAGGATTCAACAATGCTTAAAACAACTTTAACAACAACGAAGTCAATGGAATAGACAACATCTGTGCTGATTTATTAAAGATTACTGGAGACGAGGTGAAAAAACTATTGTACAATTTTGTGTTTCTGCTACGAGTATGGAACACTACCAAAGGAATACAAAGTACAATAATTTCCATATATAAGAAAGGAAATGCCAAACACTCTTCAAATTATAGGACCTTAGTTTCATGCTTCAAAAATTCTATTCATTATTGTTAAGGAAATTTGTTTTATTTTATTTATTAATGCGTTTGTCCGTAGACCATTCAGTACGACAGTATTGGACATTTGAGACACATTACAGTAATAATGTACACATGCATAAAACATACACAAAGTTCAAATGGCTCTGAGCACTATGGGACTTAACTTCTGCGGTCATCAGTCCCCTAGAACTTAGAACTACTTAAACCTAACTAACCTAAGGACATCACACACATCCATGCCCAAGGCAGGATTCGAACCTGCGACCGTAGCGGTCGCGCGGTTCCAGACTGTAGCGCCTAGAACTGCTCGGCCACTCCGGCCGGAATACACAAAGTTGAACAGTGTTAGGCGAGGATACAGAAAGGACGTTGGCCACGGCCTTAACAATGAAACCACTTTAGCAATGGGAAAACCATGGGAAACTCAAGTCAAGGTGACCACATGTGATATGACCCCCACTCCTATCAAATGTGAGTCCAGTGGATTAACAGTGACTTTGCCACCTTACTCAGTACGTGATATGAAAAGTGGGATAGCAGGAAAATATCACATTCATTAACCTAGCGGAGGTTTCTGGTAGACTGGACTGGAAAATACTGTTTGAATAACTGAACAAAATTAAAACAGGTTGATAACAAAACAGTAATCAGAGTACAGAAATAAAAATCAATCATGTTAAGAAAGCGGCTAGAATAAGAACAGGTGTTCTACAAGGCTATTCCCTCTCACAGTAATTATTTGTAGAAAGTGCTATACAAACAATGAAAAGTTCCACCAAAAGGATAAAAATTAATGACAAACAAATACATTACATTCGGTTTGCTGCTGATGTAGGATTATTACAGATACTGGAAAGGACATGAACTACAAGTTAAAAATTTTAGCTAATTTCTTGGGAAACCACAATTGAAAAACGCAAGACCAACACTAAAACAGAAAATACAGTAAAGAACTGCAATGACCAACAAACTTACAGAAATAAGAGCAATTTACTAACGAACAACCGCATTACAAATAGATACAATAAAGAAATTCATCAAGAGCTTTTTGGTTATTTTAAGCTATGGTTTTGAAGTGTGGACTCTGGGGAAACAGGAAACGATTAGAAACAATAGATATATGGATAGAAAAGAGCCGTGACAACATCCTTGACTGAAAGAAAATCCAATTAACAAACAATAAAAAAATTGGAGAACAAAGTACACTGTTAACATGATACTGAGAAGAAAAATCAAATTAATAAACACACAATTCGACATAACAGCTCCATAAAAAGGAAAATTTCTGGTGACAAACAAGAGGCAGGCCCAAACTGTCTGTATTATGAAGTGCTATCAATAAAAGGAACTGCAGAAACTACAACAAATAATGAAGCTGGCAAGGGACATAAGAGGACAGTTCCATCAAGGTGTTGAGCGAGTGCGTGTTCCCCTTCTAAAAGCTAATCAGACTTTTAATGGCTTGTTTGTGATGACAAAAAACATAAGTCAAACTTTAGGGTTTGACTAGATTTGTCATCATGCAACTACTTTAATCTTTACTTCAGTGTCAGGTGATGGACATCCAAAACTAGCATAGCACTCTGACTGAACAAAACAGCATGTCTGCAATTGCAAACAGTAGTTAGCCTTTCGTCACTAATTCTGTTGTCATCTAGTCTGTTTCTTGGCATGTCACAAAAGACAGATATCTCATTGGGGTTGCAGATCTTGTGTAGAGAGTATAAGTGGTGGTGGTGGTGGTGGGGCTGCATTTTGATTATCAGTCTCTGGAAATTTAAGAGTCTCTCGGTATATTCTTCTAGCAGCTTCTTTCTCAGAGAGGTTGTACCAACCAACATTCCCACAGAATTTTGCCTGTGTTGTGTTTAAGGTCTTCTGAAGTCTGTAACTGGATTTTGTGTATCCCATCTCTCCATTTATCTTGTACAAAAGAAAGAACCCTAGACTTAAGTTGTGCTTATTCCTATTTTGTGGCTGTCTGCAGGATTTGCTTGATAAAATGGCAGTTCATAGCATTCCCTAAAGCAATCTAATGCTGCACATTAGATTCACTCGAAATCATATTTTTGCCAGTTTTTCTACAGGGTGTAACAAAAAGGTACAGCCAAACTTTCAGGAAACATTCCTCACACACAAATAAAGAAAAGATGTTATGTGAACATGTGTCTGGAAACGCTTAATTTCCATGTTAGAGCTCATTTTAGTTTCGTCAGTGTGTACTGTACTTCCTCGATTCACCGCCAGTTGACCCAATTGAAGGAAGGTAATGTTGACTTCGGTGCTTGTGTTGACATGCGACTGATTGCTCTACAGTACTAGCAACAAGCACATCAGTACGTAGCATCAAAAGGTTAGTGTTCATCACGAACGTGGTTTTGCAGTCAGTGCAATGTTTACAAATGCGGTGTTGGCAGATGCCCATTTGATGTATGGATTAGCACGGGGCAATAGTCGTGGCCCGGTACGTTTGTATTGAGACAGATTTCCAGAATGAAGGTGTCCCAACAGGAAGACTTTCGAAGAAATTGATCGGCGTCTTAGGGAGCACGGAACATTCCAGCCTATGACTCGCGACTGGTGAAGACCTAGAACAATGAGGACGCCAGCAATGGACGAGGCAATTCCTCGTGCGGTTGACGATAACCCTAATGTCAGCGTCAGAGAAGTTGCTGCTGTACAAGGTAACGTTGACCACGTCACTGTATGGAGAGTGCTACGGGAGAACCAGTTGTTTCTGTACCATGTACAGCATGTGCAGGCACTATCAGCAGCTGATTGTCCTCCACGGGTACACTTCTGCGAATGGTTCATCCAACAATGTGTCAATCAACATGTGTGGGCTGACGAGAATCCGCACGCAATTGTGCAATCACGTCATCAACACAGATTTTCTGTGAACGTTTGGGCAGGCATTGTTGGTGATGTCTTGATTGGGCCCCACGTTCTTCCACCTACGCTCAATGGAGCACGTTATCATGATTTCATACGGGATACTCTACCTGTGCTGCTAGAACATGTGCCTTATCAAGTACGACACAACATGTGGTTCATGAACGATGGAGCTCCTGCACATTTCAGTCGAAGTGTTCGTACGCTTCTCAACAACAGATTCGGTGGCTGATGGATTGGTAGAGGCGGATCAATTCCATGGCTTCCATGCTCTCCTGACCTCAACCCTCTTGACTTTCATTTATGGGGGGCATTTGAAAGCTCTTGTCTACGCAACCCCGGTACCAAATGTAGAGACTCTTTGTGCTCGTATTGTTGACGGCTGTGATACAATATGCCATTCTCCAGGGCTGCATCAGCGCATCAGGGATTCCATGCGACAGAGGAGGGATGCATGTATCCTCGCTAACGGAGGACATTTTGAACATCTCCTGTAACAAAGTGTTTGAAGTCATGCTGGTAGGTTCTGTTGCTGTGTGTTTCCATTCCATGATTAATGTGATTTGAAGAGAAGTAATAAAATGAGCTCTAACATGGAAAGTAAGCGTTTCCGGACACATGTCCACATAACATATTTTCGTTCTTTGTGTCTGAGGAATGTTTCCTGAAAGTTTGGCCGTACCTTTTTGTAACACCCTGTATAAGATGTACTCATCACATTAGAGTTTAAAATTTGACTATTGCCAAATTCCAAAGATATTATCACTTATTTGTGAAAAGTAAAATTTACTCTTTAGTTAGAGAAAAACTGTAACTGTCCTACTGTACAAAATAACAGCACTGGGAATGTAGCAATTACAACTACCTAAATGAAAAATCAACAAAGACTTCTATTGTTGGCTCATTTTGAACAGTTATATCCTACTTCAGCTGCATGTACAGAATAAAAGGTTGTATTCATCAATATATTTAAACAACAAAAGTACAAATATACGAATTTTGAGTAGTCAAAAAAGCCTATCAGTCGGTTGGTCAGTCAGTTCATCCAGCAACTCAATGTTTTATTAATTTGTAGGGTTCTGTACCTCAATCGGTAAAAATAGGATCCTTATAAGATCTGCTTTGTCCCAGTGTTAAGACACCTTTTTCTCAGGATCAGTTAGAGTTACTAAGTCAAAAGCTATGTCAAGTACTAAGATCTACAGTCCCTTTGTGGTGTAAATAATTTACTCTTCTAAATCAATGCTATCAAAACATACATATTTTGATACTCGCAAAACCTATGTACATACATGCTGAGTCTGGTTGTCTAGCGGTGAAGCGTGTCTGTGGAAACTGAGAGGTCACAGGATCAAATCTCAGTTGGATCATGGATTTTTCAGTCTTTGTTTTAACCTAGCCTTTAACTCTT
Organism: Schistocerca serialis cubense; assembly: GCF_023864345.2. NCBI lineage: Eukaryota > Metazoa > Arthropoda > Insecta > Orthoptera > Acrididae > Schistocerca > Schistocerca serialis. The sequence continues at coordinate 276,351,721 of NC_064646.1, forward strand.
ACTAATGTGAGAAGTCACCATAAACAACACACGATCTGAGTTCCACATTAAGCTGTAGGTTCCTTTTCGCTGGTTGGATAATTAGAGTAGATTACGGACACACAAGTCACCCACGTTGCATCCAGTATAAAGACTAGCACCAGGCCACTGAGCCATATGAAATTGTATGTATTTAAGTTTGTACAGAACCCTCAGAGAATAAGTCAAAGTCACACTTGTGCTGTTTTTTCTTTCTTCTCTGGCTCTGTAATAACTCCAATCTCAAAATGTGAACTACAGTGCTGAAGTTATTAAATAGTTTGAGAACATGATCTTATTCAGAATATACATTGAAATTAGTGACCTAGAATGTCGACCAGAATTCAAACTGACTCTGTACCTCTCGGACAAAGTGGTCACTGCCACCACACTCCTCCCTGATACAAAATAAAATAAGATCGAGCAACTCTGTCAGAATAGTTATTAATAATGAAATATGATTTAGTGTTCTTTTGAATATCGTTACCAAGAGATCTAACATATATGGACTAGAGTGATATAATACTGATAAAAATTACAGTCACCATAAACAGAATGATTAATTTAGTAGCAGTTGCACGAATGAAAATGTTCTTTCATCAGTGGAAAGAATTTTTTTGTTACATAAAATATTCTTAATAAGAATGAGAAATCAAAATCAAACTTTACTAATAAAACCCAACACATTTGCTATTCAGGTAATCATCCACAGTGATAGTAGACATCATCCACAGTGATGTTCAAGCACAACTATTTAATTAGTCAGTATTTTGGAGCTGTATGATACATTGTTATTACAGGTCTGCCTTTTGGATTCTTTGCAATGCAGTTTTAACTATCTTGTTAGACACTGAAACATTGACAGAACACTAGATGTTCTCTGAGAACACTGTTAACTTACACTAGCATAATACAATGAAACCTAATTCAGATGCTCCCACCTAACACACTTTCTTGTGTAAAACATTTCTTGATTCCGGACTCACAAAAACATATATAAGAGCCTATTATAGAGTATCTCGCATTTAAACTGCCGATCTCCTGCCTACATGTGCTGACCCTTTATTAATGGCACATTTTCACGAAGCTACAGGTAAATTACAAAAACCTGTTAGCTGGTGAGGGTGGTATAATCCAGTAACACAAGGGAATGGGCTGTTTGTTGTTAAGAACTGGACATGGGAAACCTCCTTCCTAAATGTAGCTCTGATTTCTAGCTGCCTACCACATTCCACTTGCAGGTAAAACAGTCTGACATTTCTTATCACACATCCAGTTGTAACAAAGTGTGCAGTCAGAAAACAACAGTATCATTTGTGAAACGTTAAGCGATGCACAACAGCTGTGCAAAATAAGAAGAAAACATTAAGTGGTCAAGACTTTGCAAATCACACAGAGGTAAAACTGAAACAAGGTACTTTTGGCAAACTGAAGAACTTTGAACATATTGCTTCTGAAAAGGAAGAAGTACCAAAGGCCAAAGCTTGTATATATTCTGAACTCGAAAATGGTTTAATTCAGAGAATACATCAACCTAAAGCTGTGTCAATGCTTGTAAGTAGGCTAATAATTAAAGTAAATGCTACAGAAATTTCGAGGAAGAAGAAAACAAAAACTTTTTCTGTCCTCAGGTCAACTCGACAGGCTTAAGGGAGATGCTGGAATTGTTCACCAAGGAATTTGTGGCAAGGATGATTCAGAAATAAAAAACATACATTACTGCCTGGAAAAAACAATGTCTGACAACATGGTACGGAAAATTGTGCCATTTAATGTAGACAAATTTGAACTGTTTTTCAAATTCATGCCTAACAAGTCTTAAACTGTCTGAAATGAAACTTGCCTTGGTGGAAAGCACAGCAGACCGAGTGATGATACTTATTTGCACTAATGCTGACTACATGGAGACGATCTGAAGCTGCTCATAAACAGTAAAGCGACAAATCTTTGTTGCCACAAAAAAGTGCAAGTAAACCTATCAGAGATTAGCCTGAAAATGTATCACTCACATAGAGATCATGAAGATGAGATTAGAATAATTACTGCATGCACAGAGGCATACAAACAATCATTCTTCCCACACTTCTTATGTGAATAGAACAGGAAGAAACCTTAATAGCTGGTGCACTGGCATGTACCCTCTGCCATGCATCTTATGTTGGTCTGCAGAGTAGATGTGGATGTAGAATCCCAAGGACAATCTGTTCCATGGCTAAAAGTGCTTGACACAAAATAATATGCTGCCTGTTGACAACTGAACTTTATTTTCCTTCCGTCCAAGTTGACCCAGCAAACTATAGTCGATGGGTCAAGAATTGGAAAAATGACAACACACTTAACGCAAGCACTTTCTTCAGTAGTATCTATAACACATTAACATGCCAGAATCTGTGAAGACACTGAGTCTCCAGGATACACAGTTCAATTTCGGCTGTATATGATGATGGGAAACTTTTAGGCAACTTATCAACCCCCTGTAATTTTTGGGGAATTTCTTTTAGTTCAACCAGATGACTGGTTCAATGTTGTAGACATGTGAAAAATCAACTGTCATTGTTACCGATTATGATGAAGACTGGCAGATAGCCCATAATAAAGAAACAAAGCAACATTCAATTTCAAGACTTTCAGTTAATTTTAATGTAACGACATTTCAGATACACAAGATTATAAAAGATGATGATGCAGAAGATAAAGAGTCCTAAAATGTAGTAGAGGTAGAATGCAAATCATAATATGTTTTTTCTAAACATCAGTTCCAATATATATTAATTTGATCTTCAGAGAAGTCTTAGCAGCAAACGTTGAATCATCTGACAAAATTAACTATATGCTTAATGGCATAAAAAAGTCTCTGTTTAAAGATCAGTACAGACTGAAGCCACAGACATTTCATCATTTTTTCTTTTAAGCATAATTTCTGTGTGCCAGAAGAGAATCATCAAAAGTCTCTAAGCCCAACAGCTTTACTTGCTGTACAATAACATATGTTCTGATGACCAAAATAGGGTATTTCATAAATACAGTAAATATATATGGAAGGAGTCCAAACACTGATATTAGCACAAAATTCACAATAGAAGTGTAACAGTAGGTGATTAAAGAATCACCTGCCAAAATAAATATGTTCAAGAGCACTACCAGGTACTGCTGATCAGAAGTATGCGAAAACTAAATGAGAAGACTATGAATGAACAGGATATGAATGTAATATATAATAATAACACACAAAAATACAGGTATTGTACTAAGGATATAGAAGGAATGAAGAGACTCAAAAACTTTAGGTGGCAATCAAACAATAGTGGGACTTCCACAATAAATAATTGTTCTGGTACAAAACAGGAGTTCCAACTCAAACACATTACAGAACTTAAATAGCTGCATACTGTAAAAAAATGAATGTTATTACATTCATTAAAATACATTTTGTTTCCCCTTTCCAGTCGAAAAGCGCATCAATTCTATCAAAACTGGTTACTTAGGTTCAAGTTTAAATGTCCATTTTATTAATGAATAATAGTAATAGTTCAATTCTGCTGATCTTATGACACATGAAATTCTGAAGCAGTTATTGCTTCCACTTGACATTTCACTTCATTGATATTGTAATTTGAAGTCATAACACTTGGGGAACCATGTTAAAACTGCCTCCTAACAAGAATAGAGGGAGTTGCAGGCACTATCGTGATGCCAGAGTCATGCCCAGAACATTTGCGGCCACTAATGTCAGTTCTGTGCAAGGCAACAGGTTGAGCAAATACTTGGGGAGCAGCTGGTACAATGGATATTCCAGAGCCAGCAGGGATGGCGATGCTGGCAGGAGTAGTAACCTGTGACCTAATATAAGGTTGCCCATATTCATTAAGTGGCGCAGTCCCAGAAGCTCCCTGCAAACGACAGCTTCGCTTCGCCGTTGTAGAGAATGCACTCCGAATGTTCCATCGCTTCATCCAGTTACGCAGTGTCTTGCGTGGGATGCCGTGCTCCTTTGAAGCCCGGTACACACTGCCTCCACCTTTGACATCCATCAGCGCCGCCCACAGGTTATCGTTGGTGTACTGCCGATAGGGGCGCACCCGTGGTAGCCACAGTGGAGGTGCCGCTGTAGGAAACACTGTGCATCAGAGGAAAGGGCGCAGTCGCTCTAGGTGGAGGGGGAAAGACATTCACATGCAATTACAAAGGTCCACTTTCATATAAATCTCTTTCTATGGTGACAAGTCTAATTACATGCAGGCTGTAACAGAATCAAAACATCCAACCAGTTAAAAAAAAAAAGCTGTTACAAAAGCTGAAATTTTCTACACAGATGCACTGCTAATGGGAGATACTGTGGAATGGAATGTATCATAGAAGATGGAGGTGTTCTGAACAGGGAAAATCTATTCACAAGGGGACCTCACAGTCTGGCCCTGTCCGATTTTCTTCGTAGTTACAGGATTTGAAGGTCAGTGCCCAAATGGCAATTTCCTAAAGCAGTATGGAGCAGTTCCCAAAAAATTATTATTTCTTAAATAAGTTGCCTTTGAAGATTAGAAAATTTCTGAGTGCTGCTAAGTACAAAACATCTGTTAAATACCAAAGATTATGTTCGTAGCTTGGTGTGCAACATGACAGGATTGTAATAATTTAGTTGTTGGTTCGGATTCTCACTAGTGCTATACATAACTTCCTTAAATTCCACATGATGCATGGAAATATTAATTAAAGGGTACAGAATCACAATTTTCAGATAAATAACATTTTTATTTTTAATTACTATTCAAATTAAAATGTAAATATTCACAATAAATTAAAGTTTGGTATAAAAATGTGAAACATCAAATTGGAAATCAAATACTTTTTTACTGCTAGAGACTGAACAGTATTACTGACGCATTGAATTCTTTTTACTTGAAAAGGTATTTTACATGTCTGTAACAAAATGTTATGTATTTTCATATGGACACTAACTGAAAGAAAAAATGCTGTTTTTATAAAGATATAGGATAAAATATGTACACTACTAGCGAGCTTCAAATTGGTGAACAGTATTACTGTATTACAACCTTATCATGAAATGCACTGAGCTACTAAGAATTTGTTAGTAAACTACATATTTTATATTTAACAGTGGTCATAAGTCATATAATCTTCAAAGTTAATTTATTTGAGTTGTTTTTTAGAGTTGTGTTGTTATGCTTTAGGAATCTGGCACTGACCTTCAAATCCTCATAAGTATAAAGAAAATACAAGAGGGCCGCTATAAGAGGTTCCGTTGTCAGTTCCACACTGTTCACATAAAGATACTGCAATGTTTCACACCTCCCTCTCTTTTACGCCTGCAGTTTCAGTTATAGTATTTGTCTTTTCCACCCTCTGTTTCCTTCCCTGCCCCCCCCCCCCCCCTCTCACCTCCTTTGCTTCCTGAACACTGAATTTCTTATTCCCTGAGTTTCTAATTGTCCTATTTGATGCACCAAACTTCTCAGCTTTATCTGCTGTTGGCATTTTCCAGTTCATCCACAGCAAATCCTGTTATTCTGTGTTTCCCATGTCTGGGCATCAGTGATTTTTCTATTTGTTTAAAAAAGTCTTGTCTCGCTTTCTTTATTTTATTCTGCAAAAATAGCTGCGAGTTACAGAAACTTTTGCATCTTTTACATTTGGAGAGTTCATCTTGATTGGTTACACTTTGTTAGATAAGGCAGTGTATTTTTGTAAGACAATGCAAGCATATCATTAGCAGCGAGCAATAAAATATGTAAAGAAGTGACAAGGTTTTACTTTAGGTTTTGGCAAGTCGTGACACTACTGTAACTCAATTAAAATTTTGAAGTATATTACAACAAAATGAGTAGTGTTCAATTAATCAATCTACAGCATTCTGCAGCACACCTGTTCATGTAAACATGTAGAGGGTAGCTAAAAAGTAAATGAAAATCTAGGGAAGACAAAAAGAAAAGGCACTGAGGATCAATTGTGTAACACTAAATTAAACTTTTGTATTGAATTTGTTATCCTTTGGAAATGGGGTTCAAGTTTTTGGGCTGCATAAAGGCCTTGCTTTGGCTGAGAAAACATATCCTGTGTATATATGTGGAATCATAACATAGTACGACTAAATGCACTGCAGATGTCAGTTTGTCTGATAATCTCACTTTTGTGGGTATGGTTTTCAAGACACATCTGTCTTTCTTCCTTTACTGGTCTGACCCACAGATCATAAGTATTTGTTTGTTACCATACAATTTTCAGTCTTATAATCACAATACAACCAATCTTTATCACACATTGTCCATTTTATTTCAACATCCACTTCATACTGAAAATAGTCCTTATTCTTCAGACAAAATTTGCAATGTAAAGAAATGACATCTGAAGATGAGTAAGGATGAAGAAAAATGTTTGGTCCACTAAAAAGTATATGCCGTGGGTATGGTAAAGAGCAAGTGCAGTATTACATTTACAAAAAATACCCACATTTTCACAATTCATCAGAAAATAACAATCCTCCTTGCACAATCAGCCATCACAAATCAAGAGAAAGGAAGGAAGATTAGGGTTTAAAGTACCACTGAAAGTGAGGTCATTAGTCAAAGACATCAACTTTTGGTTAGGGAAGTGTGTGGTAGGGAATTTGCTGTGTTCTTTTCAAATGAACCATCCTGGCATTTGCCTTAAACAGTTTAGGAAAAACACTGAAACCCTACTTGAGAATGATGAGGTGAGGATTTGAACTGCTGTCCTTCCAAATGTGAGTTCAGTGTCTTCCCACTGTGTCATCACATTTGGTTGATAAATGAAGACCTGCAGACTACAACAATATAACTGACAGTCTCAATTATAAAGCAGTTACTTAACAATACAGTAAACCTCAATGAAATTTTTCTCATAAATATTATGATAAGGAAAAATTCTTCCTGAAAAGAAGAAAGGTAACTATAGTTGAGGCATTGAGAGGTTGATAGGCATTAGATCTGAAGAACAACATTGTCTGCACGCTTAGCAATATTTTCAATTGTGTTAATGTACTATCAATCACTGAATTCCTGAACTTTATGGCAAGGATTTACATTTATTCCTTCCATTATTTATTGGGAATGTTAAAAACCTATCGTAAAAGAAAATAATAATCACTAAACTTGTTAATGCTGTGTAAGGTGTAAGCACTTAGAAATATTAGACTGTGTTCTGAATTTGTATCTCTCTTTCAATATTCTTGAAAAGAATACTTGTAACTAGTATTTACTAACAGGTAAGGGTAATTATTTAAGGTACAACAGAGATTTGTGTCATTTAGTTTCACAACAAACATGTAATTCTATTTTACAGTGAATGTAAAACCATTTTTGTGTAATTTACTGAAATGTTCCACAGGCCCTACTTTGAAGTAATTACCATTTTTTATGTTTGGCATGTTGGAGATCTCATTAGTCAGAATGAAGCAGTTTTATTTTGCTCTGAATCCTCACTTTTTTTTTTTTTTTTTTTTTTTTTTTTTTTTTTTTTTTTTTTTTTTTTTTTTTTTTTTGCCAAACATGGCACTCAATATATTCTGGTGACTACACTGAAACAATACTCTGAAACAATACTGTACCAAGATTACTTTATACCTGTAATTATGAGAAACTTATGAAGTTGAGATGGTCAACATTGTGTTACAAGCTTTTTCACTTCTGTACCAGTTTAGCTGACTGAGTATGTAGGGAAGGACTGTTAGGACACCAAAACGCAAAACCACAACAAAACGTAAAAGTGGGCAGACACAGAGGGAAAAAATGCAACTGCTGTAGTTGGTACTAACTTTATGACCAGTGAGACAACTGTTTCATTTGGTAATGTGTTGAAACTTCCAGAATCTATTCTGAAGCCTGAGTGTATGGTGAAAATCCACTGCTATTACTAACATTATTGGTAAAGCCCAAGTGGCAGCCTGTTAGCCAAAATGACCAAACAGCCTACTCAATCACATAATATGGCTCCTTGCAAACCCGTAATTGTTCAGAATGTTGTTGAATGCTTCAGACACACACCAAGTGCTTACTCAATTTAACTCCCCTGGGTGATATGTCTCGTACAGCAACACTCCTGCTGGAAAGACAGGGATGATCCCTTTGACTTTTTTCACAGTAAACTGATAATAATGACACACACAGTTACCATTAGTAATATTGTCTTCCTCTGCATGTAACACTTAACATTTCCTAAGAACACATAACACTTCACCCTATTCTTAGATGTTTGCGTAATTTAGTTGGTTATAATTGTCTACCATGTGATACAGGTCCCACTTCAGAGAGAGTGCATTTCTTTTGAATAAAAATCTGTTCAGTGACAAGCCCTGATGACAGAGCATACTTTTGTTACTTTTGTTTGTTAGAAATGGAGAATTACTTTCTTACTCTTAAGCATTACATGAGTAAATGCTTGCCTACAGAGTACATGCAGCACTTAGAAACATACAAGTTATTAAAGTGGATGGCAAGTTCTAGAAATGCAATGCAATAAAAAAATTGAATTAAATTAAAAAATCTGAGGTGAAGTTCTTATCACATACTAAAGCAAATATCACCATGCATAAACACAGACTAATTTTCCGTTTCTGCTGTTTCCAGACTACAAAATAGTAAAGACACAGTGACGAAAAAATGTTAAAGTGATTAAACTATCTAATGCTTAATCGTCTCTTAGCTAAAACAGATATAATATTAAATAACAATAGCTGTAGGACAAACGAGACAGTATCCGTATATCATAAATAATGAAGAAAATTTTGTTAAAAACGTGTGTGCAGGCACACCCGCGCGCGCGCCCACACACACACACAGACACACACACACACACACACACACACACACACACACACACACACCTCCCCCCCAATGTACCAGTGCTAAAGCTGACGACTTCATAGCAAAAAGACAATTCTTTTGTTCCAATCTTTATTGCAATACACAGAGCATTTGTTTACATAATTGCACACATACAATACAATTCAATTCAGTTAACATATTTACATGGAAAATTGTTCCTAAAACATTAATTAAATGGAAAATTATGTACAACACAACAATACTGTATACTATACAAATAAATACCAAATAAAAATGCAAGCAACCTCATAAATTCACTTACGTATCTACTTTCTTTTTACATATATGAGTACAAATATTCTTTGTGTCCTTCACTTTTAAAGAAGTTATTTTTTTATACGCTTAATAAATAAGAAATACATTATTAAGTAGGCATGGAATGTTTACAGGAGTGGTCAAAAATGCCACATCTCTACATGCAAAAGCATGGAGGATTAATCTTTCCTTTAAGTTTAAACACAATTATTCATTCAATTTCAAACCAAATAAAAAGAATTCATGACTGTATACATATATGTACTTTGCAACCATTAACTATGACACTGCCTGTCTGAAATATACATAAAGAAATGCCAAAAATATTTTACTTACAAAAATTACAGCACTTTACATGAAATTAAACACACTTCCTACACCTGAGGATCAGCTCACATAATATCTTACTCACACATTAGGAACTCTTTCAGTTATAAATGCTTATGAAAAAAAGAGTGTACAAATTTCTATACGATTTCTGGAACTTACAAAAAGCCTCTAAGAGTATAAAAAATAACTGTGAAAGCTATATGACAAATGTAAGGAAGTATTAGCTTTTTTCAGTGAAAACACTCATTAAGCCACAGGCAGGAAGTCACATGCATCATGTCTGACACAAAAATAGTCATCACTTATATGAGGTAGCAAGACACGCAGTATAGATTCACTGACAGTTAACTGCGTAACAGTTCTAATAATAGGCTGCATTTCAAAGTTACATTATCTAGTGATTAATATGTACAACTTTCTTTGCATTTGGAGTCTACTGGTAACTACCAGCTTTATTAATCATAAGAATATCAACTGGAAGAAAAATGGTCTATTGGCAAACAGCACATGACTCCTGCATCAGGAACATTCTGAGAATCCCAAAACCAATAGAGAGAAAAATATTAAAGATACATATCCAATCATTTGTTTTTAAGTGCACACCAATACATAGTAAGTATACAATAGTAAGTACACAGATAGCAGAAAACATGTCTGCAACCTTTTTTGTAATCGCTCAGGTTCCTCCATCCATAACACAACACATCCTTTGTAAGGAACTTCTTTTCTAAATTATGCCACCAAATATGCGAAAGTGTTATAGAAGACTGCTGACAGAGGAGGAGGGAATGAGATTTGAGGCAACACTTACAAAAATTATTGAAAAATTGACAAAGTGCTACTTGAGATTAATTTCAGAGTTGTCTACCCATAAAAGGAAATCCACTATAACTTCCCTGATGACTTACTCAAAACCACTTAAGTGACCTGAAATACGGAAGACATTTTACACAGATCATCCAATAATCTGAGCACAAGGAGAATATCAAGGGAAACCCAAAAAGCATAAAAGAGACTCATTCTCTTCTTACATTATCATATTAAACACAGATTGTTACAGAAAACTCAGACACATAGCTACTCATCAAACCAAAGATACAAATATTTGGTGTACTTTAGTTAAGAACATAACTGGCTCATCACTGTTAGCAAGAAGGCCTCAATAGTTAAGTAGAAGAAACTGAGTAGGAAATAATAATGACGTTACATTTTATTTTTTATCGTAGAAGTCTTTGGAGTACAGTAATATAAACTAAGGTGAGGATGGAGGGTACAATTCCACGAAACTTACACATCCTTTCCCAACTGGTGGTAGCGAATACTTCCCAGAAAAATTACTACTTTGATATCTAGGAACATTTTGCAGTGCATCTACACAACAAAAATATCCAATTTCTAAATTGTATATCATTCACCAGATAAATTCTTTCACTTAGAAAATTCTTCTTCCTATACATATTCTTCATATGTATGTGGGCACTGAAGTTTCTTCTTGTAAATGGCATTCACAAAGTTTTAACAACAGTAAAGCATATGTTTTGCATATTAAAAATCAGTAAATAATGATGGACAAAACAAGGGACAATGTAATGAAGGCCAATTCATGGGTATATATATATATATATACAGGGAAACATTCCACGTGGGAAAAATATATCTAAAAACAAAGATGATGTGACTTACCAAACGAAAGTGCTGGCAGGTCGATAGACATACAAACAAACACAAACATACACACAAAATTCAAGCTTTCGCAACCTGGTTGCTTCATCAGGAAAGAGGGAAGGAGAGTGAAAGACGAAAGGATGTGGGTTTTAAGGGAGAGGGTAAGGAGTCATTCCAATCCCGGGAGCGGAAAGACTTACCCTAGGGGGAAAAAAGGACAGGTATACACTCCCACACACACACACACACACACACACACACACATCCATCCGCACATACACAGACACAAGCAGACATTTGTAAATGCAAAGAGTTTTGCCTTTACAAATGTCTGCTTGTGTCTGTGTATGTGCGGATGGATATGTGTGTGTGTGCGAGTCTATACCTGTCCTTTTTTCCTCCCTAAGGTAAGTCTTTCCGCTCCCAGGATTGGAATGACTACTTACCCTCTCCCTTAAAACCCACATCCTTTCGTCTTTCCCTCTCCTTCCGTCTTTCCCTCTCCTTCCCTCTTTCCTGATGAAGCAATCATTGGTTGCAAAAGCTTGAATTTTGTGTGTATGTTTGTGTTTGTTTGTATGTCTATCGACCTGCCAGCACTTTCGTTTGGTAAGTCACATCAGCTTTCATAGAAATTATATTTTTTGGGCAACATGAAACTGGAGATCAGTAACACATTGGTTCAAGTCTACAATTCCCTTTGGACATGAATGAATTAGTCTGTGAAATCAGAGCTCGCTGTCTCTCTTTGCTGGCAATAATATGCAGAGTGATTTCAGTCATGAGTCATGGCCAGTCACTTTCTATAATGGCATGCAAACAGAAGAAATCAAGAAAACTAATCACTCCACCAAAACGAGCAAGACTCTTAAGTTATGCCTCAGCAAGGGACACAAAGAGAGTTGAGGTATGCATTACTGGTCTACTCAATGGCAACAAAATTAAAGGATTGTTTCAAATGGGAGGTCAGTTTCATTGCGTAACCAGGAAATTTAGTCAGTTCTACTAACAATACTCTGGAACAGATAACTGTTTTGTATGGGAGGAACTACCAGTTTAGTTACTGCAGCTGAACTGAAATTTTCTGTAATTTGCACGGATTTAAGTTCAACAGTTTAGTATTCATATAGGGCCTACTGACATTTCCAACACCCAAATGTAAGTTTGAAAGTGGATGTAAACAGTGAATTACACTGCAGCTTTGGGTGATTAGTATATGGTACTCTTCCATTATGCAGTGGCTACTATGCAGTAAACTTAAGTAAACTATCTTGCTGACGATCACAAGGTGAAACATTGCTAAAACCTTCCAAAAGGTGGTGTTAATATATATTTGCAGTCAGTGAGTTGCGTAGGAGAAATATTTTGTGGAAACACAGCATACCAGCATTCAGGTTCTTTAAGATTAGTTGGGTACAAAAGTTTTAAAAAATTTCATTTACACAAAGGGGCGCATAAGGCAATCATTTCTCTCTCAGTTATTCATAAACAATTTTCTAGCCTGTGCACTTATACCATATCGATCAAGGTGTTAAGATTCCTGCTTATGACCTAATATGTATGCATGTGTGCAACAGTGACTGCTGTTGTTATTTCTTTAGATTATATAATTCAACCTGAGTATCTATTTATCAGTTTTTAACTGCACTTTCATAATATTTAAACATTCACAAGCAAACAATCAAACTGAAGATTTTGAATTAGTATCATACGGCATTCAGCATAAGCCATTGAGACTGGTGATACGCAAAATTTTTCAGAAATAGGAATAATTCTATTGTCATTGAGTACTCCCTGTTGTAAGACTTCCGAGAAAACTCATATAAAATAAAGACACCTCCAGCCTGCTCAACCTGCAGCAGCCCTGGACTGCTAAAATTGCATTAATAAATGTAAGGCACTATGAGCACTTAGGTCTGTCTTTAGCAGGATAAGAAAGATTTATCTTAACAAAACAAGGCAAAACTATTTTCATTACAAATACTCAGAAAAATATTTGGCAATTATGCATTATTACTTTTTTACTAGTAAAGATGACTTCAATAATAAGACAATGTGTGGGTGTATATTATTTCTGAAGTTTATTTTATCAGATAAATTTCTGTCAATCAATAATCTAGTAAGTAAAAAAAGCTAAATTTATAGGTTGTTGTGCTTTCTGTTCCCCAGAAACAGTAGGAATGCATTTTTAGTTATATGGTGTTTGCTTGGCTTGTGAGTGTTACAATGAACACCTCTCTTGATATTTTGTCAAGGGCTGAAATATTTCGCCTCATTGTGCTTTAGATAGCAGTGTGTGTGTGTGTGTGTGTGTGTGTGTGTGTGTGTGTGTGTGTGTGTGAGTGAGAGAGAGAGAGAGAGAGAGAGAGAGAGAGAGAGAGAGAGAGAGAGAGAGAGGGGGGGGGGGGGGGGGGGGGGAGGGAGGAAGAGAGAATTTCGCTAATGTAAAATGTGCTAACTTGACTTTCACAAAGTTTTTTAAGGTACAGATGAAAATTTTTGAATATTCTCATAGCTTACTCATAGGTTTTAATATTAATTACAGTCCAGTAATCATGCAAAAAACAAATTTTGTAAGGGCAACTCCCAAAGAATGTAACTTTCCTCCCTTTCTACCATAAGCATATTTGAGCAAATAACTGCAACAGACATCAGAAAAGAATGTTTACATGAAGAACAAACAGAACAGAAAACGATAAAACAAGGAAATAAATTTATGGAAACATGGGCAGATCACAATTTCATATCAACAAATTAAACAGTTATGGAGAGAAAACAAACACAAGAACATTACATGTTACTTAGTAATTAAATATCAGCAAGAAATAGATGTTCCTTGTACTGTAAACCATCTGGGGGAGGGGGGGAGGGAGATACCGCTCAACACAAAAGGCTGCATCCTCTTACTGTGTGGCAATGTTTTGAAAATGATGAATACCTAAAATAGGCAAGAAATCCACTATTTTATATATACTAAGCTCCATCTGAACAGGACTTGAAGGCCCACTGGTACCGAGCGGTCACCGTGTTGTCATCAGCCCACAGGTGTTTCTAGCTGAGGATATGGAGAGGCATGGGGTCAGCATACCACTCTCCCCACTGCTGTCAGTTTTCGTAAGCAGAGTTACTGCTTCCCAATCAGGTGACTCCTCAATTGGCCTAACAACGGCTGAGTGCACTCTGCTTGCCAACAGCTCTCAGCAGACTGGATGGTGACCCACCCAAGTGCTAGCCAAGCCCGACAGCACCTAACTTCTGTGATCTGACAGGACCTATGCTACCACTGGGGCAAGGTCCTTGCTTAAAATCAGTGACACCCAAGCTTTTCTTAGGAGACCTTGTTTTAGAAACAACAAAGATATGTTAGGTAACTCCAGCTTACATAAAGAACTATGGGAAAAATAGATGCATTAATCAGCCCTGGAATCTCTGTGAAGAAAGACAAAGAGCAGGAATAAGTATAACTATCAAATAAATAAAACAACACAATAAACCATTAAATTGGTAAAGTATTCATTTGGAAAATGACGACAACACAGTTAACAAGATGTTTTTATCATCTGGAGTAAGAAATGTGTTAAAAATAGAAACCTGAAATTCTGCAAGTCTGAAAATGGCAGTGTAATTTCCAAAGTAAGTCAAGTGTTTCAAACAGAAGAGAAAAAACGAACATCTCCTACCAATTCACCTGTTTAAATCTTAACCAAAGAGTCTTGTGTAATCGAGAACAAACACGGAAAACGTTCATCTCAGCTCTGTTTCAGTCACTATGACATAATAGATTATAGTGGCAACCTAGCTGAAATTAAGGTAAATGAATATCAATAGCACACACCTTTATGAAGAAAAAGAATAAATTTGTATATTGCTGTTCACCTCTTTTCACTCAGTTTTATCTGTTACCTTATGAACAGTACTGATTTATTCTCTCAGAAACTGTTACAGATGACAGGACACAATGCTCTATGGTAACAGTAAGAGCAGAAAGTAATGGTCTAATCCAAACAGAATAAAAGCATACCTTGCAATAGCCAATATCTGTTACACGTCTTGTGCAGCTCATACCAAGAATAAGACCCTAAACTTTCAAACATTGCCTCTCAGAAAGTGACCAGTAGCTGTCATTGAAAAAAATTTAAAGTATTTTTCACTCCTTTAATCATAATTTTCCATCAAATTTTACACTTTATGTAGTAGTGCCCCATTTACTTGTAATTAAATTGTAACAAAGGACATTAGATAAGTTTTTTTTGGAATGACTTATGGTACAGATGAGGAAATAGTTACTATGTGTGAGAAAACAGTTTCTGAGAAATCTCCCTTGATTGTGTAACTGCAGGGGAGGAAGGCACATGAATTCAATAAGGAAAATTCCAATGACATTTAAAAGAAAGACCAAAATTGTACACACAGCACTAAGATGTGCACTAGCATTGGGCTGAAGACATTTACAAATGCCATCATCATAAATGTCACCAATAACTATAAGACAAGCACCTGTCTTGGGAAACACAATTTCAGCATAATGGCACTCTTCACCACAATTAATAGCTTATATAACGTCTTTCTAGCAAGTTCCTTCTTTTGAGAATTATTTTAGTAAGGAAGATGGCAGGAGGGATGAGGCAGCCAGTGGTGTGTGTGTGTGTGTGTGTGTGTGTGTGTGTGTGTGTGTGTGTGTGTGTGTGTCCATCTTGTAGGGCACTCCCGAGTGTACACACATGCGACTATTCAAATCTCGGCAATTGGAGAGAGAGATTTCTTCCCTCCACTCATCTGGTTCAAGTTATTACAAATGTATGCAAACTTGCATATTCCGACATCTTCACCTAAATGTATTCCGTCAATATACTTTTTGATTCCTTGCCACAGAAATACAGAATACAAATATTTTATTTCATTCATAATACACGCTTGATTTCACTTTTCTTTCAAAGAAAATCAAATAACTGCTTTTAAGAAAATAGCTTCTACGAGAACACTTCCTTCAAACAGCTGGAACAGTTATTACCCAAACTAAACAATTTGTTTCAACTATACTCCCATATTTTTGATTTTCATAATTATTTTGCTGAGCATCGCAAATACTGTTCAAAATCATAGACTCTTGTCATCCAATTTATAGTTTACAAGAAAACTGTAATAGAAAGACCTATCATGATTCGAACATATGAAAGTCTATCAAATCTGTTTTTATGCAGTAATATTTATGAGGTAGGTATTTAATTTTGAACATTGATTAAATACTTTATCAAAAACAAATTGAAATACGGTTTATCTCAACATATCAAATGAAAACAGCACGAAGTACTGACATACTGCAATGCAACACAATTCAGATGCATATCAGAAACTTTTTAACTCTAATCATTATCTTAAACTATCATTACCAGGATCTAAGACAACATGTGAAAATTAGCTGCCATAAATAAGTGTCAAGCAGCCACTCCACTCAATTTAAAATCATCGTAACTAACTTCTAATATAAATGCATCTCCAAATTTAAAGAAGGCATACTTATAAGACCACAAGACAAAGTGGAAAATTTCTGAACACTACTCATCTTCTCTCCTGTCACCCTCTCCCTCCCTCCAACTCCTAGTATTTCCATATGGAGAAAACAAACACCTTACACTGCTCTGATAATTAACAAAGAAAGATATACAAAGGCCTAGCTTACATTCATACACACATGGGATTCATAACCACTTACATTTCACTGAACTAATGACCTATACTACAATTGTCAACTTTTTATAGGTGTCTGTTCCAGAAGTATACAGTTAATCCAACCTGATCGTAAAACACTAATAATACAGACACCAGTTTTCAAGAACTGCTGTTTCACACGCGCATACTTAAAATGTTTATATTACAAAAAATACTCTCATGAACGATTTTACAACTGTGAAACCCCACAAAGCAACTGCTTTGAATGCCATGTCATGTACTACTTTGCACAGTGAGTGAACAAAAGTATTTCATAAGCACACTCCTGAGACTCATTAAGAGTAGTCCAAAGTTGCTTACAGGCAATTCTACTTCAAAAGCAACATATAGTTCAATTACAAAAACATTAAGTTTTCAAACTGACATGTAAGTGTGGGTAATATTGGAAATAAACAGGACCAATTTTAAATAAGGTTCCAACATTATACAATAAACCAAACCAGTAACTCTACACCAACTGTTACACCAAACTGCAGTGGATGCCCTGCTTTGTTTGCTCGATTTCTATATCATCATGATCTGGGTCATCATTTCTGCCTTGAAGGCATTCTAATTCAACACGTTTCCTTTAGAATGGTGGTCTGTTTAGTCAATCCTTTTCTTCCTTAGTTTTATTATGACAAAAAAGAAAAAAAATAGAAATAATCATTTATTGCTTATTGTTTTCCTACCATATATTTCCTTTTCCCATATCCACTACTCTTTTTGCAATCAGAAGTGGAGGTGAATTACTATATCGTTGTCACCAGACACTGTCAACACAGGATGGAACAGCAATGGCGCAACTCTCTGTATTTCTAACCTATACAGTTTAAGTGACCATCATATTAAACATAAATTAATGGAATTCTGCTGTAAGTGCTGCCATGTGTGTATCATATATGACTTTCAGATTCAGTGTTTTTACACAGTAATACATCATGGTTATTGAAAATTTTTCAGCCTGGAATTCATCTGGATTTCCTACTCACAATAAGAAGGAAATCTGGGCCCCCAAGTCCCAGTGTAGCACAAATTTTCAGCAGCCATTTCAGATTTAAGCATTTCTGAGTATACTTTACTGACATCACTTCACTTCAGTGAATTAAAAGCAGTTCATTTCTGTACAAGGGGAGAATGGAAATCTGATACAGGAGAAGGTAAAATCATAAGTGAGGCAACTGAAAAATTCATGACAGACATTCCATCCATAACTAGAAGACATTTTACCCCTCCCCTTATCATATTTCAGGCTAATTGCATAAAATTTTAGTTACTAGTGCCTCTGTCAACACTGCCAACCATAGGTTTAATTTATAAACTTTTGTTAGAAGTTCTGCTTTGTTTTTTTACTACTCTCCCTTAAATTATGACTGGTTTTGTTACCTGATAACACAAAAAATTGGTAATTGAGGGCACATTTTAAAATATAGTAGGCATAAAAATAAATGCAAAAGTTTCTTTTCCAGTCACTTAACACTCATAGCGAAGCTTAAAGAAATTGCAATACAAGTAGTAGAAAGGCCCTTCATATCTTTCCCTTCATGCAATGAGTTCTCAGTCAGACCAATTTTCAAGTATAAATACTACAGAGTCATGACATGGCAATTTTTTTTTCCTTGTTACAAAACTTAAAAGTCCACTGGATCATAGTGCATTAACACCAGTTTCACTAAGAGGGGAGTCACAAGTGATCAGTTGCTGATGTTGCTTGCCTGTGTGGCAAACCCCAAGGAATGCCCAATCTTGCCAGTGCATCACTCAGCTGTAGTGCATTGAGGTCAGAAATCCTATCATTGGCAAATAAGGGTGATAATCCTTGGGGAGGAAGCCGCATTCAGCCTGTTGCTACACCCAATGGATCCTGTGACAATAATTTTACAATCACCACTCTGGTAACAGTGTTTAAAGCTGCAACAGATTCATCAAACTTTTCTACTCTTAAACTACTCAGAATATTTTATAAAATATACTCTCTAAGTTGGAAGTGAACATTTAAATTTCTTATGATGTTTAGAATTTAAAAAACAAAATCTCTTAATAAGAACAAATGAGACAAAGATGCACATTAGGATAAAAAATTAATACTGTAATACAATATACAAACACACAGAGGTTTTTTTTCAGTTTTGGTTGCAAAAATATCCCCTTTAGATAAAAATAAACGTATGAACAGAGAAATAAAAAAAGTTAAATGTTACAAGAAGATGGTTAAGGATAGGTAAGCAAATTAAAATCCACACTGTTACTATGCAGACACTTCTTGTCTTATCATTTCTCTGTATACTTTGTTTCTTTACACTGAATTTTGAGAAACTCATTGTTCCTTTCTCTCACTTAACTCTCTTTCAATTCATTTTTTCTTTAATTGCTTAGCTAAACTCAGTGGGGCTACTGCCTAACAGAACACAACTTTGGCAAACAACAGTTATTTTATTCTAAACTAAGACAACATTAGATGACATTATTGAAGGGGCATGTGCTTGGTACCCATCTCTCGGCACATTAATGGTAGCCAAACAAAAGATCTCTTGTGGTCATGATTTCTGTTCAGCTTCATGATGCTCTGAAAGGTGCTAGCCTTGTAGGCAGGTTGAGGATAGAGGAGGTGTGTATGCTATGATAGCCTGAAGTGGGAAAACAAAATTCTGCAACTCTGAAAATGGTTACACTTCTATACTTTTCCTATGAGAATAACTGATGTCTCTGTTGACAGAGAAAACATGTTTCCACTAAAGAATGACTCGTGAGACAATTTCTTTTGTACACCTCTTCACTCAAAACAAAAATTAAGCATCATACGAAACAATTAGTGTTATGAGGCTGGTTGATCAGGGCACATCTTGAATCCATACTCTTAAATGGTTGGTAATAGTAATACCAGTCTATCAATACAAAATATGTTGGAAACAATATACTAAAATTTGAGAAAAGCACTAACACAAGTACAGAATGAAGAATGATCTACACTACTTTGTTGTGTCTAATTTTAGCCCAGGAAGGGTAAAATATGTTTTATTGGTTGCATGCTGTCCACAGCTGCCATACTGTAGTATTTATTCCACAGATAGTTTTGGCCACTTGCAAGCAATACATATAATGTAAATGAATAGTACACCTGTCATATCAGCATGGTGTCCATTCCAAACCACTGTGGTACACATACAGTGTTTTAAACTTGCATGTTAATTTTTGACATCAGACATGAATAACATAAAACACAAGCACTGACATAGACACAGCTTGGTGCATTTGGGTATCTGGCTGTGAATTAGTGTGTGTACTTACTAGAAACAGTATGGTAGCTCAAAAGATAGTTGCGTGTTTCTGTGTGCCACACAGGTACAGGCGAATAGTTGCATTTCCACACTACTGTTATTGTTTACATTTTGGAATTAGTATCATTGCAACAAACTGCTCAAGAATTTTGAACTAGGCAATACAGCTTGCGTACATTGTTCACTCTGTCAACATGCCTCACAGTATCATTTCAGGTTCACATTCCCACTGTCACCAAGTTAATAGAGATTATTAACAGATGCAGCTAGAAGTTAGCATCATCATTCAAACATTCATTATCATAAGACACAAGATATTGAATATATGACTTGTACTGGTCATTTACTGTCAACATCAACTGATGGCCCTTGGAACAGCTGGTTGGAACTTGCATTGTATCATCACAGGAACTCTCATCATGCATTGAATTGAGGGGAGACACTGTGCACTGTTGGTGAAACTGTTTTATGTGAACGGCAGCAATTACCATGTTGCACCAACACAGTACCATTGACTGAAAGGTCTGAGGAGAGGTCCGATGCCATGAAATGTTTTAAAGAAGATGACAATGAAATTCAAATTAAGGGTGAACTTGTTGTGACACCTGGAACAGGACAGTAATCTACACCTGGAACAGGACAGTAGTCTACACTTGCAGCACATGTCCCAGATAATGCTAGTGCTCATGCAGTGTCACAAGAATTGTCCATTTCATGGTCAACAGTAGAAATGTTTTGCTACCTATTTTTCATGGAACCCATACAAGATCCAGACATTGCAGCAACTGAAGCCTCATGATACATAGCAATGTTCTGAATTTGCTCTTTGGTTTCTGGCAAGTATTGAAGTAGATGACATGTGGATCAGCAATATTCTATGGAGGGATGAGGCACATTTTACACTACAGGAGCAGTGAATACTCAACTGCCAAATTTTGGGTACTGTTGTGATGAAGAGTGCTGCCCTCACAATATGTGACCCTGTGATGTGGATTCACAAGCATCTTTGTTCTCTGTCTGTTCTTCTTTGAAGAGAATACATCGATAGGGCCTGTCAGGTGTGCTGTGACATCTCCATGTTTTCAAGACCTCCTTGTACAACATCTGATCTCTGATTTGGAGCTCATGTCCATCGCCCAGAAGGATTTGGTTAATTCGACTTTCCATCAATGTATTATCTCCAGATCTTTTCCAAATGTATGGCAGGCAAGATCACCTGATCTGAATCCATGGGACTTGTAGGTCTGGGGATATCTGAAAGAAAATATATACCTGCAACACGTTCAGTCTTACCTGATCTAAAGGCCAGTCTACAGCAACACATTGCTCAGATTCCACTGGAACTGCTGCAAGCAACTGCTGATCACATCATCTTATGGATGCAGCATCTTGACATCTCCAGTCCTCATATTCAACAAATTGTGTAAACGGTGGTTAAAATAACATCAATATGATGTCCTTCTCACTTGTCTGACCTTTTATGCCCACATCCCAATCATAATCCATTACATACGGAAACATTTCTAGCATTCACAGAGCCAGATTTGCATCTGGTGACCAAAATGAAACGATCTGCCCTCCCCCCCCCCCCCCCCTCCCCGCATAATCAGTTCTGCAGCAATGCATTATAATACCTACCCAGTTTTGCTACTTACCACAATTACAACCCACAATTGACATCTGTGAGAAGCTGCAGTTTAATTATAACCACCCGACATTTAATGTTTAACAGCAGCAGATTTTGATTTCAAAGATGTTCACTTTTGAACAGACTGCTTTTATTTTGGTTAACAATAACATTTTTTTGTTTCACAAGGTTTATTCTTTCAGTCCCTCTATATTTGTGGGCATGCAGGTGACACAAAACTTCTTTTTACAGCAGTTTATACTGTACTGTGGTACTTACGTGTCTGAATAGTGCACTGGACTTGCCAGGCATTATATGGTTCTTATGTTAACACACATCGAAATGCTGTGTGTGTGTGTGTGTGTGTGTGTGTGTGTGATGAAAACTGTGTTGACAAGGCACATGAGGTGTGCTTACTTTATTTTACTTTATACATGTAGCTTGAAAACAGTTAACACACGAAATGAGTCGCGAAGTCTGAAAACAATACTGTTCAACAGAGTGGAACAATGATTATATGTTCCTCATGATTTTAAAATGCTTTGATAGCATACCCACAGAAATAAAATTTCTTACAAGTATCCGAAATGTTGTTATAGGAAGGAGGTTACTGTTTCCCTTTGATAACTCCAATAAAACATTAAGTTATTTAAAAGAAGTAAGCAGGCAAATGCATACCAGGAAAGAGCTAGCATATAGTCACAACAGGGAAAAAAAAGAATATGGAAACATAAAGCAAATGGCCTGCTAGTTATATCTCTGGACCAAACTGATACATGGAAACCAGCAACACTACAACTTAAGAGGCATCTGTAAAGATGGCAGACAGCAAGTTCAGACGCAGATTCAGAACCTGAATAGTGGCTGATATTTCCTACTATGCACTATGTGATAAAACTAAGATTTCACCCCAACTCTGATTGGTACTTGCTGTGGCCACCAGAAATTGAGTACTCTGCACAAGAAGCTTCATGAAGGTGATATGGATGCAAATCAAGGAACCATATTTCTATTCCTCACTGCTTATAATAAGAAAGAACTCCACAAGAGATACTGATGTTATAACTGAAGAGGAACAACTCTAAAATAGTCCATTCTGGGTCGTGGAAGTGTATGGCAACAATTCACCATCACGTAACACAGTGGCTGTTAGGTGCTGCAGACACTTCCAGGGTGATCAAACTACTATGAAAAACAAAAAATTTAGTGGTAGACCATCTATTTGTGAAGAACTGGAAACTGCAAGAGAAATCAAGGCTCTGGGGGGTTGAAGACTAGTGTATCACAATTGAGGCAATAATGGAAAAGTGATAAAGCAGTTGTGGATCATTTTCCAACATCTTCCATGAAATTTTGAACATGAGAAAAGTCTCACCCTGCTGGGTGACAACTGTTTGTACCCACTATCCCTCAAGCCAAATAACCGGAAATGTTGGCTTTGTGTCAGGCCATTCCAGCTAATATCTTATTTGCCTGATCACAATGGTTGAGTACTACATGTATCATTATAACCCTGAAACAATGGAGCAAAGCAAGGCGGAAGTGCAGATTCATCCCTGCCAAAAAAAAGCAAAATCCTAACAGTAATCAGGTTTGATGATGCTGAGTGTATTTTTGTATCTGTCATGGTGTGATGCTAACAGATTATGCTCATAAGGGGCAAACTGTCACAGGAGCATAGTACTGAATCTCTTGACAATTCAGAAAGATAATGAAGAATCATGGAAAGCTGTTCAAGAGGATGTTTCTGCTCCATGACAGTGTCCCAGCTCATTTTGAGTAGAACAAAGTAACACATGCTGCTTATTGGACTATCAAATTTTGCTTCACCCCCTTGCTCTCCTGACATGGTACCCAGTGATCTTCTGCCCTCAGGTGACGAAACAAGCCAATTTTTGAGGCGGAACATGTCCTTAACAGGCAAAGGGCAGATTTAAAGAATTAAGGTCACTGCTGAGTCAGGCATCATTGACAAAATGTGTTGTATTGATGGGTGAACTTTTAGATAAGGAATAACGACACCAAGTTTCATAATCACAGCTTGATTTTGCTTTCTTTCTTCTTCTTGTTCTTTTTTTCCAAGGAAATAGTCAAAACTTTAATCTACCCCTCATACAGTGAAGACCCTAATTTGATGAATTACATTCTCTTCAAAGATTGTGGCAGACTTATTTTGGAACACGAGAGCAGATATTTTTGCATTCAGCAAAAAGTGGAACCTGTTAGCCAACAAAAGTCTATGAAAGTGCGAATTTCAGAATATTTAACTGTAGACTTATTTACCTTTGGCTGAATGAATAGATCATGTCTGGTGACACTGCCAAGACACTGACAGTCTCCTGTTAACAAACATTTAAGGACCTAGTAATTATAATTTGTACAATCGGTGTTTGTGGAGTAGGAATAGTGAATTATGTTCTGACATACAAAAAACCTACAAATAAAGGCAAATAGAAAAATGAGGCTCCATGTTTTATTTTGTAGGTTTTGTAGGGCCAATCCTCAATAGAAGTTGCATGTCAATTGTGTCATTACTCAACAGTTACATAATTTATTTTAAAAAGTGAATATAGGCATTGGTTTCCATAAACCAAAGGAAGAATTACAAAGTAATTATCTTTATGAAGGTAGTAAGGAGTCTATACCACCCTTTTTACAAAACTGCTCTCAGTATTCTAGGAGTATGGTGAGGAAATCTGGTGGGGGAATTGCAAGCACCATTGTGCTTTCTCACAGCATTCAAAACATGCTGTATGAGATTTGACCAGAGAATCAAAATGGCCACTCCATGCACTAAATTGTCTGCCTATTTTACATATTTGTCCAAGAGACAAAACTTGTGTGGTGAAAATTGTCATCTTGAAAGATGAAATCATTGCGTACTTCTCTAACAGAGACTTTCTTAAGAATTAGTAACTTAATTTCTGTAGCACAACTGCTGCACAACAGCATAAACCATGTGATAATTATATACACAGGATGTTTCAGCACAGCAATTGCACATTTTCAGGGGGGGGAGGGAGGGAGGGAGGGAGGGGGGGAGAGAGAGAGAGAGAGAGAGAGAGAGAGAGAGAGAGAGAGAGAGAGACAGAGAGAGAGAGAGAGACAGACAGACAGAGAGAGAGAGAGAGAGAGACCTAGGCAACAGAAAGTCGTCTAGCAACGCATGGTCGGAAAAGCTTTTCTGGCAATGGTGACTAAAAGAAAGGAAGAACATGAACAGGTCTTTATCATTAAAACATCCGCTGTAGACTG
Organism: Schistocerca serialis cubense; assembly: GCF_023864345.2. Lineage (NCBI taxonomy): Eukaryota > Metazoa > Arthropoda > Insecta > Orthoptera > Acrididae > Schistocerca > Schistocerca serialis. Next base: position 276,376,716 of record NC_064646.1, read on the forward strand.
ATGGAACAGAAGCAAGATGCAAACAAAATTTATTCCTGAAAATTTTTATACAAATATTTGAGGAATTTTTCACAAGAGCATTTGTTTTAGAAAATTCTTTCCAACTTCTAACTGCTTTACACATTTGTCAACAGAGTTTTGCTTGGTTTGGCCACATACCAAGTCACAGATAAGAATAATAGCAACTGATCAGCAGAACTTTCTACCAGGCCAGTTATAGTGCCCACAAAATCTTAATTATTTACAGTTGAAAGTGTAGCAAGTATAGCACATTCCCCAACACAAATTTCCTTGTAGGCATTTATGAGCGTGTTTTGTCTTGAATGTATGCAAAGTATAAAAAATGTATTCCATATTCATTCAAGAGAGAATATTTGTGCAAGTCCAGTAAGCTTATGTCTGGAAATCATAACTGACAGAATAACGACTTGTTGATCAGTATCATTGGCTAAACCAATGGAATTCGTCATTTCTTGAAGAAGTCATTTTAATACTTATTTTGTTCTGGCACACAGAATTACCAATTTTATGGTGATACCAGTACAACTTCAATACAGAAGGTTCTGCCAACAGTTTTAAGTGCTATGATTAATAACACTACTGTAGCTAATGCCCTAAATGCAAGGACGAACAAAACCACCAAAAAACAAGCAGTGAAATTATGTTTTTGACAGCCCATACCATTGTACAGAGAAAAGACTTGACGCTAGCAAAATGGCCCATACTTGACGTATCTGTGTTTTTAAACGTATGATTACACAGGTTTTTTTCTAGTTTTGACCCATACTAAGTCTTTAAACACAATAAAAAGAAAAAAACATGACAAAGAAAGAGATATTTTTGCAACCTCTATACACAAAACCACAAATTTGAAATCTGTAACTTGACAAAGATGTTGGCAAGTCTAACTAAACTCATTTCCACAACTTTACCTTAGCATGTCCATTTGCTGAATCCTTCAGTTTCAGCTTGACGCGGTAGTGGAGTGTGGTCATTGGTACACCGTGATGGCGGGCACAAGCCCGGATTGATGCGAACTTTCCTTTGCGGAAGTCTTCTACAGCCTGGTCGAGTGCGTGGGGGGCATACTGCTTGTGTGGTGGCCTCACAGCTGCCATACCCCCCCAGTGCAGGAAGTGGGCGTATGCAGATGCTGGCGACGGTGGCAGAGCATACTGCAGCACTGCCCACAGAGCGACTGCGTTAGTGGGCACCCGCACCGGCTCACGGGGCCATTTCTTCCAGTACATACAGTGCATGCAACCAAAAGGCACTAACACACAAAGCTAGGTGGTCAACTGTGAAGTGGTATAGCAGGACTGCATGCATATACAATAATTTGTAAGCAACAGAAACTGAGATGTGGCATGAAATAAAGATGATTTGCTTTCTACAGAAAAGAAGAAAGATAAAAATTTTGACTACCACTAATACATGTCAAGCACAACAAGTATCTACTGATGTTACTCTACTGGTTTTAGTTGACACAGCGGAACAATCTGATTAAATTCTGCCATGGCCTGTGTAGTTAGGTGCCACTTCCATTTTTGTCCTTCAGTCTCTCATTTGAATGATAAGTTGCACTGCAACATGTCAGAGCAATTGCACAAAAGAGCAAATTTCAACTGTATGATTCATCCTCTGGTTAAGTAACTAGATAAACCCCATCCGCATAAGTACACACAGTGAGAAACTGGGAAAGGAACTATCACCGTAAGCATGCCATCAGGCTTGCAAACCAAATGCTGAGTGTCATGTTAGCTGGAATTTTTATCTTCAACTATAACTGTTTTAATGACAGTGGTCTTTTTTTAGTTAACACTCAGATATGTAGAGAAAGCATTTGTTTATTTTTAACCTTAGGCAGTATCAACAATATACTTTATGTTTTAAAAAATATTTATTGTTTCTAATGAGTAGTTCTGCAAGATTCCATGATTGTTTTAACTTTTAACTTAACCCAAGTGACTCTTAGTAGTAGATGTGGCTTTCCACAAGGTACATCATATTGAATATTTTCTGGTTCGACACCCTGCCTACACACAAGTTTCTCTTTAAAATGTATGCTGTGAATAAAAGTCACGTATAATGAAACTGGCATTTTTTTACATTTTTTGTGGTGGTTACAAAGTAACTAATGCGCATAATTGGAAATGAGCTGGTATTACTAAGAGTGAATTAAAAGATATTTTCATGTTCTGGAGCCTTCTTGCACATCAATAACTCAAAAAAGTATACTCTTAATGAAGGTTAACAACAATTAACAAGTATTTACTTTTTGTGTACAGTACCCGCCTCACGCCACCAGGCAGTACTTATTATTGAAAACATATTGGTATTGCTAGGATTCCCACCTCCCTGAAATATCCCCCGTGTGACTCCCAATAGCTCCTATGTACATTTCGATAAATGAAGGTTTTTATGTTTGTTGAGGCTTTACTGTGACGGCTTAGCATGTGAGAAACAAACTAGTTCTGGCTAAATACTGAAGGAACCCAGCAGAGATGGAACAGAGATACGTGTCAGGTTTCAATAACACTTAAAATGAAGACACTATAGTTTTTCGTTGGTTGAATCAGTTTAAAAATACACCAGAGCAGTTTCAATAATTCCAATTTACAAAGTAAGAAATTCTTACTGAAACTACTGCCTCGTCAAACTTCCCTGACCAAGCAAAGGGAGCATGTTAACAAACATAACTGAACTTCAATCACTCAGACTCATTAATAATCAGTTGGTTGACTGCACCATTGATGCATAAGTGCCATATGCATAAATCATGAGTGCTTACTGTTAAATGTTACCACAAATTTAAAGCAGTTATCAGAAAGGCTACAAAATATAGCATAACTGAATAGTACATAGCATATTAAAAAAATAAAAGGACCATCTTAGAATACAGCACTGGGAGCCTAACAAGATCAATAGATGAAAACTGCATGAGATTTTAAGTGAGAAGAAAGCAAAGTCTCTTAGGGAGGGCTTGATGATCTACAAGGAGCATTTGACTGCACAACAGACAAAATTAATGATTAAATTTGGACCACCCATGAATCACAACTGAACATTTTTCCTTCAGACAATTCACAGAACACTTTCATAACAGTAAATAAGCATTTACTGAAATCTGTGATGCACAAAATTTAAAAAAAAAAAAAATCATGAAGCCATTTTGGCTAATGGATCTCGCACTTTGTTTACAACATCAACCACAGCGTATCTGTTGCAGGAAAGAACTGAGACTGCTAAGATTGGGAATTTCCACTGAGGCTTTCAGAGAAATAATCAAAATCAAGAAGCCTTCCTAGCAATAACGGCAGTAACAATTCATTCTGAACAAGACAATCCAGTGGTTAAGAGAAGGAAGGAGCAAGGAGGAAATTTTTGACTAACTATTCTGATAGGTTTTTCACAAATTCCTTAAATCATCATATGAATGCCCAGACAGATCTCAGTGTTACAGGTGAAATTAATCTGAACATTTTCCGAGATGGTTAGTTCATCTTTATTCACTAGGTAAGGAAATACTACATACAACACATGAAACTTATGAAGAACCAAGGGGAAAAAATAGCAAAAGTAGTGCTTGAAGACTTTTTTCTGATTATTTCTGTCATTTGTGCACATATTGAAAAATTAAGAAGAGAAATAATATGACTACACTGCTTTTCACAGAGAGCTGTAATAATTTCATTTCTCATGTTAACCAAGCAGTTGAGTTTCATCAAAACGGCGTTACCATTCTGTGTATCTCACATCATTTTTGCCAAAAAGATGATAGTGAAATCCATTGAAATGTGATATTCTGATGAACTTCTCAAATGGAAAACCAAGAAATTTAAATTAGTAACAGAAATAATAACTAAAAAACAAGAAATGAGACAGTGAATGCTAATACAATGACTTTGGGAGTTACAACTACTAGATACTTAAAACATTGTGTTAGGTGATCACCTCGCTCATCAAGCACTGCTGGTAATCACATATACAAAATGAAATTATCTTTATTGGTTCTCGTTTGCTCCAATGTTTTTATTTTCATTCTCAGTTCTTCTCCCCACATCCATCCCCCCCTACACCCCCACCATCAATCAATCTTTCAACGTCAAATCATTGTAAATGAAAGAAATCTTTTATCACCTAGTATTTGCTTTAAGCTTTCTAAAATATCTGAAGAGCACCACTACCATATTATACCATAACCAACAGCAACAATGTTATAGCTATAAAAAAAGAAGTTCCAACTGAAGATTTCTGCTAGCATCAACTTACTCATTTCATAGGTAGATCAATAATGAGCATGTTATAATGATAGAGAAATGGACAGTCAGTCAATGAGGTGATTTTTTGGCATATCCAGCAAAGATACACAAAATTTAATAACAAGCCATGGTGTAGAATTTTTGAAGTAAAAATTAAAAATGTACAAATAATATGTGCTTTATAGAGTCACTGGGACAGATACTGGTCAAATAATATTAATATTATTAAATGTTTATCCCCAGTAACAATTCATCAGATATGTAATATTGAACAATCTGCATTCTAGCCAAACCAGAGATTCAGTTCCCCCAAAAATTAAAAGGCATTATGAAATTTCATTTCTTTACCTTCGAGGGCAAGGAAAAAAAGATAAGCCTCAATTCTAACAGCTTTAGATTACAATTGCTTGGTCACTGTGTAGTAATCTCATAGGACATTTGATTTCATTAAGTAATGTCTGTATCTTTCCACGACGCAAAACTGCATGGATATTATAACAATGGCAGGTGGAGGCAAGCTTACAATCCAGACCTCATATCTGAAAATCCTTTCAGTGAAGCAACTATGGAAGCACGAAACAATATCATTTTCTCTATAAGGGAGAGACAAAGCAATAAGTAGACAAAAACCATAGAAAGCTTGTATCTGAAAAGAGTTGGCCATAAAGCTCAGAGAATCCTGTGACACCTAAGCAATGATCCAACAAAGACCACTGCACATCATAGTATGACTGCCAACCAAATACCACATCAGATACTGCTGAACAGAAAGGCAACCCACAAATCACAGAAACAGAAACTGCAAAGAGATTAGTGACCTCACATCATCATTCAGCATGGAAGAATTTGAGAAGGCTGTGATATACAAGCTTGGATGATATACAAACAAAGCAAATTAAATACTTTGGCTTAACAACAAAGAAACGGTAAATACTTTGGCTTAACAACAAAGAAACGGATTCTTCAACTTTTCAACAACTGTGTGAGCAGAAGCCATAGCCAAAAGATATGGTGGAGGAGCTGAGTGATTGCTTTGCTGACACCTGGTAAAGAAGGAAATAATCCAAAGAATTTTAAACCAGTCACACTACTATTGCTAGAAAGATTGATTTTAAATCACCTCTCACCTGTAATTCTCACCCCTTACTTATACCTCAGCAACCTGAATTCCAACCCAGCGAAAGCTGTACCGGACAGCTGCTAAATGTCACCCAGTTTATATAAGACAGGTCTGAAGCTCTTAAAGATGACAGTAGTAGTATTAGTTGACATATCAGCAGTGTATGACACTTTCATTCACCAGTTACTACTAACCATGATCTAAAACCTAACTGAGGATTTCAGACTAACTAGGCTTGCTGCTCTTTTGCGGAAGTGCAGGTTCTCTGTTGACTTCCAAGAACCAGTGTAGCCAATGGAGACTACAGAAAAATAACCTCGCGCAGGGAAGTGTGCTGGCACCAATACTGTTCAACATATACATGAATAACCATCATATAGCATCCAATAGCTGAAGTTTCTTTGCCTGCCGATGACCTTGTTCTAGCCACTCAGAGCACAGATTTTGAATCAGTTGAGAACACCCTCATGAGTGCTCTTAACTACAGCACAGAGCAAATTAAACCAAATCTCACAAAGATGTGTGTGGTTTTCATCTGAGGAACAAAGATGCTCGTCGCAAATTAAAGTTGATATGGTCAGCCACCTAACTCTAACAGTATGAAACCCCAAAACATCTAGGAGTGAAATTCGATAGATCTGTTACTTTCAAGGAGGACTGCATGGACTGCAAATCAAAATTTTCCACCAGGAACAATCTTTTATGGAAACAGGCCAGATCATAGATGGGTAGTCAATTTGAAACACTATGAACTGAATAGCACTCACTGCCTCCTGTTCGAAGAGAAATAGCAAGGACAAAAAGGAAGTTGGGCAGATGAGACATTCTCTGTATGCGCACAAATCACACCCGCAATGACTGAAGTCAAGTAGGAGTCCTAAGAACATCAACAACACTTAGAACCACTGCTGAAAAAGCTGGGTTTAAACCACGTAGGGCTATGACCTACCTCCTCCCTGGCTGGAAAACAGTTTCAGAAACTCTACTTCCTGGCTATGATGAGAAATGGACGATTTGAAAGTCCCTGAACAGAAAGATCTGGAATTGGCAGATAAAAGGTTAATTTGGCAATATGATCAACATGATTAGCATGACTGTGGAGAAGACCAGACTGTTCGTCATATGCTTCAATGGCGACAGTGTCCAGCCTCCTGCACAGAAGATGAACTTAATCAAGAGACAGAAAATGCGTTGTGGCCAAGTTTTGGGTGAAAGTAATATAGTCATACAGAATACAATATTATGTTTCTGTTGCAAGAATACATCAATTTTAGTATCATTCCTTGCTGGTCATTTGTTATTTTACATTTAAATAACTGCCTATATCAACACTTACGTATTGCACAGCTGTTTAGTGCTGTTCAAGAAGAAAAAGTTGCACCTATAAGACAAAAACAACTTGAATTTTGTAGAGAAGACAATCCTGCAACATCCTTATAATTCAGCGAACAGATTAACAATGTGAAACATGTAAAAAAATGCCACCCTCTAAAGAATAAAATAAAACACCCATAAAAAATGGATATGGCTCAAATGTAAACTTGCAATAATAAGAGAATAATGGCTGATTTCTACAAATATATATTACATTATTAAACACGAAAATTTAAAAACAGAACACTAACAAGGAGAGGTCCCCAGCAGTGGAATCGACTTTCTAAAGCGATCTATACAGTGATGTAGGTTAAGTTAATGGGTATCACACTATGCATCTATCGACCACGGTGGCCCTAGTTTGCGTGTAGTCGATGGAGGGCAATTTGAATTTTGCATGATGCTCAACAGCTTGAAAAAAAAAAGTAGTTCTGTATGCACTTGTTGTCTAGGAGTAATGGATAAAGTAAGGACTTCACATGCAGAAGTTGTGGGTCTTCAGGTGTTTTAAATATTTTTATTTTTAAATCTTTATCAGAATGGCTTTGATCATTATTTGTAGTCAACTAATTGGTTTACATGTAACTTTTTATTTCTATTCCTTTGTCACTTCATTTCAAACACTGCATCAACTTTTTCATTTGCTCTCACTGTTCTACCTATCATCTTTTGCCACTTAGACATGAGATCTTAATTAATTTTATGCAATAATTTCGATTTCATTTCTTCCGTTTCATCATTAATGCATTCACTGTTTCTATTCCTCATTTTGATTGAATTTTGGTTTACTTATAATCCCCTTCTTTCGTTTAAATCTTCATATGCATTATTTTGTCTATAGCGCAATATGAATTTTTATTTTAAGTGTTTGTAAGTGGATAAAATAAAAAAATGCACATACCGTAACGAAAAAAACATTTTTCACACCACAGCAGAATCAATATAAATAGATTGTCATTAACAATGTAGGAACAGACACACACATGACATGTTAAATTGCATACAGGCACCGTTAAAAGACAGTTACACATTAAGCTTTTGACCAAAGACTTAAGCAGAAAAAGAAGAAACACACACCATTCATTCACACAAGCAAACACATCTCACACATATATGACCACCAACTCCAGCAGCTCGGAACAGAATAAATTCTGAGACAAGCTGCTGGAGGTGTACTTGCTTGTGTGAATGAATCGAGTGTGTTTCTCTTTTTCTGACGAAGGCTGTGGCCAAAAGCTTATGTGTAAATGTGTTTTAATTGTGTGTGTCTGCAACTTAACATATCATCTGTATGGGAAGTAGCAATCTATCTTTTCCTACATTGTCCATTTTCCTACCTGGAGTTTCCACCATTGTTTTATTTTGTCTTTAAATGAAAAACTTGATGTTATAATTACAGTGATATGACAAAGGAATAGAAATTAAAAAGTAACACTTAACCCAATTAAATGAATAAACATAATAATCAAAGTCATCTCCGTAAAAATTAAAACTTTTTTTTAATGCACCTAGCAAAATTTGAATCCACAACCTGCATGCGAAGCCCGTATCCTAGCCATTATGCTATGCACTCACTTGAAACAACATTACTATTTTAAAGCTACTGAGCGACAAGCAAAACTCTGAATTTGTTTCGTCGATAACTTGCAAATGAGAGCCCACCAGGGTGAATGGCTGTATTTCCTGGTAAGATTATCTTCAACAGTACTAGAAATAATGGAAGAAGTAAATTTAACAATTCACTGTACAGCTGGGTGGTCAGCGGGTGTACAAACAAGACTGACATCACCCGAAACTTTTAACATCGAAAATGTTTATTAGATACCGATCAAACCCTTTAGTACCTTAACTACTTGAGACGCTGTTAACTTTACTCCTTCCATTGTTTGTACTCTACACAGGACTTTCTATTCTCAAATCAATAGCACTAAATTAAAGAGTTCTTTTATTATTCTGCAGCACTCTTTAGTCTGACAATCTATTTATGAAGTCAATGGCACATCATTCTTCTCTTCGAAATTTGTTTCCTTAAAATTGTTAATACATTCCAGATAACAAATGAGTTCTGGAGCAGAAATAAAATTAGTCCCTTAATACTGACTTATCCAGCATACCTTAAAATACTAGCCTTCTCACTTTTTTTGGTCATTTATTCTCTTGCAATCTGCATAGAACAAAACTTTACTCAATAAACCATAGGATACAAAAGCAGTGCAATGTAGCACTTAGCTTAAAAGCACAATAGGCTGGTTTATTCTTCTCACAATATAGTCAGTAAACCAACAACAAAATCTATTATTTTTCAGACTATCTGTTGTGAAGAGTGTCAGAAATATCAATGTCCAATTAAATGGCGAGATTAGTATAATAACCCAAAATAGTGCTAATACCAAACGTTCAAATACAATACAGTAACAGTATTTTTGAAAAAGAGTTTAATGCACATTACTGAATTTTTGGTTCTATACCTAAACATTACACCAACATGAGAAATGGTAGTTCTAAATTCTTTTCTATTTAGTCCACTTATATTGCTATACTTTTTGCAAAATACAGTATGAGAGTATGAAATGGCCACATGGGTAGGAGGGAGTGAAGAGATGGATAAGAGTAGATGGGCAGAGAGAAGATGAAAAGGAACTAATTGATAAATAATGAAGTCACCAAGGAACTTGCAGACAAATGATATGCAAGAAATATTTTAAAGGAGGTTCCAGGCACATTATGTTGAAGAAATTCAATCTTTGTCAGTAGCACACTGAAAGTTACGAATTACAGATATGCTGATAATTTATAATTTTACCAGATTTGCCATTACTTGCTTTCATTTAACTAACCAACTATTTTCTCACAGCAATCCATTAACTTTGTTCCAAATGTTTTAAAATTAAAATGTTGAGCTACACAGAAAATGGTGTAAAACAACTGCAGAATAGTCCACTGTGCTTCGGCTAAGTAAGGACGCCAAACTGCAAGGTTGACTGTTTCCACATTTGAAACAGCAGTATGAAAGAGCCAGTTTACCTCCTAATCACGCCACAGTAACAAGCAAATTGTATGCCACTTTCCTGCTTACACCACAGTAATAGTTGCTGATTCATATTTATATAAACTATAGAATGTTGGGATTACAGGTATACTATAGACTGTGATAAAGTTTACTGTGAACTTCATGAACTGGTACCACGCGAAATCATGCACTACCTAATATGTTCTAAAACACCATGCATAAAAACAGCATTCTTTTGGGGCTCATACATTGGGTTCTAATGGTGACAGAATGGTAAGGTCAAGTGTTTTGGATAGCCCTTGGGCTAGGGACCATTTGGATAGCCAGCACAGGAGTCATCTCAAGTGTCAATATCTTACAGTACAGGGACAAAGTATGAATATTACACACTTTCTTCTGTTTAGGCAAATCGCGCAAATCAATTGGTTCTTGGTGGACCTTAAGCGGATTATGGAGGCATCATTAGTTCAGGGGCGGTTCTTCAGAAAACCCCAACCGCAAAAAGGGATCTTTTGACCATTTTTTCATACCAAAACCTGCCACTAATTCCTGGACGGCCACACATGGAAAATGGTTTGAGGGTCAAAGTTACTCTACTTGTACACGTAAAATACGCACGTAAAAGTACAGTGTGAGGCAGAAACATGGTTCATAAAGTGACATGGTGTGGAGAAATGTACTGTTAAGTGTTTCCATTATCATCGGAAGGGTTCTGGTAGCCCCATGTTGCAGTACTGAAGCACATGCAATTTTTTTGTGCATGTTAAGTCAGGTCTGATGTGTAAATTTAGATTTGCATTATCTGAATTGCACATAAGTAAATATCAAAATTTTATTGACCCACAAAGTTCTTTTGATATGAGTGACATGTCCTGCTGTGGCTGGGAAAAGAAGGGAACCAATGAAAAAGGCTCCTACTGGTGCACAAAAAAGGCAAATATGCTCTTGTTTTAAAATATTGACTGAAAAGTGGGGTACTGTAACAGCCGCACTTCTCCCAGGTGTGAATGGGCAAGATCCAGTGATAATGAGACACAAAAGACAATGACAACGAGGAGAGAAGGCAGCATTGAGGGGGAATGAACGACGCATTAGCAGTAAGAGAGAGAACAAGAGGGAGACTGTGACAGTGAGAGAAGACTGTAGTAAGACAGATTGAAGGAAACCGTGAGAGAGAGAGCCACAGAGATAATGACGATGAGTTGGGGTGAGTGAGTGAGAATGCACAAGTGGAAATGGACAGGTATGAGTGACTTAACTGCAATTAACTAGTAGGTTTGAGTGATTTACAGCTAGGAGAGCTTGTGGGAGTGAGAGATGAGTTACACGTTACATATTTGCCTTTATTGTGCTTCTCCAATAAGAGCATTTTTCTGCTGGAGTATTTTACTGGAACATTATTTTTAAGGCCACTTAAGACAGTAGTGCATTACTTCATGCAGAAGAGGACGCTATGTTTCTGATTTCTGCACTAGGAAAATATCCTGAGAACAGCAACAGGTTTCTCTTGATAAAATCCAACAAAAAGTTAACCACCAAAGTACAAAGTCACATTAACAGACCTACAAAAGTAACTACAAAATTTTTACTGTATGTCAAATAAGTCTACAAACTGAACACATCTGCTTAACTGCTTGCATACCAAAAACATGTCCCAAGAAGAACATACTAAAATAAAGGCTGTAATTGTGAATGGTGTGTCTGTGGTTTCTCTTATTGAGAAAAACTGTAATATAATTTCTTTAATTAAGTGTTTCATGAATATGAAGATGATATGTACCAATAACTGTCTGTAGAATTGGAAAAACACCATAATCCGTATGCAAAAACAAGTATCTAATATCACTTTTTTCTGTTAAATTATACATAGAATATACAGCACTGTTTGCCCTAGTTCTAGCTACTATTCTGCAAATCACTCAAGATGTTGAACATATTTTATGCCTGAATTATCACCTTAATTTAATGCTAAGTAGTTGTTAAATGTATATCTTTGAGGATTTTGAATGCATACGTGGTCTGGGGAATCCAGCCCATTCTCTTTATTCACTGGATCCATACTGTTACAGACAGAAGTGGAAAGATCTTTGTTTCTTGAGTTTCAAAATACTTGATAAATTGCCACAAACACTTAATCAACAGGCACACATTCACAGAGTATCTGAACAGTTGTTCAAGTGCATCTATGCAATTTTGTCAGCTAGAATGCAACAGGACATGCTACATGGAGTTTGTACCTCAAGTGCTAGAAGACTCTTTCTGTTCACAATATGTGCACAAATGCTTTAGTAAACAATGCAGTAAGATATGCAGCAAATGGGCCCATCAGTTTTAGGGAAGTGGTTCTACATAAAAAATCATGATAAAATTAAGAAAAAAAATTACAGGTAATTACTGTGTTACACAAATTTGCAGGCAATTCTCAACATGAGCACAAATAGTGCAGTGTGCATTGATAAAACAATATCTTTCCTTTACCATCCTTGTAGTATGTTGTACAACAAAACACATCTCCTCTTGTCCTCACGACAGTTGGGTCCTTTCCAAAATGTGTTCCAAATGAACTACCCCTTCTTCCATCTCACACCCCATTACTCCCTGAAGAAAAACTAACAGTTAGGAATATTTCCTTTTACATTCAAATGTGTGCATCAGCAGTACTGGAATTTCACATCCTAAAATCAAGTACTGCCCAGTCAAACAGTCCCTCTGTAATTTTATAGTTTTTCGAGGATTGTTGTTATATTAATGACAAAGGGGAACTACAGAAGCATACTAATAGAATTTCTTAACACAGGATCCAAGAGTGGAACAATAAAGACATACAAATAATGGTATAGTAAAAGCATCTTCAGCCATGACTAGTAAAACAACCATTTGGATATATAAGTTGATCGATACGGTCTACACTTCTGGCGCAAATGAGCAACAAACGAAATAAATAAGCTGTTTTTTATTCCACCTGATAAAAGCACTTGTAAAATAAATTTGTGAACTCCAGTTTGAAGTCCTAGTATATTTTGTTTACTCACCTGATATTAATCTTTTGGAACTGCTTTAACTTTCCAACAATAGAAACAATTTCAATCTCTGGTTTACACAAATAATATAACAGGCTGTACGTAACCAGCGAGTGAAGATGGATGTTCTAATTGTTTGATATGGGTTATGAATCAATAGACAAAGTAAAAACTGAAGGTCGTGCACCTGCCTGAAATATGACAGTGACCACGAAAAAAATGTACAAATTGTGGGGGTTTGTATGCATTGTTCGATCAATAGACTGCTGAGTTTTGTTCCGTACTTTCAAGAACTTTATGTTCACTTCTACAGTAAGGGAGTCTACAGCAATACGAAGTTCAACCACTTCCCACCTATTTCGTGAATCAAACATGTAAAATATTGCTATAGATATGAATAATTTGTGGTTTAATCACTGCTAACACTACCGATAAGTATAGTTTCAGTGCATGGTTTGTTCTTATGCTTGTAAGTCAAATTTTAACTGCACTGTTGTATTTACCATTATTTTTTGTCACTCTTGTGGGAAGTGATAATTCTTATGAAAATTTACATTACTTTCATCGGACCATGTTAAACAAGCTATCTTTGTTGAAAGAAGCTTCACAACCATATCAGAGTTTTCACAGTATGGATAATTAACTGAAAAAACATTTTAAGAATATCTTAAAAATTTATTTACAGTTGCGTTATAGTCTGCAACAATATAGTAACAATATGTACATAAAACAGTTACTCCTTACACATAAAGAAAGAAGACAATACATTACATATGAAATGAAAAATAACTGATAAAATTTGGAACAGTTATGTACAAAAGTTCAACTTTTCACTCATATGTCTAACATTTTCAATCTGACATCTCTACTTAGGTACAAAATATATAAAATATTAAAATTTACTGTCCACAATATATCACATCAGTATCTTCTTTATAAGTTAAACTGTCAGTCTTTCAGCTCATTTGTTAACTACCATAACAAATAATATAAAACAATGACTGTTCAGTTATTCTGCACAAAACGACTTCCTCATTCTAAAACAATTTAAGTACATAAAAGAATGAAAACTAAAACATCATTCGTGAAATTATATATACATTCAGTTCTATAAATTTTCTTCCAAAAGCACTTTTTAATAGACGTACTTGACAATTATTTCTTCCCCATCACAAATTTAGCACACCTTTATTACAGTGGCATGAACAGAGATAACCATGAAACAGCTTTCGAGATTCAAAATATAGTAAAAAAAAAAAAAAAAAAATATTTAAGACACACGAAAAATATAAATTTTGAAAAAATAATAGTGGAAGGGAGATACACATTACTACAAAACAATTGACAGCATTTATATTTTTCATAACTTCACATCACCACCATTCTCTTATATCCTGAACAATTTCCTTCCAGAGTTACCTCCTCAGCTCTCAGAGAAAATTCAATGACTCTTAAAGCTTGAGTTACTGTCTTTATTTCAGTTAGTAAAATCACCATATTACTCTGGTAGATTCTTCAAAGAAGCTTAGCTTTTTTTCTGAAATCAGTTGCCTAGTACAGGTACAGTCTCCCTGGAAGTTCAGTATTTCCTTAATATGAAAAGTTGGTTCTGAATTCCAATATTTAAAAACTACAGATATTTTTATAAGAAACCATGGAGAGAATTTAAATAGGACAGAATTTAATTCGACATTGGGGTATTATTTATGAGTCTTGACATTCTGAACAGGTTATTCTCATTTTCTTCCATTTTCCAGCCTTGTTTCAGTATTCCCTTATCTTCCTTTCCTTTCTTCAAAATTTTAAAGGAATAATATCTGCTCCCCATTGATAATGAGTAAGTGTAACATTTTTTTACCACTACTGTCATTTTATCTTGTCTGAGAACAGTCCTTTCAGTTTTATAACTGCATATGGTTTTACCAATTCACGATCATCTGCTCTCATATATTCCCTTCAGTGTAACCACAAACAATGTATAGCATGATAAGACAATTACTTGCATAACACAATGGTTTTATTAAAGTGAAACAGAATTTTAGTTAAATAAGATTATGGGAAAGAAACACACAAATTTTAATATTTATAAAAATAAAGTGGGAATATATAATTTACAAGATATTTGAACAACTGGAGAAGTAGCAATCACATGCAGCAGGAAATATTGTACGTAGTGGTATAACACTACTGAAGCAGGAATTTCTCTTGATTACACAAAGTCACTTTCGGATGACAGGTCACTAAGACTTAGGCGCAATATCATTTCTCCACCATTTGTAAATGCGCCTTTGTATGTAATACTCATGTGCAAAGAGAAAAGGTGGGGGGGGGGAGGGGGGGGGGGGGGGAAGTTTGAAGGAGAGAAAAAGAGTAACTGACTACTTCATCTGAATTAAAAACCTTTTTTAAAAAAGAAGTTCAATTGTATCACCTTCACTGACCACGAAAATACTAATAAGAGTAACTATTTTCAGGCAACATTTAGCACCTCGATTGTTGTTCTAGATTGTCCCTCCAATTCTTGTGCACATTCTCAAGTGTATAATTTTTGTATACATTATTTCACTGAATATCCACATGTTATATTTATCTACTGTATCCATGAAACTGCTCATATCTGTATTTCATGTCAGTTACTTTACATCTAAGTAAAAAATTATTTAGGCGGAGTACTTGGAATCTACTGTTATGTCCCAAATATGGTCATTTGTAAAAACAGAAACTAAGTGAATATACAACCACATCCTATCATCAGCTCAAATTCTGTGTAAAACACCATACAGACATCATTTCCCATTACAATTTTTATTTTTTCAGGCTTTTCTCATCTGGAAAAGCTCTGAAGCCATTGTCCATTGTTTCTTTAAACTTTCAGATAACACTCATTTGTTTCACTGCATCACTGTGAAATCACCTATTAAAGCAATTCAGAAATATCACTCAATCCATTCAGATAATTACCTGTAACTGCAGGAAAATTAGAACAGTTGGACAGACATTTGATGTAGCATCAGCTGTGCTTGAACCATCTTTTTCAATACCTGCATTAGGTATTCACTCACTATTAAAGATGCACATTTGGCATCCATTACTGCTGTCAACTTCCTTCTTTTACAGTACTAGGCACTCTTACACTCATGCACGCACACTCTTTGGGTCCACAGTTATACTGACTATAAGCAGCTGCCTGCCAAATGGATGTAGGGGGTGGGGGGAGACAAGTTTGCAGCAATTGAAAAGTGGAAGCTATGCATGGCAAAGAGGGGTAGAGAGATGTACAGAAAGCAGGAAAGAGAACAAGAGGAGAAAGGAGGCTCTTAGTAGTGGTGGTGGTGAAATGAAGATCAATTGCTGCTACAATCACATAGAGAGAGAGAGAGAGAGAGAGAGAGAGAGAGAGAGAAAGCTCATTTGAAAGATGGTATAATTTTCTCAACTATTATATGTATGTATATGCCACTCATTTATCAGCTGCAGGTGTCTTTTTTGTACTGTTAGTTTGTTGTTTCATCACAGAATTTGCATTATTGTGACATATCACAATTATGAACAAATAAATGCCCAACAGTGAAATAGAATTTCTGTAAACACATTCCATATAATAATAATAATAATAATAATAATAATGGTAATTTAAAAAAATTATTAACAACTGTACTTGGAACCCACAGCTGTACATTACCAAGTGAAAGATACATGCTAATTACATTAAAAGCAAACAAAATAATCAAATTTAGCAAGTTTACAAGTACAAGATTGATCTGGTTAGATTTTTTTATCAAATAAAATTTTTCTACACTTGTTTCTGCCCACTTACAATGAAGCCACATTCTGTAACTGTTGGGTCTTCTGCAGCTTACTAGTAACAGATACTGACCAATTTTAATTTCAACGTGTTCATTGCTGTTACGGATAAGGTCGCTTGAGTTCTGAGTAAGCAATTAATTATTGCCTCAATACTATTCATTGACCTTAAAATGCAGCTTCGATATTAAAGCAGGTTTAACACAAGCAGCATCCATATGTGCTTTAACAAAATACTGCAACTATATCTAAGACAGTTCAAGCAGTGAAATTACTTTTCCTGTGTTCACTCTTACATCTTTTTGATCTGGAATCCGAACTTTACGAATTGATATAAAATGGTACTGTGAAATCAACAGCAATCAGTAAAATGCTTTAATAATTGCTACCTCTCCAGTAAAACAGTATGAGTTACATACATAAATTTATGGTAACTTTAAGTAACACCTAAATTTCTATCCACAAACTCAGAATCATAATTTGCACCTTATAGAAATGAAATAATGCGTAGGCAACACTTCTGATACAAATCACAAATACTGAATGGCAGTGTTATCTCTAGCTTATGTAAACTTAGGAATACTGAAAAAATATCATTAAATACAGAAACTTAGAAAAGTAACTGAATGACAACACGACTGTGCATCTTCAGTTAACATGTAACACACATGATAAAATTTTATAAAACACTTATTTTATACAGTGGTTGGCCCCATAAGCTACAATAGATGGGTTAAGAGAAATGATTGTCAATTTTACAAATAATCCCATCTAAAATGCTCGAAGACTTTTTGTTATATTATTTCATGTAATGCGTTTTGGATCTTGCTGTCTACAATCTGTAATATAAAAATAAATAGTACTATGTATTCATTACCAGGTAACAGCGAAAACACCTAGAACTTCCAAAATTAAGTTGTGTCAGTCTATAGAAAATCATATGGTGAAGCAATGTGTCAACTGCCACTTAGGCTCAATAGTTTACACAGGTAAGAAGTTCCAGCAGAAAGAGAAAGACCATTAATCAGGTGTGTGTTTCATTGTGCTCCCCCCCCCCCCCTCCCACGCCCCCATATTTTGAAAGGTAATGTAACAATGCAATGACAGAAAAATATATGTATGAAGTGTAACTAAATATAGTACCGCATATTTACTTCATTTCAAATATCATTCAAACTGTTAAACTTATAATTTAACGTACATTTTACCTAATATGCTGTTACAACTACAAAAACTATTCTTGTTTATCGTAAAAGACTGATACAAAACTAAATGTTGCCAAACAATGTATCGAAAATGTACATATGTAAAACACTAAACAAATGTAAACTGTTTGAATAAAAAATTGATATATTTTGGAGAGACACCCACTATCTTGAGAGGTGACATGAGTAATTAGCACAACACCTGCAGAATGATCAGTTGCAGTGCAGTCACCAGCGACACTGATGGCCCAGTCAGCAGAAGAGTAGTCCAACAAATACCATGAGAACACGAGACAAACAGTACGCATTGCACCAACAGCAATTCCTGAACAATTTCAGGTAAGTGAAGATATGGAAGTGCAGCACAAAGCACTGAAAGAACACCTCTAAATATTCTGTAGGACTTGAAATTGTTACATATAAAAACTGTCAACACTGCAACAAACCACCCCTCAGTCATTCAGAATGCTGGTGATTGAGTTAATAGATGAAAGTTCAATAAGGAGGAAATCATATATGATCATGTAGCAAATTTGATAAATTTTTATTATTATGTTTAGTTAGACCCAATATGTACTTGGTGCTGTCATTTGAACTCTTGATCTAATGTGCATGTTGTTTCACTGTACTATTAACATGTTTCCTGATATAACTGATGTAATTTTAGATTTAACCTTTCTACAATTCTGTATAAGACCAGAAAATAACAAAAAAGAGCCGCTTGTACTCTTACATGTGTAAACTTTCAAGCTAAATTGGTAGTTGATGTCTTACTTAAGCAAATGATTACATACTGACACTGAACTTTAGTTTATATTATTTATTTGATATGTGAGGTTTCATTGTTCTTAGTTGTTAATGTATACACAGCACTTCTTTTTTGTGTTACAGTTGCTTTCAACAACATATCAGAAATTGAAAGACTGCTAACTTAATACGAATTAATATAATAAAAAAATTCCTAAGATACACAGAATCATCTGTTAAAAGTCATTATCATGGACCTTTATTAGGAATTTACTTCCATCATTGATAAGATTGTCATTTAAAAACCTCTCACTTCCTACAGCAGAAAGGCACAGGATGTCAATGAGGGTTAGAATATATGATTAATCAGATAATACACAAGTGTCCCTTTATACTGGTGCACGAGGAGAATATCACAACTAGTGGTAATAACACAGCCCTATTGCAGTGTAACGTTTCTGCTCAGGACTGCAATTGCACAAACTGTATTTAATATGTCATAACATAAAGGACGAGATATTCATATAGAATTTGTCTCCTTCCTAATTTTTTTCCCTCAACTTAAAGCAAAAAATTGTGTAACCCAGTTTGGTGTTTTCGATCTCTTTACATAAACCCACCACCCCCAATTTACAAATTAGGGAATTATGATACAATGGATACTCTGAAGTGACCGCAACACACAATAAAACTTAAGGTGTCTATGACAGCATAACAGTTACATTTTACTATAAAAACAACAAACTTCTGAGAGGGAATATGTCAATTACATCCACAAGGTACACACACCACGAGGCAAGTCCTGGAAAATACAGGATCAAGTGAAAACTTCAGAAGGTGGTGGTAATTTAATATCTGGGCTTGAAATGCTGTATAATGCCAACAAACAACAGCTTCAGAAGGTATCATACAATAATTATGAGACTGAAACCAATAATAATTCCAACAGACACTAAAAGACTGAATGGTGCCAGCACAGCTAATATTCAAATTCTCAACAAAAGTTTCAATATGTCAGTATGTCAAGAAATGTTGGCTTGTTGCTTGAAGTATTTGTTGTACCAAAAGTATCCAACTTGCACACCAATAAATGAAGATAAATGAGGTGCTTGTTGATAATTATAAGCATATAAAGGCCAATTACAAGTTATGAATCACATGAAGATAATTAACCCTTTGCGTACCAATAGTTTACATCTGATACCCATTCTTTTTAAAGTGCTAATGCCTTTATCATGAAACCACCAACGCTGTTGCAAGACAGACATCTAGTAGTATAATGAGGTAATTCTACGAAGGTAGTGCATTGTAGCAGTCATTTATGGCTTTCAAGACAACAGTTTGTATGGAGATGTGATTGTAGAAGATTGTGAAGCAGGGTTTTTTGATAGTGGCTACACTGAGATCACTGGCATTGAAAGTATATCTAAATTCATTGTAATATAAATTTGAGTCTATTACTGCTTTTATGAGTGAAGTGAAACCACTAGTGTTGTTTGTAGTTTTGATATAAAATGTACTAAATTTTAGGCTCAATTTTGCTAGTTTTAGGCATTATGAGTTCATGGAAGTTTCAAGATGTGTGTGATTCTTGTCTAAGAAAAATGCAAATTTGCTTTCAAATATATTACATGAAATGACAGGTGGTTGGAAACTATGTGCTAGTGGTTCCAAAGTCAAACAACTTTCTTAAAAAATTGATTTTTTACTTCTGGCCAATTTTCTCTGTATTTGTTGCTTACAATTATAACACTTTTGCGAAAAATTTTATAATTATACATGTTTTCATATTGTTGGGACTCAAGGTGTTTAATAAGGCTGAGATACAGTAAATGATTTCTGGAAATATAACAAAAGACACTGTGTTAGTTCAAAGAATATGCCAGCCAGGTACGAAAATATATTGGTTTATTGCAAGCCATGCTCATAAAATCCAGTTTTCACTCCCAGAAACAGTTATTAATAAAAGATAACTGAAATCCATTTCCTTCATAGTGAATGCAAGGAAATGACGAATAGTGTGTTGAGATGCTCTAAACAGAGCCCCAAAGAAGCAGTCAGTAAAAACTGCAAGAACCACACAACATTAATGTTGTGACATGACTATATCTGTTCCAACCTCACATTTTAATTAAGACAACCTTCCTTGTTCTTTTTCCCTGAGCCAACTAATGACATTTCACATTGTTTTCTAATAGTATGTTCTTGAACCAACGTAACTGAACAAACTCTTAAATGAAACTCAGATTTTCTCATATGTATTCATATCAAAATTTAATATTAAAGTGTATCCTAAGCCAAATACTGCCTATGCTGTTTAAAAATACAGGTATTGCTACAAACATTAAGATATCACAGAAGAAATTATGTGCTCTTATCAATCACTAAGCAAAAACTGCTGTCTATAGTGAATCCAACAACAAAAGGCTGAAGGAAGTAAATTCTACTAGCAGAAATAGCAAAGTGAGTATTACACCCCACACTTTAATTTACAATGTAGCGGGTGGTAGGAAAGAACACCAAAGAGAGGAGAAGGCAGCAGGAGAGGGTTGGTGGGGGGAGGGGGGTTCCTACCAAGTCACAGAGGAAACGAGACATGTACATATAGCAAACAGCCTTTTTCTTAATACAGTTACTCCTGATTATTCATTTATATAATATTTGTGAATTTAAAAAAAATAACATAAAATAAATGCGACATTTTTCTCTAGCAAACAGCAATAAACAACTCACCACATGACAATAAGTGTCACTTCCATTGAATAAACAACTGCCTATGACAACACAGTACCACTTCCATTATTATTGGCTAGCCTGTTCTGTGTAAATTGAAAACAATCTCGGTTTTTCTCAGTTAATCGGCACATAAGTGTCAACGAAGCAAGTTCATCGAAATTTGTAAAACAGATGATGGAGAAACGAAAGAAATCTGTGTTGACATTAACACAAAAATTAGAATTAATTGGAAGATTTGAAAAGGGGGAATCTACTGCAAAACTAAGTGCTGGTTATGGTATTGGAAAGTAGACTGTTCATGACATTAAAAAAGAATAAGCAGAAAACACAGGATTTTGTAAGGAAACGTGATTCTAGTTTTGTACATCTGCATGGTTTAACCAAAAACGGGCAGGAGATCTCATTGTTTCAGGTGCGGTGTGTGCCAGAAAAGATTCCTCACCCCCCCCCCCCCCCCCCCTCCCTTTTCCACAAATCTCTAGGATCAGAGCGAAAATTCAGTGTCTCAACTGCATGACTAACCAGTTTCAAATAATGTCACAGTATTCACAAACTTACTGTGCAAGGAGAGAGGCTTAGTTTAAATATTGCAGCAGCTGATTCCCTCCAGGATGAGTTCCACAAATTTGTGGAAGAAGGGAATTTCACACCAGACCAAATTTATTATGCAGATGAAAGTGGTCTGTATTGGAAATGTCTGCCAACCAGAAGCTCTGCTTTTTAAGAGCAAAGTTCGTGCTCCTGAACATAAGTCTAAAGTAAGCATTACATTACCACTAATACTTCTGCGAACCACAAATTGAAATTGCTAGTGATTTGACAGCTAAGGATCTCCCTGTGTAATATCATAATAAGAGAGGAGCATGGATGGGTAACAAAATTTTCAAAAACTGGTTCTACAAACATTCAGTACAAATTCAGCAATTTCTAGGGTTGCCACGGAAAGCTATTCTATTGCTTGACAATGTCCCTTCACATCCCAATAAGAGGATTCTCGAAACAAAGAAAAGGGCAGTGAATATGAAAGTTGGGGATGAAAACAGCAACCTTGTTAGTCACTATACCACACTGTAATGTATTGACACTCTTTTAGATTATATGGACCACAAGGGTTTCAGTACAATGACATTATTGCTCCAAGAAATATTCGCAACTCCATGTGAAAAAATATGTCAACTCCTCTCAGAAGCAGAGCAACATCAAGGCTATTTTAAGAAATAAACAGGCTTACAGAACACGGATAAACTTTTGAACAAAGAATACGTGCTTGAAAATATCTTGATTGTTTACGCTTTTCAATTATTCATGCATCTTCTCCTCCATATTACCCCCAATAATCAGGAGTATACTGTATTTTCCTTGAAATTTCTCACCCACTTCAGATAAAATTCATACGTGTAATTATTGATCTACTCCAGATGGTACGTCACTGGTTCATAGCACGTGGGATACAGTAGTGCTGGAAACTAAACTCACTTTTCTGTATCAAGAACAGCAAACACCAGAACAGGAAAAAATGTTGCAAATGTAAAGTTCCTAGTTTTCATAACTTGTGAATACTCTGATCATCTGGATAAATGGAAAAGAAAAAGCAAAATGGATAAAGGAAAAAAATAAATAGTACCTGACATCATTAGGAAATGAAGATACCAACCTTAAGCATTTTCACAATTTTTTAAAGAAATTTTGTACAAATTGTCTAGATCACAAAATATACAGCAAAATTTGATAACTAGTTTCAACTGTTCACACAACTGTCCTCAGATCTAAGAGAACTAGCAGAAACAGAAAACTACTTTAGACAGAATTTACTTAAGTCTTCAGGAATAAACATATTTCAAGGTAAAGTAACGTACATGAACTAATGTCATACTAATCATGATAAAGATAGCAAGGTCAGTCTGCATCGTCTGCATATCTTGGTACTGGAAAATAAAGGCAGCTGTCAGATGAATGTGAAACATAATCAGTTTTATGGCATTACAAACATAGGGAAGTAATAACATGAAAGTTATAACAGACAAATTCAATAAGGTGCTGGCCACACCAAAGAGGTGAAGTGTTATTCTAAACCTATAGGATAAAAGAAAGAAACAATTTCACCATAGATTAAATCAGTATAAAAGTACTAATAAGCAGAGCACCAACTGGCATTGTGAAGGGTCTATAGGTGTGTGTGCTAATGCGTTTTCCTTCTCTTTTGTGTGTGCCTGTCAATGACTCAATACCTCCACTATTTGGCGAGTAATCTCTTTTACTCCTAAATTATTTGCATTCACCAGAACTACTGAACTTGTCTGTGACCTGTTTTAATCCATAAGCAGACTTATAGCTGTGTGTGCATGCGAAAGGTGAACGAGAACTGTCGTGGAAGCAGGCAATGGTGTGCAAGTGCATGTGCAGTTACAAACACATTACATAAAAGAAATATAATTGTAATAACACAGAATAAAAGTAAGGAGTAAGAACAAGGAAAAAAAAGAGAAAAACATTTAACCATCTAATGGTGACACTGTAGTGATTAAGTCGTGACCCATTAAGAGAGAACCGTTGCTAACAAAAGGCAATACAAATTTTGGCATTTAAGCACAAAATAACAAAGGTTGATAGACTGCCAGTGTGAATGAAGCACCACCTCCCAACAGCTGAACACAATGGAGACCGACATCAAGCACACATGAGTAGAGGGATGCAGGAAGACTGAAGTGTAGATTGTAGTCATGCGGGGCAGCACACATCACAAACATATCTCCAGTATATACTAGGCACATATAATTAAACAAGTTCATCGAAAATATTGAAGAAATAGGACTGATTAAATTCTCACTGTTCATTTAGTATAAGCCTAGGTTTTTTCTTGCAACAACAAATTTTGAATTCCTCCAATAAATCAAGCATCCTTCCTTTGGGGGCACATTGCACAGCACCTCCATACCATGTCCAATATCCTGCACTGTATGTCCCTCAGCAGCCATGTAAACACTGAAGGCCGTTTTATTCCGGGAGTATACATATTCCCTAAAACAAGTATGAAAAGACTGGATTCATATGGCCAATATAAAACCAGTCATTATTAAATTTAATTTTATACACACTGATTTTTAGCCGTATTTTGTTTAGGATCAAATTGGTGCCAATGACATCTTGTTTATTTAAGTTGTTTGGAAACAAAACCTAATGTTCTTTTATGAAAGCATTGTTCAATATTATGTGCCACAGCTGTTTAAGGCGATTTTTACAAACCTAATTTTAAACTTACAATTATTGTTGTTAGGCAAAGCACTATTACTATTGTATGAAAGCTTTTATTTTTCAAGTTTACTGTAAATATTGGTTACATTAGTTGTCGAGATTTGTAGCCACTGCCTCCGACAGCCCATCTTTGATACTTGTTTTAAGGGACATGCATACTCACAGAATAAAACACCATTCAGTGTGCACATCTCTGCAAAAGGATGGGGATGGTATAGAGGTGCTGCACCATGTGCCCAAAGAGAGGATGCTTGATTGATTTGAGGAATTAGAAATTTGCAATTGTCAGGAAAAAATGTTCTTATGTTAAATGAATGAAGATAGTTTTACCAGGACTATTTGTTCAATATTTTCAACTGATTTGTTCAATTATATGTGGCTATTATGTACTGAATATATTTGTGACATATGCTACCCCCACAACTGCATTTCACACTTCTGTCTCCCTTCTCCATCTGCTAATGCATGCTTGATGTCAGTCTCTGTTGTGTTCATGTTCTGGGAGCTGGTACTTTGTCTACATTGGCAGCTTCTCAACCTTTGTTTGTTATTTTGATTGCTTCTTCTTAATATCTTTTATTCTGTACTCAAATGTTAAAATTTATATTTTAAGCCTTGGCATTTTACATTAGTTACATATATTTGCCTTCTGTTAGCAACTGTTCTCTCTTTAGTGGTCATCACTAACTCACTACACTTTCAACATTAGATTCTCAGATGTGTTGTGTGTGTGTTTTTTTCTCACCTTGTTCTTAGCCCTTACTTTTATTCCATATTATTATCTCTCTTTTTGTAATATTGTTTGCAACAATGCTTACTTGGGGACAGCTTACCTGGAAATTCTGATCGCATTTCACAAGCATGCACAGCTATTAGTCTGCTTAAGGATTTGTGGTTGTATATCGTAGGGCGATAACAACACACTTTAAATGTCATTTATACATTTATTTAGCACTGAAGTAAGCAAGAACAACATGGCAGTACAAAGATGCCAGAGTCCAAAGATATGGCACTTTACACCAAAGGTGCCACATATTCAAACAAGTCACAAACAGGGTTGATCTATTTCGCATACTTGTATATTTCATCATCTTGGTTTCAACAGGTTACATTTTGTAATGATTAAGTGCAAAAAAATTTGTACTCCAGTGTAATTTTAGTAAATTATTATTCAAATGCTGTCTTATCACAACTTATATATTTTATGCTGATTTATTTTCAGTATCTGTAATGAAACTGTTTCTTTTATCCCTTTTCCATCTTGTCAGTATATCCACACACTTATTGAAGTTGACTCCTGTATGACAATGGTATGTCTTTTGCATTCAGTACTCACCTACGTCTATAATGCCGCAAAATTAATTATGGTTCATGTTCATGTGACAGCTGCTTTTCCTTTCTTACATATGGCCTAAGATAAGCAGACAAAATGACTGATCTTACTGTATAGATTGATAGTGTCTTCACCATGATTGGCATGTCATTACTTTTAGCACATTCCTTTACTTTGAAGTATGTATATTCCTGAAGACTCGGTTTTACCTAAAGCAGTTTTCTGTTTCTGCTTGTTCTTTCAGATCAAATTTAATGTTGTACATAGTTTGCAGTCTAGAAAATTAAAACAACTGTGTATTTTTTTAAATTTTCTGTAAAGGAAAAATTATTCCAAATCTTAAATTACGATGGTCACATGGTGGCACAGATGAATCAACAGTACAAATGGGCTACTAAGTGAGACTCACACTCCAATGTATTAACGGCCCAGTGCTGACAATTAGATCAAAGATGATACAGATATTTGTTTGTGTGTGTGTGTGTGTGTGTGTGTGTGTGTGGGGGGGGGGGGGGGGGGGTATTAATGAGGAAGAATACTTTCAGACCAAAACAGCCCATTGGTGACAATGGACCAACTTAAAGAGCTGTATGTAAATAGGAAATAGGAGATCAGATGGTTTTAAAAGAGGATGCACATGAACAAGGTTGATGAGTAATGGACAGTGGAGCAGTCAGAATACATGAAGACTAGATGCTTAGCAAGAGCCAAGGTGGTGAGCGACAGTCTGCTCCACTCACTAATATTACAAATTGGTGATACTGGTTGCCAGACTCAAGAAAAATGCGGCAGTGAAAAGAAATGCCTAAGTCCATGCAGTTATTTGAAATTACTGGTGTGCGTGATTAGAGATGACCTCTTTAATCTTCTCCTCCCCCTTACCCCACTACAGTTTTAACCAATCTCATGTTTTTCTATGAATTTCTGTCTTACTATGTTTGCGATTGCCCACCTCCCCGACATTTTCCAAACCTAACTCTCATTTTTAACCAACTAACTTCTGGCAATATGTTATTAGCACTCAAGATTTCGAAACTTAGCATTGAATCAAGTTTTACTGCTCAATCCTTTCCTACACAAACAGAACAAAACTGTATAAAAGACCAAGAGTTGGCATAGACATTTGTCATTCAGAGACAGCATAACCTTAGGACTGAGGTACTCACAGACATGCTTGCACAGTTCAGGAGGGGGGGGGGGGGGGGGGGAGGAGTGCTGCCTGCATGAGGAAATGCTATAGTTTGAGACCTGAGCCAGACATTGACTTAGAATGTCAGTAAGCATTACTTTGTAAACATTATCTACAAAAATTTACATCACTGCACTCAACTGTCAAAATTTCAAAACGCAAGTCTTGATAATCGCCATCTAAGTTATCCATTCTACTTGCATCAGATCATGGGTTACTCGATGCCTTAATTTTGGTAGAAATTATCATTTAAGTATAAGTGGTAGCCTAGTGAGTCATCTGTTATACATTCCACAAAATGTAATATAATAGCAGTTTTAGTGTTTTATCAATGATGTGTTACACTTCTATGAATGACTATAGTTCAACCACTACAAGGCCCAGCATAAGATTTCTTCTTTGCTGGAACGTAATAATATGTACTATTGTTTTCCTCGTTCCTTGTACAGTGCATTCTTATATTTTTAAAACCTATAAAATGAATGTGAGAAGGCTTCATACAGAAATACAGATGAAGATTAAAAATGTGGTTCATGATACTTGCACTTAAGCTGACTAGGAACAAACAACAACCACAGCCTTTACTAAAAAAAAAAGAGGACTTCAACATTGACAGTATGATTTCAACTTTAAATAATAATAGTGAATTCGGAAAGAAGTCTCTCTACAAGAATCCACGGGAAAAATAAGAATTTCCCTTGGAAGGTAGACAGAGGCTAACAGAAACCCACAAACATATGTAATTCATGTGCAGTGGAACTTTCTGAAATAGTTTCAAATCCACTTCCACCCACATATTCTGGCCTCACACTGTCACGCATCCTTCCATCGACGGTAACGTGGTTGAGAATGGAAATGTGTGAAACATGCCGTACACATGGCAGGGCACCGTCTGCAACCACTGCAGAAAGTGACTACCTTGCGAGACGCATTCTCCGCCTGTCGTCGGCCTGTGTCTCGTTGGCGCATCCGCAAATAGCACCCGCGGCAACGGCGGCGCACGAACCTTGAAAGGCCCTCTCGACGCACCAGTGCGTGCACCACACCCGTGTCGTCGAGCCATCCGGCAGACCCTGCCAACCGAGTCACTATCAACCACCACTAACACAGAAATGGCCGCACCTAATTAGAAAAAGTATCAGCAAGATTCTTTTAACTTTTGTAGATGACAGGCAGTTGCAGTAGAGGGACACCTTAGTACCTTATGAAATCTGAGACAATTTAATGGAATCAGCATTTAAGGAATGCCTGAAACTGCTAAGCAGAAAGTGACCAAATGGTACAAAATGAATTTCTACAAAAAGTGCGATAACTGTGTAAATTTTTAAAATCAAGTGTCTACAGGCATTTTTATTATTTATTTTGAAAGCATACTCATAAACTTTGTCAGAAAGGCTAATATGATTAAAAATTATTGGAATCATACGATCAATGTTTTGATCTCTACAACAAATACAACTTCCTGAAGATATGAAATAAATATTTAATTTTAATAGACTTTGTATGTTGTTTATTTTGCTTTGCTCACTATCACTAACAGCAGCATAATACCATGCTTTATTCCCCTATCTTTGAAAAAGAATTCTGTGGGTAAATTTAAAAACTTGCCCGCCACATGTCAACCTAACTTATTCTACACTTATCTTTTCCCTCCAAGGCTGAGAGAAAGAAGTGCATTTTAGCTCCATCTGGCAACATACAATATGAACAAATGCCAGTAAGTTGTTCTTAAATCAAATTCCTGTGTCATATACTGCAGGACACACTTGAAACTAAAATGGAACATGTCTAGAGATACATCAGTAGTATACAGAACAAACTTGGCATATAAATTGTATTTCTGCTTTGGATCATTTAAACGCAGTCTGTAATACTTAATAAGCAGAAGATATTTTTTGTAGTCTTCCTCACCCACAGTGACTTTGCTAATGATAGTAATGGCATTAAATCATGAATAAATTATAAACAAATTGTTACCAGAGTTGCCTGTCTTACAATTACTGTATCTCTCATTATTTCCCGACTGCCTAGCAGCTTTGTCCACTATCGAATAGAATGCTTTCAAACTGTGGTACAGATCTTTTTATATTTGAGAGAGAGAGAGAGAGAGAGAGAGAGAGAGAGAGAGAGAAGGAATACTTTCAGTTGTGTTACTTTAGATCTTTTCAGTCAACACTGATCTAATCAGAATAACAACAACTCATTAAGTTTTTGCTCACCATGGTTTTCATGAGTAAGAGACGTTGCTCCTATATATAGACAGAAATTGTTGTCACACTGTTTTCGTCACCTACTGCCTATTTCCTTTATTAAAGGACTATGCAGACAGTCTGTAAAAGTTATGGGAAGACCACCACCCAACATATAAAACTAAGTCCCCTGAATAATGAACCCAATATGTTACTAGTGTGTTTAGTAATGGCACCAATTAAGTTGCTGTTTGTGTAAGAGCAAGACTGCACATTTCAGATGAACACTCAAACACCACTGCTTCATTGTTCTGGTGTGACTATAATCGAGAGAACAAACTCCAAATAATAGACAACCTTCTGTAACATAAAACCTTCTATACAAGTATCTTATTGAAGTCTTGTACAACATTTTCTGTCTAGGGTTTTCTAGTTCAAAATAATATCTCCCAAGTCAATGTTCTACGTAATGGATATAACAAACTAACTAAAATTTGGTGTTTTTTTAAAAAAGCAAAGGCAGAAAGGAAAAAGAGGAAATTCAGTCTTTTTAAGTGAGTAATATTAAGACGACAATAATCTTAGTAAGTAAAACTTGTATTGGCATCATAAGCATTTCTAAGGGAAAGGGAAAATAAGGGCATATATGCTGTGTAACAAAATAAACTGAAAGCAAACAGAACAAGTGCATGTGGTTTCAGAAATTTTGGAAATGATATGAACATACCAACTAGTAGATTCAGAAGCTAAGTTACTGTTAGTCAACCATTACTACATAATTAAAGGAAGACAAAGCAACTGAAAGTCTATGTGTAGAGAAAATACTGACAAACTACCAAGAGGTTAATTTACAAACATTTCCAATATTAGCTACAATGAATGATCATTTCTACACATTCCTTTGTGCATAAAATGCTATACTATGCCAAACAAAAGTTCCAGAATTTTTTTAAAAAAAGCTGTCATCTTTGAATTTTTTTTTAACAGGTGTAACTTGCTCAGAACAAACCTCATCTATTACTTCAAACAAAAGTGATGGCTACGTTTTGATTTGCAGTGTTACTTATTATAGCAAAAATATAATAAGCGTAAAATATCATGAAGTAGTTATATTTACAGCAGGTTTACAGAGAATAATTCAATATTTTCTCTCTTAAATCCATGAAATCAGACTGCTACGATACATAACAAAACTGACTTCTGATTTTTCTGGCAGCAGTTTCATTATAATAATGCAATAAACTAAGAAAAATGCGAATAATATAATCTTACCTACAAAAGACAACAGTTCAGGAAACAGGCGAGTTCCCTGCAACCGTATCACAGTATTGCACTGCACGGAGAATCTTCATTTTTTCCACTGTGTCTGGAACTACTGTCACCAGTCTGACCAATCCAAGTTGAATGGCATGATGACAGTTATTTTAAAAATCCACTTGTGGGCTGAGCTTCCCGTCAAACTCACGCCAACAAAAGCTTTGTCACTACTGGCGTAAAAAGATTTACAGGTATTTGTCCACGTGTAAGTTAGCATATCTGCTTTGCAGATTAGAGACCTGCATTCCTAATTCTTGTGGAAATATATGTGGAAAATATATATGGTTTCATAACTAAGTAAGAGGCTTTTTAATACTTATCAGTCTCTTCAGAAATACTATTTCAGAACTCCAAATAAATATTAAAAAGTACAGAGGGGCTCTGCTTTTGTTCAGATTTGTAATAGCTTTCTTTCATTTTCTTTTTATATTTAGGCCAAAGGAAGCATCACAAAATGAAAAATCAAGAAATTATTTGAGCAAAGTAAAAGTATAGAAAATCTAATGTCAATCATATCTATAATCACATGGGGGGAACAGGTAACTTACGTCTACTGTGCTGCCTTTATCTATGTCAAGTGAATTCGTGGGGTGCATGACAGTCACAATGAAAATAAGCAAATTGTTACAGAAACTAAATGTGTTGCAGTAGTGTCTACAACCATCACAAAAGAAGGATGCTTTAATGTCTATCACCAACAAAAAACTGAAAACAAGATGTAAAAATATTTGAGTTCATACATGACCTCAACATTTAAATTTTTTATTCCAGTGTTTACACTATATATGTACCTTTTACAACGTGACCTTTGTAAGTACTTATTTAGTGCTTTTTTCCAAGTTAATTTTATAGTAGCCACAACTCATCTGCTCACTTTTTCTTTACCCATAAAAATGTGTTTCACACATTCACAGATGAATATTTCATTACACTGAAAATACATCATCACAAATTGATTACAGCAGTGTACTCTGGATTTAATGTAACATGGAGACACACAAATCACATTAAATGCAATGAAAGAAAATTAACATAATATACTATAATAACGTCGAGCAAGTCAAAGTACTGTAAAATTTATACACCCAATGAGTGGTGAAAAAAAAGTACTGTTTGCTCACTACACCACTTACCTGAAAAAAAAAAAAAAACCATAGTTCTCACAAAATAAATGCAGTAAAGTATATACTTTCTGAGGAATCCCTCTTAAGGGAGACTGAGGTTCACAAGGACTTTTCATTTCACTGGGATAATGAACATAGCTACTACATATTTGTATCTGTTTAGCCAGTTTGAGAGTACCTTTGAGCCTAAGCAATGCAAATTTCTTACATACTGAAACCATAAAGAGTGACCTATGAACACATTATATTTAACACTAAAAGGCAACATTCTAAGTACCTAACAGTCCACACACAAAACAAACACCTGGGCTGCAAGCTAGCAGTCCTATTCAACAGTTAAGTTACAGAAATTCATTCTGTTTTGGAAAAAATACTAATAGTGACTATCAACAGAAGAAACTTATACTTCATGATCGAGACAAGACGGTAAGAGGAGAATACAAACACCAAAAGGAATGACAACTATTTTGTTCTCCTTCAGAAGAGTTGGGAAATTTTCAGATTTAGATATAACACCCCCCCTCCCCCCCCCCCCCCAATAAAGTAATTTACTATTGTATGTCTTTCCTCTTTCATACTACAGCTTTCGTAAATACCTTTCAGTTCTTCAGGTCCAAGATCCAGTCTTAAACATTTAAGTGCTATGTTGTCTCTAAACACAAAATACTTTAGTCTATCACTGACAAACTCGAACACATCCTCTTGTTGAAGCTAGAGTTATTTGGAAACATCTACAGAGAACATCATTTAGTACAATAAAGTATATTAACTGGCATATACTAATCAAACTCAGGAATTAAAGTATCTAAAACAGCTTCAAAAAATTAAAACTACATACAGAAAAAAATATGACCCCATTCTTCGTAGGGAAACTGAAACAATTAACAAACACAAGTTGTCTTCACACACGGCACAAGTTAATACTGTTTTTATTTGTACGATATTGACAACCACGTATTCACTCGACCAAAGACTTTCTATATAAAACCGAAGATCGCACAGCTCATGAACTGCAGCAAACAGTCTGCAAGAAATATATATCAGTGCAAGGCAACTAGTAGAACTATTAGAACTGACTGCTGAAGGAAAATTTGCAGTAGTGACTTTGCTATCATGACTGCAAGAGACAGTAAGCACTGGAAGAAGCGATAAATTGTAGCAGAATACTGCTGTGTACCATTAATAATTCTGATGGAGAATGACTACAATGTGTCTTGTAAGGGGGGTTGGTCAACTTGAAACATTATGAAGGATCATGACTGCTGTACGGTTTTGGGGGAGGGAGGGGGGAATCTCTGCACTGAACACACATGCTATTGCCAGCTGAATAGCTGTGCAAGTGTAAATTTTAATAGGTTTACGAAAGGAGGAAACAAATCAGTATTTTGCCCAATTTGCAAATAAGAGCTATTTTGCTACACTTCCATATATTTCAGACCTTACTGGGAACTCTGGCATCCACTAACAACTGCACTCAAGATGACCACACTTTGTTCCCTCCAAAATGGAACTCCACACCAGATTGTAATGGTGTACTGAATATCATTACTGAAATGAAAGACTACAAGATAAGATGTTCTCAGATGAATCCCAGTTCAGTATAATGAGCAATTCGAACTGTGTGAGAAGAAAACTAAGAATATATTACCATATTAAAACTGTTTAGAACATTAAATAATGACGGACATGGACTCTTTGATTTACAAGGTGGTAGTGGTGATAACAATCAGAAGAGCCATGTGTATTTGGTAATGAGTTTCAAGAGTGGAGTTTGGCATAATGTCAATTACAAAGTCATTAAAGACCAAGTGAAAGTTCGGATGGATCACTGAGCCAAGTAGTCATTTGCCTTAATCAATTGTCATAGGGTCACTCACTCACTGGACCCCCCCCCCCCCAAAAAAAAAAAATTTAAAAAAATGGTTGGACAAAAATTTTAGCTCCATTCCACTCAAATGAGAGGGCATTGTGCAAAGCATTGTACTTTGGCTAAGCTAACACTGCTGTTGCAAAATTATAGCGCATTGTGGTTCACTTTTCTAAAGTGCTGTCGGACCTGATTATCATTTTCACGGATGTCAAACTATCTAGAAATACACAACTGTCCACAGTCCGAGATATTAAATAATGAGACTAACACTTGCATGGAGTGCTTGGCGTGCTTTCCAATCTGAATCCCACGAAACAAAGGAGACAAACCATACAGACGATACTGCCTTCTAGGGCACTCCATAATTAGCAAACAACATAGGGACAAAAAGGATAACACACCCACAGAACTTCAAAACAGCTTTATGGACATTACACTGGAAGCGAATTGTGCATTTCTGTCTCTGGCTACTGCCAACTGACACGCACTGAGAAGCAACACATGAGAGTGTTCCCAGTGTAGTTTTCTGTGTCTGGCCACAAAGGAAAATTCATGCTGTATTGTGTATATGAAGGCAGAACATTCTTTAAATGTTCTGATGATCTTTTACCTCAAAGTATCACTGTTAATGATACCATCATCATAAACTATAATTGTTCCTTAGTAATTTCAAAACATAGTAATTCACCACTGTGTACTACAAAATTAGTGTTACATCAAATACAGGTGCTAAACTCATGGTGAATGTACATAATGTACGTACAGTATAAAAGAATTAATGCCAGAAAGGGTAAAGTAGGCACTCAATCCTCACACTTTTGTGAAAGATGGACAATAAATTCAACTTACATCTAAAAGGCCTCAGTATTTTTGCAAGTACTCACACACTGTAACTGTCATTTCAGTTTTAGATGTGAATGAAGACTTAGTCATTCAGTAATAAACAAAAGAATCTTATTTCACATTATCTGCCGATCTATCCTCCTAGAGCAATTAGTAATCTATTTGACATGGCAAAATTAAAATACAAACCATCACAGTGGACAGATACAGACTTTCAAACGTACAGAGAAGAATGCACTCAAATCTGATAAGAAGGAAGGAAAAAAAAATTGCAGATATAAATTTTATCACCTCTGGTAGTCTTTCCAAATTCTCTGGAAAGACACAATGTACTAACTTTAGGCTAAAATTATCACGATTTTAGAAAAACAAATGCAATAAATACTGGAGAATTGTTTAAATAATGCTGTACACCATTTTGCTCCCTGGGACTTGCCTAATTGTAAAGATATAGTCATGAGCAAGGTACAACTGTGACCAACATTAAATACTAAACAAAATGAACCTGAATTCAAGTAACAGGATATAAAATATTGTACTCAAAATGAAAAAAAAAAAAAAAAATTTTAAAGTTCTTAGCACAATATATTCATTTTCTGAGAGAGATACCTACCCAATTTGTATTTCAAATTCAGAGGCAGCAGAATATTATACCACAGCCCTAAACTTGAAAAATATTGAAAACACACACACACACACACACACACACACACACACACACACACACACACACACGGCGCATGGATACATAGTCATCCCACACACAAAATGTGGCATTATGGCGAAATAAAATTCAGGCAAACCATATTGGAAAGCAAAGATGGTAGAAAGCAGTAACATTTAATGAGACTCATTTCCACAGTGACAATACTACTAGAAATCTATACATTCTTTTTATCTTCAAGCAAATCTAAATTTTGTTGTTGTGATTAAAACACAGTATCAGGGTAGCAAAAAAACAAAATTGTTTGTTATCTGAATACATTCAACAACACAAAGAACCTCTTTCAAGAATTAATTTTAAATGGAATTTATGATGGGCAATACTTCCAGTATTTGTGGCTGCTTCCCTTGTCTTAAGATTTGAAACAGTAAAGATATTTAAAGGTAAACAATCTGATCTGATTTCTTTAATACTTTAACCCATTTTCCATCATGACAACTGACAAAAGGACTGCTTTCAATTATGATTTTATGTTCTAATTATGTAGTCATTCTTTTTCACTGTCAGTCTGAGTAAGTCAAAGACTCCTATTTCCACTGCCTTAACACATTTAACTTAAACACATCTAATACTAGAAAGGAAAGTGCCTATGAGTATCAGAGAATAATCTCGTCCAGAGGACAAATGCAGAAGGGACAGAGTGGGAGGAGGGAAAGGGTGAGGAGAATAAAAAGTTGAACTTGTTGGTATCTTCCATCCAGTGACCACCAGCATGTTTATAAATGGGCAACAATGCAAACCTTGGAAATACAGAGCAGTTTTAGAATTACATGAGTGCCCAACAAAATTAAATTACAACTGAATGTCACAGAGTAGTACAACATGAAGAAGATGATTATATTTTCTAACAGTGCCACTCATATTTCAGCTGATTAATAGTGGAAAAATGCAGTAACCTATACCAGCCATATATTTTATACAACTGTGGAGATGATGTTTTAGTAATAATCATATTACTATTGAGAAACCCTCAGTGGGGAAAAGTACTAAATAGTTTTCCTACCTTTTGATGTTGCTCTCAGCTGCTGCTTCCTGCTGGCACTGTTGAAACCCTGAATGTTTAAAGAATGAAACCAAACCCTCTGGCCATTTTCAATATTGTGCATGGGATTTATCGCATAACACCCACAGAAGTGGAAGTGAGTGGTTGTGACAGTAAAGGTCTCAAATAACTACTGGTTCGAAACAAAATCGGCAGTTACTTCCTACGCTAAAATAGGGAAAGTTATATACTCCACATGCTTCAACTTGAAACCAAAAGCTAATAAGCTTTTTCAGAAACTGTAATAAGAACTGATATAAAAAAGAATATTATAAATAACTCACATCTTGACATGCATGATTTGCTTACGTGCTACTATGCCAAAGTTATACACACTCTTCATAAATATACTATCAGTTGCTACACCTATTACAATAAATGGGACACATACTTAACAAATGAGGGAGGGTGCAAGTTAACATGACATGCTTTTTAACTCACAATGGCTAGAATTGTTTGCTTTCTTTCTGTAACTCTACAGAAAAAAGTAGACATCGACAGAATTGTTTTCTTTCAATGTATTTAACTTTTTAAATTATCTTTAGCCGTTTTGGTATGCACATTTTAACTTAGATTACTATAACAAAGCGTGTCATCTCACTGCAACTTGCACTCTCCTACTGGAGCTCACAAGAGTGTAGCACCAATATCAGAACCAGGAGAGCTACACTAATGCTGAAATTTGTAATTTTGCAGTTGTGATCTACTACAATGACTTTCCATTGACTGCAATTGTAATCTTTTATTCGTTAAGTTGTAGCTACAACTTACTGCAGCTTTCCACATATTGTACAGGTATTTTGCACAACATGATACTGACATATCATACTTAGCACTTTAAATAGTGTACCAGATATGGTGCTTGGTATCTCTCAAAAACCTGATAGGTACTGGAAGACTCTTAACAGTTCTATTTACCTACAGCTCACAAGTGGAAAAAAAGTTTAGCAGAAATGTCACCAAAAAAACATATTGCCATGTTTCCTGAAAGTTTGAAAAATTCATGGAAAGAGAAAAATGCAGAGGACCAACACTGGGAGGTTTGGATGAATTCCAAAACTAAAAGGTGTGCTGTAGCCACATAAACAAACATTTAATGTATCATATACGGTACCAAGAATGTACTTAAAAGTAAGAAGCAAATTTTTGTCAGTATTCATTTACCAATATACGGTCAATCCATAAACAAATAAGAACACAA
Organism: Schistocerca serialis cubense; assembly: GCF_023864345.2. Taxonomy (NCBI): domain Eukaryota; kingdom Metazoa; phylum Arthropoda; class Insecta; order Orthoptera; family Acrididae; genus Schistocerca; species Schistocerca serialis. Next base: position 276,414,078 of record NC_064646.1, read on the forward strand.
AACTTGCGCAACGGGAAAGCCCACAATCAAACTTCAATACTTTTTAAGTCACCAAAGCAGTGTCTTACAGACACCATTAAAGGAGGTTCACAAAGGAACTGTCAACTGATTCTCTGAGACACCACAAAGACCAAAATGAAGTATGGTATAGATGGCCTCTTACTATTAATGTATCAGAAATTCATAAATTGGGCTCTCTCCATAGCAAACTGACATGTATTTTCCAAAAAGCTCAACTAACATTTTATAGGCAACCCTATTTATCCTTCGGTTTTGTTTTTCTCCTGCCCTTTTGGGTTAATGTCAATTTCTCTTGTAATCACTCTCTTCTATCCCCACTACATTCTCAAATGTTTGTCCCTAACTTGGCGTATCCACTGCTTAAGACAGATGCTGACTGATCTCTGGGCAATCCTCATCAACTCTTGGTCACTGAACCCTACCATGCACAACATTTCCTCCCCCCCTCTCCCTCTATCTATCATGAACTCCATGTTTTCCACATATCTTGCACTATTTCTGAAGGTCATTCACACAACAATTCATTTAGATGATTTAAAATCACCATAAATCTCTGGTTTTATATGGAAAACCTCCCATTACATCTTTGCCATCCCCCTCCCTCCATTATTCTCCAGGGTTTATGGATAACCATCCATTAACCCTCTAGCGACCTTCAAAAAAATCCTAGAACTTTACTTTCTTGCTTTAAAGGACCTTCAGGCACACCATTAAATTACCCATTCATTTCTACCCCAATATTGTATAATAGATAAATAAGTACATATGACTACACAATATTTTCAAAGACATTATGAAATACGCTTTCTTCTGCAGTTCATCTGAAATTTCAAAACTAATGTGTAAGACACAGGTGAGGAATACCAACACTTCGATTTTGCTGAAAAGAAAAACTTAATTCTGTAGCTGGTACAAGGATTCTCTCTTCCTCTCGCATTAATACAATGAGCCAGTGTACCAACCTTTTTTATAAGAGTAAGATCTTAATAATGATATATTGTTAATGATCATAAAAGTCATCTCCTTCCTTACATTTTGCCTTCAATACCACAAATGAAACCACAAGGAGGTGTCTGCTATCTAGAGGCCAGATCATAAAGAACAGTGTGAAGAATGACAGTAGTTTTACACCAGAATATCCCGAATAAATAATAATGATCAGAAAAGTCTTCACTTCAAGTGAAGATACTCAAGCACACATACTTAGTACTCAAACAAATATACTGGGATTGGTATTCTCCCAGCACCAGAAAAAGAATGTATCAGTGCTCTTATGTTCTGAAACTGGAAACTACACCCTGTGACATGCAAGTATTACTGAATTTTACCTGTTGTTGATTTTTCACTGTTGACCGCATGGTGAGAAGAAATGATGGACTGCCCTGATGGACCAGGTACATCCAGAGGAGATGGTGGAGGGTCTTTGCTGTCCGAATCATCCTACATGACACACACAACAGTTTGTTATTAGAATAACCATATTTCATTGCACTTAAGAAGAAAGAAGGACTTGCACTGATTATTGGAATCAGAATTCTTCCTATGACACTATCACAAAAAGACCATTGACACTTACACTGGAACCTAAAACACATACAGTGTAGACCACATTGGTCAACACAAACTGCCAGTATTATAAAAGCAGTAGCTGTCATATCACTCCTCAATCAGAAATGCCTAAAAAGGAGAAATTCTTCCTACGACACTATCACAAAAAGACCATTGACACTTACACTGGAACCTAAAACACATACAGTGTAGACCACATTGGTCAACACAAACTGCCAGTATTATAAAAGCAGTAGCTGTCATATCACTCCCCAACCTCTCTCTCAGGCAGATTTTTTTATATAAATATCATTTGCTGTCAGTGAGAGGATGCAGGGGGGGGGGGGGGAGAGATATGGGGGGGGGGGGGGGGAGAGAGAGAGAGAGAGAGAGAGAGAGAGAGAGAGAGAGAGAGAGAGAGAGAGAGAGAGAGAGAGATATATGGGGGGGGGGGAAGAGAGAGAGATATGGGGGGGGGAGAGAGAGAGAGAGAGAGAGAGAGAGAGAGAGAGAGAGAGATATATGGGGGGAGAGAGAGAGATATGGAGGGAGATAGAGATATGGGGGGGGGGAGAGAGAGAGGAGGGGGAGGGGCACGAGGGGGAGGGGCGCGAGGGGGAGAGTGGGATGTGGAGAGGGTGGAAGGAGGGGGTGGGGGGAGAGTGGGGGAGGGGGGAAATATCATAAACACTTGTCATCACATTGCTGCATGAGGTGTGAAGAAGTGTCTGCTACTCAGTAACTGATGGAAAAGTACCTTGAGTGAGGGCAGAGCCATAGAGCCATCTGTAGGTAATCTGCAAGAGAGGATTTACACTGCTGGTTAGTTAAGGGGGTTAATGAACTAAACAGTGAGGGCACTGAATTGTAACAGCATGTAGGAGTGATACGAATGAACACTGAAAGCAGTACTGATGCCACAGATGAGGAATAATGTAAAGCGGTGAAAGTGTATTAGCCAGGCCAGTCTGCAGATCACAGAGCAGATGAGGGCTGACTCACAATTCATCTGCGGCAAGAGGCACCTCTCCCCCATCTGATCTCCTGACAATAGTAAGACAAGGTGAGACAATCATCACAGTAGGCAGGTGGGTGAGTGTGAGCAGTAGTGCGTCCCTTGGGGTTCATCATATAGTGTCTCTTGCACCACCTTTCCACCCCCAATATGGTATAGTCAAAATGTCAGAGATGGGAATAAAACCAATGTTCTAGGAGGAAGCAGAAAAAAGGCTGTTCAATTCCTCTTTTGTAACCAACTAGTATCAAAGATAAAGCATTCTCAATGTCTTGTCTCTGCTGAGATGCTCTATATTAAGGGGCACTCCTAGAAAGTAAAATATGGTGTTGAAGAAAAATGGTTTAATCACATCTGTTGCTGTGGTCTTCAGTACAAGGACTGGTTTGATGCAGCTCTCAATGCTACTCTATTCTGTGCAATCCTCTTCACCTCAAAATAATCACTGCAACTAGATCCTTCTGAATCTGCTTACTGTATTCATCTCTTGGTCTTCCTCTACAATTTTTACCTCCCTCCCCTCCCACACTTCCCAACAATACTAAACTGGCAATTCCTTGATATCCTGGAAGTGTCGTATCAACTGGTCCCTTCTTCTAGTCAAGTAGTGCCACAAATTTCTTGGCTCCCCAATTCTATTCAGCACAACCTCATTTGTTATGTGACCTACTCATTTAATCTTCAGCACTTTTCTATAACATCACATTTGAAAAGCTTATATTCTTTTCTTGTCTAAACTGTTTATCGTCCATATTTCACTTCCATAAGGGCTACACAAAGACTAATACCTTCAGAAAAGACTTCTTAACACATCTATATTTGATGTTATCAAATTTATTGTTTTCAGAAACGCTTCTATTGCCACCGCCAGTCTATATTTTGATTCCCCTCTACTTCAGGCATATTCAGTTATTTTGCTGCCTAAATAGAGAAACCTATCTACTACTTTTAGGCATTTCCTTATCTAATTCCTTCAGCACCCTCCGCTTTAATTAGACTACATTCCATCATCCATGCCTTGCTTTTGTTCGTTTTCATCTATTACCCTCCTTTCAAAGCACTGTCTATTCCTTTCAAACTGGTTTTCCAATTCTTTCGCTGTCCCTGAGAATTACAATGTCATCGGCAAAGCCCACATTTTTTACTAACTCTCCCTAGACTTCAAGGACTTTAATTTCTTCTCCAAATTTTTCTTTGGTTTCCTTTACTGCTTGCTCAATGTACACACTGAATGCCACCAGGGATAGGCTACAACCCTGTCTCACTCCCTTCTCAAACACTACTTCCCTTTCACACCTCTCGACTCATAACTGCTGTCTGGTGTCTATACAAGTTTAAAAACAGCTTTCCCTCCCTGTATTTTATCTCTGCTGCTTTCATAATCGCAAAGAGAGTATTCCAGGCAATATAGTCAAAAGCTTTCTCTAAGTCTACAAGTGCGCAAATTTAGGTCCTTTCCTTAACCTATCTTCTAAGATAAGTCATTGCATTAGTACTGCCTCATGTGCTCCTACATTTCTCCTAAATTCAAACTGACCTTCCTCGAGGTCAGCTTCTACCACCTAGGCAAGCTCCAAACCTTTCGTTTGTGTGCCTATCGATGAAGCAACACTTCCGCCTTTCAGTGAATTGTCTCCTTTATTCCTAAAAATTTGTAATTTTCAACCAGACCTTTCTGTACATTATTATTCTTTAGTATAGAATTCATGTTAGTATTTTTCAATCATGTCTTTTTAAGCTGATAGTTCAGTAATTTTAACATGTGTCTGCAATTGCTTTCTTTGTAATTGGAATTATTACATTCTTCTTGAAGTCTCACGATATTCCACCTCCAACGTACATCTTGCACAGCAGATGGAAGGGTTTCGCCACGGTTGGCGTTCCAAAGAATGGCATTAATTCTCCCGTCAGAATGTTGTCTACTCCCAGAGCCTTCTTTCGACTTAGGTCCTTCAGAGCTGTATCAAATTCTTCTTGCAGTATCGTGTTTCCCACTTCATCTTCGTTTACAGCCTCTTCCATTTCTATATAGCTTTCAAGTTCATCTCCTTTGTATAGATCCTATATATACTACTTCCACCTTTTCACCCTTCCCTTCTTTGCTTAGGTTGGTTGGTTTTAAAGGGGTGGGGGGGTGGGGGGTGGGGGGTGGGGTGGGGGGTGGGGGGGGGGGGGGGGGGGGAAGGGACCAAACTACTGAGGTCATCGCTCCCTTGTTCCTAATAAAACAATGCCACAAGTGTGAGAATAAAATAGACAAGACACATAACACAAAACGGAAAGAAAGGAAAGACCACAAGAATGAAGGAAAGTCAACGAACACTAAGAGGAACAAAAGAGGACCAGAGAACAACAGAGAGAGGCAAGAAAGAGTTAGAAGAGAGTAAAACAAGGAAGCAGATTAAAGCCAGCCACCCTGCAACACATTAAAACCTTCACCCTAAAAGCACTAGGGTGGAGGACACAGAGGGACAAAGGACAGGCACGAAAACTCAGATCGAATGATAAAACCCACCCTCATGGATGAAACGTAAAACCAAATCAGCTGATGAGGCATTGTCTGCTAAAATCAATGATAACAAGTCCAGCAAGCGAAGATGAAATCGCAGGGCGGCCAAAGAGGGACATAGCAGAAGAATATGGGCCACTGTCAACTGGACGCCACACTGACACTGAGGTGGGTCTTCACAGTGCAGGGGGTAGCCGTGGAAAGCCCATGCATGACCAATGCAGAGCCTGCAGAGAACCACAGAGTCCCTGCGAGACACCCTCATCAAGGACTTCCACACATTCGTGGTCCCTTTAACAGCTCCTAGTTTGCTGTGCATACTGAGATTTTGCCATTCCGTCTCCCAAAGCTGAAAAACCTTGCGGCGTAATAACGAACGCAGGTCAGTTGCGGGGATGCCCATCTCCAGACGTGGTTTCCATGTAGGCTGTTTAGCCAGCCTGTCAGCAAGTTCATTTCCTGGGATTCCAATGTGACCAGGGGTCCAGACAAACACCACTGAACGACTGGACCATTCCAAGGCATAGATGGACTCCTGGATGGACGCTACCAAAGGATGACGAGAGTAGCACTGGTCGATAGTTTTCAGGCTGCTCAGGGAGTCAGTACATAAAAGAAAAGACTCCCCAGGGCATGAACGGAGATACTGAAGTGTACGAGAAATGGCCACCAGCTCTAATGAATACACTGCAGCCCTCGAGTAAGGAAAGCTGTTCAATATGGCCGCCGTGCACGTAGGCAAAACCAATGCGACCATCAGCCATCGAGCCATCAGTATAAACCACTTCAGAGCCCCAGAACACGTCAAGAATCTAGAGGAAGTGACAGCGGAGAACGGTCAGGTTGACGGAGTCCTTAGGGCCATGCAAAAGGTCCAGACAAAGCTGCAGCCAAGGCGTACACCACGTAGGAATAAGTGAACGGACCGCAAGTAGAGATGGTAAAGGGGAGGACTCCAGTTTGGGAGAGAATGAACCGCACGCAAACCGCAATCGTTAGCCCAGACATGGGCCGCCGATGCAGAAGATGGACTGCTGCGGGGCGGGAAAAGGAGACGGTAATTCAGATGCTCAGGGGAACTACGAATGTGTGCTGCGTAACTAGCGAGCAGTTGTGCATGTTTGATCTGCATTGGAGAGACACCAGCCTCGACCAGTACGCTGGTCATCGGACTCATCCTAAAAGCTCCTGTCGCTAGCTGAACCCCACAGTGGTGCACAGGGTCGAGCAAATGCAACACTGAAGGTCCTGCCGAACCATAAACCACACTCCCATAGTCAATTCAGGATTGTACGGTGGCTCTGTAGAGCTGCAGCAGTGTAGAGCGATCTGCACCCCAATTGGTGTTGCTCACACAACGGAGGGCATTGAGGTGCTGCCAGCACTTCTGCTTAAGCTCACGAAGATGAGGGAGCCAAGTCAATCGAGCTTCGAAAACCAGTCCTAGGAATCTATATGTCTCCACGACAGTGAGTGGATCGTCAGTAAGGTAAAGTGCTGGTTCCAGATGAATGATACGACGCCGACAGAAGTGCACGACACACGACTTTGTGGCTGAAAACTGGAAGCCATGGGCTAGAGCCCATGACTGTACCTTGTCGATGGCTCCCTGTAGGCGCCGCTCAGTAACACCAATATTGGAGCAACAGTACGAAATACAGAAGTCGTCTGTATACAGAGAAGGTGAAACGGAGGGCCCGACAGCTGCTCCTAGACCATTAATTGCCACTAAAAATAGAGAGACACTTAATACAGAGCCCTGCGGGACTCCATTCTCCTGGATATGGATAGAACTACGGGAGGCACCAATTTGGACACGGAAAGTACGGAGCAACAGGAAGTTTTGGATGAAAATTGGGAGCGGGCCCCAGAGACCCCACTCATACAATGTGGCAAGGATATGATGTCGCCAGGTCGTGTCGTACGCTTTACGTAAGTCTAAAAAGACGGCAACCAGAATGTTGGTAAGGCTGATGGACCAAAAGCTATCCACATCAAATAGGTTTTTACCAGGTTTGAGCCATGGTGCTCTCCCGCCATTGCGATGGAAAGACGCCATCGCACCAGATCTGATTGAAGATGACGAGATGTCACTTGTAGTCAGATGAGCGATGTTTAATCATCTGGCTGTGGATCCGATCAGGCCCAGGAGCTGTGTCAGGACAATGTGCAAGGGCACTGAGGAGCTCCCACTCTATAAATGGATTCACTGCAGCATATAGTGAATGAGAGGACGTTCCCTTCCTGCTGACGTTTCAGTGTGCGAAAGGCTGAGGATAAATCTCCGACGCAGAGGCTCGAGCAAAGTGCTCGGCAATCATGTTTGCGTAGGTAGATAACATGCCATTTATGGTAACATGGGGACACCTGTTGGGGCCTGGTACCCGAAAATATGTTTGATCTTTTCCCACACTTGGGAAGGTGACATATGGCACCCAATGGTCGAGACATCTCTTCCAACACTCCTGGTTCCGTCTTAGATAAGGTACTGAAAGCGGGCACAGAGCCATTTAAAGGCTGCAAGGTGCTATACGGAAGGGTGCCGCTTATGCTGCTGTAGAGCTCGCCGAAGCTCCTCAATTGCTTCAGCGACTTCCAACGACCACCAAGGGACTGCCTTATGCCTCGAGCACCCTAAAGAGTGAGGGATTGCGTTTTCAGCTGCAGAAACAATTGTTGTCACCTGCTCAACCATCACATCAATGTTGCTGTGTGGGGGAGATTCAATGGTGACAGCAGAGGTAAAAGTTTCCCAGTTCGCGTTGTTTAAAGCCCATCTGGGCAGGTGTCCATGGGCCTGATGCTGGGGCAGTGACAGGAAGATGGGGAATTGGTCACTACCACACAGGTCATCATGTGCTCTCCAGTGGATAGATGGGAGAAGTCCTGAGCTGCAAATTGATAAATCAGTGGACGAGTAACTACCATGAGCCACACTTAAATGTGTGGTGGCCCCAGTGTTTAAGAGGCAGAGGTCAAACTGAGACAGTAAAGTTTCGACATCTCTGCCATGGCCAATAAGCATGGTACCACCCCACAAGGGATTATGGGCATTAAAATCTCCCAAAATTGGGAAAGGTTTAGGGATGTGATCAATCAGTGCAGCTAATACATTCAGGGGTACCATCTGGAGGAAGATATACATTGCAGACAGTTATCTCCTGCGTCGTCCTTATTTTGACAGCCACAGCTTCAAGAGGGGTTTGAAGGAGCACACGTTCACAACAGAGTTTAGGACATAAACGCAAACTCCACCTGACACTCGATTATAGTCACTACGGTTCCTGTAATATCCCCTATAGCCACGGAGGGTAGGGGTCCGCATTGCCGGGAACCAGGTTTCCTGGGGGGCAATGCAGATAGCAGGTGTAAAGCTTAACAATGGCCATAGCTCAGCCAGGCAGTGGAAAAAACTGGACGGATGACGTCGTCATGAGACTGGGAAGGCATGGAACATTCGATGAGGCAGTTTATGCCTCAGGGTCACCTGCTGCCACCAACTTTTTCCTGAACAGTCTGTATCCATTTTGTCTTAGGGTCTGGCGAGATCTAGGTCCTCAGCAGACGCCAAAATCTCCACCCCATCCTCAAATGCAGAGCAAGTAGGTAGCGGTGGTGTGGGTGCCACCGCAATTTCCTTGGTCTTAGGGGTTTTCTTTTTGGATTTCTCTCACTGCTCCTTGGGTTTCCATGGCTGGGAGGACTTCACTGGCTCAGTCTCTGAGACTGAGGATGAGTGTGAAGCTGTATAACCAGCTGCTTTTGGGCTCTTCAGCCACTGGCGCGTGTCGTCTTTCCCACTAGCAGTAACCTGGGAAGGGAGTGACCCAAAGGACCCCTTCCTAGTGAGAGAAGCCGAAGAAGACTTATGCTTCTCCGGCTTAGAAGTGGGGACAGATGCCCCCAATGGTTGAGGGGGTGTTGCTCCCAAAGTAGGTGGTGCAGGAGGAACAGGGAGGGAAATGCCCCCCACCATCAAGGGGGCAGGTGTAGTCTTCCGGCTCAGAGAGGTGACTTGGGTTGGCGGAGCTGATGGTGCCAGCATTGTTGTAGCGGCAGTGTAAGACAATGTCATACGCACAGGATGCAGGCATTAAAATTTTCTCTTAGCCTCAGTGTAGGTCAGTTGGTCCAGGGTCTTGTACTCCATGATTTTCCTTTCTTTCTGGAGAATCCTGCAGTCTGTCAAGTGGTGCTCTCCGCAGTTGACACAGATGGGAGGGGGGGCACATGGAGTACTTGGAAGTGGTGGGTGTCCGCAATCTCGGCACGTGACGTTGGAAGTACAGCGGGAAGACATATGGCTGAACTTCCAGCACTTAAAGCACTGCATTGGGGAAGGCATATAGGGCTTTACATCACAGCGGTAGACAATGATCTTGACCTTCTCGGGCAATGAAGAAGGCACCGATGACAACATGATTATCCCTTGGACCCTGGTGGACACGTCGGATGAAATGTACATCTTGCTGCTCTAAATTGGTGCGCAGCTCATCGTAGGACTGCAAAAGAAGGTCCCTGCGAAATATGATACCCTGAACCATACTTAAGCTCTTATGGGGCGTGAGGGCATGATAGTTACAGAAACATCCCCCAGCTTGTCACAAGCATGTAACTCCTGCGACTGGGCGGAGGAAGCTGTTTTGATCAAGACTGACACGGACCTCATTTTGGACAAGCCCTCCACCTCCCCAAACTTGTCCTATAAATGCTCAACAAAAAAACTGAGGATTCATCATCATGAAAGATTCCCCATCAGCTCTCAAATATACAAGGTGGCGAATAAGATCCGCTGTTATCCTTAGCCTGATGTTCCTCTCATGGTGTGGCCAAGAAGGGGAACAATTTGGGGTCATACTTCTGTGCGTTGAATTGAGCTCGTGATCGCTTAGAGACTGCTGGTGTTTTACAACCATCAAGAGATGATGGACTACGTTTCATCCCATGTCATCTGCCCTGATGCCACCTACTCCGACCAGAGGCCCTCCCCAAGGGCGCCACCCAGCCTGCAGCAAAGGCCACCTGGCAGCATGGCCAATTTCTGGGAGTCCCGATGCCCTAGGGGGATGTGGGCATATATCCCTTGGCATATGTGGGGAGTTAATGGTGCAGGCATCAGCAGAGCGATCCCTGTGTGGTCTACAGGGTACATGGCGGTCCCACCACAATGGACTGGATATCAGGTGCAAAGAAGTCCATGGTCATCGTCGACACAGAAAGTGACACTGCATTGTGCATGGTGGAAAACGCACCCAGGTCTTCGTCCAAGAGATGGAGAATGGGTGGGACTGCAATGTGGTGAGAAAGTGGTCTAAAGATCTCAATGCATGATGGACACGATGCACCTTGTAAGGTGCTCTTCCCCAAATGTCTCGCTCTTCGGAAAAATTTTGAAGAATGGAGGTCAAACCCTACAGGGGACCATCACATAAAGGCCGAAACATGTGAAACTCCTTTTAGTCACCTCTTACGACAGGCAGGAATACCTTGGGCCTATTCTAACCTCCGGACCCACATGGGGGCTTTGCTTAGAACTCGTTTACTGTGAGAGCTCTTGATATTTATACAGCTGCTTCTCTTTTCTCCAAAGGCCTCTTTAAATTTCCTTCAGGTGGTATCTTTCTTTCACCTAGTGAAATATGCTTCTAAATCCTTACATTCGTCCTCTAGCCATCTGTTCCTGCACTGCCTGTCATTCTCTTTTTCAGATGTTTGTATTCCCTTTTGCCTGCTTCATTTGTTGCATTTTTGTATTCTATCCTTTCATCAGTTAAATTCAATACCTCCTCTATTATCCAATGATTTCTATTAGGCATGTTCTTTTTACCTATTTGATCCTCAGATGCCTTCACTATTTCATCTCTCAAAGCTACCCACTCTTCTTCTACTACATTCCTTTCCCCTGTTTTTGTCAATCATTCCCTAATGCACCTTCTCAAACTCTCAACAACCTCTCGTTCTTTCAGTTTATCCAGGTCCCATATCCTTAATTTCCTTCTTTTTTGCAATTTCTTCAGTTTTAATCTACAGTTCATAGCCTATAAATTGCGGCCAGAGCCCACATCTGCCCCTGGAAATGTCTTACAATTTAAAATCTGGTTCCAAAATCTCTGTCTTGCCATTATATAATCAAGCTGAAACCTTTTGGTGTCTCCAGGTCTCTTCCATGTACACAGCCTTCTTTCGTGATTCTTAAACCAAGTGACAGTGATGATTACATTATGCTGTGTGTGTGGCTTCCTCTTTCATTTCTTTGCCCCAGTCCATATTCACCTACTATTTTTCTCTTCTCCTATGTTTCCTATTATGAAATTCCAGTCCCCAATCACAAATTTTCATCTCCCTTATCTATCTGAATAATTTCTTTAACCTACTTATACATTTATTCAATCTCTTCATTATCTGCACAGCTAGTTGGCACATAAACTCTTACTACTGTAGTAAATGTGGGCTTCATGTCTATCTTGGCTATCATAGTGCACTCACTATGCTGTTCATAGTAGCTTATCTGTATTACTATTTTCCTATTCATTAATGAATTACCCCTACGTGAGTAATTAAAACAGAGTACAAGACAGATGACCATGGTAGTCGGCAGATGAGGGAGGGTCAAAGGCTCCTGGGCCCAGCATATGACAGGAGGCACCCAAACTGCCCTAACCTTGCCTTGCTCCCAAAGCAGTTTATACCAACAGATCTGACAATAAAAACTAGTTTCTCAGAGGAAACTAAGAACCAGTTCAACTGGCCATAAGTTATCTGCCAACATCAGAGGCAAAGAAGCCAGAAGACCATGCTTGGCTTTGAGAGTCTGAAAGAAGGGTGCATTTCCTCCAGCTTGTAATATATGGTTTCTAAAGCTCCACCATCACAACATGGACTTGGGGCTCATTATACAACTACAGCTTCCGGGAGCGACAGGAAAAGGAGCACCATGCGCCCTAGTTTCCCTTATAGTGCAGATTTTTTTAGAAGGGACAGCAGTCCATCGGATGGTGTTCCATCTCTCCAAGCGAGTATAGGTCTTATTTGCACTCACAAATGAACACCTGAGGTTATCAAAGCAAATGTTGGGTGAATAACAGATTCTCTGGTCAAACAGGAAGCCAGTTCATTCCCCGGGACACACAACACATGGGACCCACAGAAAGACAAGATACCAATATTATGAAAAGGATAGCTGCTACTCACCATATAGCGGAGATGCTGAGTCAAAACAGACCCCCCCCCCCCCCCCAGCCCAAACACACACACACACACACACACGACAGTCCTTGGCAGCTGAAGCCAGCAGGTAGTATGACAGAGATCAAACAAAAGATTGTGAATAATAGTTATCACATTGTGACATAACATCAATCAATAGCATGGAGACTACTTATTGAGCTACAACAAACTAAAATTCATTCAAGGCAGCTCTGTTTAATAACATTTAAGGCTCTGTTAATGGCTATTAGTTCTACCATATAACCCCTTCACATTCTGGCAATGTATGTTGTTCCTGACTAGTGGGAGATGGAAAAGGATATTTCACTCTATCCATGGTTTTGGAGACATCAGTGCATGTAACCGTAGCACTCCGAGACTCCTGGAGAACTGAGAGGAACAAACGTCAGAAGGTCATGGGGGCAACAAATGTTAGGTCCTTGAAACAGATCGGCCCTACTTTGTGGTTTAGGTAATACACAAGGAAGAATGCAAGGGAATACATTGGGATTACATTCCAAGTGGTATAACCAAAAGGTCCTGGCAGGAAGGCACATTCGAATACGGGAAGTCATTTGAGTTTAAGTGTCTGAGGGTCAACAATCCTGCACAAGCAAGCAAGAGTTGTGCCATCGCAGTCTTTCAAGGTGGCATGCTTTAATACTTTGATTAAAATACTCAAGCTTTCAATACTTGGCTTTATCATCGCCATCAGGAGTTAAAACCATAGACTTCTTATATAGATGCAAAAGCAGCATCTGGAACCTTCCAGGGCGAGCGGGAGTCGCACACAAGCAGAAGGCAAGGCAGGCAACTCCCACTGGCTCCGTCCTGTTGTGGGACCGAGTGATATCAGATGATGCAAGCAGCCAGCACCACATTTGAATCTGTTGCTCCTGCATCTCAACAAGCATCAAGGTCCGTCTTTCCTTTCACTTGCTGTTCGAAACCCGCCCCAATACCACATCTAGTGAGTGTACCTGTGGTCTCCATTAACACTGTCGGTGTTCTTCTGATTTTGGCCGCTTCTTTTATAAAAGAATTTCAATATGATGGTGTTTGAGCCAAAAATCTTGTCTTTCCACACTTTGTTTTATGCCCGTTTTCCACACAATGTTCAGCCACAGGCGACTTCTAAAGTTTCCTTTGTTTAACATGATGCTCACCAACAGTGCAAATAGTCTGACCTCTGTAAATGCCTCTTACATTCGCAGGGGACACCATACACACCACAAACTCAAAGACCTATGTTGTCTTTAATGGAGTATAATGTATCTCTTTATCTTGGAGGCCGGCCGGAACACTTGTCTCGGTCCATGTCCCTTCAGCACATGTCGTATCTCGCTATTAGTTCCAACACAGTAGGGAAGGAATGCAGCTGGCTTGGCCTCTTACACTGATTCAGCTGGTGTTTCATCGGTGGCACCTGAAAGCTTTTGCAGTTTCTCCCTTGCTCTAACTATTCTCTCTGGACATGCACTTCAAATGCTGAAATTCAGACTCTAAATGATCATGTCAGAAATACTCTTTGCCCATTGTACTAGTGTTCAGGGCTGCTTTCTTGTGTACAGGGTGTTCAAAACTGTTGCCGGCCCTTGTCACCATCTGACATTACTCGACCCCGCGGCAGAACAGAGCCATTATCTAACTTGCCTTCTGTGCATGTGCCATTCTGGCCCTCTCTGAAAGGTTTCAGACACTGCCATTACATTTATGCAAGAAGAACACCATGCTAGCCCTGGCAGTAAGTGTTTCTAACTCAGATGATGGCAGAGACACCTATCGAAAGCTCAAGCACTTTATTCAAAGCGATGCGGCTTGTAAACTGAGAAGATTTTATCAAAGCATGCCACCATATCATTCCTCTACAGTGAGGGCATAATGGACCATGTGTGACTGCTAGAAAAACTGTAAAAGAAGAAATCACATGTGCTGAGTTCTTTAGCATTTTACAATACTGCCAGGACAAGGACACAATTGCTCACTTTTCTGTAGTCGGATGCTGTTTCGAACTGTTGCAGTGGATAGAATTTTGAAGAATTCTAGTTACACTATAGTGAGACAGCAAATAAGACAGAACCTATGAACTTTATGTTAACGCCAGAAACCTACTCGACTGTCATCTACTTCTAGCATCAACCTTGTTGCCCTTTGCTGGGAGTGGGCAGACATAGCCACAGCAGTGCAACAGCGTGCGAGTTTGTGCAAGATGACATCTAGGCAATGTTCCAAGATTGACTGCTTAACTCGCGGAGGTGCCAATCTGGTGTCCAATGAGACCCATATAATAACTGTTAATCTTTCCTATCATGAACTGAACAATGGCTCTGTTGCAGCACTGAGCAACAGCCTTAATTTTTCTCCAGCACTAAGACATCTGCCAATATTGAATACTGTTCATGGAATAGAGCAGTGCATTAGGTATCTCTTGCACAATGCAGCCCAGGATGTCAAACTATCCACTAGCTGTATTCTAGAGAAAGGCAAGTCCACAGAAATCCAAAATTAGCCAGGAGGAACGACATGACTTATGCATATTACATGAGAAAGAGGACTTTTTTGTCTTGCCAGCCAAAGGAAATGCCACTGTGGTCCTGAACACCGAACACTACAATTGGAAGGTGCTGCATTTGTTATAAGATGGCACATACTGGAAGCTCAGTCACAACCCGACATAAAACACTGTCAAAAATATATGGAAGTTAATAAAGAACTCTGGTAGGCCAGAAGAAGTGACGAAGAAATTAATGATACATGCTGCCAGACCTTCCAGGTTTTATGAATTGCCTAAGATACACAGAGGAAATGTTACTCTGAGACCTATAGTTAGTGTAATCAGTTCATCTACCTACTTCACATTGTTAACTCGCACTCATTCATTGACACTCTCAGGAAAAGGAAGATAGGTCAAACACCATAATGGTTAGTTTGGATATTCTCTCTCTTTTTGTGAGGGCAATAGTACGAGGCATGCTGGATCTTCTGACTCAACAGTTTCTACCTGAGATCGTCAAGGTGTTCTGCCATGCATTAACAACAATTTACTTCCTGTACTGCAACAAATATTATGAGATGATGAATGGCACCGCCATGGGATCCCCGCTGTCTTCAGGCACTGTGTATTTTTTCATGGAACATATTGATAACCAAGCTCTAACTCTGAGGTTGCATCCATCTCGCTTCTTATGGCATGCTCACACCACCTTCTGCATATGGTCTTATCATAAAAAATACCCTACAGCAGTTCGTCAACCACATGAACTGTGTCCATCCCAACATTGAGTTTACTGTCGAGTTAGAGAGGGATAACTAGCTTTCATTCTTGGATGTTGTAGTTGAGTGGAAGAGAGGAAGCCGGCTAGGTGTACAGGAAAACCTATGTAAACTGACTGATACTCAAACGCCATTAGTTTTCACTACCCTGTACACTTCAGTACCCTGGGCAAAGATTAAGCCCCTTTTACATAATTGACTTTCTTGCCTCAATTGACGACTTAAGACAAGTATGTCTGCTGCAGCAACCCTGGCATTTTGTTCCTGTAGTGAGTGTGGTGTCACCGCCAGACACCACACTTGCTAGGTGGTAGCCTTTAAATCGGCCGCGGTCCTTTAGTATACGTCGGACCTGCGTGTCGCCACTATCAGTGATCAGACCGAGTGTCGCCACACGGCAGGTCTAGTCTAGAGAGACTCCCTAGCACTCGCCCCAGTTGTACAGCCGACTTTGCTAGAGATGGTCCACTGTCTACATAAGCTCTCATTTGCAGAGATAACAGTTTAGCATAGCCTTCAGCTACATCATTTGCTATGACCTAGCAAGGCGCCATATTCAGTTACCATAATTACTTCAGGAATGTATTCTGAACAGATAATATTGTGAATCATGTACCGTAAAGAGCGACGTTCATCATTAATGGATTAAAGTTGAGTATCAAACTAATTACGTCCGCTTTCTGAATTCTCTTTCCTTGTCATGTTCCAGACCTCATGTCAGTATAGTTCTTCCCTCCTCACGCCAGCCTGCATGAGCTAAAACGCGTGCATTTCGGCCTCCACTCGTAACATGGTGTTGGCTCTTCTGCTAACACAAAATTGGCGATCAGCAGTAAAAACGGTGTTCTTAACTATACTGACATATGTTGTTGCGACTGCCCTGATTTCGTTGTGTAATGGCTTCGCCACAATCTCCAGATGTACTGTCCGAATTTTATCACTTACAGGATCAGCAGACGCAGGCCTTATTGGATGCCCTTGGACAGCTCGTCCAGGGTCAACCTGCAATGCAAATCGATGCGGCAGCTGCCGCTCCACCACTAACGCAGCCACAACACACAGTTGCACCGACCTTCAGACCTTTTGATGCTGCATTGAAAAGCCAATTTGGATTCCATCTCACTGCATACAGAATTCAAGGTAACGAGCGGCAGCCTTTTCTTTTGTCATCCGTCGGTGTGCGAACCTACCGTGTGATAGTCAAATTATTTCCCCGACACGACGTAGCAACTCTGTCCTACGAAGAAATTTTGTCTGCATTAGATGCATATTTCAAACAATCTGTCAATGTAGTTGCAAAACGGTATACCTTCTTTCGTACAAAACGTACGGCAGGTCAGACTAATCGGAAGTGGGTTGCAACCTTGCAAGGCCTTACTAGGAATTGTACTTTCGAGTGTCAATGTGGACTCCCTTATTCAGATACTATGGTACGTGATGCAATTGCACAGAACGTTTCTGATGTTCGTATAAGGGAACAGATTTTGAAACTAGTCAATCCCTCCCTTCAACAAGTGACGTACATATTGGATCGGCAGGACACACTAGACTTTACTCAGGAATCATTTGAAACTTCGCCAGCCATCAGGTTAACCGGCCTGCCGGGCGAGCTGCACGGAGCAGTAAACAGCCCTCTTTCCCGGCCGCGCTGCTGCCGCCAGGATCTCAGCCACGTGTGCCGCGCTGGCAAGCAAATGCAGAGCTCAAATCATGCCCGCGGTGTGCTACTAAACATTCGCGTGAGAATTGCCCGTCATGTCAAGCTATTTGCTTTTACTGTATTAAAAAGGACATGTTCAGAGTGTTTGCCAGAAAAAGCTCAGATCGGAAACTCAAAACCATTCCAGGCCTTTTGCTTCGTGCCGGAATTGGAATCGAACCAAGGATACTCAGGCACGCAAAACTTCGCCCATGGACATTCATGTCGTTCATTCCACTCTGCCCAGTGCCACTCTCTCTAACAGTGACTGTGTTCGTCCCACAAATAGTGTGCGTCGACATTGCCGGAACTCCTGTCAAGTCGCAAGTGATTTTGTACCAGTGTCAGTTCACGTTGCACAAGACAGTCGCTCTTGTCAGCAGGAAAGCGAACTTTTTGTAGACTTGGACATTAACAGCAAAGTGATACCATTCCAGCTCGATACCGGAGCTGCAGTTTCACTGATCAATCAAGACACTTACAAACTGCTGGGCACACCTCCGTTGCATAGCTATCCAGGTCAAGAGATCCCTGTGTTGGGACAGTGGAGCCTTCTTGCAGTATACAAAGGACAAAAAAAACTTGTGTCATTTTACATCCTTCGTTCTTCTTCTGCAGTGAACTTGTTTGGTTTTGATTCATTTCAGTTGTTTAACTTGTCTATAGTAAATCAGGTTCTATCAGTGAACCAGACTGTGCCTGCAGACAGTGTTTCTCGTCTATGTGAATAATTTGCAGACATTTTTGCACCGGGCCTCAGTTGCGCTAAGAACTATAAAGCACATTTGGAACTGAAAGTAAACGCGCAACAGAAATTTTTCAGAGTGCACAATGTTCCCCATGCATTGCGTGATGAGGTTGCAAAAACATTACACAATTTGGAATCACAAGGTGTAATTGAACGTGTGCAGGCTTCTCTCTGGGCATCACCCTTAGTAATTTTGCCAAAACCTTCGGCAATGGTGTTCGCTTACAGAAGGACAAATGTGTGTTTTTTGCTCGTGACTTGCCATACCTGGGACATGTACTCAATGCCCAAGGCATACGTCCCAGTCCCACGCACCTCCGTGCCATACAAGACTTGCCTTCGCCACAGAATTTGAAGCAGCTACAGAGTGTGCTGGGAAAAATCAATTATTATCACAGATATGAGCCACATGCCTCTTCCATTTCAGCTCCGCTTCATCGCATACGCCGCAAAGGTGTTCCGTTCGTCTCGATGACGGAATGCGAACGCGCCTTTTGCCGGTTGAAATCTGTGTTGCTTTCCAATACTTGCCTTACACCATTCGATCCCCAGAAGCCTCTTTTGTTGATGGTGGATGCATCGCATTTCGGGATCGGTGCTGTGCTTGCGCACAAAGATGACTCGCACGATCGCCCTATTGCCTTTGCGTCCAAATTGCTCTCGTCTGCGCAAAGAAATTATTCACAGATCGAAAAAGAAGCATTGGCTCTCGTATTTGGTGTTACAAAGTTTCACGACTTCTTGTATGGTCGTCACTTTACCACAATCACAAACCACAAAGCTTTGACATCGCTTTTTCATTCGAACAAGCCTGTACCTCCACGTACAGCACAGAAATTCATTCGCTGGTCTATTTTCATCTTGCAGTACCGCTACGATATCTTGTATCAGTCCACTGCTGAGCACGGAAACGCCGATGCACTGACCCGTTTGCTTGTTGCTGAGGATAGGGCATTCGATTCCTCCGAACTTGCTTGCATGTTCATTGATTCAGAAACCGATGACGTGGTCGAATCGTTTCAGATTGACTTTCGTCGTGTAGCTACAGCCACAACTGCCGACCCTGTCCTTGCTACCGTTATGCGTTTTGTCGCTACACAATGGCCCTTGTCAAAGTCACGGATCGAGGACCGATTGGTTCGCCGATTTTTTGCTCACAAGGAGAGACTTTTTGTTCGCTGTGGTGTTTTGCTGTTGCATTCTGATAATGATCAGTCCAGGGTCGTGGTCCCACGTTCGTTAGAGTCCTCTGTCTTAAAGCTTCTCCACCAAGGACATTGGGGTATAGTGAGAACGAAACAACTTGCTCGTCAGCACTATACTTGGTTCAGAATCAATGCCGCGATTACAACTATGTACTCTTCTTGCATGGCGTGTGCCGAACAACAATCAGCACCACCACGGAAATTCTTTGCATGGCCAAAAGCCACTTCCCCTTGGCAACACTTACACACTGATTTTGCTGGTCCATTCTGGAATGCTCGATGGTTGGTTGTGATAGATTCATTCAGTAATTTTCCTTTTGTTGTCCAGATGTCTTCCACATCATCTGCCACCATCCAAGCGTTATCTGCTATCTTTTGCATTGAAGGTCTTCCACAGACAAGAATTTCAGTCATTCTTCAAGGCCAATGGTATTCAACATCTGATGTTCGCGCCATTTTTGCCACAGTCAAACGGTGCCGCTGAACAATTGGTCAGGACTTTCAAGTCACAGATGTTGAAGTTGAAAGAGTCGCATTCTCGGGAGGACACGTTACTGCTCTTTTTGCCCTCTTATCGCTCTCAGCCCTGAGATGGTCGCTTGCCGGCTGAGTTGCTCCACGGTCGCCATCATCGAACCTTGATGTCTATACTACATCCGCCGCATCTGGTTCCTATACAGTGGCAGACACTTGCTTTTGCACCAGGCGACGTTGTCTACTACCGCCACTATCAAGGTTCACGGCATTGGCTCGAAGGGCGCATTCTTGGCTGCCTCGGACACGCTATGTATCTGGTTTCGGGGGCCCTTGGTGAGGTGCGCCGGCATCTCAATCAGCTGCGCCTCTGTCGTCGCCTGGGATCTGCCGCTCGCCGTCTGCTTTCAGCGACAGTGCCGTCTGGTCAGCGCCCTGGGGACCCATCTACCGGCTCGCCTCAGCCCCAGGTGTTACCGATGCTGCCTTCCATTTTGCCCCATGGCGACGTGCCGCCGCCACCCGCCTGTTCTCCCGCCGGCGACGCCCGCAGTGGACGCGTCGCTGCAGCCGTTGGTCGCCTCCCTGGGTCACGCGCCGCCGATCGCTTCCCGTGACCGGTTGTCCTCCGACATGGAACTCTTGCCCGCTCCAGACCATATATCGTCTTCGCCCGTCGGGTGCCCCAGCCCGATGGAGGTTGACCGTTCGAGCCCTCCTGTCTCTCTACGGGCGCATACAAGCATGTTGGCGTGCACCCTGGAGTAGGTTTTCAAGCGTTCCCTAGCTCCCCGCTGTCCGAATGACAGGGTGCAGGTGGCACAACCTCGCCTGTTGTTAGGCTCCCCACCTCGTCGCATACGTCAACATGGGGTCCTCCCCATGGCGGGCAGAGGCCTTATACCACCACCGTCTGCCAATTTGCGGGGGAGGAATGTGGTGTCACCGCCAGACACCACACTTGCTATGTGGTAGCCATTAAATTGGCCGCGGTCCATAAGTATATGTCGGACCCGCATGTCGCCACTACCAGTGACTGCAGACCGAGCGCCGCCACACAGCAGGCCTAGTCTAGAGAGACTCCCTAGTACTCGCCCCAGTTGTACAGCCGACTTTGCTAGAGATGGTTCACTGTCTACATAAGCTCTCATTTGCAGAGACGACAGTTTAGCATAGCCTTTAGCTGCATCATTTGCTACAACCTAGCAAGGCGCCATATTCAGTTACTATAATTACTTCAAGAATATATTCTGAACAGATAATATTGTGAATCATGTACCGTCAAGAGTGATGTTCATCATTAATGGATTAAAGTTAAGTATCAAACTAATTACGTCCGCTTTCTGAATTCTCATTCCTTGTCATGTTCCAGACCTCACGTCAGTATAGTTCTTCCCCCCTCACGCCAGCCTGTGCGAGATAAAACGCGTGCATTTCAGCCTCCACTCTTAACACGGTGTTGGCTCTTCTGCTAACACAAAAGTGAGTCTTGTCCATTTTGAGCACTCATTTTTGTTTGTACGTCAGCGCCAAAATTGCCCGTATTGTGGGAGCTGTCTACTGTGCAGTTTGGCATCTGAATGGTGAAAGTCAGGTTATAAGGGACTAGCCTTTTTTTCAGAAAAATCTAAATGTAGTAACCAAATATAGGAACAAGCAATGACAACAGAGTTTATTAATGACTGAAGAAGAATTCACAGTGGAAGTTTTTCACAGATGTTGCGTAATAAATTGTTCACATTACTGATGACTGAAACAATACGAAAGGCATAATCCTAAATTTCGGAACATATACATTTATCTGCTCGAGAAAATATATTCTTGCAAACACATCAGGCAATATGTAGAACACAGTGAACAGCGCCTTTTTGATTTATCCTTTGTATCTTGTTTTCTTAGTAACAACAAAAATTACCTTCCCTGTCCAATAATTTTGACTTTTTCACTGTTGAAATAATTTCCATTAAACACATTTATCTATTATGTTCTTATTTATGTGTAGTGCAGGTTTTTTTTTATATATGAAAGGTAAATACTTTTTGCTTTTAGATTTTTGTCCCTATCTTAGACTAAGAAACACATAGAAAAATATACTAGGACATTGAGTAACTTTCCAATGTGCCACGAAAACAAAGCAAAGAACGTAACAGAGATTAAGAAGACACAAAAGCACAAAATCCATTTCCGTAATAAAAGTCCAATCCCAAAGAAAGCATGTGTTGACAGATGTTAAAATTACCGAACTATCAGTTTAGTAAGTCACAGCTGCAAAATACTAACACGAATTCTTTACAGACGAATGGAAAAACTAGTAGAAGCCGACCTCGGGGAAGATCAGTTTGGATTCCGTAGAAACACTGGAACACGTGAGGCAATACTGACCTTACGACTTATCTTAGAAGAAAGATTAAGGAAAGGCAAACCTACGTTTCTAGCATTTGTAGACTTAGAGAAAGCTTTTGACAATCTTGACTGGAATACTCTCTTTCAAATTCTAAAGGTGGCAGGGGTAAAATACAGGGAGCGAAAGGCTATTTACAATTTGTACAGAAACCAGATGGCAGTTGTAAGAGTCGAGGGACATGAAAGGGAAGCAGTGGTTGGGAAGGGAGTAAGACAGGGTTGTAGCCTCTCCCCGAAGTTGTTCAATCTGTATATTGAGCAAGCAGTAAAGGAAACAAAAGAAAAATTCGGAGTAGGTATTAAAATTCATGGAGAAGAAATAAAAACTTCGAGGTTCGCCGATGACATTGTAATTCTGTCAGAGACAGCAAAGGACTTGGAAGAGCAGTCGAATGGAATGGACAGTATCTTGAAAGGAGGATATAAGATGAACATCAACAAAAGCAAAACAAGGATAATGGAATGTAGTCTAATTAAGTCGGGTGATGCTGAGGGAATTAGATTAGGAAATGAGACACTTCAAGTAGTAAAGGAGTTTTGCTATTTGGTGAGCAAAATAACTGATGATGGTCGAAGTAGAGAGGATATAAAATGTAGACTGGCAATGGCAAGGAAAGCGTTTCTGAAGAAGAGAAATTTGTTAACATCGAGTATAGATTTAAGTGTCAGGAATTCATTTCTGAAAGTATTTGTATGGAGTGTAGCCATGTATGGAAGTGAAACATGGACGATAAATAGTTTGGACAAGAAGAGAATAGAAGCTTTCGAAATGTGGTGCTACAGAAGAATGCTGAAGATTAGATGGGTAGATCACATAACTAATGAGGAAGTATTGAATAGGATTGGGGAGAAGAGAAGTTTGTGGCACAACTTGACGAGAAGAAGGGATCGGTTGGTAGGACATGTTCTAAGGCATCAAGGGATCACTAATTTAGTATTGGAGGGCAGCGTGGAGGGTAAAAATCGTAGAGGGAGACCAAGAGATGAATACACTAGGCAGATTCAGAAGGATGTAGGTTGCAGTAGGTACTGGGAGATGAAAAAACTTGCACAGGATAGAGTAGCATGGAGAGCTGCATCAAACCAGTCTCAGGACTGAAGACCACAACAACAACAAGTCAGTTTGACCAAAATAGGTTATAGCTTCTGATGTCAGCAAACCCTACCATTGTCCGTTGTCTCTGTGCATGTGCAATGTGCAGCATACTCAGAAATTTAGAACTCCAACCTCAGCACAATCTATACTCACTGACATCATAGTCACACTAATGACATGGTTAGTTGCTGACTTTCATGCAGGCACGAAAGACGCATGCACTTCGAGTAGTTGATTTTGATCAGAAAGTTGATTGTGTAAAAACTGGCTATATATCTGACAACAAACATTTAGAGTCTCAATTTCTGCACCTGAAGTACATCTTCAGAGAAAATAGTTACATCAAGAAAGAAATTGCAAAAGCTTCCAGGTGCCGCCAACAAAACATGCCTAGTGAATTGGTGAAAGTTGACAAGCTGCATTCCTTTCATACTGTGGAGAAACTCTTAGTAAGATAGGATGCATGCTGAAGAGACATGGGCTTAGACCAAGGTGTTCCGGTCTGCCTCCGAGATGAGAGAGATGTTATGCCCCATTACAGACAACATAGGTCTTTGAATTGATGGCATGTATGGTGTCCCCTGTAATGTGGCAGCATTTACACATGTTTCTAAACCAAGAATATTTATCGAGCAATAGTTGGTACCATTGGATTTGAACACAGAAAATCCCCACTTCACAAGGAGACTCTACAGGATTGCCCCAGAAGATGCCAGTGACCAATGATGATGTACTGAGTCCAATAATTTCACAGCTGGAAGTGCTGTGAGCTATGAACCTGGCAACCGCAGAACAATCAGGAACAGTCACGCCCTGGTAAATACAGAACAGAGTAATGTGATCAGAAATTGATGAGGTGTGGGAGAGAAAGAAGACACATTACACTTTCACATGATGCTAGTGTTATGTTGGTGAATATAGGGCAGCCATTCCAGCATTTTATTAAATGTGGATCACCAAAATTGGGAGTGTGTGGAAACATCCATGCACTGAGTACCCAGGAAGAGTTCTGGATCAGGAGGACTGTTGTATAATAAAACAAATGCATCAATCCAATTTTCACGGGAGAAAACTGGAAGCCAAGGGAAAGGGTCCATACCAGAGGGAATCCTTCAAATAGCTTCTTGGAGCTGGGGTTCAGCCAAGACTATAGACTGGAAACGAAAGCAAATATAGAAGTCATCGATATACAATGCAGGGATAACCACTATTCCGATGGATGTCACTAGCCCACTGAAAGAGATGAAGCAGAATCTAACACTCAGAATCTAACACTCAGCACATGCCTTGAGGGAAGATGTTCCCTCAGGCACTTTGAAAGATGAGTGACGTACCAACTAATCCGAAATGATTGGGGGGATAAAAGCTGGTGAATAAAAATCAGCAGAGCACCTTGAAAGCACGAGTCACAAAGGTCAGCAAAACGTGAAGCCATCACATGTCATATGCTTCATGTAGCCAATGAGACAATGGCATTTCAAAAACTGCATGTCAACTCACCTACACTTCACAGCTCGACCATCATGCATTTTGCTGAAATTTTGTGTGAAAATGTCCCCATTGTTCACTGGTAAAGTCTAACATTCATTGAAGCAATACTAAGGTATATTCACTTGTTTTGACTCCATGTGCGCCTTTGCACAAAGCGGTTGTGAATTTCTGGCAACTCTGAGCTGTCTCTGATAATGTTTTGTTGCAAAAATTAAATTTGGCCATCTTGTACAACTTTATACAGTCTATGAAGAAGAAGAATAATGCAAAGCCATATTCAGCAAGAAAATTTTAGGCAAAAATCACCCAAAAAACTTGGCACCTGAAAAAATTTCAGTTTGGCTTGTTACATTTCATCTCAGGGATTGAAGGTATGGTGAACATGAAACTTGGCATGAAACTCCCAAATGTTTTTGTAAACAGAACATAGGGTGTATTTGACGCTTCTTTTACAAAACCCGTTTTCTGTTAAAGTTTCAGTCTCATTTGAAACAAGACTTTTTTTTAAGCACCCCCCCCCCTCCTCCTCTGAACAGCAGCAGGTTCCATTTCCAACATGAGGTAACAATGCTGCATAAATTGAGGCAAAGTAGCCAGAAAAATCGTGCTGTGAATAAAGTTTTAAATCTGGCTTCTTATATCTTGTTGATTACAGGTATAATAAACACGAAACACACTAACATGTCATTAACTTACTGCTTTCCAAATTTCTGCAAAATCAGTCAACATTTGATATTCGCAAAAATGATGAAAGCAGACCATATTCAACTTGCTTTTACAAAATCTGTTTTCTATAGACTGACTTCATCCAATCACAGTTGGAAAGAGCATGTCTTCAAAGTACTCAGGAAATCGTGCCCATTTTTCCAACGTGCACTAACAATACCTGTAAATGACTGACTAATTTAAGGGAAAGTGTCACATTAACGGGCTACATTTCAACAACCTGTTGACTGTGTTTTGTTGCATGTATTTTTAATTTGTTAATTGACAAGTAATATCTCACTATATTATCTTGATACTCAGTGACACTGATTACAGTTAACACCGTGATCGTATCTCACATGCCATCTACCGTGGAAATGGCCAAAGTAAATAATCAGTAGTCTTCCAGCAATGAACGAAGGAGATAAAAGTACTTAGTAAATGGATTTGGAAGCAGACAAGTAGCACCACAAGGCACTGGAACCTAAATTAAGAAACTAAATTACGAGCTTGGGATCCTGGATGAAGAAACACCTGTCGCTGGTATTGCACAGCTAACGAGTGTGAGCCCTACAGCAATGGGATTGCCAGTTCATGTTTCTGAACCAGTAGTGACATTGTCACTTCATTACTAGATGGGCATTCTGTTAGTAAAAGAGTGAATGGCCTTTCAGACCATGATGCACAAATTTTAACACTAAAAGGCTTTTATACTCAAACAAATGTCACATATAATTACAAACTATGCAGGAAAGTTAATCCAATGGCAAAAGAGTTTTTTAAACCTCATCAAGGAACAAGAGTGGCAGGATGTTTAAAGTGCCGATAACAGAGATGATGAATATAATGCTTTCCTTAACACATTTATCATGCTCTTTGAGAGTTGCTTTCCATTAGAACATTCTACACAGGGCACTAGCAGTAAAAGGCAGCCCGGGTGGCTGACTAGTGGGATAAGGATATCATGTAGAACAAAGTGGGACTTATATCAAAATGTTAGAAGTAGTCGCACTAAAGCTACAGTAGCCCATTACAAACAGTACTGTAAGGTGCTAAGAAATGTTACTAGGAAGGCAAAGAGCATGTGGTATGCAAAGAGAATAGCTAATTCACAGGATAAAATTAAAACCACACGGTCAGGTGTGAAGGGAGTGTCTGGTCAGCAGCACAAGGTCAACGATATAAAGTCAGTTCGTGGTAAAAATATTTCTGTTACTGATAAATCATACATATGTACAGTATTTAATAATCATTTACTGAGCATTGCTGGTGAATTAAATAAAAATTTAGTTTCTACAGGGAATCATATAACTCTCTTGGAAAATGCCTTTCTGAGACGGATGTCTAAAATACTCCTCTGTAATACAGACAAGGGGGAGATTGAGGCAGTAATTAAATCACTGAAGACTAAGGACTCTCATGGTTATAATGGAGTGTCTAGCAGAATATTAAAATACTGTGCTGCACATGTTAGCCCTGTACTGAGCCATATTTGTAATTTTTCCTTTTGGAATGGTCAGTTTCCTGAACAATTGAAGTACTTAGTAGTAAAGCCACTTTATAAGAAGGGATGAATGGATAATGGAGACAATTTTATATCTATTCCTATTTCATCAGTTTTTGCTAAAGTTATTGAAAAGGTTGTGTATGAAAGGCTAATTGATCATTTAATATCACAGGATTTGCTATCAAATGTACAGTTCGACTTTAGAAGGCGTTTAACAATTGAAAATGCTATATTCTCTTTCCTCTGTGAGGTACTGGATGAGTTAAACAAAAGGTTTCATACACTAGGCACAATTTTTTCATTTAATGAAGGTGTTTTATTGTGTTGCTCACAAAATATTGCTGCAGAAGTTGGACCATTATGGAATACGGAGAGTAGCTCACAATTGGTTCACCTCTTACTCTAGCAACATACAGCAAAAGGTCATTATTCAGTGTTGAGAATGGTTGTGGTGTGGGGTCTGAGTGGGGTACGGTCAACTGGAGGGTGCCCAAGGGATCAGTGTTGGGGCCACTCCTGTTCCCTATTTATATAAATGATATGCCCTCTAGTATTACAGGTAACTCTAAAATATTTCTGTTTGCTGATGACACTAGCTTGGTAGTAAAGGATGTTGTGTGCAACACTGGCTCAGTTTCAAAAAGTGCAGTTCATGACGAGTTCACGGCTTGTAGAAAATAAACTAATGCTAAATCACAGTAAGACTCAGTTTTTACAGTTTCTAACACACAATTCAACAACACTTGACATTTTAATCTTGCAGAATGGGAATATGATTAGTGAAACTGAACAGTTCAAATTTCTAGGTTTTCAGGTAGATAGTAAACTGTGATGGAAAGCCTACATTCAGGATCTTGTTCAAAGACTTAATGCTACCATTTTTACAATTCGAATGGTATATGAAGTGAGTGATCGTCCAACACGAAAATTTGTCTCCTTTGCCTAATTTCATTCGCTTATGTTGTATGGTATTATATTTTGGTGCAACTCTTTCCATTCTAAAAGGATATTTGTGGCTCAGAAATGGGCGTTTTGGCCAGTAGGTGGTGTAAGTTCATGAACCTCTTGTCGACCCCTATTCAGGAAAAAACCAAGTATTTTGACATTGGCTTCTCAATATATATATTCTTCACTGTCATTTCTTATTAACAATATTAGTTTATTCCCAAGACTAAGCAGCTTTCACTCAGTTAATACCCAGCAGAAATCAAACCTGCATTTGGATCAGACTTCCTCAACTCTTGTGCAGAAAGGTGTGCAGTATACTGCTGCATCCATTTTCAATAAGTTACCACTAGTATTCAAAAATCATAGCAGTAATCCATGCGCTTTCAAATCAAAACTGAAGAGTTCCCCC
Source organism: Schistocerca serialis cubense (assembly GCF_023864345.2). Classification (NCBI taxonomy): domain Eukaryota; kingdom Metazoa; phylum Arthropoda; class Insecta; order Orthoptera; family Acrididae; genus Schistocerca; species Schistocerca serialis. The sequence goes on from NC_064646.1 coordinate 276,442,335, forward strand.
CCCATGATTCACTCCCATTCTGTCGAGGAGTTCCTTGAAAAATCGTGCCAATTTTTGTTGTATTGTTTATTTCATTTACTTAAACAAATGGCTTGACTTTTTTCGGGTTCATGAACATATTATTTTTATCCGTTACTACTTTTATGTTGTAATATCATGTACTGACACGTTCCATGACCTTGGAGATTTGCTCCTCAATTTGGTCCTACAGAACTTAACGTGTAAATAAAATAATGTCACCATGGACCAACACATTATAATGAGATATTAACTGTCAGTTTAAAAATAAAAAACCACTTGCAATAAAATATGGCGAAAAGGTTGTTGCAATGGTACATTCCCTCAAATACATTAATCATTTTTTCAGGCTTTGTTAGCACACATAGGAAAACTGAACACTGTTTTCTGAATGCTTGAGAACATGATCACTCCAACGGTGATTAATTTGAAACCAATTATGGAAAACAATTTTCTAAAAGCAAATCGAACGTATCTATCTTTGCCATTTTTACGAAAATCAAGTTTGAACCAATTTCACAAAAATTTGGAAAGCAGTAAGTGAATGTTATTTTATATTGGAAAGCCTTATGCTGCTAAATAGTTGTATCCAAAAGTTTCACCTTTATCATGCCTTTAATCAAAAAAATGTAAGAAGCTTTATTGGCAGCACGAGGTTTCCAACTACGAGGGTAAGTTAATTATTATCCGCAAAGTAGTTATAAAAGTTTATTGTAATCAAATAAGAAAAATACAAGAACATAATTTTTCGACACAGACTCCTTGTGTTTCAACGCACTCGGTCCATCATTGTACAAGCTTCCTGATGCCCTCATAAATGAAGGTTCTCAGTTGAGCTGCAAGCCAAGACTGCACCGCTTCTTTCACTGCTTTGTCTGAGGCACATCGACAGCCCCTTAATGCCTGTTTGAGTGGATCAAACAAGTGGTAGTCAGAAGGGGCATGATCGGGACTATATGGAGGATGATCTAGTACTTCAAACTGGAGTTATGGAGTATTTCAGCAGTATGGGCAGCAGTATGCCAACGGGCATTATTGTGCAACAATACAATACCTTTTGACAGCAATCCTCAAGGTTTGCTTCAAATTGCAGGCTTTAGCCTGGCAGTAAGCATCTCACTGAAATGTACACTGTTTATTGTTGTGCCCCTTTCCCCATAATGTTCCAGTACTGTGCCTTGTGCGTTCCAAAACACCGTAAGCATCAGTTTTCCTGTGGACTGTTGGCTCTCTAACTTTTTCTTGCATGATGAATTTGGATGTTTCCATTCCATACTCTGCTATTTACTCTCCGGCTCGTAATGATGGATCCATGTTTCATCACCAGTAATAATCTTGTCTAAGAAGTTGCCCCCTTCATTACCATAGCAATCCAAATGTTTTTTTGCAGATGTCCAAGCATGTTTGTTTATCCAAACGCGCTTGGAGTTTGAGTCATTTTGGGACCCATCTTGCACAAACTTTATGAAACCCAAGTCTGTTGTGGATGATTTCAAAGGCAGAACCATGACTAATTTGCAGACGATGTGCTACTTCGTCAACAGTTAATCGTCTAACAGAAACATTTCACGTGAATGCTCAATGGTTTCTTCATTTGTGGCATTAAATGGTTGTCCAGCTGCTCCATCATGCATAACACTTGTGCGACCATTTCAGAATTTTTCAATCCATTCGCAGACACTACACTGTGGCAAAACACTGTTCCCGTACTGTACCGGAAGTCTTCAATGAATTTAACAGCACGGCAGCGATAACAAAATTAACCTGGCAGCTTGAAAATTACAAAGATATAACAACAAATAAACAATCAACATAGAAAGACAGTACTACCAAAATAAACAAAAATATAACTAAATTGTGGATAACAATTGACTTACCCTCGTACTTTGCCTCAATTGATGTAGCACTGTTAGCTCGTTTTGGAAATTAAACCCACAACTACTTCTCATTTGAAGGGAAAGTGTACAAAACAAATTTGTGGCACAGCCATAGGCAACTGCATGGCAACCTTCTATGCCAACCTTTATATGGGTTTTCTAGGGGAGACCTTCCTAGCCTCCCAAAACACCAAACCCCTAGCCTGGTTCAGGTTCATTGATGATATCTTCATGATCTGGACCCATGGCCAAGATACCGTATCTTCATTCCTTCAAAACCTCAACGCTTTCTCTCCCATCCATTTCACATGGTCCTCCTCAACCCAGTGTTGATCTCCTCCACTCTGATGGCTCAGTCTGCACCTCTCCATATTAAACCTACTAACCACCAACAGTACCTGCATTTTGAGATCTCTCATCCCTTTCATACCAAAAAACCCCCTTCCATATAGCCTCACTAGCCAGAGACGGTGTATCTGCAGTGATAAAAAGTCTCTTGCTCAGTATGCTAAGGATCTCACCACAGCCTTCACAGACAGGCATTATCCACAGGCATTATCCCCCAGATCTAGTTAGCCAACACGTCTCCTATGTCATTTCCTCTCACAACCCCAATCCTCTCACCACCTCCAAAAACCAGCCACAAAGGAGTGTCCCCTTCATAACCAAGGACAACCCCAGATTGGAACAACTGAACCACATCCTTCGTCAGGTCTTTGATTACCTACCCGAGATACTTCCCCCCCCCCCCCCCTCCTAAAGTGGTTGTTCCATCGCCCCCCCCCCCCCAATCTCCACATCATCCTAGTCCATCCCAATCTCAACCCCTTACCACAAGGGTCATCTCCCTGTGGAAGACCCAGGTGCAAAACCTGCCCAATCAACCTACCCAGCACTTCCTATTCCAGTCCTGTCACAGGTTTATCCAACCACATCAGGGGCTGGGCCACCTGTGAAAGCAGCCATGTCATTTAGCAGCTCTGCTGCAATCGTTACAGTGCTTTTGATATTGGCATGACTACCAACCAACTGTCCACCAGGATGAATGGCCACCACCAAACTGTGGCCAAGAGCAAAGCAGACCACCCTGTGGCACAACATGCAGCTGAACATAACACACTTGCTTCACTATCCGAGCCATCTGGATCCTTCCCTCCACCACCAGACAAGAGTGTAAGATCCGTCCAGCAGATGACAGGCGACAGGTTGCTGCTTCAATTAGAAGTTCCATTCCAGATGCACTGTTATTGGTACAATTCCTACAAGTCACATTCAACTGATCTGCAAGCACACACTTATCATTTGCCTGTCAACTGAATAATAAGTTGCACATTTTCTTCAGTTTACAGCAAAAACTTGTAGAAACAGCGTTACTATAAATTATTCATTCATTTTGAGAAGTTCTACAGTTTCCAAAGTACTACAAGTAAAAAGATAACTCAGGCATGAATAGAACCATAAACTCAACAACTATGAATTTTACCCACCATTTGGCATTACCACTACAGTGCCTTGACAAAGTGGTGACAAAGGAAGATAATAGTTTTGGCAATGGGATATGTGAGATGTTAACCTGTTACAACAGTGTAGCTCGCATTAAGAAGGAATCATGGAAAAGAATCGCCATGTAAACAGAGCATTGTGTGTTGGTACTGACAATTTAAGTACACTAGTTACATCTGTAAACAGAAAACTACTAGTCAACATAGTTTGTCACGTGCCACCAGGGAGAGAGTGGAAAAATTTCATAAGCAGTCAAAACAAAAATGAACAGTCTGTGCAACCACAAACTTGAATACTGCAAGAATGATTTTTTGATGGCAATTACATTTCAAACCATACTGTCTGCAGCCTGTGCTACAATAAAGACTAGAAGATTATGGCCACTGCCTCCAATTTGCATCACAATGCAGGAAGCACTTGAGGATGGACATTTCACTTCCGAGCTGATATGCAGTGACAAAGCAACCTTCCAATATCTGGAAAGGTTCATCGCCACAATGTGTGATGTACTGAAAATCCTCAGGAAATTTTGGTACATGAATGAGATTCGCCAATGTGCAACATCACAGATGATGCTGTGCGAGCCATTTTTCTCTTCTGTGAGAAGACTGTGGTGGACTCCTCTCATCATCTGGATAAGTTGCAGTTGTGGCTGTGTACACAACTAACTGCTGATTCTGAGAAATTCATCTTCCAACAAGACAAAGCACCCCCTCATTGGACACTGATGTTTGTTAGTATCTAAACAATGAATATCCACTTAGTGGTTAAGATGATGATACTCTGTTCTATTGGGGCCCCCACGCTGCCTGAGCTAACGCCTTGTGACTTTTCCATTGGGAATACATTAACAACCTTGTTTACATACCCCTACTGCCAAGAACACTAACAGCAAAGAGAATACATCAACGATGCTGTGATGAGCACTAATAGGATGTTACTACATGAGGTAGAGAATGACCTTGACTACCACTTGCTTGCATGTCATGTGACCACATGGGCACTAGAGGAATATTTGTAGAGAGTAAAATGCAATCTTGGTGAACTTACAGTTCTATTCATGTGTCAGTCATATCTGTACATGTAATACTTTGGAAAACAAAGAGTTCTGAGAATGAATTAATAATTTGTCATACCCCTGTATACTGATTAAGTTTTGTTTGTCCCCTGGGAAAAGTGTGAGTATTTCTCTCTAGAAGAATAACTTATTACCATAAAGATAAACACCACAACAACGAAATTCATTTGACTGAGGGTGGGATACACAATTTAACTGAATTAAATTCGTGATTTATCTCATAGGTGCCAGAGGTAAGACGTTTTCTGTATCTTTGTCATCTATAAATGAGCAAGTGTCTCCATAATTTACTTTATAATAAATCTCCCCCATGAACCATGGACCTTGCCGTTGGTGGGAAGGCTTGCATGCCTCAGCGATACAGATAGCTGTACCGTAGGTGCAACCACAATGGAGGGGTATCTGTTGAGAGGCCAGACAAACGTGTGGTTCCTGAAGAGGGACAGCAGCGTTTTCAGCAGTTACAGGGGCAACAGTCTGGGTGATTGACTGATCTGGCTTTGTAACATCAATCAAAATGGCCTTGCTGTGCTGGTACTGCAAACGGCTGAAAGCAATGGGAAACTACAGCCGTAATTTTCCCCGAGGGCATGCAGCTTTACTGTATGGTTAAATGATGATGGCGTCCTCTTGGGTAAAATATTCCGGAGGTGAAATTGTCCCCCATTCGGATCTATGGGCGGGGACTACTCAAGAGGACGTCGTTATCAGGAGAAAGAAAACTAGCGTTCTACGGATCGGAGCGTGGAATGTCAGATCCCTTAGTCAGGCAGGTAGGTTAGAAAATTTAAAAATGGAAATGGATAGGTTGAAGTTAGATATAGTGGGAATTAGTAAAGTTCGGTGGCAGGAGGAACAAGACTTTTGGTCAGGTGAATACAGGGTTATAAATACAAAATCAAATAGGGGTAATGCAGGAGTAGGTTAAATAATGAATAAAAAAATAGGAGTGCAGGTAAGCTACAACCAACAGCATAGTGAACGCATTATTGTGGCCAAGACAGACACGAAGCCCATGCCTACTACAGTAGTACAAGTTTATATGCCAACTAGATCTGCAGATGACGAAGAAATTGATGAAATGGATGATGAAATAAAAGAAATTATTCAGGTAGTGAAGGGAGGCGAAAATTTAATAGTCATGGGTGACTGGAATTCGAGAGTAGGAAAAGGGAGAGAAGGAAACATAGTGGGTGAATATGGATTGGGGGATAGAAATGAAAGAGGAAGCCACCTGGTAGAATTTTGCACAGAGCATAATTTAATCATAGCTAACACTTAGTTCAAGAATCATAAAAGAAGGTTGTATACATGGAAGAAACCTGGAGATACTGGAAGGTCTCGGACACATTATATAATGGTAAGACAGACAATCAGGAACCAGGTTTTAAATTGTAAGACATTTCCAGGGGCAGATGTGGACTCTGACCACAATCTATTGGTTATGAACTGTAGATTAAAACTGAAGAAACTGCAAAAAGGTGGGAATTTGAGGAGATGGGACCCGGATAAATTGACAGAACCAGAGGTTTTAGAGAGTTTCAGGGAGAGCATTAGGGAACAATTGACAAGAATGGAGGAAAGAAATGCAGTAGAAGAAGAATGGGTAGCTTTGAGAGATGAAATAGTGAAAGCAGCAGGGGATCAAGTAGGTAAAAAGATGAAGCCTAATAGAAATCCTTGGGTAACAGAAGAGATATTGAATTTAACTGATGAAAGGAGAAAATATAAAATTGCAGTACATGAAGCAGGAAAAAAGGAATACAAACATCTCAAACATGAGATCGACAGGAAGTGCAAAATGGCTAAGCAGGGATGGCTAGAGGATAAATATAAGTATGTAGAGGCATATATCACTAGGGATAAGATAGATACTGCCTACAGGAAAATTAAAGAGACCTTTGGAGAAAAGAGAACCACTTGTATGAATACCAAGAGCTCAGATGGAGACCCAGTTCTAAGCAAAGAAGGGAAATCAGAATGGTGGAAGGAGTATATGGAGGGTCTATACAAGGGCGATGATCTTGAGGACAATATTTTAGAAATGGAAGAGAATGTAGACGAAGATGAAATAGGAGATATGACACTGCGTGAAGAGTTTGACAGAGCACTGAAAGACCTAAGTCGAAACAAGGCCTCTACCATCTAGTGAGCAAGATGTACGAGACAGGTGAAATACCTTCAGACTTCAAGAAGAATATAATAATTACAATCCCAAAGAAACCAGGTGTTGACAGATGTGAAAATTACCGAACTACCAGTTTAATAAGCCCCGGCTGCAAATACTAACATGAATTCTTTACAGATTAATGGAAAAACTGGTAGAAGTCGACCTCGGGGAAGATCAGTTTGGATTCCATAGAAATGTTGGAACACGTGAGGCAATACTGACCCTACAACTTATCTTAGAAAATAGAATAAGGTAAGACACACCTACATTTCTAGCATTTGTAGACTTAGAGAAAGCTTTTGACAATGTTGACTGGAATACTCTCTTTCAAATTCTGAAGGTGGCAGGGGTCAAATACAGGGAGCGAAAAGCTATTTACAATTTGTACAGAAACCAGATGGCAGTTAGAGGCAAGGGGCACGAAAGGGAAGCAGTGGTTGGGAAGGGAGTGAGACAGGGTTGTTGCCTATCCCCGATGTTATTGAGTAAGCAGTAAGGGAAACAAAAGAAAAATTTGGAGTAGGAATTAAAATCAATGGAGAAGAAATAAAAACTTTGAGGTTCGCTGATGACATTGTAATTCTGACAGAGACAGCAAAGGACTTGGAAGAGTAGTTGAACGGAATGGACAGAGTCTTGAAAGGATGATACAAGATGAACATCAACAGGAGCAAAACAAGGATAATTGAATGTAGTTGAATTAAGTCGGGTGATGCGGAGGGAATTAGATTAGGAAATGAGACGCTTAAAGTAGTAAATGAGTTTTGCTGGGGAGCAAAATAACTGATGATAGTCGAAGTAGACAGTATGTAAAATGTAGACTGGCAACGGCAAGGAAAGAGTTTCTGAAGAAGAGAAATTTGTTAACATCGAATATAGATTTAGGTGTCAGGAAGTCGTTTCTGAAAGTATTCGTATGGAGTGTAGCCATGTACGGAAGTGAAACGTAGACGATAAATTGTTTGGAAAAGAAGAGAATAGAAGCTTTCGAAATGTGGTGCTACAGAAGAATGATGAAGATTAGAAGGGTAGATCACGTAACTATTGACGAGGTATTGAATAGAATTGGAGAGAAGAGAAATTTGTGGCACAACTTGACTAGAAGAAGGGATAGGTTGGTAGGGCATATTCTGAGACTTCAAGGGATCACCAATTTAGTACTGGATGGCACTGTGGAGGGTAAAAATTGTAAAGGGAGACCAAGAGATGAATACACCAAGCAGATTCAGAAGGATGTAGGTTGCAGTAGGTACTGGGAGATGATGAAGCTTGCACAGGATAGAGTAGCATGGAGAGCTGCATCAAACCAGTCTCTGGACTGAAGACCACAACAACGAACATTATGATGTTTAAATAAAACAGAAATGTGTAATTTCAAAGCACACGATATCCTATATTAGTTTACATATTTGTTTTATATTTCATTATTTGTTTGACGTTCTCCTCAGTTGGCATGCAGCAGTTTGGAGTTTGTCAGCAGTAGTCCCTGTATCACAGCAGATACTGCATGGAGCTACGAACACTGCATAGACTACCAAGGAGGCCTTTGGTATAGTAAATTACATCTGTCAACAATGAAACTCAAGAAAATAATATCAATAATGTTCATGTTGAAACTGCTTGCAAACTCTGAGTTAGAGTGAGCTTAGTATATGCTCGATATACATCTTCGCATGCAAATATAAAATGAATGTTGATTGTTATATGTAACTGTTGAAAATCGTTCTGAAAAAAGTAGAACATTCAGTAGTCAAGGTATCATGGAGAAACTCATACCAACAATTATAATGTTTTTTTGTCACCCAAATCCTTTCAAGGGGTATTCAGTTCCCTGTAGTAGACAGGCAATAGATGAGGTACAGAATCAAAGTTGTGGTGGAGGTGCTGTTACCTAAACGAATTATCCGAAGTGTTTTTTAGTAGTAAGAGCAGAAAATGACAGCGGCACAGATCATAAGCTTAACTGGGATGGACAGATTAAATTTGGTATAAAAATGATGTCAATCACTTTGTACAATTTAAAATAACTGAGGAGTTTATTCCACAATCTTTCTGAAAACTTTTCCTGGAGCTCTTCCATCTACTCAGGATAGCCATACGCATGTAAGATTTATAATTAGTCACTTGGCAAAGACAATGCTCGATAGGCAATAGGCAAGTTTATGACAGTAAATGATTTTACTCGAGCTTTTGTAGTCACTCAATGCTCAGAAAATGCACAATGAAACCAAAGGCTGGAGTTATTCAGACCTCAAAGTTTGGAAAGTAAGCGCCATTCTAGTGTGGCTTTAGTATTTGTGCATGGAGCACCACCACTGTGACATCTGCACATTCTCTGTTTCACCAAGAGTCCAGCTGTGGCAATATGAACCATGTTCTTTTGCACATTTGCTTGTCATAACCTCAAAATAAGAATGTGGTAATAGAAAATCCCACAAATGTAAAGCCTGAGCAGTAATAAGATTTCTTTTGTTGCTGAATGTTTCAGTAGCAAACATTTATCATCAACAGTGTAGTGAACACAGCCCAGATGTTATGAGTGAAGAGGTTGTGCAGCAACGGGGCCAATTTTTAAGAAGTGGTAGAACAAACATTCATGATAAAGAGAGGAGTGGTAGGCTTCCTTATTTTGAAGCAGTTCAAATGGGACAATCTTGATCACCTCCCATACAGCTCAGACTTGGCATAAGTGATTTTATTATCTTTGCTCACATGAAGAAGTGGCATGCGTCATAGAACTATGATAATGACGGACCTCAAAATGCTGTGAAAGACTGCTTATGTGCCCAGACAGCAGAGTTTTATGAAGAGGGAATTTGCAAATTACTAAAGCATTATGACAAACTTTTAAATCTCAACAGTCACTCTGCTGAAAAATAGCAAAAAGCTGTAGTTTCAAGATGTATACAGTATTAAATTTTTTCTATAAGAGTTTTTTCTTTACAGCCAAGCACAGGTTATATTTCAAACTAACCTCACATAATAACACACTGAGGTGACTAAAGTCGTGGAATACCTCCCAATATATTGTGTAGGGCCTTCTTTCACCTGGCATAGTGCAGCATTTCGATGTGGCATAGGCTCAAAGTCACTGGAAGTCTCCTGCAGAAATATACAGCCATGTTGCCTCTAAAGCTATAACTGCAAAAGCATTGCCTGTGCAGGATGTTGTGTATGAACTGATCTCTCGATTATGTCCCATAAATGTTTGATGGGATTCATGTTTAGTGATCTGGGTAGCCAATCATTTGCTTAAATTGTAAAGAATGTTCTTCAAACCAATCGAGAACAGTTGTGACCCGGTGAAATAGCAGACTGTCATCCATTAAAATTCCATTGTTGTTTCAGAATATGAAGTTCATGCATTGCTGCAAATGGTTTCCAAGTAGCCAAACATAGCCATTTCCTGCCACTGAGCTGTTCATTTGGACCAGGAGACCCAGTCCATTCCATGTAAACTCAACCCATACCATTATGGCGCCAGCACCTGCTTGCACAGTGCCTTGTTGACAACTTGGGTCCATGGCTTCATGGGGTCTGCACCATACTTTAACCCTACCATCAGATCTTACCAACTGTAATTAGGACGCCACTGACCAGGCCACAGTTTTCCAGTCGTCTAGGGTCAATTTGAAAGGGTCACGAGCCCAGATGAGGCGCTGTAGGCGATGATGTGCTATTAGCAAAGACACTCACATTCGTCGTATCCTGCCATAGCCCATTAACACCAAATTTCACTGCACAGTGTCCTAACGGATACGTTGATTGTACATCCCACTGATTTGGGTGGTTATTTCACACAGTGCTGCTTGTCTGTTCGTATTTACATCTATCTCTACACAAATGCCACTGCTCTCCGTTGTCGGCCAGTGCATTGTACATGGTGAGAGGTAATGCATGAAATCTGGTATGGCACTGTGGATCTCAGAATATCGAATTCCCTAACAATTTCTGAATCTGAATGTCCCATCCAACAAACTTTTACCATCATTCAGCCCGTTGATTTCCATTTTGCAGCTATAGTCACTTCAGAAACCTTTTCACATGAATCACCTGAGTACAAACCACAGCTCCGCCGATTCACTGCCCTTCTATAACTTGTGTGCAGGACACTACCACCACCTGTAATTGTACATAATACTATCCCATGACTTTTGTCATCTCAGTGTAGTTTATCCAAATATCAAAATTTTCTGGAATACCATTTGAACCAAGCTTTGTAATTACATGAAACAACAATTCATCTAACAGATGTTTTAATAACTAAACTACCAAATAGAAAAGGTGAGCACCTTGTCTGTGAGAGGTGGAATCAAGTTCAATCATTGTCGGAGTCTCTTGGCCAATTTTATTATCTAACTAATTTGAGAGAGAAGCCCAAATGAAAAACAACTCTCCGTAGCATTTAAGAAAGCATGGGAAAAACCAAATCAAGGAACTAGCTGTTTCTGAAAAGGACAATATTATCAAGGTCACTGATTGCAGGGTCTTTAAAAACAGCCGTAAAGGATGAAATGTCCTGGTGAAAAATTGGGTTCCTCGAGCACTTAACAATAATACTCATACTAATCCTAACAACAACAACAACAACAACAACAACAACAACAACAACAACTTGTCAAGGAAGCAAAATGGGAAAGAAGTAAAAGTAATGTAGTGAACAATGATGATATCAAACAGCTTCCTTAATGTGCCAAAAGAAGAGTGATTTTGATGGATGAATTGCTACTACAAAAGGAACACCAAAATGAAAAATATCAGTCTTGATCATGAAGGACTACACCGATGGAGGACCAAATGAAAACTGTATTTGATACAGGAGTGAAGTGAACCTTGCAGTGAGAGACGTGTTTGAGTGTAACAGGACTAGATGGAGAAGTCTGTATTTTCCCATTATTAGCTTGTAAAGATTAGGTGCTATAGTACAAAAGGGGAAAATGGAGACGAAGTTCAACTGACCTTCAGTATATTGGGGTTACAATTTGGCAACTTATGTTAGTATTTGTGGAGGTAAACTTACCACTATGGATAGGTAAATTTTATTTAAACAATAATGTGACAAACCACATGAAATTGGCACTTTTAATGAAGCAGTGCAATATCTGTTGACTTTTAGCAACATAATGCAAAATTGGTGGTTTTTAATGAATTGTCAGCAAAAATATAACCTTCCCATTCTTTCCAGACAACGAACATTGTCATTCTGAGGATATCAGTAACAAATAATTGCTATTTACTGTTGAAATCAGCTACCTACTTTTTCATTAAAGCTGATAGCAGCATTACACTAGTTTATAACCCGTGTTAAAAAGTAAGACCAACAAGTGTTTTGTGTCCATTCATTGTCAATTTTAGTGACTAAACACTACTGTGAGCAATTGATTTGTGGTAGTCATGGTTGAATGCTGTGTTTCATTACGACTAAGCATACTTTTGTAAAAAAGTACCAGTACTTTATATGTAAATACATCATGCGATATAATGTCGATTAGGCAAAACATTTCAGCATTCGTCATACGAGGGCAGTTCAATAATAATGCAACACATTTTTTTTCTCGGCCAATTTTGGTTGAAAAAACCGGAAATTTCTTGTGGAATATTTTCAAACATTCCCGCTTCGTCTCGTATAGTTTCACTGACTTCCGACAGGTGGCAGCGCTGTACGGAGCTGTTAAAATGGCGTCTGTAACGGATGTGCGTTGCAAACAACGAGCAGTGATCGAGTTTCTTTTGGTGGAAAACCATGGCATCTCAGATATTCATAGGCGCTTGCAGAATGTCTACGGTGATCTGGCAGTGGACAAAAGCACAGTGAGTCGTTGGGCAAAGCGTGTCTCATCATCGCCGCAAGGTCAAGCAAGACTGTCTGATCTCCCGCGTGCGGGCCGGCCGTGCACAGCTGTGACTCCTGCAATGGCGGAGCGTGCGAACACACTCGTTCGAGATGATCGACGGATCACCATCAAACAACTCAGTGCTCAACTTGACATCTCTGTTGGTAGTGCTGTCACAATTGTTCACCAGTTGGGATATTCAAAGGTTTGTTCCCGCTGGGTCCCTCATTGTCTAACCGAACACCATAAAGAGCAAAGGAGAACCATCTGTGCGGAATTGCTTGCTCGTCATGTGGCTGAGGGTGACAATTTCTTGTCAAAGATTGTTACAGGCGATGAAACATGGGTTCATCACTTCGAACCTGAAACAAAACGGCAATCAATGGAGTGGCGCCACACCCACTCCCCTACCAAGAAAAAGTTTAAAGCCATACCCTCAGCCGGTAAAGTCATGGTTACAGTCTTCTGGGATGCTGAAGGGGTTATTCTGTTCGATGTCCTTCCCCATGGTCAAACGATCAACTCTGAAGTGTATTGTGCTACTCTTCAGAAATTGAAGAAACGACTTCAGCGTGTTCGTAGGCACAAAAATCTGAACGAACTTCTCCTTCTTCATGACAACCCAAGACCTCACCCAAGACTTCGCACCCGACAGGAGCTCACAAAACTTCAGTGGACTGTTCTTCCTCATGCACCCTACAGCCCCGATCTCGCACCGTCGGATTTCCACATGTTTGGCCCAATGAAGGACGCAATCCGTGGGAGGCACTACGCGGATGATGAAGAAGTTATTGATGCAGTACGACGTTGGCTCCGATATCGACCAGTGGAATGGTACCGTGCAGGCATACAGGCCCTCATTTGAAGGTGGCGTAAGGCCGTAGCATTGAATGGAGATTACGTTGAAAAATAGTGTTGTGTAGCTAAAAGATTGGGGAATAACCTGGTGTATTTCAATGCTGAATAAAACAACCCCTGTTTCAGAAAAAAATGTGTTGCTTTACTTATTGAACGACAATCTCTGCATCTTTCATACTGTGAACGATGTAGGAAAATACAGATTGCTACTGACTGTAAAGAAGACACATCAAGTTGCAGACAGGTACATTAAAAGGCATTGGCATATAGCTTTTGCCCACAGCCTTCATATTAACACACACACACACACACACACACACACACACACACACACACACACATATATTCAAAATCAGCGCCATAACAAACACAAGCCCAATGATGGACAAGTGAGCAATGACAATAACACGACACCTCTCACTGAGTGTGTTGTCAGACGTGTATGCTCAGATCACATTTTTGCCACACTTTGTGTAAGTGCATGTGAGCTGAAGTAGTGAGTGGAAATTTGTGAAAAACCGAGTGAAAGCAATGCACTAAATAGCAGCTGATTGAGACACCAACCAGGGACACGAAACAGGATGGATAATGTAAGTAAGAAACATAGATAACCTTTACCTTCAAAACAGCTCTCCACAAATACACAATAATTTTCTTCGTAGCTAATTTGCAGATGACATGCTGTCAAAAAAATGACGAAAACAAGCACTAAATTCAACGTATAACAATACAGTTCAGTTAACTATGTAATTTTAAGGCGAGTGTCAAAACAAACCAAAGTAAATTGCAAATACTGTGCTTCTTAGGCCTACAGCAGTTAAATTATTACAAATGTGACATTGTACTTTACAGAAATAAAAATTTGACCCACAGAAGATGACACATTGGTGTCGAAACATGTCTGGGTAAATATAAAAATAAACTAATTGTGTTTGCATAAGACTGATTTCCAAAACAACCCAATTTGTATTTACAATTCCTGAAGGAGAAGAACAGAGTATATAAAGATTTTCACCTTTCCTGGAACTCGTGGCTTTTCATAACCACTTACATGGCAGAACACTTTGAAGAAATAATTAAATTCTTCTACTGTGATAACATGCAGGAGTAGTCTGATGGAGCTACCAGATGTTGAAGTGAACTGGATTCTTTCGGAGGCCTAGTTTGTTAATGAACATACCAATGACATAACCAATATGACTGGCTTCTTAGAGATTTTGATATATCACAAGACATATTAACTTAATTCAAAGTTAAAACAGTTTGAAGAATGTTTCAGTATTATGGGTAAACGAATTTCTGGAGATGAAACAAATGAAATTTAAAACAGATAAATAGGCAAGTGCTTCATGAAGAGGTGCAGCAGGGACTGAAATGCTGGCTTGCATCTTCAGATGAGGTTGTCAACTCTCGTGGCCATAGATCAAACAACTGTCTTCAAAGCCTCCATGGTTTAACCCAAAGACAACAAGCTTAAACCCTGTTAATACAGAAATGGCAAGGGTCTTTCAGTCTGTGCCTGTGTAGTTACTTGAATGATGTATAAATCTCTTCAGAATTCCTTGAAAAGTAAATTTCCATGTAACCAGGAATGTTGGCACAGTCAAATATCTGCAGGCAACAGCAGTTTATAATCAGCAGTCTGTGGTTGTGGCACTTAAGGCTATTCAGATTCTGTGTTCCAATGTTGACAGTGAGAGGCTATTTTATAACTACAGTGAAGTTTTGATCAGCAGCATAATCTCTCAGAAGATAATCTAGAAATAATAACAATGCTGCCATTTGAAAAACTGGCTGCAGTGTTTGGCTGCAAACTCACTTGCCTTGCATTATTTTTTCATTTACTTATCAAATGTAACAAAAAAGGTTTTTTCCCTTTTTCCTTCTCAAGTCAATTAATATACATGTCATGTGCACGGCATAATAAACATAATAATAGCTATAGTTTCATTTTCAACATAACATTTAAAAAGTGTTAAATTGGATGAAAGTAATTAACCAAAAAGAGAAACTGGACGGGAACCCCCCCCCCCCCCCCCCCCCCCCCACACACACACACACACACAAACACACACTGCAAAAAGTAACGCCAAAACTGGCCAAAAAAATCAGGTTTTTTTCCATAACCCTAGTTACATGGTTTTGTTGGATTTAGTATGGGAGTCAATGAGAGCTAATACTGTTGGGGAAGATCTCTAAATAGAGAGGTTTAACTAAAGGAACTGTCATAAACTGTAAGTAGCTGGAAAAATTATAACAGGTAAAGATACTACAACAATCAGAGAAGTGGAAATCCTACAAGCTAGAATAGCTTTAGGTGAGAAAAATGGTAAAACGAACTGGAAGCAAAATTTAAGGAGCCAAGTATTTGAGGAGGAGGAACAACTAAAACCTCTACTAATTACCAATTCAAAGAGTAATTATGCCGATTCAAGACAGAGAAAGCTGTACTATTTTATAAACCTCTATACCCTACACACGCACACATACAAAAATTGTTTGAAGCGAAGACATGGTTAAAAAATAAATGCTTCACTGGTTAAAAAATAAATGCTTGACTGTGGAATTACTGAGCAGTCAGAGAGAGCTTTTTTGTAGTGTGGTGGTTTGTAATGCTGCAATAATACCTGTACCTCATAGCAAGCAGCATCCTAGAAAAACTACAGATAACTCAAAGATGTTACTTGCGGATGTCAGTTGTCTCAACTGCACGTTCCGAGCCCTTACAAAGTGTGAATGTGATTGTATCGTGACTTCTATCTACGGACAACATATTGAAGAAAATTTTTCCCTATAAATGGACCAGAATAACTATATTTTGTTAAGAACAACAGTATTTAGCATTAAAGAATATCTTAGAATGTTAGAATGTGTGAGGTTTTATGTTTCTTGTTCTTTTGAAGGGGACTCGTTCATCTACTGGGGCTGTTATGCAACCAATGTAAATAATGGTGAGGGGCCCACACACTCAATGCTTGGTGTCTTTCCATTGGGACATTGCTGGCGTGCAGTCACAAATGTAATGACGTGAAATATATCTTTAAACAATGATTTTTATTGGGCCAACCATCAGAAAAAATTCAACACATCCTGAGTTATGTAAAAACAAAGTTTAATGATTATATCATTCCCTAGAGTGTGGACTATAAACAGTAACTTTTACAACAAGATTTTCAAGCAAGCAGTGTCTGTCAGCATATTAGCTTGCAAAAAGGAAACCCAATGGAGGTATCAGATACTTATCTGAAGGCTCGAAACTTGAACAAGAGCATTGAAGTACGAAGATACACACCTGTGCCAATGGAAGGAATTGAATTTTAGCAAAATTCAAAAATATGAGGTACAGAAGTACACTCAATGTGAATGCTGGGTACTGGCAGGTTCTCTCAGAAGCAAAATCACATGCTAATATACTATTTTATTTGGGGCAGTTGTTATTATTTTAAAGTTCTTTTGTATGGCCTCAATGCATTAAGCTTTAAGAAAGACCTATTGGAAAGGTGTTCCTTTAGGTTGATGACGTGCTGGTAACATCCAAAAACTGGGGAACCCACACAGTGATATTAAATTCCTTGCTTGAAAAACTGTCTAAGAAGGCAACCATTGTTGAGTTTGCAGAAGTCCACTTTGGATGTACTGAGATCAAATTCCTAATTAACATAATGAACAGGGCGTTTAGCAGAGCCAGAGAGAATGGTCTTGATCAAAAACTGCCACTCACGTTGAACAAATAGCAACTGGTGTCCTTTTTGGGAATGGTACAATTTTATAGAAGCCAAGTGCCAGGGCTTAGCATGAACTGTATTTCTAAGAAGGCCTTGCTGAAACTCAAAAGCACTGTGGCTGCTTGAAATGAGGAGTGCCAGAAGGAGTCTGAACACATAAAAAAAGATGAGAGTCAGTCTCAATTCTTGGAGTATTCACATGTAATAAAGAAGTTCTGTTTGGTAACTGATACGTAAGGTTACAGGTTTGATACTGAGATATTTCAAGAGAGGTACAAAGGGGAAATAGTGTTTTTCTTGTTATATACGGCAGCAGCAGATCACACAAATGGTACCATTACTGGTTTCTGCTTATTACCAAGTCGTCATCAGATGCTCTGTTGAAACAAAGAAAAAACTAGGAAATTAAATTACAAATCTAATTTCTATACTTGCTTGAATAAGTTGTAATTCACAAACTCAACAGGCCTGGAGAGCAGTGTAGAATGTACATCTAAACACAATAACTGGTGGAACTGGTTGCTGTTAATTGTAGCTTTCAGTTCCAATAATCAGAGCGCAGGTAAGTTTACCCTACGAGTTTATTTCATTGAAGAGTTACTGTATAATATGTTAAAGGATGTATAGTTGTGTGTAGAAGTTAGTCCGATTTGTAATTTAGTTTCCCACTATTTTACAATTTCCCTTTTTCATTCATTTTAAACTGATCATATGACAACAACGTCCATGAACTATGGACCTCACCATTGGTGGGATGGCTTGCATGCCTCAAAGATTCACATAGCTGTACCACAAGTGCAACCACAATGGAAGGGTATCTATTGAGAACTGAAACGAAACAAAACAAATGTGTGGTTCCTGAAGAGCGGTAGCAGCCTTTTCAGTAGTTGCAGAACAGTCTGGATGATTGACTGATGTGGCATTGTAACACGATCCAAAACGGCCTTGCTGTGCTAGTACTGTGAACAACAGAAGCAAGGGGAAAACTACAGATGTAATTTTTCAGTTCTACTGTATAGTTAAATGATGATGGTATCCTCTTGGGTAAAATGTTTCAAAGGTAAAATAGTCCCCCATTTGGATCTATGGATGAGTACTACTCAGGAGGATGTCATCATCAGGAGAAACAAAACTAGCATTGTACGGACTGGAGTGTGGAATGTTGTATACCTTAATCATAGTGATAGGTTAGGAAAACTAAAAAGGGAAATGAATGGGTTGAAGCTAGATATAGTGGGATTTGTTAAGTTCGATGGCAGGAGGAACAGAACTTCCGGTCAGGTGAATACAGGATTATAAATAGAAAACCAAATAGGAGTAATGTATGAACAGGTATTGCAGGTAGGCTACTATGAACAGCATAGTGAACGCATCATCATAACGAAGATAGGCACAAAGCCAACAACCACCACAGCAGTACAAGTTTATATGCCAACTAGCTCCACAAATGAAGAAGACATTGAAGAAACGTATGATGAGGTAAAAGAAATTTTCAGATAGTTAAGGGAGATAAAAATTTGATTGTGATAGGGGCCTGGAACTCGACAGAAGGAAAAAGGAATAAGAGGAAAAGATGGTGAGTGAATATGAACTGGGGGAAAATAATGAAAGAGGAACTCAATCTGGTAGAACCCTGCACAGAACATAATGTAATCACTGCAAACACTCGATTTAATCACAAGGAGGTTGTACACATGCACTCTGACCACAATTTACTGGTTTGCACTGTAGATTAAAATTAAAGAAAGTGCAAAAAGGTAGGAAATTAAGGAGCTGGGCGTGATTAGGTTGAAAGAACCAAAGGCCATTGAGAGTTTCAGAGGGAGCTTTAGGCAACGATTGACTAGAACATGGACAACAACAACATTTCAACAGAAGACCAGACTCCCTACACAACCTAAAAATGGATTCTGACCTTATCATCCTTCCCCACCAGACAAAGGTTCCACCACTGTTGTGATGAACCGCAGTGACTACCTGCCAGAAGGTATCCGACAGTTGTCCAACACCTCCACCTACAAGCTCTGCCAGTGACCCCTTTCCTGAGGTCCAATGTAACCTCCAATTCCTGTTAAAAACCTTAGGCCCTTCCCAGAATCTCTCCCCTGAATCCATCTCCCTACTAATCCCAACAATAGCTCACATACCCACCTTCTACATGCTCCCCAAAATCCACAAGCCCAACAATCCACAAGAACATGGAACAAGAGTACAGTACTAATGGGTAGCTTTCAGAGGTGAAATAGTGAAGGCACCTGAGGATCACATAGGTAAAAAGAACATGCCTAATAGAAATCCTTGTTTAACAGAGGAAATATTGATTTTCACTGAAGAAAGGAGAAAATACAAAAAGTCAGCAAATTAAGCAGGTGAAAGGGAATACAAACATCTGAAAAAAGAGAACGATAGGAAACGCAGGAACAACTAAAGAGGAGTGGCTAGAGGACGAATGTACGGATTTAGAAGCACATTTCACTAGGGGAAAGAAAGATACCACCTGAAGGAAATTTAAAGAGACCTTTGGAGAAAAGAGAAGCAGCTGTATAAATATCACGAGCTCTCATGGAAAACGAGTCCTAAGCAAAGAAGGAAAGTCTGAAAAGGCGGAAGGAGTGTATAGAGGACCTATATAAGGGAGATGAACTTGAAAGCTATATAGAAATGGAAGACTGTGTAAATGAAGATAAAATGGGAAACATGACACTGCAAGAAGAATTTGATACAGCACTGAAAGATCTAGTTGAAAGAAGGCCCTGGGAGTAGACAAAATTCTGACGGAACTACTGCCAGCCTCAGAAGCACCAACCATGACAAAGATGTATGATGGAGGTGAAATACCCTGAAACTTCAAGAACCCAATAATTCCTATTGTAAAGAAAGCAGTTGCTGACAGGTGTGAAAATTACTGAACTATCAGTTTAGAAAGTCACAGTTGCAAAATACTAACAGTACGTCAAGTTCTGGTTGAAAATTATGAATTATTTAGGAGTAAAGGAGACGACTTACTGAAAGGCTGAAGTGCTGCTTCGTCAATTGGGCACACAAACAAAAGGTACGGAGCAAAGCTAGCTCTTGGAAGGCATTTCCTTTTTCTAGCTGTAGCAAACACACACACACACACACACACACACACACACACACACACACACACACAGGCCATCTCCCTGTATTTTCTTCGATCGACTGCCAGCTCTCTTCTGGATCACAGTGAATGTAATGGGGTGTTGTTGGGTGATGTAGGAGGAAGGGATGGAGAGAGGTGGGAGGCAGGCAGGGGATTGATGGGAAGTGTCTAGCAGCTCATGGGAGAATAGGGAGCCATAGAACTGGTAGTGGTGGAAAGGATCCAGATGGCATGTGTTGTGAAGCAGCCATTGAAATCTCACATGTTGTACTCTGCTGCATGTTCTGACACTGGGTGGCCCACCTTATTCTTGGCAACAGTTTGGTGGTGACCATTCATTCTAGTTGACTGCTGGTTGGCTGTCATACCAATGTAAAACACTGTACAGTGGTTGCAGCAGAGGTGGTACATAACATGGCTGCTTTCACGGGTGGCCTGGGCTATGACAGGATTGGAGTAGGTGGTGCTGGGTGGGTGTATTGGGCAGGTCTTGCATCTGAGTCTTCCACAGGGGTTCAAATCCCTGTGGCGGGGGACTGGGAGTGGGAGTGGCATCAGGAGGGACTACAGTGCGTACGGCGAGAAGAGCTCTGACAGTTGACGCGGCCTTGGCACATGTGCTTCACGCATCCACAACAATCAATCGGATCGTAAGCTTTTGTTTATGTTTATGTTACTGTGGCAACTTCCCAGTGTTGCCGTAGTGCTGGACGACTGCTG
The DNA here is from genome assembly GCF_023864345.2 of Schistocerca serialis cubense. Lineage (NCBI taxonomy): Eukaryota > Metazoa > Arthropoda > Insecta > Orthoptera > Acrididae > Schistocerca > Schistocerca serialis. The sequence goes on from NC_064646.1 coordinate 276,463,242, forward strand.
CTGGCTTGCTGCCCATCTGTGCCGAATACTGGCAATTGTGCTGCCAGCTGTCGGAGCACTTCTCTCGGCGTTGGAGTATAGGATCTTGTGCAGGTTGGGTGTTCGGTGAGCACCACTTTGGGGGGGATTTGAAGTATCTTAGGTTAGATGCACCTCATTTCAGGGCATGATGATAGATATCAAAGCCCTGATGAAGGATGTGGTTCAGTCGTTCCAATGCGGGGTGGTATTGGGTGACATGGCAGGCACATCTTTGCGGATAGTTCTTGGGATGGATGTGAGGATCAGATACGTGTGAGGATATGGCATGGGGAAAAACGTTTCTGAATTAGGTCTGGAGGGCGTTGCCTGTCTGCAAAGCCCTTTTGTGAGGTGTTCAGCAGACTGGGTGAGGGAGTTATCATGGCAGATGCATCTACCACTGGCGGCCTGGATGTATGGGAGGTTTTGGTGTGGAAGCAGTGTCGGCTGTCAAAGTGCAGGTAGCGTTGGTGATTGGTGGGTCTGATGTGGACAGAGATGTGGCTGGAGCCATTGAGAGGAGGAGATTGACAGCTAGGAAGCTGGGATGGATGGAGGAGGACCAGCTGCAGTGGATGGGAGAGAAGCTGTTGAGGCTGTGGAAGGATGAGGATAAGGTGTCCTGGCTTTGGATCCAGATTATACCAGGGTGTATATGGGGACAAGGAAAAAAAAATCCCGGATTTCTCCCGGATATCCCGTTTAAAAAATACGCTTTTTCCCAGGCGAAAATACACTTTTTTTGTGCTAAGTGCCAGTAAGTTTTCCGTAGATTTTCCCTCAGAACTGTAAAACTTATCAATCCTTTTAATGGTTAACGTTTTATACAATTGCATAGAAATTCCCAGAAAAAAAAGAAAAGATGGGACAAAGAAGTTTTTGAGAGACTTTTAATAAAAAAAAGAAAAAAAAAGAAATAAAATAAAGAAAAAAGAAATAAAATAAAAAAGAGATAAGTTTTGGAAAGACCTCTGATTTGCAGCAACATATACGCTGCATATTTTCGTATTACGAAAGTATAAATTCGAATTGCACCAAACACAGCGCGTTAGTTTCCGGAGCGTTGAAACCGAGGTTGCGATGTCCTTTTGTAAGCTAGTCATATCTCAAGCCACGAGATCTCGTCAGCCGATGACAGCAGCTATTCAGAGCATAGGACACTTGTTATAGTCAGCCAATAGCAAGATTACTGGTTACATAGTGCGAACACGCAAGAGGAAAAGTTAACGGTTTACATTAATGTACACAGTACTGTATATCTACAAGAAAAGCTAAGCTTTCACATGTAATATTGATCTTTTTTTGCGTGTGTTATACTTTAAGACACATAACACAAATGTGCCAGTAAAATTAAAATTATGACATAAATGTCTCGGTTCGAAATTCTTGTATGTGGCTGGTCCTCAAACTGTTCAGTTTCGAACGCTCTGTGATTTAGATATCCATCCCACTTTCTCACATGTAACATAATTCATCTTGCGTAAAAAGAAATTTACTTTGAAAGTAACGCTTTTCTAACCACTGTTCGCAATACTATCTGGAGACTGTTAGAAATAGGTTCGATTTACCAGTTGGCAGAGAGCGCCAGAAAACAGGCATTATTGTGCGTGTGCAACTGCAGTGGTGTAGGAAGCCCGTATGTTCGTGTGTATAAAGCACTAAGAGAGCTTACATTACACCATAAAAGAAACAGTGCATCAGAGGATACTCCAAAGAGCACCAGAATTTCGTAAACCATACTAAAATGCATAATTCGGCTCGAAGTGCAAATTGGCTTTTTCCAGATTCACAATGAAGTAGGTCCCATCTGATATTAAGCTTTTCAATGTGGTTTTTGGGATGTGAATTTTCTTGGAGTACCAGTTCTCTACGATCTCATTTTTGGTTCTTTATTATCGCATAATGCCATATATGGCAGAAGATGATAACGTGCACTTGAAATTCAGCGAACAGTTGGAACTAGCCAATACTGCAGAATGAAACACTTCGTTTCAAATAAAATGATTGCCTCGGCAGAAAGATTAATAAAGCCAAATTTCTTTAGTAAACTTGCAAAAATAACTTCACTGTTCTGCAAGGCGATTAATGCTTGACTGCTACTAACTTGGAAATAAAATAAAATCAGAAAACTGTAACTAATAATATATTTTTACCCTCCGTAATTATGTGAATGTATTTTAATTCACTTGATAGCTCCCAGCCACAGAAATCCGTTTTGTTTTCATTTGACGTGGGAGCTGTACACGAAGAGAAGCAGCGAAATCACTTAAGGTAAACACGGGTCACGTGGAGGTTAACCCAATCCTCACGACAACTCTGTGCAAGCGTGAATCTGGCAGCTAGGGGGCGCAGGAAAAATTTTTCTCGTTTGTATCTGGCTGCTTGCTGCTACTACCGATACAGCTAACAGCCAAACTTCAAGTAGCGGGAGAAGGTACTGCTTATACGCAAGTCAAATGCGCATGCCCAACAGACTGCTGGCAATTGGTCAAATGAACCTAATGTGAACAGTTGTGACGTCATGCTCATTGCAAGCAGTTTATTGTTACGAAGAATTACAGTCTGCACCCTACGGCTTTTGACATATTTTTGCTATTTGCAGATGCTTGTGCATGCACGGCTTTTTGTTGTTGTAAATTGCACATTTCTTTTGCCATTAAAGTTTTATTTTTTTCCCTCTCATTTATATTTTATTGCTGCAGTATCATTCTTCAGTAGCAGGATACAATAACATTCTTTGCTAGAGAATCAATTCTGCAGTCAAAATTACAAAAATTTAACTGAAAGCTAAAAACAATGAAAAATTCCCGGAATTCCGAACCCAGGTTTTTCCCGGTTTTCTCCCGGATGAAAAATTCCCGGGTTTTTCCTGGATTTCCCGGGTCGTATACACCCTGTTATACAGATATCATCAATAAACCTGAAACAGACCAGGGATTTGTTTCCTCTAGGTGGCTCATACAGAGGTTGGCATACGACGAAGCCATGCTGGTGGTCATGGCTGTGCCATGAATTTTGTTTATATACCTTCCCTTGAAAGGTGAAGTAGTTTTGGGTTATGATGTAGTTGCTTAGGTGTACAAGGAATGAAGTGGTGGGTTTGGAATATGCAGGATGTGGGAGAGGTAATGTTCAACTGCCGCAAGGCCATGGGCATGAGGGATGTTGGTGTATAGTGAGGAGGCATCAGCAGTGACGAGTGGGGATCCAGGAGATAAGGTTGTGGGGATGGTAGAGAGCCAGTGCAGAAAGTAGTTGATATCTTGAATTTGGGAGGCTAGATTTTAGGTGATTGGTTGGAGATGTTGATCAACAAGGGCTGAGATTCTTTCGGTGGGTGCACTGTAACCAGACACAGTGAGGTGCCCCGCATTGTTAGGTTTGTGGATTTTCAGGAGCACGTAGAAGTGGGTGTGCAGACTGTTGTTGGGGTGAGTAGTGAGATGGATTCAGGGGAGAGATTCTGGGAAGGACCTAAGGATTTGAGCAGGGACTGGAGGTTACATTGGGCTTCTGGGATGGGGTCACTCTGACAAAGCTTGTAGGTGGAGATATTGAACAACTGGCAGCAACCCTCTGGCAGGTTGTCACTCCAATTCATTACAACAGTGTTGGAACCTTTGTTTGCTGGAAGGATGATAAGGTCAGGATCTGTTTCTGGGTTGTATAGGGCAGTGCCTTCTTCAGCTGAAAGGTGTTTGTTCTTAGGGAGGGACCTGGGGCAGGATGGTGCAGCCAGGCTGGAAGTTAGGAATTCCTTGAATGGGACCAGGAGATGTTTAGGTGGGAGTGTGCGAGAATTAGAGTCCTGCATGACCGAGTAAGCGAGCACAAAATACGAGATGGGACGAGCATACCCTAACTGGATAGGCTGCCCGCACTAGTTCTAGTGACCGAGCATAGAAGCCGTGACCGAATACGTAGCATTTACTTCAAACACATTACACGTGTCATTATCCGTGTGAGACTGCAGCCAGTATGGGCTTCTCATTTGCAGTGTGTCTCTCTCTCTCTCTCTCTCTCTCTCTCTCTGTAATCATGCACCGCGAGGAAGCCAGTGCAGTAACACGTAAGATTGAAACCAATGTTTACACATTGAAGAAACGGGAAGGTCTAAAAAGCCAAGTATGGAGCACATGTTTGTTGGTTGTAGACGAAAACAGTGCGTCTACTGGGTACCTATCGTGCATAAACTGCTCCACATTATTGTGTTTCCAGTCGGGAACCACTCATTTAAAGAAACACAGTTGCTAGAAACCTCACAAAGATACAGCTCCTTCAGGCATACAGGCAGTAATAAAAAATAGTATTACAGCAAAGTGTGTTGCAATGTGTGCTAAAGATATGAAACCTTTTAATGCTGTTTCCGGTGAAGGTTTCAGAGAACTAGGCCTAGAATTAATACATCTAGGTGCGCATTATGGAGACGTTAACGTGGCAGATGTCATGCCACATCCCTCTGCTATAAGCAGACATGTCAAAGAACAAGCTGATGCAATACGAAACAGCACAATGCCTTCTGTTATTGCGTAAGTTATTAATAAAACGTGCTGCGACAGTTGATATGTGGACTGATTCGCATAATCGGGTGCACTATTTGACGCTGACAACACATTACATTAACACAGATTGGTCACTTGTGAACAATGCTTTATTTACAACAAAATTCCCGGACGTTAAGAAGACGGGAGTAAATATTATAAAAGAAAGTGCTCTATGATTTTAGCTATGTTACGTACCCATTCTTGGAAACATTACTTTTGTATTAAAAGAGAGAGAGAGAGAGAGAGAGAGAGAGAGAGAGACAGAGATAAATACATTTTGTGTGTGTGTGTGTGTGTGTGTGTGTGTGTGTGTGTGTGAGAGAGAGAGAGAGAGAGAGAGAGAGAGAGAGAGAGAGATGCTTTGGATTTGTACAGTGCAGTGCAGTGCAGAGAGCCGGGGCGAGGCGAGGTGAGACGTCAGCGGTGACCGGTCATGCTCGGTTATCCGCGTGTCCGGAATCCGGACATCAGACATGGGGCGAGTACGTGACCGAGCAGAGTCGTGTGGGGCCGGACACTAGCGGCTCGGTCACCCCGTCAACAGGCGAGCTGTGACCGGTCATACATTGAGCGTTGCAGCACTCTAGCGAGAATCACAGTTGGATTGTGATATGAACAGGATCAGACAAGGTCTGATGTTGGGATTGGATTGGCTTTGGCTGGAAGGGTTGGTGGCATAGTGGCATAGAAGCATTTCCAGTGAAAGGAACAGGAAAAGGAGAGTAGGTGATTAACAAGCCCAACATGCCTAAACCTGGTAGTATGGCTGAATGCGAGGCCTTCGGATAGCACTAACTTCTGTGGGGCTGATGATTTTACTGGTGAGGTTAACAACAGTGTTCTGAGATTGTTTCAGCTCTGTATTTCATGGAGTTTTGGTAGGAGGTTTTGAAGGATGTGGTAGGCTGAGGTCAGCTAGGCAGGGTCTGGGTGCTATGAGGGGCTGCCAAGGAGGAACACTGTGGGTAGGATGGGGATTGCATAGTGGTGCCAAGATGGGATTAGGAGGTCAGCAGGCTGAATAATTCGTGGAGGTGGTGTTTGGAATGATCTTCTAGGCATTGGAGTGTCAGAATTTCAATATGGTTGATGAGGTGTAGGTAGTGGAGATTGAATAGTAACAGTGTTTTGGGGAGGGAGTGAAGGTGATTCATGGATGCCTGTGCACGGAGATGTATTTTTGTAGAACTAGGTTTGTGAGGTACAGGGGCTGTCAGAATCTGACTAGATGAAGGTATCAGGTTTAACCATGTAGGAATTGTGAAAGACCTACCCTCCTAATCCCTTGCCCTACTGTGGAAACACTTCTTTGCTACCAACCCCTCCTATCAAAACTAATCCAATTGCAAGATCAAGTCCTGTCTATCTCAATTCATACCACAATTCACTGTGACTCTCCAACACTCCCACCTAACCATGTCCTCTTATAAGAATTCCTAACTTCCAACCTGTCCTCACCATACTTCCCCAATTCCGTCCCTAAGAACAACATTCCTTCAGCAGAAGAAAGGACTACCCTACACAACCTAAAAATGGATACTGACCTAATCATCCTCCTGTTACACAAAGGTTCCACTACTGTTGTAATGAACCGGAGTGACTACCTGTCAGGGGGCCTCAGCCAGTTGTCCGACACCTCCACCTACAAGCTCTGATAGAGTGATCCCCTCCGAGAAGTCCTACATAACCTCCAACACCTTCTTCCTTCCCATGACCTCTTCCCTGTATCCATCTCCCTACAGCCTGTACAGCCACCTTCTACATGCTCTCCAAAATCCACAAACCTAACAATCATGGGCGCCACACTGTAGCTGGTTACAGTGTCCCCACAGAAAGACTTTTGGCCCTTGTCGACCAACATCTCCAACCAATTGCCCAAAACATAGCCTCCTGCATTACAGATACCAACAACTTCCTGCACTGTCTCTCCACCATCCCCACATCCTTACCTCCCAGAGCCCTACTCATCACTGTTGGATGCAACCTTCCTATACACCAACATCTCTCGTGCCCACGGCCTTGCCGCACTGAACACTCTCTCTCCCAATGGCCAGCAGATTCCAAACCCACCACTTCATTCCCTGTACACCTAACCAACAACAAAATAACTCTTAACTATTTCACCTTTGGAGGGAACTTGTGGAACAGCCGTGGGCACCTGCATGGCATCGTTCTATGCCAAACTCTTTATAGGATACCTAGGGGAAACATTCCTAGCTTTTGAAAATCCCAAATCCCTGGACTGGTTCAGGTTTATTGATGACATCTTTATAACCTGGACCCAAGGCCACGACATCTCATCCTCGTTCCTCCACAATCTCAACACCTACTCTCCCATCCACTTCACCTGGTCGACCTCTATCCTTCGTGCCATCTTCCTAGATGTCGATCTCTTTCTCTCAGATGGCTCTATCCACACCCCGGTTCAAATCACACTGCTGCCACCCCTTCCACACCAAAAAAAATCTCTCCCATATAGCCTGGCCACCCATGGTAGATGCTTCACAGACAGGCAATACCCTCAGACCTAATTCATAAACAGTTTCCCATGCCATATCCTCACACACACACACACACACACACACACACACACACACACACACACAATCATCAGATCCATCGCAAGAACCACCCACAAGGAAGCACCCTGTTGTCATCCAATACCACCCCACACTGGAACTGAACTATGTCCTCCATTAGGACTTTGATTATACATCATCATGCCCTGAAATGAGGGACACCCTACCCCAGGTACTTCCAATCCCACACAATCTCCACAACATCCGAATCCATCATTACGCCACTCGCACCCCCAATCCTCTGCCGCAGACATCATGCCCCCAGAGATCATGCCCCTGTGAAAGACCTAGATGGAAGGTCGGGCCACCTGTGAAAGCAGTCATGTTATATACCAGTTCTGCTGCAACCACTGTACAGTGTTTTAGACTGTTATGACAAACAACCAGGAGTCAAACTAGAATGAACGGCCACTGCCATATTGTTGCCTGACACAAGATGGACCACCCAGTGGCAGAACATTGGCGGAGCACAACTGCAATATTTCAATGGCTGCTTCACAACCCATTCCGTCTGGATCCTCTTGACCACTGTCAGCTTCTCTAAACTGCGCAGATGGAAGCTATCCTTACAACAGCACATCCTTCGCTCCTGTAAATTCCACCATCCCCTGCCCCAGTGACCCTGCCCAATTTGTATCCCCACATCAGCTAGTTGGTTGCTATTACCTCACGCCCCAGTCTATGCAATCGCATGCTCAGTCATCCAGTCATCTGCCTTGCACTGCCCCCCCCCCCCCCCCCTCTCATCCCAGTACACTCACCTGGGCCAGTAAATAGTTGGCAGTGGACTGAGCACAAAGTAGAGAGACAAGGTTTTGTACATAAGTGCAAAGAGGAAGTGCATTCCAAAAGGTAGCCCAGCTCAGTACCTTTTGTTTTTGTGCCTATCAATGATGCAGTGCTTCTTCCTTTCGGTGAGTCGTCTCCTTTATTCCTAAATAATTCATAATTACTGAAGAATACTAGACTGGTAGAAGGCCCCTTGAGGAAGGTCGGTTTGGATTTCAGAGAAACATAGAAACACATGAGGCAATACTGACAATACAACTTCTCTTAGAAGATAGGTTAAGGAAAGGTAAACCTATGTTTGTAGCACTTGTAGACTTAAGATAATACTTTTGACTATGTTGACTGGAATACTGTTTTTCAGATTCTGAAGGTAGCAGGGATACAATACAGGGCAGTAAAGTAGGAGAAATAAAAAATATGGGGTTTGCTGATGACATTGTAATTCTCAGACAAAAGAATTGGAAGAGCAGTTAAACGGAACAGGCAGTATCTTGAAAGAAGGGTATAAGATGAACATCAACAGAAGCAAGACAAGAATAATGGAATGTTGTCAAATTAAATCAGGGGATGCCGAGGGAATTAGGAAATGAGACACTATTTTTTTCTATTTGGACAGCAAAATAACTGATGGTGCCTGAAGTGCAGAGGATATAAAATGTAGACTGGTAGCGGCAAGAAAAGTATGTCTGAAGAAGAGAAATTTGTTAACACTGATTATAGGCTCAAGTGATAGTAAGTCTTTTCTGCAGGTATCAGTCTGGAGAGTACCCTTTATGGAAGGGAAACGTGGACAGCAAAAAGTTCAGATAAGAAGAGAATAGAAACTTTAAAAATATGGTGCTACAGAAGAATGGTGAAGATTGGGTGGGTGGATCATGTAACAAATGTTGAGGTTCTGAAGTGAATTGGGGAGAAAAATTTGTGGCATAAACTGACTAGAAGTAGGGAGCAGTTGATATTACACAGTGAGACATCAGGGGATCACCAGTTTAGTATTGGAGGGAAGTGTGTGTGTGTGTGTGTGTGTGTGTGTGTGTGTGTGTGCGTGTGTAAGGGGGAGGGTAAAAATTGCAGAGCAAGACTAAGAGATGAATACAGTAAGCAGATTCAGAAGGACGTAAGCCGCAATAGTTATTCGGAGATGAAGAGGCTGGCACAAGATTGTGTAGCACGGAGAGCCACAGCAAATAAGTCTTCGGACTGAATACCACAACACAACAACACACAACATCATGACAACTTCATAGTAAGTCGAACTCAGTAGGCCTAACAATACCATTTATGTGACTTGAGGGTGGAACATACAACAACTAGAAATTAGAAGATGGGTACTTTGTTTCACTAGGTCAGTATGCCTAATTTGTGGGTAAATAGCTGTCACATAACAATTGCTTTTAGAGGTTGATTTATTGATTAATTGAGAGGGTTTATGGGACCAAATGATGAGGTCATCAGTCCAGCAATTCCTAAGTTACTCACAAAAGAAGTGGACAGATCCAGACAAGGGAATAAAATTATAAAATAATGAAGTTAAAACACCCACAGTAAAAGGCATAAAGGTGACACAAAATCTAAAAACTGGAAAAAAGAGCGGTCTTTCCATGGGCGAGTGGTCATGGGGTCCCAGACCGAGAAGATGTGAAGAGAGGTCCCAACCACAACCACCCCCTTCCCCAGGAGTAAAGGAAAACCTTATATCTGGAAATATAAACAACTTTCATGGAGGAAACTGAGGACCAGTCAACCATCCGTGAATCGTCCACCAATATTAAAATTAAGGTATCTGGAAGAACCATACTTAGCACGAAGGGCCAAAAGATGATGACATTCCGCCAATATGTGGGATACCGTCAGCCTGGCTCCACAAGCACACTGTGGGGGTGGTTTGTTACGCAGGAGAAAACAATGGGTGAGTCTGGTATGACCAATGCATAGGTGGCATAAAACAGTGGACTCCTTCCAAAATGAGTGGAAGGAAGAGCATCAAACTGCAGTAGAATCCTTGATTGTTTGTAGTTTATTACTGTGAGCAGTAGCGCATCAGATGTCATTCCCCTTTTGGGCAAAGAGAGATTTGACGTAGATCCGCATATCCACAGCTGGAATCATGAAAGGGAATGGGTGGTAAGTATCTGTTTCTCTAGCTAAATGGTCAGCCCGTTCATTCCCTGGGATGCCCACATGACTTGGGACCCAGAGAAAAACAACTGAGCAGGCAGTACAGCCAAGGGCAGAGAGGTCATTGATAGCAGAGACCAAAGGGTGACGAGAGTAGCATCGGTCAACAGCCTGCAGGCTGTTCATTGAGTCAGTACAATTTAAAACACTGTGGAGGGAGGCCTGACAAACTTAATGGAAGGCTCTGTGAATGCCTAAAAGCTCTCCTATGATCACACTACATGATCCTGGCAATAAATGATGTTCTAAGCCGTAGAAGACATGAAAGCCTGTGGTCTAGGCACTATCCAAGTGAAGGCATGGGAGGAAATACACAGAGCACATTCAAATGAGATGTAGATCCCAACAGACAGAAGTTAGGTGCATTCCAACTGGCAATCCCAGCCGGAGGGGGGGGGGGGGGGCGAGGGGGGGGGCGGGGGGTTCAGGAGGGAGACATCCCTTGTTTGCAAAGAGGGCAGGGTACATGGCATGGTCAGGGAATTGGCAAATGGTGATTGCGTTATAAACCGGAGTTGGTTCTGTCTTATCTGTACAGGGGGAGTCACCGCTTCTACGAGGAGACTCAATGGGACTTGTGCAAAAGGCATCAAGAGCTAGATGCACCCCACAATGGTGAACAGCATCAAATATTTGCAGAGTGGAAGGAGATGCTGAGCCGTAAACCTGACTACCATAATCTAGTCTAGACAAGACCAGAACACAGAAAAGATGGAGAAGAGTGAAACAGTCTGCACTCCAAGACGTATGGGCCAGGAGGCGGAGAGCATTAAGCGTTCGCATACATTAAGTCTTTAGGTGGCAAATAGGGGTCAGCCACGTCAGCTTTTTATCAAAAATAAGGCCCAAAAAACAAGACTGTGCTACAACATCGAGGAGCTGGTCACCTAAATAAAGTTCTAGATCGGGTTGTACTGTGAGTCGACGACATAAATGCATAACCCACATTTTGGAGAGAGGAAACTGGAAGCCATGGGAGATGGCCCACACAGAGGCCCATTGGAAGGCCAGTGCTCAGCGGATACTACCGAGTGGGAGAGGCACCAGATGCAAAAATCTTAGATGTACAACGCTGGGGTAACCACAGGCCCAACAGAGGTTACAAGCCCATTGATGGCTATGAGGAAGAGTGTGACACTTAACACAGAACCCTGTGGGATACTGTTCTCCTGAACCCAAAGGGGCACTGAATGAAGTGCCAACTCAAACCCAGAAGAGCCAGCAAGATAAAAACTCACAGATAAAAATCTGAAGGGAGCCACAGTGATGGCACCATGTCATTGCCTTATGTAGGTCAAAGAATACTGTGACAAGGTGTCGGCAGTCAGTAAAAGCCTGTCAGATTGCTGTTTCCCATCTGAGTAAATGGTCAGTTGGAGATCGTACTTCCTGGAAGCCACATTGATACAGGGACAAAAAGCCCCGAGATTAGAGTATCCAAAATAATCTAAAGCTAACCATCCTCTTGAGCAGTTTACAAAGTACATTTGTCAGACTAATCGAGCAGTAGCTGTCAAAAGACGAGTTTTTCCTGGGCTTAAGGACGGGGATAACTATACTGTCCTACCACTGAGATGGGAAAGCATCTGAGAGTCAAATGTGCCTTGTCTTATTGTCTTGAGTCTTGAGACATAGGTTTCTTCTTCTTCTCTTTCAGACGTGGAAGAGGGCAGGGCATAGAGGGAGTATAGGCATCTGCAAGATCCAGAACCAAAAGAGAGCGGGCAACCTGGGGGCGCACAGATTGTGCATCTCGTGGCCAAGTTGGTACGAGGTTTCTGGCCTGTGAGACACTGGGGAGAGGGGTCCCAGGAGGGAGGAGGGGCAGGGTGGGGGGGGGGGGGGGGGGGGGGGGAAGGGGGCGGCTCATCATTGGCAGGTGCCGAAGAAGAGGGGCACTTTCTTGGCTGCAGTGGAGGAGTGGCACCTGGACGAAAGGTCGTGGGAGCTGCAGGGGAGTGGGAGAGGTGAGGGGAATGAAGGCTGGGGTAAAGAAGAGGTATATGGGGGAAAGGATGGAACATAGGCAAAAGCTGAAAAAGTGACACTGGATGGAGTGTCTCGTATTTTTAGCGAGCCTCAGCATAAGACAGGCAATACTGGAATTTGTACTCTTGGCTCTTCTTTCCTCTCTTGCAAGCTAGGCAATCCCGCGAACAAGGGGAGTTGTGATCATAGCAACTGACACACATGTGGCGGAACACAGGGGTTTTCCTCATGGAGTGCAGGTCCACAGTCACCACATAGAGTCCACTGAACAGTGGGAAGACATCTGCCCAAAATGCAAGCACTGAAAGCACCTCATGGATGGTGGGACGTACGGCTTCACGTTACATCTGTAGCACAGAACCTTGATCTTTTCTGGGAGGGTATCCGCTGATAAGCCATAATGAAGGTGCCAGTAAGTATCAGTACGGTTCTCTTTGCGACACTTCTGCACACGTTGAAAAAATGAATGACACGTCAGTCCAGATTAGCCCAGGTTTCCTCATCAGTTTACAGGATGACATTGCTATGAAAAATCAATCCCTGGACCATATGGTGGGGGGTAGTGGACATTGGGACATTGACAAGACAATCCCAAGCACGAAGAGCTCCAAATTGGGTGGCAGCAGAAGCTTTGCTCAACAGGGAGCCCGACTGCATCCACTCCACTGCACCAAACTACTTCTCAATATGCTCCACAAAAAACTGGCTTTGTGGCAGTGAATGTATCCCCATCTGTCCTAGTACAGATGAGGTAGCGGGGAAAGTGTTTCATCCCAAGACGGCAAGTCTGGCCTCCTCCCATGGTGCTTTTAGGGGTAGTGTATTGACCACATGTGAGCAAAATTAGTCAATCACTGAAAAAGAAAACTCTTGCAGTACAATTGTTACAAGGCACATTGATTTACTGGGGGTCGTGTATTTGCAAGATACTGATCTGAAATAAGATATATTCAAGGAAATCAAAAGAAGGTGTCCGTACCAGAGTGTATGAAAGCAGAACCTGGATATGTAGACTTGGAAACTGAGTTTGAGGTTCTCTTTTGCAGGTAGAAAGAAGCACAAGGTAAAAATCGCTGATGGAAGAAGGGATGGGTGATTTTAGAAATAAAAATGAAGGGATTGCCTACAAGAAGAGTTTACATTCCAAAGCAATTTGGCACAATATACCAACACAATATATAAGTCACTTAGGTTCTAAAAAAAGTGTTGGTCACAACTGAAACTTATTTTTTCTAAGGGGAAGAATCGCTTTATGTTTAAGAAGCTACAAACTTCCAAAAATCTATCAGCACATTAAGCATAGAACACAGTTTGCTGATATATACCACAATACCATCGCATTTACGGGGTTTTGTAGATTTAGACATATACACACTACTAGCTAAGTAACCTTGGGCGAGTGACAGGCATTGCAGCTGTCCTAGTGTTCGGGCTAAGTATTTAAAGTTAAACACACTGAAAACAGCTACTAGTAGAACTGCCTTAAGAATTTATTTTGCAGGGTCAAACATCTGTAACTTTTTGCTGATAATGACCTACAATTTACTTCTGCGCAGTTCAAGAAAGTGTTGCATGAGAAGGGGCAAAACAAATTTTAGTACCCATGTACCATCCTAAGCACATCCTGATGAATGTGAAATGAGAGAATTAGGATATTCCTATTGTTGCAATCAACTTCCAAAATGGCCTAATTACAGTTTAGAGTTCAAAAGAACTTTTATGGTTGGCCACAGTTACAGTAGGATACGCTTTGTGACTACCACAAAAAATTAAAAAACAAACAGCAATCATTAAGTATTATTAAGTGTTGTTAAAATTTACTAATAAATTTTTTTTAAAAAGTAGCTGGTGAAATATAAGTAGATTTCTGAACCTAAAAATATCTTAGTAATATCAGCACGTGCTCTGCAATCTGCGAGGGGTATTTTATGACCACTAAAAAAAGTTTTGAAGGCCATCACATTGAGCAGAGATTATTTTAAAAAATAAAGTTTTGTAGCTAAAAGAGTGGGGGAATAATATGATGTATAGGAATGCTGGATAAAGCCAATCTGCTTTCAGAAAAAAATTACGTGTTTCATTACTTGTTAAATGAACCTTGTATCTTCATTCAATACTATGTAGCTGTGCTGTCCAGATAAAGAGTTTTTTGCACAGCAACTACAGCAAGTTTTATACAAAATGTTTACTATGTTCTCTTTCAGCACAACATCCCTTCACAGTTTCTCCTTCATGATTTCTGGTTCATTGTCAGCATTGCTTCCCTTTACTTCAGTTATACCCCTTCCCCAAAGTAAAACAAAACAAACTCCACCCCTCTGCTTCTCTGTCTATCCAAGCTTCTTTTATCCTAGATAAAGCAACCTGCCACTAAGTGCATGCTTACTCCTCATGAATATTTCTGACTTGTCTAACCAATAATTTTTATGAGCAAAGTTAAGAAAAACTGTAGATGTAAGATATGTATCATGTAAGACACAGTGTATACTACAGTTTTATTGGGCACGACTAAATGAGAAAATGAAAAAATAATAAAAATTACACCTAGACTGAGAACCGAACTCTTATAGTCAAGTATTCTAACACAAAACTCTACCCACTGCACCAACTAAGCAACACATGTACACAGTAAGATACTTGATGAACATGTGATTACATTGTCGCCATATTATCTTTCTTTGACATTCATTTTCTACTGAACATAAGCACACAAAAAAATTTTGTTACAGACATTTGTGTGTCGAGTATGCAAGGAATCGCACAATACTGTCTGAACACACAACAGTTACAAAATGATAGATTTTTATGACTTAATCAAAACACTGCACACCACACCAGAAAAAAATTTTATTAACAAAACATGTTATCAAGTGGATCGATTGTGAATGAATACAGAAGGCCTTACAGTTATTTAATTTATAATCAAAGGCAAAATGTTTACCAAAATACATATGCCAAAAGAGTGAAGATATTTAGTTAAGTACATTTACAAATGAAAGAAAGGTGTGTTGTGTAAAAGAAATCAGTTTTGGAAACGGAAACTCAAAATCCTTATGAGAAGATGATGGGAACAGGAATATGAGATAGAAGGAGGCATATCTGAGTGTACAAATGTAATACCAATTTGTACATGTACCAAAAACCAGGTTGCTTAAATAGATTCTTGTTGCAAAGGGTATCACAAATTGTTAGGAGGTAGTGGCCAAGGAATAAACATCATCACAGAAATTAATTGATTTACACTACAAATCACTCATATGACAAACTACTGAACAATGCCCAACTTAAAGATTTCCTTGGGAAGATTTGAAGTTGGAGGAGACAGCTAATGCTCGACAATAATGATCATGAAACTTTTCACAGGGATAACCTTTACAACAAAAGAAGAGATAGTACAGAGAGTACACACTCTGTAAATACATGTTAATGCAAAGCAGAAGGGAGTTATAGGAATACAAATCAGTCTGAGATATAAGGATGACGAAATTTGTAAGGACAAATGAGGCTGGTTAGGTACAACTACTGGTGATAAAGTTTGAATATTCTGATGGTTTATTTTAGGGAAATGGAAACTAAATTGGAATATGGGTTTAGTATAAGCTAGTCAAAGGCAATAAGCCTTTGGTGGTTGTATGTACAGTAATACTGGGAAAGGTTTGTACAGTAACTGATTTCAGACGAGTGGTTAATTGTTGTTGAGCTCACAGAAAAAGCCAAATTTGTCATAGGAGAAACTCACGTAGAGAAACCTTATGAAGCAGTTGACGCTTTGTCTACCACAGGAAGCTGGCAAGGGTTTCAGTTAAAGACATTGAGCTGAAGAAGCTAATGAATATAGCAACCAATTATTTTGCTTATTTTGGCGTGAGTGAGGACTCAAAGCAGAATCTGCTCAACTACTTACAGCAATAAATACCACAGGAGAGTTTTAAGTTTGAAGGGATTTTATGAAAACTGACGTCCACTCCCGAGTTTGTTTTGTTTCTCATTATAAATTAATAGTGCTACTGTGGAAACAATGGAATGACAGAATTTGAAATGAGGGCTGAACCTTTGAGAATGTTAGTTACTGTGTCTAGTTAGCACAACATATTGTATTCGCATTTTTAACATAGGCAAAAGATAAATGTATGAGGCCTGTTAAAAAATTCTGGAACTTTGTCCACAACATTTTTTCTGCGCTTTACCTTTTACTTATTATGCATGGTCTCCTTCAAAATACTCTCTCCTGCAATTCATACACCACTCCCAATGTCATTTTCACTTCTGGAAGCAGTTTTGGTACGCCTCTTACTGGATCGCGCGAAGTGCTATCTGCAAATTTTCTTTTATCTTGTCTAGCATTGCAAATATTTGTCCTTGCAATGGGGCTTTCAAGTTTGGAAATACAAAAGAAGTCCATAGGGGCCAGGTCTGGAAATAACGAATGATGAGGCAGCACAGTGATTTCATTTTCTGTTTTAATTTTTTGTGCTACAGTCACACACCAACAGGGTGCAGGTGCGTTACCTTGATGTAAGAGCCATGAATTATCTCGCCACATTTCAGGTGTCGCAACATGTCCTGATATACCAACAATTAACAGTTTGTCCCTGTGGCATGAATTCATGATGAACTAATCCTTCAAAGTCAATGAAAACTCTCAGCATGGCTTTGGCATTTGACCTGATCTGACTAGCTTTTTTGTTCTTTAAGAACCTTTCTATACCCATTGTGAAGATTGAACTTTGGTCTCAACTCATAACCGTAGACCCACACATCACCAGTTACAATTCTCTTAAGGAACATCACCTTCTGATTTGCATGATCCAAGAGCTCTTCACAGATTGTGAGGCAATGGTCGTCTTCACTCATGACAAACCTGGCGGCAACATGATGCATTCCAAGATACTGTGTCAGGATTTCATGAGATGATCCAACTGTAACGTTATATACTTCTGCAATTTCTCAGTCAGTCCGCCTTCAATTGATGTGTGCAATTTCGCTGCCATTCCTGACATCAGCATCGTCGGTAGTTGTAGAAGGGCATCCTGAACAAGGGTCATCTCTAACTTCCATGAAGCCATTTTTAAACTGTGTAAACCATCCATTACACTGAGTACACCTTCAGCATTCATCACTGTATGCTTTCTGCATAATTTGGTGTGTCTCTGAAGGTTTTCTCAAGTTTCACATAAAATTTAATGCAGACGCATTTTTCCTCTAACTCTACCATCTCGAAAATCGCAAACTGTGCGACACAATGTTCTACACAATATAGCACTGAATAATAACTACCAGACAACAATGAAACTTCCGGCAGTTACACATTAAACACAGGCGTGTGTAGGGATGCCAAGCACATTTCGCTGCAACACACCACTAGCGGGAAATTACCAATGTCCCGGAATTTTTTGAACGGCCCTTGTATTAAATTTCCTCCTCCTCCTCCTCCATCTAGACTGAAAATTATATTGTTTTTCTTTTAACATGTGATGGCATAGTTAATTAAGGTTGTGCCTTGCAGGAATAAATCAAAACACTATTACTTGTAATTGTGATAATGTTCCAGACTAAAATTAAAATATTTTAAGAATTCCCTGTTACAGTAACACACATGGAAGGTCATGCAATGAAATCTTTAATGCAAAATGTCATTGTCACTGTAAAATATTTGAACTTGTAATGAAAGCTGTCACTTTCGTAGGTGCTATATAATGATGTGTAAGAGGAAGACTATGTAACAGATTGATTTAAGGGAGGGTCTGCCTTGAGCAAACAATTTTTATCTTTTCTTTTATTTCCCAGATATGTTTTGCTGAAGTTTCAGCATCATCACCTTTATTCTCTTTCTTGTTACCAAATGCTGTGGTTTTCCTGGATTTGTATTTTTTATTGCGGTTGTTTTCTTTCAGTCAGTTATTTTTTCTGGCTTTTCCATTATCTTCAATGTGAAGATCTGCACTAAGTTACCCGTATGGCAATTAACATCCACCAGTACAGTGATGACCTATTAGCTGCCATACGATCATAAAAATAGAACCTGAGGTTCATGATTGGATTCCCCGTTAAGCTTATTAAGTGGAGTTCTTCACAGTGGAATGGGAAACTAGAAAAAAATGAGAAACTTTGAAAGAATACAACTGCAATAAGAGAACACACAAATCCAGAGAAACCACAGTATTTGATAACAAGAAAGATAATAGGAGCCCGCTGATGATGTTGAAACTTCAGTAAAACATGTCTGTAAAATGAACCAAAAGTTAAAAATTGTATTTTGCTCAAGGCGGACCCTCTCCAAAAACAAATTTATTTGTAAGCAAACACAGACAACAGAGCTCCAACCTCAAGGCTATGTAATGTTCCAAAATCAAATCATATTTCACACTACCTTTAGTACAGATACAGTTAATGGAAGATACAAATGGGTTTGATATATTTTTATGCAATTTGTTCATAAATATTTTCTGTCCAATTCTCACATGGAGTATGAAGCATTGTCACGGTATTGCCACTAAGAATACGACAACAACGTTCCCTGAGTAGAGAGCAAAGTCATTTCTTAGTCACTGGCAGATGAGATTATATATAAGTACTGAAATTAAACCTAACACAGCATCTCATGAAAAGAAGTACAATTAATTGCATCACAAGCAGCCAGTTACACTTATTAATGACAAATTACAATGTACAGGAGAGGAATGGACGTTATAGGCCTTTTTTAACAGAAGTATCAATCTACGACTCATGTTGAGCAAACCTGAAATATATAACAGGAAATAGCTGTGTATACGCAAGAATATGTCCAATGGTAACTGTACACAAAACAACAATGTCTCAATACGTCGTCCTAGTCAAGTTGGGAACATTAAGTTGGTGAATGACTAAAAACAGCATATTAATAACTCTAGGCAATCCTACTCAACTATACTATAAAACCAAATTTCAAGCTCTGCTGTATAATTACCTGTTAGATGTTCCAATCAAATCTTATCAACATTAGCAAACAACAAGCAAAGTTTAAAATATGTGCTACTGTAGGAGACTGAATTAAAAGCTGTTGTTTCCCAAGGCTGCTAACACATGACAACACTGTTCCAGATGCTTTAATTAACATCCATCATTAAAGTGATGACCTATAAGCTGACATAGAATCTCAAAAATAGTACCTGAGGTTCATGATTGGCGTAATGATCATCTTGTCTCTCATCATCAACTTCTGTTTCTGCAAAGTTATCGTCCGTGTCTGGCTCTTGCTTTATGTCTTGTTTTATGTCCTTCTGTAAAGGAACAAACAAAAATACTTGACTATAACAATGAAGCAATCAGTAAGTGAACAACACACAAGCCACCACTACCATAGGCTTCTGCCAAGAGAACTGGCAACATAATAGCTTACATTTCAATGTTTACATGAACAGTGTATCACAGCTCGAAAAGTGGCATGGCTAATTTAGAGGTTGATTGAACTTTTTATGAATATACTTGCAATGTAATAACATAACCTAAAGTATTTGGATTACTGACATCAATAAATAAACATTAATTTTGAACCTCAATTCTCTGCAGTAAAAATTTACATCAACACTGTTGACAGCATGTTCATGTCCTTGATTTAGCTCTGTCATGTTACTTTAACCTGATTTGTTGGTGAGGGTCTGTTTGTTTACAATATCTGTTAACAGCACATTTAATTGCTCTTTCTGAATTCAGAAAAATTTCTTCCTATTCTCTGATAAGACACATGCTTCTAAGGGTGGTTGATTCTCAACTGACTGTTCTTTTCCTTTATTGTTATTACACACACACACACACACACACACACACACACACACACACACACACACACACACAAAACTATGTGTGCCTATCCATAAAACTGAGGTAATATCTCATCATGCAAGTTCAGTTTCAGACCAGGTAAATTTATTACAATCCTCAAACATTAAGACATTTTATTTTTACATACCAGGCGTGCAACATATCAGTTTCCTAGAAAATAAAGAATTGGTGATTTCATTCTATTTCGGATATGTTTCAGGATGCTAATTGGGACATTTGTCATGTGGTATCAGGCTTGTGCTCAGATCAGTTAGCTCCCAGGCATGTCGGTGAGAAACCCACTTCTCGCGATATCTTTTATTCTTTGGCAGGAGAATGTAAGTTGTCCTAAAATTTGTATAATACAAAATATAATAAATTTTATTGTGAACAAGGAGATAACTGTTATCAGTGCATGTGACTCTGAACTTTGGGAGACGTGTTTGATCTTCAGTGAACATTACGATTGTGCGTGTTTTTCTTGGTTTTTCCTCCAAAATACGTTATCTGCTTTTAGGGAGTTTGAAAAGGAGAGAGTGAAAAAATATGTTATACAGTCATTACGGTGTGTGTGTGTGTGTGTGTGTGTGTGTGTGTGTGTGTGTGTGTGTGTGTGTGTATATTTTGATGAAGGCCTTGCTGGCCACAAGCTTATTTGTGACAGCATTTTTGTTGTGCTTACCTGCGCGGCTCACCATTTCCGCTATATTGTGAGTAGCAACTTTCCTTTTCATAATATTATTACATTGCATCCTGGACTTTCCACTGTCTGATGATTCTAATTTTTAGGGTTCTACTGAATCCACTTAGTCCGAAATGGATCATGTCATGAGCTTTAACCCAGATGTTTTTGGAAACTGAAGTGCAGTGACCTAAAATCTTTCACAAGAGTTACTTTCTAAACGAGTCTGACCAGGCCGTCATAACTTATCAAAATCAGTGAGTTGTGGAGTCTGGTCTCTACCTTGCTTATGATATGACAGAATTAATTTATGAAGACTTGAACAGTGAATAGAAGATGGATGAACATTTCATTTCCAAAGTAAGGTCAACTTCTGTTTAGCTTTATTGCACAAAATGCATTTTTGACAACTGGCTTAAGGCCCACCCTGTACATGGATGTTGTGTCAAATTACAGCAGTTCATAACTGGTGGTTTCGAGTACTTACAAGCAACACACAAAATTTGCTTCTGTTCAGGGTCATCTGTCTGATACTAAATTAGTTTGTTAGTTACTTTTATGTTCCATGGTTCATTTTGCACAATAAATCATCAAGATGTGGAATGAGTCATTTTACATTCATGTTGCAAATTAATTTTTATATCTATTTATACTCTAAGCATCACCATATAATTAATTCCCCCCCCCCCCCCCCCCAAAAAAAAAAAGAAAAAAAAAAAAAATGAAAACAAGACATACAGATTGAGTTAGCAATTCCTACCCACCACCTTTTACACATTACAAACGTAGAAAATCTTCTACAGAATAGAAGGAGTTGTCAAGGAGAAACTTTTTCAATTTGTTTTCAAATTTTACCTTGCTATATGTTAAACATTTTATATCACTGCAGATCTACCTGAATTTCATAATAATTTTCTGATGATCTTTGTACACCTAAATGTGTGTATAAAAATTTAACAGCTACAGGAACCAACAGAAGATCTTGAATTCTCATTTTTCATCTTGCACATTCATTTAATATTTAGAAATATGATAAAAGCCTGAATTTGCAACACTGCAATAACAATAGTGATCAAAAGACCATGGAAAATCTACTACAATATACTGTATAGGAGTCTTACATCAGTAAAAGCTCATACAAGACTGTTCAGGATAATATCATCTGGCTTTCACAACTCATCAAAGATAACACTTACCAAATAACTGCCCAAACAGCACATTCTCCCATGTATAGCAGAGCTACCACTTTCATCTATCAGATCTCATATCAGTAAGAGGTGCAGTACACCAATGCCTATCATGGAACCTCATGAGGAGTTTAAAGCAAGGATAAGGGTGTGTGTGTGTGTGTGTGTGTGTGTGTGTGGTGGGGGGTTGGGGGTGGGGGGTTGAAATACACACAGTAATGTAAAACAGGTGAGAGGAACACTGGCTGGGAAGTGAGTGATGTGATAATCTGCACAGTATCCAACTTGACATTTATATACAGATGTGGGTCAAAGTAAAACTTTCTAAAAGCATCTGTTCAAAATATCCTCTCCACTTCATCTATCATGAGAATTCTCAACAGACTTATTGCATTGACTGCATGTTGCGTATACTAATACAACTCAAACTGGCGAGAAATATGACTTGTGTCTCAAATGATGGAAACAAAATGCAATATCACAATGTTATCTGGCTTTCCACTCACCTTCTCACACACAGCAGCACCATTGCTACTCCTTTCTCTCTCTGTTAGTCCACTGTCTAGCACTGGACCAGTTCCTCCACTGTCATCCTCATCCGCCGACCTACGAGGCCTCTTTGCTGGTGGTGAGTCCCGGTCACTTGGTGTTGCAGTTGACACAGATCCAGAATCCGGGGGAGGATTGGAACGAGGCACAGCTGCTGCTGTTGAAGTTGACTGATCAGACCCACACAGCCCCCGTATCTGCAATGCTTCGGCTGCCTCCAATAGTGAATTCAATTCATCCTGACTCACATTCACCTGGGGAAAAATATCAAATATGTTGATTGCAGCTTACCTGAAGTTTAATGTTGGCCAAATATTATTACTAACAAAAAAGTTTTTGAAAAGTGATTTTTTTAACTTAAGGAATATCAGCTTTCATGTCCACAAATAGCAGTATCACTGCAAAAGCACTTGAGAATACAGATAAATACCAACCTTCCAAAACAGAAGTGTGTGCCTTCCTACCAGAGGAAACAGTAACAGCCAAGCTACAACTAATGTGGAAAGCATTTATGTGGATCACCATACAACTGCAAATTACTTAGTCTGGACGGTTATGACAACACCTTGAGATAAAGTCTATGATTGGGCAAATAATACATATTCAGAAATTAAATTAGTTTTGGCATCCAGAAATAAGAGCACTACCACAAATGTCACATAAAATCCACCACATGCTACCACCCTTCAGAGTCATAAATGGAAGAAAAAAAAAAGAGGCATAACAATATAGAAGACCCTCTGTAATCATACAGGAAACTGGGAGTTTCAAGTAAAAACAGCAAGAAATTGAAGTTTTCTTGTGATATAACAGGTGAGATACTGAAGGAAGCTTACAGTTCAATGCCTCACTAAAGAAGGGAGTCAATCTCATGCAGAAGGAAGACAAAAATTATAAGGGGAAGGAAAAAAGTGGGAGGGGGGTGGGAATTAGCTTGTAAGGAAGTATAGGAGACCCACTAGCAGTACCCTACAAAGAGCCTACTGATCAGAGGACCTAGTATTGGTATCAAATAGTGATATACAGTAGGAAATTGAATGCAGCAAAGAATAAGTGAGATGATGCTGGATCACACCAAAATCTATTTCGTCAAGTGACAGGAAGATTTGGATTTAACAGCCACTCAGTACCATTCGAGAAGAGGCACATGTTCAAGCTGAATTAATAACTGGAAATGATATAGGCTAAGTCCTTCTCATAGTCATGTATCTAGCATTTATCTTAATCAATTTAGGGTAATCGCAGGTGAATTAATAAGTTACAAATTGTTAACTTCTTACTGTACTTCAAGAGAGAGAAAAAAATAGCAGACACTGATCACATTACAGTAAAACACAAACCTAATAATTAATAGTATAAAACTTTGCAGAACTTGAAGGCTGAAATGAAAAACAAAATTCACTCTTTCGTCTTGTTTTCAATATCAGCATCAGATAGTTTCTGGATGCTCACGGGTGATTCAAGTACTTTCAAAAAGATGGCTACAGAGCTTCATTCCAATAACTTCAAGTAATGCTATAATTTGAAAACAGATTAACTGAAACTGTACTTCTGTAAGTTCACAGATATTTTCCATGACAACAAATACTACAGTCTTGTGCATAAATTTCTTACCACCAAGTTGTGTCACATCTATGACATAATTATAATTGATTCAATTGTTTGAGATCAAGTCCTTATGAACTTCACAAATTATTTGGCTAAATGTGTGATGTCCAGAAAAACATGGTCTTTGGCACTTTCCATTTGTCAATGTATGGGATCATGTTTCAAATTTTTCCACTCAAATCTTTGAGATGGAATAAAATGAGGCAATGAAAAAATCTTCTACAATTGTGGTTTTTAATATCTTCTCTTAACATCACATCTACTATTGCAAAATCGTTGTATTCCAATGATTGAGCAACATTTTCCAAAGCAACTCCACTATCACCACAATGCAGCAACAGAAGCAGAGGCCAAAACTGCTCACAGTAGCAGCAGAAATAATGGCAGTAGAAGTTACCTGTTTCATGATACTGCCTTAAGAGTATACATCCATCTGCTTGCTTTTTTCATGTACTATATCTTTTGCACGTTTCTCTCTTCAGTTATCCAGTTACTCTTGAAATTCTACTTTCAACACTTTCTCTTTCTAAAATACATCTTCCGATGCAACTACAGCTTTTTATTGTAAACTACTTTTCTGAAAGTTATTTGTTGTCCCACGACAAGTAAATGAGTAAAGAAAAATTCATCTCTTGTATCCCCAGTTTTTCTGTATTTTATCATAATTCAGTCTTTGCATTGTCTTGGTTGTTTCCCGATAATTTTCCACCTGGTATTTTCATCTTATCTAATTATAGTTCAATGCTAGGTATTCACTTGAGCAAAAGCTTCTGTTTTTACTACTTTCCTCAGTTCTTAATTTTTGTGACATTTTCTGCTTCTAATACTCTAAACACCACCAGTATTTTCTCTCCATTTTTAAGTGTTTCCATTTCCTCCCCACTTAGTAACTTCTCCAAAGATTTCTGGCAGATATTCCAACTTTCTTTCTTTAGTTTCAGGCCATAACCATTAATTTAAAAAATTCATATTTAATGTTAATTACAGATTTCAGTTTTTTTCCCAGTAGAGATTTTCAGGCCTTGATAAAGACCATCACTAAATGTTCTTAAATTATAATAAACATTACTGACTCCACTGAATTGTCTTATAATTTCATTCCACTTTTTAATGCTGTTCAAGGTGACTGATTAGTCTGACATGCATTTAATTTTATTTCATGAATACGATTTAATTTATATCAGATATCGAAGTCTCTAACCTAAAGTTGTGTTTACAAGAAAAAACAAGAAGTGGAAAAAAATAAAAACAATCAGTTCATTCTTGTGTTGTCCTGACAGAATCAGCTCACACAAAATATGCTTGTGAGGTGTTTCATGTGATGGATGGTGCCTTCTGATACATATCATCAACAAAATGTCTAAATTTCAATTTTATGTGCCCCTGCAGCAACCTCAAACTAGTCTGGCTCAATATTTAGTGTAAGGACATTTACCTACCATTAAATTAAATCACAATGACTGTCATGATACACATGTAGAAAATGTATTGCAATGCACTTTCCAGTCTTAAAAGAGATTTCTTTAAAAACTACTCAAATATCCTTTTACATCATTTCAAAGGTTCAGCTGGTATGGAGCTGTCACAGCTGGCACTGGTACATTTCAGGATTTTAACTGTTTCATTATATGGGAGGCTGACTGCCACTACATCATTACAGATGCAAACAAATGAAAATACTGCTACTACTGTCATCCAAACATTATTATTAAATTAATCATTTTTACTTTCACCACCACTCTCAAACAAGTTGTGGGAATGCGGCAGGATCTTCAGCAACTGCCAACATACTGACAGCTGCAGTCCTGCAAAGAGTCTTAACATTTTACATGTATATCTAAAATAGTTATTTTTGTTATCAATATAATAGAGGGAAACATTCCACGTGGGAAAAATATATCTAAAAACAAATATGATGTGACTTACCGAACGAAAGCGCTGGCAGGTCGATAGACACACAAACAAACACAAACATACACACAAAATTCTAGCTTTCGCAACAAACGGTTGCTTCGTCAGGAAAGAGGGAAGGAGAGGGAAAGACGAAAGGAAGTGGGTTTTAAGGGAGAGTGTAAGGAGTCATTCCAATCCCGAGAGCGGAAAGACTTACCTTAGGGGGAAAAAAGGACGGGTATACACTCGCACACACACACACACACACACACACACACACACACACACACATATCCATCCACACATATACAGAAACAAGCAGACAGGTATTTACAAGCATTTCAGAGGGCATAGCTCTAAGCCACACTAGACACTACAACAGTTATTTCAAAAATTTTGTGGCCACAAAACTAATCTTATGCCAAATGGTGCAACAGGGTATAAGTACACCAATAGCTTCGCATGAATACATGCGAACTATTTTGTAATAGCCACATCTCACCATTTTCATTCTTCCAACTGAACAAAAATCTTGCACAGCTATGTAGTGCAGTTAACAGCTTTATAGTTTCCAATGTAGTACCAGTGTCTCAAAACATTACATATTGTTTTACACAATTCCCCATAATATTACGTTTCACGTGAAATCTCTGTTTCAGCTATTTCTTGCTCCACTGACAGTTAAGATATTTTGGAGCAAACGACCAGAATAGGAGAAGGTGGGGACATGAAAGAAAAACAGCAAGGAAGATGGAACAGATAGCTACATTCGATATTCCTCCTGACAGAACAGCAAAGGGAGAATAGTTTAAGCATACAGTACACCTTCTTCATTGTAGGGAGAAATACTGTTGGCTAATGTTCTTTTTACCATGAGATCAATGGGAACTGAGCACAAGATCAGATTCAGGGAGGTAGTCAGCTGTGTTCTCTTTCAAGGATGCATTTGTCATAAATGACTTAAGGAAAACACAAAATCTTGATGGCTGGAGAGAGATTTGAAGCATGATTCTCCCTAATGTGATTGAGTCCACTGTTTTAACCACTGCCACCATAGTGTTGTACATATCTTAAAGTAATATATCTAAATATGAACAACTATTCCAAAATAGAATTTGTGAGAAGAAAGCTGAGAAATTACTTTTCTCTATTTATTTTCAACAGTAATACACTGCCTGTGAAAAAAAGAAGCATCTCGAAGACACAGTCAGAAGTCTATTGTGATTTCGTGCAAGTACATACCACAGATGGTTATGTAAAGGATTAGAGCTGCAGTTCTTCGTGAAAAGTACTGGTTGGCTATAATTAAAGTGCAGCTACTCACGGAGGTCCAGTGTGGGCTGTAATTATAGTATTGTAGTGAACCTTAGTAGCAACGCTAAAGTGTTAAAGCGGAATCAGTTTATACTGCAAAACAAATTAGTTCCAACTCTGGCCACCAGGTGCAAATCTATGACATCTACACTATCATTTGACAAGCCATAACATGAGTGAACAGTATGGCTATCAAGAAGAGATACCATCCGTTGTTAGTGAAACTATTTTACATGAACTGCAGCAGTTATAGTACTGCATTGAGAGTGTCGCCGACTGAAAGGCTGGAGGAGAGGCCTGCTGCCATTAAACTGTTTAAGAAGATGATAATGAAATTAAAAAACACAAGTGAGCTAGCTGTGGCACCTAGAAGAGCAAAGTGTCCTATACCAGTGGAAGTTATTCGTTAGGTTACTTTTGTAACTGATCATGCAGCAAGTGCCCTGGCTAATGGTAGTGCTTGTGCAGTGTCACAAGAACTGACAATTCCCTGGTCAACAGTACGTAAAGTTTTACAGTTTAATTTACACTGGTATCCATACAAGACCCAGGCAGTGCAGCAGCTGAAACCTCATGATCCACAGCAACATTCTGACTTTCCTCTTCAGTTTCTGGCATGGATCAAAGTTGACAAAATGTGGCCAGGCAACATTTTATGGAGTGACAAGGCATGTGTTATACCACAGGGTGTAGTGAACACACAAAACTGCCAAATGTGGGGTACTGTTAAAGTGTCTGTTGTGCATGAAGGGCATTGCAGATGCTGTGCATGACTGTGGGGTGGATTCACAAGCAACTTTATTCACCATCCATTTTTCTTTGAAGAAAATACACCCATAGGGCCTGTCAGGTGCGCTGCGACATCTGCACATTATAGAGATGTTCTTGCTTTGGAAGAGTAAACTGTGTGATAACCACTCTTTCCATGCGAGATGGGGCACCACCTCATGTCACTTGCACACTGGGAGATCTGCTTAATGCAAACTTCCACAAACATGTTATCTCCAGAGGGTTTCAGATGCCTGGGCTGCAAGATCGCCTGATCTGAATCCATGCGCCTTTTGGCTCTGGGTTTATCTAAAATAAAGTGTTTACCAGGGACATGTCCAGTCTCTACCTGATGAGTGGTGACGTATACAGCAACACTTTGCTCACATTCCAACAGAACAGCTGTACACAACTGTTGATCATGTTGTTTTATGGACCCAACATCTCATCGTCACTGCTCATATTGAACAAATTGTGTGATCAGTAGCTAATAATAAAATCAACATCATGTCTCTCTCACTTGCCTGACCTTTTTCCTCCCACATTCTATTCGTAATCCATGTACGGAAACATTCCCATATGTTTTTGTTGCATTCATAGTGCCAGATTTGCAGCTGGAGGCCAAAATTAGAACAATCTTTTTTCCTGTTTAAATCAGTTTTGCAGTAACACATTGGCGTATCTACTAAGTTTCGCTGCCATACGATAATTACAGCTCACACTGGACCTCAGCGAGTAGCTGCACTTTTAATTATAATCACCTTGTAGAACGGCCACCAGTGTGCATTAGCACTGATTGTGTTTAGTTGTTATTACAATACTTGGTAGGGTATATTAGGGGTGTGAACAGTGTTAGATGTTAAATGATCAATGAGGGACACCAGAGATGCCACACCTGAGCCTCGTTGTGGGTGTCCATTTGCCATCATCGTCGAATCTTGCAATATCCAGATTTGTGGGGCATTCAGATGTGGTATGGCACTGCATGGGAATGTGAGAGCAGGCATACTCATCATCCAGCTTCCAAATGACCACATCTGACCTCACAAGGGAGAATTACCTTATTGGGCACCAGGCACATCATGAAACATTGTGTATTATCCTGCACCATTGATTGAAGACTAACAGCAGCTGAAGCAGGGATTTAACACCCCACATGTATGCTATCATTTACACCACAACACAAATGGCTGTGTTTAGAAAGGAGCCTGACTGGCAAACATGGACTGCTGCGAACGGCATCACTCTGCCTTCAATGACAAAATCATAGTTCTGCACTATCCCAGCTGACCATCATCAGTCAGTACATCAGCGACCTGGGAAAAATTCGCATTCTTGCAAAGTTTTGAAAAGGCGCAGCTGTGTTTCTCAAGCCTCTTAGTGTCGGAAACTATCAGGTGCAACTTCAGGTCACATCTGGTAGTGATTGAGGGGATTCTGGTGCAGAACAGTATATCACAGATGTCCTGGGTCCTCATGTGTTACTTCTCTCATGCCTGTCCCATAGTGCTCGTTTTCAACACGTAAATGCTTGTCCACACACAGCATAACTATGAGCTATCTGCACGATGTTGAGGTACTCCCGTGGTCCATAAGATCCACAGTTCTGTCCCCAACAGAACGTGTGAGGCCAGCTCTGGTGTCAATACCACAATATCAGTGCCAGTAGCCTGGATATCAAGAACACCAGCTTGTCTCACGAGAAAACAGCTGTTTTATGACAGCCAAATCATTTCATGCACCAAGCCACAGAGGGTGCAATGTCACACTGATAACAGGGCTCATACTGCCAGGTTCTTTGCTGAAGTAACATCATATGCCCTCACAACCCACAAAGTCTCATTCCATTTTCAACTTGCCTTCTGCATGCCATGCTTTCCTCTCTCTCTTTTGCACGCAGGTAGGCAGTGTATTTTGACCACTTTTGCTGTTTAAAAGTGTAAGTATTGATGCTAAAGAAACTACAACTTCTTTCCATAGAAGCCAAAGGTGTATGTACTTCTGTGATCGTAACGTCTCCCTCTTTAACACAAGTAATTTCCTCTTGAAGCATTTAACTTCACACTGATGTACATAAAACCACTTCCATGCACAATTACAAAAACTTATGCATCCAAAAACTCAACTTGCGCACAAAGAAGTTGCATGCAAAGTAAAAACTGAGATAGATCCATAGACAATTGAACACTTTTGCTTCAAGTGATCATGTGTGTTTCCTCAGTTTCTTGAAGGGAACTATATTCTTCAAATAAGCTGAGTCCTAGTTTCTGATTCTAACTGCACTTAAACTAAACATACGTACAGTTGGTGTGAATACTACGCAATTTTTACTAAAATCTGAGTGAGGTGACACACACAAATTTCTCATGAATACCAAATCATTGATTCTCCATTCCTTCCCAGTGCAGAGGATGAATCATTTAAGCTGTTACACTCACATATTACCAGAATTGTTTACACTTTTATCATTCCTTATACAAAAGATGAATTGAAAGAAAGTTTTTCTCAATTGAAATATAGACACTCATAGTAGCAATTTTAACTATAGATATGTTGATAATTTTTCCCTATGAAACCACAGTCACTTCTGCTGCTACAATTTTAAATCACAGAGATGAAAATCAACAGTTACACCGACCGACATCTGATAAGTGATTTCAAAGAAATTATAGTATCTAGAACACCGGACTTCTAGAAGTGGCCCTCGAATAGATAGAATCTAGACAAAGACGACTTGGAAGACCATGAACAAGATGAAAAGGCCAAGTGAAGGATAATGTGTACTAATGAGGACTGCAGTGGGAGGAGATGCTGAACCATAGACTGGGAGAAAAGAGAAGTTCGAAAGCGGCCATAAACTACCAGCTTAAGCAGAACGTTTCAGGAGGAGGAAGAAGAAGAATTCTGTTTTTAACAAAAATTAAATGCTGCACTATGCCAAATTCTGTGCTTTCATTTGGAAAGAAGGAAGTGCATATCATTTGATAGAGATACAATACCTCTCCATATAATGAAGTGAAAATTTCTGAAGGACTAAGAGAAGATATACAAGGGCTATCCAGAATGCAGCTCTCATTCAGAAACATCCATATAAACTGACACCTTCCTATTAATTTTCTTACATTATGTTTTAAGCATTGTTAATGATTTGCACATAGACACCAGCTATTGGAATGTAACTAGACAACTGACAATGCATACAGTATGTCTTTTGCATGTGGCCTTGTAATGTCTATCTGGAACAAGCTATTGCTTAGTATATAGATTATGCCACAAGTTCTCAAAATCAGTGAGTGCAGTCTTATGCCAGTACTGCTTTTTCAATTGACTCCAGTGTGTTTAAAGATCTGCAGCACATGTAAACAATTTCTGTGCTATTTCCACACCATAGCTCTCAACGACTGTAATTGTGCCAGTCTTTACTCTGTAGACAAACAACAGTCCCCACAGATGTGATGAATGCAAATTTTGCAGTATTTAAAATAAGCTCTCTAGTAATTCTTTTTCTAGTTTCCAATTTAGAACCATGTCTGGACTGTAAGGTGGATGTCCAAAATGTCTCATTCAAACTGAGGCAACAATTCCTTTTTTTGCCAGTGTCACCAAACGTTGTGGTGAAAATAATGTGACACTGGAACACAAAAGAGTATGCTACTTGTTTTGGATAGCTCTTCTCAGTTTTCTTACTGTATAATAGTACGCTCCAGAATCACATGTTTCTATGTTCCATAAAATCCACAAAGAATATTCCTTTACCATCCCGAGATAAGGTAGCCATAACCATTCTAGCTGAAAAAAAGTTTAATGTGCCGCCGTAAGTCCCCCCCCCCCCCCCCTTTTTTGGCTGACCAGGCAGTATGACCCCACACAACTGAGTATTGTTTCTATTGTTCACAAAGAAAATCAATGGCTCACAACCAGTCATTGTTTTGTTCAGTAGGCTTCTCCTTTCACATCACAACAAAAAAAGTCTAGCGAAGAAGTCATCTATTGAGTTTAGAGGTTGTGAGAAAATAATTACAAAACCCAACATATACAGAATTTGAGTGACTGTAATTTTAGTCTCACACAAAACACTTCAAGTAATCTACAGGAAATTAGCCCACAGCTGAGATACTGCGGAAGTCTGATTTCACTTTGCTGTAGTAGTTGTTGCTGCCTCCAAGTTTCTGTACCATTTCATTACTGACCACAGACAGATGGTCACTTTTCTTTTCATCATGAATGGCCCTGCTCTTGAACAAATGATACCACAGATGCACAACACCTGCAATAATCATGTTCAGTTTGTCCACAGCACAGTTTTCACGACAGCTATCAGTAGCTCTGAGATTTAAAAATTGTACTGCAAAACAGATTTGACATTTTTTTCAAATTGAATGCTGATTTTGAATGGCTACTCTAGGTAAATAAAAAGCATTGTGGCTTTCTTACTATTTCAGCTCCCAACACGCTGATCAACTGTGAGTCAGTGTAGCAACTGTTCTGTCCCCTCACCACTTCTCATGCTACATGAAAACTGCAACTTTTTACCGAACATCCCTCACATTTCTACATATTTGGCTGAGATGGAGATTACACTCTTCTCCATACTAAAGAAATACTTAAGGTCAATAGGAATAATCATAAACATGTTCACTGTCAGCTTTACAATGTCAAAGACCATCAATGTCTTTCACTAACACACCTAACTGAAGCAGCCAAGCCAAACATCTGTAACTGCCAATGAGTTACTCACGATAATTATTGTCATAAAAGCTGTGAGCTCTCGAACCTGGCCAATCAGAGACTGCCCATGAATTTATACGCCTGTAACCCAAAACATATAAAGTTAAAAGGTTAAACATTTTGTTTGAAAATCATCATGTGGGTGGGGAGGGGAAAAATTAGGGGGGGGGGGGGGGGGAGAAGAGAGAGAGAGAATGAGTAACAAATGAAGGAAACATTTCTTTCAAGAAGTTTTTCAAGGCTGTGGACCTGTTCCATCTAAATTATTAGTGAGTCTACCACAATCTGCATTTCAGAAAATCCAAGCAACAAGGATGCAGGTTTCATGTACTGTAAAACTGGAGTACAATGTCTTTTTAATAACTAGGTAATTTGATGAGGAGCCCAAGTTTAGATTAGACGCGAAATATAGGACGGCCTTCTCAAAATGGTTCAAATGGCTCTGAGCACTATGGGACTCAACATCTTAGGTCATAAGTCCCCTAGAACTTAGAACTACTTAAACCTAACTAACCTAAGGACATCACACACACCCATGCCCGAGGCAGGATTCGAACTTGCGACCGTAGCAATCCCACGGTTCCGGACTGCAGCGCCAGAACCGCTAGACCACCGCGGCCGGCGGCCTTCTCAAAAGAAGCATTTAGGGACACAAGAAAAACTGAATATGGATGGACAGATGGAGACTTTAACCATTCTCCTTTCAACTGCTTGCTAACCACTGAAACAACTCACTCTGCCTTTCAACTGAAGCACAAGCTATGCAAATAATACTGTTGTTTCTTAAGAGCAACACGAATGTCTCATCCTCTAGCACTGGAAACATTTACAGAATAGATATTTTATAGAGTGATACCACTGGTGAATATTGGTGCATATACAACAATGTGTATGTCCAGTGCTGGGAATAAAACTCCAAGTCATCATGTTTTGGTAACAATCTCTGTACTGAGATCATAACTTAAAGCACATTTAGAAGGCACTTAGACAGCCATGGAAATAAAGCAAAGAGCAATTAAAGTGTCAAAATGTATGGCTAACTGGAAAAGTGTTGGGCCTATTTCAATTATGCTGGGCAAATCTGAAATATAACTAACTTAATAAATATAGCTAACATAGTTTTATAAGGTTACTTGTAGACATTCCCTTCAAACATCGAGTGAATGGCTGATGCACCAGCACAAGAACAGTCAACCTCACTGGACTTGCTTCCAAATTTCACAATTTTCTTAATTGAGGTTTTCAATAGTCTTCAAAGAACAGTTGTTTACCTTCAGGTCACAT
Source organism: Schistocerca serialis cubense (assembly GCF_023864345.2). NCBI lineage: Eukaryota > Metazoa > Arthropoda > Insecta > Orthoptera > Acrididae > Schistocerca > Schistocerca serialis. Next base: position 276,497,155 of record NC_064646.1, read on the forward strand.
ACATATACAAGGGGGCTCACATTTAGCTTACTGTTATATGGAAACTGCTCGGAACCCCAAGTAATCTCGATACCCCCACAGTCACTTCACTAAACGAAGTGTGTAAATCATGGTGGAAAACTCATCAGCTTCAATAGTAGTTTATAGTAATTAATTCACAACAAATGGTTGGGCAACCTCTTCACTGAACATAATGAATTCTGTGATGCCTATTTATATATATCTTCCAATAGGCAGTCTACTGATCCTATGCTACAACTTCTCTGTCAGTTTTTCATGGCTTTTTACTCTTAAAAGCCGGCACGCAGGAACGCCTCTATGCTGCTGCTCCTCATCCACTTCCAATACATTTAAGAAATACATTCATGACACAATAACAATGTCAAACTACAAACACTGTTCGCAGGCACGCGCACACACCCGCGCGCGCGCGCCCACACACACACACACACACGCGCGCGCGCGCGCACGCCCACACACACACACACGCGCGCGCGCGCGCGCCCACACACACACACACACACACGCACGCGCGCGCGCACACACACACACACACACACACACACACACGCACACGCACACGCACACGCACACACAGACAGACAGAGAGAGAGAGAGAGAGAGAGAGAGAGAGAGAGAGAGAGAGAGAGAGAAATGGTTGGTGGGTTGGTTTAAAAGCAGGAGAAGGGACCAAACTACGAGGTCATCGGTCCCTTGTTCCTAATAAAACAATGCCACAAGTGTGAGAATAAAATGGACGAAACATATAACACAAAACGGAAAGGAAGGAAAAGCAACAAGAACGAAGGGAAAGCAACGAACACCAAAAGGAACAAAAGAGGACAAGAAAACAACAGACGCTAGAAACAGAAGAGAGTAAAACATGAAAGCAGATTACAGTGGCTGGCCAACCACGAAAATAAAAAGGGAAAGCCAGCCACTCTACAACACATTAAAGCCTCCACCCTAAAAGCACTAGGGTGGAGGACACAGAGGGACAAACGACATGCACTAAAAACTACATAGAAGTATAAAATCCACTCTCACGGGTGAAATGTAAAACTGAAGCTGCTGTAAAGGCATTGTCGCCCAACCACGAAGCCAGGGTGCTAGAAAAGTTAAAAGTCTGCCGCGGAGCGGCTAAAAGTGGGCAGTCCAGCAAGAGGTGGATGACTGCCATTTGGGAGCCACAGCGACCCTGAGGTGGGTCCTCGTGATGGAGTAGGTAACCATGCGTTAGCCACGTATGGCTAATGTGGAGCCGGCAGAGGACAACTGATTCCCTGGAAGAGGCCTGCATGGAAGACTTCCACACATTCATAGTCTCCTTAATGACACGCAGTTTGTTGTGCTTGCTGTTATGCCATTCCGTCTCCCAAAGCCGGAAAATCCTGGGGTGTTAGACAGAACACAGGTCAGCTTCGGAGATGCCTATATCCAGAAGGTGTTTCTGCATCGCCTGTTTGGCCAACCTGTTGGCAAGTTCATTGCTGGGGATTTCGACGTGTCCTGGGGTCCACACAAACACCACAGAACGGCAGGGCATAGATGGACTCCTGAATGGATGCTACCAGATGGTGGCGAGGGCAGCACTGGTTGACAGCTAGTAGGCTGCTCAATGAGTCAGTACACAAGGAAAATAACACGCCAGGGCACGAGCAGATGTACTCAAGAACATAAGATATGTCCACCAGCTCTGCAGTGAAAACACTGCAGCCAACTGGCAAGGAGTGCTGTACAATATGTCCTCCATGAACAAATGCGAAGCCTATGTGACCATCAGCCATTGAGCCGTCAGTGTAAACCACTTCAGAGCCCTGGAACACATCCAGAATCAAGAGGAAGTGACAGCGGAGAACAGCCAGGTTAACGCAGTCCTTAGGGCCATGCAAAAGGTCCAGACAAAGCTGCGGCCGAGGCGTACACCATGGAGGCTTAAGTGAACGGACCGCAAGTAGAGGTGGTACAGGGAAGGACTCCAGTTTGGGAGAGAAGGGACCGCACGGAAACTGCAATCGTTAGCCCAAATCTGGGCCGCCGATACGGGAGATGGACTGCCACTGGCGGGAAAAGGAGGCGGTAATTCGGATGCTCATGGGAACTATGAATGTTTGCTCCGTAACTGGTGAGCAGTTGCGCACTTCTGATCTGCAGTGGAGGGACACCAGCCTCCACCAGTACACTGGTCACCAGACTCATTCCAAAAGCTCCTGTCGCTAATCGAACAGCACAGTGGTGCACAGGGTCGAGTAAATGCAATGCTGAAGGCGCCGCCGAACCATAAACCACACTCCCATAGTCAATTCGGGACTGAACAAGGGCTCTGTAGAGCAGGAGCGGCGTACACTGATCTGCACCCCAATTGGTGTTGTTCAGGCAACGGGGGATGTTGAGGTGCTGCCAGCACTTCTGCTTAAGCTGACCAAGACGAAGGAGCCAAATCAATCGTGCTTCGAAAGCCAGTCCTAGGAATTTATATGTCTCCACTACAGTGGATCGCCATTAAAGTAAAGTGTGGGTTCTGGATGAATGGTGCGATGCCGTAGGAAGTGCATGGCACACGACTTTGCGGCTGAAAACTGGAAGCTGTGGGCTAGAGCCCATGCCTGTGCCTTGCGGATGGCTCCCTGGAGGCGCTGCTCAGCAACAACAGTACTGGAGCAGCAGTACGAAATGCAGAAGTCATCTGCATACAGAGAAGGTGAGACGGAGGGCCCGACAGCTGCTGCTAAACCGTTAAGGGCCACTAAAAAGAGACACACACTCAATACAAAGCCCTGTGGGACTCCATTCTCCTGAATATGGATGGAACTATGGGAGTCACCAACTCGGACATGGAAACTTCGGAGCGACAGGAAGTTTTTGTTAAAAATCAAGAGTGGTCTCCAGAGACCCCACTCATACAATGTGGCAAAGATATGATGTCGCCAAGTCGTGTCTTATGCTTTACGTAAGTCAAAAAAGACAACAAGCAGGTGTTGCCATCTGGAAAAGGCTGTTCGGATGACAGACTCAATGGAGAGAGAGAGAGAGAGAGAGAGAGAGAGAGAGAGAGAGAGAGAGAGAGAGAGAGAGATATCATGCTTCACACAACCTTCAAACGACTTCTCATGTGATGTATCCTGCAGAGGCAGTTGGTGTAGCAAGCCTACTGCCTGCTGATTGTAGTATACATCACTCTTCTGTGTCATACTAAATATCAATTCCTGGAGTGGCTGTTGCTTCTGTTTAATTATTCTACAAATTATTTTTCTTAATATTGTATTTCAGTTGTTTTCTCTTTTTTAGCTCTGATTTGCCTTGAAATAATTGAAAATCACATCCAAATTATCTGAAACATCTTCTAACAAAAACTGCTAGCTTTGTTATATCTCCTCCTCTTCCTCCAAGTTATGATGAGAAGCATGATTATATTCTCCATTTCAAAATCTGAGTGACCAAGTGATGGGATTCACAATTTTGACTCATTACTAGATTTTATATACCATTAGAACACTAAATTTTCTGGTAGGTGGAATCCTGCTTTTGAATTCATCCTGTTTCTGTAACAGCTTTCATTAGTAACTAAAGCTATGACTTCTTTTGGATCTGCAAAAAGCCAAAAACCATGGTGAGCCTTTCCTATCCTTCACCATCTTCGGCCCTCGCATGACAGACTAATGTAATATGGTGTCATTGTGCAACAGGATGTCTTTTGCACAGAATTGTTGAACGTTAGTAGGTATGACCAATTTTTCTTAGAATGCAATGTAATACACCCTCTTTACAAATATGTTTTGTCATTTACACATGAACATTCAATTCATTAGAGACCTTTTCTACGATTTCACACCAATCGATTTCACACCAGTCATTGTCAAAGTGACACAAGCAACTCAAACCACACCTAATCTTTGATTAATACATCGATCATACCGTTTACATGAAAAGTACAGAATATGGCTCAAATTCAGACAGAATTTCGTGTGTACTCTGGATTAGCGCCCAAGACCATGTCTTACTTTGTAACTGAATTTAAACGTGGTCGAAGAGCACAAGATCTGGCATGTATTTTACACCTGACAGAGGATCTTTTCTAAACAAATGGTTGACAAAGTTTATGACACTGTGACAGAAGGCAACCATATAAAAACAAGTGTGTGTCAAATAGTAGGCATCAAGAAGTTCCTAATGCCCTATATGAATGTCCAGATAGAAAGAAGCCAACACATTTGTTGACTCCACATCATTAAAGCTTCAAAAAGGAAGTTTCCAAATCGTGAATAGGGAAAATCAAAAGCACATTCTGAAGGACTTCTGGTGCTGTTATGTAGCTTTAGAAGAAATCATGATCCACCACTACACTCAGAACAGCCTAGTGCTGGTGTGAAAGTCCAACGAGAGGGGGAAAATGAGCAGAATCTGTCAACAGGAAAAGTGCAACTGACTTAGTTAGGGCTCTCGTGTTACCATCAAGAGTGGTATTTGAAAATGTGCGAACTAGTAACCAGCTCTTTAGCAGGAACAATATCCTTTGAATTGAATCAAAAAGGTGCTCTCATACCAGAACAAGGCACCTGTTCAGTAGCTCACATGGTCATAATCAAGAAACATATGCTTCCAATGGGCTCCAACCATGAAGTAAATTAATTACCAAATTGCACAAAATTGTCTTTGAAAGATGAGGAAAGCAGTCAATAATTCCATAATTGTGAATTTATTTTTTTTATCCATTTTTTTGCTCGAGTTCATTTGTGTTTACCGTCACACGTTGATTACTATCTACAAAATATGTATCCACTTCAGTCAATGGGACTTGGTACTGCAGCTGTAACACCAAATATTTTTTACTAATGGCACTAAGCCACAGCAATCCTCCCTTTCTGTCTACTAAATACACACTGCTCCTAATGGCACAGTGACTTACAGTAAATGTCACTGATTTTTTTTTCCTTTTAAGTATGCTATCTCCCTAATAGTACATAAGAGCGAAAAACATTTTCTACCGCAAAGTAAGAAAAAGTACTTACCTCCCCCTTGTACATAAAATCAACAAGTGCCTGCACCTCCCAGTGTTTCATGTCCTTCATGAATATGATTGGATGTTGACACGGATTGTTCACAAGCATCTTTTCAAAATATGTGCTGCATGCTGACAGCACGACTTTGTGACACTTTATCATTCGACCTTCACACGCAAGAGTGAGGTCGACAAAGTGTTCCGAGGAAAGAAGTCGTGGGAACACATTTTGCAAGTTAGTGGTATAACTATTCCACTTCACACAAAACTGCTGAGATGCAAGCATGATACTGAAAGCCTCCAGCTACGCGGTCAGTGATGACAGGGACAGGGCCAGTATAGACAATCACCTGTAACAATGAACATAATTCTTGATATCAGCCTGTAATCATTTAACAGCATAAATTGCTTTAGAAAATTACTAATGATGCTATACGACAATGTGAAGGGCATAAAACAGGTAACACAAAATTTAGGATCCCAAATGTAGAGCCCACATTTTTCTTCATTCACTGGTCTGTTCAGTTAGTAGATAACCCAGAGTCAAAGCAGTTACTAAAAACACACACACAAAATATCTTGGAGCACATCATGGTATATACTTCATAGCATCACCTACCATTTCAAAGAAACATTACAAAACCAAAATCTTACATATATAACTTTTGTTCTTTGCATCCTCCTATGAAATGAAGGACAGATCAAATTTTAAAATGTTTCCGTTCATTAATATCTTATATACACTGACAGAGAAAAAAATCACAACACCATGAAGAAGATGAGCAAGATAGATAAAGTTGGTAGGCGTGTTTCTGCAACTGAAAGATGATGTCTATTCAAACTAAGTGCCAGTCACGAATGTGTGGACCTAGTAGCACCACTATCAGGATGGAAATCAGATTTGTTTTAAATAGACCTGGTAATGTTAGTAAGTGGTAGTTACCTTTGAGATTCAACATAGTGAGGTGATATTCTGGAGAGACTTTAAGATGAAAAAGATGCCATTATCAACAGTTCACGAAGTTTGAAGCAGGTTGTGCAATACGGCTACAAGAATCTCTATGTTACTTTCATAATATTGCAAAAAGACTGCAGGAATATAGCCACTGTTCCATTATTCCTCTGATTCATATTCACTAGAACTGCTGCTGTTCCACAAGAAAGCATTACAGTGATGAGGAACTTAAGTGTCTCATGACCGGAGATTCAGATTTTATAAAAGATGATACTGAAGATGAAGATGAGGTAATTATTGCTCATAGTGACTATGACAGTGGAAATTAATGAGAATATGAGTTGAATAAAAATGAAGATGCTAACTGCCAAACAGGTTTTACTGGTGATTGCTTTGTAGAAAGAGACAAAGCTACTAAATAAAGGAAAACTGTTAGCTCAGACACAAGCAAAGCGAGAAATAAAAATGTGGTAAAAACTTTTGCAGGACCAAATGCTATGTCAGGCTTGTAACACCTGACATTTCTGGACTCAGTACAATACTTAGCACGGAAATGATTGATCACATTGTAAAATATACAAACAAATACATTCTGCTCAAACCAGAATTTTCTGACTATCAGAGAGAAAGAGATAGTAAAGAAAAGATAAGAAGTGAGCTACTGGTGTCCCTTGGTTTATTTTATCTTTTGAAAATAAAGAAAGCTAACCACACAACTGTACAGGAGCCATGGAATGCAAATGGATCAGGAATCGAAACTGAAAGAACTGTCACGAGATACAATAAATTATAAAACCAGATAAAAGAGAAGGACATCTGATAAGCTGGCTGTAGTACATTCCATTTAGGCGGAGTTTGTGACAAATTCCAAGGGTACGCACAAACTCTGAGTTTTAACCATTGATGTGAAACCTCATGCTTTTAGGGGTTGCTATGGATTTGTACAATATATTCCCAACAAAACTGCCTAACAAGGCATTAACGTATTTTCGCTCTCCAATGCAAAAACCTTTTTTCATAAGCTATCTTGAGGTATACTGTGGAAAGCAGCTTGATGTAGTCTCAAATTCAGATTTAGAAAGGGAGTCACACAGAGGAACCCAACAGGAATATAACAATGGACAGTTGACAGATAAGCTACCCCCTGGCTTTGTCACTATTAAAGAAAAATCTTCCATCTGTTGGTACACTCAGAAAGAATAAGCGAGAAATTCACTTGGCATTCTTGTCTAAAAAAAAAAACCTAGCAGCAGATTTGTCCCTTTTCATATATAAGAAGAATATGACAGTGGTTACATACATGCCGAACAAGAACAAGGCAGTTCCAACACTGTCAGCTATAGACGATTCCCGAAAGCCAGATTTATGTTACATTACAATGCCATGAATACAATTGACCAGGTGTGGCTCATATAACGAGAAGATGGCTTTAGCAATCTTTTTCATGCTAATGGGCATTGCGGGCATCAATACCTCAATCCTTTTTCACCAAAATGGAGAAAATCAAAGGGTTTCAAGAAGGATTTTTCTAAAGAACTTGGCTTATGATCTAGGGAAATCACATCTAATAGGAAAATCCAAAATTCCAAGACTTCCTAAAGATATTTAGCTGTGCCTCCAAATGTACTGGACAACAATTGAGCAAGTTGGGGAGCCTTGAGGCAATAATATTAACACAAAAATAAAGTGTGATTCACATAAGAGTTTTGTCTGCAGGAAGCATATAATTATTAGGTTACACATGTGAAAAGTGTGACGTTGCAACTGTAGACTCAAATGACTAGTGATCTGATATTGACCTCTCTCAAATTACTGAGTGGTGAACATGGTCTGCCTGTAACTTAATATAATATTGTTTTAGTAGGCAGTGAACGTCAATATATTTATTTTCAACACTTATAGGGAATCAGAACTGTCTTTTTAAACTGTATAATTTAGATGCTTAGATTTATATCTATGTTTATAGTAATAAGCGCCATTAACAGCCATATTAAATATTGAGACCTCCTTTTGCTTTGAAAGGAGTAACAGTTTAGACAGTTTTCTTGATTAGACAAGTGGTACTATTAGTTATTGTTATCAACTGTAGTGATAAAATACTTTTTGTATTAATTATACAAAAAACTTATTCTGATATTGTTAATATCAGTTTGAGTGGTAGAATATCTGCCTTTAAAAAAAAAAAAAACTAATTAATATCAATAGTAACATGAGTTTATAAGGGAATTGTTTTCGAACAGAAAAATGTATGTCGCACACTCAATGTCATGCAACTACTCCTGCACAGGAAAAGTGAGCGCCTGCTGGAGGATTTACGAAAAATTTTTCATTAAAATTATCTTGTAGCATAGAAGAGGATAACATTGTTATGTCTTAAATGTGATTCACGTCTAATATGAACTCCGTAACTGCACATAAAACCACCTTGCAACCAACAATCCATATCTTGTGGTTACATGTTAACCTTATCAGTTTTACATATACCTCTATTCCGGCAAGACATTTCCTCTTATAGACATTTACACAGTATCCTAAAGCAATGTAGGATAATATTCAAAATTAATTACAGGGCCTTGCTCCACAAAATTCACATTAATGACAGCTTTCATAAAAGAAGCACATTTCGAACTAATTTTCAACAAAAAAGTTATAATTTGCTTATTGCAGGCCTTTATGGTGCCTGCTTATACTACTTTGTTTAATCTCAGGGGTTGAACAACTTGTGTAGAAAACCGTGATGCAATTTGGCAGATCCCCTACTTTGCACAAATTCTATAGAAGAATTAATGCTCTTGGAAATTTGCCACCAGATTTTGTGCGTAAACACAGATGATGTTCAGGTCCAATGTTATTGAGTAACTAAAATATGCTACTGGAAAACTTACAGACCCTAAATAATTTATTCTTGACCAACAGAGGCCACATTCACCTCTCACATTTCAACAACAGAATGTAATACTGGTTACCCGTGAACCCAAGACAACTACACGTGTCGAAGGAACTCTCACAAAGTTCAGTTAGGTGTAGAGGTCACTTCTCCACCTCCCCCCCCCCCCCACCCCCCCACCCTTGCCCTTGAGTTAAGTATATACTTTCTCGAAAACAACAATGGTGAAAATGTGAATATTACAAAAGTTTTGGGACCAAGTTGAAATGTTCTGTTGAATCAAACTTACGGCAGCTGGCACAGACTCCAAAACGAGCACGCACGCACGTAGGAGAAACAGTCACTATTGCACAAAACTGTAGGGACAACATACAAGGAAAGCTAAGAAAAGGCTTGGGAACATCACTTGACCTACTCAGCCACAGACTCTGGCTGTCCTAGAAGTACTGATCTATACAGGTTGGTCAAAAAGTCTGGAATGCTTGCACGGAGTTGCAGGGTAGGTTGTGCTGAGAAATAATTGTTAAGAAAAAAAAATCTGATGCACTGTGCCGTTTCCAAGTTAATTAGAACTGAAGCCAGCCAATCAGGCCATTGTGTGTGCAAATTCAAGCAGCCTACCAAACACGATTAATGTCAGTTTTTCTCACTATGTAGATGACAGCAGACAAGACTGCTCAGTCTTACTACCATCCCATGTCCAATTTTTTGTTTTGCTCTCTTGCTCAGTTTCAGAAAACCAAACAAAGAACACATTTGGCAACACCATATCTGGCAGGTCACTTTAATTTGCTCATGCAATGGCCTGACTGGCTAATTTGAAAGCCAATGAACTCAAATGGTGCAGCATATCGAATTTTTTCTTAATAATTATTTCTCATCACAAACCAACCTCCAACACTATTACGAGCTTTTAAGGCTGTTTCTAACCACCCTGTTTAAAGTTTTTAAAATACAACCTTTTGTATTTGATAAGGAATGCAATCAGCTCCATGAAATTTTGCCCAACTGATGAAAAAAAGGGATATTTATTTTTAAACATTCATCTTCATCCTTTGTCACCAATTTAAATTAATTGTCCAAAACATTTAATAAAAGCCACAACAAGCAGGTACAGAGAGTCAAGGATATTAATAAGAAAAGGATGGTGAAAACAAAATATCACAATGGCTTCCAACATCATTTACTCAATTTTTTGGATAAATAATATAAGCCAGGTCATTTCTGATTCATTACAATTGTCTGAGGAACTAGGATTTAAGCTTATATGCCAAAAGATGTGAGTATGGTGCAACTGCTAGTCTAGCACACTACTGTATCGTCTTAAAAAGGCTCAGCACTTAGACAGTTATCTGCAGACTGTACAAGGTTTACAGTGATCACACCCAGGACTGCTACGGGCACAACACATTACATACACTGAAAACTCAGAAAATATTTGACAGCTTCTCTCTTAAATAGGCAGAGGATGAAACCAATGGTTACTCTGCAATTCACACTTAAATATTTGGCAGATCGTGCACAGAACTGCTTTCAAACTATTTCTCTACCATTCCACTCTCAAGAAGCTCAAGTGGGGAAAAAACCAACACTCAAATCTTTCCATATGAGCTCCGATTTCACTATCAAAGTGGGGTAATTTCTCTCTATGTGGCTGGGAGTCAACAAAATATTTTGACATTCAGAGGAGAATGTTAGTGATGCCAGTTTCGTGGAAAGATCTTGCCGTACTGAAAAAATGCCTTGTTTTAATTATTGCCACTCCAAACCACTTATTAAATCTGTGACACTCTCCCCCATCTAACAATAACAGAAAACTGACGGTCATTCTTTGAACTTTGATGTCCTTTGGCACTCCTATCTGGTGAGACTCCTGTACCACACAATAATACTGCAGAAGAGAACAGAGGCGTAGTGTAGACCCTGTTAGTGTAGACCCTGTTAGGTTTGTTGCATGTTCCAAGTGTTCTGCCAATAAAAATCTTCAGTTTGCCTTCCTCATGACATTTTCTGTGTTATAGTGCAAATTTAAGTTGTTTTTAATTGTGATCCATTGGTATTTAGTTGAATTGGCAGTCTTTAAGATGGTTTATCACATAACCAAAATTTTAAAGAATGTTTTTAGTACTCATCTATCTTGTTTACTACTACTACTGCTCCCCCCCCCCCCCACCCTCCCCCAGTCACCACCATAGATTGAGAGCTTTAGCTGCATTGGATAGCAAATGTTTTTCAAGATGACATTAGTAATTTGTGTGCAGATAACATCTGGACAGCAAAACAAGCTCAAACCACATATCTGTGTAAAAAAGTGAAACATGCCACGATATTTTGTGTCTAGTAACTGTAAAATACAAATAGATATGTGCAGATGGGCAAGTAAAGTGCTGCTACAAAAGTAAGGTATTGTGAATGTCTTGAGCTTTGAAGATCAGGCCTTCCTCTAAAGACTTTTTTATTATTCCTATTTACCTGGATGTAAGTTATTGTCTCTTCATAATCTAACCTCTCTGCAACCCCATGTCATCTTCTGCAAGTACTCTTCTGCTCAGTTTCAATGACACTAACAAAATGGTTTAACTTATAAACATTCTATCAGAGATCCTTCTTTTCGATTTCAATTCTCTCTCCCAACCTCACAAATCCCTCTACAAACTTTACTGTATCGTAGAACACTGGTCGTTCTTTCAGCATCTATCATTATCAACATTGCAAGTAACATCCACAATTGTTTTATAATTTAATGCCTTATTATCTCAAATCCACTAGGAGAACACTCCAGATCCACAGCTAAAAGGATCCAATAAAAAACATAAGAAATGAAAAGACCAAGCCTACTGACAAGTTTGCTGAAGAATACAGTGGTGCTGCTGCTACAAGTTGACACCACTTTGTGATTTGAGAGAGATCAGATTATTTTCATCAAACAAACACTTCAGGAGATTGCAGATGTTGGATAATTACTTTCTGACTTCTGGAAACATCGCAACAATTTACAGAACTGCCACTTAAACAGGATACAGCATTTTATATGGTTGGCTGCATCACCACCACTTAATAAATGTGACACATTCCTGTGGGGAGAAAGAGGAATATTCAATATGAGTCGTCAGCTTTGACCAGTGATGTAGGAAAAATTGCAGGGATAAAGAAGAACATACGATATGAGATGTTGGCTTTGACCAGTGATGCAGGAAAAATGCAACAAACGGCTTATACAAAATTGCAACTATAATGTGGTATCGGTGGCAATTTTTTCAAACAGCTTACAGATCAGTGTCACCAAACCCAGGCTCTTGTTAGTTACAGATTTGTTAGCTTCGCCAACTCACAACTAAACTATCACATTCCAACCTAACCTACACCTCGGGAAAAGCTGTAGATCAATCTGTCACCACAACCAAGTTTCTTTGTTAACACAGTAGTTGGCTTTACCAAAAAAACAATAAAATTCAATACAGTAGAGTTTCTATAATTTGACACTTCGCCAGCCCAACACGTCCAATAATCCGACACAACATGCCGAGATCATGTGATGTGGATGAGTGGGACCACTTCAATTGAACAGTTTAGTAAACAATACGTAGTCGGCCTCCAATTTTTGATTATTGCATACATTGTGCAATCAAATTAGTGCCCTCTTTTAACTTGCTTCGACAGTGTTAGTGAATGTTTCATATCTTTCATACAATGTGTCTCAAGCAGGTAGTGAAAAAAGTAAACAAGACATTGACTTTGGTTGACCCAAAATTATTAAAAAATTAAACACAGGAGAAAAAATTAACAATTCAGCTTTGTTCTATGGTGTTGGGTGTGCTACCCTCTATGACATTAAAAAGAATCTCAATAAAATTGAGGGGTTTGTGCACAATTTGAACAGCAAACGCAGTGGCAGGGAAGTGATACAAACTGGTGAGTACCAGTTGATAATTGAAGAAGCTTTGTAAACATGGTTTCTTCATGAACGTAGTAAACACACTCAAAATTCAGGACATTTTATCAAAGAAAAGGGAGATTTTTCTATAAAGAAATTATGAAAAAAGACTATTTCCATACAAGTACCAGATGGCTTGGTGAGTTTAAACAAGATTTGTTACATGCTTGCTAACCACAATATGAAAAGAGTTAAGTCTTTGTCCTAGTCAGATTTATAATGCGGGCAAAAGCAAATTGTTCTGGAAACATTTGTCCAACAAAGCATCCAGGCACAAAGCAGAGGCAAGTGCTCCTGGCAGAAAAATAAAGATACAGTCATGCTCTAATGCTAGTGGAACGCACAAACTTGAGCTGCTTGTCATAGGAAAATCAAAAACTCCCAAGGCGTTCAAAAACTTAAAACATCTAGCATTCAAGTATAAACACCAAAACAGGGCTTGGATAGCATGGGAATTTTTCAGTGAGTGGTTTCACGTGGAGTTCATACCATCGATCAAAGAGCTCCTCAAGAAGCAAAATGTGTCTCAAAGCGTTGTTGGTACTGGATAACTGCCCTGAACATCCACTATGGATCAGAATATTATCCAAACTGTTAAGGTTTAAAAAAAGCTTGCAGTATAGAGTAATTAGTAAAGTGGAAAATGTTATCGAATCATTAACATAAATAAATGTTAAAGATGATGTTTACAACCTTGCTTGGGCTTGGGGAAGTATTTCGACTAAATTGTGGTACGTGTGAGGGATAAACTATGGCCATTATCTTCCTTTATTCCTTTATCAAACATGCACAAAAAATGTTTTAAAGAACATAAACTTATTGAGAACCCATTAACAATGAGAAAACCATGCAGCTCCAAGAAAAAACTGACAATATCTGTTCAAATGATGCTGCAACACACATCTGTTAACATGTAAATGACTGGTTATTCGGAAACAAAGATGAAAATTGTCAGCTGATGAGTGATAAGATTATCCAAGACATGTTAACTACATATGACAATGAAGAACAATGGGAAACTTTTGACATTACAGACCATATGACATAACAATGCTGTGATTGCACTTAACATGCGTCATGTGGTGGAGGAAAATGACATAGAAGCAGCTGATGTTTTACTTTTAAGGAGGCTGCGAGAGAAAGCTATAAAAATCTCCTCAGTCGGGGCGAGGGGGTGACTGATGACTTCATATCACATAAGAAGCCTATTGATGAAGATGAACATAAAAACGATTAATACATTAAAATTAATATGTTTGTTACAAAAAAACGTATATAAAGTATTGTTAACATGTAATCTGAGTTCTACATAGTACTTTTCTTCTTGTTTTGTGAGTCAAATGTTTCAATACAAATAAAAAAACAGAGTTTTTCAATGAAAATCCAGTAATCTGACAATTTCTATACTCTAACATATCTCAGATCCATATGTGTTGGATCCTACTGTAAATGCAGCCCCTAACATTACATCACTAGTCAAATCTGACAACTATCAAATATTCCTCTTGACCCTCTTGTGGACTGTGCAAACAACTGGACTGATTGTTTTTTTCTGTCTTGCAAGGAACAAAAAAAAAAATACATGGAACACACACACACACACACACACACACACACACACACACACACACACACACACACAGTTAATAACTGATAACTTTTCATTATTTAACATGTTAACCTTTTTTTAATTAGAAGCCTCAACATGCAGATGAACATTTTACCAATTGAATGGGTATATCATTCTATTATGTCAAACAAGTGTTCAATAGAACTACTATGAGTAGATGTGGTGGTGGTGGTGGTGGTGGTGGTGGTGGTGGTGGTGGTGGTGGTGGTGGCAGCAGCAGCAGCAGCAGCAGCAGTAGCAGTAGTAGTAGTAGTAGTAGATGCTGTTATTGTAGTAGTAGTAGTAGTAGTAGTAGATGCTGTTATTGTTGTCAACAACCCTACATGAAGGAAGACAAGTTAGGCCTACGTAAGACGTGTAATCTCTCTCCTATACCACATGTAATAAAAACGGTTGAGACGGTTATGATGACAGTGTATTATGGCTGTACTACATTGGTAGCTGCTTCAAGATGTGGTTCTGCTGAAATTAGAAATCCAGTAGGGCTCACTTGCCTTGAGTGTCAACTCCGTTCTCTGTAAGCCTAAGAACAATTCCTCAAGTTAACATAAATCAATAATTTAAATATAACAGCTTTCAATAACCTAAAAGAGCAGCCCCCTCACACACACACACACACACACACACACACACACACACACACACACACACAATTGTAGCATGGCATCAACTTAATTTTTTTTTTTTATCCAATACTAATGCACAAAGCAATTGGTAATGTTTGCATAAAGGGCACTTGGGAAGATTCTGAAGTTTTAGTACTAAACCAACTTTACACATGGTAACAGCTGCAAAAGTGCAGAAGCATGGGATACTAACACGGTAGCATATGGATCTACGAAATGAATTTATAAGATTTATGTTATGGAGAAAGCACAGCAAGCAACATTGTAATAAGCGGAAAGAAAGAAAATTAAGTAAAATATGCGGAGCTTACACCAACTGAAAAGAGCATATCCTAAAATAATCTAATATTCTGAATTTATACTATTTGTGATATTTCCAATTACGGAAGCTACGACAGTGGTCATTTCTTTGATCTTTTTTTCGTAATTGATGACAGGATTCGTCTGACCACATGCTTCAGTCATGAACATTTTCACTGACTCCGAAGTTTTTCCCGAACCCTGGATTCTTATAAATACGTAACAGATTTTCTCAATCACAGAAAAATATTTATTCTGAAATTACGTCAATTCAAACATATTTATTTACTACTAACTGCTCTCTCAGCTATGTGCAACAGCGAATGAAGCGTTAGTCACTCAACATGTGCATCGAATTTGCTCGCATTACAAAAACACCGCAGTACAACCCAATCTCACACTCTTAGTACAGCTGTTCCGGCAGCGAAAGTATTTATTTATTTATTTTTTATTTATTTACAGATAACTGCTTCATACATCAAGAGAGCAGCAACTTTCATCTTTTACCACCGTTACGAAATTGGTGGCGCCTATTATGTTACGATCATGGCTGTTAAAATTAGGAATTTCTAATTTTCACTCATTTTAAGATATACCCTTGCCTAATTCACTCAACAAAATGCTGCCTCTTAATGCTGCTGCTCTAACACCTTTCTCCAGCTCCAGGGTACCGACGTCCATACAATAGTTAATACTACGAATCCGTAAACAGTTTCAGAAACTTCAAAAATATGACGATCATATGTTTTACTATGCACTGCAATAGAAATGTAAGAAATTCTGAAATTTTACTGACGGGGCCAAACACTGCTACGAGATATTTCTAACATTTTATTCTTCACTTATAAAATAAGAACAAAATAAAGAAAATATAGACACTGCAACACCGGTCAAGAGCTCGCGTCTGATTTTGTGCCACTAGCATGTCGTTCTCGCATAAGTCTTGTATTTCATCAATGATAGAGTCACTTCATGTATTATAACAAATTATGGGTTATGCCGGGAGCTAAGGAATTCTATACTACTTGTCATTTTCATTAACAATAGTCCAAGCATATATTTCCACTCAAAGAAAACTACTACTCAGGACATCAAAAAGTTGAATGCGTCTTTACTTATGTCAGATATACTTACTTGCGAAGATTCTACCAAAGAATTTCACGTACTAACCGCAACTTCAAATACCACACACTAATAACGCTAAAAACTGCAGTTTCTCCTTTTTGCTATTACATAGATCTACAACGATAAACAAGTGACCCATAAAACGGTACGGTGGTGATATCTAGGGATGACATTTGTGAACTTATAGGATATTGCTTCTTATGTTATCCCTGGAGTTTTTCAGTCTTCAGCAGAAGTCGCCGTAAGCCTCAAGTCGATAGATGACTGTCTTTGCGCGCCATCTCTTGTTATAATACACGAACTAAGATGG
The DNA here is from genome assembly GCF_023864345.2 of Schistocerca serialis cubense. Lineage (NCBI taxonomy): Eukaryota > Metazoa > Arthropoda > Insecta > Orthoptera > Acrididae > Schistocerca > Schistocerca serialis. Next base: position 276,513,921 of record NC_064646.1, read on the forward strand.
TAAAGACTACACGCAACTTCCTAACAGTTGCATATCGTCACGGTCTATCACATCAACACTAAAAATCTCCGAATGACGCCAAGCCACTTTCGATTTCAGACCGCGCCAGACAATTATTTACAGTTGTCTCTTCCCCCACCTTACTGCACGATCAGTAACTCTGCGCATTGACCATTGTCCTACAGCAGAAGGAGATCCAGCAGTTAGAATGTTAAATTTTATATTGTTTATGGTACAAATCGTACTCTTCCACCATTTTCAAGACAATTTTTTTTGGCTGTGCAGTCCTCTAAACAATTATATACGTTGAATATAATTTCAAATACATAAATTGTACACGGTAATTGCGTCATGGTAACACAAAGTTAGAATTGCGACAAACACCATTTCACGCGGTAGTCGACATGACACGGGAGAAGTATTATAATAATCATGGATAAACAGACTTGGACGTATTTTTTGTGCTTCTTAGACTTAAAAAATAAAGGTGCGTTAAAACTCCGCTACGTACAAAAAATCCCTTTTGCTCTTTCGCATAATTTTAACAAATTAAGTTCGTGTGAACTTTAAGGAAAAACGAAATTTTAATTTAACACCCTATAGAAGACGTAAAACAGTCAGAGCTCTGTATGGACAAGTAGGTGGCATATGGAAAAGAGATATGCGGTTTTCTTGTTTGAGAAAATGTTCGTGTATTTCTCTCAACAAATTTCAGTAATTCACGCAAATCCAGAATCAGCAGTCACGGCACGATTGCGAAGAATTTCGCATATTCAGCATTGCTTCGCCTAGCCTGGTCACAGGAACTAAATACGGTATGTTTTTAAACACATCAGGGCCGAATCTAGTTTGACAAAGGGAACCCGGTACTTTAACTACTCTAAGCCCGCATCTTTACCGTGCGAATCAATACACGGTGCTACACAAAGCGTACTATTTGTTTATGCTTCGTTTTTATCACTGTCACTAACATTACTATTATTATATTTGCTTTATAAATGAAAGCGAAACGGTTATGGTGTAAAAAATTCTCTTTAACTGAACTGCAGTAAGATCATCACGGAAAACTGAGCGAGTGGTCAACTTTATCTTCTACAGGTACGATAGGGGTATGGAGAAGTTACTGGTGCCTCCTTCAACACCAGATGCTCGAGTTTTTAAGCAGGTTTTTGGGAGATATTTTGCGACTTGTTGAAGTGCCCAAGACATGAGATTTTAGCAGCAGAACCGGAAGGTACAAACAAAAAATAGTTGGACACTCTGAAATGAAAGTAACGTAAAAATATGATGATGCCCGATTCAAGGCCAGAACATCACATGACCTGAAGGTCACTAACAAACGTTTTACAGGTACCAGCTGCTTCAAGTATTGGGTTCCTGGTGACCAGCGATAATAATACAAAGAATGCGTTAGAGAACTGGTATAAGCAGGACACGAAGTCTAGCTTGCAAACTTACAAATATATAAAGTCTCTCTAATTACATGTTTTTGGTATATTATTCCTTTGTACGACGAGTTGTTACAAATGAATCAGAAGTGTAGACGACGACAGAATCGGATCCGAACAGCCCTGTGGAGAGGCCACACTAACATTATGGTTCCTGAAAATAGACAACAGCCTTCGCAGTAGTCACAGAATCAACAGTTTGGATTATTGACTCATCTGGCCTAGTGACACTAGCCACCATAGCCTTGCTATGGTGGTGCTGCGAACGGTCAAAATCAGAGGGGCCTACAGTCGTTTCGTTTCCCGAGAACTTGCCGTTGTGCTGTATGGTTTAAAGATGATGATATCTTCTTGAATATTCTTGAAATAAAACGGTCCCCCATTCGGATCTCCTGCTGAGGCTACTCAGGAGAATGTAGCTGCCAAGAAAAACAAATCTGGCATTCTACGGAGCGGAGGTTGGAATGTTAGATCTCTTAACTGGTTAGGTATATTGGAGAATTTAAAAAGAGAATTTGATAGGGCGAATTTAGATATAGTAAGAATAAGTGAAGTGCAGTGGCAGGAAGATGAGGACCTCTTATCAGGTGAATATAGGGTTATCAACAGTCCTCTTGCTTAGCTGAATGGGGCCGGCATTGTAGCTCACAAGGGAACCTCCCCATCGCACCCCCCTCAGATTTAGTTATGAGTTGGCACAGTGGATAGGCCTTGAAAAACTGAACACAGATCAATCGAGAAAACAGGAAGAAGTTGTGTGGAACTATGAAAAAAATAAGCAAAATATACAAACTGAGTAGTCTATGCGCAAGATAGGCAAGATCAGGATAGTATTAGCTCAGGAGCGCCGTGGTCGCGTGGTTAGCGTGAGCAGATGCGGAACGAGAGGTCCTTCGTTCAAATCTTCGGTCGAGGGAAGAGTTTAATTTTTTATTTTCAGACAATCATCACCATACGATTTCTTACAGTTCGGAAAATATTCATTGACCTTGTTATTGAAGTCGTGAGCTACATTTGCTGGATTCATATTGCCCACGGAATACATCTCACGTATTTAATGCACTCTCGTCCAAAGTAGTGAACAGTCAACTGCCAGCCAGGGAGCCTCGTTAGCAGGAATACTCTCTCCTCCGTGCGCTGTAGTCGACTGACGTGTGTTTCGATGTTTGTTTAGGTGTAGCGTCCCCATACTACGGCGCAGTTGGCTCGCATCGGACGGACAGATAATAATTGTCTGAAAATAAAAAATTAAACTTTTTTCCTCGAGGGAATAATTGAACCAAAGACCTCTCTTAATCCGCAGCTGCTCACGCTAATCACGGAACCACGGCGCTCTTGAGCTCGTGTTATCCTTGATGGTGCCTATTTTGCGCATGGACTGCTCAGTTTGTATATTTCGCTTATTTTTTTTATAGTTCCACACAACTTCTTCCTGTTTTCTCGATTGATATCTGTTCAGTTTTTCAAGGCCTATCCATTGTGCCAACTTATAACCAAATCTGAGGGGGGTGCGATGGGGAGGTTCCCTTGTCAGTGTGTTCGGTTGGAGAGGCGCTGGCCCTCTGTAAAAAAAATAACTGATTAAAGGAATCAACGATCGACTTGAACGGATGTCCTGTGACGTCCGCCAGGGCCAAACGCAACGAACGTTATCGAACAAAATGAAAAAAGAAAACCAAAGGAAAACAAAAAAATGGTAACGTGCTTGCCTCCCATGCAGTGGGTCCGGGCTCGATTCCCGGCTGGGTTGGAGAATTTTCTCCGCTCGTGGACAGGGTGTTGTGCTGTCCTCATCATCATTTCATCCTCATCACCGGCACGCGAGTCACCCAATGTGGCGTCTACTGCAATAAGACTCGCACTCGGTGGCTGAACTTCCCCGGTTGGAGCCTCCCGGCCAGCAATACCATACGATCATTTCATTTCATTTCAGGGTTATCAACACAATATCAAATAGGGGTAACTCAGGAATTGCTCTAATAAAGATTAAAAAAAACAGGAATGCAAGTGAGATATTAACAGCGTAGTGAACACTTTTTATAGCCAAGATAACTACATATGACAACTAGCTCCGCACGTTATGAAGAAGCTGAAAGAATTTATGATGAGGTAAAAGAAATTATTCAGATAATTAAGGGAGATGAAAATTTAACTGTACTGGAGGACTGGAATTCGATAGCATGAAAAAGGAAGAGGAGGAAAAATGATTGAACACATGGACTGGGGAAAAGGAGTGAAAAAGGAAGCCGCCTGGTAAAATTACATCTACCACCTATTCTCAGCAAGACACCTTATGGTGTGTGGCGGAGGGTGCTTTGTGTATCACGTTACTTCTTCCTTTCCCTGTTCCAGTCGCGCATGGTTCGGAGAAGAACGATTGCCTATAAGACCCCGCGTGGACTCGAATCTCTCTATTTTACCTTCATGGTCTTTTCGCGAGATATACGTAGGAGAAAGCCATAAGGTGGCTGATTCGTCTAGGATCGTACACCGACGAGCAATATTCAAGTACTGGTCGAACGAGGGCTTCGTAAGCTACTTCCTTTGCTGAAGAACATTTCCTGAGAATTCTTTCAGTGAATCCGTCTGACATCGGCCTGACACACGGTTAATTTGTTGTTCCATTTCACATCGCTCCATACCCATGCTGCTGGATATTTTGTGGAAATAACTGCTTCCAGTGATTGTTCTGCGCAATCATGTAATCATACAACAAAACGTCTCTCATATGTAAATTAAAAGAGGAGATGGGGAGAAAGGAAAGGAAAGCGTTTACTATTGCCAACTACATCGGCACATTAGGCGGAATCAGCAGTGACGAGTGAAAATGTATATCTCACCAGGATTCGAACCCAGGATCTCCTGCTCACTATTTTTTTTTAAAACGCTCTATCCTTCTTTTTTATTATTTTTTTAGGGCAAGTGCTCTATCAACTTTTTTTAAATTAACTTAATTTGTAGGTTTTTTTTTAACTAAAAAAAACCTAAGTGCCACCGCCACTTTTCATTCTATAACAAAAAAATCTGGTCCACTTCAGGCGTTGGCTCCTGACAATCTACTCAAGAGAGCTACCTATATACCAGGGCAAATATGGGAAATCAAGGTTAGGGCTATCCTACAAACAAAACAAAATCTTCCTTTTCCTGAATTTTATTTTTATTGTTTTTTTTAATTTTTTTCCTCTTTTCCTTTCTTTTCTTTCTTTTTCTTTTTGTTGTGTAATTGATCAGAGGGCTTCTGCGCCCCGCTGGTAATATGTTGAGTCACGTCTTCTCGAAATTGATGTGTTCCGTTAAATTGTTCAGAAATGTTCATTGGTTCAAACAGGAAACCTTCTTCTCTCTTGGCTTAACACATTCCAGCTGCGAGGCGGGTCGTGGAAAGCACTCGCAAGGAAGTTTGAGAAAAATTGTCTGTATTTTGGGTGACGGACAACGACATTTTGACGGTCTTTGAGGTATGTCCAAAAATCGAGTACAGAGTCGACAGTTTGTTCAAATAGGTAGTGAATGGCATGTCCGCGAATCCAATTCACAGCATTGGTCTTTGTCCGAGGAAAATAGTCACGTTCCGGAAATAATAATGAAAGGGGAGTAATCCGATCCGGAATGTCACGCGTTAGAAAAGCCACAATACGACGAACCAAGTGCCTAACCTCCGCCGCCGGTCCGCAAACAAACCAATGTTCATCATTGTCTGGCACTCCACACGTGGAACATAGAGGCGATTGGGCGAGGTGGATACGATGAAGGCGAAATTGGTTGATTTGCTTGCCATTGACAGTTAGGTACCAGACAGATTGAACATTCGTGTCAAGGTAACAGGCGAACACCGCGCGCCATACATGACGCCAGTCAACCTGGGGGAACTTTTGTTCAATCGGGTTAGGTGGACGACCTAATTGGAGGACATTGTATACTGCCTTTGTCTTGAGTAAAAGTTGTCTTGGTAAGGTGAGGCGTAGATAACTGAGTTCAAGAAAGAAGTATGGTATATAATGGAACTGGGCTGGAACATCAGAGATCATCACTGGGGCTGACAGACCGGCGAATATGCCGACAGGAGGAGACCAGTGAGGCTCGTTGGGCAACGTGTCCAATACCGTCATCTGGGAGCTGACAAATAGGGCGCGAGCTCTATCCGGCACGTGAAACAGACCTATCCCACCTCGTTCATGGGGAAGAGTAAGGGTTGCATAGTTAACTTTGAACAACAGCCCAGAGCTGACGAAAGATGCCATCGCTGCCAACATGCGACGTGCCACAGTAAGCGGGAAAGGTAGAACTTGTGCTACATGGGGAACTCGGGATGCGATATATATACACTCCTGGAAATTGAAATAAGAACACCGTGAATTCATTGTCCCAGGAAGAGGAAACTTTATTGACACATTCCTGGGGTCAGATACATCACATGATCACACTGACAGAACCACAGGCACATAGACACAGGCAACAGAGCATGCACAATGTCGGCACTAGTACAGTGTATATCCACCTTTCGCAGCAATGCAGGCTGCTATTCTCCCATGGAGACAATCGTAGAGATGCTGGATGTAGTCCTGTGGAACGGCTTGCCATGCCATTTCCACCTGGCGCCTCAGTTGGACCAGCGTTCGTGCTGGACGTGCAGACCGCGTGAGACGACGCTTCATCCAGTCCCAAACATGCTCAATGAGGGACAGATCCGGAGATCTTGCTGGTCAGGGTAGTTGACTTACACCTTCTAGAGCACTTTGGGTGGCACGGGATACATGCGGACGTGCATTGTCCTGTTGGAACAGCAAGTTCCCTTGCCGGTCTAGGAATGGTAGAACGATGGGTTCGATGACGGTTTGGATGTACCGTGCACTATTCAGTGTCCCCTCGACGATCACCAGTGGTGTACGGCCAGTGTAGGAGATCGCTCCCCACACCATGATGCCGGGTGTTGGCCCTGTGTGCCTCGGTCGTATGCAGTCCTGATTGTGGCGCTCACCTGCACGGCGTCAAACACGCATACGACCATCATTGGCACCAAGGCAGAAGCGACTCTCATCGCTGAAGACGACACGTCTCCATTCGTCCCTCCATTCACGCCTGTCGCGACACCACTGGAGGCGGGCTGCACGATGTTGGGGCGTGAGCGGAAGACGGCCTAACGGTGTGCGGGACCGTAGCCCAGCTTCATGGAGACGGTTGCGAATGGTCCTCGCCGATACCCCAGGAGCAACAGTGTCCCTAATTTGCTGGGAAGTGGCGGTGCGGTCCCCTACGGCACTGCGTAGGATCCTACGGTCTTGGCGTGCATCCGTGCGTCGCTGCGGTCCGGTCCCAGGTCGACGGGCACGTGCACCTTCCGCCGACCACTGGCGACAACATCGATGTACTGTGGAGACCTCACGCCCCACGTGTTGAGCAATTCGGCGGTACGTCCACCCGGCCTCCCGCATGCCCACTATACGCCGTCGCTCAAAGTCCGTCAACTGCACATACGGTTCACGTCCATGCTGTCGCGGCATGCTACCAGTGTTAAAGACTGCGATGGAGCTCCGTATGCCACGGCAAACTGGCTGACACTGACGGCGGCGGTGCACAAATGCTGCGCAGCTAGCGCCATTCGACGGCCAACACCGCGGTTTCTGGTGTGTCCGCTGTGCCGTGCGTGTGATCATTGCTTGTACAGCCCTCTCGCAGTGTCCGGAGCAAGTATGGTGGGTCTGACACACCGGTGTCAATGTGTTCTTTTTTCCATTTCCAGGAGTGTATTTACATATCGAGCTCGTTGGAGAATGTCTAAGGATCGAAGGCGATGGCCCATAAGACCTGCTCTGATCATTAAAAGGAGGCGTCGGCAGTTGATGGTGGCTGAACGCCGGAGATCAGATGAAAAATCTATTCCCAAACAGCGAATTGCATCAACGGTGGTAAGAGGTGTAACGCACTCCACGGGAAGTCCCGTGCCAATGAACATAACTTGTGACTTACGTACGTTTAAAGAGCTACCCGATGCCTCACCATAAGTCGCTACCCACGTCAAAACAGCTCGAACCTCGTCGGCATTACGTAAACAGATGACTACATCGTCAGCATAGGCCGTGCAACAGAATCGGTAGCGATCTATGGACAACCCTACCAAACGTTGTCTTAGTCCACATAGCAAGGATTCCAAGGAAAAGGCGTACAAAAGCGCTGAAAGAGGGCAACCTTGACGTACGGATCGACCTATTTTTATCGGAGGAGTGAGTCTGCCATTGTACATAACCCTGGACGAGGCAACCCGCAGAAGGCGCATCACTACCGTGATAACGGCGATTGGTAAACTCATATGGTGGAGAACGGCCGTAAGGAACGAATGGTCAACCCTATCAAAAGCTTGACTAAATTCCAAAGACGCAAGTGCCCCAGACAGGCGTTGTGCCTGTGTAGCGGCGATCATATCCCTGTAGCGGCATAAAGCCGTGCGGATATTGTTATCCCCTCCCAAAGATGCTTGGTCTGGCGACACAACATATCGGGTAACGTTTTTAAGTCGTGCCGCCAAAAGGCGAGTGAAGATTTTCATATCACTGTTAAGGAGGGTGATGGCCGATAATCACTGATATTGTTGCCACCATGCGGTTTATGTACAGGAATAATAATTCCTTCCATGAAAGCGTCTGGCACAGGTACTTCTGGAGACATCAGTTCTGAAGGTGAAGGTGGACTCTAACAAACCACGGAAGGTGTGATAAAATTCGAGGGGAAGACCGTCGGGTCCTGGGGAGCGATTGATGGTTCCTGCCCGGATCGCATCGCGGACTTCATCATCAGTCACCTCTGACGTCAAGTCAATCGCCGCATCTCCTGGGATACCACCAAAGTTGAGCTGTGAGACTTCCTCGATCAACTCTGGGGAATGTGGAATGGCGGCGTAGAGCTGCTGGTAGTGGGCATGAAGCACATTCCCTATTGCAGATTGGGTTACGTAGCGACGCCCTTCTTGGTCTGTTAGGAAGTGAATCAATTTTCGGCGTCGATTTTGGCGTTCTTGGATGATATGGTACATCGACGGATGTTCATGAGGCATGCGATCAGCAGTACGAGATCGTACTATCGTTCCTTCTAAATGCCTCCGCATGAGGTTGGAGATTTGGGCCTTAGCATGGTTCATCCTTGTATGGCGCTCAGGGGAGGCTGGCATCGTGGAGCATTCTCGTAGGATCCTGTAGTAAAAGTCCATAGCGTTCTTCCTCCAGGCTACAACATCTTTGCCATACCGGATCAAAGTTTTTCGAAGAGCAGGTTTTGCACACTGGATCTACCAGGATATGGTAGACGGATAAGTGGGACGGCGTCTATTACATGTGATCCAAGTGTCTTCTATTAGAAGTCGACAGTCAGGTGAATTAAGAAGTGCCGTGTTCAGTTTACACAAACCACGTCCGTGCCATACTGACTGTCTTGTGAGAACAACATCACAGAAGTAAGCCTCATGATCTGAGAAAGCAACAGGCCAGATTTCAGCCTATCGAGTGTGTTGAATTAGGGACCGCGAGATGTAGATGCGATCCAGTCGGCTAGAGGAGTGCGCAGTGTAGTACGTAAAGCCCATAAGATCACCGTGAACATGTCTCCACGTGTCGACAAATTGTAGCCGCGTGACGACTGTTTCCAGAGCTGCGCATGGTGAGTGACGCGGCAATTGATCCTGAGGTCGCTGGGTGCAGTTGAAGTCTCCAACCATGACCCAGTCATCGTGTGGTCCCATAAAAAGGGGGTTAACTTCATTCGCGAAGAAGGTATTGCGTTCACGACGGTAGCTGGAGCCCGACGGCGCATAAATGTTGACGATGCGTACACCAAAGAGAGTAAGGGCCATACCTCTGCCGTTGGGGAGGTATAGGACATCTTCGGCAGGAAGACCTTCTCGTAAAATGATGGCAACACCACAACCGGTGTCCGAAGCGGGAGAAAATGCGCTGTGAAGCCATGTGGTGGTGAAAAATCGGCGACATGCACTTCCTGAAAAGCGCAATATCTATGTCCGCATCATAAATCATATCGCGGAGCAGCGCTAGTTTGTGGGGCGCACGAATGGTCGCGAGGTTAATCGTTGCGACACGATAATGCTGGTGTTGGAGTCCCACAGGCACAGGTGGGGCTCCTTCTTCAAGAGCGAGAGGTCGTCGATCTTGCCGGTCCGCTGAAGAGGTTGCTATTGTGGGGAGATTGCGGGCGGGGGCGCAACCGATGGAGACGCCTCATCGTCAGCACAGTCCACCCCAGTCCCTTCGATCTCCACGTCGTCTGCCCAGGAGACTGATACTGCGGTAGGGGATCGGCTGTGCACATCATCCACGTGGAGAGGAGACGTAGTTTTCGGCTCAGCGGATAGGCTCTCTTCAACGTCGACCTGTGGTGGCGACGGCGCCAGTAAGGAGGGGTGTTCGTTGCCAGTGGTCGCCTGTGGCGGGTCGTTCGCATCAGACTTTTGGTCATCAAAGAGCGGTTTGACGTCCATCTTCGGGTCTGCATCCCTGGTCTCCATCCGTAGAATGGATTCATCAGGGGGTGTACGGCTACGTTTCTTTCTCTTTCGTGTCGACCCTTGTTTTCGAACATGTCGTTCAGAGTCTGATTGCGGGTGGCTTTCGTCTGACTCCGGACCAGTCTGAAGGAAAGCAGAAGTAGGTACCACTCCCGAATCAACGTCCATCTCAGTAGCATTTTCAGTCACAGTGCTGCGAGGATTCGGCAGATCAAGATCTGGCGTCTGTGGCACCTCAGGAGGAATCTCAGTAGCGGTTGCATCTACCTGATCAGACGACGTCAACGGTGCCGGAAGACCCTGTGTAGAGGTGCTACCTTCCTTGGCAACCTTGGCATATGTGACAGGGATCTGAGTGATCACCGCTGGGGACGTTTCCTCGCCGACCGGCGTCTGGATCAGGCGGCGTCGCATGCAGGCGGATCTGACGTGGCCTTCTTGTCCACAACCCGCACATGTTCGGGGTTGGCCGTCGTACATGACAATGGCTCGCACCCCGCCAATTGTCAGGTATGATGGTATATGTTTTTTTCAGTTCAATTTTGACCTGACGCACACCATTAAGGACATGGTAGGTCGTGAAGGTTTGCCATTTTTCCTCTACGTAACCGATGACATTACCGTATGGTTGTAACGCAGAGACAACTTCGTCCTTCGGCACTTCAAAAGGTAGTTCAAACACCCTAATTGTGTGTTGACCGTACTCTGCAAGTCCAACTGTTACAGCTCCGACGTGACCATCAGAGTATTTGAACTTAAGTCCATTGGCATGGCGGCGAATAACATCTTCACACACCTCGGTGTTCGTCATTTTAATATAAACGACACTACTCATGATCGAAAAATGGATTCCGATAACGTGGTTAGGATCTAAGCGAACTTCTTCACGTATGAACGTTTCAACGAGGTCGCGCATGTTCAGCTGGGAAGGAAACTTTAAGGGTCGCACTTGCGGTAAGCGCTCGACATGTTGTTCACGGTGGACGGACACAAGCCTTAAAGCTACGACGCGGAAGTAAACAAAGCCTGCAGCGGAGCACTGGCCGGCGCGCGGGGCCGTCCGCACGCTGCCACAGCTGAGAGCCGACTTAACACAGTGTCATCGCATCTGCGTGGACTATCTCGACACGCCTTACGGCCGATCCACGTTCCCACCTATTAGCAGTCGCTCTCCATGTCTTCCACGCTCGCTACTCTGGGATTGCCGCAGGAAGTCGGATGTACTTGTGCATCTGCACTGAAGCAGGTGGATCCATTGTCCATATAGGCGAATTAATTATATGAATGCATGGTGTCTGCTCTTTTGGACACGTCCGAAAGAACAGACCCACATTTATTACAGTTTTGTAAGACTCTAATATGGATTTATTAAGTTATCAATAATTGCTTTCTCTCAATTAGTAGCATTAATGCAGTGGACGTAACAGGTTCCTCGCATAGTCCACCCGTTACACAAGTAAATTTTGCTCTGTCCCCTACATCACTGATCATAAAAGTGAGACAAATGCTCAATAACTGCTTGATTTCTCGCTTCGAAACAGTTAAATGAATTAATCGACACCACGACACGGCAGTAACCACACTACTGGCCATTAAAATTGCTACACCACGAAGGTGACGTGCTACAGACGCGAAATTTAACCGACAGGAAGAAGATGCTGTGATATGCAAATGATTAGCTATTCAGAGCATTCACACAAAGTTGGCGCCGGTGGCGACACCTACAACGTGCTCACATGAGGAAAGTTTCCAACCGATTTCTCATATACAAACAGCAATTGACCGGCGTTGCCTGGTAAAACGTTGTTGTGATGCCTCATGTAAGGAGGAGAAATGCGTACCATCACGTTTCCGGCTTCGATAAAGGTCGGATTGTAGCCTATCGCTATTGTGGTTTATCGTATCGCGACATTGCTGCTCGCGTTAGCCGAGATTCAATGCCTGTTAGTAGAATATGGAATCCGTGGGTTCAGGAGGGTAATACGGAACGCCGTGCTGGATCCCAACGGCCTCGCATCACTGGCAGTCAAGATGACAGGCATCTTATGCGCATGGCTGCAGCCACGTCTCGATCCCTGAGTCAACAGATAGGGACGTTTGCAAAGACAACACCCATCTGCACGAACAGTTCGACGACGTTTGCAACAGCATGGACTATCAGCTCGGAGACCATGGCTGCGGTTACCCTTGACGCTGCATCACAGACAGGAGCACTTGCGATGGTGTACTCAACGACGAACCTGGGTGCACGAATGGCAAAACGTCATTTTTTCGGATGAATCCAGGTTCTGTTTACAGAATCATGATGGTCGCATCTGTGTTTGGCGACATCGCGGTGAACGCACATTGGAAGCGTGTATTCGTCATCGCCATACTGGCGTATCACCCGGCGTGATGGCATGGGGTGCCATTGATTTCACGTCTCGGTCACCTGTTGTTCGCATTGACGGCTCTTTGAACAGTGGACGTTACATTTCAGATCTGTTACGACCCGTGGCTCTACCCTTCATTCGATCCCTGCGAAACCCTACATTTCAGCAGGATAATGCACGACCGCATGTTGCAGGTCCTGTACGGGCCTTTCTGGATACAGAAAATGTTCGACTGCTGCCCTGGCCAGCACATTCTCCAGATCACTCACCAACTGAAAACGTCTGGTCAATGGTGGCCGAGCAACTGGCTCGTCACAATACGCCAGTCACTACTCTTGATGAACTGTGGTATCGTGTTGAAGCTGCACGGGCAGCTGTACCTGTACACGCCATCCAAGCTCTGTTCGACTCAATGCCCAGTCGTATCAAGGCCGTTATTACGTCCAGAGGTGGTTGTTCTGGGTACTGATTTTCAGGATCTATGCACCCAAATTGCGTGAAAATGTAATCACATGTCAGTTCTAGTATAATAAATTTGTCCAATGAATACCCGTTTATCATTTGCATTTCTTCTTGGTGTAGCAATTTTAATGGCCAGTAGTGTACATAAGGGCTACTATTGTGCTGACACAGTTATTGTTACTATTACTAGCTGTGGTGAGACGCAAAGCATTAACAGCCTGAAATCTTCCTATTTCTGCCAGTTCACAAGTAACAGGTGCAGCAATCAAGTGATTCATGAACAGTAAGTATAGTGCACACATTTTAACTTGGTTGATTTTAAATGGGGCTGCAATGTGCAGGTGACACAGGTGCCGCAATGGAGAGAATGCAGGGGAAGTTTGTTTTGTAACAAGTGTCTAGCCTCACTGTGGATAGCTGGCTTTCTTATCTGAGAAGGAGTTGTGGATAGAACTTGCGATGTACTACGAATTCCTTTCCACTCATTCTAACACACACACATACACACACAAACTAAATATCATTCATCTTTCATCATTTAAAAAATAAAGGTATTCCAAGAAAAAATCTTTTATTCTACAGTTTAGTTAGCTGCTAAAGTTGGTGATAATGTGGGGCAAGGGATTTTGGGAGGGGGGGGGGGGGGGGAGGCACAGATAGCACGGGGAGGTGGTACTAGCTAATGTCTCAATGCACTCGGGAGTAATAGTCTAAGAAAGGTTGGAAAACAACTGATTTACTGGTTATGAATTGAATATTAAAACTAAAGAAATTGCAACAAGTAAGGTACTTGATAAGATATAACGTAACTAAACTGAAAGAACTAGGAATTGTTAAGAGTTTCAACGGGAGCATTAGGCAGAGTTGGACTGAAACATGGGAAATGAATATAGCAGAAGACGAATGGATAGCTTTGAGAGATGAATTAGTGAAGTCACCAGAGGATGTAGTAGGCGAAAGGTCAAGGCCTAGCAGATTTATACTAGACGTTACCATTTTAGGTATTTGATCCTCTTTGTTCACCACCAGATATCAAATTTAATCTATGAAAGGAGAAAATATAAAAATGCAGCAAATGCATCTAATAAAATGGAACGCAAAGGTATAAAAATTAAGACTGACAGAAAGTGCAAAATGGTAAAGCAGAAATACTTAGAGATATGCAAAGCTATAGAACGAGCACGAAGATGGGAAATATACAAGTCGCATGTAGGAGAATTAAAGACATCTTTACATCTGAGAGAAGCAGCTGTATGATTTCCAAGAGCTCAAGCGGGAAGCCAGTGATGAGCAAGGAAGAGAAGATTGAAAGGTGAAAGGAATGTATAGGAAGGACTGTACAAAGAGAACGAACTTCAGGGTAGTATTATGGAAAGAGAAGGGGAGGTAGATGTAAATGAGACGGAAGATGGGATGCCACGAGAAGAATTTGACAGAGCACTTTAAGACTTAAGTCGAAACGGGGCACTTAGAGTAGACATTTCCTCAGAATTATTTAGATCTTCGAGAGGGCTTACTATACGTAGCTATTCCACGCGGTAAACAAGACGAATTAAACTGGCGAAATATCTTCAGAATTCAAGAAGAATAGGCTACAGCACTACTTCACTCTCCTGTTCCTGGATGTGTAATCCGTGTGTCGTTGACCGAAATTACGCCCACTTATAATGCGGGGGATGCACTGACTTCTGATTAATAACAGCATCTGAACAGGCCGGCGTACGGCTGACAGCGAGACTGCTTTAATTATCTTTTTTGCGTCTTGATGCTGGTATTTTCCTTTTTTTTGTGAATTCGATTTTAGCTGCAGCGCCCAAGACCGCTCGGCTAATCCCGCGTGGCGACTGTATCGTCGATATTTTTTATGACGGTAGATTATGTTTATTTTCTCAACTATTGCTTTCCTTTCATGTCCACGACTCTTGTAACTGCAATTGGATTTTTCTGTATAACTTGTAGGCAACTTCTCACCCATCGTATTTCATCCCTGGTACCTTCAGAGTTAAAGAATGACTACTCGCTGAATGTACGAACTGAATAAAGTTGAGGGATAGGCTACAGCCATGTCTCATAGCGTTCTCAGTTACTGCCTAACCTTTCGCATCCTTCGACTCTTACAAATGAAGTCTGTATAGCTGTAAATAAGCTTTTGCTTCTTCTGTTTTCACCCCTGATAGCTACATAATTCCAAATAGTGTATTTCCGTCACATTGCCAGATACCTATCTACGTAAAAGAAAAACTTATTTCATGGTAACTTTCGAGAAACAGTTAAATAATTAGTCTAATGCAATCATCAGACTGACACTCTGGAAAAATTGGAGAAATGACAATTAAGCGAAGTCCAGAAAGTCAGCACCTTTTTTCTCTGCGTTGTGCAGCAATAGAAGGGTTTTTAATAATGGAGGTAGTGTGAAACAGATAAATATAAAATATTTATAAATCAGCAAAATTGAACCATTAAATATGACGCATAAGGTGAGAGCTAAACAAAGAACACAAATGGGGAATCTATGCAAGAAATGAGCATGCTATCTAGATCATTCGACGCAACTGGTGAGCATCAAGCATAGCTGGGTAAAATTGACTCGGGTTTGTTGCTGCGTGAGATATCGATCACTCTATAAATGTCATCGCGAGTAACTACGCTCGCACATGACAACCAGAATTCACTGTATGTTAAGGACGATTTCATACATGCTTGAAGCGTTATATCAAAATTAAAAGCAGAAGAATTGAGCCGCTAATCTCATAGAATCAAATCAAAGATACTGACTTCCACAGGCATAACATCTGTTGCTGAAACTATTTTACAGACTTTGGCGGTCGCATAAATGCATTTTTTTCTTTTCTTTGACTGTCATTTCACTCCACACCACCACCATCCCGCCGCCCACCGCCTTACTTCCCCCTCCCCCCCCCCCCCCCCCCCCCCCCCCCCCCACACACACACGTAACCACGTACCTGCTCCCACGTCAAGGACGAGCTGGCAACAGCCGTATGGAAGTTCTTCAGCCAAATTATATTAAAAATATAAACGTACTTCTTTGGAGATAAAACGAGTAAAACGCAATAAAATGGTATATTCTTGTAATTTAGCTTAAAAACAGAGTTGGCGATGGTGAGACTGGTGCTAACAAGGGAACCTCCCCATCGCACCCCCCTCAGATTTACTTATAAGTTGGCACAGCGGATAGGCCTTGAAAAACTGAACACAGATCAATCGACAAAACGGGAAGAAGTTGTGTGGAACTATGAAAAAAATAAGCAAAATATACAAACTGAGTAGTCCATAAGCAAGATAGGCACCATCAAGGAGAGCGTGAGCTGAGGAGCGCCGTGGTTCCGTGATTAGCGTGAGCAGCTGCGGAATGAGAGGTCCTTGGTTCAAGTATTCCCTCGAGTGAAAAGTTAAATTTTGTTATTTTCAGACAGTTATTATCTGTCCGTCCGTCCGTCCGATGCGAGGTAACTGCGCCGTAGTATGGGGACGCTGCGCCTAAACAAACATCGAAACACACGACGTCAGTCGACTACAGCGCACGGAAGAGAGAGCATTCCTGCTAACGAGGCTCCCTGGCTGGCAGCTGACTGTTCGCTACTTTGGACGAGAGTGCATTAAATACGTGAGATGTATTCCGTAGGCAATATGAATCCAGAAAATATAGCTCGCGACCTCAATAACAAGGTCAATGAATATTTTCCGAACTGTAAGGAATCGGAAAGTTCCTTAAGGGATCGAACGGTTGTCGAACATTTGTATGATTATTTCCCACATTTGTTGATAAACAGTACGTGTGGTGATGACTGTCTGAAAATAAAAAGTTAAACTTTTCACTCGAGGGAAGACTTGAACCAAGGCGCTCTCATTCCGCAGCTGCTCACGCTAACCACGGGACCACTGCGCTCCTGAGTTTACATTATCCATGATGTTGCCCATCTTGCCCATGGACTACTCAGTTTGTATATTTTGCTTATTTTTTCATAGTTCCACACAACTACTTCCTGTTTTCTCGATTGATCTGTGTTCAGTTTTTCAAGGCCTGTCCACTGTGCCAACTTATAAGTAAATCTGAGGGGGGTGCGATGGGGAGGTTCCCTTGTAAGATGTAGGTGATGTTGGCGCTATCTGGCGAGTTTTTTGAGATCAGCTCCAAGTAAGTTATTTGAGGGCAGGAAAGAATGACAAGACGGATGAAGGGCAATACAGATGAATGGATCGCTATCTCTGGAAGCCACAAGATTTAAAATAAACAGGTGCTACCGCCTGTTCCCGCAGCAGTGTGACGTTACTCGATACATATCAGCAGAGGTCGGGAGCCCTCTCGACTGTGTCGTCATGCTTTCAACTGCTGACAGGCACAACGTTCAAACATTTGCATGTAGCTGCACGGTGAACGTCAATTAGTAAAGAGTTTAGCGACGATAGAGATATTACTGGCCCATTGGTGTCACATTCAATCCCGACCTCTCAAAGAATTAGGAAAAAACGAAACACGAGGCCAGTAAAGAAGGAGTCAGACGTTTACTGTTGTTGTTGTTGTTGTTGTTGTTGTAGTCTTCAGTCCTGAGACTGGTTTGATGCAGCTCTCCATGCTACTCTATTCTGTGCAAGCTTCTTCATCTCCCAGTACCTACTGCAACCTACATCCTTCTGAATCTGCTTGGTGTATTCATCTCTTGGTCTCCCTCTACGATTTTTACCCTCCAAGCTGCCCTCCAATACTAAATTGGTGATCCCTTGATGCCTCAGAACATGTCCTACCAATCGATCCCTTCTTCTAGGCAAGTTGTGCCACAAACTTCTCTTCTCCCCAATCCTACTCAATACCTCCTCATTAGTTATGTGATCTACCCGTCTAATCTTCAGCATTCTTCTGTAGCACCACATTTCGAAAGCTTCTATTCTCTTCTTGCCTAAACTATTTATCGTCCATGTTTCACTTCCATACATGGTTACACTCCATGCAAATACTTTCAGAAACGATTTCCTGACACTTTAATCAATAGTCGATGTTAACAAATTTCTCTTTTTCAGAAATGCTTTCCTTGCCATTGCCAGTCTACATTTTATATCCTCTCTACTTCGACCATCATCAGTTATTTTGCTCTCCAAATAGCAAAACTCCCTTACTACTTTAAGTGTCTCATTTCCTAATCTAATACCTTCAGCATCACCCGACTTAATTCGACTACATTCCATTATCCTCGTTTTGCTTTTGTTGATGTTCATCTTATAACCTCCGTTCAAGACACTATCCATTCCTGCCCGCATCTCGTGGTCGTGCGGTAGCGTTCTTGCTTCCCACGCCCGGGTTCCCGGGTTCGATTCCCGGCGGGGTCAGAGATTTTCTCTGCCTCGTGATGGCTGGGTGTTGTGTGATGTCCTTAGGTTAGTTAGGTTTAAGTAGTCCTAAGCTCTAGGGGACTGATGACCATAGATGTTAAGTCCCATAGTGCTCAGAGCCATTTGAACCACTATCCATTCCGTTCAACTGCTCTTCCAAGTCCTTTGCTGTCTCTGAAAAAATTACAATGTCATCGGCGAACCTCAAAGTTTTTATTTCTTCTCCATGGATTTTAATACCTACTCCGAATTTTTCTTTCGTTTCCTTTACTGCTTGCTCAATATACAGATTGAATAACATCGGGGAGAGGCTACGACCCTGTCTCACTCGCTTCCCAACCACTGCTTCCCTTTCATGCCCCTGGACTCTTATAACTGCCATCTGGTTTCTGTACAAATTGTAAATAGCTTTTCGCTCCCTGTGTTTTACCCCTGCCACCTTTAGAATTTGAAAGAGAGTATTCCAGTCGACATTGTCCAAAGCCTTCTCTAAGTTTACAAATGCTAGAAACATAGGTTTTCCTTTCCTTAATCTAGCTTCTAATCTAGCTACTGAGTACTTTAAATGTCATTTCAAAGTAATTTTATGCTATCACATCTGTAGTAAGTATTATATTTATCATCACTTTCAGCGACTAGAACCATCTTCCAGTTAGACAATTTATTCATATACTGGTTGTCGCATTGTGTCTCTGTCGAAGAGTACCGGTATGTACCGATCTCCCATGAGTAGAACACTAAAAAATGGTTCAAAAGGCTTTGAGCACTATGGGACTCAACTACTGAGCTCATTAGTCCCCTAGAACTTAGAACTAGTTAAACCTAACTAACCGAAGGACATCACAAATATCCATGCCCGAGGCAGGATTCGAACCTGCGACCGTAGCGGTCTTGCGGTTCCAGACTGCAGCGCCTTTAACCGCACGGCCACTTCGGCCGGCAGAACACTAAAAGTGAACAATTTTAGGTGCCAGAACGCAGCACAAGTCTTCAACAATATAACCCTCCTCCCCCCTTCCACCCCCTGCCCGCAACCACCACCATAAAAATCACAAATATCGATTTTTGTTTTGAAAACATAGTATAAGACATAATTGGTTCAAATGGCTCTGAGCACTATGGGACTTAATATCCATGGTCATCAGTCCCCTAGAACTGAGAACTACTTAAACCTAACTAACCTAAGGACATCACACAACACCCAGCCATCACGAGGCAGAGAAAATCCCTGACCCCGCCGGGAATCGAACCCGGGAACCCGGGCGTGGGAAGCGAGAACGCTACCGCACGACCACGAGATGCGGGCTAAGACATAATTTTTTACAAAATTCTGTTCTGAAATTATGCAAACATCAATGGGTGAAACTATTTTTGTGGTTCTGATGGTTACGTAAATGCTTGATTTTCTTTTCTTTAGTGGTCATCATCCCCCCCGACACCACCTGTTCCGACATCGAGGGTGGAGCTAGCAGCAACCATATTGAAGTTCTTCAGCCAAATTATATTAAAAAACTTTCGTGCAGTTCTTTACAGATAAAACGATTAAAATGCAATAAAATGGTACCTTTTCGTGTTTTTAGCTTGAAAACACAGATGGTGATCCTGTGCGGGACACAACGTAAAGAAAGTGATTCGTTTCACGGTTGCAGATAAATGGAAAATATATGGGATTCCTGAATAGTTCATTAACAATGTAAAATATTTACGAAATGCCGATTTGCCTTGTAAATAAGCGCCAGAAGCTCTTCGTTAAAGGGTGTTAGGTATTTTGTTTTATTAAAAATATGATGTCTTAAAAAGTGCAAAAGTAAATAAAAATTAAAATTGTTATCATTCCACCACACAGCACCTCACCCCACTCCCCAGCCCGTCGCATCACGTTGGTCACCCATTGCCACGTTCCTTAATGCCGTGGCAGATTATATTTGTATTAGGCTAGCACGTAAGTTCGTAGCGTTTTTGTTTTGCATATTGGTATTCTAATTGTTATGCGTTTGTTTATCGTTTGTCATTTTGTGTTTGTAGTTCACTGTTGCAATTTGAGCTTACATATTGTCATTTGGAGATAGTGAGTGGAGCTGTGGACGCCAGAAAATGGAGTACCAAGTGGATAACACTTTATTTTACAGGTCTGTCTTGATCACATAATTTTATTTTTTTTTTTACATTTCACTATGACCGGTTTCGGCCACTGCCATCTTCAGATCATAAAATATTGTGATGTATCAATTTGAAACTGAACATGTAGTACATAATAAGTACCTAAGTACTTACAATGTACCTACATGTTTAGTTTGACATTGATACTACATCAGAAAATTTTATGATCTAAAGACGGCAGTGGCCGAAACCGGTCATAGTGAATTGTAAAAAAAAAAAAAAAAAAAAAAAAAAAAAAAAAGTATGTGATCAACGCGGACCTGTAAAATAAAGTGCCAAAAATATGATCACGGACTCATTTTCAGACTATATGACTTCAGTTGCCAAATGGATAAATTAGAACATTTCCGACATAGCCGCGCGGGATTAGCCGAGCGGTCTCAGGCGCTGCAGTCATGGACTGTGCGGCTGGTCCCGGCGGGGGTTCGAGTCCTCCGTCGGGCATGGGTGTGTGTGTGTGTGTTCATCCTTAGGATAATTTAGCTTAAGTAGTGTGTAAGCTTAGGGTATGATGACCTTAGCAGTTAATTCCCATAAGATTTCACACACATTTGAACATTTTTTCCCGACATATTCTTCTGTTTGAGTTCAGCAGGGGTGGGGTGTGACTGCAGCAAAAGGCAACCAGAAACACTTGCACTATGTATGGGGATAATGACACTGGACAGAGCACGGCAAGAAAATGCTTTTCTCGTTTTAAGGAGGAGCTTTTTGACATTAGTGGCTCTCCACGTTCAGGAAGACTTCCGGGGCTTGATGAAGATCCACAATGATCCACGTCACTGTACTCGAGAACTGGCAAATGTGGTGAATTGTGGTCAATCCACCATCGTGCGACATTTGTGTTTAGCGGGGAAAGTTCAGAAATAGGGTGTGTGGGTATTGCATGTTCTAAGCCAAAATCACAAAAATCAGCATCTCTGCTTGCTCATCATCAATTGGTTCGTGAACAACATTGACCTTTCCTATCCCGTATCGTTATTGGTGACGACAAATGGTGTCTTTGTGCTAAAATTAAGAAAAGAAAGGAACAGCTGAGCCCAAACAAGGCAGCAACTTCGAGTACAAAGACCTTCACTCACCCACAAAAGGTTATCCACAGAAGACAGTGTTATGCTCCTGGAGAAATAGCGACGGTGTGGTGCATTACGAATTGCTTCCCCTAGGTGTAACCAACACTGTTGACTCTTATTGTCGATAGCTGAGACGTTTTGCAGACGCAGTTCAACAACAACGACCAGGAAGACTGCGTAAAGTGAAACTAAACCATAAGAAGCCCGACAGCGTTGCTAGACTGACAAAAAATGTTATACAGTGGTTGGATTGGGAAATCATTCCACACCAACCTTATTCACCTGATTTTGCGCCAACAGATTTTCACCGTTTCCGCTCTCTATGGAACAACATTCAAGGAACTTCCTTTCTGGATGAAAATGACGTCCGAATATGGCTCGACAAATTCTTCACTTTCAAACAATGTGGTTTTTACAGTCGCGGAATCGAAAAGTTACCCGAGCCTTGGCAGATTATAGTAAATGGTGAAGGAGACTGTATTACTTATGATTAAAGTATCAGTTGCGTGTATCTGTTGTGTTTATTAAACTTACGGAAAAACGTTACGAACTTATGCACCAGCGCAATAGTTACGTAGCAATTTAATACACGTGTACTATTTTAAGTCTCCTATACCGTATTCTCTTGTGCTGCCTTCAGTGAGTTAAAAAAGTCCCTGGGAGGTGCCCCAACGCCCTTACCGATGCGTACCAGCGGAAATGAAGTCCTGGTGGAAGGGTTAGAAAGTGCGACGGAGTAGTGACGGCTTGAACAGTTGCGCTGCCTCGCACTCTTGTCTTCCACGGCTTTCGCAAATCTTAGGGAGCAAAAATGAAATGATCTAGCCCCAAGTTATGGCGCGGTAAATATTAACAGGCTGCCGGGTTTTGAAACTGATTTCCTATCCCGTATCCGACCGTGTAAGTAGTGATAGGAGCAACCGTTTGAAAACCATCGATTCTGTTGGTTGCTCGAAAACAATGCACTCTCTCGGTTACAGTTTTACGTTTCTGTTGAATAATTCTGTCATTCTTTTGAGTGAAAGTAATCTCGTTCTTTCTTTTCAAGTGAAACCAATCTGTAGTTTTACAGTGTTCGATCTTTCGGCTGAAACCACTCTCCAGTGTTTTAGTTGAGGAAGCTATCCGTTCATTCTTCTAAGTGAAACCAGTCTGTAGTAGTTTCATTAGCTAAACTTATGTTGTGGTATGCAGTCAGGGTGAACAAACTCCCAGAGGGTATCTGTACCTCCAGCGATACGTGAAGACATCTCAAGGTTACGCCAAAGTTGAAATAAGCATTATACATATACATTTAATTATGTACTGTGGCTTCAGAGAGAGCTATGATTCCAATTCCTCTCAAAATTAGGTGTCTTTGCAAACAAACTGTTTTCTATAATATAATAGGAGATTCAGAACTAAACGGAGGGGAATATGGCAGACGTAAAGTCACTTAATGAATAACTTATAGACAATGATGCCATAGTTGTCCGTACTGATAAAGGGAAAAATGGCTGTTGTCCTTTCTCAGGAGTATGTGGAAAACGTTGAGCAGTTTATTGCTATTAATGACAATCTTAAGTGCAGGCATCAGGCAAATTAAAGAAACTAGGATTTTTCCAGATGAGAAGTGAAAGAAACGACTTATAATGATGAACCCTAAGACACTTAGACTCTGGGCGACGATTAAATTACCCAAACCTGACCATTCGGCAAGACCAACTGTCAATGCATGGGGCGATGCAGGTTTCAAATTTGAGAAATTTGTTGCAGATTTTCTAAAAGAACATTTTTTCTTCAGGTAGTCTAGAGTGACAAAAAACAGGGAAGATTTAATCGTTGTTTTTGTTGTGCTCTTCAGTTCAGAGACTGGTTGATGCAGCACTCCAGGCTACTCTATCCAGTGCAAGCTTCTTCATCTCCCAGTACCTACTGCAACCTACATCCTCCTGAGTCTGCTTAGTGATTTCATCTCTTGGTCTCCCTCTACGATTTTTACCCTACATGCTGCGCTCGAATACTAAATTGATGATCCCTTGATGCCTCAGAACATTTCCTACCAACCGATCTCTTCTTCTAGCCAAGTTGTACCACAAATCTCTCTTCTCCCCAATTCTATTCACTATCTCCTCATTAGTTACGTGATCTACCCATCTTCCTTTACTGCTTTCTCAATATACAGATTGAATAACATCGGGGATAGGTTGCAGCCCTGACTCACTCCCTTCCCAACCACTGCTTCCTTTTCATGCCCCTCGACTGTTCTAACTGACATCTGGTTTCTGTACAAATTGTAAATAGCCTTTCACTCCCTATATTCGACCCCTACCACCTTCCTTAAGTACATCGCTCTTGTATAGACCCTCTATTTACTACTTCCACCTTTCTGTTTTCCCTTCTTTTCTTAGAACTGGGTTTCAATCTGAGCTCTTGACATTCATGGAAGTGGTTCTCTTTTCTCCAAAGATCTCTTTAATTTTCCTGTAGGCAGTATCTATCTTACCCCTAGTGAGATATGCCTCTACATCCTTACATTTGTCCTCTAGCCATCCCTGCTTAGCCATTTTGCACTTCCTGTCGATCTCATTTTTGAGACGTTTGTATTCCTTTTTGCCTGCTTAATTTACTGCATTTTTATTTTTTTTCCTTTCATCAGTTAAATTCAATATTGCTTCTGTTACCCAAGGATTTCTACTAGCCCTCGTCTTTTTACCTACTTGATCCTCTGCTGCCTTCACTATTTCATCCCTCAAAGCTACCCATTCTTCTTCTAATGTATTTCTTTCCCCCATTCCTGTCAATCGTTCCCTTATGCTCTCCCTGAAACTCTGTACAACCTCTGGTTCTTTCAGTTTATCCAGGTCCAGTCGCATTAAATTCCCACTTTTTTGTTGTTTCTTCAGTTTTAATCTACAGTTCATAACCAATAGATTGTGGTCAGAGTCCACGACTGCCCCTGGAAATGTCTTACAATTTAAAACCTGTTTCCTAATGAGCCATTAGGTTCGCCAATAGTGGTTGTAAAATTTATTTTTATGTCTAGTGGGAAACAGCACTATGCTATCACGGTGGCTACGTGGCTTGGGTCGTGGGCTGGTTCCGAGTTGTAATTGAATCACTACTCCAGGGGGTCGCGACTTTCTTCACCTGGCGATTGAAAAGGAGATTACCTGTCGCTCGTGAGCCCGTAAGGAGTCCTGCACACAGACGAGAAGGTTGTTTTACCCCACCCAGACGTTTTTCTCAGCTCTCACAACCCTAGATGGCGAAAATAAAAAGGTCTGGACCCAGTTACCAGGTAAGGCGACGGCAAATGTACTATTTGCAGGGGCTCCCTGATTTGTAAATACTGGGAAAGCTGAGAGGATATCACAACAATATGAAAGAATTAAGGAGTAGCAAAACAGAGGCATATGATGGAATCAGAATTGATCAGGCCGAGGGCAGTCTTCACTGACGTCATCCAATGACAAACGACACAGAAAACGTGTAATGGATCATAATTCTGTATTTTGTATTGTAAACTAAAGTGCAAGCAGGCGAGTTTCCACTCTCTCGACCCAACTACGTCATAAGGAGCAAATACAGGCAGTTTCACAATTTTAAATCGGTCCTTCCGAAGCTAGCCCGGGAGTGTTTATTTTCCATTAACTAGGTTAACAATGTAGAGGATGGTTTGGTAATTCTTATAAAAAAGCAAGAGAAATGTTTTTTCGTAAATAACTCACCTTACTTCTCGACATAATCTCCTTTGAGGAATATACTTGGTCCACCGATCCTCCAGCATTTTTAACCCATCGGAATAATAGGTTCTGCCAAACTCAGCAAAATACTCGTTAACTGTAACTGTGACTTCCTCATTTGATGAAAATTTATTCCCGGCAAGACAAAGTTTCAAATTATGTAACAGGGGCTGGGGCTGAGTCTGGTGAATAAGGTGGATGAAGATTCAATTCAGAGCCAAATTCAAGCAATTTTGCCATTGTTTTCACCGATGTGTGGGATGGTGCACCGTCCTGGTGAAAGAGCACTTTTTTGAGCGCGAAACCTGGTCTTTTTTCAGACAACGCAAATTTCAAACGCTCCAGCAATGGAACATAATAGGGTCCAGTTATGATTCTACCCTTTTCGAAGCAATCGATGACGATTCTTCCTTGGGAATCCCAAGAAACAGTGGCCATCACCTTACCAGCTCACCTGCCTTGCCTTCTTCGGTGTACTTTCACCAGCCTTTACTCACTGTTATGACTGCCGTTTTGACTCTGGTGAGTAATGATGGATCCAGGATTCACAACAGTCAAAAATCTGTGCAAAAAGTCTCGTGGATTGAGATTAAACATCGCCAGACATTGTGTTGAAATGTTGTGCCGGATTCGCTTTTGGTCGACTGCGAGTAATCGCGCACCTGTCTCGGACGCAGCTTCTTCATAACCCGTTCTGTAATGCATATATGCATTCCCTTCACTTGTTTAAGCCTAGTATTACGCACATTTATGCGAACGGGAATGCTCAGTAGCAGCCGGGCTACACGTACATTTAACAATTAAGCGTCAGCAAGAGCATTAGTGATGAAATCATAGGAGGCAATGTTGTGCAACCTCAGTAGGGACAAGATCCGACTATTCGGGAGTAGGATCTTACAATCTGAGCCAGTGTTCCGAGACAAACTTCCGTCACAATGTCCTCAAACGCGACGTCAGATCCGCCAAGCAACAGTGATCTGAACGCCCATTGGCTGAAAGTTTCGATATGTATATGTAGGAAACGAGAGAAGTGTCCTTATTGGCTGAGGGAGAAAGGGGGGGTGGTCTCTCTTGTCCTTCGGGAAGACAGGGCGAGTTAGTCGCCAGGAGCCACTCAAAACGCACGGTCGAGTAACCGGGGCGGCTCTAAAAGAACGGTCGCGAGTACATATTTCAGATGTTAAACAAAATTTAAAGTGAAGTTATTAGTTATAAGAACGCCGTGTGTCGTGGGCAGTGTCTATCATTATGTAAAGTCAGAAAACGGTGTTAATGTGTGTAAAGGGTCGAATATAACTACGTAGTCCAGAGCCGCCATATTGCAAATGCTGATTCTGTGACGTGTGTGACAAAGCAACTTCTGTAGTAAAACAAATATAGTACAAACGTTGTTGACAATTAACAACTGGCATCCCTAAACATTCCAATGAGGGTGTTGTAGTTGTCAGTGCAGGACATTGTGCATTAGCTCAGCTGAGATGCCTACCGCCTCAGAAATATCACAAATTTTTATGCGGCGGTCTTGCATTAGCATGTCATAGATTTTTTTCAGTTATTTCCTTTGTGGTGGCCTCAGTTGGGTGGCTGGTTCGCGCTTCATCTTCAGTTCTTGTCCGACCACACTTACATTCATTAATCCAAAAGTAAACGTTATTCAACGATGGTGCGGACTCCAAGTAAACTTCGTGCAAGTCTGTTTTCATTTGTGCGGCAGTCCAACCTTTCAAATGAAAATGTTTAATAACGACAAGAAATTCGGTTTTCTCCATTTTCAATCGCAGTCGACACACTGATGTTAACAATTAAACAGTACGCTGTTCATTGTTGAAATACTTTATATAATCCTTGGAATAATCTAGCTTACCAACCAAAAAGGCGGAACAAAAATGTTCCATTCTTTCATAGAAATTTGCCAGACTTATGAAACTACCACCATATGGAAAAGAGAAATTAGCAGCTAACATGACTAACTCAAGAAACACACATGAACAGAATGTATGTAAATACTCACACAGGCTGATTCAGCCATCCTGAACGGCAGTTACGGCGCTTTTCCGCGAAAGGCCTCTTCCCCCCGCGCCACAAGCGCTGTTCGCTCTTCTGCTTACTAAAGTGCGCGTCATTTACGACGGCGGCCGAGTTTAGGTTCGTTCTGCGCATCTGACGTCACAAAACACAGTCAGCCAATGAACAGAGAACGACGTTGCCAGAACTCGACTGCAGTGCAGACCACGGACGAGTGTCTTCAGTTTTAGAAACGTTCAGTCATAAATAAAGTAACTGAACAAAAGCAATGTCTTGATAGCAGACTTTCTATAAAAGAAAGTTCGGAAAAAGCATTCTTTATACCAGTTGCTTCATATTCTATTAATGAATTAAACCAAACAAGCAATTAGATTCCTAATTCAGGCGATAGCAGGGAAATTCATTCTCACTAACCACTTTTTCGCAATGAAGAACAGCGGTAATTGTTTATTTCCTATTGTACTTCGACGAAACGTGAGTAATTCATGGCCATACCAACAGTGTTTGTCGGTATTTTGCATGCTTGTTTAAACACTTCCAGGAATGTTCTCAATTGCCGAGCTGCGGTAGCGTAATGGTTAAGTTATTTGGCTGCTATCCAAAAGGTTCCAAGTTCAAACCTTGTCTGATGTCTAACATTTTCTTTATTCAAAAACCACATCGAAGTGTCTTACTTCATAAATTTTTTTCGTTTGAATGTAATTTTTTGAAATTTTGTAGTGGCAACTAAAATCGACCATACGGAAAGTATACGCTGTGACTTTTACCTCTGAAAACTCTTCAAAATTTCGTACAATGGTGTACTATATTTAATGCTGCACAATAACTTTGTTGAACATCGAAACAAAATTAATTCATTTATGGGGGGAAGGTATCAGTCAAGAAGGTATGTAAAAAATCAAATTTTTGGGCCAAATAGTTTTTGTGAAATCGAATGATAAGTGTGTCAAAGCAGTTGGAACACCATCTGTCTGCACAGGCGAGCAGTGCAGTGATGATAAAATCGCGCACAGCGCGGAATGCGGGGAGCACGTCTCTGTAGCAGCGAAAGGGTTAATGCGGCCGTGGTTGCTTTACTTCGTTAACTACGCGCTACCCCCTAAACGTACGTTTTCGAACTATTCTATACTATACTATGGCTCTGCTTCTCTTAGCGCCTACAACTGGCAAAGCAGCACTCTCCCGCGTCTGGGCTGGCATGCGCGAGCCGTCAAGATAAAAGAATTGAACTATAACAGACTTGTACCCAAGACTACGACCAAATCGGAGAGAGAATGTTGAATCATGAGAATCAGATCAACATGACAAAGGCGTAGATTTCGGTGAACTTACCACACACCTGATTGTCTGTAGTCATAGCGCGAATTCGACTAAGGGGCTACCGGAATCTTCCTCGACCTTTTCTGAGTTTCAGAGCTCGTGTCCACCTGGCAACCCGATGTAATGACACGTCAAATTTTCTATCGCAATTATAGGCTTTTGCAAAGAGAGGGGGGGGGGGAGGAGTGGAGAGAGGGACACGAGGCTACCTGTGGACTGTTAGAATACTAAGTATACGAGGTGCGAAAGTAAAGTAATGAGACTGATGTGAAAAAAAATGTTGCTTACCGTTTTAGTCACGTTTAGTGTTGTCTCCTTCAAAGTAGTTCCCTTCGTATTGCACACACTTTTTCCAGTGATTCTGACATTGATGGTAACATTTCTGGAACTCATCTTCTGTCATATCCTCCAAGACCCTCGTCACAGCTTTTTGGAAATCTTGTGTTGTTTGCAAATGGTGTCAAAAATGTTCAAATGTGTGTGAAATCTAATGGGACTTAACTGCTATGGTCATCAGTCCCTCAGCTTACACACTACTTAACCTAAATTATCCTAAGGACAAACACGTACACCCATGCCCGAGGGAGGACTCGAACTCCGCCGGGACCAGCCGCACAGTCCATGACTGCAGCACCTTAGACCGCTCGGGTAATCCCACGTGGCGAAAATGGTGTCCCTTGGCCGCCGTTTTGACTGTTGGAAATAGAAAAAAGTCACACAGAGCGATATCTGGTGAATAAGGTGGCTGTGTTGGTACTGAAATTTGTTTTGAGGTTAAAAATTGCTGTACTAACAGAGCAGTATGGGATGGCACATTATCATAATGCAGAATCCAATTATCAGCAATGTTGCATGGACACGAAGAACTCTTTTAGGAAGTCTTTCTAAAATTTCTTTGCAGTAACATTGGTTAACTGTTTGTCCAGGAGGCACCCACTCTTTATGAACAATTCCCTGGTCAAAATGACATCTGTCCGTGAGGTTGAGGGTCGTCCACTGCGGCCTTCATCTTCAACATTCGTTCTGCCTTAACTAAATATTTTATGCCAACGAAAAACTTGAGCCCTTGAATATAACCTCCTCTCAAAAAGCCTTTTGAAGCTTACCATAAGTTGCGTCGTGTTTTCACCCAATTTAACACAAAAAGAAAGGGCATAAAGTTGCGCAATATTATGTGGTTCCATTTCCGTGACGAGAGACACAAACACAAGTTAACTTGTTACAGCACAACTCAAGACTCAGCAGTTGCATCGAAGTACTGTTTGGACTACAAGCAGCTTATAGACCAAGGTCAAAGATATTGTGCCTACGCAAGCCTGCAGGGTTGCCACGTCTTGCAAGGAAAATCAGTCTCATTACTTTATTGTTGCACCTCATAGATCATAAATCCATTGCATAATCCTCACACATTGCTGTGACTTTCTGCAGCCGTATTAAACAATGGATATTTTTCCGTTGGTGAGATTTTCCATATTCATCTACTCAAATGCTAGGTTACTCTTTACCCAAAAAACATAAAACAATGTAGCTTTCAAAACAAATTTTGTTTAATTTTGAATATGAATGAAAAGATCGTATGGAATTGTTGGCCGGGATGTCCCAGTTGGGTTCGGCTGCCAAGCACAAGTCTTATTTCTATCCGCTCCACACTGGGCGACTTACGGCTGGTGATGAGAATGAAATGATGATGAGGACAACACAACAGCCAGACCCCGAGCAGAGAAAATCTCCGACCTGGCAGGGATCCAAACCTGGGCCCAGTGCATGGGGGGCGAGCACATTACCACCCAGCTAAGCAGGCAGACTGTTTAATTTTAATTATGATAGACAATGTTAAAAATAAAAGGTGTGAAAATAAAGCAGTAGGTCCATTAACATCATCGTAGGGTGAGATGTTCTAAGCAAAGTGCTATGAAGGGCTTAATATATCACCTGACAAAAAAAGAAGAGGAGGAGGAGACGAAATGTAACTTCACAGGTTGAGAGGGTGTATGAAGCTATTTTGGTGATTGCAAAATCGCATCAGTTTGGAAAGAGGTTGGCAGTGAGAGCCCGCGTATTACCATGAAGGAGCACACACTATGGCCCTAGATGCATGCACTGACTCAGTTGGCAAGGGTGTCAGAAGGCTGTTGTGTTATCTCCTGTGAGAAGGTGGCTCATAGCTGTCGTAACTGGTTCTTGATATCCTACACACTCGCAATGGCACAGAGTTGATGTCCGAGCTGGTCCCCCACATGTTCTACGGAGGACAGAGCTGGGGGTTTTGCTGGCTACGCAAATATCTGAACACGTCGCCGACCGTTCATGGAGACACGTGTCGTTTGTGAATAAGCATTGTCCTGATGAAAAATGGTACCACGATACCATTGCATGGGAAGTAACACACGAGGGCGCAGGATGACCATGTCGTAGCACTGTGTTGTCATCTGGAGTCATAACTGGTATGGTTCCCCACACTATGACACCAGGAATAACACCGCTATTCTCTCCAAAGCGTTGGAAGAAAGGGGCTCTCCCAAAATCGCCACCATACACGTCAACGATGCTCATTTTTTTAAATTTTTCAAGCAACTCTTTGACAGAATAGAAGGAGTAACCCATGAGGAAACTCTTCAGTTCGGATTTGAAAGCGCGTGGACTACTGGTAAGATTTTTGGATTCTTTTGGTAATTTATTGAAACAGCATGCTTTTCTGCACAAAAGTCAAGGAGATGCGATCCACAAATGCAGATTGCATTTCTTCCTAGTATCAACTGAAAGCTGCTTATTCTTGGGAATAAGCTGATGTTCTTAACAAGAAACGACAGTAAAGAATATATATTCCACTGGGGACCGAACAGCACAATAACCCTTGGTTCGGTGTGGGGCGGCGGTAGGGTGGGTGGACTGCTTGTGTTGACTGAGGGCTTCGACGGGACGAAGCCTTTCCATCATTTCTAGACCCTCGCTTAATACACACATCACACATATATGTGTGTGTATTAAGCCAGGAATCTAGAAACGTTGGAGAGGCTTCGTCCTGCCGTAGCCCTCAGTGGTTCACAACCCCACAACAGAACACAGCAGGCCACCCAACCCACCGCCACCCCACACTGAACCCTGGGTTATTGTGCTGTTTGGCCCCCCAGTGGAACCCCCCCGCCTCCCGGGAACATCTCATACCAGATGAGTGTAATCCCAAATGTTTCCGTGGTAGAATAATTATGGTGTACGTGTACTTGGAAAAGGTGTTCACGCAGCAACTGCCAATACATTGTAACTGAGGCGAAATAAAGGGAACCAGCCCTCATTCACCAACCAATATGGAAAACCTCCTTAAAAACCATCCACAGGCTGGCCGGCACACCGGACCTCGACACTAACTGGCCGGGTGTATTTGTGCCGGGGACCGGCACGCCTTACAGCTTGGAAAAAGAATATATATATTGAGAGACTAATGTCAGAATACCCAGACTAACGAACAGGGAGCGATAAGAAGTTCGCGAACTTGCACCACTTACTGCCCGCAACACCCATTTCTGAGCCAAAATACCCTTCGAGAATGGGAAGAGTGACCCCAGAATATGATCCCATACGTCATAAACGATTTAAAATAAGCATAGTAGACTACTTTTTGTGTCGGACTATCACTTACTTCAAATACTGTTCTAATGGTAAAGATGGCAGCATTAAGTCTTTGAAGAAGATCGTGAACAAGGGCATTACACGATGGTTTACTATCTATCTGAACAACTAGAAATTTGAACTGTTCAGCCTCACTAATCATATGCCTATTCTGTGTAATTAAAACGTCAGCTGACCATTCCTATAGGAAAAATTACAATTAAAGCGCAGAACCGCGATTCATCGCTGAACACAATGCGATGCCATTCATCGGCAGTCGATACTTCCATGTCGCAGCACCACCCCAAACGCAGCAGTTTGTGTTGAAGACAGCCTATGCGTTGGATGGTAATTTCCTAGCCCAGCTACTTCTAGTCTCCGATCAATGGTGCGGAATGACAAAGAATGTGGCAGCAAGTCCATTATTTGTTCCCGAATGATAGGCGCAAATACAGGGTGATTTTTTCCACTGTGTTCAAACTCTAGGGATTCATCGATGAGAGGCTACGTGATAGAAAAGGTCTAATGAACTTGTTTGCAGAAATGCATGGTTTCCATAGCAGAGACCATTTACTCAGTCACACACTGTTACAGGGACTGTGGTCTAATATGCGCTGTACCATGCAGACACAGTTAAGGTATGTGTTGAAAATGGTTTCCATGTGCCTCAACGCATGCGAGTACGCGCCGTAGCATATTCTGTCTCACATGTTCACATCGGCCAGGCTGCATCGGAACAGTGTTAAAGGAAGCATGAATACGCTGCTCCAGTGTCTCCACATCTGGACTGGGCTATGTGTACACGATACTTTTGAGATGGTTCCATAACCAGAAATTACATTAGTTGAATTCCAGCGAATGGGCAGGCCATGCAACTAGTCCCCCTCGTCCGATCCATCGATCAGGGAAGACACGACTGAGATGCGTCCGGACGTTAATGGCGAAATGGTCTGGAGCACCATCATGTAGCAGCCACATAACCCTTAGAATCATCAGTGGCATTTCTTCCAACAGGGGAGGCAAAGTCATCCGCAAGAAACGCCTGTAGTTCTGGCCTATTAGGTGATTGGAAGGAAGACTGGTCCCCATATACGGTCGCCAATTATCATGGGCACATTCTGGCTGCACGGATGCTGATGATTCGCTGTAATTACACCACGGGAGTTTTGCATACTACCCCACAGATGACTGTTACGAAAGTTGAAGATACCACTCCGCGTTAAGGTGGCCTCATCTGTGAATAGGATGTATGACACAAATCCCGAAATCGTGATTGCCTGGTGAAGAAATCAGTGACAAAGCTGCTCCCGAATTGGAAAGTCCGTTCAAAAATGTTCAAATGTGTGTGAAATCTTATAGGACTTAACTGCTAGGGTCATCAGTCCCTAAGCTTACACACTACTTAATCTAAATTATCCTAAGGACAAACACACACACCCATGCCCGAGGGAGGACTCGTACCTCCTCTGGGACCAGCCGCACAGTCCATGACTGGAGCGCCCTAGACCGCTAGGCTAATCCCGCGCGACGGAAAGTCCGTCCCTAGTAAGCCCTGCATAAGTTGTAAGTAATAAGGGTAGTGCCCGACCGGTTAGCTGAGTGGTCTAATGTACGGTTTTCTGGAGCTGGAAGGAGCGCCTGGTCCCCGGCACGAATCCGCCCGGCGGACTTGTGTCGAGTTCCGGTGAGTCGGCCAGTCTGTGGATGGTTTTTAGGCGGTTTTCCGTTTGCCTCGGCGATTGCGGCGCAAACAAGTTCTCCACGTATGCGTACACCACCATTACTGTACCACGAAAACATAGGGGTTACACTCGTCTGGTGAGAGATGTTCCCCGGGGGGGGGGGGGGGGGGGGGTCCACCGGGGCCGAACCGAACAATAACCCTGGGTTCGGTGTGGGGCGGCGGAGGGGTGAAGTGGACTGTGGTAGTCGTCGTGGGATTGTGGACCACTGCGGCTGCGGCGGGGACGGAGGCTCTCCGTCATTTCTAGGTCCCCGGTTAACGTACAACATACAATAAGGGTAGTAACAATTGTAATGGACAATGTTCCACACGGTCGTCTAGCTTACCCTGTACTGGCGTGTCAGCTGCCTGGTCTTGACACGGCAGTCGCCTTCCACAGTGTTAATCACATTTTCCTCCAAGTCTAGTGTCCGAACATTTCGGGTGCATCCCTCATGATTTGCTGCTTCCTAAAACGACCCTGTCTCAGAGAAACGGCGAAACACTGTTGCAACATTGAAAGCTGCGTTTGTTGTCGGCGGAGATAGGTCTCGTGATACAACCGTGCTCCCCATCACCCGTTGCCATTTGCCTTTCCGTAAGTAAACACCATGTTGGCAAGCTCTCGATTCGAATACGGAACTATTGTGCACAAGGCTGTATCACATCCGCTGCAAGGTGAGTCAGCAAGAGAAGTGAGTCAGACACAACATTATCAATTACTATGGCAGGAGAGGGCGCTAGGGCATGACGTATGAGGAACAGTACCACCCTCTAGGAGGAAACCATGCATGGTGTAACTGTGGCTGAAAAGTACAGCGCGTATTAGACTGCAGTCTCTGTAATAAAGTATGATTGAATAAATGGTCTCTACTATGGAAACCATGGGTTTCCAGACATTAGTTCATTAGACCTTTTTTGTTCCATATCCTCTCATCGATCAATCTCTAGAGTTCGTACACGGTGGAAAAAATCACAAATCGCAATACGACGATCCCCCCTTATGGTGATCAGATGTGGACGATAGTAACCTTGAGGACGAGTATCTTGTTCTCACGTCCCCATACAGTCCGATATTGGACCACCGTCACGTCTGAATGCCCCACAAATCTGGATACTGCATAATTCGACCAGCTGGCCCAGTGAAGACTTACAATGAGGCCCATTCCAAACTCTGTCAGGTACCGATCATGGTGTCTCATATGAGTGCGTAATATCTCCGTGTCATCACAGTGATCACCCAACATCTGGTACTGTTCATGCCTATCATATACCTTACCAGGGCTGTTAATAACACTAAACACGAGCAACACTAGAGCACTCTCATGGCTGATCTACCTCAAACAGAAAAGTACCGTTTAAATCATTCACATACTCACATACAAGGTCTGTTCAAAAAGTTCCAGAACTTTGTCCACAAAATTTTTCTAGGCTTACCTTTTACTTACTGTGCGTGGTCTGCTTCGAAATACTCTCCTCCACAGTTGATACAGCGCTCCCACCTGCCGTTTCCACTTCCGGAAGCAGTCTTTGTATGCCCTTTGCCGTCTGCGAATTTTCTTTTATCTCGTCCATCGTTACAAATCTTCATCTTTTCTACGGGGTTGTCAACTTTGGAAATAAAAAGAAAGTCTGGACAGTACAGAGGATGAGGCAGTACAGTGATTTCGGTTTTTTGAGCAATAGTGAAGCACTAACAGAGATGAATGTGCAGGAGTGTTAACGTCAAGCAAGAGCCTTGAACTGTCTCGCCACATTTCTGGCCGTGTGCTTCATACGTTTTCTCGCAGGCGTCGCAACACGTCCCGAGAGTACCGTCGAATAACAGCTTGTCCCTGTGGCACGAATTCATGATGATCTATTCCTTCGAAGTCAAAAAAAACTATCAGTATGGCTTTGACATTTGACCTGACCTGACGAGCATTTTTGGTGTTGGAGAACCTTTGCCGACACATTGTGAAGACTGAACCTTTCTCTCAACATCATAACTGTAGACCCACGTTGCATCGCCAGTTATGATTCTCTTAAGAAACATCTCGTTCTCATTTGCGCGATACAAAAGCTCTTCATAGATTGCGAGGCGCAGCTCGTTCTGATATTGACTCATGAGCCGTGGGGCGAACTTTGCGGCAACACGATGCATTTCAAGATGCTGTGTCAGGATTTCATGGCATTATCCACGTGAAATGTTACATCTTCTGCAATCTCTCGGACCGTCAATCACAGATTGGCACGCACAGTTTCGTTGACGTTCCTGACATGAGCGTCATCGGTAAATGTCGAAGGTCGTCCTGAACGAGGGTCATCTTTAACTACCCCCAAGCAATTTTTAAAACTTGTCAACCATTCGTAACACCGAGTACGGATTAAACATCCATCACCGTAGGCTTCCTGCATCATTTGGTGTGGCTCTGTACAGGTTTTCGTCAGTTTTTCACAAAATTTAATGCAGAGCGTTGCTCCTCTGCCATCTCGAAGTTTGGACACTGTGAGGTGCAACGTTCTAGTAGGTACAGCACTGGACAACAACCAACAGACATATAACAATGAAACTTCCGGCAATTATACAATGAAGGCTTTCACGATCGGATGGTTAAGCTGCCGAGAATTCTTCCGATTTGTATGGCCGTGGTCCATGGAACTGCTTTTGCAAGACTCAGCACAACCAGGAGCACCTCCGAAGATGTCCAACGTAGCTTTGGACGAAACGTCAGGGACAGAAGAGTTCCATGGACCACGGCCATAAAACCCGGAAGAATTCCGGAAATTAGACACAAAGGCAGGCGTGTACAGGGATGCCAACCGCTTTTCGCTCCATAACACCATTGGTGCGAAATTATGAATGTTCGGGAATTTTTTTGAACATATCTCGTATGGTGTGTACATGCACGAGGCTACACTCACTTCCGACCATGTCTTATGGGTGCGTCTCATTAGTTGTCAGGTGTTGTAATTGTATAAGGGTATTTTAAAGTTTATCTCCTGTTTCTCCACTCTGAAGAGTTTTACTCGAAGGCATTTTTGCTGGTTACTTTTGTGGATATCCAACAGGATTTTCTCGGATGTTCTTTTGTTTTTAACTATTATAGATTTTAATTTTCAGTGCGACGTAACGTTATTGATGAATGAATAGAAATACCGCGTGGTTATAATTAATCATTCTCAATTTATCACGTCATAACATGGAAACTAATTACCGTACAAGTACCAAACTTGGTAGCATTAATGTCCGGAGTATAGGATGCATGATTTCCATGCGTTACAGCGCCACCGTCCAGTTCCAACCATTGCCATCGGTGTCGTGATGAGACATCGTGATTCGTAGCCTCACAAACCTGACCAGACACAGTGCACTCGGTGACGTATCAACATCAGCTTGGACAAAAGGAGCAGGGCATTATTGGTGAAGTTGTTTTTATCAAAACAACAGTAACGCTGCAGTCGCACATCGAGAATATCGCCAGCTGAAACGATTACGGAAGTGTCCTCTTTCTCCACTTTCTGTGCGGAGCGTGATGAAGAAGTTTGAATCAACTGGAGAACTGGGCGTCGCTCCGGGAAGAGGCCGCCGACCGGTTGCACCACAGGTGGTTGATGAAATCGCTGTTGCTATGGCAGACAACGCTGCAAGCAATTCCCGATCGTCAGCCGGGCCGCGTGCTCTGCCACGACAGTTGAACATGCCGTGGTCCACTGTACTGAAGGTGCTACGAACTATTCTCAAATGGCATCCGTACAAGATCCATATCGTACAGCAGCTTGCACCACAGGACGCACAGCGACATGTTCACCTCGCCCTCCATTTTCTTGCAGGGATAGGAGTTGACGAGGGCTGGCCCTGGACAGACGGCTGAAGTGAACACACAGAACTGCGGAGTGTAGGGGTCTTCACCTCCAGTCACTGTGCATGAAGTTCCTCTGTATAGTGAACGTGTCACCGTATGGTGTGGCTTCACGGCTACGTTCATCATTGGCGCTGTATTTTTTCAACAGGTTGGCGCTCAAGGACCAAAGACGTGCTGTTTGACTGGCCAGCGTTACTGCGATATGCTTCGCCAGCATGTCATACCCGCGAGACAGGAGAGAGACGCATTGAACTCAACAGTTTTCATGTAAGATAGTGACCTACCGCACATCACTAGTGAATTTCACCTGCTTCTCCGAAACACATTTGGAAACGATCTAATTGTCAGCCGATCGTTTCCATATGCTTGGCAGGTACTATCATTTGATCTCACTCCTTGTGATTTCTGGTTGTGGGGCTACCTGAAGGGCAGGGTTTACCAGAAGAACGTTCACACATGTGCTGATCTGAAGCGCAGCATATCAAGAGAGGTAGCCAGCATACCTGCGGACAAGCTTCATTCTCCAGCGTAGAAAGCTACGCACCATATTGAGTCCATTTTGTAGCAGTAATGGTGCCGATATGTAATGGTATCATGTACCATAGCAGCGCATTAAAAGTGTTTCAACTGAACTGATCCTGCTTTATTTCTTTTTTCCGTGTCCTTGACATTAATGCTACCAAATTTGGCACTCGTACGGTATTTACTTTCCGTGTTATAACGTGTTAATGAGCTTAATTCAAACCACCCGGTACCTTTTGTGAATATTTTCTAACTTTATTTCCTAGCTCATTCCATTCGGTTGATTGAATAAAGTGTCTGTAGAGGTTATCAGTCAATGCTCATACACATTGTTTCTTGGCTGAACTGGTTTCGACACTTACGTCATTTTCAGCACCCCATATTGCTCGTTAGCCGACGTCGGCATCAATGCGAAACGGTAGTGAGTATCTCCTCAAGGCTGTTGCTAGAGGAGCCTCGATTCTGGCGCGTAAGGAAAATCAGACTAGCTGACTGATCGGACTGAAGAGTTTCTAGCAAACAGAACAACACGTCTTTCTCAACGGAGGGAAATCATGAGACGCAAAAGTAACATCTGAAGCACCCCAACGGAGTGATATTGCACCGTAACTCTTCGCAATATTTATAAATAACCTAATGGAAAACGTCCGAAGTTCCATGAGTGCTATCGCGGATGATGCTGTTGTAGCCGACCGCTGTGGACGAGCGGTTCTAGGCGTTTCAGTCCGGAACAGCGCCGCTGCTATGGTCGCAGGTTCGAATTCTGCCTCGGGCATGGATGTGTGTGATGTCCTTAGGTTAGTTAGTTAGGTTTAAGTAGTACTAAGTCTAGGGGACTGGTGACCCTGATGTTAAGTACCACAGTGCTTAGAGCCATTTGAACAATTTTTTGCTGTTGTATTGAGAGATGACGCAACTCTAGAAAATTGAGGTGAAATGCAGGAAAACCTGCAGGGGATCGATGCTTAGTGCAGGGTGTTGCAACTGACAATCAACATAAACAAATGTAACGTATTGCTAATACGTAGACAGAAAGACCTTTTATTGTGTGATTAAAAAACTGGAGAACCATCACTGGAAACAGTTACTTTCATAACGTACACTACGTGATCAAAAGTATCCAGACACCTGGCTGAAAATGACTTACAAGTTCGTGGCGCCCTCCATCGGTAATGCTGGAATTCAGTATGGTGTTGGCCCAGCATTAGCCTTGATGACAGCTTCCACTCTCGCAGGTATACGTTCAGTCAGGTGCTGGAAGGTTTCTTGGGGAATGGCAGCCCATTCTTCACGGAGTGCTGCAATGAGGAGAGGTGTCTATGTCGCTCTAAGAGGACTACCACGAAGTCGGCGTTCCAAAACATCCCTAAGGTGTTCTATAGGATTCTGGTCAGAACTCTGTGCATGCCAGTCCATTACAAAGATGTTATTGTCGTGTAACCACTCTGCCACAGGCCGTGCATTATCAACAGGTGCTCGATCGTGTTGAAAGATGCAGTCGCCATCCCCGAATGCTCTTCAACACTGGGAAGCAACAAGGTACTTGAAACATCAATGTAGGCCTGTGCTGTGATAGTGCCCCTCAAAACAACAAGGGGTGCAGTCTCCTCCATGAAAAACACGACCACATCATAACACCACCGCCTCCGAATTTTACTGCTGGCACTACACACGCTGGCAGATGACGTTCACCGGACATTCTCCATGCCTACAACCTGTCATCCGATCGCCACATTGTGTACCGTGATTCGACACTCCCTACAATATTTTTCCACTGTTCAATCGTCCAATGTTTACGCTCCTTACATCAAACGAGCCGTCGTTTGGCAATTACCGGCGTGATGTGTGGCTCATGAACAGCCGCTCGACCATGAAATCCAAGTATTCTCACTTCCCGCCGAACTGTCATAGTACCTTGGAGTGGATTCTGAAGCAGTTTGGAATTCCTGTGTGATTGTCTGGATAGATGTCTGCCTATTACACATTACGACCCTCTTCAACTGTCGGCGGTCTCTGTCAGTCAACAGATGAGGTCGGCCTCTACGCTTTTGTGCTGTACGTGTCCACGATTCCACTTCACTGTCACATCGGAAACAGTGGACCTAGGGATGTTTAGGAGTGTTTAAATGGTTCAAATGGCTCTGAGCACTATGGGACTTAACTTCTGTGGTCATCAGTCCCCTAGAACTTAGAACTTCTTAAACCTAACTAACCTAAGGACATCACACACATCCATGGCCGAAGCAGGATTCGAACCTGCGATCATAGCGGTCACGCGGTTCCAGACTGAAGCGCCTTTAACCACACGGTAACACCGGCCGGCCGTTTAGGAGTGTGGAAATCTCGCGTACAGACGTATGACACAAGTGACACCCAATCACCTGACAACGTTCGAAGAACGTGAGTTCCGGGGAGCGCGCCATTCTGCTCTCTCACGATGTCTAAAGAGTATTGAGGTCGCTACGGAGTACCTGGCAGTAGGTGGCAACACAATGCACCTAATATAAAAAAGCGTATGTTTTTGGTTGTGTCTGGATCCTTTTGATCACGTAGTGTATATAGGACTATGCGTACAGAGCGATTTAAAGTGGAGCGGCCATGTAAAACTAATCCCAGGCAAGGCAGATGCCAAACATTACAAAACCCTCGTTCGACAAATACTTGAACACCGCTCGTCAGCCTGGGATCCGAGTCGCATAGGACAGATAGAGGAAATAGAGAAAATCCAAAGAAGAACAGCGCATTGTGTTAGGGGTTCATTTAGTAGGCTCGAAAGCGTCACCGAACTGCAGTGGCAGACGCTGCAAGAGAGCCGTTGTGCGTCACGGTGTGATTTACTGTTGAAGTTCCCAAAGCGTACGTCCTCAGAAGAATCTAACAATATATTGTTTCCTCCTACGTATGTCTGGGCTAAAGACCAAGAAGAGATTAGATCTCACAAGGATTCTTACCAGAAGTAGCACTTCCCGCGAACATTTCGCGTTTGTAACAGGGAAAGTATCCTCCGCCTCACACTGTAACGTGACTAACAGAGTACAGACGTAGATGTAAATGTGTCTCTGCCCTATCATCGAGGTCTGAATGACTTCAGTTTTTAACAAGATGAGCAGGCCACCGATTCTATGCCCAGCCAGGTTAAAGTCACTGCTGCTGCCACAGGTGTACTAAATTTCGCTCCCTGACTGCACAAATCACATACAATTTAAACACGTTTCTTACAATATTACTGTATACGCACAATAAGTAAAAATTTTATTTACTGTCTTTCCTGTTGCAAGTTTTATGCCCAGTAGTGTAGTTAGAGGAAAGCCTCCATATGGTCGATGATAGATTAAGTACCACAATCGGAGAAAGAAGTAGATCTGTCACATTAACTGTGGAGGATAACTTTCGTCCTTGGAGATTAGAAAGAAAAAAATATAACAGTGGTCTCAGTGAGCTGCAGCAGCTTCCGCCATGGTAAGGTCACATAATCAGTTCCACTTTTTACATGTAACGGGTTGCGTTAGGACGTTCAAACTGGACGGTTGGCCGCCGGGTAGCACGGGCATTAATATGCGCACGCGCCTTTGGTTCAGCGACAAAGCCCACTTTCATTGGGACAACGAGCAAAATTGGCGCATTTGGAGAACTGAGAATCCGCATTTCGCGATCGAGAAGTCTCTTCACCCTCAACGGGTGACTGTGTTGTGCAGTGTCCATTCACGGAATGATTGGTACGATATTCTTTGGTGGCACTATGAATACCGAACGGTAGGAGAACGTTTTGGAAGATGATTTCACCCCATTATCCGAAGTGAGCCTGATTTCGACAAGATGTGGTTCATGCAAGGCGGAGCTAGATCCCATAGAAGCAGGAGAGTGTTTGATGTTCTGGAGGAGCACTTTCGGGACCGCTTTCTGGTTTTGGGATACCCAGAGGCCACTGGCATGGGCGTCGATTGGCCGCCACATGCTCCGGATCTGAACACACGCGACGCCTTTTTGTGGGGCTATATTGAAGGCAATGTGTACAACAATAGCCCCAAAACAATTGCTGAGTTCAAAACAGCCATGCAGGAGGTCATCGACAGCATCGATGTTGCGATATCTTAGTGGTCATGCAGAATTTCGCTATTCGTCTGCGCCACATCACCGCCAATGATGGCAGGAATATCGAACATGTCATAACACAAATCCGAAAATCTGTAGTGACGTTTTCATGTTGAATAAAGAGTGTGCACGCCGTAGTTTGCAACTAATTTACGTTTTTTTCATGTAGTTCAGTGAATGTCACCCTAAACAATGCGACAGCAGAGCTCCAAGCGGACAGAAAGCTACAATTCTGTATATTGTGTTCCATGGGTGACAATAGTGGCGTTTATATTGATTTGCAACATACTTTTTACCATAAGGAGGGTATGT
This sequence comes from Schistocerca serialis cubense, assembly GCF_023864345.2. Classification (NCBI taxonomy): domain Eukaryota; kingdom Metazoa; phylum Arthropoda; class Insecta; order Orthoptera; family Acrididae; genus Schistocerca; species Schistocerca serialis. Next base: position 276,556,462 of record NC_064646.1, read on the forward strand.
AGTGCTATAAAAGCGTCACTGACTAAAAACTTTCGTCGAAATTGTCTTTCTTTAGTTTCCTAAGATTCTAGGAGGTATGAAACCGTACATTACAGGTGAGTTTATTTACGATTCTCTTGTAACTTACAGATATTCAGTGAATAATGTCGTTTTCTTGTAAAAACAAAAAAATGGTGGTTAATGATCAGAAGACATGACCTTTTGCAGAAAGACGTGGTAGATTTACTTAACAATGTGAAATTTTCCTAACTACCCTCCCTGTCAGACGGTGATGAATAGAGCCACTTTCCTCCAGATGGGATAGTAAGCTTCCCAGTTGGGGGATCGGGGAAGGTAATGCTATAAGCTTCAAATTTTAGGTCTACCATACCAAAAAAGTTACAATGATACTAATATTTAAATATTTCCCTTAATGTCTGATATTTAATTAAATTATATGTAAGTACTAAGTACATCTAGAGTTAATTAATTATCTTAAAGAATAAATTTAAGACCATCAATAAAATATTTCATGCAATAACTTACATTTCCAGCAAACTAATGCGTCAAGGCTTTTTTACAGCATATCTGTTGATGACATCAGCAATGAAAGTTTCTGTGCATTCCCCATTCCCTTTTGTTGACACCTTGACACAAGTTGGAAGTGTGTCCTGACACATCCTGTTTCTTAGCTTTGTCATCGCCTTATTCATTGTGCTGAATTACCTTCCTTCTGTGGACGTGTAAAATACTTTTGCCCAGTAATAGTGGCAGGTAACAAATAGCACACATCAAGCGCTGAGGACATGGTTCAATAGCCGTGTAAGAACGAAGTTGCTACGGAGAAAAAGAGACCTTGATCACGGATTTAAGTGAAATCGAAGCCTTGTTGGCAAACAAATGCTGAACGAATCGCAAATGAGCATCCGAGAAGCGTGCAATGAATTCGACTATAAAATTTTTACATTTGATCCGATGAAAAAGGCTTAGAACTTTTGTGTCTTCCGTAAAATCGGTAGACTGACCGAAAACTTATATTCAGTCTCGCAGTGACCATATTGGTAACTAAACGGAAGCTGACAGAGAGAAGGGCAAATTACTGAATTCGGTTCCAAGAAACTGCTTCTTTGCGAAGATCGTAGAATGGTTCCTCTGTTCAATCATAGCTCGAGCACTAGCCGCACATTCTAGCGCTGTAACGTGTAGTTCTACTTGATGCGTGCCAATGTAGTTACGATGTTGACGATTCCGAAGAATTGTGTGTCATTTAGTTCTTTGTTTCTCCCGCGGGTTTCGACGATGCTTTTACTCTATCGTACGTGGAATGTCATGTGCTGTCCGGGCTCCTCTTTTCAACGTATTTTGGAGTTATATATGCATGGCTCGGATCGGATGCCCATCTTCCATTTCATCCAAGGTTTTATCGAGGAGTGACATGTTTTTACGAGCACTTGTATCTTGGAATTCGTGGCACACGAAGTGTTAGTTTTATATGACCTGAAGACATACCTCCACGAAATGAAACCGGTAGTCACACAGTGAAAACACAGTAAACAGCTGTTGCTGATTTGAACTGTCACTCAATTTTAAGATAGAATATTTTACCATTTCTAATTTTAACTTGTTTGATTGTCCTTCACACTGTTGTTGTCGTTGTTGTCTTCAGTCCCGAGACTGGTTTGATGCAGCTCGCCATGCTACTCTATCTTGCACAAGCTCCTTCATCTCACAGTACTTACTGCGACCTACATCCCTCTGAATCTGCTTGGTGTATTCATCTCTTGGTCTCCCTCTACGATTTTTACCCTCCACGCTGCCCGCCAATGCTATATTTGTGATCCCTTGATACATCAGAACATGTCCTACCAACCGGTCCCTTCTTCTTGTCAAGTTGTGCCACAAACTCCTCCCCAATTCTATTCAGTACCTCCTCATTCGTTACGTGCTCCACCCATCTAATCCTCAGCATTCTTCTGTAGCACCACATTTCAAAAGTTTCTATTCACTTCTTGTCCAAACTATTTATCGTCCATGTTTCACTTCCATACGTGGCTACACTCCATACAAATACTTTCAGAAACGACTTCCTGACACTTAAAGCTATACTCGATGTTAACGAATTTCTCCCCAAATACCAAAACTCCTTTACTACTTTAAGTGTCTCATTTCCTAATCTAATTCCCTCAGCATCACCCGACTTAATTCGACTACATTCCATTATCCTCGTTTTGCTTTTGTTGATGTTCATTTTATATCCTCCTTTCAAGACACTGTCCATTCCGTTCAACTGCTCTTCCAAGCCCTTTGCTGTCTCTGACAGAATTACAATGTCATCGGCGAACCTCAAAGTTTTTATTTCTTCTCCATGGATTTTAATACCTACTCCAAATTTTTCTTTTGTTTCCTTTACTGCTTGCTCAATATACAGATTGAATAACATTGAGGAGAGGCTACGACCCTGTCTCACTCCCTTCCCAACCGCTGCTTCCCTTTCATGCCCCTCGACTCTTATAACTGCCTTCTGGTTTCTGTACAAATTGTAAATAGCCTTTCGCTCCCTGTATTTTACCCCTGCCATCTTTAGAATTTGAAAGAGAGTATTCCAGTCAACATTGTCGAAAGCTTTCTCTAAGTCTACAAATGCTAGAAACGTAGGTTTTCCTTTCCTTAATCTATTTTCTAAGATAAGTCGTGGGGTCAGTATTGCCTCACGTGTTCCAACATTTATGCAGAATCCAAACCGATCTTCCCCGAGGTCGGCTTCTACCAGTTTTTCCATTCGTCTGTAAAGAATTTCCGTTAGTATTTTACAGCAGTGACTTATTAAACTGATAGTTCGGTAATTTTCACATCTGTCAACACCTGCTTTCTTTGGGATTGGAATTATTATATTCTTCTTGAAGTCTGAGGATATTTCGCCTGTTGCATACGTCTTGCTCACCAGATGGTAGAGTTTTGTCAGGACTGGCTCTCCCAAGGCCGTCAGTAGTTCCAATGGAATGTTGTCTACTCCCGGGGCCTTGTTTCGACTCAGGTCTTTCAGTGCTCTGTCAAACTCTTCACGCAGTATCATATCTCCCATTTCATCTTCATCTACATCCTCTTCAATTTCCACAATATTGTCCTCAAGTACATTGCCCTTGTATAGACCCTCTATATACTCCTACCACCTTTCTGCTTTCCCTTCTTTGCTTAGAACTGGGTTTCTATCCGAGCTCTTGATATTCATACAAGTGGCTCTCTTTTCTCCACGGTCTCTTTAATTTTCCTGTAGGCAGTATCTATCTTACCCCTAGTGAGATAAGCCTCTACATCCTCTAGACATCCCTGCTTAGCCATTTTGCACTTTCTGTCGATCTCATTTTTGAGACGTTTGTATTCCTTTTTGCCTTCTTCATTTACTGCGTTTTTATATTTTCTCCTTTTATCAATTAAATTCAATATTTCTTCTGTCGCCCAAGGATTTCTACTAGTCCTTGTCTTTTTACCTACTTGATCCTCTGCCGCCTTCACTACTTCATCCCTCAGAGTTACCCAATCTTCTTCTACTGTATTTCTTTCCCCCATTCCTGTCAATTGTTCCCTTATGGTCTCCCTGAAACTCTGTCCAACCTCTGGTTCTTTCAGTTTATCCAGGTCCCATCTCCTTAAATTCTCACCTTTTTGCAGTTTCTTCAGTTTTAATCTACAGTTCATAATCAATAGGTTGTGGTCAGAGTCCACATCTGCCCCTGTCCTTCACACTATGTAGATGTAAAAGTGTTCCAAAGGAGTGTTGCAGGTCTATTTCTGTACTCGGTGTATAGAAATTGTCTAATGAATTACTTAAAACTTCGTGAGGCTGTTCGTGGACGATATTTTCTGTACAAGAAAGTCACAAGTCCAGAAAGCTGACCGAGCGAAGTGGCGCAGTGGTTAGCGCATTGGATTCGCATTCGGGAGAGCGACGGTTCAAACCTGCATCCGGCCATCCTCATTTAGGTTTTCCGTGATTTCCCTAAATCGCTTCAGGCAAATGCCGGAATGGTTCCTTTGAAAGGGCACGGGCGACTTCCTTCCCTAATCCGATGGGATCGATGACCTTGCTGTTTGGTCACCTCCCCCAAATCAACCAACCGACCAGAAAAATGGAGGAAGACCTGCAGAGAATCCACTACTGGTGCAAACGCTGACGTCAGACTCTGCAGTGGCACATTAAATTCGAGGATTTGACAAGCAACTAATTTATTCGTCCTCAATTTACTGTATCGCTTACTTTGAACCATTTTGCTACATGCAGCAATGTGATATAAAATACTGGAGGCACCTGCTAGTGGCGTCTGAAACTATGTCAGTTGTTGTGCCGTCCGTGCAAAATTGTAATTTTTTTTTACTATTTTTCAATCATGAATTTTCAGTTGTTTTCTAAAGACTTAAATGATATGAAAAAAGCATATTTGCAGTATGAAAGACAATATTCGCTTATAAACATTTTTAACCTTTTAGTGTGAGGCAGAGAGAGAGAGAGAGAGAGAGAGAGAGAGAGAGAGAGAGAGAGAGAGAGAGAGAGAGGGAGGGAGGGAGAGAGAGAGAGAGGGGGGGCGCATTGCTTAGATTTTGTTGTGATTACAAGTGAATAAATTACTAAAATGTACTGGTATTTGAGACTCTTATTTCAAGTACTTCACTCTGCCTTTTTCCACCTATAAATTTACAGGATAGGATGTTGTAATGCATACCAAAATTAAATAATCTATTGTCACAGAATTCTAACTAAGGACAACGTTACCGTCTAATAGGCAACAAGATTATTTTATTGAAAAATGTGCTCTTTTAGCAAAGATGGATAAAGTGATCATCAATTTGAGTGAAGTTATTTCAAGTGGAATTAACTGACACGTCCTTAATTAATCTGTGGAAAGTTAACTGTTCGGCGTTTTGAATAGATTTAATATGAATTTTGCAAAACACTATATAGAAATTTGAGTAGATATTCTTATTTTCGTTCCTATGAGGGCATGCTGAATAGTAATACACTATGGGATTAAAAGTATCCGGACACCTGGCTGGAAATGACTTACAATTTCGTGGCGCCCTCCATCGGTAATGCTGGAATTCAATATGGAGTCGACCTGCCCTTAACCTTGATGACAGCTTCCACTCTCGCAGGTATACGTTCAGTCAAGTGCTGGAAGGCTTCCTGGAGACTGGTAGCCCATTCTTCACGGGGTGCTGCAAAGAGGAGAGGTGTCGATGTCGGTCGGAGAGGCCTAGCACGAAGTCGGCGTTTCAAAACATCCCAAAGGTGTTCTATAGGATTTAGGTCAAAAAATGGCTCTGAGAACTATAAAACTTAACTTCTGAGGTCATCAGTCCCCTAGAACTTAGACCTACTTAAACCTAACTAACCTAAGGACATCACACACATCCATGCCCGAGGCAGGATTCGAACCTGCGACCGCTACGCCTAAAACCGCTCGGCCACTCCGGCCGGCGATTCAGGTCAGGACTCTGTGCAGGTCAGTCCATTACAAGGGTGTTATTGTCGTGTAACCACTCCGCCACAGGTCGTGCATTATGGACAGGTGCTCGATCGTCTTGAAAGATGCAATCGCCATCCCCGAACTGCTCTTCAACACTGCTTAAAACATCAATGTAGGCCTGTGCTGTGATAGTGTCACGCAAAAAAACAAGGGGTCAAAGCCCCCTCCATGAAAAACACTACCACACCATAACACCACCGCCTCCGAATTTTGCTGTTGCCACTACACACGGTGGCAGATGACGTTCACCGGGTATTCTCCATACCTACACCCTGCCATCGGATCGCCACATTGTGTACAGTGATTCGTCACTCCACACAACGTTTTTCCACTGTTCAATCGTGCAATGTTTACTCTCCTTACACGAAACGAGGAGTCGTTTGGTATTTACTGGCGTGATGTGTGGCTTATGAGCAACCACTCGAAAATGAAATCCAAGTTTTCTCACCTCCCGCCTAACTGTCATAGTACTTGCAGTGGATCCTGATGCAGTCTGGAATTCCTGTGTGATGATCTCGATAGATGTGTGCCTATTACACATTAAGACCCTCTTCAACTGTCGGCGGTCTCTGTCAGTCAGCAGACGAGGACGGCCTGTACGCTTTTGTGCTGTACGCGTCCCTTCATGTTTCCACTTCTATCACATCGCAAACAGTGGACCTAGGGATGTTTAGGAAAGTGGAAGTCTCGCGTACAGACGTATGACACAAGTGACACCCAATCACCTGACCACGTTCGAAGCCCGTGAGTTTCACAGAGCGCCCCATTTGCTCTCTCACGATGGCTAATGGCTACTGAGGTCGTTGATAGGGAGTACCTGGCAGTAGGTGGCAGCACAATGCACCTAATATGAAAAACATATGTTTTTGGGTGTGTCCGGATACTTTCGATCACATATTGTACTTCCGAATTTTTTATGTGAAAACTTGCAAATCTTTTAAAATAAAACGAACGCTGCTAACGTGCTACATCTTCATTCTTTATCCTACGTATTTATTTATCAGTATTGTCACCCTGATGATGAACACATTTCTTCCAACGATTGACCAGTTTGTTTATGCCGCCATTGTAAAATGTTTGACTTTGTTGACGGGGCTACAACCTCACCTCTGCTTGCACCGCTTTATCACTATCGATGTGAAGTCGTCGAAGATGTTCTTTACGTTTTTTAAAAAGACGAAAATCAGGTGCAGTTGAGACTGTATGGAGGATGGTCCTTGACAGTGAAACCACTGCGACGGATTGTCACGAATGTCGCGATGCTCATGTGTGGTCTGGCATTGTCATGCTGCAGGAGAGCGTGCTCTTCGAATTCAAAACTCGATTACAGTGCGCTGTTTCTCAAGCACCGGAACAGTCCCATTACACACAGGTATGTTACACGCTACAAATCAGAGCCCTATGGCGGGAGACGGCTGAAAATATGTGGACACGAAAACTAAAGATGTAAAATGTTAATAACGTTTGTTTTATTTGAAAAAACTTTGAGAGTTTCACATAAGAAATTCGGCGGCAATACTTTTCTGCACGCCCTCGCAAATTATAACTATTGACGTTAATATTCATTTTAAATGATTACTGTTTTCATCTCAAGTTACAGATAATATATAAATTTGGATGTGAATGCCATCACAGTCATATGTTAGCACTACATTGATTACAAAATATTTTCTTTATTATATTGCCTCAAACGGCTCTGAGCACTATGGGACTTAACTTCTGAGGTCATCAGTCCCCTAGAACTTAGAACTATTTAAACCTAACTAACCTAAGGACATCACACACATCCATGCCCGAGGCCGGATTCGAACCAGCGATCGTAGCGGTAGCACGGTTCCAGACCTTAGCGCCTAGAACCGCTCGGCCACCTCGGCCGGCTCTTTATTATATTACTTGGGAATTTTCACCACCTTCCGTGAACCATGGACCTCGCCGAGATTGGGTGGCTTTCGTGCCTCAACTCCACAAATAGCCGTGCCGCAGGTGTTACCATAACGGAGGGGCACTTGTCAAGAGGTCAGATGAACTTGTGATTCCTGAAGAGGGCAACTGTCTTTTTAGCAGCTGCAGGGGTAACAGCCTGGGTGACTTATCAGACCGTGTAACATTAACCGATATGTTCTTATGTGCTGGTATTGCGAACGGATGAAAGAAAGCAAGGGGAAACTACAGCAGTGATTTTCCCCCCAAGGCCATGGTTAATGATGACGGAATCCTCTAGGATAAAATATTCCGGAGGCATAATAGTCCCCAATCGGATCTCTGGCCGTGGACTGCTCAGGAGGATGTCGTCATCAGGAAAAACAAAACTGGCAATCTACAGGGCGGAACGCGGAATGTTAATCCGGCAGGCAGAATTTAAAAACGGGAGTGGACAGATTGAAATTATTTATAGTGGGAATTAGTGCAATGGTGCGGCAGAATAACAGGACTTGGGGCCAGGTCGTTACAGGGTTATCGACACAAAAAAGAACAGGTGTAATGCAGGGCTAGGCCCAGTAATTGACAAGCGAACTGGGGTGCGGATTACCTCCAATAGTTCAAATGGCTCTGAGCACTATGGGACTTAACTTCTGAGGTCATCATTCCCCTAGAACTAAGAACTACTTAAACCTACCTAAACTAAGGACATCACACACATTCATGCCACAGGCAGGATTCGAACCTGCGATCGTAACAGTCGCGCGGTTCCAGACTGTAGCGCCTAGAACCGCTCGGCCACCCCGGCCGGCTAACCTCCAATGAACAGTATCGTGGACGCGTAATCGTAGCCAAGATAGGCACGAATCCAACACCCATCACAGCAGTATAAGTTTATGTGCCAACTAGCTCTGGAGATGATGAGATATAGGAAATGAATCAAATAATCAACGGAGATGAAAATTTATTTGTGTGACTACGAAGGCTTTCCCGGCGTAATAAGTCTTGAAAGTCTTTTCGGGTTTGCTGCCGGATCCTAATCCTTCTTGCTGAGATGCCATGACGAAGGTATTATTCCTAAGTTCGCCAGATTTATTCATTTTATTAACAGTAAGAGAGCTAATAGGATTAAGGAACGTGCAAGCCAAGCACTTTTAAGAGAACGCATTCGTTTTACTCGTAGACAACTGGATATTGTTTCCAAAGATTTATTTTATTTACATTTGAACTTGTCATCGCAGTTTTCAAGGGATGTTTGGCAGTGGGTTGATGAATCCACGTGGGCGCTATCAGATTGGACACATAGGAGCGCCGTTACCAGACAATCCTCGAAATTTGAACGGCTTCTTTCTCGTTCTACAGCATCAGAAGTGGATAAACGTCGGCGTACTGTGATTAATCTCTCTAACAAGGCGTTGGATGGACCCACAGTGTCGATATTGGAGAAAGGTTTAAATTTTTCGCCCATTCCCAAGAGACTTCCTATCACAGAGTTCATTTGCTCTGTAGAACAAGCAGTACACAGCCTACCCGAGGATCAAGCAGAGGAAATAAGGCAAGAAGTGTCGCACACATTACGTCGGGCTCGACCACCGCGGGATAACATCTCTTCCGCAGAGAGAGCAGCCGTTCGTTCCCTTGAGAATGATGACGAAGTAGTAGTTTTACCAGCTGACAAGGGGAATGCCACGGTTGTAATGACGCGGGATGATTATGTCCTAAAAATGGATTTACTTCTCAACGACCCGGCGTACAGAAGACTATCTAATGACCCCACAGAAAGGATCAAACGTAAGACACTTTCACTGCTGAAAAAGAGTTCGTTATCAGATGATTTACGTAAGAAACTTCATCCTGGTGCTGCCGTTCCGCCTAGGTTGTATGGTTTGCCTAAGTTGCATAAGGAAGGGGTTCCTCTACGCCCTATTGTTAGTAATTTGGGTGCACCAACCTATAACCTGGCAAAGTATTTATCATCTGCTCTCAGTCCATTTGTTGGCAAATGTGAACACCATATATCCAGTTCGGTGGATTTTATTCGACGATTGGGATCTTTGAAGTTGAGTCCTTCAGATCTGTTAGTGAGTTTCGATGTGGTATCCCTATTTACACGAGTCCCTTAGTTTGATCAGTGAAAAACTGGATGAAGAGCGGGTGAAGCTTTGTCGTCATGTTAGCGGTAACATTTTTGAACAGAATGACGGAGTGGCTATGGGTAGTCCTTTGTCACCCATAGTCGCCAATTTATTTATGGAGGACTTCGAGGCTATGGCACTGAGGACTTCAGCTTTGCAACCAACGTGCTTCTGGAGATACGTGGACGATATCTTCTTCGTATGGCCGCATGGACGTGATGCTCTTAACAGGTTTTTGGACCAGTTCAACTGTCTTCATCCCCGTATCAAATTTACTATGGAGGTTGAAAATGATGGGATGCTTCCATTTTTAGACGTTATGGTTTATAAAAAACCAGATGGAACTTTGGGACACAGCGTTCACCGAAAGCCGACACACACAGATTTGTATCTGCACCCTAAAAGTTGTCATCCACCACACCAACGTAGTGGCGTCCTTAGGACTTTGGTACGGAGAGCATATGCCATTTCCGACGCAGACAGCTTAACCCAAGAACTTGAGCATTTGATGACTGTTTTTAAGGAAAATGGATACACCGAGAAACAGTTTCGTCGGGCTATGGAATTTGGACCGTCTCCGGAGGTGTCCGAAGAGGAACACAGATCTGTGGCCTTTCTTCCTTATGCTGGAGGCTTATCGTTTAAGATTGGACGAATTTTAAGGAATTTTAACATTAAGAGTGTGTTCCGTCCACCCTCTAAGATTAGGGCTCTGCTCGGCTCTGTGAAGGATGATTTGGGACTTAGGAAACCCGGGGTGTACAAAATCCCGTGTCAATGTGGGAAAGCTTACGTTGGCCGTTCTATTCGCACAGTGAATGACAGGTGTGTGGAACATCGCCGTCACACGAGGCTACAACAGCCGGAAAAATCGGCCGTAGCAGAACACTGCCTGAATGAGAGACACAAAATGAAATTTGAGGAAACTGTTGTAATTGCCAACATTTCCGGTTTTTGGAATAGTGTGTATAAAGAGGCGATCGAAATTAGGTTGGCTGATAATTTAATCAACAGGGACAATGGGTTTCCTCTTAGCAAAACGTGGAATCCTGTATTATCTCGCATCAAAACTGAACGTTCTTCGGTGTGGCCTTGATTGCGATATATCGTTGCCAGCAGTGTTTCACTAAGGGCGGCGCCACCTCCCTGTTTTGGAAGTCAGAAACCGTGATGGGCGGCGCATGCGCCGTGTACTGAACGGTGGCCTATATAGGACGTCGAATTGCAATCTTGCGTCAGTTCTCAGCGGGACTCATCAGCAGAAGCAGCATTTCCTGAAGATGGCGAACAGTTGGATCGCCGAAATATCTAGTCAAGTTGATTTTAGGATCCGGCAGCAAACCCGAAAAGACTTTCAAGAAAAAATTTATTTGTGATTGGTGATTGTGCCTATTAGACAGAGAGGGAAAAAATGGTAGGTGAAAAAATACTAACACTTGGCATAAGAATCGTGAAAGAAGACAGTCACGTGGAAGAGACCTGCAGACATTGCTGGTTTCAGAATCGTTATAAAATGGCAAAACAGAGATTCCGAAACCAGATTTTGCATTGTAAAAATTTCCGGGGGCAGATGCGAACTCTGGTCATAAGTTATTGGTTATGAACTATAGAGTAAAACTGAAGAAGTTGCAAAAAAGATAGGATGTTCAGGAGATAAGTCCTGGATAAATTGAAAAGCAGCGGAAATGCAAAAAAGATTAGAAGTTAAGGAGATGAGTCCTGGATAAATCGAAAGGCAGCAGAGGATCACATCAATAAAAATACAAGGCCTAATAGAAATACCTGCGTAACTCAAGAGATACTGAATCTAATTGAGAAAACTATAAAATATAAAAATGCAGTAAATGAAGCAGTGAAAGTCTATACGTCTAAAAAATATACGTCTAAGAAATGAGACTGATAGGGAGTGCAAAACGCTAAGCAGTAATGGATAGAGGACTAATGCAAAGCTGAGGATTCATGCACAACTAGAGGAAAGGTAGACCCTACCTATACGAAAATTAAAGACAAGCAGCTATATGAATATCAAGGGCTCAGACGACAAGACAGTACCGAGTAAAGAGGGGAAAAGCAAAAGGTGGAAGGAATATATAGAGAGTTTACATAAAGGGGACTAACTTTAAAGAATTGCACACATCAAAAAAAGTTTTGCATCACCCCAGTTCCCAGAACTCCTGAAGATAGACGTTGACTGTGGATATTGTATCACAGACACAGTCCCTTTTACTGTTCAAAGATGTCACTAAACCCGCCCATAGATGTGAACAACAGTGCATGAGCAGCGCCTATTAAACGATGGAGATCCGACAGCCGATCATTTCCAGTCATTCCACCAGGAAGGAGGTACACGGCTCGTGTTGTCTATAGTTCAACCATGCCTAGACGGTCAATAGTGCGGTTCGATCGCGTCCGCATCGTTACTTTGTGCCAGGAAGGACTCTCAACAAGGGAAGTCTCCAGGCGCCTCGGAGTGAAACAAAGCGATGTTGTTCGGACATGGAGGAGATACAGAGAGACAGGAACTGTCGATGACATGCCTCGCTCAGGCCGACCAAGGGCTACTACTGCAGTGGATGACCGCTATAAACGGATTATGGCTAGGAGAAACCCCGACAGCAACGCCACCATGTTGAATAATGCTTTTCACGCAGCCACAGGACGTCGTGTTACGATTCAAACTGTGTACAATAGGCTGCATGATGCGCAAATTCACTCCCGACGTCCATGGCGAGACCCATATTTACAACCATAACACATGCAGAGCGGTACAGATGGGCCCAACAACATGCCGAATCGACCTCTCAGGTCTGGCATACGTTCTCTTCACCGATGAGTGTCGCATATGCCTTCAACCAGACAATCGACGGAGACGTGTCTGGAGGCAACCCGGTCAGACTGAACGCCTTACACACACTGTTCAGCGGGTGCATCAAGGTGGAGGTTCCCTGCTGTTTTAGGGTGGCATTATGTGGAGCCGACGTACGCCGCTGGTGGTCATGGAAGGCGCCGAAACGACTGTACGATACCTGAATGCCATCCTCCGACCGATAATTCAACCATATAGGCAGCATATTGGCGAGGCATTCGTCTTGATGGACGGCAATTCGCGCCCCCATCGTGCACATTTTGTGAATGACTTCCTTCAGGATAACGACATCGCTCGACCAGAGTGGTAAGCATGTTCTCCAGACATGAACCCTCTCGAACACGCCTGAGATAGACTGAAAAGGGCTGTTTATGGACGACTTGACCCACCAACCACTCCGAGGGATCTACGCCGAATCGCCGTTGAGGAGTGGGACAATCTACAACCAACAGTGCCTTGATGAACTCGTGGATAATATGCCACGACGAATACAGGCATGCATCAATGCAAGAGGACGTGCTACTGGGCATTAGAGGCTCCGGTGTGCACAGCAATCTGCACCACCACCTGTGAAGGTCTCGCTGTATGGTGGTACAACATGCGATGTGTGGTTTTCATGAGCAATAAAAAGAGCGGAAATGATGTTTATGTTGATTTCTATTCAAACTTTCTGTACAGGTTCCGGAATTCTCGGAACCGAGGTGATGCTAAACTTTTTTTGATGTGTGTGTTACAGAAATAAAAAGGAAATACGAGAAAAGGAGATGGGTGATACAGTACTGCGAGAAGAATCTGACAGAGCATTGAAAGCCCTACATGTAACAAGAAACTCGAAGTGGACGACATTCCCTCAGAATTAGTGAGATACTTGGTAGAGTTGGCCGTAACAAAATTATTCCACCTGCTGTGCAAGATATAAGAGACAGGCGAAAAACCACCAGACTTCAAAAAGTTTGTAATAATTCCATTTCTAAAGGAGTCAGGTGCTGATAGTTGTGAATACTACCGAACAATCCGTTTAGTAATTCATAGTTGCTAAATGGAACGTGGGAACACGTGACCCTACGACTTATCTTAGAAAACAGTTCGAAGAAAAGCAAAAATACGTTTATAGCATTTGTATAGTTAGAGAAAGCTTTTAACAGTTTGGACTGGATTACACTCTGTGGAATGTAGAAGGCAGCAGGAATAAAATGCAGGAAGCGAAAAGTTATTTATATGTTATACTGAAACCAGATTGCAGTTATGACAGTCGAGGGTTATGAAAGAGAAGCAATGTATGAGGAAGGAGTGAAACAGATCTGTAGGCTGTCCCCTATGTTATTCAGTCTGTAAACTGAGCACTCAGTGAAGGAAAGCAAAACAAAACTTGGAGAGGGAATTAAAATTCAGAGAGAATAAATAAAAATTTTGAGGTTTGCCGATAACATTCTACATTCTGTCAGAAACGGCAAAGGGCTTGGAAGAGCAGTTGAAAGGAATTGATAATGTCTTAAAGAGAGATTCTAAGACGAACATCAAAGAAAGAAAATCGAGGGTAATGGAATGTAGGTGAACGAAATTAGTTGAGCGTACGGGTTCGGGCACTGTTTGTGCATCCGCACAGAAGAAGATGGTCAAATGGCCGGTGAGCCTTAACATTTTCAACTGTCCCTGTTGACTTATATCAACGCCTGTATGCAACTAAGGGTATTCATTTCATGGTAATTTCATTTTAATGAGCTGCATGGTCACCGATGGTATTTGTTCTTTCAGACATGTCTGAAAGAACAGATACCATCTTCATATATGAAAAGAAAATGATTCACTCAAATACAAAATTTCGATTTATTCATTGCTGTAGCAAGTGTCTTTGAAATTCTCCGTTATTCGCTCTTACCTCGTTCGGTTGAAAATTGCATATAAAAGAAGAAAATACAATGTCTCCTGAAGGCAGTTTAGTTTTAATACGTTGTGATCGCGTTTCGTACTAGTATGATCAAAGGATAAGTGCGCATAAGTGACAATGAACATAAATATTCGTAGGACTGAAAAGTAAGTCCGGGAGGAAAATAATTTGCGAGGGATTTTCAATTGACACGAAAATTCAGGTACAGCAGATACAAATGTCCTCTCTTGGGCCAAGTGGACGTACAATACAACGCATTGGCAAAATACAGGACATAACTCCATATGCATTACAATCCACGTAATACTATTTAGAGAGAGGAAAGATAGAGTGACCGATGATCTACGTTACCTAATCCAAAGTAGACGGACACCCCTATGTAAGGCCGAATTGACCACTAGAGGTCACAGAAGGCGGACCTGCCAGTATTAAAGAAGGAATATTGTGTTGCCAGTAGAGAAAAAGTATCAGCGAGTAGAGAAAAAGTATCAGCAGAATAGATCGATCACAAGAGTTTAGTGTCTTCGAACGTGGACTAGTCAATGGATGTCATCTGAGTACCAGATCGATAAGGGATATTTAAACTCCTCTAAAACTGTCCACGTCGACTATTGGTGATGTGAAACGCAGTAGAAGCGCGAAAGAAAACCACAGCTAAACGAAGAAAGGGAGATCTCATGTAGTGAAGGACAGATACCGTTGAGAATTGCGGACAGTGGTATAAAATCGCATGAAATCACCGGAAAGAATCATTCGTGCATATCAAAGCGCTACCAGGGCTCCATCTAGCGCAGTGACTGCGCTTAGGGAATGAAAAAGAATGGCGTACTCTGGTCAAGCAGCTTCTCAAAAGACACATATTTCCGTAGTCATTGCTAAGCGACGTTATAGCTGGTGAAAGAGCAATGCCACTGGAAAGTCCATGACTGGAAACGAGTGATTTGGAGTGATGAATAAAACCATACCGTGCAGCAATCCGATGGAAGGGTCTGGGTTTGGTGAATGCCTGGAGAACGTTGTTGTTGTGGTCTTCAGTGCAGAGACTGGTTTGATGCAGCTCTCCATGCTACTCTATCCTGTGCAAGCCTCTTCATCCCCGAATAACTACTGCAACCTACATCCTTCTGAATCTACGAAGTGTATTCATGTCTTGGTCTCCCTCTACGATTTTTACCCTTCACACTTTCCCCCAATACTAAATTGATGACCCTTTGATGCCTCAGAACGTGTCCTACCAAACGATCCCTCCTCCTAGTCAAGTTGTGCCACAAATCCCTCTTCTCCCCAATTCTGTTCAGTACCTCCTCATTAGTTACGTGACTACCCATATAATCTTCAGCATTCTTCTGTAGCACCACATTTCGAAAGCTTCTATTCTCTTCTTGTCTACACTGTTTATCGTCCACGGCTTTACTTTAATACATGGCTACACTCCATGCAAATACTTTCATAAAAGACTTCCTGACACTTTAATCTATACTCGATGTCAACAAATTTCTCTTCCTCAGAAACGCTTTCCTTGCCGTGACCAGTCTACATTTTATATCCTCCCTGCTTCGACCATCGTCAGTTATTTTCATAGGAAAACTCATTTACTACTTTCAGTGTTTCATTTCATAATCTATTCCTTCAGCATCACCTGATGTAATTCAACTATATTCCATTATCCTCATTTTGCTTTTGTTGTTAATTTATATCCTCCTTTCAAGACACTGTCCATTCCGTTCAGCTGCTCTTCCAGATCCTGTGCTGTCTCTAACAGAATTACAAAGCCGTCGGCAAACCCCGAAGTTTTTATTTCTTTTCCAGAGATTTTAATTCCTACTCCAAATTTTTCTGCTTGTTCAATATACAGATTGAATAACATCGGGGATAGGCTACAACCCTGTCTCACTCCCTTCTCAACCACTGCTCCCTTTCATGCCCCTAGGCTCTTATAACTGCCATCTGGTTTCTGTAAAAATTGTAAATAGCCTTTCGCTCCCTGTATTTGACCCCTGCCACCTTCAGAATTTGAAAGAGAGTATTCCAGTCAACATTGTCAAAAGCTTTTTCTAAATCTACAGATGCTAGAAATGTAAGTTTGCCTTTCCTTAGCCTATCTTCTAAGGTAAGTTGAAGGGTCAGTGTTGCCTCGCATGTTCCAACATTTCTACGGAATCCAAACTGATCTTCCCCGAGGTCGGCATCTACCAGTTTATCCATTCGTTTGCAAAGAACGTTACCCACCATAATGAGTAGTGCCAACAGCGAGATACGCAGGAGGAGGAGTTAAGGTACGTTTTATCTTTTCTTTTCGTTACACGTAAGAAAGCGCTAATTACGAGGAGAGCATGAACATATTTTACAGCATTGAGCACTTCATTCACTAAAGGAACGGTCGGAGACGATGATTGTGTCTTATGAGAATTCACTCTTTGTAGAGCACCATCATTGAGGCAACGGTTTGTAGACAACAGCGTTCGACAGGCCTGATGAGAATCCCGATCTGAACGCAATGGAACATCTTCGGGATGAGTTAGAAAGTCGACTTCGCTCCAGATCGCAGAGTCCAATATCACTACGTTCCCTGATTTCAGCTGTTTAGGAAGAACGGGCTGCCACTCCTCCACTGGCATTCAGACACCTCACTGAAATCGTACCAGAAGACTTCAAATCATCATAAATGCGAAGGGTGGACACTCCCCGTAGTAATGTCCATAATGTGTGTGTGGATACATTTGATCTGATAGAGTATATCCTCAGAAGACTCACTGAAAACCACGTATTGCTCCTCACATATCCAAACAAGGACACGATTTAGACAAAGACTTAACATCTCTACACGGATACACAGTTGCAAAAGCACGTCCCTCTGCAACATTCGGAAGATTATGTAATATACGAGGGTTATTCCAAAAGTAAGGTCCGATTCGCAGTAACTATTGAAATTTGGCGCCAATGACAAAACACGCATGCGCGCCGACTCCCGGCAAGCCTTGCGCGTCAAACGCCGCCATTCGCTTTGTTACTGTTGCTGAGTGTAGTTCACAGTGTCACTTTACAATTTTTAAGACAATTGATCAGCCCGCCGATTGTGAAGTAAGGGCAGTGATACGGTTTTTGTCTGCAAGAAACAATTCAGCGGCGGAAATCCATCGGCAGATTACTGAAGTGTACGGTCCTAACATAATGAGCGACAGTAAAGTGCGCAAGTGGGTGCGAGCTTTTAATGAAGGACGGGATAATGTGCACGATGAACCACGGTGTGGCCGACCATCAGTGATTTCAGACGATTTGGTCAATGCGGTTGACAAAAAAATTCGTGAGGATCGCCGATTCACTATTACAGACGTAGACATGCATTTTCCGAATGTTAGTAGAACAACTTTGTACAGAATTGTGTCTGAACATTTGAAGTTTCACAAATTGTGTGCCCGTTGGGTTCCCAGGCTGCTTACTGAGCCCCAACGAATGAAAAGAATGGCTTTTGCTCTTGATTTTTTGGAGCGATATCATAAGGAAGGTGACAGTCTTTTAGACAATGTTGTCACAGGGGATGAGAAATGGGTTTCTCACATCACTCCAGAGTCTAAACGTCAGTCAATGCAATGGCGTCACACGTCATCGCCAGTCAAGGTCAAGGCAAAGCAGACAATCTCAACACGTAAGGTTATGGCGACTGTGTTCTGGGATAGACGTGGAGTATTGTTAGTCGACTTTATGGAGAGAGGAACAACGATTAATAAAGCCGCCTACTGCGCTACCCTGACTAAACTTCGACGTGCAATCCAGAATAAGCGACGTGGTCTTCTGTCGTCTGGAATCTTGTTGTTGCATGACAATGCCAGACCCCACACTGCAAATAAAACGCAAGCTCTGATCAAGAAATTTGGATGGGAACAGATGGACCATCCTCCTTACAGTCCGGACCTGGCGCCAAGTGATTTCCACCTGTTCCGTTACTTAAAGGAGTTTCTCGGCGGCAAGCGCTTCGACACAGATGATGAAGTGAAAGAAGCAGTTAAGGACTGGTTATCGTCACAGGCGGCCGATTTCTATAACATGGGCATTCAAAAGCTTGTTGAACGATGTGACAAATGTTTAAATAAGTGTGGAAGTTATGTAGAAAAATAGATAAAGATGTAAGGAATGTAAATAAAACAATTGTTTTGAAAAAACATTTTAGTTTTGATTTTTTTTTATAACCGGACCTTACTTTTGGAATAACCCTCGTAGTACCACGTCAATGCAACATGTGAGAGAAATGATCTGACCAGTAATCCTAGATTCTGCAGCTTGGTAATGTCAGTCTCAAGTAATTCACCAGACAAAACTCTGAACTTTATAACCGTCAGCAGGCTGAACGATGTCAACAGCGTCTGTCGCAGACCGAGTAAAGACTAGTGTAGCAGAATGTCTGGCAACTTCCTCTGCACGGCCGAACTTGAAACTATGCGCCAAGCAACCTAACTGGCGGACAAGGCTTCCCGCTCAATGTACAATTTGAAGACATTCTTTTTCACTACTCAGCCACAGATAAGACTTCTGTAGAAAACGAAAACATGGACTATAGAGTCTTGGAGACATGTGAGTGATTCGCAACTTGCACATCGATACATCACGTAAAAGACATTTCTAACAGATGGCTTTCGTCACTCTCCTACTCAAATGAAATGATTGCTCTGAAACTGTTCCCTGAATTATATGAATGTCCGAAAGAACAGACACCACGCGGAATCCGCAGCTGTGATACATATTATATAAATTGAAGGGGAGTGGGCAGAAAAGAAAGGAAAGGGAAGGAACTGATGATATCAGCTGCATCGGGACTTTATGCGGAATCGGTGGCGGCGAGTGACAATGTGCGCTGGACTGGGATCCGAAGCCGGGACCTCCTGCTTATTAGGCTGCGGGACTATCTCGGCATGCTCTCCGGCCGCCCGTCATTCCTGCTTAGCAGCACCTACCCACAGCCCCATGCATGTCCTCCATGCTTGCTTCTGTGAATAGACGTGATATATTCTTGCCCTAATATATTCTGGTTTTCATTACTAACTGTCAATGGTGTCAAAAAAGGGAGTGTTTGTCAGTCTGCTCTAAGAGTGCAGCGCCCTTTAAATGAAGGCCACACAGTTCAGCTGGTTAAGCTGTCTTCACATGGGACACGAAAGCGAAAGTAGATTGGAGCTGGTCAAGTTTTACACCGTCATAACGTTTAATTTCACGTAGTGGAACGTTACTAATCTTGAAAGGGAGAATCAGTCATGTCAAATTTTGTCTTGCGGAGAAGAATTTGGCAGATTAAACGCAAGATCGCTTGCTATGTCACAAGCAGAACTTAGGAGATGGTATATTAGATTATGTCATTTGTAGCTGAAGCCTGTATTTGGTGCTTTTTATATTACGACTTACATACTATGAATGTGCTAATAGTAAACTGCAGGAGCGTCTACAGAAAGGTCCCAGAACTGCTCTCATTAATAAACGGTCACAACGCCCATATAGTACTAGGGACAGAAAGTTGGCTGAAACCAGATGTAAATAGTAATGAAATCCTAAACTCAGATTGGAATGTATACCGCAGAGACAGGCTGGACAGTGAAGGAGGAGGCGTGTTTATAGCGATAAGAAGTGCAATAGTATCGAAGGAAATTGACGGAGATCCGAAATGTGAAATGATTTGGGTGAAGGTCACGGTTAAAGCAGGCTCAGACATGGTAATTGGATGTCTCTATAGGCCCCCTGGCTCAGCAGCTGTTGTGGCTGAGCACCTGAAGGATAATTTGGAAAATATTTCGAGTAGATTTCCCCAACATGTTATAGTTCTGGGTGGAGATTTTAATTTGCCGGATATAGACTGGGAGACTCAGACGTTCATAACGGGTGGCAGGGACAAAGAATCCAGTGAAATTTTTTTAAGTGCTTTTCTGAAAACTACCTTGAGCAGTTAAACAGAGAACCGACTCGTGGCGATAACATATTAGACCTTCTGGTGACAAACAGACCCGAACTATTTGAAAAAGTTAACGCAGAACAGGGAATCAGTGATCATAAAGCGGTTACGGCATCGATGATTTCAGCCGTAAATAGGAATATTAAAAAGGGTAGGAAGATTTTTCTGTTTAGAAAAAGTGACAAAAAGCAGATTTCAGAGTACCTGTTGGCTCAACACAAAAGTTTTGTCTCAAGTACAGATAGTGTTGAGGATCAGTGGACAAAGTTCAAAACCGTCGTACATAATGCGTTAGATGAGTATGTGCCAAGCAAGATCGTAAGAGATGGAAAAGAGCCACCGTGGTACAACAACCGAGTTAGAAAACTGCTGCGGAAGCAAAGGGAACTTCACAGCAAACATAAACATAGCCAAAGCCTTGCAGACAAACAAAAATTACGCGAAGCGAAATGTAGTGTGAGGAGGGCTATGCGAGAGGCGTTCAATGAATTCGAAAGTAAAGTTCTATGTACTGACTTGGCAGAAAATCCTAAGAAATTTTGGTCTTATGTCAAAGCGGTAGGTGGATCAAAACAAAATGTCCAGACACTCTGTGACCAAAATGGTACTGGAACAGAGGATGACAGACTAAAGGCCGAAATACTAAATGTCTTTTTACAAAGTTGTTTCACAGAGGAAGATTGCACTGTAGTTCCTTCTCTAGATTGTCGCACGGATGACAAAATGGTAGATATCGAAATAGACGACAGAGGGATAGAGAAACAATTAAAATCGTTCAAAAGAGGAAAGGCATCTGGACCTGATGGGATACCAGTTCAATTTTACACAGAGTGCGCGAAGGAACTTGCCCCCCTTCTTGCAGCGGTGTACCGTAGGTCTCTAGAAGAGCGTAGCGTTCCAAAGGATTGGAAAAGGGCACAGGTCATCTCCGTTTTCAAGAAGGGACGTCGAGCAGATGTGCAAAACTATAGACCTATATCTCTAACGTCGATCAGTTGTAGAATTTTGAAACACATATTGTGTTCGAGTATAATGACTTTTCTGGAGACTAGAAATCTACTCTGTAGGAATCAGCATGGGTTTCGAAAAAGACGGTCATGTGAAACCCAGCTCGCGCTATTCGTCCACGAGACTCAGAGGGCCATAGATACGGGTTCACAGGTAGATGCCGTGTTTCTTGACTTCCGCAAGGCGTTCGATACAGTTCCCACAGTCGTTTAATGAACAAAGTAAGAGCATATGGACTATCAGACCAATTGTGTGATTGGATTGAGGAGTTCCTAGATAACAGGACGCAGCATGTCATTCTCAATGGAGAGAAGTCTTCCGAAGTAAGAGTGATTTCAAGTGTGCCGCAGGGGAGTGTCATAGGACCGTTGCTATTCACAATATACATAAATGACCTTGTGGATGACATCGGAAGTTCACTGAGGCTTTTTGCGGATGATGCTGTGGTGTATCGAGAGGTTGTAACAATGGAAAATTGTACTGAAATGCAGGAGGATCTGCAGCGAATTGACGCATGATGCAGGGAATGGCAATTGAATCTCAATGTAGACAAGTGTAATGTGCTGCGAATACACAGAAAGATAGATCCTTTATCATTTAGCTACAAAATAGCAGGTCAGCAACTGGAAGCAGTCAATCTGGGAGTACGCATTAGGAGTGATTTAAAATGGAATGATCATATAATGTTGATAGTCGGTAAAGCAGATGCCAGACTGAGATTCATTGGAAGAATCCTAAGGAAATGCAATCCGAAAACAAAGGAAGTAGATTACAGTACGCTTGTTCGCCCACTGCTTGAATACTGTTCAGCAGTGTGGGATCCGTACCAGATAGGGTTGATAGAAGATATAGAGAAGATCCAACGGAGAGCAGCGCGCTTCGTTACAGGATCATTTAGTAATCGCGAAAGCGTTACGGAGATGATAGATAAACTCCAGTGGAAGACTCTGCAGGAGAGACGCTCAGTAGCTCGGTACGGGCTTTTGTCAAAGTTTCGAGAACATACCTTCACCGAAGAGTCAAGCAGTATATTGCTCCCTCCTACGTATATCTCGCGAAGAGACCATGAGGACAAAATCAGAGAGATTAGAGCCCACACAGAGGCATACCGACAATCCTTCTTTCCACGAACAATACGAGAATGGAATAGAAGGGAGAACCGATAGAGGTACTCAAGGTACCCTCCGCCACACACCGTCAGGTGGCTTGCGGAGTATGGATGTAGATGTAGATGAATGTGTCCTCTTTCAAAGGACCAGCACTTTGATGATCTCTCGGAAATGCGTCGTTTTAGTACGGATTGTTGTAATAAGATAGCAGAGAAAGACATCTGGTAGTTCAAAGTTCTACGTGTGCTATGGAAGTATGCTGTTTGAAGGCTCCAGCGCGTTGTAGATTTATCAGTAACGTGTTCTTTTTTTGCAGTTTGTTATAATTAATTGTCTGTTAATGATATATTGGCAGTTAAACCATTCAGGACATTGTAACATCAAAAACATAGACTTACATACCGTATGGCAGTAATTCGTACCATTGAGATATATATCATGTGTTCACTTTCTTGCGATATGAGTGAAATTCTTAAGTTAAAATAACATACATTCTGTGACAGTTGTTACAATTCCGCTTTTTAAATTCTTTAATTTATATCTGAACTCAGGTTCAAACAAGATATCAACAGAGCACAGGGGAAATAATCTCCAAGAACAATTTAAAATCAGTTTATATCATTAAAGAACGTATTCTTGTCGATCCAAGAAAAGGTTGTGGTGTAATGGATAGCAGTGTTTTTTGTGAAATGGAAGCTTTCCAGTTCGCATGTTGATTTCTGCAAATATTTTTTATTCACTTTAATGTTGTCTAAAAGATTCTAGAACTTTCTTATTAATTTAATAGATGTATGTCCTGGATAGTCAATGTTATGTATAAAAATGAGAGCTTTCCAATTAGGAACGAGATTCTTCTATTTCGTCAAAGGACAGATGTTTTGCAAGATTGATATCTACGTCACTGGCTGACTTCTTGTAATTCAGAATAATGTACGTTGAAGACAAACATAGATGGCATGTATATGAGGGAGCAAATGTGCGTTTTAATAGACGCAATGAAAGAGAAGCTAGGTTCGCACAATGTTAAAAGTAACAATTACCACAGTAAATATTGCTGAGCCGAGGCCCTGTCCCAAATATCTGAAAAGACAAAATGCGTTACGTCGCAGTTAATGACTTCCAAGGAATGTCAGTATACTTTTTTTTTTTTTTAACTTGCGTAGTAACTCTTTGTTCAGTCCACCGATATGACGACAATCTTCGTCGTGATTTTCTTCCCTTGTCTTCGGCGATCATTAAGAGAGCTAAGATAGCTACTTTACACCCATCCATTTTTGTGAACAAATTTTGTGGTTTGCGCTCCCGATATGACCGACGACTGCCGCTTGAAACAGCTGCGGTCGCAAATCACATTGAGAAACACTTTCCACTTGATGTACCGTCTCGTTGCTAGTAGTGCACCAACCACGTTCAAAACACGTTTGAAGTGCTTCAAAATGAGAAACACGTTCCGTGTGAGGACGGCTTTAGACATGTGACGCGACGTTCACGCAAACTGCTGCCTGCTGCTGCCCACAGTGGATCGCACTCTATCGATGTCAGAGTCGCACTCGTGCCACGATACAAGAGCTGACCTATCAGAAAAAACATCTTTTCTAACACATTACTGCAGGTTGCTACAGGTTGGCTGATCAATACTTCCTTCCTCGACAGCGGAGTGTAGTCCTAAAGCGTGTGAACCGCCGCAGGGTTGTGCTTGTGTCACATTCTTCTGCTTATTCATTTCCATAGGGTTTGCACTTCAAGAACGCAACAACTCCGATGGCTTTGTTATTTGCCCCAATCAAGTCCCAGGCCTTGTCAGGTTGTTTCAGTAGAGAGCGTATGAGCAACTGGTCCAGATCTTGTGTTGTTCCAAACTGGCAGGTTACATCTCCATCAGCTGGAAGCATGCCCGATTTTCGCATGTTGGTCTTGCAATGGGGAACGCCCATCCTAAGACGACTGAGTTATTTTCAGACAGACTACGACAGATTGTTTCTTGGGACTAGCTCTTCCTTTACAGGGTTATCTGGCAGCAGATTACTCTTCCATCTGGTTCAACAGTTTGACGACTCCCCTGTTCCCTCCAGTAGTTGAGTCCCAGCGATGCAGCTATTCCTAGATTTCAATCGACAGACTACTCTAGGGGATGACGTTTATTGCTGATTTGCTTCGCTCTCTCTGCACTGGAGCAATTGTCCTTCTGGATGTGAGGGGAGCAATTCCAACAATCGGGTAGAGTTTGTCGACTGGATTTGGCTTCATACAACTCGACAATCTTCGGACAGTCTCACTTTCTGGAGTGTTAACCTATCTGGTGTGAGCAGATGCATTCCACTCTTGAGAGACAGTGTGTGATTAAGAGTAACACCCAGATACGCAAGTGTTAGATAATGCTGAAGCCGTTTATCTCGATACGTTACGCCAAATTCCCGCTAAGCTTCTCCATTCTGCAAGCGAAGTGCGCACACCCAAGTACTGTTGGGATTTTGGCCTTAGATGACTAACCTCATAGGAAAGGCCAAGCGTATCCAATAATGAAGTAAACTTTTCTTCCAACTTTTCAAACGTCACCCCTTGGGTAGACACTTCTGTATAACCAGAATAGATGAAATGCCTAGAGTGCCTGTAATAGACTGGTCATTAGAGTAAATATTACAACAGCACAGGAGAGAGCGCAGTACCCTGAGGCAGGCAAGAAGAGGAGAAAGGGACTGCCACAAGCCTTCAACAATTTCTCGAGACTGACTGTAGCAGATGTTCCCAGAAAAGAGATCTACGAAAGTGCGGTATCGTACAGTACTGGAACACGTCTCGTATCAGTTCCACGCCACTTTTCAAGCGCTGTAGTTGTCATCGTATCTTGACTCTTGCTTTTGTAGATTAGAAGAACCTTTAGTCTGCAACTGCATCTAATCAGGACATCAACATATTTAAATTCTGCAACAGTCTTTTACAAAGAAAGAAATCTAGTGTTACAATCTTTTTCAGTATTTATGTTCCGAACTGTACCAACAAATGTACAGAGATACCTTAGGTTTATTTGCTAACAGTTATGCTTTAAGAAACCGCTGGTCTGCAGTGACGCTTTACAAAACAACTTGTTCATTTTGAGGCTGTACTGCATTGAGAATCACCGGTGAACATGTGTGAACTACAGAATGCCTGTCGTCTTTGTAAACAAACGAGTTCATTGACTCGTTGTTCACAACATACACTATCTGATCAAAAGTATCCGGCCACCTGTATGTAATGCGGAATTTAGTACTAGATGACAGGACAGGCGTACGAGTCAGTATAAAGGGAGGAGGGGAGGAATGCGTTGTCAGTAGATATGCAGTAAAAGCAGAATGGCTCGATCAGGAGAGCTGAGTGACTTCGAACGTGGACTAGTCACTGTATATCACCCGAGTAACAATTTTGAAAATATACAATATGGTGGGTTGCTTGCTGCAGATACTGGATATGCTCTCTCCAAACATTGCAAGGGGGCTTAATTAAATAAAATGCAAATAATTTTAGTAGCTGTATGTCCGATTACGCTAGTCTCGTAAACGGTTGGCCCTGACTAGTCTTAGTACGCAAACTGACTGCATAGAACAACAACAAAGAATGAAAGAAAATTTGCGTTAACACAATTAATTAATTAAGTCCCCAGCAACTATAAAATTGCACAAGTATAGCTGTTCTGTGTGTGGAAGTGTGATTCAACGTACACATCTGGCCCGGTTCTTCTTCAATAAGACAAGAAATTTTAAATATCAATTATACTGAAGTAATTAAAGAAAATAGAAATCCTATAATCACGCAAGAAAACCAGAATTACACTCTAATACAAGAACACAAGCCAGATGCTTTGTTGACTGAACCTGTAATGACGCATTATTTAAAACATTGAGATAATAAAAAGAAAAGGAAAAACTTTTTTCTTTTACCTTCATATATATTGATCAAAAGCGCTCTAATCATTACAATATCTCCACACCGACTCGCCACTACCACATCTCAACAAGAACTTTTCAGTACCACATCACAGCAAGCACTCTTTACTAGCACATCTCAACAAGCACTGACTACTACGAGTTCTCCCCAAGCACTGCCAGTGGAGGCGGCTGAATTATACTCTTTGGCGCAATCTCTGGCGCTGTGGCTCAGTGTAGCCACCTTTCAACATCTTATGACACCTGGCATACAGGAGCCGAACGATGCTACAATAGAGCCCATATGGCTACCAGATGTGCAATAGAGTGAGCGTTCGGTGTTTGGAAGAAACGTTTCTAAACTCTCACTAAAACAATGCGATTTAAACTCTGTTAAAGCTGTCCAATTTGACTGCTGGTGATTCAGTTCTGAAGCGGGAACGTGAGGGCACAATCACAGGTAAACCACGACCAGGTGGAGTCCATTAGCGGCGGGTAGGCACTGGCGAGCATTGTGGACGATGGTTGTAAAATGTCGCCTGAAACCAATGGAAACAATCACTGCTGTGTTCCAAAGTGCTACCAGGAATCCTGATAGCACAGAGACAATGAGCAGAAAGTTAAAATGACTGGGACACGTCAGCCGACCAGTTCCTCACAAGTCACACATTTATATACTCAGTGCTAAGCGACGTTCTGCGTAGGTGGTGTAAAGAGGGACGACACTAGTCAGTGGAAGACTGGGAAAGAATGAATTGGAGTGACGGATCACGCTGTATTTTGTGGAAATCCAATGGAAGGATTTGGGCTTGATGAATGCCTGGAGACCGTTAGCTGCCGTGTATAGTGGCAACAGAGGAGTACAGAGGGTGTGGTGTTACGGTACAGGGCCCCTTCCTGTGATTAAGAAAACTCTTCTTGCGGAGGGATATGAACACATTTTTCTATACAGTTATTATATACAGTAGAGGACTAGTTCAGAGACGGCGATTGTACCGGCGTGACAGCGCACACTGTCATAAAGGAGCATCGGCGAGGCAATGGTCTGTGGACAATAACATTTATGAATTGAAAGTGTCCCCATTAGAGTCCAAGCCATCATAAAGGCGAAAGTGGAAGTATCCCATGTCAATATCCACTAACAGATGTCCTGATACTTTTGATCAGAAGTATGGTTCAATACCGTCTTGCCCTTTCGACCTCATACTTTAATTCCTCTACTAGCTGGTTCTATCTCGGACATTATTTCCTACGGTGTTAGCTCTCCATAAGCATTGATAAGGTGTGGATAGATTCATTTACAAACGGAGGTCCAGTGATAGTTTGTTCTCTTCATCCATGAGAGCCATAGAATATTGCAAAATGGAATCCAAGTTGATGTGTTACTTGACTTCCGGAAGGCATTCGATGCAGTTCCGCACCGTCGCTCGGAGACCAAATTACGAGCTTTCGGAATATCGAATAACAGTTGTGGCTAGATTCAAGAATTTCTGCTTATAAAACTCAACAGGTCTGTTTTATCTCGGTAAATTCGTCAAATGTAAAACTTCTAAAATTCCTCAGTATAGTATTACAGGGCAGTTATTGTTCGCTACATAGCTTCAGGCAGCCAAACCAGGTCACTCCTAATATATCGAGAACGAGTAATTATATTGGGGATTGGTTTTTACGAACTATAACTGACAATGTGGAGAGTTTTATGTTATACGCAGTTAATTCGTAAGATTCATAGCTGTCGACTTAGTTTGTTTAAAATGGAACTGTATATTTTTCTTCTTGGCGTTGGAAAGACCTTTGAAAAATAGGATTGCAGTGACATAACATGCGTGGACTTTATCAAGTAGTAACAAGATAACACCGCCGCCAACCACCGTTCCGTCATCAGCAGAGGATACCCCACAAACGCCATCCCTACTGTACCAATTGTAAGAAAACACTTAAATCAGGTAAGATTCATATGTTTATTACAAATACTGTCATATCAAGAGCTTAAAGTGTTGATGTCGAGCATGGACGCATTGTACAAGGCGTATCCGGACAGACAATACTGCCCAATCAGTTTCATCTGGACTACGCAGAATTAGTAGAAGATGTCAATTTTATGAACAAAAGT
Source organism: Schistocerca serialis cubense (assembly GCF_023864345.2). Lineage (NCBI taxonomy): Eukaryota > Metazoa > Arthropoda > Insecta > Orthoptera > Acrididae > Schistocerca > Schistocerca serialis. The sequence goes on from NC_064646.1 coordinate 276,584,839, forward strand.
TCATGAACTGCATGTATTCAGAGTTTTTGTTTCATGTTCATTTTTCGAAGTGAATGTTCTATCAACGGAGGCTTCTTGTCATGGCCTAGTGAAGCAGTCACACATGTGGGAGGTTACATTTTAAATAAATTGTAGCACTACAAAATAGTTACATATTATATCTAATCTATACACTTGAATGTTAGTGAAGTTCCTCTAAGTTGTCTGATTTTAGCGAGACACATATCGTTACAACAAACGGATTTATAAAAATATTGGTCACATGGGCTGTTCAGTTTAAAAGAGTAGAACTAAACAGCCCACGTGTTAATGGACAGCACAGTGTAGTAACCGAACCTGGAGGTGAACGCTTTTTACGTTACAAGCAGTTGTTCATATACATACACTGACAGAAAAAATAGCAGTACCAAAAAATAATTAATACGGAATACATTTGTCTAGATAACATATTTAAGTGATTAACATTGCAACATCACAGGTTAAATTAAGCGTGAGATAAGCCATTGCAAACGTGAAACGCTGATACATTAATAACCAGTGTAACTGCCAGAATGTTCAGTGCAATCAGGCAAACATGCATGCACTATGTTGTACGGGTGACGAATGTGAGTGTGGGATGGAATTCCATGCCTTTTGTGCTTGCTCAGTCGTTACAAGTTGGTTGTGGGTGACGCTGGAGTTGTCGTCCAGTGGTGACACACATGTGTTCGACTGGAGAAAGATCTGGTGATCGAGCAGGCCAACGCAACATGTAGACACTCTGTAGAGCATGTTGGATTACAACAGAGGTATGTGGGCGAGCGTTATACCGTTGGAAAATTCCCCCTGGAACGTAAATGATATTCATACATGACAGCCCAAGAAGTCGAACCACCAGACTGACGGACATATTTGCAGTTAGGGTGCGTGGGATAACCACTATAGTGCTCCTGCTGTCATACGAATTTGCACCCCAGACCATACTCCAGGTTTAGGTCCAGTACGCCTACCACACAGACAGGTTGGTTCCAGGCCCTCAACTGGCCACTTTCTGACCAACATACGTCCATCAATGGCACCGAGGCAGAAACAGCTTTCATCAGAAAAAACAACAGACCTCCACCCTGTCCTCCGATGAACTCTCGCTTGACATCCTTGAAGTTGCAAGTGGCAATGCTTGGGGTCAGTGGAATGCACGCTTACAGGGTCTCTGCCTCGGATCTGTCCTTGAAGTAACCAATTTGTAACAGTTCGTTGTGTCACTGTGGTGCCAACTGCTCCTCGAACTGCTGTGGCAGAAGCAGTACGATGCACCAGAGTCATCACCAAACACGATGATCTTACTTCTCGGTAGTGCCACGTGGCCGTCCAGAGCCCGCTAGTCTTGCAACCGTAGAGTCCCTTGACCACCACTGCCAGTAATCATGTACACTGGTTACATTCCTGCCAAGTCTTTCTGCTATATCGCGGAAGGAACATGCAACTTCTAGTAGCCCTATTTCACGACCTCGTTCGAATCCAGTGATAATGGCGTCTTTGCCAACTTAAATGCATTGTTAACTAACATCAGCTCATCAAGTTCAATCTCAAATGTAACCAACGCTCACGAGCGTTACAGCGCGTATTTAAAGCAAACCAGATTTGCATTCACATAGTGGCGCTACAGACGACACTCTTAGGCGACTGGCGCGAAATTTGAACAGACACCATCTTACAGACGTAGAAACACGCCTACCAAGTTTCGCTTATGTCGCACACCTGCTTCTTGGCGTTGTGATTTCTTTTCCGTCGGTGTATATTGGTCTTGAGACGGAGGATTTCATTCACCAATATGTGGCTGACTAGTTGCGGCATAGAAGCTGTGCCGGAACGGTAAGCAGGAGTCACGCGCGTAAAGTGAGGGAGTTGGGTTTCTGGTCAGCCAGTGAGCGGATGTCGCTAGCAGCTTCCCAAGGTTGTGATTATATTTCAAACTAAAATATTTATTTTCACCAAAAACAGTAAAGTCATTTCCAGGAGAGCGACAGAAAATCTAAAGACGGCATTGAAAATCGCAGTAAAGAGACGATTGCTATAAAGTTATCACCATGTTTTGTAACCTCCCCGCAAAATTGTAAGACAATGATAATGAGGCAAGTGTAACCTCCCCGCAGAAATGTTAAAGAATAAAAATGCAAAAAGGAACCATGCGTAAACTCCCCACAAAATTAAAGAATAATAATTGATCATAAACCCACAATAATATTAATTAAATAGTGAACCATGAACCGTATGTAACATCTCAACAGAAATAATTAAACCTGACAAATTTTATAAGGACAGCAGCGCTGACCTTCGGCCCTGTGAAATAATTAAACCTGATAAATTTTATACAGACAGCAGCGCTGACCTTCGGCCCTGTGAAATAATTAAACCGGATAAATTTTGTAAGGACAGCAGCGCTGACCTTCGGCCCTGTATTCTGAATAAAAAAGCAAAAAATTCTTACCTCAATAAAAAACTGCATCTATATCTGCTCTATCTATCGACACAGCTTCATGCAATGCTGGCGTATATTTAATTTTAATTCTTGGAGGAAATGCATAGTAAATATTCTTTAAATTGAAATGAATGTTTTTCTTTAAAAGAGTTACTTTATAAAAAAATTATTATTGGGGCATTTTTTTTGAACAAATTAATTACAACTAACATACATTATTCGATTTGCGCAATGCTGCGTCTTTACCTTCTACAACAATACACATCGTCCAGAATCGTGACCAGAGTCGCGGGAAGAGCACGCCGCCGACGCATGCCGACTTCTGATCAGTACAGCCGTCCACTCGCTACTACCGTATCCGACTGACTACTACTGCAGACTGAGTACAACTGCACACTCGCGCGGTCAAGCGCAGACTAGCAACGATAAATAACTCTCTGGTCAGAGATTCTGTCATGCCTCGCCATCGCTGGTAATGAATACATACGTGTTTCATAACCCTCCACTGGGGGGGGGGGGGGGGGGGGGCAGCGATGGTGAGTCATTTGGACTTGCCATGAGCAACAAATTTTTTGTTAACTAACTAACTTTACAATCACAGAATATATAGATATATAGGTGTAGAACATGAAGTAAATATAGTGCACATGCACGGAGTACAGAACATATCAGGTAATGACAAAATATATATATAAGTACAAATCATATTGACAAATGACATAAGTGTACATGCACTGTAGTTCAGAACATATCAGCAAATCAAAATTGTATATGCAATTAGTAGAAATCATGTTAACAAATAACAAAAATGCACACGCACTGTAGTTCAGAACATATCAGCAAATCAAAAAAATGTATAGGTCATCAATACAAACCATGTTAGCAAAAATGATTTTTACTATGTTACAAGAATTAGGATAGGAAAGGGAAGGATTGGATCATGGTTGTAGCACTTTAGGTTGCACGCAGCTGCACTGAAAGTCCATATCTTTCTACAGAAGCACAACACCAAGTGAGACAACCTGAAGTTCTTTTCCCAGAAGTATTAATCTGCGTAGCCAAGACACTGAAATGTCGTAATAATATTCCATGCTATCATTTTGGTAGTACACTAGGTACACCAAACAGTGGGACCATAATAACATCTGCATCGCTCACGGTAGTGGACAGCATGTCGTGTCAACACCACGCTCTTGCAAGGTACACCAACGTAGAATTAGTGCAAAAACCAAATATAGTGCTCCATGATCATGAGGATATACAGGACAAACGGATATTGCAGTTATTTCAGGTAATTAGGTCAGAAGGTGAAGGACATTAAGTCACATGCTAGTCTTCATTGAGAATTACACTAATAGCTGGTGGCACTCATTGCCCAGTTATTGAACATTTCTGTACCATGTATGTAGTATTACAGAATAATGTTCATGAGTTGTTTTACAGAGAACATTTGCACTCATTGCCTAATTATAAACCATCAGAAGTCATCATTGAAAACAGGAGCTAATAAGTGGCATAGTATTACAGAATAATGTTCATGAGTCGTTTTACAGAGAACATTGGCACTCATTGGCTAATTATAAATCATCAGAAGTCATCATTGAAAACAGGAGCTAATAAATGACATAGTATTACAGAATAATGTTCATCAGTCGTTTTACAGAGAACATTGGCACTCATTGCCTAATTATAAACCATCAGAAGTCATCATTGAAAACAGTAGCTAATAAATGACATAGTATTACAGAATAATGTTCATGAGTCGTTTTACAGAGAACACTGGCACTCATTGCCTAATTATAAACCATCAGAAGTCATAATTGAAAACAGGAGCTAATAAATGATATAGTATTACAGAATAATGTACATAAATCGTTTTACAGAGGACATTGGCACTCATGGCCTAATTACAAAGAATTATATATATATATTAAAGCAATGCATTGCGTTGGGTAATTACTGAAGAATGAAAATATTTGCTTTTGAGTTGTTGCTGCAAATCAAGATGTGTAAAGTCATTCGTCATGAGTCAGCTGTAGCAAGATTATGAAACAAGTAGAGTATATGTAATCACATTCATAAATGACATAGGTTTAATGAATAACTGCTTATAGCACATTAATTTCATAAATAATTTCTCCTGCAAAATACAAAAATGGATTATTAAACTGAAAGAAGAAACGCAATTTTATGCTGAAAAGTAGTGAACTTCGAATTAACAGGTAGTGAAACGTGTATAAAAAAAATGTGTTCCCTAGCTGTCCTTTCCAAAACCTTCAGTCATCATACTATGCAATATAACACATATTGTCAAAACGAACTGCAACAAATACTTAAATAACTACATAGCATCTCTTAACTAGCAGCAAATATATAAACTTCATCATTATTTTCATCTGCAAAGAAAAACTTCATTATCCATATCACCATAACTCCATTACTATCATCACCTGTAAAGAAAAACTTCATTATCCATAGTAGCATACTCTTCATCATTATTCATCACCATTCATTATCATCTGCAAAAAAAGTCGCTTCATTACTCATTACACAACTATTCCTTATTTCTAGCATATTTCATCACTAAAACTAAGATGTGTAGTTCTGTCTGACAGCCTGCATCAATCGCCTTGTATTCTGAAAGAAAAAATTAGTTAAGACTGCTATTCCAGGATGTGTATAGTATATTCTTGTTAATGCTTGTTAATCCTGATCCATTTACTCTTCCTCATGAGGGTTTTTTTTTTTTTTTTTGCATCTTCTTTCGTTCATTCCGAAGGTGAAATTCCCAATTCTGTTTATTTCTTTTACACGTTATTTCTTTCTGAAAATGATGAACGAAGATTAATGTCTTGCATTTAAATCATATACTCATTAAGTAAAAACTGGTTTATAGTAACATAATTGAGCATACAACATAGCATGACAGAAAACGTAATATGTCAAAAACATAGATAGTGTTCAGAGGCAAAAATGTACAGTGTATCACAATGTAGCAGCAAAAAAGGTAAAGTAGTCACGATGTTGAGATATCATAAGGCAAAATGTCAAAGTCAACTGGTGTTTGCTATATCTTAACTATTTCATAGTGTATACAAACAAAACAGGAAAACAATCGCACATACAAAAAAAATGGAAAATATGCACGGTCTAGGGTGTATAACGACAAGAAAAGCGACCTGCTAACCTTACCTTGCCGGACACTTGCCAAGAAAAATACGACAATCATCAGTAAGTATTCATGTGAATATAATTGCATAAGTGGTCATAAAAATTAGCAAATGGCATTACAGCATGTTAAATCATAAAGTATCTTCATTCAATAAAAGGTTTGATATTCGATATGTGGTGGTTTCCTTTGGTTTCTCTGGTTCTCAAAGTTTCGACGTGTACAACATTGGGGTGAGGAATGCTGCGAATCCGATATGGACCTGCGTATAGAAGCTCAAATTTACTGCATTTACTCTTTCCTTTGTTGGATAAATATTGTGTACGTACTAATATCTTCTGTCCAATGTGAAATTCACGGCGTGTACAAACCTGTTTTTGCAGTCTTCTCCGGCGCTCTGCGGCACGTTTGATGTTGTTCAGCGCAATGTCAATTATTTCATGGTGTCATAGTCGACGAGATGTAGGAAATGTTACTAATTCTTTAATTTTGTTAGGTGGTTCAACATTTTTCAGTATAACAGTCGGAGATAGCATAGTAGATTCATTTGGTATCGAGTTAATTATATCCTGGAATGAGAGTATGTGTGTGTCCCAATCAATATGTCTTTTATGGCAGTATATTCTACACAGTTTACCAATTTCTTTCATTAATCGTTCACAAGGGTTCGAAGAAGCATGGTACCTGGATATATAGATCGGAGAAATGTTTCTAGCTCCTAACATACGTGTCCATATAGCAGAACGAAACTGTGATCCATTGTCGGAAATTACTATCAACACATGCCCTACATGAAATAGAAAAGTTTTACAAATGCTTTCGAAACAATTTTAGCAGTAGCTTTGCGTAACGGAGTGAAGGTAACAAATTTTGAAGTGAGTTCAACAGCGACAAAAATGTAGCAAAAACCTCTATTAGTTCTGGGAATCGGACCAAAAATGTCTACAGCGGCCATATGTCTCAATTTAACAGGTACAATGGGATGTAATGGAGGAATATGTGAAATCGTATCTGATTTAGCTTTCTGGCAGATTTTACATGACGCTAAAACTCGTCGAATACGTTTCTCCATGTTCGTAAAATAACAATTCTGTCTCAGTACAAGAAAACATTTTCTGGCTCCGTAATGTGCGTAACTTAAATGAGTATACCAGATTAATTTGTTAACAAGTTCGTCAGGAATGCATAATAACCAATTGTTGTTGTCAGGATGAGAGTGGCGAAACAGAATGTCATTGCGTACAGTTTAATGGTTTCTAATCGTAACATTTTTCCTATCTTGCCAAAGGTGTTTAATCTCTTTCCATACGTTGTCTTTACTCTGCTCTTGTGCTATGTCTTGTAATGACGACGAAATAAAATTTTCAAATGCAACTTGTTGAATGTACATGACGCTGAAATTTGCTTTGCAGAAGTTGGTTGCGATGTCTTGCTGATTGTTGCTGAGAGAACGGGATAGTGCATCTGCTACAATACTTTGTGTGCCGGGAATGTGAACAATTGTAAAATTAAATTCCTGTAAATAAAGTTTCCATCTGCTTAATCTATCGTGTGTAAATTTAGCGGAAAGTAAAAATTGTATCGCTCTGTGGTCTGTGTAAACGGTAGTATGTCTTCCATAAAGAAAATGCCGAAATCTCGTGAAAGCCCAAACAACACATAATGTTTCAAGTTCTGTAACGGAATAATTTCGTTCAGCAGGTGACAAAATGCGACTTGCAAAAGCGATGTTTTTAATTACTGTAGAACCATCTTCTTCAATTTCTTGAAAAATGTGTACGTCTAAAGCGGTGTTAGAACTGTCGGTGGCAATGGAAAAATTTCTGGTAAGATCTGGGTGTGATAAAAGTGATGCACTCAACAAAGCATGTTTCAGGTTCATAAATTCAGAATGTGCTTTCTTATCCCAGGACCAAATAGTGTTTTTACCTGTCAATTGACATAATCTAGGCGTGTCTAAAGCAGAGTAATGAATAAATTTACGAAAAAAGTTAATTAAACCCAAAAAGCTGCGTAGTTGTTTCTTCGTCGTAGGAACAGTAATGTCACGTAAAGCTTGAAGTTTTTCCGGGTCAGGCGCAATGCCTTCTGCTGAAATTACATGTCCAAGAACTTTTATAGAAGTTTTACCAAAGTGCGATTTACTGAGATTAACTGTGAGTCCTTGTGCACGAAAAGTTTGCAACAGTTGTTCAAGAATCAGATTGTGTTCAGACCAGTTAGCTTCTGCAATAAGAATGTCGTCTACGTACGTTGTAATTCTGTCTTTAAGTTCTGTCGGAAATATTGTATTCAAACCGCGAATAAAAGCTGCTGAAGAAATGGTTAAGCCAAACAGTAATTTACAAAATTGGTAACAGTCACCAAAACAGAGAAATGCTGTGTACTTTCTACAATTCGGATGGAGCTGAATTTGCCAAAATCCCCATTTCAAATCTAATGCGGAATAAATAGCAGTACCATGAAATTTCTGTAGTAGTTCTTCTAGTGTCTGTGGGCGATCTGTTTCATTAATAATAATGTCATTGATGTGACGCGAATCAAGCACGAGGCGAAGTGAACCATCTTTTTTCTTAACAATATGGAGTGGGTTTATGTACGGACTAACTGCCGGTTCAATAATTCCCTGGTCAAGCATAGCTTGCAATTCTTTCTTAACTTGTTCTCTATGAATATGTGGAATGGGATAATGCTTGGCTTTAAATGTGTCGTGCTGTTTGACTTGAAATTCATACATAAAACCGGACATAGTACCAGGAACGTTGTCAAAAACTGGAGCTTGCTGTAAAAGAATTTTGTGTAGTTGCGTGCGTTCGTCGTCTGTATTTTCACTGCTTTGTTTAACTTTATCAGAAATCATATGTATTACGCCATAGTCGGTTTCGTCTGGAGTATTAGTTATGTACGTACGTATCTGTGAACAATGTGGAATTACAGTCTATGCTACGTGATACGGAAATGACCTCTGTGCGATTAATTGTTTGTTCTTCTGCTGATAATGAGTGCTGAAATTCTAAAACCACTTGTACATTTTCATCCTTCAACATTAAATAGGAATTTTGAAAATCAATAACTGCGTCGTGTAGTACCAGAAAATTAGTACCTAAAATAACGTCTGTTGTCAATAAAGGAACAATCCAAAAATTTGAGTGAAATGTGTGACCTGCAATACAAAATGATAAATGTGTCTGTAATTTAACGTCTACTCCTTTACTCGATACTGCTCCTTTCACTTTAGTTTTGCCTAATGGTAATGTAGGATAGGTATTCTCTTTGTTACACTCGTTGAAAGTTTCTTCATTTATTACTGACATAGGTGATCCTTGGAGATTTTAATGCGAAAATAGGGAAAGAAGCAGCCTTCATGGGGACCATCGGAAAGCACAGTTTACATGATGTGAGCAGTGATAACGGCACTAGACTGGTTAGCTTTGCGACTGCAAAAGGCTTGTTTATAAGTAGTACTGATTTCGACAGGAAGAGAATATATAAAGGAACCTGGGTGTCTCCAGATGGGAAAACAGTGAACCAAATTGTCCACCTAATTGTAGAGAAGAGAATAAAGAAGTGGATACAAAATGTTAGAACGGCAAGAGGTGCGGAATGTGGATCAGACCACTTCCTTGTCAGAGGAAGGATGAAAACAATATGGAGAGCCAGGAAGCACAAAAGAATGCAAAGAGTCACTCGATATGACCATGAGAGTCTGACTGAAGATAATATAAGAAGAACTTTCAAGATAGCACTAACAAACCGTTTTGAGGCTTTGAATGAAGAGGAAGGGGATACTGTGGTAGATCAGAACTGGAAGGCGATTGCAGAGACCATTAAAGAAACAGCCCAAGAAGTAATCCCAAAGCGAACTAGGGGAAAAAGAGTGTGGTTCAATGAGGAGTGTGAGGGAGCTATCAGGGAGAGACAACGGGCCAAACTACTGTGGATACAAAGCAATATGCAAGAAGAAGAAAAATCGAAGTTTGAAGAAACACGACGGCAGACCCAAGCCACATTGAGGAAAGCAAAGAGAAAATATGTTAAAAGTATCATGGAGGAAGCTGAACAAGACTTTCATGGAAATAGGTATAAAGAACTTCATAGAAAAGTGAAAAGTTTTAAAGGAGGGACATACCGTCAACACAGATTCATAAAAGATGCCAATGGAAGAATGTTAACAGAAGATCAAAAAATTGGAAGAAGATGGATGGAATACTTCAGAGAATTACTAAACTCTGATGAACCAACCGAACTACTTGAGTTTGATGAACCAGTAACAGTAGACCCAGAATATCCTCCACCCACCATTGAAGAGATAAGGAACCAGATTAAAAACCTTAAGAATGGTAAAAGTCCAGGTGAGGACGGTATTCCTGCTGAACTTCTCAAGGCTGGAGACGAAATCCTCTGTTTCAAAATCCACAAGCTAATCGAGCAAATTTGGGTAAAACATGAAATACCAGAGGAATGGAAGGTAGCTGTGATATGCCCCATATATAAAAAGAAAGACAAATCCGTATGTGACAACTACAGGGGCATAGCGCTAATCAACACCTGTTATAAGATCTTCTCCAACTGCCTATTAGAACGAATAAAACCTATAGCAACAGACATAATTGGAGAATACCAAGGAGGTTTCCAGGCAGGGCGATCAACCACGGACCAGATTTTTGTCCTAAAACAGGTCTATGAAAAAATGTACGAATACGGACGAGAGATACATCTCCTGTTTGTAGACTTCAAGAAGGCTTACGACAGTATACATAGACCTAGCCTGATTAGAACTATGACAGACTTTGGTATACCAAAGAAGTTGGTCAAACTGGTAGAGGTATGCCTAATTGACACAAAACTTAAGGTTAAGATAGGCAATCAAATGACAGAAAGCTTCCAAGTTTTAACAGGATTACGCCAAGGAGATGGTCTATCACCTGTCCTCTTCAACCTGGCACTTGAGAAGGTAATGTGGGATTTCAACAAAGAAAACAAGGGCATTCAAATTGGTAATGAACACATACATATCTGGCCTATGCAGACGACATTGCAATATTAGCATGCACACAAGAAGATCTGAAGAGAAGTATCCAGACCTTGGAGTTATTGGCAGCTAGGATCGGTCTACAAATTAGCTCTGAAAAGACGGAGTATATGACCATAGGAAGAAAGATCCAGAACTCTCAAGATTTAATTGTGAACAACACCAGGTATAAACATGTGAAAGAGTTCAAATACCTTGGACCATTTTTTACAGAAGTAACATCAACTGAAGCAGAGATAAAAGCACGACTACAGGCGGGAAACAGATACTATCACTCTCTAGACCCTATATTAAAATGTAGAAGTGTCTCGCAACAACTAAAGCTACGGTTGTATAAGACATTAATAATGCCAGTAGTGCTTTATGGTTCTCAAACCTGGAGCACTCGAAAACAAGACCTTAAGCGACTGCTAACATTTGAAAGGAAAGTCCTCAGGAAAATATTTGGACCAGTCAGAGATCAGACTACTGGAGAATGGAGAAGACGCCATAACACTGAATTAGAAGAGCTGTTCAAGGAGCCTAACATCGTGGGAGTGATGAGAAGCAAAAGACTGCAATGGGCTGGACACGTTGTTAGAACGGAGGCAACAAGATGGCCCAAAATCACAATGGATTGGATCCCGCCAGGCAGCAGACCAGTGGGAAGACCTAGAAAGAGGTGGATCGATGGAGTGAGAGAAGACCTGTTGCAGTTGGGAGTCACGGAAAACTGGAGACAGATAGCAGAAGACAGAGACGGATGGAGAGCTCTAACTGTGGTGGCGCGCGGTCCTCTGGGCCTGATCGCGTGAAGAAGAAGAAGGTGATCCGGAATCGATTACTGCTGAAAATTTCGATGAACCAATTTTAATTTCGATGACATGATGTGAAATGGTTTTCTGAACAACTGGTCTTTCCTGCAAAAGAGTGTCTCTGATGTCGTCAAAAGTAATAACATCCCCTATTCAGTCACTCGTTGACCACGATGGCACCGAAACAGAGGACGACCGAAGAAAGGCAGAAATACTGAATTCAGTGTTCCGAAACTGTTTCACTGCGGAAAATCGTAACACGGTCCCTGACTTCAGCCGTCGCACGGACGCCAAAATGGAAAATATTGAAATAAACGATATCGGAATTGAAAAACAACTGCTATCACTTAGTAGCGGAAAAGCATCCGGACCAGACGAGATACCCTTAAGATTCTACAGTGATTATGCTAAAGAACTTGCCCCCTTTCTATCAGCAATTTATCGTAGATCGCTGGAAGAACGTAAAGTACCTAGCGACTGGAAGAAAGCGCAGGTCGTTCCCATTTTCAAGAAGGATCATAAATCAGATGCGAATAATTATAGGCCTATTTCGCTTACGTCAATCTGTTGTAGAATAATGGAACATGTTTTGTGTTATCGTATTATGACGTTCTTAGATAATACAAATCTCCTTCATCATAACCAACATGGATTCCGCAAACAGAGATCATGTGAAACTCAGCTCGCCCTATTTGCCCAAGAAATTCACAGTGCCGTAGACACTGGCGAGCAGATTGATGCCGTATTCCTGGACTTCAGGAAGGCATTTGATACGGTTCCGCACCTACGTTTAGTGAAAAAAATACGAGCTTACGGAATATCGGACCAGGTTTGTGATTGGATTCAGGATTTCCTAGAAGAAAGAACACAACATGTCATTCTTAACGGTTCAAAATCTGCAGATGTAGAAGTAATTTCGGGAGTACCGCAGGGAAGCGTGATAGGACCTTTATTGTTTACAATATACATAAATGACTTAGTTGACAACATCGGTAGCTCCGTGAGGCTATTTGCAGATGACACGGTTGTCTACAAGAAAGTAGCAACATCAGAAGACTCGTACGTACTCCAGGAGGACCTGCAGAGGATTAATGCATGGTGCGACAGCTGGCAGCTTTCCCTAAACGTAGATAAATGTAATATAATGCGCATACATAGGGGCAGAAATCCATTCCAGTACGATTATGCCATAGGTGGTAAATCATTGGAAGCGGTAACGACCGTAAAATACTTAGGAGTTACTATCCGGAGCGATCTGAAGTGGAATGATCACATAAAACAAATAGTGGGAAAAGCAGGCGCCAGGTTGAGATTCATAGGAAGAATTCTAAGAAAATGTGACTCATCGACGAAAGAAGTAGCTTACAAAACGCTTGTTCGTTCGATTCTTGAGTATTGCTCATCAGTATGGGACCCTTACCAGGTTGGATTAATAGAAGAGATAGACATGATCCAGCGAAAAGCAGCGCGATTCGTCATGGGGACATTTAGTCAGTGCGAGAGCGTTACGGAGATGCTGAACAAGCTCCAGTGGCCGACACTTCAAGAAAGGCGATACGCAATACGGAGAGGTTTATTATCGAAATTACGAGAGAGCACATTCCGGGAAGAGATGGGCAACATATTACTACCGCCCACATATATCTCGCGTAATGATCACAACGAAAAGATCCGAGAAATTAGAGCAAATACGGAGACTTACAAGCAGTCGTTCTTCCCACGCACAATTCGTGAATGGAACAGGGAAGGGGGGATCAGATAGTGGTACAATAAGTACCCTCCGCCACACACCGTAAGGTGGCTCGCGGAGTATAGATGTAGATGTAGATGTAGATTTTCATGAACAACATTCTGTGTGTCTGAAGTATTGCTTACACTGCTGGAAGATGCGACCTGTACAGTATCTAGTCAAATTCTATCTGACGTATTATTATTATCAGGAGGATTCTGTGGCATTTCGACTATTTGAACTGTTCTGTTATTTCTACCAGACGTATTACGTTCTCGATGATACCTACTGTCTGGTTCATTCATGAGAATATGTTGTTGCTGATCATTTTGCTGCTGGTAAGACCGACTGTTATTAAACGTATGTTGAAAATTGTGCTCATTACTTTTACGTCTGTCGTTATAATCATTTCTATACGGTGCACTGCGATAGGAATTGAAATAGTGTGTTTTCTGTACATACTGATTTCCTTGTTGCTGTGCGTTAGTATTTGTTGAGGCTGACGCTATACGCCTACGCGGCGAAACATTAAAGCTTGGTTGACCTTGTGCATTACATTGTTGGTTAGGTATGCTAACCGGTTGGTTTTGTTGCTGTTGCCGAGAAAAACCTCTATTGTTACCAAAATGTGGTTCCTGTTGCTGATAATTTTGATGATACTGATAATTAAAATTTTGTCTGTTATTAAAGTTCTGGTACTTTTCGTTCCTGAAGCGTCTATTGGCTTTGCTATTGAAATTGCGTGCCTGATCGTAATTACTGTAAGTTTGTTGGCCTTGGTTATTATATGAAAAATTTTTGTTTACGAAGGAATAATCTGATTGCTGCACTTCCAAAAGCTGTAACAGATCTCTGAATGCAGAAATATTTTCCTTCTGCTGACCCGTTACAAGTGACACTCTTAATGACCGTGGTAATTTAGAAATGCATAATTGTATAAGTGCAGATTCACTGTATGGTTCACTTAGGTACTGGTTTTGTTGGACCATGTGTTCAAAAAATTGCGTGACACTGGGAAAATTTGAGTTCTCATAATTCGGTAAACTAATTAGTTGATCCTTAATTCCGCGCTGCGTCGTCTTCGACCAATACGCTGACAGAAAAGCATTCTGAAACTCTTCTACCGAATAACATTGCCTCGTGATCGGTCTCATACGAGTTGCCGGTTCGCCTTCTAAAAAACTGCAAATAAATTCAAGTTTATGTGTTACGGGCCAAGTCGGTGGAAAAGCAAAGCTAAATTGTTGTATCCAATCCAGTGGGTGAATCTGTGTTCTGTCATTTTTAAATACTTTAAATTTTCTCACTGATAGAAAATGTTTGTAATCAAAATTATCGTCTCTGTATGTCGGAACAGGTTCAGGATTGTATGAGAATCTATTTGTCTGTGACTGTTTGGAATCTAACTCACGTACTCTCTGTAGATTACCTAAATTATACTGGCTGTGTGAGTGTGAGAAATGTTCGGAATTCGCCGTATGCTGTGACGTGTTATTAACTGAAATATTTTTTATCTCTGTTCCCTCTTGCTGTAAACTTGACAATTTTCTACGTAATGTATTATTAGACGAATCTATCTCACTGATGGTCTGCTGTAGATTTTGGAATTCTGGTGTTTGGTTAAACGAAATCGGTGAAGTATTGTATGATTTGCTGTCATTATTATTTTCAATAACGTCAATACGACTGGCCAGTTCATCATATTTTTTAGTCAGTGTTTTTACCTGATCATCGTTTTTAGTGTCAGAAGCATTAATTTGTTTTTGTAATTTATGTGTGGTTTCGATCAATTTTTTAACGTCGGCTTTGATGACATCGGAATCCTGTGTTAGTTCTAATTGTTCGAGTCTATCGATCACTGTTTGAAAATCTACTGTGTGTGTATCTGTTTTTGATTTAAGATCGGAAATTTCATCATGCAATTCGGTGTTCAACTGTTCGATGGTATTAATTTTGTCCGATACTGTAGCAATATTGTTGTCTATGTGTGTTTTTGCTTTCGCAAACAATTTGCGTTTATCTTCCTGTCTCTGCACAGTAATTGTTTCCATGACTTGTCGTTTTACTTTATTTTGTTCCTGTATGAATTTACGGAAACGCGTATCACTGTTTTGTAGGTGGTGGTTAAAACGTTCGTCAATTTGACTGTTCTGTTGCTCGAATTTCGCGTCTACTTTTCCATCCAGTGTGCGCAAAAGTTCTGTTGTCATTAATTTAAACTCGTCACGAAACTGTGTTGCTTTTTCAGAGCATTGTTTACCGACTGCACTAATTTCGTCTCTAAGTGTTTCTGTTGTAGCTGTTTGCATATCCCTTAATTTTTGAGCAACAGATCTAATTTCTTCGCTACTTTTCCTAGCACAAGCCTCAATTTCCTCACGTAACTGTTCTTTAGTATCATGACATTGCGCGGCAACGGCTCTAATCTGTTCACTAAGCTGTCTGGAATTGTTGTCTAATTTTTCATTAAGGTTGTCTTGATTTTCATTAAGTTGTTTGATCTGTTCACTAGTTTGTTTGTGATTGTTGTCTTGTCTTTCATTGTGTTGTTTGGAATTTTCATTAAGTTGTTGTTTGAAATCTTCACTAAGTTGTTGTTTGAGATTTTCACTATTTTCATTAAGTTGTTTGAAATTTTCCCTAAATTGTTTGTTATCTTAACTCTGTTGTTTGGAATTGTTATTTAGTTTTTCAATACATTCATTAATATGTAGCAACAATGCCATAATTTGATCCAAGCCAAAATTAGCAACTCTATTCTCTGTGCTTTGTGTTGGTGTATTTGCGTTTGTCCCGTTTTCTGTAACCACTTGGTTATTCTGTGATTCTTGGAAATGTTTGCCAATCGGATGAGCACTGTTAGTCACTACACCGGAATTAAATAAATCTGTCGTACTCTGATTACTCTGTTCATTTTCAATAGAAAAATTTGTCTGTTCGTCACGTAAATCCTGCAAACCGGGTGTGTCAAGCTGGGCAGCGCCCATTGCAACAGAACGCCCCGTGCCATCAATTGTCGTAAAACTAACAGAGGACACAATTGAATTTATTTGCTCATCATTAGCAATAAAATCATTACCGGTGATCAGTACGCATTGATTGTCTGTAAATGGGGACCTGTCACTATTGCACTGCGTGTCGCAAGTACTATCGGTCAAGTTATTTACGTCGGCTATTTCACTCATTATACATTGCGATGTACTGTTAACAGTTTTTCACGGCATTATTACACAAATCAAAATTATTCACAAATGAAACAAAGACAATGAAAAAATCCAACAAACACTATTACAGCAAAGAGCAACAAATTGCCGATGATCTGTGGAAAAAAGATTGACAAATTAGAAAAAGCGTTGCGCCAAATGCTAATTATTTTTAAGTGGATAAGAGCAGATATATGACTACTTCTCAGAAGATTCACAAAGAAATACGATCCTGGTCCGAATGTCGCCAAGTGTAACCTCCCCGCAAAATTGTAAGACAATGATAATGACGCAAGTGTAACCTCCCCGCAGAAATGTTAAAGAATAAAAATGCAAAATGGAACCATGCGTGAACTCCCTACAAAATTAAAGAATAATAATTGATCATAAACCCACAATAATATTAATTAAATAGTGAACCATGAACCGTATGTAACATCTCAACAGAAATAATTAAACCTGACAAATTTTATAAGAACAGCAGCGCTGACCTTCGGCCCTGTATTCTGAATAAAAAAGCAAAAAATTCTTACCTCAATAAAAAACTGCATCTACACTCCTGGAAATGGAAAAAAGAACACATTGACACCGGTGTGTCAGACCCACCATACTTGCTCCGGACACTGCGAGAGGGCTGTACAAGCAATGATCACACGCACGGCACAGCGGACACACCAGGAACCGCGGTGTTGGCCGTCGAATGGCGCTACCTGCGCAGCATTTGTGCACCGCCGCCGTCAGTGTCAGCCAGTTTGCCGTGGCATACGGAGCTCCATCGCAGTCTTTAACACTGGTAGCATGCCGCGACAGCGTGGACGTGAACCGTATGTGCAGTTGACGGACTTTGAGCGAGGGCGTATAGTGGGCATGCGGGAGGCCGGGTGGACGTACCGCCGAATTGCTCAACACGTGGGGCGTGAGGTCTCCACAGTACATCGATGTTGTCGCCAGTGGTCGGCGGAAGGTGCACGTGCCCGTCGACCTGGGACCGGCCCGCAACAACGCACGGATGCACGCCAAGACCGTAGGATCCTACGCAGTGCCGTAGGGGACCGCACCGCCACTTCCCAGCAAATTAGGGACACTGTTGCTCCTGGGGTATCGGCGAGGACCATTCGCAACAGTCTCCATGAAGCTGGGCTACGGTCCCGCACACCGTTAGGCCGTCTTCCGCTCACGCCCCAACATCGTGCAGCCCGCCTCCAGTGGTGTCGCGTCAGGCGTGAATGGAGGGACGAATGGAGACGTGTCGTCTTCAGCGATGAGAGTCGCTTCTGCCTTGGTGCCAATGATGGTCGTATGCGTGTTTGGCGCCGTGCAGGTGAGCGCCACAATCAGGACTGCATACGACCGAGGCACACAGGGCCAACACCCAGCATCATGGTGTGGGGAGCGATCTCCTACACTGGCCGTACACCACTGGTGATCGTCGAGGGGACACTGAATAGTGCACGGTACATCCAAACCGTCATCGAACCCATCGTTCTACCATTCCTAGACCGGCAAGGGAACTTGCTGTTCCAACAGGACAATGCACGTCCGCATGTATCCCGTGCCACCCAACGTGCTCTAGAAAGTGTAAGTCAACTACCCTGGCCAGCAAGATCTCCGGATCTGTCCCCCATTGAGCATGTTTGGGACTGGATGAAGCGTCGTCTCACGCGGTCTGCACGTCCAGCACGAACGCTGGTCCAACTGAGGCGCCAGGTGGAAATGGCATGGCAAGCCGTTCCACAGGACTACATCCAGCATCTCTACGATCGTCTCCATGGGAGAATAGCAGCCTGCATTGCTGCGAAAGGTGGATATACACTGTACTAGTGCCGACATTGTGCATGCTCAGCTGCCTGTGTCTATGTGCCTGTGGTTCTGTCAATGTGATCATGTGATGTATCTGACCCCAGGAATGTGTCAATAAAGTTTTCCCTTCCTGGGACAATGAATTCACGGTGTTCTTATTTCAATTTCCAGGAGTGTATATCTGCTCTTATCTATCGACACAGCTTCGTGCAATGCTGGCGTATATTTAATTTTAATTCTTGGAGGAAATGCATAGGAAATATTCTTTAAATGGAAATGAATGTTTTTCTTTAAAAGAGTTACTTTATAAAAAAATTATTATTGGGGCATTTTTTTTAACAAATTAATTACAACCAACATACATTATTAGATTTGCGCAATGCTGCGTCTTTACCTTCTACAACAATACACATCGTCCAGAATCGTGACCAGAGTCGCGGGAAGAGCACGCCGCCGACGCATGCCGACTTCCGATCAGTACAGCCGTCCACTCGCTACTACCGTATCCGACTGACTACTACTGCAGACTGAGTACAACTGCACACTCGCGCGGTCAAGCGCAGACTAGCAACGATAAATAACTCTCTGGTCAGAGATTCTGTCATGCCTCGCAATCGCTGGTAATGAATACATACGTGTTTCAGTTTGTACTACACATACTCAACGAGCTGTTAAAATTTGAAAGTGAAATTATTTATTGTAACAGTAACAAAAACTACAAATGCATACGATACATATCTGGCCGACCGGTGTGGCCGAGCGGTTCTAGGCGCTTGAGTCTAGAACCGTGCGACCGCTACGGTCGCAGGTTCGAATCCTGCCTCGGGCATTGATGTGTGTGATGACCTTAGGTTAGTTAGGTTTAAGTAGTTCTAAGTTCTAGGGGACTGATGACCTCAGATGTTAAGTCCCATAGTGCTCAGAGCCATTTGAACCATTTGAACATATCTGTTATAGAGCTGCTATAAAATAAGCGTATTTGACTGACATATAAAGAAACTATTGATTTATTTTGAATAAAAGTGTATGTTAGGATAGCTGGGTACCAAAGTAATAAGTTATTCACAGTTACACGAATACATTAGCCACTATATCAACTGTGCACATTGTTGTTTTTTAATGTTTATGTTTATTTAATAAGAAAACTGTGCAGTAACATTTATATAGAAGGTAGTCGAACAAGGTAGAATTTAAAGGCAGTGTGTTGACTAAATAGCAATCGCTGTTCTGGTCTTTGCAGAATATACATTGAGGCGTCAAAAGTCGTGGGGTATCTCCCAATATCGTGTAGGACCTCCATTTGCCCGGTATAGTGCTGCAGTTCGACGCGGCATGAATTCAATAAGTCGTTGGAAGTGCCTGCAAAAATAATGAGCCATGCTTCCTCTATAGCCGTTCATAATTGTGGAAGTGTTGCCGGTGCAGGATTTTGTGCACGAACTGGCCTTTCGATTATGTCCCATAAATTTTCGTTGGGATTGTGTCAGGCGGTCTGGGTGGCCAAATCATTCGCTCGAACTGTCCAAGATGATCTTCAAACTGATCTCGAACAATTGTGGACCTGTGATGTGGTGCATTGTCATCCACAAAAATTCCGTTGTTGTTTGGGAACATGAAATCCATGAACGGATGCAAATGGTTTTTAAGTAGGGGAGCATAACCATTTGCAGTCGATGATCGGCTCAGTTGGACTAAAGGACCCAGTCTGTTCCATGTAAACAGAGCCACCCCCAGGTTGCACAGCGCCTTGTTGACAACATGGTTCCATGGATTCGTGGGGCCTGTGCCACACTCGAACCCAGAATTCAGCTCTTAGCAACTGAAATCGGGGCTCATCTGATTAGGCCGCGGTTTTTCATTCGTCTAGGGTCCAGCCGCTATGTTCACGGGCCCAGAGGGTCGCTGAAGGCTATGTCGTGCTGTTAGCAAAGGCACTATATCGGTCGTCTGCTGCCGTAGCCCATTAACGCCAAATTTCGCCGTACTGTCCTAACGGACACGTTCGTCCTACGTCCCGCATTGATTTCTGCGGTAATTCCACTCAGCGTAGCTCGTCTGTCAGCAATAGCAACGCTACGCAAACGTCGCTGCTCTCGGTCGTTAAGTGGAGGCCGTCGGCCATTGCGATGTCCGTGCTGAGAGGTAATGCCAGAAATCGGATATTTTCGACACACTCTTGACACTGTGGATCTCGGAGTATTAAATTCCCTAATGATTTATGAAATGTAATGGTCCATACATCTAAGTCCAACTACCACACCGCGATCAAAGTCTGTTCACCACCGTCGTGTGGTCATAACCACGCCCAAAACCTTTTCACATGAGTCACTTGAGTACAAACGACAGCTCTTTCAATGCACCGTCCTTTTATACCTTGTGTACGCCATGCTAGCACCCATTTGGTTATGTGCATGTCACTATGCCATAATTTTTGTCACCTAGATGTAATATGTAATGTAATTTAATTTTAACGGTGTATTACGAAAAGAAAATAATATTCAGTTACAGCTGTCCAAACATCTACACTCCTGGAAATGGAAAAAAGAACACATTGACACCGGTGTGTCAGACCCACCATACTTGCTCCGGACACTGCGAGAGGGCTGTACAAGCAATGATCACATGCACGGCACAGCGGACACACCAGGAACCGCGGTGTTGGCCGTCGAATGGCGCTACCTGCGCAGCATTTGTGCACCGCCGCCGTCAGTGTCAGCCAGTTTGCCGTGGCATACGGAGCTCCATCGCAGTCTTTAACACTGGTAGCATGCCGCGACAGCGTGGACGTGAACCGTATGTGCAGTTGTCGGACTTTGAGCGAGGGCGTATAGTGGGCATGCGGGAGGCCGGGTGGACGTACCGCCGAATTGCTCAACACGTGGGGCGTGAGGTCTCCACAGTACATCGATGTTGTCGCCAGTGGTTGGCGGAAGGTGCACGTGCCCGGCGACCTGGGACCGGACCGCAGCGACGCACGGATGCACGCCAAGACCGTAGGATCCTACGCAGTGCCGTAGGGGACCGCACCGCCACTTCCCAGCAAATTAGGGACACTGTTGCTCCTGGGGTATCGGCGAGGACCATTCGCAACCGTCTCCATGAAGCTGGGCTACGGTCCCGCACACCGTTAGGCCGTCTTCCGCTCACGCCCCAACATCGTGCAGCCCGCCTCCAGTGGTGTCGTGACAGGCGTGAATGGAGGGACGAATGGAGACGTGTCGTCTTCAGCGATGAGAGTCGCTTCTGCCTTGGTGCCAATGATGGTCGTATGCGTGTTAGGCGCCGTGCAGGTGAGCGCCACAATCAGGACTGCATACGACCGAGGCACACAGGGCCAACACCCGGCATCATGGTGTGGGGAGCGATCTCCTACACTGGCCGTACACCACTGGTGATCGTCGAGGGGACACTGAATAGTGCACGGTACATCCAAACCGTCATCGAACCCATCGTTCTACCATTCCTAGACCGGCAAGGGAACTTGCTGTTCCAACAGGACAATGCACGTCCGCATGTATCCCGTGCCACCCAACATGCTCTAGAAGGTGTAAGTCAACTACCCTGGCCAGCAAGATCTCCGGATCTGTCCCCCATTGAGCATGTTTGGGACTGGATGAAGCGTCGTCTCATGCGGTCTGCACGTCCAGCACGAACGCTGGTCCAACTGAGGCGCCAGGTGGAAATGGCATGGCAAGCCGTTCCACAGGACTACATCCAGCATCTCTACGATCGTCTCCATGGGAGAATAGCAGCCTGCATTGCTGCGAAAGGTGGATATACACTGTACTAGTGCCGACATTGTGCATGCTCTGTTGCCTGTGTCTATGTGCCTGTGGTTCTGTCAGTGTGATCATGTGATGTATCTGACCCCAGGAATGTGTCAATAAAGTTTCCCCTTCCTGGGACAATGAATTCACGGTGTTCTTATTTCAGTTTCCAGGAGTGTATATTGTACATAGATAGAATATTATAAATCCGTATATATTTGTGTTTTAAACGGTGATGAGGCATGTAGTGTAATTCCTGGGGCTAGAGAGGTTATTCATGTGACATAACTGAAGAGGGGGGCAGTCAGAGGAAGTATCGTTGTCTTTTGGCTGCTATTACTGGACCGGTAAAGTAGTAAGAGCTTGTGCCGTCTCTGAGCCGTGCGTGTGTTAACATATTGCCGAGCAGTGCAGCTAGCCTGGTCATAATCATTTCAGTGTATGAGCCTGCAACTTGACAATGTGGATTCGTTGTGAAGTAATCTAGACTTTTGATATTCAACGTCATTCGTGCTGAACCAAGGACCTTCTCATATCATCCTATTTAATATTTTAAATTTTATTGGTAGGGTGTAATTCATTCAATAAACGTTCCTTAGACATAAATTAGCACATGGTTGTGTGATTGCCCGTCTGGTGGTTGGAAAGTAACAAATTAATTATCCGACTATTGGTTTCGCTTCATACTTTTGTTACGATAAACCATACTGGTACGTTTCAGTGCATTATTGAAACGTAATATATATATATATATATATATATATATATATATATATATATATATATATATATGTGTGTGTGTGTGTGTGTGTGTGTGTGTGTGTGTGTGTGTGTGTGTGTGTGTGTGTGTATTTTATGGCATAGCACAGTGATTTATCGACTGTCCTGTAGCAAAACAGTAGCGGGTTTTTCGACTAACTTACACGCTCAAGTTACGTTTATTTACGTTTAGGTCAAACAGCAGCACTTGCACTAATCGTGGAACCTCGCCTATTTTTCCTGCGTTTCACTATAGTTTTCTGGCGTTGCATTCGTGCTGTATACAAGAGCATCACCTGCGAATAGCCTATTGGAGTTTCCGACGTATCCACCAAATCATTCATACATATTGTAAACAGGAACAATCCTATAACACTGTCTTGGAACACTCCCGAAGCTACTTTTACATCTGAAGATGTTAAGAACGACTTGCTGCCGCTAGGAAATCCTAAATGCAATCACAAGACTGATACCATGTTCCATAGCTTGGGTTGAACACTACTAGCCGACTGAACGGAGTTGCACCGAATGACGTCAAGGAACACAGCTTGTGGACAATCACAGTGCGAGCTGAGATTCAAGATCGCGGCTTGCGGAATCGATTGTTGTTTGTTACATGTTATACGTATTTAAATGGATGCAGTTGCCTGGCAACGGCCGTTCTGTAGAAGTCGCTATCGAAGTTCGCTGCTATGAAGTCCTCGAATTATGTATCATTCCCGACAACGGTCCGAAAGCAAGCTCGCTTCTGGTCGATAAAGAATAGGTGCACAATAATAGGACTTCGTCTCGCAGCCCAGCAGCTACCGACATGTCCGCTGGTCATCATGGCGAGAGAGGAGGATAACAACTGGCATCAGTGTGGCTGTACATAGTCGTACACATTATCTTACAATACGAACAAATGGCATCAACATCGTAGCAGAAGAAATAAACCCCACTAAGGACATGGATACCGTCGACACGTTTCCAACAACAGCTATAGCTCAGAAGTGCTAAATAAAATCCAACACTGGCCAAATCAGCAGTCAAAAAATGTTGAAAACGACAGAGAGGGATGAGGCAGTTCTACGTCAGGCGGCGAAGACAGCGCCGGCTCCACCTGCGACTGGAAACCAGCGACATCAGCTTTAGGTACGAATCAATACAAACGATTACTCTTAACTGTTCATAGTAGCCCCTATTCTCCATCTACATATTCGTCTACACATATATTGGACAAGCTACCATAAAAAAGGTACTTTGTACCAATGTTAACCATTCCCTTACATGTTGCAAATGGAGCGATGGAAAAAGACAATCTATAAACTTCTATACGAGTCCTTATTTGTCTTCTCTGGAATTCGCGGTCGTCACACGAGATGTACGTTAGTGGCAGTAGAGTCAGTCTGTCGCAAATGAAATTCCGGTTCTCTAAACTTTCTCAACAGTGTTTCGCGGAAAGAAAGTCTTCTTCCTTCCAAGGATTCCCGTTTGAGTTTATTAAGCATTTTTCACAATACTCACGTGCTGACCGAACCATCTTCTTCTTCTTTAACCTCTAGATATCCGCTCCTCTGTATATGCTTCTTCCAAGAATTTCCATGTCGACCTTTGCTTGGCGGTCTGGATTCACTTTTTCCCGCATGACGCTGGATGTCGCCTCTTCATCTTGCCAGAGGAAGTCCGACACTTCACTTTGACTCTCTCGGACAGCACAGACTCGATCGAAATTTTCCTGAACATACGTCCGGCCAAACACCGTTTCAGTCACGTTACCGGCTAACAACGTCATACACTCCTGGAAATTGAAATAAGAACACCGTGAATTCATTGTCCCAGGAAGGGGAAACTTTATTGACACATTCCTGGGGTCAGATACATCACATGATCACACTGACAGAACCACAGGCACATAGACACAGGCAACAGAGCATGCACAATGTCGGCACTAGTACAGTGTATATCCACCATTCGCAGCAATGCAGGCTGCTATTCTCCCATGGAGACGATCGTAGAGATGCTGGATGTAGTCCTGTGGAACGGCTTGCCATGCCATTTCCACCTGGCGCCTCAGTTGGACCAGCGTTCGTGCTGGACGTGCAGACCGCGTGAGACGACGCTTCATCCAGTCCCAAACATGCTCAATGGGGGACAGATCCGGAGATCTTGCTGGCCAGAGTAGTTGACTTACACCTTCTAGAGCACGTTGGGTGGCACGGGATACATGCGGACGTGCATTGTGCTGTTGGAACAGCAAGTTCCCTTGCCGGTCTAGGAATGGTAGAACGATGGGTTCGATGACGGTTTGGATGTACCGTGCACTATTCAGTGTCCCCTCGACGACCACCAGTGGTGTACGGCCAGTGTAGGAGATCGCTCCCCACACCATGATGCCGGGTGTTGGCCCTGTGTGCCTCGGTCGTATGCAGTCCTGATTGTGGTGCTCACCTGCACGGCGCCAAACAAGCATACGACCATCATTGGCACCAAGGCAGAAGCGACTCTCATCGCTGAAGACGACACGTCTCCATTCGTCCCTCCATTCACGCCTGTCGCGACACCACTGGAGGCGGGCTGCACGATGTTGGGGCGTGAGCGGAAGACGGCCTAACGGTGTGCGGGACCGTAGCCCAGCTTCATGGAGACGGTTGCGAATGGTCCTCGCCGATACCCCAGGAGCAACAGTGTCCCTAATTTGCTGGGAAGTGGCGGTGCGGTTCCCTACGGCACTGCGTAGGATCCTACAGTCTTGGCGTGCATCCGTGCGTCGCTGCGGTCCGGTCCCAGGTCGACGGGCACGTGCACCTTCCACCGACCACTGGCGACAACATCGATGTACTGTGGAGACCTCACGCCCCACGTGTTGAGCAATTCGGCGGTACGTCCACCTGGCCTCCCGCATGCCCACTATACGCCCTCGCTCAAAGTCCGTCAACTGCACATACGGTTCACGTCCACGCTGTCGCGGCATGCTACCAGTGTTAAAGACTGCGATGGAGCTCCGTATGCCACGGCAAACTGGCTGACACTGACGGCGGCGGTGCACAAATGCTGCGCAGCTAGCGCCATTCGACGGCCAACACCGCGGTTCCTGGTGTGTCCGCTGTGCCGTGCGTGTGATCATTGCTTGTACAGCCCTCTCGCAGTGTCCGGAGCAAGTATGGTGGGTCTGACACACCGGTGTCAATGTGTTCTTTTTTCCATTTCCAGGAGTGTAGATTCCCGTTCTTCTCCGTGTCTCTACGATGTTGATCCTGTGTCTCAGAGTCATTCCAAGGACTGGTCTCTCTCTCTTGCTCTTCGACAGACCTGAAATCGATTTGCATTGCTTGTTGTATCATTGTTAGAAGCCTGTATTTTGTTACCAGCAGGCTGCACGTGTCATAAACATTCCTTTGTGAAATTTATAGGGATAATCGACTTGTAACAAAATTCCCGGAATGCCACCCTGGTTAGGCCTATTCGTCGGGTGATCTGTGATCATTGCACCTCTGAATTGCTTCGATGCCTTCCCTTAATCAGAGCTGTTTATCATCCTTTGCAGATGAGCTACACTTTTCCAACATTGCCCCAATGAACCGAAATCGACCGTTCACCTTTCCTACAACCGACCTCACGCGTTCGTCGCATTTCGTGTCGGTTTTCAAGGTTACACGTACTTATTTAATCTACGTGACTGTGTGGAGCAGCACACTGCTAGAACTACATTCGAAAACTGTCGATTTGTTTTCACTACTCATCTACGAGGGCAGTTCAATAAGTAATGCAACATTTTTTTTCTGAAACAGGGGTTGTTTTATTCAGCATTGAAATACACCAGGTTATTCCCCAATCTTTTAGCTACACAACACTATTTTTCAACGTAATCTCCATTCAATGCTACGGCCTTACGCCACCTTGAAATGAGGGCCTGTATGCCTGCACGGTACCATTCCACTGGTCGACGTCGGAGCCAACGTCGTACTGCATCAATAACCTCTTCATCATCCGCGTAGTGCCTCCCATGGATTGCGTCCTTCATTGGGCCAAACATATGGAAATCCGACGGTGCGAGATCGGGGCTGTAGGGTGCATGAGGAAGAACAGTCCACTGAAGTTTTGTGAGCTCCTCTTGGGTGCGAAGACTTGTGTGAGGTCTTGCGTTGTCATGAAGAAGGAGAAGTTCGTTCAGATTTTTGTGCCTACGAACAAGCTGAAGTCGTTTCTTCAATTTCTGAAGAGTAGCACAATACACTTCAGAGTTGATCGTTTGACCATGGGGAAGGACATCGAACAGAATAACACCTTCAGCGTCCCAGAAGACTGTAACCATGACTTTACCGGCTGAGGGTATGGCTTTAAACTTTTTCTTGGTAGGGGAGTGGGTGTGGCGCCACTCCATTAATTGCCATTTGTTTCAGGTTCGAAGTGATGAACCCATGTTTTATCGCCTGTAACAATCTTTGACAAGAAATTGTCACACTCAGCCACATGGCGAGCAAGCAATTCCGCACAGATGGTTCTCCTTTGCTCTTTATGGTGTTCGGTTAGACAACGAGGGACCCAGCTGGAACAAACCTTTGAATATCCCAACTGGTGAACAATTGTGACAGCACTACCAACAGAGATGTCAATTTGAGCACTGAGTTGTTTGATGGTGATCCATCGATCATCTCGAACGAGTGTGTTCGCAAGCTCCGCCATTGCAGGAGTCACAGCTGTGCACGGCCGGCCCGCACGCGGGAGATCAGACAGTCTTGCTTGACCTTGCGGCGATGATGACACACGCTTTGCCCAACGACTCACCGTGCTTTTGTCCACTGCCAGATCACCGTAGACATTCTGCAAGCGCCTATGAATATCTGAGATGCCCTGGTTTTCCGCCAAAAGAAACTCGATCACTGCCCGTTGTTTGCAACGCACATCTGTTACAGACGCCATTTTAACAGCTCCGTACAGCGCTGCCACCTGTCGGAAGTCAATGAAACTATACGAGACGAAGCGGGAATGTTTGAAAATATTCCACAAGAAATTTCCGGTTTTTTCAACCAAAATTAGCCGAGAAAAAAAATATGTTGCATTACTTATTGAACTGCCCTCGTACATTAAGTACTCTACATTGCTTAAAACATACAAAAAGAGGAATGCACTGGAAGATTGCACTATATGGTTGCAGGTCAAATAACGTATAAGCTTGGTCCGCAGATAGTAGCACTGTAACTCAAATTACGCAGCAGGTCAGAATCATGTTAAAATAGAATTAAAGACAGCGCGGCGCACAACCAGAGTATAGCTCTGAGAGGTGGGCGCGGGACAGGGCTTCACAGTTTTCTACTATCCCCCTACTCTTTCGCTGAATATAACTTACACCGGTGCTTAGTACATCGCTCTACCATAACTTCCAACAGATTCCAGTTCAGAGATATACATTATTCAAAAATCGTTTGTCCGATAATTGAGAAGTATATGCGTCACGCAGCTGAATTAAGAGCTATAAAAGTAGAAACTTGAATAATTTACTCGATACAAAATCGAAGTGTGCAATCACCGTTGTCGGCATTTCACTTACAAGGAACCTCTCGAGTGCGAGATCGCAAGATAAATCTGTAATAAGGCTCATTTGAAGGTGTTCTGTTAACAATTACGACAGGAAAAATATTAGCTCCTATGACTCACCATGTACATCAGGAGGGCGACAGGAAATGCGTGTCCGGTAGGTGGAGAGATCAGCCTTCTATAGGATGTATGTGTTACACTTCACAAAATGGACATTGTCGACATTCAAGAAATGTCCAAAACAAACCATTATCTTGCACCATCAACGCCGAATGGAAAATGGCCCGTCATAGTCGTCACAAAAGTTCGGACCATCAAGATCGAAGGCGAACTCCTTGGGAGCCACAAACCGTAAAGGTCGTTCATTTATGCATCTACTCTTAAAGAATGCATATAGAATCATATTGGTGTAAAGCAGTGATGAGAACTGATGGAATAGGATGTCACGCAACCGAATGCGAAATGGTCTGCCGTGGAGCTTTTCGTGCATCTTGCTATCCTTTAAGGCGTAGCTGCAGATAGCGCGATAACATCTTTTATAGGCATGGGAAATACAAACATCCAGGGGCTGAATTTTTCCGGTGGTTCCATGATGTATGAACTGCAATGTCACACTTTTCAGGAGGGGTAGTTTGCTCTAAAGGAGTACGATTCTTGTACGCAGACCAGGAATCAAGCAAAAGCGAGTTATTTTCACCAGCTATTGACCAAAAGCAGTGCTTATACCAAAGCTGTATTTCTCTTACACCCATTATCCCACTCTTGCTTGCTGTGACGTAAATATTCCCTATTGCCTTTGCAAGATCACGCACGTGAGAAAGGATCATAGGGAACAGAGCTCGTCCAGTTTCTCGCAATACAATAAATAACTTTACAGCCAATTTACTATCCAGATTAGCAGTCGGCACAACTGTATACGAATGCGTTAAGGCATTCATGTTACTTGTTCTTGACACAACTCTCATGGTACCTCTAATTTCCAGAGTTTCTTCCATAAGCATTTCCACTTCAAATCCCGACTGGTCGGAGGTGAAAACAATTTCGTTAGTTTCTCCTTTCTCGATCGTTCTGTAGTTGCTTCAGAATTCATGCAAGTATGTTCCGTCTTTGGAACTAAATGACAGGCAGTTTGTTTTTTGCCACACGCGTTTCGGTTCTTTTATTTATGAACCAAGTGGCCTGTAATACATACACTCCTGGAAATGGAAAAAAGAACACATTGACACCGGTGTGTCAGACCCACCATACTTGCTCCGGACACTGCGAGAGGGCTGTACAAGGAATGATCACATGCACGGCACAGCGGACACACCAGGAACCGCGGTGTTGGCCGTCGAATGGCGCTAGCTGCGCAGCATTTGTGCACCGCCGCCGTCAGTGTCAGCCAGTTTGCCGTGGCATACGGAGCTCCATCGCAGTCTTTAACACTGGTAGCATGCCTCGACAGCGTGAACGTGAACCGTATGTGCAGTTGACGGACTTTGAGCGAGGGCGTATAGTGGGCATGCGGGAGGCCGGGTGGACGTACCGCCGAATTGCTCAACACGTGGGGCGTGAGGTCTCCACAGTACATCGATGTTGTCGCCAGTGGTCGGCAGAAGGTGCACGTGCCCGTCGACCTGGGACCGGACCGCAGCGACGCACGGATGCACGCCAAGACCGTAGGATCCTACGCAGTGCCGTAGGGGACCGCACCGCCACTTCCCAGCAAATTAGGGACACTGTTGCTCCTGGGGTATCGGCGAGGACCATTCGCAACCGTCTCCATGAAGCTGGGCTACGGTCCCGCACACCGTTAGGCCGTCTTCCGCTCACGCCCCAACATCGTGCAGCCCGCCTCCAGTGGTGTCGCGACAGGCGTGAATGGAGGGACGAATGGAGACGTGTCGTCTTCAGCGATGAGAGTCGCTTCTGCCTTGGTGCCAATGAAGGTCGTATGCGTGTTTGGCGCCGTGCTGGTGAGCGCCACAATCAGGACTGCATACGACCGAGGCACACAGGGCCAACACCCAGCATCATGGTGTGGGGAGCGATCTCCTACACTGGCCGTACACCACTGGTGATCGTCGAGGGGACACTGAATAGTGCACGGTACATCCAAACCGTCATCGAACCCATCGTTCTACCATTCCTAGACCGGCAAGGGAACTTGCTGTTCCAACAGGACAATGCACGTCCGCATGTATCCCGTGCCACCCAACATGCTCTAGAAGGTGTAAGTCAACTACCCTGGCCAGCAAGATCTCCGGATCTGTCCCCCATTGAGCATGTTTGGGACTGGATGAAGCGTCGTCTCACGCGGTCTGCACGTCCAGCACGAACGCTGGTCCAACTGAGGCGCCAGGTGGAAATGGCATGGCAAGCCGTTCCACAGGACTACATCCAGCATCTCTACGATCGTCTCCATGGGAGAATAGCAGCCTGCATTGCTGCGAAAGGTGGATATACACTGTACTAGTGCCGACATTGTGCATGCTCTGTTGCCTGTGTCTATGTGCCTGTGGTTGTGTCAGTGTGATCATGTGATGTATCTGACCCCAGGAATGTGTCAATAAAGTTTCCCCTTCCTGGGACAATGAATTCACGGTGTTCTTATTTCAATTTCCAGGAGTGTACTTGTATATATATATATATAAAATGCATTATATAACAGTTACAAATTGTTACTACGTTAAGTTTTCTGTTTTCTCTCGTTTTTTCTTGTTTTTCAGATTAGAAACAACTTTTGTAGCACAAGTTTCGTGAGGTTAAATTATCGTTTGCGTGACGATGGGATATCTCATGTACCAATTATCGTATCGATTCCGCAGTTTGCTGTGCGTCGTCAAGTCGATGCTTTGTTGGAAATTTCGTTATCTTCCAATTCTGTAGCACTGTTTGAAGTTATGCAACCATCAACTGCTTTCCTTGAAATCACTGTAATCTGTCACGCGCGATCTGATGTGCATATTGTGGTAGGTCTTTATCATGCACGTCCTGTAAATTGTACAGAGCGTCCTTGAAACACGCAAACACCAGTTTTTGTAACAAGAGCGCCTTGTCCTTCCTTGAATATCCGTAGCTTTTCTTATGCACTATACGGCTATACTGCTGCGGACTTACTCGACATCTGTTCATAATTTGTTTTTATTATTCCTTGTTCCTAATTATTTTTAGTACCCACTCCTTGGGGAATGATTGTCCTCTACTTCGTTTCATAGGAGTCGGGATTTGTGGCTCTCTATCGACAAGGATTATGAACTATAAGCCTCAACTCTTGTGTCGGTATCACTTTCTCTTGTTAATCACGTATAGTCATCATTTTATATCTCATGTACATTGTCCGCCCGGTCGAGCGTTTAAGACTTCACATATTCCACTGACTCATCGTGCAGAAACGCTAATACTTCATCTGCCACTTCTTTCTCACTCTGCGAAATTCCTTGGGTTCCTTTCTGATAAAATGTCAACTTCGGCAAATATTGTTATAGACATAATGCAATGTTTCCTTTGTTTATCGTTGTCATTGCACTTCATTGTATCAGCACCACTAACGCTATAGCAATGTTGTGAATTACTCATCGACCAAGCAGTTCAATTAGGCTTCGTAAACCCATGCTGTGCTCTCCATTAGACACCTCCAGTTCCGCTTCCTGTTGCCGTTAGCAAACAATATTGTGGTTGCATAGTAGACAATATGCGGGGTATCGAAAGCTGTGAACATCACTGGCCTTTTATGACCTTGCACTCAAGAGGTTTCTTAAAGTCTGTCGATTGTGGCTGTATGAGCGTGTAACAGGGGGTGAGGAATGTTCTTTCTTTCAGTCGCTTCCGCCTACGTTTGGGAGCATTCTGTTATTTTTAAGGTTCCATACATAGATCGGTCAAAACGGAATTCTTATAATATCACTTTGTTGTCTTTCGGTCGGTACGTCTGTCCAATATTTAACGTCCCTTTTCCTTAGGAACAGGTAGGGGCATTAATCTGAAATTTGTGTCACATAGGAAGGTCTACGGTTCCTTGGCGGTGTGAAAAATTTAAGCTTGTAGATCAATGCAGGCAAGAGATACAGTCGTTCATGCGACATATTTTGACACTCGCAAACATACTCATCAAAACGTACAAGTTACTTTCCGTTGACCAAAAATCAAGAAATCCGAAAATAGTTAATTTGTAATTACACTATGTGATCAAAAGTATCCGGACACCCCCAAGAACATACGTTTTTCATGTTAGGTGCATTGTGCTGCCACATACTGCCAGGTACTCCGTTTCAGCAACCTCAGTAATCATTAGACATCGTGAGAGAGCAGAATAGGGCGCTCCGCGGAACTCACGGATTTCGAACGTCGTCAGGTGGTTGGGTTCACTTGTGTCATGCGTCTGTACACGAGATTTCCACACTCCTAAATATCCCTAGGTCCACTGTTTCCGATGTGATAGTGAAGTGGAAATGTGAAGGGACACGTATAGCACAAAAGCGTACAGGACGACCTCGTCTGTTGACTGAAAGAGACCGCCGGCAGTTGAAGAGGGTCGTAATGTGTAATAGGCAGATGTCTATCCAGACCATCACACAGGAATCCTAAACTGCATCAGGATCCACTGCAAGTACTGTGACAGTTAGGCGGGAAGTGAGAAAATTTGGATTTCATGGTCGAGCGGCTGCTCATAAGCCACACATCACGCCGGTAAATGACAAACGACGCCTTGGACGATTGAACAGTGGAAAAACGTTGTGTGTAGTGACGAATCACGGTACACAATGTGGCGATCCGATGGCAGGGTGTGGGTATGGCGAATGCCTGGTGACCGTCATCTGCCAGCGTGTGTAGTGCCAACAGCAAAATTTGGAGGCAGTGGCGTTATGGTGTAGTCGTGTTTTTCATAGTGGGTACTTGAACCTTTTGTTGTTTTGCGTGGAACTATCACGGCATAGGCCTACGTTGATGTTTTAAACATCTGTGTGCTTCCCACTGTTGAAGAGCAATTCGGGGAAGGCGACTGCATCTTTCAACACGATCGAGCACCTGTTAATAATGCACGGCCTGTGGCGGAGTGGTTACATGACAATAACATCCCTGTATTGGACTTGCCTGCACAGAGTCCTGACCTGAATCCCAACACCTTTGGGATGTTTTGGATCGCCGACTTCGTGCCAGGCCTCACCAACTGACATCGATACCTCTCCGCAGTGCAGCACTCCGGAAGAATGGGCTGGCATTCCCCAAGAAACTTTCCAGCACCTGATTGAACTAGCGAGAGTGGAAGCTGTCATCAAGGCTAAGGGAGGGCCAACACCATATTGAATTCCAGCATTACCCATGGAGGGCACAACGAACTTGTAAGTCATTTTCAGCCAGTTGTCCAGATACTTATGATCACATAGTGTACATCGCATAAAACGAATTTTTTGCCATTTTATATCTGTCTGTCCGTGTGTTAACACCCTTTTTTCTCCGAAACGGTTAGGGATATCAAGCTCAAATTTATGTCAAATACTATGGTGTATGGTCCATTGGCGGTGTAGATAATGTAAGGTTCTAAGTTAATGCACTTGGTCATGTATGTCACATATTTTGATACTCGAAAACTCACTCAAAAAAATGGTTCAAATGGCTCAGAGCACTATGGGAATTAACATCTTAGGTCATCAGTCCCCTAGAACTTAGAACTACTTAAACCTAACTAACCTAAGAACACCACACACATCCATGCCCGAAGCAGGATTCGAACCTGCGACCGTAGCGGTCGCGTGGTTCCAAACTGAAGCGCCTAGAACCGCTCGGCCACTTCGACCTGCTAACAACTCACTCATCTATATGTATAGATGTTCTGGTGGGCTATCGGTAAGACGCTGCCTAGAAAGCGACAGGTCGCAGGATCGAATCTCCGTCGGACAGCGGATTTTCCAGTTTTCGTTTTAACCTAGCCTTCACCTCTCAACGGTGTGAAGAGTCGCCAGAAACAACGCGTGATTCGGATTCCACGTTAAACTGTTGGTCCCCTTTTCATGGTTGGATAAATGGGGTAGGTTAGGGACACGAAAGTCGCCGAAGTGGCGGCCAAGAGAAAGACTTGCACCATGCCATTACGGCACACGAAATTACACTCCTGGAAATGGAAAAAAGAACACATTGACACCGGTGTGTCAGACTCACCATACTTGCTCCGGACACTGCGAGAGGGCTGTACAAGCAATGATCACACGCACGGCACAGCGGACACACCAGGAACCGCGGTGTTGGCCGTCGAATGGCGCTAGCTGCGCAGCATTTGTGCACCGCCGCCGTCAGTGTCAGCCAGTTTGCCGTGGCATACGGAGCTCCATCGCAGTCTTTAACACTGGTAGCATGCCTCGACAGCGTGAACGTGAACCGTATGTGCAGTTGACGGACTTTGAGCGAGGGCGTATAGTGGGCATGCGGGAGGCCGGGTGGACGTACCGCCGAATTGCTCAACACGTGGGGCGTGAGGTCTCCACAGTACATCGATGTTGTCGCCAGTGGTCGGCGGAAGGTGCACGTGCCCGTCGACCTGGGACCGGACCGCAGCGACGCACGGATGCACGCCAAGACCGTAGGATCCTACGCAGTGCCGTAGGGGACCGCACCGCCACTTCCCAGCAAATTAGGGACACTGTTGCTCCTGAGGTATCGGCGAGGACCATTCGCAACCGTCTCCACGAAGCTGGGCTACGGTCCCGCACACCGTTAGGCCGTCTTCCGCTCACGCCCCAACATCGTGCAGCCCGCCTCCAGTGGTGTCGCGACAGGCGTGAATGGAGGGACGAATGGAGACGTGTCGTCTTCAGCGATGAGAGTCGCTTCTGCCTTGGTGCCAATGATGGTCGTATGCGTGTTTGGCGCCGTGCAGGTGAGCGCCACAATCAGGACTGCATACGACAGAGGCACACAGGGCCAACACCCAGCATCATGGTGTGGGGAGCGATCTCCTACACTGGCCGTACACCACTGGTGATCGTCGAGGGGACACTGAATAGTGCACGGTACATCCAAACCGTCATCCAACCCATCGTTCTACCATTCCTAGACCGGCAAGGGAACTTGCTGTTCCAACAGGACAATGCACGTCCGCATGCATCCCGTGCCACTCAACGTGCTCTAGAAGGTGTAAGTCAACTACCCTGGCCAGCAAGATCTCCGGATCTGTCCCCCATTGAGCATGTTTGGGACTGGATGAAGCGTCGTCTCACGCGGTCTGCACGTCCAGCACGAACGCTGGTCCAACTGAGGCGCCAGGTGGAAATGGCATGGCAAGCCGTTCCACAGGACTACATCCAGCATCTCTACGATCGTCTCCATGGGAGAATAGCAGCCTGCATTGCTGCGAAAGGTGGATATACACTGTACTAGTGCCGACATTGTGCATGCTCTGTTGCCTGTGTCTATGTGCCTGTGGTTGTGTCAGTGTGATCATGTGATGTATCTGACCCCAGGAATGTGTCAATAAAGTGTCCCCTTCCTGGGACAATGAATTCACGGTGTTATTATTTCAATTTCCAGGAGTGTATTATTATAACGATTGTTCCCCTTTAGGAGAGCGATTGAACTTGAATTCATAATTTCATCTTCGGATGTTTTTCTTCTTTGCTTCCCAAAACCTCCTCATCCTCTCAGAATCCTCCTTCTTCCGTTCCTCTGTCCATTTTTTACCAGGCTGTCGCGATGTTCTTTCCCCAAACTTCACACTTGTGATTTTATGCCGGCACCCGGTGCGATCTTCGAGATTTTTTATGTTGATCTGCTGTAGATCCCTCTGGACTTCTTTCAGCCATTCCGTGCCACATTTACTCCTTGTTATAATATTGAATAATTTATTTGGTGTTCTGGAGTCTTCCATCCTGTAGATGTTTGTATAAAATTTGGCTCGGCGCTTTCTGATTTCATCTGTTACTATGTTGATCTTTCTATAGAGCTCGTTTTGTGGTCTCTTCATCCAAATGCCATTTTTGTTGATTGGACCGTTAATCTTCCTGAGAATTTTTCGTTCCTGCTTTTCTATTTCCTTAATTCTAGAATGACCATCAATCACCATTGTTTCAGCTGCATAGATTGCTTCTGGAAGAATCACTGTTGTATAGTGCCTTAATTTTGCGTCTGTCGAAATGCACTTCTTGTTGTAATGCGTCCATGTTAGCTTGTAGGCTTTCTGGAGCTTGGTGATTCTTTGTTCATTGGCAATTCGGTTTAATCCTGAGGACTGTATAGTTTCACCGAGGTATTTAAAATGGCAGACTTGTGCAATTTTACCATATTTTGTTATTAAAGGGGATTTATTTTCTGGCTGCCTTTCCATATATTGGGTTTTTTCATAAGATATCTGTAGTCCGGTTTTTTGTGAAATTTCATGTAGTTTTTCCACTGCGTGAATCGCAATATCGTCAGCGAAAGCAAGGCACTTGACTTTAATTCGGTTCTCTTTCTTGATACCAATTTGGATACCCTTTACGTGAGGTCCCATTCCCTGAAATTATTATTATTATTAATATTATTATTATTATCTACATACATAATTTAGTTTGTGGGAACCCTCAGAGCGCGATTCCTACTCGCCTTTGTTCCTGTCTTGCTCTGCCCAACTTCTTATGTTTTGTCAGTTCTGGAGGTGGACTCACGAACTGTGTCGAATTTCTTGTTGGCTTTAAATACGGCTGGCCTTTACCTGGATTGGACGTTTTCTGTAACCACTCAGACTGGAAACCTATCCACGTGTGCCAGTCCTCTAGCAAACACTGAAATGAAATGAAATGCCGTGTGGCGAGTGCCTCCCGGCGAGTAGCCCTGATCGGCTGGTGCAAGTCTTTTGAGGTGACGCAACTTCGGCGACTTGCGCGTCGTTGAGGATGAAATGAGGAAGGTGAAGACGACACAGACACCCAGTCCCTGAGCGGAGAAAATCTCCAGTCTAGCCGGGAATCGAACGCGGGCGCCGGCCGGTGTGACCGTGCGGTTCTAGGCGTTACAGTCTGGAACCTAGCGACCGCTACGGTCGCAGGTTCGAATCCTGCCTCGGGCATGGATGTGTGTGATGTCCTTAGGTTAGTTAGGTTTAATTAGTTCTAAGTTCTAGGCGACTTATGACCTCAGAAGTTAAGTCACATAGTGCTCAGAGCCATTTGAACCATTTTCGAACGCGGGCCCCCCGGCATGAATGGCCAGCGCCCTGTCCACTCAGCTACGGTGGCGGACAAGCAAACACTGAAAAGTGTTCTGTATTACTTACAGCCGGTGATTTTCTAGAATTCATTGCCAGTTTTAAGACGTTTAGTTTTCACGTTACTTTATCCTCCGAACGTTAGTTAAGAAATTTAGAGAGTGACTCGTATCCTTCATGACACCCCCCCCCCCCGATTCCCCCTCCCTCCCAGCTTGGGTCCGAAGACAGCAGCAGCCGCTAACAGTGCGGTAACACTGATGCGCACGTGTCATCTTTACATACAGGACAGCAGGGAATAAAAAAAAAATGTAACAATAGAACTGTGAGAAGAAACGATAACAGTTGTCATCTGATGTGAATGTTGACTAACGGTAGTTAAGACTGAAGCAGTTCACTAGGAAGCAGAAAGAAAATGGACAGCCTGAGGGAACGGTATGACCAGTGCATATCGTAGCTTTCAATGCACAGTACCGGTCCGAATTTGAATACAGATACCGTGTCCTCTGCGCTGCCGAGCCATACGCACTGTTGCTGCCGTTCGTCCCTACAAATAACGCCTTAGCCAGAAACACTGCGCACTCTGTGCTGGTCCGCTTAATGTTCAAGAACGCGAGAGACACAGCCCCTCTTTTGAGTTCTCTGGTCACAAGTTCATACGAGTAATTACGGAGCGTACGGAATGCGTCCAAAAGACGATGCACTACATGGCGTTGGCTGGCATAACATGCCGACAAGAAGTCATCCTTAATTAACTAAACTAAAGTCCATCCGAACAGGCCTTGAAGGCCCAACGGTACCAACCGACTGCCGTGTCATCCTCAGCCTATAGGCTTCACTGGAGGGGCATATGGTCAGCACACTGCTCTCCTGGACGTTGTCAGTTTTCGTAACCGGAGCCGCTACTTTCCCAATCAAGTAGCTCCTCAATTGGCCTCACAAGGGCTGAGTGCACCCCGTTTGCCAACAGCGCTCGACAGACTGGATGGGCACCCATCCAAGTACTAGTCAAATCCGACAGCGAGTAACTTAAGTAATTTGATGGGAACTGAAATATTTGCAGATGTTGTCATAGGAAACTCTGTGAAATCTCTGACATACATGGTGTGTGTCTCCTCCGCGCCTTTGTGATGGATTAAGGGGAAGTTTACTATCTTTTGGTTAAAAAAATCGATATCTTTTAAATTGCACTTTTGGGTCCATAAAAGTGTTTAGAATCCACCCTTAAACGGTTTTTCCGAATACGGAACGGAAATGTTTGTTATTCGCGGTTGAACAAAAAAATGCACCTGCCTGAAATTGGCCATTTCCACGCACCAGTTATTTTCTTTCGGAGGTCGAGTTATCGTACCGATGCATGGGAGGAAACACACAAAATTCAAATGAAAGTTTGGAAGTTAGCCCCCAAGTATTTATACTCTGGTGCGAAGACTGTGGAGATTGCGGCTTTCCTGGCAGTGAGCAGCTTCAACGAAGGGTATTCAGCAATTCTGAAGTCACCCTGGGACTCTATTCGACGCAGTTCGCCAAGCATTCGGACGACGACCGGATTCAGGCGGCCGAAAACCGCTTGTCACCGGCCGTACGAGCGGCTCTGGAGCAACGCAACATGGCCCAGATCGAGCAGAACGCCCGCTATGAGGAACAGGAAGGACTAGTTTATGGACCCGGGATATCAGATTGAACGTACGTTGCATAATATTGCATTTATATGTAGTCAAAACTTCAAACGCGTTTTTCTAGAAATGACGTTTTTTTCATCGCGTGATATGGTAACTTCAGATCTACTGAACCGATTGGCATGATTCTTTGTTTCCGACGAAGATAACTAAATTGTCTAGGCGTTGTACCACTTTTATTCCGATCCATCAACTATAAATGTTTTTACTTGGCCGACGAAGTCGAAAAATCGATGAAAAAACCCTATTTTTTTCAAATGGCCGCCATTTTGTTTCCTATTGTCCAAATAACTTAAGCGAGGTAAAACTCCTAAAGAATCTTATATACTTCGTTAACGTCAACTCAATATTGATTTCAGACGAGCCGGCTGACCTGTGACATAGCTCACGTGGAGGTCTACATCGAAATTTAGTTTCGTTCCGACGGAACTTCTGCCTTTGGTCTTCCACATTTCCGGTCGAAAAAATTCCAGTTTGTAGAGGAAATATCAATAAACATTTTGACCAAATTTGACGTTGATATCTATAAAACATCCCGAGAAAAAAATTCTCAAAGAACATGCTTTTTTCGGGCCAAAGATAGTAAACCTCCCCTTGAGCTATGCTGTAACCCTTCAGCCAGGTGTCTGCAGAGCAATGCCAGCCCATTTTTCCCCAACAGCCGAAACCTGAGAAGGCAGTGAGGCTGGGCGCTGGAATCTGGAGCGAAGTCGATGTGCTGACACATCCCAAAGGTGTTCCATTGCGTCCAGATCGAGACTCTGGGGAGATCAGCCCATTTCAGGAATGTTGCTGTCCACAAATCATTGCCTCAAGCGCTGCTTTATGACAAGGCATCATCACGCTGATACAACCATCGTCTCCGACCTGTTTCTCTAATGAACGCAGTACACAATGCAATAACGTGTTCACACCTTTCCCAATTTAGTGTTTTCTTAAGCGTAATAGGGGAACCACATCCTAACTATGGGAAACACCCACCCTCCCATGGCATAACACCATTGCCTCTGTACTTCATTGATGGCAACACACACAATGCCACGCAACGATCTCCAGCCATTCGCCACACCCAAACCCTTCGGATTGACACAGGGGATTCGTAACTCCAAATCACTCCATTCCAGCATCCACTGTCCAGTGCCGTCTCTCGTTACATCATCTTAAGCATCACTTAGCATTGACTGCAGACATGTGTGGCTTATGAGGCGCTGCTCGATCATAATAACCCACTCTTTTTAACTCCACACGCGCAGTCACAGTGCTACCTGGACTGCTTGTAGTACTTTGGAGCTCACCCTTGACTCAGTCCGCTGATTTCATGCGATTTTATACAATCACCCTCCACAATACTCGACAGTCCGTCTCTCATTACATGAGGTCTCCCTTTCTTGTTTTAGCTGTGGTTGTTCCTTCGCATTTCTACTTCAGTTCACATCACAACAGCCGACTTAGGAAGCTTTAGAAGGGTTTGAATGTCCCTGCTGGAGTAGTTACGCAGGTGACATTCAACAACTAGTCAATGTTCTCAGTCACTGAACTCCTCTGATCGACCCAGTGTGCTCTTCCTGCTTCTCAACTGACAACACAACACTCACCGTCTGCTTTTGTGCTGGCGGGTCCGCCTCTTCTGACTTCTAGTAACGATGATGATGATGTTTGGTTTATGAGGAGCTCAACTGTGTAGTCTAGCCACTGTCACGAATGATGATGATGAAATGATGAGGACAACACAAAAACCCCGTCCCCAGGCAGAGAAAATCTCCAAGCCAGTCGGGAATCGAACCCGGGACCCCGTGATCCAGACGCAGCAATGCTAGCCACTAGACCACGAGCTGCGGACGCAAATCGAGTGATGATGAATTCAGCATTACAGAGTGGTGTCTGGATACGTTTGATCACATAGAGTATGTGACAACTAGAAATCGGTAAAACAACAGGAGGACAAAATCACGAAGTCAAATGAACATTTGTAATGTAAGTCCACCACTTCATCAGAAGCCTCATACTCTCATGGTCAGAAAAAATAGAACACCTTGAACGACTAGAGATAGGACGTTCATAGTCACAGGACATGTACATTAGTGTCTTCTGAAGAGACGATTAGCATTTCAGTCTCCTTGGTTCAGCATGTGTCCTGTTGCCTAGAAGACACAGCGAGATGGCATCGACACGTATAAGGAGCGAATGGCGTCCTGTGGTATAGCTATCCAAGCTGCGTTCAGCTAGTTTCAAAGTTCGTCTGTGGTGGTTGGAACTGGGTCACGACGCTGCACCCGTCGTTTCACCAGGTTCCACACATTTTCCGTTGGCGACAAGTCTGGTGATGTGGTGGTTCAGGGCTAAAGGCTGACATCCGGTGACACCGAGAAGGCACGTGTTCGTGCACCAATATGTGGTCGTGCGTTGTCTTGCTGAAAAATAGCGTCTGAGGTGTTGTACAGAAAGGACGCAGGATGGCATTCACGTAGGTCACACTGGTCACAGTGCCCTGAACACACACCAACTGTGATTTGTCGTTGTACCCTATAGCACCTCCTGGACTCGCATTCGGGAGGACGACTGTTTAATCTCGCGTCTGGCCATCCTGATTTAGGTTTTCCGTGATTTCCCTAAATCTACCCACATCATCATCTGAAAAAAATAGTGTGGCTTTTGGTACTGGACTGCTTCAACGCGAAGGTGATTTTGCATGTAAAAACGTGGATATAGTTCAAAATGGTTCAAATGGCTCTGAGCACTATTGGACTTAACTTCTAAGGTCATCAGTCCCCTAGAACTTAGAACTACTTAAACCTACTTAACCTAAGTACGTCACACACATCCATGCCCGAGGCAGAATTCGATCCTGCGACCATAGCGGTCGCGCGGTTCCAGACTGTAGCGCCTAGAACCGCTCGGCCATCCCGGCCGGCTGGCTTTACTTATCTTCCACTTCGTTTTAACTACTTCATCAGAATTCCGCATCTGCACTGTCAAACAAATATAAGCACTTATCAGGTGTGTGAGATAAATATGTGTTTTGCGCTGATATAATTATCTTAAGCAGAGGGGTTTTGACACCGTTGATTGAAAATGTAATGATACATTGATGTCTTTGAATTACGTATAATTCCCCTCCTGTGGTACTGATTTCTCGTTACTTTGTTTCTCCCTATTTAAGTGTCACTTGTAGTAGAATGCAACGTTTGCATGAAAATGACACAGATCACAGTTTTTTTTTTTTTTTTTTTTTTTTTGTGGTCAGGTGTTATTGTAAGCATGGTTTCGTGCGGTTCCGAACGTTCGAGGTCAAAGGTGTTAGAAGAGACGAAATGGAATGGACAACGAGGGCAGTTTCCAGCAACAGCTTGCTGGTACTCTTCTTCCGGCTGCGAGGTGTTTACGTTAGCTGGACA
Organism: Schistocerca serialis cubense; assembly: GCF_023864345.2. Lineage (NCBI taxonomy): Eukaryota > Metazoa > Arthropoda > Insecta > Orthoptera > Acrididae > Schistocerca > Schistocerca serialis. The sequence goes on from NC_064646.1 coordinate 276,627,298, forward strand.
TGAGTTAGGAAGTGCAGACGCGGCCACTCAAGCCACAGGGAAGCCCCTTCAGCAGCTGATGCATGTATGCAGGTCGCAGCGAGTACCTTAGCTAAACAGATCGTCGTAAATATTAAAACATGCATTAGCTGCTAACGCATTCTGCTCAATGAGGAGTGTATAACACGAAGAATAGGGACGCAATGGTGACAATGACCTGAAAAGCATGGAGATTCGAAGTGCATAAAAAAACAGAGTAAATATTTTTAATCCATATACGTCTTTTAAAGGGACTAATCAAAAATATGGTTCTCTCATTTCTGTGTTAGTTCTAAATAACTGCACGTGTTTTGTGTACAACCTGTTGTAATTGCTGTATCACGCATTCTGAAATTATCAAATCGAAAAAAATTACACACACTTCAACTCTAGGATTTTAACGCAATATTATATGCTGCACTATTTGGGCAACACAGCTATACAGTACTGCGTGAAGATCCTTGTCGTACATGTTTCTTTACTGTTAATGTTCTACCGAAAAAATGCAAGAGACGAAATTCTGAGAGAAACACTTTTGTAGTGTTGACATGCAAGGAATCACTTTGTGGCGGCCGAGTGTATGATTTTTGGTTATATATATAGTGGACCATTTTAATGCATAGTAGGGAATACGTACAGTAAAATCTTTTAGTAAACGTTTAGGTGGCAAAGAGAGCCATGCATTGCTACTAATAACCGTGACCTTGAATGTGACTATCAAGGTGATGTGGAGGTTACCATAAAGTGACGTTTTGGAAATCAGGACCCTGATATATGATTTAAGATTTGGAAAGAGAGACAAATTTTACCTGTTCAAGGTCAGGTCAAGGTTCAATGCAAGTCAAATAAGCAAATATGTTTTTAGTTCTAGTAGGGATTAATTCGAATAGAGGAGGGATACAGCAAACTACAGTCTTAGACACAAATTGGGAGGGGCATAAGGAGTTACATATCATTACCAATAAGCAAGCTCTGAAAGGTAATTATCGTAGGTCATTCGAACGTTGAGTTTCATTTAATGGAAACCCCTATTCGTGACGCCGGGTTTCGAAAGAGCGAAGAGAGATTTGAATTTTAAGTTTCAGTTGACGTTTTTACTCACAAGAGAAATACACAGCAACGTATAAATGTTATTTTGATATCTGCAAGACAGAACAAACATAAATAAAACGTAGGTCACTGAGTTACTAGTCTTTCAGTGAATCCCTTCGTCTCCCATTCCTCGGTATGCCCCTTCCAGTTTGTATCTAACGTTGTATTTTGCTGTATCCCTCCTCCGTTCCAAGTTAATCCCTACTAGAACTAAAGACACATTTACTTATTTGACCTTGGCAAGACCTTGAATAATGTATCGTTTTATAGATAAAATTTGCCGCACTTTTCAAATCTTAAATCAAACATGATTTTAAAAAAATCAGTTTAACCTTGAGGTCACCTTGAAAATCACGTTCAAGATCACGGCCATCAGTAGCAATGCTTGGACCCCCTTCCCACCTACAACTTTTGTGCAAAACATTTTGTTGTATCTCTGTTTCGATGTATTCCACATTATGGATTAAAATGGTCCACCCTGTATATACATGGAACAGAGATGAGACGCAGAAAATATATATAAATATATTTGCTGTGAATCATCTCTGTTCCGAGTTATTCCCTATTACGGATTAAAATGTCTCACCCTGTGCTCTAAAAGTAACAAACACGAATTTGTTCGCTAGTAATAAATGTTTTACTGTGCCTCACATTACAACCACAACCACAGTCTAAGACATACAGACACTATACTCAATCCCATTTCTGTTGTGGTTATACAGGGTGACAATTATTGAACTATATCAAACAAAATCGTCACAACTTCTGAACGGTTTGCGTTAGGACGTTCAAACTGCACAGTTGGCTGCGGTATATGATGTCACTCTGAACATTGCGACAGCAGCGCCCCAAGCTGACAGAAAGCTACAATTTTGCGTACTATATTGCAAGAGTGCGAATCGTGGCGTTTATATTGATTTGTAACACAATTTTTGCCATAAGGAGCGTATGTACTGCTATAAAAGAATTCATTGACTAAATACATCATTGAAATTGTTTAGGAGGTATGAAGCAGTACATTACAGGGCGGTTTATTTACGAATCTCTTGTAACATATGGTTTTTTTGAATAAATACTGTCGTTTTCTTTTAAAACAAAGAAATGACCTTTCTCAGAAAGAAGTCGTACATTTGCTTCACAATGCGATGTTTTCTTCAATACCCTCCCTATCAAACAGTGATGTATAGAGCCATTTTCCTCCGGATGGGATAGTAAGCTTCATGGGTGGGCGATGGGGTTTGGTGATGTTATAAGCTTCAAATTTTAGGGATACAATACCAAAAAAATAACAGTGATACTAATAGTTAAACACTTCCCTTAATCTCTGATAATTAAATTATAAACAAGTACTAAGTATGGTACATCAAAAGTTCATTAATTATCTTAAAGAATAAAATTAAGACAATCAATGAAATAAAGTAATTGCATGGAATAGCTTACATTTACTGACTGATGACCATAGATGTTAAGTCCTACAGTGCTCAGAGCCAGAGCTTACATTTACTGCAAACTAATGCGTCAAGGCATCTTTACAGCATATGTGTTGGTGGTATCAGAAATAAAAGTTTCTGTGCATTCCCTCTCCTCTTCTGTTGACACCCTCACACATGCTTGAAGTGTATCCTCACACATCCTATTTCTTAATTTTGTCATCACCTTATTCATTGTGCTGAATTACCTTCCTACTGTGGAAGTGGAAATGGGAATCCACAGCACACCTTCAGAAAGTGTCCCTTGTGCTTCATAGCCGATGTTGGTCCTTAGATAAAAGGAGCACATCAGAGGATGAATATTTTGATTTATTACCAGCAACAAACATCAAATAACGCAGGTGTACAATAACAGCATCAACATTTTAGAGTCCTTACATGGAAATGGAAGAGGACGTAGATGAAGATGAAATGGGATGTATTATACTGCATGAAGAGTTTGACAGAGCACTGAAAGACCTAAGTCGAAACAAAGCCCAGGGAGTAGACAACATTCCTTTAGAACTACTGATAGCCTTGGGAGAGCCAGCCCTGACAAAACTCTACCATCTGGTGAGCAAGATGTATGAGACAGGCGACATACCTTCAGACTTCAAGAAGAATATAATAATTACAATCCCAAAGAAAGCAGGTGTTGACAGGACTGAAAATTACCGAACTATCAGTTTAATAAGTCACGGTTGCAAAATACTAACACGAATTCTATACAGACGAATGGAAAAACTGGTAGAAGCCGACCTCGAGGAAGATCAGTTTGGATTCCGTAGAAATGTTGGAACACGTGAGGCAATACTGACCCTACGACTTATCTTAGAAAACAGATTAAGGAAAGGCAAGCCTACGCTTCCACCATTTGTAGACTTAGAGAAAGCTTTTGACAATGTTGACTGGAATACTCTCTTTCAAATCCTGAAGGTGACAGGGGCAAAACACAGGGAGCGAAAGGCTATTTACCATTTGTACAGGAACCAGATGGCAGTTATAACAGTCGAGGAGCGTGAAAGGGGAGCAGTGGTTGGGAAGGGAGTGAGACAGGGTTGTATCCTATCCCCGATGTTATTCAATCTGTATATTGAGCAAGCAATAAACGAAACAAAAGAACAATTCGGAGTAGGAATTAAAATCCATGGAGAAGAAATAAAAACTTTGAGGTTTGCCGATGACATTGTATTTCTGTCAGAGACAGCAAAGGACCTGGAAGAGCAGTTGAACGGAATGAACAGTGTCTTGAAAGGAGGACATAAGATGAACATCAACAAAAGCAAAACGAGGATAATGGAATATAGTCGAATTAAATCTGGTGATGCTGAGGGAATTAGATTAGGAAATGAGACACTTAAAGTAGTAGATGAGTTTTGCTATTTGGGAGCAAAATAACTGATGATGGTCGAAGTAGAGAGTATGTAAAATGTAGACTGGCAATAGCAAGGAAAGCGTTTCTGATGAAGAGAAATTTGCTAACATCGAGTATATATTTAAGTGTCAGGAAGTCGTTTCTGAATATATTTGTATGGAGTGTAGCCATATATGGAAGTGAAACATGGACGATTAATAATTTAGACAAGAAGAGAATAGAAGCTTTCGAGATGTGGTGCTACAGAAGAATCCTGAAGCTTAGATGGGTTGATCACGTAACTAACGAGGAGGTACTGAACAGAATTGGGGAGAAGAGAAATTTGTGGCACAACTCGACTACAACAAGAGGTCGTTTGGTAGGATATGTTCTGAGGCATCAAGAGATCATCCATTTAGTATTGGAGGGTAGCGTTGAGGGTAAAAATCGTAGAGGGAGACCAAGAGATGAATACACTAAGCAGATGTAGGTTGCAGTAGGTACCTCGAGATGAAGAAGCTTGCACGGGATAGAGTAGCATGGAGAGCTGCATCAAACCAGTCTCTGGACTGAAGACCACAACAACAACAACATCAAGCACATTCTTTTATTACCATTATCACTAAATTCTTGATTGTTTTAAAACTTCCAAAATATGCGCTTAGTTCTATCACATTTGCATCGCGAATAGCACACTTTTAGTTTCATCCACTTGTAGTTTTTCAGTTTTACTTAGTGTTTCATTTTCCTCTCCATGTTCATCGCAACTTCAGTTACAGGCTATGTGTCACCCAAATTTTCCAGAATTCCTGAAAAAAGTCCAGATTGTTGTGAAATTTTTGAGTGATTGTTTTTGCAAAACTTTGCTTAAGTTTGAGGCCCCATTTAATGTATCGTCCAAAATCACTAAACCTATAATGAAATTATAATCACCATTCTAACAAGATTCCTCCCGCCAAACTTGCTGAACCCGCACCTTCTTGTGCACCATGATAATTGACTTGCTTATAGGAATACAGCGTGTACTCAACCAGCAAGTGTCAACAGCTTTAGATATTTTTTAAACAGTTTGTTCTAAAATACATTGAATTTCACGCATTGCATTTTCTCATCCAGGAGAAGCCTGAAAAAGTTATAAATGTTGTTAACAATATGTTATGTGTAGTTTATTATTTTTTAATTTCATTCATTCATTCATATCATTTTTGCCGTTATGGACAGTGTTTGAACTGAAATATCTAATGATGACGCAATTTTCAACTTCTTTCCTTTCTTCTTTTTCTCTTCCCAAAATCTCTTCATCCTCTGACTATGCTCTTGTTTCCTTTGTTCCGTCCATAATGCTCCCGTCTTCCTCTTCTCATTTACCATAAATTTTGCGTTCCTAAATTTGTTCCTGAATTCCTTTCTGTCTTTTATCATTTGTTTGTTGATCCCCAGCTGCCTTATGTCTTCCTTTAGTTCATGATACCAATTTGTTTTAAGATTTGAATATTTTACTACATCAGAGATTCTCTTTATAAGTCTGGTGTTGTCCATTCTCTGTATTTGTCCGTAGAAATTTAGTCTGCGTTTTCTGATCGTGTCTGTGAGTCTGTCAGTGTGTTGGTATAACTCATTGGTAGGTCTCTTCATCCATATGTCATCTCCTTTGCGTATTGGTCCTAATATTTTGCTGAGAATTTTTCGTTCTATTTTTTCTGTCTCTATAATGCCTGATACTCCAATGGTGGTCGTTTCTGACGCATATAGTACTTCCGGTAATACAGCTGTTTTGTAATGTCTAATTTGGCCTGTCTTGATATGCTTTTCTTATTATAATGTGACCATGTGAGTTTGTATGCTTTCTGGAGTCTTTCTGTTCGTTCTATGTTGGTTGCCTTGTTTGATCCTGCCGGCCGGGGTGGCCATGCTGTTCTAGGCGCTACAGTCTGGAACCGCGTGACCGCTACGGTCGCAGGTTCGAATCCTGCCTCGGGCATGGATGTGGGTGATGTCCTTAGGTTAGTTAGGTTTAATTAGTTCTAAGTTCTAGGGGACTTATGACCTTGGAAGTTAAGTCCCATAGTGCTCAGAGCCATTTGAACCATTTTTTTGTTTGATCCTCCTATTTGTATGCATTCCCCTAAATATTTAAATGTTTCGACTCTTTTTACGGATCCACACATCGTTTGCATGATGTGTACATTGTTGGTTTGTCGTTCCATGTATTGAGTCTTCTCATACTATATCTGTAGACCTGTTTTGGCAGCTATTTCATGTAGATGTTCCTGTGCTTCCTTTGCCTCCTGTGTGTTATTACTAAGTATGACTATGTCATCTGCAAATGCCAGACATTTTATGATTGTAATTGTTTCACGTGTGCTTCCTAGCTGCATTCCTTTAGCTAGTTCTTCCCATTGTTTGACAACTTTGTCTAAGACTATGTTAAACAGGATTGGTGAAAGTCCATCTCCTTGGACACCTGTGTGTATCTGCAAGGGTTCCGAAATTTCTACCATGAACTTAATCTTCGAGGTGGTGTCTGTGAGCGTCTGTTCTATAATTCCCCTGGTTTTTCTGTCGATGCCATATTCTTCCAGTACGTCAAAGAGCGTTTGTCGGTCTATGGAGTCGTATGCTTTTTTAAAGTCAACAAAGGCAACTACAGTGTTTCTTTTTAAATTTATTTTTTATGTCGTTATTTATTTAATCTGATCTGATTAGGGCTATCTACATGTACATAGATTCTCCGCAAGCCACCGTACAGTGCGTGGCGGAGGGTACCCTGTACCACTATTTGTCATTTCCTTTTCTGTTCCGCCCGCAAATAGAGCGAGGGAAAAACGACTGTCTATACGCCTACATATGAGCCCTAATTTCTCGTATCTTATCTTTGTGGTCCTTACGTGCATTGTACGTTGGCGGCAGTAGAATCGTTCGACACTCAGCTTCAAATGCCAGTTCCCTAAATTTTCTCAATAGTGTTTCTCGGAAAGAACGTCGCTTTCCCTCCAGGGATTCCTGTTTGAGTCACCGAAGCATCTTCGTAACACTTACGTGTTGTTAAAACCTGCCGGTGACAAATCTAACAGCCAGCCTCTGAATTTCTTCGATGTTCTTCCTTCAATTCGACCTGGTACGGATCCCTAACACTCAAGTAGTATCCAGAATGAGATTTTCACTCTTCAGCGGAGTGTGCGCTGATACGAAGCTTACTGGCAGATCAAAACTGTGTGCCGGACCGAGATTCGAACTCGGGACTCTTGCCTTCCGCGGGCAAGTGCTCTACCAACTGTTAAGTTTGGAAGGTAGGAGACGAGGTACTGGCAGAAGTAAAGCTGTGAAGACGGGGCGTGAGTCGTGCTTGGGTACCTCAGTTGGTAGAGCACTAGCCCGCGGAAGGCAAGGGTCCCGAGTTCGAGTCTCGGTCCGGCACACAGTTTTGATCTGCCAGGAAGTTTCGCTCAAGTAGTACTCAAAAATAGGTCGTACCAGCGTCCTGTATGCGTTTTCCTTTACAGGCGAACCACTCTTTCCTATAATTCTCCCTATAAACCGAAGTCAACCATTTGTCTTCCCTCCCACAGTTTTCTCATACTCGTTCCACCCCATATGGCTTTGCAACGTTACGCCCACATATTTAACGAGTTGACTGTGTCAAGTGGGACGCTAGTAACACTGTGTCCGAATATTACAGTTTTGTTCTTCCCTCTCATCCGCATTAATTAATATTTTTCCACATTTAGGCCTAGCCGCCATTCATCACATCAACTGGAAATTTTGTCTAAGTCGTCTTGTATCTTCCTACAGTGACTCAACTTCGACACCTTCATCGTACACCACGGCATCTTCAGCATACAATCCCAGGTCGCTGCCCACCCTGTCCGCCTAGTCATTTAATTATACAAAGAACAACAGTGGTCCTATCAGACTTCCTTGGGGAACTCCTGGCGATACCCTTGTCTCTGATGTACACTCGCAGTCGAGGACAACGTACTGAGTTCTATTATTTAAGAAGTCTTCGACTCACTCACATATCAGTGAACTTATTCCATATGCTCGTACCTTCGTTGACAGCCTGCAATGGGGCACCGTGTCCGTCCGAAAATCTAGAGATATACACTCCTGGAAATTGAAATAAGAACACCGTGAATTCATTGTCCCAGGAAGGGGAAACTTTATTGACACATTCCTGGGGTCAGATACATCACATGATCACACTGACAGAACCACAGGCACATAGACACAGGCAACAGAGCATGCACAATGTCGGCACTAGTACAGTGTATATCCACCTTTCGCAGCAATGCAGGCTGCTATTCTCCCATGGAGACGATCGTAGAGATGCTGGATGTAGTCCTGTGGAACGGCTTGCCATGCCATTTCCACCTGGCGCCTCAGTTGGACCAGCGTTCGTGCTGGACGTGCAGACCGCGTGAGACGACGCTTCATCCAGTCCCAAACATGCCCAATGGGGGACAGATCCGGAGATCTTGCTGGCTAGGGTAGTTGACTTACACCTTCTAGAGCACGTTGGGTGGCACGGGATACATGCGGACGTGCATTGTCCTGTTGGAACAGCAAGTTCCCTTGCCGGTCTAGGAATGGTAGAACGATGGGTTCGATGACGGTTTGGATGTACCGTGCACTATTCAGTGTCCCCTCGACGATCACCAGTGGTGTACGGCCAGTGTAGGAGATCGCTCCCCACACCATGATGCCGGGTGTTGGCCCTGTGTGCCTCAGTCGTATGCAGTCCTGATTGTGGCGCTCACCTGCACGGCGCCAAACACGCATACGACCATCATTGGCACCAAGGCAGAAGCGGCTCTCATCGCTGAAGACGACACGTCTCCATTCGTCCCTCCATTCACGCCTGTCGCGACACCACTGGAGGCGGGCTGCACGATGTTGGGGCGTGAGCGGAAGACGGCCTAACGGTGTGCGGGACCGTAGCCCAGCTTCATGGAGACGGTTGCGAATGGTCCTCGCCGATACCCCAGGAGCAACAGTGTCCCTAATTTGCTGGGAAGTGGCGGTGCGGTCCCCTACGGCACTGCGTAGGATCCTACGGTCTTGGCGTGCATCCGTGCGTCGCTGCGGTCCGGTCCCAGGTCGACGGGCACGTGCACCTTCCGCCGACCACTGGCGACAACATCGATGTACTGTGGAGACCTCACGCCCCACGTGTTGAGCAATTCGGCGGTACGTCCACCCGGCCTCCCGCATGCCCTCGCTCAAAGTCCGTCAACTGCACATACGGTTCACGTCCTCGCTGTCGCGGCATGCTACCAGTGTTAAAGACTGCGATGGAGCTCCGTATGCCACGGCAAACTGGCTGACACTGACGGCGGCGGTGCACAAATGCTGCGCAGCTAGCGCCATTCGACGGCCAACACCGCGGTTCCTGGTGTGTCCGCTGTGCCGTGCGTGTGATCATTGCTTGTACAGCCCTCTCGCAGTGTCCGGAGCAAGTATGGTGGGTCTGACACACCGGTGTCAATGTGTTCTTTTTTCCATTTCCAGGAGTGTAGAATCTGCCTGTTGTCCTTCATCCATGGTTCTCAGAATACCATGTGAGAAAAGGGCGAGCTGAGCTTCACACGAGCAATGCTTTCTAAAATCATGCTGATTCGTGGTCATAAGCTTTTCAGTCCCAAGAAAGTTTATTATATTCGAACTGAGAATCTGTTCAAGGATTCTACAGCAAACTGAAGTTAGGAATACTGGTCTGTAATTTTGCAAGTCCGTTCTTTTACCTTTCTTATATAGTTAAGCCACATGCGCTTTTCTCCAGTAGCTGGGATTTTGTGCTTGGCTAGAAATTCACGATTAATGCAAGCTAGGTAAGGGGCCAGTGCTGTAGAGTTAAAAAATGGTTCGAATGGCTCTGAGCACTATGGGACTTAACATCTATGGTCATCAGTCCCCTAGAAGTTAGAACTACTTAAACCTAACTAACCTAAGGACATCACACAACACCCAGTCGTCACGAGGCAAAGAAAATCCCTGACCCCGCCGGGAATCGAACCCGGGGGTGGGAAGCGAGAACGCTACCGCACGACCACGAGCTGCGGACCCAAGTGCTGTAGAGTACTCTTTGTGAAATCAATCTGGGATTCCATCCATACCTGGTGATTTATTTTTTTTCAAATATTTCAGTTGTTTCTCTAACAAGGGAACCTCCCCATCGCACCCCCCTCAGATTTAGTTATAAGTTGGCACAGTGGATAGGCCTTGAAAAACTGAACACAGATCAATCAAGAAAACAGGAAGAAGTTGTGTGGAACTATGAAAAAAATAAGCAAAATACACAAACTGAGTAGTCTATGTGCAATATATGTAACATCAAGGACACTCTGAAATCAGCAGCGCCGTGGTCCCGTGGTTTGCGTGAGCAGTAGTGGAACAAGAGATCCGTGGTTCAAGTCCTCCCTCGGGTGAAAAATTTAATTTCTTTATTTTCGCAGTTATGATCTGTCCGTTCGTTCATTGACGTCTTTGTTCACTGTAATAAGTTTAGTGTCTGTGTTTTGCGACCGCACCGCAAAACCGCGCGATTAGTAGACGAAAGGACGTGCCTCTCCAATGGAAACCGAAAACATTTGATCGCAAGGTCATAAGTCAACCGATTCCTCCACAGGAAAACACGTCTGATATATTCTATACGACACTGGTGACGGCATGTGCGTCACATGACAGGAATATGTTGTCGACCCACCTAACTTGTACACTTGACGAATAGGTAAAAAGATTCTTCTACCTTGCCCGATTTAGGTTTTCTTGTGGATGTGATAATCACTCCCAAAAAAGTGATGAAAACATAAGGGTTTGTCACATAAACTGCAACAAATGACTGCAACAGTCGCACAGTTTTCCCTTTGCTCTGTCAAAACATATTTTTTAACGTTTTCAAATTTTTCCGTGTGTAGACCGTCAAATCCTTCATATGTCCAAGCAAATATGAACATGTCCTGGAATTTTGGAGAACGAAGTTGATTGTGTGTGTGTGTGCCTGAAGTTTGATAATTGTCTGAAAACAAAAAATTTAAATTTTCACTCGAGGGAAGAATCGAACCAACGACCTTAGGTTCCCCAGCTGTTCACGCTAACCACATGACCACGCCGCTACTGAGGTATTACTATCCTTAATGTTACATATCTTGAGCATGGACTACTCAGTTTGTATATTTTGCTTATTTTTTCCATAGTTCCACACAACTTCTTCCTGTTTTCTCGATTGATCCGTGTTCAGTTTTTCAAGGCCTATCCACTGTGCCAACTTATAACTAAATCTGAGGGGGGTGCGATGGGGAGGTTCCCTTGTAAGCCAGGTATGAGTATTTCTATGTCGTCCAAACGGGAATCTGTTCGATTGTCAAATGTTGCATGTTTGTCCGGTTCTCCTGTGGGAACGATTTCTTGAAAGTGAAATTTAAAACTTCGGCTTTCGTTTTGCTATCTTCAACTGTCACACCAGACTGGTCAACAAGGGACTCAATGGAATCCTTCGACCCCCTTAGCGATTTTACGTAAGACCAGAATTTTCTCGTGTTCTCTGCCAGATCATTTGCTAATGTGTGACGGTTGGTAGTTGTTGTATGCTTCGCACATAGATCTTTCCACAGTCCCGCGAACCTCTACTAACATTCGCTTGTCATCATTTGTGCGTCTCCTTTTGAACCTAGAATCGAACAGCCTCTGTATCCTCAGCATCCGCCGAATTTCGTTATTAAACCATGGTGGGTCTGTTCCATCCTTTATCCACTTACTAGACACGAACTCTCCAGACCACGATTTTCAGTCTGCTTAAACTTTCCTCGTAATTCCTCTACATCTACATCACTGGAACTAAGTGATGTCTAACGGTTCAAATGGCTCTGAGCACTACGGGACTTAACATCTGAGGTCATCATTCCCCTAGAACTTAGAACTACTTAAAACCTAACCAACCTGAGGACATCACACACATCCATGCCCGAGGCAGGATTCGAACCTGCGACTGTAGCAGTCGCGCGGTTCCGGACGGTTTCACCTAGAACCGCTTGGCCACCGCGGCCGGATGAGTGATGTCGATGCAACGTCTAAGCTAGTCGTTAATAACTGTTTATCGCTGTGTCTAGCAGAAACACTGTCCGAGCGTTCTTGACTGATTTATTAGCTTTCGTTATCATAATTACTATAATTACTCCATGATCGCTAATCCCCGTTTCTATACTGACACTGTTGATTAGGCCCGGCCTATTTGTAGCTAAGATATGTGCATTGCCCTCTCTTGCATCGGACCAGGGTTTAACTCATACAGCGCCTCTTTTACATCATAATTAGCTAAGAAATATTAATTTCCATATGACGGCTATTATTAAAATGATACGAATGTCTGAAGTGGCAGTGTGACTAGCGGCTAGCCCTGCTGCCTTTGGATCACAGGGTCCCGGGTTCGATTCCCGGGCGGGCTCATGATACTCTCTGCCCTGGGGCTGGGTGTTTGTATTGTAATCATCATTTCATCATTCATGACAGTGGCTACATTGAATTGTGTAAAAATTGGACTGTGTCCAAAATTGGGACTTTGTATGGGTGCTGATGACTGCGCAGTTGAATGCCCCACAAACCAAACATTATCATCATCACTGACTATGAACTAATAAAGTTAATACTGGCACTACTTGTATTACTGCAGCTGCTGCCACTAATAGTGATAATAGCAATAATAAAAATAATGACGATAATGGTAGCTGCAGATATTAGAATAATTTATACGTGTACAAAATAGATGTTTTCTGATATAACGAGTTCTTGGGAGGAGGAAACTTAAGGATACTGCATCGGCTAAGAATATTGGGACGGTGACAAGTGCGTACAGGGACAGTGTTAATCCTTATCGTTGCTTTAGTAAACATGTCATTAACTGTCTTCTGAAGCTGGAGATTTATTTCTTTAATATAATGCAGGAAGTTATTCCAGAGTTGGGTTCCTGCTGCTGAGAAGGCCTTCAAGACAGCGGCTGAATGATAGAGTGGGAAAGAAAGGATTTTCTCTAATGGGGGCGGGTGTTTCTGCCATGTTGGTCAGACAAGGGCGTTGAGGTCTGAGGTCGAGGGGAGATATGAGGGGCAGTGTTCACTGATAAGACAGTAGAGAAGACAGAGGGCATGGAAATTTCTGAGCTTGACTGTACGTAGCAGGATAGTTGTGCATAATTTATGATGGTGAAATGTGATCAAATAGTCGATTATCACAAAAACAACGAACGCTGGCATTCATAACTAATTCCAGGCGCCGTCAGCTTTCTTGAGAAATGCAGTGCAAGATAACATCGCTGTAATCAGTAGCATTTGGAAGCATAAGTGTTTGTACAAGTTTCTTTTTCAGGTCAAGAGGGAAGACCTTTTTATATTTTTGTAGGGCATGGAGAAATGTTGATGCCTTCTTGCATGTTGCAATTACGTTTTCAATACAGTTTAGATTTTCAACTGTTATTAGTCTTGGGCTCTTTACTGATGGAGAGAAGCCAATATTTGTTCTATTTAGGGTTAGAGATTAGATGGATTCCCAATTTTTCGGGCTAATGAGCCTAGAATGACCGACGCATTTTCAGTTTCATTTTGTTAAATTATTTAACCATGAATTGGAGTGTTTAATACCCGAAATTTACTATTTTCAAGTGCAACGGCTTTTGCTTGTTTTTCTGACTAGACGTGCTTTTTACTTTTCCCATGCTTCTAGTCGATTTTCTATAGTTAGTGAAAGTTACAGAAATGAACACTCACCCTATTTTTTTTTGTAGATCTTTCATATCATTTTTTAAAATGTATTTCACACAATTTGCAAAATATGTTTCAAATGGCTCTGAGCACTATGGGACTTCACTTCTGAGGTCATTAGTCCCCTAGAACGTAGAACTGCTTAAACCTAACTAACCTAAGGACATCACACACATCCATGCCCGAGGCAGGATTCGAACCTGTGCAACCAGTTTTACTTACGCCTCCCTTTTAGCTAGTACTTAGTCTCGCGTCCAACTCTTTGTTTAGAATGATGACCTAAGGATGGGTGAGAAATAGTACATTTATCGTTCGCAGACTGAGGAAGAATAACTGAAAATTCAGTAAGCAATTCACCATCACAGTCACTAACTATTTTTTCAGTAAATTCACACTCATCTATGTCTTCTGCAATACGCCGTCTTTGTTAGAAACGAAAGCAAAAGTTAGTCGCTTCGATTTCGTATTTTGGCAATAACTGTTTTTTCATACATAACTAATTGACGTAGAACTCGCGGACATTGCGTAATCACATCACTCTTCCATAGTAAACTCTTGACTGACAAACTGTTAAAACAGCTGAATACAGGCAGCTGAAACTTATTACAACAATGGAAGCTTATTAGTATCATAGGGTGTAGCAGCCCAGCGAGCGGCAGCCTTTGTTCTTCGATAAATCCCTTTTTCCGCGTATCAGTATATGCAAAGTTGTCACGACTTACACATTGTGTTTTGTAAACTACGTGGACAGCAGTCGCCGGCACAATCGAAATTTGTCAAAATAACACAAGACTATTAGTTATTGCATTAAACCAGACATATGGAAACTTAAATTCATATATTACTTTAGCTTTTAATTTTATATATCGATGGATATGAATTTCCAGGGAGCGAATTTTTAATTTCCGTGGTAAGGGGGGAGGGCGGATTTTCCCCACCGGGCCACGCCTGAACCCATCACTGCTGTCAGATTAGTGAATGTGGAACGCAAGAAACCTGTGTCAATGGAAATCAATACCCACGTTATTTGACGTACAGAATAATCCATCTCAACTGTAGCTGAAGTGAAGACCACACAGACGTGATCATAAAACGTAAAAAATAATAAAAGTTTCCTGACACAGAAGAAACCAATGCAACAATTATTGTTACATTTGAGCCACAAACGGCAATAATTTTCAACACATTCCCTTTGAAGCAAAAGTAATTGCATTTGCAATTAGGAAGCCGAGTGATGTGCAAGAATGTGCGAATCGTTAGATCCCACAAAACAACGTTACGTATCAAGGAAAGTGCCTATCAAAATAAGAACAGATAACAACGCAAACAAATGCTTCTCATGGATTAAGTATGTGCTTATATTCCCTTGCTTTCAGCAGAGTAAGCTGCAGTTATACCATACTTGATAGTATTTCTTCGTGAATATGTTGTTTTTTACGTCACTGGAACAGCGAATTCCGCATTTTTCACATTTATTTCACAATCGTTCATGTCTGTTGATCACTGATGCTGGTAACGCAAAATATAATAATTATTTCGTTAATCAAGTAAATCAGTAATTAGAAACAAACAGTATTAAAGCTGGCTTTCTCGCCGCTAGAGGCGCTATTGTAGTTCCAGCTGCCACACGGTACTGTAATAATTTTCACAGTAGTGAGTATCGCGACTGTATATGTTACACTGTGGTATAACCATCATCGTAACTCTTTCGTAGATGTGCAGCTCCATTGTTCGGACTTCGAAAGTCTGCCGAACTTACTGCCATTCTTCTCTAGGTAATAAAGCCTAGTGGGAAACCTGTTATTCAATAGTTAATTTATGTTACAGTTGAGAATTAGTAGTTGACTTACTGCTGGGGCAATAATTAATTCTCAGTTTGGCAAGCTGTGAGGTAATGTGCGAGGGAAACAAATGTGCTAAGCCAGACAGAAGCTGCCAGTGAAGTAAAACTTTCAACTCATTAGTGGGACTTTGTTACTAAGTTGTTGGAGTGTTGTTGACAAACTCGGCCTACCGTAACACAGTGGCAACTCGGCCTCCACAGCGACAGTGACGAGGCCTTTACAAAACTGGCGATGAGGCTTTACAAAAATAAGTTCTTTTAAAAAATGACATAAAATCGCGCAAGTGTATACGATGGGTGTGCTAAGAACATCTGAAAAAAGGGCAGAAGTTTAAGCATTCGTTGATCAACTGTATGACTAAAGAAATCAGAGCAAAATATTAAAGAAAATACATAGATCGAAATAACCCTTATTGTATGATTACACGATTTCAAAACAATCACTGGAAGCAGCTACTTCCATAAAATATCTACGAATACGCATACGGAGCGATTTGAAGCGAACAACCACATGTAATTAATCACTAGTAAGGAAGATGTCAGACTGAGATTCATTCTGTAAATCTGCAGGAAATGTAGTCCATCATCAAAGAAAGTAGCTTACGAAAGTCTCGTTCGACCAATACTTGAATATCGCTCGTCAGTGTGGCATAGGATTCATAGAGGAAATAGGCAAAATCCACAAAAGATCACCGCGGTTGGTTATAAGTTTATTTACTAAGCGCGAAAGCGTCAGGCCTGTTCCACACGTACACAGTTCCATTCTGTTCGGTTCGTTTTCGGTTCGTTTTCGGTCGCTACCGACAATTGTGAAACGGTGCTTCGGTTTCTATTCGGTGCCTGAAAGAAACGGCACAGCACCGAATACTCCCTGGATCCGAATAGGTTTCATCTGGTTTTTATAAGGTTAGAACTCATGTACAAGGAACAGAAAGCACTCAAGGTTTCCACATACGCACGGTTCAGTTTGTGTTTTAACGCGATAGCGAGTGGGTGTCTTTAAAAATTATCTCTTATTATCATTTTTTACCGTTTTTGTCGCAGTTTTTCTGATAAAATGAGTGAATTATCAGATGTTGATGTTGATCGCCTGATATCTGCAGTGCAATCTAAACCAGTGTTATGGGACAAAACTTGTGAAAAATATGACGATAAATTTAAGATACAGGAAGCCCGGAAAGACGTTTGTGTTGAAATTTTTAACTGCTTTGATGAATCTGATGTCACAAAATAAATGGAATTGGTTAAGTAATGAAGAATTCATTTCTTCGAGTAAGAGACGTAGCACATTAGGGGAGTTGGTAAACTCACGACGAGTTTGAGGTCATTTAAAACTAAATGATTTGAAAATTAAGAAAATAACCAATGTTTATTTAAAGTACATATCAAATTATAATACGGCACATAATTTTTGTCATAAGTATTAAGGTAAATCAGATTTTAGAAAATTGCTAACTCACTGATTCCACTGCATTCATTAAATAATCTTTCAATTCATCTCTTACATTTTTTGCAAACATAGTTGCCTGATTTCTCCTCACTTCACCAGAGGGGACATCTTCAAAACCCTAGATGGACAAAGTGTTTTCTATTTCAAAACCATCTCGGTCTCGTTCGGAATTGTGCAGATCTACACAAGCTTTCACTATATCCGTAGTATAGTCAGGATCCAAGTTAATTGCGCGATCGAAGATCCTCCATTTGTATCTAAGTATTCCAAAAGTGCATTCCACGTACCTGCGAGCGCTGCACACACGAAAGTTGTAGGTCCTTTTCGCTACCGTCAAACTATTTCCACTGAACGGTTTGAGGAAATGCTAATGGAAGCCGAAAGCATCATCCCCAGTGAGGTAGTGAGGCACTTTGTGGTTCTGTGCGTCTGGAAGATACTTGTCCTGAGGTAGGTCTATGGTACCGTTAATGACAGATCGCCACAATCCATCAGAACTATAGACGAATATCCTTTATAGTTGATATGCATCGAGTTGAGAGAGTGGACGATCCTTATATATTTCGCATCAAGGGCGCCCAAGTAGTTCGGGAAATTAGCGATAGATTCCAATTGCTGGACAATTGATTCTCATTTCTTCTTATCTGGAGCAGGAATGCATTCCAGTCGTAATATCGTCCAGATTGCACAACAAACCTCTCTGACGATAGTGCTTTAAGTCGAAATACCGAGGAGATAAGTGTAACGCATATCTGAGAAAGTGCAACCACTTGCCAAATACCTAAAACAGAAAAGCAAAACCACTAGATTAAAAATAATTAAAATATTGTAACGCAAGTTGTTACAGAGAGCACGAACGAGAGATTGACATATCTTGTGATCAATAAAATTATTGTTTTTTCAGGTAAACATGTTCTGAAAAAGTGGACGCAAGTCAGAGACTCGTACCGAAAATCAATTTGAGAAACTAAGGATAAATTGGGAGGATAATGGAATGTAGTCGAATTAAGTCGGGTGATGCTGAGGGAATTAGATTAGGAAATGAGACACTTAAAGTAGTAAAGGAGTTTTGCTATTTGGGGAGCAAAATAACTGATGATGGTCGAAGTAGAGAGGATATAAAATGTAGACTGGCAATGGCAATGAAAGCGTTTCTGAAGAAGAGAAATTTGTTAACATCGAGTATAGATTTAAGTGTCAGGAAGTCATTTCTGAAAGTATTTGTATGGAGTGTAGCCATGTATGGAAGTGAAACATGGACGATAAATAGTTTGGACAAGAAGAGAATAGAAGCTTTCGAAATGTGGTTCTACAGAAGAATGCTGAAGATTAGATGGGTAAATCACATAACTAATGAAGAAGTATTGAACAGGATTGGGGAGAAGAGAAGCTTGTGGCACAACTTGACCAGAAGAAGGGATCGGTTGGTAGGACATGTTCTGAGGCATCAAGGGATCGCCAATTTAGTATTGGAGGGCAGCGTGGAGGGTAAAAATCGTAGAGGGAGACCAAGAGATGAATACACAAAGCAGATTCAGAAGGATGTAGGTTGCAGTAGGTACTGGGAGATGAAGAAGCTTGAATAGGATAAAGTAGCATGGAGAGCTGCATCAAACCAGTCTCAGGACTGAAGACCACAACAACAACAACAAGGATAAATCAGGATCAGGGTCATCAAAAGCAAAATCCTACATTAATGCATTTCAGTTGCAGTTCCTGACGAAAATATTTAAAGAAAGAGAAACAGAGGACACTCTCTCAAAATATTGGTGATAATGATTGTGATGTTGCCGATGTAACTGTTGAAAATAATGATCAATTATTCAAAATAGTTACCAACCGTGTACAGGCAGGGTGACGACTCCAGCGAGCGACCAAATGGTGTAAATTGCCCTGAAGATGACCCCATCGCGGGCTGAAACCGGTTGGCGGCAAAATAAATAATGTGATTGTGACTGTCATTTTTAATAATTGATTATAAGTAAATTAATCGCTGTTTTATCTCCGTACAACTATGTTGTCTAAAAATTTATGAAAATTATAAGATATCTATACAGTGAGCTCCAAGCGTACCACGTTATGCAGCAGCAGCTGAAAGACCTGAACAGTCTTTCAAACAATTTGCATTAAAAAAAACGGAAAATGGGTTCTGTTGAATTAGAAATGATCGCAG
The DNA here is from genome assembly GCF_023864345.2 of Schistocerca serialis cubense. Classification (NCBI taxonomy): domain Eukaryota; kingdom Metazoa; phylum Arthropoda; class Insecta; order Orthoptera; family Acrididae; genus Schistocerca; species Schistocerca serialis. The sequence continues at coordinate 276,646,446 of NC_064646.1, forward strand.
CCCTGAAGGAAACACCAAATCGTCACCCTTTGTTTTTTAAAAGGGTTACTCCCTTCCCTTGATGATTTCGATGAATTTGACACACTTGATTTTCAAATGGGGGTGCTAAAAGTAGTAAAGAAAATCAGGCACCGGAAGCATAGTCTCCCGTCTACACCCGATATACCCCCTGCCTCTCCATCTAGTACTCCACTGACGGTCACTAATCAGTTTGTGCAGAGCCAGCCGAATATGCAGCACACTGCGGCAGCCTACCTGAAGCCAGTTTATTCACAAGTGTGCGCTGTCCAGTTATACGAGGACTCACACCAGCCTGGCCTGAACTGTCGTCACAGTTTTTCTCCCGATGGGAACTCAGAATATGTGTTTCATAATTTGTAAGACATCACTTAACTTCGCTTTCCCTTGCATTTACTCTGACCTACTATTTGTGAACTTACGTTATTTCACTTTTATATTAAAATCTAAACAAAAAAGAGACTCTTTCAAAAATTGTGATAATTGTACTGTCTTACCTCAGAGTTACGGCCAGAATCTGAATCGGTTGAATACATTCCCTTAAAAATCTATCTTGTCATTGAAAACAGTCCTTCAGTTTCATAAGTAATTCATCAAATGATTTCATTGACATCCTGAAGTAATTAAAAAATATCTTGGTGCTCTCGCAGCGTCGGGTAAATGGTGTAAAATGCTTCAGATTCCTGCCCTAAAGCGATGAGAGAGCGCTCCCAATGAAATCTAGCGTTCCTGCTTTGTTTTTTTATTCTTCTATAGAGACACAACATGGCAACAACTTGACTTCTCTCCATGAACACTACTCAGCCTATCATCATCATCATCATCATTTAAGACTGATTATGCCTTTTAGCGTTCAGTCTGGAGCATAGTCCCCCTTATAAAATTCCTCCATGATCCCCTATTCACTGCTAACATTGGTGCCTCTTCTGATGTTAACCCTATTACTTTAAAATCATTCTTAACCGAAACCAGGTACCTTCTCCTTGGTCTACCCCGACTCCTCCTACCTTCTACTGCTGAACCCATGAGTCTCTTGGGTAACCTTGCTTCTCCCATGTGTGTAACATGACCCCACCATCTAACCTGTTCGCCCTGACTGCTACATCTATAGAGTTCATTCCCAGTTTTTCTTTGATTTCCTCATTGTGGACACCCTCCTGCCATTGTTCCCATCTACTAGTACCTGCATTCATCCTAGCTACTTTCATATCCGTAACCTCAACCTTATTGATAAGGTAACCTGAATCCACCCAGCTTTCGCTCCCATACAACAAAGTTCAGCCTATGTGTGGAAGAAAACACAAAACCTAATATGACCCATGTGAGGGGCGTGTATGTGTGAAAGGGTGTCATTCGTTTTCGGTTGCGACTGAAAACGAATCTTACTGAACCGAACCGAATGGAACCGCATCCGTATGAAACAGGCCTCACGGTGATGCTCAGTCAACACCAGCGGCCGTCAGTCGTTATGCGTCGTGGTGTGGTCTACAGTCAAAATTTCGAGAGCGTACGTTCCTAGACGAGTCGACCAATATATTGCCTCCTCTTACATACATTTCGCGAAAACACCATGACGTTTGCTTACCAGCAATTATTGTTCTTCCTGCGAATCATTAGCGATTGGAACAGGAAAAGGGAAAAGTGACAGTTAAACAAAGATTCCTTCGCCCAGCACCGTAAGGTAGAGGTAGATGTATATTGTAACCTCCCCACCGTAATTTTAAAAGAAAAGACGATACTAATTAGAAATGCTAATGGACATTGCTCTATGCGTAACCTGCCCACAAAATATTTAAAAGGAATGTAATGACAATACTTAATAGAAATGGGAGCCAAACGTAACCTCCCTAGCAATTAAATTTAATGACAATAAAAGTGAGAATCGCAATCTGAGTCAAGTATAAGTTTTTCATAAAAAATTAAAGTCCATTCAGTGATAAGGAAATTCAATTAAACCGAAATATCGGTCTTTGGCCCTGTGCAAAACAATCAGAATTAAAGTCTTACCTCAGAATAAATGGAAGTCACATTTCTGCTCTTATCTTTGCGCACGGCTTGGAGGCACTGCATTGCAAATAATAATATTCCTTTTTTCTGTGATTTTACTGAAAATTTTCTTTAAAAGAAGTGGAATGAAATGGGAAGTGCAATTAAATCTTTAGTTCAATAAAAAATAAAATTTTTGAAAAATGCTTTTGAGATCAAAATTATTATTGGGGCATTTGTTGGAAATTAATTACAATAAACAAATTTTTACATTATCTAATGATTATATTAATTAACAGTATACCTCATTCAGCATCTTGACCAGTGTTGCCGACCGCCTACATCACACAACCGCACTGAGCTGCTACTACTGACCGACCGCTCTGCATGACGACTACTGACAGAGTACAGCTCTCAACTAGACAGAGCTACATACTCGCAACGACTACTGACTGACTGAGAACCGCTCGCAACACTCGCGCGGTCAAGCGCACACTCTCTGGTCACAGATGCTACAATGCCTCGCCATCGCTGCTATGTTACATACGTGTTTCATAACCCTCCACTGGGGGGGGCAAAAATTTGGCAGCGATGGTGAGTCATTTGGACTTGCCAAGCGCGGCAAAATTTTTCTTTAATTAACAAAATCCTACAACTTACAGAATATTTAAATGTTGTGCACACGCACTAAGTACAAAATATATCAGACAAAGGCAAAATGTGAATACAAAACATAGTAGCAAATCAGAAAAATGTATATACAAATTTTTTGACAGATAACAAAGTGCACAGGCACTGAAAAAATTCTTTAGCATATTCAGAACAAATAAACAGACTGGCAAAAAATATTATGTTGACAAGTGACATAAGTGCACATGCACTGTAGTTCAGAAAATAAAAAAAAATGTATATACAATATAAAAGACAAGAGTGTACATATACTGTACTTCAGAACAAATCGAAAAATGTCTTTAGCATTTTCGCAATAAATAAACATAATGGCAAGAAAATCATGTCCAAAGTGCACATGCACTGAAAAATGTCTTTAGCATTTTCACAACAAATAAACATAATGGCAAACATCATGTCGACCAGTGACATAAGTGTACTCGCACTGGAGTTCAGCGAATCGAAAAATGTATAACCTATGAACATAAATGATGTTACCAAAAAAAATTTTTTTTTTTTTTATGTGACAAGAATCAGGATAGGAAAGGGAAGGATTGCATCATGGTTGTAGCACTTTAGATTGCACACAGCTGCTCTGAAAGTCCATATCTTTCCACAGAAGTACAACACCAAGTGACACAACTTGAAGTTCTTTTCCCATCAGAATTTATCAGTGTAGCCAAGACACTGAACTGTCGTAGTAACGTTCCAAGTTTTCATTTTGGCAGTACATTAGATACACCAAACAGTGGGACCATAATAACGTCTTCATTGCTCACGGTGGTGGACAGCATGTCGTGTCAACACCACGCTCTTACAAGGCACACCAACGTAGAATTAGTGCAAAAACCAAATATAGTGCTCCATGATCACTAGGATAAACAGGATAAATGGACATTGCAGTAATTCAGGGTAGTTAACTCATGAGGTGAAGGACATTATGTCACATAATATTGACAATTACAGTCTTCATTGATAGTTTGTGGCATTCATAGCCCAGTTATTGAACATTTCTGTACCAAGTATGTAGTATTACAGAAAAATGTTCATTAATTGTTTTACATAGAATCAGTAGCCTTCTTTTCCTGGTTACAAAGTATTATGAAATAATCGCATTCTTTTCAGTTACAGAGTATAATTAAGAATCATTAACCTTCTCCTAATTACAGTTAATTAATCATTTGTCATTCCAATAATAATCATTAGCCTTTTCCTAATTACAATTGATTAATCATTTGTCGTTAATTAATCATTTGTCTAATTACAGTTAATTAATCATTTGTCTAATTACAGTTAATTAATCATTTGTCTAATTACAGTTAATTAATCATTTGTCGTTAATTAATCATTTGTCATTCTAATATAGTAAGAATCATTAGTCTTCTCCTAATTACAAAGCATTATTAAACAGTACCATAGTTAATTAATTATGTGTCATTCCAATCTATTAAGAATCACTAGCTGGCATCATGGGTAATCGTATTACAATAAACAGTGGCGGTCCTTGGCCAGTTACAAAGTATATTTAGTATGACAGAATAATGTTCATCAGAAGTCTTAGTTGAAAAGGAGAGTCAATTATTGGCCTAGCATTAACATAATACATTGAGTGATACAAATTATTGGCACTCATTGGCCATTAACCAAAACATGAAAACTCAACATGGAAAAAAAGGGCTAATTAATGGCATAATTAATAACAATTCTTCAAGTGACATTAATTATTGGCACTCAGTGGCCAGCAAGTATTGAATAGAATCATCATTCAGTATTATTCAGATTATTACGAAGTCATTATTAAAAATCAGTTAATTACAGTCATAGCATTAATAATCACAGGCATTATAAGTAGTCTCATTACCATAAACAGTGTTCCTCCTTCAGTAGTATTCAGATCATTACAAAGTCATTATTAAAATCAGTTAATTACAGTCAAATCATTAATAATCATGGGCATTATAAGAAGTCTCATTACAATAAACAGTGGCAATTATCAGCTAGTGACAAAGCATTATTTTAAATATATACTTTCTCATTAAGAGGTCATTACTCAAGTGACATACTATTCAGAGCTAATCAGTATTATTCAGAATTTTCTCAAACTGGTATCACTACTTGGGACTGGTAATACATTTTTTTTTGTTAGCAATGCATTGCGTTGGGATCGTTAATTAATTGCTGAAACATAACACTATTTGCTTTTGACCTATTGCAGCAAATGAGGATAGGTAACGTCATTCGTCATGAGTCAGCTGTAGCAAGGTTATGTAACAAGGCAGTATGTGTGATCACATTTATAAATGATAAACACAAATGGGTAAAAATATAAAAATGCAAGTACTAGAACAGGTATAATAAGTAACAGGTTTAGTAAGTATCATGAAAAGCTTCTCCTGGAAAAAATACAAAAACGGATTATTGACCTGAAAGAAGAAACGCACACTATGCTGAAAAGTAGTGAACTTCGAATTAACAGGTAGTGAAATGTGTACAAAATGTGTTCCATAGCTGTCCTTTCCAAAACTTTCCGTCATCCTACTATGCAATATAACACCTGCTGTCAAAGCAAACTGCAACAAATACTTAAATAACTACATAACATAAATACATAACTTCAACATTATCCTCATCTGTAAAGAAAACTTCATTATCCATATCATCATAACTTCACTATTATCATCACCTGTAAAGAAAAACTTCATTATTCATAATACCATATCCTTCATCATTATTCATCAGTATTCATTATCATCTGCAAAAAATCACTTCATTACTCATTATACAACTATTCCTTATCTCTAGCATATTTCATCACTAAAACTAAGATGTGTAGTTCAGTCTGACAGCCTGCATCAATCACCTTGTATTCTGAAAGAAAAAATTAGTTAAGACTGCTATTCTGTGATGAGTATAGTATAGTCTTGTTAATGCTTGTTAATCCTGATCCATTTACTCTTCCTCATAAAGTTATTGCATCTCCTTTCGTTTATCCCGTAGGTGAAATTCCCATTTCTGTTGAATTTATTTCTTACATGCATCATTTCTTTCTGAAATTGATGACAGAGATTAATGTCCTGCATTTAAATCATATACCCACTAAATAAGGACTGGTTTATGGTAACATACTTAAGCATATAGCATAACATGACAGAAAACGTAATATGTCAAAGACATTGACAGTGTTCAGATGCAAAAATGTACACAGAATATCACAATGCAGCAGCAAAAGGAAAAATGTAAAACAGTCACGATGTTGAGATATCATAGGGCAAAAAAAAATGTCAAAGTCGACTGGTGTGTGTTATATCTTAACTATTTCACAATACATACAAACAAAACTGGAGTACAATCATATACACAAAAAAGTGGAAAATGTGCACGGTCTGATGTGTAACGACAAGAAAAGCGACCTGCTAACCTTACCTTGCCGGGCACTTGCCAAGAAAAAATACGATAATCATCAGTAATTAGTCACGTGAAATAATTGCATTAGTAAATGGCATCATAGTGTGTTGAATCATACAGTGGTTTCACTCAATAACAGTTTAATGTTTGAGATATGGTGATTGCCTTTCGATTTTCTAGTTCTCAAAGTTTCGACGTGTACAACATTGGGGTGAGGGATGCTGCGAATCCGATACGGACCTGCGTATAGAAGTTCAAATTTACTGCACTTACCTTTTAATTTGCTGGATAAATAGTGTGTACGTACTAATATCTTCTGTCCAACGTGAAAGTCGCGGCGTGTACAAACCTGTTTTTGCTGTCTTCTCCGGCGCTCTGCGGCACGTTTGATGTTCTTCAGCGCAATGTCAATTATTTCGTGGTGTCTTAGTCGCCTACATTTGGGTAATTTTACTAATTCTTTAATTTTGTTCGGTGGTTCAACGTTTTTCAGTATAACAGTCGGAGATAGCATAGTGGATTCATTTGGAATGGAATTAATTACATCTTGGAATGAGAGTATGTGTGTATCCCAATCAATATGTCTTTTGTGGCAGTATATTCTACACAGTTTACCAATTTCCTTCATTAATCTTTCACAGGGGTTCGAAGAAGCGTGGTACTTGGATATATAGATCGGAGAAATGTTTCTGGCTCGTAACATGCGTGTCCATACACTACTACGAAATTGTGATCCATTATCAGAAATTACTTTCATTACATGCCCTACATGAGATAGAAAATGTTTTACAAATGCTTTCGAAACAGTTTTAGCAGTAGCTTTGCGTAACGGAGTGAAAGTAACAAATTTTGAAGTGAGCTCAACAGCGACAAAAATGTAGCAAAAACCTCTGTTAGTTCTCGGAATCAAATGCAACTTGCTGAATGTACATCACACTGAAATTTGTTTTGCAGAAGTTGGTTGCTACGTCTTGCTGATTGTTGCCGAGAGAACGCGATAGTGCGTCTGCTATAACATTTTGTGTGCCGGGAATGTGAACTATTGTAAAATTAAATTCCTGTAAATAAAGTTTCCATCTGCTTAATCTATCGTGCGTGAATTTGGCCGAAAGTAAAAATTGTATCGCTCTATGGTCTGTGTAAACTGTGGTATGTCTGCCATAAAGAAAGTGCCGAAATCTCGTAAAAGCCCATACAACACATAATGTTTCAAGTTCTGTAACGGAGTAATTTCGTTCAGCAGGTGACAAAATGCGACTTGCAAATGCGATGTTTTTAATTACTGTTGAGCCTTCTTCTTCAATTTCCTGGAAAATGTGTACGCCTAAAGCGGTATTGGAACTGTCGGTGGCAATGGAAAAATTTCTGGTAAGATCTGGGTGCGATAAAAGTGGAGCATTCAACAAAGCATGTTTCAGGTTCATGAATTCAGAGTGTGCTTGCTTATCCCAAGACCAAATTGTGTTTTTACCTGTTAATTGGCATAATCTGGGTGTGTCTAAAGCAGAGTGATGAATAAATTTGCGAAAAAAGTTAATTAAGCCTAAAAAACTGCGTAATTGCTTCTTCGTCGTAGGAACGGTAATGTCACGTAGAGCTTGAAGTTTTTCCGGATCAGGTGCAATGCCTTCTGCTGAAATTACGTGTCCAAGAAATTTTATAGAAGTTTTGCCAAAGTGCGATTTACTGAGATTAACTGTAAGTCCTTGTGCATGAAAAGTTTGTAACAGTTGTTCAAGAATCAGTTTGTGTTCAGACCAGTTAGCTTCTGCGATAAGAATGTCGTCTACATACGTCATAATTCTGTCCTTAATGCAAACGTGTGTCGGATGGCGTCAAAATTAATAACATTTTCGTGAAGAAGATTCTGCGTGTCAAAATTATTGCTTACGTTACTGGAATATGAAACCTGTACTGTATATGGTCAAATTCTATCGTACGTGCTATTATTTACGGGAGGATGCTGTGGCATATCCACTATATGAACTGCTCTGTTATTTCTTACTGACGTGTTACGCTATGGATGACACCTATTGTCTGTTTCATTCATGATTATTTGTTGTTGCTGATGTTGTTGCTGCTCATAAGATCGACTGTTATTAAATGTACGCTGAAAATTGTGCTCATAATTTTTTTTTTTACGTCTGTCATGATAGTAATTTCTATACGGCGCATTGTGATACGAGTTGAAATAGTGTGTTGTCTGTACGTAGTTATTTCTTTGCTGCCATGCGTTACTATTTGTTGGAGCTTGGACTATACGTGCACGCGGCGAAACATTAAAGTTCGGTTGACCTTGTGGACTACATTGTTGGTTAGGTACGCCAAGCGGCTGACTTTCATACTATTGTGGTGAAAAACATCTATTGTTACAAAAATGTGGTTGCGACTGCCGAAAATTTTGTACATACTGATGATCACGATTTTATCTGTTAATAAAGTTACGGCGGTAGTTGTCATTACGGGAGTGCCTGCTGAAAATTGTCACATTCGGTAAAATATTTCTCATATCCGGTTTTCATTACTCGTTTCTTAATACTAGGTAGAGCAATAGTTAAAGAGCAGTTTGGATAGATATAAAGGATAGTAGAAGAGAAGGCAGCAGTGCAGAAAACTAAAGATGAAACAGCACTACTACAGCTCGGGGCCCTATGCTCGCTACGGCACATATTCATTAAAGCGTAATGAATCCCCTGAGGTCATTTACGCACTGCAAATAAATTTTAGCTTTTGTGTTACAGGCAATAGCGGTAAAATTTCAAAGGCAAATTGTTGTATCCGTGCTAATTCAAATTTCTTCATAACAGGCAATGCTGTTGTAAATACAAAAATAAATTGTCGCATCTGGTTCAAAGCTAGCTTCTGCATTACAGGTAATAGCGGTGAATGTACAAAGGTAAATTGTCGTATACAGTGCAAATCGTGTATATGTGTTCTGCTATTATTAGATTCCTTACATTTTCTTACAAATGCAAATTGCTCGAAATCTACGTTCTCGTCACTCAGTTTGATAACACGTTCAGGTTTGTGTGTGAATCTGTTCGTCTGTGTCATTTCGGATTTCAAGTTGCGTAGCTTTTCAGATTTTAAGTCGCGTGGTCTCTGTAAATTGTTCACATTATACACGCTGCGTGACTCTGACACATGTTCATAAAGTGGCGGTTTCTGTGACGTATTGGTGACTGAAATAATTGTTAATTCTGTTACTGTAACACTTTCGTCCATTTGGTTGATCTGTCTTGCTAATTTCTTGTCAACTTCCATATTCGGAGTGTGTGAAACTTCCAGTGGCTCTAAATTAAACTCGTCGCGTATCTGTACTGCGTTTTTACGGCATTGTGCAGTGACTGCATTAATTTCGTGTATCTGTGTTTCGTTCGCTAAACATTTTTCAGTGACTGCATTAATCTCGTCTTTATGTGATTCTGTTGTGCCTACACGTGTGCTACTTAATTCTTGTGCAACAGTGCCAACTTTTTCATTACTGTTATTAGCACAAGTCTTAGTATTCACACGTAATTGTACTTTAGTGTCCTGACATTGTATGGTAACAGCTGTAATCTGTTCGCTAGCTTGTTTGTTCTGTTCATTAAGGTTATCGTGTTTTTCCCTCGGCTGTTTAATACCTTCAGAAAATTGTTTGTTCCGTTCTCTAAATTGTTTGATCTCTTCTTCCAGTCGTTTGTTCTGCTTATCAAGTTTTTCATTAAGTTGTTTAAACATTTGTTGCAAAAATGCTATAATTTGAGCTTCAGTAGCATTACCTGCTCTATTCTCTGTACTGTTTGACGGTGTATCTGCCATTATCACGTTCTGTGTGACCATTTGGTCATTCTGTAATTTACAAAAAGGTTTGTAAGTCGGATGTACAGTGTCTGACACTATTTCGGAATTATATAAATCCGTCCTACTTTGGGTATCCTGTTCATTTTCATTAAAAATATTTGTCTGTTCGTCACGTGAATTTTCTAAATCGGGTGTGTTAAGCTCGGCAGCACTCATTACAATAGACCGTTCTGCGTCATCAATTGTCGTCAAATTAACAGACGAGACAATTGAATTCGTTTGTTCATCATTACGATAAAAGTCATCATTAATGGTTGTAATGCACTGATTGTTAGTGAACGCAGGATTGTCATCATTACACTGCATGTCACAATTACTATCTGTCACGCTGTTCAAGTCGGTAATTTCATTCATAATACCTCGCGATACACTATTCACAGTCTTTCGCGGCATTTTTACAATAGTCAAAATTTTTCACAAAACAAATAAACACAATGCAAAAGCAACACACAAATACAACAAAGCAACAAATTGCCGTTGACCTGTAGAAGGAAAGTCACAAGATTAGTAAAAGCGTTGCGCCAAATCCTAATTATATCTAAGGAAATAAGAGCAGATATCTGACTGTTGCTCAAAAGACTCTCAATGAAATACGATCCTGGACTGGGTGTCGCCAAGTGTAACCTCCCCACCGTAATTTTAAAAGAAAAGACGATACTAATTAGAAATGCTAATGGACATTGCTCTATGCGTAACCTGCCCACAAAATATTTAAAAGGAATGTAATGACAATACTTAATAGAAATGGGAGCCAAACGTAACCTCCCTAGCAATTAAATTTAATGACAATAAAAGTGAGAATCGCAATCTGAGTCAAGTATAAGTTTTTCATAAAAAATTAAAGTCCATTCAGTGATAAGGAAATTCAATTAAACCGAAATATCGGTCTTTGGCCCTGTGCAAAACAATCAGAATTAAAGTCTTACCTCAGAATAAATGGAAGTCACATTTCTGCTCTTATCTTTGCGCACGGCTTGGAGGCACTGCATTGCAAATAATAATATTCCTTTTTTCTGTGATTTTACTGAAAATTTTCTTTAAAAGAAGTGGAATGAAATGGGAAGTGCAATTAAATCTTTAGTTCAATAAAAAATAAAATTTTTGAAAAATGCTTTTGAGATCAAAATTATTATTGGGGCATTTGTTGGAAATTAATTACAATAAACAAATTTTTACATTATCTAATGATTATATTAATTAACAGTATACCTCATTCAGCATCTTGACCAGTGTTGCCGACCGCCTACATCACACAACCGCACTGAGCTGCTACTACTGACCGACCGCTCTGCATGACGACTACTGACAGAGTACAGCTCTCAACTAGACAGAGCTACATACTCGCAACGACTACTGACTGACTGAGAACCGCTCGCAACACTCGCGCGGTCAAGCGCACACTCTCTGGTCACAGATGCTACAATGCCTCGCCATCGCTGCTATGTTACATACGTGTTTCAATATATAGGAGACCATCTGCCGTGACGTTGTTAGGTGACCATCCTGGCACTCCGCAGAAGTGATTTAGAGAAACAGCAGGAAGGCAAAAATAAGATGGCTCCACCTATACTCGAATCCCGCGCAGCTCGAAAACTGTGTCAGCTCTTTGAGTGTGTCACTATAGGCCGAGAACTTCCATCTTATAATATATATAGCAGCAACTGTATAATGATAAAGTCAGTCGGATTAAATCGTTGCTGTTACGTAAAACCTCATTCAGCAGTTGACTATGCTCAGACGAAAGCTGTCGTCTGAAGATAATGAGTGCACAACTCGTCAGAATATTGCATCATACAAACTGCTTCAGTCAGCTGACGACCTCGGGGGAAAACTTATCACATTGTTGATACTATATCTTTATAGATTGTGTTCTGCAATCTACGTTTTGCAGAAGCGTACGTCATTCCATTTACACTGCATCGTCGTTCACATAGAAAGCTGTAGACAACCAACTATATGAAAGTTTGTGTGAGTAACGTTTGCAACATTCGTCAGATGGCACAGCAGCTCCTCACTGAAAAAATTTACAAAAGAAAGAGAGAGTAATTGAAAACCGTATTTTCTTGCTTGGCCAAGAAGAAACACGAAGAATTTTATTAACAAATCTGTGAGTACTAACAAGGAGAAATCCCGAGAGTTGGAATAGACTTTGTGAAATCCCCCTAAAGTATGCTATAGATTAAGGTCCCAGGTACCACACCCTACAGCCGTTCACTCTGGTGGGCTCTCGTTTGCGAAAAATCGACCAAAAAATTCAGAATTTCTTATAATTTCTAAATCGTGCAATTGTGCATTGGTTAAGACATTTGGTTGGTGTGCTGAAGCTAGTCGATTCGGATCCCGACAAGTGCAGTCTAACTGTTAAACAACGTTACAGCAACGACTGCTATCATTATTCTTATTTAGTTAAATGGTTTTAATGTATATATTTTAGTGTCTTTTTTTCATTTATTTCAGTTTAATTTGTTCCTTTAAGTCACGTTATATTTTCGTAGTTATTGTTGCAGTCATTATTTCTATTACTTATTTTGTTCGAATTTCGTTTCATTTACAAAACCTTCTTTCGTTTAAATCTTCGTCTGAGTTATTTCGTCCCTTGTTTGAGAAGAATTTATGTTTCTTATAATTGTACAATTACCATCCAAGAAAATGTACATACTGTAACCAAAATTTTTGGCAGCAGTGAGAGGCAATACATATAGATTATTTCGTCTTCTTTTAATTCAGCAGGTCGGTATTTTTTAACATTTAAATATTACAACAGATAAATAAATTTATTTAAAATCACATGGTCAAGGATTCCAAACGAAGAAGGAATAAAAGTAAGTAAAACAAGAGAGCAAATAAAAAAGTTAATACAATGATTAAAATGACGTGGCAAAGAATTAGAAACAGCCATAATTTTATTTAAAGCAATCAGCTGAATAATGACCGCACCCATTTCGATCAACGTGTAAAAATTATATCATTGCACCCACTGATATTCGAACCCAGAACCTTCAGCATACCACCTAAAACATTTAACTGTTATGCTATGCCACTATTTAGAAACCAGCGCTTTTTTCAAGGCCCTAATGCATCACAAGAAAATCTGAAATTATTTTTGTCGTTTTCTCCTAAATTAGGGCGAATGGCTGCAGTGTGTCATATCTGAGATCCTAACACTGCCGTATAGGTGGTTTCACAAACCCCATTCCACCCCTGGGGATCTTTCCTCGGAAGTAGCACGAAAGTCTTGAAACATAATGTGGTACACTCAAAAAGGCGTAACTGGTGCAATGACATTATTATTGACACAGTTGTAGACATTCTAAATTTAAAATTTAGAATGAGCCATATAAGATAGTACAGCGACAAAGAGTAAGCTTTCAGAACAATTCAAAGAAATGTATTCGTTTTCACAGTTCTTTTTACATTATAAAGGGTAATTCCTTGATAATGTTACATACTTTCAAGGGTAATGGAGATGGGTAAACGTATCAATTCGAGGTAAGGGGCCCTGATCTGGAAAAGCTCCAATCGAAAGTTATAAGCGGAAATCGTTCTGATACCTCTAAAAGCCGGCCAGTGTGACCGAGCGGTTCTAGGCGCTTCAGTCTGGAACCACGCGACCACTACGGTCGCAGGTTCGAATCCTGCCTCGGGCATGGATGTGTGTGATATCCTTAGGTTGGTTAAGTTTAAGTAGTTCTAAGTTCTAGGGGACTGATGACCTCAGAAGTCCCGTAGTGCTGAGAGCCATTTGGACCATTTGAACCTCTAAAAGTTGAATACATGTGCCCGTACTGTTGCTAAGGTTGTAGCAAACTTTCAGAGGTGACAGTATGGACCAAAACAGGAAAAAAGTCTCTAAGGTGCATACTTTAACATCTATGAGCACTTGTTCATCTTCGCTACTGTGAAACACATCTCTTCTAATGAACAAGTACTCCTAGGTCTTAAGGTATGCACTTTAGAGATCCTGTTTACTAGTCATCTTTTTCTCGTTTTGGTCCATACTACCGCCTTTGAAAGTTGCCTACTTTACAATCTTAGCAACAACAGTACCGGTACTTGTACTCCATTGTCACAAGCATGAGAACGATTTTGGCTTATAACTCGACTCGGTCGTTTTCGGTAACGTGTCCCTTACCTCCAGTTAATACATATAACTTTTTCCATATATCTTGAAAGTTTGTAATATCGTCATGGAGTTACCCTTTTGCCAATTCAGGCTTTTGAGCAGTTCTGTGACACTCTTCCCTAAGTCAAACAATGCTGCACGATCGGCTTAAGACCAAAGCGACACAAGCAACCGCTTGGGACACCAATCTGAGAGGAGCACCAGAGGGCCACAGCTTTGAATTCTGGACAGAACGTATCACAGATCGAGTGAGTTTTGCGCAGTGGTTAACAGACTGGACTCGTATTAGGGAGGACGATGGTTCAAACACGCGTCCGGTCATCCTTATGTACGTTTTCCGTGATCTTCCTAAATCGCTTTAGGCAAATTCCGCGATGGCTCCTTTGAAAGGGCATGGCCGACTTCCTTCCACATCCTCCCCTAATTCGATGGAACCGATGGTCTCGCTGTTTGGTCCACTTCCTCAAACCAGTCAACAAACGTACCACAGTTGGTAGTGGCTGCTTGGGGAGCAAACCTGAGAGGGGCGTCCAAGTGCAAGATCTGTATGCAGTGCTCATCAGAATTAGTAGTGTATGAGGGAAAAGGGGGGAGGGGCGCCCAATGATAAGCGGCTTGTCTGGAAAAATGTTCTCCAACCACCCTTGCAAACCTGTCAGCATTTGTGTCGCCCTTTTCTGTATACATTGCATGGGGGCTTAATTAGATAAAATGAAATTATTTTTAGTAGCTGTAAGTCCGATTACGCTGTTTCTCGTAAACGGTTGGCCCTGACTAGTTTTTGTACGCAATCTGACTGCATAGAATAACAACAAACAATGAAAGAAAATTTTCGTTAACACAGTTAATTAATTAAGTCCCCAGCAACTATAAAACCTACTAAACCAAAGCACAAGTGTAATTGTTCTGTGTGTGGGAGTGTGACTCAACGTACACATCTGGCACGGTTCTTCTCCAACAAGACAAGAATTTTTAAATACACTCCTGGAAATTGAAATAAGAACACCGTGAATTCATTGTCCCAGGAAGGGGAAACTTTATTGACACATTCCTGGGGTCAGATACATCACATGATCACACTGACAGAACCACAGGCACATAGACACAGGCAACAGAGCATGCACAATGTCGCCACTAGTACAGTGTATATCCACCTTTCGCAGCAATGCAGGCTGCTATTCTCCCATGGAGACGATCGTAGAGATGCTGGATGTAGTCCTGTGGAACGGCTTGCCATGCCATTTCCACCTGGCGCCTCAGTTGGACCAGCGTTCGTGCTGGACGTGCAGACCGCGTGAGACGACGCTTCATCCAGTCCCAAACATGCTCAATGGGGGACAGATCCGGAGATCTTGCTGGCCAGGGTAGTTGACTTACACCTTCTAGAGCATGTTGGGTGGCACGGGATACATGCGGACGTGCATTGTCCTGTTGGAACAGCAAGTTCCCTTGCCGGTCTAGGAACGGTAGAAGGATAGGTTCGATGACGGTTTGGATGTACCGTGCACTATTCAGTGTCCCCTCGACGATCACCAGCGGTGTACGGCCAGTGTAGGAGATCGCTCCCCACACCATGATGCCGGGTGTTGGCCCTGTGTGCCTCGGTCGTATGCAGTCCTGATTGTGGCGCTCACCTGCACGGCGCCAAACACGCATACGACCATCATTGGCACCAAGGCAGAAGCGACTCTCATCGCTGAAGACGACACGTCTCCATTCGTCCCTCCATTCACGCCTGTCGCGACACCACTGGAGGCGGGCTGCACGATGTTGGGGCGTGAGCGGAAGACGGCCTTACGGTGTGCGGGACCGTAGCCCAGCTTCATGGAGACGGTTGCGAATGATCCTCGCCGATACCCCAGGAGCAACAGTGTCCCTAATTTGCTGGGAAGTGGCGGTGCGGTCCCCTACGGCACTGCGTAGGATCCTACGGTCTTGGCGTGCATCCGTGCGTCGCTGCGGTCCGGTCCCAGGTCGACGGGCACGTGCACCTTCCGCCGACCACTGGCGACAACATCGATGTACTGTGGAGACCTCACGCCCCACGTGTTGAGCAATTCGGCGGTACGTCCACCCGGCCTCCCGCATGCCCAGTATACGCCCTCGCTCAAAGTCCGTCAACTGCACATACGGTTCACGTCCACGCTGTCGCGGCATGCTACCAGTGTTAAAGACTGCGATGGAGCTCCGTATGCCACGGCAAACTGGCTGACACTGATGGCGGCGGTGCACAAATGCTGCGCAGCTAGCGCCATTCGACGGCCAACACCGCGGTTCCTGGTGTGTCCGCTGTGCCGTGCGTGTGATCATTGCTTGTACAGCCCTCTCGCAGTGTCCGGAGCAAGTATGGTGGGTCTGACACACTGGTGTCAATGTGTTCTTTTTTCCATTTCCAGGAGTGTACCAATTATACCGACGTGATAAAAGAAAATTAGAAATACTATAATTGCGTAAGGAAAGCAGAATTAAACTCTAATACAAGAACACACGCCAGATGCTTTGTTGACTGAACCTGTAATGACGCATTATTTAGGACACTGAAATAATGAAAAAAAAGAAACGGAGTTTGTTACCTCATTTATATTGATGAAAATCACTCTAATCCTTACAATATATCTCCACACCGACTCTCTACTACCACATCTCAACAAGACTCTTCAGTATCACATCTCAGCAAACACTGCCTACTAGCACATCTCAACAAACACTCTCTGCTACGAGTTCTTAACAAGCACTGACTACCACGAGACCTCGACAGGCACTGACTACTACGAGCTCTCGACAAGCACTGTGGAGGCGGCTTAATAATACTCTTTGGCACAATCTCTGGCGCAGTGGCTCAGTGTAGCCACCTTTGATATGCCCCTCCTCCACAGGCCAGAATTTGATGGTATTTTTGCCAGCATTGGTGGTGAAAATACCACCAAATTCGTCCAGAAAAATACAGACAAAAATAAAAGATAATATTAATACCTAAATATCACATAATTAGTTAAAATTTTGGCTTTGCACTGACCTTTCAATAACGTAATATATGAAATACAGTAAGCAATACAACTTCTTTTCATACATGTGACTTTACATAAGAGTTCACACAATACACAAAAAATCAGTTTATACAAATGTTCACATAAAATGCTTTCAATGATTAATTTATACAAAAAAGACACCAAAAGGTGACATCTTTTCAGTAGAAGCAGTCCATCAGTGGCACCCAGTAAAGTTGAGCAGGTACACCCAGCAACAAGTCACATTTCTCAGCAGAAGCAGTTCCATTAGTGGCACCCAGCAATGGTGAGCAGGTGCAGACAGCAACAAGTGACATTATTTCAGTAGAAGCAGTTCCATCTGTGGCACCCAGCAATGTTGAAGAGGTACACACAGCAACAAGTCACATTAGTTCAGTAGAAGCAATCCATCAGTGGCACCCAGCAATGTTGAGTAGGTGCAGACAGCAAGAAGTAACATCATTTCAGTAGAAACAGTTCTAACAGTGGCACCCAGCAATGTTGAGTAGGTGCAGACACCGGCAAGTGACATCATTTCCATAGAAGTAGCTTCATCTGTGCACCCAGTAATGTTGAGCAGGTGCAGACACCAACAAGTGACTTCATTTCAGTAGAAGCAGTTCCATTAGTGGCACCCAGCAATTCTGAGTAGGTGCAGACAGCAACAAGTGACATTATTTCAGTAGAAGCAGTTCCATCTGTGGCACCCAGCAATGTTGAAGGGGTACACACAGCAACAAGTCACATTAGTTCAGTAGAAGCAATCTATCAGTGGCACCCAGCAATGTTGAGTAGGTGCAGGCAGCAAGAAGTAACATCATTTCAGTAGAAACAGTTCTAACAGTGGCACCCAGCAATGTTGAGTAGGTGCAGACACCAACAAGTGACATCATTTCCATAGAAGTAGCTTCATCTGTGCACCCAGTAATGTTGAGCAGGTGCAGACACCAACAAGTGACTTCATTTCAGTAGAAGCAGTTCCATTAGTGGCACTCAGCAATGTTGAATAGGTCCAGAGAGCAGTCCATAATATTCACTATCACTGATCACACTGTTCATCAAAGTTTATAAGCAGAAATTAAACATGTCCTAGTGGCACCAATCATGTAGAAAAAGTACAAGTAACAGTCCATAATGTTCACTATCACTGATCACACAGTTCATCAGCAGAAATTAAACGTTTCTAAGTGGCACCCATTATGTTGAAGAGGTGCAGGTAACAGTTCATAATATTCACCATCACTAATCAGACAGTTCAGGCATGAACAATAGTTTGAATACACATACAAATGCTTTTACACACTAGACATATAAATTCTAATAAACACACAAATGATATCAGATAATTGTCATATTAACTATTACAAATACTCAAATATCAGTAAACCTATAATATTTATGAGTGTCAGTACAAGCCACTACAAACAAATAAAATAATATTTAGGAGATAGGTGGGTAGGATTAGGAAAGGAAAACACACAAAACACACTCACTCATCTTTCATCCGCATTAAGTACTACTGTGTAATTGAGTAGTGTTAACTGTGTAAATGCAATTCTGTCAAAATTTGATGTTCATCTTGTGTATCAAGTAGTAGTGGCAGCAATGTATAACAGTCAATAATAGTTAAGTCAACGTCATAGTCATCATGTCAAGACCAATGTTTGCCAAGCCAGATCAAAACGTACGGTTGCTGAACAACTGTCAGTGTGCCAAGATATGCAAATACTTCCTCTCTTCAAAAAAAGTATATACTGCTTAGTGATTTAACAAAGTGTGTGTAGACAATCTTCCTTCCACTTTAGTGTTCTAGTCTGCTATCTTCATCCTCCTTGTTCCATATAGACCAACAAAAAAAATATGCTCCTCTCTTACTTTACCTCTTATACACCAAACTCCAATAATCATTAGCATCACATAATCTCAATACTTCAATAATACCTCTTACGTCGATACATACAAATCTTATCATCAATATCATTTACCTTACCTCTTGTCCACAAAAACTCCAATAATCGTTAACTTCATATAATCTCAATACCTCAATAATACCTCTTCAATACGTCGATACATATAAACCTTATTACCAATATCATTTCACTTCCATAACAACTCTTTCCTCTAGTCAGTCTCCTCAAACAAGTACAGATAAAATCCTAGTGCAAACTTTAGTTCATCATCCCATTCAATCTGAAGACACATTGTCAACACACAACCTCTGTGTAATTCATCTGACCCAAATCTTCTACTCATTATGAATTATAAACAAAAGAAATGCATACATGACCTCTAACAGACTTAGTTCGAATAACTCTCAGTAATTAAGTACGATTACGGAGTGTGAATGATCATAATATTTCACAGTGTGTACATCACTTCAAGAATTATGGCAGAAGCAAACATGTGGAGTATTTCTTGTGTCAAGTGTCACTTCCTATTTCAATTGCTCACGAAGAATGCAGTGTAATAATTGTTAATGGTCTAAACCTAGTAATGGTATGTCATGTCGTTAGCGTCCTTCCTATTAGCATAAATTTATACAGCTTTCATAAAACGTCCAGCTCATGTCACTTCTATGAAGTTTCTTGTACTAATGTCGTTTGTCGAATTATAGCAGCTCATTTTCTTATCTTAAAAATATAAGGCACTGAGCGTAAGCAAAACAAGCAATAGCGAGTAAATATACCAGTAGAGAACAGAATGTCAACAAGTGGATGCAGCACAATTCTTACAACGAGGCTCTGCCAAGCGAACAATCTATAATTAATCCAATAGTGTGACCTAAACTCTCTGTTTGTACACAGTATATCAGCATTTCTATACACCAAATTAAAGAGTTGTTATGACAACAACAGATATGTATAAATATGCAATCCATACGCATAGCAGCAAACATACGTTATCTAACATAATAAACAGGTCATTAGCATCATGTCAGCATAAGCAAATAAATGTTCATATGTAATCTTAATAAGTAAACATGAAGGCGCAAGCAGATAAATCACAAAGTATAACTTACATACATATCAGCACAACTAATCAGGTGACAATTATAATTTAAATAAATAAGCACAGCAGGCACATAATTAAAAAATATGACATCAGTGAAAAAGCAGTGCAGCCAAGCGACGCATAATATATACAAATAACAATCCTGTTCATTAATAAAACATTGACAAAAATCAGCAAATGTACGCAAGCACGTCGCTTAACACGTAAATTCATAGAACATGAAATTAGCACAAAGTATGAATCACGTAATCGCGAGCAGCAAATTACGTCTAAAGTACGTACCTAAGTGGAAATATGTTACCTGAAAAATGAACTCAATTAATAGTTACCTTTTTAGTTTATTAGTTTCTTCTTCGAAATTACATTCTTCCTGAAAATTTCTCGATAGCAAGTCGTCTTAACGTCGGACACGCACAGAATTTACCTGAAGTTCTTAAATATTTTATAGAACCGTATCCTGAAAAATACTGAATGTTAATAACATAATTCATCAACTCATTATAGCTTTATACTGAATTTAGTCGGAGAAATTAGACTGGGTATTTGTTTACGGCTGTCAGTGCATTCGCAGTGAGCGCTCGATCAGCTGTAGGCGCGTGACGTAGGAAGCAATTGTTTGCGGTCAACGACTGCCTTGTGCGGCGCGCAGACTTGACTGTTGCTTTGAATATATGCCGCCGCCAAAACACAGCGCGGTATCCTTGTACTCTCCGCATGTTTACATGTAGCTGTGAGTTTCTCTAAAGTATGTCATTCCACAAAAAATTTTACGTTAGATATATGATGTATTCCTTTAGAGCGTCGAGATTTAAGAGTTTCTACTTCGACAGTGTTATCATGAATAATTTTACGAATTCTATATGGACCGTTATAAAGCAGAAAAAATTTGCGACACAAGCCTTTTCCTTTGTGAGACAAACGATGAGACTTAATTAATACCTTTTGACCAACTGACAAAATTTTTAAACGACCAGGACACTTAGCTGATTTCTCTCTTCTAGCAGCCGCAGATGCAATATTTTGCAGAGCCATGTTCACAACTTCAGAATGCCGTAGTTTCCGTGTAGGCGGAAAAGGAACGATTTCAGAAATGCGATTTGTCGGTGTTTTGTTTTTTAATATCAGTATAGGCGGTAAAGAAGTTGAATCATTAGGGAGTTCATTCAGAATGTTTTGAAAAATATGAAGATACTGATCCCAAGTTCTGTGATTCTGATGACAATAAAGTCGACACAATTTATTGATTTCCTTCATCCATCTGTCTGAAGCGTTAGATTGAGGGTGAAAAAGTGAAATGAAAATTGGTTTAATTTTACGACGCTGTAGAGTACGAAGCCAAATTTTAGAACGAAACTGTGATCCATTATCTGATATAACCTTATAAACATGACCAACTTCTTTAAGAAAATGTTTGATGAAAGCTTTAGATACTGAACGAGCTTTTGCTTTGCGTAAAGGTGTAAAACACACATATTTTGACGTCAACTCCACTGCTACGAAAATGTACGCAAAACCATTAGTAGAACGAACCACTGGACCGAACAAATCGACTGCAGCCATCTCCTTTAATTTCGCTGGAATGATAGGAAACAACGGTGCTCTGTGAGAAACTGTTGGCGGCTTAGCCTTTTGACATAATTTGCATTTGGCCAGAACAGATCGAATACGTTTTTCCATATTACTGAAATAGCAATTTTCTCGTAATTTATGAAAGCATTTTCTGGGACCAAAGTGTGCATAACTGAAATGCGTATACCAAATCAGCTTATTAACCCACTCATCAGGAATACAAACTAACCAAACAGAGTTGTCGACCGATTTTCGTTTAAAAAGAATGTCATTGCGAACTAAATAATGCTGTCTAATCGCTACGCTTTCCTTTCTCCTCCACTTCTCCTTAATGTCCTTCCAGATTGGATCCTTATTTTGCTCCTTAGCGATGTCCTGGAGCGAAGACGAAATAAAGTTCTCAAACGCAACACCTTGAATGTACATCAAACAATAATTGTTTTCCTTGCAGTCCTCTTCAGCACTTTGTTTCAAACCCATAGGTGCACGTGATAAAGCATCAGCAACAATATTTGAAGAACCCTGTATGTAAACAATACTAAAGTCAAATTCCTGTAGGTACAACGCCCATCGTGACAATCTGCCATGAGTTAATTTTGTCGACATAAGAAATTCCAGAGCTCGATGATCGGTGTAAACCTTAGTATGTCTGCCAAACAAAAATGTCCGAAATTTTGTGAAAGCCCAAACAACAGCCAAAGCTTCAAGTTCCGTAATCGAATAATTCTTTTCTGATTTAGAGAGAACACGACTTCTAAATGCAATAGTCTTCTGTACTACAACGCCGTTTTCTTCTATCTCTTGAAATAAATGTGCACCTAGGCCCTTGTATGATGAGTCCGTAGCCAAACAAAAATCTGTAGATAAATCCGGATGTGAAAGAAGTGGAGCAGCAACTAAAGCATCACGAAGCTGTTCAAATTATGACTGAGCTTCCTCATCCCAACACCAATTAGATTTCTTTCCAGATAGTTCACATAAACGAGGTGTGGCCAAATCGTCCAATCTAACAAAGCGTCGAAGAAAATTACAGACACCAAGGAAACTACGAACATCACGTTTTGTAGTAGGAACAGCATAATTACGAATAGCGTCTAATTTTTCTGGATCAGGAAGAATACCTTCTGTAGAAATAATGTGACCGAGAAATTTCACCTGTGAACGACCAAATTCAGATTTTTCCAAGTTCACTGTAATGCCAACTCTTGCAAAGATACGTAACAATGAATCCAAAATTTTGTTGTGCTCACTCCAAGAATGTTTAGCAATAAGAATGTCGTCAACATATGAAGTAATATTGTCACGAAGATAAACAGGTAAAATTTCATTTAAACTACGAATGAATGCTGCTGAAGATACAGTAAGTCCAAACGGTAATTTCCGATACTGGTAACAGTTACCAAAGGCTAAAAAGGCAGTATATTTTCTACAATCAGGGTGGAGTTCTATTTGCCAAAAACTTGCGCGCATATCAATCGTGGATAAAACTTTAATTCCATAGAAATGTTGAAGAAGTTCATCTAAATTTTGTGGGCGGTCAGTTTCAGGAATGATGATGTTATTTATCTGTCTGGAATCCAGAACCAAACGAATTGGCCCATCCTTTTTAAGAACAACGTGTAATGGGCTAGTATAAGGACTGACTGCAGGCTCAATAATGCCCTGATCTAACATGTACTGAAGTTCATTCTTAACCTTGTCTCTGTAAGCCAAAGGAATAGCGTACGTTTTCCCACGAAATGGTGTGTGTTCTTTTACTTTAAATAAATATTGTAAGCCTTGTATAGTTCCTGTGTGATGACTAAATACTGTAGCATGTGAAGTCAAAATGTGGTGCAGCTCTTCTCTTGCAACGTCATCTGGCACTTCAGCTTTCTTAACCTTTTCATTAATTAATTCTTCGCTATTAATTATATCATCCATCGCGTCTCTGCATCTATTGTCATTGTCATGAATAAACACACTGTCGTCATAATGCTCAACGAAAACATCAGAAGTAAGAAACCTTAAACATTTTGTATCTGGTTCAGATCTTGTTACACACTCGAAAAATTTCAAACATTTCGGCATTCCAGCAACAGTCAAATTCACACTTCCTTCTTTAAAGTTCAAAATTGCCTTATGTGTGTTAAGAAACTCCATACCTAATATAATTTGTGTACTGAGTAATGGAACAATAATAAAATTAGCAGAAAATTCGTATCCTTGACAAATAAAATTTAAGTTGGTCTGTTGTTTAACTTCCACACTTTTTCCAGAAATCGCTCCTTGAATTGTAGTTTTAGAAATAGGTAACACAGGACAGGCAATAGTTCTTTCACATATACGAAAAACTGATTCACTAATGACATTCAATGGGCTCCCAGAATCTAAAACTGCAGTGAACTTATTCTTACCCACACATACTTCAATAACAGGATGTAAAAATGCGTCTACATTATTTTCCTTTTCGTCTAACAAAATGTCTCTCATATCTTCCAGGCGTACGTAGTGTAAAGTCGTAGTGTCATTACTTTCTGAACCGTCTATATTGCTGCCAGAATCCGAAGCTACAAGTCATTGTCGATTGTTTGCGTCACGTCTTTGAGTATTCGCGTCATTTCGCGGATCAATTTCTACGATTTGCACTTGTCTCTCTGAAGTTCTGTCACGTGGAGGATGCCAATTAGGTCCCTCCTGTCTGTTAGATGCAAATTCTTGGTTGTGTCTGTTATTATAATTTCTGTTTTCCTGTCTGTCTGCATAACTACTTCTTGTAAAACTTCGACTGTCACTTCTGAAATTACTGTTGTATCTACTACCCTGATTATTTCTGTAGTAAGAATTTCTATTATTGTATGAATAATTTCTGTCTTGATGATACCGATTACTGTTTCCGTATGATTGATCATTCCGGTAGGAATTACCGTTATTATAACTGTCTGTGTAATTTCTGTTAGAACGTCTGTTATTGTCATAAGGCTGGTATCTATTGTCCTGTCTGTTTCGTCTGTTATTCTCAAAATTACCGCTACAACGTCCGTTCCGATCACTATCCCTTTTCTCTGAAAATCTATTGTAATTACTGTTACTGAAAAAGTTACAAGAAGTCCCGTTGTCGTTGTCATACTCAAGTTCTTGCAACAAAGTCTTAAAAGTCTCAATGTCGTCTTTACATCTTCCGGCTAAAGCAATTTGTCTTGTGGATTGTGGCAGCTTAGTTAAACAAATGCGAATTAATTCAGTCGGGCTGTAAGGGTTGGACAGGAACTGATTCTTTCGAATCATGTCTTCAAAATATTCTGCTGGCGTGCGGAACTCAGACTGTTTGAAATTACGCTGCATAATAAGACTGTGTTTGACTCTGTCTTGCGTGTTTTCGGTCCAATATGCCGATAGAAATGCATGATAAAAATCATTTAGATTATTACAATCTCTAATGAGTGCGCGCATCCGCGTCGCCGGTTCGTTTTCTAAATATCCACACATAAATTCCAGTTTGTGACTTAGTGGCCAATTTGGTGGAAGTGCGTACATAAATTGATCTAACCATGAACATGGATGTATGTCGTTCTTAGAGTTGCGGAAGATCTTAAATTTCCGAACAGTCAAAAAGTGTTTATAGTGAAAGTTTTCGCCTCGTGGCGACAAAGACCTACCGTGTCTGTCCCAGCCACAATGTCGATTATTGTAAAGTTCGCGCGCCTGGCGCTCTCTTGTTGCATCCCGTAAATGAAACAAATTATTTTCTTCAAAGCCCTCTGCTATCTGTGATTCTAGATTTCTTCTGCTGTCTTTTCCTACAATTTCGCCTTCGATCTGTTTGACTTGCTTTCGTAATGCCTCAACTTCCCTTTTAACGCGTTCATTAAATTTTCCCTGATTTTCAACATGTTTATTTATGTTCTGGTACTCTTCGGTTTCTGCGAATGGTAATGGAGCTGTATCATCCGAATCTCTGTCCCCATGTAAAATAAGATTTGTCAATTTATCTGATATCTCCTCAACTCTTTCCGCTAAATCACCTATTTTTTCTTTCTGTTTATTTACGTCTTCTGTAAGTGTCGCGACTCGGGTTTCAGTATTGACACATTTGGTAGTTAACTGTTCATATTGTTGTGTTAGATTATTTATTCTGTCATTTGGTACGGATTCCTCGATTCTCTCAAATATTTCTTCCTTATCTTTTGCACGTTGTAAATTTAACTCTGAAAATTTCTGTACTATCACGCGATCTCTTTCTTCCTGTTCTCTATCCTGTTCCCTTTGTCTAATCTCTACTGCAACTAATCTTTTATTGTGAGCATTCAAAATCGGTTGTACTTCTTTTCTGATTTCTTTCTTTAATTCATCTTTCATATTTTTGAAACATGTCCCTATTCGTGAGTCTAACCGTGTTTCCATTGTTTCCATCTCTGTTTCTAAACGTGTTGCCACTGTTTTTAATTCAGATCCTAACCGTGTTTCCATTGTTCCCATATTATTTTTTAATTCAGATCCCAAAGTTCCCATCCGTGTTTCCATTCGTGTTTCCATTGTTCCTATTCGTGAGTCTAACCGTGTTTCCATACGTAGTCCCTAATTTAATATAGCACTCATCAGCTGCTCCATATTAAATGGTTCAGAATTCTTTTCGCCCCTAACATTTCCCGCAAAAACTAACTTCCTTCTGCATAGCCATAAGGCTATCTGTGTTCGATACTATTCCACAATCTTCTGTCGTTAATCTCGGATTCTGTGAATTTTCTGATTGAGAAAAATTTTGAAATGGTTCCGGACTATTTTCCCGACTTATTACATTGTTTTCCCCTTCATTATCCATCATACTGTTTTCCTCTGTCGGCGAGTTCGCCATGTTAACAATTTCGTCATTCTCACTATCCATCATTTTTGCCTTTTTCATTGATCGCGTAATCATTTACAAGACATACAAAACTCGTCACTGTGCGAAAATTACACACAATGCCTCCTTATCTCCAACAATACCATTTACATGCAATGTCTCCCTCAAACACGATCAATCGAACAATTGAAATAATTGCACTAAATTGTCAAACGCGTATACAAGGCCATAAAAATTAAATTTTGAAAAATACCATTAGAAGAATCTACACATGCAAAATAGACTACAATTACTAACTACAATTACTACAACAATACTACTGCCCACTATTTTTACAATCAGAAGAATTCCAAGGGACGATCCGAAGCAGCGGTCGCCACATGCATGGAGGCTTAATTAAATAAATTTGAAAATACTTTTTATTTTTGGTAGCTGTATGTCCGATTACGCTGTTTCTCGTAAACGGTTGGCCCTGACTAGTTTTTGTACGCAATCTGACTGCATAGAATAACAACAAACAATGAAAGAAAATTTTCGTTAACACAGTTAATTAATTAAGTCCCCAGCAACTATAAAACCTACTAAACCAAAGCACAAGTGTAATTGTTCTGTGTGTGGGAGTGTGACTCAACGTACACATCTGGCACGGTTCTTCTCCAACAAGACAAGAATTTTTAAATACCAATTATACTGACGTGATAAAAGAAAATTAGAAATACTATAATTGCGTAAGGAAAGCAGAATTAAACTCTAATACAAGAACACACGCCAGATGCTTTGTTGACTGAACCTGTAATGACGCATTATTTAGGACACTGAAATAATGAAAAAAAAGAAACGGAGTTTGTTACCTCATTTATATTGATGAAAATCACTCTAATCCTTACAATATATCTCCACACCGACTCTCTACTACCACATCTCAACAAGACTCTTCAGTGTCACATCTCAGCAAGCACTGCCTACTAGCACATCTCAACAAACACTCTCTGCTACGAGTTCTTAACAAGCACTGACTACCACGAGACCTCGACAGGCACTGACTACTACGAGCTCTCGACAAGCACTGTGGAGGCGGCTTAATAATACTCTTTGGCGCAATCTCTGGCGCAGTGGCTCAGTGTAGCCACCTTTCAACATACAGAATCCCCTGTCAGATCCGTCTGGTAAGCATTCACACATTTCAGCAATATTCTAACACAGGATGTAATAAGTATACTCTGTAGACTTACTGCATTTTACCAGTACCCTTCCAATGAATCTAGGCCTGCCACCTTCCTTAACTACAACTGAGCCTATGTGATCATTCCATTTCATGTTCCTACCATGTCCGCCCCGATAGCTGAGTGGCAGTCCGCCTTCGGCGTTGTAGCGGCTTGGACGTGCCTAGTGCAACGGCCGCGCCCCGTTTAGTGCGAGCTTTGTTTAAATGCGTGAGGCTTCGCATAGCGATGCATTGATTACTGCAGATCGCGATGGCTCTTTCTTACCGGAAGGCGATTATCAAGTTCACGTTCGACGCACCATACACAAGACCAAAAGCACACGAAATCGAACGTTTCATCCTCGAAGTTGCGAAACTTGATCCGCGGGAGCTAATAGGGATTCACCTACCAATAGTTGCCAGCGTCGAATACGTAGAACTCACTGACGAGGTGGCGTGCGACAGACTCATTCGTCGATCCACCGACGGTTACCGGTTTTGTCACGCCGACGGGAACGTGGGTGTGGAATCTGTTGATCATGCCGGTCTCGAAGTGAGAACGGTACGCATATTAGAACTTCCGTTCAAAGTTCCTGTGCACATGATTATCGCAGCACTTCGCCCCTACGGCACGGTCCTTAATCATGCTGCGGAGAAATGGACCAGCTTCGAGACGTATCCAGAACTCAACGGAGTGCGCAAAATAAGAATTGAACTCCAGAAGCACATACCATCTTATGTGGCAATAGGTGGTTGTCGAGCCATCGTTATACGAGGTGCGGCTAGAAAAAAACCGGACTGATGCTGGAAAAAACATTTATTTACAATTATTTACAATTTCATGTTATCTCCTTCAATGTACTCTCCTCTTCGGTCTCTACACCGCTCCATACGAATTTTCCACTGTTCATAGCAATGCTGCAGATCATTTTCGGTAAGTCCATACATTACTTCCGTCGCTTTTTCTTTTACTGCTTCAACAGTCTCAAATCTAGTTCCTTTCAAAGCTGACTTGCCTTTAGGGAAAAGAAAAAAGTCACAGGGGGCCAAATCAGGTGAGTAGGGTGGATGATCTAAGATGGGAATGTTGTGTTTTGCCAAAAACGTCTTCACTGACAACGCACTGTGAGCTGGGGCATTGTCTTGGTGAAGGATCCATGACTTTTTTCTCCACAAATCGTTCCGTTTTCTCCGTACTCGCTCACGTAGGGTAGCCAGGACGCTAATGTAGTAATGCTGATTCACTGTTTGTCCCTCTGGTACCCAATCAATGTGCACAATCCCTTTGATGTCAAAAAAAACAATCATCATTGCCTTGAATTTCGATTTTGACATTCGTGCTTTTTTTTGTCGTGGAGAACCAGGAGTTTTCCAATGCATCGATTGGCGTTTAGTTTCGGGATCGTAAGTAAAAAACCACAATTCATCGCAAGTAATAACATTTTGTAAGAAGGTGGGATCACTTTAAATGTTTTCCAGGATGTCAGAACAAATCATTCTTCGGCGTTCCTTCTGTTCAATTGTGAGACACTTTGGAACCATTTTTGAATACACTTTGTTCATGTTGAAACTTTCATGAAGAATCTGCCTAACACTTTCCTTGTCAACTCCTGTTAACTCAGACACTGCTCTGATTGTTAAACGGCGATCTTGTCGAACAAGTCTACCGATTTTTTCAATGTTTGCATCAGTTTTTGCTGACAATGGTCTGCCATTGCGAGTGTCATCACTGGTGTCTTCACGGCCATCTTTAAATCGTTTAAACCACTCAAATACTTGTGTTCGCGATAAACAATCATCGCCGTACACTTGTTGTAACATTACAAACGTTTCACTTGCAGATTTTCCTAGTTTGAAAGAAAATTTGATGTTAACACGCTGTTCTTTCTGTACACTCAACATTTTCCGACGCACAGACAAAACGTCAACTACTTAAACCAGACGCCACGGGCAGACTGAGTGCAGGAGGCAGATGAAACTCGAGCAGTAGGCGGAGCGAGAGTCACGTGACAGGCCACGCGACTTTCAGCCTTATTGCATTCGTTTTATTGTTTCACCAGTACTAGTCCGGTTTTTTTCTAGCCACACCTCGTATACGATGCTCAACCGAAAACCTGCTCTGGCTGCGGGCAGGAAGGCCATGTCCGAACTGACTGTCTTCAGCGACGTCTCGTACAGCTACCTCGGGACACCCAGCAGCCGCCACAGCAGATGACGTCGCTGCCTATTACGTACGTGGAAGCGCTACGGGACGTTGGGGGCGACGCGTGTGGCAGGCCGTTGCCCGTAGAGTCTGCGAGTATCGCCCCAGATCTCACGTCACTGACGGCGGAAATGGCCTTGTCTCACCACCAGCTAGGCGCCTCACAACAGCTGCGGAGCCACGGTCCTACCACGCTCCAGTCGAACCCATCTTCAGGTATGGAAGAGGATCCGCAAGAGGATCGCACTGAACAGCATCCCTTGGCATACGTGGAAGGTCCACCACGAAAAGAACGGTCGAAGAAGTGAAAGAAGAGGCGGCTGTCCAGAGGACGAGAACCGCAACCTTCTTGACACATTTAAACAGCATTAATCCGAAAATCCAATTCACTATGGAGACGGAAAGGAATGGGCAATTGAACTTCCTGGATGTGTCTGTGATTAAACGACGGGACGGAACGTTGGGCCATAAGGTGCATAGAAAGCCCACACATACTGATCGTTATCTACACAAAGAATCAAACCACCACCCTAGACAAAAAAGAGGTGTAATGAAAACTTTGGTAGACAGGGCGTACAAACTTTGTGAACCTGTTTATTTAAAAGATGAGATTGAACATCTACGGTCAACTTTCGTGAAGAATGGCTATTCTAGCAAGGATATAGATCGAGCACTTCGCTCTAGGCAGAGAATCAGGAGTAACGACGAGCAACAGTCGTGCAAGGGCAAAGTTCTTATTCCATTCATTAGTAAGGCCACAGTTTTAGGCAAGTATGGGGTGGAAACTATTTTCAGACCCACCAGGAAAATAAAAGGATTTTTAAGGTCGGCAAAAGATGCACGGCACCCTTTGGCTACGACGAGGGTATATAAAATTTCTTGTAGTTGTGGACAGGTTTACATCGGTACCACAAAGAGAAGTGTGAACGCCCGTCTTGTTGAACATAAGAGGAATTGCCGCCTGGGTCACACGGATAAATCGGCCGTAGCGGAACTTGTTTACCAGGAAGGTGATCATGAAATAAAATTGAGCGAGACGAGCGTCATATCCAAAACCTCGCATTATTATGCGCGCTTGTATAGAGAGGCTATCGAGATTGATAAACATCGTAATAATTTTGATAGGAAAGACGAAGGTGTTAAACTGGACAAAATTTGGATGTCAGCATTGCACCGCAAGCGTGACGATCGATTACTTTCAATCGAGAATGTTGGTATTACCAGAGACAATCTCATAGCCGACGCCACGTGATCGACAGTGGCGCCCTCCGCACTGCCTGTATAATCAGCGCTTCCTAGAGTTCTCTTCGCAGTTCGCCGCTTTACCTCCGAGGATGTCTCACGCCGTCGGAGACGAAACGTCAGGAGAGAGTTTTATACTTCGACCACGGCCTATCAGCCCGGAAGTTTTAAGTGAAAAGTATGACATCCCACCTGCGATTAACGCCCGTCAACAGCGAGAGTCCTCACTAATGCATTAGGAAATTGAGCACAAGAAATGGAAAAAAGGGATGAGATGCAGGAGGTCGACGTTCAAACATTGCCTCTCACCGACAACGAGTCGGGAGGGATCCTTGTCCATGGCGGCCAATGAGGCCGTGTTGGGTGGTCCCGGTCCAGGACCAACGACCACACTTCGTTCCTTGCCCGGCGTTACAGACGCTGGTCCGGGATCTTGCACTGCATGACACCTGGGAAGTGATGCACGGCGACAGCCGCGGGTACATGTACTTTACAAGCCACGCAGCAAGTCGACTAGACAGGGTGTATGTGTCACGTGGGCTACGCAAGGCGACGATTAACGGCGAGGAGTGGCCTACGGCCTTTACAGACCATCAGGCTTACATCTGCACAATCGCTTGCCACGACAGAAGACAAGGGGTCAATGGAAGTTCAACATTACCCACCTGTGTGATGAGAACTGTTTACGGAAGGTTGAAGTCACATGGCGACAATGTCAACGGCGTCAACGAACGTACGATTCAACACTTAAATGGTGGTTCTGCTGCGTCAAACCGGCTTTACGCAGAACGTTCACACGATATGCTCAAGATAAGTCACATTGGCAACGGGCGGCTTCCGAATTTTATTTCACAGTCCTACTTGAATTGGCGAAACAACCACCGTCTCCGGACAGTCAGCAGGCTGTCCAAAGTATCAAAGCACAACTGCTGCGTCTTACGGCAGTGAAGATGGAAGGAGTCAAAGTACGTGCGAGGATGATCGATGATTACGCAGCGAACGGCCGTCATTACACTATATACTGAGAGAAAGAAGGCAGCGGTGACGTACACTTATATGGGATGTCGTAATGGCCGATGGATCGCGGGCCACGTTACAGAAGGATATTGCACGTGCTTTTGCTCACCACTATCCCAGTTTCTATGTGGAGGACCAGCTGGACAGAGCAAGATTGGCAGAGATGCTTCCCGAAATGCCAGTTGACGAGCATCCCACTATCTTACGTGTCCCTACCGAGTTCACAGAGGGTATCATGATACCTGTTCCAAAACCAAGTGGTGGTCGTAGACCACAAGATTACCGGCTTTTGACATTATTGAATGGAGTCTACAAAATCTTTACACGTATCCTCCGTGCTTGCCTTCAAGCGGATATAAAGGACAAAAGACATGTAGATCAAACATGTCTAGGTGGGAAGAGCAATATACACACAGCGCTAGGGGCATACAGGGATGTCATAGCAGTGATGTAGGCATGTCGATTACGAGTAGCCCTCATGTCAGTGGGCTTGGATCACGCTTTGGACCGTGTGGATCAGGTGTTCCTACGAGGGTCATGGAACAGACACGATCTTGAGGTTGATTAATGGCGCGAACTCGGGAGTCTTGATGAACGTTGTTAGAACCTTTCACGATCCAGCGCTCATTGCGGCAATGATGCCCCCTTTCGGCCATCTCATTTGCATTCGCTCTTGAACCTGCACTACACGGCCTCCGACGACGACTTGAAGGCGTCCAACTACGGGTCACATCTTTCCAATGGCGCGCATACGCCGACGACGTCGTTCTTTAGGTGAAGTCAGCAGAGGAAACCCAGGCGGAGCTGGAATGGCTTCAGCAGTGTGGGGCGGTGGCGGGTAGTGTTATCAACATACGAATGACCCGATGTATGGAAGTGGCAAATGGCTGCCACCAGGGATGGCAGTGCCCATCACCAAGGTCCCCACTCTCAAGTGTTTTGGAATGGTATTCCAGGGAAACATACGACGTACAGCGGCGGATAATTATCGACGGCTACTGCGACAGATTCGCGCATTAGTACAACATGCACTGCGCGCCATTGATATGTTCCAACGCGCACATTACGTCAACGTCTATTTGGCATGGAAAATACGAGGGTCACTCCGAAAGAAATACACGCAACTTTTTTTTAAATCCATCTTTTATTCTACATGTCTGAAAGTTTTACAGTGTGTAGATACATCCTTTAGGAACAATATTTTCATTTCTCCACATAATTTCCATCCCTCTCAACTGCCTTACGCCATCTTGGAACCAGCGCCTGTATACCCGCACGGTAAAATTCTGGACCAACCTCTTGGAGCCACTGTTTGGCAGCGTGCACAAGGGAGTCATCATCTTCAAACCTTGTTCCAAGAAGAGAGTCTTTCAGTTTCCCAAAGAGATTATAGTCACATGGAGCCAGGTCAGGACTGTAAGGCGTGTGTTTCAGTGTTGTCCATCCGAGTATTGTGATCGCTTCCATGGGTTTTTGACTGACATGTGGCCGTGCATTGTCGTGCAACAGCAAAACATCCTGCTTTTGCCGATGTGGTCGAATACGACTCAGTCGAGCTTGAAGTTTCTTCAGTGTCGCCACATATGCATCAGAATTTATGGTGGTTCCGCTTGACATGACGTCCACTAGCAAGAGTCCTTCGGAATCGAAAAACACCGTAACCATAACTTTTCCAGCAGAAGGTGTGATTTTGAATTTTTGTTTCTTGGGTGAATTTACATGATGCCACTCCATTGATTGCCTCTTCGACTCTGATGAAAAATGATGGAGCCATGTTTCATCACCTGTCACAATTCTTCCAAGAAATTCATCTCCACCATTCTCGTACTGTTCCAAAACTTCGCTGCATAATGTTTTTCTTGTTTTTTTTGTGATACATTGTCAACATCCTGGGAACCCACCTGGCACAAACCTTTTTTAACGCCAACACTTTCAGTATTCTGCAAACACTTCCTTCCCCTATCCCAACGTAACGTGACAATTCGTTTACTGTGATGCGTCTGTCAGCAGTCACCGATTCCTTAACTCTCTGCACATTGTCTGGAGTGTGTGCAGTGCAACGCCTGCTGCTGTGATCACAATCCTCAATATTGCCGTGCCCGCTTTCATCACCGACTTACTGTACTGCGATCGACAGCAGCATCTCCAAACACATTTTTCAACCTCTTGTGGATGTTTCCCACAGTTTCGTTTTCACAGCACAGGAATTCTATGACAGCACGTTGCTTCTGACGAACGTCAAGTGTAGCAGCCATCTTGAAGACATGTTGTAACTGCGCCACTCACTGGCACAGGTTGAACTAAGTTTGAAAACGAGCGGGAAGGATGTATCTACACACTGTAAAACTTTCACACATGCAGAATTAAAACTGTATTTTTTTCAAAAATAGTGTGCATTTCTTTTGGAGTGACCTTCGTAAGTCACTTGGCATGCATACTGCCATTGCCCACCACGATCGCGTCAAGACTACAGTCGGCCTTCGGACATTTCGTAAGTGCGGACCTCCTCTTCAAAATCCGCTACGATACCTTCACGCTGCCACCGGTAGGAGGAGGTATCGGACTCGTAAACGTAAAGAACAGGGCACGTGCGATGTTTCTTAGCACGATGCAACGCTATTGGAGAAGCGAACACGTCACCATAATGGGCGCTGTGATCAACGAAGTGGCTCCCCATTCACTCAGTCCACCGGTCAATGCAGGCCACACCACGGCACCGCTCGCACACCTTCGGGACTTCTTGGCCCATTACAGTTACGTTCAGGACAGTTTGCCGGAGACCAGGCTGCCCACAATGAAACACATATATCGTAGCTTCCTTCAGCAACAATCTCGCAATATCGTCGAACACAAGTACCCGGCGCTACAGTGGCAGAGAATACGGAGCGCGGTCCATCTTCCCTCTCTCCCTGCAGAGGTACGTGCTTTGTGGTATGTAGTGGTGAACGGCCAACTCCCGAACCGTCAACGACTGCACTCTATTCATCTGGTCGACACGCCGATATGCCCCCACTGAGCAGCCGTCGACCCCGACGAGCACCGTTTGATATGTTGCACGGCAATCGACTATTGCCTTCTAACGAGGAAAGTGCTGGCCCTTTTACTGCTTACGGCGCATACGGCGATCAAAACTGACGACCTACTGCTCCCGGACAACGTATACTTTCCCACCCGCCTGGACAAACGCCGTAAACTGGATAAAGGGGATGGCGACGTATTATTTGTATCGCACCGATGACAAGAACTTCATAGACATCTGGTACATACTGCAAGAGCAACACGATGTCTTACTGCGACACGAGAAATATAGAACATGTTCTTCCAATTACTTGGGTTCGTTATTCAAGGACCCTCCGGCTAGATGGGGTGTTCCGGGTATGAGAAGCGAAATGAGGAGATAGCTCAACATCCAGGAACTCACGTTCATGCCTGATACATACGTTTTTAAGCTAGCGAGAAGCCGACCTGAATAGACGCCAACAGGACCGTTGCAGGGTCCCATTTTCTTTTCTTTCTTTTTCTAGAGAACTCTCTAAATCTAGACGGCGTTAGGAGCAGTTTTTACGTTTGGATGTGTTCAATGGCACCTTTAGTTTCTGTATGTAGTGTTTAAGAAAATAAAAATCAATAGAGACAAAAAACACCTAAAAAAGTGGTCAGCGCGATGGAATGCCATGCAAAGGGGTCCAGTTCGATTCCCGGCTGGGTCGGAGATTTTCTCCGTTCAGGGACTGGGTGTTGTATTGTCCTCATCATCATCTCATCTACCATCGACGCGCAACTAGCCGAAGTGGTGTCGGCTCAAAAGACTTGCACCAGGCGACCGGTCTATCCGACGGGAGGCCCTAGCCACACATTTCATTTATTCATATTCCTACAAATTTTTACACCCAGATATTTGGACAAGTCGACTGATCCCAGTTGCTGATCATCAACGTAGCTCGGTGACAAAGTGCCAGGCTACCGATTGTAAGGTGTTGGTTGAGGGGTTTAGCATACCCCTCAGGTGCTATAAACCCGATTCCCGGTATGCTACTGGGCAGGCAGTGCCCCGTAAGGTAATGAAAATCTAAGAGAAACACTGTTGTGTAATGGATAATGTGTTATTAAATGAAAATGACTAGGGATGGAACAACTAAAAATGGAAATACGAATACTACACTTCACATGGACATATTAATAAAAGGACACATCTAACTCCAAAAGAAAACTAGCGGTCACTATAACGATTTGGCTTATTAGCATAAGACATCAAACAAATGGTTTACCCTCTGAATCAAAAAAATAATTAACAAGAGAACAAACAGTCATAATTATGAACTATAGCCTTGGCACACGTTCGTGAACGATTAAAAGCCTAACATGAAACTGGTAGATACAGGCAATGACTGTAAAAATGGTTAGTGATTTAAAGAAAGAACATTGGAAAAGCAAGTAGGACATCAATACATTCAAAAAAATGCAGCATGGTAGCAACTAGCTGGCTGCGAACGTTAAAACTGCGCAATTAAACCCTAATGTAAATTAACTAGCCTCGCGTCCCCTTCGACTCAGTGACCTCATCGCCGGCTCATGCTTATTTCTATTAAACTGCGTGACTGTGGAAGTCGGCGACAGTAACAGCTGGAAATTATAGGGTCCAGCTCGGCCACTGAGCTCTGCTCCAAGTCGGAGACATCCCTCTCTGCAATTCTCTGCAAAAACTATGGAGCAAGTGTTTTCTTCAACCTCTCTACTGCAAGTATGTTCTGACTTTGCTCTCGGGAACTTAGTTGGTTCAGCTGGTTCTGCCAGCGTAGGAATGTCACCATCCAATAGCAGCGAACCTTGCAAGTTCCAGCCAATAACAATTTTATAAGCAAGCTTAACAAATTCCTACTCTCACAAATATTGTTATGGTTAACCAATAATAATAAGCTATGGGAAGAAGGGAGAATATCTCTCCCACTACATGACAGGTTTCCAACCCTGACCAACCAAAAGGTTTCCTTGTAGATAAGTGCAGGGAAACGCACCTTCTACAGTAATAATTATTGTGAGTCAATCACAGTGCCTATTACTTGGATTTAAATGAACATTCCTTCATAGCGTGGTCATGGACATTGGCCGATCCCACAGTCTCAAGCACTGAGTGCTTCACCTGGCTTTCACATCTTTATCGTGCCAAAACGATTCCTTCTAGTCTCTCTAACAACGGAGTTTTTATGGCACGCAGGCCCTCGTGCTGCGTGCCTGCTGTGCATAGATGGGACACAGTGACTTCACCGTCCCTTATCTGCTCGGGTGCTACTTTCAGCGCCAAACAAGTTTGTGACGCTCAGTTTCTTTTGAAGTTTTACCTGTCATGAACCAGTTAAACAAAGCTCCCAAGGCTGCAGAAAATAAAAGGTCCTCCTCATCTTAATAAATGGATAGGGGAAGAAGAAGTGATTAGCAGTGCAGTCATTGGTAGTGGTGAACATCGTCTGCACTTTTCAGGTACCGTTATGGTTCAAAATGGTTCAAATGGCTGTAAGTACTATGGGACTTAACATCTGAGGTCATCAGTCCCATAGACTTAGCACTACGTAAACCTAACTAACCTAAGGACATCACACACACCCATGCCCGAAGCAGGATTCGAACCTGCGACCGTAGCAGCGCGGTTCCGGACTGAAGCGCCTAGAACCGCTCGCCCGCAGCTGTCTGCCAGCGTTAAGGAATCGAGTATATTTACTATTGGGATGTGCATATCAGGTTATCAAATAGGCTACATGGCAGTTTTGACATAATCATCAAAATAAAATTACCTCCTCGGTGTTTTCAAAATGGATGCCAATGAACTTTTGCTGGGATTAACTTGTAGCACAAGCTCATCAAAGACTTTTTTGTTGGGCTATGGGTAATATTTTTATTTTTGTTTCATATGATCACTGACTGATGAGTTTCATGCCATGGATGAAAAAGGTTAACCTAGTGTCCAGGTGGCATCATGAAAATACAGAAATGTACTTACTCAAAAGCCTCCTCACAGTCACTCACATACACTCATGGAAAGGAAAATTTATTTGGAATACATTCAATAAAAGCAAAACTCCAGCTAATACAGTATCACACACACATACTAATTAGTTTTACAATGTCCATGAATGAAGGCAATGCCTTGATAATGTCTCACGCACATGGATTGCTTGTGTTCAAAATCCACACACACGCAGAATCAATTTAACAGTTACTTACTACATCCTCAGATATGGTATCGCAGTACCAAATCCTTCATTCCCTTAGAAACATATCTTATTATATTGTTTATCACATTGAATAACTAGATTCATGAAAATACATTGACACTTATGAAAGCTTATGCAAATGACGACCAAAACATAATAAATGCAAATTGTACCACACTTGTCTTGCTGTATGATTATGTAGAAATAAAAAATTGAGAATTCTCAAGTCGTAAAATCATGACTACATTAAATGAATATAAAATATCATGAATATTAGTAACAATAGACAAACTCATAATTATAAAAGACTTATGTCAGTATGTAAAGAGACCGAGGTACACTTTGGTAAACAAGTGGCATACTTGTGGCATGAAGCATTGAAAGTATCAAACATATTAGTAGTACAATTACAGCAGAGCTCCATAACAAAATATCAGAAGATTACAAATACGAACAAATTGCGACGTTGCTAATTGAGTGAATCAGAATTTCTGAATAAGTATAGTTTTTGATCAAGAAGGCAACATCAAGTTACAAACAGAAACAAATTACAATAGTGCTGATGCCATGTGTCGAAATTGTTGGATATATGAATACTTGTTGGTTGCGCATACAGGCCAGTCTTTTAAACTGCCCCGGAAAGGTTACAAATAAAAATAGAAATAAAACATAAATATACTTCAGGCAAACACGCTGTTCCTCCCACGAATTTCGCTTATGATAAGCTCGATACATGTAAAGGCACATAAGCGAAAGCGTTAGTATTTATAGTTTTCCTACTACTTCTCGTGGGACCATGACAAAACTCATAAGATCATGTCAGTGAATCATCCAATGAACTGATGGCACACTGTAGTGGGACGAAATTAAGCGTCACCCATCCACCAATGTCAGCCCAGTTTGCAGGTGACTATTAGTTTAATTTAGTTTTGTTTATGTATTTTTCTTAATATTTGTAATAGCTGTGAATTATCTAAAAGTTTTGTATTTTTTATGTGTTTCATGTACGGAGAGGGCGGCGCAACGAACGGAGACAGCATCTTCGTTGCCGCGACCAGAGAGGAAATTGCTGGCCGCTATACGTCGCGGGTCGATAGCCAAGGAGCAACAGAAGATCCTGGAACCGAGTTGTTGCGTCGTGCTTCTAAAAAATTAAAAATGAATTTTTTATACTCTTTTTGTACAACAATGACGTCATATAGAGCTTAATCTTATTGAAAAGTCAGTCACTGTCTCTCAACGGTCAAGTTCACATCTGTATGTGTAGGAAGCTAATAAAATAGTGTATGCTACTAAAGTTGAAACACGTGTTCTGAGGATTCATTTATGAAGAATTATGTGAACGGATTAATAATATATTTGACAAGATTAGTGATTTTGACAGCGTTCACCGAAACTTTGAATCTCAAAAGTTTATTTAATGTGTGATTCTGATATCGATTAGATCAAGATAACGTGTGTCAATATAATTTCTGAGGAGAAACAAACGAAATTTAAAATCGAAAAAGTTACAAAAACCAATTGGCCCAAGTGATGTAATTCTTTGCATACGACTCAACTGATGTTTTACAGTTTCGTTCAAGAACCATTCTATGACAATTTAAAAAGCATATAAATCATTTTTGAAGTGGGTTGTAACTGACGTAGGTGACGAAGTCTGCACATGGTCATATATCAAACGAAAAACGGTTATAAAAACTTACGTCGTTACAGTACAACACCTCGATCATAATTAATGGGCTGGCTAGCATAAAAGTTTATGCCTGTAGCTTGCTCATGACAACAACTGACCAGTCTTCAATTAGTTAGTGAGCAACAGCAAAAGTTTTTATATCCTTAACATACAAATAATTTGATGCTGTGGAGAGTCTCATAGGTTAGATTAGATTAGATTAGATTCAGTTTTCGTTCCATAGACCCAAAAAATGAGGTGATTCTCGTGGGTTTGGAACATGTCAGAAAGTATAACATAAAAACATAAAACATTTGAATATATTGCTTACTGCCCTGATCATTTGTCAGGAGATTGTCGAAATAGGTGAATACAATGTGGTAAACTGGAACAGCTAATATTTACAAAATTAACACACTATCAAAATGAAACATTGTTATGCACTATTAATAAATTTATCATACACAAAATACCTAATCTTGACTGTAGTGACCAAGTGCTGTCAAAACTTAAATCTAACAGACATTTTTACTTAATCTGGCTTAACAGTCTGTTAAGATATTCATCTACAGAGCAGAAGGAGTTGCCTATCAAAAAGTCTTTCAAACTCTGTTTAAACCATGCTTTATCTGAAACCATGTTTTTAATGGTTGCTGGCAATTTATTGAAAATGTGTATTCCTGAATATTGGACTCCTTCTTGGACCATGGTAAGTGATTTCAGGTCTATATGTGGATTGTTCTTATTCCTAGCATTGATACTATGTATCGAGCTATTGGTTGGAAATAGAGGCATAATACTTGCAACAAATTTTATTACGGAATATATATGCTGAAAAGCAGTGGTTAGAATACACAGTTACTTGAACAGGTTTCTTCATGATGTTCTTGAATTTGCACAACAAATGATTCTTATCAGATGCTTTTGCACCCTAAAAACTTTTGCTTGGTTCGATGAGTTACCCCAGAATATGATCCCATATGACATAATAGAATGAAAGTAAGCAAAGTATGCAAGTTTATTTTATATTTATATCTCCTACATATGACATTATTCTCACTGCAAATACAAACTTGTTTAGGTGCCTAAGCAGTTCTGTGGTATGCCCTTCCCAACTGAATTTATTATCGAGTCATAATCCCAGAAATTTAACACTGTCAACCTCTTCGGTCTGCATGTCTTCATATATTATACACATGCTGCGAGGAAATCTCTTACAGGTTCTGAACTGCATATAGTGGGTCATCTCAAAGTTTAATGGCAATGAATTAGCTTTAAATCACTTATTAATGTCAGTGAAAATTTGATTAGCAGATATTTCTAAAGCTGTACTTGACTTGCTATTAATTGCAATGTTTGTATCATCTACAAACGAAACAAACTTAGCATCTGTCAGTGTAACAGATGGGAGGTCAATGGACCTAAGATGGAACCTTGAGGAACACCACATGTAATTTATTCCCAGTCAGATGAAGACTGACTCCTTACTGCACAGGTATTTCGTAACGACGCCTTTTGTTTCCTGTTAGATAAGACTCGAACCATTTTGCAGCACTGACAGTAACACCATAATATTCTGATTTAATAAGGGAATGCTGTGGTTCACACAGTCAAAAGATTTTGACAGGTCACAGAAAATGCCATTATGCTCTAATTTATTATCTAATGAATTATGTACATTTTCACTGTAAGTGTAAATAGCTTTCTCTATATCAGAAACCGTAATAAATCCAAACAATGACTTGGTCAATATATTATTTGCAGTCAGATGCTTAAGGAGATGCTTGAACACAAACTTTTCAAATATTTTTGAGAAAGCCAGCAAAAGTGAAATTAGTCGATAGTTTGATGGTATCTCTTTATCACCCTTATTGTAAAGAGGCCTAATATCAGCATATTTTAGCCAGTCTGGAAATGTTCCACTCATAAGAGATTGATTACACAAATAACTTCATATAGAACTCAACTCGCATGAGCACTCTTTGATTAACTTCATTGGTATGTTATCATACCCACTGGAATAGTTAGATTTTAAGGATTTTGTGATGGATGCTACATCTTTGGGAGACATGAGTGTCAGTACATTTTACTGAAGTTATTTTTAAAGACTGGTCTCAGATACTCCAAAATAATGTTCATTCTCACATGCAAGAAATGAAGAAACAAGATGTTATCTCCACTTCAACATCAATCCATCTGTATCACATGACTCAAAGCTTAAGTGTGTAACCATGTAGAGTTCATAGCAATTTTCAGATAAGTATTGTTCATATGTTTAGCATGAGATCGTAGGCAACACAATAATGAGTTCATAGACAGTTCCTTGTGCAGTCCCCCCCCTCCCCCCCTCCCCCCCCCCCTTACACACACAGATTCGCTAATGACTCAGCTCGTGTTACTGCCTTCCTGATAATTAATGTTGTGGACGTGGATTTGAAGTCCTTTGCATCGTCGCTTCGTGATTAGACCATCGACTGACGTCAAACTTGTCTTAAGCCAGAGAACAGACCATAATCTCCTGTGTCGGTGTCCTCAGCGAGTGGTACGGGTCGCCCAGGGCTAGGAACCTGTCAGGCAGGTATACTGAGCTATTCTGGGCTTGCAATTGGCACACATCAACACGTTAGTGGCCCTCGAAGGCAAGTCGAGCTTGGGGCGGAAAAGGTGGCACCCCCTCGACTGGGGTTGCTCAGTAAGATGTGCAAGGTCACTTCATCATTTTGTCAAGGTTTCTCCCTGCACAAATGCCTCCGTCGTCAGGTGTCTGCCTTACCATCTCAATCGGGTCGTATCGCTCATATCGATTATATTGCCGTCAAACAATGTTACATGCTTAGAATGTTTAATGTATGTGTATCAAGGTTATATATTCCCAAGCTCTGGAGGAAAGCTCGTATGGTTGCATTTCTTCAGCCTGGTAAGGAACCAAACAACCCTAAAAACTTTCGCCCAGTATCACTGTTATGCCACTGTTTCGAGGTCTTCGAGCATCTTATCCTTAACCGAATTAGAGGCATCCTCAAAGAAAAGTTCATCCCTCAACAAGTTGGCTTTCGACCTGGGAAGTCGTGCTGCAGTCAGATACATCGAAGATGGTTTCGAACAGAGTAAGATAAAAGAAGATGTCTTTGTCGACCTAACAGCTGCATACGACGCTATCAACCACAGGAAGTTGCTGAGAAAAATTTACCAACTCACCAAGGATTACCAACTAACATTCCTTATTGGTACTCTCCTGCAGAACAGAAGATTCAAAGTCTCACTCCATGGTAAGAAGAGCAGATTGCGCACGCAAAAAAATGGCTTACCTCAAGGCAGTGTGCTCGCCTCTGTGCTCTTCAATGTTGACACTAATGACCAGCCCATAACGGAAAATTCCAGGCTTTTCATCTATGCTGACGATGGTGCAGTGGCTGCTCAAGGAAAGACGTTTGAAGAAGTAGAAGAAATGTTGACTTCTGTGCTAGATACGCTTGGCTCCTACTACAAAGCCAATCATCTAAAGCCAAATCCCAACAAGACTCAGGTGTGCGCATTTCACTTGAAGAATAGAGAAGCTCAGCGGAAACTGGACGTTACATGGCAAGACAAACGACTGGAGCATTGCTCAGCACCAGTATATTTGGGTGTTACCCTTGACCGAACTCTCTCCTTCAAGAAACATTGCCATAACACCAGGCTGAAAGTGAGTACACAGAATAACATCTTGAGGAAGCTCACATCCACCGCCTGGGGAGCACGTCCTCCCGTCCTGACAATTTCGGCTCTTACTTTGTGTGTGTCCGCTGAAGAATATGCCTCACCTGTGTGGAGTACATCCACTCACACCAAACAGGTTGACATTGCAATCATTGAGACCGTCCGAATCTTGTTGGGATGTATGAAGCCAACTTTAGTCGATAAAATCTAGCTCATTGTTGGAATAGCTCCCCCCACTATTAGAAGGGCCGTTGCTGCTGATGTAGAGAGGGCTAAGCAAACTTATGATCCCCGACATCCACTGCGTGATCATCAGGCTGTAGTCCATCTATTGAAGTCTAGAAAGAGCTTCATTGCCAGGACTCAACAGAGGGAACACCAGAGTCTAACTGCATCACCAGGTGGAAGAGCAAGTTACCAAGTGATATCCCTGTAAAGGAAGAGCTAGCTCCAGGAAATGACTTGCCCTACCCTATTTGGAG
Organism: Schistocerca serialis cubense; assembly: GCF_023864345.2. Lineage (NCBI taxonomy): Eukaryota > Metazoa > Arthropoda > Insecta > Orthoptera > Acrididae > Schistocerca > Schistocerca serialis. The sequence continues at coordinate 276,690,632 of NC_064646.1, forward strand.
ATCGCTCAGTCGTCTTAGGGTGGGCGTTCCTCTTTGCAAGACCAACATGCGAAAATGGGGCATTGCTCCAGCTGATGGAGATGCATCATACGAGTGCGGAACAACACAAGACCCGGCCCACCTGCTAATTTGTCCTGAACTTGAACAACCCTGCACAACACAGGACCTGATCGAGGGAAACAACAAGGCCATCGGAGCTGCTACCTTCTAGAAATGCTGATTGGACACGGAAATGAATGAAAGAATGGAATATTAGAGACATACAGAAATAAAATTTACATACTAACCATGAAAATCAATGTCCTTGCTTAATAAAACTACTAATAACACAGATGTTATATAATAATATAACCCTCTGGTTAAAAAAATGAACAATGGTATGCTAATGCGTTAATGTGGAACAGATTTACTCTGGAAAACAAATTAGTTCCAGTGTTGGCCACGACTTACAAATCTGGCGCTGTACACTGTTTGCATGTCGGTATGACATCCACGCTGCCATTTGACAAGCAACAATTTCAATAAACCGTATGACTATCAAGAAGAGAGACCATGCACTGTTAGTGAAACTGTTTTGTATGACTGGCAGCAATTGAAGTGCTCCATTGAGAGAGTACCGCCGACTGAAAGGTCTGAGGAGAGGCCTGACGTCATTAAATTGTTTAAAGATGTCGATAACGAAATTCTAAAACGCAGGTGAGCTGGGTGTGGCACTTGGAAAAGGAAGGCGTTCTGTACCAGTGGAAGTTACTGCTGACGTAACGGATCATACAGCATGTGCACCGGGCAGTGCTAGAGCTCGTGCAGTTTCACGAAAATTGTCCATCCCATGGTCAACAGTATGGAATGCTTTGCAGTCTGTATTATACTGGTACCCGCAGAAGATCCAGATGATGCAGCAACTGAAACCTCATGATCCGTAGTAACGTTCTGAATTCGCTCTTCAGTTTCTGGCATAGGTCGAAGCTGATGACATGCGTCCATACAACATTCTATGTAGTGATGAAGCAAATTTTACACTACTGGGAGCAGTGAACACACAGAACTGCCGAAATTGGGTTACTGTTAAACAGTGTGCTGTGCAGCAAGAGGCACTGCACTCGCCGTGTGTGGCTATGTAGTGTGGATTCACAAGCACCTTTATTGTCGATGTGTTATTCTCTGAAGAGATAAACAGAGGGCCTGCCAGGTGTACCATGACGTCTGCAGATCATCGATACTTCCTTGTACGGCATGTGATTCCTGCTTTGAAATAGCAGAACTGTGTGAAAACCACTGTTTTCATGCAACACCTCATGTCGCTCAACCAGTGAACGATCTGATTAATGCAACCTTTCACAAATGTCTTTTCTCCAGAGTTTTTCCAGATGCATGGCCTGTAAGATCATCTGATCTGAACCCATGTGACTTTTGGTTCTGGGGATACCTAAAAGAATGCATTTACCAGGGACCCATTCGGTCTCAACCTGACGTGATGGCCAGTATACAGAAACACATTCCACCACAACTGCAGCAAGCGATCGTTGATCACGTCATTTTACTATGCAGCATCTCATCGACGTCTCCGGGGTTCATACTGAACAAACTGTGAAAGTGGCAAATTAATAATGAAGTCAGCATTATGCCTTCTCATTTCTTTGACCTTCTCCACCCACACCCCGCTCCTAATCCATTACATATGCAAAGATTTCTGTACGTACTTCTTGCATTCACATTGCCAGATTTGCATCCAGTGGCCAAAATTGCAACTAATTTTTTGTCAGCGTTATCGGTTCCACATTAACGCATTATCAAAGTTCACTTACATACAACAATTACAGGCCACACTGGATCTCTCTGAGGTGCTTAACTTTAATTGTATCCACCCAGTAGCTAAGAGACGTGTAGTTAATATACATTACATGCGATTGATGTTATAATTTTCTGAAGTAACCGCAGAGGCTAAACGAAATCCTCTACTTAGCTGAGCATGCACGTTACTTTAGTTATTGGCGTGCCCTACAGGTAACTACTGCATTGGCAGCGTGTGTAGCCATACTCTCTTACCGTCATGACGAGTTAACTCTCTTCCACCAATGCTTCCTCCTCTTTACGATCCTCAGATCCTTAAAAAGAGTTAGTCACTCTACCCCTTGGGTGACTATTCTGAAACACACTAGCATGATGCGTGGTTGACATCATAAGAAAACACAGAACGTTCTACTGTGGTACTAATTACAACTATAAAACTTTTATCCTGTCCTAGTTTCTGTATCTGACTTTATGACCTCACCTTACCTCTGCTCTGTTTTTTTTTTTTTTTTTTTTAAGTTAGAACATTCTTCACCAGGTCATTACATTAATGGATGGTACTTTTCTAGCTCTAAGGTATTTAACATCACAATAACAGACTTCTTCCACATGAAGGTCGCATCCTCTGAGAAGAGTATACACAAGATACATAACGAAATCCGGCACTTGCAGTTCACCAAACTTACGTAACGTTGTGAGATGTACCCTTTTAATAATCCGTCCTTTTCTACATCACTGCTCAGTGCCTCGCGCTACTTAAACATAATTTGAAAAATTCTCACATATTTAGCACTCCGTCGCGTCCAGCAAAACATATGCTCGGTGCTCCATCGCCACTGGCAATACCGCTCAGTGCTTTTCGCTTCTGCCATGACATATCAAAACTATGACACGCAAATCATCCTTAGGGATTAACTTATCCAATGTCTGTCCGATGCTTTCGTTATTCTCATCTTCCATATTTCATTACTATCTCAATGGAACAAACTTTACTAGGAAGTGGTCCACACACAATTCACAACAGAACCCCTCCATATCATACTCATGTTCTTCCTTACACACTCGTCCACGGTTGTGAGGCTGGTTGTTTGCTCTCTAACACTGCCTATTGAATGAATCTTTTCAGGTGCGAGATATGTTGCTCACCTTATAAGTTCTGCGATTCTCACTCTCTACAACGTTGTTATGCATTATTTTCCTCACTATTTTCTGTCCACGACAGACGTAAAATTTTATGGCTTTTAAACTTGCTTTTATAACATCTTTTCCTTGTCTTCAGTATAGTTTCATTGTCCTCATAAAACATGCTTCATTTCATTGTGGTCTACGTTTTTCATGGCAGCTCATTATTCAATGCAATACAAACAATTATCTTGTGCATATAAAGATCTCTAAATTCCTATTACTCACTACGTCCTAACATAATCTTATCGTACTTCCAGTAACTACTGTCTGTTCATCTTTGATGTCAAGTAATTTGCCTCATGGACGACTCTCGTGACCACTATTCAGTCCACTACTGCTTAGGGGTGTGCCGGATTTCCTCGATCCGTAACACGACGTTCCTCTCTTGGTTTTATTCTCATTCCTCCGTTCACACACTGAAATTCATTTTCACTGGAGGCGTCGTTTTCTCTTGTAATTCCGAAGTGCCCGGAAACAGTTCAGCACGCAAATTCTAAATTTTAAAAGTTTTATTCCAACTGTGGCCAGAGCCCAGCTAGGTCGATGTGCAGTATTGTTGACAAGGCATCAAAACACTCTGGCCGGACGAGGTTTGTGATACTGGTCACTGCCAAAGCAGTTAACGCCGCAACACAATGTAACCAAGAGTGATATAACATTTTGTAACTCAGAGCACTTGCATGCTATCGAGAAACTCACATGTTGCAAATTTAACTGGATCTAGCAACCAATGCTCGGTGCAGAGTAAGCTAAAAATAGCTGACAGGACAAATAATATGACTAAACATACTCGTCCCCCCCCCCCCCCCCCTGGTACGACTGTATCATAAGCGTAGCTACAAAGGTATAGACAATCGGGCTTAGGGGCTCGAGGCATTCAGTCATGCCGCCATTCTGTCTGTGTCTAGAACGGAAGAGACTCGTGGGCTTTTGAGTTTCAGAAAAACCACTGCTAACACTTGGTGATGAAGAACTTCTGGCTATCTGCCCACTGATTAACTCACTGAGTTCCCAATTGAGGCATATCCGTGGTGTAGTAGTTGTAGGTCTTGGGAAACTTCTATGCTGGGATTTGGTGTATGGCCAGCTCCATCCTCTGAGTGGCTATGGCTGACAGACTGCAAGCTGTCGATGATTCAGCTTGTGGAGGCGCACCCTTGTAGCCTCCAAGCCACCTAGATGCCAGCAGCTGCTGTCTGGGTCTACTCCCTGGTGGTGACTGGGGCATTGCTGCTCGGCATCGGATACCTAGTGTCGGCAATCGCACATAAGGGAACGACACTGGGACCACGAGCACATGCTGGGGTGCGTTCGTTCTTCGCTCCACTGCGACCCAAATGGCGTCATGCGGCTGCTACATAAGACCAAGGACAGTGGACATCACAGGTACCATAGGGGTGTCAGCACATTCCGCAATCGGCTACATTTGCAAGCACAAAGTGTGGCTTTGAGGCCAGCCAGCATGCTGTACAAGGCTGCCTGAATAGACACCTGTCAATACTACCACTGTTTAACCCTATTCCTCAGCATGAATCTTCCCCGTCACTCACCATTTCCCTCGCCCATTCTGATGCGTAGACGCCCAGTATAGGTTGGGTCGTTACGATTCTAGCATCTCATTTACCAACTCTTTTTGTATGGAAAGCAAATCAAAAGTTTTCAAAACCTCAGCTAAATTATTGCATCCTGAGCATTTGTAATTAATTTCTTCATCCTTGGAATCGCTAGATGAAACACCTTCCCATTCGTCATCATTCTGAAAGGATTCAGTGGACTTTGATTCATTATCTTCCATGACTACTTCAGTTATCGCTTGTCTCCAGAACGCCTGCTGAAACAGGTAGCTTAATCTCTCCTTCTTCTGTTCCTAATCCTTCTTCGACTATTTTCATTACCTGTGCACAATCGTCTCAAGTTAATATACTTCCTATACTAGCCATTATGATGCCTAACATCTCAAAAATGTTGCTGCACGAGTTTTTCTGACTGTCCTTGAAAGTCAACTTAAATTCTTTCTCGTCTAAACGCCCTAGCACATACCTCCGTGTCAAGAGTAACGTCACCTTGTAGACCTTGAGAAAATCAAGCATGAGAATTGCATTCACATTCAGTTTGCGTGTAACCAGAAAATTGGCATTAAGCATGTGTGACTGACACATGAAGTCGGCTCTGAGCTACTCCTTCACTTCTTCGCACTTACCGTGTATTACACTGCGTACTCTCGTCCCTCGTGTCCAAAACATCAGCCATTTCTTATCCTTATCACACGTCATACACATCCTTATGAAATACCAAGAGATGGCTGTCTGAACCAGAATACATGGTGCACTTATATCTCCCAACGCACATCAGTCATCAGGTACAGAATGTCTTCTGTTCTGTTGTCAAACTGAGCAGCACCTTCGAATAGTTTCTTCTTTATGGCTTCATAATTCGTAAGTAAGGCACCTGGAAGTTAAATACTGTCTAGCAGCAAAGTCAGAGCCTCTGATGCTAGTCAATCTCTCCTCACGATTCTCTCTCCGTCATTTTCTTGCAGGTTCTTTTGCAGATTTGGACCACATGCTTCTACAACTTCCACACTCTCCCATCTCTGATCATCGCATGCTCTGTAATTTCGCCTCTCATCTGCTCGCTACGGTGGCTCCCATGAACCACAAGGGCTGCTCCTTTGCGGGGAGGATGCCTTGATCGCCAGTTCACATTGCCTCGATCGCCAGTTCACATTAGGTGGTCCATATTGTGGCACCTATAGTGTGTTTGCACAAACTACATTGGTTCTCTAACATCAACTTCACGATCATGACCAAGCTCATCGAGGAAATGTAAAAATGCGCCTGCATCGTTCATAACACGTCCAGCCAATGTAATATCTTTCTGAAAACTATCAGATAATTTTGTTTATCAGATCTGTTTTAGCTCTTTCAATTCAAACAGCGCATCCAAGGTCTGTTCTCTTTTAACCATTTCTTTAAAATATTGAGCTGGACTACGAATCTGGGATCCTGCATAAAGTTCCATCATCAAACTGCCTAGTTAGGCAGGCTCCTGTTGTTCTTGTAGCCAAAATTCGTGCAGAAACGCGTTTTCATTTTTCTCATAAGACCTGTAATTTGCCATGATCACTCACACTGTGGTGACTGCTTCTTCCTGAAGATGCACGCAGAACTCCGTCCAGGAACCGTTCAATCCAAACTTTTCGATGCAAATGTTCAATGTGTTCCGTAACGAGTTTTCTAATTTCGTCTTTTTGGTAACCCATTCCTACCAGTACAGCTAATTGTATGCACACAGGAGGCGGTACGAGATCACTGCATATATGACACAGTCTCTCTGTTAACTGACGTAATTCCTCCCATCCTTCCATCTATGTTCTTCAGCCATTAACGACTGTCTGTTCCTCATATCTTTCCCTGAACCTCTACTATGTTATCTCTCCTTAAACAATTCTACCAGCATTTCACGAGTGCGTTGTTTGATGTCTGCCTGTATTTCTTTCAATCGGAGCAACACTTTTATTTCGTCCTGATCTTTCACGTTTACAGATATGGTCTTATCCGAACCCGCATCTCTACCTAACGACAAATGCTCTACTTGTTTCTTGATTAGTGTTAGTCACCCATGACTTTATCTTTCCACTCTTTAATGACATCAACGTCTTTGTGCAACTCACTGGGTATGTCCTTCACCTCTTGAGCTAACGTCCCTAATTTATTATTGCAAGTACTGATATGTTTCTCAATTATCTGTTTCCTCTTGTCTTCAGATATCTTAATTTCATTCCTGATCTTTTTATCCAATTTTACCATCTTTTCGTCACATCCTTGTACGTGACCCGTTAATTTTTGTTCTAATCTCTTGAAATTTTCGCTTTGTTCGTTGAACTGTTTGTCAATCTTTTTATATTGTGCATTATTCATATCTTGCTGTTTTTAACTACCGCAAGTGCTGCAAAATTCTCTTCTGTCTTTTTGATTAATGCTTTTGTCCTGTTGTAACGCTCATCGGAAATTTTATGGCGCTCTTCTGCCTCATAATAATGCTCATCATTCTGATACCATTTCGATTAAGAATGACTTGAGGTCAAAACGTGACGATGAGGAAGAATTAGATCAGTAACACTGTGTGCTACAGACACACATTCAACGGCTACGGGGTATTCTGTTGCCGGTCAGACAGTCACATCCACTTTACATCTTCACGTTGTTCTCTGTTAACCTGTATATCGTTAAACTCACTGTCCATCGCCAAAGATCCTTCTCATGACTTTCTCTAACCTCAGTACGCTATGAACTCCCTGGCACAATTTCCATTTTAAGTTCACGGTTTACAGTTGTAGACAGATTCTCTTCTTCGGTATCAATTGTACTCATCTTTTCTAAACTACTTGTATGAATACGGATTAATCTTGGCATAACCAAACACTGATGAAACTCAAACACTTCCCATTAATAACAAAATTCCTAATCTAGAGCCGGTCTGTGCGGCCGAGCGGTTCTAGGCGCTTCAGTCTGGAACCGCGCGACCGCTACGATCGCAGGTTCGAATCCTGCCTCGGGCATGGATGTGTGTGACGTCCTTAGGCTAGTTAGGTGTAAGTAGTTTAAGTTCTAGAGGACTGATGACCTCAGATGTTAAGTCCCACAGTGCTCAGAGCCATTTGAACCATTTGAACCTAATCTAGACATGTCATACAATACCGTAGGATACTACCAAAATCACGAACATATTTAAATATTTCTCTCAAAGGTGCAATGTCATAACTCAAACCAACGATGGACTCTACTCACCAGTCCTTGCTGTAAAATAAGCACAAATTAGCGGCGTATAGGCAACTTATAATTACTTCAGATTCTTGAAGGTTTTTTATTATTGTGATGTTCATCTATATTTTCCAGTTAAAATGCAATCAATAAACAAATGATCAAATAGTAAGATTTATTGACTTGAAAATTTGGCTACATAAATCAGAGGGTTCCAGGCTTCGAAAATCGTGACTAAGGGCCGCCAAATTCCCGTATGAGGTGTTGGTTGAGCAGTTTAGCTTATCCCTAAGATACTATAATTCCAAGCCCCGGTGATCTACAGGGGAGAGAAGCTCCCCATAAGATCACGCTAGTTTGAGAAAGACAAAGGCCCAATTCAGCATGAACGTATGGGTACTACTTCTCAGATAGATATGTTACTCGACACATCTAAATACAAAAGGAAACTAACGGTCACTATATCAATTTGGTTTATTATCATAAGATTTCAAACAAATGGTTTACCCACTGAATCAAACATATTAAGTGATCAAAGGGTTACAAATATGAACTCTAGTCTTGGCACAGATTGGTGGACACATGGAAGTGTGACATGAAACTACAGGGTGTTACAAAAAGGTACGGCCAAACTTTCAGGAAACTTGCCTTACACACAAAGAAAGAAAATATGTTACGTGGACATGTGTCCGGAAACGCTTACTTTTCATGTTAGAGTTCATTTTATTACTTCTCTTCAAATCACATTAATCATGGAATGGAAACACACAGCAACAGAACGTACCAGCGTGACTTCAAACGCATTGTTACAGGAAATGTTCAAAATGTCCTCCGCTAGCGAGGATACATGCATCCACCTTCCGTCGCATGGAATTCCTGATGCGCTGATGCAGCCCTGGAGAATGGTGTATTGTATCACAGCCGTCCACAATACGAGCACGAAGAGTCTCAACATTTGGTACCGGGGTTGCGTAGCCAAGAGCTTTCAAATGCCCCCATAAATGAAAGTAAAGAGGGTTGAGGTCAGGAGAGCGTGGAGGCCATGGAATTGGTCCACCTCTACCAATCCATCAGTCACAGAATCTGTTGTTGAGAAGCGTACGAACACTTCGACTGAAATGTGCAGGAGCTCCATCGTGCATGAACCACATGTTGTGTCGTACTTGTAAAGGCACATGTTCTAGCAGCACAGGTAGAGTATCCCGTATGAAATCATGATAACGTGCTCCATTGAGCGTAGGTGGAAGAACATACCGACGAAACTAAAATGAGCTCTAACATGGAAATTAAGCGTTTCCGGACACATGTCCATACAACATCTTTTCTTTATTTGTGTGTGAGGAATGTTTCCTGAAAGTTTGGCCGTACCTTTCTGTAACACCCTGTATGTGTGGATACGACCAATGACTGCAAAAATAGTGAGTTAAAGAAAGAATCCCAGAAAAGCAAGTACGAACATAAACAGATTCGGCAAAATGTGTGATGGTAGCTACTAGCTGGTTACAAACGTTAAAACAGCGCAATTACGCCCTGATGCCTCGTATCAGCATCCCCCCCCCCCCCCCCTTACCCGCCGACTCTGTGATACCACAGCTGTATCATCCCTACCACTCTTCAATGGTGCGAGTGTGGAAGCCGGCGGCAGTAACAACTACAAATTCGAGTCCAGCTCGAGTTCTGACCGCTGCTCTAAGTCGGAGACATCTGTCTCTGCAATTCTCTGCGAAGACCCGGAGCACGTGTTCTCTTCAACCTCCCTGCTTCAAGTGTCTCCTGACTTTACTTGGAGATTTCAATTTACCAGATATAGACTGGGACACTCAGATGTTTAGGACGGGTGGTAGGGACAGAGCATCGAGTGACATTATACTGAGTGCACTATCCGAAAATTACCTCGAGCAATTAAACAGAGAACCGACTCGTGGAGATAACATCTTGGACCTACTAATAACAAACAGACCCGAACTTTTCGACTCTTTAAGTGCAGAACAGGGAATCAGTGATCATCAGGCCGTTGCAGCATCCCTGAATATGGAAGTAAATAGGAATATAAAAAAGGGAGGAAGGTTTATCTGTTTAGCAAGAGTAATAGAAGGCAGATTTCAGACTACCTAACAGATCAAAACGAAAATTTCTGTTCCGACACTGACAATGTTGAGTGTTTATGGAAAAAGTTCAAGGCAATCGTAAAATGCGTTTTAGACAGGTACGTGCCGAGTAAAACTGTGAGGGACGGGAAAAACCCACCGTGGTACAACAACAAAGTTAGGAAACTACTGCGAAAGCAAAGTGAGCTTCACTCAAAGTTTAAACGCAGCCAAAACTTCTAAGACAAACAGAAGCTAAACGATGTCAAAGTTAGCGTAAGGAGGGCTATGCGTGAAGCGTTCAGTGAATTCGAAAGTAAAATTCAATGTACCGACTTGACAGAAAATCCTAGGAAGTTCTGGTCTTACGTTAAATCAGTAAGTGGCTCGAAACAGCATATCCAGACACTCCGGGATGATGATGGCATTGAAACAGAGGATGACAGGCGTAAAGCTGAAATACTAAACACCTTTTTCCAAAGCTGTTTCACAGAGAAAGACCGCACTGCAGTTCCTTCTATAAATCCTCGCACTAACGAAAAAATGGCTGACATCGAAATAAGTGTCCAAGGAATAGAAAAGCAACTGGAATCACTCAACAGAGGAAAGTCCACTGGACCTGACGGCATACCAATTTGATTCTACACAGAGTACGCGAAAGAACTTGCCCCCCATTCTAACAGCCGTGTACCGCAAGTCTCTAGAGGAACGGAAGGTTCCAAATGATTGGAAAAGAGCACAGGTAGTCCCAGTCTTCAAGAAGGGTCGTCGAGCAGATGCGCAAAACTATAGACCTGTATCTCTGACGTCGATCTGTTGTAGAATTTTAGAACATGTTTTTTGCTCGAGTATCATGTCGTTTTTGGAAACTCAGAATCTACTATGTAGGAATCAACATGGATTCCGAAACAGCGATCGTGTGAGACCCAACTCGCTTTATTTGTTCATGAGACCCAGAAAATATTAGATACAGGCTCCCAGGTAGATGCTATTTTTCTTGACTTCCGGAAGGCGTTCGATACAGTTCCGCACTGTGGCCTGATAAACAAAGTAAGAGCCTACGGAATATCAGACCAGCTGTGTGGCTGGATTAAAGAGTTTTTAGCAAACAGAACACAGCATGTTGTTATCAATGGAGAGACGTCTACAGACGTTAAAGAAACCTCTGGCGTGCCACAGGGCAGTGTTATGGGAACATTGCTTTTCACAATATATATAAATGACCTAGTAGATAGTGCCGGAAGTTCCATGCGGCTTTTCGCGGATGATGCTGTAGTATACAGGGAATTTGCAGCATTAGACAACTGTAGCGAAATGCAGGAAGATCTGCAGCGGATAGGCACTTGGTGCAGGGAGGGGCAACTGACCCTTAACATAGACAAATGTAATGTATTGCGAATACATAGAAAGAAGGATCCTTTATTGTATGATTATATGATAGCAGAACAAAGACTGGTAGCAGTTACTTCTGTAAAATATCTGTGAGTATGCGTGCGGAACGATTTGAAGTGGAATGATCATATAAAATTAATTGTTGGTAAGGCGGGTATCAGGTTGAGATTCATTGGGAGAGTCCTTAGAAAATGTAGTCCATCAACAAAGGAGGTGGCTTACAAAACACTCGTTCGACCTATACTTGAGTATTGCTCATCAGTGACGGAGGAGATAGAGAAGATCCAAAGATGAGCGGCGCGTTTCGTCACAGGGTTATTTAGTAACCGTGATAGCGTTACGGAGATGTTTAACAAACTCAAGTGGCAGACTCTGCAAGAGAGGCGCTCTGCATCGCGGTGTAGCTTGCTCGCCAGGTTTCGAGAGGGTGCGTTTCTGGATGAGGTATCGAATATATTGCTTCCCGCTACTTATACCTCCCGAGGAGATCACGAATGTAAAATCAGAGAGATTAGAGCGCGCACGGAGGCTTTCAGACAGTCGTTCTTCCTGCGAACCATACGCGACTGGAACAGGAAAGGGAGGTAATGACAGTGGCACGTAAAGTGCCCTCCGCCACACACCGTTGGGTTGCTTGCGGAGTATAAATGTAGATGTAGAAGTAGATGTAGATGTAGATGTACTCTCCAAAACTTGGCTGGTTCTGCCAGTATGGGAGTCTCACTGGCCAACTGCACTAGACATTGCAAGTTAGGACTATTAATAATTTTATAAACAAGTGTAACAAATTCCTACTCTCGCAGATTTTGCCATGTTAACCAATAATGGCGAGACAGGGGGAGGAAGGCGGAAAATATCACTACGTGTCAGGTTTACAATCCCGGACAACAAAAAGACTTGCTCAAAGACATGCGCGAGAAAATGCACCTTTCTACGTAAATAATTATAGTGAGCCAATCGCAATTCCTGTAACTTGGATTTAAATGAACATCCCTTCATGGTGTGGCCATGGCCAGTGGCCAATTTCATGCTCTCAAGCTCTGAGTTCTCCACTTGGTTTTCGGACCTTCATCTCGCCAAAAGATTCCTTCTCGTGTATCCCACAACGCAGTTTTTCATGCTACGCAGGCTGCCCTCCTACGCGCCTGCTGTGCGGAGCTAGGACACATGACTCACCTGTCCTATACGTGCTCGGGGGCTACTTTCAGCGCCAATTTTGTGAGCCTCTAGTTTTTCTGAAGTTAACTTCCCTGTCACCAACCAGTTAAAGAAAGCTCCCAAGACTGCGGAACGTAACTGGTTCCCCTCTCTGCAATAAAAGGAAAGGGGAAGAAATAGTAATTAGCTGTACAATCAATGGTAGTAGTGAACATTGTCTGCAGTTTTCGTCGGTCGGTGTGGCCGAGCGGTTCTAGGCGCTTCAGTCTGGAACCGCGCGACCGCTACGGTCGCAGGTACGAATCCTGCCTCGGGCATGGATGTGTGTGATGTCCTTAGGTTAGTTAGGTTTAAGTAGTTCTAAGTTCTGAGGGACTGATGACCTCAGATGTTAAGTCCCATAGTGCTCAGAGCCATTTGAGCCATCTGCAGTTTTTGAACAGCGTTAAAGAATCAACTATACTGACTACTGGGATGTGCATATCGTATCATCAAATAGGTTGCATGACAGTTTGGACATAAACTGCCACGTAACACAATCCAGAGGTCTCGGGTTAGATCACTTATCACTAACTTCATCTTGGGCAAAGTTGGTTGACGTGAAAAATGCAGAGTTATATCTTGGTTCAGGTAAGACAGTTCCAATGTCGGAGGACGGCAACTAGAAACTACCTCTAACAGGACCAAGCCTAGTAAAGTACTGTGGTGTTTAAAACAATCTTCGGATTGATGATACCTTTACTCATTGATGCTATAGTCATAGTATACCACTTATCTGCGTTTTGCGAAGTGTACAATTTTACATATCTGAACATTTAAAATTAACTGTCAGTGACTGCCACACTTTAAAATGCTATCAAGCCCTGGCTGGATATTCGTGCATTTTTTTCAGATGGTACTTTATTATAGATAACTGCATCACCTGGAAAAAGTCTGAGGTTACTATTAATATTGTTTACCACGTTATTGCTTCATACCACAGTCAGTGCGGTTGCAACCTAACAAGTTACGTGACTGTTATATGCTAACCTACTACATCGACTCCTCAGTATGCAAGCAGCCCAGTACTGCACAACGGAGATTAAGAGATTAAATACTGAAACACAAGGTCCCGCTTATTTATTATCCTAGCTATAGCCATTCATAAAACAAAAACATTCACAAATTACTTCTCTGTTGCTACTCTCTGCCTCTTGAACAAGCTGCCTGCACTCTGCGCACAATTCAGTATCCTGAGAAAAAACTGGAGCTCTTCCTTCTTTAACGCTCGTAGTACAAACGGAGGGGGGTACTTGGTGCTTACCTTTTGAAAATATTGTACCCTAGTCAGTTACATTATGTTTTAAAATTTTGAAAAAATATTTGTTGTTTTTAAATATTCTACCAGATTCCATGAATATTTTAAGCAAAACTAAAAAATTTAAGTCTTAGTAGTTAATGTCATTTTCTCCAATGAATATCGCATTCAATCTTTTTAGGTCTAGTATCTTACTTACACGTCAATATCTCTTCGAAAAGCATGTTGTGAGTAAAAGTCAACAACGATAAACGAATTTAGCATTTTTAAAATCTTTTTTTACGGTGGGCATAAAGTAACGCCCTTCAGTAGTATAAGCTATTGAAAGGCCGTTGATATTCTTATAGTGTGCTAAAAGATATTTTGAGGTTCTGAAACGTACTTACAACATCGGTATTTCTTTAAAAAGTATGAGTTGGGTTGATTTTGGGGAGGAGACCAAACAGCGAGGTCATCGGTCTCATCGGATTAGGAAGGATGGGAAAGGACGTCGGCCGTGGCCTTTCGAAGGAACCATCCCGGCATTTGCCTGAAGCGATTTAGGGAAATCACGGAAAATCTAAATCAGGATGACCGAACTCGGGATTGAACCGTCGTCCTCCCGAATGCTTAAAAAATTAAGTTTGTAATATAAATCAACAACAATTAATGAATTTTTTCCGTTATTTTATGGTAAGCATAAAAAACTCCCCCACCCTGGCCCCCTCCCTCGCACCCATCCTTTGGTAATGAATGTTACGGAAAATGCTTTGGTATCTCATAGGGTTAATCCTCATTACGATTTCCCAAAAATTAACATGCGTGGACAACTCTCCCTCCGTCAAACGGTAAAGCGAGTGCTGCTATCTTCTCCCAAACACGTTTCTTTCTTTTTTGCTTTCCCTATGAGTCAGGCTGCCTTATATTCTTTAACTGTGTTATTGCGTTGCTCTTTCTCTGTCACTCTTCCACCCCTCCCTCTCACGCCCGCTGCTGCTAGCATTCATATTTAAAACCTACCTTCCTGTAAATTGCATTTATTGTTGTACGTATCATGAATGAATATAAACTGTTTCTATTATTTTATATGTACTATTCTAATTTTTTAATTTCCGGATGTTATACAATATGCTTACCGAAATACATGTAACGCAAAATATGTATAACGCCTGGTTAGATATAATCAATAATTAAATCAAAAGTAAATACTTTAAAATAAATACAAGGCAAATCAGGAGGAAAGGTACATGCTTTGAGAATGTCCATTTATTGTTATTAAAAAAAAGGGACATTTTAAAAAGTTCAGAAAAAAACTGGACAAGTAAGGGAAAAAAACAGGACACAAATTGTATTGATAAAAGTTAATGGTCATATAAGTTTACCTTTGCAACGTGCACTTAGATGATTCCAAATGACTTTTTATAATTATTCTCCTGCACTGTCACTTTTACGCATTTTATGAAGAAATGCTTCTTCATTGACATTTTGTAATCAAAATGAGCAAGCGATACTTCACCAAAGTGTGTTTTGAGAATCTGCAAGGCCTTCATTGTTTTAACTTTCATTCTGTTTCTTTCAGTGGCCACCAAGGGTTCACTAAGGAATTTGGAAATTTTGTGCTAAGGACTATGGGACCAAACTGCTGAGGTCATCGGTCCCTAGGCTTTCACACTAATTAACCTCACTTAACCTAACTTACGCTAAGGACAACACACACACCCATGCCTGAGGAAGTACTCGAACCTCCGATGGGGGGAGCCGCGAGGACCGTGACAACACGAATAGACCGCGCGGCTACCCCGTGCGGCGGTTCACCAAGGAAAACACACGTACATTCTGTAGTTTCTCCGCTGCCGGAAATACAAGAAAACTGACTTTTTACATTGCTGTCAAAATTACTCTTTCGTTTTGGCACGATGAAACAGTGATTGTATAGCATTAAAATTATCGTGTATCCACTACAACGTCTTCAGATCGCTTACCACAACGAAAACGGAAATTGTTGCTACCTGAACCAGTCGAAAATGCAAATTAATGAATTTGTACTACCTACAGTGCAAAACATTAACCAAACAAAGATTGTAGAGCAAGTTGCTGTAACGAAACTGGTTACGTGGGGAGACAGTGAAATTTTGCTGGGGCGAAAATTTTCAAACACCGAAAAGAGATTATTTGATTTTAAAAAAAACTTCGAAAATTTGTTGTTATTCTTGTGTTCCATAGACATCAAGAAACGTGTGATCGTGAGGATGTTTCTTACTGATTCCATTGGTCTCCACTACTCAATGAATTACTTTGAGACAAATGCAAATGTTTACTTATAGAACAGTTTCCAAAACATTACACCTTATTAATTAGTTCTGTAGTAACACTTATATAGTTCAGTTGATTTCTTATACGTATCTTAGTTCCGTATAATTCGGAGTAGCCGGCCGGTGTGGCCGAGCGGTTTTAGGCGCTACAGTCTGGAACCACGCGACCGCTACGGTCGCAGGTTCGAATCCTGCCTCGGGCATGGATGTGTGTGATGTCCTTAGGTTAGTTAGGTTTTAGTAGTTCTAAGTTCTAGGGGACTGATGACCTCAGCAGTTAAGTCCCATAGTGCCCAGAGCCATTTGATTTGAACTCGGAGTAATCGGCTTCCTGCTGCTGCTGCTGCTGAAGTAGCCGTTGCCTCGGTCCATTTCTTCTGATAACTGCATCAATTTACGTGGTTACATGAAATAATCCAGGTACCAAGTCGTTTTATAGCGGTTTATTTATCACAAACTGCACCATTTCTTCTTACTGGGAGCCCACTCCACATAACAGGCTAAATAGTCACAATACTGTATTACAATAATTAGATTATTGCAAAGACGTGCGACACAGTGATTCCGTCTCCGACAGACCATTCTTGAGCCTTGTGCTCCTCCTATTTATACGTTTTTTTAACAATCAAGTCAACAAAACTATTAACAATTAAAAGTTGAACATTTTTATGAGTAACTATCCACGAAACCTTGCTTATTTTATGCTGAAACTGGCGTACCGGTATACAATAAAAAAGACTTTTACATAGGATGTGCATCATATTACATAAAATACTGAAAGATAACAATGGTAACCTAAATTTTCTTTATTATGGCTTCATTTGTAAAAGCAATATATTGGACAAGCATGACCTACTAGTAAACAAATGGAATAACGTTTTATGAGATTTAATGCATTACGCGAAATCACTTATTAGATACCACTGGAAATGCGGAACTTTCAAAACAGGAATGTACTTATTAGATACAATTAGAATTGGGGAACTTTCAAAACAGGAATGTAAAACAAAAGGGTTGTTTTATTTCATTGCGCAGGTGTTTTTTCCTAGCGTATAAGCCTGCGCAGTGAATTACTAGCATTAAATACAGTAGCCAAGCGAAACCACAAAAAAGCAAGATATTTGACCGCTCCGAAAAAAAACTTTCGGGACGACGGGGCATTCTGGAAAAAAAGGGATAATCCAGAGAAAAACGGGACGAATAGTCACCCTATTTAAGGGGAGACAGTATTGGTGATTCTCGACAAAAAGCTTCAAATGAATATATGTCCTTTTCATAAATATATCCGCCGTACAGGTGTCTGGAAACCGCAGGCGTCAGTCGGACTGAAAGCACATACGACGTCGTGTTACCAAACGTATATCCTTCAAGTATTTTGGTTACAGATTTTCAAGGAAACAAGATACCATATTCCATTAAGACGGTTATCTAAAACAAATGGACCAATGAGTTGGCCATCAATTGCACTTCACCACACGTTTACTGAGAAACGTCGTTAAAATGTGTTTTAACAGTAGCGTGCAGATTTTCATCTGCCCACACGTGAATGCCGCGCGTGATATTTATTGATACCGTTGCGGGTAAACATTGGCTTATCAGTGAACAGAATACGTGGAATACAGCGTTCCGTACGAATGACCTCAAATCATCCACACAGCAGCTGTCTAAAAGAGCTGCAAAATACAATGCAGTTGACAGTGGACTTTTTGAACATCTTTTGTGACGAAGTGTGCACAATTAATCAAAACATTGGATCACAATGTTCCATTACTATCACCTGCATTTGTCCTGTTTCCCACTGTTTTCATTAGCTTCCGCGGAGACTGTTTTGTTCATAATCACTAATGCTGTCAGCTCTCAAAGCGTGTATCTTTCCTCCTGACTCACACTGTATAAACAATAAGGGTGCCAACACAGTTCTCTTTCTTGCGCAAGCCCGAAATAGGTTCCGTCGAGGAGTGTGCATCCAAGATGTCCTCCCTACCAAGAAATCTTCAGTCTAATCACAAACTTTGTTTGATAACCGATATGATCGTGCTTTTGTTAGCAACAGTCGTTGTGGTACCAAGTCAAGCTCAAAAGTCAATCTCAAAATTGAAGTGCTCGTCACACCAAGAGAAACGGTTGAAGAAAAATAGCAACGAACTGCATAAGCTTCTCACGATTCACGGGATGACCCGAAAATCTTGAGAATAAATCGTAGCTCACTAAAGAGAGGAGTGAATTATTGTATCCAACTGCGAAAACGTTTCGGAACGCGTCCTTTAACAGGTGCGACAGCACAGCAAACTGTAACGTGTAACGTGCTGACTCAGTATCGTATTTCATGTTAAGATAGGCCATTGGTGACATTTACGCCCAATCAGATGGGACTTACATTTTCTGCAATATACCTTATGTTATCTTATGGTTTCACCTACGCCGATTTTCACTATTAATTATGTCACACCATGTGAACCGTATATTTTTAAAAGGACATCAGTCCCGAATTGAGTTCTCTGTTGTTTCAGATACTGCATATGTAACTGCTCAAAATGTCAGTCAATGGCTCATGCGCAAAGTAACGAGGCGTCAGTAGCGGCTAACGCTCCTTTGGAAATAAAGCTCACATACTCGACTGACGATGCTGTGGGTCATTTAATACTTTCTGCTCGCATTCCTATATGATATTACCAGTAGTGTTCACAAGCAAACAACAAGCTGCAATCGTTTAGACTGGAAGGCCGCAAGCAGACATTAGTTGCATTTGTGATGAGCTACATGTTCAACTCAAGTCTCCTCGGTTAAATGATGCAGCAAAGCGTAGAGATGTGATCGAGTTGTTTCTTTATAAGCGGAAGAGCAGAAACTTTTGCACATCTCTTCAACATGAGAAATAAGAAGCGGAAAAACTAGAAGACTGCATTCTTTACTTGTCTCTCGATTTTATGCAAATGTCTTCGTACCATACATTTATGTGCAAATGCGTTTTATCTAAGGCCACTTACTATCAATATATTTTTGTACACAATATAAAGACTGATACGAGCACAGTATATGTGTACCATGAAGGTGAAGACAAGAAGAGTGTGCTCTTTTTTAGGTTTCCGTGCCTCGGTCTGTAAAAACGGGACCCTTATAAGATCGGCTTTGTTGTCCGTCTTTCTGCTTGTCTATCTGCGTGTCCGACTGTCAAGAATTTGCAATTATATCACACGAAAAAATATTTGTGTTTCATTTTTTATCCATCTGTCTGTTTGACTGTCCGTCTGTTAACACCCCTTTTCTCTGGAACAGCTTGGCGTATCAAGTTCAAATTTATGTCACATACAAGGGTGTAAAAGTGTGAACTTCTAAGTCAATGCAACCAAAAGATACGGCGATTTGTGTCACATGTTTTGATATCCGAAAGCTCACTCATCAAAACCTATAGGGTGCTTCCGGTTAACCTAGAATCGTGAAATCTCGCAAGAAGCAAGGTTCAATAGTAGAAGTAAAGGAAAAAAATCCGAAATTCTTAATTTGTAATTATATAACACGAAAAAATATATTTTGTCACTTTTTATCCATTTGTCTGTTAGTCTGCCCGTCTGTTAATATGCTTTTTCTCTGGAACAGTTTGGCGTAACATCTTCAAATTTATGTCTTATACTGAGGTAGATAGTGCCTAGGAGGTGTAAAACTTTAAAGCTTCTAAATGAATGAAATCAAGAGGTACAGCCATATATGTCACATATTTTGATACTCGAACACTCTCTCATCAAAACTACAGGGTACTTTCCGTTGACCTAGATTCATGAAATTTGGCAAGAAGCAGAGTTTCACAGTACAAGCAAAGGAAAAAATCCAAAACTGATAATTTGTAAGTATATCACCCGAAGAAAAGTATTTCGTTTGTCATTTGTTACCCGATTTCAGACTTGAAATTAAAACATTCTCGGAAGCGAATTCCTGGGACCGATATCTTTCCAGAATCAATGTCGATAACAGGCAAAAATTCAAGTATAGGAAAAATCCATTATTGGTAATTTGTAAGTACAACACCCGAAAAAGAGTATTTCGTTTGTCGTTTGTGACCCGATTTCAGACATGAAATTAAAACATTCTCGGAAGCCTTGGACTTTTGGGACCGATATCCTGCCAGTATCAATGTCGATGATGGGCTAAAGTACTCCATTCCTGGAATGGGCAAATTGTCTATACACGTAATTAAGTTTGTACGGAAATCTCAGTGTACGTGTACTGCTCGCACTTGGCAAATATTTGTAAAAAGTATACAAGCATACACCCAACATCGTCTATTCTCAGGAAACTAGTTAGCCCAGAATAAGAATCACGCTCTCAGCAGATTTCTGTTTCACCTAACCGAGCCGGCCGGAGTGGCTGAGCGGTTCTAGGCGCTTCAGTCTGGAACCGCGCGACCGCTACGACCGCAGGTTCGACTCCTGCCTCGGGCATGGATGTGTGTTAGGTTTAAGTAGTTCTAAGTTCTAGGCGGAAGTGGTTTGCCATTGCCTTCCTCCGGCCGTAATAGGGATGAATGATGATGATGATGACGACGACACAACACCTAGTCATCTCGAGGCAGGTGAAAATCCCTGAACCGGCCGGGAATCGAACCCAGGAGCCCGTGCTCGAGAAGCGAGAACGCTACCGCGAGACCACGAGCTAAGTTCGAAATCAGGTAAAGCGGTTGCTGCTACTGAAATACTGAACTTCAGGTCAGTGGCAGGCGTACTACGGGAAGACAAGAATTTCTGAAGAAACTCAAAAGTACCGGGAGGCAAGGGACGGTGACATTTTCTATCAGCATTTTTTAGAATTTTGTTTTTGAAAACGCAAGAAAGAGTTGTATTACAGCTTCTACTAACGATCAATGGACTCATTAGTCACATATTTCTTTCCATTAGTCACACTTTTCTTCGGGACTTCCGATGCGGTCAACTGATTGCACCAGAAAAACTAGCTTATCCATCGGAAAAGGATCCAGTTAAGTCCATTACGGTCAAGATCTTGGCAAGACCGCAACGTTAGGTGGCCGAGCGGTTCTAGGCGCTACAGTCTGGAACGGCGCGACCGCTACGGTCGCAGGTTCGAATCAGGTTAGTGCTCAGAGCTTACAGTCAGTCGTCTGGTAATTTCTGAGCTCCTTCCATATCCGAATCCGAAAAATACATTTCATTACTGGAACTGTCATCTGCTACATTGGCAACGAATCGATACACAACAGAATCCAGGAACCCAACCAAACGCCACATTTTCCCCCCTCTTTTATGACTGTCTTTTAGTATCCCGTCAGCTTTTGACTGTAACGTGTGACAAAGCTTTGTGCATTAGTTCCAGTATGTCTAGTTTTGTGCATTATTTCCACTACGTAAATATTTTGTAATTTCGAGTGCGAAATCCCTTAACTTGGCTCCAAATCCGTTCTGTTGGGTTCATATTGCAGTGGTATGGTGGCAACTATAAAAATGCAGCATTTGAATGGTGTGCTCAATGGTGTGAAAATTATTGTTGTCCATGTATCCACGGCACTTAGAACTGTGACTCCTGTGAGACACATGATATAAAACATTCGACATAGTCCAAATAAATAGTATCTGATTTTTCATTTTTGTTCTAAACAACATTTATTAAAAATGCTTTATAAAATATCGATAATTAAGAATTTGTATTTGCAATGAAACTACACTTTTGCGTGGAATATATAATTAGAAACAAGAAAACGTTCATTTTTATTAGAAATTATTAGATACGTGTTAATTAGCATATATTTTAGGAATTTTACATTTAAAAGATGTAAGCACCCAAAATTGAATGAAAAAAGAACGCCCAAAACGTTTTGAACCCTCGATCAAGGGATAGTACTGAATTGCCATTCTACAACGCTACCGATTCAGTTGTGCTTCCCCAATTAAAGAACTTTTAACTTTCATAACTACAGTTCTTAGGAAAAGTTCACAGTTGATTTTTTTTCTGTAAACTTGTGCTAAACATTAAAAACAAACTATTTCTCGGCACTTTTTAACGGTGGTCCATGCACGTGTTACACTACAGAGCAAGAAGCACCGTCAACCATTTTCACACCACGTGTTAACAGCGGAACAATCAGTGCACAATACAGAGTCTATGACTGTATACTATTATTGAAATAAAAACTACACAGCTAAAATATTATTAAGGAAAACGTTGATGGCTGTTAATATTTATTTACCATAACATAGCAATTAGATATTTTATACGTAAGTAGGACCACGTCCGAAAGCGCAACAGTAACAGTGTACGTTTGCTACTGCTTCTGACCAATCATCGCGATTTTGTTTGTTTGGATAAGGTTTATTTCTATGATGAACGAAGTATAACAACGAACGCAGCACGGATGAATAAAGGAATGTTTCAAACAGCTCGTTCCCTCGCTGCGTCGTAACAAAGATGCACCAGCCCAGCAGTAGGGGAGTACTGGTTGTAAACAAGCGTTAAAAATACGCGCGGCCCAGGGCCGCTGCCAGCCCCTCGTGCGTCACAGTGGAGGGGCCGCAGCTGGTCTAACGGCCCCCCAGCGCGAGGCCCTCCTTCCGCTTCCGGGCTCGCCGCCTATCCCTCCAAACCGCGCCCTGCCTCAAATCCGCGGCTAACGGACCGCGCCCATGCGCTGCACCTGACGTCTGCCGCCTGTTGTGTATTTCGCAACGCGATTCCCGCAGTCATTGCAGAGGCGGTTGGCTGGCCGAATGTCTTCGTAGCCTAAAGCGGCCATTAGACTGCCAGTAATATTGTGCAATATTTCGTATTGTGCGACGTTATTGACTATCTGTGTATAAGATTCAAGGCTGCCCAGTATACAGGGTGTCCGTGGAGGAACGCTCAATATTCAGGGATATGACAGGAACGATCATTCGAAGCAAAAAAGTCTAGTAACGATTGGTTTAAATTCGTACTTTTAAGAGCTATGACCACTTCTTCGTCTTCGATACTGTGAAACAAATCTCTTCTACTGCATGTTCTCTCCTTTCTATATTTTGAGAGCCGGTAGTGGGACCAAAACAGGAAAAAGTCCCTAAAGGACTTCGTCATCGCATCGCTATTGTGGAACACATCTCTTCTACTGAAGAGAACATTCCTGCTTGAACACACTGTATTGTTCAAATGGTTCAAATGGCTCTGAGCACTATGCGACTCAACTGCTGAGGTCATCAGTCGCCTAGAACTTAGAACTAATTAAACCTAAGGACATCACACACATCCATGCCCGAGGCAGGATTCGAACCTGCGACCGTAGCGGTCACGCGGTTCCAGACTGAAGCGCCTTTAACCGCACGGCCACACCGGCCGGCTACACTGTATTGTATAATGTAGTCACGGATCTACTGAAATTAGATTTTTTACTGCGCAAACTGACTGTACTACATAGTCGGTCTAATTTTATATACCCCTCTGGTGTTCAAAACTTAAGGACGAAAACAAATTTTGCAAAATACGTCACCGTATGTAGCATAGCTCGATGAAACTTTGATCGTACTAGAAACAACTGTTACAGAATAATACCGAAGATAACTATACGAAAAGCGCAATGAGGCGAATGCAAATTACACTTGTATTCAAAGACAGTTACTACATTGATGACAGCACGATTCATGATGGTTGTCTGGACATTACAAAAATGGGACTGGTCCTTAATAAGATGTGTCATCACCACGAACGGCAACACAATCTTTGCATCATGCTCCCATGCTGCCCACAAGGCTGATAAGTTCTGGCTGTCAAGCGTTGCATTCCTTCACCACTACAGTCGTAGATTCGAATCCTGCCTCGGGCATGGATGTGTGTGATGTCCTTAGGTTAGTCAGGTTTAAGTAGTTCTAAGTTATAGGGGACTGATGACCTCAGATGTTAAGTCCCATAGTGCTCAGAGCCATTTGAACCATTCACCAGTGCAGCTGATAAGTGTGAGACAGTAGTTAGTGCACATGGACACGCTGCAATATGTCTCCCCAATGCATTTCACGTATGTTCAACGGGATTTGAAGCAGGGTGTAGGCCAGGCTATTTGCCAAATACTGTCTCGTTCAAAGAGCTCCTCCACCTATGTTGTTCAATGCGGTTGTGGATTGTCATTCATAAAAATGAAGTCAGGGCCGAATGCACCTCTGAAAAGATGTATGCAGGGAAAGAGTATGGTGTCACAATAATGTTGACCACTGATTGTACCATGCTAAAAGATTTGAAGGTCAGTACATCCACACAACATTATGCCTCCCACACCATAACACCTGGACCACGGAAACGATCATGTTTGACAATGTTCCTGGGTGCATTACATGTCTCCATCTCTCGCCATATGAGGGAACTTCCAGCACACTCGTCTGCAGATCATGGTCTCGCAGTCGCATTCTCGCTTCCCGAGCAGGGGGTCCGGGTTCAATTCCCGGCGGGGTCAGGGATTTCCCCTGCCTCGAGATGACTGGGTGTTTCTGTTGTCCTCATCATCCCTGCAAGTGGTGACATTGGACCGAGCACAGATTGGGAATTTGTACGGGTCCTGATAACTGTGCTGTTGAGCGACCCACAAACCTAACATCATCATCATCATCATCCAGCATAGTCGAACGTGATCGCTTCGGTGGTCCAGGTGCCATGGTGCAGGGAGAATCATGTCGCATAAGCGTACTGACCACCAAATCTTTGAACATGGCACACTCACTGATCAGTGCTGTAATGGCACTATACTATTTCCTCATGCGCGTCTTTTCAGGAGTGCAATTCGCTCGGACTCCATTTTTATTCATAATGACATGAGACTATGACGTAAAGAGCAGGTAGAGGAACTCTTGGAATGAGAAGATATTCTGTGAATGAACTGGCCCTCCCATTCCCTCCGACTTAAATCTCATTGATCATGTGTGGGACGCATTGGGGAGACAGACTGCGATACCTTTAACAAGACAGAGAAAAAAGAACTCAGATGCTGCAGTACATGTAGAAGCGTGTCTATAAAAACTTAATGAGTTAAGCTACAATTTCCATAAAGAACACACACACTGCAGTGACAACAATCATGGGATATCGATGTCGGTCGGTCAGGCCTGGCATGAAGTCGACGTTCCAAAACATCCCAAAGGTATTCTGTAGGATTCGGGTCAGGACTCTGTGCAGGCCAGTCCATTACAGGGCTGTTATAGTCGTGTAACCACTCCTCCACGGGCCGTGTATTATGAACAGGCGCTCGATCTTGTTGAAACATGAAATCGCCATCCCCGAATTGCTCTTCAACAATAGGGAATAAAGAAGGTGCTTAAAACATCAGTGTAGGCCTGTGCTGTGATAGTGCCACGTAGAATAACAAGGGTTGCAAGCCCTACCATGAAAAACACAACCACACCATAACACCACCGCCTCTGAATTGTACTGTTGGCACTACACACGCTGGCAGATGACGTTCACAGAGCATTCGCCATACCCAGAACCTGCCATCGAATTGCCACATTGTGTACCGTGATTCGTCACTCCACACAACGTTTTTCCACAGTTCAATCGTCCAATGTTTACGCTCCTTACACCAAGCGAGGCGTCGTTTGGCATTTGCCAGTTTGATGTGTGGCTTACGAGCAGCCGCTCGATCATGAAATCCAAGTTTTTTCACCTCCCGCCTAACTGTCATAGTACTTGCAGTGGATCCTGATGCAGATTTGAATTTCTGTGTGATAGACTGGATGGATGTCTGCCTACTTACACATTACGACCCTCATTAACTGTCGGCGGTCTCTGTCAGTCAACAGACGAGGTCGGCCTGTACGCTTTTGTGCTGTACGTGTCCCTTCACGTTTCCACTTCACTATCATATCGGAAACAGTGGATCTGGGGATGTTTAGGAGAGTGGAAATCTCGCGTACAGACGTATGACACAAGTGACACCCAGTCAGCTGACGTTCGAAATCCGTGAGTTCCACGGCGCGCCTCATTCTGCTGTCACGATGTCTAATGACTACTGAAGTCGCTGATATGGAGTACCTGGCAGTAGGTGGCAGCACAATGCACATAATATGAAAAACGTATGTTTTTGGTTGTGTGCGGATACTTTTGATCACAAAGTGTAGTTGTCAGTGCTAACAAACACGCAACACTGAGTGAAATAACCGCAAAAATCAATGTGGTACGTATGACGATCGTATCTGCAGGACAGTGCGGCTAAATTTGGCGTTGAAGGACTTCGGCAACAGACGACCGACGAGGGTGCCTTTGCTAACGCCTGCAGCGCCTGTTCTGAGCTCATGACTGTATCGGCTGGACCCTAGACACTGGAAAACCGTGGCCGGTTCAGATGAGTCCCGATTTCAGTTGGTATGAATTGATGGTAGGGTTCGAGTGTCATGCAAACCTAAGTAGTCAATAAGGCACTGTGGCAAGCTGGTGGTGGTTCCATAATGATGTGGGACGTGTTTACATGGAATGGACTGGGTCCTTTGGTTGCGTTCGGCTACTTGGATACCATTTGCATCCATTCAAGGGCTTCATGTTCCCAAACAGCGATGGAATTTGTATGGATGGCAATGGACCATGTCACCAGGCCACAGTTGTTGGCAATTGGCTTGAAGAACATTCTGGACAATTCGAGCAAATGATTTGATCACCCACATTTTGCGACGTGAATGTCATCTAACGTATATGGAACATAACGAGAGGTCAGTTCGTGCACAACATCCTGCTTCGGCAAGACTTTTACAATTATGGACGGCTACAGAGGTAGCATGGCTCAATATTCCTTCATGGGACTTCCAGGGACTTGTTGAGTCCATGTCACGTCGAGTTGCTGCAATATGCCTGGCAAAAGGAGGTCCGACATGATGTTATGAGGTATCCCATGACTTTGGTCGCCTCAGGGTAGACTTCACAAGTTAAGATAAAATTTGCAACTTACCACATAGTTGTATGTAGCGTTGTTCCTTCGAAGCAAATTTTTGTAATCAGGGAAACACTCTATGCTCGACGTGTAGTGTTGAATGCAACTGAGAGTTTATACCAAATAAATTAATAAGAGACGTATCAGATCTGCCATACTACACAAAACAGGCCTGGCCACTGTTACAGATGCGATGAAAAAAGCATGTCAAAGTCAAAAGATGGCAAAGTCTCCAAGAATAGGCGACGTTTTACAGATGCTCAGAACTTAGCGTGGACGTCAATGTGAGTTGCTTTTAATAGTTTCTGCAACTAAACTCTGTCTCGAAATTTGGCAGAAAATTCAAAGATGCTCTGGCGATATACAAAGTACAGTATACCAGCGACAAGACAATCAATACCTTAACTGTGTTATGACAGTGGTAATGTTACCAAAGTCAGTGCCACTAAAGTAGATTTACTAAACACTGTTTTCCAAAATTCTTTCGCCAAAGAAAATGCAGTAAATATTTCAGAATTCGAATCAAGAAATACTGCCAACTTAACATAGAAGTAGACGCCACAGGTGTAGCGAAGCAGACGTAAGTCATTCAATAAAGGAAAGTCTTCTGGTACAAATTGTACACCAATTAGATACATTTCAGAGTATGCTGATGAAATAGCTCCATGTTGTGCAATCATATACAAGCGTTCAATCGATGAAAGATCCGTACCTAAAGACTAGAAAATTCAAGAGGTCACATCAATACTCATGAAAGGAAATAGAAGTAATCCGATGAGTTAGAGACCCATATCACTGACTTCGATTTGTAGTACGATTTTGGAACTTATACTGTGTTCTAACATTATCATACTTGCAAAACACAACTGTCTCTTTACTGTAATAAGTTTTATCGACAGGGAACCTCATACTGATTCCATATTTCTAAACTTCAAAAAAGCTTTTGACTACATTCCTCGCAAACGGTTTCTAATCAAAATGCGTGCCTGTGAAGCAGTGTCTCAGCTGTGCGACTGGATTCGTGATTTCCTATCAGAAAGCGTCACAGTTCACAGTGACTGACGGGGAGTCATATAGTCAAGCTAAAGTATCTCTGGAGCATCCTAAGAAAGGGCTATAGGCTATCTTGATCTATATTAACGACTTAAAAGGGAATCTGAACAATCCTCTTACATTTATGAACATGACACCACCTTTACAGTCTAGTTACGTGATCAAAAGATCAAAACGAATTACACAATAAGTTAGATAAGATAGCGGCATGGTGCCAAAGTGACAATCGACGTTAATCAACAAAAAGTAAGAAGAACTCCAGAGGCGCACTAAAAATTTTGGTTACACTATAACTCACGGAAATGTAGAGGTTGTCAGTTCAGTTAAATATCTAGAGATTATAATTACGAACAACTTAAATTGGAACCAACAGACAGAAAATTTTCTGGACAAGGCGAACCAAAGGCAGTGCATTGTTGGCAGAAAAAATCGTAGGTGCAGGCATCTATTGGAGAGACTATCTACTCTATGCTTGCTCGTCTTGTTTTGGAGTGCTGATGGAGGACATCGCGAAAGTTCTGAGAAGGACAGCTCGGTTTTCAGTATCACGAAATAGGGAAGAGAATGTTATAGATATATTACCTGAGTTGAGGTGGCAGTAGTTAAAACGAAGATGTTTTTCGTTATGGGGAGATGTTTTCGCGAAACTTCAGACATCAGCTTTCTCTGAGAATGCCAAAATAGTTCAATATATTACATTTTGGAGAATTGCTCAGCGTGAATTGCAGAGTAATCATGTAGTAGCAACCTACATGTGTCGTAGGTGGCGTTCTTGCACTTCAGTGTTCCACGTTCTCAACTGCTGCTTTCCTTTCATATCCTTCCATTCTTATAACTGCTGTCTGATTTCTATACAAGCTGTGAATAAACTTTTGCTGCCTATATCTAATCCCTACTACGTTCAGAACTTCTAAGAGTATGTTCCAGTTGTAACCTCACCACATACACTCCTGCAAATGGAAAAAAGAACACATTGACACCGGTGTGTCAGACCCACCATACTTGCTCCGGACACTGCGAGAGGGCTGTACAAGCAATGTTCACACGCACGGCACAGCGGACACACCAGGAACCGCGGTGTTGGCCGTCGAATGGCGCTAGCTGCGCAGCATTTGTGCACCGCCGCCGTCAGTGTCAGCCAGTTTGCCGTGGCATACGGAGCTCCATCGCAGTCTTTAACACTGGTAGCATGCCGCGACAGCGTGGACGTGAACCGTATGTGCAGTTGACGGACTTTGAGCGAGGGCGTATAGTGGGCATGCGGGAGGCCGGGTGGACGTACCGCCGAATTGCTCAACACGTGGGGCGTGAGGTCTCCACAGTACATCGATGTTGTCGCCAGTGGTCGGCGGAAGGTGCACGTGCCCGTCGACCTGGGACCGGACCGCAGCGACGCACGGATGCACGCCAAGACCGTAGGATCCTACGCAGTGCCGTAGGGGACCGCACCGCCACTTCCCAGCAAATTAGGGACACTGTTGCTCCTGGGGTATCGGCGAGGACCATTCGCAACCGTCTCCATGAAGCTGGGCTACGGTCTCGCACACCGTTAGGCCGTCTTCCGCTCACGCCCAACATCGTGCAGCCTGCCTCCAGTGGTGTCGCGACAGGTGTGAATGGAGGGACGAATGGAGACGTGTCGTCTTCAGCGATGAGAGTCGCTTCTGCCTTGGTGCCAATGATGGTCGTATGCGTGTTTGGCGCCGTGCAGGTGAGCGCCACAATCAGGACTGCATACGACCGAGGCACACAGGGCCAACACCCGGCATCATGGTGTGGGGAGCGATCTCCTACACTGGCCGTACACCACTGGTGATCGTCGAGGGGACACTGAATAGTGCACGGTACATCCAAACCGTCATCGAACCCATCGTTCTACCATTCCTAGACCGGCAAGGGAACTTGCTGTTCCAACAGGACAATGCACGTCCGCATGTATCCCGTGCCACCCAACGTGCTCTAGAAGGTGTACGTCAACTACCCTGGCCAGCAAGATCTCCGGATCTGTCCCCCATTGAGCATGTTTGGGACTGGATGAAGCGTCGTCTCACGCGGTCTGCACGTCCAGCACGAACGCTGGTCCAACTGAGGCGCCAGGTGGAAATGGCATGGCAAGCCGTTCCACAGGACTACATCCAGCATCTCTACGATCATCTCCATGGGAGAATAGCAGCCTGCATTGCTGCGAAAGGTGGATATACACTGTACTAGTGCCGACATTGTGCATGCTCTGTTGCCTGTGTCTATGTGCCTGCGGTTCTGTCAGTGTGATCATGTGATGTATCTGACCCCAGGAATGTGTCAATAAAGTTTCCCCTTCCTGGGACAATGAATTCACGGTGTTCTTATTTCAATTTCCAGGAGTGTATATTCTAATCACATTTAGTGGAACCTCAAAACAGAAAAATTCCTAAACCTCTCAACAGTAAAAAATATAATTATGTCGTTCACATTCTGTGTAACGTCACAACAAAAAATAAATTCAGTAACCTGGTGATAATACAATGTAACTAACCTCTCAATTAAATTGTCGCTCACTTATGACTTTTCAACAATTGACTGTGAATTTAACCTGGTAAATTTTGGACGTCAGCAGTGCTGCGTCATGGCCCTGAAAGATCATTCTGAATAAAAAAAGAAAAATTCTTACCTCAATGAAGTCGCCGGATAACGCATATATATCTGCTCTTACAATAAATTTTTCGGACACAGCCGTGTGCAATGCTGGCCGATAGATTTGTCATTTATGAAAGGAAACAACTGATTTTTCTTTTGCAATAATCGGGATGATCATGGATTGGAGAAATTAGTAACTTCTTTAAATTGAAATGAATTGTTGTTAAAAGTTATTTTTTATGAGAAAGATTATTATTAGGACATTTTTAAAACATTTACATGGGACTTGAGATAACAATACTACATATGCGCGAGGCTACTTTTTACCTTATACAATAATGCTCACGCTCCGGCATCACTGCACCACGACCGGCCCAGCCAACACGATACACCAGACCAGACTGCTCGCTAGCAACAACTTACTGCTACAGCTACACAGTTCCTACTGCAGTCAACACTGCTCTTTGGTCTCAGATTCTCTTATACATTACATATCGTAGGCAGTGCACGAGCAATACATCGATATTACATCTGCTCGGACCTCTTACATAACCCTCCACTGGGGAGGGGGGGGGGGGCAAAAATTTGGCAGCGATGGTGAGGTCAATTGGACTTGCCATGAGCAACAAATTTTTCTAAAATCTATTTAGTTACTAAGTCTACAGTCACAGAGTATATACATTATTGATAAGTGCAGAACATATTAAGTAATGAAATAGAGTGCACACGCACTGAGTACAGAATATATCAAGAAATGACAAAAAATATACGCAATGAGTACAAAAGATATTAACAAATGACATAAAGTGCACAAACACTGTATAAGTCCTTAGTATTTTTAGGACAACTGATCCTATTAACAAATGAAATAAAGTGCAGACGCACTGTACATGCACTGAGTACAGAACATATCAAGAAGTGACAAAATGTTTACACAATGAGTACAAAAGATATTAACAAATGACAAAGTGCACATGCACTGTATAAGTCTTTAGCATTTTTACATAACATATCATGAAGTGAAATAAAGTGCACATGCACTGTACAAGTCTTTAGCATATTTATATAACATATCATGGAGTGAAATAAAGTGCACACTCACTGTAGAAGTCTTTAGCATTTTTACAAGAACTAGGAAAGGAATGGGAAGGAGTGCATCATGGTTGTAGCACAGTAGGTTGCACATAGTTGCACCGAAAGTCCATATCTTTCTACAGAAGCACAACACCAAATGAGACAATCTGAAGTTCTCTTCCCTGAAGTATTTATCAGTGTAGCCAAGACACTGAAATGTTGTATTAATATTCAATGTTATCATTTTGGTAGTACATTAGGTACACCAAACAGTAGGACCATAATAACATCTCCATCGTTCAAGGTGGTGGACAGCTTGGTATGTCAACACCACATTCTTGCAGAATTCATACTCTTTCACCAACGTAGAATTAGTGCAAATACCAAATATAGTGCTCCATGATCATGATGATGGACAGGACAAACGGATATTGCAGTAATTTCTGGTAATTACGTCAGAAGGTGAAGGACATTAAATCTTATGCTAGTCATCATTGAGAATTACACTAGTCTATCAACTGATCTGAATAATTACTGGCATTCATTGGCTATTTACAGAGCATTTAAGTAGTATGTATGGAGTATTACAGAACATTATTCATAAGTCATCTCAATATAGTAATTATTGGCACTCATTGGACAGTTACAAAGCATTGTTTTATGCATTATTCAGAAGTCATCATTCAAAATGAGTTAATTATTGGCATTGCAGTTATATATAATTCATCTAATTATAGTAATCATTGGCATTCATTGGTCAGTTACTAAACATGTAGCAAGTATTGAATATTACAAAACACTATTGATAACTCATCTGATTGCAGTAATTATTGGCACTCATTGGCCAGTTACAAAGTATTCATATAGTTTTACAAAACATTATTCAGTATTATTCAGAAGTCATCATTCAAAACAAGGGTTAATTATTGGCATAGCATTTATAGAGTATAACAAAAATATTGTTTATAGAAATTATTGGCATAGCATTTATGCATTATTGCAAAACATCATTCAGTATTACTCAGAACTCATCATTCAAGTGACATAGGACATATTTAAAATGTAACACACTGTAACTATTACTCAAGGTCTGTGATCCAATAATTCATAGATATAATGGATTCAATACATCTGAGAAATTTGCATTATATTTAGAACTAGAAATATACCTTAAACTGGTAGCATTATTTGGTTGTATACTGGTAATAGCTGGGACTGGTAATAATTTTTTTTTTTTTTTTTGCTAGCAATGCATTGCATTGGGATCGATAATTGCTGGGGCATGAAAATATTTGCTTTTGACTTATTGCTGGAAATAAGGATTAATAACGTCATTCGTCATGGGTCAGCTGTAGCAAGGTTATGAAACAAGTAGAGTATATGTGATCACATTCATGAATGATACACACAAATGGGTAAAAAAATGCAAGTACTAGAACAGGTTTAATGACTAACTGCTTATAGCACATTAATTTCATGAATAGCTTCTCCTGGAAAAAATACAAAATGGATTATTGAGCTGAAAGGAGAAACGTGTATTATGCTGAAAAGTAGTGAACTTCAAATTAACGGGTAATGAAACATGTACTCAATATGTAGCTACTCTAGCTGTCTTTTCCAAAACATTGTCATTATACCATGCAACATAAGACATACTGTCAAAACGACCTGCAACAAATACTTAAAAAACTACATAGCATCTCTTAACTAATAGTAAATATATAAACTTCATCATTATTCTCATCTGCAAGGAAAAACTTCATTATTCATATTACCATAACTTCATCACTATCATCACCTGCAAAGAAAAACCTCATTATTCATATTAGCATATTCTTCATATAATTATTCATCATCATTTATTATCATCTGCAAAAAAGGACACTTCATTATTCATTATTCATATTACCATTTACTTCATACAACTATTCACACTATAGAGTTTCTCATTTCTAGCATATTTCATCACTAAAACTAAGATGTGTAGTTCTGTCTGACAGCCTGCATCAATCGCCTCATATTCTGAAAGAAAAATAATTAGTTAAGACTGCTATCATGAGATGTGTATAGTATATTCTGGTTAATGCTTGTTAATTCTGATCCATTTACTCTTCATGACAAGGTATTGCATTTTCTTTCGTTCATTCCGAAGGTGAAATTTCCATTTCATAGTAAACCACTGTGGTTGTATAATTTATTTCCTTTACGTGGTATTGCTTTCTCAAAATGATGAATAAGGATTAATATCTTGCATTTAAATCATATACTCATTAAATAAAAACTTGTTTCTAGTGATATAATTAAGCATACAGCATAGCATGACAGAAAACGTATTAGGTCAAAAACATAGACAGTTTTCAAGTGCAAAAAATGTACACACAGTATCATAATGTAGTAGCAAAAAGTGTAAAATAGTCAAGATATTGAGATATCATAAGAAAAAATGTCAAAGTCAACTGGTGTTTGTTGTATCTTAAAGATTACATAGTGCATACAGACAAAAATTCTACTTTCGATAGGAAAACAATCATACATACACAAAAAATGGAAAATGTGCACTGTCTGATATATAACGACAAGAAAAGCGACCTGCTAACCTTACCTTGCCGGGCACTTGCCAAGAAAAAAAAAAATACGATCATTATCAGTAAGTAGTCACATAGATATAATTGCTTAAGTGCTCATATAAATATCAGGAAATGTCATTACAGTGTGATAAATCGTAAAGTGTATTCATTCAATAAAGGGTTTAATATTGGAGAAATGGTGATTGCCCTTGCTTTTTCTGGTTCTCAAAGTTTCGACGTGTACTACATTGGGATGAGGAATGCTGCGAATTCGATATGGACCTGCGTATAGAAGCTCAAATTTACTGCGTACGTACTAATATCTTCTGTCCAATGTAAAAGTCACGGCGTGTACAAACCTGTTTTTGCTGTATTCTCCGGCGCTCTGCGGCACGTTTGATGTTGTTCAGCGCAATGTCAATTATTTCATGGTGGCGTAGTCGACGAGACGTAGGAAAGGATACTAATTCTTTAATTTTGTTAGGTGGTTCAACATTTTTCAATATAACAGTCGGAGATAGCATAGTAGATTCATTTGGTATGGAGTTAATTACATCCTGGAATGAGAGTATGTGTGTATCCCAATCAAAATGTTTTTTATGGCAGTATATTCTACATAGTTTACCAATTTCTTTCATTAGACGCTCACAAGGGTTCGAAGAAGCGTGATATTGGATATATAGATCGGAGAATGCTTCTTGTTCGTAACATACGTGTCCATATAGCAGATCGAAACTGTGGCCCATTGTCGGAAATTACTTTCAATACATGCCCTACATGAAATAAAAAATGTTTTACAAATGCATTCGAAACAGATTTAGCAGTAGCTTTGCGTAACGGAGTGAAGGTAACAAATTTCGAAGTGAGTTCAACAGCTACAAAGATGTAGCAAAAACCTCTATTAGATCTGGGAATCGGACCAAAAATATCTACAGCGGCCATGTGTCTCAATTTAACGGGTACAATGGGATGTAACGGAGGAATATGTGAAGTCGTGTCTGATTTAGGTTTCTGGCAGATTTTACATGACGCTAAAACTCGTCGAATACGTTTCTCCATGTTGGCAAAATAACAGTTCTGTCTCAGTATAAGAAAACATTTCCTTGCTCCATAATGTGCGTAACTTAAATGAGTATACCAAATTAATTGGTTAACAAGCTCGTCAGGAATGCATAGTAACCAATTGTTGCCGTCAGGGTGAGAGCGGCGAAACAGAATGTTATTGCATACAGTGTAATGGTTTCTAATGGTAACATTATTCTTATCTTCCCAAAGGCGTTTAATTTCTTTCCACACGTTGTCTTTGTTCTGCTCTTGTGCTATTTCTCGTAACGATGACGAAATAAAATTTTCGAATGCAACTTCTTGTATATACATGACGCTAAAATTTGCTTGGCAGAAGTTGGTTGTGATGTCTTGCTGATTGTTGCTGAGAGAACGGGATAGTGCGTCTGCTACATTATTTTGTGTACCGGGAATGTGAACAATTGTAAAATAAAATTCCTGTGAATAAAGTTTCCATCTGCTTAATCTTTCATGTGAAAATTTTGCTGAAAGTAAAAACTGGATAGCTGTGTGTAAACGGTAGTATGTCTTCCATAAAGAAAATGCCTAAATCTCGTAAATGCCCATACAACACAAAATGTTTCAAGTTCTGTAACAGAATAATTGCGTTCAGCAGGTGACAGAATGCGACTCGCAAAGGCGATGTTTTTAATTACTGTAGTACCGTCTTCTTCAATTTCCTGAAAAATGTCTACGCCTAAAGCGGTGTTAGAACTGTCGGTGGCAATGGAAAAATTTCTAGTAAGATCTGGATGTGATAAAAGTGGTGCATTCGACAAAGCTTGTTTCAGATTGACAAATTCAGACTGTGCTTGGCTATCCCACGACCAAATAGTGTTTTTACCCGTCAACTGGCATAATCTAGGGGTCTCTAAAGCAGCGTAATGAATAAATTTACGGAAAAAGTTAATTAAACACAAAAAGGTGCGTAGTTGTCTCTTCGTCGTAGGTACAGTAATGTCACGTAAAGCTTGAACTTTTTCCGGGTCAGGCGCAATGCCTTCTGCTGAAATTACATGTCCAAGAAATTTTTATGAAAGTTTTACCAAAGTGTGATTTGCTAAGATTAACTGTGAGTCCTTGTGCACGAAAAGTTTGTAACAGTTGTTCAAGAATCGTATTGTGTTCAGTCCAGTTAGCTTCTGCAATAAGAATGTCGTCTACATACGTTGTGATTCTGTCTTTAAGTTCTGTCAGAAGTATACTATTCAAACCGCGAATAAATGCTGCTGAAGAAATAGCTAAACCTAACGGTAATTTGTAAAATTGATAACAGTCATCAAAACAGAGAAACGCTGTGTACTTTCTGCAGTTCGGATGGAGCTGAATTTGCCAAAACACCGATTTCAAATCTAAAGTGGAATAAATAGCAGTACCATGAAATTTCTATAGAAGTTCTTCTAGTGTCTGTGGGCGATCTGTTTCATTAATAATAATGTCGTTGACATGAAGCGAATCAAGTACGAGGCGAAGTGAGCCATCCTTTTTCTTAACAATATGGAGCGGGTTTATGTACGGACTAACTGCCGGTTCAATAATTCCTTGGTCAAGCGTAGCTTGCAATTCTTTCTTAACTTGTTCTCTGTGAATATAAACGTGTCGTGTTGTTTAACTTGAAACTCATACATAAAACCGGACATAGTACCAGGGATGTTGACAAAAACTGGAGCTTGCTGAAAAAGAATATTGCGTAACTGAGTACGTTCGACGTCTGTATTTGCACTGCTCTGATTTACTTTATCAGAAATCATTTGCATAACGTCATAGTCAGCTTCCTCTGGTGTATTATAATTGTGTACGTACGTATCTGTGAACAATGTGGAATGACAGTCTATGTTACGCGATGTAGAAATGACCTCTGTTCGATTAATTGTTTGTTCTTCTGCAGATAAAGCGTGATGAAATTCTAATGCCAGTTGTACATTTTCATCCTTTAACATTAAACAGGAATTTTGAAAGTCAATAATTGCGTCGTGTTGTACCAGAAAATTCGTACTTAAGATAATGTCTGTTGTCAATAAGGGAACAATCCAAAAATTTGAGTGGAACGTATGACCTGCAATACAAAATGATAAGTGTGTCTGTAATTTTAGATCTACTCCTTTACCAGATACTGCTCCTTTTACTTTAGTTTTGCCTAATGGTAACGTAGGATGGGTATTCTCTTTGTTACATTCGTTGAAGGTTTCTTCATTTATAACTGACATAGGTGATCCAGAATCGATTACTGCTGAAAATTTGGATGATCCAATCTTTACTTCAATGACAGGGTGCGAAATGGTTTTTTGAATAACTGGTTTTTCATGCAAAAGTGTGTCTCGGATGTCGTCAAAAGTAATAACATTTTCGTGAACAAGATTCTTTCTATCTGAAGTATTGCTTACGTTGCTGGAGGATGCAACATGTACTGTATCTAGTCAAATTCTATCTGACGTGCTATTATTTGCGGGAGGATGCTGTGGCATTTCAACTATTTGTACTGTCCTGTTACTTCGTCCTGACGTATTAGGTTCCGGATGATACCTACTGTCTGGTTCATTCATGTTTATCTGTTGATGTGGTTGATTCTGCTGCTGATAAGATCGACTGTTACGCTGAAAACTGTGCTCATTACTTTTACGTCTGTAATGATAGTCATTACTATACGGCGCGTTGCGATAGGAGTTAAAATGATGTGTTTTCTGTACGTAGTTATTTCCTTGTTGCTGTGCGTTACTATTTGGCGGATCCGACGTTATACGTTTGGACGGCGAAACATTAAAGCTTGGTTGACCTTGCACATTACATTGTTGGTTAGGTGTGCTAACCGGCTGGTTTTGTTGCTGTTGTTGGGAAAAACCTCTATTGTTACCAAAATGTGGTTCCTGTTGCTGATAATTTTGACGATACTGATAATTAAAATTTTGTCTGTTTTTAAAGTTCTGGTGGTTGTCGTTCCTGGAGCGTCTATTACCTTTGCTATTGAAATAGCGTGGCTGATCGTAATTACTGTATGTTGGTTGGCCTTGGTTATGATGTGAAAAATTTTTGTTTATGAAGGAATAATCTGATTGCTGAACTTCCAAAAGCTGTAACAGATCTCTGAATGCCGAAATATTTTCTTTCTGCTGACCTGTTAAAAGTGATACTCTTAATGATCGTGGTAATTTAGAAATACATAATTGGATAAGTGCAGTTTCACTGTATGGCTCACTTAAGTACTGGTTTTGTTGGACCATGTGTTCAAAAAATTGTGTGACAGTGGAAAAATTTGAGTTCTCATAATTCGGTAAACTAATTAATTGATCCTTGATTCTGCGCTGTGTCGTCTTCGTCCAATACGCTGACGGAAAAGCATTCTGAAATTCTTCTACGGAGTAGTAGTGTCTCACGATCGGTCTCATACGAGTTGCCGGTTCGCCTTCCAAAAAACTGCAAATATATTCAAGTTTGTGTGTTACGGGCCAAGTTGGTGGAAAAGCAATGCTAAATTGTTGTATCCAATCCAAGGGGTGAATCTGTGTTCTGTCATTTTTAAATACCTTAAATTTTCTCACGGATAGAAAGTGCTTGTAATCAAAATTATCATCTCTGTATGTACGAACAGGTTCAGGATTGTATGATAATCTGTTTGTCTGTGACTGTTCCGAATTTAACTCACGTACTCTCTGTTAATTACCTAAATTACACTGGCTGTGTGATTCTGACAAATGTTCAGAGAGTGGCGTATGCTGTGATGTGTTAAAAGCTGAAATATTTTTCATCTCCGTCACTTCTTGCTGTAAAGACGACAATTTTCTACATAATGTATTATTGGACGAACCTATCTCACTGATCGTCTGCTGTAAATTTTGGAATTCGGGTGTTTCATTAAACGAAACTGGTGACGTATCGTCTGATTTGGTGTCATTATTATTTCCGATAACATCAATACGACTGGCCAATTCATCATATTTTTCAGTCAGTGCTTTTACCTGATCATCGTTTTTAGTATCACAAGCATTAATTTGTTTTTATATTTTACATGTGGCTTTGTTCAATTTTTTAACGTTTGCTTTGATGGCATCGGGATCCTGTATTACTTCCAACTTTTCAAGTCTGTTGGTCATTGTCTGAAAGTCTAATGTGTGTGTGTCTGTTTTTGTTTTAAGATCGGAGATTTCATCATGCAACTCGGTGTTCAACTGTTTGATTTCGTCTGATACTGTAGCAATATTGTTGTCTACATATGTTTTTGCTTTCGTAAACAATTTACGCTTATCTTCCTGTCTCTGTGCAGTAATTGTTTCCATGACTTGTTGCTTTACTATATTCCGTTCCTGTATAAATTTACGGTAACGCGTTTCACTGTTCTGTAGGTGGTGATTAAAACGTTCGTCAATTTGGCTGTTCTGTTGGTCAAATTTCGTGTCTACTTTCGCATCCAGTGTGCGTGAAAGTTCTGATGACATTAATTTAAACTCGTCGCGTAACTGTGTTGCGGTTTCAGTGCGACTGCACTAATTTCATCTCTAAGTGATTTCGTTATGGCTGCTTGCGTATCACTTAATTCTTGTGCAACAGATCTAATTTCTTCACTACTGTTCCTCGCACAAGCCTTAATTTCCTCACGTAATTGTTCTTTAGTGTCATTACATTGCACGGCAACGACTGCAATCTGTTCACTAAGTTGTTTGAAATTGTTTTCTTGTTTATCATTCGACTGTTTGAGATTTTCATTCAACTGTTTGGAATTGTTGTCTAGTTTTTCATTAAGTTATTTATTCGATTCAGTAACTTGTAGCAATAATGCCATAACTTGATCCAAGCCAAAATTAGCGACTCTATTTTCTGTGCTGTGTGATGGTGTATCTGCATTTGTCACGTTTTGTGTAACCATTTGGTCATTCTCTGATTCTTGAAAAGGTTTGCCAATCGGATGTGCTCTGTTGTTCACTACATCTGAATCAAATAAATCTGACGTACTGTGAGTAAATTTTGCAAGTCAGGTGTGTCAAACTGGGCAGCGTTCATTGTAACGGAACCGCCGCGTTATCAATTGTCGTTAAATTAAGTGTGGACATAATTGAAAGTGTTTGCTCATCATTAGGATTAAAGTCATTACTAGTGGTCGGTACGCACTGATTATCTGTAATCAGAGGATTATCACTATTGCACTGAGTGTCGCTAGTATTATCGGTCAAATTATTCGAGTCGGCTATTTCACTCATTGCACATCGCGATGTACTGTTAACAGTTTTTCGCGGCATTCTCATAAATCAAAGTTAAGCACAAAATGAAACAGAGACAAAGCAGAATGGAACAAATACAATTACAACAAAGAGAAATAAATTGCCGATGATCTGTGAAGGAAAGAGTGACAAATTAGTAAATGCGTTGCGGCAGATGCAAACTACATTTAAGTAAATAAGAGCAGATATATAACTGACTACTTCTCATAAATTCACAAAAATACGATCCTGGCCGATTGTCGACAAGTGTAACCTCCCCACATAAATTCTATTCACATTTAGTGTAACCTCAAAACAGAAAAATTCCTAAACCTCTCAACAGTAAAAAATATAATTATGTCGTTCACATTCAGTGTAACGTCCCAACAAAAAATAAATTCAGTAACCTGGTGATAATACAATGTAACTAACCTCTCAATTAAATTGTCGCTCACTTATGACTTTTCAATAATTGACTGTGAATTTAACCTGGTAAATTTTGGACGTCAGCAGTGCTGCGTCATGGTCCTGAAAGATCATTCTGAATAAAAAAAGAAAAATTCTTACCTCAATGAAGTCGCCGGATAACGCATATATATCTGCTCTTACAATAAATTTTTCGGGCACAGCCGTGTGCAATGCTGGCCGATAGATTTGTCATTTATGAAAGGAAACAACTGATTTTTCTTTTGCAATAATCGGGATGATCATGGATTGGAGAAATTAGTAAATTCTTTAAATTGAAATGAATTGTTGTTAAAAGTTATTTTTTATGAGAAAGATTATTATTGGGACATTTTTAAAACATTTACATGGGACTTGAGATAACAATACCACATATGCGCGAGGCTGCTTTTTACCTTATACAATAATGCTCACGCTCCGGCATCGCTGCACCACGACCGGCCCAGCCAACACGATACACCACACCAGACTGCTCGCTAGCAACAACTTACTGCTACAGCTACACAGTTCCTACTGCAGTCAACACTGCTCTTTGGTCTCAGATTCTCTTATACCTTACATATCATAGGCAGTGCGTGAGCAATACATCGAAATTACATCTGCTCGGACCTCTTACACAGTCAATACAGTCAAAAGATTTCTCTAAATCTACAAATGGTGCAAACATAGGTTTATATTTCTTTAATCTAACTTTTACGTAAGTCGTACAATTAATATTGCGTTGCGTATTCCTATATTTGTCCGGAGGCCAAACTGATCTTCCCCATCGTCGGCCTCCATCAGATTCTTCTCCATTTTGGAATAAATAATTCTTGTCAGTATTCCGGATTCCTTAATTAATCTGTGCTATAGCTCGTCACACATGTAACACCATGACTGTCATTAATGATACAGTAATGATTCGTCGTAGTAAAACAAGTGTTTGGTGGACGATTATGGAAAAAAAGAAGAATATGACGAGTCTCAAACGCTGAACGGGTAAACACGTGAACTGCTGCCTCAGCTGGTTGCCCTAATGCAGCTGCCCGGGGGTTAATTCTTCCGTATGGTATTCGACAGGTTCGCAAAGCTTTGAACTTCGACATCTCGAAAACAATTGATAATCCCATCGCACTACTATCGCGCGAAACATTAGCAAAATCGGTGACCCGATGAGTACATGCTTCCCCTGTCAGTTAGAATGGCATTTTTGCTTTGTCTATTATTAGAGTGTTCACGCCCGCGAATATTGTGGCTTACAGAATGGCCAGGCGAATCTCTCCTAGGTCATTTCTTTCCCGGAGTAGCTCAAGAGGTGCTCGCGAACACGTGTATACGTATATCAACTGGACCACTGCAGAGCTACCTCGATGACAATCTTCGGTCAATATGATTTCAACTGCCTGAATGAAGCAAAGGAAAATTGGAAAACTTTAGCATGGGGAATGAAATTCAATGTTAAAATAATTGGGAAATGAGCAATGTAGACATCCCGAGTTGTCAATTATGTAAAACACGTGACAGCTCTCCGGTGATTGCACTGAAAATATTAAAATTTTTGTTAAGAACTTGAAAACACAGAATTAATGTTCCACAATAATATTTATTTAATAGTTTGTTATCAACTGGCTTTTGGTTTCATAGGCGATCGTCAGATAGCTTAATAGTAAACAGATAGTCCACACAACTTCAGCGCCCCCCCAGGGGGTCCACAACTCTTTTGTGGACACGTGCGTAGCGAGCACGGGACCCCGAGCTAATGTGGCCCTCCTTCCTTTTCCGGGCTGCATACCTTCCCTTCCCTTTCCGCATCCCTCCCCGTCCCCCATCTTCGCCCCCCCGCCTCACCTCTGTCTCTTTCCTTCCTTTCTCCCCCTCTGGGAGTATGGTTTGTGCCTACGTCCGGAGACGGACGCTCGAAACTGTTCCAAATTCCTTGCTCTTACACTTGCCAGTCCTCGTCCTTCCTCTGTCCTTCTCTTTTCCTTCCCTCTTCTCCTTGCCCTTTTCTCCGCTACGGCGTTTGAGACCCCCTCTTCTTTCCTTTCCCTTTCTCTTCTTTCCTCCCTGTGCGTGTCTGAAGGCCGACCCACGCACTTCCATGCGTAGCCGGTGACGGGGTAACGCGTAATTCCCCGCCCCGGGTAGACAGGTAGGACACGTACGTACCCCCTGGTAACGGCCAGGCCCAGGGAGGGGTGATTACCCGAGCTGATACCTTCCGAAAGTGCCGATTGGTCCCTCCGTCCGTTTGTCGGGAGGTGTGACCTGAGGTGTGAACAATCACCTAAGGCGGGTGTGCCCTCGGCGAGGGCCCCCACAAGGGAGGAGCGCGCCATCGGAGACGCCGGTAATCATGGGGGATTCTTCCGCAATGGTTTCCTCACCTTCCACTATGTCTGCTCACAAACGTAAGTTCACTGAGTCTCAGCCACAGACTGTTCTTCCATCGTTGCCACAGTTCCTTGTTGTTTCTCGGTCTGACGAAGGTCACGACTTTTCCACGGTCAACCCTTTCATTATACAGAAAGGTGTCGACGCAATTGCGGGTCCTGTAAAGTCTTGTTCCAGATTACGGAACGGCACCCTGTTGTTAGAAACACACAGTGCCCTCCAGGCTCAAAAATTGCTGCGTACTTCTCTGCTCCACACCTTCCCTGTCCGGGTGGAACCGCACCGTACCTTAAATTCCTCGCGTGGAGTCGTTTATACGCGCTCCCTCGATGGATTGTCTGACGAAGAAATTCAGCATTACCTGTCTGACCAGGGCGTCACAGCTGTTCATCGGGTTATGAAAAGGGTTGATTCGAACATCATTCCAACCCGCACTGTCTTCTTGACATTTGACAAAGTTCAACTCCCATCAAAAATCAAAGCAGGCTATGAGATAATTTCCGTTCGCCCTTATGTCCCAAACCCTACGCGTTGCTATCGATGTCAGCGGTTCAATCATACCAACCAGTCCTGTTCCAATCCGGCCAAATGTGTTACTTGTGGCAAGGATGCCCATGAGGGTGCTTGTCCACCTCCATCCCCTCGCTGCATCAACTGTATGGGTGACCACGCTGCCTCCTCTCGAGATTGCCCCGTTTTTAAGGATGAAAAGCTCATACAGGAAATAAGAGTGAAGGAAAAGGTGTCGACCTTTGCTGCTCGAAAGTTACTCGCCAGTCGACAGCCCACCGTGCCTCAGAAAGGTAAATACAGCGCTGTCCTTGCTTCTCCTCGACCAACAAAGGAGGCGGCCACGCAGACTTGCGACTTCACCTTTAGTACCACGGTCGTCAGATCGGCCAGCGCAAAGATCGCCCGTTCAACCTCACCCCTTTCGCCTGCCCACTCTATGGCTCACCCTTCATCGGGTTCTGTTAAATCTCGAGCCCAAAAGTCAGACGCCAAGTCTTCGAAAAAAGAGCATTCTC
Organism: Schistocerca serialis cubense; assembly: GCF_023864345.2. NCBI lineage: Eukaryota > Metazoa > Arthropoda > Insecta > Orthoptera > Acrididae > Schistocerca > Schistocerca serialis. Next base: position 276,734,902 of record NC_064646.1, read on the forward strand.
GTGAAGAGTTTTTACGTACCGCAACTTCACAACCATCGGTTCCTCCTTCATCTAAACATCATACTTCTAAGAAGGCTACGAAGAAACACAGTTCCTCTCCTTCTCCGCCAAGGCGTGTCCCATCTACAGCACCACCTGGCGGAAATCGCCCTCGGCCATCTTCTGTGTTGCCGAGGCGCACTGCTGGTGGCCGGTCAACTGGCCGATCGTTGGTGGCAGGAGCTGCTCCTGACCAACCTATGGATCAGGATCTTCTGCCTTCGACTGAATGCCATTCCATGCTGTCGGTTGCAAGCTCTGAGCAGTCGTTGAGTTGACAGCACCCTTGGTCACGTTCCTCCATTTTCTGTTCACCCTATGTCCATTATCCACTGGAATATCCGCGGCATTCGCGCCAATCGGGAGGAATTGTCGATCCTCTTACGATCCTACTCGCCGGTCATCTTCTGTCTTCAGGAAACAAAGCTGCGTCCCCATGACCGCTTTGTTCTCCCTCATTTTCAGTCCGTCCGATATGACCTCCCCTCTGTTGAAGGCACTCCAGCCCATGGAGGACTCATGATTCTGCTCCATGATACTCTCCATTATCACCCAATCCCCTTAAACACTTCCTTCCAAGCTGTCGCCGTCCGTCTTTCCCTTTCTGGATACACGTTCTCTCTTTGTACGGTATACATGCCATCGTCTACACCAATGGCACGAGCTGATCTCCTTCATCTTCTTGATCAGCTTCCACCCCCCTATTTGATGGTTGGGGACTTTAATGCCCACCACCCGCTTTGGGGATCTCCACATCCTTGTCCACGTGGCTCACTATTGCTAGACGTCTTCCACCAAGCGGATCTAGTCTGCCTCAACACTGGGGTCCCCACATTTTTGTCTGCCTCCACGGCAAATTTATCTCATTTGGACCTTGCGGTCGGTACTGTTCCGCTAGCTCGGCGCTTCGAATGGTTCGCCCTTGATGATACACACTCGAGTGACCACTTTCCATGTGTTCTTCGACTGCAGCCTCAACTGCCATATATGCGCTCGCGTCGCTGGAAGTTTGCCCAAGCCGATTGGACACTTTTTTCGTCTCTAGCGACATTCGATGACCGTCGCTTTCCCAGCGTCGACGATGAGGTCACACATTTTACCGACGTTATTCTCACAGCTGCGGAACGTTCAATACCACGCACCTCCGAATTGCCCCGGCGCCCTCCAGTTCCTTGGTGGAACGAGGCATGCCGTGACGCAATACGTGAGCGGCGACGTGCTCTTCGCATTTTCCGTCACCATCCAACTTTGGCCAACTGTATCCGATATAAGCAGCTCCGTGCGCGATGCCGTCGCGTCATCCGCGATAGCAAGAAGGCAAGCTGGAAATACTTTATTAGCTCATTTAACACCTTCACTCCCTCCTCGGAAGTTTGGAGTCGGCTTCGACGGTTCTCAGGCGCGCCTAGTTTCTCCCCGGTCTCTGGGCTCACTGTTGCGCATGATACCTTAGTGGACCCCGTCGCAATTTCTAACTCATTGGGTCAGCACTTTGCTGAGATTTCGAGCTCTTCAAATTACCCGCCAGCGTTTCTCCCGAAGAAACGTGCAGCGGAAGTGCGACATCTTGCTTTTTCCTCTCACAATCGCGAAAGCTACAATACTGTTTTCTCCATGCGCGAACTCCAACATGCACTCTCTTCTTCTCGCTCCTCCGCCCCAGGACCGGATGGTATCCATGTCCAAATGTTGCTGCATTTATCAACCCATAGCCTGCGTTACCTCCTTCGCCTTTATAATCGAATTTGGACCGACAGTACCTTTCCCAGGCGATGGCGGGAAGCTATTGTCGTTCCCGTTCCGAAACCTGGAAAGGACAAACATCTCCCCTCTAGCTATCGCCCCATTTCTCTCACGAGTAGTGTCTGTAAGGTTTTGGAGCGTATGGTGAATTACCGTTTAGCTTGGTGGCTGGAGTCCCGCAGTCTTTTAACACCAGCCCAATGCGGATTCCGAAAGCATCGTTCTGCCGTTGACCATCTTGTTGCTCTCTCCACTTATATCATGAACAATTTTCTCCGGAAACGCCAAACGGTAGCAATATTTTTTGATCTGGAGAGAGCATACGATACCTGTTGGAGGACAGGCATTCTCCGCACACTGTTCTCTTGGGGCTTTCGAGGCCGGCTGCCCCTTTTTCTTCGCGAATTTATGGCAGAGCGCACATTTAGGGTGCGGGTGAACACTACTCTCTCCCGTACTTTCTCCCAAGAAAACGGGGTACCCCAGGGCTCCGTGCTGAGTGTTGTACTGTTTGCCATCGCCATTAATCCAATTATGGATTGTCTCCTTCCTGATGTCTCGGGCTCCCTCTGTGTGGACGATTTTGCGATCTACTACAGCTCTCAACGGACCAGCCTTCTTGAAAGACGTCTTCAAGGATGTCTCGATCGCCTCCACTCGTGGAGCATCGAAACCGGCTTCCGTTTCTCACCCAGTAAGACCGTTTGTGTAAATTTTTGGCGACGTAAGGAGTTTCTTCCGCCCTCCTTACATCTAGGTCCTGTCAACCTTCCGTTTTCCGACGTCGCTAAATTCTTGGGTCTTATGTTTGACAGAACACTGTGCTGGTCCTCCCACGTTTCCTATCTTTCGGCTCGCTGTCTGCGTTCGCTTAACGCCCTCCGTGTCCTGAATGGTACCTCTTGGGGAGCGGACCGAGTGGTCCTTCTCCGCCTCTATCGCGCCTTAGTGCGCTCGAAATTGGATTATGGAAGCATAGTCTACTCCTCTGCTCGGCCGTCTATTCTTCGGCGTCTCGACTCTATCCACCACCGTGGATTACGTTTAGTATCTGGAGCTTTTTACACCAGCCCTGTGGAAAGCCTTTATGCTGAGACTGCTGAACCTCCGCTGTCCAATCGGCGGGCAGTCCTTCTGAGTCGTTATGCTAGCCATCTGTCTTCCATGCCTGCTAATCCAGCGCATGACCTTTTTTTCGACGCCTCCTTTGATGTCGGGTATGCAGGCCGCTCCTCCTCCCTACTACCCCCGGGAGTCCGCTTCCGTCAACTGCTCCATTCTCTTTCCTTCCGCTTTCCTAAAACCTTCTTGACAACTTGGGGTACAGCACCGCCTTGGCTCCGTCCCCGGATCAACTTGCTCAGAGACCTATGTCAATTTCCCAAGGATGGTACCCCTACACTTGTTTACCGTCGGGCATTTGCTGCTCTATGTGCACAAATGACGGAAGCCACATTTATTTACACCGATGGCTCGAAAACATCGTTAGGTGTAGGGAGTGCCTATATTGTTGGCGACACCCCAAATAACTTTCGGCTTCCCGACCAGTGTTCGGTTTATACTGCGGAGCTTTACGCTGTTCTCCAGGCTGTCCACTACATCCGCCGCCATCAGCGGATACAGTACGTAATCTGCTCAGATTCTCTCAGCTCTCTCCTAAGTCTCCAAGCTCTTTACCCTGTGCACCCTCTGATCCACCGGATTCAGGACTGTCTGCGCTTGCTCCACCTGGGGGGCGTCTCAGTGGCGTTCCTCTGGCTCCCGGGACACGCTGGTATCTGTGGAAATGAGGCGGCCGATATAGCGGCCAAGGCTGCAGTCTCTCTTCCTCGGCCAGCTATTCAGTCTCTTCCGTTTACCGATCTACGGAGCGTTTTATGTCGCCAAGCTGCTCATTTATGGCATGCGCATTGGTCAACACTTCCCCACAATAAATTGCGGGAAGTGAAAGCCCTTCCTTGCGCTTGGACCTCTTCCTCCCGAACGCGTCGTCGGGAGGAGGTAATTTTAGCTCGACTCCGGATAGGGCACTGTCTTTTTAGTCATCGACATCTTTTAAGCGGTGATCCTCCCCCACTCTGTCCCCACTGCTCTCAGCTGTGGACGGTCAGACACCTTTTAATTGAGTGCCCCTATTTTAATCCGTTACGCTCCCGTCTACAGCTATCGCCTGATCTATCGTCGATTTTAGCAGATGACACGCGCTCAGCTGACCGCGTTCTACAGTTTATTAGTGACAGTGAAATGACGTCAGTCATTTGAAGCTTTTTTTTGGGGGACAACCAACCCCTTTCTATAGTGGATTTTTAAGCATTCCTTCTGCCTTTAGTTTCTCAAATTTTATGATTTTGTTCCCATTGCTGCTGATTTTAAATTTCGTTTTTTTCCTGTTTTCTATGTCACGGGCTGGGCGCTAATGACCATAGAAGTTTTGCGCCCTAAAACCACAAACAAAAAAAAAAAAAAAAAAAAAAAAAAAACAACTTCAGCGAGAATTCAAAGCTGCACAAAGATCGTTTATCAAAGATATGTGACATTTAACGACAGCAGCGTTACAAATAACACAAGCATAAATAATACCCAAATTGGCTCTGCATAAATAATTTTTTTTATTACAGAGTATTTAAAGATCAATAGTATATGAACAGGCGAAACAAAGTGCGGGGAGGGGAGGGGGGGGGCAGATAAGAGAAAGGAGTCCATGGAATCTGGGTGTGGAAAAATTATAAGAAGTATATTAGCTAGTGGTGAGAGAAATCTTAAACGCCTGCTGCTACTTAACGGTGAATAATGGAACTGTGTATGGACATTAAGGACCAGGCCATGACTGTTTGACTGGTGTTTGTTAACGGCCAGAATTATGAGTAATGTTAGTTTTCTGTATTGATATAGTCGAAGAACAACGCGGCTCTGTTTGAAATATTCCTGAAAAAACAGAAATTATCCGAAGCATTAACCATGATCCGTCGGGAATTTTGAATGAGCAAACTTCGCTAAAGCGCACAGTCCTTTTGAATAACTTTTCCTTTTTAGAGCAACGTCCAGCCTCATTTTCTTCTCCTTCTGGTTTCTGATTACTGCATGTTACACATGTGTACTTCTTAACTGGGTTAGTGTTTTCGGCATTCCTTTGATAACTCTTAATTAGGCTTAGCTACTATATGGCATATGCCTATGTCCCGTAGTGAGGACATCAAGATCCACCCAATTTATATTTTACTTAGCTGTAAAATGCCATGTTTTAATAGAAGTTTAAGTATTTTTAATTTTCTATCCTACGACTACGGCACATTATTGTGCGTTAGTATCTGTGTTCTCTCTAAGTTAAAATTTGCCTGTCATTCACGATGTAAAATTTAACACACGTCTCATTTACGTAAGCCTTGTGGAGTCGCTGGATTTTAGTTCGCAGTTATTTATTTGCTCTTGCTTTTAATGCTCCCTTCAATGCTATTACTGCTAGCTATTAACTGGTATATGAATTATTGACAGTGTGGACTTTAAAGTTTAACAACCTTACGTTTTGCTTGGTTGCGAGATGTTTTTAATAGAAGTGGCACGTATGTATGTTCTTTTACCTCATGACTATGGCACATTATTCCACGTCGCCATATGCGTCCCCATTAAATTAAAATTTTGCATGTCAGTCATGGAAAGGGGGAAAAAATCGTTGTCTTTTACGGTTTATACATAAGCGTTAAATCACCGGCTTCTAGTTAGGGGTTTTACTACAGTTCTGTACTGCGTTTGTGCAAGACTTTCTTTTACTACTCATGAAGTACTCTTAAAGCTTTTCATGCAACTTTCTTGTAATTTTATTTTTCCTTTTGCATGTAAATCATTAATTCAATTTGTGAAGCGCCGGTCTAGTTGGTCCCGCGTTGTACTTCCCGTCAACAGATGGCAGTACTTTTGCCAGTCTGGTTTATCAGTTTAGTTCCTCCGTCTTGCGCTCTCCTCCGAGGCGCCGGCCGGAGTGGCCGTGCGGTTCTAGGCGCTACAGTCTGGAACCGAGCGACCGCTACGGTCGCAGGTTCGGATACTGCCTCGGGCATGGACGTGTGTGATGTCCTTAGGTTAGTTAGGCGACTGATAACCTCAGAAGTTAAGTCGCATAGTGCTCAGAGCCATTTGCTCTCCTCCGTGCTCTGCACTCGCTGGTGGTACACCGGGTCTTTTACTCGCCCATCGCTTCGCTCGCGATCACAGCACGAAGTGTAAGTGCCCTGGTGCTCATTGCGTATTTCTTTACCCAGGCAGTCGTCCGTTGTTTTATTGCCTGGTGTCGCTTTGGCACTGACTTAAAGGATTTACTGCACCTAGCCCGACCGCTGTTTTCTAAACTTTTTTGTTTTCTCATGTGTCCAACTGCGTGTAAAAATTATTATTAGCTTCGGTCTCTGTTTCTTTTCAGTATCACTCCTGTTGATGGGCATGTAACAGCCCGAAACCGGTCGTGGCTTAAGCACTGAAAAATTTGAAAACAGCCTTACAATTGAAGCCTTATTTTCAGCCTCTCCTTCAAATTAGTATGAGGGCAATGTACTTCAAGGGAATATACCACTGGTGACAACAGAACAGGAAGACAATGAATTTCCAACAGTCGTGTCCAGCACTGCACCAACTTCATAGTCCTTTAGAAAGTAATTTGTTGCAGTCACCGGTGGAAATACTAGTTTCTCCTTCTTGCTATGAAGCTTCAGAATATTACATCTGACAGTCATGACCTTGTTGACAATATAAACGGTGACCTTATAGTTTTCGCAGATGATGCAGATACCTGTAATAAAGTACTCACTGATATAAGCTATCGAATATTCAGTCGGATCTCAATAAGATTTCAAAGTAGTCTATCTATCTATCTATCGCTTGAGCCTTGTCCCGCAGTTACGCAGGGTCAGCCATCGTTAATCGGATTTGGCATGTTAATGTTTAAGGGGTGGCCGGATGCCCTAACCTGCTGCTACCCAGTACCCCCCCGGGACAGAATTAGTGTACCCCAACTGCCTGCACCGAGTGTAATCCATGGAATAGTGTGAATGTGTTCAGATGTCTGCGAGCCGTGTAACTGAGGCGGAACATGGGGATCAGCGCGGTATTCACCTAGTGGGATGTGGAAAACCGCCTAGAAACCACATCCAGGCTGGCCGGCACTTCGACCCTCGTAGTTAATCCGCCGGGCGGATTCGATCCGGGGCCGACGCGCCTACCCGAGTCCAGTGGAAGCAGCGCGTTAGCGTTCTCGGCTACCCTGGCGGGTCGATAAGATTTCAAAGTAGTGACTTGCTTTAAATGTTCAGAAATGTAAAATTGTGCACTTTGTAAAATAAAAGAAATGCAGTATCCTCTCACTATAATGTCAGTAAGTCCACAGTTGAAATCGGGCAACTCATACAAATAGCAGTCTGTGACAAATTGTAAGAATATGAAATGGAATGATCACGTAGTCGCAACGTGGATGAAGCAGGTGGCAGAGTGCTGTTCATTGGCAAAACACTAGCGAAAGGCAATCGGTCTATAAACGAGGCTGCACACAAGACGCTCGTGGGATCAAGCGTAGAATATTGCTTAATAGTGTGAGATCCATACCACACTGGACTAAATGGCTGTACTGAACGGATACAAAGAAGGTGAGCACGAATGCTCACTGGTTTGTTTGACTCATGGGAGAGAGTCACGAAGATACTGCAAGAACTGAATTGTCAGACGCTTAAAGACACTTGCAAACTAGCCCCTGAAGATCTACTAAGTAAGATTCTAGAGCCAACTTCAAGTGATGAATCTATGAATATACTACGAGGGACGTTCAATAACTAAGGCAACACATTTTTTCCCGGCCAATTTCAGACAAAAAACGCGAAATTTGTTGTGAGACATCGTGAAATATTCCCGCTTCAGCCTCTATAGTGTCATGAAGTTTCGATAGGTGGCGATGCTACACATACCCTTCAAAATGGCGTATGTAACGGAGGTGCGTTCTAAACAGAGAACTGTCACTGTTTCTTTTGGCAGAAATCTAGAGCATCGCAGATATTCATAGGCACTTGTAGAATGACTACAGAGACCTGGCAGTGAACAAAAGCTCAGTGAGCCGTTGTGCGAGGCGTCTGTCATCATTGAAACAAGGTCTCGCGAGCCTGTCCGATCTCTCCCGTGCCGGCAGGCCGCACAGCTGTGACTCCTTCAATACTGAAACGTGCGAACACGCTCATTCGATGTGATCGATTGATCACATGGACGTCTCTGTTGGTAGCGTTGACACAGTCGTTCACTAGTTGGGATACTCAAAGGTGTGTGACCGCTGGGTTCCTTGCCGCTGTTGAGTGGTACTTAAGATAGGTAAATAAATTAGTGAAATCAATGTGAAGTAGAAATTAGAAAATAAATGAAAAACTTAGTTTAGTTTAGAAAAGTACACACTGGCAAACAGCGGACGGAGCAGCAGTGACAACATCCAGCGCTTGCAAGTCAGCACGTTCAAGAGAAGCCATCACCTTCCCCACATAAGCGGACGCTGTCGATTCAGCCGTTCAGGCCATCGCCCGACCGGCTCACGTGTTTCTCAATTGTCACATGTGATCACAGGCCCTCGCCTACATTCCAAGAGCCAATGACTGACGTTAAGAAGATTCTTCGAGAAGCTTTTCAAAGTGACAGAAGAGGCAATGACCGTGAAGTCGTTCACCTCCAGTGAACTGAAGTAAATAAATATGCGAGACGCAGTGGGCCCAAGAGTAGTAGTTTTCAGTTCCAGTACAGTTCAGTCGGTGCTGAAGACTGTCATGCAGGAAGAGACTACATCGTACATAGAAGCACCAAGTCCGCCACTGTAATGGAATAGCAAGCAGCAGCCTCGTCGCCAGAAGACAGACGTTAGAAGGTATTTGAAGAATGATTTTTACGTACCTGGGTGACTCGTGAGGACGGGAAGGAGACAGCCTCACACCAGCAGTCACCTGTGAGCTGGGATGAAGATCTGACAGCCGAAGACTGGCAAGCTGGAGTCCGTTGTTCGAGTCCGGGACACTGGGCTTCCCCCGCCGCGCCGCTCTGCTGGCCGACGCACAACACACGCGGCCGCATAGATTAGAGAAACACTGGGACGGCACATCCAAGGTATCACCATCCGATTCACGACTTCGTTCTCGATAATTAAACAGGCCACCGCACGGGGCGCGTCTCCAGTCAATTGGGCGAAACGGCGACACGAGATACACACCGCCAGGCGTAATCAGACGCCGCCGCTGCCGCAGCAGAAGGCTTCGCAGATGACACAGCTGCCGCTCTCCCAGCCAGAACAATCCAGTAAGGAAATCGTTGTACAAAACTTCCAATAAAAGCCAAGGAAGAACCCACCCTGCCCACATGTTGTTAAGGGAGTTTTTTAGTGTTTTCCACCCTGACATAATGCCTTAGAATCAAATGCCCTTTGCAGTAATGCTCATCCTGACAATTCAAAACAGAAAACCCAGTTACACCGCCTAGCAGAAGATCATAATGAGCAACGAAGGACCATATGTGGGGATTTGCTTGGACATTACGAGGCTTATCGTGACAATTGTTTGTCGGACTTTATCACAGGTGATGAAAAATGATTTCATTACTGTCAACTGGAAACAAAACGGCAATCCATGGGGTGACGCCATACCACCTCTCCTCCGAAGAAAAAGCTCAAAGCTGCGCCCTCTGCCAATGAAGCCATGGCGACGATCTTCTGGGACTGTGAAGGTGTTATCCTGCTTTATTTCCTCCCTCAAGATGCAACCATCAACGCTGAAGTGTAGTAGCTACCCTGAGGAAACTAAAGAAATGACTGCAGGATGTCCACCTTGCAGTCCACATCTCGCACCTTTCGACATCAATCTGTTTGTCCCAATGAAGGATGCACTTCTTGGTAAGCAGTATGTAGATGATGAGGAGGTTATTGATCTAGTAAAACGTCGGATCCGACGTCGACCAGTAGAGTGGTACCCTGCGGGCATACCAGCCCTCCCAGTACGGTGGCGTAAGGCCGTCGCATTGAGCGGAGTTTAAGTCGAAAAATAGGGCTTTGAAGCTATAAGACTGGGAAATAATATCGTATATTGGCGTCCTGAATAAAACCAACCTGTATTGGAAAAAGTGCGTTGCATTACTTATTGAACGATCCTCGTACAATCCTCTATCGAACGCTCCCACATCGATCGCGAAGACAAGATTAGGCTGGAATGAGATTTTCACTCTGCAGCGGAGTGTGCGCTGATATGAAACTTCCTGGCAAATTAAAACTGGTACTGGCGGATGTAAAGCTGTGAAGACGGCGCGTGAGTCGTGCTTGGGTATATCAGCGCACACTCCGCTGCAGAGTGAAATTCTCATTCTGGAAACATCCCCTAGGCTGTAGCTAAGCCATGTCTCCGCAATATCCTTTCTTTCAGGAGTGATAGTTCTGCAAGGTTCGCAGGAGAGCTTCTGTAAAGTTTGGAAGGTAGGAGACGAGGTACTGGCGGAAGTAAAGCTTTGAAGGCGGGACGTGAGTCGTGCTTGGGTAGCTCAGTTGGTAGAGCACTTGCCCGCGAAAGGCAAAGGTTCCGAGTTCGAGTCTCGGTCAGGCACACAGTTTTAATCTGCCAGGAAGTTTCTAGATTAGGCCGTTTACAGTGTGCACACGGACGTTTCAGCAACCACTCTTCCCGTTCTCCATATATAAATGGAACTGGGAAAAGCCCCAAAACTGGTAGAATCGGACGTACCTTCTGTTATGCAATTCACACTGATTTGCAGAGTTTAGATATAAATGTTGATATGATCCTCTTCTATCCATTTAGTTAGTATACAAAACTACAATTCAGTAACATTTCGTTTTCTGTTGGCCCCGGACGCGACATGTAACACTAGATGATCAAGTGGCTGGCTGCACTTTGATGACTTTAACTTATTGATACGTAACCAACACGGATTCAGAAAATATCGTTCTTTACTCCCATGAAGTGAAGTGCTGTCGACAAGGCATCTCAGATCGATCCCATATTCCTATATTTCCAGAAGGCTTTTGATACCGTTCCTCACAAGCGACTACTTCCTCTCAGAGAGGTCACAGTTCGTAGTGATAGACGGTAAATCATCGAGCAGAACAGAAGTGATATCTGGCGTTCCGCAAGGTAGTGTCATAGACCTTCTGCTGTTCCTGATTTACATAAATTATCTAGGTGACAACCTGAGCAGCCCCCTTAAATTGTTTGCAGATGACGCTGTAATTTACCGTCTAGTAAAATCATCAGAAGATCAACTCTAATTACAAAATGATCTAGGGAGGATTTCTGTATGGTGCTAAAAGTGGCAATTGGCACTAAACAAAGTAAAGGGCGAGGTCATCCACATGGGTATTAAAAAAAATCCGATAAATTTTGGATATACGATAAATCGCACAACTCTAAGGGCTGTCAATTTGACTAAATACCTAGGAATTACAAATACGAGCAACTTAAATTGGAAAGACCACATGGATAATACTGTGGGGAAGGCGAAACAAAGACTGCGCTTTGTTGGCAGAACACTTAGAAGATGCGACGAACCCACTAAAGAGACAGCCTACATTACATTTGTCCGCCCTCTGGTAGAACATTGCTGCGCGGTGTGGGATCCTTACCAGATAGGATTGACGGAGGACATCGAAAAAGTGCAAAGAAGGGCAGCTGCTTCCGTGTTATTGCGCAATAGGGGTGAGAGTGTCACTGATATGATACGCGAGTTGGGGAGGCAGTCACTGAAACAAAGGCGGTTTTCTTTGCGGCGAGATCTATTTACGAAATTTCAGTCACCAGCTTTCTCTTCCGAATGCGAAAATATTTTGTTGACATCCACCTACGTAGGGCGAAATGATCATCATCATAAAATAACAGAAATCAGAGCTCGAACGGAAAGATTTAGGGGTACCTTTTTCCCACGCGCCATTCGAGAGTGGAATGGTAGAGAAGTATTATGAAAATGGTTCGATGAACCCTCTGTCAGGCACTTAAGTGTGAATTGCAGAGTAGCCATGTAGATGTAGATGTAGATGTTGCTGAGACGAAATCCAGAATAACCTTGGAAACGCGAGAGAAATGCCTCCTGGCGACTTTTAGGGAACGCAGTTAGCGTGTGGTGCTATGAAAGATACTTTCTGTATTATTAAACATGCATGGAAACATCATCAATTAGACCTCATGTTTTAAGGAGTAAACAGCACAGGCCCAGAAATCTATCTCGAGCGAAAATTAGGGCCATAGTTCTGAAAGTACCCAGTTATGACCCTTTGAAATAACAACTTTTAAACTTCAGCTTGCGTCGGTTGTTTGGCACTCGCTTCGCCCCAATGCAGCCCCCTAATGATCGAGCGCCAAGTACTGTACAGTTCAGTGAATGAGAAGTTTGTGAAATTCTGTTTTGACTTCGGCAACATGCTTTATTCATTGCGTCAAAGTGCGTGGGTTCTAGAACGTAGCTGATGTCAGAGATCTCTCTCCTTTAAACATTTTCACGCTGCGATTCATATATGCAGTGTAGTTGAATGCGACGATTTAGCGTGTCACTAAATAAGTAGTGTAGCGATGTTTATTGGTTACGAACTGTAGATTAAAAGTGAAGAAACTGGAAAATGGTAGAAAGTTAAAAAGATGGAGCCTGGATAAGTTGAAAGAACCAGAGGTTGTTGAGAGCTTCAGAGGGAGCATTAGGCAGGGCGAAAGCATACAATAGAAGACGGAGGGTAGCTTTACGAGATGGAATAGTGAAGGCAGCAGTGGATCAAATGGGTAAAAGGGCAAGGCCTAGTATAAATCCTTGGATAACACAAGAGATATTGAATTTAACTGATGAACGGAGAAAATTTAAAAATACAGCAAATGAAGCAGGCGAATGGGAATCCAAACGTTTAAAACATGGGATTGACAAGAAGAGCAAAACGGCTAAGCAGGAATGGCTAGAGGAAGAACGTAGGGATTAAGAAGCATATTTCATTAGGGGAAAGATAGAGATATTGCCTAGAGGACAATATAAGAGACTTTTGGGGAGAGAGAAGCAGCTGTATAAATATGAAAAGCTCACATGGAAAACCAGTCCTAAGCAAAGACGGAAGAGTTGAAAGGTGGAAGGAGTACATAGAAGGTCTATACAAGGAAGATAAACTTGAAGGTAATATTATAGAAAGGAAGTGGACGTAGATGAAAAAGAGATGGAAGCTATGATACTGCAATAAGAATATGACAAAGCACTGAAGACCAAAGTCGAAACAAGGTCCCGGGAGTAGACAACATTCATTCAGAACTACTGATAGCCTTGAGAGAGGCAGCCATGACAAAATTCTTCCATCTGGTGTGCAAGCTGTATGAGACAGGCGAAATACCGTCAGACTTCAAGAAAAATGTAATAATTCCAATTCCAAAGAAAGAAGGTGCTGACAGATGAGAATATTATCTCACTGTCAGTTTGATAAACCGTGTTTGCAAGATACTAACACCAATTCTTTATAGAAGAATGGAAAAACTGGTAGGTGCTGACATCGGGGAAGACCAGTTTGGATTCCGAAGAAATGTACGTACACGGAAGGCAATACTGACTCTATGACTTATCTTAGAAGAAGGGTTAAGGAAAGGAAAACCTACGTTTACAGCATTTCTAAATTTAGAGAAAGCTGTTGACAGTGTTGGCTGGAAGAGTCTCTCTTTGAAACTTTGAATGCCGCGCGGAGAGGACTCGCGGTTTCCGGCGTCATGTCACGGACTGCGCGGCCCCTCCCGCCGGAGGTTCGAGTCCTCCCTCGGGGATGGGTGTGTGTGTGTTGTTCTTAGCATAAGTTAGTAGTGTGTAAGTCTAGGGATCGATGACCTAAGCAGTTTGGTCCCTTAGGAATTTACACACATGTGAACATGTGTGAAACTTTGAAGGTAGCGAAGAAGCGAAAGGCTATTTTACAACTTGTATAGAAACCAGACGTAGCTGTAAGAGTCGAAAGGAATGAAAGGGAAGCAGTGGTTGAGAAGGAAGTGAGGCAAGACTGTTGCCTATCCCTGGTATTATTAAATCTGTACATTGAACAAGCGGTAAAGTAAACCAACAAATAATTTGAAGTAGGAATTAAATTTCAGTGAGAAGAAATTAAAAAAAAAAATGTGGGTTCGCAGATGAAATTGTAATTCTCAGATACAGCAAAAGAGCAGTTGATCGAAATAGACAGTGTCTTGAAAGAAGGATATAAGATGAACATAAAAAAATCAAAACAAGGATAATGGAATATAGTCGAACTAAATCAGGTGAAGCTGAGGGATTTTGGTTAGGAAACGACACACTTAAAGTAGTAGGTGCGTTTTGTTATTTGGGCAGGAATAAATTGATGACGTCCGAAGTAGAGAGGACTGTCAATGGCAAGACAAGCTGTCCTGAAGAAGCGGAAGTTGTTGACATCGAATACAGACTTAAAGTATTAGGATGTCTTTTCTGAAGGTATTTGTGTGGAGTGTAGGCGTGTATGGAAGTGAAACATCGACGGTAGGCGGTTTAGATTTGTTCAAAGGGCTCTGAGCACTATGGAACTTAACATCTGAGGTCATCAGTCCCCTAGAACTTTGAACTACTTAAATCTAACTAACCTAAGGACATCACACACATCCATGCCCGAGGCAGGATTCGAACCTGCGACTGTAGCGGTGGCGCGGTTCCAGACTGAAGCGCCTAGAAAAAGCTCGGCTACAAAGGCCGGCACGGCTGTTTAGACAAGAAGAGAATATCAGCTTTTGAAATGTGGTGCTACAGAAGAATACTGAAGATTAGATGCGTAAATCCCGTAACTAATGATGAGTGACTGAGTAGAATTGGGGAGACAAAAAATTTATGGCTCAACTTGAGTAAAAGAAGGGATCGGCTGGTAGGACACATTCTGAGACATCGGGAGTTCACGTGTAGTATTCGAGAGAAGTGTGGAGAGTAAAAATCGCAGAGGGAGACCAAGATATTAAAACAGTAGGTAGATTCAGAAAGATGTAAGTTGCAGTAGATACTCGCAGATGAAGAGGCTTGCACAGGATAGAGTAGCGTGGGTAGCTATTTCATTATTAGCACTGCTGTTTGTGTGTTATTTTCTTCGGATTTAAACCTGGCACTGTTAAAGTGAGGTACATTTGCAGGAGATCCGCTATTCTTCTACGTGTTTGGCATAATTAAATAGTAATCGAACGAGAATACTGTTAAAATAATATTAAACGTATACGTGCGTGAGGCTGACATTAGGTACTCATATTACTTTCTATTTTTATGACAGCTGTTCTCAAACAAAATTTGAAAACGCGTGGCGCAAACATGTCCACTTCCTCCTTCCCCTTCCCCTGCCTTTAACGTATCGCGGATAGGAGGTGTCTTGCTGTCACTCCACTGTGTGTACTTCACGATCGGGCATAAT
Organism: Schistocerca serialis cubense; assembly: GCF_023864345.2. Classification (NCBI taxonomy): domain Eukaryota; kingdom Metazoa; phylum Arthropoda; class Insecta; order Orthoptera; family Acrididae; genus Schistocerca; species Schistocerca serialis. The sequence goes on from NC_064646.1 coordinate 276,750,095, forward strand.
TCTGCTGCAGTGGGGTGGAGCGAGTGAAAAATCAGCCGACGCGCGCGAAAGTTAAAAATCTGTTCTTTCCGAGGGTCATAACAGCGAACCATCAGAATTATGGCCCAAATTTTCAAGCAGGATCAATTGCAGGGGCTGATATCTTGCAAGTGTGATTTTGTTCTTAACGTATGAGGTCAAATTGGCGATGTTTCTTTTTTTTATTTTTTAGATTTTTTAGTAGATCATTTTGCGTCTAACTTCTCGGAAGACACAAAAGCATCACTCCCGGACTGGCTCTCACGCCCCTTTGGAGATAGCGAGTCCTGATCCTTAGTCCTTTTTCCATCAAGTTCTACATCATGTAAGCTTAAACTGAAAATCATTAACCAAGGACCCCAATTCGACGGTTCATTTTTCTTATAACGCTCCTCCAAACTTAACGCCGCTAAATCGACTACCCGGTTAGTTAAACCACTGGCCGGCTTGAATTCCAAACTAGGCCGCCCTTCTTTGGCGTTCCCGCCTTACGTAGCGAATCTAGCTTTCGCCACTGCTTCCCCCCTCGTGCTCTGTGATGCCAGGACTATTCAGCTGTGGCTGGATTTCGCTCCCCCCTCGCAACCGGCATCGGCGAGATCATACAGCCCCAGCCCTTCGCCGCCCTTCCTCCACTGCACGCATGCGCCCTTAACGACCTTGGGCGTTAGGATGTCCAGACAGACCGTTGGAGCGTGTTCAACGGTCGATTGGTACGTTCTAACGCTCATGGAAGATAAGCACGTCATGACTGATTTGGCGAAACAATTCTTGAGCGATCTTTGCGGCTGGAAATATATCATTTTTCTCACACCGGAAGAACAAAAATAACAGCCAGTGACGTTGCTGTTAGTAGTAGTTTATCCTGTAGTGAAGTAGAAGTGGATAGTTCCTGTGAATTATTATGGGTGGAGGTTACACTCAACAACCGAGCTAGGTTAATAGTTGGCTCCTTTTACCGACCTCCCGACTCAGCAGCATCAGTGGCAGAACAACTGAGAGAAAATTTGGAATACATTTCACATAAATTTTAGGTGGAGATTTCAATTTACCAGATATAGACTGGGACACTCAGATGTTTAGGACGGGTGGTAGGGACAGAGCATCGAGTGACATTATACTATCCGAAAATTACCACGAGCAATTAAACAGAGAACCGACTCGTGGAGATAACATCTTGGACCTACTGATAACAAACAGACCCGAACTTTTCGACTCTGTAAGTGCAGAACAGGGAATCAGTGATCATAAGGCCGTTGCAGCATCCCTGAATATGGAAGTAAATAGGAATATAAAAAAAGGGAGGAAGGTTTATCTGTTTAGCAAGAGTAATAGAAGGCAGATTTCAGACTACCTTACAGATCAAAACGAAAATTTCTGTTCCGACACTGGCAATGTTGAGTGTTTATTGAAAAAGTTCAAGGCAATCGTAAAATGCGTTTTAGACAGGTACGTGCCGAGTAAAACTGTGAGGGACGGGAAAAACCCACCGTGGTTCAACAACAAAGTTAGGAAACTACTGAGAAAGCAAAGAGGTCTTCACTCCAAGTGTAAACGCAGCCAAAATCACTCAGACAAACAGAAGCTAAAAGATGTCAAAGTCAGCGTAAGGAGGGCTATGCGTGAAGCGTTCAGTGAATTCGAAAGTAAAATTCTATGTACCGACTTGACAGAAAATCCTAGGAAGTTCTGGTCTTACGTTAAATCAGTAAGTGGCTCGAAACAGTATATCCAGACACTTGGGGATGATGATGGCATTGAAACAGAGGATGACAGGCGTAAAGCTGAAATACTAAACACCTTTTTCCAAACCTGTTTCACAAAGGAAGATCTCACTGCAGTTCCTTCTATAAATCCTCGCACAAACGAAAAAATGGCTGACATCGAAATAAGTGTCCAAGGAATAGAAGAAAAGCAACTGGAATCACTCAACAGAGGAAAGTCCACTGGACCTGACGGGATACCAATTTGATTCTACACAGAGTACGCGAAAGAACTTGCCCCCTATTCTAACAGCCGTGTATCGCAAGTCTCTAGAGGAACGGAAGGTTCCAAGTGATTGGAAAAGAGCACAGGTAGTCCCAGTCTTCAAGAAGGGTCGTCGAGCAGATGCGCAAAACTATAGACCTACATCTCTGACGTCGATCTGTTGTAGAATTTTAGAACATGTTCTTTGCTCGCGTGTCATGTCGGTTTTGGAAACCAAGAATCTACTCTGTAGGAATCAACATGGATTCCGAAACAGCGATCGTGTGAGACCCAACTCGCTTTATTTGTTCATGAGACCCAAAAAATATTAGATACAGGCTCCCAGGTAGATGCTATTTTCCTTGACTTCTGGAAGGCGTTCGATACAATTCCGCACTGTCGCCTGATAAACAAAGTAAGAGCCTACGGTGTATCAGACCAGCTGTGTGGCTGGATTGAAGAGTTTTTAGCAAACAGAACACAGCATGTTGTTATCAATGGAGAGACGTCTACAGACGTTAAAGTAACCTCTGGCGTGCCACAGGGGAGTGTTATGGGACCACTGGTTTTCACAATATATATAAATGACCTAGTAGATAGTGTCGGAAGTTCAATGCGGCTTTTCGCGGATGATGCTGTAGTATACAGAGAAGTTGCAGCATTAGAAAATTGTAGTGAAATGCAGGAAGTTCTGGAGTGGATAGGCACTTGGTGCAGGGAGTGTCAACTGACCCTTAACATAGACAAATGTCATGTATTGCGAATACATAGAAAGAAGGATCCTTTATTGTATGATTATATGATAGCGGAACAAACACTGGTAGCAGTTCCTTCTGTAAAATATCTGGGAGTATGCGTGCGGAACGATTTGAAGTGGAATGATCATATAAAATTAATTGTTGGTAAGGCGGGTACCAGGTTGAGATTCGTTGGGAGACTCCTTAGAAAATGTAGTTCATCAACAAAGGAGGTGGCTTACAAAAACATTCGTTCGACCTACACTTGAGTATTGCTCATCAGTGTGGGATCCGTACCAGATCGGGTTGACGGAGGAGATAGAGAAGATCCAAAGAAGAGCGGCGCGTTTCGTCACAGGGTTATTTGGTAACCGTGATAGCGTTACGGAGATGTTTAACAAACTCAAGTGACAGACTCTGCAAGAGAGGCGCTCTGCATCGCGGTGTAGCTTGCTCGCCAGGTTTCGAGAGGGTGCGTTTCTGGGTGAGGTATCGAATATATTGCTTCCCCCTACTCATACCTCTCGAGGAGATCACGAATGTAAAATTAGAGAGATTAGAGCGCGCACGGAGGCTTTCAGACAGTCGTTCTTCCCGCGTACCATACGCGACTGGAACAGAAAAGGGAGGTGACAGTGGCACGTAAAGTGCCCTCCGCCACACACCGTTGGGTGGCTTGCGGAGTATAAATGTAGATGTAGATGTAGAACAACACAACGTCAGGCGTCCACGTGGGAGGTGGAGGGGGGTGGGGGGTTGTGGGGTAGGTTGCTTGTGTCCCCCCTCCCCCCCCCCCCTCCTGAAATGTTTGGTGTTATGCCAGATATAATGGAAGTCATCTAGTACCAAATGCTTTATTAACATTATTCACTCTTGATTATGACTGGAAATCAGGTGAAAGGAGTTTCAGCTGTACGGAAGTTGGTGAAAAACAGGACAGAAAGATCACAAACTATACAAGGTTTCAACTGTTGTGAAGCAGAGTAGTTGGTGAACAGTTTTATAATATTACTGAATCTGTATTTCTGTAAAGCTTTCACTGTAGCTGAAAGTAGATCGCTCAAGAACAGGTTTGAGATAATTAGCTTTCTTTGTCTCAAGTCATACTTAGCCAAACAAAAAAAACAAAAAAAAAATTGGTGCCACCTGGCTGCGTCTGGGCTATTTCAGAATAGAATAGAATAGAGTCGCGGTTAGTATCTTCGTTCGAAAATTTGAGTAAAGTAAATAGACGCCATTCAAGTAGGAAGCTTCACGTGGAGTGGAATAGACGTACCAACGCGAGAGTGATTTTCAGGCCGCTGTGCTATCGTATCAAATGGTTCAAATGGCTCTGAGCACTATGGGACTCAACATCTGAGGTCATCAGTCCCCTAGAACTTAGAACTACTTAAACCTAACTAACCTAAGAACATCACACACATCCATACCCGAGGCAAGATACGAACCTGCGACCGTAGCGGTCAGGCAGTTCCAGACTGAAGCGCCTAGAACCGCTCGTCCACACCGGCCGGCGCTGTCGTATCAAAATAAGTAGCTCCAAACACATAAAAACATGAAGACACTAGCTCGGACTCACTTAACTAGAGATTTTTCATCGATCAGCTTATAAGACAGCTTCCCGGCCGGAGTGGCCGTGCGGTTCTAGGAGCTACAGTCTGGAACCGCGAGACCGCTACGGTCGCAGGTTCGAATCCTGCCTCGGGCATGGATGTGTGTGATGTCCTTAGGTTAGTTAGGTTTAACTAGTTCTAAGTTCTAGGGGACTAATGACCTCAGAAATTGAGTCCCATAGTGCTCAGAGCCATTTGAACCATAAGACAGCTTCCGCCCCGCTTAGCTGCCGGAAGTAAATTTTCAGTTTGTTCTTTATAACGTGTGTGTGTGTGTTATTGAAGAAGGCAGTTTGATAAGCTAGAGCATTCAATATCTGGCATCATTACTTCAGTTGTACAGCAGACAGAACTAGGCGCACTATAGCATCTCCAGTCACTAGAATTATTGCGAGTAATGCGAATCATTTAATTCTTTATTTCAGTTCTTCCCAAACATTTGAACACTGCTCCAAATATCGCGACCAAAGTTTTAGCTGTCTGCATCGACTGATGTCTTACTTACGCTCCACAATGAAAGAAGAGAGGCTGAATGGACTGGCATATCTGTCCCTTAACCGACATATTAATGTGGACTCCACAGTTATAATTGACATTTTCGCTCGATCCCCTAGAACGAATACACTTTACTTCGTAACCTACTGTTAGTTTCTCTGAATTTTTCGAGATATTTGCTTTTCTACTGTGTATTATACGAGACTGATAAATCAGTAACACTGCTTTAAATTAAAAAATGTTTCTCTAGAGATGTTAACAAATTTCTCTTCTTCAGAAACGCTTTCCTTGCCATTGCCAGCCTACATTTTATATCCTCTCTACTTCGACCATCATCAGTTATTTTGCTCCCCAAATAGCAAACCTCCTTTACTACTTTAAGTGCCTCATTTCCTAATCTAATTCCCTCAGCATCACCCGACTTAATTAGACTACATTCCATTATCCTTGTTTTGCTTTTGTTGATGTTCATCTTATATCCTCCTTTCAGGACACTGTCCATTCCATTCAACTGCTCTTCCAAGTCCTTTGCTGCCTCTGACAGAATTACAATGTCATCAGCGAACCTCAAAGTTTTTATTTCTTCTCCTTGGATTTTAATACCTACTCCAAATTTTTCTTTTGTTTCCTTTACTGCTTGCTCAATATACAGATTGAACAACATCGGGGAGAGGCTACAACTCTGTCTTACTCCCTTCCCAACCACTGCTTCCCTTTCATGTCCCTCGACTCTTATAACTGCCATCTGGTTTCTGTACAAATTGTAAATAGCCTTTCGCTCCCTGTATTTTACCCCTGCCACCTTTAGAATTTGAAAGAGAGTATTCCAATCAACATTGTCAAAAGCTTTCTCTAAGTCTACAAATGCTAGAAACGTAGGTTTGCCTTTCCTTAATCTTTCTTCTAAGATAAGTCGTAAGGTCAGTATTGCCTCACGTGTTCCAGTGTTTCTACGGAATCCAAACTGATCTTCCCCGAGGTTGGCTTCTACTAGTTTTTCCATTCGTCTGTAAAGAATTCGTGTTAGTATTTTGCAGCTGTGACTTATTAGACTGATAGTTCGGTAATTTTCACATCTGTCAACACCTGCTTTCTTTGGGATTGGAATTATTATATTCTTCTTGAAGTCTGAGGGTATTTCGCCTGTTTCATACATCTTGCTCACCAGATGGTAGAGTTTTGTCAGGACTGGCTCTCCCACGGCCGTCAGTAGTTCCAATGGAATATTGTCTACTCCGGGGGCCTTGTTTCGACTCAGGTCTTTCAGTGCTCTGTCAAACTCTTCACGCAGTATCATATCTCCCATTTCATCTTCATCTACATCCTCTTCCATTTCCATAATATTGTCCTCAAGTACATCGCCCTTGTATAGACCCTCTATATACTCCTTCCACCTTTCTGCTTTCCCTTCTTTGCTTAGAACTGGGTTTCCATCTGAGCTCTTGATATTCATACAAGTCGTTCTCTTATCTCCAAAGGTCTCTTTAATTTTCCTGTAGGCGGTATCTATCTTACCCCTAGTGAGATAGGCCTCTACATCCTTACATTTGTCCTCTAGCCATCCCTGCTTAGCCATTTTGCACTTCCTGTCGATCTCATTTTTGAGACGTTTGTATTCCTTTTTGCCTGTTTCACTTACTGCATTTTTATATTTTCTTCTTTCATCAATTAAATTCAATATTTCTTCTGTTACCCAAGGATTTCTACTAGCCCTCGTCTTTTTACCTACTTGATCCTCTGCTGCCTTCACTACTTCATCCCTCAAAGCTACCCATTCTTCTTCTACTGTATTTATTTCCCCCATTCCTGTCAATTGCTCCCTTATGCTCTCCCTGAATCTCTGTACAACCTCTGGTTCTTTTAGTTTATCCAGGTCCCATCTCCTTAAATTCCCATCTTTTTGCAGTTTCTTCAGTTTTAATCTACAGGTCATAACCAATAGATTGTGGTCAGAGTCCACATCTGCCCCTGGAAATGTCTTACAATTTAAAACCTGGTTCCTAAATCTCTGTCTTACCATTATATAATCTATCTGATACCTTTTAGTATCTCCAGGGTTCTTCCATGTATACAACCTTCTTTCATGATTCTTAAACCAAGTGTTAGTTATGATTATGTTGTGCTCTGTGCAAAATTCTACCAGTCGGCTTCCTCTTTCATTTCTGTCCCCCAATCCATATTCACCTACTATGTTTCCTTCTCTCCCTTTTCCTACACTCGAATTCCAGTCACCCATGACTATTAAATTTTCGTCTCCCTTCACAATCTGAATAATTTCTTTTATCTCATCATACATTTCTTCAATTTCTTCGTCATCTGCAGAGCTAGTTGGCATATAAACTTGTACTACTGTAGTAGGTGTGGGCTTCGTATCCATCTTGGCCACAATAATGCGTTCACTATGCTGTTTGTAGTAGCTTACCCGCATTCCTATTTTCCTATTCATTATTAAACCTACTCCTGCATTACCCCTATTTGATTTTGTGTTTATAACCCTGTAGTCACCTGACCAGAAGTCTTGTTCCTCCTGCCACCGAACTTCACTAATTCCCACTATATCTAATTTCAACCTATCCATTTCCCTTTTTAAATTTTCTAACCTACCTGCCCGATTAAGGGATCTGACATTCCACGCTCCGATCCGTAGAACGCCAGTTTTCTTTCTCCTAACGACATCCTCTTGAGTAGTCCCCGCCCGGAGATCCGAATGGGGGACTATTTTACCTCCGGAATATTTTACCCAAGAGGACGCCATCATCATGTAATCATACAGTAAAGCTGCATGCCCTCGGGAAAAATTACGGCTGTAGTTTCCCCTTGCTTTCAGCCGTTCGCAGTACCAGCACAGCAAGGCCGTTTTGGTTATTGACTGTTGCCCTTGCAACTACTGAAAAGGCTGCTGCCCCTCTTCAGGAACCACACGTTTGTCTGGCCTCTCAACAGATACCCCTCCGTTGTGGTTGCACCTACGGTACGGCTATCTGTATCGCTAGGCCTCCCCACCAACGGCAAGGTCCATGGTTCATGGGGGGGGGGGGGGGGGGAAATCGTGCATGGCAATCGGTGACCGACTGTCCAAGTGATGGCAGAAAAACATAATATTTCAGTTGGATCATGTCAGTAAATACTAACACAGCATCTTGCAGTTGTGGTGTTCCAACGAATACAAAACTCTAATTTGGGTGCAACGAATTGATATTGTGGTGAACGGCATATACCGGCTGCGAGAAGCGAACGTTCCGTGCTACGAACGCATCTCTGTGTCTTACCGAACCAAACATTTTGTTTTATGGACTCTTTGTGAAGGAAGTGGAGACATCGGACGTGTGAGAGGAGGAGAGAGATTGTATTGTTGTGAGACGCCATTACGGTATATAGTAAATGTTCAACCAGTTTTATAAAATCCAGTAACTAACGTAAAGTATATCTCCATACCGAAAGTAAGTAATTGTCACGGAACAGATATTACGAGACGTATATCGCTCGGAGGTGAAGTTTGGAACGAGAGTGCGACCTGCATATTCCACGATCAGAATTCGTCGAGAGTTTCTTTCCGAATTAATAATTTTTAACTTGCTGAATTGTTGGACCTATCATCCAGACCCGTCAAACAACATAGTACACAGCTGTGCCGATCGATCTGCGTAGCGAGTAAAGGTTTTTGAGATTTCGGGTGGAGCATATAACGACGAAGAATTTTCGCGAGATCATCGGTGCGGAATATATCTCTTTCTCTCCTGTGGTAATTGAAACGAAATATTTATATTTTCCAGGTTTTCAGGAGAGTAAAGATAAAAGGAAATAAGGAACTAAGTTAAACCAATTAAAACCAATAACTAAACCCATAATTAAAATGAAAGCACACATAAAGAATGTTTATTTATAATAAATAAATAAATAATATTTTTAATGAACTAACCAATAACAATATATTAAAGAATGCACCGTGTTGCCGCCAAGTTCGTCCGACGGCTCATGAGTCAAGACCAATCTGTGAAGAGCTTTTGGATCGCGCAAATGAGAACTAGATGTTCCTTAAGAGAATCATAACTGGTGGTGAGAAGTGAGTCTACAGTTACGGTGTTGAGACCAAGGTTCAATCTTCACAGTGGGTCGGGAAAGCTTCTCCAAAACCAAAGAAATCCAGTCAGGTCAGGCCAAATGCCAAAGACATGCTCAGAGATTTCGTTGACTTTCAAGGAGTAGTTCGTCATGAATTCGTGCCACAGGGACAAACTGTTAATCGATGGTGCTATAGGGACGTGTTGTGACGTCAGCGAAAAAATGTGAGAAGGAAACGGCGTGAAATGTGGCGAGACAATTCATGGGTCTTGCATCACGTTAACACACCTGCACATTCATCCGTGCTGGTGCGTGACTATTGCAAAAGAAAATGAAACCACTGCGCTGTCTCATCCTCCTTCCTCTCCAGTCCTGACCCCTGCGGACTTTTTTTTTATTTCTAAAGTAGAAAACCCCGTTGAAAGGACGAAGATTTGTAACGATAGACGTGATAAAAGAAAAGTCACAGATGGCGCTTCGCGCGATCCAGTAACATGCGTACAAGACTGCTTCCGTAAGTCGAAACGGCGTTGGGAGCGGTGTATCAATTGTGGAGGAGAGAATTTCGAAGGAGACCATGCACAATAAGTAAAAGGTGAGCGCAGAAAAATTTTGTCGACAAAGTTCTGGAATTTTTTGAACAGACCTCGTATAATCTACTAATCCTGGTTAGCAACATTAAACACGAACCTTTCTAATGCACTGAGATGGCAATTCCACGTGCCACAGAGAATTGCAGTTTTAATCATTTGCATATCCACCGATGGTGTGTACGTCTACTAAGTACGAAGTACACTCGTACACTGACGTCCGACCATATCTTCTGGATGCTTCACTGTTTTTATCAGGCGGTGTGTACAGGGCGTAAATTTTAAGTTGACAAACCAGAATAACTCGAAAAATAAGCTTCACACGAAAAAAATGTGTAGAAACCAAAGTTGATTATTTTCGAGAGGGACATGTGCTGGTGCTAAAATTGGCCCGCCACCCCAAGATTCCTGGGGGTGGGGTGGGAGGCAACTTTAAAATTTCAAATGGGAACCCCCATTTTTATTGCAGAATCAGATTCTACATAAAAAAACTAGATACATTTTGTCTTAAGCATATGTTTTTATTCTTGGTAGTTGGCGCTGTAATTCAAGAAAATCAATGTTCTCATTTTTGCGTGTAAAATGGTTACGGATAAATAAAAAGTACTTGTTTACTTCGTAAATTTTGATTCGCTAAAATTAAAACTCTCCCTCTCTCCCCATAGGGTGGGGTTTGAGAGAGAGGAATTACAGTTTTACAAATGTTGACCCAAATATTAATTTTTTCCGCAAATTCGGATTGGGTCAACATTAGAGTTTTACAAATGTTGACCCAAATATTAATGTTTTTCGCTGATTCGGATTGGGTCAACAACCTAAATATTAATTTTTTTCGCTTATTCGGATTGGGTCAACATTTGTAAAACTCTAATTCCTCTCTCTCAAACCCCACTATGTGGGGAGAGAGGGAGAGTTTTAGTTTTAGCGAATCAAAATTTACGAAGTAAATAAGTATTTTTTATTTATCTGTAATCATTTTACACGCAAAAATGAGAACATGGATTTTCTTGAATTACAGCGCCAACTACCAAGAATCAAAACAAATGTTTAAGACAAAATGTACGTAGTTTTTTATGTAGAATACACCTACAAGAATATGTCATTATACGACACATAATTCGAGGGATACGATGTAATAAACTCTGAAATTCGTGGAAAAAATTCCGTATCATTCGTGAAGTTTTAATACATTTATTCTTTACTACTAAGACACTCCTAAAGCCGAGTCAACTTAAGGATACACCGGACACCTCGCAGCACTTTTGACAGTTTTCAACTGCTAAGGACAAATGGCTGCAGGCGAAAATAATAGCCATCTAGATAGCTAAGAGCAAGCGTTGACACTGAGACGTTTAGAAAAAAATTGGATAGTGTACTAAAGCAACGGAATTTGTTGTGAGAAATCCCACTTCAGCTCCTATAGTTTCACGAAGTTCCGATGGGGGATGGAGCTATACGTAGCCTTCAAAATGGCGTCTCTAACGGAGATGCGTTCCAAGCAAATTCTCCTCCATGACAACACAAGAACTTACTTTAATGAAAACAATAGTTTCAAAAGTAAAATAATATATTACTGGAGATATGTTGATGATACCCTGCTGCTATTTGATGGAACAAAAGATGAGATTGAAGAACTACTAGCAGCATTCAGTTCTCTGCACAAAACATAGAATTCACAATAGAACAACAAAAGCATAAATTTACTGGATCTTAAAATCACCAACCACCAACAAAAAAATAAGTTCAGCATACATAGAAAATACATATACACAGCCATAGCACTGGACAGCTCATTATGCCATTCCACCACACAGAAGCACGATGCATTTATAACCATACTACACAGAGTACACTGTGTTGATTTAGAAGAAAACACCCTCAAGAATGAGATAAATACAATAAAGAGCATTGCCATAAGCAATGGCTATACAGTCAAAACAATTGATAATTTAGAGAGACAAATACACAAAAGTAAGAAACGAATGGCCACACTGTGAAAGAAGAGAAAATATTTGCCAATATCCCATACCTGGGTCCGATTTCACAAAAAATCGCTAACCTTTAAAAAAAATGTAAAATTCGCATTCTCAACTAATAATAAGTTAGGAACCTTATTCGGCCATAACATAAAATCAAATACGCAAACATACAACAGCAGCGGAGTGTACAAAGTATCATGCCCCAGCTGTCCTGCCTACTATGTAGGGTAAACAGGCAGAAACTTCAAAACCCGTTTTCAAGAAAGCGTAAATGCTTTCAGGCTCAACCATTTCGAAAAATCAGTCATTGCATAACATATGTTGGAAACGAAACAACAGTCTAGAGAACAATTTGATGGTACTACATAATGAAGCCAATGGTAAGATCCTAAATCTGTTAAACAGCTGGAGATATATCTCCACAAAATCAAAAAACTGGAATCTATGTTAAATGAACAAACAGATTTCGCAAGCCACAGTTATTTCAGTAATTTTAAAGACCTATTCTAAAGTTATTTCCTACACATGTCAATTGTTTAATAATTATATCTGTAGCACTACGAATAAATTCATCTATGATTACACCATATACAAAAACATCTGTGAAAAGTTTACAAACATGTGTATGAAAATGTGCCTCTTGAATGAAGTGAAGTGTACGAAGACGACGGAGAAAAGTATGTACGCTGGCGGTAAAACGTTAAAAACGCTTTTCTTGGATGATACAGTAGGTTTACACTGTTCATCTTTTCCACTATTTCGCACATATTTTCCGCGTTTGACTTACGAAATTCGTAGCCTAACGCCAAACCTTTTCATGACAGGAACTTCATTCAAGAGAAAAAATAAAGCATGTATTAAGTCAAATTACACCAGATGATGAACCAAAGGGGTTCGAAATGCATCAGGCATAATGTACTTAATAAAACACGAAAAGTTGTGACTGAAGGCGTTTGTTAATTCATACATCCGGTGTATTGAACACAGTCACGTTTGAAGCTGCGAAATATGAACAAAGTTAAAATAACCAACCAGTTTCCAAAAAAAAGTCTTGCATTACTTATTGAATGCACCTCGTACATTATGCATATTTCTTTGTGCAACTATTTCATAGTTTGAGAGGTGTTTCAATGAATACCTGGAAATAAAATTTTTTTCGATACTACATTATAAACACAGTTCATTTTTTATTTTCGTTTCTAATAGAAATTTGGTAAAATTTCTACTTGGGCAATGTTGAGTTTTCTCAGCAAGTAATTTATAGTTATAGTGATGATGTGTGTGTAATATATATGATGTTATCTCTTCCAAATTTAATTTGGGTTCTGAGTATCTGATCAGCTGTAGAGGAGGCAATATCTGGTGGAGAATGCAGCAAGGGAAACGGCTACTGCAACTTCAGAGAGCAGCGAAGCTTGACCAAAATCTATAGTTACTACTGTGAGGAATTTGATACGCTTTTCATTAACAGCTATAAAGTTTCACGAGGAAGATATGTGTTTGTAATTTATTACCGCTTCGTCAGACAAGGCGGCTGGCCTCAGTCGTCAAGAAGGTCGTTAGTATAATATTAAAACGCGACTACTTTATTAGCCTATGAAATGTATACTACAAGGTTCAAATTCAGTAGGTGAAAATTTAATGGAGGAGGAAGCCTAGACGGAGATGCGACGAACTGAATGGATGAAAGTGGTTCATAAAATGTAGATGCGGTGAAGACGAGCATAGTAGTTCTCCAGTCCACGCAGACCTCTAGCAATCACAGACACTTGCGGCGTATCGTACATCCAAGTACAAACTATCTTCTGCCAGGTTAGGATTACGAGATGATAATTTCTCTACGAAAATGAAACTTAAACTTTCACCCTCACGCGGAGAGTGCGCTGTTTTGAAACGTTCAGGCAGATTACGAGTAAAACAGAATGCTGGACCGGGAGTTGAACTCGGATCCTCGTTTTTCACGGGGAGTGTTCTTACCGACTGAGCTAGCCAAACACGGCTCACGGCACGCTCTCACAGCTTCAGTTCTCAGAGCAAATATTTCCACTCTTAGCAGAGCTTACGCGGTGATGAAATTTTCTTCTTTTTCCTAGGTTTGTTCCGTCGCCACGAAATTTGCTCTAGTTAATGATTTGGCAATTGTTTATTTTTAACTTTGTGGCCGGATGCCCTTCCTGCCGCCACAGCGGCCAGGGAGAGAAGTCTTGCGCTATCTGCTTGTGAATCGTGTAAGCTTCGGTGTGTTTATTATCGCAATTTAGTCGTGTAATCTTTTTTTATAAGATCCACATTGGGAAAAACTCCAATATTTGCCTAAACGAGTCTGTGAAATCGCCTGAAAATGACACTCAGAGGGGCCAGTTATGACATAATCAAGCCTAATTCACATTATGAACTATCTGATACCACTGGGCGCCAATAATTTCGTGTGTAATACAATAAACTTACACGAAACTACTTTTTCGTAGCCGGCCTCTGTGACCGAGCGGTTCTAGGCGCTTCAGTCCGGAACCGCGCTGCTGCTACAGTCGCAGGTTCGAATCCTGCCCCGGGCATGGATGTGTGTGATGTCCTTATGTTAGTTAGGTTTAAGTAGTTCTAAGTCTAGGGGACTGATGACCTCAGATGTTAAGTCCCGTAGTGCTTAGAGCCATTTTGAACTTTTTCGTAAATCTCATATTTTCTGCATTACTGTTTATATTCGATGTAAGTTAATTAAAATAGTCTTTACCAGCAATGGACATTCATCTGCAGTTTGATTTGTCAATGCTGGTTTGACCTTTTATTGAAAATGGCATGTTACACAGTTTCCACATCAAAGATCGTTCATCCGGCGCGAAGATTCGAACTTTATTAATCACACGCCTTGAATGTACTCGTAAATCCAAATCAATAAATAAAGAAACGTTACATTAGGGGTCGATGTCTCAGAGACAACTGCGATTTTCACTAGGATAAGGTAGGAACGGGTCCAGTATTACTCTTAATTGTCCTGTGTAAACAATGAGAAATCTAAATCAGGATGGTCAAATAGAAATGTGAACACCGCTCCTATCTAGCGACTTGGTGACGTGTGTCATCAGGTTGTCTCACAACTGCTGAAATTTTACATACGAGTGTGTCTCATCTTCGCTTCGACCTGTCAAGTACTCGTGCTACAGTATGTAATTACATAACCTATTTCGAAATTCAACAGCAAAATGACGTAGGCGTAGTCCAACTAGAAGAGAGTTCAGTTTCTTGGCTCATAATCAGTGGCGGTTGCTGCAAAGCCTCGTTTCTGAGTCGTTTCGTAACCTGCTTTCTGTGCCAAAAGAAATTCTTATAACATTTGTTAAGAGTGCTCGAGATAGACTGAGAGGAAATATTCCCACCGTGAATTCTAAGGCCGGTATTTCACGGTCAAACAATTGAGAAATCTTTTATAAAAGCTGCAAAAGCACTGTAACTTTTATAAAATATATAATAAAAATACCCCAGCTCACTGTGAAACATTTTATAAAAAGTCTTTGACAAAGTTATTTTACACTGTAATACGAGCAAAGTAACAAATTATCAACAAACAGCCATTAAACGCTCGCTGCCTCGCTTTCTGTTTATTTGACGGATTTCGAAGGCCGGGTAATAGTTATCATCTCGTCAAAACAACGCGTGCTTTCGTCCTAAGTCCACGACTTGCCGCTAATGAGCCTTCAATTTTATAATCAAATAAACAAGATGTGTGACTAAAAAAGAAATATATTTACCCATTTGGCGATAAGCAGCGTATCCGCTTCTTTTTTGTGTCACTATTATTATTTTGTCGGGTTCCACGACACCATATGGGGAAAAGAGATGCTCTTTCATGAAAAGATCCATTACTTATACAATTCACACAATGCTCCATAAAGAAAACGGAATGTGACAAATCAGAGATTAATGTTAGTACAAACAGAAGTGTAATTCAAATAAAGCGATAACTCTAAATTACTGTGTAGAACTAAAAAAATAAAAAAAACTAACAGAACAGTGCACACATTACTCTTAAGGAAGTGCACATCGTGTTTCCGTCTAGTATTCACAGTATAAAGTATTAATCACAACTCACATTATGGAGTACCAGTAAGCCCCAGCTTCTTGAAAGAATAGAACTCCCATAAAACAGCTTCAAACTTCTGACTACTTCACAAATGGGTTAATGTATTAAATATTTGACGTTAAGTATTTAAGCGAGAGAAGATCGCTGAATGCTCTGATTGTCAAACAGTGGACGAGTAGTTGGAGAATATGCGCTCAGTTTTAAGCTAAAAATAGTTTTTCACGCATCTCAATGTTTATGGAGTTTTAGCTCCTGAACTATATGTGGTACAATCATACAATTTCGCAAGTACATTCGGTAGTATATGTGGATGCTGTTTGCAAAATGCGTTGCATATAGAGTTAGTAGTAAAGAAGTAATAAATTAAAACGCCGTGTCTGATGCGGCAGTGTCTTAGAATGCAAAATAGAACCTTTATTTGTTCAGTTCTCTAACTCCACTGAATACAATACTGATTGGATGGGCAGGAAGTTTATTAAATTTTAATGTAAAAAAAACAGCATTTGAATTGATGAATATGAGTAAGATGGCCGTTAGACTGCGAGGTGCCGGGGCTAGCAGTCTATTAACACTAAATTCTAGAATCTACATATGTAAATGATGCTCTAAGCCCCCCCTATTCTAACTCCAACTTTTGCTGTTGCACAAGGATAAAAAAAATATACGCGAACCGACTGTAATCAACCCTGCAAGTGGAGTAGAAAAGAGTTTGGCACCTGCAATAATTTAATTTGATAAATAAGTTAAATAAAGGAAGGTTTCATTAACGTAGTGAGAAATGATGGGTTGCTCTAACGATTAACAGAATGAAAGTTCTGTCCAAAATAACAATTGATTTATTAAGACTAAACACAAAATAATAAACAAAAACACATGAAACATTTATAATACATCAAATCGGCTCAAATTGAATACTCAAACAAACGCTGTGAAGGTGAAGTTGTCCCTAAACTAGATTGTGAGGTTTATGACGAAGTGGTATGTGGAGCCAATTCCTTGCCACTCAAATCTTAAGAGAGACACATAGCTAACCCAACATTAATTGCTGCTACTCAAGACACCACAAAGTTAGAAAAAGACGAACAGGCGCACTCTGCTGAGCTCTGATTATCACCTAGGAAAATCCCTATCTGCCGGTGCTGCGGACATACATTACCAAACTGTCTTCTTAACTGCCAGAACACGATCTGGCGTACCGGAGGCGATGGCTGGTTGCTTCGACGTCCTCGACTGAAAGGCAAGAGCCGACTACCTAGAGCACCCGTACAGGTCGAACACACAACATTCCCGCCCCCACTACAGTGGCCGTGGTTAAACGTTCCAATCAGCAACTCGAAAACCGGCGGAAAATTCCACTCCATTGCCGGAGCACTACCATTCCACCAATGCAGATTCTTGGCGCCAATTTCTGCGCTGATTTTGCTACGTCACGCAGCTATGCCCTGAGCCAGCCAATCACAGTTACTATTTTGCAGAAAGCGCGGGAATTTTCCCGCCACAACTGCCTGGGTACACAAGTCATTCCCATGCCTCGCTGGTAGCCCGCCAGAAAGTGTTTTCGCTAAGATTCTGCGAAGTAATGGAACCTCTAGCCCAGCCGCTACTTCAGACCCCTCCGGGCTTGTCTTTTGACAATGTCGGCGTCTGCAAAGCATTCACTCGACTTCCTCACACCCATCGGGTTAACCCTTTCCAGATCAGGAGTGCCCGCCTGTCACCGGACCACCCGGGTGACGAGAGACGCTGCGTGGGAAGTCCGCGTGTGAAGGAATAGCAACTTTTCACCGCATGCAATTAGAGACGAAAATCGTAAGATAGAAATATGAGAGGGGGCTCATGCCACCTCTCATAGCCCCTACGCCATTTTAGATTGTAATTGGTGAGCGGTTGGCTCACTTAGGAGCAAGGTAGTGAGTCAATCGCCCAAGAACAATCTTACCAAGTGACTCCACATGCCGCACTCTATAAAAAGAATCACTGCAACTGAAAAACGCAGCTCATAGAGGGAGGATTATTTATGGTGTAGCCAACTTCACCTTCTTAATATTGAACACTAACACTCACATCACACATCCATACCCAGGGAGCCCCTTCCAAACACCGATTCACACAGACATTTACGTTCTAAATATGGCCCGGGCATGTGAGCCAAATATGGAGCAGTTTATTCTTTACAATCAGAGTTGGAGTGCTCCGCAATTAAATGCCCAAGATGTTACAACTATTTGAATCATTAAACTAACCTGAACTCACTCACACAAGATACTGTTTAAGTTAACAATCTCTTTTTGTGAGCTTTCAGAATCTAATTACAACCTCCGATTCATTCTGACTCCCTGCACCAAGAATAACCTTTACAAAATGTTGCTTGAACTGATGGTCCATACACAATGACAGTGGTGGTATCTGCTTCAGTTTATGGGGACTTCAGGCACACTGTTTGAACACACACAACAAAAAATACAAAATACAAAAAAAACATGGTGTGGAGAACAATACAGTAATTTGTAATAAGAATTACAGTGTAAAACACAAACACATACAAGGTATAACATACATTACAAAAACAACTCTAGAGAAAAATTTAAGAAAGAAAAGAAAGAAAAAAAACAATGTTCATGCGGCATCAAGTTGTGCGTGCACATTGCACAATGTTCACGACTGTGCTGAGAATGGGGCACTAAATCACATTGTTAGAAATATTCGAAGCACTTCACAAATTCCACAGTACTGACATCACATAGGGCTAAACGTCGGGTGTTGTTGCTACGTTGTTGCAACGGCAATAGGGTATGCTGGAGCATCTGCAGTACTCTGTTGAGATTGGATCAAGACCCACGCATATGATGACGGCAGTACGGTAGGAAGACACAGTGATAGGCTCTCCTCACGTCGATTAATTGTCTCTGAGGTCTACTTCTTGGGATACATCACTAGTCTAGGTCTCTTCTCTCGCTGGACAGCTTCCCAATATTGCAGTCCGACGAGGGATGATGGCATGTGGAGTGACTCCACAAGTGTGTGTGGTCATCCATACAGGATCGAACTAGGAGCGACGATTGCTACACCTGCTCTCTAAGAGGGAGGAGAAGTTAGAAATGAGACCATTCATTTGTTAGAGTGTGTGGCACGATACTGCTTTGTGTATGCAGATCGGCCAATGCTAGTGAGTTGTAAAAACCCAAACAGGTGAGTATATAGCGTCCCTTTCTGTCCTGAGGCACATGAGGCGCAGGCTCTGACACGATATGTGATCTTCTTCGTGTACTCACGACAACGTGGTCTGCCGCAGGGAATCCCTCCAAACGGCTGCCGCGTCCGGAGAGTTAGCAGGCTGTCGCGTGTGGGTCGTGTGTCAGTGTCAACGGCCAGCCTCACTTTCGCTTGTGGCCCGGCAAGGATTGTCTGCCGCCTAATCCCTCAGGTATACGGCCCGGTGACTGTCAGCTTGTAGGACCGGATGCTCTCGCGCCCTTCACGTCAGGTGGCGCGCTGACGCTCTCTTCTTGCAGGTAGCCAATGACCTCTTGCTTTTGCTCAGGCTGGCCTCTGCATTGCCACAATACCCGTCATCTGCACAATTCTTACAAAAATCTTATACCTAAACTTTTCCCTATGACCTTCTATGTTATAATAAATTTACATAATGATACATTGATGGTCTGTCATTTCAGACACTCTAATTTTAATTTTACAGTTATTTATCTGTAGCTATCATAACAAAATCATGGAAATAATTTATCTTGATATTTGTGTAGAGACCGATCTCACTATTGTACATGGTGTTTGACGCTATATTGGATGAAGAAATAAATGTGCGGGCCCGCACTAATATTACTATTAATTATATAGATCGACAGTAGACATGCTCAAGAATTAACTACCATTTGCCAACGATCTACATTCTATGTCTTTTAATTCAATTATGTTGTTATGCAGGTCTAAGTTTTACTGTGCTATAAAGAACATGCAACTATGCTACTTTCGCTCGCCCGTCGGCCCTCCATCTCCGGTCTGTGGTTTGGTGACCTGAAAAATAGCATCTCAACAGGCGCGCGCCAAACACTTGTGGTAGAAAACCGCCACAATATTAAGGATCTAGTTATTGTAAAATCCCAAAGTTTAATTTATCCTAGTATATGGTACTTTCCCTATTATTATTATAATTTTTTTTATGCAACACTCTTACATAATTCCTGTTACGCTGAGATGTCTCGCTGCTCGCCGCTATTGACGACAGTGGTGTGCGCGCCGTACGACATGGCCTCCGAGTTCTCACTACGCCTCACTGAAACTCCAGAGACTGGGTTAGCCATGGCTATACAAGACAATAAATTTATAGTTGCAACTTCTTTTTCTATGTTATGCAGTATTCGCGATCAAAGCACACCTTTCCAGAGGCAATGTAATATGACCAAGCCAGGACTGGTTCCTGTTGAGGATTCAGTCGCCCAACACACGCCAGCTACACAGTATGTCACGAATATCCAAGTATAAGTCCCTGGTTATTCATCTGTGACAGTCACGAGCAGCACTCTAAATCCCCAACCAGCACATTGGCATGGTAGGCTTTATGCCCGCATTTCTCTCGTCTAGGGCACCATTGGAGTCAAACGCTCACAGGTTCACCCCGACTTGCAAGACAACGATGCTGGCGCAGCTCTGCAAAAAACTATACTGCCCATATTCATCCTCGAAATCACGCAATATACCACAATCTTGCAGTGCACTGACGCGTGCCTGCAAGCATTGGTATGAACGTTTCACGAACTGGTTGTGGCCGCTATGGAGCGTATCACGACTTCTCAGAACGCTTCTAAGAGCACGTTCTTGTATGCGCCCGTTTGTGCGACATCTCGTCACTCATCTTTATCCCTTAACATGGACACCAGATAGGAAAGGACAAAAACATTGCTCATGGAAAGGTAGTGCCTCTTATCGCAACGACAGAGGAGATCCCGAACATAGACAAAAAAAGTTAACAGCAGTAAATTCTTATGCAAGAAAACGCAGCGTGTTAATACTTTAACAATCTTAATCTATTAATGCAAGGATTATTGTTCCCCGAAGAAAGGTTCATATATTTGCCTCTTCTACTATGTACACCACTTACACTACTACTATAGCAAGGTTCATGTATTTGCCCATTCTACTATGTACACCACTTACACTACTACTATTCCACGAACTCCTTTATGTGAGAGATGTGGTGGAGTCCTATGGACTTCTTTCCTTTCAGCGTCTCCAATTCATAAGCATTGTGGTGAGCTGCTCTCCTTATACGGTACGGGCCGTTGTAAACAGAATAGAATTTTTGGCATTTCATTTTTTGTTTGTTCGAAAGTCGGAAAGACTTAACGAGCACCTTTTGTCCAATTTGGAAGTGTCGTAGACGAGCTCCCCTGTCGGCACGTCTCTTCCTGACCTCTGCTGCAGCCCATATCCTCTTGAGAGCCAAATCCACTATGGCTTGGTGCTGCGTTCTCGCCGTTGGTGGGAAGTTTACGACCTCGGTTATCAAGTCCTTAGGAATCCGGTTTTTCAGTACTGTAATGGGTGTCAATTTTGCTATCCCATGGGGTGCCTCATTGATCACCTCCTGGAAGTCTTTAAGGAAAACGTCCCATGTCGTGTGCTGTTTGTTACAGTACAAGTTTCCGAGTTCTTTAATAACCCGTTCTGCAGCATTCGAGCTCGGATGGTGTGAAGATATAAAAATGGGATCAATTTTACATCGACGCAACGTCTCCTTCCATGTTTTTGACTTAAACTGTGGCCCGTTATCAGAAATAATTCTACTCACATGACCAACCTGTGGTAGTAAATCCCAGATTAGGGCTCGTGATACAGTTCGTCCTGTCGCCCTCTTCAGTGGCGTAAAGGTAACGTATTTGGACGTTAGTTCAACAAACACTAATACGTAAGTATATCCTCTTCTTGTTCTTGGCAAAGGTCCCATCAAATCTGTTGCTGCTAATTGTCTTAATATGGTCGGTACGATTGGGTATAATGGTGCCTGCACGCTCACAGTGGTGTGCTTAGCCTTTTGGCAGTCTTTACACACCGACAGTACCCTCCGAATTCGACGCTCCATGTTTCGAAAGTAACACATGGTCCTTAGCTTGAGATTGCACTTGCGTGGTCCGAAGTGTCCATAGCTGAGGTGAGTATGCCATATAACCTTGTTTATTAGGTGTTCAGGGATGCATACCCCCCATTCAGTGTCATTTGCATAATTTCGATGGAAAATTATGCCTTTCCGCAAGAGGTAGAACTGCCTGATGGTGGCGTGTCTTCTGTCTATCCATTTCTGTTTCAATAACACTAGGGCAGGGTCCTTGTCTTGCTCCTTCTTGATGTCCTGCATACTACAGGTAATAAAATTTTCAAAGGCCACTTTCTGCATATAGAAAAGGCCGTAGTGATTTTCCTCCAGATCTTCTTCAATGTTGTGCTCAAATCCGATCGGTGACCGTGATAAGGCGTCTGCAATAATGTTCTGACTGCCGGGGATATATTCTATCGAAAAGTTGTACTGCTGCAGATATGATGCCCACCTAATGAGCCGCCTGTGATTAAACTTTGCAGTCATCAAGAACTCGAGTGTCTTGTGGTCTGTGTAGACCCTCGTCTTGCGACCTAACAGAAGGTATCTGAATTTTTCAAACGCCCATACAATAGCCAGCGCCTCTAACTCGGTTACTGAGTAATTCCTCTCACTCTTGGCTAGTACTCTGCTACCAAACGCAATTGTCTTCCACACCCTGTTTCCTTCATGTACATAGTCTTGGAACACCATGACACCCAGACCTGAGTATGAACTGTCCGTTACTATGCAAAGCTCTTCTGCTAAATTAGGGTGTGATAGGATGGGTGCTTGTAATAATGCGAATTTTAATGCTTTCCATTCGGATTCGGCCGCCTCATCCCATTCCCAAGGAATCTTCTTTCCTGTAAGTTGATGCAACCTAGGACTGCTCTGAGTTTTGACATGTATAAAGCGGTTGTAAAAATTTATGATCCCCAAGAACCCCCTTAACTGCTTCTTTGTCGTAGGAGTGGGAAACTTTTCAATCACTTCGATCTTTTCGGGATTTGGCGCAATGCCCTCACCCCTGATGATATGTCCTAGAAATTTGACAGAGGACGTCCCAAAATTCGATTTTTCGATATTGATAGTCACTCCGTATTCCTTGAATGTCGCAAGGAGTTCACCGAGGACCGCATTGTGCTCTCCCCAAGATTTCTCCGCGATCAACAAATCGTCCACATAGCTGGTGACATGACGTTTCAAATTATCGCTTAGTATGCCGTCCAGCCCCCGAATGAATGCGGCAGATGAAACGTTCAAACCAAATGGTAGACGACGAAACCGGTAACATCTTCCAAATGCTAAAAAGGCTGTGTACTGTCTGCAATTTGGATGGAGCTCGATCTGCCAGAAACTCGATTGTGGATCAACTGATGAGAAGATTGATATTCCATGGAAGTTTTGTAAGAGTTCCTCTAACCGTTCCGGTCTGTCTGTTTCGGGTTCTATTATGGTATTAATTTGTCGCGAGTCCAAGACTAAACGAATACTACCATCTGCCTTCTCGACTACTCTTAACGGGTTATTATAGGCTGAAGCCGTAGGTTCTATTATTCCTTCACTCAGCATTCGCGTAATTTCAGCTGCTACTTTCTGTCGATATGTCAAGGGGATTGGATAGGGTGGCACACGAAACTGGTTGTGCGGACGTACACGAAATTCATATTGGAAGTTCTTTATTGATCCTGTCTTGGGAAGGAAGACCTCCGCATGTTCTACTAGTAATTTATGAAGTTCTTTGCGGTGGTCGCACCTTATATTCTTTATTGCTTCCACTTTTTCTCCTATTTTCTCCTTTATTTCTCCCATTATTCCGACTTCATTGTCATCCGTGTCCTCTCCCCTACCCGCAACGTCGACCTGTTCTTCCTTTCTGTCTTTCAGACACGCATAGTTTATCCGTACACAGTTAGACGGTAGTTGAGCTGGGATCAGCTGGTCGTCGAACTTAATGTGGATGGGATTCCCTTTCCTCAAAACCACTTCACCTCGTCCTACATCAACTGTCGCTTCATGTTCATTTAGGAAGTCCGTTCCTATTATCATGTCGATCGCCAGATTTGGCACGATCCAGAAGTTAGACTCTATTTTGTGTCCTTGGCAGTAGAATTCCAGTCTTGTTTGTTGGGTGACCTCCGTACATTTACCCGCTAATGCCCCTTTTATTTTGGTTTTCTTAACCGATAGGACAGGCCAGTCCATCTCCTGAGAGCACCTCTTGTATGCTGCCTCAGATATTGCTGTTATGTAGCTTCCACTATCTATTATCGCATTCATACTCTTTTCAGCTATTGCTACTGTGATAAGAGGCTGCCGATCTTGTCGAGGAGTTGCTTTATGTTCCTCGAGCAGGATTTCTGATAAATCTTCGTAATGTATCATCCGTAGCTGGCCAGGTCCGAGATTACGTGCGAAATTCTGGCGGCCTGTGTTCGCACTAGTCTGGCGTCAATCCCTTGTTAAGCTTCTCCTCCTCTGACGTGCATTAGAATTTGCGGGTCTAGTTTCAATCTCCTGGTTCCACTGTTGTCCTTGGTTTCGCTCTCTCCAATTACGGTCGCTTTGCCGTTCGTTATTCCTCCTATCCCAGATTCCTTGTCTAGATTGACCCTGCTCCCTGACGTTCTGGTTTCCGTGTCTTTGGTTTCCATAACCTTGAATAGCGTAACCTTGACTTCCGTAACCCTGGTTTCCAAACTGACCAGTGCGATTATGCGATCTGTTGTTGTTTTCCCTTCCTGGCCCGTGGTATTTGTTACTTTGCCCCTTCTTCCTGTCCTTTGCGTCTTGTTTATCAAAGACTACTTCGAGTTCGCGCAATAGACTCTTGAATGCTTCTATGTCAGATCCACACTTCCCGACCAGTGTCTGTTGGTACCTAACTGGCAATTTGGAAAAGCAAAATTTAATGATTTCTCCGATGCTATATGGACTATCTAAAAATTGATTCTTCTTGAGTAAATCATCAAGAAATTTGGTTGCGCTCCTATGCCCGGACACTTCCAGTTCAGGACAAAATATTATTTCCTCTTTAATCCTGTCTTGCGTTTCCTTTGACCAGTAGGTCCGCAGGAATGCACCAACAAATTCCTGATAAGTCCGACACGTCACTGCCACACCCCGCATCTTTTCCGCGACTTGGCCTTCGATGTGTCTACACATGAATTCTAATTTTGCCTGGGTTGGCCATGATGCCGGTAATGAATTTGTAAACTGCATCACCCAGCTCTTCGGATGCATCGACCCTCCATTTTCTTTGAACTTCTGGAATTTTAGTATCGACAGGAAGTGATTGTGATCAAAATCCTGTCTGATCCTCGCACTGGTGTTGTCACTCGTTTCCGATACTTGCACGTCTGCTGAGTGTCCTGTTCTATCTTGCTGATAACTGTGATATGCTACCTCTGTATCACAGTGGAAGTGGCACTCAGAATTCACTCTCCTAAGTGGGCTATAATTATTGGAGCTATTACTCGCTGTTTCTGCGTGTGCATTGTTAGTTCCGCACTTGGTCATTGGGCTAGAGCACGGCGGGCTTTTCCTCGGAGACACAATTCTGTGTATTCCATCATTGGTATCCGAACGCGCAGTGCTCGTGTGTCCGTTTTGCTCTAGTTTTGCTATCCGACTCTCTACTTCTTCCATTCGTTTCGTGGTGTTCGCAACCGCGATATTACCTTGAGTTTTTAAGAATGATAGGGATTTTGAGTGGGATTGTGTTGTACGTCGCAAGCGCCCTGCGAGTTTAGAAGTTGCTTCCGCGACTTTCATTGCCCCTGTTGCTGCCGTTTTGGCCAGACCTGCTACTTTTTGTGCAGCCATTGACATTTGTTTTACTTCTCCACATTCTTTCTTTATTGTTAGTAACTCCCCACGAATTTCCCCTATATGCGAAATTATTGCCTCAGTGTCCTTCTTACGCTGTTCGTCAGCTTCTTCCTTCTCCTTCTTACGTTGTTTCTCATCTTCTTCCTTCTCCTTCTTACGTTGTTTCTCATCTTCTTCCTTCTCCTTCTTACGTTGTTTCTCATCTTCTTCCTTTTCCTTCTTACGTTGTTCGTCAGCTTCTTCTTTCATTGATCGTAGGAAGCTCAGTATTGGGTTTACGTCATCTTTTTGATCCTCTTCAAACGTGGGAGATGTAACTCTGGACACCTGGGCGCTAGAGCTCTGACGTGGCCGAGCTAGCCCCTGTCTGCTCTCGTTCGTTTGATTATAAACTTCTGCTACCGTCTCGACCTGTGTGCCTGTCTCTGTTTCATCCTCTACTTCACTATCATAATCACGGCCGCAACGCTGCTCTGAGATCGCGTCCAAATCACCTTCCTCATCAATGACCCTGGCGTCCTGTCCTGCTAAAAATGTGCCCATCTCATCTCCGAGCCTATTCCCGTCAGTAAACTGCCCCTTATCCATTATGCTATCCTCTTTTGTTTTAGCTTCGCTCGATAATAGTCGTGCCTTACTTCTCGTTATCATTCATGAAAAACAAATTTATCTAAAATGCACAATAAACCTCTCCAACGCTGCAATTGCTACTTAAAACTAAACGCGGAACTACCAGAAAAAAAAACTTGGGTATTAATCAATAAAAAATTAAGCAAAAAAATTCTGAGTGTCCCTACTACTAATAATACTTGCTTATCAGCGATTCACAGGAAAGATCCGAGGCTAAGGGTCGCCATTTTATGCGAGGTGCCGGGGCTAGCAGTGTATTTAACACTAAATTCTGGAATCTACATATGTAAATGATGCTCTAAGCCCCCCCTATTCTAACTCCGACTTTTGCTGTTGCACAAGGATAAAAAAAATATACGCGAACCGACTGTAATCAACCCTGCAAGTGGAGTAGAAAAGAGTTTGGCACCTGCAATAATTTAATTTGATAAATAAGTTAAATAAAGGAAGGTTTCATTAACGTAGTGAGAAATGATGGGTTGCTCTAACGATTAACAGAATGAAAGTTCTGTCCAAAATAACAATATGATTTATTAAGACTAAACACAAAATAATAAACAAAAACACATGAAACATTTATAATACATCAAATCGGCTCAAATTGAATACTCAAACAAACGCTGTGAAGGTGAAGTTGTCCCTAAACTAGATTGTGAGGTTTATGACGAAGTGGTATGTGGAGCCAATTCCTTGCCACTCAAATCTTAAGAGAGACACATAGCTAACCCAACATTAATTGCTGCTACTCAAGACACCACAAAGTTAGAAAAAGACGAACAGGCGCACTCTGCTGAGCTCTGATTATCACCTAGGAAAATCCCTATCTGCCGGTGCTGCGGACATACATTACCAAACTGTCTTCTTAACTGCCAGAACACGATCTGGCGTACCGGAGGCGATGGCTGGTTGCTTCGACGTCCTCGACTGAAAGGCGAGAGCCGACTACCTAGAGCACCCGTACAGGTCGAACACACAACATTCCCGCCCCCACGACAGTGGCCGTGGTTAAACGTTCCAATCAGCAACTCGAAAACCGGCGGAAAATTCCACTCCATTGCCGGAGCACTACCATTCCACCAATGCAGATTCTTGGCGCCAATTTCTGCGCTGATTTTGCTACGTCACGCAGCTATGCCCTGAGCCAGCCAATCACAGTTACTATTTTGCAGAAAGCGCGGGAATTTTCCCGCCACAACTGCCTGGGTACACAAGTCATTCCCACGCCTCGCTGGTAGCCCGCCAGAAAGTGTTTTCGCTAAGATTCTGCGAAGTAACGGAACCTCTAGCCCAGCCGCTACTTCAGACCCCTCCGGGCGTGTCTTTTGACAATGTCAGCGTCTGCAAAGCATTCACTCGACTTCCTCACACCTGTCGGCTTAACCCTTTCCAGATCAGGCCTGTCACCGGACCACCCGGGTGACTAGAGACGCTGCGTGGGAAGTCCGCGTGTGAAGGAATAGCAACTTTTCACCGCATGCAATTAGAGACGAAAATCGTAAGATAGAAATATAAGAGGGGGCTCATGCCACCTCTCAAGACCCAACTCTTAATTGGCTAGAAATGAACCAGAACGATTCTTAACTCCCCATTGTGGTACTTTATAGTCCAGCCATGGTAAGCGAATTGCTGAATTTGTTACTGTATGACCGGATGTGGTGCTGTGCTGCAGTCTACAGAGAGCGACACTTTGCCAACTCCTGGAGATTCCACACTATTTCACGTTTCTTCTATCAGAAAACTGATATTTCCCCTTTGTGAATGATGTATTAGACCCACAAACATGGCATAGATGAGCACAACTATAGTTAGAGGTCTGAGCCATTAAGAGAAACGCTAGTCAGGTCCACACTGCATGTGCATCTGCAAGTATTTTATCGGCATTCGTGTCTGTGGACAATAAAATTTTGTATACCATTTTAATTCCTTCAGAAACCGGAGCTCTAGTGATAGATTCGTCTGACGAAATCGAATCTTGTAATTTACATTCCGTAGACTACAAAGATAGAGGCTGATCGTGACCACATTTTAATACGACATGGCCTGCCATATTCTTGATAAATTCAATAAGGTACGGATTTTTGTTGAAACTAATGAAAAGTATTTCTTGAAATTATCTGAGGAACATTTCCGCAACATAGGGCAGTCAAATGAAATCATCTTGAAAGTTGTCATGACATATTGCTTACTGTTAAAAGTTAATTATAAAGCGTGTCCCAGGAGAAATGGTCAGTATTCAGGAACATGGCAGGAACAATCATTTGAAGCAAAAAAACTTCATATAGACGTATGCACTATTGTGAGGCAGAACACATTTAATTTACAGGGTCATTAAAATTAAAGTTAGACTTTCAAAACGCTGTAGAAATAACACCACTGATCAGAGTGCCGTCAAATTGCGACGGAATATTATCGGAGAAAGGGGAAAACGTATGGCAGAAGCAAAAAAAAAAAAAGAAAGTGAAAATTGATCAATAGACGGCGCTGTACGTGTAAGAATACGTAAATGAAAACACGTGTCATGCGCAGGACCCATTGAAGTTAGTATTAACACACCAGGTACACACGGCTTTTCCTCCTTTCGCGTCTGCGACGTTCGCCATGACTGTCTCAATGCAGGATCGCGATCTGCTTAAAGCTGTATTACAAGAATGATGACTGTGCACACGTTGCTCTGCAGAAGTTCCGGACACTGAAGGGTTTGAAAAAAGGCGTTGGTCCGATGACTGCCGTGGGTCTAGAGCAAATGATTCGGAAATTCGAAAAGACGGGTTCTTTTGGTGTGTAACCCGGTAGAGGGAGGAAACGAATTGATTCGACGTCAGTGGAAGCAGTGGCCACAGCAATGCAGCACTAGTGGTGTGCAAACGTGTAGTACATGGAGAATAGCCCGATCATTGGACATATTCGTGAGAACGGTTTGTAAAATCCTATGAAACATCCTTCTTTGCTATCCATTCAAAATTACCCACGTGCACGATTTGCTTCCTGTTGACCTGCCAGCAAGAAGGATCTTTGCTTTAGAATTTCTTGCTAGCATGGAAGTGGACAATGATTGGCTGTGTAAGATTTTGTGGACAGACGAAGCCCACTTCCATCTCACAGGATATGTCAATACACAGAATTGTCGAATGCGGGCAAAGGAAAATCCACACGCAAATCAACCAGTACTACTTCACCCTGAAAAGGTCACTGTGTGGAGCGGGTTTACGGCATCAATTATCATAGGGCCATATTTATTCGAAGAGACAGGCGCTTCCGATGCTGTTACCTGTACCTCACTGGTAAGCGCTGTGAGTCTCTTTTGGGCAACTACGTCACTGCATCTCTCCAACAGCGTGGATGTGTGGATGGGACTTTTTTAATGCAAGATGGCGTACCTCCGAACATTGCAAATCCAGTTAAGCAGCTGCTGAAACGCCATTTCGGAAATGCTAAAATTATCAGCCGCTATTTCCCTACAGCCTGCCTGGCCGTCCCGATAACCTGATCTTAATCCGTGTGACTTCTGGCTGTGGGGCTATCTGAAAGATGTTGTATTCAGTGTTCCGACTGCAAACTTAGCTGCACTAAAAGCACGCATTGTGCAACACATTCTGAATGTGACCCCGGAAACAATTCGATCAGCTGTGGAACATGCTGTTTCTCGATTCTTGTTGCAGAAAACAGTGGACAGCATATTGAACATGTTTTGCGCCAATCACACGGAAATTAATAATCCGATTTTATTTTGATTGATGCTTTTTATGCTGTTTTTGGCCTCAGGACAATTAAAAACCGATGTTCAAATGGTTCAAATGGCTCTCAGCAATACGGGACTTAACATCTGAGGTCATCAGTCCCCTAAAACTTAGAACGACTTAAATCTAACTAACCTAAGGATATCACACACGTCCATGCCCGAGGCAGGATTCGAACCTGCGACGGTAGCGGTCGCGCGGTTCCAGACTGAAGGGCCTAGAAACGCTCGACCATACCGGTCGGCAAAAACCGATGTGTTTGATGCTTTTTATGCGGTTTTTCGGCCTCAGGACAGTTAAAAATCGATTTTTCCCATCCGATGTGATATGACGTTGCTGTGATGGATCGGCTTACGAAACTAATAGTATCACACCTGTACACCCATTCTCACTGAGTAGTACAGTTTGCTTAACGCCAAACGTACACCTTAGGCGTTGTTGTATGATTCATTTGTCATTTGTAATCGACCACTATTAAATTAAGATGCTTACAACGCCTCCTATTGCTACATTTTGTTGCTGTTTATTTTTCTTCTGTCACACATTTTCCCCCTTCCCCGATAAAATTCCGTTGCAGTTTGACGTCATTCTGATCAGTAGTGTTACTTCTACAACGGTTTGAAAGTTTGACTTTAATTATAATCATCGTGTACAGCGTTATTTATTTTCTGTATTATTCATGTAGGCGAGTTATTTGGTCACCTAGAATTGGTTGTGGGTCAGGTGCATAGGTTTGTAAAGCAATACGGCCCCAGTGCCGAGGGCACGCTGCACCCGCCCCTAGTAAACGACAGGTATCAGCCAGCCAGGGACAAAGACGAGCAACGTGGCTAGAAATGGAGAAAATCCCAGAAGAAGGGGGCTGGACAGTGGTTCGATTAACAGAACGCGGCTTGCACCAGCAGTGGCAGACCTTAAGACAATCTGAAAGGTGGCTAAGTTTCAACTCTTAGAAAATCTATAATAATTCGCAGTCAAATATTAAAGCAAATCTGAACGCACCTGCAAGCTCATATAAATGAGGCAAATCCAATGAAACAATTACATTTTAATAGCTTAAATACTACAGAAGTTAATATTTTACAGTGACTATACATTTTCACAATGAACCTCTGAATTGCCATCTTTTAAACACTTCATACGATTTCAACAAAAGATATCTCAGATGACAGCATTCCACTACAGCTATCATGCCTGACAATTAAGTATCTGTATCTATTTTAGTTTTTCATGTATTATGTTATGTTAACCGGGGACCTAGAAACGACGGAGAGGCTCCGCCCCCGCCGTAGCCGCAGTGGTCCACAACCACACGACGACTACCGCAGTCCACTTCACTCCTCCACCGCCCCACACTGAACCCAGGGTTATTGTGCGGTTCGGCCCCCGGTGGACCCCCCAGGGAACGTCTCACACCAGACGAGTGTAACCGCTATGTTTGTGTGGTAGAGTAATGGTGGTGTACGCGTATGTGGAGAACTTGTTTGCGCAGCAATCGCCGACATAGTGTAGCTGAGGCGGGAAACCAGCTCGCATTTGCCGAGGCAGATGGAAAACCGCCTAAAAACCATCCACAGACTGGCCGGCTCACCGGACCTCTACACAAATCCGCCGGGCGGATTCGTGCCGGGGACCGGCGCTCCTTCCCGCCCGGATAGCCGTCCGTTAGACCGCACGGCCAACTGGGCGGGCTTTTCATCTATTACTTTTTTATATCCTTCCATTATTAAAATATTTGTCAGAACATCATACTCTCTACAATAACATACAAGATTAATACAACGTGAATACCTCACATCTTGTCATACTTTGTAGTTATTTGAGGAATACTATAGTATTTTGCCAGTAACTTCATTTAAATTTTGAATACAACTGTTATTAAAAAACTGTGCTCATCTAAATGTAGCTCGTTTAATATCTCAGCTGACACCATCATTACAAAGAGTGCCACTTTTATGAAGCAGGTATAAATAGTTGTTTAAACAATACTTAGCGACAATCTGTTCTCATTTAACGTGAGTGCACTTGCGTAAGAGTGCTAGCTTGTTTATCTCGTATATGAGGGTTGGAATTTTAATAGTGGCAACTATTTATTTACAGATAGTACAAAATAGATACGCGTTCCAAAGTTTTACTGGCCTTCAAAGTAGTCACGAGCATTGTGTATAACCCGTTGCCAGCGATGTGGAAGTCGTAGGTTACTCTTAGCAGTGCCAGTTGTGTTCACAGTTCGGACGGCGCGGTCTATTGCCCGACAAATTTGTAGCAATTCTGAAGCTTTTGCCGTGAAGTGTTTCCTTCAGTTTAGAAATCGAGTTGAACTCACGAGGGCTCAAGTCAGGGAAGTGCAGTAGGTGGTATAGCACTTAGCATTCCCATCAGTCAAATAAATCGGTAACAGCTTGCACTGTACGTGCTTGAGCATTGTCCTGCAAAATGTTCAAATGTGTGTGAAACCTTATGGGACTTAACTGCTAAGGTCATCAGTCCCTAAGCATAGACACTACTGAACCTAAATTATCCTAAGGACAAACACACACACCCATGCCCGAGGGAGGGCTCGAACCTCCGCCGGCATCAGCCGCACAGTCCATGACTGCCGCGCCTAGACCGCTCGGCTAAACCCGCGCGGCCCTGCAAAATGATGGTCAGATCCTGCAGAAAGTGTCCTCACTTCTGTCTCTAAGCTGGTCGTAGGTTTTGTTCCAAAAATGAACAGCATAGAGACAGAAGTGATGACACTTTCTGTAGGACTGAAGTCAATTGGAGAAGGACACTTCGAGTGAAGAGCTCAAGAGAACGATTCTGTAGACTTTTACGTTTGTTGTTAGAAAGGCAGACCTGCCGGTGATATAGTGTGTTTTTCGGTCGAGTGGGTGATAGATTCTGGGCGGTGAATGGCCTCTACGGTACTTTAACTTTTGAGACACTTTATATCGGTTTCTTGAAGAAGGCAGACCTACTTGAAATAACGTGAGTTATTTGGTCAGATAGGTGACTGATTCAGAGTGCTGAACGGCCGTAAGAAACTCTAGCTTTTTCCGACTGCATCGCGAAATTGAGAATAGGCAGACTATAAGTTTCTACTCATTATTCCGTGTGTGTTAATTTGTAAATCGTCCCATTGAACTATTTTGAGCTGATGAATATTTCGTGTATTGTGATGAGGAAATGAACTTAGTTTTCGCGCATCTTGGATGGCTATTTACCTTTGGGATTCTGCTACCGTTCTCGTAATGCTCTCAGGTAACTTCACTGCGTTTGATAAAGCTATTTTCCGTCTGTATTTTAAATGCATATCGTAGGACCATTTTCCGTTTAGTCGAGATATACTTCCATGAATAAACGTCAATCAACATAACTCTCTGTCATGTACATCAATTAAGACATTAGATTAGGACCTTCTTTATTAAATTGTTCATTTGTTTTTTACTTTATATTTCTGTGTGTTTATTAATTCGCAGTTCTAGCCAATGCATAGACTATCTGACTGCAGGATCACGGCTGCAGGTTATTATATGCAGCGAGATAGCTGCTGGGTATGCAAGAAGACCCTATGGCTACACTGAGCAATTCCTTTTAAACAGAGTTGCGCATAGCCCAATTACCTGCCGTATTTTACGGACTATGAAAAGCTACAGACTATAAGACGCACCTTTAGTTTTAAGCAATTTTTAAAAAATAACATTTTTACCATTTTTATTATTAGATTGCAAAGCCAGACTAAAAAAATACTTACTTTATAAAACTGAACTGACCTTTAAAATCTCTGAAAATCGTCATCTGAATTTTATTCTTCTTCTTCTTCATCATCTTCCACTTCATCGTCATCGTTGTCGTCTACACTATTACTTTCAATTTGTAGCCCGAATCATATGAATACCTTTTATTTTTTCCCATTCGAAACTAGCTACTAACAGAGATATTGCATTGTTGTCTACTTCAAGTTCAATGGCACCGTAGACTACAATGACGCGTCACAGGCTAGACAGTGTTCTGGGTTTTTGATGGTGCGGCAGGAGGGAGACCGTGTTAGCAAGCTTGTGACTCCCCCATGTTCGTCACATCGGTACAGAGCCGCTGCCAGTTAAATCCATTGTTGGCAGATAGAGATAGGGTCCCCGTGGCATCGGATATATCGCCATTTTTAAGACTGGCGGGAATTTTAAATCAGACATTGGACTTTTTTATATTAATTTCGAGTATAAGACGCACCTGAATTTTGGAAGTAATTTTTCGAAGAAGAAAATGCGTCTTATTGTCCGTAAAATACGGTAACGTGCAAGCAACACCAGGTAAATTCGCAACTGATTTGCTCATATGGGCTGCTGTTTAGAGAGAAACTCAGCAGCAGGAAAGCGTTATGTAACATCGCAACATGTGCACATGTACCATAAAACAGTTAATAAATATTAAAACGTTCTTTTCGTTTTTTTGAGCCATCGCCCTTCTGACTGGTCTGACGCGGCCCGCCAGGAATTCCTCTCCTGTGTCAAGCTCTTCATCTCAGAGTAGCATTTGCAACTTAAACGTTCTCCATTATTTTCTACATGTCTTCCTCCACAGTTTTTGCCCTCTACAGATCCCTCTAGTACCATGAAAATCGTTCTATGATGTCTTAATAGATGTCCTATCATCCTGTCCCTTCTCCTTATCAGTGTTTTCGACATGTTCCTTTCCTCTCCGATTCTGCGCAGAACCTCCTCATTCCTTGCCTTATGAGTCCACCTAATTTTCAACGTTAGTCTGTAGCACAACATTTCGAATGCTTCGATTCTCTTCTGTCCCGGCTTTCCCACAGTCAATGTTTCACTACCGTACAATGCTGTGCTCCAGATTCTGATAAATTTCTTCCTCAAATTAAGGTTTATGTTTGATGCTAGTAGACTTCTCTTGGCCAAGAATGCCCTTTCTGCCAGTGCTAGTCTGCTTTTGATGTCCTCCTTGCTCCGTCCATCATCGGTTATTTTGATGTCTAGGTAGCAGAATTCCTTAACGTCATCTACTTCGTGACCAGCAATCCTGATGTTAAGTTTCTCGCTCTTCTCATTTCTGTTACTTCTCATTACTTTCGTCTTTCTTCAATTTACTCTCAGTCCATGTTTTGTACTCATTAGACTGTTCACTCCATTCATCAGATCCTGTAATTCTTCTTCACTTTCACTCAGGAAAGCAATGTCATCAGCGAAAAGTATCATTGATATTCTTTCACCTTGAATTTTAATCCCACTCCTGAACTTTTCTTTTATTTCCATCATTGCTTCTACGATATACAGATTGAACAGTAGGGGTGGAAGACTACACCCATGTCTTACCCCCTTTTTAATCCGAACACTTCATTCTTGATCGTGCACTCTTATTACTCACTTTTGTCTCTTGCACACGTATATTATCCGTCTCTCCCTATAGCTCACCCCCGTTTTTCTCAGAATTTGGAACATCTCACGCCATTCCACTTTGTCGATCGCTTTTTCCAGGCCAACAAATCCTATGAACGTCTCTTGATTTTTCTTTAGTCTTGCTTCCATTATCAACCGCAACGTCAGAATTGCCTGTCCGGTACCTTTACCTTTCCTAAAACGAAACTGATCGCCATCCAACAATCCTCACTTTTCTTTTCCATTCTTCTGTATATTATTCTTGTAAGTAGCTTTGATGCATGAGCTGTTAGCTGATTGTGCGATAATTGTCGCACTTGTCAGCTCTTGCAGTCTTCGGAATTGTGTGGATAGTATTTTTCCGAAAATGAGATGGTATGTGAAAGAAAAATTATGAGAAGGCTCTTTGAACCTGTCCAAGAAGGTAGCTCGTGGAGACTTGTGAGCTGATGCGGCAACCGAACATCGCTCAAAAACTGAAAGCGCGGAGAATAAGCTTGGCAGGCCACATTGCTAGGAGACCAGACACCTCTCCGGCAAAAGCCATACTTATGGGAAGACCCGATGGTACCCATCCAATCGGAAGACCCAGGAAGCGATGGGAGGATGAGCTAGAGAAAGACCTTTGCCAGCTAGGAGTCCGTGACAAATGGATACAAAGTGCACAAGATCGCCATCTATGGAGGAGCATTGTGAGGTCGGCGCATGATCTAAAGGGTCCTAGATCGCCGATTCGATGATGATGATGAGATGGTATGTTGCCAGACTCATACATTCTACGCACCAACGTGAATAGTCGTTTCGTTGCCACATCCCCCAATGATTTTAGAAGTTCTGATGGAATGTTATGTATTCCTTCTGCCTTATTTGATCTGAAGTCCTTCAAAGCTCTCTGACATTCTGATTCTAGTACTGGATGTCCCATCTCTTCTAAATCGACTCCTGTTTCTTCTTCTATCACATCAGACAAATCTTCCCCCTCGTAGAGGCCTTCAGTGTAGTCTTTCCACCTATCGGCTCTCTCCTCTCATTTAACAGCGGAATTCCCGTTGCACTCAAAATGTTACCACGCTTGCTTTTAAATTCACCGAAGCTTTCTTTGACTTTCCTACACGCTGAGTCTCTCCTTCCGACAATCATTTCTTTTTCGATTTCTTCGGATTTTTCATGCAGCCAATGTAAGGTGCCTCTTACGTGAAGAAGACATTTTTACCAGTTTTAATAAATTATTGTCTCTTATTGATGTATTCACAATAGTTTGGAAGTGCTGTAGTCCGTAGCCGGCCATGAATCGGAGAGCATTTCCCACGCTGGCTGGCTAGGTGACTCAGCGACCATACGTTGCGCGTAAGTGGGGTGGGGCTCGGTGCTGGACCGTAGCAACAAGCGTTAGCCTAGAAAATATACATGACGGGAAGTACCACCATCTCGGCGCCAAAGTCACCGGTTTTGTTTATTTATATTTAATAATTAAAGTCATTTACGACAAAATGAATACTAGGAGGAGCCTCTGGATGTTTAAAACTATTTATCATAATTTTGCCTCGTTAAGATTCACACCTGTTCATTAACAAATGCATATAGTAGTAAGTACGAACTTGATCCGAAATCCACGAACTGTGACGAAACTACTAAGAGATAGGGACTGCGCGCCAAAGTGGGCAGTCGGCGTTAAGAGCTCTTCCTGTCTTGTCCAATGGTAGCCATGCTCTCGGTTACGAGTAGTTTGTGACATGAGTATTTCATTATTGATCTAATAGGAATAAAAACAATATTACGGCATTCTGAATGTTAATTTCGAGTAAACAGATACCCCAAAGTTGACCGACAGCAATTTCAGATAATTAGCTTCCAACGACAGAGACATCCAATGCGCCAGTGAAGAATCCGCATGGGACGACATTTACGAGAGTTGCACCGCGCACAGGTAGGAGGAAATCCGACGACACGACCCACCAAGGCGAATCAAGGGAGGTCCGACTTACATTCGCAAATTCCGGGTGGAAGTGCTGACCAGTCATACTGTACGTCACATATACCACCCTCTACGGACTCGCGGCTAAGCTGAGTAATAACAGTATCAGAATGAGATTTTCACTCTGCAGCGGAGTGTGCGCTGATATGAAACTTCCTGGCAGAATAAAACTGTGTGCCCGACCGAGACTCGAACTCGCGACCTTTGCCTTTCGCGGGCAAGTGCTCTACCAACTGAGCTACCGAAGCACGACTCACGCCCTATTTTAATAACAGTATCAGTTTAGAAGCGAGGGGATCTTGCACCAATCCGCCTTAGCTTCCCTGCACTTCCTATTTATTTCATTCCTTAGTGGCTTGTATTTCTGTATTCCCGAATTTCCCTGAACATTTCTGTACTTCCTTATTTCGTCTATTAACTGAAGTATTTCTTCTGTACCCACGATTTCTTCGCAGTTACCTTGTCTCTACCTTTGTTTTTCTTTCCAACTTCTGTGATGGCCCTTTGCAGAAATGTCCATTCCTCTTCAACTGTACTGCCTACTGAGCTATTCCTTATTGTACTATCTGTAGCCTTACAGAACTTCAAGCGTATCTCGTCACTCCTTAAGACTTCTGTATCCCACTTCCTTGCGTATTGATTCTTCCTGACTAATGTCTTAAACTTCAGCCTACTCTTCATCACTACTATATTCTGATCTGTCTGTCTACTCCTGGGTACGCCTTACAATCCAGTATCAGATTTCGGAATCTCTCTCTGACTATGATGTAACCTAACTGAAATCTTCCCGTATCACCTGGCTTTTTCGAAGTATACCTCCTCCTCTTGTGATTCCTGAACAGAGTATTCGCTATTACTAGCTGAAGTTATTACAGAACTCAGTTATTCTTTGTCCTCTCTCATTCCTTGTCCCAAGTCCATATTCTTCTATAACCTTTCCTATTACTCCTTTCCCTACACCTGCATTCCAGTCCTTCATGACAATTAGATTTTCATCTCCCTTTACATACAGTATTACCCTTTCCATATCCTCTTATGCTTTCTCTATCTCTTCACCTTCAGCTTGCGATGTAGGTATGTATACCTGAACTATCGTTGTCGGTGTTGGTTTGTTGTCGATTCTGATAAGAAGAACCCGGTCACTGAAATGTTGACAGTAACACACTCTCACCGGATCCTACTCCCGTTATACCATTTTCTGCTGCTGTTGATATTACTCTATACTGATCTGACTGGAAATCCTTGTCTTCTTTCCATTCCACTTCACTGACCCCCACTACATCTAGATTGAGCCTTTGCATTTGCCTTTTCAGATTTTCGAGCTTCCCTACCACGTTCAAGCTTCTGACATTCAACGCCCCGACTCGTAGAGCGTTATCCTTTCGTTGGTTATTCATGCTTTTTCTCATGGTCATCTCTTCCTTGGCAGTCCCTTCCCGGGGATCCGAATGGGGGACTATTCCAGAATCTTTTGCCAATGGAGAGATGATCGTGACACTTTGTCAATTACAGGCCACATGTCCTATGGATACACGTTATGTGTCTCTAATGCAGTGGTTTACATTGCCTGCTGTATCCTCATGCCGTTGATCATTGCTGATTCTTCCGCCATTAGGGGCAGTTTCGCACCCCAAAGACAGGAGAGTGCACTGAACTTCTGTCCGCTCCTTCGCCCCCTTTGTCAAGGCCGTTGGCAGAATGAGGGTGACTTACGGCGCAAGCCGTCGGCCGCCAATGCTGATTATTAATCAAAATTTAAGTAGTGGCGGGTTCCGAATCCAGGACTGAAAGACGCTAACCCCTAGACCACGGGTAGAATCACATACATCTTCCAAAGTATCAATTAAAAATGTATTTTTAACACATTCACCTCTAAGCATTACTGTACACGAGATATAACATCTGTTGTACAGTTCACAATAAATGTTCGAATAGCCCACATCGAACTTCAGTGCATTTGTGCCTTGTCGGGAGAACATGATGAGACCAAGCAGCTCATCTTGCGTTAGTCACGTTTTGTTTGTACATGTCAGACTCCGTCCAGCCCCACAAACAAAAATCCAGTGGCGCAGTATCTGGCGATCTTGATCATCAGTTATAACTGTGCCACCACAACCAATTCACGGATTAGGGTAAGTGTTGTTGAGACGTTCCCTCACATGTCTGGTAAGATGCGGAAGGGACTCCGTCATGCTGGAAGTACACTGCAGTGCGCACAACCAAAGGAACGTCCTCAAGGTGTTCAACAAACGAATTTTCCACAAAATGCCTATAACTCTGTCCCATCATACACTCTTATAAAATGACTGGACCCATCATGTTACCAACAATGCCACACCACACAATAATCGGAAAACTAACTATGAAATTGGGTTCCACTATAGCATGTGGATTTTCTTGTGAGCATCTTTGAATATTACCTGTGTTAGTGATTCCATACCGTATAAACGTGTCTTCATCAGTGAATAGTATTAATGGAAGCAAATGGCGATGGTCATTTGACCAGTGACAAAATTCGTGTAGCGTTGTCGCCAATGTGAAGATTGTGAATACGCTGTGTATGAAATGAATACAAGTTTTCCAAGTGGATGTTCGTCATACACGTGTTTATGGGACACTGATACGTGCAGAAAGTTTCCGTGTGCCACTAGAGCCCATCCACGATACGGTGGCCGATTCGCAATGACAAATTTCCGTGCAAAGCGCGGGGCGAGTTCATTTGTTTGTTCAGAAGCGGAGGACGACAGTGTCTTCCACATTTCGGCCGTCGGCAACGACAGAGTCGAGGCCACGCCCTACATTCTTTCTCAAACGATTTTATGGAAACTCTTCAGTGAAAAAAATCATTTTTGCGTTACTTATAGATTTATATGTCAGGCTCATGACGATGTGCCAACGGCCTTGCCGCAGCGGTAACACCGGTTCCAGTCAGATCACCGAAGTTTAGCGCTGTCGGGCTGGGCTAGCACTCGGATGGGTGACCAGCCGGTCTGCCGAGCGCTGTTGGCAAGCGGGGTGCATTCAGCTCTTGTGAGGCAAACTAAGGAGCTACTTGATTGAGAAGTAGCGGCTCCGGTCTCGGAAACTGACATTCGGCCGGGAGAGCGGTGTGCTGACCACATGCCCCTCCATATCCGCATCCAATGACGCCTGTATGCTGAGGATGACACGGCGGCCGGTCGGTACCGTTGGGCCTTCATGGCCTGTTTCGGGAGAAGAGAGAGGAGTTTCATGATAATGTGACCATCATTTCGTTAAAGGTCATAATTGTTGTGATATTTACGTGGAAGTAAGACACAGTGCGAAATTCGAAAAAGTTTACAATGGAAACGAGGGATCGCTATGATTTTGCGTTTGGTGCATACTAGATAATACGTTGCTGCATATAAAATCTAGCTAACATAACGAATTTTTCTTTATACTTGGGTGGAAGTCTTATTCTGTCACCAATCTTGAGGAAATTGATCTGATGCGCCACACTCATTTCTGATCACGCTGCACCAACGATAAAACCAGAGTGAAATATCCACGACATTCCTCATATTTCATATACGATTTGGGATATCGAAAAGAGATTTTGGTAAATGATAGCACACAAAGAGGAGAGTATTTTTGCATATGTATGTTATGCAAAACTTAATTATCTACCATGTTACTTCACTAACTAAATACTTTTTTAATGAAAGAATTTAATTTTTAAGGGCCATCAGTAACTGTTGAATCGAGAAATGCTTTGGGTTTGGAAACAATATAATTTAAGACATTAGACGTTTCCTTTGTACTGAGGATTGCTTTTTCACAAACTACTGACCTTATCTTTCCTCACAATGACCTTAATAAACCACTGTTTCAGAATTCTCCCGCAATTGTGCCTGCACAACAAGTTAGTGAAATGACATTTTGCAAAACTGTGTTTTGGCAAAAGAAGAAATTTTAACATGGCAACAAGATAAATGAGTAGGTTTTACTCAAAATTCGACACTCATGACGCTTCTCTGAGAGTTACAAATGGTTACCAAGCCAAGCGAATATAAATCACTGCATTTTCAGTGGAATTCTTTTTAAATACTAACGAAAGTAGAGGTGAGAAATCTTTTTGAAAGGTCACCATGTAAGTATGGGTATGGGAGGGGGGAAGGGGCTACACTTAATATTCACAAAAAAATGTGAGCTTCAATTTAGCACGGCGCTCCGCCTCCAGTGCTAGAGAGCATTTCCCCCAGAGCGCCTGCTCGTAACCCACAACCCACAATACCACCGCTCTTCCCACGTGTACTCTGCCGACTGCGCATCTACCGGCTAAGGTGTTTTCTGCGGAATCTAGTTGGTGTATACTGTATCATTTGAACAATGATTTGCACATGTCACACCAATATTCAAGAAAGGTAGTAGGAGTGATCCACTAAATTAAAGGCCCGTACCGTTAACGTCGATATGCAGCAGGATTTTGGAACATATATTGTGTTCAAACATAATGAATTACCTCGAAGAAAACGGTCTATTGACACACAGTCAACACGGGTTTAGAAAACATCGTTCTTGTGAAACACAACTAACTCTTTATTCACATGAAGTGTTGAGTGCTATTGACAAGGGATTTCAGATCGATTCCGTATTTCTGGATTTCCGAAAGGCTTTTGTCACTGTACCACACAAGCGGCTCGTAGTGAAATTGCGTGCTTAACGAATATCGTCTCAGTTATGTGACTGGATTTGTGATTTCCTGTCAGAGAGGTGACAGTTCGTAGTAACTGACGGAAAGTCTTCGAGTAAAACAGAAGTGATTTCTGGCGTTCCCCAAGGTAGTGTTATAGGCCCTTTGCTGTTCCTTACATGTATAAACGATTTGGGAGACAATCTGTGCAGCCGTCTTCGGCTGTTTGCAGATGACGCTGTCGTTTATCGACTAATAAAGTCATCAGAAGATCAAAACAAACTGCAAAACGATTTACACAAGATATCGGAATGGTGCGAAAAGTGGCAGTTGACCCTAAATAAAGAAACGTGTGAGGTCATCCTCATGAGTGCTAAAAGGAACTCGTTAAACTTCGGTTACACGATAAATCAGTCTAATCTAAAAGCCGTAAATTCAACTAAATACCTAGGTATTACAATTATGAGCAACTTAAATTGGAAGGAGCACATAGAAATGTTGTGGGGAAGGCTAACCAAAGACTGCGTTTTATTGGCAGGACAATTAGAAAATGTAACAGACCTACTAAGGAGACTGCCTACACTACGCTTGTCCGTCCTCTTTTAGAATACTGCTGCGCGGTATGGGATCCTTACCAGATGGGACTGACAGAGTACATCGAAAAAGTTCAAAGAAGGGCAGCACGTTTTGTATTATCGCGAAATATGGGAGAGAGTGTCACAGAAATGATACACTATTTGGGCTGGACATCATTTCTCCTCCGAACGCGAAAATATTTTGTTGACACCGACCTACATAAGGAGGAACGATCACCACTATAAAATAAGGGAAATCAGAGCTCGTACGGGAAGATTTAGGTGTTCATTCTTTCCGCGCGCTATACGAGATTGGAATAATAGAGAATTGTGAACGTGGTTCGATGAACCCTCTGCCAGGCACTTAAATGTGATTTGCAGAGTATCCATGTAGATCTAGATGTAGATGCTGTTCCTGCTTAAGCTGTTGATCTATACGTTCAGAAGAAAAATGGGAATTTGAAAGAATACCTGTTTCATGCAGTGTGCTGAAAACTCAGGTAAACATTCTACGGTCAGGAATTCAACGTGTCGGAAAGCACCGACGGCATTCTTCGACAGCTGCAGAAACATTACCATAGCAGAAGCAGCAAACATACACCACATCGGCATATTCTTCATTAGTGCAGATGTGTGGTATTTTAGCCAGAGCGTGTACAAATGCAATTAACCGATGCTTCTCTTAGGTTCACCCTGAATTCCTCGCTCAGCTTCACTCACAACACACCGTGGACAACTGCACCTTCAACAGGTTAGTTTAATGGCAGAAAGACATCTCGAGCAAAGAGGTTGAAAGTGACGTGTTACATTGGGCTAGAATAAAATGTCAAAGAGGTTGGGTGGATAAGACACATAGGTGTGCGCCACTATCCAAGAAAAGAATGTACATTAAAAGCGTTCTAATTTGGAAACCATTCGGAACGGGACATATGTCCACATGAAGTCATTTAGCTTCCAATGAGCGCTCCTGTCACATTCCTGAATATTGACTATTTGTCCTGGGACGTCCTGTATAGCTCCTTTAACAAAAGTATGTTAATTCATCACAGTGATCATGATAACGTGCTAACCTTCTCAATGTAATAAGGATTACATAGTGTATTTGAAGAACATTATTGATACATTCACTGATTTTCTATAGAGTATTTTTTATGTCGTACGTTACTCACAAACAGTAG
Organism: Schistocerca serialis cubense; assembly: GCF_023864345.2. Lineage (NCBI taxonomy): Eukaryota > Metazoa > Arthropoda > Insecta > Orthoptera > Acrididae > Schistocerca > Schistocerca serialis. Next base: position 276,793,681 of record NC_064646.1, read on the forward strand.
TCAGCAATGAAATGAAAATTCCAGTGGATGGAGTATGCTAGCACAGCATGTCACTTTGCGACAGCTATTGGTAGTTCCACAGTGACTATTTTTACTGAAAACAACGCAGGATCGTTCAGACATGAGGCAGCTGCCGGTACATCGGAAACATGGCGTCCGCATAATTGCAGGAAACACTAGGAAGAAGGGCATGTCGCCAAGTTTAGCCCTTAGATCATCTAACCTCTTTAAGACGCTGCATTCAGAGCAGTATATTCTGGTCCGTATGGGTAATAACAGTGGTTTAAAACAATAATAAATACATTTACCAACTGCATGTGATGCAAACAGATTAATATCGCAACATTGACACTGTCTTTCAATTTTTAATCACAAAGTGTTTATTACTGCAGATATCCATAAATATATCTGCTGATATCCATATCGCCGCAGGCTATTTTCCGCAAAGAAGTTATTATTGCGTATACCCGTGGGTGCTAGCATGTATTAATTTATAATTTTACTGGTTGTTGTGCTTCGTGGCTCTGGATTATATTACTTTAAAAAAAACAGCAACTAGTCACTTTTTATGTATTGTTACTTATATATACACAAGTTTCCGGCTTTCGGCCATCTTTAACTGGCATTTAAGTCTTCAGTTAGCACATCGTTAAAAACATCGACTGTAGTTTGGATGCTGCAGCTGCCCTGTGCAAAATAATTTATTTAGCTACTACACTTCGCGAGTTGTGTATTGACAATACGCTAGTTTTTAGATGCACTTACATTCTATTCTGCTCCTACACTGAAGCGCCAAAGAAAGTGGTATAGGCATGCGTATTCATACAGAGATATGTAAACAGGCAGAATACCGCGCTGCGGTTGGCAAAGCCTGTATAAAAAAATGTCTGGCGCAGTTGTTATATCGGTTACTGCAGCTGCAATGGCAGGTTATCAAGATTTAAGTGTGTTTGAACGTGGTGCTATAGTCGGCGCACGAGCGATGTGGGACAGCATCTCCGAGGTAGCGATGAAGTGGGGATTTTTCCGTTCGACCATTTCACGCGTATACCGTGAATATCAGGAATCCGGTAAAACATCAAATCTCCGACATCGCTGCGGCCGGAAAAAGATCCTGCAAGAACGGGGCCAATGACGACTGAAGCGAATCGTTCAACGTGACAGAAGTGCAACCCTTCCGCAAATTGCTGCAGATTTCAATGCTGGGCCATCAACAAGTGCCAGCGTGCGAACCGTTCAACGAAACATCATCGATATGGGCTTTCGGAGCCGAAGGCCCACTCGTGTACCCTCGATGACTGCCTGACACAAAGCTTTACGCCTGTGTGAGTACATTTAGTAGCTCTGCATCATGTAAGTCAATTGTTCTGCCTTTATTAATTCTGAATGTCACACCAATACGACAGATTGATTATCTGTGGCTAGTCGCCCACCCACTGTACGATCACCAACAATTTGTCCACGCTCGAATGCACTGAGCTCCGACATATTACACTCACAACTAGACAGAGCGCTGTTCTGACCACGAATGACACCTGCAACGCATTGAGGACATTGCACAAGTGCCGTTCGTCGGCAAATACAACAGTGTAATCTGCATTCTTGGCTACAATCTACACGCATGTTCGAGCATGCATTTCTCGCGGTGTTTTCATATTTCTGTCCAACCCCTGTATGTATCAAGTGCCGTGGACAATCAAAGTAGCACAATATTTTCACGGAAAAGTGTTTTTTGTAAACTACGTTCAAGAGGACATTTGTCCAGTGATCAGAACGCCCCAGGCGACAGGCGACGTCACGAAGACGTCGTGTTACGCCGTTAAACTTCGTCAGAAAATGGATGCGACTCATGTCGGATACCCATCGCCGCTGCAATTCAGCGTAAACAGGCTGTCTGTCACAAACAGCATTAGCATTTCAAATTCATATTCTCCTCCGCGTTGATTCACAACGGTTCCCTCAGGCAGGGTGAGGCAACGGTTGGCTCTGGACCGCCTCGCGGCTTGCTGCAGACGCACACGTGTTCTCGTTTCCTCAGGGTCGCCGTTCGAATCCCCTCCGCGCTATGGTGAACCAGGCGAAACCTTCCCGTCACCTCTATATCTCTTTTGTTACGAAACCTTCCCTTCTACAATAACCCATGAAACCTTCCCTTAGGATTTCTACTCTTGCTTAATCATAAAAATGAAATCTTCCCTTTGAAATTAATTCTCTTTCTCAATCTCCGCATACAAATTTAATTGCTGCTTATTAAAAGTGGTTTTCTGATTATTTCGACGAAACATAGAATGTGTCGTCGTCGTGGCCCCCAGTCGTTACCTGCAATAACCCAAAACTGTTCCTTACCTTTTTTACTGTTACTGGATCGCTATCTGACTGCTACATCAACTGCGACATGAATATACTTACTCTGTTTTACTATACTCTATTAGCTGCTGGTGGGCTTTCATAATAAGTGGCTGTATTTATTACCAAAGCTGACGTTATTCTCTAATAGCAGAGCTGACGTTATTTTTTAATTAATTTGACTTAAGTTACGTAATTCATAGTTAAACTTTTTCTTGACAACAATAAAATTTTGCAAAGTTCTACGTTGATGGTTTTTGGAGTGGATTATAAGCAGTAACGCAATATTGCTAGCAAAAATTAATTATATTCTGAATTAAATAATTTTACAAACGTTCAAATGGGACTTACTTTTTACAATAAACTTACAACTAGCATTGCGCAAACGTACCTTCAGCAGTCTTGAGTTTATCAAAAAAATAATTCAATAATATTAGTTCCTCTTATGATAATAGTTAGCTGATGTCTCTGTACATCCGTTTATAATCTCTCGTAAATCATAGCTGGTGGCTGGCAGGCACACCGCTCCTCTCAACCTCTCGCTTCAGACCTGCCACCGATTCACGTCACATTTCGTTTACTACTGACCTCCTACGAACGCTAAAGTGCGATCTCTCCCACCAACAATGCCTTCTGGTGCAGACAATCCCTGCTACCATTACAAAATGTATCAATGCGCGGTCTTTCCCGCTCTTTTCTTAAAATGTATCCATACGCGATCTCTCCCGCCCTTTTTAAAAATTATATCAATGTGCGGTCTCTCCTGCCAACAATACTTTGGTGCAGACATTCCCTGCTACCACAATTATTTCCAACATGACAAATATTAATTATTCCTACTTAATCCTATTAATAAAATATAAACATCTTTCATAATTTGTGGTTTGACAATAGACAATAGAAATATACACGTCTTACACAGTTTACATTGGTTCCGTCGGCTCGCATCACGCATGTGGCGGACTGCTTCTGTCCAACACTTCCTTGAGATTACACTGAGAGATAGAAGTCAAACTTAAGTTAAGCGATACGAGTTAAATCATTTCTGGCTTGATAGATGCTTATCCGAGGGGAGAAAGGGACGGTCGTCTTGGGGAGAGAGGTGCCATGATACTCCATCCTCTTCAAGTTAAAAAATAAATAAATAAAAACAAAAAAAACCATTTGAATAAGAGCTGTTTATATTATTATATACATAAATTTCCTAACTAACTTAGCTTTTAGAGAAAACTTAGCGTCTATATTAATGAAAAGACTGTAGAAATTACAAGCTACGTTTAACACAGGTTGCTTTTCAGTTGTTTACACGAGGGCGTGCTCCTTCAAACCTCACCGGTAACAATCCACCGACATAAAAGTCGCACATTCACAGGCTGAACGTCCCTGCTGTCGGCAACAAATCCAGCACAGTTAGTGAGTCTACAGGTAGCACTGGCGAACCACAGGAAAAAAATAAGGAAGACAGGAAGGAAATAACCCATCACTAAGGAGAAAGACATGATAAAACAAGAAGACGAACTTCCTGAACGTAGGCGGAAACGATTGAAACAGTCTGTCGTTTACACGATCGTATAGCCATACTCTCCAGGTTTGTGACCACAGTGTAATGTTAAGGAAATTCCGATGACACTGATTATATACACTGAAGAGCCAAAGAAACTTGAACACCTGCCTAATATCGTGTAGGGCGCCCGCGAATAGCCAGAAGTGCCGCAACATGACGTGGCGTGTGTGTAGGTACGTGGTGAAAGACCCCAGGATATCGTAAAGTTCAAATTTATTGAAACAAAAAGTGAAACACCGGTTGACCATAAGCGTTGGCAACGTCGTTAATTATGAATGCGCGGCAAGGCGCAGGCCAATAAAGAAAAAAAATCATTAATTTTTCTTTGTACATAATTTTGTTTCTGCCTCTCTTGTGTGTAGAAGTTTCTATTAAGAAGTATGGCTCGGAGTATGACGGGCTACGAGTGTTTAGTGTCATAAAGTTGCGAAATAAGGGAAGATTTGATATTAGGATCAAGCATTTTTTATTGAAGTGAAGTGAAACTAAGCAAGGAGGATTTTCTTATTTTTGACACGCATTGGTGTACCTGAAGTCCGCTGCCTGCATTTACAATTGAAATGTAAGAGAGGAAGTCCGATTTGCCACAAATGGTACATGCACAACATTTCTAATGATGCAATTGTAATGTGCTTTAAATTAATTTTTCTTTCCATTCATATACGTAGCAGTATTAGTATTATTACAGCGTATATATATATTTTTTTATTATTACAACACACGTGGACTCGACTAATGTCTGACGTAGTGCTGGAGGGAATTGAAACCATGAATCCACCAGGGCTGTCCATATGTCCGTAAGAATACGAGGGTGCGCCGATCTCTTCTGAACAGCACATTGCAAGGCATCCCAGATATGCTCAGTAGTGTTCATATCTGGGGAGTTTGGTGGCCAGCGTAAGTGTTTAAACTCAGAAGATGTTTCTGGAGCCACTCTGTAGCAATTCTGGATGTATGGGCTGTCGCATTGTCCTGCTGGAATTACCGAAATCCGCCAGAATGCAGCTGCGCGGAGTGGCCGCGCGGTTCGAGGCGCCATGTCAGGCATTGTGCGGTCCCCCCCCCCCCCTACCCCCCGCCGGAGGTTCTAGTCCTCCCTCGGGCATGGGTGTGTGTATCGTTCTTAGCGTAAGTTAGTTTAAAGTAGTGTGTAAGTCTAGGGACCGATGACCTCAGCAGTTTGGACCCTTAGAAATTCGCATACATTTGAACATTTGCTAGAATGCACAATGGACATGAATCGATTCAGGAGATCAGACAGGATGCTTACGTACGTGTCAACTGTCAGAGTCGTATCTAGACATATCAGGGGCCCCATATCACTTCAACTGCATACGTCCTACATCATTACAGAGCATCCACCAGCTTGAACAGTCTCCTGCTGACATGCAGGGTCCATGCATTCATGAAGTTGTCTCTGAATCCATACATGTCCATCCAGTCGATACAATCTAAAATGAGACTCGTCCAGCCAAGCAACATGTTTGCAGTCATCACAGTCCAATGTCGGTGTTGAGGGGCTAATCCGAGGAGTAAAGTTTTGTGTTATGCAGTTATCAAGGGTACATGAGTGGGTCTTCGTTGAATGGTTCGCACGCTGGCACTTTTTGATGGCCCAGCATTGAAATCTGCGGAAGGGTTGCACTTCTGTGACGTCGAACGATTCTCTTCAGTCGTCATTGGTCCCGTTCTTGCAGGATCTTTTTCCGGCCAGTACTTTCTTTTGCCTTTTTCTTTGATCTCATAATTTAAGGCTGGTAGGTTACCGGCCTTCCAAGCCCGAGCTCAGTGATTGGGCTGCCATACACGGTTCTGAGCCACCCAGTTCGTGATCGGAGTAGCTTTCTCCTAGGTGAGTTGCCTTCACCACGGCTCAGAGAGTCCCACCTTCCCTTGGTGCCCTATGCCGTTGTCCATCATTGGATCTTCCGCCTTTAGGGATGATTTCTCAACCCATGGACATAGGCTATCTTGGAGTCCTAATCTCCACACGCTCATCGGCCCTGCAAGGAGGCCGTTGGCATGGAATAGGGGGACTTCTTATCCTGGGAGTCACTCGGTCGCCAGAGCCTCTTCAGTTCTTATCCTGGGAGTCACTCGGTCGCCAGAGCCTCTTCAGTTCTTATCCTGGGAGTCACTCGGTCGCCAGAGCCTCTTCAGTTCTTATCCTGGGAGTCACTCGGTCGCCAGAGCCTCTTCAGTTTACAGCAGGGTGCACCGCGTGCAGGTGAGTATGGCTTTTGGATGAGAATTTCTCACCCCGTACACAGAAACTAAAAAATTAAAGCCTGAAGTACTAAACAATGAACAGCTGTCATTTCTGTTGTGATCCTTAGTCGAAACACTGGTTTTAGTAAAACTGGACCATATATTTCGTTTTCTCCCAGTACGACTCTTCATTTATCCATTTAATCTTCAGTACGCTTCTCTAGCACCCCATTTCAAAAGTTCCTATTCTCTTTCTTGTATGAGCTCTTTTCTTATAGAACTGCTTATCCTCAATATACATGGTTATTATAATTAAACTTTCAAACCACTGTATAAATAACACCTTTGGTCAGAATGACGTCAAATTGCAACGGAGTATTATTGGACAAGGGCGAGAACGTATGGCAGAAGAAAAATAAATAGTTACGAAATCTGGTACTAGATGGCGCTGTAAGCATTATAATTTAATAGTGGTCGACTACAAATGAACCATACAACAATGTCTAACGTGTACGTTCGACGTTAAACAAACTGTACTACGCAGTGTGCATGAGTGTACGGGTGTGATACTGTTAATTACGTAAGCCCATCCACCACGGCAAGGTCATTTCACGGATGGGGAAATTCGGATTTTAAGTGTCCTGAGGCCAAAAACCGCATAAAAAGTATCAATCACATTGGTTTTTAATTGTCCTGAGGCCAAACACGGCATAAAAAGCATCAATCAATATCAAATCGAATTATTAATTTCCGTGTGACTGGCGCAAAACATGTTCAATATGCTGCCCACCGTTTACTGGAACAAGTTGAAATCGAGAAGCAGCATGTTCCACAACTGATCGAAATGTTTCCGTGGCCACGTTCAGAATGTGTTGCGCAATGCGTACCTTCGATGCAGCTAAGTTTGCAATCGTAACAGTGAACATAACATATTTCAGATAGCCCCACAGCCAGAAGTCACACGGATTAAGATCAGGCGATCAGGACGGCCAGCCTGTAGGGAAATGGCGGCTGATAATTTTAACATTTTCGAAATCGTGCTTCAGCAGCTGCTTAACTGGATTTGCAATATGCGGAGGTACGCCATCTTGCATTAAAACAGTCCCAACCACACATCCACGCTGTTGGAGAGCTTGAATGATGTGGTTGCTCATAAGACACTCATAGTATTCACCAGTGACGGTACAGGCAACAGGCCCGGAAGCACCTGTCTCCTCGAAAAAATATGGCCCTATGATAAATGATGCCGTAAACCCACGCCACACACTGACCTTTTCAGGATGAAGTGGGACTGGTTGATTTGTGTGTGGGTTTTCCGTTGCCCATATCGACAGTTTTGTGTATTGACACTTCCTGTCAGATGGAAGTGGGCTTCGCCTGTCCTCAAAATCTTCCACGACCAATCATTGTCCACTTCCATGCGAGCAAAACATTCTAAACCAAAGATTTCTCTTGCTGGCAGGTCAACAGGAAGCAACTGGAGCACATGGGTAATTTTGAATGCATAGCAAAGAAGGATGTTTCGTAGGAATTTAGGCACCGTGCTCCCGGGTATGTCCAATGTTCGGGCAATTCTCCGTGCACTACACGTTAGCACACCACCACTCGTCTGCTCCTGCATTGCTGTGGCCACTGCTTCCACTGACCTCGAATCAATTCGTTTCTTCCCTCTACCAGGTTGCACACCAGAAGAACCCATCTTTTCGAATTTCCCAATCATTTCCTCCAGACCCACGACAGTCATTGGACCAACGCCTTTGTTCAAACGCTTCAGTCTCCAGAGCTTCTGCTGAACGACGTGTGCACAGTCATCATTCTTGTAATACAGCTCTACAAGCAGACCGCGATCTTGCTTTGAGACAGTCATGGCGAACGTTGGTGACGCGAAAGGAGGGAAAGTGGTGTACCCAGCGTGTTTATACCAACTTCAATGGTTGATGTGCATGACAGGTGTTTTCATTTCATATTCTTACACATAGAGCGCCATCTATTTATCAATTTTCACACTGTTTTCTTTCTTCTGCCATATGTTTCCCCCCTTCTCCGGTAATATTCCATTGCAATTTGACGTCATTCTGACAAGTGGTGTTATTTCTACTGCGTTTTGAAAATTTAACTTTAATTATAATCGCCCTGTATACAGGATGAGTCACTAACTTTTGACACCAAGAATATCTCCGAAAGTATGATACGAGATGGTTGCTAGGTGGGGTCGCGTCAGAGATATGAAGGTCAACTTTGTTTTTTTTTTATGTAGGATGGTACTTCTTTTCTGATAGCGGCTATCGAGACGAATCCAATCATGTGTAACAGTAAAGTCTTTGAAGGTCAACGAAGGTCAAAAAGGTGGCATGAACATCCATTTACAGAAGGTGTTCGAAATGATGAGCATTGGTATCAATGCAGTGCTGCAATCTTCTTCATCTTATCTTTGCCCCACAAACTTTTCAGCCACTATCATACTTCTTATCTTTGTCCAACAAACGGATCAGCTAATATCATACTTTCGGAGTTATTCTAGGTGGCAATAATTAGTGACTCACCCTGTATACGGGGTGAAGCGAAATTCGCGCACTCGGGCTTCGCAGCACAATTCCTCGCGTACCAGCGATGAAAAAATGTCTGTCACAAAATTTCGTCCGACGAGTACATCCAGCAGAAAAAGTATGTTAAAGAGTGACAATCTGACAATGCTGTAACCACATGTATGGTAACTATCTCTGACAGCTCGTACAAGCCGCACTGTACAGTTCGTGCAGTGGATAGAGTTTTGGGTTAGCATGGAGGAAGTCGAGGTTCCGATCCTGGGTTGGGGCGCATTTCACTCTGACATTTCATACTGTAATATGCACCGTTTCTTAGGTCACATATATGCTACATTTACATCATTTTGTAACGCTGAACATAACAAATACGTGGTTAGATAAATAAGAAACAGACAGTTGAAACAAATTACCTGTCACAGGTTAGAATAACTACAAAAACAATATCAATTTCGGAATTCCAAATTATGATAGCACAGTACAATAACAACACCTACTTGTCGTTTATACTACTTGTAATATGAGCGCTCAGATGTCGCAAATTATCAACCAGTGACAATAATAATGTCCATATTAGTGACCACATGACCTTCACAACAGAATACGTTGTCCTCAGAACAACAGATGCTCAAAACGGCCTCCCTGCACGTCCAAACATTGCGCACACCACCGGATCATACAGCTATGGACCCTTCGCAGCAAAGCTGCGTCCACAGTAACAAGAGCAGCATGACGATGCGCTACCAATTCTTCGACATTCGTCGGCAGAGTAGAGTACACGTGCTCCTCCATGTGTCCCCACTCAAAGAAACCCAGGGGAATTAGGTCAGGTGAACATGGTGGCCATACAACTGGACCTCCACGTCCAATCCGTTTCCCTGGAAATGTTCTGTCCAAATACTGTCACACATTAATTCCAGAGAGTGAAGGTGCACCATCATGTTGGAATCATATCCTCTGCTGAACATGTAGTAGAACACCTTCTAGTGCATCAGGCAGATAGTTTGAGAGGAATGCATGATACCTTCGTGCAGTGAACCAGTCAGGCAACATGTATGGGCCCTAACACCTGTCGCCCAATATTCCAGCCCAGATGTTGATAGCTAAGCAAACTTGATATCCATGGTCGTGGGTGATGCGGCGCTTAACCTCCCACCAATGGTGGGCATTGTGCATATTGAAAACACCATCACGAGTGAATGCTCCTTCATCCGACCACATTACGTTGTTCACGAAGTCATTGTTGGCTTTCTATTGTTGTTGGAACCATTCACAGAATTGCATCTGTTGATGGCGATCTGCAGGATGCAGGTGTTGCATAAAAGAATAATGATAGGGACGCAGCCCATGCTTGTTCAGCATGTTCACGACCATGTTTGGTTAGACACTCAGCTGCTTTGTTACGCTACATGTACTTTGTTGAGGTTCTTGGTGTATGACGTCAAGAATAGCTTCCTCTGTACCTGGAGTACGGGCAAGTCCGTGGACGACCTCTGTTATGTGATGGTGAAAGGAGAGAACCTGACTCCCAAAGACGCAGCTCCAGATGACGAAACACATTTTTATCTGAATGGCGTCGAGGAGGATATATAGCAGCATATTCACGAGCGGCAACACCAGCCCGGTTATCAGATGTACCAAGGACAAGAAGCATACCACATATTCATCGTTTGCATATGCCATACGTCTGCCACACGAGTTTAGAGGTTTGCAATGAAAATTCGATAAGTGTACGCATGTTGAAACACGTATGTAACATAGCAGCGATGGCGAGGCATTGTAGCATCTGTGACCAGAGAGTTTGCGCTTGACCGCGCGAGTGTTGCGAGCGGTTCTCAGTCTGTCAAGTGAGTCGTTGCGAGTCAGTCGTTTCAGTCGTTGCGAGTCAGTCGTTTCAGTCGGTCAGTAGTAGTCGTGCAGTGCAGTACGCTAATAGTCGTCATGCAGAGCGGTCGGTCAGTAGTAGCAGCCCAGTGCGGTTGTGTGATGTAGGCGGTCGGCAACACTGGTCAAGATGCTGAATGAGGTATACTGTTAATTAATATAATCATTAGACAATGTAAAACTTATTTATTGTAATCAATCTCTAACAAGTCCCCCAATAATAATTTTGATTTCAAAAGCATTTTTCAAAAATTTTATTTTTTATTGAACTAAAGATTTCGTTGCACTTCCCATTTCATTCCACTTCTTTTGAAGAAAAATTTCAGTAAATTCACAGAAAAAAGGAATATTATTATTTGCAATGCAGTTCCTCCAAGCCGTGCGCAGAAATAAGAGCAGAAATTTGACATCCAGTTATTCTGAGGTAAGACTTTAATTCTGATTGTTTTACACAGGGCCAAAGACCGATGTTTCGGTTTAATTGAATTTTCTTATCACTGAATAGACTTTAATTTTTTGTGAGGAATCTATATTTGAGTCGGATTGCGAATTTCACATTTTTGTTGCCATTGTCAGTACATTTCATTGTGGGCAGGTTACGCATAGAGCAATGTCCATTAGGATTCATAATTAAATATTGTCATATTTCTTTCTTTCAATTTTTTTGTGGGGAGGTTACACTCGGCTCCCATTTCTGTTAAGTATTGTCTTTTTTCCTTTTAAAAATTACGGTGGGGAGGTTACAATGTACATTGGGGTCTGCCACGGGCGCGTTACTTGACTCGTAACAAGTTCCTTTCTGGTGGACAGTGCATACAGTATAAACACGCCATCAGTCCTGTGAGCTGGTCCACCTAACGCGCATTACCCCACTGACAGATATTGTTCTGCATGATTCACCCCAACACCGCTAATTGTGAAATGTTCATTTTCGAATTACACTGTTTCCCTAACAGTAATAGACGTGATGTTTCCACAATCCCAGCGAGAGAATAATATAATAATAATTATTATTATAATGCATTGAGATACATACTAAACAGCATGCAGTTACCAGACTCAATGTTAAAAGGCATAACTAGTGGGACCATGGTGATAACACATAACAAGTAGTAACCAAGTTTGGACATTATTCGCAAAGCACATTGCCAGTCCTAAAGGTAACATAAGGCCCCAACGAAACGTAATGGACCTGAATGAGGCGAGAACAATAGTTGGTACTGATCTATGGGATCACTGGAGGAGGGTGCAAAGAAAACAGGTTTTGCGTCTAGTAGATGAAGTGGTGCAAATTAATTCATGCCCTCAGCGTGGAAAGGGCTTCTTTGAAAGCACCAATCTTCCATTTCTATGATTGTAGTACATAAGTGAAAATGTTTTCTAGGGGACCCGCTGCAATCATTGTTCACGATTAAGATGCCAGATACCGTACCACCTCGACTACATTTACCAAATGAAAAACATATGCCTGGACCCAGGATCTAACCATCTACCTCTTGTGTGCTAACCCAAAACTATATCCACTGCATCAACATTACAACACAGTTAGCATTTACTGGCAGAGGTAATTGCCTTACATGTGATTACAGTCTTGCCATATTTCCACTCTTTAACGTCCTTTTTCTGCCAGATGTACATGCTGGACGAAATTTTGTTAGAGACATTTTTTATCACTAGCATGTGAGGAGTCGCGCTGCAAAGCTCGAGTGCGTGAATTTTGCTTCACTCTGTATGCAGTTACCAGAGGGTGAATCACCTAAAACTTGCGCCGAAAATACTGCGGAAATGGAAAGTGCTGTCGATGAGCGGTTTTCACAGAATGTGTTGGTAGTCAGCGGCTCGAATTGTTAGCCAATAAACAAATTGTAATAATACTTAGAAAGTGGATTGTTTGTGCAAACATACACTTTTTTAAATGGAACTATGCCCACTGACATTAACAAACTAAATGTAGGGCAAATTGGAATGTCAGTGGTTTTCGTCGCAGGATTCTAGGGCGAGTCGATTACGAGATATCGTGGTTTGAAAAGTTCTCGCACTGACTCTTGCACAGTACCTGATGTAGTACACACTAAAGAACATCACAAGTGCATACACTAGTTATGCAGATTCTGACCAGTAATGAAACAACTGACCATCACAGGCTGTGTTCAAAATGACCACCGGCAGCGGCGATACACGCTTCCAGTCTGGTACGGAACGACTGCTGCACACGTGCTAACATTTCAACGGAGATGTCCGAGCAGGCTGCAGTAATACGTCGATGCATATAATCGGATGTAGCTGGCATGTCCTTGCAGACGGCTTTTTTAAGCTGTCCCCACAGAAAAAAGTCTACAGGCGGCAAACCTGGTGAACGGGACGTCAAGGTACACGTTCTCTGACTTTTCCGCGCGCTGTTCGAGAGTGAAGTAATAGAGAATTTTTGTGAAGGTGTTTAACGAACGCTCTGCCAGGCACTTAAGTATTATTTTCAGAGTATCCATGTCGGTATAGATGTAGAAGCTGCGACCATCAGCGACCACTTCTTTCAGTGCAGATGCACACCAAGCGCGATCTCTTGCAGCGAGTTAGGGGTTCATGGGTAGGTAACGCTGCGCTAGTAGTGTGTAACAGATTGGGTAGTTGTTTTGGGGGAAGAGACCAAACAACGATGTCATCACTCCAATGCGTAACAGGTTGGTAATTTGGGTCAGCTGGGAAGCGTGCTCGGATGGCCGAGGCGCCGGCACAGGGTTATTTGGTAAGCGTGAGTCCGCAGCTCGTGGTCGTGCGGTAGCGTTCTCGCTTCCCGCGCCCGGGTTTCCGGGTTCGATTCCCGGCGGGGTCAGGGATTTTCTCTGCCTCGTGATGACTGGGTGTTGTGTGATGTCCTTAGGTTAGTTAGGTTTAAGTAGTTCTAAGTTCTAGGGGACTGATGACTATGGATGTTAAGTCCCATAGTGCTCAGAGCCATTTGAACCATTTTTTGGTAAGCGTGATAGCGTTACGGTTAGCAAACTCAAGTGGCAGACTCTGCAAGAGAGGCGCTCTGCATCGCGGTGTAGCTTGCTGTCCAGGTTTCGAGAGGGTGCGTTTCTGGATGAGGTATCAAACATATTGCTTCCCCCTACTTATACCTCCCGAGGAGATCACGAATGTAAAATTAGAGAGATTTGAGCGCGCACGGAGGCTTTCCGGCAGTTCTTCCCGTGAACCATACACGTCTGTAACAGGAAAGGGAAGTAATGACAGTGGCACGTAAAGTGCCCTCCACCACACACCGTTAGGTGGATTGCGGAGTATAAATGTAAATGTAGATGTAGATGTAGATGTAGCTCAACGTGTTCGATCAGAAGGCTGGCTGCTCTCTGTAATAAAAAAGCTGAGTGAAAGGATCTACGCTCACGCTTGTGACGTCCGCACCAACCAAATACAACGAGCAAAATAAAAAACAAAAGGCGGTTAAGGCGGCCATTTGCATTAGGCAGGAGGTCGTAGTTTGAATCCCAATATGGAAGAAATTTTCACATGTTACCACTGATTCATTTCAATGTACAAGTGCAGCTAACGCCATTGAAACCCTTCGAAATTTATTTTAGACTAACTGAAATGGAAATGAGTGTACGGCATTGTGGGATGGGAGTCCCCCATTCGAGGAAGTTCGGCCGCCGATGGCAAGCACTTATAGCATTCGACGCCACATTGGGCGACTTGCGCGTCGGAGATGGGGATGAAGTGATGATGAGGACAACACAACACCCAGTCCCTGAGCGGAGAAAATCTCCTGCCCCAGCCGTGAATCGAACCCGGGCCCCGTAGTGTGGCATTCCGCCGCGCTGACCACTGAGCTAACGGGGGCGGACTTAGACGAATGCAGTACCTGGCATTGCCTGAGGTTTCTTCTTGTTCCAATCTTCTCTTCTTGTTCCAATCTTCTATTAGTCTATCTCCTCCTTCCCGCTCTCTATGCTCATCTCCATGTCCCCTTCACTGTCAATCTTCTCAACCCCTTCTCTCTGTCCATTTCCTCCACCTCCCTCTCTCTGTTCCTCTCCTCCTGTCCCTCTCTCGGACCAGTTTGTCATCTGCAGCTGTGAAAGAAATCAGTCACTGTAAAGATATAACACATCAGGAAAACCACACCATTTGGTAAAAAGGTAAGATTTCATAATTTTATATGTTTCTTCAAAAATTTGTAATTACGATTTTAAAAACTAATATTTACATGAATGTAAACAGTACAGTACACTCTTTATGTTTAACAGCCATAAAATTAAAGCCCACTGGTAATGCTGCAACTGCATTGACACATGTTTGGGATAAAAAACAAAACTACATTTTTCTAAAAGGGGGGGGGGGGGGGGGAAGACCATCTAAAAACATATGTATTGATAACATCTTCAACTTTTGTAGGCCTCTCTTACTCAGTTGCCTGGAATATTACGGTATATTGATAATTTTCACTTATGGACCGTCTGACGGCAACTGAATAAAACACAATTTTAGTGCCATACGCGTTTCGCCTTTATTTTCTGCAAGGCATCATCAGTGGCCTGGAATATGTACATATGTTTGTTATTTAATTTACATTATATTACAATATACAGGGTGAGTCACCTAACGTTACCGCTGGATGTATTTCGTAAACCACATCAAATACTGACGAACCGATTACACAGACCGAACGTGAGGAGAGGGGCTAGTGTAATTGTTTAATACAAACCATACAAAAATGCACGGATGTATGTTTTTTAACACAAACCTACGTTTTTTTAAATGGAACCACGTTAGTTTTGTTAGCACATCTGAACATATAAACAAATACGTAATCAGTGCCGTTTGTTGCATTGTAAAATGTTAATCACATCCGGAGATATTGTAACCTAAAGTTGACGCTTGAAACCTCCGACGTTCAGTTGCCTGTTGTAACAAACACGGGCCACGGTCGGCGAGCAGCATCTGCAGGGACATGTTTACGATGACGACCGTGTTTACAAGTGTGGCTGTAGTGCACTGTTGTGGTTTGGTCTAGCTGTCGCAGTGTCCGCACGTAGCGCTTGCTGCTATTGTTGTTCTGCATTCGTCTCCGCACGCAGACCAACTGTAGTACACCGTGTTACCAGACGTCTGTGACAGTGTAGTGTTGTAGGAACTGTAACCATGGTGTATTCGAACTCGGAAAAGGCGGAGATGATACTCATCTATGGCGAGTGTCGACGAAATGCAGCTGAAGCCTGCAGGGTGTATGCAGAACGGTACCCGGACAGAGAGCATCCAACGTGCCGCACATTGCAAAACATCTACCGCCAACTGTATGCAACAGGTATGGTCGTAGCACTCAAACGGGTCCGTAACAGGCCCGTCACAGGAGAAGCGGGTGCAGTTGGTGTGTTAGCTGCTGTTGCCATGAACCCACACATGAGTACACGGGACATCGCGAGAGCCGGTGGACTGAGTCAAAGTAGTGTCATGCGCATACTGCATCGTCACCGCTTTCACCCGTTTCATGTGTCGCTACATCAGCAATTACATGGTGATGACTTTAATCATCGAGTGCAATTCTGTCAATGGGCATTAACAGAGAATGCGTTGCAGTTCTACCTGTTTACCGATGAAGCGCTTTTCACAAACCACGGGGCAGTGAATCTACGGAACATGCATTACTGGTCCGTGGACAATCCTCGCTGGCTCAGACAGGTAGAGCGACAGCGACCGTGGACTGTAAATGTATGGTGCGGAATCATTGGTGACCACCTCATTGGTCCTCACTTCATTGCAGGGGCCCAAACAGCTGCAACATACATCGCGTTTCTACAGAATGATCTGCCAACGTTGCTCGAAAATGTCCCACTGGAAACGCGTCGACGTATGTGGTATCAGCATGATGGTGCACCTGCACATTCCGCAATTAACACTAGGCTGACCCTTGACAGGATGTTCGACGGGCGTTTCGTAGGACGTGGAGGATGCATAAATTGGCCAGCCCGTTCTCCCGATCTGACACCTCTGGACTTCTTTCTGTGGGGTTCATTAAAGGAGAATGTGTACCGTGATGTGCCTACAACCCCAGAGGATATGAAACAACGTATTGTGGCAGCCTGCGGCGACATTACACCAGATGTACTGCCGCGTGTACGACATTCATTACGCCAGAGATTGTAATTGTGTGCAGCAAATGATGGCCACCACATTGAACATCTATTGGCCTGACATGTCGGGACACACTCTATTTCACTCCGTAATTGAAAACGGAAACCACATGTGTACGTGTACCTCACCCCTCATGGTAATGTACATGTGCGTCAGAGAAAAAGACCAATAGAAAGGTGTTAGCATGTGGACGTAATGTGCTGTTCCAGTATCTTCTGTACCTAAGGTCCATCACCGTTCCCTTTGGATCCCTACGTAATTCGGTGCTCTCCGATACACACGATCGAATAGCGGAGGAGTGGTACTCAAGCGTCAACTTTAGGTTAAAATATCTACAGATGTAATTAACATTTTACAATGCAACAAACGGCACTGATTACGTATTTGTTTATATGTTCAGATGTGCTAACAAAACTAACGGGGTTCCATTTAAAAAAACGTAGGTTTGTGTTAAAAAACATACTTGCGTGCATTTTTGTATGGTTTGTATTAACCAATTACACTAGCCCCTCTCCTCACGTTCGGTCTGTGGAATCGATTCGTCAGTATTTGATGTGGTTTACGAAATATATCCAGCGGTAATGTTAGGTGACTCACCCTATATATATATATATATATATATATATATATATATATATATATATATACAGGGTGTTACAAAAAGGTACGGCCAAACTTTCAGGAAACATTCCTCACACACAAATAAAGAAAAGATGTTATGTGTACATGTGTCCGGAAACGCTTAATTTCCGTGTTAGAGCTCATTTTAGTTTCGTTCCACCTACGCTCAATGGAGCACGTTATCATGATTTCATACGGGATACTCTACCTGTGCTGCTAGAACATGTGCCTT
Source organism: Schistocerca serialis cubense (assembly GCF_023864345.2). Lineage (NCBI taxonomy): Eukaryota > Metazoa > Arthropoda > Insecta > Orthoptera > Acrididae > Schistocerca > Schistocerca serialis. The sequence goes on from NC_064646.1 coordinate 276,811,211, forward strand.
TACAAGTGCGACACAACATGTGGTTCATGCACGATGGAGCTCCTGCACATTTCAGTCGAAGTGTTCGTACGCTTCTCAACAACAGATTCGGTGACCGATGGATTGGTAGAGGCGGAGCAATTCCATGGCCTCCACGCTCTCCTGACCTCAACCCTCATTTATGGGGGCATTTGAAAGCTCTTGCCTACGCAACCCCGGTACCAAATGTAGAGACTCTTCGTGCTCGTATTGTGGACGGCTATGATACAATACGCCATTCTCCAGGGCTGCATCAGCGCATCAGGGATTCCATGCGACGGAGGGTGGATGCATGTATCCTCGCTAATGGAGGACATTTTGAACATTTACTGTAACAAAGTGTCTGAAGTCACGCTGGTACGTTCTTTTGCTGTATGTTTCCATTCCATGATTAATGTGATTTGAAGAGAAGTAATAAAATGAGCTGCAAGGCGGAAAGTAAGCGTTTCCGGACACATGTCCACATAACATATTTTCTTTCTTTGTGTGTAAGGAATGTTTCCTGAAAGTTTGGCCGTACCTTTTTGTAACACCCTGTATATATATATATATATATATATATATATATATATATATATATATATATATATATATATACACAGAAAGGTACGGCCAAACTTTCAGGAAACATTCCTCACACACAAATAAAGAAAAGATGTTATGTGTACATGTGTCCGGAAACGCTTAATTTCCATGTTAGAGCTCATTTTAGTTTCGTCAGTATGTACTGTACTTCCTCGATTCACCGCCATGATTTCATACGGGATACTCTACCTGTGCTGCTAGAACATGTGCCTTTACTAGTACGACACAACATGTGGTTCATGCACGATGGAGCTCCTGCACATTTCAGTCGAAGTGTTCGTACGCTTCTCAACAACAGATTCGGTGACCGATGGATTGGTAGAGGCGGAGCAATTCCATGGCCTCCATGCTCTCCTGACCTCAACCCTCTTGACTTTCATTTATGGGGGCATTTGAAAGCTCTTGTCTACGCAACCCCGGTACCAAATGTAGAGACTCTTCGTGCTCGTATTGTGGACGGCTGTGATACAATACGCCATTCTCCAGGGCTGCATCAGCGCATCAGGGATTCCATGCGACGGAGGGTGGATGCATGTATCCTCGCTAACGGAGGGCATTTTGAACATTTCCTGTAACAAAGTGTTTGAAGTCATGCTGGTACGTTCTGTTGCTGTGTGTTTCCATTCCATGATTAATGTGATTTGAAGAGAAGTAATAAAATGACAGCACAAAAAAAATTATATGAACAAATGCATGCACGAACAGATCACAGATACTTCAATAATTACACTCGAAAGATTGGCAATAACATTCGATCTTTGGCAAAAACATTTGACAGTCGGCAACAGAAACCAAAACATTGCATTTAAACAAGCGTTCAGTTCATAGTGGTGTGGAATGTCGGAAAAAACCGCAAATTGGCATTCATAGGAAGAAGAACAACACCAAAAATGCAACAGGAGCGTAATATGTAAGAAATTGTCCACGCAACCTGTAAGTACAGTTCAAAACATTACTACTCAATAGGAAATATCAACCACCAGAATTGTTTATAACCTAAGGGTACAGTGACAAAAATGTAAATTAAATAGCAAACATATGTACATATTCCAGGCCACTGATGATACCTTGCAGAAAATAAAGGCGAAACGCGTATGGCACTAAAATTGTGTTCTATTCAGTTTCTGTCAGACGGTCCATAACTAAAAATTATCAATATGTATTGTTAAAGCCGGCCGCGGTGGCCGAGCGGTTCTAGGCGCTACAGTCTGGAACCGCGCGATCGCTGCGGTCGCAGGTTCGAATCCTGCCTCGGGCATGGATGTGTGTGATGTCCTTAGGTTAGGTAGGTTTAAGTAGTTCTAAGTTCTAGGGGACTGATGACCTCAGAAGTTAAGTCCCATAGTGCTCAGAGCCATTTGAACCATATTGTTAAAGCAAACGCGGACAAAAGACCTTTAACCCCAAGATGATTAGTGTACAGGGTGTTCATTTTAATTGAACACATTGAAATATCTCTAAAACTACAAGTTGGATCAAAAAAGTTATAATTTAAATTGTTTGTCTCGGGGGGGGGGGGGGATATCCAACGATACAACACTCGACCTGCCCCCCCCCCCATCCCAGTGCGTGGGTGGCGGGGGGCAGTTTTGAGTCTTCCTCCATTTTTTATTACAGATTGCGATTCTACTGCAAAATCTACATACGTTTTGCCTGAAGCATTTTCTTCGTTTCGTCAAAGATGGCGCTGTAATCGGAGGAACAGAAATGGGTACGCAATCATTATTTATGAAATGCTACTCAATGGCCCTTGAATATCCAATGGCACGTGACACCCGACTTCCCATGCTGTGTGGGTAGGAGAGGAGAGTATTTTATAACTTCTAATTGGAAACGTCATTCGCAACGTTGTGTTCCTCCAACATATCGAACAAGGGAGTACTCGTCGCGCCATCCTGGCTGTGGTTCGAGGCGAACGCTACTCTACTTTTCCAATTACAGTAAGTGTTGGAACGTAGTACCGCTAACTTCAATACACTTATTGATCTGCATTTCAAGTGACTGTACACAGGACAGAAGCATATCTGCAGGAGTGTCAACACAGGCGTTTCTCATGCGGTCGACCATACGAGGTGCGGCTAGAAAAAAACCGGACTGATGCTGGAAAAAACATTTATTTACAATTATTTACAATTTCATGTTATCTCCTTCAATGTACTCTCCTCCTCGGTCTCTACACCGCTCCATACGAATTTTCCACTGTTCATAGCAATGCTGCAGATCATTTTCGGTAAGTCCATACATTACTTCCGTCGCTTTTTCTTTTACTGCTTCAACAGTCTCAAATCTAGTTCCTTTCAAAGCTGACTTGACTTTAGGGAAAAGAAAAAAGTCACAGGGGGCCAAATCCGGTGAGTAGGGTGGATGATCTAAGATGGGAATGTTGTGTTTTGCCAAAAACGTCTTCACTGACAACGCACTGTGAGCTGAGGCATTGTCTTGGTGAAGGATCCATGACGTTTTTCTCCACAAATCGTTCCGTTTCCTCCGTACTCGCTCACGTAGGGTAGCCAGGACGCTAATGTAATAATCCTAATTCACTGTTTGTCCCTCTGGTACCCAATCAATGTGCACAATCCCTTTGATGTCAAAAAAAAAACAATCATCATTGCCTTGAATTTCGATTTTGACATCCGTGCTTTTTTTTGTCGTGGAGAACCAGGAGTTTTCCAATGCATCGATTGGCGTTTAGTTTCGGGATCGTAAGTAAAAAACCACGATTCATCGCAAGTAATAACATTTTGTAAGAAGGTGGGATCACTTTCAATGTTTTCCAGGATGTCAGAACAAATCATTCTTCGGCGTTCCTTCTGTTCAATTGTGAGACACTTTGGAACCATTTTTGAACACACTTTGTTCATGTTGAAACTTTCATGAAGAATCTGCCTAACACTTTCCTTGTCAACTCCTGTTAACTCAGACACTGCTCTGAGTGTTAAACTGCGATCTTGTCGAACAAGTTTACCGATTTTTTCAATGTTTGCATCAGTTTTTGCTGACAATGGTCTGCCAGTGCGAGTGTCATCACTGGTGTCTTCGCGGCCATCTTTAAATCGTTTAAACCACTCAAACACTTGTGTTCGCGATAAACAATCATCGCCGTACACTTGTTGTAACATTACAAACGTTTCACTTGCAGATTTTCCTAGTTTGAAACAAAATTTGATGTTAACACGCTGTTCTTTCTGTAATCTCAACATTTTCCGACGCACAGACAAAACGTCAACTACTTAAAACAGACGCCACGGGCAGACTGAGTGCAGGAGGCAGATGAAACTCGAGCAGTAGGCGGAGCGAGAGTCACGTGACAGGCCACGCGACTTTCAGCCTTATTGCATTCGTTTTATTGTTTCACCAGTACTAGTCCGGTTTTTTTCTAGCCACACCTCGTATCTTCACGGCCTGTTGGCACTTGCTGATACACCTTATCCTTTAAATATCCCCACACAAAGGATCCGGCGAAGTGAAATCCAGCGATCTAGCGGACCAATTAAGGCTGCATTCACAGTAGCACCGACAGCGGTCGTCAGACGCCGTCGGCAAAGTCTGCCCGTTAACATCGGTGACAGCTTGGTCATTGTGTGTCCCATCTCATTCGTCAGTTTTTGACAGAATTGAGAAGGTTAGGTTAGGTTAGAATCTATTCTAAGTATGAAATAGGTTAGATTTTATCCTCCAAGAGCAGGACAAATACCACGATGCCTCTGTGCTTGGTGATGAGTTCTGTAGTGCGGCGTTTGCTGTTAAAAAGGCGCCGAATGCAAGTAAATGAACTATATCTTTCTGGAAAAGAACTTGGCGGGTACTGTACTCTCTGCCCTCAGTTACTGGAATTACCAGACAAGTTTTACGAACATACGAGGTGAAGGGAAAAAATCACGCCACAGAAGTTAAAAACACTTTAACTTCGTGACGCCACTTTCGTTCTCTCACCAGCGATTAGCGTCAGAAGAGACCACCACCTTAGAAACTAACGGGCTGTAATTGATGTTTTTCATATTTATACGCGTGTATTACGAAAGTATGTCGTTTCAGTGATAACTACACTAACGACCTAGCCAAAACACGTTGTTCAGAGTGTGGTTTACTATGCTACATTGGCAGGTTGTGCGACTTTGTGTATAAAGTTTTTGTCAATGAGGTTATGAGCACATAATGGTTAATTTAAGTGGCGAAAGTACACGTTTCTATAATATGATGCATGGATAACATTTGCATGTAAGGAAGCAATTCTAATTAATGAAAGCAATTCCAATTAATGAAAGATAGATTTATTGTTTCAGAGCAGCTCACTTTATTCTAAAAATTGTGACAATTAATGTAGTACTGGCAGGATATTCAGGTAATCAGACGCTAGTACACTTCACAGCTCTCCAATATTTACCCAGTGAATTTTAGAAAGGAAGTAACAATATTCCTGGGGGCAGTATTACTTCAAATTGAGTATTGCTTTTAATAAAGAAAATCAACAATATTACAGTGTCTTTTAATGCACTTGCACAGGTCCAAAATTCGGTATAGAATAAACAATTCCGTAATAGAGGTATTTGAGGTGCAACTGTGAAAATATTAGATGTTAAATTAGTATTTAGAGCATCTTAAGTAACATCCGGCATATCACACAAGAACTTTGAAACTGTGCTTTTCGGAACATGGTAAAGGCCTAATTATTAGAAAGATGTAATCAACAGATGACCAGTATCAGTCACTTCTAGTTTTACTTGAACCAGAACTGCATCTTTAATGTGAGAACCGGATTTTTTAATAGACCTCGAATCACACCTCTACAAGTAGGGGCCTTTTCGAAATCTGTTTTGCCGAATTTCTTTAACGTTGTGCAGGCATACATCAATTAACCTTCAATGACTCATTCAGTATAAAGTTTACTGTAAGATACTCTGAACACCTTGTCCGGCAGGAGTGGCCATGCGGTTCTAGGCGCTACAGTTTGGAACCGCGAGACCGCTACGGTCGCAAGTTCGAATCCCGCCTCGGGCATGGATGTGTGTGATGTCCTTAGGTTAGTTAGGTTTAATTAGTTCTAAGTTCTAGGCGACTGATGACCTCAGAAGTTAAGTCGCATAGTGCTCAGAGCCATTTGAACCATTTTTTGAACACCTTAAACACTGAAAAATGGAAACACATTCCCTGTATGTACACAACATTTGCGAACTGCTTCATGTGACAGAATCACCACCGTATTGCCATAAAAACAACGCCAGTAAGCAGTAATAATAATAATTTGTAGACATCTACCCTAACCCAAAAAGATTCACTACAATAACTTCAAGCAAGAGGTAAACATCCCTGTCATTTGGACAAATTATTTTTACATGTTATAGTTCACTCCAAAATTTCTGATAAAGATTTTGTCCACTTGTGATTTCCAATAAACCTGCGATTTCATTCCATTGAATCCGACTGTATCCCGTTTATAATAGATTTCATACTCAGGATGCCTCAAACACCGCCTTTGACTATATTTTTCAGTTTCTCACAATTCATGTTTCGTGTCGTGTCTGCCATTATGACCACAAAAAAAACTGATTTGAATTTCACCAGTTGTCGTCCGAAATTGTAAGTTTGGACGATGAGGTCGGTTACATTGTGGCAGTGTACGTAGTGGGGTACTGATTTGAAATGATCGGCCGTCTTCGATCGATGTCGGTCGTCGGCGGAATCTACCGATCTCGGTGGCACTGTGACCGCAACCTAATAGGGCCACCTCTGCGGATCCACCGACCAGTGTAAACACCGTCTAATATCTCCCGTGCCTCAGTTGTGTAATGCACTGAGCAACCGTCATGCTGAAACCACATACGTTGTCGAACGCCCCAGGGCAACATCCTGCAGTAGTAACGGCAGCTCGTGCTCCAAAAGCATTCAATGTTTGCGCCCATTTAAAGCACATCGACAAAATACGGACTAATGAATTTGTTTCCCATGATGCCGCACCACACTTTAACCTACCAAAGTCGATGATAGTCAACTTGCCGTAACCAGTAGAGACTGTCTACATCCCTGTAATGCATGTTATGCTGGTTAACGCTACCATGCTTTGCGAATGAAGATTCATCAGAAGCCGGCTGCGGTGGCCGAGCGGTTCTAGGCGCTTCAGTCCGGGACCGCGCGACTGCTACGGTCGCAGGTTCGAATCCCGCCTCGGGCACGGATGTGTGTGATGTCCTTAGGTTAGTTAGGTTTAAGTAGTTCCAAGTTCTAGGCGACTGATGACCTCAGATGTTAAGTTCCATAGTGCTCAGAGCCATTTGAACCATTCATCAGAAAATAGTACCTTGGGAAAGAACGTGGGGGTCGTTTGCATTTGTTGACATGCCCATTCGCAAAACACTACCCGGTTATGGCTCTGAGCACTATGGGACTCAACTGCTGTGGTCATCAGTCCCCTAGAACTTAGAACTACTTAAACCTAACTAACCTAAGGACATCACACACATCCATGCCCGAGGCAGGATTCGAACGCGCGACCGCAGCAGTCGCACAGTTCCGGACTGCGCGCCTAGAACCGCGAGACCACCGCGGCCGGCTACCCGGTTATGGAAATCGGCGTCATGAAGTTGTGATGCACTGACACGTGGTATGGATGATACTTATGACGATGCAGTATTGTGACAATACTACCTACGGACAAACCGGAATCGCGGTGTAATTGCTAGACACTTAACCGAGGGTTGTGATGCACTGTCGCTAGTACAATTATTTCGTTAGCTTCTCCTGTAACACGTCTGCTTCGTTTCCTTTTGTCGGTCTGTACGCTGCCATAAGGCATAAAGCCGTTCACTACCTTGAAAAAGAACGAACGAGAGCGAACTTTCTCGGGAAAACGATCGGCATGCAAGGCAACAGCAGCCTCAACATTTCTCCACTTGCACGTCTGTTCCCCAAATGGCAGGTAAATGTGCAGGCAAAAAACACTGCGGAAGTATTGTAATTTTTTAAATTTATTTGGCCTTCCGAGCAGCAACTCGATTTAGCCATCAGTAACACATAAATTGTACACAGAATTCAATAAAAGAATACAAAAATGCATATTTACAAGTAGAGAACGCTCAAACCGTCACAGCTGTGTCTGCCGTCCGCTGTGACCGAGCGGTTCTAGGTGCTTCAGGCCGGAAACTTGCTGCTGCTACGGTCGCAGGTTCGAATCCTGGCTCGGGCATGGGTGTGTGTGGTGTCCTTAGGTTAGTTAGGTTTAAGTAGTTCTAAGTATAGGGGACTGATGACCTCAGATGTTAAGTCCCATAGTGCTCAGAGCCATTTGAACAATTTGAACAGCTGTGTCTACTATATTATTGCAACAATTAGATTAAAAGGTAGTTAAAATTGTGTTGAGTTACAATTAACACCACTCCTGAAATACCTTAAAACCTACAGATCGTGCCCAGTACTCTAAGGAACCTAACAATCACTTTGTAAAAACAAATGTCTTTTGTAAATAAAAGAGAAGTCGCTAATTGAGGAAGATGGTATCCCATACTCAGAAATGTCTTCAGAATGACCAACCGTTCCAGTCAACGTTGAGACACACAAACAAGGCGTGGTTGACATCAGCTTCCGACTCAGGATCACACTCACATGCTGACGAAGCGAAAACGTTGATCCGATGTAGATGATGAGGAAAAGAGGCGTGATTGATGCGAAGTCGTATGGTAGAAGAAAACGTGGATCAGTCCAAATGTGTCCCCATGAACTGCGGCCGTGAAGGGTTGGTGGGGCTGTTTGGGGGAAGAGACCAAACAGCGAGGTCATCGGTCTCATCGGATTAGGGAAGGACGGGGAAGGAAGTCGGCCGTGCACTTTCAAAGGAACCATCGCGGCATTTGCCTCGTGCGATTTAGGGAAATCACGGAAAACCTGAATCAGGATGGCCGCACGCGGGATTGAACCGTCGTCCTCCCGAATGCGAGTCCAGTGTACTAACCACTGCGCCACCTCGCTCGGTGACCGTGAAGGAATCGGGGGTTGGAGAACTGCGTAAAAACCGCCTTTTGTGTGCTGGGAAAGGTTCCACATTCCTTGCTATCGTTGGATTGCGTGACCTATGACCTCACTTAAGTAGTAATACCAGTGGTTACAGGTGTTGGAGCAGCACCTTTTTTTAGGATAGGTAAGACAGAAAGATGTCAAGTTCTACGAGAGGTCAGGATTGAAACAAATCTTCAGTTTAGGAAAGAAATTAAACAGCACAATTCTAGCACATTTGATCACCAATCACAGCTATCAATTATAAATTTTCACCAATCACCAGAAATTTTATCTCCACCAAGTTGTATCTCAGTCCTAGGTAATTGCATTGATGAATTAAAGTCACACAACCCAGTTGACATAATCTGCCTCTCTGAACACCATGTGACCACTGGTATAGGAACTAGGCCTAAGCACAATGAGAAACTCAGACAGGAGAGTACTGCAAATGTTAGAATAAGGAAAGGTTCTCATAAAAGTATAATTAAAAATAATGTAAGTATATTTCATCAAAATATTGGGAGTTTAAAGAATAAAGTAGATGAGCTTCTGGTTTGTTTAGAAGATTTAGAAGCTGAGAATGAAATAGATATACTATGCCTGTCTGAGCATCACATTGTTACTGATATGGATAAGGTAAATGTAAGTGGATATAAGCTCTCTGCACATGTAATGAGAGAAAATATGGAGAAAGGAGGAGTTGCCATATATGTCAAAAGTTATCATTGTGCAAAAAGTATAGAAACAAAAAAGTTTTGTGTAGAGAAACATATAGAAGCATGTGCCTGTGAGCTTAAATTAAGTAAAGGCACATTTATAATTGTAACTGTATATAGGTCCCCATCAGGAAATTTTCATCTACACTCCTGGAAATGGAAAAAAGAACACATTGACACCGGTGTGTCAGACCCACCATACTTGCTCCGGACACTGCGAGAGGGCTGTACAAGCAATGATCACACGCACGGCACAGCGGACACACCAGGAACCGCGGTGTTGGCCGTCGAATGGCGCTAGCTGCGCAGCATATGTGCACCGCCGCCGTCAGTGTCAGCCAGTTTGCCGTGGCATACGGAGCTCCATCGCAGTCTTTAACACTGGTAGCATGCCGCGACAGCGTGGACGTGAACCGTATGTGCAGTTGACGGACTTTGAGCGAGGGCGTATAGTGGGCATGCGGGAGGCCGGGTGGACGTACCGCCGAATTGCTCAACACGTGGGGCGTGAGGACTCCACAGTACATCGATGTTGTCGCCAGTGGTCGGCGGAAGGTGCACGTGCCCGTCGACCTGGGACCGGACCGCAGCGACGCACGGATGCACGCCAAGACCGTAGGATCCTACGCAGTGCCGTAGGGGACCGCACCGCCACTTCCCAGCAAATTAGGGACACTGTTGCTCCTGGGGTATCGGCGAGGACCATTCGCAACCGTCTCCATGAAGCTGGGCTACGGTCCCGCACACCGTTAGGCCGTCTTCCGCTCACGCCCCAACATCGTGCAGCCCGCCTCCAGTGGTGTCGCGACAGGCGTGAATGGAGGGACGAATGGAGACGTGTCGTCTTCAGCGATGAGAGTCGCTTCTGCCTTGGTGCCAATGATGGTCGTATGCGTGTTTGGCGCAGTGCAGGTGAGCGCCACAATCAGGACTGCATACGACCGAGGCACACAGGGCCAACACCCGGCATCATGGTGTGGGGAGCGATCTCCTACACTGGCCGTACACCACTGGTGATCGTCGAGGGGACACTGAATAGTGCACGGTACATCCAAACCGTCATCGAACCCATCGTTCTACCATTCCTAGACCGGCAAGGGAACTTGCTGTTCCAACAGGACAATGCACGTCCGCATGTATCCCGTGCCACCCAACGTGCTCTACAAGGTGTAAGTCAACTACCCTGGCCAGCAAGATCTCCGGATCTGTCCCCCATTGAGCATGTTTGGGACTGGATGGAGCGTCGTCTCACGCGGTCTGCACGTCCAGCACGAACGCTGGTCCAACTGAGGCGCCAGGTGGAAATGGCATGGCAAGCCGTTCCACAGGACTACATCCAGCATCTCTACGATCGTCTCCATGGGAGAATAGCAGCCTGCATTGCTGCGAAAGGTGGATATACACTGTACTAGTGCCGACATTGTGTATGCTCTGTTGCCTGTGTCTATGTGCCTGTGGTTCTGTCAGTGTGATCATGTGATGTATCTGACCCCAGGAATGTGTCAATAAAGTTTCCCCTTCCTGGGACAATGAATTCACGGTGTTCTTATTTCAATTTCCAGGAGTGTATTTCTGAAAAATTTGGACTCCTTGTTGTGCTATCTGTCAGACAGGGGGAAGCAAATTATTATTTGTGGGGACTTCAATGTAGATTCTCTGAAAGAGGGTAATAGGAAAAATGACCTTGAAGTATTACTCGGTTCTTTCAATTTGACACCCGTTATTGATTTTCCTACTCGGGTGGTAAAGGATAGCAGCTCACTGATAGATAACTTCTTTATAGACCAAGATAAGTTTAACCAGATAAATGCTCAGCCTGTTGAGAATGGTCTTTCTGATCATGGTGCTCAGCTAGTTACAATATATGACATAGCTCCATTCAGCAATACTAAACAGTCCTCCAAAGTAGTACGTTCAGTCAACGATTTAACAATTGCAAATTTCAGGGAAAGCCTACAGCAGTTAGACTGGGATGAGGTGTACCGTGAACCTGATGCCAATTTAAAATATAATTTATTTCATGACATTTTTGTAAATGCATTTGAAAACTGCTTCCCCAAGAAAATAGATAAATATACTCGTAAGAAACCTTGTAACAAACCTTGGCTTACTAAGGGTATAAAAATATCTTGTAACCGGAAAAGGGAAATGTATCTGACAGCAAGAAAGAGTAGTGACCCAGAAACTATCAAAAATTATAAAAACTACTGTGTTATATTAAGAAAAGTTATTAAAAAATCCAGGAGTATGTGTATCATGTCTGAAATCAGCAACTCTGACAATAAAATTAAAACAATTTGGAATATTATTAAAAGAGAAACAGGTCAACCAAGAGCAGAGGAAGACAGTATTACCATCAAATTGAATAAAACTTTACGAACAAAAAGTCAGAAGTTGAAAATATTTTTAATAATATGTTGTGGATATAGTAGGATCCAGGTGTTCATTAGAAGATGCTAGGCTGTTAATGGAAGAGGCCATACCTATGCAATTTGATACAATTGAAATCTCACCCACTTCTCCCTCTGAAATTAGGAAAATAATAAACTTGCTTAAAAGCAAAAACTCACATGGAATTGATGGCATTTCCAGCAAAATACTAAAAGCTTGTTCTCAACAGATAAGTAAGATTCTCAGCCACGTGTGTAATAGCTCTCTGGAACAGGGCATTTTCCCTGATAGACCGAAATATGCTATTGTTATACCTTTGCATAAAAAGGGGGATAGATCTGATGTCAACAATTACCGTCCAATCTCCCTTCTAACAGCTTTATCCAAAATTTTTGAGAAAGTAATGTATTCAAGAGTAGCTTCACATATCTGTAAAAATGAAGTACTAACAAAATGTCAGTTTGGTTTCCAGAAAGGTTTTTCAACAGAAAATGCCATATATGCTTTCACCAGTCAAATTTTGAATGATCTGAATAACCGAACACCACCCATTGGGATATTTTGTGATCTCTCAAAGGCTTTTGATTGTGTAAATCATGAAATTCTGCTAGACAAGCTCAAGTATTGTGGCATGAGTGGGACAGTGCACAAATGGTTTAATTCGTACCTAACTGGAAGAGTGCAGAAAGTTGAAATAAGTAGTTCTCGTAACATGCAAAGATCAGCACATTCCTCAAACTGGGGAACTATCAAGAATGGGGTTCCACAAGAGTCAGTCTTGGGTCCTTTGTTGTTCTTATTATATATTAATGACTTGCCATTCTATATTCATGAAGAGGCAAAGTTAGTTCTCTTTGCTGATGATACAAGTATAGTAATCACACCTGACAAACAAGAATTAACTGATGAAATTGTCAATACTGTCTTTCAGAAAATTACTAAGTGGTTCCTTGTAAACGGACTCTCACTGAATTTTGATAAGACACAGTACATACAGTTCTGTACAGGGAATGGTATGACGCCATTAATAAATATAGACCTTAATCAGAAGCATATAGCTAAGGTAGAATATTCCAAATTTTTAGGTGTGTCCATTGATGAGAGATTAAATTGGAAGAAACACATTGATGATCTGCTGAAACGTTTGAGTTCAGCTACTTATGCAATAAGGGTCATTGCAAATTTTGGTGATAAACATCTTAGTAAATTAGCTTACTACGCCTATTTTCACTCATTGCTTTCATATGGCATCATATTTTGGGGGAATTCATCACTGAGGAATAAAGTATTTATTGCACAAAAGCGTGTAATCAGAATAATAGCTGGAGTCCACCCAAGATCATCCTGCAGACATTTATTTAAGGATCTAGGGATATTCACAGTAGCTTCTCAGTATATATACTCTCTTATGAAATTTGTTATTAACAACCAAACCCAATTCAAAAGTAATAGCAGTGTGCATAACTACAATACTAGGAGAAAGGATGATCTTCACTATTCAAGATTAAATCTAACTTTGGCACAGAAAGGGGTGAATTATACTGGCACTAAAGTCTTTGGTCACTTACCAAATAGTATCAAAAGTCTGACAGATAACCAACAAGTATTTAAGAAGAAATTAAAAGAATTTCTGAATGACAACTCCTTCTACTCCATAGAGGAATTTTTAGATATAAATTAAGAAAAAAAATTTAAAAAATAAAAATAAAAAAATAAAGAAAAACAAAAAACACAAAAAATAAAGTTGTTATATTAACTTAAGTATGTTGTTAAATTAACCTAATTATGTCATGTATTGGAAAATTCGACTCGTTCCACATCATTACGAAATATCGTATTCATGATCCATGGAACTAGTATTAATCTAATCTAATCTAATCTAATCTAATCTAGTCTAGTCTGTGTAAGGTACTTTCAGTTTCAGGAAGGTGTCTAGAGATGTCCCTTGTTTGGCTAATGCATCAGCTTCCTCATTACAGACGATAACTGTAGGGAAGGCACCCACAGTAAATGGATTATGCGACCCATTCGTGTGCTGCGAATATATTCCGAAAACACATCCAAGATATAATGATTAGTCGTTTTGTTGCATCTCCTGTGTTGAATATTTTGAAGGATGCTTGGAGAGTCAGACACAATTAATATCTTGGGGGAAAGAAGTGGAAGAGACAAACTTAAGAGCTTCCAGAAGTGCCATTGTCACCGACATCAAAACAGAAGCGCTTGGGGGCAGTTGAACGTTTCCATGATCTAAATCTGAGGGCAGAGAAATGCACTCCAGTATACCCTGTCTGCGGAATTTTGGATCTATCGCTATATGCTCTAAACATTCTGCGTGGTGTCTGTTTGTTTTATATCGTGTCTCCCTACCACTTTCGCGCAACGACGCTCTGAGCGTGTTTTTTAGAGAATTGACTAGTTTGAACCTAGGACCTGTTGCTGGTAAGGAGACGTCAGACCACACATGACATGTAGAATTCAGAAGAGTTCAGTGAGACTAGCGATGATATAACCAAATACTTAATGATTTCAGCGTCAGCTCCACTGCACTCCCTGTAAAGGAATCTTAATACTAACTAAATTTAGTGGAAGGGGTTCAAGGCTTTCCTATTTTTAGTTAGCTGGTAAAATAACGCCGAAAAAGCAGTTAAGTTTACCATTGGAAATTTTATTCTACTCACAAAACATCGTTTATAAATTGCACTGTTGATAAAAGGAAATGTTTTAATACAGGATGGTAAAAACCAACTGCGTTCAACAAAAATGTGAACGAATATTCCCTGAATGGGTTTCCAAGTTCTACAATGGATCGAAGGATGACCTATGCCATATCACATCTATAATCTAGGTTTAAATTAAGTTTCACAAGAGAGAAAACTATCAAAATGGTCTACAGTGACCCTCAATTATCTTTAATTACTTATCTAACTTGTCGTAAATTACTGTCGCTGATGTGGCTTCTCAATAACTATGTAACAGAAAAATCATCGAGTTTCAGATTTTTACTTCAAGTGGCATATGTGAACACCATGAGCTTTAATTGACGATTGACACTAGTATTACGTAAAGGGGATGTAACAGATGAGACTTCTGCAGTTCTGAGTGAAGCCTCATGCGCTCAAAAATGCGGCATCGCGTGCGTTCATTACCTTGTCTGTGTTCGTCAGGGGTCGGTGGCCGGCGCAATTCCGTCCAGCTCGCCCTCTCGGAAGCAACATTCTCCTAACTTCTCCTTACTACAATTTACCGAAGTTGGTTTAAAAAAACTATCTGGCTGTGTTTTCATCTGACCAATCAGGGTCTCAATGTTAACCTTAAGCTCCGCCTACAAAAATTCTATCTATCCAATGAGAAACGTTATACTTTTCGTGGTGGGGCAATGTTTTTAAAGTTTGCAACGTAACAGAGACGTGAAAAAGTCTCACGCTAAAACTTGCAGCTGGTGTGGTCCTTTTAGCGTTATCGTAAGATCTATACTGTTCTTCTGGAGGGCTCTATCTTTTAACATGGGCTGGGGTGTGGTCCTGATGTAACAGAGACGCGAAAAAGTCTCACGCTAAAACTTGCGGATGGTGTGGCCCTTTTTGTGTTATCGTAAGATCTATACTGTTCTTCTGGAGAGCTCTAGCTTTTAACATGTGCTGGAGGGTGGTTCTAACGTAAAAGAGACGCGAAAAAGTCTCACGCTAAAAACTTGCGGGTGGTGTGGTCGTAGCGGTTATCTGGCGACGTGGGTGTCCGTCCCTTATCGTAGGGCCTTCTCGCTTAACACGGTTCTGCTCTCGGCTTCTGTTCTCGTTTCTCCCCTCGGAACTGCGTCTGTCTCGCGGTAGGAAGGTATGACATGCATTTAGGCATTGTTGTGTTAGTCTGTGGTATTCCATTTGCTCACTCGGTACTCGTATTACTTTGGTTAATTTAATGTCACGATTTATTCGGAGCTATGTGACATACTACTGGATTTGCTTATCATGTCAGGGTTTTCATGGAAGGTGTTGGATTTGCCTGACACCTTACAATGCACAGAAAAGACCAGGCCACTGAGCTGAAACGAGATGACTGAATCCACTTTCCAAACAGTTTATATTAAAATAGTAGACTGGAATATGACAACTGAGAAGATGAAGATAGTAGTCAAAAAGAGGCAAGTGCCGTGGGCATCGCATAGAATGTATGGGAGGTGTCCAAGCTGGTTCAAACGGCCAGAGCTTTATTTCTTCTGTAGGAGGCAGCTCATAGTCGGTAAATGCAATCTCTGCTTTGACAGGCAGAACAGTCCATAAAGGCCATACCTTGGATGTAGAATTTATCCGATAATATTTGGTGTCTAATGCTCAAGGGCATCTCCCCTGCTTCCATCAAAAGAGTGTTGGCGGTCGTCGATTGCATGGCTCTAAAGCAGGTACGAATGGCTCTGTATTGAAGACTATCTAGTTGGGTGAGATGAACGTTTGGCGCATTGTGGTACTGTTGACAGCCATACTCGAGCCGAGGTCGAATAATCCCCCAGTAGATGGTGAGTGAAAAATGGTTCAAATGGCTCTGAGCACTATGGGACTTAACTTCTGAGGTCATCAGTTCCTTAGAACTTAGAACTACTTAAACCTAACTAACCTAAGGACATCTCACACGTCGATGCCCGAGGCAGGATTCGAACCTGCGACCGTATCGGTCGGGCGGTCCCAGATTGTAGCGCCTAGAACCGCTCGGCCACTCCGGCCGGCATGATGAGTAAACTACTCTGGTGCGCTACCCAACACACATGGGTGAGTGATCGAATTACATTTAAGCCTCCTTCACACTTGGTAACTGTGGATCGGATGTGAGGCGCCTAGCTTAACCGAGAGTCAAAAATAATCGCCAGAAATCGAGCGTGAGATTTTATGTGGAAAGTGTACTTTCGACACGTAGTGTTAGTTACCCTCAGTACGGGCCGATGTCGCCCTATAATGTTTAGAGACACTATCTGTTCTACGTCTGCACGGTACGTGAGCCCCGGTCGCAATGTACTGCCTGTTGTGGTACGTCGTAGTTCGCTACACGGACACTGTTAGATATGTCGGAGGAATACAACGTTGCGAATTGGGTTTCCAGTTACAAGGTATGAAATATTTTCCTGTCCTAACCTCGCACCATGGAGGTAGGGTCAATTGAGTAGCATGTTGTAAATCGAATCGATTTACATTCCTCCAATTACATTGCCACCTCTGACAAAACAAAGAAAATGCTTCAGACAAAACATATGTAGATTTTGCCGCAGAATCGTAATCTGCAATAAAAAACTGGGGTTCTCCTTAAATAATTAATATTTGCCGCCCTCCCCCCCACCGCGCCACCCACGCACGGGGTGGGGCGGCGGGTCGAGTGTGGTACCGTTGGATGTCCCCCTCTGGAACAAACAAACTGGAATCATAACTTTTTTTGATCTGACGTGCAGTTTTCGAGATATTTCAATGTCCTCAGTTAAAATGAACACCCTGTACACTGTATTATCTATGTATGCTCACATCTCCTCCTAAACTACTGGACCGATTTCAACCAAACTTAGTACACATTTCACTTACTGTCTGGAAAGTATCGCTGAGGGACTAAGAACCACCTACCTATCAAAGGCGAGGGGAGGGGGGGGGGGGGGGGGGGAGCGACAAAGCAGTGAAGCCACGACACGCAAATACCCATAGTTTTCTCATACAGTATGTACATCCTTTTTTATAGTTTGTGTGGATGTCAAAAAATTCCTCTTTTTGAGAAATGGTTTTCTTGCTGTTGTCAGTCAGCACTTTATATACTCTTTACTTCAGCAATCATTATATAGTTTTCTTTTTCCAACTAACTGCTTAGTACACAGTATCAATACTAGGAATAAGGACAATATAAGTAAAGATTTAAAATCACTTACTCTTGTCCAGAAAGGAGTCCAGTATTCAGCAACACATATTTTCAATAATTTACCAACAACCATTAAGAGTTAAGTTTCAGATAAGGCACAATTTAGAAATAATTTAAAAGAATTTTTGGTGGCCAACTCCTTCTATTCCATCCATGAATTTCTCAACAAGTGCAGTAGACCATTTTAATGAAAATTTATTATGCTTTAATTTTTGACAATACTTGGTTGTAACAGCCAAGTAACTGCCTACTGTGTGAATGATGGATGTATGGAAAGCAGATGTAAGTCTTAAGTAATTTGACTGTTCTTAACTGCGGATCATTGAAATGAATAATTTACTTTAATTTTTGACAATACTTGGTTGTAATAGCTAAGTAACTAGCTACTGCGTGAATGATGGATTTAATGAAAGCAGATGTAAGTATTAAACCTGTAAATATTAGAAGTTTAATTTTAATTCATGTACATTATTTTACTGTTTAGTGACTGAGGATCATTAAAATTAATGAAACTCAAGTTTTTCTAATTACATTTTTGTAATGTGTTTATCTGAGATGTTCCACACCCAGAAGGATCTCCTCTTTTGTGGGTCTGTGGAATGAATAATTAATCTAATCTAATCTAATATATCCAAATAGCATAACATGTCTGCTACTTTTAATATATTAACTCCTAATCCAATTTCCTCAGCGTCTCCCATTTTAGATCGACTGCATTCCATTGCCACTGTTTATATGTACTTTTGTTGATGTTCATCTTGTCTACTTTCAGCATACTATTCATTTTCTTAAAGCCGCTCTTGCAAATCTTTTGTTGTCTTAGAGGTAATTACAGTGTCATCAGTAAATCACAATGATTTTATTTCATCTCCGTGAGCTTTAATTCCTTTCAAGATTTTTGCTTCGTTCATTTACTGCTTGCTCAGTGTACAGATTGAATAACATTACGGATAGGCAACGAATCTGTCTCATTCCCTTCTCAATTACTACTTCCTTTACACGTCCATCGTCTCTTATACCTGCACTCTGATATCTGTACATATTGTAAAGAACCTTTCGTGCTCTGTGTTTTGTCCCTGCCAACCTCGAAATTTCAAAAAAGTGTAGTCCAATGAGGAATGTCGATAGTTTCAAAAATGATCACCTGCTATTCATTCCGACAAATCACATTCCGATAAGAATATTAAGTGTGTCTAAGGTATTCTGAAAGGGCATATACGAGGAGGAAAAGCCTTCAAATAATGTGGAAGCCTGTTAAAGACGTATTCTGCGTACTGTTTTGAAGTTGAAGTCGGTGGCCGTGCTACAGCACGGCTACGGCGTCACACAGCGAGTGCGCCACGAATGCTCCAGCGCAGCGTATTTAATGCCTCGTCCGTGAATCAGCAGCGCAGCTTGCTCTGACCTTGGACGTCATCTCGGCAGTGCGCATGCGTAAGCTTTGCGTAGCCAGACGCCCATTTCCTGCCGATCAGTCTCGAACGCAGTGTAGTCGAGCGTTTGTGCTCACTCGCGGATTTACACTCCCTATTAGCTGAGATAGCTGTGGTAATTCACCGAGCGATATCTGACGTCCGCGCACGAGCACGCAATTCTGAAGTATAGCGGCGCCGTCGAATAACTGCCAATGGTAGATTGCGGCCAGGCTTCGGCTGCAACGAATTGCAAATCAAACGCCATGTCTGTATCTTTGCTTGCGAGCGGTCACATCTTAAAGCTGCACTTCATCTGTAAATAGAGCACAGTGAAATCAGGATCGAAGTACTTGGTTTCGAAAAGCATAAAGGGCAAATGCAAAAGGCACAGGTTATTCTCGTTCTCAAGAAGGATCGTCGAACTAATGCACTCAATTATAGGCCCTATATCGCTGACGTCTGTCAGTCGTAGAATTATGGCACATTTTCTATGTCCACATATTATAACGTTTCTGGAGAACAAAAATCTCCTTTACAGAAAGTGCTAAACCTTTGTGACACTCTTTATTACACAGATCACTTGACAGCTCACAATTCCAGTCCTTGTTGGGTCGTTGCGTAGTACAGAAGACACGAAGAAAATAATGCAGCTAGTCTAGGATGAAGCAATCCATCAACGAACTACAATCCAGCTGAAATCCAGTAAACAACCAGGTCATGAAAGTACGGTGTAAGCTGGATAGATACCTCAACACAGCACGATTGAAAGTGTGTTACAGGTGCACAGTAACTGGGTTTACCTTGGCATCAGCAGCCCGACACATTTGACAACACACTGGGGCCTCTTACTGCCCGAAGCAGGAGCTATTGACAGTAGACATAGCAGGGTATCGTTCTCTAGAGATATAGCAAAAAGGAACAAGGATTTCGTAAGCAGGTATCTTGCAAAACAGTGCGCGCTGTGTTCGTCCACGAAATTCAAAGTGGTTAGACTAAGCCATCCAGGTTGAATCCGTGTTCCTTGACTTCTAGAAGACATTTGATACAGTTCTGCTTTCTTTTTCTAACAAACAAAATACAAGCTAACCCAGTATAGGAACAGATTTTCGACTGGATTCAGGACTTACTAAGAGATAGAACTCAATACGTCGTTATTAAATGGATGACATCGACAGCTAGTTTCAAGACTACTCCAAGTTGTTGTTGTTGTGGTCTTCAGTCCTGAGACTGGTTTGATGCAGCTCTCCATGCTACTCTATCCTGTGCAAGCTTTTTCATCTCCCAGTACTTACTGCAACCCACATCCTTCTGAATCTGCTTAGTGTATTCATCTCTTGGTCTCCCCCTACGATTTTTACCCTCCACGCTGCCCTCCAATACTAAATTGGTGATCCCTTGATGCCTCAGAACATGTCCTACCAACCGATCCCTTCTTCTGGTCAAGTTGTGCCACAAACTTCTCTTCTCCCCAATCCTATTCAATACTTCCTCATTAGTTATGTGATCTACCCATCTAATCTTCAGCATTCTTCTGTAGCACCACATTTCGAAAGCTTCTATTCTCTTCTTGTCCAAACTATTTATCGTCCATGTTTCACTTCCATACATGGCAACACTCCATACGAATACTTTCAGAAATGACTTCCTGACACCTAAATCAATACTGGATGTTAACAAATTTCTCTTCTTCAGAAACGCTTTCCTTGCCATTGCCAGCCTACATTTTATATCCTCTCTACTTCGACCATCATCAGTTATTTTGCTCCCCAAATAGCAAAACTCCTTTACTACTTTAAGTGCCTCATTTCCTAATCTAATTCCCTCAGCATCACCCGACTTAATTAGACTACATTCCATTATCCTTGTTTTGCTTTTGTTGATATTCATCTTATATCCTCCTTTCAAGACACTGTCCATTCCATTCAACTGCTCTTCCAAGTCCTTTGCTGTCTCTGACAGAATTACAATGTCATCGGCGAACCTCAAAGTTTTTATTTCTTCTCCATGAATTTTAATACCTACTCCGAATTTTTCTTTTGTTTCCTTTACTGCTTGCTCAATATACAGATTGAACAACATCGGGGACAGGCTACAACCCTGTCTTACTCCCTTCCCAACCACTGCTTCCCTTTCATGTCCCTCGACTCTTGTAACTGCCATCTGGTTTCTGTACAAATTGTAAATAGCCTTTCGCTCCCTATATTTTACCCCTGCCACCTTTAGAATTTGAAAGAGAGTATTCCAGTCAACATTGTCAAAAGCTTTCTCTAAGTCTACAAATGCTAGAAACGTAGGTTTGCCTTTCCTTAATCTTTCTTCTAAGATAAGTCGTAAGGTCAGTATTGCCTCACGTGTTCCAGTGTTTCTACGGAATCCAAACTGATCTTCCCCGAGGTTGGCGTCTACTAGTTTTTCCATTCGTCTGTAAAGAATTCGCGTTAGTATTTTGCAGCTGTGACTTATTAAGCTGATAGTTCGGTAATTTTCACATCTGTCAACACCTGCTTTCTTTGGGATTGGAATTATTATATTCTTCTTGAAGTCTGAGGGTATTTCGCCTTTTTCATACATCTTGCTCACCAAATGGTAGAGTTTCGTCAGGACTGGCTCTCCCACGGCCGTCAGTAGTTCCAATGGAATATTGTCTACTCCGGGGGCCTTGTTTCGACTCAGGTCTTTCAGTGCTCTGTCGAACTCTTCACGCAGTATCGTATCTCCCATTTCATCTTCATCTACATCCTCTTCCATTTCCATAATATTGTCCTCAAGTACATCGCCCTTGTATAGACCCTCTATATACTCCTTCCACCTTTCTGCTTTCCCTTCTTTGCTTAGAACTGGGTTTCCATCTGAGCTCTTGATATTCATACAAGTGGTTCTCTTATCTCCAAAGGTCTCTTTAATTTTCCTGTAGGCGGTATCTATCTTACCCCTAGTGAGATAGGCCTCTACATCCTTACATTTGTCCTCTAGCCATCCCTGCTTAGCCATTTTGCACTTCCTGTCGATCTCATTTTTGAGACGTTTGTATTCCTTTTTGCCTGCTTCATTTACTGCATTTTTATATTTTCTCCTTTCATCAATTAAACTCAATATTTCTTCTGTTACCCAAGGATTTCTACTAGCCCTCGTCTTTTTACCTACTTGATCCTCTGCTGCCTTCACTACTTCATCCCTCAAAGCTACCCATTCTTCTTCTACTGTATTTATTTCCCCCATTCCTGTCAATTGCTCCCTTATGCTCTCCCTGAATCTCTGTACAACCTCTGGTTCTTTTAGTTTATCCAGGTCCCATCTCCTTAAATTCCCGCCTTTTTGCAGTTTCTTCAGTTTTAATCTACAGGTCATAACCAATAGATTGTGGTCAGAGTCCACATCTGCCCCTGGAAATGTCTTACAATTTAAAACCTGGTTCCTAAATCTCTGTCTTACCATTATATAATCTATCTGATACCTTTTAGTATCTCCAGGGTTCTTCCATGTATACAACCTTCTATCATGATTCTTAAACCAAGTGTTAGTTATGATTATGTTGTGCTCTGTGCAAAATTCTACCAGGCGGCTTCCTCTTTCATTTCTGTCTCCCAATCCATATTCACCTACTATGTTTCCTTCTCTCCCTTTTCCTACACTCGAATTCCAGTCACCCATGACTATTAAATTTTCGTCTCCCTTCACAATTTGAATAATTTCTTTTATTTCATCATACATTTCTTCAATTTCTTCGTCATCTGCAGAGCTAGTTGGCATATAAACTTGTACTACTGTAGTAGGTGTGGGCTTCGTATCTATCTTGGCCACAATAATGCGTTCACTATGCTGTTTGTAGTAGCTTACCCGCATTCCTATTTTCCTATTCATTATTAAACCTACTCCTGCATTACCCCTATTTGATTTTGTGTTTATAACCCTGTAGTCACCTGACCAGAAGTCTTGTTCCTCCTGCCACCGAACTTCACTAATTCCCACTAAATCTAACTTCAACCTATCCATTTCCCTTTTTAAATTTTCTAACCTACCTGCCCGATTAAGGGATCTGACATTCCACGCTCCGATCCGTAGAACGCCAGTTTTCTTTCTCCTGATAACGACATCCTCTTGAGTAGTCCCCGCCCGGAGATCCGAATGGGGGACTATTTTACCTCCGGAATATTTTACCCAAGAGGACGCCATCATCATGTAATCATACAGTAAAGCTGCATGCCCTCGGGAAAAATTACGGCTGTAGTTTCCCCTTGCTTTCAGCCGTTCGCAGTACCAGCACAGCAAGGCCGTTTTGGTTATTGTTACAAGGCCAGATCAGTCAATCATCCAGACTGTTGCCCTTGCAACTACTGAAAAGGCTGCTGCCCCTCTTCAGGAAACTACTCCAAGGGAGTGTTGAAATATTTAGTTCGCTCAATATTGATTGGGAGTCCCCTTATAACTCCTGCAAGATAGCATTTTAAATGTGTGTCAACGAGTGAAGAGAGATTATGATACTGTGTACCGCCACCAGATGGCGTTTCTCTTTCCCGTAGGTGGTGCAATGCAATAGCATTTGTTCGGCTTGAGAGTACACTGGTGGACAACGATAACATGGAAGCACACAAGCATGGGCAACTGTGGACAGTGTAGTCTCTCTGGATAGAAGGATTGTCTTGTAACACCACAGTAGGTGTCGTTTCATGACTAAAAAATGAATGCAAAAACAAATCTCCATACTACCTGACATACAAGATTTTAAAATTAAATCAATCTTTTCGGAACTAATTAATTTCTGCTCCGACAGCTGCATGCCTGTAAAAACAATATGGGTCGGCACATTTCTTTTCAGTCTTGTGAGTAAGTCCTGTGTCCTCATTTCCATTTTTCACTGTTCCTGAAAGTGTGTGGTCAAGTGTGAATGAATTAAATGAAGTAGCAGACGGTGGGTTTCCTAATCTTCTACCAACTTAAACGGTGTCGGTGGAAGGCAGAGAGCAGGAACAGGAGGGCTTGGCCAAAGATGAGTAAAGCAAAAACGTTTTTCGTAGCAGAGGTTGGTCATGGGCCTCCCCCACCACCTCGGGCGGTTCGGATAGGGCTCCGCGCGGCGGTTACAGGGAGTTGTTCGGATGACAGGTAAGCGACTAGACGTTCCTTCAGAACGTCTGCGTCGAACGAAGGAAAAAAAAGGTATTTGAATGTGTTGCTTCTCCTAGCTATTTTGAATTACCATTTAGGTTCTGGTTACAATTGTGGTTCAGTTAATCAGTGGCGTAATAAGATGATTTCCGTTAGTCGCGACCACGCGGTCCCTAGATTCAAATCGTAGCCTAAGTCTTAACAATTTCGGCTTGCCATATTATTTTATTTGTTGTGGACTTTTAAATTACCAGTAAAATTGTATCGAGCGTACATTTGGCAAAGAATGAATTGATTTGATTCGAAGCGCTTCATGCAAAGGTATGTAGCCACTCATAATCCTGCTCGATGCCAACCACGGGGTACATACAACACTTCTTACAAAAATGCTACCAGCATTTTGTTCGGCATGTGGATTTAGTGCACGTGACTGTTTGTGCATCAAAAGTGATCAGTGACCACTTGCTCTCCAGATCTCTCCCACCCCACAAGACTCGTTAGATTAAGGCGAACGTGAGGCCATACGTTCGTTTATATAAATGTATCAAGAATGTTTTGTCTATCTATTAAATACAAAAGACTACTGTTATCATGCGAAATCTTAGCCAAAATAAATATTTCATCATTTGAAGCTTTTTCCATGCTCGTTTAATTTATCCCTTTTCAATACTTACATTTGTTTCATTGATGATTATGCTACTAAAATACGTAGTTTTTGCACAAGTGTAGCTGACGGGCCGTAGTTTTCTCTGACTGCCCCATAATAATTCATTGCGTTATCCATTGCGACCTTTATAATCTGTGAAGTGACTGTTCCCTAAAATTTAGATGAGCCTAAACCTCTTTTCAAACAACGGGCAAAGTTATTCAGAGAACCTTACGTTACGTTAGAGGCTGATGAGATCAGTAGCCACACGTGGGGAAGAGGCACTAAGTCACACATCTGTTTTTCGTTGAGTATCAGAGGTCAGAGACGGCAGGAACTGTGCTAAAAAACGCAAAAGCACTGGGCATCCAGCAAATGCATGCAAACACAAACAGTGCCCAGTGTGTCAATGACTTGATAATGGGCTAGCACACTGGACTCGCATTCGGAAGGTCGGCGGTTCAATCCCACGTCCGGCCATCCTGATTTACGTTTTCCATAATTTCCCTAAATCGCTCCAAGCAAATGCCAGGATGGTTCCTTCGGAAGGGCACGGCCGACTTCCTTCCCTAATCCGATGAGACCGATGACATCGCTGTCTGGTCTCCTCCCCCAAAAACAAGCCAACTTGATAATGGGGCACAAGCGAATCACGTTTGATGAAGTACAGAAGGCAACAGGTCAATCATGGGGAACCCTCCACACCACGTAGATTTGAGCATGAAAAAGATGTGTGCCCAATGGGGGCCCCATAGTAGCGGCGCAAAAGCGGCAAGGCCAAAGAGAATGTCACCATGACCGCCGAGCAGTCGACTGATCAACTTACAGGTGAGGAATAATCGTCCAGCGCAGATACTCGCCGTATTTAATCTTCTCACACAATACGCACGCCCACTGCTGTTGCTACTCAAGCAACATACTGGTTACTTCGTTATTCAGCCACTCAGAGGGCGCTGCCACCGGGACTTATCCCTGCACATACAGACAAGAGCCGACAGGTCGCACTTTCTTTGTAACTAACTGATCATCGCTGGCTAAATCGCGGCTGCTGGTTGGCCCCTACCAGTGGCTGCGGCACACTGCGAGACAAGTAGGTGCGGCTTGGACATATAGTTCTAAGTGCAATTTCACCTCTGCATACACTCCCCAGACTTAAAAAACCACTTTACCCAATCAGAGACAGGGATGTTGTTTTCTCCATACACCTAGAATTTCTCATGAGAAATGCAGATAGCACTCCGTCTTCAGGCCACAAGTGGCCCATCGGGACCATTCGACCGCCGTGTCATCCTCAGTTGAGGATGCGCATAGGAGTGACGTGTGGTCAGCACACCGCTCTCCCGGTCGTTTTGATGGTTTTCTTTGACCGGTGCCGTTACTATTCGGTCAAGTAGCTCCTCAGTTGGCATCACGAGGCTGAGTGCTCAAAAAAATGGTTCAAATGGTTCTGAGCACCATGGGACTTAACTTCTGAGTTCATCAGTCCTTAGAACTTAGAACTACTTAAACCTAACTAAGGATATCACGCACATCCGTGACCGAGGCAGTATTCGAACCTGCGACTGTAGCGGTCGCGCGGTTCCAGACTGAAGCGCCTAGAACCGCTCGGCCACACCGGCCGGCGAGACTGACTGCACCCCGAAAAATGACAACAGCGCATGGCGGCCCGGATGGCCACCCATACAAGTGCCGGCCACGCCCGACAGCGCTTAACTTCGGTGATCTGACGGGAACCGGTGAACCCACTGCGGCAAGCTGTTGCACAAATGCAGATACCTTCCCTTTATATGGGTTATTTTCGAAGACAGAAGAAATCGGTGCATGAACGCATTTTCACAACGCTAAAGTATCGTTACTTGTGAAAATCCTATACAACAGTATGGCATAGACTATATTTCCTCTAAGTATTCTCTCATCAGACAGAGAAATCTATTCTTATCAGATTAGTATCTATTCTGTCCTGCATCAAAGAACTAGAATATTAAACTCATTTTTGGCTCATGACGGAGTGCTAAGACTATGTGCTACCTCCGTCACAGGATGCCTCCTCACTTTTGAACTCTCATAAAGTAGCCAGATGCCTCGTCACCTACGAAGTCTCTGAAGGTAGTAGCACAAAGGAGTTGTAAAAATCAGGTTAATACTACATATCACTTTATAAATTCGGTAATATGGCTGATTTTATTGCGACGGATATCTCTTCCTGTATAGGTGGGAGACTGAAATTTCATTAGAAGACCTCGCAGCAACGAAAAAACACCTGACAGCCACTCCAACTCGCGAATCGTATCTGTGGTACTCTCGTCCTCGCTTCGACCCATCTGGTGGCACGTCATTGATATCAAATTGATTGATTAACTAATTAAATTCATCATGAGAGTCCCTTAGCATGGCAAGTAATTTTTTTCATGCAGTCGGATTACACGAGCCAGGTAACCTTTACAGACGCTTCTGTGACGTCTCTGGCGGCTTCCACAGGCTAGATAGTCGCTTCGCCTGATACCAAAATGGGTGATGACTACCATCAAATATCTGAAGATACCCAGTGATACGAGGGCCGTTCAGAAAGTAACCTCCGGTTGATTTAAAAAAATACACCAAGTTAAATAAAAATATTTTAATATATACATCTTACAACTACATCTTTGCACTATTTTTCTACATAGTCTCCATAGCGATTGAGGCACTTATCGTATCTCTTCACAAGCTTTGAAATTCCTTCTGCATAAAAATCACCCGCTTGTGCCTGGAGCCAGCCTGTGACCGCATCTTTGAGCTCTTCGTCGTCATCAAACCACTGTGACCTGAGCCATTTCTTCAAATGCATGAAGAGGTGATAATCACTTGGCGCCAGGTCTGGGCTGTAAGGTGGATGGTTGATAACGTCCCACTTGAAGAACTCAAGAAGGGCCGTTGTTCTGCGAGCAGAGTGAGGACGGGCGTTATCGTGCAAAAAAACGATACCGGAAGTCAGCATACCACGGCGTTTGTTCTGTATAGCCAGTCGTAACTTTTTTATTGTTTCACAGTACACGTCTTGATTAATGGTCGTACCACGTTCCATGAATTCAACCAACAACACCCCTTTGGCATCCCAAAACACCGTTGCCATCAGTTTTCTGGCAGAAAAATCTTGCGAGGCTTTTCTTGGTTTGGTAGGCGAATTTGAATGTGCCCACATCTTTGATTGTTCTTTTGTCTCAGGGTTCACGTACTTAATCCAGGTTTCGTCACTGGTCACGATTCTGTTTAACAATGGTTCTCCTTCGTCCTCATAACGTGACAGAAAGTCTAATGCAGAGGCCATTCTTTTGAGTTTTGTGGTGTTCGGTAAGAATTTTGGGCACCCATCGTGCACAGAACTTACGGTAACCCAATCTTGCTGTCACTATCTCGTACAAGAGAGTCTTAGAAATCTGTGGAAAACCAGTAGACAACTCCGACATTGAGAAACGTCGATTTTCACGAACTTTTGCATCAACTGTCTGAACGAGTTCGTCAGTCACCAATGATGGTCTACCACACCTCGCTTCAACATGAACGTTTTCTCGTCCACTTTTAAATAAACGTACCCATTCACGGACAACTCCTTCACTCATAACTCTTGGTCCGTACACGGCACAAAGCTCACGATGAATAGCTGCTGCAGAATATCCTTTGGCTGTAAAAAACCTTATGACAGCACGCACTTCACATTTGGCGGGGTTTTCTATTGCAGCACACATTTCAAACTGCCACAAAAACTAAACTAGCGCAGGTACGACGTTCACTCCACCACGGCTTGATGCCGACTGACCTGTTGAGTGCGTGAACGCACAGATGGCGTCGCTACTCCCCCCACAACCCGCACTGTGACCAATCGGAGGTTACTTTCTGAACCACCCTCGTACATTCCGTCTGTCAGTAACCTCATCAGGTTGGTGGAAGTAAATCAACTAGAATTCTGGTATACTGCTCCTGAACTAATCCTGCTGAGACTTTTCGCTCTAAGGGGCAGTAGGATGTTTTACACTCTTCTCCACTGCTGCGACCCCTCTGCCTCGTCCTCGCCACCACCACCTGCCCACATGCAGATGGCAGTCACCGCCGTCACTGCCAAACATGTATGACCCTCAGACATGGGTTTCCCTCGGATTACAGACCTGCAGAAGCATTCCTATTGGCTCCCGCCAAATTAGTGGGCGGATGCTTCGAGAACTGGAGGGAAGTGATGTTCTTTCTGAGGAGCACTATTGAGAGCCAAGATTCAAGCTGACTGCAGAAGGATTTTATTGCCATCAACACACGTTTCGTATAAGGACTACGAAGATAAGATACGAAAAATCGGCGTTCATACAAAGGCATATAGACAGTCCTTTTCTTTCTCTCTCTGTTTGCGAGTGGAATAGAAAAGGAAATAACTAGTAGTTGTAAGTGTGCCCTCCGGAATGCACCATACGATGGCTTGCGAGATATACATATAGATGTAAATATAAATTTAGTCTACGTATTAAGGTGTCAGTCCATCCATTTATAGGCTCACAAAACTCACAGAAGAATGTTGTCTCTTATTTATTGAGAAAAAAAAGACAGAACTTCTGCTGTTGATTGTCTCTGAGTAGAAACTTTCGTATTAGCCCCTAATTTTCTTATTTACACTCACTTCGCTAAATGTATATGAGGGGTTGTAATATGTTTGTCCACAATACCTAGAAGACATGGTATAGAGCTCACCTCTCAACGGAGCCGGTGTGGCCGAGCGGTTCTAGGCGCTACAGTCTGGAACCGCGCGACCGCTACCGTCGCAGGTTCGAATCCTGCCTCGGGCATGGATGTGTGTGATGTCCTTAGTTCAAGTAGTTCTAAGTTCTAGGGGACTGATGACCTCAGAAGTTAAGTCCCATAGTGCTCAGATCCATTTGAACCTCTCAACTCCCCTTTCGTCAGAGAATCGCTTACCTACCATATTCTCACGAATCCTCCAGTCATAGATATATAGCATTTGAATCCACCTAATTTCGACGAGTAGGGAATGTCCCCCACCAAATCACGAAACCCTGCTATTTCTCTCGAAATCCCATCACGTTCCAACAGCAATGTTCCACTAGTTAAAAGACTGTCTAGTCCTCTGCCCGTTACTGATTGATAGAGAGACATCACAAGGAGAAAAATAGCACAACCATGCTGAGGATGCGTGTACTGCACAAAGAAATTCAGAAGCTTAACGCCTACATGTTGTAAACTCCTTCATCGTATTCCTATGATTGCTATGCTAGAAATACGAAAATGTAATGGTATCAGAATCTATATTGACAGCACAGTCTCTCTCGCCCCATTATTGTTATAGCATCCAACACAGGTAACACTATGAACTATAAAAACTTTGCTGACATCACCTTGTAGAGAACTCAATAACATTTTACCACATCTCTGTCTCCTGCTGTATCTAAAACAAATAACGTCTGCGTGTTGACATCGAACGTATATCGTGATCCCATTGAATATTCATGTATTGGTCCATTGGAGTAGTTAGGCAAAGTGGGCATCAGAACGTTATGTTAATGTAGGTTGCCTGTACCTGGGGCAAGTATACATTCAGAGGCAAACCTATTGTTTTACTTTGATTGACATGTATTTAACCTATTGTTCTGCTAAGTGTATTATGACCCCCTCGGGATAATCTGTCCTTCTGAGAAACCTTCCCCAACCCCTCCCCCTCCTCCTTCTCCACCCCAACCCTCTGGAAACCTCTAACCTTTTCTCCTCCTCCTTGCTAATACAAATACACTTTCAGGCATGAGTTATTCAAATAGTTCCCATCCACTCTATCAATTTGTTTGATTAATTAATTAAATTTATCAATTAATTAACCCCTCTCCCTCTGGTAAATCCCTCCAGCCCTCACCTCTCACCCCCACCACCTCCCACCAAGAAATTGATGGGTTTGTGATGGAGAGGAAGGGATCTTATGACACGAAATTCTATTACATAGGAGAGGGTATATTGTTTATTAAAAAGAATTCAATTTGCAGGGGTTGGATCTCTCTTGCTAATAATTCCCTGCTGTTTGGCAATATGCAGGTCCTGTAAAATACATTGAAAGGTAGCAATAAATCGATGGCTTCTTTTTTATTCCATCATGCAAAGAATACTGTCATGAAACAGTCATCACACTAATTACTCTGTTCAGTATCTTTTGATCATGAGCATGCACCATCTGCCAAGCCACACCAAGCGCCGATGTCCAAGAGACCACACTACGCCCACTCGGGGCGCTGCAACAGTTGTCATGTCGGCTGCCGCACAGCCAGTCGCCTCATGGGCCATGAAGCGATGCACCTGTCAGTGACCTCAGCTCACTACAGAGTGAACCAGCGACTCGACATGGGCTTCCCGGCTGGATTGGCGAATGCATCCAGCACAGAGAATGGATCAGTCAGTGTGTGTTCAGATTTCGAAGTATATTTTCGTAAAAACGTTTGTAGTATCAAATCATTGTGTATTACAAAGTTAAAAAAAGTTGGTAACATGTGTGTCCAGATTTAAGTGTAAATTTTTTCATTGTTGTTTCAGCGTGGGCTAGATGGAGGTAGAGGTCCAACAGCGGCAGCAGTGATATCATTGTAAGTAGTATATATACATGTATAATTATACATACTTCATATACCTAACATGTTGGTATTATTTAGTGGTCAGCCAGTGAGTCTTTGCTCGTGTACATGATGCTGTGCATCAAAATCGATAAATATTACTTTCTCGCTAATAATGTTGTATACATCCATTAAATTTTTTTCGTCAAAGTATCCTGTATATGTAATTTCTTTCGAAAAGAAGTTTCAATGCTTATGTAATACATTGTTGCTGTAGATGGATTTGGAGATACAATGAATGTTATATCTTTTTCCTTTATTATATCTCCAATTTTTTCATCATAGTACTATGAATACTTAATTTCTTTCTAAAAATTTCATTGTACATGTAATATATTGTTGTTACTGTAGATGGTACAAGGATCGAAATCGACAAAACGTTAGTTCTTTTCTTTTCACTAAGAATTCTGTTTTGTTTCAGTACATTTACAGCGGAAAAATGACAACTTCTTTGCTGAAAGCCAGCAACAGCAGCAGCAACAACAGCATTGTAAGTAGTGTATATATTTTTCTTCTTCTTCATAGTGCTGAAGTACTATGAAGTGTATATGTAATATGTTGCTGTTTGACAAAAATTTCATCAGATACATGAATTACATCATGTATTATTTGTTGCAGATGTTTTCTTGGTAGAAAAAGGATAAAGAGGAGAGAAGTAAGTCAGGGATAAGCTGGAGCCATTGTGGACCTTATCTTTCTCATAGTTTTTTTGCATGTGTATATTTTCATTATTAGATCATTATGTTGCAGGTGATGTAGGGGAGCTGGACAGATGGATCTTCCCCATTTCAGGAGAGGACAAAATGCCACTTTGAGTGGAGAAGATCGAGGAAGACGTTCGTCGATGCGAGGAGATGAGGGAGATGCCAAGAAGCCAGAACGAAATGGATAATGCGTAGTCACTCTGGTTAAAAATAATCAGTATTCCTTCCTTCTTTGCAGCAGCACCAGAAGGCAATATCATTTTTTTTTCGTTATTGTCTCTCTTTCTACAGTGGCCATGCCAAGGGAAATTCATACAAAATATCGTGGCTTGAGTACTGGGTGTAGCAAAGCCTTCTTCACTGAAGTGGGTACCGATGAGGCATGCCTCACCGCCAAGGTCACTACTAGCCACCAGATGGGAAGTCACCGCAGCTGCAACTGCTCCTTCCCCTACGAGTACTGCCACCCTCCATGAGGCAAGGGGACAGGGCTGCGGCAACCAGGCTGCTCACACTGGCCCATCTCCTCCTCTTCCACCATCTTGTCCTCACAGATCTCAGAAGGTATGGCATAAACCCGTCAACACCACACCACAAGCAGCCTCATCATCTAGTCACAGTTATAGTCTTCGAAATAGAGATTATCCTGCGGCTAGCGCCAGTTCCCTCTCCTGTCCCTTCAGTGAAGGACTTCAGATCAATGACACCAAACCACACCTAGAATACTCGGCTATTGCAGACGCCTTTGAGGAGAAAATCTCACTTACAAGGATCAAGGATCTTGCAGGAGGATACCTATACCCTGTCGGGTTTCTAAGGATGTGACTTCCTGTCATATAAATAGAGCTTCTCAAGGCAGTCAGTTATCTGCGGTACCCCCCCCCCCCCCCTCAAAGTTGCCGCTGGCAATGAAAAGACAAGTCTTCATTATCTTTGGGGGGGGGGGGGGGATGGTGTGATAAGATGGAGCACATGAATCACAGAGCGGTTTTGTGAATCCACCTTGAGAGCTATACTGGCCCAGTTTCCCAATGGAAGTGAGAGTGTCAGCTATAGCACTCAGCCAAGTTATACACCTGGACATCCATACAAATGTCTGTGATCCAGTAAAGGGAGGGTCCAGCTATATCAAGCTTCCTAAGGATATAGCTACACTACTGGCCATTAAAATTGCTACACCAAGAATAAATGCAAATGATAAACGGGTATTCATTGGACAGATATATTATACTAGAACTGACGTGTGATTACATTTTCACGCAATTTGGGTGCATAGATCCTGAGAAATCAGTACCCAGAACAACCACCTCTGGCCGTAACAACGGCCTTGATACGCCTGGGCATTGAGTCTAACAGAGCTTGGATGGTGTGTACAGGTACAGCTGCCCATGCAGCTTCAACACGATACCACAGTTCATCAAGAGCAGTGACTGGAGTACTGTGACGAGCCAGTCGCTCGGCCACCATCGACCAGACGTTTTCAACTGGTGAGAGATCTGGAGAATGTCGTGGCCAGGGCAGCAGTCGAAGATTTTCTGTATCCAGAAAGGTCCGTACAGGACCTGCATTATCCTGCTGAAATGTAGAGTTCTGTAGGGATCGAATGGAGGGTAGAGCCACGGGTCGTAACACATCTGAAATGTAACGTCCACTGTTCAAAGAGCCGTCAATGCGAACAAGAGGTGACCGAGACATGTAACCAATGGCACCCCATATCATCACGCCGGGTGATACGCCAGTATGGCGATGACGAATACACGCTTCCAATGTGTGTTCACCACGATGTCGCCAAACACGGATGCGTCCATCAGGATGCTGTAAACAGAACCTGGATTCATCCGAAAAAATGACGTTTTGCTATTCGTGCATCCAGGTTCGTCGTTGAGTACGCCATCGCAGGCGCTCCTGTCAGTAATGCAGCGTCAAGGGTAACCGCAGCCACGGTCTCCGAGCTGATAGTCCATGCTGCTGCAAACGTCGTCGAACTGTTCGTGTAGACGGTTGTTGTCTTGCAAACGTCCGCATTTGTTGACTCAGGGATCGAGACGTGGCTGCACGATCCGTTACAGCCATGCGGATAAGATGCCTGTCATCTCGAATGCTACTGATACGAGGCCGTTGGGATCCAGCACGGCGTTCCGTATTACCTTCCTGAACCCACCGATTCCATATTCTGCTAACAGTCATTGGATCTCGACCAAAGCGAGCAGCAATGTCGCGATACGATAAACCGTAATCGCGATAGGCTACAATCCGACCTTTATCAAAGTCAGAAACGTGATGATACACATTTCTCCTCCTTACACGAGGCATCACAACAACGTTTTACTATGTAACGCCGGTCAACTGCTGTTTGTGTACGAGAAATCGGTTGGAAACTTTCCTCATGTCAGCACGTTGTAGGTGTCGCCGCCGGCGCCAACCTTGTGTGAATGCTCTGAAAAGCTAATCATTTGCATATCACAGCATCTTCTTCCTGTCGGTTAAATTTCGCGTCTGTAGTACGTCATCTTCGTGGTGTAGCAATTTTAATGGCCAGTAGTGTAATAAGAACGCATGTGTTAATGTCAAAAATGAAACGGATCAGGCGTGTTTTGCATGGTCAATCCTGGTTTTTGAAAGAAATATTAAAGACAATCCAGAGCACATATATCGATATGGTAGATACCTTGATGTTCATAAGTGTTATAACATTGATGGAATCGAGTTCCTCATTAAACTCCAGGATATACCAAAATTTGAGGCATAGAATACCAGGATATCGGTTCATGAATATGGCCTGGAGAGGAAAAGCATGCCAGTTGAGTGGGACAATATATAGTCGTCAGCCCCCTCCATCTCAAAATTTGCCAGTGAGTGTAAGTTGCATGTAAACATGCTACTCTTCTCTGAAGGTGATAATTATCATTATGTTTAGCTCAAAGACATGTCATGCCTTCTCGCCTCCCACATGAGTAAACATAAGGGTAAATAGCATATTTGCTTAAGGTGCCTCAGTGCCCTTCCCTCAGAAAAGTTATTAACAGCACATCTAGTACACTGTACTTCCAAGGACCCAGTACGTGTTATAATGCCCACTGAGGAAGAGAAATTAAATGATAATTAAATGGACACTCTAGCTGCAAACCGGCGTTGATATACTTCATTGGGGACACGTTGAAAATGTGTGCCCCGACCGGGACTCGAAGCCAGGATCTCCTGCTTACATGGCAGACTCTCTATCCATCTGAACCACCGAGGGTACAAGGATAGTGCGCCTACAGGGACTTATCCCTTGCACGCACCCCGTGAGACCCACATTCCCAACATGTCCACACCACTACATTCGTAGTTCGCTTAATAGATGTTTGCCCATCATACTCATTACTCGTGGAGATCCCGGCTTCGAGTCCCGGTCGGTGCACACATTTTCAACATGTCCCCAATGAAGTATATCAACACCGATTTGCAGCTAGGGTGTCTATTTAATTATCATTTCATTTCTAGCAAAGCTGCATGGTCGTCAACGGTAACTGTTCTTTCGGGAGAAGATACTACCGTCATATATCGTTAAAATATTTCTTCCCGGCCATTGACCTTCTTGTGGTAACGCACACGCTATGCCCGAACTCGTACGGGACTTGGCAGATTAATCTGCCACGAGTAATGAGTATGATGGGCAAACATCTATTAGGCGCACTACGAATGTAGTGGTGTGGACATGTTGGGAATGTGGGTCTCACGGGGAACGTGCAAGGGATAAGTCCCTGCAGGCGCACTATCCTCTATGCCCTCGGTGGCTCAGATGGATGGAGCGTCTGCCATGTAAGCAGGAGATCCCGGTTTCGAGTCCCGGTCGGGGCACACATTTTCAACATGTCCCCAATGAAGCATATCAACGCCGGTTTGCAGCTAGTGTGTGTTAATTTAATTATCATTTCATTTCTAGCAAAGCTGCATGGTCGTCAACGGTAACTGTTCTTTCGGGAACAGATACTACCGTCATACATCGAAGAGAAATTAGTAAACTTTGAAAATTCTCACCATCAAGAGCTTTACCCGTTTGAAGTGTATGCCGACTTCGAATGCCTCCTCACTTCTGTGAACCAGTGTGAAGGTGTCCCTACGACCTCACATGCCATCTTTAAAGAAAACACGTACCATATGTGGCAGCCTACCAAATTGTTTCATACTCTGATTCAACTCTTAACTGCTACAAATCTTATGTCGGGAATAATCCAGATTTGGATGCTCACTGAACTAGAAAAACTTTAATGGGAGGTTCATAAGCTATAGAGCGACAACATTACCATGACGAAATCGAAAGGAGATTGGAGATTTGTACAGTAAAGTGGTGGACTGTCATATTTGTGGGCTGCCATTACATAGAAAAGTGGAAACTCCTCG
Source organism: Schistocerca serialis cubense (assembly GCF_023864345.2). NCBI lineage: Eukaryota > Metazoa > Arthropoda > Insecta > Orthoptera > Acrididae > Schistocerca > Schistocerca serialis. The sequence continues at coordinate 276,847,682 of NC_064646.1, forward strand.
TATCTTATGGGGAAGTTCTGTGGCAGAACTCACAATATGTGCAATTTGAAGTACCAGTTTCCGAGGCACATACCTGTTTTCTTTCATAATTTAAGTGGGTATGACGCTCAGTTTCTTGGTGGGCATTTGCTTATCTCGGCGTGGAGGAAGGTCAGGTCAGTGTCCTACCTGAGAGCGTTGAATAATATTTTTGATTCTTTAAATGAATGATGCAGAGAATTACGTTCCGCTTCCTTGACATGCTACGTTTTATGCAAGTGCCACTCCAAAAACTTGTTGAAACTTTACCTCTGTAGGTTATGCATACCACTTGAGCTGCATATCCTTATGAGAAAAACTTTCAACTTGTGACTAGGAAGGGGGTTTTCCCATTCGAGTATGTGGATAGTATGGCGAAACTCAACAAAACCAGGTTACCCAACATAACTGCATTCTCCAGCTAACCTACAGGCAATGCCATAATAGATGCAAGGTATGAGCATGCTGTGAACGTCTGGTGGGAATTCAACATCTCCACTTTACGTGAGTATGCATGGCTTTACATGGACACAGACGTGTGCTTGTCCAGAGTGTCTGCATGACCACATATTCTCTGGCTCATGCCTTTTATCACATGGCACCTGGGTTGTCTTAGGATGCAATGCTCAAGAAAGCAAAGTGCAGCACTGAATTATTGACTGATGCTGACATGCGCCCTTTCTTTGAGTGAGGGATCGGTGTGGGGCTTTGCCAATGTGTCCACAGGCATGCCAAGGCAAATAACACAAGGATGGGTGACAGGTCCAATGCACGATGACGAATGCTAGGGATTAGACGGAAAAATCATGGAGAGTGTTGTGTCTAGACAAGACAGCCTAGACACAATGAGAGGAAGCCGAAAGGCACGCGCTAAGCTAAAGCAGGATGGCGTGAGGTCTGAAACAGTATACGTAATGAATGCTATAAAGAAAAGTATGTAGCTTCTGGAATACTTAACTTTAATCCATCCTTTTGGTACATCTGGAGATTGTGGCGATACAAGTGAGACTCTTTAGATACATGCAATGTTACTAATGGCGCCTTGCTAGGTCGTAGCCATTGACTTAGCTGAAGGCTATTCTAACTATCTGCTCTGCAAATGAGCGAGGCTTCGTCCGTGTAGTCGCTAGCAAAATCGTCCGTACAACTGGGGCGAGTGCTAGTCCGTATCTCTCGAGACCTGCCTTGTGGTGGCGCTCTGTCTGCGATCACACAGTGGCGACACGCGGGTCCGACATGTACTAATGGATCGCGGCCGATTTAAAACTACCACCTAGCAAGTGTGGTGTCTGGCGGTGACGCCACATTCCTCCCCCGCAAATCGGCGAACGGTCGTGTTATAAGGCTTCCGCCCGCCGTGGGGAGGACCCATGTTGACGTATGCGATGAAGTGGGGAGCCTAACAACAGGCGAGGCTGTGCCACCCGCACCCGGCCATTCGGTCCGAGGGGATCTAGGAAACGCCTGAAAACCTAGTCCAGGGTGCACGTCAACATGCGGTGTATGCGCCCGTAAAGAGACAGGAGGGACCGAAGGGTCGACCTCCATTGCGTCGGGGTACCCGACACGCGAAGACGCCATGTGGTCCGGAGCGGGCAAGAGTTCCATGGCGGAGGACAGCTGGTCACGGGAAGCGATCGGCGGCGCGTGACCCAGGGAGGCGCTTGGCGGCTGCAGCGAAGCGTCCACTGCGGGCGGCGCCGGCTGGAGGACAGGCGGCGGCGGCGGAGGCGGCAGCGGCGCGTCGCCATGGGGCAAAATGGAAGCATCGTCGGCAACACCTGGGGATAAGGCGAGCCAGTAGATGGGTCCCCAGGGCGCTGACCGGACGGCACCGTCGCAGAAAGCAGACGGGGAGCGGCAGAACCCGTGCGACGACAGAGGCGCAGCTGATTGAGATGCCGACGCACCTCACCAGAGGCCCCCAAAACCAAATACATCGCGCGGCCGAGGCAGCTAAGAATGCGCCCTGCGAGCCAACGCGGTGAACCTCGATAGTTGCGATAGAATACAACGTCGCCTGGAGCAAAAGTAGAAGTCTGCCGCTGCATAGGAACCTGATGCGGCGGGTGTAGCAAAGACACCAAGATTCGATGAGGACGACCGTGGAGCAACTCAGCCGGCGAGCGACCATCTCGGGGCTGAGAGCGATACGATGACAAAAAGAGCAACAACGCGTCCTCCCGAGAATGCGACTCTTTCAACTTTACATCTGTGACTTGAAAGTCCGGACCAATCGTTCAGCGGCACCGTTTGGCTGAGGCGAAAACGGCGCGGATGTCAGATGTTGAATACCATTGGCCGTGCAGAATGACTGAAATTCTGCGGACATGAATTGTGGGCCATTGTCGGAAACAATAGTCTGCACACGTTCAATCACACCTTGTGATTCTAAATCGTGTAATGTTCGTGCGACCGCATCACGCAATGCGTGGGGAACATTGTGCGCTCTGAAAAATTTCGGTTGCGCGTTGACTTTCAGTTCCAAATGTGCTTTATAGTTCTCAGCGCAACCAAGGCCTGGTGCAAAAATGTCTGCAAATCCTTCACATAGACGAGAAACACTGACGGAAGGCACAGTCTCGTTCACTGATAGTACCTGATTGACTATAGACATGTTAAACAATTGAAATAAATCTAAACCAAACAAGTTCACTGCAGTAGAAGAACGAAGAACGTAAAATGACACAAGTTTTGTTTGTCCCTTATATGTTGCAAGAAGGCTGCACTGTCCTAACACAGGGATATTCTGACCTGAATAACTATTTAACTTAACATTTGCGGCACGCAACGGAGGTTTGCCCAGGTGTTTGTACGTGTCGTGATTGAGCAATGAAACAGCAGCTCCGGTATCGAGCTGGAATGCTATCACGTGGCCATGAATGTCCAAATCTACAAAAAGTTTATTGTCCTGCTGACGACAAGAGCGACCGTCTTGTGCAATTGGAACTGACACTGGTACAGAAGCACTTGCGACTTGACGCGATTTCCGGCGACGTCGACACACACTTTGAGTGGGACGAACACAGTCACTGTTAGAGAAAGTGGCACTGGACGGAGTGGAATTAACTACATGAATGTCCATGGGCGAAGGTTCATGAGCCTGAGTATTCTTGGTTCGATTCCGGCGCGAAGCAAAGGGCCTGGAATGGTTGTGATTGTCCGATCGGAGCTTTTTCTGGTAAACACTTTGAACATGTCCTTTCTTATTACAGAAAAAGCAAATAGCTTGGCGTGACGGGCAATTTTCACGCGAATGTCTAGTAGCACACCGCGGGCATGATTTCACTGCATTTGCATGCTGGCGCGGCACACCTGGTTTAGAGCATGGCGGCAGCTGCGCGGACGTGTGCGAGGGCAGTTTACCTGGCCGTGCAGCGTGCCCGGCGGGCCAGTTAATGTTACACACGGCTGGCGAAGTTGCAAATGATTCCTGAGCAAAGTCAAGCGTGTCTTGTCTATCCAATATGTCTATCACTTGTTGAAGGGAGGGATTGACGAGTTTCAAAATCTGTTTCCATATACGAACATCAGAAACGTTCTGTGCTGTTGCATCACGTACCATTGTATCTGAATAAGGGAGTCCACATTCACACTCAAAAGCACAATCCCTTGTAAGGCCTTGTAATGTTGCAACCCACTCCCTATTAGTTTGACCGGCCGTACGTTTTGTACGAAAGAAAGTATACCTTTTTGCAACTACATTAACTGTTTCCTTGAAATAGGCATCTAAAGCAGACAAAATTTCTTCGTAGGACAGCGTTGCTACGTCGCATCGGGGAAATAATTTCACTATCACACAGTACGTTTGCACCCCTACACACGCCAATAAATGAGGCTGCCGCTCGTTACCTTGAATTCTGTAGGCGGCGAGATGAAATCCAAACTGGCGTGACCACTCCGTCCATGTTTCCACGTCTGCTTGAAAATTACGGAATGGTGGTGCAACTGCATGTTGTGGCTGCGGTAGCGATGAAGCAGCGGCGGCCGCATCGTTTTGCAGTGCACGTTGACCCTGGACGAGCTGTCCAAGGGCATCCAATAACGCCTGCGTCTGCTGATTCTGCAAGCGATAAAATTCGGACAGTACATCTGGCGAAGCCATGACACAAGTAAATGTAAGCAATTAGAAAGAACAAGACCCTTTGTTGACTCGTCGCCAAAAATGTTGTGTCTAGACAAGACAGCCTAGACACAATGAGAGGAAGCCGAAAGGCACGCGCTAAGCTAAAGCAGGATGGCGTGAGGTCTGAAACAGTATACGTAATGAATGCTATAAAGAAAAGTACGTAGCTTCTGGAATACTTAACTTTAATCCATCCTTTTGGTACATCTGGAGATTGTGACGATACAAGTGAGACTCTTTAGATACATGCAGTGTTACTAATGGCGCCTTGCTAGGTCATAGCCATTGACTTAGCTGAAGACTATTCTAACTATCTGCTCTGCAAATGAGCGAGGCTTCGTCCGTGTAGTCGCTAGCAAAATCGTCCGTACAACTGGGGCGAGTGCTAGTCCGTATCTCTCGAGACCTGCCTTGTGGTGGCGCTCTGTCTGCGATCACACAGTGGCGACACGCGGGTCCGACATGTACTAATGGACCGCGGCCGATTTAAAACTACCACCTAGCAAGTGTGGTGTCTGGCGGTGACACCACAGAGGGTATGGCGGCTGATTCTGATGTAGGGTATGTGGTGGAAGCAGAGCTCACATATCCTATTAGTTTTCATGATGAGCACGCCGATTTACTGCTGTGTCCAGAGCAACTAGTTCTGTGAGGAGGCTCCACCCCAAAGTTGATGACTGTGCTGGGGGAATAAACGAAGATACATTATTGATTATTGTTATCTCCTGCAGTGTCCCAGCTCTGGAAGGAGCTGGTTAGAATCATCTGGGCTGTCTCCATCAGGCAGTCCCCCTGACAGAAGGAGTATCTTGATTTCAATATGAGACAGAGATGTGCGATGTGTGACTTCAAAGACTTCTACAAATAAATGAATAATTCAATTTTCGACAGTGGAGAATTTGAGGGAACGACAGGGATGGGCGCTGGGGCGTAAGAAAATGCATTCCCAGATGAAATTTTTAGTGGGTCATCGTATTCAATAATAACTTTGTTGCTGTCGAGATAGCGAAGACTGCAGTAGAGTTTACAAAGCCTATTTGAGTGGGGTTGTGCATACTAGACCTATCAAAACTCTACATGTACCATTTTCATTATGAGTTGCAAGACTCATTTTGCAGATCCTAAATTACTTTATATTGATACAGATAGCTTCTATTGGTGAAGAATTGCAATCCATATGAAGTAATGATATATCACAGTAATGAATTCGACACATCCTCATACACGGCCAATAATCCTTATGGTATTGTTCCAAAGAACAAGAAAGTTATTGGCCTTATGAAAGACAAGGCAAATGGCTTGTCGACTGTGGAGTTTGTAGGTCTGCAATACAAAATGTATGCTTATCATATGCTGAAGGTGTCATGAAGAAGCAGGTTAAGGATGTGCATCACACAGTATTGAGAACCCTCCCTATCGAAGACTGTTTGCGATGCCTGTACATCAGTGTTTGTGGTGCTGCACAGCAGACGACACTGCGTATGGTATTGCAAACTAGCGTTCGATTGAGAGGACATGGGATGTACGCTATGCTGCATTCTAAAATGACGATAAAAGGTTCATTTGTGATACTGGGATTGAAACTCTCCCACACTCACACTACTTATTTGTAGCGAGAGAAAGTGTGGGGGACTCTGATCGAGTGAGAGGGAGAGAATAAGTGAGTGAGTGAGTGAGAGAGAGAGAGTCTCTCTGCAGAGTAGCAGTATCACAACTTTATCACATTGTAAGTAAGTTTGTGTGTGTGTGATGTAAATATTTATTTATTTATGTGTACTATGTACACACACACACACACACACACACACACACACACACACATATATATATATATATATATATATATATATATATATATATATATATATATATATATATATATATATGCACGCCATGTGTGGAATAAAAAGCATAAAAAAATGCATATTCATGTGTAAATATATGTATATGCACATCATGTGTGAAAAAAAGTAAAGAAAGTTAAAAACGTAAACAAAAGCATACACAAACAAAAAATATTTGTACATTTATTTAATTATACAGACCGTATTTGTACCGTGTAAATACATATATATCTACACACCATATGTATCGTGTAAATAAAATAGTTTCACCCGCTGCTAGCTGTCTAAGACTGATTAGTTTTTAAGTGTACACAATCCATCAGAATTACTGTTCAACCTATGCTGTTGGGACTGTGGAACTTAGTTGTAGTAGTGATAAAAAAGAAAGTATCTCCACATTAGTTCTTAGCATTTATTTATCTAAAAAGATTGTAAGAAAATTCTCATCCAATGGTACTGGAAAAGAAAATGTAAGGTGTTACTGTTGTAGTGTGTGAGTTACAAGTATCTCTGCACTGAAATATCAAACTCATATTGCATCTCAAGAAATGAGCTGCATCTCAAGAGCTTAATTGTATCTCAACATCTGAAATGTATCTCAAAAATCACATAGTATCTGTGTGAATTGAATTAAAAAAATTGTTCCCGTACATCAATGTTGTTGTTATTTGCTAAAAGACGTATCCCTTACTGCATTGTGTGTCTATAAAGGATGTGCATGACACAAATGACATTAGTTTTTCTGAAGATGAGTGCTATTAAGGAAGTTAAGGTTAAGATGGAAGGTAACAAAATACACATCAAAAAAGTTTTGCGTCATATCGGTTTCGAGAGTTCTGGAACCTGTACAGGAAATTGGAATAAGGATCAACAAAAGCATAATTTCGCCCTTTTTATTGTTCATGAAAACCACACATTCCATGTTGTACCACGATACAGTGAGACCTTCAGAGGTGGTGGTCCAGATTGCTGTACACACCGGTACCTCTGATAACCAGTTGCATCTCTTCTTGCATTGATGTATGCCCATATTCGTCGTGGCATACTATCCACAAGTTCATCAAGGCACTGTTGGTCCAGATTGTCCCACTCCTCAACAGCGATTCGTCGTCCAGAAACAGCCCTTTCCAATCTATCCCAGGCATGTTCGATAGGGTTCATATCTGGATAACATGCTGGCCACTATAGTCGAGCGATGTCGTTATCCTGAATGAAGTCATTCACAAGATGTGCACGATGGGGGCGCGAATTGTCGTCGATGAAGACGAATGCCTCGCCAATATGCTGCCGATATGGTTGCACTATCGGTCGGAGGATGGCATTCACGTATTGTACAGCCATTACGGCACCTTCCGTGACCACCAGCGGCGTATGTCAGCCCCTCATAATACCACCCCAAAACAATAGGGAACCTCCACCTTGCTGCACTCGCTGGACAGTGTGTCTAAGGCTTTCAGCCTGACTAGGTTGCCTCCAACACGTCTCCGACGATTGTCTGGTTGAAGGCATATGCGACACTCACCGGTGAAGAGAACATGATGCCAATCCTGAGCGGTCCATTCGGCATGTTGTTCGGCTCATCTATACTGCGCTGCATGGTGTCGTGGTTGCAAAGATGGACCTCGCCATGGACGTAGGGCGAGAAATTGCGCATCATGCAGCCTATCGCGCACAGTTTGAGTCGCAACACGATGTCCTGTGGCTGCACGAAAAGCATTATTCAACATGGTGGCGTTGCTGTCAGGGTACCTCCGAGCCGTAATCCGTTTGTAGCGGTCATTCACTGCGGTAGTAGCCCTTGGGCTGCCTGAACGAGGCATGTCATCGACAGTTTCTGTCTCTCTGTATCTCCTCCATATCTTAACGACATCGCTTTGGTTCGCTCTGAGACGCCTGGACACTTCCCTTGTTGAGAACTCTTCCTGACATAAAGTAACAATGCGGACGCGATCGAACCGCGGTATTGACCAACTATGCATGGTTGAACTACAGACAACACGAGCCGTGTACCTCCTTCCTGGTCTAATAGGCGCTGCTCATGCATGCTTGTTTAAATCTTTGAGCGGGTTTAGTGACATCTCTGAAGAGTCAAAGGGACTGTGTCTGTGATACAGTATCCACAGTCAACGTCTATCTTCAGGAGTTCTGGGAACCGGGGTGATGTAAAACTTTTTTTGACGTGTGTGTATAGAATGGTGCATGCGATTACACTTAACCTGCAGCTTATGGGAGCAGGAGGCATGTGACCATGTCCACTTCCACAGACATATAGCAGACATATCTAAAGTTATACCTCCTGTGCTTGAAGAAAACCACAGATATAATATCGGTGTAAAATTGTATACTATCAAAGGTGGAACACAGAGGTTGTGCCGTGATGAGCCAACTGGGGCCGACCTCGAGACGCCGGCCGCGCTCTGACATCCGTCTACCAATGTAGTGCAACAAAAGGTTCAAGTCAGGTTCTGCCTCTGTCGCCTGTGCAATTTTCCTATAGTTCAGTGGAAAAGTCTGTAAAAGTCCAGTGTCCTGTGCATCGATGTGACAAGATGCAGCAGTAGCATCGAATTCAGAATCAGGACCAACAGGAAGGCGAGAAAGGGCGTCTGCATTTGCATGCTTCGGCGTGAGCGGGTACAATATTTCGTACTGATAATGTGACAATAACAAAGCCCGTCGTTGCAGCTTCCGAACCGTGCGTGGCGGAACAGGTTTGAACGGATGAAACAAAGACTGAAGTGGCTTACTGTCCATCGCTAGATAAAACTTCCAACCAAACAGATAATGGTGAAACTCTGTCATGCCGTAGATAATAACGAGCGCTTCCTTATGGATCTTGGAATAGTTACACTGAATCTTGGTCAGTAGCCTGGAAGTGAAAGCAATCGGTTTGTCCTGCGAACCAAATCTGTGCGAGAGCACAGACCCGATGCTGTATCAAGAAGCGTCCACTGCCACAGCCACAGGCTTAGTGGGATCGAAATGAACGAGGCATCTGTCACTCAACACGGCATTTTTAAGTTTCTGGAGTGCATCTTGACACTCAGTGGTCCAAACAAAAAGGCATATTCTTCTGGCGGATGATGCTGTAGTATACAGAGAAGTTGCAGCATTAGAAAATTGTAGCGAAATGCAGGAAGATCTGCAGCGGATAGGCACTTGGTGCAGGGAGTGGCAACTGAGCCTTAACATAGACAAATGTAATGTATTGCGAATACATAGAAAGAAGGATCCTTTATTGTATGATTATATGATAGCGGAACAAACACTGGTAGCAGTTACTTCTGTAAAATATCTGGGAGTATGCGTGCGGAACGATTTGAAGTGGAATGATCATATAAAATTAATTCTTGGTAAGGCGGGTACCAGGTTGAGATTCATTGGGAGAGTGCTTAGAAAATGTAGTCCATCAACAAAGGAGGTGGCTTACAAAACACTCGTTCGACCTATACTTGAGTATTGCTCATCAGTGTGGGATCCGTACCAGATCGGTTTGACGGAGGAGATAGAGAAGATCCAAAGAAGAGCGGCGCGTTTCGTCACAGGGTTATTTGGTAACCGTGATAGCGTTACGGAGATGTTTAATAAACTCAAGTGGCAGACTCTGCAAGAGAGGCGCTCTGCATCGCGGTGTAGCTTGCTGTCCAGGTTTCGAGAGGGTGCGTTTCTGGATGAGGTATCGAATATATTGCTTCCCCCTACTCATACCTCTCGAGGAGATCACGAATGTAAAATTAGAGAGATTAGAGCGCGCACGGAGGCTTTCAGACAGTCGTTCTTCCCGCGAACCATACGCGACTGGAACAGGAAAGGGAGGTAATGACAGTGGCACGTAAAGTGCCCTCCACCACACACCGTTGGGTGGCTTGCGGAGTATAAATGTAGATGTAGATGTAGATATAGAACCAACGGAACCACAGCCTGGACCGCATTGGGTACAAATCGTATATCAACTTCGCGAGAACTGACTGCAATTCCTTCACGTTCCGCAAGGGAGCGAGGTCCCGAATGTCCATCAAATGTGATTGAAGGCGATGACACCTTGCTTATTAAGAACATGGCCTAAATACTGTATTTCAGACTGCAAAATGCACATTTGTCCAGGCGGCACTTCGAACCAGCGGCTGAAAGTACTTGAAAAAGCATACAAAGTTTACTGATATGTTCCTCCGGTATACGTACTGACACCAAACAATATGAACAGACTGAAACTTTTGTAGTAAGCTAATCCTAAGCAGCATTCGAATATAGCAGGTGCGAAAGTGTTCCTAAAGGGTAAGCGCAAAAATTTGACCAACCACACAGTTAAATATGTGTTGACATAAACACGTTCTGAGACTTCTCATTTGGAAGAACGTGCAAATATGCATCGCATAAGCCATTTTTGAAAAATACCAGCCTGCACCAAGCCTGTCCAGTCATTCGTAAGGACGAAGCAACGGATAAGTATCAATTATTGTTTGTGAATTCACAGTGGATTTAAATTCAACACAAAGACGAAGTCTTTCAGAAGGCTTTGATAAGATTGCAAAGGGAGAAGCCAATTGACTAGTCTGGACAGGAGCAATAACGCCATTGCCTTGCCATTCTTTAAGTTCGCTTGCAGCTTTGCTTCTCTTGCCATATTTTAAGTTCGCTTGTAACTTTGCTTCTAAGTCCATGACGACGGGACGCGTATACGAAAACGTAGGTTGTGCATTGTCCTTCGTTGTAACGTGCGCCACAAAGTTATTTGCTCTGTCAACTCCTTCAGAAAATAAATCAGAGAAATCCGCAAATGAAATGAGTAATAATTTCTTATAGGTTGAAAGCAGATACAGAAAGTACATTGTCCTGAATACAAAGACGAAACTAGTGAAATGAATTTAACCCAAAAATACACTGAAGAGCCAAAGAAACTGGTAAACGTGCCTAATATCGTGTAGAGCTCCCGCGAGCACGCAGAAGTGCCGCAACACTACGTCGCAAGGACTCGACTAATGTCTGAAGTAGTGCTGGAGGGAATTGACACCCTGAATCCTGCAGCGCGGTCCATAAATGCGTGGGAGTACGAGAGGGCGGAGATGTCTTCTGAATAGCACGTTTCAAGGCATTCCAGATATGCTCAATAATCCTCATGTTTGGGGAGTTTCGTGGCCAGCAAAGGTGTTTAAGTTCAGAAGAGTATTTCTGGAGCCACTCTGTAGCAATTCTTGACATTTGGGTATCGCATTGTCCTGCTGGAATTGCCCTAGTCAGTTGGAATGCACAATGGACATGAATGGATGCAGGTGACCAGACAGGTTGCTTACGTACGTGCCACCTGTCAGAGTCGTATCTAGACGTATCAGGGGTCCCATATCACTTCAACTGCACATTCCCCACACCATTACAGAGGCTCCAGCAACTTGAACAGTCCCCTAATGACATGCAGGTTCCATGGATTCATGAGGTTGTCTCCATCCGCTCGATGCAGTTTATAACGAGACTCATCCGACCAGGCAAAATACTTCCAGTCATCAACAGTCCAATCTCGGTATTGACGCGCCCAGGCGAGGCGGAAAGCTTTGTGTCGTGCAGTCATCAAGGGTACACGAGTGGGCCTTCGGTTCCGAAAGCCCAGACCGATGATGCTTCGTTGAATGGTTTGCAGGCTGACACTTGTTGATGGCCCAGCATTGAAATCTGCAGCAGTTTTCGGAAGGGTTGCACTTCTGTCACGTGGAACGATTCTCTTCAGTCGTCGTTGGTCCCGTTCTTGCAGGATCTTTTTCCGGCAGCAGCGATGTCGGAGGTCTGATGTTTTACGGGATTCCTGATATTCACGGTTTACTTGTGAAATGGTCGTATGGGAAAATCCCCATTACACGGCTAATGTGTGCCATCGCTCGTGCGCTGATTATAACACCACGTTCAAACTCACTTAAATCTTGATAACCTGGCGGTAACCGATCTAACAACTGCGCCAGACACTTGTAACTTTACATAGGCGTTGCCGACCGCAGCGCCGTATTCTGCCCGTTTACGTATCTCTGTGCTTGAATACGCATGCCTACTCGTATACCAGTTTCTTTGGCGCTACGGAGTTCAAAAATGGTTCAAATGGCTCTGAGCACTATGGGACTTAACGACTGAGGTCATCAGTCCCCTCGAACTTAGAACTACTCAAACCTAACTAACCTAAGGACATCACACACATCCATGCGCGAGGCAGGATTCGAACCTGCGACCGTAGTGGTCGCGCGGTTCCAGACTGAAACGTCTAGAACCGCTCGGCCACAGCGCCCGGCCGCTACGGAGTAGTTTCACAATCTTGCTCTGATGTGAGATTGGAATGTGGCAAGAAAATTTCATGTCCCAAGCACTGGAATGTCCTGACCATTACACGCAGTAAGTTGCGCGCAAGATTTCGTCATCTGTGGCGAGCCCACATGTTCTAAGTGGCACAATTAAGCAACGTACCAGAAGTGCCCCTGTCTAGCTGAAGTCGCACACAGTGTCCGGCAATCACTAAGTTCACAAACAGTTTGCGTGACTGTCGTTCTACAGCACGAAGGCACGTCCTGAATTTGGTCGTTACCAGTACCAATAGTCGATTCAGATAAAACTACGAGGGCAGTTCAATAAGTAATGCAACACTTTTTTTTCTGAAACAGGGGTTGTTTTATTCAGCATTGAAACACACCAGGTTATTCCCCAATCTTTTAGCTACACAACACTATTTTTCAACGTAATCTCCATTCAATGCTAAGGCCTTACGCCACCTTGAAATGAGGGCCTGTATGCCTGCACGGTATTCTACTGGTCGATGTCGGAGCCAACGTCGTACTGCGTGAATAACTTCTTCATCATCCGCGTAGTGCCTCCCACGGATTGCGTCGTTCATTGGGCCAAACATATGGAAATCCGACGGTGCGAGATCGGGGCTGTAGGGTGCATGAGGAAGAACAGTCCACTGAAGTTTTGTGAGCTCCTCTCGGGTGCGAAGACTTGTGTGAGGTCTTGCGTTGTCATGAAGAAGGAGAAGTTCATTCAGATTTTTGTGCCTACGAACACGCTGAAGTCGTTTCTTCAATTTCTGAAGAGTAGCACAATACACTTCAGAGTTGATCGTTTGACCATGGGGAAGGACATCGAACAGAATAACCCCTTCAGCGTCCCAGAAGACTGTAACCATGACTTTACCGGCTGAGGATATGGCTTTAAACTTTTTCTTGGTAGGGGAGTGGGTGTGGCGCCACTCCATTGATTGCCGTTTTGTTTCAGGTTCGAAGTGATGAACCCATGTTTCATCGCCTGTAACAATCTTTGACAGGAAATTGTCACCCTCAGCCACATGACGAGCAAGCAATTCCGGACAGATGGTTCTCCTTTGCTCTTAATGGTGTTCGGTTAGACAACGAGGGACCCAGCGGGAACAAACCTTTGAATATCCCAACTGGTGAACAATTGTGACAGCACTACCAACAGAGATGTCAAGTTGAGCACTGAGTTGTTTGATGGTGATCCGTCGATCATCTCGAACGAGTGTGTTCGCACGCTCCGCCATTGCAGGAGTCACAGCTGTGCACGGCCGGCCCGCACGCGGGAGATCAGTCAGTCTTGCTTGACCTTGCGGCGATGATGACACTCGCTTTGCCCAACGACTCACCGTGCTTTTGTCCACTGCCAGATCACCGTAGACATTCTGCAAGCGCCTATGAATATCTGAGATGCTTTGGTTTTCCGCCAAAAGAAACTCGATCACTGCCCGTTGTTTGCAACGCACATCCGTTACAGACGCCATTTTAACAGCTCCGTACAGCGCTGCCACCTGTCGGAAGTCAATGAAACTATACGAGACGAAGCGGGAATGTTTGAAAATATTCCACAAGAAATTTACGGTTTTTTCAACCAAAATTGGCCGAGAAAAAAAATGTGTTGCATTACTTATTGAACTGCCCTCGTACATTCATTGAGTGAGAAGGTGCTCCGCGCTTACGTGAGTGAACATGGATAGACTTCCGTTTCTGTTGCAAGCACACAGACTGCACATGACGTGGCTTTCCACAAGCAAAGCAAGTCATGTTCCGCGAAGGGCATTGTCGTCTTGTATTCATGGAAAAGCAGCGGGGACATGATTTCACAACAGACACACGCTTTGACACTTGTTTATCTGGCCTCTGCATGGTGGCCCATTTGCGCACGATCGTCAGTCGCGAGGCCATACCTGTTTGTCACTTTGCGTTACACTGCAAATAGGGGCTACACCAAAGTTTTCCACAGCACTACCACACGAGTCGTGATGTTCAACAATTTGTAACACTTGTTTCAAAGCAGGATCAGAATGTTTGAGACTTTGTTCACGAATCCTATTGTCTGGCACATTGTATGTAATCGCGTCCCGAATATTTGTGTCACTACAGTACTGTGCACAGCTACATCGGAAATGACACGGTTGTGTCAAAACCTGAAGTTCAGTTACCCACTGACAGTATGTATGTTCTGACATTTTCCACAATCAAAAAAAATTATCTGCAACAGCCTGTACCTGATCATCGTAATACGTAGTGAGGGCGAAAACTAAACCTTCAACAACTAGCAACTCCGGCCTACTTGTTGGTAATAACTTTCGGACGAGGCGGCGAACTACTGTGCCGGCCATAGATAAGAAATAAGAAAGTTTCACAGTACCTTCCACTTGATGTGCAGCACAATGAGTGTCGAACTGAAAGTAGCACTCACTCCATTCCTCTTGCTGTTCATGGAACGCTCGGAACGGTGGACTGCACGGAAGCATTGCCGTGGGTGTGGTTGACAGTTGTGGCGGAGTAAATTCAGCAGTAGCTTGTGAATTAATAAACTGCTGGACTGCCGTTGCGGCTGCGCGGTTACTTTCGTCCATTACCTGTTCCTACCTGTGAACCCGTTGCAGCTGATCTCTGGTAGGAAAGCCGAGCCGAAACCTACCGTACTGCAACTCGCACCAGGCTGCATACAGCGTTAACTATATAAGAATCGGGAAAAGGTCTTAATTTTGAATGAAAGGAAGAAATACTGGCAAAACGTCGGTGTATTGTAAACTTTGGGATGTAGACGTTCACTGCCAAGCCCGTGCTAATCTCACCACAGTCATGCACAAACCCTCCCATTCACGTTAGCAAGTTTATGGTAACATATTTCCCGAAATTGAACAGATACTAAACACAAATCCAAAAAAAAAAAAAAAAAAATGGTTCAAATGGCTCTGAGCACTATGGGACTTAACATCTGAGGTCATCAGTCCCCTAGAACTTAGAACTACTTAAACGTAACTAACCTAAGGCCATCACTCACATCCATGCCCGAGGCAGGATTCGAACCTGCGACCGTAGCGATCGCGCGGTTCCAGACTGAAGCGCCTAGAACCGCTCGGCCACACTGGCCGGCCTAAATTCAGAAATCCGATCTTCGCTGAGGATGTAGCGCATATATTATTACTACCAACTTTCAAATCGCGAAATGATCACGATTCAAGGATAAGGGAAATAAGAGCTCGTACTGAGGCGTTCAGACAGTCGTTTTTCCCTCGTGCGATCCGCAAGTGGAACAGAGGGGATGAAATATGATTCCGGCGCGAATTGTGTCATCCGCCACACACCGCTTGGTGGCTAGCGGAGTATATATGTAGATGTAGAAAGAGTGTTGCAGATGATGGATCTATTGAAAACTTGAGGTCTGGAAACAATTTCGCGAACTGCTCCGACCCATCAGAGAGCTTGTCTACAGACTCACGTAGTGCTGCACTTGATGGAAACTCAAACTTTGGAAACAGTTCTACATCTTTATTTGACTTCCACTCCATAGTGTAGCGATCTACTACAGGTGGTTGACATGCGTACAGGGTTCATTCCTGTCGCTGCTTAGATTTTTTTCCATAACTATATGCTCTTTTGTTTTAGCAGATGTGCTTTGCTATTTCTGTTTATACCTTCGAAATCTGATGAGTACCCACAACCCTGTCAAGGCATCTACAAACTGTAGCTTTCGGGTATTTAGTTTTATTACCCCAGTAATAGGTTATTCGTTAGTGTCGACTGCAGGTAACATCTTGGGCCATAAGAGTTTCTCTCTCTCTACCTACAGAGTGCATGTCCTCAGAGTGTGTCTCCCCATTTATAGACGAACAGCTAGTAGGTTATGCGTCTGAACCACAACCATCCCCCGTTGACAGCTCTACATACATACAAAAAAATGGTTCAAATGGCCCTGAGCACTATGGGACTTAACATCTGAGGTCATCAGTCCCCTAGAACTTAGAACTACTTAAACATAAATAACTTAAGGAGATCACACACATACATGCCCGAGGCACGATTCAAACCTACGACTGTAGCAGTCGTGCGGTTCCAGACTGAAGCGCCTAGAACCGCTCGGTCACCGCGGCCGGCTTACACACATACACGTATTACCATATCTCGATTTCAACTACTTGCACTTTATTTTCGACAGTGCTACAGCTACGAAAATAGCGAAATACTCTTCGCAAACGGTTCTGCAGCGCGTGTAAGCAAACTTAAGCCAGAAATATCTAGCAGTGGCGTGAAGAAGTTGCAAGTAGCAGCCTAATACCATACTCCTTAGCTGAGTCGCTTTCTAAATTCATTGAGAAGGGTGATGTTCTTACGAGTTTATCTACATCTACGTGATTGCTCTGCTACTTACAATAAAGTGCCTGGCAGAGGGTTCAATGAACCACCTTCATGCTGTCTCTCTACCGTTCCACTCTCGAACGGCACGCGGGAAAAACGAGCACTTAAATTTTTCTGAGCGAGCCCTGATTTCTCTTATTTTATCGTGATGATAATTTCTCCCTATGTAGGTGAGTGCCAACAGAATGTTTTCGCAATCGGAGGAGAAAACTGGTGATTGAAATTTCATGAGAAGATCCCGTCGCAACGAAGAACGCCTTTGTTTTAATGATTGCCACTCCAGTTCACGTATCATGTCTGTGACATTATCTCCCCTGTTTGGCGATAATACAAAACGAGTTGCCCTTCTTTGTAATTTTTCGATGTCATCCGTCAGTCCCACCTGATGCGGATGCCACACTGCACAGCAATTCTCCAGAATAGGGCGGACAAGTGTAGTGTAAGCAGTCTCTTTGGTAGACCTGTTGCACTCTAAGTGTTCTGCCAATGAATCGCAGTCTTTGGTTTGCTCTACTCACAATATTATCTTTGTGATCGTTCCAATTTAGGTTATTTGTAATTGTAATCCCTAAGTATTTAGTTGAATTTACAGCCCTCAGATTTGTGTGACTTATCGCGTAATTGAAATTTAGCTGATTTCTTTTAGTACTCATGTGAATAACTTCACACTTTTCTTTATTCGGGGTCAATTGCCACTTTTCGCACCATACAGATATCTCATCTAAATCATTTTGCAAGTCGTTTTGATCATCTGATGACTTTACAAGACGGTAAATGACAGCATCATCTGCAAACAATCTAAGACGGCTACTCAGGTTGTCTCCTATGTCGTTAATATAGATCTGGAACATTAGAGGGCCTATAACATTTCCTTGGGAAACGCCGGATATTACTTTTATTTTACTCGATGACTTTCCGTCTATTACTACGAACTGTGACCTTTCTGACAGGAAATCACGAATCCAGTCGCACAACTGAGGCGATACTCCGTAGGCACGCAGTTTGGTTAGAAGACGCTTGTGAGGAACGGTGTCGAAAGCCTTCTGGAAATCTAAAAATATGGAATCAATTTGACATCCCCTATCGATAGCACTTATTACTTCATGAGTATATACAGCTGGTGACGTGCACCTGCACTTTCGGTCTGTTAATACACACCGCAGCGATCACCGGCTATATTCACTGTCACGGTATTTGTGTGGAAGACCACTTCATTCGGAAGCATGTATAGTTTCTAACATGGATATCGTTCGTGATACTTGTGTGTGCCTGTAGCACATAGACCACTTTTTATGCAGGGTGACAGTAACATAGCCGCGTTTTTACTAGCTGGTCGCTTATAACACGATTACGTCTCTCTTTCTAAGACACACTGCTACCACTCGCAAGAAAAACAAACGGAGCATGTCCATCCATCCTGGAATATTCGCTCAGTATTGTTCGATGCCATCAGCATTGAGTAACTGGCGAAGTATTATACTTATAAAGGGGTTTTGTGATAGATTCGCAGTGATCAGCAGGCTTATGAAGTATGTGTTGGGGGTGTAAAGTTATTGTGGTCAGTGTCCCGACAAAGAAAGTGACTATGTCTGGTCGTAAGGGGAATATGAATTTGGCGTGGAAAATTGCGATTTCAGTGCATCGATAGCTGTGAGAAGGGATGAAAGATTTTACGTGGAAAATTAGTCCAGTAATAAGAAGCGTAAAGATTCATATGGGCAGTTGATATTTCTAGAACACAGCTGTCAAGAGCAGTATTTCCAGTACTCGCTCATTGTCAAATGTCACCAGATTGGGGCTGCAGTCGCAATTTTTACTTGTAATTACATTGATAAATATGTTGCTGGTTTCCTAGGACGACTCTACCAGCCAGCCAGGTGCATGGCAAAGGTGGCCTGTGATCGGAATAAATTGACATTTCCAGTTTAATGCGCAAGCATTCTGAACTGGTCAGGCAAGGAACAGGGATGCAGTTGACCTAACCATGTCGCCCTCTGGGCTGGTGAAAAGCGAACTAAAACACAGCATGTGTTTGACAGCATTCATGATCGCGTGTGTTGCGAGCATTATTTCATTTTTATGTGGATGTTTGAAAGGTTTCAGTACCGATCACTTACAAGTGATGGCACTGGGCTTATTGATAACATCTGAATTCTTACCACTCTGTAATCCTGGAACCCTCCACGACTTGGCGGTCCTCTCCGGCGGGCTGATTCTGGCTGCAGACCTTGCACTATCGCTGCGATGCGCATTCATTGCAGCAACTAGCAGTGCGCAACATCTGGCCTGTGCACATATTGCATGCTGCCAAAGTTTCGCTGTCAGAGTGTAAATTAATATACACTCCTGGAAATTGAAATAAGAACACCGTGAATTCATTGTCCCAGGAAGGGGAAACTTTATTGACACATTCCTGGGGTCAGATACATCACATGATCACACTGACAGAACCACAGGCACATAGACACAGGCAACAGAGCATGCACAATGTCGGCACTAGTACAGTGTATATCCACCTTTCGCAGCAATGCAGGCTGCTATTCTCCCATGGAGACGATCGTAGAGATGCTGGATGTAGTCCTGTGGAACGGCTTGCCATGCCATTTCCACCTGGCGCCTCAGTTGGACCAGCGTTCGTGCTGGACGTGCAGATCGCGTGAGACGACGCTTCATCCAGTCCCAAACATGCTCAATGGGGGACAGATCCGGAGATCTTGCTGGCCAGGGTAGTTGACTTACACCTTCTAGAGCACGTTGGGTGGCACGGGGTACATGCGGACGTGCATTGTCCTGTTGGAACAGCAAGTTCCCTTGCCGGTCTAGGAATGGTAGAACGATGGGTTCGATGACGGTTTGGATGTACCGTGCACTATTCAGTGTCCCCTCGACGATCACCAGTGGTGTACGGCCAGTGTAGGAGATCGCTCCCCACACCATGATGCCGGGTGTTGGCCCTGTGTGCCTCGGTCGTATGCAGTCCTGATTGTGGCGCTCACCTGCACGGCGCCAAACACGCATACGACCATCATTGGCACCAAGGCAGAAGCGACTCTCATCGCTGAAGACGACACGTCTCCATTCGTCCCTCCATTCACGCCTGTCGCGACACCACTGGAGGCGGGCTGCACGATGTTGGGGTGTGAGCGGAAGACGGCCTAACGGTGTGCGGGACCGTAGCCCAGCTTCATGGAGACGGTTGCGAATGGTCCTCGCCGATACCCCAGGAGCAACAGTGTCCCTAATTTGCTGGGAAGTGGCGGTGCGGTCCCCTACGGCACTGCGTAGGATCCTACGGTCTTGGCGTGCATCCGTGCGTCGCTGCGGTCCGGTCCCAGGTCGACGGGCACGTGCACCTTCCGCCGACCACTGGCGACAACATCGATGTACTGTGGAGACCTCACGCCCCACGTGTTGAGCAATTCGGCGGTATGTCCACCCGGCCTCCCGCATGCCCACTATACGCCCTCGCTCAAAGTCCGTCAACTGCACATACGGTTCACGTCCACGCTGTCGCGGCATGCTACCAGTGTTAAAGACTGCGATGGAGCTCCGTATGCCACGGCAAACTAGCTGACACTGACGGCGGCGGTGCACAAATGCTGCGCAGCTAGCGCCATTCGACGGCCAACACCGCGGTTCCTGGTGTGTCCGCTGTGCCGTGCGTGTGATCATTGCTTGTACAGCCCTCTCGCAGTGTCCGGAGCAAGTATGGTGGGTCTGACACACCGGTGTCAATGTGTTCTTTTTTCCATTTCCAGGAGTGTAGATTGTGTAAAAGTGTGTGAAGTGATATACCAACTAGCCATCAAAATGGAAGCAGACAGATGGACACTCTGTGGCCGAGCGGTTCTAGGTGCTTCAGTCTGGAACCGCGCGACCGCTACGGTCGCAGTTTCGAATCCTGCCTCGGGCATGGATGAGTGTGATGTCCTTAGGTTAGTTAGGTTTAGGTAGTTCTTAGTTCTAGGGGACTGATGACCTCAGATGTTAAGTCCCATAGTGCTCAGAGCCAAGACAGATGGACAGTAACGGAAAAAAGCCACCCATAATGTCGCAAGCCCGCGTCCAGCATTATGCTAGAAATAATGATGTTATGTTTCTCGTCGTCAGTTGTTATGATGGCAGGTGGCCAATGCTAAATAGAAACATATATTGCAGTTTTGGCAGTGAAGTCGGTAAGGAGCTGGCTGCATAGTCGGTATCTGCAACTACTGAAATAATTAGTAATCGTTGGTAAAAAATAATTTATATTGTACTTAACTTGTGTTACAGGATTCTTCACATGCTACATACATGTAATTACAAACAGATATCTAGAGAGGCATTACATATGCCATACTTGACTAAGCGCCTTGTTAGAGGTTGCTTCTTGTCAGCTGAAGGCTATGCTACATTCCTAGTTGACGTCCCGAGCAAGAGTGGACGAGAGCTCGCTAGTTACTCGTCACAAGCCGCCGAGCGGCGCTAGCTGCGCTAGTCGCGACTCGCGGGTCCAGCGATATCTATTACGGACCGCGGTCGATATCTGCAACCCCTAAGAAGTGTGGTATCGAACGTTGATACCGCAGATGTAACTTCCAGAAACCATCTGAAGACGAACCCGAAAAGGTACGAAAACCGGTTCATGGAATAAAACACAATTACTTAAAAAGTGACTGGTAGCAGTTTTATGTAACTCATTTACATTATTTTTTCAATTTTGACATTACTTACACTGCGAAATAAACCGAAATGATGTTCAGTACACTGAATTTATTAATATTTTCATAAACGGCATGAAAAGGTAAGGTAAAGGAAAGTTTGGGATTGCAGTTAATTTTTCAGGAAGGGATTATAACATGTACACGAGAACTTCATATATAAAATCAGGTATTTTATAGTCTTGTAGATCCGCTGCGTTGTATATATCTTTTAAAGACATTATGCAATTACGATTCCAATAACGCTGCTGAGACATAAAATGAAGGGCTTATTTCAATAGTGATACAAGTCCATTTTTGTTCTTATTGAGATACAGAGTCCTAAAGTTAAATGAGCGCTGAAAAATCTGCAGTTGAGATACCAGAAATATTCAAGCATATGGCTTCTTGCTAGAGATGAACCTTTCTTTCTGTTTGTATGGATCATTAATTTCAGAAGCATTATAGGCAGAAAAGTGGAGGTAATAGACTTGTACCACTATTGAAATAAGAACTTCGAATGTTCTCTCTTATTGCACAGTACGGCAGCAAACGAGTGTAACGCATCAAGTGTCTAAATAGTGGCGAGGATAGCTAGTCTTGTACAGTGGAATGTATTTTATGCAGTCTTCTCGGAGCACGATTTCTTTTTCTCTCTGAATGAGATACGAGCAGTTTCGATAGTTTCTGATCAAATTCTTCACCTTATGATAAAATTAGACACCGCAGGTTTGCAGTAGTGGACAGCATTTGAGGGTGATCACTTCAATACTGCACGATGGCAATTCTTTTTCATCTTGAAAATTTCAACGTATAATTGTGGATTATTTGTCTTCCCCGCGAGCCAATTAACAGAAGAAATTTGTTCTCCCGTACGTGGCTTCATTACATCAGTCAAAATATTTTTGTATGAGGTTGTTATAAGCTTCCCACATTTTGATTGGATTAGTGAAGGCCTTCCTATATAACCCTTTCATGCATTTTTTGAAAATAACACTAACAAAGACTTATTTAAGCATTATTTCGTTTTACGTACGGTATAAGTAACGTTCGTTTGTAGTGGTCTTCAGTCCGGAGACTGGTTTAATGCAGCTCTCCATGCTACTGTATCCTGTGGAAGCTTCTTCATCTCCCAGTACCTACTGCAACCTACATCCTTCTGAATCTGCTTAGTGTATTCATCTCTTGGTCTCCCTCTTCGATTTTTACCCTCCACGCTGCCCTCCAATACTAAATTTGTGATCCCTTGATGCCTCAGAACATGTCCTACCAACCGATCCCTTCTTCTAGTCAAGTTGTGCCACAAACTCCTCTTCTGAATTCTATTCAACACCTCCTCATTAGTTATGTGATCTACCCATCAAATCTTCCGCATTCTTCTGTGGCACCACATTTCGAAAGCTTCTATTCTCTTCTTGTCCAAACTATTTATCGTCCATGTTTCACTTCCATACATGGCTACACTCCATACAAATACTTTCAGAAACGACTTCCTGACACTTAAATCTATACTCGATGTCAACAAATTTCTCATCTTCAGAATCGATTTCCTTGCCATTGCCAGTCTACATTTTATATCCTCTCTACTTCCACCATCATCAGTTATTTTGCTCCCGAAATAGCAAAACTCATTTACTACTTTAAGCGTTTCGTTTCCTAATCTAATTCTCGCAGCATCACCCGATTTAATTCGACTACATTCCACTGTCCTCGTTTTGCTTTTGTCGATGTTAATCTTATATCCTCCTTTCAAGACACTGTCCATTCCGTTCAGCTGCTCTTGCAGGTCTGTTGCTGTCTCCGACAGAATTACAATGTCATCGGCGGACCTCAAAGTTTTTATTTCTTCTCCATGGATTTTAATTCCTACTCCGAATTTTTCTTTTATTTCCTTTACTGCTTGCTCAATATACAGATTGAATAATATCGGGGATAGGCTACAACCCTGTCTCACTCCCTTGCCAACCACTGCTTCCCTTTCATGCCCGTCGACTCTTTATAACTGCCATCTGGTTTCTGTGCAAATTGTAAATAGCTTTAACGTAAAAACTGAAATTGAAAAAGAAAAAAACATAAAAATAATTTCCACTTAGGGACTCGACACCACGACCATCGTATTACCATACCGCAGCCTTTCGACTGCACCAACCGCTGCCTGGAAACTACACTAACATAAATAGCTCATGTCTAGCCCTACCCGTACCGAAAATGTTATTTTCTAACCACTTTGCCATCTGGACCTCTCACTTCCTTCACTTACAGTACTGGCCGAGTTGTGAGGATATCAGAAATTTGGTCTAAATCGATTATGACAAGTAGGCGCTGTCCCATTGAAAGTGTCTACTGCCGGGCGATTTGTCTCTGCATTAAAATCCCTAAAGTAGTTTCTGATAGTAGCCTTCAAACACAGACAAAAAAAAACATAGCGTGAGTCTTTAATTTGCAATACGTGTAGATATGTATAGATGCATTTTGTCACTGTCGTACGACCTGCAACTCCCTCGTTCACACTGACAAGGGACCCTCCACACTGTAAATCACGGATTTTGATGCGCTTCAAATATGTTGTAGAGGCACTTACCCTGAGCACCTGGCTATCCGGGTATTTAGCGACGGGCCTTGGTTTTTGAGAAAATCGATTCTGAAGTGCATTGCACGCTTTGTATATCCGTAGCGCAGCGGTAAAGCTTGACAGCTACCACACTGGAGGTACCGTGTTCGAATCCTGCTCCCATATGTTTTTTATGTATGTAAGAACCGTCCAGAAAATTTGGTCCTAACGTTCAAAAACGAGTAGATTAATTAACTGGGAAATGCAGAAATGTAGTGTCCAGCACGAAATCCGGGAAGTTCACGAAACTGGTGTACGAAGAATTTTTGCGTTCTGCAGTTCTTCCGTAAGTGAGACAGAAAATTTTTTTTGTACATTATCGATTCGTAGGGAGGGCAAACCGATTCAGCTTTATACGATCATCTATTGACTGATGAAAGGAAGGCGAGCACCTGCTCCCTAAAAGTGGTCCTACCAAAGTGCATTCCTTATTGCCAGCCCTGCGATGTTTATTTTTACCGGAAGGTGACAATCTTCACGAAAATTATTCAAAATGCTCCCGACTTGATGAAAGACAATAGAGAGATCGCTTCTAGGGAAAATTCGATAAAATTACATTCGCTAATCCTACATCAATTCAGCGCATCTAATTTTGAAAGCATGATTAGATACGCATGGTTCGCATCGAAATTAGCGGATGAAAGAGAAGTCTTTCTGAATGCAAAAGAATTGTGTTTCCTGGTATCGCTCATGTAGAAACCTTGTTCCTGCAAGACGGTTGCTTTCATAAAATGCGCGTGGTGCTTGAACATTTGTGCTTCGGTTGTTTGTATGATAAATATCACCTACAATATTGTTCTGGCACATCAAGCAATGTGGACGATGAAAAAAAAGATTTTGTAATATTGTATGAGGGAAAAAATTAATAACTGAATATATCTTTATAATTTCGCACACCTTACACAGTTTGTTGATATTCTTTGAAATAAAATTGAATAATTCGATTTTGAAAAAAAAAAAGAGGATCACGAGCAGGATTCGAACACTGTACCTCCAGCTCGGTAGCCTTGAACCTTTACTACTTTTTTTTCACAAAAACAGTAACAAAAATGGCTACAATGAAATGACATAAATAAGGTGACAGATAGTTGCAGTCATAAATTACAGCATTCAAAGAATGAGTCTTTAGCAGTAGCACAATTTAGAAGCTTCACTGTCACCTTTAACTGGTGGCAGTACAGCATGCACATTTTCTTCTTCTGCAGCCTGAGGTCTTCATCATCATTTCCCAGACCCAAATTAATCGTTCAGTAAATCCTTGATGTGTGTTCCTTCCAGGGTAAATTACATGGAGAGAAGAGCAGTCCCGAACAGCGACATCACAAAGTCCTTCACTGCCTTGTTATTTTTGTCAGTTCCAGCCTTCTAAACGCACCCTTAGGGAGTTCAAGATCTTCCTTTATATCAGACACCAGATGTTTGTCGCCATATTCTTGTACCTGCTGTATATTGATTTATTTTTCATGTGTGACTTGTAGGTGAGGTTAGGGTCGGGAACGTGACGCAATCCATTCCCTCTCTACTAGGAATCCAGTTCCTAACCTATACCCATTCTGTTGAAGACAGTTCGGAGCATGTTACCATATTTCTTATTGTGATTCTGATATTTAAGTATTTTCTCGAATTCATTTTCCATATACATCTTGTATTCAATATGTTCATCGCTCCCAACATTGTTAAAAACATAACTTGTATATTTGCCCATTAGCCAAATCACTGCGTTATTTTTTGCCTGAGGGTAGTAACTTTCCTCTGGTCTGAAGAAAATGTTAGTCGGTACATTGTTTGCTGAAGTTCTTGTTATTTGAGCAATTTTCTTCCTGGTGCACCTCCAGTTGATAATCCGATCTCCGCATGTGTAACGATGAGGCACACTATCAACGAGGTTGCTTTTGGTGCAGAGGTTAGTGTCACTTAAACCGATGGCAAAGAGGCGCTCGTTAGTGCTGACGATGTTATTGACTACCCTGTACCACGCTGTTCTCACGTCAGACGAAAGAACATCACTACTGATTTTTTCCAGACCACATTCCATGCTATTCCAGCATATTTAGTTTCTATGTTATTTTTCGTTTAAGGTTTCCGTCTTTCAGCAAAAATCGCCTTTGCTGTAACATTTTTGGAGTTTAAAAGCTTTTTGCTGAGATAACTTAGTTCAAGATAATACTCTCTAATGTGTTTTAGCTTAAAACTAATTTTTTGTATATTTATCTGCGGCTCTATAGTTTCTGGCCTGACAATATCGTATAGTTTTGCTGTAATGCACCCTCGATCATTACAAATTATGCTCCATGTTCGTTTGACATACAGTGTCATCGCTTTAGACTTGATGTAAGTTAGTCCCATTCCTCCATTGCTTGGATCCAAAACTGCTGTCTTCACCGGTACTCGAAACAATTCCCCTTTCCACAAGAAATTTGCTAAGGTGGACATGATCGTCTTCGCCACCATTGATGGAATGGGGAGAACCTGTGCTATGTAGTAGGCCTTGGATAAAATATACGTGTTGATAAACAGTATTCTCTGGAACTGGTCTATGTTACGTTGACAGTTTTCAATCAAAGCTCCCTTGATTTTTCTTGCCACCTCCCGCCAATTTATTGCTATCATTTTTAAAAGGGGAGTTGTCAATGCCATTCCAAGAGGTTTGTGTTCATTAACATGGTTCGCCCAATAAATGCGCAAGTTAGCAAGCCGCTTTATATTTAGAAATTTACTTCTGTTTTCATTTACCCTCGCACCTGATGCGGGACAGTATTTTGCAAGTACCATCTCTAGTTGTGTCACACCTGTTTGGTCTCTGATGATTACGCCTACATCGTCCGCGTAAGCACCTACCACCGTCTTTGTTCCTTGAATGGTAATGCCTGTCAGCCTGTGCTGTAGCTGTCTCAAGAAAGGTTCCAGCGATATAACGAACATGAGCATGGATAAGGGGCTTCCTTGGGTAACACCCCTTTTTATTTAAATTTGTTTTGTCAGTTGACAGTTAACGGAGGTTTTTGCTGTAACACCCATTGCCATGTTCTTGATGATGTCGATGGTTTTTGGCAGGAAGTCCATTCGGCGCATTGTCTCTATCACGTATTTGTGATTAATTTGATCAAATGCCTTATGGGAGTTTACCGCTGAGCTACGCTGACTTGCTAGTAATACACAGCTATGAAGTGTTACAGGTATTCAGAGCACGCAGTGAACTTCAAAATCGATTTTCTCAAAAACGATGGCCCGTCGCTAAAAAACCGGAAAGCCAGGTACTCTATAACATATTTGAAGCGCATCAAAATCCGTGATTTACAGCAGAAACAGCTCGACCTGTCACTGTTGCACCAGCCACTGAGCGATGCGGCCCTCCGCGCTGTGTCCTGGCGGCGGCAGTCAATGATCACAGCCCATTACGTCGATTGCCTTTAACAACGCGGCAGCGTCGCCCCTGCCTACAATCGTGGTTCCAGCGACGAGCGTGCAGCTTCGCATAATGGCGCTGGTTCACCTGTTAAAATGAGTCCTCCTTTTTCATTGGTGGCGACGACCAAGTGGGCAGCAACAAAAAGGAACGTCACAAGTTATGACAGCTTGGACGTCCAGAATGCGTTCGACACAGCCTGTCGCCTAGCGAAAGAAATACAAGCACACAGGACTACATTCCTCACTGGGTTGAGTATTTTCTAGCAAATAGAAGCCAGTTTACATTTATGTTATTATATCGTTTCGGCCTGCTATGGACCACGAAGATTTTTATCTCTTCCCTGATTGTGTTTTCCTCTTTTGCCAGTAATTTTCATTTTGGCTTACTGTGCTTCTTTTCTCTATCTCGACCATTTGCAGGCAAGACGTGGAACTGGCGTAGTAAGCGAAATAAGGGTTTTAGTAATTCTGACTTTTTCTCTGAAAACTTCTCGATCCTGGATGTCATCAAATGAAATTTCAGCTTCCTGTAAATCCTTTTTAAGTTGGCTTGCACATTTTGAATACGACTTTGTTTTTGAAATTGATGAATGTATGCGATGAGTAAGTCTTTGCGGGTTCGTTCTTTCCGTATGAACAAAAAAAAACCTTCATTCTCCGCTCCGGCCGGCGTGGCCGAGCGGTTCTAGGCGCTACAGTCTGGAACCGCGCGACCGCTACCGTCGCAGGTTCGAATCCTTCCTCGGGCATGGATGTGTGTGATGTCGTTAGGTTAGTTAGGTTTAATTAGTTCTAAGTTCTAGGGGACTGATGACCTCAGAAGTTAAGTCCCATAGTGCTCAGAGCCATTTGAAGCCATCATTCTGCACTTCCTCATGCTGGTAATGTTGTGTCTAGACAAGACAGCCTAGACACAATGAGAGGAAGCCGAAAGGCACGCGCTAAGCCAAAGCAGGGTGCGTGAGGTCTGAAACAGGATACGTAATGAATGCTATAAAGAAAAGTACGTAGCTTCTGGAATACTTAACTTTAATCCATCCTTTGGTACATCTGGAGATTGTGGCGATACAAGTGAGACTCTTTAGATACATGCAATGTTACTAATGGCGCCTTACTAGGTCGTAGCCATTGACTTAGCTGAAGGCTATTCTAACTATCTGCTCGGCAAAGGAGCGAGGCTTTGTCAGTGTAGTCGCTAGCTACGTCGTCCGTACAACTGGGGCGAGTGCTAGTCCGTATCTCGAGACCTGCCTTGTGGTGGCGCTCGGTCTGCGATCCCTGACAGTGGCGACACGCGGGTCCGACATGTACTAGTGGACCGCGGCCGATTTAAAACTACCACCTAGCAAGTGTGGTGTCTGGCGGTGACACCACAGGTAACAATGTCTTCTGTATGTTCGTATAATTCACAGTTGTCTTTTCGGCGGAATTCTCCGTTCTCTTTGATAGGGCCAAGGATTTTCCTCAAAATTTTCCGGTCTTTTATTTCAAGTTTTCGTAGTGGTCCTTTCTTCGTCACGTGTAAACATTCTGATGCATACAAAGCTGACGGTCTAATTACGGTGTTATAATGACAAAGTTTTAGGTTTAAAGACAGGCTTTTGATTTTGTATAAGTCTTTGCACAGATGAAAAGCACCTTTTAGTTTAGAACACCTACTTTCTACAGCTGCATTTTCTGAACCGTCAGGTGTAATTATTTCTCCAAGATATTTAAATTTCTTCGACTGCTTGATTTTCTCTTTTTGTATTTCAATATGAGGAAGAGCGTGCTTGATGTTTCTGATGAATTCAGTTTTGTTAAATGCTATTTTTAGGCCAGTCTTAGCAGCAATTGATTGTAGGCTGGACACTTGAACCTTAGCTTCGACAATATTATTTGCAATGAGTGCCAGATCATCAGCAAAAGCCAAACAGTTTCCAGTGAGGCCATTTCTTTTGTGTCCAATTTGAATCCCATAACCTGGCGGTACGGTTGTTTTCCACACTCTCTCTTTTCCAGGACATAGTTGAAAAGCAGTCGAGAGAGCAGGTCACCTTGTCTCACCCCTGTACAGATTTCAAATGGTTCTGATAGTTCGCTTCTGAACTTGACCTTTGACACTGTGTTATTTAAAGTGGCGCTTATCAGATTGATTGTTTTCCTATCTAGACCAAATTCGGCAAGGGTGTTATTTATTGTTTCTCGATCAATTGAGTCATACGCTTTTTGAAAGTCGACAAAGGTCACAACAAACGTTTTTGATCTTCACTTGGCGTATGATATAACAGATATCAGGTTATGGATCTGCTCTGCACAGGATCTTGATGTCCTGAAACAAGCCAGTACAGTGATACAAACTTGCAAACCTTTTGTTTTTTGTGATACCGTCTAAGCGTGAACGCGGCGTTTTCGTTTGTTTCAACCTAAACTTGCCACTACCGACGATATCACTTCATTATAGCGCGAGCGAGGAGCAAACGTACCGCCTACGTTATGCGATACCCACAGCGAGCGGCAGTATAGGCGCTGCCGTATCGTGTTTCGCTGACGCAAGTCCGCTTTACCTCTCATCGTGGCGAAACCTCGGCGTTGGGCACAACATACTGGTTCTAGAGAAGAGCCAAGAAGTTCTCAACATCTACAGCTGAGAACAGTGCCTGGCGTGCCATGCTCAATTATACGTTTTTTTTTCTTTTACAGGTAACTTTTCACACTCTTGTTAATGAAGGTTGCAGCAAAGTTCGCATTACATCACGTATTTATTCAAGTGAAAGTGATGGAGATCACACAGGTTATTTCCCAATACTACATTTCCCATCAACATTTAACTGTCACTACTGTTTCTTCAACTTTTTCTATTTCACCGTAATATCCTCATCCGTTAGCTTGGATTAACTCGTTTGAAATCATTCCTCCATCGCGACATATTATACCAAAATCTTTCAGGCAAACTGAAGCAAGCGTTTATCGGTGGCAAGAGATGATATCACAGGCACTTTGAAATGGAAACACACACACACACACACACACACACACACGCCACAAAAAATTCTCAAACAAATAAGTTGCACCATGTGAGATGACATGCCACAAAAAATTCTCAAACAAATAAGTTGCACCATGTGAGATGACATACGATAAAAGCAAACGAATGAATACTTTTCTTTGGATGGGCACTTCAATCGTATAAAATTTCTAAAATGACAACATTTACTGTCTTCGACAGTACCGTGATCTATATCTACACATACGAATAGGCCGCGCGCATAATCGCGATTTGGGGGAGTCTTGGTGCTCTATTCCTATTTCAGGTAGTAACATGGGGCAAAAACTTTTTGGTTTAGCCCGGACTAGCGGCCATTTGTATAGTCATTCGAACATATGTCTTACTGTAGCTATGTTATAGTATTTTAACACCGTTTGAACAACGAAACGATGCTGGCACCCTCGCAAATTGTGCGAATCGATTAATTCTTGCAAAAGATTTTAATCGGACTTAAATTAATGCACAGCTAATCGCATAAGTCTATGTCTACTGTTCGTATTTTACGTGCAAAAAACACGTTTTTCAGGAGGGTTTATGAAGCGCGCCATTTCTATAAACTTCTACGAATTGGTTCAAACTTTGTCCGAAGCTAGAGAAATGGATAAAGCCAAAACGAAATATTTATTTGTTGTTGAGAGACGATGGTTTAAAGTCGAGCTAAATGTAGCACGTAAAATTCGTTCTTACGTGAAATGAATATACGGAAACGGTTTGTAGTGAATAAAATAAAAAATACATTATTAAGATAAAACTGAAAACTCACTTTCAAGAAATCTGGCTTCGTTCGGATTTTACGCACAAAATACGTGTGACATTTTTTACACGCGCCACTTCTACTCGTATGTTTAAAAGTTCTGCGAATCGGTTCAGATTTTGTAAGATGGTAGACAAATACATATAACTAATGGTCGTGCAGCTATTTTGTGTAAGCTTTATCCGTTGACTCAATATAAGCAAGATGTTTCAAAAGACATAAAAAACCTGTACCGAATTAGTCGCAGAACGAGTCTACAGAAATCTACAACGGTTGCCAAGCTATGTTGGTGTAATGTCAAAATCTGGTAGTGTGAAATTGGGGAACCAGAATGATAAATGTTCCTATCATAGCCCAAAAAAGATGAACATATCCTGGGTAGAATTATTGTTTGCACTTTTCTACGAGTTAGCACAGTGAGTTCTCTTCCCTTATAGGTGTTGGCACAACTGCATCTCGCAATTTATAGGCTAAATCCCTGATCCTGCACGCAAAACCAGAAGATTCTCCAGCCATAATAAACAATATATAACATCATATGGCTGAAGAGCATACACGTAACAGCTGAATAGCTTTTTCTGAGATTACAAAATTTCTGAAGCTGTATTATCGCCTGGGTGGGGAGGGGGTGGGGTGGACGCTAGAACACTTTTTTAGGGGGGGGGATGATTCTTTTCCCGAGAATACCGTTTCTCCCCCAAACACACTCCCTGTTACATGTATGATGGGTGTGTGTAAGAGTAAATGGACACAAAGTTATGTGCTTCTAGAGAGTGGGATGCATCTACAGTAGGAAGTAACCGAGAGTGGGGGTGCATCTATAATAGGAAATATCCCAGAATAGGGATGCATGCATCCTAATCTTTAATGGCATGTCGACTCATATAGCACGCCATGACATGATGACTTGTGTTATGTTATATGGCATGACATCATGTATCATGTTACTTTACTTGACACGATGAATTATATTACATGACATGCGCATTAATACTAACAAGTAAAAAAGCGCGAATGTATCACGGTGTTTTGATCTGTATGTCTTTGTAGCCACCAGGTAAGTCAAAAAGCTAATTGCCTTCTGTTACATTGCTAACTCTAACGAGGACATAATCGCCTTCTTTGTGGTATGGTAGGAGCATTTTTCATTCTGTATTATAATTATAGCACTGACAAGTGTTTAATATATGTATTGTTACCTGTTAATTGGCCTTTGGAGTGTCATCTCGTGGCAATGATGGGCGCTACGAGCTTGTTAGCTACAGACATGGCGGTATCTGGTAGATACAGCGGTAAAATGATCAGCCACCGGAACTCTATAGAGCAGCGAAGTTTGACCACAACCTATACACGTCTATACATTTTATAAGTTTATATCCCTCTTTGTGTTTTCTGTCTGTTTGTGAAGGCTAATCTCAGTAACTACTGTAGGGATTTCAAAACGATTTGTATTAACAGAAAGAAAGACCACGAGGAAGGTTTACCCATTACCAGTACGTTAGTTATGTCGTCCGACTGTAGATACTTACTCAAACAATGAGTGCTACATGTACGAAGCCAGGAAATGTTGATAGTTATTATTTTCGGCTATTGATTACTTTCGGCTATTATTCCATCTTCAGGCGGTAGTTAAAGTTAATAAAAACAGGTCACCAAGCTGTACAGATACCAGCATATGGCTGGCAAACACAAAACTTGTGACGAGTTTTCATGTGTTGTAATTCCTTTTCTTAAGAAGAAGGATGATTTTATTTAAAGGTTATTTGATAGCCTCCAATCTCGAGTGCAACAGTTCAATTTAAATGTATGTTGGTTTTATAGTTTGGGTCGAACCTCCTGCACGTCCGCTTCTTGTAGCTGAGTGGTCCACGTAGATGGCTGCTGTGCAAAAGACCCAGGTTCGATTCCCAGAACTGTCAAGGTGAGAAGTCTGGTACGGAGTGTACTCAGCCTCGTGGTGCCAAAGGAGGAGCTTCTTGACCGAGTAGTAGCGGCTCCACGGTCTGGGAAGTCTACAAAACGGAGCTCGTCCGAGCCACATCAATAAGTAGCCTAAATAAAAATCCCATGGGAAAATAAAGTTCCCAACATCAAACTCATAACTGGGACATATACAGTATTTAGCTTCTGGCTCCAATACGACGTTCTCCCGCTAAGGTCGGCGCTAACAAAACATTAATTCACAGAATAAATGATTGTAGCTCAGCGCACCATTTAAGGGCCCCAGACATGAGCGACGGATCACAGCGATTCGTCGTCGGGTCATGCGATCCATCCGCCGATCGCACGTGTTTGGGAATACCCCAGATCGCAGCGATCGATGGCTGAATGCTTGGAATTCTCGTGCAATCTGATGAATAGCATGCGCTGTATGGCAGTGTGGCTGCCTGGCTGCGACACTTTGTCCAGTTACAGTTATTAACGCTTACCATGCGGCTGACGTATTATTAAGGCGCTTGTGGGAAATGAGAATTTGCGGCGGGCGTAATATAGGCTGGGTCAAATAAAAGTGAGCCGGAGAACAGAGTTCCAGGGTACAAGGAAACACAGCAGAGGAAACGAAATACACTCCTGGAAATTGAAATAAGAACACCGTGAATTCATTGTCCCAGGAAGGGGGAACTTTATTGACACATTCCTGGGGTCAGATACATCACATGATCACACTGACAGAACCACAGGCACATAGACACAGGCAACAGAGCATGCACAATGTCGGCACTAGTGCAGTGCAGCAATGCAGGCTGCTATTCTCCCATGGAGACGATCGTAGAGATGCTGGATGTAGTCCTGTGGAACGGCTTGCCATGCCATTTCCACCTGGCGCCTCAGTTGGACCAGCGTTCGTGCTGGACGTGCAGACCGCGTGAGACGACGCTTCATCCAGTCCCAAACATGCTCAATGGGGGACAGATCCGGAGATCTTGCTGGCCAGGGTAGTTGACTTACACCTTCTAGAGCACGTTGGGTGGCACGGGATACATGCGGACGTGCATTGTCCTGTTGGAACAGCAAGTTCCCTTGCCGGTCTAGGAATGGTAGAACGATGGGTTCGATGACGGTTTGGATGTACCGTGCACTATTCAGTGTCCCCTCGACGATCACCAGTGGTGTACAGCCAGTGTAGGAGATCGCTCCCCACACCATGATGCCGGGTGTTGGCCCTGTGTGCCTCGGTCGTATGCAGTCCTGATTGTGGCGCTCACCTGCACGGCGCCAAACACGCATACGACCATCATTGGCACCAAGGCAGAAGCGACTCTCATCGCTGAAGACGACACGTCTCCATTCGTCCCTCCATTCACGCCTGTCGCGACACCACTGGAGGCGGGCTGCACGATGTTGGGGCGTGAGCGGAAGACGGCCTAACGGTGTGCGGGACCGTAGCCCAGCTTCATGGAGACGGTTGCGAATGGTCCTCGCCGATACCCCAGGAGCAACAGTGTCCCTAATTTGCTGGGAAGTGGCGGTGCGGTCCCCTACGGCACTGCGTAGGATCCTACGGTCTTGGCGTGCATCCGTGCGTCGCTGCGGTCCGGTCCCACGTCGACGGGCACGTGCACTTTCCGCCGACCACTGGCGACAACATCGATGTTCTGTGGAGACCTCACGCCCCACGTGTTGAGCAATTCGGCGGTACGTCCACCCGGCCTCCCGCATGCCCACTATACGCCCTCGCTCAAAGTCCGTCAACTGCACATACGGTTCACATCCACGCTGTCGCGGCATGCTACTAGTGTTAAAGACTGCGATGGAGCTCCGTATGCCACGGCAAACTGGCTGACACTGACGGCGGCGGTGCACAAATGCTGCGCAGCTAGCGCCATTCGACGGCCAACACCGCGGTTCCTGGTGTGTCCGCTGTGCCGTGCGTGTGATCATTGCTTGTACAGCCCTCTCGCAGTGTCCGGAGCAAGTATGGTGGGTCTGACACACCGGTGTCAATGTGTTCTTTTTTCCATTTCCAGGAGTGTACAATACTGACCTGACTGTAGCAGATGTTCAAAATGACCACCATTCATCTCTTGGCACTTTTGGGCACTGCTCAGCAAGTTGCTGAAGGCCTATCGGAGATAGACTGCTGGAACTGCTGCAGTTTCTAAAGACTATGAAGGTTGTTGCGACATGCCTTAGACTCGACGGCTTCCCATACAAAGTAATCGCACACTGACAGATCAGGTGACCTGGGTGGCCAGCTAGCGCCGCGACTGGATGGACCTCTGCTAACAACTCCACCAAGAGTGAAGATTGTGTAAATGTGCTCCTAGGTTCGGCCCGCTGTATGTGCAACTGCTTCATCCTGTTGGAAGTAGCAGGGCGTGGTTCTATGCATGCAATCGCATCTAATCGTGTCCACTCGTCCTTGCCACTTTTATTTGCCCCACCCTGTACCACATCGCGCTACTTACGATGATTTTGCGTAAGTCAAACGTATATTTACGACTCCCGCAAACGTCTGTGAGGTGTGCCGGCTTCGCGCTAAAAGGTAGTAGTGGCGTCACTGGAAAAATTAGTTGTTTTTGAAACTTTTGCCATTGTCTCCTGTTTGGTATGTGTCATCTGTCTTTCAGCTTCTTTCTTGTGTGCTTTAGTGTTGATTTTGTGTTCAGTATGTGTGGTGAAGAGAAGAAACGTCTGACGCAAGTGTTTTACGAAGAATCGGTAGATGAGAACGAAATGGGGACAAGACGATTCAGATTACACGTTTATCGGATTATTTTCACAGACTGTGTTGTTATGAAGAATTTTCCTGCAAGTCAATCGGGAAATGAATCCGAGGATATGATTCCAGTGAGTGTAATATTTCAATTTGTATGATACCGTGCTCCATTATGAACGCTAAATTTTGCTTCGTTCTTGTGTTTTGTGTGTCTTTTTTTAATCATTTACATGGGCTGTAAAAGAAATTTGAACATAAAGGTCACTTGTTTATTTACCGGCGTGTGTACCTGAATACTAGAACTGCTCTTCATTGTTTTCTGTGATAACTACTGCTGAACTGAAGTTTCATCTGTGGACTGAGATTTAATACTAGCAATGCCAAAATATCCATATCTGAAGTAGAAACCCCAATAAAATTAAAAATGTTTTGAAAGTGTAGCTACATATTTGTACACACGATTTATAACTTCCAAAACACCACATATTTTAGCCAGCCCACAGGTAATGGCAGCTGCTCGCAAGACCAGCACCGTAAGTGTTAAGCATGGTTGTGGAGTTTTATTTCGTTTCGCTTCGCTATGCCTATGCTGAGTCAAAACTTAATGTTGCAGTTTATAGTTATCGAGAGATCACGAACCACTGAGAAGTGAAGCTGAGACCGAAGCTGTTTATATTAAAAAATAATACGAATAAAAAAGTATTTACATTTTCAGCTTTTGCTGCGGTTACCATTTCGAAGTCTGTGCCGTAGATGTAGAACTCATGGGAATTTCACAGTAATAGTTACGTTCTACTGGTGACCATCTAGTGATTTTGATTTATTTCTGAAACAACTGCAGAGATTATGAATGTATTTCATTCCTAAACTGCATGACGCGCCATGATATTAAAAGGAACTTTTAAATTCAAATATTTAGGATAAACCTATTCTACAGCTATACTGAAGTCCATTGTCATGACATACAATTTAACTGTCCTACATACAATTTACAACAAGAGTTATGGAAAACACTATTGTAACTATTCGCAACCTTTTTATGAACACATTAGGATTGCAGAACTATAGTGTAAATACTTGGAGTTAAAGAATAATGAATGTAAAAGGAACGGGGGGCTAATAAATGAAAAACAAATTACGTTAGCGTAAAGTAACAAAGAGTTCCTAAGAAAAACATTTAAAGACAATTCTAATAAATTTCAATTACTGCTTTTTTCTCGAGATCAACTGTCGCTGCTGCTAAACGTAGCAGTTAATTTTTAATGAAAGAAATTCTCAACACAGTAGCGTTTGTAATACTGGATGATATTGCTTGGTTAAAACGCTTGTATGTAGCTGGATCGAAAAGAGTAATTGATGGAGGGTGATTTTGCTAGCCCTTAAAAAACCTCGCAAAACCAGATTATTTGAAAATAAATCAATCGTACTTCCATGTCAGTTAATTTTGTAAAATAGAATATTGATCACTGATGAAAAAAATAGTGTATTCTCTCAGCAGAATTATAGGCACTGCACCTCACAGTATTAAAATTCCTAATAGCTTTTGAAAATATCAATGATAACTGCAAAAGCAAAAGTCCCTGGCCTATCGCAGTTATGGAGGGTGTCCCAGGAGGAATGGTCAATATTCACGGATATGACTGGAATGATCATTAGAAAGCAAAAAATCCGGTAAACAAGGGCTATAAAATGCATACCATAAGAGCTGTGAGTACTTGTTCAGTGTTCCACATCAGCGAAGATCAATAGGTGCTCCTGGCACTTATGGTATGCTTTTTAGAGCTATAGGTATCCCGACCCACACCCTATGGATGTTAGGACTGGACCAAGCTGGCTGCGTTGAGAAGGATCAGAAGTACAGGATTGTCTTCCTCAGGCGCTGGCAATTCCGTCGGGCCAACAGATCACGGACCCAGTCAGCAGAAACGAGAGCGGGTCGCCCGCAGTCTCGCTGCTTCACGGCTCGGTCGGTGGACCCCAGGAGCTGACGGTATGACTCTCTCTGGAAGCGCTGGACACTAGCCTCCATGGGCCGATCTCTGAAGTCCTGTCGTTGAGGACGTGTGCCCAGGAGACTCGGCCTCCAGCTCAGCGTGAGGTATTCGTTTCCCTGCAGAGTCTGACTTACGGCCTCCAGTTAGGAGATAGAGGCTGGCATCTTCAGTGTCGGCTGAAGGAACGAAGCGAGCAGCAGCAGTGTCTCCCCCTTACGATGACGGATGGCGCAGAGCTTCCTAGCCCTGCTGGTCAAGCCTCAAGTACGACAGCAGACTGATGCCGATCTCTGCACCCCATCGGTGATGACTCGGAAGTTGGCGCTGCATCTTGCAGTGGCAGAGCCTCTCCAGCGAGACGTGAGGCTCCATGGATGATTTTAGATAATTAGGCACATAGAGGGACGACTGATATTGCCTCCCCACTACCACGGTACTGCTGCAACTGAAAGTATGATTAAGAAAGGCACGGTATCGAAGTTGTCGTTCACTGCATTCAGGGCTAGACCAGAATTGAAGGCAGTTAACTTTAAACTATCGCCACGTGCCGTCATCCTGCTACAGTTAAGTAATGTATGCTCTCTCTTGTTGTTGTTGTGGTCCTCAGTCCGAAGGCTGGTATCATACAGCTTTCCATGCTACCCTTTCTTGTGCGAGCCGAGTAACTACTGCAACCTACATCTAGGTGAATGTGCTGATCGTATTCATTTCTAGGTTTCCCTCTATGAGTCCTCCCTCTTGCCTTCCGCTCACACACACAAATACCCTTCTCTCCAATCCTGAATTCGTGATCCCTTGATGTGTCAGAATGTGTCCCATCAACGGATCCCTTCCTTTAGTCATGTTGTGCCATAAATTTCTTGTCTCTCCAATTCTGTTCAGTACCTCCTCATTAATTACGTTATCGACCCATCTAACCTTTAGCATTCTTCTGTAGCACAACATTTCGAAAGCTTCTATTCTTTTTCTGTCTAAACTGTTTATCGTTCATGGTTCACTACACTCCAGACCAATACTTTTAGAGAAGACTTCCTAACTCTTAAATCTATATTCGATGTTAAGAAATTTCTGTTCTTCAGAAATGCTCCTCTCTGTTAATAAATATATGATCAGTGTTGCCGTAATTTTGCCGCAGTGTTGAATAACCCCATTTGACCCTGTGACGAGGCTGTATAGTAATTATGTGCAAGCAAGCTATCTCATAACTACTACATTCTATGGTAGGTGTTTCTGTTCCTTCCTCGTTATTATGTTCTACTCCAAATGTATTGGCTAATGCAACAGGGGAAAAAAACCCTAAAATGAGCTGTGGGTAATTCAGCCTCCGTCAGAACCTTCCTGTCCGATATGCTAGACCTGCTGAACACAATGATGAATTCTTATGGAATAGGGAAAAGGACGGAATGCTGGCACGTTGAAGCCCTCAGTCTGGTCATCAAGTCTTCGGGTGGCTCACCTGACGAAACACTGTGCCGGCCGCTGTGGCCGAGCGGTTCTAGGCGCTTCAGTCCGGAAACGCGCTGCTGCTACGGTCGCAGGTTCTAATCCTGCCTCGGGCATGGATGTGTGTGATGTCCTTAGGTTAGTTAGGTTTAAGTAGTTCTACGTTCTAGGAGACTATGACCTCAGATGTTAAGTCCCATACTGCTTAGAGCCATTTGAAATTTTGAATGGCACACTGTAGGCGTTATTATTTCCTTCTGGCTTGCAGTATTGAATTGTCATACAGAATAATTTCACCAAATAATCCGTTGCAAGAAGAACGTTTGGTCTAGGAAGAAAATGTTACAAGAGACGTAAAGGCGCTAAAGTTTGGTAACTGAAGCTAGTACACACCATTGTGGATTTTCGTCGAATGCAGTACTATGTTAAAGAAGACTAAGTTAATTGCGATGGTGCAGCAAGCGTTAAAGCACTACATACGTCGGAAACAGAACTCGATTTCTACTTCTACGTGTACATTATCTGAAGAGAAGTATCCGGATCCTACACTACTGCCCATTATAACTGCTACACTAAGAAGAAATGCAGATAATAAAAGGGTATTCATTGGACAAATATATTATACTGGAACTGACATGTGATTACATTTTCACGCAATTTGAGTGCATAGATCCTGAGAAATCAGTACCCAGAACAACCACCTCTGGCCATAATAACGGCCTTGATACGCTTGGGTATTGAGTCAAACAGAGCTCAGATGGCGTGTACAGGTACAGCTGCCCATGCAGCTTCAACACGATATCACAGTTCATCAAGAGTAGCGACTGGCGTATTGTGACGAGCCAGTTGCTCGGCCACCATTGACCAGACGTTTTTAATTGGTGAGAGATCTGGAGAATGTGCTGGCCAGGGCAGCAGTCGAACATTTTCTGTGTCCACAAAAGCCCGTACAGGACCTGCAACATGTGGTCGTGCATTATCCTGCTGAAATGTAGGGTTTCGCAGGGATCGAATGAAGGGTAGAACCACGGGTCGTAACGCACCTGAAATGTAACGTCCACTGTTCAAAATGCCGTCAATGCGAACAAGAGGTGACCGAGACGTGTAACCAATGGTACCCCATACCATCACGCCCAA
Source organism: Schistocerca serialis cubense (assembly GCF_023864345.2). Classification (NCBI taxonomy): domain Eukaryota; kingdom Metazoa; phylum Arthropoda; class Insecta; order Orthoptera; family Acrididae; genus Schistocerca; species Schistocerca serialis. The sequence goes on from NC_064646.1 coordinate 276,888,033, forward strand.
CCATCATGATGCTGTAAACAGAACCTGGATTCATCCGAAAAAAATGACGTTTTGCCATGCATGCACCCAGTTTCGTCGTTGAGTACACCATCGCAGGCGCTCCTGTCTGTGATGTAGCGTCAAGGGTAACCGCAGTCAAGGTCTCCGAGTTGATAGTCCATGCTGCTGCAAACGTCGTCGAACTGTTCGTGTAGATGGTTGTTGTCTTGCAAACGTCCCCATCTGTTGGCTCGGGGATCGAGACGTGGCCGCACGATCCGTTACAGCCATGCGGATAAGATGCCTGTCTTCTCGACTGCTAGTGATACGAGGCCGTTGGGATTCAGCACGGCGTTACGTATTACCCTCCTGAACCAACAGATTGCATATTCTGCTAACAGTCATTGGATCTGGACCAACGCGAGCAGCAATGTCGCGATACGATAAACCACAATCGTGATAGGCTACAATCCGACCTTTATCATAGTCGGCAAGGTGATGGTACGCGTTTCTTCTCCTTACACGTATCATCACAATAACGTTTCGCCAGGCAACGCCGGTCAACTGCTGTTTGTGTACGAGAAATCGGTTGGAAACTTTCCTCATGTCAGCACGTGGTAGGTGTCGCCACCAGCGCCATCGTTGTGTGAATGCTCTGAAATGCTAATCATTTGAATATCACAGCATCTTCTTCCTGTCTGTTAAATTTCACGTCTGTAGCACGTCATCTTCGTGGTGTAGCAATTTTAATGGCCAGTAGTGTATGTCATGAGGAACTGACTTCCAAATGTCAACCGGGTGAACCTGCCAGCATAAAAGGGGGCGGAGAGGACTGTCTTGTTAGTAGAGAAGCAGCAACAGCAGGAGAGTTCAGTGACTTCGACTGTGGACTGGTCATTGGATGTCAAATGAGCTACAAATCCATCTGTGACATTTCAACCCTTCTGAGGCTGCCCACGTGACTGTGAAGTGGAAACATGAAGGAGACACCACAGCGAAATCAAGACCAGGCACACTTCATTTACCGACGGATCGTGACCGTCGAGCATTGTGGAAGGTGGCTGTAAAAAACTGCATGAAATCAGTAGAAGGAATCACTCATGAGTTGCAGAGTACTAGCATCAGTGACTGTGCTTAGGTAGTCAAAAAGAAGGGAGCACAATGCTCGAGCTCCTTACATGCTCGAGTAGCTCCTCACAAGCTACATATCTCTGTAGTCAAAGCTAAGCGGCGCTTGAAGTGGTGTCAATACCGACGCCACTGGACAGCGGATGGCTGGAAACGAGTGATTTGGAATGATGTATTATGCTTTAAGCTGTGGAAGGATTTGGGTTTGGCGACTACCTGGAGAACATTACTTGCCATCATGTGCGGTGCCAATAGTGAAGAATGGAGGAGATGTTGCTGCTGTATGTTTTTTTGCTTTTTCGCGGTTAGGGTGATCACGCTAAACGCAGAAGTACATCACCACCTTTTACAGCAGTGTGTACTGCGTACCCAGAGGAACAATTAGGAAACAATGATTGTTTGAGTCATCATGACAATGCACAATGCTATATATACAGCATGTGTAAGGTAATGGTCTGTGCACTATAAAATTCCTGGAATGGACTGGCCTGCCCAGATTCCCAATCCGAACACAATGGAACACCTTTGGGATGAGTTAGAACTTGATTTCACTCCAGAACACAGCGTCCAACTTCACTACCTCTTTGGCTTCGACTCTTGAGGACGAATGGACTGTCACTCCTCCACCTCATTTTAAGTGTCCGCAGGAGAGTTCAAGGTGTCACAGGCAAATGGTAGACACAACCCATAATAATGTCCACTAATAGCTATCTGGATACTTTGCTCAGCCGGCCGTTGTGGCCGAGCGGTTCTAGGCGCTACGGTCTGGAACCACTCGCCCGCCACGGTTGCAGGTTCGAATCCTGCCTCGGGCATGGATGTTTCGGATATCCTTAGGTTAGTTAGGTTTAAGTTGTTCTACGTTCTAGGGGACTGATGACCTCAGATGTTAAGTCCCATAGTGATCAGAGCCATTTGAACCATTTGAAGTTTTGCTCACATAGCGTGTTTCTCTTTTATATTTTGCCGGCCGATGTGGCCGAGCGGTTCTAGGCGCTTCAGTCTGGAACAGTGCGACCGCTACGGTCCCAGGTTCGAATCCTGCCTCGGGCATATCAAGTCTCTTGGCATGATACTGCCGGCAGCGATTGAGTAAACCAACTGAGTGGAGTTTGAATACTGAACCAACATACGGTAAATAGTGTCTGGGATTAGGGTGGTAGTTGCCCGCAAAAGACGGGGACTAGTGTTCAAGCACGTGAGACACACAAGTCTAACTTGTCACCAACGTGATCTCCAGAGGATGACTTCGCTTTACGGGACACGAATTGGAAACCAAATTCTTTTACACTTCTTCACGCGCTGTTAGTAGTCTAATTTTATCTTCGCGTGATTTGCGGGAGGTGTATGGAGAGGGTTACAAGATATTCCTACACTTCTGTTAAGAAATTTTAATGTTCAAAATAATCTTCTGCAAGATAACAAACATCTTTCCTCGAACGTTTAACTGTTCAGTTTTGATATATTCCTGGAATGAACTCCTGCGAGTCACATACAGGGTCGTTAAAATAAAACCTTCCCTATTTAACACAGAAACTAATTACCGTATGAGTACCAAACTTGGTAGCTTTAATGTCCAGAGTATGGGGTGCATGATTTCCATGCGTCAAAGTGCCACCGTCCAGTTCCAACTGTGGCCACCAGGTACCGTGATCAGTCATCGTGATTCATAGTCCCACACACCTGGCCAGTCGCAGTGCACTTGTTGACGTGTTAACATGAGCTTGGAAGAAAGGAACAGGGTATTATTGGTGAAGCTCTATTATGCCAACAACAGTAATGCTGCATCTGCACTTCGAGAATATCTCCGGCTTAAAGGATTAGGGGAGGGTCCTATTTCTCCACCTGCTGCGCGGAGCGTGATGAAGAAGTTGGACCGGTTCCATCACAGGTGGTTGATGAAATCGCTGTTGCTATGGCAGACAACGCTCCGCGCATTTCCCGATCGTCAGGCAGTGCGCGTGCTGTATCACGACAGTTGAATATCCCTTGGTCCACTGTACGGAAGGTGCTTCGAACCATTCTCTAATGGTATCCGTTCAAAATCCATATCGTACAGCAGGTTGCACCACAGGACGGACAACGACATGTTGACTTCGCCCTCCACTTTCTCGCAAGGATTGAAGTCGACGAGGGCTGACCCTGGACCATCCTATGGTCAGACGAAGCTCATTTTCCTCTGACAGGTGAGGTGAACACACAGAACTGCGGAGTGTGGGGATCTTCATTCCAGTCCCTGTTCATGAAGTTCCTCTGTATGGTGAACGTGTCACTGTATGGTGTGGCTTCAGAACTACGTTCATAATTGGTCCATTCTTTTTTGAACAGGCTGACACTCAAGGACCAAAGACGTGCAGTGTGACTGGTCAACCTTACTGCGATATGCTTCCCCACCATGTCATACCGCCCTACAAGAGAGAGACGCACTGAACTCAACAGTTTTCATGCAAGTTGGGCCCCACCGCACCTTACTCATGAAGTTCACCTGCTTCTGAGAAACACATTTGGAAACGATCGGCTGATCAGCGATCGTTTCCAAATGCTTGGCCCGCACAATCACCTGATCTCACTCCCTGTGATTTCTGGTTGTGGGGCTACCTGAAGGACAGAGTTTACCAGGGGAACAGTCACACATCTACTGATCTGAAGCGCAGCATATTAAGATGGGTAGCCAACATAACTGCAGACATGCTTCGTTCTGCTGTAAAGGATGCAATCCTTCGCTTTCAGACTTTTCTGGACACTGGTGGGCGCCATATTCAGCCCCTTCCGTAGCAGTAATGGTACCGGTATGTAATGGTATGATGTATCGTAGTAGCACATTAAAAGAGTTTCAATTAAATTAATTCCGCATTATTTCTCTTCCCCATGCCGTTGACATTAATGCTGCCAAGTTTGGTACTTGTACGGTAATTAGTTTCCATGCTATAACGCGTTAAATAGGGAAAGTTTAATTACAACCACCCGGTAAATTGTGCCTGCCACGAAGCCAATTTTTGTAAGAGCTTGATTTCCACTGTTAGTCGATCCAGAGATGGAACCCTTCACTCCACTAGTATTCGAGACCAGACCAGACAACCATGTTACAAAGTTGTCCAAATATTCAGTTAATGTGGAGTGTACGTGGACTGAGGTCTAACTGCAGTGTGCAACAAAATTAAAGGATTTTTTTTTTTGAAAAAAAGGGCACAGCTCGAAAGTTCAAGTGAGCTATAAGGTGGGTTAATGATGTCACACGGGCACTAAATTTGACCACAATTTCACCCAACGCCACTGTGGACGTGTCACGCGGTGACAAGGCCGTCACAGCCCCTCTTACTCAAGTCTCACCCCTTCTTTTGAAGTCTCTTTGATGGAGATGAGAATCGGGACACCCAGCGTTGAAATCGCACGGTTGTCTTATGGGTGGTCGTGGAACAGAAAGAATATATGAAACGTGGGTAAGAGCGACTGTGGAGACCTTCTTATCACGTAACACGTCCATGTTGGCGTTGGGCAGGACTGTGGTGAAATTACCCACTTTGCAACTCACATGGACTGCTTAGCTGCGGCCGTTCGACGCCTTGCTATCGGAAGCGTTATCGAGACCGAGTATGACGTCACAGGGCACCACACTTTTGCACCATTACAGAGCAAGGTTGCGGGTACCTTTGAGCCAAATTTAAAACTTATGCGTCGCAAATGGAGGCAGTTATGAGGTTTTGAAAAAGTGATCCTTCAATTCTGTTGCGTATTGTATATTTAGTAGCGTTGTACAACCAGTTAGTATCCTTCGTATAGTTATCTAACTAACTGATCTGAGGACAAAAGTGTTGTGTTAATGGGCCGAGGTTCTGGCGAAGATACCGTAAAGTTAGTAACCGATAAGCATGAATAAAGTGCGGGAGTATAAAACAATAGCTATAGGTTGGGCAGATACATAGAAACCACCACCGTAGAATCGACTTTCCATTCATTTACACATTTATTAATGCATTCATTCGCACATCATGTTCCAAAAATTTTATCATGAAGGAGGAACCCTCTGAGGACTTTGCTCCTTCTCTTGAACTATTCATCTATTAAAATGTCAATTCACAACATCTTCTGCCGTCTAAATTTCCAGTTCTATTTTATTTTCGCTGCCAGTTTCAGCGTTACACTACACCATCTTCAGGTCACCTGAACGACGTCTAGGAAGAATCCCAACTCTTGTACAATCGATAGGGGCCAGCATAGTCACTAATATTTGTAGATTTCTTTTTAACACAGCGAGCCCTTCGATCATCACTTGCAGACTTGAACATCAGAGGTCCCGTAACCATCCTGTTTACGAAACGTTACAAAGAACACTGTCAATCGCCTACGTGCGCAGCGCACTAGCGTGTGAGGCAGGAAAGCGAGCTAAACTTGGATAGAATCCACGCGGCCTATTAAGACTATGGGCAGATACACTGGCCAGGCGGAGTGTGGTTTTTGGACTGTTTCCCACGTTTGTTTAGGCAAATTCTGGGTTGGTCCCATACAGTTAAAATACGGTGAAACACAGAACAATGTTTACACGATTCACAGAGAAATGGCGTACATGTTTTCCCTGCCTTACGGCAATATGATGACTGTGGCATGAGGAGGTGTTTCCAGCTACAGAGTTAAATAATGGAATAAAATTTGCCAAGTCCTGAAACAGTGGATCTTCTACTTGACGAAACAAACGCTGAGGAAAAGAAGAAGATGAGGGCTCGTTTAGTACATACATTAGAGTTAAGCGAAATTTAGACATCTGAATACCAATATTGTCATAAATTATAGAAGCAGTGGATAATAAAATACGATTTTAATTTGTCTTTAAATATCTAGGGATTTTCAGTTACCCACCTCGTAAAGAAAGAATCTTGTGTTACTGTTGCCTGGGACACTCTGAGGGGTTATTTAGTCACCTAAACGGAATGGTTTTCTTCTTTCACGTACAATGGCACCTTTCCTTCCGTTAGGTGAGTTTTGTGTCTTAAGTGTCACTATTAAGTGTAGGTTACTCTGTGGTGGGAGGGTATGTAGTGCGGTGTTATGTTTGTGTTGTGAAAATTGAGACAATGGAGAAGATGGCCGATGCTGGCACATACCTTACTCTTCTCAAATAGCACAATGGGAGTCGCTGAGCTTAGCCTTCCCATCATACATCACAATCAGATGTGTCATGTGTCCTCACTCAGCGAGACATTGTGGAAAAGTTTGGGATTCAATCGAGGACAGTGCCGATAAGTTTAGCGTTCAGGAACTTCACGCCACCGCCCAGGATTCGAACCTTCTACCTTCCTTTGACACAGGTGTGCGTGCGTCAGCAACCTCGACTATGGAGGTGGGTTCCTACCGGATGTACACTAGCAACCTGTTATAGTCTTTTGGACCAGAATAAATTCCATTCTGAATCCTAATTAGGAATGCATAGTCCACATGGAAATTATTTTTACTTCTACTATTGCAGTCATGAACAGCACAGTTCATTCGCAATTCACCCTTGTTGTTAACCACAAATGCCATTAGGAAGTACACACACTGTCCTTAAAACATAAAAGTTTTTAGGTCTCTGAAGGAGATGTCGTTACAGACAGACTCCAAAAGGTTTCTGCAAGAAATTGAGCTACAACCTGCATGCCTGTGTGAAAGTATGGAGTCTATGCTACCCAATCCCATTTTCAGGCCGACACATTCAGAGAAATTTGTAAGTGCAAGGTAGACAGCGAGTTTCCTCAGAGGTTCGGCAGGGCACGAGTGGGGAGAGTGGTAGTGGTGGGGGTTATAGGCAGGCGCTGTAGGGGAAATGACGAGTGCTGGAGGGGAAGTACTGTTCTAAACTGAAACTCACATTTTTTTGTAAGTATTAATTGGGGACACACCACACCTAGAATTGCATGGTGACCATTCAAAAACATCTGTCACCTCTGCTTCAGTTAGTATCTGAAAAGAATTCTGCTGAAAATGCAGCGATTTATTTTCGCTTGGCATGTTAACCATTTGTAACATTCAGACATGCGTCATGAGGCCTAATTTTGAGTAAAACCTACACAGTAATATTGTTGCCATGTTAATATTTGCTTTCTTTCCAAAAACACAGCGGAGTTCAGACAGTCTCACTTCACTAATGTGCTGTGCAGACACAATTGCGAGAGAATTCTGAAACAGTGGTCTATTAAGTTTGTTAAGTGAGGAACTCAGGAAAAGTAAAGTCAGTAGCTTATGAAAAAGCACATCCTGGGTACAAAATAAACGTGTAATGTCTTGAATTTTGTTGTTCCTAAACCCACAGCATCTCTCGTTTCGTCAGCTGTCGACGGCCCTTAATAATTAAATTCTTTCATAAAAAAGTCTGTAGTTACAGGAAAAACACAGTACACAATGAAGTAATGCTTAATAAACATATAGCAAAAGACTCTTCTCTTTGTGTGCTATCATTTGACAAAATCTCTTTTCGATGTCTCAAATCGTTTATGAAATATGACGAATGTTTTGGATATTTTATTCTGGTTTTATCGCTGGCGCGGCGCGGTAGCAAATGGGCGTGTAATATCAGATCAATTTTCTCGAGATTGGTGATAGATTGAGACTTCCACTCGCCCAAGTCTACAGAAAAATTCGATATTGCAGCTAAATTTCATATGCAGCAACATATCATGTAATATGCACCAAACGCAAAATCATAGTGACCCCTATTTTTCATTGCAAACTTATCGAATTCTCGTGGTTTCTTACTTCCATGTATATATCACAATAACAATGACTATTAAAGAAATAATGGTCACACCATCATGAATTTGACATATAAAGCTATAAGAAACGAAAAAAGGAATTTTTTACCGAATAATTTCCGCAAAATCCTTTGAGAAAGACTGCAGGGCATGCGTCTCGGTTCTGACATCGCCGACCGACGGAAAGGTGGCATTGTCGTCCTCTCCTTCTGAACAACCGAATAAAATCGCCCAGCGCTATGGACGAAAATGGATCACTGTCTTCTGCACCGACTCTACACAAAGTACTCTCCGCCACACACTGTAAAGTGATTTGTGGGTGGAATATACACTACTGGCCATTAAAATTGTTTCACCAAGAAGAAATGTAGATGATAAACGGGTATTCATTGGACAAATATATTATACTAGAACTGACAGGTCATTACATTTTCACGCAGTTTGGGTGCATAGATCCTGAGAAAACAGTACACAGAACAACCACCTCTGGCCGTAATAACGGCCTCAATACGCTACACGTATAGCTGCCCATGCAGCTTCAACACGATACAGTTCATCAAGAGTAGTGACTGGCGTATTGTGACGAGCCAGTTGCTCGGCTACCGTTGACCAGACGTTTTCAGTTGGAGAGAGATCTGGAGAATGTGCTGGCCGGGGCAGCAGTCGACATTTTCTGTATCCAGAAAGTCCCGTACAGGACATGCAACATGCGGTCGTGCATTATCCTGCTGAAATGTAGGGTTTCGCAGGGATCGAATGAAGGGTAGAACCACGGGTCGTAACACATCTGAAATGTAACGTCCACTGTTCAAGGGTGCCGTCAATGCGAACAAGAGGTGACCGAGACGTGTAACCAGTGGCACCCCATACCATCACGCCGGGTGATACGCCAGTATGACGATGACGAATACACGCTTCCAATGTGCGTTCACCGCGATGTCGCCAAACATGGATGCGACCATCACGATGCTGTAAACAGAACCTGGATTCATCCGAAAAAATGACGTTTTGCCATTCGTGCGCCCACGTTCGACGTTGAGAACACCATCGCAGGCGCTCTTGTCTGTGATGTAGTGTCAAGGGTAACCGCAGCCATGGTCTCCTAGCTGATAGTCCAAGCTCCTGCAAACGTCGTCGAACTGTTCGTGCAGATGGTTGTTGTCTTGCAAACGCCCCAACTTTTGACTCTGGGATCGAGACGTGGGTGCACGATCCGTTACAGCCATGTGGATAAGATGCCTGTCATCTCGACTGCTAGTGATACAAGGCCGTTGGGATCCAGCACGGCGTTCCGTATTACTCTCCTGAACCCACCGATTCCATACTCTGCTAACGGTCATTGGATCTCGACTAACGCGAGCAGCAATGTCGCGATACGATAAACCGCAATCGCGACAGGCTACAATCCGACCTTTATCAAAGTCGGAAACGTGATGGTACTCATTTCTCCCCCTTACACGAGGCATCACAACAACGTTTCACCAGGCAACGGCGGTCAACTGCTGTTTGTGTATGAGAAATCAGTTGGAAACTTTCCTCATGTCAGCACGTTGTAGGTGTCGCCACCGGCGCCAACCTTGTGTGAATGCTCTGAAATGCTAATCATTTGCATATCACAGCATCTTTTTCCTGTCGGTTAAATTTCGCGTCTGTGGCACGTCATCTTCGTGTTGTAGTAATTTTAATGGCCAATAATGTAGATATACACTATCTGATGAAAAGTATGCAGACACTTTTTAGTCGCCTTTATGACAGCTTAGCTCTGCTGCCGACGTTTTCAGTGAAATATATGTATACCTGTGAAGCATTGGGATCCCATTCTCCTGCAAAAGCCGAACTCTGCAAAGTCGATGTTCTGACTCAACACAAATGTGTTCTATTGGGCTCAGGTGGGGCTCTGGGTAGATCAAGGCAGTTCAGAAATATTATTAACCGCAATTCATTGAGTCACAGCTGCTGCTTTATGAGAGAGTACATTTTCATAACGACACGAACTATCACCATCTCCGAACTGATACTCTCCTCTAAGCAGTACAGAATATTGCATAATGTGTGATGTCCATCCACATTCAGTTTTTATTGTCCGCAATAAGGGGACTACCCTCAAACCACGAAAAACAAGCCATCCCGCAACACAACCTCCTCCACAGTTCACTGTTTTCACTACCCGCAATGGTACGTAATGTTCACCGGACATTGGTCAAACCCAAATACTCTCATCGGGTTACCATTGGCCATGGCGTGAGCTTCACTCCAAATCACTCGTTTCCAGTTATCCACTGTCCACTGGCGTCGATCTTTACACCGTTTCTCGCGTGGCTCAGCATGTAAGTGGGCTGCTTCTGTGTTGGCAGCGCTGTGTAGCGCTCTGCATTGGATCTCTGACTGCGCTTTCTTTGTAAGAGACTCTGCGGCTGGTTGGACTCATTGGAAGTTAATCGCCAGTAGCGTTGGGCAGTTGGAAGTTAGTCGCCAGCAGTGATGGAAGTACTGTTGGCCAGTTGGAGGTGAACAGCCAGCAGTGATGGATGTTAGATGTGAGAAGTTAACATTGATGGAGGGTAGAGGTCTGAAGTGTTAGCGTAGGCTAACGATCTGTACATGTTCGACTTGGAGACTGAATATTATTTTTTATTATATACCTTTGTACTAGATGTCAATGACGATTTATATTCGTGTTTGAACTGGGTGTCAGATTATTAAGGTCTTGTCGTGTGACTAGGGCCTCCCGTCGGGTAGACCGTTCGCCGGGTGCAAGTCTTTCGATTTGACGCCACTTCGGCGTCTTGCGCGTAGATGCGGATGAAATGATGATTAGGGCAACACAAGACCCAGTCCCTGAGCGGAGAAAATCTCCGACCCTGCCGGGAATCGAACTCGGGCCCTTAGGATTGACATTCTGTAGCTCTGTCCACTTTTTTTTAATGTAAGTTGGTCTTCGTTGATCCATTTAGTCAGTTTTTTTTTTTTTTTTTGTTACAGAGGGTAGCTAACCCTCTGACTGAACACGCTGAGCTACCATGCAGTCTTTTTTTTTTTTTTTTTTTTTTTCGGAGGACAATCGACCCTCTGACCTAACACGCTGAGCTACCGTACCAGCTCCACTCAGCTACTGGTGGTGGACATGATTGAGGTAAAAAATACATTATTTGATTGCAACAAAATCTTTCCTTCGCTAACCACATGTCTATTAGTTGTTAGTGGCTTTAGTAGTTAGAATCTTTTATTTAGCTGGCAGTATTGACGCTCGCTGTATTGCTGTAGTTCGCATAATAAAGATTTTTGTGAGGTAAGTGCTTAATGAAATGTATAGGTTATTGCTAAGATTTCTTTTTAGTCAGGGCCATTCTTTTGAATTTATTACTTGAAGTCAGGTTGTAACTTTTTTGAGCAGTCAGATTGCGTTGCGCTAGAATATCATGGGTCAATGTTGACATGATAAGAAAAAGTAAAGAGAAAGTAGGGTCAGTACGTTCAGTTTTACCCAGCTGTTTCAGAATCAAATAACGTAGAAGTTTCATCTTCTCTGTCATTCTGAAGTTTAAGTACAGACACACCCATTTGAGTAAAGAAGTTTCAAGCATTGGCTACAGAAATGTGTGCCTTATGAGGAGATCCTCGACCACTGTATCACATTCTTTTTAATTCCCTCCGCACGGTCATTGTCCTAGTCACACTGCTGTTAGCACTTTCGAACTCACGAATGATTCCACCCACTGATTTCATGCAGTTTTTTACAACCACCTTCCGCAATGCTTGACTGTCCCTATTCGTCAATACAGGTCTGCGTGGCCTAGATTTAACTGTTATTGTTCTTTCGCGTTTCCATTTCACAGTCGCATCACAAACAGTCGACATGGGAAGCTTTAGGAGAGTTGAGACGTACCTGAGATTTTTTTTTTTTTATACATGGGACATCCAATGACTAGTCCACCTGACAGATTCATTCGGTTGTAACTGCATCTCTATTGACAACACAATTCTCCCGCCTCCTTTTATAATGGCGGGGCCGCCTCCCGTGAAATCTAGTGCTCAGCTCCGCATTACGCAAGGGAGTCTGGATGATTTCCATCAGATAGAGTAAGTGCGGTCAACAGCTTGCCGCAGTGGTAACACCGGTTCCCGTCAGATCACCGAAGTTAAGCGCTGTCGGGCTGGGGTAGCACTTGGATGGCTGAAATCCGGTCTGCCGAGCGCTGTTGGCAAGCGGGGTGCACTCAGCCCTTGTGAGGCAAACTGAGGAGCTACTTGATTGAGACGTAGCGGCTCTGGTCTCGTAAACTGACATACGGCCGGGAGAGCGGTGTGCTGACCACATGCCCCTCCATATCCGCATCCAGTGACGCCTGTGGGCTGAGGATGACACGGAGGCCGGTCGGTACCGTTGGGCCTTCCAAGGCCTGTTCGGTCAAAAAAAAAAAGTGTAAGTGTAGATCTAGAAACAGAGCAGTTTCATTAGCTTCCCTACGTGCTGTCACTATCTCAGTTTATTATTCATCTCGATACCTAGGAAATTCACACACAGAGTCTCGTCCATTGACGTCTACTGCTAGAATTTGTAACTTATTTATATTTATTTGGAATGGTGTAATATGAGTCTTTGTCCAGTTACGGGTTAAGCTGTTTCCCCTGAACCAGTGGAGGCACGCATGGAGTAAAAAAGGAAAGTATGAAAGTTTCATGAATGTGGAAACAAAGAGCCGGTACTGCGCTTGACCTCCGCTTTGCCCGACAGCGTGGCACAATGCGAGAAGAGGTTCGCGCACCCGAGGAGAACCGTCTCTTCTGCTCTGGGGATCCCAAGGCCACTATAGCAACACTCTTCATTACGTTCCGTTCTCAGATTTCGTTCGTAATACGATTTTCACTTGTGACTATTTCAACTGACCTGGCGAGAGGTTGATTACTGTCTGCGGCATCGCCAAACCGGAATACACACAATCTTTTCCTGTCAGCAGCAGATGCTGACCACTTCCTTAGTAGATATCGAAAAGTTTCTAAGAAGAGCATTCGAAAAAAAGTTATAAAAATTCAACTGTACATTGCATCTTTAAAAGTAGTTTTTTCGAGTCATCACTCTCGTGACTGGTTTGATGCGGCCCGCCACGAATTCCTCTCCTGTGCTAACCTCTTCATTTTGGAGTAGCACTTGCAACCCACGTCTTCAATTGAAGCACTGAGATCAGAAACGGGACTTGTCATCATTTTTGGGGTATATGAGTTATTACTGTAATTGGTATTTTCACACGATTCCGCATCTGTTGGTTCTAAAATGGGACTTGTTCATTGATTTTTCTCTGTCAAAATCAGTGTTGAAATTACGTTTCGTGCTGAAAGAAGACTTGTCACAGAAACAAGTCCCTATATTGCACGAAAGAACGTGAGGGATGAGGGCAGCACTGAAGCGGTTTGCAGTAATCAGCTGTGAGATTTCCAAATGGCTTCGGTGACGGAACCGTCAGACGAGTCCGAAGACGATTTACATGAATGTAGAAGGAAGAAAAGACGCCCCGAATTGTAGAAGAGGAATGTGATTAAACAAAAGAAGGTCAGTGGTTTGGAGCATGCCAACTGGAAAGAAAACATTGTTCCTAGGAAGGTAACAGGTGCAGATTGAAAGTAAATAGTCATTCAATGTTCATTGTTTGAATTCTCTGTACATAATGTAATATTCTGTAGCAGAGGCAAGTTGTGTAGAAACATTTTACTAAAATATGAACATAAATTCCTTTCCTGGACGCAAAATTGAAGTTTATGTTTCAGTTGTAATACAGGAAATCGGTAAAAATATGTTATTCGCCGAGTATATAGGTTAATAATACACTAATATCTGTTTATAGATGCCGGCGTAAATGTTTTGAGAAGTTCTCATTTGCTGAGAAGGAACTATTGTTGACAGAATTCAACACTATGCCCAACAAAGGTGGACAGGATGGGTACGTGAGTGCTCACATTCTTCCCTTCTTTCCAAAAGCAAGAAGATCACGCTCAAATTCCATTACCAATCGTGGAACAACGGCAAATTATTATTATAAGGTAACTGGCATGACAACTGTAATATTATTTTATTAACCATTTCGTTCCCGAATTGTGTACATCTTTGATCCACGTTTCGTAAAATCTTTAAGGCAAATAGTTAAGGCATATATTTATTAGGGTTACAGTATTACGAATGTAGATTTTGGTTTAATGATACTAATTCACTTATATCTGCAGGTTAAAACTGGCTTCAAGGAAACTATGGTACGCAAAAAATGGTTCAAATGGCTCTGAGCACTATGGGACTTAACTTCTGAGGTCATCAGTCCCCTAGAACTTAGAACTACTTAAACCTAACTAACCTAAGGACATCACACACATCCATGCCCGAGGCAGGATTCGAACCTGCGACCGTAGTGGTCGCGCGGTTCCAGGCTGTAGCGCCTAGAACCGCTCGGCCACTTCGGCTGGCATGGTATGGAAGAAAGCTTAATTATTGCACTCCATGGCATATCAAAACGCCGAGTGGAGAGACTGTGCCGCTTAAGTCAATATTTTAGTACAATGACTGTTGTTTAAATCAAAAAGGGGATATGTCAGTCATTTTTATTACCATTTTATATTAGTTGCCTTCATCCTATGAATGCAGATTTCTGGTATAACACTGCATTCTTCCTCACGAGTCTGTGAGACTAACTATAAGGTTTGGGAATAACGCTATTCAGAATTATACAGTTTTTTTCAATATATCTCAGAACATCAATTGAGTGACATATCCTCTTTTTGATCTCAACGCCTAATTGTTGTTTGGATGTATTCCAGTCCCTGCCTTCCCTTACAGACTTTACCTTCTACACTTCCCTCCAGTACCATGGATGTTATTCTGTGGTCTCTTAACACATGTCCTACCATGCTATCCTTTCTTCTTGATGGTGTTTCCTATGTTTCTTTCTTCACCGATTTTGCGGAGAATATCCTCATTCCCACCTTGTCAGCCCACTTAATTTTCAACATTCTTTCGTAGCAACACATCTGAGACGCTTTGATTGTCTTCTGTTCCATGTTTCACTACCATACGATGCTGTGCCCCAAACGTACATTCTTCCTCAAATTAAGGCCTATGTTTGATACTAGTAGAGTTCTCTTGGCTAGGAATGTTCTTTTTGCCTTTTTAAAACTAAATATTCCCAAGAAAATTATGATTAAGTAGTAATATAATACAATGTTCTTCATCAGAACTTTTTTATGTTGAGCTCCTCATGTAATGAATCTTTTCATTACGGTATTTTCCCGAACAGACTTAGATATACTTTCGTCACGTCACTTCACAAAAAAGAATATAAAACTACCTTGACAGATGATACAATAGACTGAAGAAATAAGAAATTGTTACAGCTGGAAATGTTTTAGGACTTGCCAGAAGTTTTTTATTGTGTGACTCATGATATACTCATAGAAAAATGAAAATGGTACGGTGTAGTAGACACAGCAAGTCCATACTTTTGATCCTATCTGCATGACCAAAGCACAATGTATCAGTTCCTTCTCGATCACATAACACTAGACATTCAGAATTTGAAGCAATCAGATATGTTGCCCCATAGGTTCCTATTTTCGGTCCTTTGTTGCTTTTTATCCTTATAATGATCTTCCACATGCGTTTTCAGAAGATGCAACTTTTGCCCTTTATGCAGATAATATGGGTATAATGAGTATAGGAATACCAATCATACGAAGACGGCTCACTGAAAAGCGAGCTAATAAAATATTTGAACACATCAAGAGATGGTTTAGAGCAAATCAGATATCATTACATAAAACGCAATTTTGACAAGACTTCAGTACTTCTCAGATAAACCCATAAACTATAATAAATAGTCTACTCAAACAACGAAGTACAAGAAGTAGAAAATGTTAACTTTTAGGAACGACATGTAAATTATACCCTTAATTGGGAAACCTAATGATTAGGATTAATAAAGAAACTTAGTTCAGTTTCATTTGCAATATGCATGACTACTAATGTAGGAGATTTGAAAAATACAGAAATCATTTTATTTATACAGGGCGAACATTAATAAAACCGACAAACGGCAGGGACGAATTCCTCACTGGAAATGGAGGAAAAAAAGTCCTCTGAACGTGTTGGTTCAAATGGCTCTGAGCATTATGGGACTTAACATCTGAGGTCATCAGTCCCCTAGAACTTAGAACTACTTAAACCTAACTAACCTAAGGACATCACACACATCCATGCCCAAGGCAGGATTCGAACATGCGCGCGGTTCCAGACTGAAGCGCCTAGAACCGCTCGGCCACACCGGCCGGCTCTGAACGTGTGTCAGGAACTAGGCGGTGTGCGTGCAATGACAACAAATCATCCCGGAACACAGTACAGAGCTGCACCGCATCTACGTCACAACAGATGTTCGAAGTGGCCTCCATGGGGTGCATGCACGCATTCACACGCCGCATCGTGGATTGCTGCACCCTTTCACACGCTCCGGTACAAAAACATCGGCAAAATCCTTCCCGTAGAGGGTAATCC
The DNA here is from genome assembly GCF_023864345.2 of Schistocerca serialis cubense. Classification (NCBI taxonomy): domain Eukaryota; kingdom Metazoa; phylum Arthropoda; class Insecta; order Orthoptera; family Acrididae; genus Schistocerca; species Schistocerca serialis. Next base: position 276,904,389 of record NC_064646.1, read on the forward strand.
GCTTTTGATAATCTTTGCACCTGCTGTAGGTGATAGGGATAGTAGCGGTTGTCATGTAGCATACACATAATCGTACCTGTTGGCGGGCCACTCGGCTTAAGCTTGTACTATAGTTTGTCCCAATATCCTGCAGAAGCCGGTCCTCCAAATCTGGTATACGCACAGTTCTCCACCTCCCTGTGCGCTCGTCTGTGTGAAAGGACCAATGATAACACAAACACCTAAAAAGGGCTTCAAATGTTGAGTGATGTAGATGGTGTCTATTAAAGTACTTGTTTTGGTACAGCTGTGCTGCCTCTCGACTGTTCCATCTCTCTGGCCGTGCACGTACGCCATCTCGGATTGTTCCTGACGTGAATACCGGACCATTCTGCTGCTTACAGTACGCTGCGTCAATCGCACGGCCTGCAGCTCCCAAGAATCGCACGGTACATGGTCAGAAGAACATTTATTCGGCCGGCCGCGGTGGCCGTGCGGTTCTGGCGCTGCAGTCCGGAACCGCGGGACTGCTACGGTCGCAGGTTCGAATCCTGCCTCGGGCATGGATGTGTGTGATGTCCTTAGGTTAGTTAGGTTTAAGTAGTTCTAAGTTCTAGGGGACTTATGACCTGAGATGTTGAGTCCCATAGTGCTCAGAGCCATTTGAACCATTTGAACTTTTATTCGTCAGCGCCATCTACCGTGGCTACGACCTCTTTTCTTCATTTACAGTCACGAATCTGTCCCTGCAGTTTGTCGGTTTTGTTAATAACCACCCTGCGTATGTTCTGCAATTATATCTCTGCCTTCCCCCACGAATTACAGACCTACTCGCGGTGAGTGGGTGAGTGACTGAATGATACAAATAGCCGTATCGTAGGTGTAACCACGTTGGAGGGGTATCTGTGGAGAGGCCAGACTAATACTGGTTCCCGAAGAGCAGGAGCCTTTTTAGTAGTTCCGCGGGGAACCGTCTTCACCAGTGACTGATCTGGCTTGTAACACAGCCAACTTCGCCGTGCTATACTGGTGCTGCAAACAGCTGAAAGCAATGGTAGACTACAGCGGTTATACAGGGTGTATCAAAAAGAATCATCCGATTTAAAGAAATCATAACTATTATGTTAGGCCGGCCGGAGTGGCCGTGCGGTTCTAGGCGCTTCAGTCTCGAAACGCGCGACCGCTACGGTCGCAGGTTCGAATCCTGCCTCGGGCATGGATGTGTGTGATGTCCTTAGGTTAGTTAGGTTTAAGTAGTTCTAAGTTCTAGGGGGCTAGTCCCATAGTGCTCAGAGCCATTTCAACCATTTTTTTATGATGTTATTTTAGATATTTATTTATTTCATTAACAATACAGAGTAACCCACCGCCTTGAAATGTAAGGTGGGTCAGATGCTTCTGAATCTAACAGCAAAGACTTCTCATTGTTACAATCTTATTGGTATACAGTTGTTAATGTTTTTCTTAAATAATATAAGGAACATAATATATAAAGAATTCTCTGAGGTTACAGCGAATTGAATGCTTAACAGTTGTTAAAATGATTCCATATAATTTGTTACTACATAGTTGATGAGAATATAATTTATATAATGCAAATGTCAAAGAAAAATTTAAAAAAAGGAAAATGTAATACAATGAGTGTGCTGAAAATAATTTGCAGTATGTAGAGGAAAGCGATATGCTGTATTTGGATGTGTAATATAGTCTAAGTAGCATGTTGGTTGATAATGGCCTATTTCAGTTGAGAAAGTCTCGGTACAAACTCCAGCTATTCTAATCTGAACTGGTTTGTGCTAATGTATGTTTACACATATAATACTGATTGAGCACTTCGTACATGGAACACATGAATTTTAGCTTTACAAGAGAAATACACTTATGTTTGTAGCTTGTTAGTAGAGATAGAATATAGTTCATTGCTACTTACATGCATTATTCCTTAAATAACTTAATGTATTACTGATATTGAGATATGTGCGTGAACAACGTACTGTTGAAAAGAGCAAACTCTCGAATTTTACGTGGTTCTCGCTAGGTAGCGGCGCTGGCATCTGGAAGTGAGGGAATTTTTAAATCAAAGGATTACCGAACGGTGGATCGGTCGCACTGGACTAAATGATTCAGCCATATATTATTGTCTCCAAGGTCACCGGACCTAACTGTCTGTGATTATTTCTTGTGGGGGTTTATAAAAGATTCTGTTTATGTGCCTCCGTTACTAACAACAATGAGTGAACTGAGACATCACATAACAACAGCTGTGGAAGCTGTAACTCAAGACATGCTCGCTGCAATGCAGTAGAATACCTCACTGACATATGCCGTGCACCTCGAGAGGACCATATTTGGATACCTATGAAAAGATATGAAAAAAAAAACTTTTTAAATTTCCCGTTCATCAAAACACTAAATCCATACTATACGTTTATTAGTTTCAGAAATATAGACACGCGAAATCAGATGATTCTTTTTGATACATCTGTATTTCACGAGGACATGTAGCTCTACTCCGTGACTTATACTGTGCTGACATCTTCTTTAAAAAATTCCAGAAGTAAAGTTGTCTCTCATTCTGGTCTCTGTGCAGAGACTGCTCAGAAGTATGTTGTCAAGTGAAAAAACGAAACTAGTGTTTTATGGGTCAGAGCGTGGAATATTAGATCCCTTAATCGAGTCGCAGGTTAGAAATTTTAAAAACAGAAATCGACTGGTTAAAGTTAGGTATTGAGGTAATTAGTTAAGTGCGTGAGATGGAATTATTGAATTATGGTGCAAGAAGAACATAATTTCTTGTCACGTGGTTATAGACTGGCAATACAAAATGAAATAAGGGTAATGCAGGAGTAGGTCTAATAATGAATAAGACAATAGCATTGTGGATAAGCTGCTGTGAGCAGCATAGTGACCGCATCATCACAGTCAAGGTAGATAAAAAGCCAACACCCTCTGTAGTAAGACAAGAATTTGAAAGAATGTGCGATGAGATAATAGAAATGATTCAAACAGTCAAGGGAGACGAAAATTTTAGTATGACGCGGTACTTCAATTGGAAAGTAGGAGAAGGAAAATAAGGAAAAACAGTACGAGAACATGGTCTGGGGGGGAAAGGAAGGAGAAACCGCTAGTTCACTTTCGCACATGACACACTTTGCTAGCACTTGGTTTAAGAATCACGAAAGAAAAATATATATGCGAAACAAACCTGGAGACACTAGAAGATTTCGCCGCGCGGAGTTGCCGCGCGGTTTGAGGCGCCGTGTCACGGACTGCCCGGCCTCTCTCGCAGGAGGTTCGAGTCCTCCTTCGGGCATGGGTGTGTGTGTTGTTCTTAGCATAAGGTAGTTTAAGTTACTTTAAGTAGTGTGTAAGACTAGGGACCGATGACTTCAGCAGTTTGAAACTTCCTGGCAGATTAAAACTGTGTGCCGGACCGAGACTCGAACTCGGGATCTTTGCCTTTCGTGGGCAAGTGCTCTACCAACTGAGCTACCCAGGCACGACTCACGACCCGTTCTCACAGCTTTACTTCTGCCAGTACCTCGTCTCCTGCCTTCCAAACTTTACGGGAGATCTTCTGTAAAGTTTGGAAGGTAGGAGACGAGGTACTGGCAGAAGTAAAGCTGTGAGGAGGGGCCGTGAGTCGTGCTTGGGTAGCTCAGTTGGTAGAGCACTTGCCGCGAAAGGCAAAGGTCCCGAGTTCGAGTCTCGGTCCAGCACACAGTTTTAATCTGCCAGGAAGTTTCATATCAGCACACACTCCGCTGCAGAGTGAAAATCTCATTCTGGTTTCAACAGTTTGGTCTCTTAAGGATTCACACGCACACTAGAAGATTTCAGCTACATTTACAGGGGCACATGTGAATGTGGCCAAAATTTATTGGTTATGAAATGCAGATTAAAACTGAAGAATCGTAGACAGATGTGAAATTAAGACGATGGGTCTTGGGTAAACTGGGAGAATCAGAGGTTGTTGATAGGTTCAAAGGGAGCATTAGGGTTCAAATGGCTCTGAGCACTATGGGACTCAACGTCTCAGGTCATCAGTCCCCTAGAACTTAGAACTACTTAAACCTAACTAACCTAAGGACACCACACACATCCATGCCCGAGGCAGGATTCGAACCTGCGACCGTAGCGGACGCGCGGTTCCAGAATGTAGCGCCTAGAACCGCTCGGCCACTCTGGCCGGCGGAGCATTAGGAAACGATTGAGTGAAACAGAGGAAAGAAATATAAAAGACTGATCGGTAGATCTGAGAGATGAAACAGTGAAGGCGGCAGTGATTATAATACACAAAAACACAAAGCCCAGTAGAAAGCTTTTATAACACGCGAGTTACTTAATTAATTTACGAAAGAAGAACTATATATAAAAGCATCCAGGAGACGCTGCCTTAAAGTAGCACTATTCTTGAGGGTGGAGAAGTTCGCGAATTCTTACGACACTAAGAGCTATGCCAGCGCTAGCTACTGGCCCGTTCTTCTAAGCTGGATAGGTCTTAATCAGTCTACGTGATTACTCTGCTATTCACAATAAAGTGCCTGGCAGCTGCATCAACGGACAAACTGCGTTTCTCTTCTTGCTGCTTACAATGACGGTAGAATGACGCCATCCTGTGAAATACAACACTTCGTACAACCTCTAAATTTTTTCGAACCTCCAGTGCACGAAATTCTCATTACTACACTTACACACAGGTAGTTCTTTTTTTTTTCTTGGCGATAGCTGTAAGCCTACCCATTTCAGCCTATAGTTTAGGATGGCTACTTAACCACGAGACAATTTTCTAGGATGGACTTCGACTGTGAGTCTGAGGCATGGCTTTTGAGGATTTAGTTTATTGAGGTTCTAATATGTATACCAGAGAAGTCTATAACGACCCTGCCTAAAGTCATAATAACTATTAGCACATCTTATACCATTTGGCATAAAAACATACTCTCTGTAGGTTTCCCTAAACTGTCTTAACAACTGTTGTAAATTAGGTTTGTAGTACCACAGTTCTTCTAATACAATAAATGTCGCAGACGCATTTATTTTGTTTCCATAAAACGTTCTTGCGAGGATGTCAATTCGAGCCTCCATGTCAGGAACCAGGAATGCAAGCCAGATGAAGTGTTTTCACATCGCCCTATCGTCCCACCCACCTGCCCATCACCCTTTAACATTTTTAAGGAAAAAAGAAATGAATCTCGACAGCTGCGGGGAATGTAATTCATATAGGGGGATGTTACCATCCCACCATGGAACAATTGTCAGCGGTTAACGAATTACAAGGAACCCTCGGAATTTCAAAATACAAAATAAACGGAAACTGTGAGGCGATTCGTTATTCATACAAAATAGGTGTCTCAGTTAGTCTAGCATAGGAGACGCGAACACACAGGACAAGTATAGTGGCTTCACATGAAGTTCGCTGGCTGTATACTGGTAGCTATGGTATCGAAAACTTATCAATTTCAGTTGGAATCTGTTTTTCAGGTAAGGAACTCTGTGTGAGTGAGACTCTAGCTCAGTGGTTCCAACCTTTCTTTGGCCATTACCCCTGAACATATTCAGACATTAGCAAGTCCTCCTCCTTCACATTGTCACCAACTTAAGCATCTAACTAAACTGTAGTATTAAAGACTTATCTTGGAACATTTTTATTTGAAAAATGATGACAGATGAATGATATTTAGTGTGTTAATGTGAGTGCGTGTACGTGCGTGTGTGTGCGTGTGTGTGTGTGTGTGTGTGTATGTGTGTGTGTGTGTGTGTGTGTGTGTGTGTGTGTGTGTGTGTGTGTGTGTACATGTTTTATACTGAATGACGCAGGAATTCGTGGTGCATCACAATTCCTACCCACAACTCCTTCTCAAAAAAGAAAGCTAACCATGCACAGTGACGATACACATTTGCTATAAAACTTGCTTCCCCTGTATTACTCATCTCCATTGCGGCACTTGCTTGACCTGTTCTCTGCAACCCCATTTAAAATCATTGCACTTTAAGTCAGTGCACTGTACTTACAGTTCGTACATCACTTCACTGCTGAACTCCTTACCTCTGAACTGGCAGAAATTCGTCGACTTCAGGCTGGTAATTCTTTGTGTCTAACTATTCTAACAACAACAACAATAATACAGATAATAAAACTGGGTGCAACACTGTAGTAGCTCTTATGTAGTTAATGCTACGTCGTGCTATCAATTAATTCCTTTATCTGTTTCGAAGCGAATAATGAAACAATTTATGGACTACTGCAGGAACTACCTACAACTTGGAGAAGACATTTTTTTGAGATATTTAGCACGTCTCACTTTTATCAACAGCGATGTATGGAACAAAACACAACATACGTGTTTAGTGAGTGGACTATGTGAGGAACCTGTAACACCCATCGCATTAATGCTACTAAATGAAAAAAAGTAATTACTGATAACTTATATAATCAATATTAGAATGTTAAAAATTGTGATAATAGTAATTATCTTTTGAATATAATTTAGTTTCGTGATTGAAACAGGATCGAATTGTTTCGTTTTTACTCCTCAGAAAATTTCATTTTCCCCTTCAAAAGGATGTCCATCAGCAGTACAAATGTCCAACGGCAGAATATCGCAAATAAATCTGGGTGCCACACAGATGGTAAAACAGTTAATCAAGCAGATCACGTTCCAACTGGTATCAAAGCAAAGAACCGAGTAATGGATGAAAACACGGCAAGAGATGCGCAGAGCAACAAGAGTGACCACTTCCTAGTAAAGCATTGGGCACAATACAACCCAAAGCCAAATTTATAAACAGTCTTAAGGCAGTAGTGCGCTGCTACACTCAAAAACACCTCAAAGAAAGACGAATTTCAACTTCAGCCCAGCGACAGCTTTGGAATTCTTTGCGAAAAGAATTCACAAAAGAGCTTAAAAGACATACGGAAAAAAGTCAAGGACGTGTAAATGAGGTGGAAGATGCAGTCATCAACAAGCGCATCAGATGAAAGAAGATTTGATTTGGAGACGGATGCGTTAAGGCATTAGCCAAGAGAAGAGAAGCCAAGGTACAGATCCGGAGAACAAGACCACGTCATCAGCAAATGCGAGATGTGTTGCTAAGCAACCCTAAATAGAGCAAAGAGAATGTATGTCATAGAAATAATAGAGGGACCTCAACAAGATTTCTTGGGAAAAGAGGCTCGAAAGACATACCGTAAAGTTAACTTCTCTACGAAGGGATACCAGATCCGGCAAAAGTTCGTCAAGGGAAATAATGGAACCATATTTAGCAATGAGTCAACATGGCTGAGAAATGGAAACAATGCTTCAGGGAACTCCTCAGCTGTGACAAACTGAAGATCTATTCTACTTCCAGTCTCCTGACACTGTAGATTAACATCAACCAGCACCTACACTGAAGGAAACAAAGAGTCAGGGGGTGAGACGCAGAACTTCATCTGCTCATCATGAAGGCATACGACTAGACTGTGATGAATTGGCTAACCGAGTTTGCAGTACCAAGAAACTCGTTAAACTAGTTGGGGTTGGTCACTCTGATGCAGTACGCAAAGTGTCCGCCCCATTAGCTGAATGGTCAGCGCGTTGGAATGGCACGCACGGGGGCCCGCGTTCAATTCTCGACTGGGGTGGGAGATTTTCTCCCCTCAGGGACTGGGTGTTGTGCTGTCCTCATCATCATTTCATCCCCATTGTCGATGCGCAAGTCACCCAACGTCCCGAGTTCGAGTCTTGGTCCCGCACACAGTTTTAATCTGCCAGGAAGTTTCATAAAAACGTACACTCCACTGCAGAGTGAAAATTTCATTCTGCAAACAAATCTGAAATACACTCCTGGAAATTGAAATAAGAACACCGTGAATTCATTGTCCCAGGAAGGGGAAACTTTATTGACACATTCCTGGGGTCAGATACATCACATGATCACACTGACAGAACCACAGGCACATAGACACAGGCAACAGAGCATGCACAATGTCGGCACTAGTACAGTGTATATCCACCTTTCGCAGCAATGCAGGCTGCTAGTCTCCCATGGAGACGATCGTAGAGATGCTGGATGTAGTCCTGTGGAACGGCTTGCCATGCCATTTCCACCTGGCGCCTCAGTTGGACCAGCGTTCGTGCTGGACGTGCAGACCGCGTGAGACGACGCTTCATCCAATCCCAAACATGCTCAATGGGGGACAGATCCGGAGATCTTGCTGGCCAGGATAGTTGACCTACACCATCCAGAGCACCTTGGGTGGCACGGGATACATGCGGACGTGCATTGTCCTGTTGGAACAGCAAGTTCCCTTGCCGGTCTAGGAATGGTAGAACGATGGGTTCGATGACGGTTTGGATGTACCGTGCACTATTCAGTGTCCCCTCGACGATCACCAGTGGTGTACGGCCAGTGTAGGAGATCGCTCCCCACACCATGATGCCGGGTGTTGGCCCTGTGTGCCTCGGTCGTATGCAGTCCTGATTGTGGCACTCACCTGCACGGCGCCAAACACGCATACGACCATCATTGGCACCAAGGCAGAAGCGACTCTCATCGCTGAAGACGACACGTCTCCATTCGTCCCTCCATTCACGCCTGTCGCGACACCACTGGAGGCGGGCTGCACGATGTTGGGGCGTGAGCGGAAGACGGCCTAACGGTGTGCGGGACCGTAGCCCAGCTTCATGGAGACGGTTGCGAATGGTCCTCGCCGATACCCCAGGAGCAACAGTGTCCCTAATTTGCTGGGAAGTGGCGGTGCGGTCCCCTACGGCACTGCGTAGGATCCTACGGTCTTGGCGTGCATCCGTGCGTCGCTGCGGTCCGGTCCCAGGTCGACGGGCACGTGCACCTTCCGCCCACCACTGGCGACAACATCGATGTACTGTGGAGACCTCACGCCCCACGTGTTGAGCAATTCGGCGGTACGTCCACCCGGCCTCCCGCATGCCCACTATACGCCCTCGCTCAAAGTCCGTCAACTGCACATATGGTTCACGTCCACGCTGTCGCGGCATGCTACCAGTGTTAAAGATTGCGATGGAGCTCCGTATGCCACGGCAAACTGGCTGACACTGACGGCGGCGGTGCGCAAATGCTGCGCAGCTAGCGCCATTCGACGGCCAACAGCGCGGTTCCTGATGTGTCCGCTGTGCCGTGCGTGTGATCATTGCTTGTACAGCCCTCTCGCAGTGTCCGGAGCAAGTATGGTGGGTCTGACACACCGGTGTCAATGTGTTCTTTTTTCCATTTCCAGGAGTGTAGTTTGTGAACCAAAACTGCAACCACCAAACCACAGGAAGTAAGGCAAAACAGAAGTAGAGATACCTCCCACAACTAAAAAGGTATAACAGGAGGATAGATTTTTCCCGAGGATAGGCGGAAAGAAATAGAATTCCATTTTCATACTGGTGCAAACATGTGCTCTCAGTCGCAGTGCTAAGGGAAATACTGATCACTGGGAAGGTACGCTTCTATTTTACATACATGTGGGATAAACATTCGTAGTAGCACAGTAAAGAGAGCATTTCTCACTAAAAGAAGTATACTAGTGTAGAAGACAGGCCTTAATTTGAAGAAGAAATTTCTATCAATATTCCGGTGACAGACGTCATGAGATACCTCCTAATATCGTGCCGGACCTCCTTTTGCCTGGTATGGTGCAGCAGTTCGAAGTGGTACGGACTCTACAAGTCGTTGGAAGTCACCTGCACAAATATTGACCCATGCTGCCTCTACAGCTGTCCATAATTGCGAAAGTGTTGCCGGTGCAGGACTTTGTGCACGAACTGACTTCTCGATTATGTCCCATGAATGTTCGGTGGCATTGATCTGGGTGGAAAAATCATTCTCGCGAATTGTCCAGAATGTCCTTTAAACCAATAGCGAACAATTGTGGCCCGCTGACATGGCTCATTGTCTTCCAAAAAAAATCCATCGTTGTTTGCTGCCATTGGTTTCTAAGTAGTCGACCATAATCACTTCCAGTTCAGGTGGACCGGAGGACCCAGTCTGTTCCACGTAAACACAGCTCAAACCATTATGGAGCCACCACCAGCTTCCACAGTGCCTTATTGACAACCTAAGTCCATGGCTTGGAGGGATCTGCACCGCACTCGAACCATACAATCAGCCCTAACCAACTCCTCAGCGAATATACAGGGTGTTCGGAAACACACGTTACAAGCTTCTAGGACTCGTAGAGGGGAGAGAATACATAATATTTTCAACAGGAACTCATGTCCGGAAAAGAACCGTTTCCGTTCTACGACGGTTTCAATTGAGATGTGTAAGTCCACGTCTGCTGAGGGAAAGAGAAATGTCTCGGAGTTGCTTGTCCTGGCAAGCAACAGGGTAGACAGAATGATGTGTACTACGCCAGACAACTTCTTGTGAGGGTTTGCAAAGTTTAATTTACGAGAGTCCTGTAGAGATCTACTGACACGAGTTCTGACCGCTGCACTAGAAATTGAAGAGACACCAGATGGGATGGAGAGTGTGTACCAGGACATGCTTCGTAGGTACAATGTCTGTGACAACGTCGGTGGTCGCCACATAGAGCCACTGCTGCAATGCATCGGTACTTTTCTGTACGTACTGTTTGCTGGGTTCTTTTGTGTTTCGGAATAATGTAAACGAGAAATGTTTAAATGTTAATACAAAAAAACGTTCGTACGTGATAAATGGATGATTCGTTATGTTTCCTTTCTAAATGCTACCTAATAACTGTATTGCGTCACGCCTAATTCAATTTCTGAAGCAGAAATGAGTGACTTAAACATCTGTATTGAAACCGTCGTAGAAAGGAAACAGTAAGTTTCCGGACATGGGTTCCTATTAAGAATGTTTTGTTTACACTCCTCTCTACAAGTTCTAGAAATTTGTAATGGGAATTTCCAAACACCCCGTATATACATGTATAAACGGTAACGGTCCTACCACATTTCGTTGGAGTACTCCGGAAGTTACCTTTACATCTGCCGATTTTATTCCGTTAAGAGCGGCGTGTGAAGTTCTGTATGCAAGGAAGTCTTGAATCCAGTCCCAAATCTGGTCAGATTCTCGGTAAGCTCTTTTTTTTTCACTAAACAGCATTGCGGGAGTATGTCAAATGCCAATTTCAGCAGTACTGTTGGCATGGGAGCACTATAATGGGTTAAATTGTGGGAGACAGGGCTCATCTTGGTTCATATGATGTTAAAGAGAGTCGATTGCACTCGGCAGTCTGTGACTGTTTTGGCAGCTTTCCAAGTTCATTTCGTCACGCTGGACCTGATTACGCTTTACGCAAACACACCAGAAATGTAGTTCTCAAACGACATTTTATTACTCTTTAATTGTGCCAGTTACCTTCAAAATTAGAACTCTTGAAATTGATGGAATGTATCTATTGACGTGGTCAGATGTGAATGTTTGTAACCACACAGTATTAAAGTAAAGCTGTCGTCAATCCGAAAACTGGTTTGAACAGCACAGTGCTTGACTTGACGCGGTGCTGTTGGAAGTGGTATGCCGTTGCCTTCCTCCGAACTTCGAACTGACTCACCCAGCCAGTTACAGGGTGACCTACAGCAGAACTTAATTTCTAACATTTTACGTGCTGAAATGCACCTCTTCAACCATACACCCCCTCCTACCAGCCACAAAAATCACGTTTCGAAGTTTTTGAAAATTTGTCACAAATCTTGTAATGAGAAATCATATTTTACAAAATACTGTTCTGAAATTCAGGTTTTTAAAAAATAATTTCATATAATCAAAACAATAAAACAACAAAGAACAGGAGCTACCATCTGTCCCCAGGCAGTGTCAGTTTGTTCCGTACTTCCTCTCGATACATGTCGGCACGAGTCGGTAGTATTCGTGATTAAGACTATACGCTTTCAACTACCGCCTGCCGCAGAGTTGAAACAGCTGCAGTGCAGCTGCTCGGTGAACGTGAGTCCAGTATTAATTAATAAACCATTTTGTGATTAATGACGATGAGCATGCTCCTGCCCCATTGGGGGTCACATACAATTCCGACTTTCCACAGAGTAATGAAAAACAATGCACAAGGTGACTTTAGACAGGGAGTTACATATCTAGTGAATGCTTTACACATCGTTTGTCGTCTGCTCACAAATGGATTGGTTTAATCACAAATGGATTGATTTAAGTTTATATTCGTTCTACAAATAAGCAAAACATCGCACACGAATGTCAGTATAATATGTCTCCACGAAACGAAGCTTAATTTACCTTGGTGATACTACAGATCTCTGAGGTTTCTGGTAGTCGTAAACGAAATAGAGTCGACACGAAGGTCATTGATATGTACCGATCATAAAGTCGGAACGGAAATCAACATGTCTTGGGTGTACGATATATACACACACTAGACATAAACACAGACACATACACATGCACGCGCGCGCGCGCGCGCGCGCATACACACACACACAGTAATTCGCCCTCCGTACGTCACCCATCTGTCGCGTTCACTGGTACCGACGCAGGTGCAAATTACAGTAACGTTGCGATTTAACACACATATACTCTTTTAAATCTTCGGTACCGACTTGTTCCAGCGAGTGCAAGAAAAAAGTTTGCTGGGAGGTCCGGAAGGCCGTTGCAGTGCGTTGTGGTCCAAATTAAGCGCTGACCTGTAGTTTAACGTGGATTACGAGCCAAGGTGCAACTCAACATTTTTCACATCAACAAACATTCCCACACGTGGAAGAAGTAATAAGATGGCATAAACCGAATGAATGTATGGAAAGTCTTATTTCCTGTTTCCATACTTTGAGAAGTATTAATCATTGGCAATGGCGGAGGAGCACACGGCGATCGGTCGGCAGCAATGGACGCAAGTTTCGTCGTTTTTCTGCTATTTTAGTTAATAAGAGGAATTTTCAAGTTTTGCTATAGAAAATGGCGATTTTAGAATCTTGCCCACTCTTGCGTAAATTGCTGTGGATGCCCGTGGCTTGAGGTAGAGATGGGCAAACTCGTTCGTCCTTGGGAACTAGTTCACTGGTGATCGCTCTTTATTGTAAACCATTTTTACTCGTTCACCATTCATATGTGTATGGTATCTGGTTCTTATGAAAAATTGAAAGTTAGTAGCATAGGTGGCTGAAGATAAATGCGCCAAGAGGGGGCACTTGCCCCCCATCTGGAGTACAGAGTTTTTATTCCTTACAGAATTCTATCACATTTGTGGAAGTAATTTTCGTGATTCAGCAAAACTTCTCGTTTAGCCAGCGTTATGTGGCTGATCGCAGCGAACGAAATACCAACCCCCAAGTACAGACTGCTCGCCAATTACTCACGATTTGTTGACTGCTACGAGCAGAATGGATAAACGTGTAATAATTATGAAGTAAATAAATAAGAAATAAGCTAATGCAAACAACAACTATGAAACAATAGATGACGATTGGTGGGCGACAATGAGCAGTCTAGTACTCGGGGCCGACTTTCCGTGCGCCACCCTGTACCACTGAAATAATATTGTAGAAGTTATGTATTCTCTTTACAAAATATGACACCAGACACTCGATTACGGAGCTCGAGCTTCATTCGGTTGCAAGACGGTCTGCCTTCCATAACAATGAACGTGCTGTTTTACCTTGGATCAAAAACAAAAAAAATCGGAAAATGGCCACTTGCGCGTGCCGTGCCGACTTCCTTTACATGTGTAATAACAGAAAAACTTGCCTCCTTGTAAGTCTGTCTTCTGCTGTTTATCGAAATAGTGGAGTAAGTTGATACGCCCTTTTGTTACCTGAAAAGATGTACGTATTACGTACCAAGTAAATGTTGTGTACTTTACGTAATTATACAATACATTTTAACTAGCGGTCGTGAACGCTGAATAGAATACGAAAAGAACCAGAAGTCCGGAGCACAAAAAAGGTTTGAAACAAATCTAGAATGGGCGTGCCCAGCGAGCGAAACGAACAACTTGATACTTAACTAACTAGGAGAAGTGGTAGTGGAGCTGCCACGAGTGGCCACGCGAAGAAGGACGAATCCGGCCGAAGGAGACCAAGACCGAGACAGAGACGGGAACGGGACCGAGGCTGGAACGAGACCGGCCGACGTGCCGTTGCGGGAACAAGGCCGACCGTTTGCCGTTCCCAGGAACTGCAAGTAGAAAGCCGCGACCGAAGTGAACTATGAAAGACCGTTCCATAGATTCGTTCCTCGCTCCTTCCGTTCATCTTGATGAACCGTTCCTTTGGACCCATTAGTTCGCGAACGACCCATCTCTAGTTTGAGGTAGTGAGTGCCGGATTAGCTGTGTAGCAAGAGTCAGCAAAAGCTGCTGGCCCAGTGTAGGGGGGTCCGAGCCTGGGTATAAATAAAACTATCAAGTTATATGTGAATAGGATTCTGCCTACCTGTCAATGGAAAGGCAAGGTTGAGTGGTAACAATTTTAGCTGATTTTTAAAAGTGAGTGCTGGCCACACGATAGATTTATGTGTCTTTAAGTTAACAACACCGCGAAATTTACAGAGAAATTCCATAAAATGTCGGAGCTAGTCGTAATAACCCCATCAATTAGAAAAGGGTTCTTTTGATTACAAACAAGAAAGTAATTCATGGATACCATATTTATTGTTGTAAGTATTCAAGTGCAGTCGTTCATTCCTTCTACTGTGTAGTTACTTTTCTTACAACACTTCGGATATGCTACCCAAGAGTGAAGTTTTATTTCTTGTTGACGGACTACAATCAGGTGAAAAAAATCATGGGATACCTCCTAATATCGCGTCGGAGCTCATTTTGCCCGGCTTAGGACGGCAGCATGACATGCCATTCACTCAACAAGGTACTGGAAATCCCCTGCAGAAATATGGAACCATGCTGCCTCTACAGCCACTGTGAATGTGCTGCCGGTGCAGCGTTTTGTGCATGAACTGGCCTCTCGATTATGTTTTATAAATATTCTATGGGATTCACGTCAGGAGCCTTGGTGGCCAAATCATTCGCTCGGATCGTGCGGAATGTTCTTCAAACCAGCCGTGAACAATTGTGGCCCTGTGACATGGCGCATTGATGGTTCAAATGGCTCTGAGCACTATGGGACTTAACATCTATGGTCATCAGTCCCCTAGAACTTAGAACTACTTAAACCTAACTAACCTAAGGACATCACACAACACCCAGTCATCACGAGACAGAGAAAATCCCTGACCCCGCCGGGAATCGAACCCGGGATGGCGCATTGACATCCACAAAAATTCTGTGGTTGTTTGGCAACGTGAAGTCGATGAATGCTTGAAAATGATCTCCAAGTAGCTGAGTCAATGAGCCGATCAGCTGGACCAGAGGATCCAGTCTATTCCACGAATACACAGCTAACACCATCATGGAGTCACCACCAGCTTACACAGTGTCTTGTTTGGGTCCATGGCTTCGTGGGCTATGCGTCACATTCGAACCCTACCACCAGTTCTTGCCAACTGAAATTGGGACCCATCTGACCAGGCCACGGTGTTCCAGTCGTCTAGGGTCCAACCGATATGGTCGCGATCCCCGGAGAGACGCTGCAGGCGATACTGTGCTGTTAGCAAAGGCACACGCGTCGGTTGTCTAGTGCAGCCCATTAACGCCAAATTTCGCCGCACTGTCCAAACGGATGCGTTCGTCTTACGTCCTACATTGATTTCTACGCTTATTTCACGCAGTGTTGCTCGTCTGTTGGTACTGCAGGTCTATGCAAACGCTGCTGCCTTCGGTCGTTAAGTGAAGGCCGCCGGCCGCTGCGTTGTCTGTGTGGAGAGGTAATGCCTCAAACTTGGTTTTCTCGGCACACACTCTTGACACTGTGGATCTCGGAATACTGAATTCCCTACTGGAATATCGTATACGTCCAGCTCCAACTTCCATTCCTCGTTCAAAATTTGTTAATTCCCGTCGTGAATCACCTGAGTGCAAATGACAGCTCCCCCCCAATGCACTGTTCTCTTATACATTGCGTACGCGATACTATCGCCATCAATATATGTGAACATCACTATTCCATGACTTCCGTTATCTCAGTGTATTGTTGTAGCATAGTGGACCATCGTTTATGAAAATGTGACAAAAATAATTTCTCGTGAGAC
This sequence comes from Schistocerca serialis cubense, assembly GCF_023864345.2. Lineage (NCBI taxonomy): Eukaryota > Metazoa > Arthropoda > Insecta > Orthoptera > Acrididae > Schistocerca > Schistocerca serialis. The sequence continues at coordinate 276,920,451 of NC_064646.1, forward strand.
ACTAAGCCATTAAAATAATCTGAGTTTATCCAGTAACTCGGTAACATAATGGCTAAGGCTCTAGGCTCACAAACGAAAGGTCACGCTTTGAATAATTACAGAACGATATTTTTTTAAATCGTAGTCAGAAAGATTATGATCTCTATTTTAATTTTTTTGCTTTTAAATATAATTCTTTTTTAAATTTCTTATCGTTGAATGTTTCATTTCAGTATTTATGTTAACTCTGTATTTTTCACAAGTTTAATGAAGTGGATTTGTATTTAAAAAATGTGATCGCACTAAAGTAGCGTTTATACAGGTTTGTCAGAAACAGTCCCGAAAGCTTCTAAGAGTGTTGCAAGGTAGGCTGTACAGAGAAATAGTTGTTAAGAAAAATATTCGATGCGTTGCACCGTTTCCGAGTTAATTAACTCTGAAGTTAACCATTCAGGCCGTTGCGAGCCCAAATTCAAGTGACCCGCCTGATATAGTTAGCGTCAGATGTTCTCATAGCATAGCTGATAGATCACGAGACTGCTCAGCCTTTTGGCTCTGGTTGGATCCTTACTATCGTTGTTGTGTGTTTGAATTCCTAAGGGACCAAACTAACTTAAACTAACGTATGTTAAGAACAACACACACACTCGTGCCCCAGGGAGGACTCGAACCTCTGGCGGGAGGGACTGCGCAATCCGTGACATGGTGCCTCAAACCGCGCGGCAACTCGGCGGGGCCTTTACTATCGTCCCATGTCCAATTTTTGTATCACTCAGTTGTTCCGTTTTGGGAAACCAAACGAAGAACACGTTTGGAGACACCGTCTCTGGCGGGCCGTTTGAATTTGCACACTTAACGGCCTGGTTGGCTAACTTCAATGCTAATTAACTCGGAAACGGCGCAATTGTGAATTACGGTTTATTTGTCTCGTAACGTACATAATCTAAATCATTTAATTCAGGTACAGGAGACACTTCAATTGTGATAAAATTTCACCTTAAATAAAGAACAGCTGATGTTAACAAACAGCATAATAATAATACGATTTTGTTATATATATATATATATATATATATATATATATATATATTTTTTTTGTGTGTGTGTGTGTGTGTACAATAAAATATAGCACTTAATTACCCCTTGCTCAGATTTCTTCTACTGAGCAGTAGCATTTCTCCCACAGAATCTGCTGTAGCCTCGTTTTGAAAGTTTATGGCTTCATATTAAACATGTTTTTGCCCATTAACTTGTTACATATTGGCATCCCCATATACTGTAGAGTCCGTGCATATAACTTCAACTGGTGAGTATGTAGCACAAAATTATTTTTATTTCTTGTGTTATAAGTACGGTTAAAATGATTCTCCTCAAATAATGTTTGTCTGTTATGTAGGAAGATTATAATTTCATAAATGCATGTGGAGGGAACAGTTATGATTTGCAGTTTCCGAAAGAATAGGCGACAAGACTCTGCTGTGCAGTACGCACGTATCGGACAGTTTTCTTTTGCGGTTTCGGTATTCGACATACACCACTTGAACTTCCCCAGAAAATTATCCCATACCTAATGACAGATTCAAAATAACTATGGTAAGCAATTTTTCGTGTCCTCGTCAGTGGAATCTGCTGGTATTTGCATTGCAAATGCAAAACTGCTTAGTTTATTTGATAGGAAGTCAGTACGTGTATTCCAGCTTAAGTTCTTGTCCACATTGAGTCCCAGGAATTTGACCCTGTCAGCTTCTATCATAGGTTGATTGTTATGTTGTATTTTAATTTCCACACATTTTGAATGTTTGGTTTTGAAATGTACCATATGGATTTTTGCAATGTTCAGTTTCAACCCATTTAATTGGAACCAGTTTTCTGAGGTATCCAGTGTGCTTGCGATGGAGCTCGTAATTTTTTCTGTATCATCGTCTTCAATTAAAACAGAAATCATTCACGTAGAACAGGTACAGCACTGGTCCCAAAATAGAGCCTTGAGGTACACCTTGTGATACTGTACTCCGTTTAGAACAATAATTCACTGCATCTGAGGTGATAGTTATCCTTTGTTTTCCGTTGTGTAAGTATGATGTTAGCCAATTTGAAACATTGTCCTTAATTCCTTATTTGTCTAATTTTACATAAGCAAGTCTTGGTTCATGGAGTCAAATGCTTTTGTGGGATCACAGAAGATACCTGCAACTTTATTACTCTGACACAATGATTTGGCTACCATTTCAATAAAGTTATTCACTGCATCCAGAGTGTTTTTTTCCTGGTTGAAATCCAAATTGGTTTAGAAATAGGCCGATAGTTTCCCATGTCTTCCCTTGACCCTTTCTTGAACAGACGTCTGACTTCGGCGTACTCCAACACATCGGAAAAGCATCACTGTTCAAAAGACTGTTTGAATATTTTAGATAGGGGAGCTGTTATCATGCCACACATTGTTTTGATCACTTTAATGGGTATCCCATTCCACCCAGCAGAATTTTCATTTTTTAATAATAGTATAATATTTTCCACACCTTTCATTGTGACTTTTTTTTTAAAAAATCCGTACGATACTCATCTTCTTGGTGGATTCCAAAGGGATTTACTCTTATACTCCGTTACATCAACATCTGATTTTACCAAATTTATGAAGAATTCATTTAAGCACTCCGATATTTAAGCCGGGATTACAGTAAAGCTCAAAATGGTTCAAATGGCTCTAAGGACTATGGGACTTAATATCTAGGCGCTCAGTCCGGAACCGCGCGACGGCTACGGTCGCAGGTTCGAATCCTGCCTCGGGCATGGATGTGTGTGATGTCCTTAGGTTAGTTAGGTTTAAGTAGTTCTAAGTTCTAGGGGACTGATGACCACAGATGTTAAGTCCCATAGTGCTCAGAGCCATTTGAACCATTTTTTGAACTTAATATCTGACGTCATCAGTTCTCTAGACTTAGAACTACTTAAATCTAACTAACCTAAGGACATCATACACATCCATGCCCAAGACAGGATTCGAACCTGCGAGCGCAGCAGCAGCTCGGTTCCGCACTGAAGCGCCTAGAACCGCTCAGCCACAGCGGCCGGCCACATTAAAGCTATCATCTACTTTAATCCTAGATATTTCATTACTGCTAACTCTAAAACCATACTCTGCTTCGACAACAGACCAAACTGCTTTTGTTTTACTTTTACGTTGTACAATGAACGTCTTATTTGCCATTTGTTTGGCTGCCTTCTCAACTTTTTTAAAATATACCTGTAAAATGACGAACATACTCAGTAAAACGTCTGTTTTAATTATATTTCAGTACATTGTGGAGTTTCATCTACCTGGCACTAGAAATTTTTATATCCTGGGTTATCCATTTAAGTTTATTAGTCGTCCCGAATTTTTTTCCTTAGCAATTACTTCTCCGCACAACCTACTCTGCGACGCCCTTACATGCCATTCAGACAGTTCCTGACCGACCTCATGGAGCGAAAAAAATTTATGTTTCAAATGTTTGTATGACGATAACCGTCCAGGAAAATGTACGTATCATTTTGAGGCAAAAATGAAGTGCAGTTTTATTTTATAATCTAAACTTTGAAGCCTAAAGCAAACCGAGGGCCTGTTCGTAGCATTTGCTGCGGGCGCCGTAATGGGTTAATGCGGCACTGGCAGCAGGTACAGGAAAATAAGAGACTAGCTTAGGACAGAGTGGCGTGAAGCGCTGCATCCAGCCAGTCTTCGAGTTGAAGATCACAACACTATGGCGACATTTCCTTCGGCACTTCTGAAATTACTACCTCTCCGTGCTTCGGCCGCAGGGCGTGGAGCCGCAGCAAACGGCGGGTCGGGTCCGGCCGCCGTCTTGCGCGTTGCGCGCTGCCTTGGCAGAACTTTTGGCGCGCATTCGCCAGGGGCGGTTATTGATCCCGCCAAGGGGAGGCGGCCGCTGACGAGTTCGGAAAGAAGTCCCTCGCCGCGCGCACAGATACATCGCGGCGCGACGGGTCGCAGTGCGGGCCATCGATTCCAACAGGCGGCAGGCAGCGGGCGGCGGCAGGCGCGTGCGGCTCCTCTCGCCTCCGCCTGCTCGCTCTCCTCGGCTCCGCCGCCATCTGGCCGCTACGGAGCGCCCGGCGCCCTGCGTTCCCAACGGAAAGGTCATCGACCGTCGCCCTTCAACACGGCGCGTCACACGCTCGCTATGCAGCACAGTTCTTCTTCCCCCATTATCAGAATTTTTGGTCCGACAAATAGAGCCCAGTTCACACTGGTCGTCACCTCGCTTGGCTCCGTACCAAACAGTGTAAGTGAGGTTCTGGACTACCATCCATGACACAAAAAGACGGACTACAGCATCGGAATTGAAGAAAGAAAAACGTTATAGTTTATTAATTGCTAAATAAAACTTCATAATGTATGTTAATGATCAGTTTTGTATGGTAATATGCTGAGAAGTGAAATCATATCTCAAAACATCTACACTACTGGCCATTAAAATTGCTACACCACGGAGATGATGTGCTACAGTCGCGAAATTTAACCGACAGGAAGAAGATGCTGTGATATGCAATTGATTAACTTTTCAGAGCATTCACACACGCTTCGCGCCGGTGGCGACACCTACAACTTGCTGGCATGAGGAAAGTTTCCAACCGATTTCTCATACAGAAACAGCAGTTGACTGGCGTTGCCTGGTGAAACGTTGTTGTGATGCCTCGTGTAAGGAGGAGAAATGCGTACCATCACGTTTCCGACTTTGATAAAGGTCGGATTGTAGCCTATCGCGATTGCAGTTCATCGTATCGCGACATTGCTGCTCGCGTTAGTCCAGATCCAATGACTATTGGCAGACTATGGAATCGGTGGGTACAGGAGGGTAACACGGAACGCCGTGCTGGATGCCAACGGCCTCCTACCACTAGCAGTCGAGATGACAGGCATCTTATCCGCATGACTGTAACGGATCGTGCACCCACGTCTCGATCCCTGAGTCAACAGATGGGGCCGTTTGCAAGACAACAACCATCTGCACGAACAGTTCGACGACGTTTGCAGCAGCATGGACTATCAGCTCGGAGACAATGCCTGCGGTTACCCTTGACGTTGCATCACAGACAGGAGCGCCTGCGATGGTGTACTCAACGACAAACCTGGGCGCACGAATGGCAAAACGTCATTTTTTTCGGATGAATCCAGGTTCTGTTAACAGCATCATGATGGTCGCATCCGTGTTTGGCGACATCGCGGTGAACGCACATTGGAATCGTGTATTCGTCATCGCCATACTGGCGTATCACCCGGCGTGATAGTATAGGGAGTCATTGGTTACACGTCTCGGTCACCTCTTGTTCGCATTGACGGCATTCTGAAAAGTGGACGTTACATTTCAGATGTGTTACGACCCGTCTCTCTACCCTTCATTCGATCCCTGCGAATCCTTACATTGCAGCAGGATAATGCAAGACCGCATGTTGCAGGTCCTGTACGGGCCTTTGTGGATACAGAAAATGTTCGACTGCTGCCCTGGCCAGCACATTCTCCAGATCTCTCACCAACTGAAAACGTCTGGTCAATGGTGGATGAGCAACTGGCTCGTCACAATACGCCAGTCACTACTCTTGATGAACTGTGGTATCGTGTTGAAGCTGCATGGGCAGCTGTCCCTGTACACGCCATCCAAGCTCTGTTCGACTCAATGCCCAGGCGTGTCAAGGCTGTTATTACGGCCAGAGGTGGTAGTTCTGGGTACTGATTTCTCAGGATCTATGTACCCAAATTGCGTGAAAATGTAATCACATGTCAGTTGTAGTATAATATATTTGTCCAATGAATACCCATTTATCATCTGCATTTCTTCTGGGTGTAGCAATTTTAATGGCCTGTACTGTATATTTATTTGCTAGCGAAGTTATATATGAGTACAAAAACATTAGAAAATATTTATAAAGGAATAAATACACTGTAGAGCCAAAGAAACTGGTACACCTGTCTAATATTGTGTAGGGCCCCCGCGAGAAGAAGTGCCGCAACACGACGAGGCAGGACTCGACTAAAGTCCGAAGTAGTGGTTGGCTCTGAGCACTATGGGACTTAACTACTGTGGTCATCAGTCCCCTACAACTTAGAACTACTTAAACCTAACTAACCTAAGGACATCACACACATCCATGCCCGAGGCAGGATTCGAACCTGCGACCGTAGCGGTCACGCGGTTCCAGATTGTAGCGCCTATAACCGCACGGCCACTCCGGCCCGCCTCCGAAGTAGTGCTGGAAGAAACTGACACCACAAATCCTACAGGGCTGTTCATATATCCCTAAGAATACAAGAGGATGGAGATCTCTCCTTCTGAATAGCACGTTGCAAGGCCTCCCAGATAAGCTGAATAATGTTCATGTCTGGGGTGTCTGGTGATCAGCGGAAATGTTTAAACTCAGGAGAGTGTTCCTGTAGCTACTCTGTACCAATCCCGGACATGTGGGGTGCCGCATTGTTCTGCTGCAATTGCCCAAGTCCGTCGGAATGCACAATGATCATGAACGAATGCAGGGGATCAGACAGGATGCTTACGCACGTGTCGCTTGTCAGAGTCGTATCTAGACGTATCAGGGGCTCCATATCACACCAACTGCACCCGCTCCACACCATTACAGAGCCTCCATCAGCTTGCACAGTCCCCTTCTGACATACAGGGTACATGGATACAGGAGGTTGTCTCCATACCCGTACATGTGCATCCGTTCGATACAATTTGAAACGAGACTCGTTCGACCAGGCCGGCCGCTGTGACCGAGTGGTTCTGGGTGCTTCAGTCCGGAACCGCGCTACTGCTACTGTCGCAGGTTCGAATCCTGCCTCGGGCATGGATGTGCGTGATGTCCTTAGGTTAGTTAGGTTTAAGTAGCTCTAAGTCTAGGGGACTGATGACCTCAGATGTTAAGTCCCATAAAGCTCAGAGCCATTTGGCCTATTTTAGCTCGACCAGACAACATGTTTTCAGTAATCAACAACCGGCCGCGGTGACCGCTTGTTCTAGGCGCCGATTGGAGTGGCCGAGCGGTTCTAGGCGCTACAGTCTGGAACCGCGCGGCCGCTACGGTCGCAGGTTCGAATCCTGCCTCGGGCATGGATGTGTGTGATGTCCTTAGGTTAGTTAGGTTTAAGTAGTTCTACGTTCTAGGGGACTGATGACCTCAGCAGTCAAGTCCCATAGAGCTCAGAGCCATTTTAACCATTTTGAAGTCTTCAACATTCCAATGTCGCTGTTGATGTTTCCAGTCATCAACAGTTCAATGTCGGTGTTGACGGGCCCAGGCGGAGCTTAAAGCTTTGTGTCGTGCCGTCATCAAGGGTACAGGAGTGAACCTTCAGTTCGGAAAGCTCATATCGATGATGTTTCGTTGAATGGTTCGCACGCTGACAGTTACTGATGGCTCATGGCCCAGCATTGAAATCTGCAGCAATTTTCGGAATGATTGTACTTCTGTCACGCTGAACAATTCTCTTCAGTCATCGTTGGTCCCGTTCTTGCAGGATCTTTTTCCGGCCGCAACGATGTTGGAGATTTGGTGTTTTACCGATTTCCTAATATTCACGGTACACTCGTGAAATAGTCTTACCGGAAAATCTCCCCTTCATCGCTATCTCGGAGATGCTGTGTCACATCGCTCGTGTGCCGACTGTAACACCTTGCACAAACTCAAATTTTGATAACCTGTCATTATAGCAGCAGTAACCGATCAAACAACTGCGCCAGACACTTGTTGTCTTATATAGGCACAGCCGAACGCGGCGCCATATTCTGTCTGTTTACATATCTCTGTATCTGAGTACGCATGCCTGTACCAGTTTCTTTTGGCGCTTCAGTGTAGAAACGAAATAGCAGTTCCTGTGTTCTTAAGAAACACGATTCAATGTTCCTTAGAGCATGCATGAGAATGACCCCGAGATATTTAGCAGCTCAGCAGTGACTGAGAGAAGCTCCCAGTCGCGAGATTTTAACTCGTAGTTGGCATACTTGTGGGAGTGAAAAGCATTGCTACCGTTTTGCTAGGATTTGGCTTCAGGCTGTTGGCTTCGTAATACTCTCCAGATCGTGAAGAGCTGACGAAAGTTGCCTATCGACGCCTTCGAATGTCTTATGTTGTATCGAGAGGGCCAGATCGTCGGCATAAATGTATGAGATGCAATCCTTGTAGCGTGGTTGGTCGTAGGTTTACAAATTAAATAGTGTGGTGGCAACAACGCTTACTTGGGGGAGACAATTTTCTATTTTCCGCCACAAACGTTTGGTTGATTGGTTGATTTGGGGAGGGGACCAAACACCAAGGTCATCGGTCCCGTCGGATTAGGGATGGATGGGGAAGGAAGTCGGCCGTGCCCTTTCAAAGTAACCATCCCGGCATTTGCCTGAAGCTATTTAGGGAAACTTCGCAAAATGTAAATCAGGATGGCCGGACGCAGGTTTCAAACTTTTAGTGTTTTGAAAGCTAACATAGACTCTTCAGTTCCTGGGCAGCTCTGCAGTAATCTTCATAAAGCCGTAATCTTTTGTAGTGCTGTATATGTTACGGCAGAAAGTCAAGAGCCAGCACGTGAACGAGAGCAGAGAGGGCTGTGAAGAATACGTCAGCCAATTGCTCGCTGACCGACCCCTCTCCAGGACGATAACGCGACAGCAGCGGTCTCTATGCGAATTGGACATCAGCGTTGCGCTCGACTGGTCGCGGCCCAGTTCTACAGAAGCTTCACGACTAGCGACCTGAATAGAAGAATCAACTGTATTATTTCACTTGTCCGCAGCCCGTGGTCGTGCGGTAGCGTTCTCGCTTCCCACGCCCGGGTTCCCGGGTACGATTCCCGGCGGGGTCAGGGATTTTCTCTGCCTCGTGATGACTGGGTGTTGTGTGCTGTCCTTAGGCTAGTTAGGTTTAAGTAGTTCTAAGTTCTAGGGGACTGATGACCATAGATGTTAAGTCCCATAGTGCTCAGAGCCATTTTTATTATTTCACTTGTATTAGGAATGGTACATACTGAAGTGATTCCTTATATACATGTCGCCCTTTACTTGCGACACTTCTGTGGTGTTGTCAAAGTTAAGTGTTGTCATTGTTCATTTCGTAATACAACTCATTAATACGATTTGTTTGAATGTTGTCTAGCGATCCAAGAAGGCAGGCTTCCTAGACCTCACATATTTGATAATTGGATTGGAATGATCATATAAAATTAATTGTTGGTAAGGCAGTTGCCAGGTTGAAATTCATTGGGAGAGTCCTTAGAAAATGTAGTCCATCAACAAAGGAGATGGCTTACATAACACTCGTTCGATCTATACTTGAGTATTGCTCATCAGTGTGGGATCTGTACCAGGTCGGGTTGACTGAGGAGATAGAGAAAATCCAAAGAAGAACGGCGCGTTTCGTCACAGGATTATTTGGTAAACATGAAACGTCCCCTTGGAACAATTATACATGACTGAGCTTAAACTGACACACAATATTTTGTTAGCGCAACGCAATCTGACTTTCAAAATTCCCTACAAAAGAATGGCCCTGACTAACATTAAACTATACCTTTCACAAATCACTTACCTCACAAAAATCTTCGCTGCTCAAGCTACTGCAATATAGCGAGCGCCACTACTGCCAGCTAAATAAAAGATTCAAAGTACTGAAGGCACTAACTACTGATAGGCATAGTTAGCAAATGAAAGATTTTGATAGAGAACAACCAATGTATTTACCTCAATAGTCATAATATATATATAGCAATTCATGACAAATTACAAATCTCCACCATCTCTCTCCCCACATCCACCACTGCTGGCGGCTCACCTCCAACTGCGCAACGCTACGCGCTGTTCACATCCAGCTGCCGCTGCCCAACACTACAATGGCAGACAACAATGCAAACTAGACACAGACTGCGCACAGCACAGCCAGTGATTTTCATACAGAGGTGGCGTTACCAATAAAAAATCCTAAACAGCCTACTTACATAGCCCCCATGCTCCCCACAAAAAATTTTACAAATTGGTTTGGGCAGTGGCCAATACAGATTTGAAAAAATTTTTCATAATTACAATAACGAAGAAATCAAATGCACACACTTATCGATAAAATGTTGGTCAAAAGCTTAAATTTTGTCACAGTCCATAAAGACAGCTCTGATCTTTCATCACAGTAAAACTGCCATTTCTTTTCTCAAAGTCTGAGCAGTAAAAGACAATGCACACGGAAGTAGTGGATTTCCATGCAGTCTTGAAGAAGTAGTGTTGTCCTTCCAACGGAAAGACAGTGCTGACTCTTGACATGCTGGCAGGTAATGGGCCACAACAGAGCAAACCCACAGCAGAGTCATTCGACGTTTTGAAGAATATTGGTAGGTAGGTCATCACAGAGTAGACCCACTGTGGTCCTGGTAGAGATTATGGTATTGGTGGGCCATCAAAGATGCAGACCTACTGTAGTCCTTGTAGAGACGGCCAGCAGTCATCAGTTGCGACTGTGCAGGTGCACAATCACCATCGAAGAGTCTTGCGGAGAATATAGCAAGTCCATAAACTACCACTTGTCCACTCACAAAAAATTTGTTTGACATGTCCTTAGAACCAGCAATGCTGTTATCCAGTCCCTTGCTGAATTATTAACACACGTGCAAACGCTATCAGTCCCTACTTCTCACATATTGTCCATATACTATGACCAACAGAAACGTGTGCAGTGAAATGTAACTTACAAGTTAATAATATGATGAACTGGTGTCAATTACAATTTTATAACATAAGAATACAATTAAAAAGGTACAAAATACATCATTAAAGAACATAACAATACAGATAATATTTGTAGTACAGGCTTTACAACAGAATAGAAATAAACATACACATCAATGTTACAGGAATTATGAGATAAGTAGATACATAAAAGATCAGAATAAATTTTGAAACATCAACTTCACACATGAGCATTAAAACAAAACAGAATAAATAATGTCTAAGCATATTTACAAGGTAAATAACATATTATTAATGCAAATTATATTTGAGGATAACAGTATTCCTCATCATAGTGAATGTAGCTTAGTATTAGAAAAATTCTACAATATAAGTCTTATCAGATAAACATATAAATACAGGAAAAACATAAATACCCAAGGGTACACAAACATATAGCGGAATAATACAAGGAAAGGACAGGGTTTGTTTTACTGCAGTATTTTGCAAACAAAACTTTCTTTACTTCTCAGAGATCTCCCTTCGTTCTTCATTATTTCCGAAACTCCTATCTATACCTGCTTTCTGTACTTTTCTCGTATAGCCTCTCAGTGCATTTCTTCAAATTCATCGCGACTCATTCTCACGAGGCAATGCAGCAGCACAAAACACTTAATACAAACATCAATGACAAAAAATTTAAATAGGCAAAGCAATTGCAATATTACAACTAATGTAAGGCACTGTGCAGCAAACAAGAAAAATAAATGCGTAGTAAACTGGCTTAACAGCGTAATACAAAGTCAAATACGGTAACATTATGCCTGTCAAACAGCAGCAGCAAATAAAAAAAACATATATCTAAACATGACATAGCTCAAGCAGAAAAAATAGTACACTAAAGACAACAATGCAGACAAGAGAAATGTATATTCACGTCTTAATGTCTATGTAATTAAAGTGGTGCACCACAAATTATTCTACAAAAGAAATTACCAAGTACTTGAAAAGAAAATTATAGATGCAGTTACTGTTATTAGTCCCTTCTTATTGTTCTCTCCATTCCAAGAGCTCCTTTTTCGAAGAATGTGGATCAGAAAATACTTATTTAATAAATCTGTTGACAGAAAGTGTTCACATTAGCAGATGCATTTAAGTTTATTTTATAAAACCAATGCTGCAACACAGCTGGAAACCAGATATTAAACAAAATGAGCAATCTCTTAACTACAAAGACAATAGATGTAAAATGTTTCTAATCATTTCATTAGGCATTTTAGTAAATATCATAAATTACGAGCTCCACAGTATGCTTTCAACAAGGAAATGTCAATAGCGAGGACAATGGCCTCCCCTTTCTCTTATTCTACCTGTGCTTCTGATGAGGCACTCACTAATGACTTGTTCTCCCGGCGTCTGACACAGCTGCGTGCCCACGACGCATTACGTGCAGGTGGTCACTTAACTTTCTTACGGAAATATTTACAACAGCAGTTTCCGCTACTGTGACAGTCTCATATACAAAATTTCACGGGTCGAGAATTTGCGTTGCAAATGTGTAGAAACAAAACCCTATAAATATAAGTGTCCAAATAAAATATTCGTCAGCATTGTGATACAGTCACGCATTTACGCACATTTCATAACTCTTAAAGTACGCTTCTTGGTTTCCAACATACTTCTTATTCCTCATATACGGTAGCATCATCTTATTGATCATAAACATATCTCAACAGCATAGTACACATCGTCGTCGTAATAATATCATAACATCTCAGTCAATTCTCAAAATCGTCGTAGCTTCCTCCAATAATTTCAAAACCTAAAAAAAATTCTCTGCTCATTTCAACAGTGTCATCTACCTCAAACGTACTTTAAAATCATGCTCCCTTACCAAATATATCATTCAAAGCTCTCATAGTATCACAATGGTTCCGAAAAAATATGAGCATTTCACAACGTACAGACAAAATACAATTTCATAAGTGTGAAGTTATCCAACTGTGTAATTGCGTAAACATCTGTCACTGATGTAATAAAAAAAAGTTTATCTCTCAGTTACATGATCAGATAGCTGTGTAATTTGTGTGTTAGAGAAATATGGTACCGATGTGTAAAGTTGTATAAGCAAATACCATATTAGCTAGGGTTCCTTGTGGTTGCCACACACATGGTACACAAAGTAAGCGTGTACCCCCGTGAGGATTAATGTAATTATACCCTCAGGTGTTACAGATTACAGCAATGGAATGAAATGTATCATGGAAAATTTTCTTTGTAATTCAAAAATCTTTAAAAATAAATGTTTTAAGTACAAAATTAATCACTCAAATACGTGTACTGTAGCGCTAAATGTGCGTCTTGTTGCAACATAATCTGTGTGGAAGTGTCGTAGTTATCATCCTCCGAAAGCTAAGTTCTGCAGAAGTCAATGTACTTACCTCATAATACACCACATTTCAAGTAAACCAAAATGTTGCATTAAAATCTCATTAGCAGTACTGGTAAATGTTCTAAGTATGTGAGCCTTATAGTCGTTATGTAATCGTGCAACTAACAAGCAATAATGTACACACACAATAACACTGTGTCGTCTGTTCACAATAACAATGCATTCGTAATTTCTGTTTCAATAAGTTCTCTTGGTTCTTGACTGGATATTTAACTTCAAACATTGTTGCATGTTAACAGATTCTAAGTCTGACTAAGCATACTAGTAATGTAAAGTGAAAAATTTTATAGCAAAGACTAAGTTAAAAAGCAGATTATCTTTCAATAAACGGTTTTACATGTGAAATGTGGTGTAAACCTTTACTCTTCCTAGTACGCAGAGTTTCAACTTCAACGCAATTATCATGTGGTATACGTCAGATTCTGTAAGGTCCATTGTAAACTAGAAAGAATTTGTGACTCAAGTGTTTCTTCTTATGTGACAATGAATGAGCTTTAATGAGAACTTTCTGACCAATACATAATTTCTTTGCATTTGCTTTACCATGTAGTTTTCTCCTTTTGTCTGCTGCAGATTTTATATTTTTAATAGCCAAATCAATTATGTCTTTGTGTCGAAGTTTACGTGTATTCGGGAAGGGTACAAGCTCTCTGATTCTGTTCGGTGGTTTTTCATTCTTCAGTACAAGAGTAGGTGGTAAAGCAGTGGAGTCATGAGGCATTTCATTTAGCACGTTTTGAAATAAGTGTAAATATCTATCCCAATGCTGATGCTTTCTGTGACAATAAAGTCTGCAAAGCTTATTGATTTCTTTCATAATCCGTTCAGATGGGTTACAATGTGGTGAGTACAATGAAATAAAAACAGGTTTGATTTTATGATTCCAAAGCATGCGTGACCAAACAGCAGATCTGAATTGCGGTCCGTTATCTGAAATGACTTTACTAACGTGTCCAACTTCACATAAGAAATTTTTAACAAAGGCGTTGGATACCAACCGTCCAGTGGCTTTACGTAACGGTGTGAAAGAAACAAATTTTGAAGTAAGTTCAACAGCGACTAGAACGTACGAAAATCCATTAGATGTTCTGACAAGCGGTCTCAAGAGATCAACAGCAGCAAATTCTTTTAATTTAGAAGGAATGATAGGAAACAGCAGAGCACGATGGGAGATAGTAGATGGTTTCGCCTTTTGACAAAGTTTACAAAAAGACAAGACTCTTCGAATTCCATTCGAAGAATATGATAACATTTTCGTGGACCAAAATGTGCGTAGCTGAAATGAATGTACCAAATGAGCTTATTAACAAAATCGTCAGGAATGCAAAGTACCCATAGCTTGTCATCAACAGTGCAGCGTTTGAACAGTATTTGCAAAATTGTGTCCTGTCATTCCCGATTCCTGAGGCAAGCTGTTGCCGACCGATCGATCGATAATGCGTCCCTCTTCACTAATTGTTTCACTGTCCACGCCATTGTTTGCCACCCGCTCCATTTCCCTATGCACAGTTACCAAATTACTACTTTGAATGTCTGTTAATTCATTACTCTGCGGCGCTAACACACTGCTTTCGTCTTCACTGTCATTTCTCAGTTTACTTTGGAGCCTAGTATTACGTTTTTCACACGCCATTATTGTCACAATATTTCACACGACAACACAGAAAAGCACAATTTGAAGAGCAAAAATAAGAGACCACATTAACATAACACTGAAAATAATATCTAGTTAATTGCAGCTGCGAAATACTTGGTGCAAATCTACATGCATGCCACAACTGTTTTACTGTACAACAATGAAAGACTGCAACTACAAAGGAGATTTTCTCTACAATTGCGCGCTAGCAATAAACAAAGGCTACACTAATTACACAAACTACAAGAAAAAAAATCAGAAGATTCCAGTGAGGTATCCTGGCAGGGTCGCCATATGAAACGTCCCCTTTGAACAATTATACATGACTGAGCTTAAACTGACACACAATATTTTGTTAGCGCAACGCAATCTGACTTTCAAAATTCCCTACAAAAGAATGGCCCTGACTAACATTAAACTATACCTTTCACAAATCACTTACCTTACAAAAATCTTCGCTGCTCAAGCTACTGCAATACAGCGAGCGCCACTACTGCCAGCTAAATAAAAGATTCAAAGTACTGAAGGCACTAACTACTGATAGGCATAGTTAGCAAATGAAAGATTTTGATAGAGAACAACCAATGTATTTACCTCAATAGTCATAATATATATATAGCAATTCATGACAAATTACAAATCTCCACCATCTCTCTCCCCACATCCACCACTGCTGGCGGCTCACCTCCAACTGCGCAACGCTACGCGCTGTTCACATCCAGCTGCCGCTGCCCAACACTACAATGGCAGACAACAATGCAAACTAGACACAGACTGCGCACAGCACAGCCAGTGATTTTCATACAGAGGTGGCGTTACCAATAAAAAAACCTAAACAGCCTACTTACAAGTGTGATAGCGTTACGTAGATGTTTAGCAAACTCAAGTGGCAGACTCTGCAAGAGAGGCGCTCTGCATCGTGGTGTAGCTTGCTGTCCAGATTTCGAGAGGGTGCGGTTCTGGACGAGGTATCGAATATATTGCTTTCCCCTACTTATACCTCCTGAGGAGATCACGAATGTAAGATTAAAGAGATTCGAGCGCGCACGGAGGCTTTCCGGCGGTCGTTCTTTCCGCGAACCATACGCGACTGGAACAGGAAAGGGAGGTAATGACAGTGGCATGTAAAGTGCCCTCCGCCACTCACCGTTGGGTGGCTTTCGGAGTATAAATGTAGATGTAGATGAAGGCAGGATTCAACAGCATACCTGATGTTCACCGTGTTCTAGGCCGTACTCAGGCCAACAAAAACCACTGGAACACCGGTGACGACACGTTTCTCAAAGCTGTCATCGATACGCTGTGTATGATTCAAAACCTGCCATGTGCCAGTAAAGACCGCCAAGGTCGGAAGCCGGCTTGTTCTGTGATGCGCTTAACGTCTATGGCCGGCCGATGTGGCAGTGCGGTTGTAGGCGCTTCAGTCTGGAACCGCGTGACCGCTACGGTCGCAGGTTCGAATCCTGCCTCGGACATGGATGTGTGTGATGTCCTTAGGTTAGTTAAGTTCTAGGGGACTGATGACCACAGATGTTAAGTCCCATAGTGCTCAGAGCCATTTGAAACATTTTTAACGTCTATGAGAGACGTAAGCTGGACCAAAATGATTCGCTCATATAGCTTGGACAAATGACAGAGTAAAGATATTGCCCGAAAATTTTTGCATTATTTCAGCCTAATTGTGTGACCGAGCTATGCTACTGCGTGCCGAATTCCGTCACCTTCTGAATCCAGCAGACCGGGATCTGCTTTTTAATGCCGTAGCGCAGCTGTATCTAATCCATACTTTCATCTATTTGCCCTATTGCACAATCAATACACTCAACATTCTGCATACAGCAAGCGCACAACATCAGTAGTGGTTATCGAAATTCCAAGGTCGCCACCTGATAACAACACGGAAATAAGTAAATCGCAGATAAGATAACAAGGTTTTTTGCTATAAGCATGCACCACTTACAACTGCCTTAGACAATCACAAATGAACTCCTATACTAACCATTTAAGATGCATAAGTTAACGTCTGTAGCATTCATTAAACAGAGGTATGCCTGAATGGCTGAGCAGAAACGCAACCGTCAATCTTATGCTGATCACTTCTTTTAAAATAACTATACTACGAAATGAGGCTTGAGACGAAGAGGGAATGCCAATCGAGCAAAGCAATGGACGTGCAACATCTCACCGCACAAGACGGCGGCTGAGCATTGGACAGGTGCCGCACATCACTGTATGCAAACCTATCTCTGACATCATCTCTGCACATCCACACTTCAGAAGAGTCACACTTCAGAAGAGTCCAGCAGGAAGTGTTTCCCGAAATCGCTCGTCTCTAGACATGCTCACACAACCTGTTGTGTTTGCCAATCAGGAGCCGCCATCTCTCTCTACCTTTCTCATGCCTTTAATAATATTTTTATACCAGTTACAAGATAGGTAACAGTAAAAAATCTCCCCGTATGTCATGATGGAAGATAGCCCTCTTTGCCTATATGTAGGTGCATATAACAATCCTTCTGTAGTGAAGAGAACATATACAGTTCAAATGCCGGCTTTTGATTCACCCATCTTGTTTTTAGGCGGCTACCTGTTTCTTCAGGCAGCAGGGAAGAATGTCCCATAGCAGCTATTGCGGTGGGCTCAACAGGGAGCCTGGCGCCTTTTTGGTGTCTGGATTTCATCGTACTGTCCCGTCTCAAACATGCTCCCACTCGGCCGTCCATGTAGATGTGAACGATTCCACCTTGCCTGGCCCGTAAACTGGCTGTCTCTCTATTCTCTTCTTCGTTACACTGAAACGGCCACCGTGTGTAAAAAGCAAGTTTCTCTATTTACTTCTTCGTTACATTGCAACATCCAAGCAAACATTTAGTTAACTAGAGAACCACTGTAATAAATGAAACTGTTCACTTCTTTAATGTAAGCCACCACATGTAAGCACCTGTAAGATATGTCTCACAGAGTTCGACAACAGGGCACTCAATGATGAAATTAAACTGTACATTGGTAGCGAAACAGCAAAAAATGCCCGTATAAAACATAATGGATTAACCAGTAAAAGCATTCTGAAACGGGACATGCATGGTGACACTCTAGCACCTAAGGTATGTAGGAATATCCACTGTTCAGTCACATTAACGTGACCACCTGTGAAACTTCCCCTTTGAATGTAAATAATGACTGTGCTGGTAAAACTTCTACGTTACTTGATTTTCAGACTCCAGAGTGAAACTGAACGTACTGAGACTGTTTTCTCTTTACTTATTCTGATCATTACTAAACTGACACACAATATTTTTGCGCAACGCAATCTGATTTTTAACAATCCCTACAAAAGAATAGCCCTAACTAACAACCTATACCCTACATGAATCACTTACCTCACAAAAATCTTCGTTACTCGAACTACTGCAATACAGCGAGCGGCAATACTACCAGCTAAATAAAAGATTCTAGCTACTGAAGGCACTAACTACTGATAGGCATAGTTAGCAAATGAAAGATTTTCATAGAGAACAAACAATGTATTTACCTTAATAGTGTTCATATATATATATTCGTGACATACAGTTTAACAAATTTCTTTTTCTGACAGACACACGTCCAGATCGTCTGCTCATATTAACATCTCAGAACTCTGGCATCTCTCTCCCCACATCCACCACTGCTGGCGGCTCACCTCCCAATTGCCCAACGCTACGGACTGTTCACATCCAACTGCTCGACACTACACACTGGCGAATAACTTCCAACAATGAGTCCAACGAGCCACAGACTGCACACAGCGATTTTAATACCAAGCGCTACGTACCGTTAGCAACATAAAAACCTAAACAGCTTACTTACACCTGTCAAAAGCCTGAATAACCTCCTTTTGCGGCGCAGGTCTCTGTGAGACGTGTAGGAAGATTGTCAGTGAGTTTCTGGAGGATACAGACAGGCTTGTGGAGCCGTGGCCCGCTCTAGGTTTCTCAGTTGAGGTTCCATGGTGCGTAGAGCCCTATCGAGGTGGTCCCATATATGCTCCAGTGGGAGGTTGGTGAGCAGGGGGGTACAGTAAACTCATCTTGCTGCTCTTCAAACCACGCACGTACATTGTGTGATATTCCTGGCTGTGGCCACCAATATTTTATGTTGTTAGAAGCTCGCCTTGATGCAGCCTGATACACATGAAGTAGCATATGGTACAAAAGTGGAGTGACGTACAAGCGACAGATTTTACAGGATGTACCAGTCCAGTGGTAGAGTTCGCGAATTGTACTGGACTTACTTCTGATTGGTCGGCACGTTAGGGTGCTAGGCGCCAAAACACCTAACTTCTCTATTTAATTATACACTTTTCATTGTATTTAACTCAGTTTTTAGTATGACAATCTCTCATGGTTACCCTACGAGTCTATCGCTTTTGTTCATTAAATTTCACTAGTTTTGAGAAACATAAGAGTAACTATATTGAAACCGAAGTGCTTCAGACACCTTCGGGTCGCTTTGGCGCGCCTTGCAGACGAGGTACTTTGGCTGCGCTAGTCACACTGCTTCAGGCGTTCTGGAGGGACGGACGCGTATCTCTGTTCCCGGCATTCTGGAGCGTCGGACACGTATCCCAGTATCGTGCATTACTTAGATGTGAATATGTAATGGTTACTCTGCTTCGGGTGTTCTTCAGAGCCAGACATGTTGTACTCTATAGCAGGCATAACTTAGTTGTGAATATGTAATACTCACTCTGTCTAGTGCGTAGCGGAAAGCTGGACATGTGTATTATATTTCGGAAGTTGGATGGAAAAGTTACCATACAATTTAGAAATCTACGTCGAGTGTTGTAAAAGACAGTGTAAATGTGTGAATATTTGAGTAATAACCAAACAGGGTACATTAATGAGAAGTGTCGCCTACCATCATTGTCAGTACTACGGATCTTGCCTTCTGAAGACACAGAGACGAACCTCAGGAAGTGGCATCCCGTAAAAAGCACAATCACAGGTTCGAATTGATAGCTTAGCAGTTTCCGCCGAAGAAGATCCCACGACCCACGAGCTGTCTTCTGCGCTGGGGAAACAATTTTAGAAGACGGCAGGTTGGTGGAAAGAACAAGATGTATGTATGGATGGATGTGGTCCCCAAGGATTCGTTGTATCTTCCAGAATGACGAGATCACTCAGGGAATGTAACGAAAAGTTTCTCCAGACCACAACGCTCCCCTCTCCGGCCTAGACCCTTCCGACGATTGTTTCAGGATGTTTGCTTTCAAACGTTTCACGCCGTACACACCAACAACCAGCTATCCGACTGAGCACGAAACATGATTCATCTGAAAAGGCCACCTTTGGCCACTCGGTGGACGTCAATTGCGGTATTGGCGTGCAAATTTCAGCCTTTGCCGCGGATGAACATCAGTCAGCAACAGTTCATGAAATAGCGCCTGCTACGGAGGTCCATACGCAGCGAAGTTCGCTGAATGGTCATTGAGGAGACACTGTTGATAGCCCCTTGGTTCACCTCAGCGGTCAGTTGCTCAACAGTAGCACATTTATTCGTCTGTACACATTTCCGCAGCCGTCGCTCACCGTGTCATTTGTGGTCCATGGCGCGCCACAGTTGCCTCTGCGCCGGATTTGGATAGCGCCGAGTTACCGTGCACAGTATACTTTAACCACAGCGGTACGCAAACGTTTACAAACTGAGCCATTTCGAAAGTGCTTCCACCCTTGGCCCAAAAGCCGATGATCATGCCCAAGGTAGATAGCTCTGTTTCTGTTTTCTTCCTCGTCCCCTCGACACTCTTTATATACCCTCCATGTCTAGTGCTGCTGCCTTGTCATCTGTGAGTAGTTGTTGCATGCTGACGTCGAACACAGGCAGCGGTCACATTGATGTGACTGGTCCGTGTACTTACAGTCAATACGATTAATAATTATTTCCAAGTTAATGTTGTCCTAAAGGTTTCATGCCATACTTCATTTGCCTTACACATGAAAAACGGGATAGATATTTCGGGAGCAACATCCGAAGCAAATCTACACTCATGCTCATAAATTAAGGATCACGCTGATACATGGTGAAACAACGCTCCGGTGGGCGGTTTGCTGATATAAATCGCCTTGGGGTATGACCATGCAGTGCATTTGACCTGCGGTCGTCGCACGGTGGCGCTGGCAGCATTCCACATACGCAGAGGTGTGTTGGTGCATGTCAGAGTACGGTGCAGCGAGTAAGTGTGCAGACGTTTTCAGACGTGCTATGAAACGTCCCCTTTGAACAATTATACAAGACTGTGCTTAAACTGACACACAATATTTTGTTAGCGCAACGCAATCTGACTTTCAAAAATCCCTACAAAAGAATGGCCCTGACTAACATTAAACTATACCTTTCACAAATCACTTACCTCACAAAAATCTTCGCTGCTCAAGCTACTGCAATACAGCGAGCGCCACTACTGCCAGCTAAATAAAAGATTCAAACTATGGAAGGCACTAACTACTGATAGGGATAGTTAGCAAATGAAAGATATTAATAGAGAACAAACAATGTATTTACCTTGATATCATCATATATAAATATAGCAGTTCATGACAAATTACAAATCTCCGCCATCTCTCTCCCCACATCCACCACTGCTGGTGGCTCACCTCCAACTGCGTAACGCTACGCGCTGTTCACATCCAGCTGCCGCTGCCCAACACTACAATGGCAGACAACAATGCAAACTAGGCACAGACTGCACACAGCACAGCCAGTGATTTTCATACAGAGGTGGCGTTACCAATAAAAAAACCTAAACAGCCTACTTACATAGAGAAAACATAAACAGCCTACTTACATAGAGAAAACATAAACAGCCTACTTACATAGAGAAAACATAAACAGCCTACTTACATAGCCCCCATGCTCCCCACAAAAATTTTTACAAATTGGATTGGGCAGTGGCCAATACAGATTTGAAAAAAAATTTTGATAATTACAATAACAAAGAAATAAAATGCACACACTTATTGATACAATGTTGGTCAAAAGCTAAAATTTTCTCACAGTTTATAAAGACAGTCCTGATCATTCATTACGGTAATCACAGGTTTTTTTTCACAAAGTCTCATTAGTAAAAGAAATTGCACACAGAAGTAGTGGATTTCCATGCAGTCTTGAAGAAGTAGTGTTGTCCTTCCAACGGAAAGACAGTGCTGACTCTTGACATGCTGACAGGTAATGGGCCACAATGGAGCAAACCCACAGCAGAGTCATTCGAAGTTTTGAAGAGTATTGGTAGGTAAGTCATCACAGAGCAGACCCACTGGAGTCCTGGTAGAAATAATGGCGTTGGTGGGTCATCATAGATGCAGACCCACTGTAGTCCTTGTAGAGAAGGCCAGCAGCCATCTGTTGCGATTGTGCAGGTGCACATTCACCATCGAAGAGTCTTGCGGAGAATACAGCAAGTCCATAAAACACCACTTGTGCACTCACAAAGTTTTTGGAATCGTCCTTAGAACCAGCAATGCTGTTATCCAGTCCCTTGCTGAATTAGTAACACACATGCAAACACTAACAGTCCCTACGTCTCACATATTGTCCATAAACTATGACCAACAGAAACGTGTGCAGTGAAATGTAACTTACAAGTTAATAATATGATGAACTGGTGTCAATTACAATTTTATAACATGAGAATACAATTACAAAGATACAAAATACATCATTAAAGAACATAATAATACAGATAACATTTCTAGTAAAACAGGTGTTACAAAAGAATAGAAATAGACATATACATCAGTGGAATTATGACATGAGTACATACATAAAAGATCACAATAACTTTTGAAACATCAACTTCACACATGAGCATTAGACAGAACAGAATTAATAATGTCTAACATCTTTACAAAGTAAATAACATATTATTAATGCCAATTATATTCGAGGATAACAGTATTCCTCATCATAGTGAATGTAGCTTAATATTAAAAGAAGAAAAAATTCTATGAAACTACACAGAGACAGGAAGAAAACAAATACACAAGGGTACACACACACATAGTGGGATAACACCAATAGGAAAGGACAGGGTTCGTTTTCAGTGTAACATTTGGTACTGCAGTCCAACCCAAAACTTCATATATCTTTCCTCTTATTTCATCCTTTGTTTCCACCAAAAAAATTCTATCTAAGCATGCTTTCTGTATTTATATGTTCACACATTTCTTACCTCAACATTTATTTCCAAGAAAATCCTACCTAAACCTGTTTTCTCAATGCATTTCTTCCAATTCATCGCAACTCATTCTCTTAGAGGCTACCCCCTCTTAAGCTAACTTAAATCTACTGAGCTCAGATGCTAAACTAAGGGACGAGGCAATGCAGCAGCACAAAACAAGTAACACAAACAGCAATGACCAAAAAAATGGAAAATTGCAAAGCAAGCTACAGTAAATCTAAATTAACAGAAAAAAGCAAAATTACAACGAATATGAGCCAATGTGCAGCAACAAGAAAAGCTTAACAGAGTAATACAAAGTTAAATTTAGCAGCACTATGCCTGGCAAACAGCAGTAACTTATACCTAAACATGACATAGCTCAAGCAGAAAAAAATATTACACTAAAAATGGCCATGTCTAATACCTATGTCACATCTTAACACTAGAGTGATGCATCACAATTTATTCTACAAAAGAAATTACCAAGTACTTGAAAAGAAAATTATGAATGCAGTTCCTGTGAAGGTAAATGTCGCTTTGTGCTCCCTCATTTTTTTGAAAAAAATTATTATATACTCGATCTGTAGACAGAAAATATTTATATTAGTACATCTATAAAATTTTATTTTAACCAATGCTGCAGTGCAGCTAGAAACTAGATATCAAATGAAATAAGCAACTATGTACAAAGCAAAGCGTAAGAACATCGTTCAATAGTCATGTGGCATTTCATAAGTAGTAAAAAAATCTCTCATCTAGAAAGACAGTAGTCATAGTCAGGTGTGTAGACAAACTATTTCTTGTCATTTCATTAGGCATTTCAGTAAATATCAGAAAGTACGATATGTTTCCAAGTAATTAGCGTGTCGGATTTGCGATGCTTTCTCTAAAGGAATGACAATGGGCAGGATAATGGCCTCCCTTTTTTTTTCCTGTGCTCTGAAAGGCACGCGCTAATGGCTTTTTCTCCAGGCGTCTGACACAGCTGGGTGCTCACGACGCATTACGTGCAGGTGGTCACTTCATTTTCTTACGGAAATATTTACGACAGCAGTTTCCGCTACAGTGACAGTCTCACATAAAAATATTTCACAGGTCAAGAATTTGCGTTACAAATCTGTAGAAACAAAATGCTATTGATATAACAGTGTCCAAAAAATTTTCGTCTGCATTGTAATACATTCACGCATATACACACACATTTCATAACTCTTAAAGTACGTTTCTTGGTTTCCAACATCCTTTTCATAAATCAGAGTCCCTAAACACTACTCATTATTCCTTACCTCATTATACATATACATATTCGTCGACACTTCTTCAATATTTCATCATGAGAAATACGTAGCATAATAAACATTCCTCAACAACATAATACACATCGTCGTCGTAATAATAACATCATAACACTTCAGTCAAATCTCAAAATCGTCGTAACTTCCTCCAATAATTTCTAAGCCTAAAAAAATTCTCTGTTCATGTCAAAAGTGTCAGCAGCCTCAAACGTACTTTAAAAATCATGATCTCATACCAAATACATCATTCAAAGCTCTCATAGCATCACAATGGGTCCGAAAAAATATGAACAGTTTACAAAGTACAGACAAAATACAGTTTCATAAGTGTGAAGTTACCCAACTGTGTATTGCGAAAACATGTGTCACTGATGTAGTAAAAAAATGTTTATCTCTCAGTTAAATGATCAGATAGCTGTGTAATTCTGTGTTAGAGAAATATGGTACCGATGTGTAAAGTTGTATAAGCAAATACCATATTAGCTAGGGTTCCTTGTGGTTGCCACACACATGGTACACAAAGTAAGCGTGTACCCCCCTGAGGATTAATGTAATTATACCCTCAGGTGTTACAAATTACAGCAATGGAATGAAATGTATCACGGAAAACTTTCTTTGTAATTAAAAATTCTTTAAAAATAAGTGTTTTAAGTATAAGATTAATCACTCAAATGCGTGTCTTGTAGCGCTAAATGCGCGTCTTGCTGTAAGATAATTCTGTGGAACTGTCGTAGTTATCGTCCTCTGTAAGCAAAGTTCTGCTAAAGTCAATGTACTTACCTCATGATACACAAAAGTGAAATGCTTTGCGTATAGATATCTTAGTTATTACGCTTATTGCCGTGATGAGGAAAGTACTGTACAGTAACGTATTGTTATGCCACGAAAAAGGCTGTCTCATTGTTGCTATACCACAAAAGTTACTACTAAAACATGTTTTTCTTCCTAGAAGAATTCAGAAAACTGTGCAGATATAAAACAGATACACTGCAAAAGCAACATTGTAAATTGTCACTCATTAGTAGCGTCGTGATAACATCGTGTAGCTGTCACATAAACTAACCACTGTGTCCTCTGGTATCTCACAGAAAGTACTTTAAACCCAGAATGTATTTTCAAGTAAACCAAAATGTTGCATTAAAATCTCATTAGCAGTACCAGTATGTGTCCTAAGTATGTAAGCCTGATAGTCGTTACGTAATCGTGCAACAAA